>NC_080443.1:2221755-4946770 GCF_028018845.1 Melospiza georgiana | reverse complement strand
TCCTTGCAAGAGTCCCTGCTCCATCCTGAGCCGCTGCTTTTGTATAAGGAAAGGTCCTTTGATAGTAGCAAAGAAAATACCTGAGCACCACGAAGCCAGGAAAAGCAGAATCAGAGACAACCTGCTGCAAGAGCTGCAGTACCAAACTCTTTCTTCCCTGCTTTTATATTTTTCATTTCTGTTGTTTTCCTCCTAGGTTGTTTTGGTTTAACCCCATCCAGCATCCAGCCCCTCAAAGCCTCTCACTCACTCTCCGCCAGTGGGATCAGGGAGGGAGTCATGAGGGTAAAAGCTGGAAAACCCCTGGGTTCAGATAAAGACAGTTTAATAGAAAAGCAAAAGCCACGCATGCACACAAGCACAGCAAAGCAGGGAATGAATTCCCTGCTTCCCACAGGCAGGCAGGTGTTCAGGGCAACATCCCATGGTAAGGGAACCTGGGATGACAAACTCCTTCTCTCCAAACATCTCCCCTTCCTCCTCCTTCCCCTCACTGCATATCCTGAGCATGATCCCACATGGTCTGGAGCATCCCTTGGGTCACCTCTGTCCTGGCTGTGTCCCTTCCAACCTCCCAGGCAGCCCCAGCCTCCTCTCCAGCATGGCCCCACAAAAAGCAGGAAAGGCCCTGGCTCTGTGTGAGCCCTGCTCAGCAATGACAGAAACAGCTCCATGTTATCAACCCTGTGCTCACACAGACCCAAACTCAGCCCCTGCAGAGGGAATCCCAGCCCAAACCAGCACACAGGCTGAAGTAACTTTTCTTCCCAGTGCAGGTTCTGCTCTGTGGGCTGAGGTCAGAAAGCTTGGCTCTCTCTGAGATTCAGTTTTGTATCTTCTTTTGTATACCCTAAAGATAATTTTTTTACGTTGAAAATACCAAATATTTCTATATGCTGACAAAGCAGAGAGGAGCCTCAAAATCTCAAATCATTCTGCCTTTCTTTCCTAAATCTCACAGTCTTTGGAGAACTGATTTATAATTTTTGGCCTGTCTTAGATGGCAATACTGAGAATCAGTCCTAAGGACCCTGCCCACCCTTTTCACCATTCCTTAGAGCATCTGTGCAGAATAGCATGGGGCAGAAATAGCACAGGGCAGAATGGCTGCTTTGCACACTTGCACCGCTCTCTACCTGCCCCTGAATATTAATTAGCATCTGATAACTGTTGTGTGAGCTGACACAGGCAGGCAACTGGAGCAACCACAAACTCATGGCTAGAAGGAAAAGAAAGAATTGATTTCTGTTCCCTCTTGGGCTGGGGGATGCTCAAAGCAGCCCTGGGCAGTGGAGGCAGAGGCACCTTAAACTCAGTCCAGAGGCTCCCTGGCTGCTGCTCACCTGGGCTGTGCCCACTCCTCCCAGCATGAGCTCTGCACAAAGCAGCAGTGGAGGGTCCTAGAGGATTACTGCTCTCTGCTCTTGGGGTTTTAGCTGTTCACAGTGACTCCCAGATGTGTTAGAAAGTCTCTTTTCCCAGCTCAGCGGTCGTAGGAATCAGAACTCTTCATTTCTTGGTCTCAAGGTTGTTTATTGTTTCTTATCTATAAAATTCTTTCTCCTGTCCTGCCAAGGTCCATCCAGGAGGACAGACAGAGGCACTCTGACACCCCCAGGGCAGTGTTATCTTTTTATACTAAAAACTATGTGTGCAATGGTTACAATTACTTCCCAGTAACTATCACCTATGTTAAATAGTGAACTTCTACTCTAAACCAATCTAAAAGTGCCAACATCACAACAGAAGATGGAGGCCAAGAAGAAGAAAGAGAAAGGCTGGACATGCCCAGATTCCTCCATCTTGCCTCCTGAACCTCCATTCTAAAAGCCCCAAAAATCCATTTTTCACCCTGTGATAAATTCACTATCATTCTACTTAAACTGTCATGGCTTGTAATTCTTCATATAAGGTTGGTAATTGTTTATCCACGGGTCAAGATCAAAGGCACAGGGGTCTGGGGCTCTGTGCCAAGGTCCCTGAGCCCCCTGGGCAGGGGCTGGAGCCCCCCAGGGCAGCCAGAGGAATTTCCTGGGTTCTGACACTCAGGCAGCCCCTGCAGCTGATATAATGCCAATCCATGCTCCTCTAGAGGAGAAGCACAGCAGAAGTTTGTCCCATCTAGCTTTGTACAGCATGACTCCAAAGCTGTTAACCAGCTGTTGCTCTCACTTAGATCTTATTTTTCCCCGTGTATTTGGCTGCCATATTCATGTGCCCAACACTGGCCTCACAGCCACCGTGGATTTTGTGCTGGAGGATGTGATTATGACCTAAATGAAGCCTGAAAAACTGCTCTAGACTGAGAAGAAAAAATAGAGGAGCAAGTATTGCTTTGCCAACCCCTTCAATAAGAGTGTAAAAACAGACTATAAAATACACAACATTTTTCTGACCCTAAACTTTATAGTAATTTAACTTCTCATTGCTGACACTTTACAAGTGACTTGGAATAATTTTCAGAGAGGAGAAAAAAAAGAACTAAAGTTTAAAATTTAATTTAAAGAAGAGAATTGCTCAGTTCATAAAGTGGCATGCATTAACCTCATTGTCTGCTTCAGGAGTGTAACCTCTAAAGTTGATTCAAAGGTAACCTGAATCCCCCCTGTGAGGACTATTCATATCCATTAATTGTTGCAATACAAGACACTGGAGGCTCGAGCTGGTTGCCAGTTCTTGAGCATCTGAAACGTTCTCTCAGCAGACTGCAGGACAGCACTGGGACTCATTTAACTCTGACTTTCACATTCATTTTGCTGTGCTGTGAAGAGCAAAGACAAAATCAATGTCCATCAGTGATTATGCAAGGCAAAATATCTAGTGATATTGAATACCAATGGCAGTGGTGAGCATTAAACTTACTTAAGGATTGTGCAGTTGACAAAGCCATTTATTCCAGTTTCACTTAATTTTCAGTGACACAAGGAAGTTTAGAAAAATATAACAATTACAATGAAAAGACTGGATTGCAGTTCCTGGCAAGCTAGACTTTAAATCAACAAAATGTATGGTATATATATGTAATTTTGCAGTGCACAGGTCAGGGAAGGTTTGAATCATGCAAGGACTGAGTCTCTGCAAAGAACATTTTGTGACTAAGAAACTGGCCTCTGTCACAGCTGCATTATTTCTGGCATTGGATCACTTCTTTGTGGCTTCAGTGCTCAGAGGATGGGCAAAAAAATGCAGCTAATGGGACAGCTCTCCCACACCAGCATTCTTATCTTGTTTTCCCCAATTAACCATGTCTGAAATCCTCATTGAGGAAATCAGACTTTATCAGATTGCATCATATAACTTAAAACTTTGGAATTATAGCAACAAACTGAGTCAGCACAGGAGTTTCTACTGAGAGTTGTTCTGAACATTGTTGAGGTTTTCCCCTGAGATTCTCATAAAATCATTTTTCTTTCTTCCCTGGAATTTCCCTGTTATTGTTCCAATACTATTGCTCATGTCCCACCTTCATCAGAGCTCTTAAAACACATTTTAATCAGAGCTTTTAAATCAGAGTTTACATTTACCCAGGTAAAAAGATAACTGATATTCCAATCCAGCTCTCATGTAAACCACTGTCATCTAATCAGATCTATTATGCTTAACAGTGTCATTAATATTGAATTTCAATGGAAACTATTGTCTTTTATCCCTCCCAATGAAATTTTAAGATAACAAATACCAACTCAATAGAAACAATATTTTGAGAAGCAAATCTTGACAATTCTTTAGTCTTGTTTTACCCATGGAACATAAAGGAAAGTGGGCAGCTTTCAGACATGAATTGGTGTGAAAATCAAACATGTTTTGTTTAGGAAAATGTTTAACTAATCCTCCTATTAAAGCACAGGGAACAATCTCAAGACAGGAGAACCACAGCAGCCAGTTTTGCTTGTCTCCAGGCACACACCAGCAGAGATGCTGAGAACCACTGAGTGTGGCCAAGAGGTTTTTTTGTTTGTTTTGGTGTGGGGTTTTTTTTTGTGTTTTGTTTTTTTTTTTTTTTTTTTTTTTTTTTTTTTGGGTTTTTTTTGTGTGTGTGTTTTTTTGTGGTTTTGTGGGGTGTTTTTTGTTTGTTTGTTTGTTTGTTTGTTTGTTTGTTTTTCTGTAAAGGAATCCAGTACAATCAAAAGGCCCAAAGAAACCCTGAGGAAGTGAGTCCTTCCCAAAGCAAAGACCAAGCTCTCAACAGTGGTGAATGCATGAAGATCCAACAGCCAAATGAGAAATGCCACTAAAAGGCCCTAATAAACGATTATGTCTTTGATTTTCTTGTTTCTCAAGCTGTAAACAACATTCACTGGCTTTGACCTACAATAGAATCTTGTTCATAAGACACAGAGGAAAATGAAATGAGACTCACACAAACAAAATCTTCTTAAAGACATAAGCCACAGAGGGGACAGAATTTCTCTCCTATCTTCAGTTTACACTTTGTCTTTTTATTCTGGCACCAGCATTTTTAACTAATTGCATTCTTTCCCCAATGAAAAATTCCCACCGAATATTTCTTTCTGTTCCAATGATGCTCTTTGTAAAAGTTTTTGCATCTAGCCATAAAAGACCAGCAGATTTGATCACATTAATCTGTGCAGTTAAGCACACAATGAACACCACAGAGCCTTTTTTGTCCCACAACTGCTCCATTGTTTGAGGGAGCATTGTTTTCCAGTGCACTGTGTGTGCTGCACCAAGGCTGCCCCTAATCCTGGACTGTGATCAGCCCTGGCAGAAAATGCATCTGGCCCAGCTGTCCAAGCCCAGAATGCCTTCAAAGTGTTACAAGGGTTACTGTAGAGATCCACTTAAAAATTGAGTTTAACAGGAGCTGAGTCAGAACATCCAAGTACAGCTAGAAAATGACAAAGCCAATGAAAGTGAAGAGGGGGAGAGGCAAAGGCTGACACTGGGATAATAATTAGCTATATTCAGGGAATGATACATCTACATTGAAATTGCTGGCCACAGTTATTTGATGTTAATGCTTTTTAATTGCTCATTTATTGGTAAAGCACGCTGATATGAATGCCTCTAGTTCAGACACTCAGACACAAAGTGCCTTTCCTGAAGTGACAGTCAGTCCCAGAATCAGAGCTAGGACCAGCTCTCCTGCCTCCAAATGCCATGGCCAATTAACTGCACCACAGCTCCCCACAGGAGCAGAATCTGTGCTCACACAGGATAATCTGTGTGCATGCTACTCAAGGAAATTAAAGTGCAGCTATAAATCTCAGCTAGTAGCTGCTGTCTGGCCAGCTGCCCAAATTAAGGCCAGAGGTGTCCTCACTATGAAAGAAAATATTTGCTGCTTGTAAATTGATTTTTGTTTCTTCTTCCAAAGGAAAAAAAAAAAAAAAAAAAAAAAAAAAAAAAAAAAAGAAAGGCAGCCACACATATCCAGCCTTCTCAATTTTCTCAATTTAGAATGTCACACAATACAGCCTCACAATCATTCAGGTGACACTCTGAGTTTATCTCATGTGATGCATTGTGAGTCCAAGGGACACACCAAGGACAGTTCAGTGACATGTTAATTATATCTCCAGCAAGAAAATACAGGTTAAAAAAATGCTGTGTCGGGATGTGTATCCCTTTAGAAGGACAAGAGACCAAGGAGATTGTTCTTTTGTTCTTCTCTGAGAAGAACCATTACACACCTCTCACTAACCAAAGAGGTAACAACCTTGACAATACACACTTAGCTCAAATCCACTTGCTGAAAAAAGCCTGGAGAGTGTCAATAGAAATATATGTACAATAATTACACTGATGGTCCTGCTCTGCTCAGCTCAGGCTTTTGAAATGGAGATTAGTGGCTGAAGATGATAATGTTCAGGTTCAGGATGTGGCTTTTCAAAAAGTAGTTTTGAAAATGAATGCAATGTGAAGCAGGTTCATTGGTTCAGATAATTTTGAATTATATCTCTTCTGTGAAGGGAGCAATTGGACTCAACTTCTGTTATTATTAGTCAGAGCACTTATGCCCCTGCTGCTGAAGAAAAGTTCATAAACTCAGGTTTCTCAAGATGGATGAGCCATAATGTGCTTATCAGAAGTTACCTACTGTTTTATCTTTCATTACACATTTGCAGTGTCTCATTTTTCTGTTGCCATTCTCGGCTGTTAATGAAGATGGCCAAATGGATCATGTCAAATTGTATCCCCATTCATATAAAAAAATGCAATATGTCACCACAGGAGAAAAACAAGTCTAGTATCAGCTTATCATCACTGTTACTATAATCTGTATGGGTTTCTGCCAGTGTCTTTATCAAAAAAGTTTAAAATGGTTCTTCTGGCATCATCTGGAGAACTATATTCTCTCACAAGCATATTTCTGTCCCTTCCAAACTGATGACAGATTTTTAACTACGAGCAGCAATAAAACAAATTTATTTCCAGCACACGATTTCCACTGAACAAACCTTCCAAGCATGTAGTTTCCCTAATGTTTGACTGTCATTCCTGCATCATAATGCAGAGGGAAATGTACTGTATCATAATATATACATACCTGAGAGGATGGCTTTAAGCTGCTGGGTCTGGGGGTCAATCACACTTTAGCTGTGGCAGCAGTGAATTTGGGTTGCATTGGGAGACCTGTGGGAGGATTTAGGCTCAGACTTGAGTGGTTTTCCTGTCCTGAGCTCTGAGTTGCTCCTTAGGTCACCTAAAGGGATCCCAGATCTAAGAGAAACCAGCTCAGTACCTCCAGCAACATCTGCTGTACACCAAATGTGACATAAGGGAGAGTGCTGCCCTGAGCCCCATGGCCAAACCTTGTATCACATTAGGAAGGTATTTGAGAGACAGCAGCTGATGCAATTATTGGTATTATTAATTTAATAACCTGTCCTCCATTTCAGGCCTCCCCACCAATATTACTGTGTTCTTTGTAACGCACATCTTTAAAAATCCATTTGTTTCATTAGGAGTCCCCCCAGTGAACAGAGCAATAATGCTAAAAGGGTTTGTGTATTGGTACTTACCCTAAACTACTGCAGCTTTTGCTGAATGAATGGGGAGAGATTTGGATGTGACTTAGGAAATTAGCTTTAATAAATTGTCAGTCCCTCATTTCAGTGAAATGTTTGCCAGAGATGAATATTTGCTATCATCAGTACTTGCTCCACATCTCAAGGGCAGAACTAACACACACTTCTAACTCAAACTGACATAAATTGCAGGAAGAATCCTTTCAAAAATGAAGGGCCGAAGGCCATGCCATAAAATGCCTCTCCTACTTCCTGCTCTCTGTTTTTCATCTTCCTGGCAAGGTGAGCTTTCTGACAAAACCTCCTGTGAGCGCAGCCAGGAATGCAGAAGAGAAAGCTGAAGCGGGAGTCACTGCCATTCTTGTTCTGAGCTGGTTTTGCTGGGTAGGTGCCCAGCCACCCACTGGGTTTGAAAATAGCACAGAGCCCAGGCTTCTTGGGCCTTTTCTTAGTACCAGAATGGAATAGCCAAAATGTTCTAGCCAAATGCTCAGAGAAAGTTACCAAATTCTGCCAAATTCCTGGCTTTTCTCTGGGGCTTGAGAGCTCAGGGTCAGTCAGGGGTCAGTGAATTACAGAGCCAGCCAGGACACACAGACACATCTCTGTCTCTGCAGGAAACAACTGGATGCCCATCACTTGTGAGGCTCCACAAAGCTGTACAGACAGCTAACATACATTTTACTCCATCCACTGGTTATTTGCACATGGATGTTAAAGATTGCTCACTTTGATAAGCGTTGGCTCCTGAAGAGTTTTGGTTTTGGAGACCCTTAAATATTCCCAGTATCCATTATCTGATGGAACACTTCCCTCTCCCTTCCTGCTTATTATCCCAGTAATTTTAACCCTGTCAGACAGTGTTCTAGCACAGCTGATCCCATTTTAACATTTCACACTGTTTTTCTTCACTCAACTAATATGACCAAAAATATATATATGGATTTATTTTTCCATATGCTAGAATGCCTGGAACACTTTTGTTCAGTGAAGATCTTGGATATACCCTTGCAGCCCAGTTGTGGAAGCTTTCTCTCCCCTGATTGTCAGGTGAAGTCTTCCCAGGACGGGGCTCCCAGCACATGTACAGCCCCTCAAGTAGTTTATTACCTCATGTATAACATATGTTGAGGCAATAAAAATCTGCTTGATCCCTTTCAGAAGCTATACTTAGTTTTTAACTCTGCAGCTGTAATGGTGGCTGTATTAATATGCATAACCAAGGATGTTACCAGTTATTCACAGAAAGGAGTGCTATTTCATAGAATATCCAGAGTTGGAGAGGACCCACAAGGATCATCCAGTCCAGCCCCTGGCCCTGCACAGACACCCCAAGAATTCCACCCTGTGCCTTGGAGCATTGTCCAAATGCTTCTGGAGCTCTGGCAGGCTCTTAAAAATTGAAGCAAAGCCTAAAATTATTAATATTATTATTAAAATTATTAACATTCAAATTAAATGAATGTGGAAGTCTTTTTCTGCTCATCTGGTGTGCTGTGACCTTAGCAGCAGGGAGCAGCTGTGGAAAGGAAGAAGTGGAAGTAGGTCTTCAAAGCAGGACAGAGCAATGCATCTCCTTCACAGGAATATCAAAAATATATTCAATTACTCAAGCATTTGTGAATTATTTGGCCAATACTTCCCCTTCTTTGTAGCAGGAGTGCAATCCTGTGCTGGTGGAAGGTCTGTGGTGCTGTGGCTGCAGCAGCCCCAGGGCAGGGATGTAACCCTGGAAAGGTCCTGCTCAGCCCTCTCTGGGGCTGGGCTCCCCTCACAGGCTCAGCCTCTTGGTCTCTGTTCCTCTGAGGAGCTCTTGGGTTGTTAGGTTTGCATTTTGCCCTATCAGTTCCTGCTGTTCTCAAAGTTCACATTCCCACCATGAAATGCTGTGTTTGTAAGCCTTTCTTTAGGCATGGATCAGAGATTGGGTTTATTTTTATATCTGCCATGAGTTCCAGGTTGCATAAACGTCTGCAGGGGCTTTTTCTCTCAGGGGAGTCTTCTCTTTCCATTTTGGGAAGGATCTCTGTCTATCATCCAGCACAAACTCTGGATCATTTGTAAGCACACTTAATTTCTCACAAGGTGTACTGACCTTCAGCTGGGCTTTTACACAAATACAAATCCAACAAAGGTGTCATTCAGGCAGTTACAGGGGGACAGAAGAGATAGAAGAAGTAACTCCTTGTCTTACTTTACATAAAAATAAAATATGCACAAATATATTTATTTCTTGAATCAGCTGTAAAATGTACAGTTCTTGTTTGTGCTTTGCATTATGCACCACCAATTTATTTTCATTACTGACAGAGTATTTACTTTTGCAGGAAAAGTGCTTGGTACAAAAAGAAATAGGCAAATGGCTTCTGGTGCTGTATTATTGTTTGTGAAGCTCCAAAACACAAAGCAACAAGAAGGAACTGTTTTAATTTGCAAAGAATTCCTTGAGTGATTACTTTGTTTTCCTGCAATTTGGATCTGCCAGCTTGGAAATGGCTATTTAAAGGTTTGTGAGGGTTGTCAGCATCATTTAAGAACTGCATAGCTTTACATTAGTGGTAGGTGCTTTCACAGTCAGCTTGTATCTCGACTGTTTAAATCTCCTACTTTTACCAGGCAACACAGATACCTTGGGATAGATTTTCCACTTGGCTGAGGCTTGAAATCCTTTTCTGGTGGTGTAAGTTGCCCAGTAAAATGTGTGCCTATTAAATAAATTGCACCCACAGTTCAATGAATGGTGCAAAAATGTATATCCCGCAAGGTTTTAATAATTAAAAACCCCTTTAAACTCCAAGCCAGCTTATTGCTTTTGAAATCCGTTCACTTTCCCTCATGGATCACATTTTGATAAAATGGACTTTTTCATGCGTAATTTTAATTTTATTTTGTCGAAGTCACATTTTCAGCTGAAGTGGTTGAGAGGGAACAGGTTCAAAGCAGCTCCAGCCTGAAGTTTGCATTCTCAGTGATCAGGCCATCAGTCTGTTAGCATCACCTTCAAGGACTGAATTGTTTTGTGCTGCTGGGGAGGGTGAATCCAACACTCAAAACAACATAAGTCAGTGAGATTAATATCTGTGGAGAATGGACATTTCTCCTAAAGGCAGGAGCCACACCTTTTGGGTTGGTCCCAGGGAGTTCTGGTGACTTGGAGGAGTTTTTAAAATGGCCCTTGTGAATATTCATGGTTCATCTGTTTTTGATGTCTGAGGCACCTCAGAAATATTTCCATGCAATTTCACCTTATGAAGGGAATGACACCTTTTGTGTACTTACAGAGCATCTGAGGGTATCTGAATATGCCCACAATGCAGATTTCCCTGCATTTAAAGATCCACCTGCAGGGTTCTTTAAAACTACAAATTCTTGGGCAATGTCACCACAGGCTTTGATATTGCCTGTCATTAATGCTTCTCCTACCTTCATCAAATATTTTAACCATCACTTTATTTTTGTTTTACATAGTACTTTTCCAACAGGATGTAGCTCACATGAACTTACCATCTACATTAAAAAAAAAAAAAAAAAAAAAAAAGAAAGAATTTTTTTCTATATTACCTGATAATTTTTTCACAGACTTCAGCAGAAGGAGCAGAACCCAAAAAACACAGGTGGAACCTGGTAGCAGCTGAGCTTCCTGGGGCATTCTGAACTACCAGCTATTGCCCAAATGGACATTAAAAATCCTTTTTGATCCTCAGGGTTTTCCGATTTAATTATTGTGCCAGCCATCCCCCAATGCATAAAAAAGGGCATCTTGTTTTTTGCCTATTTTTTTGTTTTCCTATGAAGTCACAGTTTCCCTTTTGTCATAAATTATGCTATGGAGCCATTTAATGGGGGATGAGAATGTGTACGTTCTTATAGTTACTGAGAATACAATAAATTGAATATCTTTGTACAGAAGAACACTGACCTTCTCTTCAAATCTAAGCTTCACTCAAGAGGATTTGCCAGACCAGGTCCCATTTTTATGCCAAATTGGGGTACAGGGGCAGTACTTTGTGATGTGTGTGTGAGGCTGAGGTAGCACAGGGACAGACGTGATGTGTTTGAGAAGCCTTCAGAGATGATCTCCCGCCTCAGCATGCAGCTGAGAAGAGATTTTTATATGCTTTGTATTAGCTGTAAGCAGCAAAAAGTAAACAAAATTGGATGGAACTTATTTTAAGAGGTTGCAGGAAATTTGTGGGAGCCCATAATGAAAAAAAGATGGAATGGACAGGGATGTTTTTTCCAAGAGTCCCATTGAGCAACAGCAGGCTGGAGAAGGGACTGCACCAGCTCTGTACAAGGCAGAACAGGCACCTGCTTAGGTTCAGCCTGTTTGATGGAGAGGACATTTTGGCCAGCACTGTTTCCCAGCACTTCACTCCTTGACCTTTTCCTTGGCATTTTTATGTGCTGCCTAATGCTCTACAACACACAAGAACAGGGAACTCATTCCCTGCTTGTGCTGTAACAACAAGTTTGCTGTTTCTATTAGATCAATTCATAATGTAAAATATAACTTATCTGTAAAAGGTTGGCTTGCACTGTTTTTGGGACTGAATTTGGGTGCAACATGCAATACAAAGGTTTCTATGCCTGACAGATCTGTACCATGTCTTACTGTAGCTTCTGTATACATTTGTCTACAGTGAAAACCAGAATATTTTATTTCACTAAATAGCGGAGTAAAAGTGGTTTATTCCACTAAACAGTGGAGTAAAAATAGGTTACTAAAAGTGGAGTATTCTAAACAAGAAGATACAGAGAAAAAAAAATAATAATAGTAGTAGCTGATTAATGGACCTCAGTAGTCTAAAAGGCTGGACACTGGTCACCGTTGCTGTGTGGGATACAGTGAATACTGAATGTCAGCTTGCCCAGCAATGCCCAGCACTGTTGTTCTGGTCATAATAACAAAATACCAGAAATGCCAAAATAAATCCAGGCCAGTTTGGGTTCAAAACAAAAGAGACCAGGCATTTTTCTTTGTTTCTTGGCAGCAGATTATTGCAATGCCTTCCATGTCACTGTCCAGCCCAGGATGCCTCTGCAGTGGACACAGCAGCAGAGCAAGGCTATCAGGGCATGGCAGGGCCTCCCTTGCCCCTGCAAAGGATCAATTTTGGGCTTCCTACACCACCAGCCTCAAAGAAAAGGTGAGCACCTTCAGTTCCTGGGGGCACACCTGTGGAATCAAAAGGAAATGGACAGACCATGTCCATTAACTCCAATTAATGCAGCAAACCTCCCCTGGATCTTTTCCATTTTCAAGTCCAGGTGTGCAGCACTTTCCCTTATCAGTCTTTCCTTCAAGCCATTAGAAGGAGTCTGTATCTTTCTTTCCCCACAAATGGAGATTCTACACAAATGTGGCCCACAGCAGGAAACTGTACAGTATGGTATAAAGGAACCTTTTATCAAACTTAAAAGGATTAATGCATTTCTTTCAGCAAAAGCTCTGCATGTCTCCCAACTCAAGCAGTTTATAAAAGGAGAAGGATTTTTGTTTAAAATACAGATAAAGCCCAATTATCCAACATGAAACCTCAAGCTGTTTGTTTGGGATCAAAATTGAATGAAGCATCTCGCTCAGTACCATGGCCTAGAATGTCAGTGCATGCATTTTGTGGACAAGGAAACCACTGGAAAAAGAGAAAGATTTTGGTGTTTAACATCTCAAGCCAGCACTGTTTGCAACTTTTTGGGCCAAGGTAACTGAAGTGCAACAAAGGACCATGCCCAGCAGAGCCTGTCATGATTTCAATTTTCATAACGAAGGATGTGAACATCCCTTTTCAGAAAATCTTTTACCAGCTGTTTGTCGCTGGGCTTTTTAGAGCAGTGCAATTAAAATTAGAATTGATTTCTTGTCATTGTTACAGGACCACAGCCCATGGAAGCTCTGGGTGTGACACTGCTGCCTCTGCAGAGCTGATGATTGAGCTGGGGGTGCTCAGCCTGGAGAAAAGGAGACTCAGGGGTGACCTCATCACTGTCTAGAACTACCTGAGAGGAGGTTGTAGGCAGGTGGGGGTCCATCTTTTCTCCCAGGCAGCACTGACACAACCAGAGCACACAGCCTCAAGCTGTGCCAACAGAAATACAGGTTGGATATTAGGAAAAAGTGCTTTACAGAAATGGGGATAAAGTTCTGGAATGGCTGCCCAGGGAGGTGGTGGAGTCACCATTGTGTTTAACAAAGCCTGGATGTGGCATTGGGTGCCAGGGTTTAGCTGAGGTGTTGAGGCTGGGTTGGACTTGATGACCTTGAAGGTCTCTTCCAACCTGGTGAATTCTGTGATTTGTGTTTCTATGATTCTGTGATTCTGATGGTGGACGTGCAGCTCTGCCACACTCTGCTGTCACAGCTTCAGGAGTTATTTCTCCAGCTGCCCTCTCTGCCCCATCTGCATTTCCCCAGTCCCACAGCAGAAGGAAAAGCTCTGCTTTCAGCCACTGCAGTTCAGAGGCTGATGCTTTAGCACAAGCCTCCCATTTTGGCTGTGCTTTGGAGCATTATCCAGAACTTCTGGGGAGTTCTGGCAGGATCTTAAAAATTGAAACAAAGCAAAAAAATTATTAAAATTATTATTATTGGAGCCTTGGTGATGGTCTAACATTGGTGTTTGCTTCACCTTTCCATCCTGAAGGTGCTCTCCACAGCAGAGGCAGATACACTTTCTCTCAGAAAAGCAGCTCCCAGGCCATGATGCTTGCTCAAATTACTAGTGAAGGTAATATTCTGAATAACACGCTGCTACCTCTTAACTTGACTCCTAATAAAATTGAGGATTAAATCACAATTACATTAGAGAATTATATGCATAAAGAGCCGTAACCAGAGAGTTAAAAATCCTGCATTGACATTGAATCTAAAATTAAAAACAAACAATACAAATTGCAGCCTGAACGGACTCCTACATGATTTGGAATTTCAATGCATTACTTTGCTGTTAATCAAAGTCCCCTTTCTTTTAACCTCAAGTGTTTGAATGTCTCTCCTGTCTGAATGTCACCACGAGGCAGCTCTGAAGGTCGAGCTGCACCCAGCCCTGCTCAGTGTGTCCTTTATCAACCTGTGCCACTTGTTCTTTCCAGGCAAAGGCAGCACTCAGCACAACTCACCTCCTTGAAAGAGATTTTGCTTTTAATACATTCCAATTAAATCTGGAGGGGGTTGACAGGCTCTGTGAACTCCCCTTGGGGAGTGCAGGGAGCACTGGGAGCTGGGAAATGCCACTGCATGTACCTGGGCTGGCTGGCTGTGACATGTGTAAAGCAGGACCCCGTTTTGGGGTTGGACTGAAGGAAATTCACCCTCGAGAGGGATTTTGTTGATAAGCAGATATACAATAACGTCAATATTTTAAATTAATGTCAAATTGGCCCAGAAGATTATGTTGCCAGCAGTACCAGGGCTGAGTATTGCATTTCCCCCAGTGTCTCTAGGACTGATGGTGCTCAGCAGGAGTGAATATCAGCTTCCCTCTGAATCCCAGCCACAGTGCTGCTCACAAGGAAGAGAGCAAGAGATGGCTCAGGTACTGCTGCCCTGGCCCTGCCATGGTATGTGAGAATAACAGAGGTGCTCCCAGAACTGGGTGTTAAACTGCTTGAGTTGTTTCAAATACTCCACCAGTAGCTTTGTCTGGTTTTCAGACAAGGAAAGCAACCCTCATGCCAGGAAATTTGAAATGCATGACAGAGTGGTCTACACCATCAAAGGAGGGAGACTGGGAGCTATATATAAGAATGGAAAATGTAAATAGTTTGTGCATATCCCGCTCCAAACATATTTCAAGCTGCTCTCTTCTGTCCCCCAAGTAGCTTGTTAATCAATCAGTGACCCTCTTGTTCTGTTAGTCTGCAGACATTATCTGAGTGTCACCTCAGTTATTGTGATTATTCACTGCCCCCAAATCTCCTACAACCTTGTGTGCCTCATCATGGGCTGCTCCTCTCAGTGTTCAGTCAGCAACCTCATCACTCACCACTGAAATGTTTTATGGCAGATTCCTGATTCCAGAGATGAGGGATGGGGAGGGCAAGCCAAGGAAAGGCTCTCACTCAGATCCCATGTTACCTTGCTTTGCCTTGGCCTCTTGGGGCAGGAAATGCACACACAACTTTTTTTCCTTTTCTTTCTTCCTTTATTTAATTAATTAAATGAATTTAAATTTTTAAAATATTTACAATACTGTACAATGCAACATGTATAGGTAAAAAGTGACTAAAGTTGTATACATTTATCTTAAAAATGTTTCTAGATCTAAAGTGAAAAATCTATGACTGATCTTTCAGTTTCCTTGTCATTTTCTGTGATTTCCTTGCCATCTGTCATGACCATAAAAGGGAAAAGTAGATAATAAAAACTGTGAAAAATATTAATTATGGCCCCTACTTTAAAGTATCTTTTGAGCTTTTCATGGTGCCCCTTAGACATCCCTGTTTAAAATGTGCTGATAACTGCCTTAAACATGGCAGGGAGATTTGGGGAGCTCAGGGGTTCCCTCTGGGTGGTGACTGTGGCACACCAAAGCAAGCTGACGACATTGGGTATTTTTCTGAGAGGTATTCAGAGCCTGGCATTACTGTGCCCAAATCCAGTTTTGGATGTTCTCCTAGGAATTCAGAAGAGGTTAAAGAGAGTGAGTCACTCCCCAACTCCCTGTGCCTTTTAAAAATCCTGGATTTTGTAAGTAACAGAACCATAAAACCAATTTGAAAAATCCTGCCAGACAATCCAGCAGAACGAGACAGAATTGGGAAGTATTTGTTTGTCAGTGTTTTATACATTAATCTTAAAAATCTTTCTAGATCTAAAGTGAAAATCTGTCACTAATCTTTCAGTTTCCTTGTCATTTTTTATCATTCCCTTGTTATCTGTCATGACCATAAAAGGGAAAAGTAGATCCTAAAAACTGTGAAAAATCTTAATTATGGTGCCTGGATTTGTTCCATGTGTAAAGCATACAAACAGAACAAGCTCACTCAGGTCTGAAACCCTTGTCTGCAGTGAAGGCTTTTATGCAGTGAGGTGCCATTATAATTAAAGCAAACTCCTTTGGTTCTGCACAGTCTGCATTCAGGGCCTCCTGGAAGGAGCATTTAGTCAATTAACTATTTTATTAACCAATTGATTTTTCCTGTTAGTCCTTAACCTCTTTGTACCTCTTAGGAATGGTTATGAAAGCTGAATAAATTGGCTTCTTTCACCTCTAAAAGGCAACAATAAATAATAAAACAGGTTGAACAAGGTTTCAGTGGGGAACCCAAACACGAAGAAAAACACCTGCCGTGTATCATATAATATAAAATACTAACTGCTAGGAGCAGCACAGCATTTCAATAAATCACATTGTCACACTGACCTTTATTGATATACTGTTTCTCAACTTAAAGGATTGGTCCTGGTGCTTTAGGAGATCTTTTGTTGTGAAGGACCTGCAGATTCATCACGTAACAAAAAGATTATTTGCTCACCATGGGGTTGACTAAGTCTATATTCTGAGCAGAAGCAACCCCCTCAAATATTTTAGGGACAGTTAATGTTTGGAGATTTATTTAGCATCACAGGAGAACAAAAACACGCATTCCTGAAATAAGTACAAAATGTGATTTATATTATCACTTAGTACAAAGTGGAGAAAAAAGGCAGAATAAAGAAAAGCAAAGCTCTTTCATTTCGGCTAGATAATAAACAGCTTGATTTTATGGAATGTTACCTTGAAACTCTGCAATGACAGTCCAGTGTTGGAAAATTAAATTCACCACACTGGCTGAAACCCAGCAGAGTTATTGGTTCCTCTGCCCCAATGGCTGGAATGGAAGACTAAGAGGGTGTGCAAAGAACACATTTCTGCAGTGACAGAAAATTCCTTACAGTAAAAAAACATATGTGCTCCTCTAAAGAGCATTCCCTGCTCCAAGAAACCCAGCAGAAAAAATCCTGATTCACATCCAGAGCATAACAACTGAACTTGTACCGCCTGTCTAAAGAAAATCCAAGTTATAGTCTGGAGATTCTTCCAACACAGAGCCAAGAGGTGTAGCATATTCTGTCCTATACACAAGATTTTGTACAAATGATGAAGGCTAATGTTCTTCCTGAGGTTCCTTCTGCCTTAAAATATATGGATATCCTGGGAACGTGTGTTCCTGCTACTTTTAATGTTGACTTATGCTGGTTTGAATAAAATTCAGACTCTGGGTGCAGTAATCCAATGGGGTGAGAAATTCTATGGTTTTGTGAAACATGAACAACAACAACAAAAAGATTTGTGTGTCTCTTACTGAAGAAGTAGCTTGTAATTTTTCTGTTATGTAGCTGTATAATGAAAAAGAGGTTGAAAACTAAACAATAATACATTTAAAGAGCAGCCCACTAGTGTAATTCAGTGACTGTGCAGAGGTCTGTGAAGAGAGGTGAGGAACTTGCCCCTGAGTGAGCCCCTGTGCTCTGACTCCTTTCCTCCCCTGGTCCTGGTGCTCTTGCCCAGAGCAGGAGCAGGACAGGCACTGATTGCTGCTCCTGTATCAGGAGCCAGCAGAGTGTCCCCACTGCTTGCTATAACATCTCTCTTTGCAAATAAACCCATGGATGGCTCTTCAAACAGTCACCCAGCTTTGAGGAGCCCCTTTAGTGATGCTGTTCAAAGGGAACTTTGTTAAATTCCACAGAGCAGTGCCCAAGGCTGAGCTGACCTTCAAGCGATGCCTGGCTGCATTTTCTGTCCTGTTTTTCCCCCTGACAGCCTCTGCACTGCAGGCTCTTGGCACAAAGGAGCGCTCCCACTGCCCCTTCTTCAGTCACTTCTGATGTTCCAGGAGCCCAGCCTTCCACCTTTCACCACTCTGCTCATCTCCAACTGCTTCTCTAGGAAAAATTCTACTTCTTGCTGATTCTTTGCATCTCTGCACCTGAGCCTTCCTTTTGCTGCTCCTCATCCCATCAAACTGCCAAGGCACCTCATCCACTGCACTGAGGCCACTGCTGGTCACCCCCACCTTCTGTCCTCAGTCTAACCTCCTCCTCACCAACCATAAATCTCACAAGGGGCTCTGGATGATGGGGACAGAGACAACAAACTTTGCATTTAAATGCAGAATTGAAATGCCACCACCATATGGCGCAATGAGATGAGAGTGAAGTGAGATGTGCCAGGGCAGTGCCTTTGCTTTCCCAGAATATGCCACCAATGATGCAGACAGGCTATTCCTGTGCTGGCACTGCTCCTGTGGGGTGGGAACACACACAGGAGCTGAAGGCAGTAGATTTGTTGACACTTTTGGATATACCTGTCATGCACCCTGCCTCCCTGGCCCCAGGATTCCACAGGAGAAACAGGCCATAATAAACCTGATTGATTTGTGTTTGTCACTCATCCAAGTGGCTTTCACTTTGGTGTCCCTCAATCTTGCTTTTTCATTTTCCTTTGGAGCCACTGAAATCTCACCTTCCAGAGAATCCAAGCTGTTGGACTTGTCATCTGATTCAAAATGTCTGCACAGCAGGAACAAAATTTACTGTCCTCTGTGCAACCTGCCTTGGTGGCTCTAATAGAAAACACAGCAATCCCTCTTTTATGCTCTGCTAGGAAACAATCTGCCTTTTTTCTTTTTTTTTTTCTAAGAAGGGAAAAGTTTTTGATAGAATTTTTGCTAGCTTTATATAAAGCAGAAAATCCTCAAAATCCAGCATGCAGCCAACAGCACTCACTGTGAATTTAAATCTTTGAATGTCTTTTCTGTAGTTTCTCCTCAGATTCAAAATCTTAAAGCAAAACTTTAGTCTTTTAAACTGCCAGGGCTAAAATGTGGCAGAGCAATTACATGACTGGCGGAGCACTGTGTGCATCTGAAGTGTTAATGTCATCAGCAATAATTTGTTTTTGTCTTTTCTCACCCTAAAATTCTTTGCTGTTGTAATGTATCACTAGTTTATCATCTTGTGTCCCTTAATCTGCAAAAGAATCTGATTCCTTTATACAATTTTTCAAATGTTACATGTTTTTCAGAAATTTTAAGTTCCCTGAGTTTTAAAGGAAGAAATAGATTTCTTCTTATCCTCTTTGGTTTTTATTGTTTGGGTTGCTTTTTTTGGGTTTTTTTGTTATTGTTGTTTTGTTTTGGGCTGGTTTTTTTGAGTTTTTTTTTTAGTAGATTTTGTTCTATAAACCCTGTGTCTTGCTGCTGCCAGCCAGAAAGGCCCCACTGAGAGACCCAAGGTCACTGGCAGCTGAAGACAGGCACTGCACAAGTAGTTAGGATGAAAGAATATCCCACTGGGCTTTGGACTTACAGTTTCTTGGCTCTTGTGACTTGAAATAAATGTCTCCTCTCTGTCTGGAGCCACCAGCCATATTCCCTCCCTTGTGAAGCTCCTTGCAGCCAGATTTACACAGGTGAAGAGGATGAAAACCTTCCTCATTTGCTTTATCTATAATGATATATTAACTTCCCTCTGTTAGTAACACTGTGAATATTTTTACTGGCTTCTGCAGAGCCTGGAATTTCACACAAATATTTTAGGAAATTTCACCTCAACAATTTGTTGTAGAGATTTAGGGATATGCAAAATGTTATTCAGAATGTGCTTTACTTTTTAAAATACTTCAGATAGGATTAGGATTCGTTCTGGGATTTCCCACCTCATAATTACAGAGGAGAGAGACTGAAGTGAAGAGATCTTGTGCTTGGAGTCTTTAGACTGCAGTCTAGGTTACCTTTCAGGCTTTAGTTCTGATTTCCCTTGTGATCTTCTGCATGTTGATTAAACCTTTCAGTCCCTATCCTTACAAATGGGATTAAAACACATCTGTGCTTTATTTGGATGTTACAAAAACCTCACTGATGAGTGGCTACTGTGCCAGCTTGTAAAAATCAGAACAAAAATACAAACTTATCAGCAAAGAGAAACATCCTGAATGTTTGCCACATGGGACACTTGCAACCATCTGGGAACAGACCACAAAACTTTATTCTTTCAGAATAATTTTCTGAACTGCCTAGTCAGCTCAGTCTCCTATGGTTGGAGAGAAATAAGGAAAAATTCTTCATAAAAGTCTTCACAAAAATACATAATGCTTTTAGCTAAAAGCCATCTCTGACCTCCTACACTGCCCATCTGTGAAACAAGCTTGGCTTATGCACTTTAAAGTCTAAAGAAATAGAAAAAGAAAGGAAGAGGGACTGCAGATAACCTGCTTAATTCTCTCACTTACAAAATGAAAATGTCCTCTGCACCCTGCTTTAACCTCCTGTCTTTAACAGACATTCAGCAGGGAATAGACTGGAGTCAGTTTGACTTTAGCTATTATTAATGGTATCTTGGATAAAATCATTCACCAAGCAACCAAAGAGTAACTGGATTTTGGCTCTCCAAAGCAATAAAGTAGAAACCCATCATGGAGATCTGCTGCAGAAACAGGAATGGACAGAATGCCTGATGCTCCTCTGAGCTGACAGGGCTTGAGTAGGGGTACAATCCTGGGTGATGGATCCAGCTGGATAGGAGACATCACAAGCCACAGCCATTAAATGCAATATCAATATGAACTTTTTTCCATGGCATGAGAAAGGGTGCTCAGAAGCCAGCTGTCAAAGCAGAAAACTGCAAAAGCTTTCTCAACACAAATACTTAACATTTAGGAATCAACAGCCACACAATAAATTAATTTCTGCTCATTCATGGGATCTGAAAGAAGGAATAAGTAAAAAAACCAAACCAAAACAAAACCTCTCTCTGTCCTTTGGGTCCTGATGAAAAGTGTGCTTTCTTAACAAAAACCTCAAAACTGTGTCTGCTTCAAACAGAAATCTCAGGTTGTCTGAAACATCAAGGCCGCAGTCAAAGTGAGATCCCAGGGAGAGACAATGCACGAGGTCAGAATGCTGCAGCCTCCCAATTTCAGCAGTGGAAATAAACAGAGCATCAGGAATGCCCTACACCAAAAAGGGCAGAATTAAGGGATTATTAGTCCCTGGCTGTATCAGCCCCTGGCCTTCAGAATCATTCACAATTCACCTGAACTTAAACTGCTTGCATATAAATGGGGCGAGGATAGAGACACGTGCCTTGAGGGTCTGAATGAAGTGACAAAAAACAGGAATTAGCATCTTGCTAGATCACCAAGTGCATCTGCTTTTAAAATGTACAGGGACACCTCTGGCCCCTAAAATCATGCTGCAGTTTCCCCCCACTGGTTTCCTAAAGATCTCAGAGGTGTCTTGACTTTTGTCAGTTTTGTTTTTCCTTTAAACAACAAAGGACTGCAGCAGTAAATTCAGACTTTTGTGAATTTGTTACTGATTTTGTTTTAGTTACAGTGCTCCTCTGTCTCCTTGGCAGTTGCTGTCCTTGCCTTGTTACCCATCCACCTCACTAACTAGACAAAAACTGTAGATACACAGACCTTTGATCTTCCCTCTGTTCCAAGCAGCAGCAACACACTCTTCACTTTTTAGATCATTATAGGGAGATCACTGGGAAGAAGAGGAGATTAAAATGAGCTGCTGCAAAGCAAGCATTTTACTGTTCAAACTGCACTCTGCCTGCAGGCTGGGAATGCCCCAGGAGGGATGCAGCCCCAGGAGAGCAGCAGCAAAAGTAAACTGTCCCCTCTCTGGAGAGTAACTCCTTCTGTCGAGTTCCATGGACTGAAGAGCATGGCTGTGGTGATGAACCACCCACTGAGACAGACAGCCGGCAGTCTGGGGGAATACTGTGGCCTCAGGGCACACACTGGCAGCTCACACTGGGATGGAGGTCCTGCCATGCCCCTGTGTCCTGCAGAGGGCTGTGAGCATCCTCTGAGAGGGGCAGTGGTGTGTGCTGTGCCCGGAATTGTGCCATTGCCACACTGGGGACGCTCTTCAGAGGGGGATGTGGGACAGCAGGGCAGCCTGCACACACCTTTGGACATGTGTTATCTAAACATACCTACAGATATCTGAAATGCTTCTCAGAAATGCTCCTGCAGAAACAGGAACGGGCAGAATCCTGATGTTCCTCTGAGCTGACAGGGCTTGAGTAGGGATACAATCCTGGGTGATGGATCCAGCTGGATGGGAGATATCACAAACCACAGCCATCAAATGCAATATCAACGTGAACTTTTTTCCATGTGGGATGTGGGACAGCAGGGCACACATCTGCACAGCCTGCACACACTTTTGGATGTGTGTTATCTAAACATACCCACAGATATCTGAAATGCTTCTCAGAGGGGGATGTGGTACAGCAGGGCAGCCTGCACACACGTTTTGTTTAAAATAGGTTAGAAACAGCCATTAAATAGTTGATAGATCATTAAGCATGTGCTGTTAGTTTGTTTATTATATTGTAGAAGGGGTTAAAAGGGTAGTTATAAGAAATAGACTACCCAATGTACCATAACATACCTCAGTAAAGTGCACCACGAGCCAGCCTGGACAGAACTGCAATGGCCAATCAAGGCCTAAAACCTTCATGCAAATGAAAGATCCAAACAGAAACCAGTCAAAAGGGACAAAAAAACAGGATAAAGAGGGGGATCTGACCCAGGGAAGCTGTGCTGCTCCACCTGGAACTTTGGGGCCATCACAGCAGGCCTCAGGGCCGGCACTGTAACATCCCCAAAGGAGCACTCCTGTTCAGCCTGGGCCCCCTGGCTTTAGGCCTTTCTTTTTCTTATAATAAATGCTGAAATCACTTTAGTACAGGGAGTCTGGTCCCGTTTTTAACACCTTTGAGTGTGTGTTATCTAAATATACCCACAGATATGTGCAGCCAAGTGAAAGTTCTCTGCTGCTGCTGCAGGAGTTCCTGCTGTCCTGCAGGCAGCCCCTGGTAGGACCCAGTGTTTCAGCTCTAGGATACAGCACTGAGAGGTGCTGCTCTGTGCCTCTGAGTGCATTACTCCTTAAAACTGATCCTCACAGTGAAAAACGCAAGCTCCAGGTATAGGAGTGAGGGGGGTAGGACGGTCAGGATGGATAGAGACAAGAGATCTCTGCAGCCAGGTCATGGAACTTGGGGTTTATTGCAAAGGGCCTGGGTGCAGGGCCCTGCTGGGAGCTGCCAGCCACAGCTCGGGGCAGGCCCCAGAGAAGAGAGGGGGAGAGAGGATGAGAGGGTGAGAGAGTAAGAGGGTAAAGCATAAGGGAGTAAAAAAGATAAGAGAGCGAGGTTCCCTTTACAATACCATAAATTTTCTTCTGTGTTGAATATTCTAATTCTCACTAACCAATCTAGTACAAGATACAAATCCTATAGCATTTACATACAGTGTAGTAGATAGGGTTAGGCGCTCGGAAAATCTCGCGATGTCACGGAAAGCAGTAGAATTCCTCTCCCCCTAATGCCTAGTGATAAAAGATCACCCAAGAATGTAGTCCCCCCTAACATTAGTAACTTTTGACTCCTTACTAACCAATTACAGTAAGGTAAGACCCCCTGACGTAGAGAAAAAACTTTCCCAGTATAAAACCCGACGAAACAAGACAATAAAAGTCTTGAACCGTCCACCATACTAGTGTCTGCGTGTGTTCTTAGCCCGAGTAACCCTAAGCAGTGAGTCGCCGTGCCGTTTCCTCAGAACCAAGTCACCTCGCCTTGCATCAGAAAGCAACAATGCAGTCTATAAGAATCACTACATTACCATACTGTGTTACATTTTAAACCCTAAAAACTCCTCTTTGGGCCCCTTCTGCCAAGCTGTAGGGTCTGCTCTGACCCTTGGGCCTGTCTGCAAGCAGAGGGTGTTGTTCCATCAAAAGGGGATTACCTTCAGCCAGCCACACCACTGTTTTCCAGTTGTTCAGTAACTGAGGTATCTCAAAGTTCGCTTTCATTTCAATCTCGCATATAGTTTCTATATTCTCAAAATCTTTTGCCAGGCAATCATATTTATAAGGCTTTCCTGTTTCATCTTCCCCAGCAACTGGAAAGAATTTTGTACAAATTACAGATTCACACGGATCAGAAGTAAGTGGAACTTGGGACCTTCTAAAGCTGAGTGGCAGAAATGGCAACTGGTGGCTCTTCTAAAGTGCCAACAAGGCTAACCTTGGATCTGAGAGAAATGGCAGATTTGTCTTTACAAACAAGCTGTGGGTCTGCTGGTAGATAAAACTAGCCCTGAGATATAAAAGAAACAATGGGAAGGATTCCACTGATTGATGAATGGAAGAAGATATTTGCTTTTACAAATTAACTTTAGGTTTGCTGATAAATGAAATTAGAAATTGAAAGATGAAAGAAAAAATAGGGAAGAAAAACCCCTAAATTCCAGAAGAATTAAAAATTAAAAGGGAGGGTTATACCTTAGAGGGAAATCTTTGGTATCAGGTGTATCAGGGAGTCTGTACCTCTCAAGTACCTCAGCCAAGGGAGAAAGAGAGAAGGGAAATGTGGCTCAAAATTGGATAAAAAGGGAGGCTGTGTCCTTCAATAATTGGAGAGATATCAGAGGAATGCCCCATGGCCTCCCCTTTTATTCAAATAAAGAAAAAGGACTCCTCTGTCTCCTTTTTGGACAGAGACCTCTGATGTTTGTGGATTAATTTTCCTAACAGATCCCTGGAAATCTTAGCTCAGACAGAGATACTGCATTCCATAAAATCATAAAGAAGTAGAGGCTGGCAGCTCCGGCAGCTTCCCTGCCCACCCTCCCTGCTCAGAGCAGCAGCAGCTGAGCCCTGCTGCTCAGGGCAGTGCCCAGGCACACTCTGGCACCTCCAAGGATGGAGATCCCCCAGCCTCTCCGGGCAGCCTGCTCAATAACAATTTAATCACAGCCTGCAAAGTTCAGAACAACTACCCTCCTCACTTCATTTTCTGTCCTTACCTCTGATTTCATGTTCTACCAGATCAATATAAACCTCATTTGGGTCCTCTGCATTCATCTTCTCTTCCTGGAAGTCAAGGAACTGTTTTCCTGTGATTTCCCTTTGTTTATAAGAGAAAACCCTTTGGCAAACACTGGTTGGGCCAATACATAGAGGCAATACAGTGTAACCTTCACCCTAAAACACAAATATCTGAGGAATATGCTCTGAAATAAAACACTGAGAGTCTGTGGTGAATTAATTCCAATTTAAAATACACAAATACACATACATGCAGGTAAACTATATGGGAAATAGAAAGAATAAAAATAACATAAGAAAAATGCTTAATGCACACATTAATCTTATATGTATTAAACTTCACTAGCAAAAGTGGTTCCTAGAAGCCTAGTGGATTATTTTGATTTGTAAAGTTACACATCAAACAAAGTATTTCCAAGACTGAATTCATAACTTTGCCATTATAAAGTCAGACCATCACTCCAAGTTATTTTTTGCTTTATTGTGGGAAAAGTTTCTCTTTCTTTCTTTCTTGCCACAATAGCCAAAAGTGTAAAGAATTGTTCTGTCCCCCTAAGCTTGCCTTTGTCCACATCTGGCTTTTATTGTTCTTTTCCAAGTTTGCTAAACTGTTGCAAATCTTTTGAAAAATGCATACAAATTCACTGCAGACAATTACATCTGACAAATCAAAAAAACATCTTTATCATCTCTGGACTGCTCTGTATCTCTCTGTATGTGTCTGTCCAAATTCCTCTAATGAGATTTTGGGGCTGTGGGTATTCTATGGCCAGTGATTCAGTTCACTTCAATAACCATCAGATGGCTGTGAGTATCCTCTGTTCTGTGCTGAACCTGGCTAAAATTCGAGATGATGAATAAGGGCTATAAATCCCTGCGCTTTCCTTGAACATTATATTCATTAAAAAGACAAAAAATCAGTTGAGCAATGATGTATGTTGCCAATGTACCCAATCTATCAGGCATTTGACTCTGCTCTCGACTGTAAAGATAGACTGAGATCAATTTTCTTCCTGTCAGCAGCTCAAGTAGATGATTCTCATGCCTTCAGTTCCATTCAGAGAACTCTGCACTGGGTTTGTTAATTCTGATAAAATCTGCTCTAATTTTGTGAATTCGGATATGCTTAATCTTTGTGAAACATCCCTGAAGGATTGCAGAGAACCACAATTGGACTGAGATCAAAGCTGTGGCAGACATCCAAGCTGAGTTTGATTTGAAGTGACAAACTGTAGACCCTAAGACTTGATCATGGCTCCAGCCCTTTGGGATGCTGCACAGGCTTCAGATACAAATCCTCTTCATGCTTTGATCACACTGCAAACTGTTGCATGAAAATAAACAAACTGCTTCCAAAAAAAGTCATATTAAAGTTCCATTTTGTAAAATTATGAACAATAGTACTTTTCTGCCAGAGGCCACCACAGGAAGCTGCTTTCTAGTAGCAGCTCTATGAGCACTCTGCATGGGCACAAATACCACTTGTGAGTTGTACTGTAGCCTTTGGTAAAGTCCTGGACACTCCAAAATATGTCAGCAAGGAAATCCAAAAATCTGTTTGCCTTCTCTGGAGGATGAACAGATCCCGAGCTGCCGGAACCATGGCCCCTGTCTCTGATTCAACTGAGCAATACCAGTTTACTCCTGCTGAGGCTGTGACCTTGTGTAAACTGTTCCAGGGCACAAACCAAACCCCTCAGAGCATGGATGTGTTCTTCCAGGCAATCCAGATCATCTCAGGCTGCACAATTAAATAGGTCAACCTCAGCAGCTTGATAAAAGACTTCAAAAAGATTGTGTCATTATGGCTTTGATGTTTTGCAGACCTGAACTGCATTTGTAAGTGAATGCGCTGGAAGCATTAGCTGAAGAGTGCCTATAATAGCAAGTAGGAAAAACAGTAAGAGAGTCCATAATAATACCCCCTTGCCTTCAAATGGAAATGCTTTCTCATTTAGATAGGAAATTGCACTCATAAACCTTAGCTAAGTATGACCTTATTCTTCTTAGTGTCTACCACTGTGGATAGCTGTTATATAGAAAAGGATTTTAGATCTGCAGGTCTTTAGAGTCAGAAGGGAAGCTTATTATTGTATCCACTGCTCATAAACAAGCATATAGATTTTGTGCTGTAAAAAAAGCTAAGTCAGTGCTCCTTGGGTGGCAAAAATATATGTTAGAAGAAAATAATCTTTTACATGCTGACATGTAATGTAATAATTCTATCATAATCAGAGGAAATATGCAGACTCCTTGTGGAACTAGTTTAAGTTCAGGTTAAGTTAAGATTTAAACATGGAAGCTGGAAAGGGACTTTTTACAAGGGGATGGAGTGCCAGGAGCCAGGGAATGGCTGCCAGTGCCAGAGAGCAGGGCTGGCTGGGATCTTGGCAATGAGGAATTGTTCCCTGGCAGGGTGGACAGGCCCTGGCACAGGGTGCCCAGAGCAGCTGGGGCTGCCCCTGGATCCCTGGCAGTGCCCAAGGCCAGGCTGGACACTGGGGCTGGAGCAGCCTGGGACAGTGGGAGGTGTCCCTGCCATGGTTGGGGTGGAAATGTGGTTTTTAGGGTCCCATCCAACTCAAACCACTCTGTGAATGTATGATTCTGTGATTTAAGCATTTCTGTAAAGGATCCTTGGTTCCTGCAATTTACAATTTCAGCAGACTATGCAAATAATTTACTGTCCCTCATTTCAATGTGATTGGCAATTAAAGTGATATAGGACATCTTCATGGTGAAAATTATGTTATGGAAAGATGGATCACTCCTACAGTCATGAGCAGTCACAAATCAGTCTTTGGTATTCCCTTTGTAAGTTAAAAGATAATTGTCCACCATCTTCCTCGAAATACATTTGAGACTTCAATTCTGGTTCCAAAATGAGACTGAAGTAAAAACCACAAATTCCTTTAGCTAAAAGTCACAGAATTTTTGCAGCCCAGCACCATTCCCCTGTTTCCAGGACAAGGGGACACTTTTGGCACCCTGGGACATTTGGAGTGGGTTGGGTCTCTCCCTCATCCCACCTTGTCCCAGCTTTTTTATCTGCATGGAGGAGAAAACAGTTGGCCTTAACTAGTGAGTTTAACAAATCATGTAGGAAAGCTTGGGAAATGTGAATACTCACGCTTTATTTTGTCTATCTGTCCTGTTCCTGTGGCTTGCCACAGTAAAATTGTTGCTTGAGATTGCCTTGAAATCCTTTTTGCCCTTTGGTACTTACACAAAGGCAGGTTAAGTTCAATGACTGCTAGATTCACCCTGGCAATTCATCCTGGACCCTTCCATTTGGGAGCATTCCTTTCCTGGAATCCAGCTCATCACACAATAAAAACCAAAAAACTTTTTCTGCTTATCCATAAACCAGATCCCAGTTCTTCACTGCAATGGGCCCTGCAGGGATATTTCCACCCTAAAAGCAACATGAGCAACTGCAGAATTCTAAATTAGAAATGATTAGCCACTAGGGGAAGTTTAGAATCCTACTTCAGTGACACAAGCTTGCTTTGTGAGACTCACATGTTATTTATATAATTATAGATAACACCCTCCACTAGGACATGGCATTCTACCATGTATGATATTTCTTTCTCAATTTTACTATATATATATATCTACACATCTCCTAAGAAGCTGCCCCCTTATTGTCAGCAATTTATAAAGGCATAAAGTAAAATAGTTGAGTTTTTAGCTTGTACATAACTTACAAAGAAATTTTGATCAATACAGAAATATAGAAAGCACTTGAATATTCAGATTATGAATTGCATCTATTGGAAATGTGGTTAGCCAGCTGCAAGGCTCCAGAGTTATCAATTTCAATATGAAACAGTTTATGCCCTTTTTCAAGCAATTTTAGACAAATAAAACTGGCAGTAATTTGTCTTAAATAGCAGAAAACTTTATTTTAAAGGCAATTACAGCCATCAGCATGGTGTCTCCAAAAATCATCTGTGACCTCTCTGAAACTTGGTTGTTGTTAAAATGATTCCTCCCACTGCAAACAGATACTCTGATTTCTGTCTGTCCTTTGTGGCCTTGTTTACTTCAGGAATATTTGCTGAATTTATAATGGTGCTGACTTACTCCCACCATATTGATGGCATCAATTTTTGCGAAATCAATAGCAAGTTATTTAAAATGTGTAGCTCTCATCCACTACTACCTAGTTCTTTATATTATTTTAATGGTGACTTAGAGCTTCCTTAATTGGTCCTCATCTTCCAGCCCAACAGACAGGGATAAATCATGGGAATCACTGCCCCAGACTTGTTCACCACCAATTATAAATGTCTGTGGTGGCTGCCCCATGTTCCATCACTGACTAACTTCCAGGGCCTGACCCTTCACAGAGCCCATTCCTCTGCCCGTGTTTTACTGAGCAGTTTCCACGTGGATGTGCTTCAGCTTTTCCTGGAGAGACCTGCACTTCCCCAGGCTCCAGCCTGCTGGGGGACAGTGACAGGACATGGAGCAGATTGGCACTGTGAAAGGACACAGCCAGTACAAGCAGGTCTGGGAGACACAAAACCATCACAGTTTCAACTCAAGCCTTTTGATAAAACAAATAAACATTCTGGAGTTCTTTATTCAGCTGAAGTTCATTAAGTACACAGGAGTAAAAGCTTCTGTATTGAGACTCAGAATGGCTCACCTGGAGACGGATCTGTGTAGGACAGGTCTCCCCTGTATGACTCTGCCAAAGAGCATTGAGAAGCTTTACAGTCAAAAAAAGGTCAGAATTTATTAAGATAAAGGTACGAAGAGCAGAAATTAATGTTTGTAAGTAGCTCTTCCTTAGTTAATTATGTCTCTACAGGTGCATCCTTGCCTCCCAGTTTTCAGATTAACCAATGGCTTACAAACTGTGGGAGCTCCAACCCATCCCCTTTAACCCTCTGTAAGTTTCTCTCTGTCCTTTCTGTCACCTGTGCCTGCTGTCTGCTCTTTTCAGTCTCACTGCTTGATCAAAAGCTCACAAGTCCTAGTTGTGATTCTCCCCATATCCCCTCCTGCCTTCCTCCCACTGGGGTCTCTGGAATTCTAGAATTATCCAGAATTGGAAATGGAATTCTCTCTGCTTTGGACATTCATCTGCCAACAGCAAAGAAAACATCTCCTTGTTCTTCCACAGGGCTCACTTGTCCCATCCCAGTCACTGAGGAGCAGAACACAAAGAAAGAACAAATGAATTTAACATGTTCTATTCAGCACATCCCTAAATACACAATCAGTTCAAATGTGAACCCTTGCTCAGAGCAGCACCACCAAAATCCTCCTTGGTTTGGAAGGGAAGGTGAAGCAGCAGCAATGACACCTCTGTGCATCTCAGAGCACCTCACAGCAGCATTTAGATGATATCTGCATTTTGTTCAGACATGGACGAACAAAATTTACTGAGATACTAGTAAAATAACCCCCTTGTGTTAGAGCTATACACAGGCTGAGTGTTCCATAGGGAAAGCAGAAGGGATCTCCACAGAAAAGCCTCAAAAGGATGGATCAAGAGCAAGTCTTTAACATGATGTGGTGCAGACACCAAGATATGTCAAATAATTTCAATTCACATGGCCAAGGAAGCACTTACATTTGGTGCTAATTATAATATACTAAATTCTTATTACTACATCACACTGCTTCTGGCTTTCCATGCTCATGATGAACTTAGTTAATTATGTTACAAATAGCATTGAGAAATATTCGGAATAGCATGTAAAAAATGCAATAATTTGGGATTCTAGTCATTAAGGAATCTCTACCCTTAGTGATTGCTGTCATCATGGATGATCTAACAGCCATTTGAGCTCTGTATTTGCTGAGAATAATCATAACTCTTCAGGGAGAATTTATCCACTGTCTAGCAACTCTGGACCTTTTGACTCTGCCCAGAGGCAATTAGGCTCTTTATAATGGCATCAGGAGAATCCCAGGAAGATTTTTTTTCCCTGTGTCTCTCTACGCCATCTCACCCTGCATCTCCTTTTTCATTCAAGTATATGCTAAAGAGAGAAAATATAATCACATTATGACTGTGAAAATAGAAATAATTCTCCTAAATGGCAGGCCACCCATCTATTGCAATAATGTGACAGGAGCAGAGGGGCATGGATAGTCTGTGGCTATCCTGGAAGCCAGGATTAAGCTACTTTTGCTCATTAGACATCTGCATAAACTACCAATGTTCTACAGGGCTTCTGAATTCACACACACACACACAATAAGCAGAGTACAAATGCATTTGCTTCTCTTCCCTAATGTTACATCATTACCATAAAAAAATCCAACATGTTATTTTATATAAAGCCATAAAGATGATTAACTGGAGCACTAATTCTCCCGCAGACAATGAGCAAGCTTTCAGCTTCACAATCAGTCCCACAGACACAGAGATCATGGAAGGGAATGAGATTTCCATAGGCAGACTGAGAGTTTTATTGCTGTGTTACTTTGTGGTTGTATCTGCCCCCAAACCCAGCCCTGGTTCATGCAGCACTAACCCAGGACGAAATCCTGCTGCATGCTCAGACTGCAGGAACATTGGTCAGGGTAACTAAATGTACATTGACATGTTTAAATGAAAGACTTCTGAGGCTGTTACAAATGCATTTTCCCATCAGAGTAAGAAGGAAATGTCAGGAGCACTTTATTAGATGCCACACACTCAAGCAATTTGGGGTTGGTTTCCAGAATCTCTGCATTTGCTGCTTTCAGGGGGGCAAGGAGCTTCCCTGGAACTCTGCACTGCCCCTGCTTCCCTCCCACTGCTGCTGCAATCTCTCTCTTCTGAGACAAAGCTTTCTGTCAAGACACAGATGTCTTATAACATCTCCTGTTTCTTATTGCAGAACAAGAGCTGAAGTTCTGGAGGCATTCTAAGAAACAATAATGCTCACTTTATTCACTGGGACATTGTGCTTTTATACACACTTTAAAGGAAGTTCATTTTTAATACTAGCACTAATTTATCTTGTTTGGTCATCTTTCAATTTCAAACAATTTTTTCCACTTTTTTTTTTTCCATGATATCTTCTATATATAAATGATCTGTAGAGTACAAATGAACATTAACATCATGAGCCAGCATTATTTTAAAATCAATATTGGAAAATATAGCATCAAGCAGACACTTTTAAAGACTGAATCCTCTGGTATAATTAGCACGGCCCTGGGCAAGTAAAATGAGATAGATGACCTAGACAGAGGGGGATTTTTTTAAAGTGTGCACTGGAATATATTAATGACAGATTAGTCTTGCCTAGCACCTCTCCTGCATCTTTGAGGAAAAGATACAGCAGAGAGAAAAACTCTTTGGAAATAATTACAGTATCATATAGAACAGGCATTAAAGAAAAAACCCACAGATTTGTATTAAAGCCCTGCAGGATTATTGCGATGTTTTGGACACCTGAATAGCAATTACTTCAATCACTGCACCATTGTCATGGCTCACTCATTCCTGGCTGCAGAGACCACAGGGGACAAAAGCAGGAGCTGCAATCTCCTCAGCCTTGCATGTTCCTAGTATTGAGCAGTCTAGGAACAAGTGGAAGGACTGGGATAGACAAATATAGGGGTATATTCTGCCCTTATATTCTGCCAGCTATATTCTTATTTGGTGGAAGGTTTTTAAACTATTGTGCCACACTGAAATTGTCATTCAAACTCACAAGGACAGAGCTCACCTGAGACACTGTTAGTTTAACTGAGCCTTTTTTACAGTTACAGGATAAAACAATTGCAAGGCTGATGCAAGAATTAAAAGTTGAAAATCTGCCCTATCCAGTTAAAATGCCCCCTCTATAATCATGTTAAGTACATTTATTTAATTTTTTACCTGTGGTTTGACCTCCAGACTTACAAATTGTTTTGTTTCAAGATATGTGTGGAGAGGTCTCTTTTTAAGGTGAATAGAGTTTAATGTGAGGAAATGACAAAGATATCTAAATATACAAAGTCCTTCTGGTAGCTTGGCACTGACCCCAATGGAACTTTTTGGATAAAGCATGCTGGAATTGACAAGAACATGAGCAGGACTTTCTGTTTACCTCAGGGCAGCACAGCCATTCACAGCCTGAAGAAGTTCCTCTGGTGATAATGTTACAACTCTATGTTGTATTTAATCCCCACATTAATAAGGCTCTGAAAAAAAATCCTGAATAAAGACCTTGCTGGGGAAGACAGGCAATAACACATCATTCAAAGGGCAGCCAAGAAGGAAAGTGGGCAGTGATGGTGAAGAGACAGTAATTGGATTCCCCTGTACCTGTCAGAAAGCTGCTCAGTTGTTATATATTTAAAACCCTCTTCAGGTATAAAGCAGATCACAGGGGACATCCACACCTGAATGTTATCCACAACTTTGTGCAGAACAGAGAATACAAGTGTTAATTTCACAAAGCTGGCAGGGAATGGAATTACCTAGGAAGTCCCATCCAATCTAGGTTATTAAATTAGCATATCTAGAAACTTCAGGAAGGAAAATGTATTCTTAAAAGTGATCCAGAGGCTGGGGAGGTGACTCCCTCTGTTCTTATGTGCCTCTCTTATGTCCACTTGCAGTGGCACTAACAGAGAGGTTTTACCCTGCTCTCAATGTTAATATTTAGGGCCAGGAGTGCAATATTGCTGCATTATGGCAGCACCAGTGCAGCACTGCAGAGCTGCCTTGCCAAGGGCTGAGCTCTTACAGGCACTGGCAGTCTCACACACCCGTGTGAACATTCCAGAATTGATCTCCCTTTGAACTCAGGGAAGCTGGACCAAATATTATAGTTTGGTTTTGATTCCTCTCTCCACAACAAACTGATAAAACCCACAAGGACTCACCAAGCCTAAGGAGTTACATTCTCTGTTTATTTTTTAGCATAATAATTTTACATTTATCAAGTTTTTAACTGCATGCCATAATAAAAGAGAAGAGATATGGCAAAGCTTTTGAACATCAAAATCAAATGTGGTATTGGTAAAGCAATTTCTGTGAAATTTGTAAACCATATATTGCCTGGAAGAGTCTGCAGTTGATAGTCATTTTGGACCAAGTCCTTTATAGCTGCTTATTCTAACGTGGTGTTCCAGCCTGTTAAAATGTCATATGGATAAAGAAGTAAATTTTGACAGCTGTGACAGGATTATCATTGCCAAGGAAATCCTGGTACTCATATGTTTCAGTTCATCTATTTTGCTTTGTCTCTGGCCTTGCCTGAACTAGAAATTACCTTCTGAGACAAGAAGAGAACAAAAGAAAGGACCAAAATATTGTTATGCTTTTGATGCTTGAAATTATAGGAATAAGAAGAAATTTTTTAAGGTCATTATTTAATGCATTGTTCAGATTTGGAGGGAGCACTGGCTCCTCTCTTCCAGGCTGTGGCCAACATGGATTTTACGTGGGAGTACTGAGTTCCAGGGGGTTTGCTCATATCTGTGTGAGAGGAGAAACCCTGGAAGGTTCCTGTGGCATCAGCCCCTCAATCTGTTCAGCCATGTGCAAAAGGGACATGGAAAACCCCAAATGGTTCTTGCAGCATCCTGAACTTTTGCACCAGAGAAATTGCCATGATGGATCCACCCAATTTCCATATCCTATCTCTGATGAACACCAGTATCCAAACCCACAGAAACTGCAAGGAGACAAACTCAGTGCACTGATTCTCCTCCTCTCCCAACAATACAGAAGTGAAATAGCAGGAAAGACAAAGAGGGACAATAACTGTTATTTGTGCCGCCATTCATATTCTGCCTCCCAGGGCTCACTCCTGAAGATTTCCTGATATAAAGAGCATGTAAGTTACAGCAATTGAAATGCTGATTTATGGGGCTGAAATACCTTTCCCAGAAACACAATCTCCCAGTAAATATCAGTTCTAGTAGCTGTGGTGGTACTGATGTAATTCCTCTGAGCAACTGGGAAAGGGGATATAGAAGCAGTAAAGTGGTAATAAATATTTGATTCAAGGTTACCAAATGCTTAGCTTTAGTCTTAATTCATGACAAGGCTGTGTTTAGAAATATGCAACGTCTTAGGAATGTTCTTTCCTACCCAGCTATTCCATTGCATGCAGCCATATATTTTGGGAACTAGTAAGATGACTGTGGATTTGTCATGACAACTTTCTCTGCTGTGTTTATACTGACACAACTAAATGGACTCTTCTTTTGACTCCCTCACTTCCAAAACTGCCACATCCAGGTATTTGCAAGGTCTCCAAATCTTGATTCACGTCTCAGATTTTGTCTTCAGAATTTTAATAATTCACCTGTTCTTAAGCTGCTATAATTTATACAGTAACAGTGTAGGGTTCAGCTCAGTACCCCCTATCAGGTCTTTATACAGAATGGTAAAAAGACCTTCCTTTCCAAAACCATCAGTGTGAGCCCATCCACTGCTGGTATCTGTTTATTCACATAGCAGCAGCAATTTTGTGGGATGTACACATCTTACAGTGTTATAATGGCCCAAAAATAGGCATTGACCACTGTGTTCTCTCTGGCCAATCACATAAAACACCACAGAGGATATTCTGCTGCCTTATGGCTCTTTGAGAATCTCCTGTAGGTGAGCCTTGTGTTTCAATGTATAAGTTACAGGCACTGAAATGCTAATGTTAACACCACTTTGCAGCACACTCCCTTGGGCCATGTGCTGTTTCATCAGAGATGCCTTTCCTGATGCTTTCCTGAGCCACTTCATCGCCTGTTCTTGCATTCACCATTTCCCTCTCCCCCTCTTTCCTGCAGAAGATCAGAACAAACCCGATGCTCACACCCTGCCATTTCTCAAGCAGGGCCTGAAGAGCAGCCAGCAGCAACAAAAAAGGCACCAGCACTTGGCCACTTGTGAGATCCATGCCCCCCTCAAGCAGGAGCAGCATTTGCCCATTCTTTTGTTAGAACAGCTCATTTGTTGTCTAGCTAATGAAAATGTTACAGCTGGCAGTCACAACTTAAAATAAAATAAAAAACAAAACAGAGAAATGCCTTAAGGCAAGGGTAGCTCCAGAAGTTCCTTTATTTGAGCTAACTGAGGGTGAAAGCTGCCAAGGTATTTAGGTACCCAAAGCTGGATGGTGTCAGATGTTAAAAATACTTGAGTGCTTCTCTAAAACTCACCAACAATCCTGGTGTGCCAAATTCTTAAAGCATAAAAAATCTGGTCCCCAACAGGCAAACAGCCTCATGTGAGCCTGGCTGTACAGGCTGTGCAACAAAAGTTGCTGTATTGTCACATCCATTATCTGTCCCCCTTTAACTGCACCCATGAAGCCTTGCAGCTGCTTTCAGCGTCCATTCCACACCTGCAGGCTTTCCTTCCCACCTTTCCTTCCCACCTGTGCTGCTGCTGGGGATGGCACAGCTCAGCCAATTTGCATTTGGGAATGCATGGGCAAACAGGTGCACCCAACACCAATTATGTTTTGCAAGGGTGATGCCAAATGCTAATGGGTTTAGCTTTGAAAAAACTCAACCAAGCTCCTTCCTACACTTTGTCTTTTCACCTGTGCTGTGTAGAAATTCAGAGTAGCAAAACTTCAATGAGCTAATTCTCACAAGTACCAGGGGGCTTGTACCACCTCCACAGGATGGCAGCTCTGTTCAAGACTCTTTTCCCTCTCTCTTCAATATTTTGATTTTTGACATTGTTTGCATCATGTAAAAATTATACTCACTGAATAGTGAAACTAGTATTTGCTCCACAAAAAGCCTCAGGCTGTTTGAAAGATTTTTTAGCTGAAACATTGACAATATTCTGCCAATGGTCCTTTAAATACTTGAGTAAAATACAAACACAGATTAAAATCCTTGAGAAAGCCATAATTATACATTTATAGACAATTTTTCTCTTTGAAGATTTTAGTACCCACACACCTCCACTTAATCCTGGTGTTTTTACAACAGCCAAGTTCATGATACTGCAGCTAAGGTTTTGTCAGCACTTTAATTATTAACTTGTTTGTGCCATGACTACAAAGCATCTAACTTGTCTGAACTTGATGCTGAGGCTTCAGCTCTTTAGTGGTTCCTCAGATAAACCCCATGTCAGTATCTTGTGATCTCCCAGCTCTGCCAGGAATAACCTCAACACCCAAAGCCCACTCTGAAACCCCCCTGAACCTGGTGCTGCAGGCAGCTCATCAAAAATCAACAGTAAAACCTTTCAGAATGCTCATTACAGCCAAAAATAACCAGCCACTGACTTCATTTCCATAGACACAGGAAAAGTTTTTGCTTTGATATCATATATTTTTAATGGTAACATCTGCACAGGTTTTGCACCTAATTTTTTGTGGTTTTTGTATACTTTTAGCCATTCTTTTCTGTTGTCTGCTTGTAAAGCATTATTTTAGGAATATATAATTACTGGAAAGACTGGAGGGATTCAGTAGTTCTCCTAGTTGATCAGATTAATTACTGTAAAGTTTTAAGTCAAGTGTAATTAATTAGTAGCTGTTCTGATGAAATTTTAAGAGATTTAAGGGTCAGGCTACTTCTGCTGTTAGTCAAAATGCTCCCTGCATTGCATCTGGAAGATATTTTTAAATCTCAGAAAGATCTTTGACAAGAGCAGCATCACAGCACCCAGGACTCTGAAGAGGGAGAGGAAAGGTGGGAGAAGCAAGAGCTCCTCAAGAGCCCTCAGTGAGTGACACTGCAGTGACACAGAGCCATGCTGGGACACCTTCCAGATAAATGAGTTATTTCCTATTTGCATCACAGTGCCTGAGCTAGTGGGAACTAATTCCAGCAAGGTGTTTCCATTGTTTCTGCCAGAATTATCAGTCATACATAGCTTAGACAATGGATTTTACAGCTTTTGGACTTCTGTTTGTCTCTTGCAGTGGGATGCAGTTTTTACATGGTTTGGGCAGCTAATGGGGGGGTCAGATTTACAAATGTGAATCAGCCCCAAAACACAGGGAAAGTTCTCTCAGAACTGAAAAATGTCTGAATGAATGGGTTGCCCTTCAGGTGGAACTGAGGAGCTTTTCTACTTCTCTTTGTGCCTTAATCCCTTATTTTACAAAAAACCTCAGCATGTCAGTATCACCCAGCCTTCCTTTCCTCGTGGTGACAGTTTTGTTAGAATACAGGGAAAATATACTGCTGTGGCATTTTAACTTCTTTTTCTTGTCCTCTCTTGTTGGCTAATTATTTCTTTGAGGTTAAATGAGCTAATTATGCCTATATAAGAGCTCTTTGAGAAGCAAGAATCACTTTCTGTTGTTGATAATTAAATGAATTGAGCTTGATTCTTGGTTTGGGATACAGTTCTAGGCATTTTTCTTCCTTGTACAGAGTATAAAGTAGTAAAAATAATTACAAGTTATGTTTTGTTGATGACAAAATGGAAGCAGCTTTTCAACCGTGGTGTAAAATGTTCTGCAAATTGATTTAAATTAATAAGGGTGAGAAGAAGGAGAAAAGAAGGGGAATTGTACCCCCTCTACTCATTCTTGAACAGCTTTAACAATCTTACAAGAGTTAGAGAATCCACCAAAATTTCACATGATTAGGAGGGGGATATTATGTGAATTCCTTTCACAACAGTCATGTGACTATGCTGTAGATATTTTTTCCTTTAATTTTTTCCCTTTTTTTCCTTTAGATATTTTTTTCCCTTTAATTTCACTCCTCAAGTCCTGTGCATGTTTTTCCCCTGTGATACTTGGCAGTGGAACTCCAGGGAGCTGCAAGCTCCTGTGCAGAGGTCAGGTATGCTGCAGGCAGCACCTATTCTTCTCCTCACTGTGGAAATAGTGCCCTCTTTGATCTGAGAGATATTGTCTGCCAGCACAAAAAGTGCTTCACTCTTCAGGCTAGTTGTGCTCTGACTGCCTCCTGACCAGAGGATCTCACCTGTATCCAGCTGCACAAATTATATATAGCACAGGCAGGGAGAGGGGGCTGCAGCAGGGCTTAAGATCAAACCTCTGCATTCAGAAAGAGTTGAGAGCTGCAATAAAACATGCAGCTTTCATTCCAAGGGCTTCCCTGAGCTGGGTTCCAGCAGCCAAATGCTGGAGGCTTAATTAAATGTGTGTGTATAAATCCTCTCTCCTAGGCCACTTTAAAACATCTTTATTTCACCCAGCCTGGTTGGCATTGCCAATGCTGTGGACACAGAGGGGCGAATGCCAATGTGGGCATAATCTCAGTGTGCACTGGGGACATCTGGAGAATTCCCTGTCTGGGGGTGAGGGGGAAGCAAAGTCTGCAGGCACTGGTGGGAGTGGGGAGTGGGATGGGCTGTGCACCCACCCAGGAGGGAAAACAAACCTGGAGCACAGCAGGGATAGGTCCTGACTGAATGAAGGTGTTTGGGGCAATAGGAACTCTGGAGGGGGAATCAGAACCTTGGGATAACCTTTTTGGCTGGTGAAAGCAAGAAATAAATGCTGGCTGGGATGGAAGACTCTGGTCTGGCTTTGTAACCCATGCACAGCTTTGCTCTCTGCTGGTTAGCCACATCCCAACACCCTGCAGCAGCCCAGTGCAGAGACCCTCATTCACTGGCTGTGTCTGACATAATATTTATATCCTCCTGCAAGAGTTAGTTAACTATTTCCAAGCCTAATTTAAACTACTAAACCTCCCCTCTCCTCATTTCAACCCCAAATCTGAATATACAGAACCAAGGTGTGTACCTGACATATGATTGACATTACCTGACTGGGAGAGCTTATGCTGTGGGGATCACAAGTGGAACTCTCTAGCAATAAAATAAACCTCTGGCACTTTGGGAAGCCAACTTTTGTATGAACTTTTCTTTCTTTTCCCCTTTCCTTCCCTTTTCCCTTTTCCCTTTTCTTTTCCCTTTTCCCTTCCTTTCCTCTTTCCTTTTCTTTCTTTCTTTCTTTCTTTCTTTCTTTCTTTCTTTCTTTCTTTCTTTCTTTCTTTCTTTCTTTCTTTCTTTCTTTCTTTCTTTCTTTCTTTCTTTCTTTCTTTCTTTCTTTCTTTCTTTCTTTCTTTCTTTCTTTCTTTCTTTCTTTCTTTCTTTCTTTCTTTCTTTCTTTCTTTCTTTCTTTCTTTCTTTCTTTCTTTCTTTCCTCTTTCTCTCTTCGTTTCTTTCTTTCCTTTTTCTCTCTTCTTTTTTTTTCTCTTTTTTTCCTTCTCATGTAAAAAAAAAAAACAAACTGAGAGCAAAGAAATTTTTCTTTCTTATGCTGCCAAGGAATGATTTAACATCCAGCTTGAATCTTCCAGGTGCCACAACAATGCAATCTGTCCATGAATTGGCAATGATCACTTCAATCCAGGCTGGGTTTTGGTGTCAGTATTTGACTGTCTCGAGCTGCTGTACAATTAGATCATTGCTGTGTATTCTTAGTCTGGGTAGGAACATTTTCTTTTTTGACTTCTAAAATCCCTAAGATTCTCTTTAACATCTGACACCAACTTTAAGGCAATTAATGCTTCATTTGCAGTTTCTTCTCCTGCATTTACATTTATCAACTGTAGAGCTAGAGAGAAATGTGCTTCTCTAGATTACAGCTCTGTCAGGACAGTTTCAAACAACAAAAAAATCCTGTGACCCTTTCACTGGGGTGTGCTGTCATGTTGGTGTTTGCTTCTCTTCAGGAAACAACCCATGTGGAATACAGAAATGTTTATATTGGCAAAGGGCATTAGGAAAATAATGTTTTTAAAAATACCAACTGCAAATGGGTGGGTTTTGTGGAAGGGTTCTTCAAAATCCTAATAGCAAAAGCTGATGGAATATAATAGAAAATAAATATTTCTTTTGTATGCTCAAATCTAGGTTTGCAGATAGACTCTTTGTATAGTTACATTTCCACCCTTATTAAAAATATCAAACTTATTTGCATGACAAAGATATTTTCCTTCTGCTAAATTATTCTAATGGGACTTGGTAGAGATAAAAGTAAACTGTTAAAATATTCTGCATGGCTAAGTCTGCTATCTGCAGGTAATATTCATTCACTAAGATAACATTTTTAGGGTTTGGAACCTAGCTTCTTGAGGGTAAAAATAAGCCTTTATCTGTCCTTCAGGATTATTAACAGTAAGTGATTTCCACATTAACATCAATAGCAATAATGAAGATGTCCTTTTCAATTCATCCCGGGGAACTTTGAGTGAGAACTGTTATTTGGCTGGGCTTCACTCTTTAATAGAGTCCAAAGATAATTGGGTATTGAAAATTCCATCTAAATCAACCAAATAAATCTTTCGGTTACCAAATTAATAATTTCATTGATGCCATCAGCCTTCAATTTTCACTCCATTAAATTCCTAAATTCATCTGAGAATGGCACAGCAAACAAATTAAAATGAGTTTCTTATAAAAATGAGAATGATAAGATTATGCCTTCTAAAAAAGCAATTTACCTCCAATAAATTATTTTTAAATTATTAAATGAGGCATTGCATTAACTATAAAAGAGGAGCATAAAAGGGCACCAGCCTACGGAAAATAAGACATCTATAGACCTCCATAACCTTGGACAATTATATCTGTAATAATTGGCTCATAAAACTTTATGGCAACTTGTACAATGTTCCTTTTTCCTTAAGATAGCATTGTGATCAGCAGGATGATTAGGCAGAGAGGAACAGAGCCTTTTTTTTCCTCAGGAGCACGTGGCTGAATGTTTCCAAATAGCCTCTTGTTGCTCTGCTCAACACAGAGCTCTGGAGCAGAGTGTTACCTGCTCTGGGTGCAATATTAAATCGCATTTAAACTCCATCATGCTGCAGTAAGGCAGCTTAGTGTCAAGGAGGAATTCAGGATACAAGACAAGCAAATTCCAGGCCTGTTTTCTTTAGAATATGTGCTCAGTGCACTGAAGGTTTGAACCTTTAAATGTCAGGTTCAATATGTTGTCTCCCTTTTCAGTTCTTCTTCCATCAACTTCACAGAAGGCCGAAATTCTGAGGAATGAGCAAAAACTAAACAGCAAGAGACTGCAGTAACATCTTGATAGCAAAGCAGAGTGAAAAACAGATGGATTTTATCTTTATTCCAAAAAAAGGAATAAACACTATCTCCTGCTCGGGGGGGGGGAGAATACCATCAATAATGCACAAAACCCAAAAGATGTGTGGAAGTCTATAAATTCAGAGGGTTTTGGGAAAGCTGCAAAAGGCAGGCCTCAGAGACAGCAGAACTGTGATTGGAGCTAAGCAGTAGCCATGAGATTGGTCAGCAGAAAAATTATGTAAAATGTAGAAAAGTAAGGACAAATAGAACAATGGTCTGTGTATGAACACTGGTCTGGAATAACTCCCTAAGCTACAGAAAAGTTTATGTAGAGAGATATTAGGAAGTTTTAAGCTTAATGATGGAGCTTTGTGCATTGTGCTTTAAGGCTTACAAGCAGGTATTTTATTCAGAATAAGCAAGCATTGTTTTAACCAAAGGGATGTGTGCTTATAGTGGAACTACTGTCAATGTGCTTTTGCTTTGTATGATTGGTCAAAAAACTTTTAAAGTGAGTTGTAACATTGAATTCTTGGTCTGCTGCCTGGGATGTGAGCTGCTGGCATCTTCCCATTGCCATAACCATTGCCATAATGTAATGAGAGTGGTGCTGGACAATCAAACAGCTCAAGGCACGTCCCACAGCAGTTTGTGATTTGTAGAGAGCCCCCAGATGGTGATATATGTGGAGTTGAGCAAAATTTCACCCCTGTCCTGGCCCTGGGGTCTGTCCAGGTGGATCCATGGACAGCTCAGCCCTGGCTGCCCTGCACACACAGCTCCTCTGGCAGGCAGGTGCAGCTCATTCCCAGATCCTGGCTGTCCATCCCAGGGATGCAGTGAGCATCAGGGGCAGAAAAAGCTGCACACTCCCCTGGAGCAGCCAGTGCTGCCAAAGGCAGGCAGGCTTTCCTCTGATTCCAGGGAAGCTCTGTGCCTTAGAGAGGGGAGCTGTGATGAAGCCAGATCAACTCCTTGTTTTCAGGAGATAACAGGCACAGAGAGCCACTCTAAACCACAACTCCTAATGAAAGCCTTGTGGGCACACGTTAAACCCTTCCCAAAGATCCTCTGCTTGCTTCCTCTCACTACAATGAGCCAGCCTTCCCTCAATCCAGAGATGAACCCCTGCTGATTCCAGTAATTCTTGCTTCTATAAGCTAAAGCCTTTTGTGGTTTTCCTTCATTCTCCATTCTGCACATTCCAGCTAAATTTAAAATGAAACAGGTACCAAACCAGGCAACATTAAAGAACCAGAGGCATGAACTCTATCCAACAATGTGAGTTCTGTTTGATTTAATGCACTACAGGGTTTAGATATCCCCGATTTCTTCACCTTTGATTTCCCAGTGATGTCCAGAATAAATAATTGCCTTATTAAAGGACTTCTGAAGCCAATAGAGCAAGGTAAAAAACACTGAAGTCACCAATTCAGCCTTTGATTCTGTCTGACAGAAAATTAAAAATGAATGAGAAAAAAATTAATAATAAATGTATTCATGGCCTTATTGGGATTCATGACTCTCTTGCCAACATTAAATAAGTTCAACCAATTGTTCCCCTTAAAGTGAAATAGCATCAGAATCCCAACTGTTCAAGCAGTATCAGTATTTTCCTTTGGTGCAGTAGATGTGTAAAAAAACCCAAATAACAGAACACTGCCTCCATTATTAAATTCCTGAAGTTAAGACCCACCCCATCTGCCAAAGAAAAGGGGGCATTTAATGTCCAAAGCTGTGGAATTACTACAATTAATAAACCCTTCTCAAGTGCCAGCTCAAACACACAAAGTTATTAAACTGTGTCAGAATAAAACAAAGTCTGGTCACGGAAGACGATAGGAAGGAACTCAAGGGAACTTTTACTGGGATGCTGCCTTCATAAGGCACAACAATGCAGATTTAATTGTGCAGTGTGGGGATCCTTAGGAGCCACAGGAACACCTGGGACAGAAGGGCTCTTCTCTCCCTTAGGTTTGCAGCCCAGCTTCAGGAGGGCCAGCTGAGATCCCAGCACTTTGCTCTGGCTTTTATTCACTCAGGTCCTGAAAACCCCCAAGGGCAAAGACAAGGCCTTGTGTTGTGAACTTTAATTCTCCATCAGGTGGGAAGACACTTCTGTGTGCCAGTTCTGAGCTCCTGGTTCCATTTCTGGGCACTGCCTATGCCGCCATGGGCCACTGCGAACAGCCTGCTCTCATCACAGTTAAGCACCAGGGATCTGAAATGTTATGATTAGAAAAGCTGCCCATTTTTTTAAAAGGTTGCAGAGTTCACAGGTTGGGCTAGTTGGTGCCAGGGTGAAGTTCTAACTGCTTATTGTTGTAATCACCTGTCGTTTTCATTAACTACCTGTCATTGATGGTTAAGAATTCCCCCTTTTTATTGAGTGGCTTCCTGGAAGATGGCACCTGGAGGGTGAAGAGGAGGAGACGTCAATGACATCAAGGGTAGCATGTAAATGAAGAAAACCCTCACCAAACCAACAAAAACCCCTAAAAACAATGAGCCAACATGGAAAGCTGCACTTTTCCCCCTCCTCTGTGCCACTCCTGGAAGCAGCGGCAGTGTGAGCGCAATCCGTCGGTTCTCCCCACCCGAGCTGATTTTCAATAAAAGCATTAAAAAAGAAGAAAGATCTCCTGCCCTGTTGATTTCATGAAATTCCACTGAGCCCAGCAGCCTCCTCCTGGCTGTGCCCAGCATCACATCCTCAAACAAGAGTCAGCACAACTTCAGCTTGTGCCATCCTGAAGCTGCCCAGTTCTACTGGCAGTGGTTTTTCCACCCCTTCTCTGATCAGTGTCACCACTATTACATACAATGATCTCAAACAGTGACAGTCTGACAATAAAAAAAATATCCCTTAAATTACCAAAATTTGAGAGGAGAAAGCTTTACTATTTTCAATGCATATCTGGGAAAATGAAGGAAAATGAGACTGAGGAACTTGTAAAGGATAGCAGACAATGAAAGGTCAGTGGCACTGGGTACAGTTGTGAATGATGTCAGGGAGACATTCGTCAGGAAAGCACAAATTCCATTTAGCTCAGGGGCTGAAGGAAGAGCTTGTTCACCAAAAGTCATCCTGCTGTGGGTCAGTGCAGGGTGACAGACAGCACTAGAGCAGCCCTTGCCCTGCATGGGTGCACAAAAGGCTCTCAGCAGAGCGGGGTGGGATGCTGTGTCTGCCCTGCTCTGTGCTGCACAGCTCTGCAGAGAGCCAGCAGGTGAAATAGGGCTCTCCTCCAGCCAGGTCTCATAAGCTCTGAGATCTATTTCACACCCAAGATAGCTCAGCTACCTTAGAAGGCATAAAATCAGCAGGTTGGCTTCTATGGTAGTGTTGGAAACAAAAAGGTTTAGTTAAAGGCAAAATAACAAAAATCTTTACAGACAAAAACTGAGCCAAGTGCAAGAGGTTCTTGCTCTTGGTAAAACACCTCACAAAAGCCATTGGTTTCTTTGTTCTCTTCTTTTTCTAGTAAATTGTCCAGGTGGGACTTTTGGGCTCCTGTCCCATTGGCTATCCTTAAGTTTGAGGTGAAGTTTCCCGGGTCCTATGAGGTGTTTTTTCTCCTAATTGAAGAGAGAAACTTCTGGGTTTATTTCCTTTTTGAGGGGACAAAGGACAGTTTTGTCACTCCATCAACAGGAGCACATTCCTATAAGCAGGATGCATGCACCCACCAGCTCCCCTGCAGCTGAGCTCTGCAGAGCCATCAGCCCTGGTTTCAGCTGGAGCAGGGTTGGTTTTCCTCCCAGTGCTGTGGTTTGGGTACAGCATGAGGGTACTGAGGCTGACAGGTGAATGTTTGAGGTCAAGGGTGCCTCAGTTTCCCCCTGTCTGTCAGCGAGGAAGGGCTCAGGCTCCAGGAGGGAGCAGAGCTGACCCAGCCTGGGCACAGGGACACTGCAGAGCACAGGACAGCATGGCCAGTGTAAACGGGGGACATTGGAGGCACAGGCTGGGGCAGAGGGTGTGAGCCATTCCATCGTGTGTCACTTGTTCAGTTGGGTTTTATTCCTCTCTCTCTTTTGCCTTTTAGCATTTTTATCGTCATATTTCACTTTATTCATTTATTAAATTGTGATCTCAGCCCATGGGTCTGATTGTCCCTGTGCCACCAGGACTGTGTGTGAGGGTGGTTGTCGCAGACATCTTTTATGGAAAATCCTTTCCTTGGGATTTTTCCTCCTGAGAAGCTGAAAGGCCTCAGGAACAAAATGCAAACAATGGTTATCTGCTGCTGTGGAATGCAACAGGTGCATCTGTGATTGGTCTCGTGGTTGTTTGTAATTAATGGCCAATCACAGTCAGCTGGCTTGGACTCTCTGTCCCAGACACAAGCCTTTGTTATCATTCTTTCCTATTCTATTCTTAGCCAGCCTTCTGATGAAATCCTTTCTTCTATTCTATTAGTATAGTTTTAATATAATATATATAATAAAATAATAAATCAGCCTTCTGAAACATGGATCCTCATCTCTTCCCTCATCCTCAGACCCCTGTGAACATGGTCAGAATTCCCAGCTTCAATCCATCCCTGCATGAGGAGAGATTATCCATCAGCTCTTCCCACAGTGCTCAAGAGCAAAGCAATCTTGCTGCCTGAAGGATGGGATGACAAGCTACATACCAGAAAAAAGACCAATTTATGGGCCTGAAATAAGTAAATTTAAATTAGGATCTGTAAATGATGGGCAGGAATGTCTAATAGAAGAAGCCTTTTAATGTCATGCATGTTCCCATGTTTTCATTAATAAATACCATTATCTACTATTATGCTTTCAATGCACTTGTTTGGTTAGGGTTGACATTTTATATCACTGTATTTACTGATTAGATCCAGAGTCAAAGGAAAAGGAATATAAATTAGTTTTTCTAATTACTGCAAGGCTATATCCACTGCCAGTCTATTTCCAAAGTAATTTCTCTGGCTCATTCCCTGGAAACCGTCTTGCAAAAGACAAGACTAAAACAACTCTAAATCTTTGATTGGGGAAGAAAAAGAAAAAAAAGGCAAAAAATCCTGGCAAAGTCTGCAGCTGCACAGCTGGTGAGAAAACTGATTGTCCAGACTCCAGCACCAAAGCCTCAACTCCACATCACAGGGTACCCAGATCAAGTGTTCTATTAATTCACAAGAGGCTGTTATGGCCCTGCTCATTCAGGAAAATCAAGGAATATCTGCCCTGGTGTCAAAGTAAATTATAGTGCCAGAAGTGAATGCAATGCTAAATTAGCAGGAAAGAAATAAGGTAAAAAATGTATCTCTTTTTAAGAAAAAAAAAAAAGCTTTCTGCAGCTCAGAGTAACAACAAAGAAATATTTGTATACAGAAAAATAAAGGAAATATCTTTGCTGAGAGAAATAGATTCCTTATCTTTATATAAGTGGGTTTTCTGTCTTTTTATTTTGAAAATTGATTTAGTATTTGGCTGTTGGATCATATTGATTAACAAGATAATTCCAATAACTTCAGTGGCTTATTCACAGGGATACCTTTAAAGCTCATGTAAATGTATCCGTAGATTTCAATTGGTTTTGGATCAGAACTTGTATGTAAATTTGCAGAGTGATACAGAATGTGTCTCATTGGGGCACATTAGCTTAAATATTCTTGTCAAAACCATACCCCATCTCCAATCCATAAAATTAAATAAGAGCTCATAAACTTATAAATATGTTTATTAGTTTTTCAGAGACAGGCACAGACTAGTAAACATTTCAAAGTCTGCATCCCTCTAGCCCCAAGGGTGCCTTCTTTAAAGAAGTCATTGATTTTTGCCATCAAAAAACAAGTATTCAAGTAACAGTCTCAAACACAAGCTGATGGTAAAGTACCCAGGATTCCCAAAGGTGCCATCTGTAAAAGGATCATTGATTTTGACCTTTTGGGTGGATTTGTCTTTTTTCCAAGTGTTTTATTATGTGCATCAATAACAGGCAAGGCAAAGACAAAATGAGAGAGAGAAAATATAACTTTTTAGAGATGTGTGCTTGGACTTCTGCCAAGAAAATATTTTTGTATTCAAGCATTCCACTGTTACCAGCTCCTAATCAAGAACAAAAACAAAACAAAACCTAAACCCAAAATACTCCTGAAAAATGCAATTGTTTAGACCAATAGCTAGCTATAAAAATATTCCAATTATTTGTTTTTGTCAAATTCCTGAGGACTTAGCATCGCTCATGTGTGGCTTTAGTAAACATATCCATATCCATTACCCTTTCCCCATATGAAAGTACAGCTCTTGATTTAGGAGGGGAAAGCTGGGACCAGATCCAATTGTCAGCTATTATTAAAAAGAATCTCTGGAAGCAGCAGTAAAATCAGCCCACAACCCCACACTAAGGGGGCACTGAATTTGCCCTATGCATATTGTGCAAATATTTATTTTTCTGTTTTTCCCAATTAGTGTGGATTTAAAATATGGATTTGCCTGGTTCCCCTGCGTCTCAAACAGGGTTAGGAAAAGCTGATATTCTGTCTGTGCACCAGTGGAAATGCTGTGTGGTGTCTAGGACGCTGGGAAGAAGGGCAGCAATGTTAAAAAAATAAATCTGCTTTATCTCCAGCACTCCAGATGAACAAAGCTAAGGAGACACATCATTTCAGTGAAAGTGGGCAGAGGCCAGAATATTTGGAGGGTATTTCATATGTAAAATGTTGAAAATGGCAGGTCACATCCAGCAGAGCTGCTTATTTCAGCTCCAGACTGGTAAAATCCTGCACAGAGTGTGACAGGGCTGCCTTTATCTTCCCCCAGCAAGGCAGCCAGAGACACAGTGGGGGAAGGAGCAGAGAGAAGCCCTTGTGCTGGTGCCAGAGAGGATTTGGCAGGGCTCAGAGCAGCAGGTGGAGCCGTGGTGGGTGATGACAGGGAGCACCCTCAGGTGCCAACCCCTCCCTGGGCATCAGCCCCCGAGCCCAGCACAGCACTCGGGGCTGCATTTCTTTCTGCTGCCTCCTGCACGGCACATTCTGCCTGCTTTACTGGGCTGCTGCTCACTGCAAGGCCGTGCCACCTGCATTCCCAAACTGGGAAACACAAAGCTGGGCCTAGTGTCAGGTACAACCAGGCAATGTGTGTATTTGTGATTGCCATATGTGTGGAGACCCACAATGGGACAGGTGCAAATTCTAGTAATAACTGAGGAATGTAAAGCATGGAAGAAGGCCTTTGAACCTTTCGTTCACAATTAACCTTAGTTGATTTAGGAGCATTTGAATTAAAGCATTAAGAATGCTGCTTTTTCTTGTATTTAAGCCTTAAAGAGTTCTGCAATAATAACCTTTTGGAGTATAATTTTAGGATATTGCTTGTGTCCTTGAAACTATAGCTTTGGAATATATATAAAGGAAACATGCTTATCTCACACCTCAATAAAGCAGAGAAAAACAGCTTGAGAAAGGAAGATGAACATCAACTCAAGGATTTATAGTTTCGACCAAGGGAAGCTGGACATCACTGTTATGAGATTTATAGATTTATAGTCCTCGTAATTAAAAGTTGGACACACATCTGGGGAGCTGGACACCACCAGATGGGATTCATCTTTCTTCTTTCAGAAACTGGACCACCACAAACTGGGGATACTCCTTTTGGGATACATCCTGAGGAAAACTAAATCACAATAGTGTAGAGAATTGTGACGCAAAAATTGGGAATATAAACTGCTGATGAGTAAAAGTTGGGAATAGAAACTGCTGAGAAAGCTGATGAGTACCCCTATAAATACCTGTAAGCCTCAACTATGGGTGTGCAGTTGGAGGGAAAACTTCCCCCACTGTACCCAACACTGCATTGCTCATACTTTACCATATTAATTAATAAATTGATTGCTGCTTGAATATTGGCTTAGTCAAGCTTCTTATTTATAACAAAGCTCAGTCCCAGCCATGGCAATATTCTCCCACAGCTATTCTCATGTATCCAGAGCCACGGTGAGCAAAGGGAAAGAGGGAGTACATTCCCAAACGTGGAGTCATGAGAATAAAATGTGAGATTTGTCCCATTAAAGGAGCTGCATCTGTTCCTCACTCTCCCAGCATATGCTGCATGTGAAAAATGAGGAGTGTGAGCTGCAGCCACAGAGCTCTGTGCTCCAGCTGTGAAGGTTTATACTTGTATCCCTTTTCAGCTCCTACAATGCATTTAACTAAGGGCAATTTTGCACATTAGCAGGAATTCTTTGAAACAAAACAATCCTTTCAGCGAAAATGAAGAGGCTTTGAAAATGATTGCAAAGTGGATTAGGATCACTTATGGTAGATGGCTGTTGACAAGATATTGCTTGTGATTACCATGAGCATACATTAAAAGGTGCCAGAAAGGAAGCTCATCACCGAAATGGTAGAGACGTTTCAACATATGTTCTAAGAAAACATTTAATGTCAAAGAATTTCTGTCATTTCAACAAGAAACTTCTCCTTGGCTACGTCCCAGAGGATGTTCAAAAAATCTGAGAGTCAGTCACCCACAGGATTCTCATCCACCCTGGGAAAGAAGCACCCTCGTGCTCAGTATTTGCACACAGTCCTTTCCTGTGCCACAGATAAAACAGTTGTGGTGAATATGCTGAATATTAAACACCTATTGCTTTTACTGTTTCTTTCTTTGTAAATGGGTTTTATATTACCAGGTTCTCACCCTCCCCTGTGAATGTTTAGCTAATGCTCATGGGATCTGCAACAAAGGCTGAAGCAAGTTTAATGCAACATTTGTTCCCACACCATTTACAAATTTTGAAAATTGTTCCTCTAGGAAGACAATTGCTCCACTGTCCTTTCTCACTGCCGTCTGCCCTCCAGTTTAAATGAACATAAAAAAATTCAGCTGTTTCACAAGTCCCTCAGTCCCTCTATATATTCAATTGCATATGTATTCCATATAATCAGGTGAGCAGAAAAAAGAACCTGCTTGGATTTACCTGTTTCTACCTCTGCAGGAAAGTGTCCCTGCCACCACTGCACAAATAAAGGAACGTAATAAAGCATCTTCTTTGGGGATGGGCTTGGTTTGATATTGGCATTTTCAATTCCTTTATCTCATTTATTTTTAGCACTAGATGATCTGTCTTTGTCAGATAATTCCCACAGCTGCCTTCCAGTGAAGAAGCCAACAGCAGGAAGTCAGAAAAGGATGAAAACAGTCTCAGAGGAGAAGTCTTTATGCAAACCACTGTCCCTCAGCATCTGCAGTCCCACTCCAGCTCCAGTGCTGGGCTTGGGCCCTCTCCAAACCACAGGAATGGGCTAAGCCAGGGGTCTCAGAAATCAGCCAGATGCAAAAGTTCACAGGGGAGAATTTTTCCTGCAGCTGAACCCATCCTTTGTGCTAGCTTAGGCTCTGGGTTAAGTTACCCACTTGCACTTTGCTTTCTGACTTTGGGTCTGTATTTATCTTCCTGCCCTGCTCCCGGCTCCTTTCCATTGAGGTTCCATCAGTCTGGCAGCTTTGGGTGCTGGGCACTGCCACCCCCTTTCTCATAAAGCACTTTTATCTTCATTTCTCTCTCTGTCCACTTGACCCTCACTCTTTTCCTACTTGTTTGGTGGTGTTTTGCTGTTTTATTTTTTTTCCCTTTTGTTCCCCAGAGTGCCCTAGCTGTTTAAGGGGATGATGAGGGCAGGACAGCAGGCTTTGCTGTCACTCAGCTGTGGAGCACTCACTGAACTTCAATCAGTTCTGCTCAAGGGGCTGAAGGACACCAAGAGATGAGCCAGGCCTGGACAATAAAAGAATTCTGAGGCTTTGTAGAGACAAACATCCTATACATTGTCCTTACACATTTCTGTGGTACACCAGCACAGCCTGCCAGGCTCTGATAACAAAACAACTGCTCCCAGGCTGTGCCAGAGCCCAAAACACAGCGGTGCTTTCTGAAAGGAACAACAGGGGCACACAGAGCCTGGGCCCAAGACAGAATTAGCAGAGTAACTGTAATTAGAACTGTAATTAGAGCAGCCCCAGGCCCACAAGCCATGGTTATTCTGGACACACCTGAGCCACAAAGCCAGCCAGGGTAAGCAGGGCAGTGGATTTCATGGTGGCACAGGCACTGCTCTGTTTGGGATGCTGTTGTGAAAAATGCCAATCACTTGTTTACAAAATTTTAAAAAGTTTAATGATAATAAAATGGTTATAAAAATAGCAATATAATTAGAGTAACAATAATTGGGTCAATTTGGATTAGGACAATATGACACAATAGAAACAAAGAGTTATGGACAGTCCAGGTACCTTTTCTGGGCAGCATAAGCCCGAAAAAGGACCCACGTTAACAGAGGATTAACCCTTAAAAGCAACAGCCTGTTGCAAATTCATACACCTCATACACGATGCATAAATTCCATTCAAACACAGGATTCTGTCTGGGCAGTGTCAGCTTCTTCCTCTGAATCCTGACAGCATCCTCAGGGCTGAGAGAGGCAGGAAAAATTTCATTGCTCCTGATAAGAGAACAATAAATTCTCTTTCTCTTAAAGATTCAGGTGTCCTGTGGCTGCTATCTCAGTGCGAGTCCTTTCTTTAAAAAAGTATCCTACACAGTATAGTTTCTATTTTAACATTTTGTTATAACCTAAAACTATATTTAACACACTACTTAAGAAAATTAACACAGCATAACTTTCTACCACAACACACGTAATATTAATTTTAACATTTGCAAAAAAGCCAATCATAAAATAGGCATTTTTCACCCTGCCATTGGCACAGCCAGGGGACAGTGCCCAGCGAGAGGCTGCCCCCAGTGTGGCACAGCTGTGCCCAGCCCTGCTGCAGGTGACACTCGGTGGCACTGCCAGGAGGGAGCAGCAGGTGCTGAGTGCCTGCTGAGCTGGGCTCAGCTGGAAGCCACTCCTGCAGTGTTTGAGGATTGTGATGCATATCCAGCACCGTTCAACCAGGAATGCAGGAGCAATGAAACAAACGATGCTGCTTTCATCTGTTTCAGCCAATCATTAATAATAACGTTTGTCTGTCTCCCTTTTAGGGCAGGTTCAATAATATTGCAAATTTAGAGTAAGTGTCTATAAGCTATAACTGGAGCAATTAATGAAATTCAACTTCCTGGTGATGATAATAATAACAGTACAGAACTGATATGCAGAAAGTGACTTCAACACGCAGTTTGGTCTGATGAAAGACTCTGATAACACAGTAGTGGTGTTAATAACAAGCTTATTTGTGAAAGGTGTGTGTTTTGGGATCTCAGGAGACAGCCTGTTATCTCCCTTATTGATACCCCAGAGATTCAATAATACACTTGCTTTCAATACATGTTTACAACAGCCTACATTTCAGAGTTGATGATGATATTCAGACTAGATGAAGGTATTTCACACATAAAAATATCACACATAACACCACAGCTTGGTTTTGACTTATCATTGCTTAGCAAAGAAGTTAAAAGCAATGTGGTTGTTAAATACTATCAATGTATATCTCCATATATATAGATATATATGTATATATATGCAGTGTTCAATTTAATCAACTCTCACGGACAGGCAATTTAATGTTGCTTTTTTCTATCTTAAGGAAAGCAAGATAGGGATGGAAACACTCTCTAAAGAAGCTTTTGGACAACTGACAGGTTGCTTAATAATAGGGGATCAGAGATTGCAATAATGCTTGAAAATAAATATCCTGTTATGCACTTTTTTCTGTTTCAGCAGTGACCAGGGATGTACTGTGTGGGTGACCTGCCCTTTCCAGAATAATCAGAGTATGAGGGAGGAAACTGAGAGTGCAGGCAGCTCCAGCAGCAGCACTCCAGTTGACATGGTCCTGGAAAATCAATAGGATGCACAAAGCCTGTGTCTCTTTAGGAACTCAAGGGCTGCCATCACCCATCCATGCAGTGTTCAGCTTGCTGCACTTGGAACACAAAACCCCCACTTTAATCTTCTTTCCCTGAAGTTTAAACTAATAATGTGCTCTGACTCTTGGCTGGGAGAGGATAAAAACAAGCATGTACACACTCTGTGGGTAATGAAATACTCTCAGACACTCTGGGGGGTCACGTTATTGATGTCACAGATTAAGAATTCGTTCTCTCAAAATATTTCCACTTTTCATGGCCATAAGACAATAATATCTCGTTGAATATGCACCTGTAGTGAGTTTAAAATTAAAGAGTCAAGCCTTTGTTCTTTCTGCAGGCGCAGTCTGAACTGCAGTGCCTGGTCTCAGCTCCTTCCTAATGAAAAAGCTCAGTCTGCTGTCATTTTAAACGACGACAATGGAAGTGGGAGGCTGGAAAACAAAGGCAGACAAAATGCATTAGCAAGAATGCCTGCAAAACAGTTGTTAAAATGAAAAGCTTTTTCCATAATTGAAGAGTCCTGGCTGGTATTTCCATGGAGGGAATAAAAGAGAGGGCAAGTGCAGAGACAAAGGAAGAAGATCTTCATTAGGAGTATTGTCTAGCACATGGTTCCTCTAAACAAGAACTTTCTAAAGGATTGACATTTCCATTAAAAGGGCAGGCAGTTTGCTATGCAGTGACATTCAGTTTTAAAGGCTCAGCTAAGAAGCAATTTAGAGCATGAACAACAGCTTCCAGTGCCACCTTCTCAGTGCTTGCCTGGCTCTTTGCTGGTGCCACCACGTCCACATCAACAATAAGGAAATGCCATTAACACCAATAAAACCCCGGGGAGAAGCTGGGTTTGGTGTTAAATCCCCATCCGTTTCTGCCGCTCAGCAAGTGGGGATGGGTGTGGGTGGCATTCAGACCCACCTTAGGCTTCCACAGAGGTTCTGGTGGCAGGGCTCTGTCATACTGTGCTGTGACAAACCCCACTGCAATCAGCAGGCAGTGGAACACCCCTCCTGTGCCCCTTGCCCTCTAGGAAAAGGGCACAGGCAGGGAGCCAAAGCCACCCAGCCCTCCCAGCTTTGTGTTTCCCTGCTCCCACTGCACGCCTGCACTCAACGCCACTCTGAATCTGCTAGCGCCACTGAGAGTCTTCTAAGGGTTTTCATCATACTTAAGAGGCAGGACAGGGGAGCTCTAAATTAGCTCCCCAATCAACTTTTTAAGTAAGGCTTAATAAGCCTACTGACTTTTCAGGAGTCGTTTAGTGCCACTTCCCTTCCCTGTCTTGCTGTGACACTCAGCAGCACTTGAGAAGTGACTGTTCTTGCTTAAATGCTGAACTGGAAGCTGATTTAGGTCTCTTCTCCTTCCCACTCTAGCAATTCACGAGGCTAAAGACTGGGGGAAAAAAAAAAAAAAAAAACCAACCCAAAAATAAATAAAAGGAAGAATTACCTGAAGAGGGAGGAAAAACCCATTTTGCTAAATTTAGGAAAAACTCCAGCTTTTTACCAACTCTTTGTCTCACCTAACCTTTGAAACAATGGAATTTCTCAATATTGTTAAGGAAATAGTAATATAGAACTGTCATCTTCCTTTTATATTTACTTTTATCTTAAGCCTAATGGGAAAATGGCTGGAGTTCTACAATCCTTTATAAGTTTCTTGAATTATCTTGTGAGCAGCTTGCTGCAGTTCTTTTTATTAACCTCCAGACCTTACTATTTAACCACAAATAGATTTAGGTCATGCATATTGAATTGTTTTGATAACAGTCTAGTGTTTAATAATAAACTCTTCTCCAGAAAATTAAACAGTTCCAAGGCTGTGCTCTACAAATGTGGTTTTGGAAAGAGCACCATATGACAACTCAGATGGGCAAAGAAACCACAGGACATTAGCAATGCTCTGTGCAGACTCTCTCTGAGCTGAATAATTACTTAGGGTGGATTATGACAGAGATAACAGAAAATAAAGAAATAATCAAGTATTATCAAACAGCCAATGCCAAGCAGCTGGCTATTAAAAAGCCACCAGCAAGTAAAATGAATACTTGACTTACAAGTAGTTTAGGACCCTGAGAGCCTTTTCTATCTCTAGTAAGCCTTCCTCACAACTTTGATCATCTGATGTCCTTTATGGAACTTTATTGTGTAAAGACGATGTAATATTTATTGTTTACAAATCAGCCCATCTCAGATTTGCTTTTTTTCCCCTTCCTTTCTATTTACCACAACATTTTTTTTTTAAATTTATGTATCTATCCACTGAAATATTTATGCAAGTTGAGTCCAGAGGGAAGCAATCTTGTTTTTGCAGATTGTAGTTGGTGCTTCGAGATGACTTGGCAGAGTGAGTAAACACAGAATAAGAGAATTGGTTTTGTGCGTGCTTTCCTCAGGCACACGCTGCCCTCTCCCTGGAATATTTGGAATTTGGAATTGCAGGAGGGCTCTGAAGCAGCGCTGCTGAAACCAACAGGAGCGAAGCATTTGAAACGTGCTGGAGATTTTTTTTCCGGATATTTCTCTTTTTGTTCTTGATCAAAGTTGATGGAAGCACGATTTTTCTCAAATGTAATAAATGGATGAGGTTATCTGCTGCGCTGATCTGAAGGTCAACCACTTCCTTTGATATGCTGTTCACAGCACTTGATTAAAAATGTGCCGCGTTGGGATGTAAGAAAGAAGAAGGACTTGCAAAGATTAAAGCCTAAAGATGGGTTCCTGCACAGTAAACACAGGCAGGAACCCAAGAATCTTGGTGGGGAGTGAATGATATTGGACTGTAACACTCAGCTGGCCTTTTTTGCCACAACTTTGTCAGTGGGATCCTCTCTGGTTCACGTGAACCAACAGTGCAGGTTTCACCTGATGGAGCTTTCTGCAGCTCTGGACCATCAGCAGCAGCCCACTCCTCACCCTGCAGGTTCCTCCCTGTCCTTCCTAAGGACAGCAGGGGCATCACAGACCCAGAGCTGGGCACCGGTGGAGGGTCCCAGTGTGATCTGGAGAGGGACAGAGCTGCTCTGTCACTGTGGAACTGCCTGACACCTCCTGTGGCTGGAACACCAAACCCCAGAGCACCGCTGGCAGCCTGGGATGGTGACATGGATGGAACCAATGGCTTACACAGGAAGGCATTGTGAAAGTCAATGAGGTTGTTTTCTTCTTGCACAGATTTCCCATAACTAAAATTTGGGCTCAGAGTTGGTGAGTGTCAAATACAGTTTATGTGTTAACATAAATATCCTTGCTAATATGGACTGTCTTGATTGAAAGCCTCACTAAACTGCATCTGTGGATTTTTCTTGACCTTGCAGAAACTCTAAGCTGTAAATAATAACATCCTCTCTAACTATTTTGAGCAGCAATATTAGTGCTTTTCTTGCTTTGTTTTGTTTTTCAATCTCTTCCTCATCCCTTTTCAAGTATTTTCCTCTTGTTTCTTTCTCAAAATTGGCTTCACCCACTGACCATTTCTGCTGCTGGTTGACTGCTTCTGGTTAATCCACACCTGATTCCACTTCTCTGCTTATGATCCACCAATCTTTCACCTTCCCATCTCTGATCAAATGTCAGATTACTTCCTTTCCAACAAAACCAAAACCATTCCTTTGCTTGCTTTCTCCACTGCCCGGGGGATTATTCACTCTCCTTCCCAACAACCAGATTATTGTCCATTCACCTTTCTTCTAACATATGTAAAGTGCTATGAAGTTTTGTCATTTGTTCACCCACAGATTTATAAATTATCCAGTACTTCTTTTCCATTCTGACAGCAGAACTACCAGAAAATGCTTCGCTTGTTTTCCACCTCAATTCAGTAGCCTCCATCTCTTCTCTCATTTTTATGATGTCCACACAATACCCTTTTAATTCACACAAATGGATGGATATGGCAGGCATTCAAGCAGCCTCCCTGGGAGAATTCTAACTCTCTCCAATGGCCAGAAGAACAAAAGCAGGCAGCTGTTGAAAAGGTCATCAGGAAATAGAAGCTGCAAAAATAGCCCCACCATTTAACCCATGCTAGGACTGCCTTCCAGCCCCTCTCTACACCTGTGGCACACCTCAAATTTGGTTACCTGCATGATATGGACAAGTATTCCTGACTGTAACACTTCTGGTGAGAAGTTGCCTGACATTTACACCCTTACTCTGTAATTATTGGAAGAATTCCCAGTGTGTGTGACTTTTTCCATTCACTTTTAGGCTTAATTGCCCCAACTGTGAAACCACTGACTCAAATGATTTTGTCCCTGTACTCAGATATGTTCCTTTTGCCTATGCCTGGCAGAATTTGGTAGGAAAAAACCCAACAGGTTAAGGTCTTTAGAGCACAATCATCTTTTTTTTTTTTTTTTTATATCTGAAGATTTCATCTACAGCTTGGCCCAGCTCCTCAACTGGTGTGAACTTGCTTCACACTTCAATCCATAAACTGGGGCTTTTCCCCCATTAATAATAAAACCTTCCTTCAAACAAAAACAAAAACAAAAACAAAAACAACAAAAAAAAAACTAGAGAAAAAAATAAAGTCAACAGTACAGAGAAGCAGTAATGAATGTCAGTTTACATGCTACAATATTGTACCTTGCCATATGTTCAAGTAGCTTTCCTTGGAGGATTCCATCTCTCTCACACGGCCAGAAGAATGAGAACAACAAACTGTTGAAAAGGTCATCAAGAAATACAAACATCACAGATGGCATAGGTGAAAGCACTGCAAAAAAGCAGAGTACAGAAAGAATGTGTAGGAGGATCTTCCTCTAATTGGCAGGACTGAGCTAGAAAGTGCACTTGTACACTGCCTTTATTAATATTAAAATGGCTATTGCAGGGGTGCCTTACAATGTTCTTGCCAACTGGTCCTTTTTCTAACAGAGAGATGAAACGACTTCCCCTGTCACTGGCATTCCATGCTGAATGTTCCTCCTTTTCAGCAGGCTTTAAGGAAAAGTGAGTAATAGAGTGATTGCAGAGGGGCACTCTGGTGTCCTGCAGGGAAGCTCTCTCCTCACTGAGAACAGCACTCTCCTCACTTCACTCTTTGAAATTTGCCTTAGAATTCCAGGTTTTACAGGAATTTAGAGTGCATATCCTGTCCCAAGCAGGAATAAACACATTTCTTGGCTCCCTGTGTCCAGAGACCCTGCACTGCCTGCTGTCTCAGAGAAACCCATGAACAGCACCAGGAGCTTCACCAGTTTGCTCAGAGACTCTCTGGCATCAGGTGATTTTCTTGCATATTGCAAGATCATGGAATTACATTTCATCACAGCCAAAAAGTGTATGGAGAAAGATTTTCATGTGCCACGACTAAAGCAAAAGGTGAGTACAGACAAAGGTAGCTGGCTGGAATTCCAACTTGGTAAAACCAACCCACAGAATGTTTTCTGTAAATCTCTCTCAATTATGTAAAGCATTTTTGGGTTTTTTTCAGAGAGCATTTAGCCTCAGAAAAATAAAAAATAAAATCAAAATACCAAACCCTCCAAAACACCTCCAGATAAAACCCAACCAAAACCCCTCTAAGAACATATTTCTATAACAGAACAGGTGCAGGGTACTATCAAAAATTCAGCAGTTCTCTGTGTTCCAATTGTATTGTTCTCTTGTACATAGAAAGGATTGTGATAGCTAAGACAGACTCATACAAATGGATGTAGAAACTCAGCACAAAGCAATTAAAGAGCAAATTTCCTATTTCTACCATAATTAAATGGTAGAGAAAGAGCATGGAATAGTATGGACAGAGCAGCTGCACAAGAGCAATTCTCCACAATTTTTTTCCACTATTCAGACTTGACAGAACCATTCCTTTTAGGTGGTACCAGCACTAATATTATAACCCAGAACTGGAGGGATACCAGCACAGGTCTGTCATACTTATCTTCAAGATAAGTCATGCTCATCTTCAAGGGCAGGGCTGGATGGGATATTCCAGGAAAACAGCTGGGCCAGGAAACACTGGGAAGCACAGTTCCTGGCAAAGAGCTCAGAGGGATGTGTTATAACAAACACAGAGAGATGTGTTATAACCCTGCACACAACTCTCCTCCATTGGAAACTCAGAGTGGAGGTTTCAGCCCCTCACTGTGCAAAGAGAGGGAAACAATGACCTTGGAAGAAAGGAAAGAATCACAGCATCACCTAAGGACAGAGCAAGATCATTCAGGCTGCATCTTCCAGAAGTGGATGGCAATGACTCCTCATACTGGGAAAGAGAATTGCTTAGCCCAGAGACATTCTCTATTTGCAGGAACTAATCACAACAAAATTGTGATAATTTAACAACCATTCTTTTAGGAAAGCTGTTTAATGCTAATGGGCTGCTCATCATGATTGTTTTCTTTAAACTGAAAGCCTAAGAAAGGCAGAGGCCAAAAGGAGAGCCATAAATAAACTTAAAAATCAGCCAGATTATGCAGCAAACCAGGAACCTTAGGATAAACCTTTCAATAAAGCATATGTAGTCTAACATTAAGAGCTTGGCTGCACAAGGGAATTACTGAGCATAACTTATGACACGACTGTGACACTCACTGGCATTCTCTCTCTTAATTCCTAGGTGGGAATACAAAGGGTTTTGACTTCACACAGCCTGTGCAGTATGTCAGCCCTGCTGACACAGTTATCCTGTCCTGCTCTGAGTCACAGTCCCTTCTGCAGGACGTGCCAGGAGCAGTGGGGTGTAGGAGTGATGGGGGTAGGATGGTTGGGATGGATGGAGACGAGAGATCTCTGCAGCCAGGGCTTGGAATTTGGGGTTTATTGCACAGGGCCTGAGTGCAGGGCCCTGCTGGGAGCTGCAGACACAGCTCAGAGCAGGCCCGAGAGAAGAGAGGGGGAGAGAGGATGAGAGGGTGAGAGAGTAAAAGGGGTAAGAGAGTAAAAGCATAAGAGCGTGAAGCTCCGTTACAATACCATAAATCTTCTTCTGTGTTGAATATTCTAATTCTCACTAACCAATCTAGTACAAGATACAAATCCTACAGCATTTACATACAGCCTATAAGAATCATTACATTACCATCCTGTGTTACATTTTAAACCCTACAAACTCCTCTTTGGGCCCCTTCTGCCAAGCTGCAGGGTCTGCTCTGACCCTTGGGCCTGTCTGCAAGCAGAGGGTGTTGTTCCATCAAAAGGGGATCACCTTCAGCTGGCCACACCACTGTTTTCCTGTTGTTCAGTAACTGAGGTATCTCAAAGCTCGCTTTCATTTCAATCTCGCATATAGTTTCTATAGTCTCAAAATCTTTTGCCAGGCAATCATATTTATAAGGCTTTCCTGTTTCATCTTCCCCAACAGTGGGGATTCCCTGGCTGCAGGGTGGGAATGCCCAGCACCTGTGGGAGGAAATTTGGGCAGCTCCTCAAGAGACAAGGGACACTCAGGGGCTGAGCTGTGGCATGGGCACAGCTGGGCACAGCCCCTCTGGCAGCCCCTGCACTCTTGGCTGCGGTTATTGTGAGAAACCACTGCTCACCTTTTAAAATTTAAAGGTTTATTAAACTTCAACAAAAAAACCAACCAACCAACCAACCAAACCAAACAAAACAACAAAACAAAACAAAAAAGCAAAACGAAACCCAAAAAAACTCCAAAAGGACTAAAAAAGGAGAAATTGCAGCACTGGAAGCCCCTGTGACTACCAGCCACGTGCTCCTCTTCAAAATGGATGCTCCATATTTTTACCTTTAGCCCCTCCTAGAGTCCTGTCAGTTGATTTCTTCTTCACTGTCCAGGGGTGGAAATCACCTTCTCACACCTTGACTGGAGCTCAGGTATTACCACAGTCCCAAGCCAAGCCTCCAAATGCCCTGAGTGCCAAGGCCATCCCTTGATAATAATGCAAGATATTACAGTAACATAACTACACAGCTACAAAACTTCTCTTAAAATACACATAATATTAACCCCTTAATTGTGAGAGCCAACCATCTCATTACCCATGCATAACAGTTATCAACCACTTGCTCAGTGGATTAAGTAAAGGGTTTCTAACTGTGAAATCAGAACACCCCTTTAAGAGTTAAATGAGCACCCAGAAGCAAAGGTATTGCAGAAGAATGTTATATTTAGCTTAAAATATGCAGAATGCCAGAGAGAAAAAGAGAGTTTAAAATGCCCATATCAAAAGAGAAAGAGAAACCAGTTGGAAATAACTTTTCCTAATGAGTAAATCAAGTTTGCCATAACATTCATGTGACCTTTCAGGACAGTTGCTGTAGGTGAGGTTTGGTCACTGCTCTAGAAGGCCAAAGCTTGCAGAAATAAGAAAGAAAATGTTTTTAATCTAAAAATGTGGGATCTCTCTAACTTCAGGCTCCCTGCCTGAACTTCTGGAACTTGAAAGAGAAAGAACATTTTCTCACATTCCCTTTCATTTCTTCCTCCCCTTTTATTATTAATGAGTGGTTTCAGAAATGTGATCACACTTTATGTTCTTTCCCTGTCTTCACCTTTGCACACTTCCACAGAAGCCTTCTATCAGAGCATGGCAATTCATTTAGCACCATCATTAATTGTTTACTGCATCCCCTGAATCTGACAGAGGGCTTTCCAAGGGACTGCTGCTGTAAGAGCCAAAGTGAGGGATGTGGGACTCCAGGGGCTCTCCAAAATGCAGTTTATTCCATCCAAGAGGTTACAGCAGTCCAGGGTCATGGGTGACAGAGCTGTGCCCACAGCTGTCAGCTCCAGCTGCAGGCAGGCCTGGAGACCCTTTGGTTTTGGTTACAGTGCATTATATGCTTTTCTTTTGGTTACAATGCATGATATACTTTTCTTTGCTGAGCATCTCAATACAGCAGAACCAATCTATACCTTAACTTTCATCTATAGCCTATCATAACTACTATAATCACCATATTCATGTTACTGCTCTCCAATCACTCAAAGTCAGTACATCACAGTTTAAGCTAGAAGTTGTTTTTCAGTTTTCTTGCAGTGGAAAATTCTCAGATCTCTTTTCTACTTGCATCTTTGCTGACTTGTTTGCCTGTGCTCTCTTTCTGCTTGGTAAAAACATCTTCTTGTTTGAGGTGGGTTTATCCTTTGCTCTAAGCCATAAAAACCCCTTCTAACAACTAACACAGCCTTTGCCTCCTTGGTTATCCAGTAAGACTGGCTCAGCAATTCTTTTCTTCTATATAAAAACTTGCTTCCATCTCTATTCCTTCATCAGACTCTACATTTAAAAATCTTTCTGCCAAGCACTCCTATCTGTGAGACTTCCTTGTCAAACTTTCATCCTTCACTGCATTTCCTCAGCTGCACCAGGGCTGCAGAGCAGCTCTGGGTTATCAGCAGGGCTGACCATCCTGGGGATAGCACAGGCAAGGCCCCATTCCAAATGGGACCAGGAAAGGGTCCCAGAGAGGTTAAACAGCCCAACAGTGTTGGGCTGCTAACAAGATACAAGCATGGAAGTGCTTGGGGTAAATTTGTGTCCTTTGCCCTTTCTTAAAGTGTTGAAAATGTCATGCGTGTTCCATGGCTTCTTTAACATCACACCAGTGGCCTTGGAAAGTTTTTAAGCAAAGTAGGAACCTCCATCCAGACTGCTGGCTGAATTGTGGTGCAAAAATGATCTCCACTCTTTATCAGGGAGCAAAAGAAAACAAAGAAAGATAGTGGGACAGTCCCCTGGTCTGAAAATGAAGGGAAAGGATGGTTGAGAACATTAGGAATAACAAAGAGTGAGACAGAGCGGGAAATCTACCCACTCTGAGAACCTTAAATCAAATACAAATAAATCAGAAGGATATCAAGAAATGAAATATTAGCACGGGAAAACCAAATTTTATGGCACTGTAAAATACACACCAAAAAGGAAAAGAAAATATTCCCAAACAAGGGAGAAGGCTGGATTCATCCTCCTGCACCTGTGGAAAACAGAGGCACAAGAGCAGAGCAGGGAGCCCTGGAGCTCCTGGGCACTGTGGAGTCTTGGTGGCTTCAGCCCAGCCACACCAGGGCCAGCAGATGGCAAACCAGGGGCAGGGGCTCCTCTTGCTCTGCTCCCTCTGCGTTTTTGGTGAGGCAAACACGGAATACATGGAATAAACATGAGCCCGTGCTGCTGATCTGGGCAAGGGCAGAGCCTGACTCAGGTGGGCAGTGTCTCACACCTGACTTTTCCCACTCTAAACCAGCATGAGGACAAGGGTCAGGCTGGGTTTGGCCCCCAAATCCCAGCACACCCCCCATCCAGGGTGCTGCTCCATCCTCATTCCAGCAAAGCTTTGGAACAGAGCCCTTTGTCCAGTGGATTTTAGAAATACAAATACTCTCCAGTTTAGGCATCGGACAACAATGGGACTTAATCAGAGTCCTAAAAATAAGTGTGCTCATTTCAGTTTCCGCTGGTTGGAAGCATGTCATAGACACATTTTATGGAAAATCCTTTCCTTGGGATTTTTCCTCCTGAGAAGCTGAAAGGCCTCAGGAACAAAATGCAAACAATGGTTATCTGCTGCTGTGGAATGCAACAGGTGCATCTGGGATTGGCCCATGTTGGATGTTTGTAATTAATGGCCAATCACAGTCAGCTGGCTCAGACAGAGAGTCAGAGACACAAACCTTTGTTATCATTCCTTCCTTTTTTATTTTTAGCTAGCCTTCTAATGAAATCCTTTCTTCTATTCTTTTAGTATAGTTTTAATGTAATATATATCATAAAATAATAAATCAGCCTTCTGAAACCTGGAGTCAGATCCTCGTCTCTTCCCTCATCCTCAGACCCCTGTGAACACCGTCACAGAAGCAGGAGACTGAAATGGGGACTTGTGAGCACAGGAAGTCTCACACAGACATGGCAGGAAGGGTTTAACCAGCTGCGCTGCCCACAATGGTCAAAAACCCCCAAAACATGCAGGTTGTGCTTGCCTGCCCTCTCCTCACATGGAGACAGGGGAAAGGCTGAGAATGCGCAGATTATTGTAATAAAATGCCCATTTTTTCACTCAAAAGAGAGCCAGAGGGGAAGGTTCAGAGCAAGATGGCAGGATGAGGGGGGAAGAGGGGAAAGTCTCTTTGGCATAGAAAAATGTTGTTGCATTTCTCCAGTAAAAAAAAAATATTAATGCTTCTTTTCTAGCCATGTGGAATACAGACACAGCAAAATGTATCCCCAGCAGTAAAAGGCACTGCCCTATTACCCTCCCACTGTACACATTTAAACCGAAGGGCAAATAAACGTTGGCAAACAGAAAAGTGATGACTTACAGTACTTTCTTTGCTACAGTAGCTGGGAGGAGAAAAAAATCCCCCAGAAAGATTAAGAAGCAAACATAAAACTGATCTTGAAATTCCTCTTTGTTGATGCCCCAGGGCAGGTACTTTTTCAACATTACACCTATTTTTGAAAAGTACCTGCCTGTTGGGGCACCTGTGCTCCGGGAAGCTCGTCTGTTTACAGACACAGAAACACTGACTCACTCGGCAGAAAAGTATAAATTAACCAACACTCCCCTGATTAAAACAAATATTAGACATACAGAAAGTCTTTGGGAAATCATCTGCTTAAAAATACTCTTTAATTGGCAGGCACCCGAGTTTTAACCCCAGGAATGATTCTTCATTTTGTGAGCTGACTAAACCTCAGGATGGAAAGCAGGAGGAGAAGGATTAAACTCTATCCATCTGCAAACTAGATTATGCTTTGCCTTATAGGTTTCTTTTTGCTTTCCCCTCAATAATTTTGGCATTCACCCGCTAAATTTTTTTTTTTTTGGTGCCAAATAAAATGCTTGAATAATATTATTTTTAATGGAGATAAGATGTTCTCACTGGCATAATTGCTCATTCTTAGGGAAACTTTCCTAAGATTACCTTCCTTCCTACCTATTACCATTCTAGCCCCTAGCAGGAGGGTGTATTTTATTTGAAGTTTACTAATTGTGTTTATTTCAAACCCATTTGGTTCTTACCAAAGCCACTGAGGTCCTACTTGCACTTTAAATTTGCAGGTTTACTGTAAAATGCCAGGCACATTGAGATGAATCAAACTCATCTAAGCATGAATGAAATGTACTGAGAAAGTCCCTTCTGGCATCATTTCTGGGATTAGTAATTTGTGAAATTGTGGTGATGCAAGGGAACAGCATGAGAAAGCCATTTCCTTCCCCTTTGTCCAGTCTAAATGCAAATCTGAACTTTCTTGGCAGTTCATTTGCATATTAATGCATATAGTATTCCACTCCAGAGATCACTTCAGATTCTCTAAATTAAGTTGGGTGGGTGGGCTGAAGGAAAGAGGTCATTTTTGTCACACTAGCACAAATATTCTTAGATACTTTACCAAAAAGGCAGAAAGCAGGCAATTATTTCACTTGCCTTATCTCTATTTCAATTTTTCCAACTGGACCACTGAGGAGATGCACAGGATAAAAAGCAATGGTTGACCAGAAGGAAGGAAATGCTTCTTGTCACTGAAGAACAAACATGATGAAATTAAGAAAGGGTAAGAGTGCACACCAGTCTAATTAGCATTTCTTCCTAGTAGCTTGGGAAATGTCAGCCACCAGTTGGTGGCAAAATAAAGATGTAATGTGAGTAATAATGAATTAAATTGTGGCTATTTGCATTGAAATGTTAAGATAATGATCTGAAATTACTATTGTAAATATTCCCCTTGACAGTTGAAAATTGGACTTAAAGCTAATAGTACTTTGGATGAACTTTAAGCCATGAAATCACTTTTAATGCTTTACACTCCTTTTGGCTATGACAGCGAGCTTCAGAAAGTTAATTTACCTCTGCTTTGTTCAAGCTGTTTGGTAATTGACGCATACATCATGGAGGTTTTAATGAACAACTACAGGGACTATTTACCCCTCTCACTAAGTATAACTGAAACACTTGATTACAGCTCCTGAACCAAATAAACCAACAGGCTCAAGCACAGCAAACACTTTTGGCTGGGGGACTGCAGGAGCAGACACCAGCAAGGATCTGTTTAAATGCAAAGGAAAAGGCAACATTTTCAGAAACTGCTGGGACATTTCAGGCTCATCCTGCATTAGCTGCAATTTATGGTTTTGCTGGTGGCATTTTAGGGAGGATTTACAACCTGGGTGCCTACAACCAGCACTGCCAGGGTAAGGCTAGCTGGCAAAATGGAAATGCAGCAGATATCCTCAAACATCTGCTGTGCAAATAGCTTTCCAGTAATAGTGCCTTTAAAATGAGGGCTTATTTCCAGACTATAGAGTCTAATTACATTGTAACGTTATTTTTTGCCATAAGGCGTGTTTTTATTTAAAGACAGATGATGTAAAAGCTTTAAGATCACACAGAACTACGTCATGCCCAGTAAAAGTGCTGTTTCACAAGCAAAAGAATGTCTTCAGCATGACTTTTAAACAGCAAAAAGGCCTCTGTGCATCTGAACTGAGATCTGCCTGTATCTTTTGGATGTCCCTTGTATTCTGGTGGTACCACTGGAGGTTTGATGGAGTTCACAGGGGTCTCAGGATGAGGGAAGAGATGAGGATCTGACTCCATGTTTTAGAAGGCTAGATTTATTATTTTATGGTATATATTACATTAAAACTATAGTAAAAGAATAGAAGAAAGGATTTCTTCAGGAGGCTAGCTTAATTAGAACAGGAAAGAATGATAACAAAGGCTTGTGTCTGGGACAGAGAGTCCGAGCCAGCTGACTGTGACTGGCCATTAATTAGAAACAACCACATGAGACCAACCACAGATGCACCTGTTGCATTCCACAGCAGCAGACAATCATTGCTTACATTTTGCTCCTGAGGCCTCCCAGCTTCTCAGGAGGAAAAATCCTAAGGAAAGGATTTTCCATAAAAGATGTCTGCGACATGGAGGGACCCAGCAGTGAGTGCACTTCAGTCCTGTGTTTGCAGACAGAGCTTATGGGGCTGGTGAGATTCAGACCACTGTGTTCAGTATATCAATTCCTCAAATCTGGAATGAACAGTCAAAACTGCCTTTTTGACCTCCTCCAAGCTCTGCCCCTTCCCAGCTGCCACTGAACATTCATGAGGTGCCTCTGTGGGTCCCTGTCCCCACCCTTCCAAAAAAAAAACACCTGGAAATTTTCTGCACTGACTTTGCAGCTAAACTTCCTCCCTTTCTTTATATGCAGCAGCCACTTGGTTGACCATCCTCCCTTAAGATACAAGAAATACATGTTTTATAAATATATGAAAAACGAAAAAAAGGAAAAAGGAAAAAAGGGAAAAAGGGAAAAGGGAAAGAGGAAAAGAAAAAGAAAAAAGGAAAAGAAAAAGAAAAAAGAAAAAATTAAAAAAGAAAAAGAAAAAAATAAAAAGAAAAAAGAAAAAAGAAAAAAAGAAAAAAGAAAAAAGAAAGGAAAAGAAAAAGAAAAAAAAAAAAGAAAAAAGAGGAATAGGGTTCTGGACACTGTTAGTACTTTAAATGGATTGGCAAGGAAGGCCCTGCAGTCTGGCCATATGCAGCTCCAGGTGCTAAGCTCTTTCTCTGGATCTGTGCAGCTCCTGCACAGTGTTCTTAACTGGGTTACCAGAGACCAAATCAAAAATCAACTCTGTTCATTTCATATGTGCTCTGTTATATTTAGGGATGTAAGTAAGGAGAAATACTTTCATTGTATTTGTTATGAATTATCCTGCTGCAGGAACAGTTAAGAAACATTTTCTTTTCCAGGCCACATTCAGAGTCAAGTGAGTCACTACATTTCTGGTCTTTCTAATATTTCATGTTTTACTTTCATATTTTAGTCCTTCTGTATTAATTTTTTTTCTGGATAGATAAAACATATTCTCAACCTCGAAGGAAAAAAAAAAATCATAATTTAGGCTTTTTCAATGGACAAATATCCCCTATTCGCTGTCCAGTGCTGTGCATCCAGTGCTGGATAAATCTGCACAGGCTCCCACAACTTCAGGGAGTTAAGAAGAAATTCAAGGTAAGCTGGAAAAGTGCTGGAAGAATACAATGATATTCCCACTGGTGTGAAACCACTAACTATCCCTGGCTCTCAAAACTGTGAAAGCCTAAAAATGACATACAGGAAACAAGAACTATGGTATGGAGAGCGTAAAAACTTGGAGTCCACTGTAACACGTTTGGGGGTTGGTTTCTCCTCAGTCTCAAGGTCCTGCATGGAGGTTACAATTAATTTCCTGTAATGGAAATCTGTGTAAAGAATGGATGATTGGAGACTCCTCTGAGTGATCTGTGTTGGAGTTCCTCAGTGCTGGAGGCCAAGGCAGGTCTGTCTGGGATTTGGTGACATGAAATGCAGGTAGATGAGCGAGGAGCTGGGATCAGGAAGGTTCTGCCTGGGTGACATCTGCCCTGCTGGTCTCCTCCACTTCTTCTGGATCTTTCCATTCACTGGTCTCCTCCACTTCTTCTGGGTCTTTCTATCACCACTTGCTGCTTCTGGACTCATCTCCATCATGCCCAAAAGAGAAGCCAAGAGGCTGCATCTGCTCACAGCCCTGATGTGGGCATGAAATGCTTCTGTAACAGACTTGCTGAGGATCTCACTTGTGTCAGCCCTGTGCTTACAGTTACATATTTGATCAGAAAAGCAGAGATGGGAAACGCTGTAAATGTGAACACAAGTTTGACCATACACTCCCGAAAGCTCCCGACTTTCCTGCTTTGCCTCCCAACATTAACAGCTTTGGACAAGGGATTGCTTTGATTTTTAAGGGAAGGGAAGGCGGGGAGGCATGGGGGGAAAGAAGGTTTCTTGTTTACAGTGTTGCTATTTAAACAGTTCCAGTTAAGCTTTGAAAAGCCTTCCTTTCAGGTCAATAAAGTGGCTGCAGGCCAAGTTCCCATCTGTGCTGGACTTGTGTTTGCTGGCTGAAGACAATTTTCTACTAGGCCTGTTTAAAAAGAAATCAGTGCAGTGTGATAACTGTCTGCTAATGTGGGCCTGCATGGAGGCTTTGAGACTCTGACAGCCCAAAAGTTTCAGTCACACAATGTTTCATATCCTGTATTCTAACTGTGCCCACAGACATGAGGTAAGGGCATAAAAATTGGGATACTCAAGTTGCATTGTATTTACTCAATAAATCCCAAAGCATACCAGATAACGGTGTTCTGAGGCGGGGAGAGAATTTGGGGTGCCAACACTGCCCAGGAGCCCTAAAAGCCAGAGAAAGGTGTCACAAGAGAGTACATCTGCAGCAAACCACAGAGCTGCAGCAGCAGAAGCACAGCAGAACAATGGGAGCTGATGGGACATTTTGGAGGGCTGGAGACAAGCTGCCTGAATGAAACCCTGGCCTGTGGGAGCTGTAGGCCCGGCTGCCATATGGAATGAGCTGCTGCAGAGTGGGGTTAAGCTGCTGCAGGAAAGCACTGCTGCAGCTCCATCTCTTTGCTATTAGCAGAAAAGGTCAGGCACAAGCTCCTTCTGCTGCTCCTGGCTGTTCTGAGCAAAGGCCGTGGAAGGAGCCCATTACAGGCCGAGAGTGAATTGCTCCAGGCTCCTGAGCTGCAGTGTCAGTGGGGAGGCACGCTGCTAATAAAAATGGTCTGGGAGGAAAGCATTTAATTTCTTGGCTGCTCCTACCCTCATTTTCAGATGGAAGTTGATGCTTTAAGAGCTTCAGAATTCAGCTCTGATCAGGAAATGAATTTAGTTGTTTGAAAAGCAGCTGTTTGAAATAGCTTTGTTCCTCCTTTAGCCTCAGTGGAGCTTGAAATCAGCTGCTGATAGAGAGATACAAGTGTACAATCCTCTGATTTTTAGCTGCTTTTTTTCCCCTCTTTTATATACATTCTAATCCAATGTCCTGTATCATTAGGAAGCCATTTCATCAGGCTTGCTGCAGCAGCAGTGCCCATGGCTCTGCCAGCCAGGTGAGTGCCAGGGAGCCTGGGCTCACCTGCCCTGCTTTAGGAAACCACTCCATCCCTTCTCCTCCATCCCTTTTAGGCCACCAGCTCTTTAGGGAGGAGACTGAGTTTATCTGCAACTTTACCTTTTTAATGTAAAATTATGTAAAAATAAACACATCTAACATCAGTACTGTTACGTCAGGAAAATTAATATAATGAAATAAAAGAGAATTTTATGTCAGCTGAGGAGCAGAGCAGGGCTTGGATGCTCATACTTCATTAAGATCATTATAACTCCTGGGGATATTCAAACTATGGGAATCAGAAAAATAAAAATTTCCACAGCCTCCATCCCTCCCTTTTAGGCCACCAGCTCTTTTGGGGAAGAGAGTGAGTTTATCTGCAACTTTACCTTTTTAACGTAAAATTATGTAAAAATAAACACCTCTAACATCAGTACTATTACATCAGGAAAATTAATATAATGAAATAAAAAAGAATTCTTACATTTTGATTCCCAGTTGAGGAGCAGGGCAGGGCTTGGATGCTAATGTTTCATTAGGATCATTATAACTCCTGGGGATATTCAAACTATGGGAATCAGAAAAATAAAAACTTCCACAGACACTTGAAGAGTTTGATTTACAGCTTTGGAAGAAGCTTAGATTGATGTAAAAATACAATGCACAGAAATTAAGCAGAAAAATCATACTTATGTTTCTCTAGTTATAAGTAAGAATATACCTTAAGTAAATGAGAAATGGTATTAAAAAGGTAGTGAAAAGTTTATAATATAAAAGTGTTGTTATATAGAATAAGACTTTATAAGTTATAATAAAAACATATGTGTAGATGTGAGATAGAAACCCATTAAATGAAAGTTTGCACAGTGCAGCAAAACAAAGTAAAATAGGTCAGAAAAGCAAAATAAACCTAGTAATGACCGTCTATCAGGTTAGAAAATTATATATTACCTATAACAAAGAAACTTGTGACTACTCTTGAACTATAACCAATCACTTACTCCTGTAAACTCTCACAGCCTCTGAGACTGATGTTTATCTGAGCAATAAATCATTTTTAACCTGAAAATAATCCCATCCCTTCATTACTAGCAACGATAATGGTACAAACTTCAACTTTTCTTTCACCATCCCTTGGAAATCCCTGGCTTCCTTCTTCCATATTCTGTCCCCACTCCTCACACAAGCACCTCCATCATCCCCCTGCCACTGCCCCTTCCAGCTGGTCACTGCTTTCCTGTATGAAGAATCTGAAAGTGAAATACCCTTGTCAGCTGCTCTTGCTGGGTGTTTCTGAGGGCAAAGGAATCCCACTGCAGTCACAATGCTGCTCTCAAATCCTGATGGAAGTGCATTATTTTTTTGTCTCATCCCATAGCTGAGATTGATGGATTTTAATGGGCCCCCTTATTGATCTTGTACTTTGCAGCAAGCTATTTTACTGACCAATTTAATTTTAAAGGGGTTCTCTAAGATTAAGGTAAATTAGTACATTCCTTGCACTTCATAAAACCTTCAGAGGCCAAACATTGCCATGAAAAGTGCTTACATTCTTCTGAGATTATTACTTTGAATATGAGAGGGTTTAAGGGATGTGTAAAAGTTTAAATGAGCTGCATATAATAGGACTCTCTGCATCATAAAATAAAATTCTGAAAATCAGACTGTATTAAGAAAAAGAAAGCTTAAGTGAACATATAAAAATAGTTTATTATATTTTCTTCATGGCACAGTTTAAGTTATTTGCTCTCAATTTTAGTACAAGTAGATTTGTGGGACTAAAGCAGATCACTTATGCACTTCAGTGTAGGCATCCCACAGCTAACCTATTTCCCCAAAGTGACATAAAAAATCAGCAAAAGGAAATCAAGCAGTTTTGTGATATCATGCAGAGGAAGAAGTATTTCTGAAATATTTAACAAAATTAATTAGAATGGGACTGGAAAAAATCTGCTGCTTAAGCAGGGATTCTTAGATGTTCAAAGTAAATTGTGTTTTTCTTACTTTTCATGCTTAGCATAAGTATTTCCTGTCTTCTTGCTTCCAAAAACATTAATGCCTGCATAAACAGTGGGTGGCAGGAAGAGGAAGAATTTCATCTAAGTCATTTCAGACACATATTTTACTTCACGTCTAACACTCCATTAAGTGCCAGAGCTAATACCTTAACTATAATAGCAAGAAGGTAGTTATTAATCCTGGAAAGTAGTGAATTGGGTCATTCTTTACTTTTGTTAAAAACAGAATGTGATTTAAAAAGCTTGTAGGCTTCTCTTTAAAATTGTTACATTTTTCAGAAAGGTCCAAGTAGATAAAGCAAAAAGGAACAATAGAAAAAAGATTAAGAAAAAAAATTTAAAGATATTTAAACTGCAATTTATGAGACCAATGGAAAGCCACTTCATTCCCAACTTTGTCTTAGGCTTTGTTTTTTATGAAAGGATGTTTAAGTCCTTTCAGCACCTGACTTTGAATCAGAACTCTGAGGTTCTGTCTCCAACCCTGCTATTCCTTTGCTCTGCATTCTCAAACACTGAGTTCCATTTCTGGCCTTGCCTTTCCTTCCTGCTTTCACAATAATTCACATTTTGCCAGAGCAGAGCACCTTGGAGCAGGCAGGAGGAGAAGAGTGTTTTGTGGAGATAATCAACACTCTACAACTTTTGTGAAAGCTGTAAAGCCGGTATGTTTATTATTGCAGCGCTGGATGCATGCGGGAATCGCTCCCCTAAAATGGCATGTGTACCTCTGGGAACTTCAGGTCCCTTTCTATCCCCCTCTCAGATACATATGCATGTAATTTCACAGTAGGTTCACACATATTCATTTTTACAAATTTTGCATGACGTTTGCTGCTAGTTCTTCTTTATCAGAAAGAATTCTTAGGTCAGGCTGACCGGCTCTCACAGCATTGTCTCTGTCTCTATCACTTTCTGTCTCCCCTCCCTTATCTCTGTCCTTCACTGAAGCAGTTTCTTTTGAGCTCAGTCCTTGCAGTCAGGCTACACAGACTCAAAGGTGTACATTTCACCTAAATCAAAATGGATTTCTATTCTGGAGAGTTTCTACTGTGTCTCAAGAGCCTCGTGGTGCTGCTGGGCTTGCCAGGGCTGCCCCAGGGATGCACAGGAGCAGTGATTCAGGTGTGGGACCAAGGGTGCACAGGTCTCCCCTCTTGTGTGATGATGATGGAGGACAAGGAGAGGCAGACCCAGGATTTCAGCCTCAGATAATGACAGGCTCTGCAGCCGGGCTCCAGCAAGCTGCTGATGGCTCTGCACAGCCTCCCAGTTCAGCCTCCAGGCTCTGTAATAACTGTTTTGGCTGATGTCATTCACATTTTACTTTAGAACACATTATTACACAAGAACAAATAAAACACTAAATATTTCAGCAGCTCTTTCCCGGCACGATAAACAATAAACATTTTTTCCATTTTGCAGGTGTATGTTGGCTTTTTGGGATATACAATGTAAGTACACATGAACTTTGCTATTTACCACATCCTCATGATTACAGCTTCCAAGCAAATGGTAAAGTACAAATAGTGCTACAAATAATACTAAGCATCTTTTGATTTCAAACAGCTGCTCAACAATACAAGCCAGGTGCTTACTAAGTCGCAGAATCTTATTTTCTTTTCAGGTGATAAGCTCTCAGCAGAGGAATTTTTGAGACCTCTGGAAAAAAAAAAGTTGTAATTTTGAAAATTAAACGTAGACTGCCATTTATAAAATAAGCCTTTCCACACTTCTTTTCTAGTACTCTTTCAATAAAATGTCATAATGACAAGACAACTCCCACCAACTCTAATACTGTATTTCTACTGTGCTCTTTCATTTACAATTTCAGATCCTTTGAATTTCCCCATCTCCATTATTTTCATGTCTTGCTGCCCTTCCCTGCAACTTTCAGTTTCTGTATCTCAGAGTTCTTCCTAAAGGCTGATAATTTTCCTTTCACTGCAGCTGAAACTTGAAGGTGTTCAGTGAGGACTGGAGAGTGGATTTCCAGAAGAGGACAAACACAAAATAACTCTGTCTAGACATACCCTTCCAAAGCCTGATTCAGAGGCTTTACAGCCCTGATGGGCCGTCCCTCTCTGAAATGAACCCCAATTTTTATCCTCCCTGCCTCCACAACCACCTGTGCCAGTGAGCTCCACAATTTCAGTACTGCTGAGCAAATGTGCAGCTGATAAACACAGACTTATTACTCATGTTAGTGCCATCTCTGTGCTTGTCAGTTCAGGAATGTATCCTTAAATGCTTATGGGATATGCACATTAGTCTGACTTTATAATCTAAGACATGCAAATTGCTCTTTATAACAGTGTAAAACCCATTAAGCCAATGGAGTTTCTCATGGACGTATGGTCTGCCCACACAGATTGAATTACAGGTTGAGGGCTATAATTGCAGCAAACAGCACATAATTACTGGAATGGCACTCTCTTTGTTACCTCTGAGCACTGAGAATATTTCCTATACTAAAAAAGGTTATTCATAAAGATGGTACAGCTCCCTTGCAAAAAAAAAAAAAAATAAAAGGAAATAAAGTGAGGAGCTGCATGCAAGCCATAGCCTATTTTTAATGCTTCTGTTTGTCAGGAAGTGACAGAGGAGTCAAAACTTCAAATTAGTAAAATAAGGTAAAAATGTATATGAAACTTCAGTAGTGTCTGGTAGTTGCATTGTGCAATTGTACTCATCAAAAGCCACCCTGACAGCTTTTTCATTCTAAGTTAAAGGAAAGTATAATGATTTGTTTATATTTGGAAGTTCTAAGAATTCTGTGTACGTATTTCATTTGACTGTATCACAAAAGAATAATTTATTGCAACTACCTAACAAAAAGCTCCCAAACCTGGCTGTTTTAATACCTCACTCATTTCCTTCAGAATGCCTTTTTTAGCTTGTCATCAGATTTCCTGTCTGCAGCCCTGCTGCTGCAAACCTCTCGGCCGTGACAGCCCTCAGCCTCCCAAATGCCAAAGGGAGAAGGGCGCGGGGTGAGCTGGGGCTGGGGCTCCTCTGCTCCTCCTCTCTGGGGCACTGCCCCATGTCAGCATTCCCCCACGCTGCTGGGGATGCTCTGTGCTGTCACTCTGAATTCCACAGGGGAAAAACAGCATCCATCCAGCTCTCCCCTTGGACTCCTCTTTTCCTCCTCTTCCTCAGCAAGAGCAAAGCACAGGAGCTGTAAGTGCAGAACAAGGGCTGCCTGTGACGGCGTTTGCAGGGGTCTGAGGATGAGGGGAGAGACGAGGATTTGACTCTATATTTCAGAAGGCTTGATTTATTATTTTATGATATATATTACATTAAAACTATACTAAAAGAATAGAAGAAAAGGTTTCATTTCAGAAGGCTGGCTAAGCTAAGAATAGAAAGGAATGATAACAAAGGCAGCTGTCCCAGACTCTCTGTCCAAGCCAGCTGACTGTGATCGGCCATTAATTAGAAACAACCACATGAGACCAATCACAGATGCACCTGTTGCATTCCACAGCAGCAGATAGCCATTGTTTACATGTTGTTCCTGAGGCCTTTCAGCTTCTCAGGAGGAAAAAAAATCCTAAGGAAAGGATTTTACATGAAAAGATGTCTATGACTGTTGCCTTTTGAAAGCTCATTTTCTTAACCTCCACCATAAGACGTGCTTGCTAAGGACTTCTGGGAAAAATGAGTTTTAGAGAACGTACCTGTATGTCAGAAAAAGTCTACAAGGCTGATCTAGGAATATATTATTTTATTTTCTTTTTTTAATGTAAGGATTACAGTGACTGTAAGCCAGGGAAGGAGAGGTTCGGTGTCTTTACACTTGCTATGTTATGACATAAATACAGAATATGATGCATGCCTAATATTAGCTTTGATGGCAAAGGAAAATTCTGAGAACTCTGAAGAACAAGATTTGGTTTGTGGCAGGTGAGCAGAGCTTTCCCTGCAGCCTCCTCATAGCCTGGCTGGGGCACACAGGGAAATATTTTCCTTTCTGACTAAGCTGCTTCTAGAGGAGGGAAGACAAGAGTGTTAAACAAGAGTTCAAAGGCAGCTTTCCAAAAGGGCCCTACTGCTCTTTCCAGATGTGTGTGTGGCCTCAGTGGCTGGCCCTGCCCTGCCAGGGACATTGTGTGGCAGATACGGACAAGAGGGAGCTGATGTGCTGCAGAAATGAACTCAGATACAGACAAGATGATTGTACAAGCTCCTTGGGGCTTTAGCTGGTCACAGTGACCCCCAGATATATTAGAAAGTCTCTTTTCCCAGCCTGGCACTTGAAGAAGCAGTCAGGGCTCTTCATTTCTCAGTCTCAAGGTTGTTTATTGTTCCTTATCTATAAAATTCTTTCTCCTGACCTGCTGAGGTCTGTCCAGCAGGGCAGACAGAGGCACTCTGACACCCTCAGGGCAGTGTTATTTTTTTATACTAAAATCTACATGTACAATATTTACAATTACTTCCCAATACCTATCACCTGTGTAAGACAGTGAGCTTCTACTCTAAACCAATCTAAAAGTGCCAACATCACCCAGAAGGATGTAGGTTAGGAAGAAGAAGGAAAAAGGACAGGGCATGCCCAAATTCCTCCATCTTGGGACCCCATGCCCCCATTCTAAAAACCCCCAAAATCTATTTTTCACCCCGTGACAAGCTAACTATTATTCTACTTAACTCTTTTGACTTGTAATTCTTCATCTAAGGTTGCTAATTGTTTTTTCCAGGGGCTACATCAAAGGCACAGGGGTCTTGGGTCCTGTTCCAAGGTCCCTGAGCCCCCTGGGCAGGGGTTTGAGCCCTCCAGGGCAGCCAGAGGAATTTCCTGGGTTCTGACATCTCCCCCTTCTGTATGAGCCAAAACCATCTCTTTTGCAGCCCTGACCATGGCCCACCACATGCACTGAAAAATGCCTGGCACAATGGCAGAAGAATTACAAGCCCCATTGTGCTGAAAGGTCCCTTCCCCATTCTGTGATGGGTTTTTGCACAGCAAAAGGACAAATGATCGCTGCATTCCCGCTTTGCAGACACAGGGAACTCCCCCCTGTGCCTGTGAGAGAGCCCAAAGGTGCAGCCAGCTCCTGTGTTTGTGCTGGAGGTGTCCTGCTGCACTGCAAGAAGCTCTGGAACTGCCAGTGACTGGCACAGCAACAATTAATTCTGACATGCAAGGTTTTCTCACAGTGTGTGGGCTCCTTTAAAGCATTGGTAGTGATTTGGAGAATACAGAGCCGTGAAAGAGAGTGCAGCTGTTTCAGTTGCTTTTTAATGGTTAAAAAAGACAAACAAATTATAAGTCTTAAGTGACAGTCTATGGAGATTAAAGGTAATTTACCTTCCTCAAACCTTAGGTTTTAAAAAATATTAAACAGCAGCTTTGATACCACTCTCTGAAATCAAAGAACAATGGAAGCACCTGGAACCCTGCTGATTAAGAATACTGATTTCCCAGAACAAGAATTAGAGGCTGTAATTTGAGTCAGGCTGTGGGTTTGATAATGCTCATGTGTGAGTGTTGTTATCACAGACCAGGCTCTGCAGCTAAGGCCAGCTGAGGGCTTTGGTGGGGCAGGGCATGGAACAGCAGGACTGGGGCAGGAGGGGAGTGCAGAGCAAACATGTGATACCCAACTGATACCACTCCTGTGATTAAAAACATTATAATGTAAAACAATCAGGGAGAGTTTACTTTTAATTTACTTTTTAATCAGCTTTGTTTTAATCAGAAAATTGTATCTAGCAAAGCTCATTAAATGACATCTATAAGGAGAAAGGAAAAAAAAAACCAACCCGAACCTTACCACTGTGTGGGTAGTTTTTTGTAAAGTTTAGGGTGAGTTTAGAGCCAATGAGAAAGTTATCAGCAGGGAAGGCCCATGGAAAATGCCAGCTGTGGCACAGGGCTGGGTGCAGCTCTGCCCTTGGATTAAGCTCTGCCAGGATCAGCTGTGGCTCAGCCATCAGCAATGCCTTGCCCAAATACAGAACTGATCACTCCCAATCCTGGGACAACACCCTCAGGAGCCCAGGGAAGGATGCTGCCATGAAAATTGCTTTACTGAGTAAATATTTTACTCCCTCCATTAGTTACCATCTGCAGGATGAGACCAGTCAGATTCTAAAACTTTATGTCAAAAAGCAGAGAGTGCAGAAGAGCCAGTTCATCATCACTAACTTTGCAATGTTCCCAATAAAAGTCATGATCATCCTTCCATTGTAAACATACAAATCTACCAGTTCCCAAATCCAATCAATTAATTGTAAATAGAATTAGAAATCCTCATTTAGTTATCTGGATGCCCAAATTATAAAAATCAGATATACCTTTAAGCACAGTTTAGTTTCACACAGGGTTTCTATTATATGCTATTGTAAGAAATTAGCAAAGTTATTTACACATATAAATGATAACTTTGACAATCCAAAAGAACCAATGTGATACACCATGGAACTGTCAAAAAATATTTGCTTTCCATTAATATGGCTAAAAAAAATCCATCAATCAATCAATCAGTTAATCAATCCATCCATCAATCCCTGAGTTACATGTAACCATATGTATTTTAGCAGGTTGATTCAGAAACTGCCCTTGAGAAGGTTAATTAGCTGGATTGTTGCCTGTACTTTCAGTGTGGGGTATTTTGAGGATTTCTAAGCTAATCAGGGTTTTTTCACTGATATCAGTTAAAGGCATGCTTGCATATACCTGAAAATTTTATAATTAAAACATTCAAATAGTAATATTTTGGTCATAAGAAAATTTACCATTTCATTCAACCCAAACATATTCTATATTCTGTTTGGTAGGAAATCCTGAGCCAGAAACACAAATTTAGCAATAACACAGCAGCACCAGAAGGAACATTGGAGGACGTGGCATATGAAGTCACAGTGACACACTCTGTGAGTGCTGCAGGAGCACACACCAGGTCTGGAAAGCAGCACTTGAGGGCTGCTTAGCACTGGCAGCAATAAAAGGTATTTAATTGAGACACAGAACAGGGTTTTTTGCAGCATTCAGGTGAAGAGTCTCAGTGATCAGCACTTGTGATGCTTCAGACAAAGACCTGTTGACCCCTCCTTGCATTTCGTGCCCACAAATTATATTACTGATCCTGGTTCATAAATATTTAGGGAATCTTGTCCTCCTTGTGGCTGCACATCTATTTATCTGGTGATGTGTCTGAGGCACACAGGCACCAGCAAGGCTGTAATCTCATAAAAATACCATCAACATTTCTGTTTGCCCATGTCATTTCCCAAGAACTTTTCCCTTCTTTGCTCCCACAGAGCAGAAAATGGGGCAATACTGAATGTACATGAAATCCTTCTACAAAGTGCACATGCAAATTGGATAAGTGCAACTAACACAGAGCTGTGACCCACAAGCAGAAATTCACCTCTCCAACACTTGGCTCTGGATATTTAACCTCACCTATGTGGATGTATATCTATATATCTGTATATCTATATATATCTATAATGTATCTATATATCTGTATATAGATATGTATATTTGTATTTTAAAACAATTGTATGCATGCCCACTTTTAAGTGAATCACTAACAGATCCAAACAGACAACTTATCAATACTGATAGATAAAATATAGGAATTTTATTTACATTTTGGCCAAAGAATAAAGTGCATAAGACACATATTAAATGACTCCAAAGATCAACATAGCCAGCTGTGTACAAAAAACTAAAATTAAATAAAAGCTCATAGTTAAATGCCTTTAAAAGACTGTAATACTGGAATATTTACCAGAATACTCTCTGGAACAGTTGCACCCATTTTAAAAGCCAAGAGCAAGCAGATTTACATTTTTTAAAGTCTAAAGGGGTCAGACTCTTTCAGTGCTTCTTGGAATCCACAGGCTGCTGTTTGCCACTGCTGGATCCAGCTCTTACAAAACTGCATTAGACAGGTGACTGTTTTCTGCTCTCAACATCTGGATTTATTCTTCTCCAAGTGCATTTCAAATAGGAAAAACTAGGCTTTGCAAGATGTGTCAATGTACAGCAAATATATATTGGAGAACAAAATATTGCAATTCATCTGACCAAAGGGAAGAAGCACTGAGATGATAAAGCAATCTGCACATCTCCTGGAGCTTCATTAACCAGTGCTGGAAAGTTCTCACATTCTCTGTAGGTCATGGATTGAAAGCTGATTGAATAATGAGGGAAGATGCAAAACAGAGCTAAAAGAAATGGAGGAAAATTAGGCTTCAGAGTGACTGAGAATTAAATGTTCTGCAGTGGAAGAGAAAAAAGTGGCAGTTTAATCTCCAGCAGCAATTAGTTTTGTTCATAATGAAGAAATACATCATATCTGAAATCTGGATCAAAAGATCACTTAGCCACCTCTGTAAGTTCAAGTAAGGCTCACAATTTCATTGGGACTTTAAACAAAAAATAAAACCATCATAAAAGCCCAGCCACAAAAGAACCTGAGTAAGCACTTGAACAGATTTTTAGGGGTTTTTGCTCTTTTTTTACCTAGCTTTCTTTTTCTTCCACATATTGCTGGAATACCTGGCTCTAACTTATTGCACTGAATTGACCAACACTGAAGTATCACACATCTTGAATATCATGTTCTTTAAGATGTCAAAACATATTTTATTTTCTTATGAGCAATTTTAGAGACAAAAATTAATTATAATTAATTTTTAATTGTTTAATCCTGCTGTATAAGAAAGGGAAAAAAAAGTCTTCTCTACATGGCCACAGATGCACAGGATGCTTCTTCAGTAAATTAATTTTGATTATTAAATGGTTACTAAATGGCCAAACCCACTCTTGCTGTTTCCTTCCAAATGCAGGCTCTGGCCACTGCTGGCACTCCAATTATCATGGTCCATGAACAGAACAAGGCCAGAAGGAAAACAGACTGTGGTTTAAAAAAAGTATCTAAATATAAACTTCCCCCCACCCCAGTTAGATGTGTTAACTAGTTCCTCTTTAAGATATTCAAATATACTTTTTATGACCAGCTTTTTTTTTTTTTTTAAATGCTTATTAGTTAAGTTTTTTGACAATATCAGACATATAGAATTCCCCTCTTTGCAATTTCCTCCACAAGTTCTTCTTTTAGTAGAGGAACCAATTTTTAACAGCTTGTATTTTGCCATTACAGAATTCCTACATTTCAACTTGCCTCATTGGAACACCCTGTCTGAAAATAATAGTTTAACTCACAAATAAACAACTATTCAAATGAGTTTGCATTGGGGTGAAGGAGTGTTTTATTTTAACTGATTTCTGCTCGTAATTGAAACCCTTTCTCCGCGGTAAATCTACTTTTGAGATAATCGTATTGAGCAGGAATAGAGGACCGCAATAATGTTATTCTTCTGGCCTTGAAAGACTATTTAAATCTTTTCTACAGCATGATATAGGCCAAATTGGATTGGGTGGTGTGTAGGGGGATTACCACGTGGCAGCACACGCCATCCCATTAATCACACTCTAACCTTTCAAGCTGTTCAGCACCCTCTCCTCACTGCCAGATTTCTCAGCAGAGTGTGAGGAGCCAGATGGAACCCCGTGGTTTCTGCTTTTTCCCTACCCAGGGATTTTATCCCCTCCACTGTTCTTTAAGGTTTCCAAGATGGCAATTGTACCTCTCCAGGGCTGTGCTCAGGAAGGTTTTGGAAGGTTCAGTTTCTCAGGCTTAGAGCCATGCAGCTCCTTGCCATGAGAGCTGGATTGGGAACCTGGTATTAGGCAGCCTCCAGACCCGTTTCTGTTTGGCATAGAGGGAATTTACAATTTGCTGTTTTATTAAAAATGGCTCTGATGATGAGGAGAGGAGGGCGAGTGAAGCATCAAAAGGTGGAAATGCAGCAGGGAGGGAGGGCGAGCTGATGGGCTCAGCTTTGGCAATTCCTCAGCAGCTGCTTTGTGTAAATAAATGGCTGTGAAAAGGCTCCTGTTGGGACTGCCCACCCCAGTCTGTGTGGGCTCCCCACACTGCTGAGCAGCTCACCTGGGGCTGGGGGCAGCTCTGGGCTCAGGCCAGGTCAGGCTGTGCCTTCAAGTTTAAACTTAACCGTGACGGTGTTCACAGGGGTCTGAGGATGAGGGAAGAGACGTAGATCCTACTCCATGTAACAGAAGGCTTGATTTATTATTTTATGATATATATTACATTGAAACTATACTAAAATAATAGAAGAAAAGGTTTCATCTCAGAAGACTAGCTAAGCTAAGAATAGAAAAAAAAAAAAAATTATAACAAGGCTTGTGTCTCAGATTCTCTGTCCGAGCCAGCTGGGCTGTGATTGGCCATTAATTAGAAACAACCACATGAGACCAATCCCAGGTGCACCTGTTGCATTCCACAGCAGAAGACAATCATTGTTTAAATTTGTTTCTGAAGCCTCTCAGCTTCTCAGGAGGAAAAAGTCTTAAGGAAAGGATTTTCATAAAAAGATGTCTGCGACACTGAAGAGAGAGGAATTTTGGAGTGTATTCTCCTCTAGCACCAGCTGAGCAACTTTCCAAGATCACAATTTTCTACTCATGGAGAATTTGGCTATTTAAATCCCATTTACAAGCCTACATTTACAATTCTTTCTTTGGATCTGCCCCCAAAGCCATTTAGTACAACAGAAGATTTAAGATTCCTTGTGTGGATTGTTATTTTTGATCATAACCTCTGCTTGGAGAGACCAGGGAGTTAACTGAGAAAAATTTTCCTGGTGGAAGAGAAATGGGAATGGTGAAACAAAACGGGCAGCCAGCTCTTTTTAATTTACACATAACTAAAACTAAAATGCTATGTGGTGTCTGACTAGTAGGAAACAAATTCAACCCATTATAAGACATGGTGTAAATGTTCTTTCCCTGATTCCCTCGAGCAACTTGCTCCTGGTGATTAATTGCAAGAGCATTGCACATGTAGATAGACTTAAACCCGTGCATAATCTTATGAAAAATTGGGTTCTGAATTGTGCAGAGGTCAAATTACTGTTCAGACTAATGATTCGTTACATATTTGCTCAACTCCAGTTTATTGTGCCATGGCACCTAATGGCAAGGACCTGAATTTATATGTTAACAGCAAAAGCAAAGATTTTGAACAGAAACCTGTAGGAAGTAGCATTTCCAGAGCTGCTGTGCACAGTCCTTTTTTTATTTAAATAGATGGGTCAGTGACCTCCATCATCAGCGTGCCTGGGCTCAGTGTTCCACTGTGCAGCACAATCCCTTGATTGAGAAGAGCTATTAGAAAATTCAGCTGGCTGAGAAATCTGACCTGCTGAACACTCTTAGGTACTTTATAATCAAATAAATGATCACATATATTCTCTGCTGACAGCTTATGGCTGTGATTGCAGAACTGCTGGATTTTGTTAATGTGCCTACAGCTCTTTAATGAATTGTTTCTTCACTTTCTGATTTGACTTTAACAAATTTATCTTACTTTAATATTTTTCAGGACTGTAATCAAAGTCAGTGCTGCAAATTTCAGTACTGCAAATTTCTTCCACAATGTGTTCCCAGAATTCCCCTCATAAGAGTTTTTTTTTTAGCATTTGTAACTCATATATTGCATTTGGAACTTTTCTGGTTTGGTTTTGGTTTTGAATGTTTGTTTGGGATTTGTTTCTGTTTTTTAAATTCTGGATTGTCACAGATGAGTTCAGACTTTACCTTTCAATTCACACAGGGCTTCTCAAATATATGTGAATGTAAATGAGGCAATATTAAAATATCTTCTTCCGATCCTTACATATTGATTGCTTTTCTATCCCTTTCTTTGCAGCAATATTTCAAAAAGCATATAATTATCAAAACTAAGAACCATGAATTTATTTCAAGTTGCTGCTCCCTGTTTATAATTAGGCAAACTCTATTTAGCCTGAGACATAGATTTGCTGTTTGTGCTCCTACACTTTCAGCATCAGAGCACACAAAAAAAGTCAAAAGCTTTGAGATTAAATGGCAGCATTGCCTTCTTCCCCAAAAAGTGCTGGAATTGTGAATGAAGCTGAGCTATACCTCTGGGCTTCATTTACCTTTGATGCAAGCAGGACAAGCAGAAAGTCTTGCTTTAAAAGACACATTTGGCTGCTATAGAGCAAACTGATCAAAGATATATTAAAAGCTCCATTCTATTCTTGTTAAACATTATGATTTACCACTGGAAGGAGCTAGAGTAATGATGTTGAATCACTGAAGAAACAAGCACAGGGCCAGCAAAATGGTTAAATAATCTGTGAGAAAAGGAAAAAGAGAATCGGTATCTTACCTGAGAGAAAGAAGGAGTCAGTTATTTTCTGAGATGCAGAGAGCTGTGGTTCTGATTTAGAAACTTTTATGTATGAAAAATGGGTCGTGTGAAAAGCAAGTCTGATAACTTTAAAATGGAAATTATTTTCTTCTGTTAAAAAATAAATTATGTGGGTGGAAACAGAGGGAAGTTAGCAGAAAGAGAGAGCCACTCTGATAGAACAGATTGTCTGTCTCACTCGGTGAGGCTACCAGGTCACACACAGGGACTGTTACCTTGGTGAGACACTGATTCACTTTATTAAGCACATTTCCAGGTTGTTTGTTTAAAACTCAGAATTTTCATTGGCAGGATGGAAATTGGCCAATAACTTGACAGGAATAGAAAGATTTTTCCCTTCCCCTTCCCCTTCCCCTTCCCCTTCCCCTTCCCCTTCCCCTTCCCCTTCCCCTTCCCCTTCCCCTTCCCCTTCCCCTTCCCTTTCCCTTTCCCACAGGATAAAGCAGTGATTTCCACTCCTAGTCCAGTTTAGGGTCAAGCAGCAGGGAACCTGAATGCCCAGCAGGGTGTTTATTCTCTATTTTATTGTAAAGTGCAGCAGACAACAGTTTGGTTTAGGCAGACTAGTTTTGATACATACGATTTTAGACAGAGGATAGTCTTACTAATGGCTTCAGCACAGAGCACGGATTTATTTTTACAAAACCTTCTTGATTTCAGGTATTTTCCAAACAGCAAATCCTCAACAAGTGACAGAAGGCAGAGTCAAACGTGGGCTTTAGAGGAAGCCAAGAGTGGAACAGGGGACATTCCTGGGACACTGGGGGCTTCTTCCAACAACTCCTAAAACTGCTACCAGAACTCACATTAGCTATGCAATCAATCATTTGATATATGTTTAAGATTGTGTGTTTTGTGTTGTTTTTTGTTTCGTTTTGTGTTTTTTGTTTTGTTTTGTTTTTTTTTCCCCCAAAGGCTGGTGCTGCTATAACCTGACTGCAGCTGTGGTTCCCAGAACTGTGCCATGTCAGGAGAGCCCAGACCTGCACGTGCTTAATGAGCTCCTTCAAACTTGCTTGTGTCTGCTGTTAGGATAGCACAGCTCCTGTCTTTGTTGTCTGACAGCATCCTTAGGCAAAAAGGCTCTGAGAAAGCATCAATCACCCAGACTGCTTAAAATCCTGCTGGTCTCATCCAAGAGCCAGTGATGAGCTACACACCTTTATCCCACCTTAATGTTCATTATTGATGTTGCTGTAAAAGCTGCTTCTCACTGAATGATATGTAGGTGGTGAAAAGAGTTTTATGCTTTGGTGAGGCAAACAGTTATTAAAAGAAGAGAAAAGCCTAGGTGATGCCTTATGATTTAATGAAAACATCTTTCTTTTCTGAGGAATGGTGCAAGGGGTCTAGCCCACACACTGCAGCAACAAATCATCTTTGCCTTGGCAGGTCTGAAGCAGCCCCTGTACACAGAACCTGCAAGTCATTCCCTGTTCCCTGCTCTCTGTTGCTGCTTGTGCCGCCTCCCTGTGCACACACGGCTCTCTGTGTCCTACAGGCCAGCCCTGTTTTGCATTTCTGGCTTCACCTACTCGCCCAAGCACAGTGGGAAGGCAGCCCTGGCGCTCCTCAAGGCTCTGTCCCCACACCAGCATCCTCTGATCCACTCCAGTCCCTCTCCTGAGAGTTCCTCAAGCACATTTTGTTGAAACCGCTCTTTTAAATCAGAGTTTTTGAGAGCTGTGACTGCCCCCCTGCCTTTTAGGAAGATGTTCTTGCAATGGTTGGGATTGAAGGGCTGTGGCTCAGGAAATAGAACTCTCTCACATGTCCTTTGGTGTTTATCTATTTGTTTTGTGTTGATCCCTTTTCTGTCTCTTTAATTTTCATAAACCTTGCCCTGGAAAGCTGCACCCAGGTTATTTCTGACTGGTCTGGGCATTGGGCTGTTAAACAGGCTGTTTGTTGAGGTGGGGAGGCCAGGTAGGGTTCTGTAAGATTCTCTTCTGGTAATCCTCTGTAACATTAGCCTTTATTTAATGGAACAGAAACCTGAAAGCTTTTACTTGTAACAGTACAATAAAGAATGGCTGGAAACTGTTGATTCAGAAATGTATCCAGTTTGGATTGTGGGATTCATCAAACGACCTGTAAACAACACTGACCTCGTTGCCTCTTCACAATTTACTCTCTCCTGAGTAGCAGTAGCCAGGTGAAAGCCCTGCTATCTCTCCTGGAACCAAATCCTGCTCACCATATCACAGATAAAGCCTACAGAAATACAAAATCCTCTAGGAAGCTTCTCTGGGACACTGAGCTTCCTGAAGAACCATTATTAAGGCTGTAGGAAAAGCCCATTATTCCTTGTCTGAAATTAAAAACAAACAAAAAGCCATTTCAGCTAGCCCCTAGCTCAAGATTTTAAATATTTTGAAAAAAAAAAAAAAGACAATCAGGTTGAAATTATTTGCAAAAATGTTTTACTTATAAGTAGTTGCTGGTCAGGATGATGCTTCCCACAAAGAGTTAAGAAACTTAAAATTTATGCAGCCCCATCTACTAATGAATAAAAAATGCACCAGAGTTTTATTTATATGATAATACCATTTGATGCAGAAGGAGCAATAATTCACCACTGCCTTTTTTAGGCATTCATTGGAAGCAAAACAAGCAGTCCTTGGTAGGCAGCAGCATTGAGTTAGTCCTGAAGCACAGTCTCCATTCTAAGTTTGCAGGTAAGTACTGGATGCTGCTGCTGAAAGTGGCATTTTTTACATGGACTTTTCCTGCTGCAATGCTGCTTCACAACCTGGTTTAACCAGCAGAGAGCTCCTGGTGGGAAATGTGGCTGTGTTAACCTTCTTATTCACCCCTGGCTGCCCTGGGCAGGGCCAGATGCTGGGTTTGGGTGATCAGCTCAGGAGATTCTGCAATTCCCCAAATTCTGCAATTTGGTGGTCCTTGAACACCAAATACCATTCCTTCACTCATACAAATACTGCTCAGCCAGTTCTGTAGATTTAATCTGAAAATTTCATCTGCAGAGAAACAGAATGCGTGGGAGGAATTTTGGAAATCTCTAATTTCTGTTAAAATATCCAGAATAAATAGGGGGGAACCCCTCAGAGTTAAAGGCAATGAGTTTCCCACCAAGCCAAGGTGCCATGTGATTGACTGACTGTACATTTAGAAGAGACATGCCATTTCAACAATTAAGTTGAAATAATAGTAAGTGAACATGCCATTACAGCAATTCTCAAGGCAAAGGGAACCATTCCACTTTCAGGTCCATGTGGGAGAAAAAAATCCATGAATAATTAATTTTCTATAATATATTTCTCATGCTTTATTGAAAATATTACAAATACCCACATGCTTTTTGCATTACAGCATTGTGATGCACTTAACAAATTCTCATTAGTGTAAAGAAGTCATGTTGGATGTGTTTTACCACTTACAATTATTTTTTTTTGAAACTTGAGATGACACACAAATATTTTAGGAGATGATTCATTGCAATATAAATCTTTATATCAGCATTCCAGCACTGGGAGGGAGGCTGTTTCTCTGAAGGAATGAAGTAAAAATAAAGAGCATTTGCTAAATCGTATTTTCACAAATGCCTAAGTTTATTAGCACAGCTCATTAGTTTTGTGACTCAGCTTTTATGGTGCCCTGGAAAGCTCTATTGTTGTTCAGTAATACAAATTATCATGCTAAGGCTCCTCCTTACTACACAGCTACAACGTGGTGTAAATTCACAAGGAAGTTTCACAAATAAGTCACATATTTTACCTCGTGTCAGTGAGTGACCCATTTCTCACAAATCCAACCCACTGCTGCCCTTAAGAGCCAAATCCCAGTGCTGGTGACATCTGATAGGATTGACTCCACTGTGTCAGTGACAACACAAATCTCGCTGTGTACTTGAGCAGATTTAGGATTTTTTCTCTTCTTAAAAAAAATAGACAATCTGCTAAAGAAGTATTCCACAGTGTAAGAAAGAACTAGCAAATGGATTTTTTATTCATTTACAAATAAAATTGTATCAAACTTGAATCAGCATATCTACTATTGAATTAATGCCTGATATAGGGATATTTAAAATCAGGCTAAATCTAGAGATATGCAAATTCAGCAACTACTTGCAGATGAGGTGAGCAGTGTCCTAGAATTGTAAAAGGTTTGGGTACCATTCACAAAACTCATAAGAGTGGGGAAATATTTGTGATAAATTCCCCAACTGCAGAGTTTTTGAGTTATGAGCAGCACATTTATCCCATTATAACTTGCCTTCATGCTGCAGAAGACATTTGAAAGCTGACAATAATGTGAACCTACTGTTGGAAAACAAGCATGGATGAGGTTTCACATGGCCCTGGGATCCCACTGATCCTGGCTTATTGAAGACACTTGATAATTTCTGTTGCATCAGTGGGTTCATAAGTGTGGTTTGTGTTGAACAATAAATGAGGAAAGCAACTGAATTTCGTTATTGGACCCCATTAGATGCAACACATTGATTAGTATTATCTTTTTGTCACAAGGCTTATTGCTTGAGAAACCCTTCTTTTATGAAAACAATCATTCTTGCCTGTAATATGTCTAAAAATTCCTTTTGACCTTGTGCCTCAGTGACCTCCTTTTATGGTTTTATTGAAAATTGAAGCCCCCCACGATCCATCAGTTCCTCAGTCTGGATTCTGCATCCAGGGAGGTCAGTGATGGAACCTCCACGCAAAATTAAGAATTAGATTCATAGGTTTCTTTTCCACTCAGGTAAGTATTTTAAAACTAAATAAACTTACCATGGTAAGCAGCTTGGAAAATGAAATTTTAGTTTGCTGGAAAGAACTGGGAACTGCCTAGACCTGTTTATTACCACTAATATTTACCTTCTTGAACAAAGAAAGACAGTCAATATTGTTTTCATTATGTCCTCTGCATTCAGCCTCCATTGCTCCCTCTGTGCTTCATTTGAAAATGGAGCAAAATAATTGTTTAAAACCAGGAATTCCTGAAATCAGAGAAGTGACAATTGCAGGTCAGAGCCCTTGGTCACGTAACCTAAAATGAACTCAGAGCTTAGCACCAACAAAATATTCTGATTTGTGACCTAAAGTGGGAAAGTTTATATTTTTTTGTTTTTAACAAACAAATGCATTTTTCCTTTACTAGAGAATTATTGTTGATGATTTGTCTATTATGAGAAATATATTATAGATATCTGTTATTATCAGGCTTCATACTAAGAAATAGAAACTAAGTTTCTATTCAAATCTACATTTCATCACTTTCAATCCTATTCTCTTAATAAAACTCACAAACAAACAAAAGCCACCAAACTACCCCACAGTTTTAGTCTGTAAAAGATATTTATAAAAAAGAAATTGAATAAATTTTCTGCTCTTAAACTTTTTCTGACCAAGATTTAAGTGTCTCTGGAGTGCTTCACAGGTGCAAAGAAGAGCAGTTGCTGTTATAGAAGATTGACGAGAAGGTGAAAAGATTTCATGCAAAATTTTGCACCTTATTCTTCCTATTAAAAGCAATCAAGACTTGTAGGGGTAGAAAACGCAGCAATAGCCTTTGGGAAATATTGACAGCTTCTCTCTTAGGCATCAAAAATGCCCTTTACTGGTTGCAATCATCTTCATATTCTTGAAACCTCGGAGTCAAACCTGCTGATTCGAGTCAGCCGTATGTGCTGGCTGTCAGAATCAATTCTGCTCCAGCAGGATGCAGTAGATTATTTGGGGATGCAGTAGATTATTCGGGGATCCACCAGATTATTCAGGGATCAGCCAGGTGGTGCCACATTTAAAAGCAGAGAGCACTGCAGCCATGCCTGCACTCCCACTGCTGCTCCTCCCCACATCAGGATGGCTTGTTGGAAATCTTATTGAGAGAATGGATGTCCCCTTCATTAGTTTTTTCTAATTGTAAGGATTTTTTCCTCATTTGGAAGAAAGCAAAGGCCATTGGCTGCCTCTGGCCTGCTCTAAGGAGCTGTTTCAGGAGCATTTTCACCAAAGTTCTACTTGAATGACAACATCACTTCACGTAGAGGAAAAAAAGATTGCTGTTGTTACCAGGCTTATTTAGTCATGGGAAATTTCTCTGGGAATATTTTTTTCTCATTACTGTACACACAATTGGCAAAGTCTGTCTGTGCAAGACTTCCAGCTCAATTTTGAAAACCCAAGAGGTTTGAATAATTCAGATAATCTGCGAATAAACATGCTGGCTTTGTGGCACTTATCTGAGTTGCCAAGCCTTTGGAGGCTTTGTCATCAAATTCTCATTTACCAAAGAGTTAGAAGATTTGTTAATGTTATATAATTTATCACTCCACTGTGCTGGATGGTGCTCTAAGAGCTCGGTTTGCTTTTCACAGAATTGCACCGGTTTTAAGGCGCAGCAATTTCCAACCTGAATGGCTCTGAGTGGAGCATCAGGCCCTCGGTGTTTCATGTGAATAAAACATAATAAAACATCAGTGCTGTGAGGCAGCAAACTGCAGAGCAGGTCACATCCAGGCCTGCAGCTCTGCTGGGCTGCTGCTCCTCCCACTCTTTGTTTCAGGACCCCTTTCCACTGCTGGAGCTCAGTGGTCAGAGCCTGCAGGCGAGTTCAAGTGGAGATTTTCATTGCTTTTGCTCATTTGAAAATAAGGGCAGGAGACTGACACAGGTAGAATCACTTTTCTTTTTTTTTTTTTTTTTTTTTTTTGGATCATATTTGGATAGTTAGGCACAGCCAAACTGTAGAACTCTTTAGGCATGTGATTGTGGGACTAATTTGTGACTACAATTACTTCCCTTCTGTGTGCCAGATGGGTAAGTAAACATTAAAATGCGAGTATAGGACACACAACTATCTCTATAATCACAGTTTCTGCACTTCTAAAATATCTTAAAGTGTCTTCAACAAGAGCAAGAAAAACGAAACACACTAAAACAATTTTACATTAAATTCTGAAAATACTGAAGTTTTCCATATGTCACATTACCTATTTTTGAACCAGTGCTCAGTTTCTTACATCCCTAAAACTCCGAAAACTGGTGGTTTGATTGGTTTAAAATATAATTTTTGACATAGCCAATTAGCCAGCATAAATCTATTTCCTAATACTTTACAGAAAACACATTATTTTGTGAGGCAGAGTCATTCAGAGCAGAATCATGGTATTTTTAAAAACTGCTTTAGTTTGCAACCCCAGTTATCTCATCCAGATCAACTGGATCTGCTCAGTTTTGCTGAGCAGCTTCCAGGCAGTTTTAAAGATTCTTAATTAAAGTTTCACTAGCACAAAATCCCAGTCAGGGCTGTTGTGGTGACCAGAGTCCAGCCCTGCTCAGCTTCTCTGTTTAAGGAGAGAAAAGGGAAATACAGAAGCTTTTGAAGGTAGGAATCCTTAGGAAATGGAATTAATTGGTTTCAAGAATCTGGAGTAGGACTCAGTAGGACTGAGTATCTGACCAGTTGTTTTTACTCAGATCTGCTAATAAAATTAACCCCTATATCCTGAGGTTTGGAGCTAGCTTTGTTAAAAATACTCAGTCTCTGTTCATAAGGATCTCTAAAAAACTTTTGCTTTTCCTGAATTAAACTTGTCTGGTGGTGTTCACAGGGGTCCCAGGACCAGGGAAGAGATGAGAATGTTGTCTCCATGTGTCAGAAGGCTGATTTATTATTTTATGATATATTAAAACTATATAAAAGAATAGAGAAAAGGTTTCATCAGAAGGCTGGCTAAGCTAAGAATAGAAAGGAATGATGACAAAGGTTTATGACTCGGACAGAGAGTCCAAGCCAGCTGACTGTGATTGGCCATTAATTAGAAACAACCACATGAGACCAATCACAGATGCACCTGTTGCATTCCACAGCAGCAGATAATCATTGTTTGCATTTTGTTCCTGAGGCCTCCCAGCTTCTCAGGAGGGAAAATCCTAAGGAAAGGATTTTCCATAAAAGAAGTCTGTGACACAGGGGTATCATAGGTTGCTTCCCTTCCATTAGAAATCTTAGATTAGATTAGATTAGATTAGATTAGATTAGATTAGATTAGATTAGATTAGATTAGATTAGATTAGATTCTGAAGCAGCTCAGGGCAGGTTGGGCCGGTCCCAGCCAGGCACAAACAGAACTTTCCTGTGCCTAAACAAAGCAGCATTTTCTCAGACAGATGAATGTGGGCTAGGACCAATAGCTGTCTGAAACCTACATGAATCAAGGCTGGGGTGTCATTATTAAGCAGAATGTTATGAACAGAGGAAAAAATCCTGTCCTGAAACTGTAACACAGATTGATAGATTCTCTTCTTTTTAATTAGCTGCACGTTATTTATATTTCACAGGGAAAATTTAGCAGGTGACAGAAGCTGATCACAACTCCTTAATCAAGTCCATTCCTGCATTGAAGCCTCTGGTTTTTGTATCCTTGCTGTGATTGTTCAAAACTCTCCTCTCTTAAACTTTCTGTCCTGTTTGACTTGTGCCAGGATTATCTTGCTGTCCCCCCCCTCTCCCCCACCATAATTGTATCTTGATTATAAAAAAAGAGAAGTAAGTTTTAAATATCTGCCAATCTATTTGTGTTTTGTGGTGCTGAGTTTGCTGTTTGTCCCATGTACAGTTTCCTTCAGTGACTCCCAGAAAACCATGAGGGGATTCTCCAGGTAAATGAGTGCAGTTTATTGTGTTTGGTGGATAGGTATCATCCTTGGAATTTTGACATCAGGCTCCTTACAGAGTAGAGCTGCTGCTAAAACAGTTAAATATATGTGCATGTTATATGTTTAAATATATAAATATATAAATATATATATATAAATATTCTGCTGCTAAAAGTTAAATATATGTGCATGTTATCTTAGGGAATGAGGGCTTGCAAAAAAGCAAACATAGGTTTTGTAAATAAATGTAACTGAGGAATAGGCACTTTTTTTTTTTCCTTATGCTTTTGCAAGCAGAAGAAATGAACTTATATAAAGTGAATTCAGGGGGTTTTTTCCTCATCCAAACAGACCAGGCAGAGCGGAGGAGCAATGCACCTGGCAGGAGGATCCATGTAGCTCTCTCATTTTTTTAGTGGCAGAACCAGGATTATTCATGTGTACTTATTGAGCTGTAGAATGACTCTTAGACACTATTTACATAGATTATTTACTTTCCACATTTTTTTTCCAATTTTTGTCTGGTCCAGAGCATAATTTGAAATACCATCCCATATTCCTTAAACTGCACCAAAGCTTCCACTGGGTGGCATTTCCAGCCATTTCAGCTTAAAAAGGCTTTCTGATCTGAGCAGTTTTCCTGTCGTTTCTGGGGCAGCTACTGACAAACCAGAAAACCCCACAAATTAAAACACAGAGCCCTGCACACACAGCTCTCCCCAGAGAAGGCATAAAACAATAAATGATGCATCAAGAGATATCGGTCACACTGCTGGATGTGCTGCACACAACAGGCACTGACAGTTTGCAAATCTATGTGGGACGGAATGTAAAATATGGATTTGGGGAGATGGCACTGGGGGCACCTCTTCTCAATTTGACACAATTGTCCTGTGCAGTAAAATGATTATAGATTACAGTGTTACATGAGAAATTAGAATAAAGCAGTTCCTATTTTTTACTCTAGTTAAATTCAGCAGTGTGCAAGTCTATGTGGGACAGAATGTAAGAGATGGATTTGGGGAAATGGCACTGGAGGCATCTCTTCTCAATCTGACACAATTGTCCTGTGCAGTAAAATTGTTACAGGTTACATGAGAAATTAAGAGAAAGCAGTCCCTAGTTTTTTCTCTAGTTAAATTCTGGGATTTCTCCCACTATAGAAGGTGCATGGAGTAACTAGATTGTTTCCCAGCAGCTCCTGAAAAACACTTTGTAGAGGTTTTTTTTTACTTTAATCAGGTTTTTTTTGAACTTTTTCCAAACGCTTGTTTATGTTAAGCTACTGCTTTTCAAGAAAAAGCAGTTTTAAAAAAAACTTTTTCAAAAAAACCCACTATGTTTTAAAATTATGCATTCCTATACTGTGAAATTTTTTAGCATTGAAATGTATTAGGAGACATAAATACAACGATTATATACTGAAATTCTTTCACTAAAGATAGGAATCTCAGCCGTGTTTTTTAGCATCAGATCCTTATTTAAACACCCAAGCAGAAGCAAATCCTTCCTGACAGGCTGCTGCAATTACAGATGCAGTGCAATTGAAGAGCTCCTCTGGTGGAACTCATTTGGAGAGGTGTTGATAGCCCGTGTGACAGGCAGTGCTCCCTCTGAGAAGGCTCCAGCCCAGCTCCAGAGCTCTGCTCCCCTGGCACAGGGACAATGAGGCATGGCCATCAGCTCCCTGACATGGGGGGACATCAGTGACACCCCAGGCATGGCCTTGGACACCACAGGGAGCTGCCAGGTGAAATAAACAGGGCACGAGACTTTTTCTCTTTTTAATACCTTTATTAAAAGTGATCAGCTTTATTAAAATGCCTTCATTAAGGGTGATCAGCTCAAGGTTGGGAAGCTCGATGCGTCCGTGGTTTCAGGGTAATTCTGAGAAGGAGGAATGTGTAGCTTTGTCCACTAAAGGGCAGAGCTGGGGGTCCCGTCCTCACCAGAGCAGTGGGCATAACCCCAAGTTTCCCAACTTTTGGGTGGCTCCAAGCTCAGGGTCTTGGTTCCAGCTGAGGTCTTTGCTCAGGGTGAGGGGCAACACAGGTTCTCTGTCGCAGACATCTTCTTCTGAAAATCTTTTCTTAAGATTTGTTTTTCCTGAGAAGCTGAGAAGCTCCAGGAACAAAATGTAAACAATGGTTATCTGCTGCTGTGGAATGCAACAGGCAGATTTTTGATTGGCCCATCTTAGATGTTTGTAATTAATGGCCAACCAAGGCCGAGCAGTCTCGGATAGTCCAGGACAGCTGCCTTTTGTTATCATTCTTTTCTTTTCTATTCTTAGCTTAGCTAGCCTTCTGAGATGAAACTTTTCCTTCTATTCTTTTTACTATACTTATAATGTAATACATATAATAAAATAATAAATCAAGCCTTCTGAAATATAAAGTCACATCTATGTCTCTTTCCTCATCCTGAAAACCCCTGTGAACACCATCACAGTTCTCAGCATCTCTGCAGGCTCAGTACTTTGTTCCTCACATCCAGACATCACTCTAATTTCTTAATTCTGTGTTGGCTCGTTGTTTCTGGGGTCTTTTTGGTAAGTTTGATGAGGTTCCTTCCCATGGCATGCTGGTCTCCAGGCTGTTTTGCATCCTCTGTCCCCTCCTCTGGAGAGAAGGGCCATCTTATCCCCAGGCAGGGCCTTACCCATACAGAAGGAGCAATCAGCTAAACTGACTGGTGATTACAGTAACAAACAGGTAGAACTCCGCCTTGGCAACAACTAGCCCAACTTGATTTGCAACTCTTTTTGTCCCCCCAAAAAATTGGCAGATTTTTTGCTTATTACACCAAGCAGGGCTCTGGGGTCAGGAGGTGGCTCTGGGCTGGTCCCTCTCTCTGCTGCTGCTCTGCTCCTGTGACTGAAGCAGATTCATGGCCTTGATGGGAAATTAATGCTGACTGATGAGAGCCAGCCCACAAACCTCTGCCTCCCTCCCCCCATGAAAAATGCCACTGTGCTCCCATCACTGCAGCCTCCTGCTCATTGACTCCCAAATGCTTCAGTGCCATCTTCAAAAAGCTAATCTCCTATAAGTGAGGAGATATCTTTATTTGCAAACTTGGTCCGGTAGAAATTTTAGTTGTGCAACTCCAGAGCCTATTTTTCAGACACGAGTTTAATGTACCTACCCAAAATCAATTCTGTCTCAGAAAAATACTCTAATTACATTTTAGTGCCATGACTGAATTTATTGCTTTTACAGATAACATCATTCACACAGAGTGTGTACTTAAATGGAAGAATAATGTCTCCTGGAATAATTGTTATGATATTTGAGGTAAAATACAGGTGACCAGTCTGTCACTGAAGGAGATTTTTAAAGCTCATTCTGCATCTTGATCCACCCCAGTCTTTTCTGTCTGAGATAGTAATGGCAAAAATGCAATAGTGATGCATCTATTTATGCATCAGTCATGTTCCTTTTCCTTGTATCACAGTGTGTTTTCTGACAGCAGGATAGATGAATTCCAGTGTTTTGTCAGCCTCAAACAATAACACAGAAACGCATTTCAAATATAAAAGCCATAAGAGTTCTTAAACATGACCAAGCTTTGGAATAGGTGTGAAGATAGTCTTTCACAATCAGTGTAGGTTTCATAATCCAGATATTTCTATTCTGGGCATTAACTATTTTCCTGTGCCTTCAAAGTGATTCTTTACAATAAAAAAACAGAGTTGAAGTGTGCCTAAGAAGCCAGGTTAGCTTGAAGGACAATGGCTCTCCCCAGAAGAGTGGATCAATGCTGGCCAATAAAGGCAGCCACAAAAATCTACAGCATTTGTCTAATTTTCAGACTGGCTCAGTCCTTTGTGTCCTTTCTGTTTCTCCACAGCAAGCACATGTCAGGGCCTGATGTGCATAAATAGGGCTGGAGGTGCCTGCAGAGTCCATGTGTGCCATTGCTGACATTCCTCAGGAAGCCGAGGGGACATGTGGCCACAGCTGCCAGCCACAGATCCACCCTGCCAAACCAGCCCGAGGAGCATCCCAGCCAGCTCCAGGGCATCACAGCAGCCTGGCTGCTCAGCTCCCAGGGATTTGCAAGAGATCTGCAAGGTTTGCCCTCCGGATGGATCCAAAATATCTGTATCAATACAATAGCACCAGGGACAATGACAAGGGCCACCTAAGCCACTTCCCCTTAGTGGAAACTCTCTGTAACTTTGCAGGCTGTCACAATACAGCACAAAATGAACACAGTGAGATGTTTAAGGCAAAAAAAGGGGGTAATTTATTTCTAAACTTCAATATTTATAAAATCCCAAAAGTGACTATGGATTGGAGTGTGGTCCTATACATTAAGAGTTCTATTATCATTATAGTGCAAGAATTCCATATCACCAGAGTTTCATACCTCCTCAGTGTGTCTTGTAGGCAGCTCCTCTAAGCACTAACTCTTCCTAGTCCTCACAGCAGCCAACGAACTCTGGATCCCCCCAATCCACTCTTTTATGCCACCGTTCTTATTGGCTACAGGTGTGGCCTGTTAACATCAGACCTGCTCCTAATCTTTAGTAATTGGTCCAGCTGCAACTCACTGGGGGATAAGATTACATTTTATACCACCTTCATTTACCCATACTGTGTCCCCCTGTATTGGAGGATGAAATTGCCACCTGTCCAACTGCACTGGTCAAACCAACAGTCTATCTGCTCTCTCCTCCTCCAGGAAGAAACACAAAGCAATCATTATTTACATGAAAAGTGCATTAAAAACTCCATTACAAAAATGTAAACATCAGAAGGCTTTAAAAACTTAAAAAAACAGGGTAAGAGCAGGCTGCTTCTGAACTTTCAGAATAATTGCTACAGTCAGATAGGTCCATGTCCCTTCCTCACAGCTTCATTGTTCCTGCTCTGGGAACCCTCATGTGCATCCCCAAGCAGGCAGTTCCTGCCCAAGCTGTGTTTGGGTGCAGGCAGAGGCAGGGGATCCTTGATTTTGTTAAATATTCCACAACTGAAATCATGGTAGATGGCAGAACTGAGCAGCCAGGACAAAGACAGGCTCTCGCAAACTCTGCAGGGAGGGTTCAAGCATTGATGCCTGTGAGTAAAATCATCATTCTACAAAGTGCAGCTTCCTTTCTCATTCTCTGGGACGTGGCAAATGACCCTGTTGGCGCTTCCAGTCTCTTTCAATACAAATTAGAACATGTTAGCCTAAACTGAAAGCATCTCTTTGAGCCACTTCAGCACAATCTGTAGGAATGTGCATGTCTGTGCCCTTTCTTGCTGTTCATGAAGCTTCAACTGTAAATATTACTGATACTGACACATATGTTCTGCAGCTTGTAGGCATCTCCATCCCCCCTCCCCTTTAGGGTTACTGCACTTGAATTCCTTCCATAACTGGTCCTTGCACCTCATTTATGTGTTTAGTGAGCGATATTGGTTCCCAGTGTTACCTTTCCTTCTATGCTATCACTGAAACAGAGGGAAATACCTAACTTTCTCCTCCTTGGTTGTCCCAAGGAGAAAATCCTTGTGGAAAAGGAAGAGTGCTATTGTGTTATTTCTTTCACATTAGCCATGGCTAATGAACTAATAACCAGGCAATGTAAGCCCTCTCATTGAAAATACACTTATGAATGTAGAGCAGAAATATCTGGATATCTTTCACATGGGATTATTGAGTTACTGCCGACAGAAACAAAGGGGGCTTAGATCTAATTCAGCACAGAGTGATAGAATCATTGAGCTTGGAAAAGACCCTCAAGAGCATTGAGTCCAGCTGCAAACTTGCCCCTGAGAGCCAGGGACATGCCAGGAGAGTGGGCAGGGCTGCAGGGAAAGGGGAGGCAAAGCCACAGCACTGCCCCCAAACACCCCAGGAAAGATGAAACAGTGTCACTGACATATTTTATAAAAAGCCCTTTTGCCAGGATTTTTTCTCCTGAGAAGCTGAGAGGCCTCAGAAACAAAATGTAAACAATAATTTCTGCTGCTGTGGAATATGGTCTGGAGGTGGTTTATCAGCAGGTGCATATTTGATTGTTTCCTTGTGGTTGTTTTTAATTAATGACCAATCATGATCCAGCTGTGTCAGACTCTCTGGTCAGTCACAAGATTTTATTATTCATTCCTTTCTATCTTTTCTTTTCCTTTCTCACTATTTTTAGTATAGTTTTAGCATATAATTTTCTTTGAATGTAATTTATATCATAAAACAATAAATCAGCCTTCTGAAACATGGAGTCAAGATTCTCATCTCTTCCCTCAAACTCCAAAAGATAGTGTCCCTCTACCACTGAATTCCTGCCTCTCTAGACAGGGTAGCTGTTTTGGAAACCCCAAACTATTAGATTTTGTGAAAGGCAGACAGTGCCCTCCAGGCTCCTGCCAGTGCAATATCAAGAGACTCATCAACCAATAAAAAGAGAAAAAAAAATGAAAGATGCATTTTAAGCAACTAATATTTCCTTTACCCACTTTCTTTGCTATTTTCTTAAGGGAGGAAGAGGCATTGGAATCCCGTCATAGCTCTTTTTATTCCCACTGAAAGACCTCATAACTTGTAATAAGCTGGCTCATGCATCCCAGGCAGTTTATGGCAAAGGAATAATTCAGAATTTTCATTTTCCTGTGGGAATATACAGCCTCCCCTGCTCAAGACCTCAGAGTGCGACCCTGAGGTGTGATTCTGATCCCCGTGAAGTCCTGGATTCCTGATCCCTGTGTCTCTGTTTCACTTCTCTCCTTGCTGGCCTCTCCCACCCAGGATCAGGATGGGGATCTGTGTAATTCCTGCAGGATTTAATGAACTTGTTACAGAAGGGAAATTGAATGGCTCCTCTAGCACTCACGTAAAGAACAATAAGAGGAATAAACATCACAGCAGATGTTGCTTCTCTTCCAAGCAATATTCAACTCCAATCTTTGCCATTAATGAAGAAAAATACAAAAGCAGAATCTGGCAGTTGAGAGGGAGAAACAAAGGAGTGCTGAGAGTGAATTGGTTTGTTCTGAAGGGGCATTTCTCTATTAGTGCTAGGGGGATTTACACTTCTCAGTTTTTGTGTCACAGCTGACTTTCTTTGCTAAAATATATTCACATTTGGTAGGTGTGGCTGTGAACTACCTGGCTCTGAGCACAAGTTTTTCTCATCTGCCACATAGAAAGTCACACTTTGATTTTCAGAATGAATCATATAACAGCTCCTTGACTCAGAAGGAGATTCAACAGAGAAAAGCCACAGCTGTTTGGGCTAAAAAAAATCTCAATGTCTTCTCAATGTTTGTCTCTGCTCTTCTTGTGGTTTTGTTCCATTTTTAACCTCCTTTTTTATGACAAGGCAGCATTATTGAATACTGATGAGACAAAACTCAGTTTTTTGCTAGGCAATACATTTTCCAGTCACTTTATGGAAGCCCTCAGTGTGTGACCTGCAATGTTCTGGGTGCTGTTCCAGGCTGATGGATGATACTCTGCTGCTCTTTGGGGTGTAGGGGACAAGGTAAGAGAAGAGTGGGGGCTGACAATACCTGCCATGATCAGGCTTGCAAACTTTTGCTGTCGAAACTTTCCTCTGGCTGTAAATCTTCTTTTTCCATGTGGAAATGACTTTTAAATAGCAGGGAAATGTCCTCCCCTTGAGGAGCTCTCAGTGCTGGAGCTGCTGTGGTTTCCACAGAGGCTGGGTTGCTGCAGGGTGTGCCAGGCAGCTCCAGGGCAGTCTGGGCCATGGTTTCACTGCAGGGTGGTGAGCACAGAAACCCTGTGTGTGTGACAGCATCCGCAAGCAGGGCAGCAGCCTGAAAATCAGGGCACTGGGATGGGTGCCTGAATGGATTCAGGTGAGCCTTAATAGTTAATAAAATTGCTGAAGGGTGAATTGAGCTGTTTGGGATACCTGCACAAACTGTTCCTCCTGAGATGGGTGCCTGAAATAGCACCAAAGCCACAAGCCCAATAAAATAACTCTCCTGTTTCCACATGGCCCTGCCCTAAGCCTGCACGTTTCAAAGGAGGAATTAAAATGACTGTGGTGCACAAAGCTTTCCTCAGCGAGGTTGCTCATCCCACATGCAATTATTTATTTATGGATGTATGGCTTCCCCAGAATACCTCCCCGAGAACATTTGAGTTATCAGTTCTGCAAATCAATAAAACACATCTGGTAAGTAAAACTTGGATGGTCTCATGCTGTGATAGCTTTTGTAATACTTCCTGCATTCATTATTAATGGTTCATTATGGAATTAATAATTTAAAGTTATCTCTGATAATTTTAACAGTTCCCCAGTCTGATATGGGTTTTTTTATATATATATATAATTATTATTATCTTATTTGGATATAACTTTGTGTTCTGAAACCAATATCCTTCATATATTTTCAAAGCTTCAGGGACTAATCAAAATACAGTAAAGCTCAGGGAAAATGGATATATAAGTATTACTTAATATAAAGAAAATCTAAGTTGTCTGTGAATCTCATTTAATATTTTTTCTTTCTTTGAAGCCTTCTACCTTTTTTCTGTATCAGTGACTCACTTCTCATATTCATTTTACAGGTATAAGGAGTCTATCACTTTTGGGACCTGAATAAAGATGAGCTTGAGAATTTTAGTGTTAGAATCAAATAATGAATATCCAGCAGTTCCTGGGGCTGAGGGTGGTGTCAGTCCAAGCAGGAAAGGGTTGGATTTTGGATTTTCATTACCACTATCAGCCTATCACTGAAAACACAGAAAGTTCATTCCCAGGTGAGTTCAACAACCAAATCCATGCTGCCAGTGTCTTTAAAAGAAAATATTTTGTCTAACATACACTAAATCCTTTGGACCCTGAGGTACAAAAGGCAATTTTTGTGTAGAAATGTTTATTAGAACCATCTCAGAACACTTGTTCCAGAACAAGTTTTTGTTCTCAAATCTCGAGGTAGCAGAGGCCACAAGAAAGGAAGGTTATCCCTGTGCAATAAAGGTAGAAGTTAACATATTTTGAGTCAGAAATAGTTTTGCTAATAACCTCAGTAATAGCAGGTTTTTATTGCTATGAGTTTTTATATTTCTCTTATCTCCACATTTTGTTCCACGGTAAAAACTTGCAGAGCAAACATTCTGCATGTTATAATGACATGTAGAACTGCATCTCTATTCCCTAGTGAGAGAAATGTTTTTATCAGGAATAAATTATTTTATTTCACGTGCTTTTTATACTTCTCATTTTTCAGTCATGTTCCTTTTTGTACCATTTTTATATATTTATCTGCCTAAAATTGCATTGTACCAAACAGCAGAAAATATTTATATTTAAGAATAAGAAAATTTTTGATTGCTACATGTGCTAATATTTTAAATATATTCTTTATATAAAGACTGGATAAAGAACAGAACTGAGTTCCAAAGTTGGTGCCAGCTGGAGCCAGTAGTGGGGGAGAAGAACTGCTGAGAGTAAAGGTATGCAGGACTGGAGGAAAGGCAGATTTGGATAATCCCAAAGTTTACAGTTTGGAAAGCAGATTTTCTGTCTGCAAAAGGAAGAATGCTAATTTTGTTTAAGCCTGTGTATCAAACAGCATCCCTGAGAACACTGGAAACAAACTTCATTTTACTTTTGAAGCTCACACTGAGAAGAATTTCACTTTTTCTTTAGGTATTTTTTAGGCAGGAAGATTCCTACTGAAGTAACTGAAGCCTCCTGAGGAAAAGTCCTCCAGGTTTCTGAGCAGGAGCTTCTTGTAGGCAATTGTACATTGCTCTATAAAACTCAGATGGGCTGAGGATTCTTGTCAGAGCAATGCTGCTAGAAAACCTCCAGTGAATTTGGAGTAGGAAACATCAGTCAATATGAAAGATTTTTTTTAAAAAATATATTCGCAAGTTTAGAACATACTTCACATTAGAAGTATCTTCTTTTGGACAATAAAGTTCTCCATCATTTTGCTCACCTGCTCCAGAAAAAAACTGGCAAACATTGCAAGGGAAGGCACTGAGAAGGAAGCAATAATTTGGTGTAAAAGCAGCTTTTATTAAATTCCAAATATAAGAGAAACTACTGCAATCCTTAAGTCTTGACCCCACTGTTGTACAGGGCACAGGTTTCCCCAGAATTAATTGTTGCTTTGAGCCCAATAACTGCTGAGGAATTAGAGCTTTTCTCTTAGACAGTGTTTGAATTATTTTTGCTGTCCTTCTTTGAAATGTGTCCAACCCTTCGATGTCCTTCTGCAGACACAAGAAGCAGGCACAACATTCACAAATGTTTTTTTTTAATTTGCCAAGACTGAAAAAATATGATCTTTTCTTTCCAGTCTGATGCTGTCCTGGCTGTTATGCCCAGGGATCATGTAAATCTACTCAGTGCTCACTATTTTGCTACAAACTCATGTTTTCACAGTCATGAGGATTTCCATGAAATGTCTTCTCCTGTAAGCATGACCTATATTCCTTGTCACAGACCTGCAATTTGATGTTTGAAATGCTTAATTTTGCATCCTTATCAAAAGATCCAATGTTTCATTTTGGGGACCTCTCTTCATTTGTTGTACTAGTATTCAGGTATTCAGGTTACCTCAACAGGCACTATCTGCAGCTGGGTGAGAAGTGCCTGGTTGGATCCACATTGTCTCTGCTGCATGGAAATATTTGTGACATTTTGTGTTTTCTGGTTTGTGCCCAGATACTGTAAGACACAAGATTTTGCCTTTTATTTGGTTTCAAGATGTAAAACCAGGTGACAGACTGAAGGTGGCTGATAACAAACCTGTTACTACTCTCCAGCCTTGGGCAGGAACCACAAGGTGAGACATCTTTCATACCATCTTTAATGAATCACCTGTATCAGTGAATAAACCCCTCATCTCTCACTCTGGTTTTCATCAAGTGCTGGAGAGCTGCTATAACAACACGGTTTGCTCAGTCTGGATCCATAATGTGTGAGGGATTAATCCTCTCAAACCGTGTTTGATGCATTTTGACAGACAATACCCAGCTAATTCAAACCCAATGTTTGAGTAAATCAGGACAAAACATTTCCATGCTTTCCTGTTAGCTGAATTTCAAGCTGAGAGAGGCTACTTTTTATCTCACCATTGGATCTGTCAAGCTACCAGATATCTGCATTTTGCAATGATAAATGTATGAGCAGGAGGTTGTTTTGACCCTTACCATCTTTTCAGAGACATCAGTTTAACACCAACATGCATAAGGAATTTTATAGGTCCTACACTGTATCTGTAGCAATGGGCTTTATATGAGTTTGGTATAAATCATGTTTCTTCTGTCCATTTATGCTGTTTGTAATTAAAGGCCTCATTAATGTTGTAGCATATGTTGTTTAGGATGCATAAGCAGGAATACTGAAATGTGTTAGAATCCAATTTGAGGCTCAGGGCTTCAAGCCTGAGGAATTTTCACCAACATTAATGGGACTCACACATATGAAAGCATTCACTGAGTTACAAAATTCATTTTCCTTCCTCAATGCTGTCAGTAATTCTTAAGAACTGTCTCTAATTTCTATCAAACCTGGCCACAATGCACTAAACATAATCCCTTAGCACAGTGCAATAATTGGAGATAAAGTCTTTCTGAAAGCAACATGCTAATAAATCTTTTAAAGATTGAAAACCTTGCAAATATGTAACTTACTGTATTATAACCCAGCTGGTGTAAATCTTTCCCTTGAAAGTGCTTTTCAGTTTGGGGTTGGTTTACATTTCCAGAGGAATGAAATTAGTCACAAAAATTGGTTGTTCCTTTGGAAAGTGTCAATACCTTGTGAAAAAGAAAACCATGTATTTCAGTCAGAGAGCAAAATCTGCAGTGCTTTGACATGGCAGTAAAAATATAATGGAAATATTCTGTATTTTCTGACTCTCTGCCCTGAGCTGGACGGCTCTAGCACAGCTGGAGAAGGCAGGGGGTGTAGCTTTGCTAGCAGTGTTCTTTGCTAGCAATGAAATCTTTTTTAAATGAAATGGGATGGTTTGAATTGATAGTTGGTGTTGAACTTTACGTGGAGGGCCCCAACTCTCTATAGGATAAACCCAGACTTGTCTATGAATGGCTGTGTAAGAGTGTTGCAGCCATCTTTTATGAAAAATCCTTTCTTTAGGATTTTTCCTCCTGAGAAGTTGAAAGGCCTCAGGAACAAAATGCAAACAATGGTTATCTGCTGCTGTGGAATGCAACAGGTGCATCTGGGATTGGTCTCATGTGTTTGTTTCTAATTAATGGCCAATCACAGTCAGCTGGCTTGGGCTCTGTCAGAGCCACAAGCCTTTGTTATCATTCCTTCTTTTTTCTCTATTCTTAGCTGGCCTTCTGATGAAACCTTTTCTCTATTCTTTCAGTATAGTTTTAATGTAATAGATATCATAAAATAATAAATCAAGCCTTCTGAAACATGGAGTCAGATCCTCGTCTCCTCCCTCAACCCGAGGCCCCTGTGAACACGGTCACATAAGAGGAAGCAGTTTCCCCCATGAGCCTGCTCTGGACCAGTGGCTCAGCTGTGGCTCAGAGGATGCTCCTGCATCCTTGGTGACTCCACTGCTGCCAGGGGAGTGCAGCTGGGACACAAAACCCTCAGAGAGGGCTAAAAACCAGCACTGGTGGAAGGGGCGCCTCTTCCAGGCACAGCTGGGTGCGAGGGGGATCACAGTTCTCTCTCTTAAAGAGTTAATTTAATTTGTTTTGTAAGAAATGTGAAAGGCACAGCCTGGGAAGGCAATTCCATACAGCTCAGGAAGCTTTGTGGATGTGATTTATACAAACATTTAAATTAAGAACAGTGAAGGTCATAAGCATTATATTTGCTTTATATATAAACGTCATATTTGGTCTCCCAGACTCTGACATGAGATCCTAAACTTGGAGTAAATCAAGGTCTGAGTAGGCCAAAGCTGGTGAAAACTGGAGAAGTCTCAAGATCTGTTTTCTTGTTTGGGGGTTTATCACCAAAGAGGTCACCAGTTATCACCAAAGGGCTCTCAGGAGCAGACAAAGGTGATACAGACTCCATCATTAGAAGGCATGAAAAAGGCACTTTATTTTTAGAAATCCACAGTTCTTATAGAAACACTGGTGGACCTAAGACCTTCTTGGCCTTTAGGAATCTTCTCTCACTTGTTGGTCAAGAAGGGACAGCTCCTCATTGTAAACATCTTTAATAAACAGGGATTGCCTGCCAGGTGCACAGATTGAGATAATAATTGTCTTAATTCTTTCTCTGAGCTATCTCACAGCTTCTCAGGAAAATCCTGCGTCTCTCTCTGTTCAGAGGATATGTGATTATCTCAGGGATTGCCAAAATTTAGAGGCCCTGTGCTTCCTAGGAGTCATTTACACCCCAGGGTACATCTCTGGAGTCCAGGTGGCTGGACAGGAGCTGCAGATTAGCCCATTACATCTCTATTTTATCTGTCCCACACACTCTTAGGTGTATCAGATTATGTTATTTAAAATTATTTGCCTTTGACAATACTGCATTCTGAAAGTATATTTATAGAAATGTTATTAAAGAAGTGAATCTTTCACTGCTCAAAGTATTCTGTGATGCTATTTCCCCCTAACAATATCAGAGTGGAGTGTTGGAACAGACAGCTTTATAATAAGATAGAATGTAATTGATATTGCAGACTTGCTTGATAGTGAAAAATGAGACTGTCATCAGCCTCATGGAAAATCATTTTGGTAGAACAACCTTGCAACTGAAAGCAAAGAAATAACCCAAACCAGACAACTGGTGTCTATTAAAATTAGTTCACACACTGCTTTCACATTCCATGCTGGTTTAACACTTAGCTCTTGATTAGACCATCTTTGATCTCATTTGTCATTATCAAATCACTGGACACACTAATGTTTCTCTGAAAGACCAATAGTCTGAAATAATAAATAAACCAGACACTTCTCAAGACAGAATTCAGCCCGTCTTCCTTGTTTTTAATAATACTTTATTCTGTACCTGCTCCTATTATTCTTTTTTTGGGCATCTCGGCTCACTTGCACACTGAAGGGTTTTGCATAAATATTTTATCCTATTTTTATTAATTAATAAAGAATTAATTCAGTGAGAAAAATGTTATAACTACCGTCAAACGTGAGAGTTACTAAAAATCTAGAGGAGAGATATTACTTGCAGTAATATCTATTGGCTTTTTACTCTGAGTAATGGTATAAATTAAAATGAATTACCTTGAAGGTGAAGAGATACAACACATGTAGCAAAATTACCTAAACCAGGAAATATATTCCAAAATGGCCAAAGCAAGTCCCCTGACATGAATGTTTCTGCAGCATCAAAGTTAATGCTTCAGTCATCTACATCCATTTTCAGATGGGCTTGAAAAGCAAATGAGGACTAAGTGTGCTCCAGAGGAGCTTCTGCATTAGTGGGACCCTTCCATTTGAAAATGGACCTGAGAAACAGTAGAAGAATAAATATGCTCTAGAGAAATTCCTGCATTAGCAGACCTAAGTGGTGAACTAAGCCTCTTCCACCTCTAATTCCTGTGATTCCTTGATAGATCTGTAATTAAGCTGGGGATGCTTAAAGTGCTTTCTGATGAAATAAGATACAGCCTGGCCATTAGCGAGCCAGTCTCTCATAGGCTGGAGATTATTCTATAAGGACAAAATGAAGATCCAAGTCCTGAAAGAATTTTCCTCTTTCTCTTTGAAGTAAACTTTGTAATTTTAAAGTGATATCCAAGACATCTGTTCAAAAGATGGAAGACTGGAACCTAGTAAAAATTAGCACCCCATTTTTTGTCAGCACTTAAAATTCAACTTTTCCCCAAGGCAAGCAACAGTAGCCAGAATTGCAGTCCAAGGTGTCGCAGACATCCTTTATGAAAAATCCTTCCCTTGGGATTTTTTCTCCTGAGAAGCTGGGAGGCCTCAGGAACAAAATGTAAACAATGGTTATCTGCTGCTGTGGAATGCAACAGGTGCATCTGGGATTGGTCTCATGTGCTTGTTTCTAATTAATGGCCAATCACAGTCAGCTGGCTCCAACTCTCTGTCCAAGACACAAGCCTTTGTTATCATTCTTTGCTATTCTGTTCTTAGCTAGCCTTCTGAAGAAATCCTTTCGTCTATTCTTTTAGTATAGTTTTAATGTAATACATATATAATAAAATAATAAATCTAGCCTTCTGAAACATGGAGTCAGATCCTCATCCTCTTCCCTCATCCTGAGACCCCTGTGAACACCATCACACCAAGGTAATATTTTCCTGTGGGCAATGTTTTCAAATATCAGCATCTTGGATTTAAACACCTTCTTGTGCAGTTGCCTGACCAGATTTTCTTCCATGGCAGTTGGTCTCGCAAAATCATCTGCCCACTTTTCCAATTCCTATGAGTTGAGGGGAGCTCAGATTTGTTCCCATTGTGAATCCCAAGCACAGCACTGTGCCAGCTCCTGAGAGGAAATGAGCTCTACTGTGACAGTGCTCACAGGGGTTTTCAGATTGGGGAAGAGACGAGGATCTGACTCCATGTTTCAGAAGGCTGTTATTATTTTATGATATATATTACATTAAAACTATACTAAAAGAATAGAAGAAAAGGTTTCATCAGAAGGCTGGCTAAGAATAGAATAGGAAAGAATGATAACAAAAGCTTGTGGTTTTGCTCTGTGTCCGAGCCAGCTGACTGTGATTGGCCATTAATTACAAACATCCAACATGAGACCAATCCCAGATGCACCTGTTGCATTCCACAGCAGCAGATAATCATTGTTTGCATTTTGTTCCTGAGGCCTCCCAGCTTCTCAGGAGGAAAAATCCCAAGGAAAGGATTTTTCATAAAAGATGTCTGCGACACTCTGCCTCTGCTGGAACCAGGAAGGGGATTACAGCCAGTTAAAAAACACCACCAAAATCAAAATAAATACATATGTGTAACACTTTTTCTCTATTTCTTTCCCATTCTGGCCTGGCATTCTGGCTGTGATGACATCCTGAGTTGAGCAAATGTCACCCAACCTGTCAGGTTCACCCTGATAAACCTACATGCTGCATGTTTAATAATTCCTCGCTAAGAACTCTTGCTGACATTCAGTGTGATTGAAAACTCATTTAACTTTAAAATGGAGCTAAATACCTAAATATTGACTGCAAAAAAAGACAAAGGAGAAGCACTGTCTTAGTGATTTTTACACCAGCTTCATCTGATTTAAAAAGAGTAAATTTTGCAGGATTTAGTCAGTCATGCAGACAAGTACTATTTGCTGCATAAGGAGCTTTGACAGAAAGAAGACATGAACTTTATAAAGCTGCTAAGCACAGAGTGGCAACTTTTCATAGTGTTTTTATTAACAATGAATGGTTTTGAAGCACTCATGACCTGGAATAGCATTGTAATCCTACTACAGTCTTTGCTGTGCCATTGAAAATAGGCAAATAAAGTCCTGTTTGCCTTTCTGTGCAAATGTGTGATTATTCTTGAGCAAGTTTTTGGCTGGCTTGGCAAGGAATGGGGTGGTGGTGAGACAGAGGGGCTGAGCTGATTTGATTTAAGTGCATCTGCTAGGGACTTGGTGCCAGTGAGAATATGAAATAGCAAAGCTGGGCTTGGAGCTCAGATCAGGCTCTCCTGCTCTGGCCCTTGGAGCCTTGGAGCAGCTCCTGGGACAGACTTTTCAGGGGTTTTTGAGAGAGAGAAATGGTGTTTTGAAAGATGTGTTGGTCACACAAAATTCACCCCTTCTTTACACGAGTGGTTTTACGCAAGAGACACCTTCTCATATCCCAAGAATTCTCAAACCACTATAAAGGAAAAGTGGAAGCAGGACAGGGAGCTCATCCCCTGTTTATGGAAGGTGTTCCACTCCATAGAAAGCACATCAAGGAATAAAAGAGAAGAGTGGGGAGGGAAAGGCAGAGAATGCCTCTTAGCTCAACAGGATAGGTTTAATCCACTAAAAAATCCCATTTTCCTGGTCACTGCCACAGAAGCCAATTCTGTGTGCTTTGTGTTGAAAGACTGTTGAATAGCATTTCAAAAATACTGTTATTCCCAAGACAGAAAAGTTGATTTTTGAATGCTTTTGCTGTTTAATAATCTCTATTCAAATTATATATTTGTTTCCTCCTCTGAGAAATTTTTCATTCCAGTCAGATTAAGATAAACTAGGCTACAGGGAGTTATGGTCATGGGAGGAGGCAGTGCTTTGTCTAAATATTGAAAAATATAGAATGTTCCTCTCTTCCCAAGCCTCCTTATGGCAAGATGTAAAATTCAAAATTAACAACAAAACATTCATTTGGAATGAGTGGTCCTCCAGGGGCAAAATGTTTATAAATTACATCATTACACAGGGATATTTTGGTTTATTTGCTGTAGTTGTGAAAAAATACTGTTTACCTGATGGTTATTAAAATAATACCTTGCATTAAGCTGATGAATTAGAGAATTTTTCTCAGATTTAATCACCCTAGATGAGGACTCTCAATTGCCCTCTATTCACAAAATCAATAGTTTATGCCATCCAACACATTTGGAGCTGATGTTTTGCTACTCAGTCTTTGTAGCATCAAGGACTGGAACTCTCTTATTAGTATTTTTAGCCCTCCCCTCCAATAGTTTATATAAAAAGCCATCCTTTTTTGCATGTACATACTCCTCAAGTGCTCTGAGTCTTGTTGCAGTTGAAGAAAAAGCCCACTTAGCAACTCTTGAAACATTTGTTTTCTTCACTTCTCTCAACTATTCCTTTTAATTTTGCATCTTAAGTGTTTAATTATCTCTGGTAGAATTGCCACTTCTGTCACAAGTTTCACATACTGACAACTCACATCTCTTGGATACTGCCTGAATGTGTTCCTTGCTTTTACCATATGCATATTTTTCAGATTTTTGGATTTGAAAGACACAAACTGTTCTTTTTAAATGACTTAGTTTCATTTTAACATTCAAATAAATAAATGTTGCTGCCACTAAGGAAATTCTGACAAGATCTAGGCAGTTTAGACTTCCCCTGAAATATAACAATGCTTCAGGTAGATTAAACCTTGACAAAAAGTTAAATCAAATTATATTCTCTATGCTCAATTTTCTTTGGGGAACCAAAACTCACTGAAGTGTAAAAGTCTAATTAATTATGTAGTATGCTAATATTTTTTAAATTAAGAACACCTGTGATTTAACTCTAACATGCCGTGAATGTGTCTGCAATCGACTATGACAAGAAGATTAGGAGAGCTAAAAATAACCTCAAAAATTCATGCAAAAGGGTGGACAGAAAATCCCAAGCCTGATTCAGGCAAAAGGGGCATCACTTAGGGAGAGGGAAGGAGCAAACACAGTTATTTATATGATTGTTTTCCCAGGTACAAGCTCCCAGCTTGTGGACAAATGCTCTTTAAAGACATTCTGAGGCAAAAATTGTATCATGATCATCATATCAATGGCCAATTTTAAGCACATTATTACAGGTCACTTGTACATCTGTTCTTTGAACTTGTTTAAGTTCTTGCACCTCCTGGCACAGCTTGAATTCTGCATTGTAGAAAGAGGTATTATTTCCTTCTTTAAACCTCTTTAAACCTCTTGCTTATCAGTTTTTCGTTGTAAGATCTGGTCCTTACTTGCCTTATTTTTTGCAATTTGAGAATCCTGGTTTGCTCAGCCTCCCTCACCGGAGCAGCTGTTCCAAGACTTTCAACATTATTAATCTTGCCTAGGTCTATTTTGTTATTAATCTTCCCTAGGTCTTTTTTATGCTATTTTGAGACATGACCATTGCATGCAATGAGGGAGATGTGAACACAGCCCTGTGTGCACCCCTGGTGCAAGGCTGTTCACCTCCCAGGTACCATTTCCTTTATGAGTTATTCCACCAGCCTACATGGCTTTCCATGGCTCCTCCATGCAGAGCTGCTCTTTAATAAATCTGCCACAAACCATTCTTAAAGTGGCATCAAGTGGCTTCCTTGAGCACACACGTCCCTCATGGAGGTGTTATCTTCACTTATTCCCTGAGAAATCACTCTGCAGTGTGAACTTCCTCTTGGTTTAGTGTTGCAGTGAGGTGGAGAAATTAGAAAAGGAAGGCCTCATGAAACCAGGCCAGCTCTGTTAGATCAGTGCTGGTCATTTCTGCTGATTGCAGCTGGCACTCTGCAAGCTCTCATGTGAAAACAATCCTTGTGTGAACAGTTAATTAACAAAACAATCTATTCCTAGGTGAAAAACAATTATACCTGCATAAACATTAAATCTATCCCATGAGGATCAGTGAAGAAAATAGGTAACCAAGGGCAGAATAGAGAGATTTGATGGACAAGTAAAATACCTTTTACTAAGCAATAGAGTTGTGACTGTGTTCACAGGGGTCTTAGGATGAGGGAAGAGATGAGGATCTGACTCCACGTTTCAGAAGGCTGATTTATTATTTTATGATATATATTATATTAAAACTATACTAAAAGAATAGAAGAAAGGATTTCATCAGAAGGCTAGCTAAGAATAGAAAGGAAAAGAATGATAACAAAGGGTTCTGTCTGGGACAGAGAGTTGGAGCCAGCTGACTGTGATTGGCCATTAATTAGAAACAAGCACATGAGACCAATCCCAGATGCACCTGTTGCATTCCACAGCAGCAGATAACCATGGTTTACATTTTGTTCCTGAGGCCTCCCAGCTTCTCAGGAGAAAAGATCCTAAGGAAAGGATTTTTCATAAAAGATGTCAGCGACATAGAGTAATTGGCAAGAAAGCTACTGATCAATTGGAGTCACACACAAGGTCTGTAAAACTTTATATAAATGAGTTATGTGAATAAAAAAGGAGCTTTTTCCTGCATGAAGGAAATGGAGTCTTGTGTGTTTTATTCCAATAGGTTTAGTCTTTGATTAAGGTGAGATCTGGTCCATAGCTGTGAAGGACCCAGGGAATGGCTGCCAGTGCCAGAGGGCAGGGCTGGGTGGGATATTGGCAATGAGGAATTGTTCCCTGGCAGGGTGGGCAGGCCCTGTGTTGTGTCACATTGCAACAGAGTCCATCATGTCCAGGGGGAGTGCAGCATTTTATAAAGCTCCAGAATCCATTTATCACCTCTGGGGATGAGGAGAGGGATGAAGACAAAAGATGGGTAAGGGCAGGGTCGTGGGGCTTTTATTGGGTATCACAGGGGTGGAGTTTAGGGTTTGGGTCAGGGGATGGGTTATTAGCAACACAAGGAGGGTGAAATCAAATTTGTGCCTGTTTGGAATGGGAGCACTGCACAGCCCTGGCACAGGGTGCCCAGAGCAGCTGGGGCTGCCCCTGGATCCCTGGCAGTGCCCAAGGCCAGGCTGGACACTGGGGCTGGAGCACCTGGGACAGTGGGAGGTGTCCCTGCCATGGGTGGGGTGGCACTGGATGAGCTTTGAGGTCCCTTTCAATTAAAATCAATCAGGGATTCCATGATTCTCTCTGTGATTTCCCTTCAAGCTCCATCCCTGCTGGGTTGTTCCTCAGTTGCAGTGGTGGAATGTTGGGTGCTTTCACTCAAAACCTTCCTAGAGTCAGAAGCCCAACCTGAACAGGAGCTGTGAGGCATTTCTGTGGCCATGGAAGGGCTAGGAACAATCTGTGCTGTGTACAGACCCAACAAGGCAAAAATAAAACAAGCTTTTCTGTTGCTCATACAGATTTTGAGATGCTGATCCACGTAATGATGTGTAAAGCTCCCTGTAGCTGTGTATTAGTGAATCTGTCTGGAATGTGCTATCACAGGTCTCCATCTCACAGAAAGACATCCAGAATAAAAGTTTCATCCATAATAGCATGTGATAAAATAGTCACTTCTCCTCACCCAAAGTAATGCATTAGGCATTTCCACAAGATGAAGACTTTTCCTAGGATCTTATCTGGTAACTTTTGTTTGAGAGGGAATATATTGCTGTGTATCAAATTGAACTCTCACATTTACCAGAGATACATAAAAAATAGAAACGTAGGGCATTCTGTACAATCTGAAATGAATGTGCTGCAAGGGTAGCAAGAGAAAGCCCATAATAAGCTGAAACTCTATTTTTCAATATACTTGTGTCATATCATATAATATTTAACCAGAATCTCAAGAGTGAAGGAGGCTTTAATGTGGACTCATAAATCAGTTTCTTGCACCTCATAAGGAAGCCTTGTAAAAATTGAATTGAGCCACACAGTGGATGGCAACACATTACACAGTAAAAAAAAATAAAAATCAGTTTTGCCTTTTGTTTCCAGCAGTGACATTTTGAGAAGGTTCACAATTTCATATCTGATAGGACAGAGAGGATAAAAATCTGCAATTGTATCCCAGATCTCTCAATGGCACAAACCATAAAAGGTGGCAATATAGAGTCTTATCTGCATTGCTGATATTCCAACGTGGAAAATCAGGCTCTCAGACACAAATGTTGTGTTCTAAAGTACAGCTGTGGGCAGGGGAACTTGTTCCTGGCAGTGAGGGTACATGAAATGTGTCTTTATGTACTGGGAACTGCTCATGCCAAGTATGATTTGGTACTTTGTAATTGATTTGGTATTTGGTAATTGTAAATTTAAAGGATTTAAAAACATGTTTCAGCAGTTTGAAGTGAAATGATATTGTGATAATAACACCACCCACACTGTGTTGTGTTTTGCAAATGCTCAGAGACAAAGCTGGCATTGCCATACCCACATTAGAGATAAAGAAACCCCGAGATGGGCAGGAACTTCCCCAAACCCAGCCAGGAGCAGAACTCCCACCCCAGAAACTCCCAGAGAGAGGCAGAGGTGGTGCAGGGATGATGGACCCCATCCCATAATGGACCCCATCCCACAGAACCCTGCCTGGCTCTGCAGGCAGCTGAGCCATGCTTTTGTCCTCTTCCCACTGAATTAAGCGCAATCTCCACTGAGTACAGCCCCAATTTAAAATGTTTTTTAAAAATGCCAAAAGTTACCAAAAATAAAAAAGGAATCAATATGCTAAGTAAAGAGGAAGGCTACTGCTATATATTTAAAATATTGGTATTTATGAGAATCATATTCTTATAAAAGTTATTTTGCTATGTTTGGTTTTCGGTGGTTTGTTTGTTTGTTTGTTTTGGTTTGTTTTTTTTTTGTTTTATTTTGTTTTTGTATTTTGGTTTGGTTTTTATTGGTTTTTTGTTTGGTATTTTTTGTTTGGTTTTTTTTGTAGGTTTATTTTGTGTTTTTCTTTGTTTTTTGGGGTTTTTTTTGGTTTTTCTCTTTTTTTAGTGATTTTTTTTGTTCGTTTGGTTTGGGGTTTTTTTTGTTTTGGCTTGGTTTGGTTTTGTTTATTGGTTTTTTGTGGTTTGTTTTTGGTTTGTTTTTGGTTTTTTGTTTTTGTTTTTGGTGTTTTTTGGTGTTTTGCTGTTGTTGTTGTTGTTTTTTGTGGTTTTTTTTTTTTTTTGCTTTTTGAATTTTTTGTTTGTTTGTTTGCTTTTTGTTTTTGTTATTATTTCAGCTTGTATCTGGTGATAAATCCAGCTTGTGCATCAGGATTCAGACCCCACTCCCACTTCCCCTGCCCCCAAAGGAGCCCTGCACACAAGAGAGATCCAGGACCCCAGCAATCCCAGTAAATCCCAGTTCCTCAGGCACTTCTGCATCCAGCACCTGGAGATCCTTCTTTGTATGGAGAAGACCCTGCTATAAATTCCGCTGCAAGCAGAGACCTGAATATGGACAGAAATGCAATGTAAAACTCATTCTGAGCTACTGGAGAGCTAAACTTTAATGTAATACAGATCAAAAACTAACTGCAGGAGCCTGCTTTTCATTTATGGAGCACTATGACTTGTTGCACAGCAAGCAATTAAGAATGATAACTGAGAGAAATTAGTTCAGTGTAACAGAATTTACAATGGAGATTTGGGGTATTTTTCCTGCAGGTTTTGAAAGTGGGCATGTCTCTCACAAAGTGGAGTTAAAGCCACTATGCAGTCAATTTCTTCAACAGTGCAATTTACAAATTTATCTTTTCTTAAAGCTAATACTAAAAATAGTTCAGGAGAAAATATAAATAGTTCAGGATTATCCATCCCTATTAAAAAATAAAAATCAAACAACAAAAACAGAGAGGAAAATTTCTACACTTCCGAAATCTAGATAAACTCTGCTTCCTTCTTCAGAAAAGTAAGGAAACAAGGAGAAAGCTGTGTGAAAAACAAGTAAATCCAATGTGTACATAGAAGGGAAGATTTATGAAAATTTAGGAATTTATCAAACATCTTCCACCAAAAATTATAATTATAAATATATATATATATATATATATATATATATATATATATATATATAAAATCATATCCTATGAGTTGGAATACACTAAAAAATTCTGAATTCCTTGAAGTTTCCTCAGTGGAAAATGTAGCAAAGAAATCCTGCTTGCTAATCCTACACAGCTAATGTATGGCAAAGTGTTTTCCAGGCAGGAAGATGGGACCAGAGCTCCAGGATTATTTAATCAAGAGCTGACTATCAGCACCTTTCACACAGGATGGAAAATGTGTCTCAGACACGTTTGGTACCTCCTTGGTACCAGAATTAAAGCTCGTTAAGGTCAATGGAGTAGTTTCAGAGCAATTCAGCACTTCATAGCAGCTACCAGAGATGTGCTCTGAGAAGTCACAAATTTAAAACCTAATGGGACAAGATTCTAATTTACCAAAGTTGTCATTCCTAACTACTATACCTGGAGCTATTTTATACTTCATTAGCTTTTTCTTAATTTATGAGTAATCTAATATATCAGAATATTCTGGTTCAGGTTTCTTGTGGGCTCCTTAGAAAACCCTGGTCTGCCCCTTCATGCCCAAGCATTTATTTTGTCTGGCTTATTCAGCATTATCCACATCTAAACTCTCAGAATGAAGTGATTTGCTGCCCTGAATGTTAATTTTGTATATTCTTGAAGCAGAAAAATCTACATTTAGTTGAGCAGTATCAATATGTAGGTACTGGAGCAGAAGGTAGAAGCAGCATGTACACCCATGGAGAATAGAGAGCTTTTGCAAACAGTGTCACAGTTTTTTGAAAAATACATCTGTTTTGCTCAATTGACACTCCATGATACTGCAATTATGAGCCATATGTGAGTGTGGTAATTTGGGAAGATAAATTAACATTTTAAAATCGAGACTTGGTGATGTTTATATAATTGTGCAGCAGCTTCCACAGAGCTGGAAGGGGGTTCCCTCACTTTTAGGAGAGGATCTGTCCCAGCTGCTGTTGGGGACATGGAAGGATGCGTCCAGGGGCTGTGCTGGACAACAAATCCAGAGCCTGAGCCCATGGCATGGCCCCTGCTGCTGCTGGAGCTGTGCATCAGGCACTCACAGGACATTTTTAGAGTTTAAAGCACAGTCTTGGGCCCAGGGATGTGCATATCAAGATTATCCTATTTGTTCACCTACAGTGAACCCATGCTGGACTTGACAAGTAAAGCATTAGGCATTTCAAGTAAACGGCATTATATTAGCTGGATATTAGGAATTTCATAATTATTAAATCTGAGATTGGGAATTAGGGAGTTCTGGCTTCTCTAATACAGGGGTGGAGTAATCCAAAAGTAGACTGCCATCAAAGGTGTAATTTGAAAGTAAAATGGAAGGAAGTGGCGGAAGGAAGTGGCAGAAGGAAGGAAGTGGCGGAAGGAAGGAAGTGGCGGAAGGAAGGAAGTGGCGGAAGGAAGGAAGTGGCGGAAGGAAGGAAGGAAGGAAGTGGCGGAAGGAAGGAAGGAAGGAAGGAAGGAAGTGGCGGAAGGAAGGAAGGAAGTGGCGGAAGGAAGGAAGTGGCGGAAGGAAGGAAGTGGCGGAAGGAAGGAAGTGGCGGAAGGAAGGAAGTGGCGGAAGGAAGGAAGGAAGTGGCGGAAGGAAGGAAGGAAGGAAGGAAGGAAGGAAGGAAGGAAGGAAGGAAGGAAGGAAGGAAGGAAGGAAGGAAGGAAGGAAGGAAGGAAGGAAGGAAGGAAGGAAGGAAGGAAGGAAGGAAGGAAGGAAGGAAGGAAGGAAGGAAGTGGCGGAAGGAAGTGGCGGAAGGAAGGAAGGAAGGAAGGAAGTGGCGGAAGGAAGGAAGGAAGTGGCGGAAGGAAGGAAGGAAGTGGCGGAAGGAAGGAAGTGGCGGAAGGAAGGAAGTGGCGGAAGGAAGGAAGTGGCGGAAGGAAAGAAGGAAGGAAGGAAGGAAGGAAGGAAGGAAGGAAGGAAGGAAGGAAGGAAGGAAGGAAGGAAGGAAGGAAGGAAGGAAGGAAGGAAGGAAGGAAGGAAGGAAGGAAGGAAGGAAGGAAGGAAGGAAGGAAGGAAGGAAGGAAGGAAGGAAGGAAAGAAATACATTAATTATTTGTTGTAGGCAAAAAATTAGCTCAAATTTGGAACACTAACATTTAGCAGATAATTTGGAGTATGTGCACACATAGATAAATTAAACTTCCAAATCTAAATTAAACTTCTGAGCTTTCAAGAAGTCTCCTCCTTGCTACCTGCAGCCAACATGGGCTGCCTGTTAATTTTAGTGACAGTGGGACTAAACAAAAATGACATGTCTCAAATCTTCCAGAGACATGACACAGAACTGTCAAAAAGGAGGGTGAGCACACATTGTGCTTCTGCACAGGCACTGTGGAGGTTGGGGAGGTCAGATCTGGAAGAGGAGTTTGTGCAGAAAGAGGATTTGTGAAGAGATGTGGCCTTAGAAATAAGATCTCAGCTGAGGGAGGATCTGGGAGATCAGGGATGGGTGTGAGAGAAATTCTGGGGGTCCAGGGGACCTTAGCATTAAAACCTGAGACACTCCAACCCTGGGAAGCCACCACAGCTCAGGTGGACAGGACTTTCTGCCCTGTCCTGGCCTGGAATCATCACCTGATTATCATTAGACTATACAGACATCCATCCTTAAAGGATGGAATTGGTTTGAAGAGGGAGATGCAAAGAACTCGAGTTCTTTCTAATTGCCTTTAAAATTTGAGTCTGAATTTATACCATAGGTGGAAAAGATCTGCCAGTGTGTCCCAGCATAGGCAAAAAGGCTCCCTACAATCCATAAAAGCTGAGATATCTGAGTAGAGGCAGGTCCTTCACTATCCATCCTCTGTTGCAGTTTTATGACTGAATATTTGCTTCAGATTTTGGAGTTGGAACCATGGTAACAACGTGTCCATTTCAAGATAAATGGAAAACACAGCATTTATCATAGGCAGGGGATTTAAATGCAAATTTGTTAAGAAGACTGGTTCCTTTTCAGCCATGAAATGTGATGTGTAGAGCACTGTGTATTTTATTTTTACTAGGTAACTTTATTCCACCTTCAGTTTGATCTGTGGGATTGAAGGGAGGATCTTTGTCTATATGAAGGACAACTAGAACAGGTCAGAGAGAAATAGGACCTCGTACAGCATCACATGTGGCACTGTGGAAAAGCTTTAAGAATTCAGCTAAGAAAGTTTTGTCTGTTACTTTCCAAATAAGCTTCCTTTTGAACTCTAAATAAAGAATAAATCAGGTATTCCAATCCTGTTGCCATACATGAGAAAGAGAAATAATATACTCTGCAATATAGGTCATCAGCATAGATATTTTTATCCTAGGTTGCATTTTATTTTAAATACTTGCAAGGGGGGGTTGTGTGTGGATCATTTTCACAATAATGAGACGGTATAATAAGTCTGCATTATAGAGCAGGCAGGTAGAATATTTAAATTATCATAAATAAATGGAGAGGATAAAACCATCATTAGAGAAAACTGAGAATAAACCTAGAGTTTATCATCAGTCATTTATTCAGCTGTCATTTATTTTCAAAGAATTGATTGGAACTGATGCCCAAATATGGGAGCCATGCAAGAAGAGGCATCATGGGTTCAATCTCTTTGCTCAAACTTTGAAAAATATCTTAACCCAGGGCTGTAATTTCTGCCTTTTCCAACACATTTTTTTCCCTAACAGGCAGCTATCTTCCTGTGTTTCTGGAATTTTTTCCCACTCTAGTTTTCTGCCAGCTGTAAAGGCAGCAAGTTCTTGATTCTGGATGTGAGCAGAACCCAGATTGTGTTGTGTTGTGTCCATTCCCTTGGTGAGGCACCATCCTCAAGTGCTGCATCAGCAGCAGAATTTAAACTGAAAACATGGGCAGGTGAGATCAGGAATCCACAGCTGAGGCTGCAGTGCCTAACCTGGATAAAGCTCAATGCCAGAGGGGTGGTTTTTCCTGACAGCCATGTATTTTCAAGTTTGTAATTAAAATTTGCTGCCCAGATGTGGGAACCCAGAGCATCCCTCTGGCTGTCCAGGATGGCCAGGACCCTGCCAGGGGGCTCAGAGACCCTGGCACAGAGCCCAGAACACCTGTGGGTTTGATTGTGACCCGTGGAGCAAATTACCAACCTGAGATGAAGCTCTGCAAGACACAACAGGTTAGGTAGAATAATAGTGAAGTTATCATGGGGTGGAAATTTTGGGGTTTTTGGTATGGGGGTTCAGGAGGCAAGATGGAGGGATCTGGGCATGTCCAGCCTTTCTCCTTCTTCTTCTTGGCCTCCATCTTCTGCTGTGATGGTGGCACTTACAGATTGGTTCAGAGTAGAAGCTCACTGTCTAACACAGGTGATGGGTATTGGGAAGTAATTGTAACCATTGCACACGTAGTTTTTAGTATAAAGCCATAACAGTGCCCTGGGGGCAGGCAGAGTGCCTGGAACTGTCCTGCTGGATGGACCTGGGCAGGGCAGGAGAGAGAATTTTATAGATAAGGAACAATGAACAACCTTGAGACCGAGAAATGAAGAGCTCTGACTCCTTCTTTGAGTGCCAGGCTGGGAAAAGAGACTTTCCAACTCTTCTCAGGGTCACTGTGACCAAATTCTGACACCCAGACCCCAAACAATCCCCCCTGTGCACTCCTGGCAGCCTGGGCAGGGCTGTGCCCATTCCCTGGCAGTGCCAGCACCTCTGGGGGATCAGAACCTTTCCCTGATCCCCATCCTGACCCTGCCCATGTCCCTGCTCTCCAGCATCCCCTGGGTGCTGTCCAGGCCCAGAGCAGAGATCAATTCCTGCCCCTCATGGGGTTCTGCTCTGCTCTGGGGTCTCCCCTCAATCTCCTCCACTAAAAGCTCCTCTGAGGGAGGATAATCTCCCTTCTCCTGTACAGTTTGTTTGTGGAAGCCATGCGGAAAACAAAGTGAGAAAATGATGCCTTTAAACCAGACGTGGGTTTACTGGGACAGTATCTGGCTCACAATAAGCTTTTGTCTATATAATAAAGCAAAAATGCAGCAAATACAGTAGAACATCAACACCAGAGCCTGAAAAATGGTTCTTTATTACATTTGCTGTCTTTCACATCTTCCTGGCCAGCACACACCTGCCTGCCAAGTGTCTATTCACAGTCCAACAAGAGATTTTTCCTCCTAGTCCCTAGTCAAATTCTTTCATGCAATAATAACCTAATAGTTGTTTTACCTTCTGCGCACCTTCCTTAACCCTTCAAGGCTCAAATGGGAACTGTCTTCCAGCTGGATATTTGATTTTGGATGGACTTGAGCCAAATGGCTGCTCCTGTAGTGATAGGCAGAGAATAGAGTGTTTTTTGTTTATTTTGTTGTGGACAGCCAGCTGGCAGTGCTTCTCACATTGGAATTTCAGTGGGCTCCTGGCAGCAGTTTCCCACTTATCCCTCAAAGGAGAGGCACACTGCCTCACCATGTCATCCTGTTAGAGTTTATTTCTTGCATAATGAGCAACATTGACAGGGATATTTGCAAATTCTTAAATATTCTGCCATCCCACTGGTGAAATCAGTGGTTTAGCATTTCAGGTAGAAAGAGCTTCAAACAAGGTATTAATTTCATACCTCCCAGGTTCAGTATGGAGAAAGCCAAAAGAACCTGGTTATCTTTGTGATCTCATTTTAGCAGTCAATATTTACCAGTAACAAGGCGCCAGTGCAATCCCTCAGGCTGAAGAGGATATTTTCACCCAAATAATCAATAATTGCTTCTCAGGTATCCTAATCCATGGTCCAGGATAAGTATTCAGGGTGTATGTGCACATCACAGCACACATGTGAAAAATATGTATTTGGTCATATGCTTCTTATGGAAAAAAATCAGCAATTCACCAATAGACTTGTTAAAAATTCCAGATATCTGCAGGATCTTTTGACAACTTCAATATAATCACTTATTTCTTTTCATATCTGGTCGTGTCATTTCTTCAGTTATGATTAAAACTATGAGAACAAAATAAAGGAAAATTCATGTTTATCAGGATGGGGTATACATGATTTCCAGGCTTTAGGCAGAACAAATAGGAGGTTTTTCATTGTCATGTTACCATGCACATTACCTACTAATTGTGCAGTGGTCTGTGACTCTGAAACTGTGGGTTGTTCTTCATGGATCTGTGTGTCTGTGTGTCTGTGTGTCTGTCTGTGTGTTCCTGACCCCTCAGGTCAATACCAACCCTTGCAGGCATGGTCCTGTGGGAGGATGAGGAAAGCAAGTGATGCATTTGTCTAATTCCTCACCTAGGCAAGGCTTCCTACACAAGTTTATTAATATTTCATTGTTTCTTTAGCAGAGTTCTTTTCACACTTCTCTGTTCTCTCTTATTTACAACTGAGGAACATGGGCTCTTTTATGTTATTCATTAACAGACATTTATTTGACAAATGCTGGTGGTGTGGTGTTTTTTTCATGCAGAACTTCTGTGCTGCAAAGACTCTGCTGGCTACTGTGCTGAAGGGTGTTAATGCAACAGGAGGAATTCTTGAAAGAGCAAATTCCCCATCTGCACCCAGGGCCAGTTGGTTCCATTCATTTTTGAGTACAAGCAAGCAAATCCTTTTACCGTAGGAAGAAAAGGACCTGGTTCAGCCCAGGATCACAGAGCCTACTGGATGTATGTGGACACAAAAATTGCATTTTTGGACGCAGTTTTCTGTTATTTGTGTTGCACTGTTATTTTAGTTAAATGAGAGCTGTGCTGGTAATCATGGAATCATATCCTGAGCTGGATGGGATGCACAAGGATCAAAGCCAGCCCCTGTCCCTGCCCAGACCCCCAGCAATGCCCCCTGTGCATCCCTGGTGTCCAAACCCTCCTGGAGCTCTGGCAGCCTCAGGGCTGTGCCCATTCCCTGGAGCCTGGGCAGTGCCAGCACCTCTGGGGGAAGCAGAACCTTTCCAAAATCTATCCTAAATATCCCCTGACACAGCTTCATGCCATTCCCTGAGGTCCTAAATTCATCCAATGGATTTTAACTCCTGTCACACAGCAAAAGTGTAAGTTTGAATTCTAATGCAGGTGATATTACTGGGCCTGGAAATGCAATCTCAGATTCACCTGACTTTTCTTTATCAGTTCGCATCAGTTTTGCATATGCATTTTGTAATCTGTTGGTATTAGACTTGTTTCATTAGTGAAAGACACTGTAATTTTTTAAGAATATGGCCTTCCCCATATTCTTAAAAATATTCTGCTCTTGGCTCACTCTCAGCTCATCCAGAGTGACCAGAATGGACACAAGGGCTGTGTCCTGAGCACTCAGAAGGGACACACAGTCAGCAGTGTGCATGCAGCAGCTGGAAGCAAACACATCCTAGCTGTGGTGGTGTTCTCAGGGGTTCCAGGATGAGGGAAGAGATGAGAATCTTGCCTCCATGTTTCAGAAGGCTGATTTATTATTTTATGATATATATTATATTAAAAGAAAATTATATATTAGAACCCTACTAAAAGAATAGAAGAAAAGATTTGATCAGAAGGCTTGAAAGGAATAGAAAAAGAAAGGAATGATAATAAGATCTTGTGACGGACCAGAGTCTGAGCCAGCTGACTGTGACTGGCCATTAATTAGAGACAACTACATGAGACCAATCACAGATGAACCTGTTGCATTCCACAACATCAGATAATCATTGTTTTCATTTCATTTCTGAGGCCTCTCAGCTTCTCAGCAGAAAACATCCTAGCAAAACTATTTTTCATAAAATATGTCCGTGACACCTAGCAAATATTTTTCTAATTCTAATATTTTTATTGTATTATTTTCCTAATTTTTTTCTATTCTAATTTTTCCAAACCCAGTGCTATTAAAATGACTGTCTCATTTGTATGTTAATCTGTACATTAAGCCATTTTCTTCATCATTCATCTCATTTTATTGTGTTAATTCCATACACATGTCATTCATCTGGTTTCATAGTGTTAATTCCATACACATATCATTTATCTGATACCATAGTGATAATTCCATGCCCATATCCTGAGCCTCACTTAATCAGAACAAAAGCTCCAGCAGCCCTGAACTGTGCATTTCCTAATGGAGCAGCAGAACTCTGCTCTCCGCGTTCATCTTGTCTAAATGCTAAACCAAATGCAAAACTTCTGTTCTCTGACTTCCAGGAGCTGGGCTGAGCAGTGGGGGTTTCAATTAAAAACCACAGGAAAGGAAAGGAATATGTCAATAAAACCACACACTTGTAAGTACTGCATACTAGTTTGCAAACAAACACAGCAAGCATCCTCTGAGTATGAGTCTATTACTGTAAATTTAGACTGAATGCACAGTGTTGAAGGTGACTGTCCCAGCAGGATCTTCCTTCATTTCATGTATGCTGAAATGCTCTCTGCCTCTACATTCAATAGCTTGATCCACTCACTCTGCAATGAGACTAAAGGGGGAAAATGCCGCGAGGAGGAGAATGGCCCCAGCCAAATTAGCAATGTTTTGTTCCGTTTCAAAAGCAAATGAGAACTGCAAAGGAGAGAGTAGAAGGTGAAAAAGAAAAAGGGAAAGTAGTGAATTGATTCTGAGGCAATATCCTGTTCGAGGCTTTAAATGTAGACATCCCTTGAATAGAAATGTTAATGCCATGATTTGCATTATAAAGCTTTGTTAAAAAATAACTGTCACTAGAGCAGATTATGTTCATAATTAATTAGTTACAGGCTGGGTGCAGTCACTTTTTAAAGAGGTTGCATTAGGGATCACATGTTTTATTGTGAATTGCAAGAATAGTGAAGCTGAAAAAAATTCTAAACAACTTACAATTCATATAAAAATACATACTCAACTAAAATACAGTGTACCCTATGGTGCTTTTAATGCTCTCATACTAAAGAGAGGAACCAGTAAGAGAAAAACAATGTAGTTTGTCTAATTAAGTGAGTAAAATACAGCTTAAATTTGCAGAAGGCTAATGACTAATATTAAATATATTGGCTTCACATTATGTTTGAACTGTTAATAAAGTGAACTCACTGGCTGCTCAAGTATTTCAATTGTTTCTCAGCTAATAAAGAAATGAAAAGGGAAAGCCTAGTAAAGTATACAAATATTAAAATGATTTCTTTCCCTCTTGAGCAGTAATTTCTTTATGCAACTCTTTCCTAAACAGGGAAAAAATGCCACAAAGTACAGAAAGAGCATCAGCTTTGAAATTTGATGCCCTGGTTCCTTGGCTAGACAGAGGCTGAGCTGCTGATTTAGAGATCTGCAAAGGTGCTCAGCACTGACCTAATTGTGCTGCTTTAAAAAACTCTTGCTATTTATCAACGTTTCCAACAGGACTAGATTGACACAAAAGCTGAGCACTTTTGAATGGTCTTGGTCTCATTTTAGTCACAAAATTGTAAAAGTCTAGGGTAATCCAGAATTATGTTTGCCTCCCATCTGAAAATTGCAGTGGGGACATGCTGCAATGATTTTTCACACCCTCAGTTCTTTAAATTGTGAGCTGTCCTGTCCAAATCAATGTGGAAGTCTTTGCAGGACATCTGAAATGTCAACACAGCACATAAATATCAACAGGTGCCTGACAGTCACTGGAAATTAGAGCCCTGCAATGTATGTTTTAAGATTACCTGGGCTCAGCAATGTGCTGCCATAATCCAGGGAGGAGTTGCTATTTTATGACTGTGAAGCCTAACTATTTGAAGAAGTGATGTTGGTGATTCTGGGCTAAATCCCATTTAACCTGGCTCCTAGGGATGCTTGGTTGCAGGAGTGGAGAGCCAGGCTGTGGGGATGGCAGGAGGGAGCAGAGCACAGAGCAGGGCTGAGCAGCACTGAGTGCCCAGGGCACCTGGGGCAGAGCTGGCCCTGTGCCAGTGGGGAGATCACAGTGGGGCTCTGACCCCATGGCCAGTGTGAAAAACACAGTCACCTCCTGTGGAAATTAAACAAGCTTAATACAGGACAATAGGAGACAAGGACCATGAAGCAAAAGTTGTCATGGCCAGGTGCACCCTGGCACTCAGCCAAGAGCACCCTGTTATCTTCAGTATATATTATATTATATTATATTATATTATATTATATTATATTATATTATATTATATTATATTATATTATATTATATTATATTATATTATATTATATTATATTATATTCTGTATATTTCAGGGGATACCCTTTAAATACCTTTTTCCTTACATCAGCCTGTTGCATATTCATAGACCCTTATGCATAGCAAACTTTTCCCCCTAAAATAGTTTACATGTTCCAAGAATTGTTTAGCATGGCTCCTCCTTGGATCCACCTTTCAGAGCATGCAGATTCCTTGGTTGTGGTTTTAGTCCTTTTTCATCCCCTCCAGTTTTGGGCCTTGGTGCACTCTGCCTTCAGAGGGTGAGTGCTGATGGCTGGCAGATGTGTCCAGGTGTGCTCATCCTGTGTGCATGGGGTGTTATCCCATCCCAGCAGGCATTTAACACAATCACACTGATATCAGCTATTTCACTAAGCCTAATTAACAGAAATAAAAAACTATATATTTACAACAATGTTACTTTAAGACCACACATATAAAATTCATATTAATACTTACAAAAAGCCAATATTATAATATGTATTTATAACAGCCAGGTCACCCTGAGCTGAGAACAGCCAGATCACTCAGTCTGAGGAGTCAGGGATAACCAAATGTGATAGGGCTGCACCATTTCCTGTGTCCTCCTCATTAGAGGAAATTAATTTCCCCTGAATGTGTAAATGCAAGCAGTGATCTTGCTTCAGAGGGAGCCTGGGAGCAGGAAAGGAGCTGTAGAGACTCAATTAATCCCCTCAGTGGCCCTCTGCAGCACTTTGCCCTGAGAACTCCTTCTGCACACACCTTCCCAAAAAGCTTTACAGCCACTGCCACTTGATTAATTCTCTCTTTTATTTTTTCTTCCCTTATATATTTTCCAATGGATAAATATAAAAAGAAGGGCATGGGGAAGGTCTGGGAGAGGAGATCAAGAAAGGGAGGTCTGGGAAAGGAGATGAAAAGGTGTTTTAATGGGAAGACAGAAGAGATGAAGGAAAATGGAAGAGGGGAATGTGAAATGTTCAACATAAATGGGTGATGTTCTGAAGAATACATTAGTCTGGTACTTAGAGGCATGGAAAGTTTCTCAAGCCTGTTTACAACAGGGAATGGTGATGCAGCCGCAGTTTATTGAGTATTTTATAGAGTTTGGAGGTATAAATTCATTGTATTATTGGTTTCTGTACATGCAAAAGGTTTATGATATCAAATAGTAATGGGAAAACTTCTCATTTTATGTAGATATACAGTTTATACTTCCAGTTTTGGATCACCTCATCTGTTTCTGACTCTGACCTCAGTATGATCTGCTGTTGATACTCCCTGGTGGAGTTGAGTGCTAAAAGATGGCTTTACTACAGGTTATTTATTGAAATCCTCATTTGGCTGAGTTTGGTAGCTGTGCCTGGGTATGTGTTTATACACATAATCCTTAAGGGTGCAAAATGTTGAGAGTTTTCCATTAAACTCACTGGAAAACCTCCCATTGACTTAAAAGAGAATTGAATTAGGCCTTTTGAAATAATTAGGCCTTGGAAATAATATGCAAAAACAGCTGTTCCCACTCTGTTTCCACTTTCCTTCCCTCCCGACCCCTGATCCTGGAAGGAATTGAGTGTTCTGGGTCATTATTGAGTGCAATCAGCTGCCACTGACTGCTAAACTCCTCCAGAAATTCCCCATCTCCTTGCAGGTTTCCACCCCTGTCTTACCTGTTTCTCACTCTGAAGAAGAACAGGATAACTGTTAATAATGAACAAAAAGAATAGGCTAAATCTTAATAACGGACAAAAAGAAAAAGCTAAGCGTTAATAATGGACAAAAAGAACAATAAGCAACAAGAAAGGAAATATAAACTGAAGGATTTTCACCCAGTGAAAGCTGAATGAACTGACAGCAAACAGGAAGAAAAATGGGAGATTAAAATAAGCCCCATGTCATATTCTGAATTTTGCATACCAAGGATAACATCCCTCATTTCCTTTGCAGAGGCAAAAAAACCTTATTTGAAAAACACAAACATAACCCTGCAGAAGACAACTGTAAAAGATCACACCAAACAAAGAACACAATGTCAACTAATTAAGTTTCATTTGATCAGCTCATTTTTATGGGTGATCTTTGCTGTGATTATTCAGCTGATTTCAGGATGGCAGTTATGATGAGTGGATGCCAATTAATGTGTACCTCTCCTGAATCCAAAGCACAAAGCATTTTAACATTCCCTGTGCTTTAACCATGGGGAAGATGCCTTGAGCATCCAAGGATTTAGATACAGAGTGCCTTAGAGTTCAAAGAACTTGCCTTGTGCTGAGTTATCTAATTGCACATATATTCTATACCTTATTCTAGTTGGTAAGTGCAGTTCTTTCCTTTTTCACATTCAAAAACCAAAGCAAAACAGACTTTTAGGTATTTTTTTTTTATTCTTTAAAACAGAAATTCCTTATGCTAGGTTTTTTATGATGAATCTCTTAAAACTAATATCTATTCCCTTTGAATTCAGGTGGGTAAATTACTCAAAGATTTTTTTCTTCTCTGTGAAATTTCCATTCCCTTTTTCCTGGGTGTAATGACAGTGATGATTAGCAGTACTGTGGATAAGCAAATGTTTAATTCATATGAGTATACCTGGTCAGAGCCAGGGATTTCTCTTTCTCTCATTCTTCATAAATGAAACAGAGATTCTATCTTCTTAAGCCTTCTTGCTCTTCCTCATTTTACAAATGAAACAATTTAAATAATATCAAAATGACACAATACATTTTAAAAACTTTCATTTTGTCCTTTTGGCTGAAACTCTTTGAATAATTTCTCATTTTTTTCTAAACACCCTTTGCCACCACTTGGTAGAATTTCCCTGGCTGTATAGCTCAGTGTTTTTTTGCCTTTGTAAAATATGTAAAAAGCTCTGAAGCTATAAAATGTACCATGAGGCCTCACTTTTATTCCTTTGGTTTGATTTCTGACCATTTCCCATTGGCTTCCACTGACTCTGATAAGATTTCAGCTTTTTCTGGCTGTGGTGCAAAATCAGAAGTAACAGGAATTGGCAGTGTTTGATGTCCAGGCCTGCAGACAAACAAATAAAAATAATAATTCCCTTTTTAGGCTGTGAATAAAGCCCAAATCCTCCTCTCTCTCCTCTGTCTGAGAAGCAGAGCTCTTTAGATTAATCCTGGATTGGAGAGTGTATTAATTATGCTGGTTAGTAGCAAGAAACCTTTTTTCCAGGCACTACATCTGCCATGTACTTAAGCAAAAGTTAAGGATACTTGTTGTAATTACATAACCTCGTTTGGAAATCACTCCAAAGTGTTCTGGGTTCCAAGGTTAAAGCATGTAGGAGTTCCTAATAACTCTAAAAGTGAAAAACTGAGGGAAGAAACTGCCTTGCACTGTTCATCTCCTGTGTTTAACTGTTGAGGTGGTTTCTTTGATGAGAGGTTTGCTGTGTAAATATTGCCTTAACCCTCCACCAGAAACACACGTATAAATTTTTCTTATTTAAAGAAAGGTCCAGAGTCTTTCTGCAATCAACAGAATGAAGTCTCTGCTATGAAAACTTCCCATATTCATTCCTTTACTTGGGTTGGGGGAGTTTAGCAGGAGCTCTGTGTTAACACAGGGCATTTTCCTGTATATTGGAATCCCTCTGGTCCATGTTCTGTTGGCTGGGAGAGCCAGAATTGCAGTTCAGGCTGGGTGTCGGGGTCACAGAGAGCCCTGAAAATGAGCTGAAAGCAAAACTGAAAACACAGATATTGGCCAAATCCCAGCCCAAAGAACTCAAACCTGCAATGTACAAATAGTCCTATATTTCACTCTGAATTCTGAAATAAAATAAGAAAACAAAAGTATTGTATGCATTTACATTTTAAATTATGTAATCATGTTATTATCTGAAACTAATACCATGCTGTTAAAATTTAGATAAAGTGTCCTGCAATGCATACAAAATGTTCATTTGTTGAAGGCCATTAAGTTAATTTCCTGGGAACAAGATTAAATGCAAGGCATTTACATAATCATTAGTTGTGAGGTGTAGAATAGATAATTAAATATTCCACCACATTAATTTGTATTTAATTAACTGTGCTTCCATGATCCTTCTGCCTGAATATTAATATTGTGTAAATAAACAATTAGGATGCATGCTTTGCAAAAGCTTTATTGTAAAAAAATGTGATCAAAGAAATTCTATGAAATCCACTTAAGTTAATAAACACTTAAAGGTTCTGGAAAGCAGAGTTGTCAATCTTGAAAGTTTTGCTAAATAGCTCCGACTGCTATGATTTTTAACACCTAATTCTTCAAGTTTTCGGTGTGTCAGAGTTGTCATAACAAATATTTAATTAAAATATTTCCTATTCTACATTTCCCAGCTTCTCATTTGAACTGGTTAACGTGCACAAGAGCTTTTAAAGTATGCAGAGGGAACTTTGCGTCATGTTTGGGAGGGACAGTAAAGCTGTAGGAAATTAATTATTATTAAATTTTCTAGCAAATAAAGACAGTTTCAGAACTCCTGTTTTCATACTAATGGGGTACAATTTGAAGACACTCAGACCATATGAGACAACAACAGTAAAACTCTCTTTTTTTCCCCTTAGAAAGAAAATTTATCCTCACCAGAAGCAATTCCAGCTGTCAACATTGATGAACAACACACAAAAGGCTGAGCTGAAATTCTGAGCATGTTTTGTTTCCTGCAAATGTAACTTTTTCATTGCTTTTGGTTTATAAAGATGCTTCTGCTGCTGAGTTGTGTTTCTAGCAGGAATAACTCCAGGAATCACCTGGACTCTAATGTACCATTGACAGAGCACACCGTGGAATTTGAACAAAAGGAAAAGTGCTGCACAAAAATAGGGAGGAGATTCCTGTGGAAGCCAATTCTGTCTGAAAGGCAAAAAAGACAAAGAAGGAAACTTCCCAGAAGACTTGAATTTTTGGGGATAATGAGTATGACAGAAATTCTCTGCAGATCTGTGATTTTTTGGGGACTGTTCTATGTAGAAAAGACTTGTTGGAAAGTTTACTTTAGTAACTGGAAAATCTAAGTTTCCATTAGCTTTGATTTGCAGGGTGCATCTGGGATTTCTGAAATCCAGTTGCAGTCAGCGCAAGCTGAGAGGGCTGTGTACTCCTCACCTTCAGGATTCTTTAGAGCAAGTGCTGTGGGGCAGGTCCTCTCCTTTCTGAGATTATTAAAAGCTTCACCTCATTAAAAATAAAAATATTTACTCATGTGTGTCATTAAATAGGGGCTTTTGACCCAGACACCTCCTGCTGGCACAGAAATCCATTCCAAGTGACTTTAGATGGGAATGTTGAGATTATTGATAAATTGTGGATGGGTGAAAGGAAGTCTGACTAATGACAGCTAATCCTGCACAGAGAGAGTCAGTTGGTAATGCAAAATCACCAGCAGTGAAATGCAGACTAAGTGAACTCATATTAAAAACTCTGCAGGATAGTAATATAATCATGTTACTGCCATTGCATTTAATTAGACACTGAATTTTTTTAGTGGAAGGTCTTACTGCTTCATGAAAAGCAAAACCTGCTCCCTGCAAACACAGATCTCAACTGAGACAGAATGAGAAGTAAGGATAGTTTAATTCTCAAAGTGATCTTATGGAGAAGATCTTTCCTTCCACCGCCAATCACACCTCCCTGCCTCCCCTGGCAGACAGAGCTCAGCATTGCATGGCCCTGGGACACGCAGGATCACAGAAATATCACCAGTCAGAGCAATCCATTCAGGTCTGGAAGTGAATCCAGGGGTCAGACAGGCTGGGAGTGCAATAGGATGACCCCTCTGCAGGCAGCTGCTGCACCAGAACATCCAACCCACAGGGAAACTGCATCCCAGTCTGTGATGGTGCTCACAGGGGTTTTCAGATTGGGGAAGAGATGAGGATCTGACTCCGTGTTTCAGAAGGCTTGATTTATTATTTTATGATATATATTACATTAAAACTATATTAAAAGAATAGAAGAAAAGGTTTCATCAGAAGGCCAGCTAAGAATAGAATAGGAAAGAATGATAACAAAGGTTTGTGTCTTGGCCATCAGTCTGAGCCAGCTGACTGTGATTGGCCATTAATTACAAACATCCAACATGAGACCAATCCCAGATGCACCTGTTGCATTCCACAGCAGCAGATAATCATTGTTCACATTTTGTTCCTGAGGCCTTTCAGCTTCTCAGGAGGAAAAATCCTAAGGAAAGGATTTTTCATAAAAGATGTCTGTGACACCAGTCTTATTTCCCTGTTCCCGTGAGATGGGAATTTCACGTTTCCCTCTTCAAGGCTTATTTCTAAAACAAAAATGCAATCCCATTTTTCCAATATTTAAAACATGTTAACCCTACTTTTAAGGCAGTGATTGTCCAAGGTTTTCCAGTAAGTACAAGAGATATTTAAATATCCTAACTTTTATTAATGCCTTTGTGATTATGATTTTATCAGATGCAGTTGGCACTATATTTCTTCCCAGATTAATTTTAAAAGCAGTTTGGGCTGGACTACTATTCAGAATAAAAAATAAAAGTTTTGATAAAAATGTATATCATTATAAAGGACTGTACTGCATAATATAAACCAAAAAATAAAAACTGGTAATGGAGTGAAATAGTGTTTTCTCCATGGCAGGAGACATGCACGAAACACGTAGTCAGTAGTGAAGGCTGAGGTTTTAAACAGAAAATATCAAGCTGAGGTGATTCATGGATGCCAGACAATCATCCTTCTTTCTGCAGTAGCGCAAATAGGGTCATGGAGGTCAGGGGGAAAAAGAATAAAGAATATCTCCACATAAATTGAAAGCAGGCAGCTGGCATGGGACAGGCTCGGGCTGTGTGGAAGAGGAGAACATCAATTAATGAAGGCACACCATGACAATCATGCTGCCATGAAACAAAACTTAGGGAACAGTAGAAACTGGTTAAAAATATAAAAGGACAGGGGTGTTGTTCTCCCTACACATAAAAATTAACACCTGAGTGCTTCAGGATCCCAATTCCTTCAGGCTGGTACTCGCAACGCTCGCACTGAGGATGCAGCTTTTGAGCAGGATCATTTTGCTTAAATATAAATGAATATTGGCATTTCTAACTTTGCTGTACTTGTTGCAGACATTACCTGCTGCTGACAGAGACACAGTGTCAGACCAGGAGGAACAAGCTGTCCTCAAAGCTTCTGAAAGCAATCTTTGATACCTGAATGGGCACAAACCTGTGGGATGTGCTGTGGAACAGCCATGGATAGGCATGAGTGCTGAAGCAGTTTGTTAGCCTTTGTTAGCTCTGTGCTTTGGAATGTGTGAGAGTGGGCAGGGCTTTAGGATCAGGGTCCCTAAATCCTAATTCCATCACTATTACTATTTCATTTATTGTGACAGCTTGACAGGCTGATGCAGGCAATGAAAGTTAGCAGAGCTTTGTTGACACCTGCCACGGCTGGGCTGTTTGTGGGAATTCTTTTTGTGGGAATTCTTTTACTGTGAGTGATGAGCAATGCAGTTTTGGCTGATTCTTGTCCACCCCCAAAAAGGAAGGACTCTCCAGTCTAACCTAAGAACAGAGCTGTGAGGCTTGTGCTTTTAATTCTGAGCAATATTAACTCAGAAAATGCTGAGTAAATGTAATGCAGGTACAGCCTCACCTAGGAGGAGCTTTTATTACAAAATATTAAAGCCTGCAATGACTCTATTTATCTGTAATATACTGTACTATCAAAATTGCTGTTCATTAGAGTCCTCTTTCATAAACATTTCTGTGCAGGATGTTTTGCAGAGACAAAGGAGAGCTCTGCATTGATCTTCCCATTGATTTCCACTGCTATGCTGACTCATATGAATATGTCTTTTAAACTTAAGACTATATATCACTGCTTCTGAAAATTTACCATTTTCTTGGGAGGAAATGAAGCTCTTGAGTCTTGTAATGCAATTATCTTGAGACAAGATGATTCTGTGGTAAGATTATCCCCTAAAAAGATTATCTTCTGACACAGTCATCCTCTGACAAGATTATCTGCAGAGATGATGTTGATAATTAGCTGGGGATGTGGAAGACTGATCTAGGAAATACAACACGAGGGAAAACTACTCTGAGCACTTAGCTGAGCCCCAGCTTTGTGGGAAAGTTATTCATGGGCTAAGCTGCTGGTCTGAGCCTTCAGAACTTTCAGTTAATGGGGAGAAAATCATAAGCAGAGTTTTTGCAAACCTTAGAACTGGACATTTCTTCTTTAACCAACATTTATTGTAGGATCTAGCTGCAAAAATGCCTGTACCTTCCCTGAAAAAGTTTAGGAACTGTTGTGCTCATTTCATGGCAAGAGTGGATACTACACAGCTTAAAATACAGAGAATACACATGGAACTGGAAAGAATGGATTACTTCTGTCTGGCAATTGCTATTCATCAAAAACATTTTCTAGCTGCACAAACAATGTCATGCTTGGTGTTTTCTCTTAGAGGAGGGCAAAGATCAATGATGTTAACTTCCCTCTCTATGTTTGCTTTCCAAGTGCATTGATTCTTGATATTCCTAAAGCACACTGACATCAGGATCCTCAGACAGGATCCCCGTAAAGTGAGAAAAGAGCAAAGGATTTTATTCTTTCCAAGAAAAGAAAATAAGAAAACATAACTGGTACCCCTGCAGCCCTCTGCCCTCAGTACCCAAAGCCTTGCCACACAAACCCCAAACAGTTTATCTGCAGTTCCTGGAGTCTCTGCAAGGTTGAAGTAAATAGTGTTGTTGCTGCCAAGAAGCTGTAAGCTTTAGATGGAAGTTAATATGTTGGAGAGTGTCCAAATCTGAAATGATCAAAGCAACAGAGGTCTGGAGGTTTTAGCTACGCTGATGAGTTGAAGAATAAGAAGTTACAATGGAAAACTTTGAACTGACCTTAAAAATTCACAGGCAACACTTGTGTAAACAGACACCATATATTTTTTCTAATGAGAATTAAATGCATTTTCTGTTTGTGGTTTTCTTTTCTTTCAATTAATCTAACTATGGATTAACTATGGATTATTGCACTTGGAGCTATTAAAAGGCTGTAAACTTGAATATGGTTTTGATTCCATCTATCAAAGTCACCCAAACTCAGCAGTTATCCCCCCAAGTTTGCAATGTCTTGCTTGTGCTGTGCACATAGAAATTCCCTTCCTTCTTGAGGGAAGGATCTCCCTCTGTGTCTCCACATCCTGTCAGCCTGCCGAGTGCTAAACCATCAGGAATCAGGGAATCTTTAGGAGTTAGAGAGGATACTGGGTGTGTGGGGAATGCAGGGTTTTGTTTTTGCCTTTCTTTCTCCATCAAACTACAAGCACAGATCATTTTGGTCAGGCAGCTTTGGAAGAGCTGAGGGCAGGGCTGGGAGATGCCCTGGGCAATGGCACATCAGCCCTGAGAAATCAGAGACATCAGCTACGGGACAAATTGGGTTTGCTCCTCTGTCTTCTCAAAAGAACTCTGCAGTTAAAAGAACAAAGAGCATGGAATAATCCTAAACCACTCTGGTGGGCAAGCTCCAGCACAGGGAACAGCACAGCACCTTCAATAATTCTGTTTACACTGTTCTTGGGCTGCTGTTCTCCATTGTTTTAATGCATTCTTAATTTAATTTTTTTTTTAATAACGAAAATTTAAATATTTTAAGTTATCTATAGACACTAAGTATTTCTCGATCACTCATCCTTCTCTGAGAAAAGACTCAGTAAAATCATCACAATAAGAATGTGTTCTCCTTTTGTTCCAAGATGGGCTTATGTTTCTGCATTAATTTCTTTTCTTCTATTCCACAGATAATTAATAGAAGATACTGGGAAGTGCTTAACTTTACTTCAACCTATTTGAAGTTTATTACCCCTGTGACTCATACATCACAACCACCAAAAATGGATAAATTGTAAAATCTACAATACTAAATCTTGACTTCAAGGACTACTACTCCCAAATCTCCTAGCAGTACATTTTTAGACTGCCCTTTCTAATAACTTAGTTTCCCACTGAGTAAAAAGCTTTTAGTATGTTGAAAATGGAGCAGTGTTATTCTTAGCTACTTGATTCTCAAACTTCCAGTTCTGCTATGGTTCAAGTGGCAGCTCCTCCATACCCTCATTCAGCAAACCATTTTTATGACATTAATATAAAACATTCCTTTGTGATATGCAGTAATTTCATCACATTTTAATTTGATTGATGTGATTAAAATATATTTGACTTCATCTCAATTCCTATGCATCTTAAATGTTGAACAAGACATTTTGAAAATGGCAAGGAATTCAGAATGCTCAAACACTTTGCTACTTCTTAACATTTAATAAGGAGTGCTAATATTTTCCTGCATTGCAGGAATACTTGAAATATCCACATGCAATTTACTTGTTTGAGTTTGAAGATGAAATAACATGGCATTTTCCATGGGTTCTGAAGAGCTAGCTGTCAGAAAGTACTGGCTAGGTAGAAATAAAACTGAATTTCAAAATTAAAAACCCCAAAGTTTGCAGATAATTTTGAGAAAAGAAAAATTAGTTTGTAGGACAAGATGAGGAAAACTTTGAGTGTGAGTGGCCAAAGAGAGCTTTAGCAATAGCTGAATGAAATTTAAATTCCAAAGCAGACAGAAGATTAACTTGTACAGAGCAGCCCTTTCATCTGTGTACAGATTTTAAGGCCTGAAGAGATGACAGTGATCACTGGTTCAATCTCAAATCAGTGCTTGTTACCTGACTTCTACATGTGCACATTCCCCAGCTGGCTGGGCAAAATGTATCTGTTAGAATGAATTTCAAATGAGCCAAATGCTTGGAAGTTTTAAGCAGATAATCATCAGAATATAGAGAGTGTACATGAGATCTATGATAATAAAAATCCAAGTTTATAATCCAATTTTTTAATGCTAATTTTAATGTTGTTTGCTCACATAGACACACAGTCGCTCCCTGCAAATATACAAGATGTGAGTAAATGACCCAAATATATTGTATGCACTGAAATGTGGGGCTATTTCTTAGTCCATAATGCCTTCACTCCAAAACACATCCATATACTCAAATTATTGCTGGAACTCTGCTGTAAGTAGTTACAAAAATCTCTTCAGCAACATCTCCCCTTGCATGAGTTTCATTTAAAGGAAATTTGTGATAAGGAAATCAAATGATGGGGAAATGAAGAATCAGGAGTTCACTTATTTGATAGCATTCAAAGGCTTTTCTGTGTTTACAGTGCAAATGACAGTAACTCCTGGTCATCTTCAAGCTACACAATTTGTTTAACAAGAACAATTTTTGAGCAAATATAAGAGAATATATGTCCAGTATTCTATATAAAGTGAAACAAATATTCAGATTTAATGACTCTTGGTGCTAACTCATTGTAAACAAAATAACTTGTGAACAAATGTGAAATAAATTTTAAAACAAACAAGCAAAAACAACACAAACCCCCCATTTAACACTGCTTTCTCACTAACTTTTGACATGTCCTCGATAACATTTACATTTATATCACTTTTAACCAAAATTATTTCTTCCTGTGAGGCAGAGTTTGACATTCAGAAGACACTGTTGTACAATGTCCCCAAGTTCTTTCTGGACTCTGTTACAGTTATCCCAGAAGATGACATGCACTTAGAATCCTACACAGCCTTATCTCCCACGCTGAAAAATTGGAAATCTCTTTAAAAAATGCATTCAGAAGTTTTAAAGCATCTCCTTTTTCTTGAATATTGCCAAGGGAATTCAAACAAAAAGGATTGTGGCACTAGTGTTCTGAACCTCATTATATTATTTTAGACCATGTTTAATACTATATGGGGAGTTCAGGATGAGTGGTTCTACTTAACCTATTCTCAATAATGCACAATTTATTAAAAATTATTTGCAGGATATGATCTTTTTTGGATGAAACTGGCCCAAAGCCAAGAGTTTTTAAAGCAAATGGCAGGATAAACAAACAAAAGGGGAAGGATTCTCCACAAAATTAGTTCATCACTTGTCTGTGATATTTTTACTGGGAAAATGAACTGTGTTGTTCTTCCCCTCCTTTTGTTTCATTGCAATTACCATTCCAGCTCTGCTCTAACTCCAAACATCTTGCCAGGAAAACAGCAAACAAGGCATGACTGCTGTCCCAAAGGAATGCAAGTTTGTGGAAACAGTTTATGTCAAGATTTTACTTTTATAAATGTTGAGCCCTACCTTGCTGCACTAGTACTTTGGAGTGATTTTATTCCTGGATCAAAGAACTGCTCAGCGTGAACAAATGTCCAGAGACTGTTTATAAGAAGATCAAAGCTATAAATAAGCAGGGCAAACGTCTCAGGTTTAATTGCAGCAGGGAGCAGAGCACAGAGAGAGGAGTAGGAGGCTGAGGGGAGGCAGGCTCAGCACCAGGGCTGCATCCCATGCCAGCTGTGCCCTTCCATGGCATCTGGGCACCAGGGACAGCAGAATCACAGCAGAATGTCCCTCCTTTGATGCCACCCCTTTATGTGCTTGCACATAACCCAGTATTTCCAGTGTACTGATTTTCTGTACTCAAAAGGGTCTACATGTCTTGGAATTTACTTTGCATTTCTGCTTCCCTAAGTTATTGCCAGCCCTCCTCTGCTAGGATTTATTTTTGACATGGAATAATTTCCCTTTGACTTGGAAATGTGGTGTGCACTAAGAAGTTCTGGTTACAGTTCCAGGGAGAGGAGAACTCCTGTGCAACCTGCTCTGAAATGTGTGGTCCAAGCAGAGAGCAGAGCTGGAAGTTGCACTGGACACTGGTGAAATCTCAGTCCTGGGCTGGTATTAATATATCCAGGATGCAAAAGATACTTTCAAATGTCATGGAATTGTTTAGCTTGGAAAAGACCTTTGAGATCATCGAGTCTGATTGCTCCCCCAGCAGTGCCAAGCCCAGCACTGACCCCTGTCCCCAAGTGCCACATCCACAGGACTTTGAAATCCCTCCAGAAATTGGGACTCCAGCCTGCCCTGGGCAGCTGTGCCAGTGTCTTTCAGTGAAGACATTTTCCTGATATTCAAAGCAAAGCTCTTCTGGCACAACCTGAGGCCATTTCCTGCTGTCCAATCTCTGCTTACCTGGGAGCAGATCCTGACCCCCACCTGGCTCCAGCCTGCTTTCTCAAAGAAGATATCAGAATTTGAAACCAATTATTGCCCACATTCTGCTTGCTGGGATAGCAAAGGCAATGTCACAGAGCCTGAAGGTGACCTTGGTTAATCCCTCTGGAGCTCACATAGTTCAGCATGATAAAACCATAATGGTGATATGAAGGAGACTTTGCACCCTGCAAAATTTATTTGAAATATCAAGCATATTCTTATTTTCATTGAAGACAAATCCCAGGTCTGTTTAGAGAATTAATTAGAGCTATGATAAAAAGCACTCAGATAGTCTGGAGTAAGGACTGCTCTTAGGAAACAGGGAAGACCCAGCTTCCAGACTTAGCTATTCCCTATTGTGAAGAGCAATTTATAGCCATGTCCATACCCTGATTCACTGTCCTAATTCCCAGGCTGTTAGGAAGCTGATTTTTCCCTAATATCTATCTTAATGTATAATGGCATCTTTTGGCACCTTTTGGCACAAGTAAGTTGAGTTGTAGGGAAAAAATCCTGGTTTTACCTGAGAATCTTCCCAGACAGCTCTACCATGACAGTTCAATTGTTCCTTTACCTGTCCCCTTGACTGTTTCCATGCAGGAACACCACAGCATGGGTTTCAGGTCTTTTTAAATGCTCTGTAGCTGTGGACTTCATTTGTAAAAAGAAGAAAGAACGCAGCAAAAACCAGAGCAGCATTTGTGAAGCATTTCCTTTCCTCACCCAGCTGTGCTGGTGAAACTAAAACCAGGTGTTGTAAAAGGTCCTGGCTGAGTCAGGAGAGCAAAGATGGGAAATTGTGGGTTCTAACTTTGTAGGAGTGAACCTGTGATAAAAGAATGTCACGTCGTCATACAGGGAAAAAGTCATACAGGGACACTGCAAGAGAAATGAGGAGAGCAGAGGAGGAGGGACAGGGACAGGGACAGGGACAAGGACAGGGACAGGATGCAATGCCAGGCTGGAGCTCCCTCTCTCTGAGGCTGAAGGATGTGGGTATGAGCCTCCTGGCTTTCTCTCTTCAGTGTAATATGAAGTGATGCTCCTGGAGGCAAAAAAAATAAGAACTAATGAACTCCAGACTAGGCAGAAGCCTAAAGCTGGGAATGAGCTTTTAGGGAGTGAGTTGGAGTTTTCTGTTAGCCTGAGAGCAGCGAGTCTGTCTGTCAGACAGGAGAGGTCATGTGTGAGAAATTCTCACTGGATCAGACCTGATTTTAAGAGCTATGATAGAAACTGAAATTCTTCTGACACACACGACATCCACTCCTAAGGAGAAACCAGACTCACAAACCAACAAAATCTAATTTGTGAGGGCTTTTTATTATTATCTCCATGCTTTTTATTACTGTCTCTGTACTTTTAATCTTCCCTGAGTACAAAGGGAAACCAGCAGCTCCTTGAAACATGGTGGTTACATTTTCCTAGATGTGACTTCTTTTAATGCTACTTTTCCAAACTGCAGACATAAGTGATGAATTATTGGAATGTGTAGGTATTCTGTGTGGCTGTTCCTTCACCAGTCTCCCTGCAGGTGAAATTTGCTCCTGTGCTTTCACCATGAAGCATAACAACACTCTGGGCTCTGCTCATGCTGGGGTTAGGAGCAAACACGATGTGTTTGCAATCACACATGTTCCAGAGGCTGAGGGGTGACTCAGCCCTTCAATTTTCAGCCAAGTTTGAAGTTTGTATTTGTGTGTTACTGATATAAAAGGTAGGAACAAAGAAATTACAAAATTAGGTCTAGTCCTTCCTCCCACAATCAATCATGTACTTTACACGTGCAATTAGCAAACCAGTTGCATACCCTGTATCTCTTTTTTACCTCTTCTGCTCCAGATTGGCACCCAGGACTGTGTTTGATCTCCAAGATCCTTTGCCTGTGCTGGCTGAGCTAAGATTTGAATCAGTAATCAAGGCCATTAAAGCAGTCCATTAAGCTTCATGATCTTTAGAAACATCTTTACTTTGTCTGGCTGTCCATATTCCTTGATTCCTTAGTAGTGGTACAGGATGAAATGGTGCTGAGGAATTCTCTTTGTAGAGCATGGGAAAAAATGTTTTTACGGGCTTAGTGTTTAATAATTGAAATTCCGATGGAAGTTGGCTTTATATTAAAACTCAAATAGTGTGTGGTAAGTTAGAAATTCAAGCATTCACATTGGAACTCTGACTTACCATCTGCTGGGGAAAGGAGAGGTTCCCTAAATGAAGGAGCTGGACAATTGCCGGTGAGTGGGGCCTTCTTCTCTCCAGGCTTCACATCTCACACTGGAAACTGGAAATGGAGGAGCTGGATTAGAAACTTGGGAGAAATTTGTGGTGAGAAAAAAGGCTATGGAAGGAGAAAACTTTCATTTAAAAGAAAGGAAGATTATTGGTTTTGAGGAGAAGATCATTATAGTATATCAATTTGGTGTAATTAGAAAAAGTGTTTTATTGGTTGCATATAAAACACATAGTAGAATCTATCTAGGTGTAGTTCTAGCATTAAGAAATGTACTGATAGGTAAAAAATTCCATTTTATGAGGATGAAGAGAAAAAGAAAATTGCAAGAATATTCTTTTATACATTTCAGACTTCCTTTTAAAGATATGTCCCAGATAATACAAAATAAAGAGATATGGCCAGAGCTGGGAACCTAAAGTTTGAGTTTGGATTCAAATCTGAATTTTTCAAAGTATAGGGAGAACTATCTGAACTGAACAGGAAGGAAGGATTCCAGGAAGGAAGGAAGGAAGGAAGTCTTTTTGCATTATTTACTCCAGCCCAAAATTATTGTGGTAGTGACTTTTTCTATATGATGCCACATATATGTGTGTGTTATGTTTTACCACCCTTACTTTCAAAGTTGCTACAATGGACTTAATAAAACAACAACCCCAAATAAGTGTAATTCTACTTTAGAAATAAGCATGTTATGAGGAAAAAGACGTGAAAGATATGTGATAGGGGATGGCATTTCTGAGGGCCATAAGATTATGACCCTAATATTAATTGAATGTAATTTATTTTTCAGTTTTTACTTAGCTGTTAAATTAATATTTAGATTTTTTAAAAAACTTAATGAAATGAGGTGACTTTACAGCTCTGGTTCAACTGTTAAATTCAGGAAATTTTGGTAGACACGTGGAAATTTTTTTAAAACATATTTTTATAACCATAAAAAATTATTTAGGAGAAAACACATTATAGTTTCCCTTGGCAGAATTCAAGCAGCCTACCTCAGGGTGCAGTTTCATGGTCTGCTTAAGCTGATGGAGCTGCAGGGCTCTTGCTGGAAGGAGCAAATTTGATCTCCTGGCCTCCTTCTCTTTGCCATAGCCTGGCTAAAAGCAGCCCATGGAGAGGGCTGGGAGGGCTTCCCAAGCAGCTCTGATTAGGGCTGACACGCTGCTGACAGCAGAAGTGAGGAGAAAGCCTTCAGTCTCAGCATTCCACAGACACAAAACTCTCCACTTGGACAAAAATAACTTCCACAAATATATTGGGAATGGCCTCAGGCTGGGCCAGGGCACGCTCAGGGTGGATATTAGGGAATTTTTTTTAATGGAAAGGTTTTCCAGCATTGGAATGGGCTGCCCAAGGAAGTGATGGGACACCTCTGTGCAGCCCTGGCAATGCTGGAGTTCCTGTCCCTGGAGGGATTTAAAATCCCTGCACTTGTGGCACCTGGGGACAGGGTCAGTGCTGGGCTTGGCACTGCTGGGGGAATGGTTGGACTCAATGATCTCAAAGGGCTTTTCCAACCTAAACAATTAACCAGAAAATGGCTACAGAAACATGTCTGAGCACAAAATCTTTTATATGCTGAATGCCAGGGCAAAGTACCACCACCATAACCAAAACAAACGGACAAAAGGCATCATTGCTCTTCTGGGAGCAACACAGAATCACAGACACCTTCCATCCAGAATCAGCCTGGCTTTTGCATATTGAAGTATATTCAAAGTATTGTTATTTTAATCAGCATAATCAGCATAATTGTTATTTTAATACACTGGTCTTGATTTCAGAATATTCTTTTCAGTATCTACTTAGCCATATTTAATTAATCCCTGTAATACTGAATGTATTGTATGTACTGTAATACTTCCCTTGCTTTACCCCATCTCAGGCAAGGATAATTCTGTTTAGTGTACAAAGTTCACTCCTGTTTTATGTCCATGGAGCTGTGGGGTTTCTTGGTGCCCTTCCATTTGACGAGTGCTTGTCTCAGTGATGTCTGGCCAGAGTACAAACTCTGATGCTCTTTGGACAAAATGCTGAGGACATTAAAGAGGGTTCCTTGTGTCTGAGACTCTGCAGTTAATAAGTGAAGTTGTTCCCACAGAGCAGAGAATGCAAATTGCAACAGAAGGCAAAGGATTTCACTGTTGTGTTTGAAAAGGGGAATACCTAAATAATGATGGTTTAGCTTGGGTCACATCAGAGGCCCTTGAGACTCTCTGAAGAGGAGCAGCTGATTCCTGCTGAAGGAGTGTTACAGTAGCATATTAAAATTTAAAATTCAGCACTGTGTGTGGGGTTTTTAATTCCTGTTAGAAGACAGAGGGTCTGCACTGTATTTATGCAGCATTTTCCTTGAAGTATTTAACTCATCAAAGTATCAGGATCAAGAATTCAGAGGTAAATTCTCCAAAGTAAATGTCTGTCTGCCTTTTGATTGCAGTCACAAATCTTGTGTCTTCCCATAATATCTGCTAATTATGGCAAAGTGTTTTGTCTGTTATCTGCTTATGGAATTTTGCTATGGAAATTCACATGGAATCACAGTTCTGTGATGGCAAATATGCACACATTATAGATGGCAAGGGTAGTAAATAACAGGGAGAGCTTTTGCTGTTGGAACTTACATATTCAGAGTAATTTTTTGATGACATCCCACTTTTACATTACCTTTAGGTGTGACCAAACCCCATATGAGCAGAATGTATGCACCATGGAACAGAAAATATTTTGCTGCATCCTAACAGTTTTATTTTGCTTTTGAGCCCTGTTTTCTTTTCCTGAAGTTGAAGCCCAGATACCCTTTCCAATTAAGCTTCATGTGCACTCTAGTAATGCAAACTCTTGTTTTGTATTTCATAAAAGCAGATCAGGGAATGTGATACTGTTCCTTTGGCAACCATTAAGAGAAAATGAACAAACAGGGTTTCATCCAGTGAAGCTCCCTGCAGGGGAAGCCACAGCCTGGGTGCAGTGCAGGTCTCCAGCTCAGGAACAAGGAGGGATGGGATAGAATTAAATTTCTTTTGGTTGGGATAGAGTTAATTTGCTTTTGGTTGGGACAGAGTTAATTTTCTTCCTAGTATCTGCCACAGTGCTGTGGTGGTGGTTTAGAAGGAGAATGATGTTGATAACACAGTGATGGTTGGGTGATGCTGAGTGGTGAAGGGCTGCTCAGTGTCCCCAAGCCTGCCAGCCAGGAGGGACACAGGGAGCCAGGGGGGGATCAAAGCCAAGACAGCTGATCTGAACTGGCCCCAGGGATATTCCATCAGTCAGGGGGTGGTGAGCAACTCTGCTGTCAATGATTTGTCTTTCTGGGGTTTTATTTCTCTTTTTATATTTTTTTCTGTTGTCTCTCTTTTCATTAAAATTTTATCTTCACCCTAAAATTTATATTTTAGGGTGAAGATTATTCTGTTTTATTTTATTTCAGTTATTAAACTGTTCTTGCCTCAGCCCACAATCCTTACCTTTGTTTCCCTGCTCTGCTGCCATCCCAGGGCAGGGGATGTGTGACTGTGGTATTTAGCTGCCTGCTGGGGTTAAAGCACCACAGCAGGTGAGACATTTAACATATGTGAGTACTCCCTTTGAACTAAATCAGATTATTCACTTGTGTAAAATTGCTCAACTGCCTAAATGTCTGCAGGATCGGGGCCCCAGCCTGCACACAGGAGCACCAAAGCAATATCCCTCTCGCTGTGCTGCTCAGCCCTGCTCTCCCATTCCCGGCAATTGAAGGAGGGCATGGACCATTTTCACCGCCTCTGTTCCATTACCAGAGCCTTAGTGGGAGGACTGGGGTACATAAACACATTTTTTAATTATAAAACATAGTAGTTGAAAACAGTTCTATAGCAAGTAAGATCATCATGTTAAAAAAAAAAAAAAAAAAAAAAAAAAAAAGAAAGGAAAATTACCATCCAAAGCTGCGGGGCAGGCTCTGGGGATCAGAGAAATCCTGGTCATTCAATTCCTGCACAATTTCAAATGACAGGGTTTTTAAAGAGGTAACATCACACAGACCAGGATCTTATTTGAGTTTGTATGCAAAAATTTCTTTGAACATAAAGTTGTGTCCTAAATTAATAAAAGAAAAGGAAATATCTCTGCAAGCCAAATCAAATCCATATCTTCATTAGCTCCCCCTGCATAACCTTCTGATATCAGCTGGGCTTACAGCTGTTAGCAGGTGATTGATAGTGCTTGTTAAATCCTCCTTATCTTTCTGAGTGCATCTTTTGACATTCTAAATATCATCTCGATAAGATTTCCTGGGCAATTGAATTCAGCATCTTTGAGACATCCATGGCAGTAACTTAGAAACAGAAATGACCATGCTTTAGTTTTGAATTTTTAACCTTTGGGGCTTTTCCACACTAGGATCCTGAACACTGCTCAGATTTATCTTCTAGCACATACTAAACATTCTTCCATGATTAGTTTGAAACAAGTTCTTTGTTACAATGAAGATCTCATCTCAGAAATGACATAAAGTTTATCACTGTTATTCCATTCTGCATTTTCCTCATGTACCAGCCAGTAACTAATCTAATATTTGCCTCAGAAAATAAGATATTATAAGTAGAGAACATCTCCTTAGGAGCATGCATGCTATAATCCTTTCAGGCTTAATTATTTTTGAAGTTCATGCCTATATATCTTTGATTTCTATTTAGAGGGTCTGTGACACTTTTATTATTAGAGTGAAATATGTAAAAAAAAATTATTATTTCCTATTCTCAGAAGTATGGACTTTTCAGAAAAGGTTTGTTAGGTGTATAAATTAATTTCAGTCAGTCCTCCACTCTGCCTAGAGTGACTCTCAATGAATGCATGCATCTCCTAAACACACAAATCATCTTTTAACACCAAAGTGTAAAAAAGTCTGTCTGTGTGTAGGCAGGTTATTGGGGCTGCTGAAGAAATCTGTCAATGAGATCATGTTCAGGGAGGGCACTCCTGAAACGAGTGGGACAGGAAGCTGCTGTTAAATCATCTCTGCCACCCCAGTGACAAACCCACCGAAATGTGGCCTGCAGCAGGAGGCTGGGGTGGGGCTGAAGGCTGGCACAGAGCTGCTCAGGGCTGGCCATCTGCAGCCCCAGAGTGTGTGTGTGATGCTGTGGGTGCTGAGCAGGCTCTGTCCCCAGCCTCTTACCCTGGCACCTCCTGAATGTGACAAGCCACCCCTGGGCTCCCTCTGAAAGAGCCCAGACTTGAGCTGCCACAACAACAGATGGGAGCACAGACACGGGGGCTGAGCAGCTCTGGGCACCCAGGCCACCTGGGGTATTTTCTGTGGCAGGAAGAAATGAATCTGACTCCATGTTCTTAGAAGGTTAATTTATTAAATTCATTATAGTATATATTATAGTATATAAATATATATATATATTATATATACTATAATTAATATATTTAATATAATTATATATAACATAATGTATATACTGTAATTAATATAATATATACTATATATACTATAAATAATATAATTAATATTACATATAGTATATAAATATATATATTATATATACTGTAACTAATATAATTAATATAATTATAGATAACATAATGTATATACTGTAATTAATATAATATATACTATATATACTATAACTAATATAATTAATATTACATATAGTTTACATATAATATATTATATATTCATTATATCATTATATTATCATTATATATTTATTATATATATCATTATATATTCATTATATATAATAGATATGAATATATATTATATATAATGAATATATAATATTTAAGAATACATGTTATAAATATATATGCTGTATATTATAAATATATTATATTACATTATAATAAATCTATACTAAAGAATAGAGAAAGAATACTTACAGAAGGCTACAAAGAATGAAAATGAATCTCGTGACTCTCTCCAGAATCTGACACAGCCTGACTGTGATTGGTCATTAAGTTAAAACAATTCACATGAAACCAATCAAACATGCACCTGTTGGATAAACAATCTCCAAACCACATTCCAAAGCAGCAAAACACAGGAGAAGGAAATGAGATAATATTGTTTTCCTTTTTCTCTGAGGCCTCTCCGCTTCCCAGGAGAAGAATCCTGGGCAAAGAGGAATTTTCAGAATATATGATGGTGACAGTGACCACCAGCAGCTCTGCTCCAGCCTGCTGGAGGGATGGGGACAAGGCACACCAGGCACAGTGCTGCACCCAGCCCCTGCAATGCTGGGGTGCCCAGAGGAGTGATGGAGCGGTGAGGGGGGATGCTCAAGGACAGGCAGCACGGGAAATGGGTGCTGAAATGGAAGTGGAGCTGATGGCTTTAAAGGGGACAAACTTAGAATTACAGAATATTCTGAGTTGGAAGTGTGAGAAACGACTGCTCACTTAAAAAAAAATAAAGGGCTTATTAAACCTTAAGAAAAATACAACAAAAGGATTAAATAAGGAACAGCAGGCATGAGAATGCCCTCATGGCTGGCTCATCCTTGAATGGCTGCTTTGCCTTTATATCTCCAGCTCCTCTTAGAGCCTTGTGAGTCAAGTCCTTCCCTGCTGTCCAGTGGTGGAAATCACTTTCTTACATTCTGATTGGAGGTCAGGTGCTGCCAAAGTAACAATCCAACCTTCCCAAATCCCTGGATTACCAAGACCATCCCATGATAACACATACTGGGGGAGCACATTGCAGTAACATAGCTATGCAATTATAAAACTTCCTTTACCATATATATAATGCTTACCCCTTAATTGTGAGAGCCAACCATTTACTCATCTATAACAGAAGGAACTCACAAGGATCATGGAGTCCAGCTCTTGAGTGAGTGGCCCACACAAGGATGGAGCCCACAGCTTTGGTGTTATCAGCACAATGCTCTCAGAGCAAATGTGAGAGTTAAAATCTTATCAACTGTGTGGTTTCAAAAGGTGCAGTGACCATGGTGAGGGCAAAGCGCTGCACAGCACCGTGCCTCAGTCCCCTCTCAGAAGGGATGTGCACCTGGCATCACTCAGTGCCTCTAACTCATCACTACCACTTCTGGACTCCAAATCAAAAAATTCAATAGATTTGGCTCAATTTTCATATCACAACAGGAAAGAAGGGATATGCAGAGGTAGTCTGAATTGCATACCAGAGTGCCAGAGCTCAGAGATTCTTTCTTGTTGTTGAATCTGCTCACTTCTCAAAACGATTCACCTTGAACAAGGGTAGAGGAAAAGGGCAGAGGACATTCCACTTTCAAAGGCAGAGCACACTAAATCTGTAAATCAAGATAATAACCTGCAATGCATCCTCTAGTTCCTTTTTTCTTTTTCTTTCTTTCTTTTTTTTTTTTAATGCATCCAGCATGATTGTCTCTTCAATTGTTTTGAACCTTGGAAGTGTGTGAGAACAATAAGATTGGCATTTGTGCTTTTGAAGGCACTGAAGCACTTCTAAAATGCAAATCATTGATGAACTTAAATTATTTTATCGGATTTATGGAAAAAAAGGCAGAGGTTGATTAAATGTTGAGTCTTGGGTGATATTTAATTGGTAACCATTACATTAGGAAATAGATTTGCCATAGTTTGTACCACACAAATGGGATTCAGGCTGCAAACAAGGAATGTTAATAACCTCAGTGAGCATCAACAGATTAGAGGGAAGGGGAAAGATTGTTTCACTGGTGGGGAGCTAAAAGTGAAAAGGAATCTTTCTCTGCAGGAAATGTTTCCTTGTCTGTCCCTTTGCTGTGAGCTGTGCAGTGTTCTCATGTAGAGCTTCTGTTGTATTTGTGCTAAATATAAAAGGGGTCACATTAGTCTCCTTAAAACAGAGGTGAGGGAAGGTGCTCCCTGCAGTGAAAGCAGCTGGGACAATGCTGTGCCCTCAGGTCATGGTTAAAAGTGCCTGATTTAAGAGTTCACAACCTGCTCCCACGGTGCTGTGAGTAACTTTACTTTGCCCTTAATTGTCTTCATTTAAATCTTTGTATAATTCTTCTCTCAAATGAATATTGAGGGAAAAAAACAAAACCATCAAAAAATCACATTGAAAAAAAGAAAAATATGAAGAAAGCAAAGTCTGAACTAAAGAAGTAAGTGAAAAAAAATCCTACAGAAGGCAGATTTCTCTTAGATGAGGTGCTTTTAACCCATGTGTGGGTTTGGTTGGGTTTGGTTTGGTTTGGTTTGGTTTGGTTTGGTTTAGTTTGGTTTTGACCACTCCAGTGACAAATTCTAGAAGGATTTGGGGCACATTGGTTTTGACCATTCCAGTGACAATTTCTAGAAGGATTTGGGGCAGTGAGAAGCATACACAATCAGCATGGTCCTGTGGAGTCCTTGTCCCAAGTGGCTCAGAACACCAAGGGAGCCCCGTGGTGCCACCCTGCCCCACACCAGAGTGTGCCACTCGTTTGTCACAGAGGACAGAGCAGTGCTTGAGGCTCCTCGCATCTGGAAGACGTCCCTGTCCTTGTGCTGAAGTCACAGCACAATTAGTTCCAGGAAAGACTCACACTCTGGTTGTGCTTGTTAAGCAGAACTTCAGCCTGGTGGAAGCTGACAGCAGTGCTGGCCTGGCTATTAATGGAATTGAATTTTCATCCATTGTGCTGGGAGAATAGGGAGGGTGAGTTAGAAACAGCACTGTGGGTAACTGTGGGGATGTCAACTGTCCAGATGAGCACAGGAGAAACTGCCTGGCAGTTTGAGTGGTGAGGGACAGAGATTTTAACAGAAAAATTGGGACTTTTCAAGTTGCTGTCTCTTCGTGTAGAAGAATAAACTGCTCTTTTGGATCCCTTCTTGTCTAAAACCATACAGGTTAATGCAGAGCCAGCAGTTACCTCACAAAGAGTCAAAACTCTGCCTGTTGGGCTACTCTTGGTGGTATCAGCTCTTGGTGTTCTCATGGCTCAGGGTTAGAGTGAAAACAAGGAGAGATCCAGCCACTGAAACAGGGTTTAATAACGAGAATGGCAAAGGGCAGGAGAGAGAAGAGGCAGGGGGAAGGAACACATAGTATTTATCCAGAACAGTGACATTTCCAGGATTTCCCTAGATAATTCATTTTTCCATTACTGCAAATGGTTATTCTGACTGGAAGAATAACTACAGATGGCTTTTTTAAGAAGCTCGAAAATGTGAAATGAGCAAGTTACACTTTAATGGAATTGAATCACTTCAAAGTATACATTCAAAGCCTGCTGGCAAATTTCTCGGGTGGCTGACTACAAACAGCAAAAATCCCCCATTTTTGGAGGTGTGATTTAGCAGGCCACCTCTCTGTACTGACTGATATTTGTATATTTCTTCAAAGGTGATGCATTAGAAATATCAAGCATCATTAAAATCAATGGGAGTTGGCTCTTGACCTTACTGAGGCCAGAATTTTATCCATTATCACTGACCTCTTTGTTCTTCTATTTTGTCACTTTTGCTGTGCAGCTGTGAAACTTTTTCTAACTTATGTTTTATCTCCTATGTAGAATTGTAATCAGTACAGGATTGGCTTCCAAGGGAGCTAATCTGTACTTACCATGTTATTATCAGGCTAAATTACCCTTAATATGCTGACTTTACACTACTTTGAGAAGTCCTGTCACTGAGCATTTCTCAGGGTATAGCAGGTGTAGATGAAGAGATCATGTTGAGGTACCTCTTACCTATCCTAAAATATAATTTTGATCTGTTGTCATGTGCAGATTCCACAGGGCCTCTACAAGATGGCATCAGGATAAGTATTATTCAGGGATGTCTGAATGCACCCTGTGTTTTAGAGCAGCAGGAATCCTGGAGACAAGCAGATATTTTTCACAGAGCTGATGACAAACAAGCCTAGGGCACCCAAAAGATAAATGGCTGTTGGTTTTATTAAAAAAAAACCCAAAACTCTACTATTGTTGTGAATTAATTCAAGCTTTTTCTGGGAAGGTGTTGGCTCTTCAGAAAAAGAACCAAACAAAACCCAAAATCAAATCACAAGAAAGCTTTAGTTTAATCTCAGCACTGCAACTTAAGAGCTAAAAGAGAAAAAAGCAAAATTCTTGTCTCTTTTAGGACACAAATTACCTTTCTTAGATAGATCTAACCCCAAAAAGCTTTTTCTTTTAGCTGCTGTTTCTTCTGGTCTCTCCAAAGCCAAATCCACTTGTAGTTTGGCTTTTTTCTGCACGGGAATCCATCAATGTGGCATCTTGGAGGTGGAAAACATGATGCAGCAATTTGTTAATGGAGAGTATGTTTTCATTTTTTGAGAAAAATCACTGATTATGTGCAGTGGCAAAAGTTCAGGGTCTTTTAAACCTTCCTTCTGTGTAGTGCTAAGTTCTTATTTCAGTAGGAACTGTAGTAGCTCAAAGTCTTTCCTTTTTAGCTCCATACTGAACCAATGCAATCAAATGTGAAATGGAAAATGAGAAAAGTAATTATTATTACCAATGGCATTTCTTTATATGTTGCTTTTCAAAAGCACTTTAATTACAATATGCTTTTCATGTTGGTTGAGTTTATCTGTATAGGGAATACAATCATTAATTATCATAATTAAGACACCTGAATTCAGCCTGACTGGCATTTCTTCCACCCCGAGTTGTATCGTTGTTTTATCTCTGACAGTTAGGTTTTCAATCAGATGTTATCTACTTTTTCCTAATCATTAAGAAATGCTTTACTAATTAGCACATGAAATTCATCCTACATCAGACTGAATTGAATCAAGGTCTATTATCTTGAACAGTAAGACACTTCAGAATTCACAGCAATAGGGCATGAATATGTGATACAGTTCATACACATTTCATGAACCTCCACGTTGCCGTTATTTTTGCAAGACTCTGCAATTAGTTATGCCATTTTCAGGTCACTTAATTCCCTCTCACTGTTTAACAGTCTGGTAGATTACAATGCTCTAAAAGCCTGACTTAACTCATCCCATGCCACGAGATTTTTCCATTCCCAATAAAGATGATTTTCCGGAACCTTCCCTCACGTCCTGAGAAACCATCTGCCATGTACAAAACTTTCCCTGAATATTGCTTATTAAGAAAGGAGGACATATTTTCAACTATTATGTCAGTTCTACTTTGAATTCCATGCACGTGAATCACTTCTTGCCTGATCCACAGCTATTGTGCCAAAAATTAGCCATGTTCCTGGCCTGATCTTCCACTGAAGATATTGCCATTATGGAAGGAACCAACAACCTTGGGACCAATCTTAACCTGATTAAAAGGTTTTAATCCTGTTTCTAGTAAACTGTTCTAAATGCAAGGGAGGATATGCTCTTGCCCTTCTCCGTTCTCCAAGGCACTGTCCCCTAGTTGTGACAAGTTTTAATTTGCTTTAATAAGAGAAAGGATGTTGAGATTTAGATTTACTTTCAGGAAGTTATGAAGGCTAGGCTATAGAACTGCACAGAGAGATTAAAATTATTAAGATTTCTCATTTATGTAATAAACCTTACAGTGTTACAGTCTTTATATTCAGATACTTGGCACGAGTTTCAGACAAAATCTCCTGTATGTGGATTTATTTTAAATATGTGAATTTGTATCAGCCTTCAAATATCTACTCTTTCATGGTTCTAAAAGGTGCAAGTTTCTCATTTAAGCAAGATAAAAGCACAGAAACTTTTTAATCACTAAAAGGTAATGTTGTATAAATCCTGGATGCTTAGACATTCTCAAAAGGCCTTGTTTAGGTACAAAGCTAAGTGGACACCCTGCTCTTGGCTGGAATTCCTGTACAACCACACACAAAGCACAGTGGATTTGGGAGCTGATTTCTGTCCCAGCAGATCATGCCTGGGTTGTTTTTCTAAACTATGTCTAAATGAATATTCCCCAATCTTGTATATGCTGTGAATGGGACACATTTCTGGATAGTGATAACTTTTTGGGGAGGAATGGCCAAGCAGCTTTTAGCTGGATATTTCCATATCCATCCAATCCAGTCCTGTGGATTTTACCATAGAAGGTCTGAGAACCTCCTACCAATGCTGCTGCTCCTGGGAGGCAAACCTTGTTGTGCAACACTGGAATAGGGCTTTGGGGGTGCACAGCCCCTATTTTAGGAGACAGAGGTAGGAAAACATCTCCAGATTGTCGAGGCTTTGCAGTACAGAGCCGTGAATGCCTCTCAAGCCATGTGCCAAGGTCAAACTGGAGCTTCTGCGACACGAGTGCACTTTTGTGGTGTGTGCCTTAAAATTCTTCATCCCTTCTTTGTATCAGATCAGTTATTTGGTGATGTTTTTTTCAAACATGGTGTTTCTGACTCTCAGGGCTTGCTGGAGAAAAATTCTCTTACTTTCTGTGTAATTGTACCACAGCTTTATGAAAGAAAGGGCTTGAATTGGCAATCTCTGAGTTAAATGGGAAGTAGCTGGTAGCAGAACACTTCCCCAAGGGGATTCATGGATTTAGGAGCCATTTCCTAGCCTGCTGCCTCAGACTGAATTTCTTGACTTTAAGGATGGGCTGTAACAGGCTTCTGTTTCCCAGGAAAGAACTGTCAAGCTTTAGTGCTTTAGGAATTTAGTTAACAATTTCTTGTTTAAAAGTTGAATAAGTGGCTGGAGTTTTACAGGTGTTGACTCTTTACAGCCCCATTATCTTCAAAGTAATTTTTGAATGAAATGCTCAGAATATCACAGAGCTTCTGAGCTTGCCAAAATAGAGCTTTTACCAGCCCTAGTTGCATCTCTGAATATTAGAATATTTTGGGTTCAGTGAAATTTCACTTATTAGGTTTTGGTAGCACATTTAGGATTGGGCCCATGAAGATGAGTTTTCAGTCTCACTTCCGTAATTTTTCTCCTTTAATTTCAGATAAAGATGGTTTCTAAGAGTTTATTCTCTTTGAGTTTCCTTCTGTAATAAATGATATCTGATGCTGTGTATCCATACCAAATATTCTCTTAGAAGTGTGTCAGCTGTGCAGGTAAGGAATGAGCTCTTCCCTGTTTTCCCTTTTTAACAGAGGGTTAGTGCGCCAGATTATAGAAAGAACATTCAGTGAGGAGGAGGAAAAAAATACTTCAATCAAAATAGCTGTACTGCTGAAAATGAATGATTACTCCTAGGGGAAGGAAGTAGGGTGGGAGAAGAGCTGCATCATACAATTCAATGGGAAATAAGGGTTGTGTGCAAGCTGGAGAGCAGCATAAGATTTCCTTGCACATCCACACCGTGCAAGTATATTTTTGTAGCGCATCATTTCTCTTTAGCTGGTGTGTTCAGTTACTGCTCATCTCCCTGAGGGATTTTTATTAGTATTGAAGGAGACTTCACCTGGAAATGGAGTAGCCTGAAATTTGACAAGTTGGAAAAATACTTACATTTTTATCTGAATGAAAACATGTAGTATTAAAAAAAAAGAGGAGAGGGGGAAGTAAACATGCATTTCAACAGTCTCAAATGGTTACTGAGCCATTTATGGAAAACAACATAATTATGACACGTAATTAATTAGTTAATTACAGAGGTATTTATTATTTTCATATGGGGAATCGTACTGTAAAAGGTCCATTAATCTATTTGTACCCATAGAATCCGAGGGCAAGTAAATAATGTTCTTTCAGTTTGTGATCATTTCTACGGTGAGAGAAAGCATTGCTAAAATTGCCAAGGTGCTGCCCTGCCCTAGAATGGCTTTCCAGGAAGGCAGGGATGCACTTTTGGGCCTGGAGAATCAGGGTTTGAGGAGGAGGAGATGAAGTTTAGAGTGGGATCTCTATGAAGTTGAGGCACAAAAATTTGTTCCAGCCAACTATGCCTCACTGGTGCTTTCACAAAAAGGCTGTGTCTAATCTGGATTTCAGCAATTTAGTGAGCATAAAGTCACTTCCAGAAGCATCACTGACCTCCCTGTGTTGACCTGGCAATGAGAATATTACTGGACTTTATATTATTTATGAAAAACAATGAATAAATTCTTTCTGTGGTGGTGTGTGCTATTCCCTCCCCACATTTTTGTTTCATCCTCTGAGTGTCTGTTTTCTGTATTTAGCCTTTTGCTCTCCATAATTCACCTGCCTCCTATCTCTGACCAAAATTCTTGTTTTGCAGAAAACTACCTTATAAACTGCTGCATTTTGCCTTTAAAGCTAAATGTTGGGAACAAACATGTTCTAAATGCCAATGAAGCAGAAAAATGTCTTCCAAAATGCTATGAACTCCCTCAGTGGAAGGGAGATGGAAGCGTGCAACACAGCACAAAGAGTAAGAAACATTATCCAGCTTCTGAACTGTGGCACTGTGATCCAATCTGGCATTGTTTCCAACTCAGAACTCTCTCTGCGAGGCCAAGGTCTCCTTCTTAGTGCAACCTTTCCTGCACAACAGCAGCTCCCCCCTGGCAGCATCGGGAGTTGGACACTCACAACAAATGATTCCATGGGGACTCGCTAGGCTGGGAAGTGAGAAGGAGAGCAGAATAAGCCCAATATCATTTTCCTTTAATCTTCTTTTGTTTCGTTCCTTCCCAGGGGAACAGGCAGCCCCAGTTTGGATTCAGGAAAAGAACTCACCCCACTGTCACATCCTGCTGCCATGTCTTGTGGCTGCAGGCAGAGCTGTGCCCTGTCTGGGGACCTGTGTCTGCCACCGAGTCAGGAGGACAGGGGACTTGTACCACTGGGCTGCTTACATGGGAAATTCTCATCACAGCAAAGGCACTGGGAATTGAAAGCAAGCTGCTGGGCTGCCACTCTCTCCTGAACCTGCACTGTGACTCCAGCCTGTCCACAGGGAGCAGCTGGGACAGGAGCTGAGCTGGAATAGCAATCACAGCCTGCCCTTTCTGCAGGAGCTTGTCTGTGGTCACTTGTGGCGTGTGCTGCTTCCCATTCCTGACCATTCCCTCAGGACAGATGTCTCAGTGTGTGCCCAGAGCTCCTGTCCTACAGCACAGCTCTATCTCCAGCATCCCCACTGGGATCCTGCCCTCAGGAGATGCAGAATGCAGCAGAAAAGTGGTGTCTGCCCCCCCCTGCAAGGACAGAGTGGCTGTGGTGCCACATTAGTGCCACATTTTATAATGCTGTTGTCCTTCCTGTTGCTCTCTAAATGCATGACTTCAGTTTTCTGCCTTAAAGGCTTCACAAGCTAAAATCCATTCTGAGGGAAGGAGAATGCTGGAAAGCAGCAAAAGTGCTGCCTGGAATGGCCTTGGCTATGAACACATCGACACTGGATGGAAGACAAAAAGATGGGGGATAGAAGATTGAAACCTCAGATATAACAGAGCTTAAATTAAAATGGTTTTATTCTACAACTGCAAGATGCTATGTGTAAAAACAGATTTGCAAGATGAAAAGATTGCAGAAGGAAATTGCTTATGCCCCAATATTTCCCTGGTTCCTTTCTCAGCTCTCTGGTTTCCACCCTTTCCTTACATACATACCAAGTTCATTTTCTTACAAGTAGTTATTTTGTTTTGGTTTTGAAATGAGAAAATAGAAGGCTGTAGTAAGAGTAATTTTCATATATTCTCCATGTCATATTTTTCTGGTTTTCTTTTCCCCCAGCAGTCTGTTTCTCTCTCAAAATCTCTGTTATTTGTGCTTATAAAGCAGCCCACACATTTTCCAGCATATTTCCACTCTCCAGGATAATGTTTTTTGGACCAATATATTGTAATATTTAGGAGGAAGAAAACATCTTCTAAGAATTCTTCTTATTTTCACCTTTTGATGTTCTCAACTGCCTTTTTTTTCCTGAAATCTGATGGGTTGCAAGACAAGATTTTAAGTATTTACAACCATCTCTAATAAACCGCTTCATGGATATTTATGAGGTGCTGTTTTAGCAGGCTGTATTATAATATTAATCAAAATCAAGGCTGCCTCTTGGAAACACTCCAAGAGTTAGATCTTTGCTGAAATCTTTCCAGGTATCTTTATTTTTCCCATTCCTTTTGTTTTTTGTTGTTGATAATTTCCAGTTAAGTTATTTATCAGATGATGTTTGAATACATATGAATACAGTTTTGACAGGAACTCAGAGAATCCTGAAATTAATCTTTGTTTTAATGTTTATTCAACACTTTTATATTTGTTTTCTGTTTATTTTTAAAGGAAAGGAGCAATACTAGCACCCTGCTGTGCCACTAAAATTACATTGTATGAGTTTATTGCTTACAAGCAGAGATGTCCTGGCATGTTCTGAAGATTTGTGCATGAATCCTTGGTGCAATTCTCACAACCCTCACTTAGAGATCTGATGAACCCAGGAGGCCAACAGGTACAATTTCAAATACCTGTTTCAGGTTAAGGATTGTTTTTGTCTGAAAGCTTAACTTGACACCCTTAACACTTAATTTCAGGGGCATTAAGTCTGGCTGTCAGTGTGTGTTGAATGTTTCAAACCTCCGAGACAGCAAATAAAGTTTAGTGGGAATTTTTTACATGGGGTCCTTAACAATTTTCAGAAATTCACAAAGGTAAGGCCAGGCCAGCTGGGCACAAACCCCCTGCATTTCCTTGTTTGTGTGTGCATGTATTTCTCAGCTGGATTTATTACATCCTTCCTTTTTAGCCTGTTAACTTGAAAGCCACTCTGGTATGGTCAAACAGGATCAAGATCAGAAATTGCTCCTATTATGTGTTGCTTTGGGTTCAGTATCTGCCTGATAGTTCTTAAAAAAATTGCTGGGGATAGGCCTAAACCATTTCTTAGTTCTCTGCTTTAATGTTATCATTTCCCACAAAATAATTGCTGGAGTATAGAACCACACAGGAAAACTCTACAATAAACAAAAAAAAAAAAAAAAAAAAAAAAAAAAAAAAAAAATCTACAGATGTGATTTGGGAAAGACCAATGACATATAAAATACTTATACAACACAGAATCACAGCAAAGCCATGTCAAAAAATAAAAGGTCAATCATGAAATATATTTCATTTCAAAATGTTTTTACAGCTGTAATGGCCTGAGATATTACCTGCAGCACAAGTCATTTGAAACCTGCAATATTGTTTTTAGTGCCTTTCCCTTTGCCCTTGTACCCCAAGCACTGCAGAACATGAAGCTGCAGTTAGAGATGACTGAGGGCCACTGCTGATCAGTCCTAATTAAAACACCTCTTGTGTGCTTTATTGATACACTCAGCTTTGGTCCATGGTTTTAGGGAATATCAGGATAAATGTATCTGAGGGGAGATGACAAAGTCTGAGAAATAATAAATGTTGTTGTTCAAACGGTCTTACAGGTGTGGCAGGAATTGTCATGGCCACTCTCCTGCACTTTGTCCATGTGGAATTCAACTCTAAGGGCCCAATTCACCATTCCACTGCACTGGTTTGATGCTGGTGCAGCTCCCTTGACTTCCACAGAAATGCAACAGCTGAAACAAAATGGCCTTTAGGCCGCAAGTCATACAAACAGGGCTCAATCCACCTGTACATTTACATTTTGGAGAGCTGAAGGATTTGGAAATGTTACTATTTTCAGCAAGCTGATTACAGGCCATCAGTCCCCTCTGCAGCACCATCTGGAAGTCCAGAGCCATAACAGAGCAAGTGGTTAAAAATCAGCCATGAGGAAAGAGGAGATCTCCAAAAGACTGGTGGAATCCTCAGGAGAGGAAACATTTCCGTCTTCATCTAAGTCCCAAAGGCTTTTCACTGTTGTTGAAATCAGGATACCCTCATTAATGTTGTGAAATCAAGTCTGACTGAAGTTTGGGGGTGAGGAAGAGGTTATGGAAGTTGCCCTGAGAGAATGTGGAAACAAGCAGAATGTGCTTGAGGGCAGGAAGGAGGAATATGCAGGGACAGATATTTTCTGTCAGCAGCCTGAATTCCCAGCAGTGAGAAGTTTTGACCATTAGAGTGACATGGAGGCTTCTGGCAGAGACCTTGTGTTCAGTGATGCCTCCCTTTGTGCACTGGATCATCTGCAGTTGATAAATAGTCTTTAGTCATTAGAAATGCAGGCAGAAAAATTGTGCTTTCTGTTGTGCAGAAATCTCTGGGCAGGGTAATTTTATCTGGCCAAATCCACTTCTACCTCTGCAGCCTCCCTTGTGATGTGCTGAAATGGCACAGGCAGCCTTGTGCACTAACCTGAATTCCATCCTAATAGATCGAGTGAATAATTAAACTTTAATTAGCCTGTGCCTACATTCCCAACACTGCAAGTTTGCAGAGAGGGCAAACAAGGCATTGTCAGGGAAGTTATGTGCAGAAATCTGCTCTGATTGACTGAGAGTGCATCAGCCTTGACATATTCTTGCAATATTTTTCAGCAACAGAAGGAAAGAGAAGGATGCATTACATCAATCAGATTAACAGGGCAAAAAGGCAAATGCAAGGCAAATGTCAGTTCACTCTGCAGACACTGTTCTTGCCCAAGTTAAAAGGAGGGAATAAGGTGGGCCATTGTCCCCATTATTGGTCTGCCATACAAAATAGACAATTACTTGTGTTGTTTGAGACAGTTTTGCTGTTCTGTGCTGAACTGTTATGCTCAGTTCCAGTGTTACACAGCCAGTGTGCTGGAGAGAGCAAGCAGAGAAAAGGCTGTATGCCTGAATTAGAGCAGTACCCAGTGAAATCCATTGTGTTTTGATTTATAATTATGGAAATTCTTTTATCCAGTGTGTCAGAGTGATTTGAAAACACCGAAGCAACTCCACAGCATAGGTATTGCTTGCTGTAATGTGATATCAGCTCCTGGAAATGTACCTCAGGCACTCTTCAGCTGCCAGCCTGGAGGTCATTGCCAAAGAGGCACATTGCTGGATTTGCATTTTCCAGGGAGATGAGGCAATGCTGAGGGCACTGAGCCCTGCTGTGTAAGAAACTCTGAGCCCAAGCTACATATTCAAGCTGCTTCCTCTGCTCCCGGTACAAAGGGCAGACAGTGCCTGATTCCTGTCCTGGGGAACTCATCTCCTTGGGGTAGGATGAGTGCTTTTTGTCTTTCCATCCCCTGGGGACCTGCCTGCAGGCTGCAGCCCGGACATCACCAAAAATGAGGAGGTTTTTAAGACGTCTGCCTTGTCAGACTTGCTCTCAATAATCACAGCACGAAAATCTAAAAGCAGACTCCCAGCAAAGTACAGCTCAGGCCACGGGGGGCTGCTTCCTAAGGGCTCCTCACTCTTCTGACCCAGAAGGGTTTAATGGGAGAGGCTCTGGAGTGGATCTCCCGCTGAAGCCGAGCCTGCTCAGGCACTTCTCCAGCTAATTTCCCTTTCACTGCAGAGCACATTTCCCCTCCATTCAGGAGGTGCCTGTCTTGGTCAATTCCGCTGAAAAGCCACTTGGAAATTTGTCCTTTTTTGTTTAAACACCCTGCCACAATGTCAGCCTCTTGCACAGTTCATATATGAGCCTGCTGATGCCACAGGGGTGTTACTTCATCCTTGATGAGCTGTAAAAACAGGTGCTCACCCTGAGGGTTTGACTTAAATCCAACAGAATTAAGAAATGTTAAAGGAGGATCTGCATCTTTCAAGCAGACCCATTGTGTCTTGGTGCTGTAGATAAGCCCCAGTCAGTGTAAGAAGAGGGAAGTTTCACTGAGTAAGAGCAGTGCAATTTGAAATGTTGGCAGCTGATAAGTGCAGGTGAGGATAAAGGCATGTCTGCATCAGTCACTTGCATTTCACTCGGAATATATTTTTCTTTGTTGGAAAATCCTGCAGATATATGCATCCATCTGCTCCTCAATCCACATTATCTTACTGCTAGTGTGCTTAATTATATCCTTTCCATAAAATCCCCAATTTTAATATGCCTTGGATGTATATTCTACACCTTCTTTCTAAAATAAAATATCCTAAGTATCTCCCCAGTCCTCCAACTTGAGAGACCTGAAAATGCAAATGAAAATGTTCTTACTTCTCACTGAAGATACCTCCAGACTCCAAGATTATGCAGAGTCTTGTCCTTATATCATTGTACCTGTATCTTCTGCTTCTGAAAATATTGACCCAAAGGACCTTTGCACACCTCAAAACAAACACAGGTTGAGTTAGAGCTCTACATGAGAATGTGCAGTCTGGAAGCATGTTATGCATTCCTTCTGAGAAATTCTCACACTTTCCCTTATATATTTTGTGCATTTTTTGTCATGCAGGGATAAAATAAAGCAGAAAGGTTTCTTTTGCACTAAACTGAGGTCCTGTCCCTTCCCACTTGCATTATTCTGGGATTAGGTGACATTTTGTATCTTTAATTTCACTTATTTACATTGAGTTGTATTTAACTCCTTGATAACGAGATCCAATTCAAATGTATTTGGTTTATCTCTTTTGACTCTGAAAGTACAAATAATAGCAAAATTTCAGTTGAACTTCCATAAAGCTGTGCTGTCCTATAGTAAAGTCAAATAATTACATTGATTTTCACTTGGCATCTAGACTAACTCTTAAGGAATATATGTGGTAATTGATTTGTATGCTAGAGTTGCTGCAGGGTTTATTTTCAAAATGAGATTTTGGGCTAGGGTATTTTTTTGTTAATTAAATATATTTTAAAGGATTTATGTTCTCTTCTTGTTCAAATAGACTGAATTTTCAATGACTTCTACCAAAATGTTAGATGATCCTCTGCAATAAATAACCCTTTTTGTGAGATAATGCAGGAGTCTGAGAAATCCTTATTTCTGTATTACTTCTCCCAAACAAAACCAAATATTACAGTTATCACTTGGGATCCTCTTTTAAAGACACCATAGTTTAATGAATGCATGTTTTAATGAGTAGGGCTCCAAATTTTTTAGTTTAGGTCCAAATTTTTCCCCTTGTTCAGCAGTTCTGCTTTTACTAGAATATTTGAGTAAAAGTGACACAGATTTCATTGGGAAGTAGCCTTAGTATTATCACCCCTTATACCCCTGTGTCTGTCCTGTGGGCTCCAGAGCCCCCAAGGCTGCAGCTGGAGGAGTGTGTGTGCCTTTACCCAGCTCCATCCCGACTTTTGGCCCTTGTCCTGGGGAGAGGGGAGGGACAGAGCCCTCCTGGGGCCAGCAGGAGCTGCAGACATGGAGCCAAACCCCAGCTCGTTCACACAGAGCTGGGCTGGGCATCGCTGCCATGAATGCTAAAAGAAAACCTAAGCACGTGGGATGGGACTTTCAGATAAATTTAAGAGCCTATTTAGTGACCTGTCAGGTGATTTGGATTTATTTTAAAGTGATCATAAAAGCTCACCGTGCAGAAATCAGTTTTTTTAGAGACATGTTTAAGAAGCCAAATTTATGAGTTCTGATGATGTTGCAAAGCAGCTGAAAAACTTAAATGCATCTTCCAACTTTTATTGCTCTGGTCCTCAGCTCCACTGGCTATCAGTTGGATATAAAGATGTTTATTAAAACTGCAATCTCATCCTTCCTGTGATAGCCCTCCTATATTTATCAAATATTACTGTGATGGTTTCAGGGGATGACAGCCCAGGAAGGGGATGACATCTAACAATTGATTGATAAATTGAACTAATTTTTTCAAATATCTGAGTTCCTGCCCCTGATTTGCCAGACTTCATAATGGCTGCACAGGTAATTTGGCCTTTTTGATCTTCTGTCACTCACCTTTGATGGAAGGAAGCAAGAGCATTCTTCTGTCTTGGGGAGAGGAAGGAGGATATATCTGAAACACATCATAGGAATAAACCAGGCAAAAAAAATTTAATAATAATAATAATAATAATAATAATAATAATAATAATAATAATAATAATAATAGTAAATAACAGAAAAGCAGTGGTCAGATTTTCAGCTGGGCATGCAGTGGGCCAACAGCCATTGATATATTCAGATGTCTCTTCAGGGAGTGCATTTAAAGCTTGTCATCTTCAGCTGCTACACACCAAGTAGGGATGTGTTCTAAGGACACTTGACATTTATTGAGACAATTATTTAGTCAACCAAACCCCTACCCACTTGTGCAAGGTAATCGACCCTTATCTCACTCAGGGGGCTGCAAAGACACACACATCACTTTGCCTCTGTCTTCAGAGAGAATTAGTGACAAATCCAGGTTTACAGGGCACAGGAGGCTTCCTGGCCCCCAGTGCTGTGTTTGGGATATTGATGATATCAATCATAGTGAAGGCACAGTGCAGTTGCCAGCCCCACTAGGTACTGCTGTTTTTTAAAGATATCCAACACCAAATCACAAGCACTTGATGTGCAAGAGGCCTGGCCTGCATTCTGCCACAGCTGAAGAGAAATGCAATGCATTTATCACAGGAAAAAGGTGTAGACTTGAGATTTAGTCATCTTACCATGTATAAAGATTTGATGTATGTTATTAGAAGCTACCTACCTGGGCTGTATTTCATTTAGGCTTTTAGAGCCATCTAAATCAACTTCTTTAGCTTTGGGAAGATAAAGATTGTAAAACAAGTTATCTGAGCATCAGGAGGACTACTGCATTGATTTATATCTGCTACATACAGTAGATGTGTAATTCACTTATAAATCACCAAGCTGGTGCACATTTTCAGAATAATCTGGGTATTTGGTTGGTGCAAGTTTAAATGAAGTAATATGAGCATGTTCTTGATATTTGTAAGGCAAGGAAGAGCCACAGGCAAACAGAAGTGTTGAAAATGATTAAAGGTACCAGGAACACAAAGCTATTATTCTTAGGTTGTCAATTCCCAGAAAAATGCCTGCTGAAGCATTGTTCATAATGATGATATTACCTGTGTAGATCAGGATGTCTTACCAAGAACAGGGTGCATTTGTTGTGCCTTTGTAAGGGGGTGTTGAAGAGTCAGGTGGCTCTCCAGCTGACTGGAACTGGATGTCTGGGATGACTTTCTTCACAACTCAGTTGCATTTGCATGCATGAGAATTATTTCTTCAGAAATACTCACCTGGAAATAAGCAGGAGCTGTGGAAAAAGGTAAAATGACTATGCCATTTTGGTTATTTAAATTGAAAAGTTGTCTGAATTGTGGGATTTATTTAGCTGCTGTACAGAATGCCTTGCCATGCTGACTCAAGCCCAAATATCTGCCTTGGCTGTAGCAGCCAGCTGGAGCAGAGCTGCACAACCTCTGGAGGCAGCAGGATGGCAGGAGGACATGTGGCTGGAATCACAGCCTGGCTGTCTTTCATTTCCCCAACTTTACAGCTGCTCTTGTTTCAATGCCTTGAAGACCAAAAACTTCTCAAAAAAAAGCCTCAACCCAACACAACCCAACCCAAAAATACACAAACGTCATCCCAAAACAAAAGAAAAAAAAATCCCTACTAAAATCCCAGAGAGAGACAATATGAACATGTTTTTAAATGGTTGTTTCCTTATGACTTTGATTTTTGTTTCTAAAAGAAATTGTGGATCTAGGAGGGGAAGGAGAAAACGTTCTCCTTCAGAGAATCACTCTTTTACCCTTAGGAATAAGGTGCTAGACAAAGCTGTAGCAGTATTTAGTCATACCTCAGTTTCTTCTCCTCCTTAATGAACTTGGCTGATTAAGTACTCCTGCCATTGTCTGTGGAGCTGTTTGTCACTTTTCTCATAATTCCCTATTCATAGGGAAATGATGTGGGGGGATATTTCTGAATGGCTGTGCTCTCCTACAACACCTCTGAAACAAGCCCTTGCTATTGTCTTCTTAACACAGCCATTGTGCTAGACAGCTGGAAAATAACTGAATTCTGTGTTTCCAAGAGGTCTCTTTTTAAACAAAAATTGATATTAAAGGAGTGTAAAGCTGTGCTTTAAGAGTTAACATCTGAGTATAGTAGGGTCTTCATATTTCCATGGCAACAGCTTAACATGATCAGTAAGTAGAGTGGACTATTTTGCTATGAGGTGTCATTAATAGAAAAATCATACTGGGAAACACATATGTATCACAGAATAAAATCTCTTCTCCCTGGTTTTGAAAATAGACAATTTCTTTGTTGCTCTGTATTGACACATTGTTTTGAAATTGCTGTTGCATTAGAAATGCAAACAGTAATTTACTTGGCTTTTAATTACAGTTTTTGTGATTGCAGCGATGTAAATTTAAAGGAGCAACTTTACAACAGAGGTAATCTGACAGCTGCCACTAAACCTCTTATTTACAATATGTATCAGCACATTTTTTACAGCAGGTTTTTGTGGGTGAAGTGCTGCACAGTTCTCTGTGGTAGCAGGGGTGGGCTCAGCTGCTGGTGGAGCCGATTCTATTAAGAATATATTGATAGCTGGTGCACCAGCAGTGGTCAGCCTTTCCTGCCAAATCCATTCTGTTGGAAGGGTCAGAGGTGGCAGTGGCTGTGCTGGGACAGATTTGCTGTCCCTCTCTGCTCCACGTGCTGCTCACAGGGTGTCACAGGGACATGAGGCTGGTCATTTTGTTCTGGGGCTTCTCATTAGTGATACTGTCCTGCTCTCCGGCACGCTGTGAGAACAAGCAGAGATCTCAGATTGCCAAACTGTGGTTACTCCTCTTCAACCTGTCACTCTTTGGGACAGGGTCTGGATGGAGACAGCAGCTGGAAGTTCTGGCTGATTGTCTACTGTCATCTTCCACACCAGTGAGGGAACCCTTCCTCACTTGAGGGTGTGCACCAGCCCAAGATGTTAAATGTTATTTTAACATCTGAAATGAGCTAACACTGACACATTGCACCATCTCTACAGGCTCTGCAGTGGGATCTGGCCAGGCTGGATCCATGGGCTGAGGGACAGCAGGACCAAGTGCCCGCTCCTGCCCTGGGGTCACCCCAACCCCATGGAGCTGGGCTGGCAAAGAGGGGCTGGAAAGCTGCTGGTGGCAAAGGCCCTGGGGGTGCTGTGACAGGGCTGGGCACAAAGGCAGCAGTGCCAGAGGCCAGTGGCACCTGGGCTGTGCCAGCCCTGGGGTGGCAGCAGGCCCAGGGCAGGGCCCGGCCCCTGGGCTGGCCCTGCTGAGGGACCCCGAGGGCTGCGGCCGCTGCTGGGCCTGTCATGGCCACCAGAGCCCTGCAGGGGCTGCAGCGTGTCCAGGGCAGGGAACGGAGCTGGGCAAGGGGCTGGAGCCCCAGCAGGGCCTGAGGGAGCTGGGCAGGGGCTGAGCCTGGAGCAAAGGAGGCTCAGGGGGCCCTTGTGGCTCTGCACAACTCCCTGCCAGGAGGGGACAGCCGGGGGGCCGGGCTGTGCTCCCAGGAACAGGGACAGGAGCAGAGGGAACGGCCTCAGGCTGGGCTCAGGGTGGGCACCAGCAGGAATTTGCCCATGGAAAGGCTGCTCAGGCCTTGGCAGGGGCTGCCCAGGGAGCTTTGCAGTGCCCATCCCTGGAATATGGCCCTGTTTTGAGACCTCCAAAATCCCTACCTTGTGAAATTCTTCTAGAGCTGTGTTCAAGGTCCTGTTCAGTACTAATTATTTCTTTCCCACATATAAACATAAAATACATTATAACACAGCTTGGTCTCATTAAAAATTGTTTAGTGGAACAGAATCTGAGAGCAGGTTTATTTGGTGATAAGAAAACATGCCCCGTTGTGTTTTTCCCAGGCTGGGGCATCATTAGTGCCAGGCTGTGCCACACTGTGTGAAGGAAACATCAGGAGGCTGCAGCAGAGAGAAATCAGTGCTGATACAAACAGTGCCAAAATAAAGGGAGCACGACCAGTCACAGATTGAACCTTGCATGTCACTCATGATGAAAAACTCTTCCAGAGCTACTTGAGCAGATGAAGAAATCATGCATGAAGATGTCAGTGTGTCTTTGACTGTAGAACATGAAAATCCATTTGTTTTAACCTCCCTTTGCCTCACTTGAGTACTTCAGCAACGAACGATTCTTGGCAGTAGTACTTTACTATGCATGCCCCAGAGAAGACCTAACTGGGCCTTCCAGGTACTGATGTAATATAAATAATATTATAATGGAGCCCATTTAATACAAGAGTCAGAATGTGGTAAATGGGGAAAGTTATATTCAGCAGAAATAAATAATATTCTTCCCACAGCCAGGGAAGAAATAGCGTGTCAATGGAATCCATAAATCAGGCTGTGTCACTCTCACTTAATCAAATTTACCTTGACATAATTTTACTAAGTATCACCCATGTGTTACCCAATGTCACCAACTATTTGCATCCTTATACATAACAGTAATGCAGGTGACATACAGAACAGTCTTGTCTCTCAGGCTCAAAATATATTTGTCACATCTTATTGCTGTCACTCGGCACTTAAAATCAGACCTATTAAAGTGTAACTCTTATTAAACATGATGTTAAGCTAAGGAGCCTACACTATTTTCAGTTGTATCATGAAGGAGTGAACATGCAAGTTGCAATCTCCTTGTGTGTTACAGCTGTGTGGGAAGCAGAGGTAAATCCAGAGGGGTTGGAAGAAGTTTGATAGGATTGTCCACTAAAGAGAGCACGAAACCAGGTGTGATCCAGCTAAGCTCAGTTTTTCCCTCGATTTTGTTTGACACTGTAAAAGCCACCTCACCATCCCAATGCTTTTGCCCATTTCTGTGATTTGTTCGTTTTATCCAGCAAGGTTGTACCTTCAGAGGTTTGTACCATGACAAGGATGAGAGCTGGGATTCCTGGGATGTGCCATTGTGTATATAAGGACAAGTAACAGTATAAAAGTATCCCACAGACTTTGATAGTCTCCAATTCATGCATACCCTGTCAACTTCTATGAGGGATCTTCACTCAGTTCTTCAAAAGTAAAGAAGCAAGATGAGATTTTTTTTTTTATTTTCACTGGCACAAAGCTCTCTGAACTTCCAAGCCTGGGCTTGTTGATTTGAGCCAATTTTCTCTTAAAAATGAGGACTGATGCTTTTTCCCTTTCTTAAAAATGAAGTATACAAGTATTTCGGTTTCCAAGCCAAATTTGAATGCCTTCTAAAAAGCTGTATGCTGACCCCAGGTCTATAAAAAACTGTTTTATGTAGGCCATCATGTAAGGGACACGTTGCTTTTTGTAAGGAAATAAAAAAGAAGGCAATAAGTTACAAATCCCAAAGCAGCTAAGTGAGAGTGGAGGAAAGTACCTTCAGTTTTCAGAACTGTAAATTGTGGTTTAGTGATCCTGCTGGAAAACCTAAGGGAAATGGAAAGAAAAATTGGTGTGAGAAATATTCAATAGGGAAAATAATAAAGAGTTGAGAGGAATAGGTTAAGGGTGAAAAGAAATTTCTGGAATGTCTGCATATAAAAATAAATGTCCATCACTGTGGACATTCTCAGCACCTCTGCAAACATCAGAAAGGTCCTGGAGCAGGGGGACCTGTGACAGGAGAACAAGAAAACGAAATGTGACAGAATTGGAAGGTGGCAGCAGGCAAAGCACAAGAGGGCCCCTCCTTTGGACACGGGGTGAGGCAAACACAGATGTGACCACGCAGGAAAAGTGTCCTGGCTCTGCCAGCTCAGCACAGGGACAGTGCAGCTCCAGCCAGGGCTGGGAGCAAGGGCTGGCTCAGCTGGCCACGGCAGAGACTCCTCCAACACCTGAGAGCCAGAGTTAAACACATCCCCAAGGCTCCAGGAGCGCATCCAAAGCAGGGCAGCTCCAGACATGTGCCCACAGAGGCCCCTGATGTACAACTTGCCATGGCCTGATGCAGGATGTGACCTCCAAACCCCCTCTGGTTCTCAATTTGCATTTCGTGCCATTTGTTGAATTTTTTTTCTGCTCATTGCTTCTGCAGTGCTGCCTTTGAAAGTGGTGGCTGCTTGTAACAGCAATTATGGAATATTCAATTTCTGCGTTTTACAATTCTGCAGAATTTTGTTCAAGAATATATTTCGTGCAGTGTTGTTTTTCTCTCTTGATTGGGAGATCTGGCCTATAAATCATATTTCCAGAACATCTAATCATCTAATGAGCTTCAGATTATAATTTGTGGAAACAGGTGCCCTTTCAGAAGGAAAAAAAAATGACATTTATGCAAATATTTCTTCTAAAAATTAATTTGCTGTCTATTCATAAAAATGCAAGGAAACTTTATCTCTCTGGTTTCCTTGTTCTAATTCATTTCACAAATAAATTTAAGACAGCTAGCAAACTGAGAAAAAATTATCCTTGTTGAGGTGTTATTTCATTCGGTTTTAAATATTAATGTATGATGTTGCATCGTTATGTAGCACTCTTCACAAAGATGATATAAACCATTTGTTAAAGAAAATATGAAGCTTCTGAAATGTCTGCTCATAAATGTTTACAAGAGAGATCATAGGTAGAATTATAGGAAAGGCAAATGAAGAATAGATGAGCCTAGGGAACCCTGGGATAAGACATGGCTGGCAAGCAGCCCAAGCTGGATTTCTAAATGATGACCTTTTCTTCCTTGAAATAATATTTTTGCATTTCTAAGCCACACCATCCCATGATCAAAGTGCCTGTACCTTGAGTCTGTACATGAAGTGGGTGTACAGAGTGAAGCACATCAAATCAGCAATCACAGAGTCACTGAAATGCCTGGGTAGGAGGGGACCTTAAGGATCACCTGATTCCAACCCAGCCATGGCAGGGACACCTTCCCCTGCCCCAGGCTGCTCCAGCCCCAGTGTCCAGCCTGGCCTTGGGCACTGCCAGGGATCCAGGGGCAGCCCCAGCTGCTCAGGGCACCCTGTGCCAGGGCCTGCCCACCCTGCCAGGGAACAATTCCTCATTGCCAACATCCCACCCAGCCCTGCCCTCTGGCACTGGCAGCCATTCCCTGGCTCCTGTCCCTCCAGCCCTTGGCAATTGTCTCTCTCCATCTTTCCTGCAGCTCCTTCAGGCCCTGCAAGGCCACCCTGAGCTCAGCCAAAGCTTCTCCTGTGCAGGTGAGCAATGGCAGCTGTGCCAGCCTTTCCTCCCAGCAGAGCTGCTCCATCCCTCTGCCCATCCTGGAGCCTCCTCTGGGCCCACACTAACAGTGGATGGAATTTTTTCAGTGTTTCTACTCCAATTTGGAAGAACTGCAAATGTGTGAAGTCCTGAAAGCCCAGCCCTTGCTGAGGCTTGGCTGGTGAAGGTGGCACACGTTGGGTGCTGAGAAGAGCAGAGAAGGGAGAGGAGCATTTATGCTCCCACCCCACAGTTGTGTTTCACAGTCTTTGCACCCTGTGTGACTTTTTCCAGGTGCCCTTCAGCTCCCAGAGCAGCTTGTCCAGGTAAATCCTGACTCAGTCTCCTGCTCTCCAGGGCTGCACAGACCCCTCTGGTGTGGCGTGCAAAGCCAAGGCCAAGTTCCATCATAACCTTAATAAAAAGGTAGTGAATTGAACTCTGCTGGGAAATTCACTGTGAAAGAAACAAGAAAGTGGATTTTCTTACCTGTTCTCTTTGGGGAATGAGAAGAAATCCCCCCATACACTTTCTGGGGCTTTCTGCTTGTTTGTACCCTGCTCACTGAGTTCACCCCATCCACACAAACAGCATCTCACTTGCCCAGTTCATTGTTACCATATAAAGACTTTATTGAGTTTTCCTAACTAGATTTGGGCTTTATTATCTGTTTGCCAAATGACAGGCAATATTAATGCTACTGCTTTCTCCCAACATAAAAATTATAGAAATCTGTTTAATTTCATTACAGCAGCTGAATTAATTGTGTATAATATGATATTGAGGGTTTTGCTACACAGGAAGAAAAGCAAATTAAGGTGGCAATAAGCATAATTGAAATCCTTTACTTGTTTAACAATTATTTTTTTGCCTTCTCTTTATATTTTTTTCTTCACAGTTTTGGTTGTCCTATTGTTAATTCCAGCAAAAACAAGTCTTCCAGATTTGTAGCTGTTTTGACATGCCATTGTTAGCTCACTGAAATGTGACAGAAGAGAACTTCTGATTGGATTCTATTGCAGTATTATGCTATGCCTACCAGTAAAAAATGCAGAGAAAATTGAATCCTAAAATTATCTGCCTCTCTTCCATTTACTCTCCAAGCCATTTCTTCTATTTTTCAATTATCATCTGGTAATAAATGTGTCACGGTGCAAGATGAGACCTCCGTGGAATACGGCAACACTGAAGACAGTATGGAAAATTCAAGAATATGCAAACTTGTTTGGATGCAAATTTGGTCATTATATTGAACCGAAAGGAGCTGGAGAGAAAGGAAATAGTAAAGCCCTAGAAATTTCCTGTGCTAACAAAAGTCCTCTGCCACATCTGCCACTGTTCACCAGAACATGCTTCTTCCAGAGGATTTTCCTGTTCTGAGACAGGTTAGGATGCTTATGAAGCATTTGATTCCCTCTGTGGGTTTATCTGTGAATTAGTTGGGACACAGACATTGGATAAAAGCCATGGCCTTTGGAATCAGTGATTAAATTTGTATTGTCTTCTGTACACAGCCAAGACTTCTGTCTTTATACCAATCCCCTAGATGTGTGAATCCCACTCTCCTTTGTTTTCCTTTCCTGAATTTGCCCCCAGGAATGTCACACACAAGTACAGCTCCCATCCTGCTGTTAGCCTCACCCTCCCCTAAAACATTTGAATTTCTGAGAGAAGAAAAAGGGTTCTCAGATTTTCAATTTATCTGTAGCCTGGAAGGAAAATGACTGTAAATTCTGGAGCTTCTGCAGCTAATTCTAGGGGGAACAGTTTGCCAGCATTGGAATCACGAGGAACCAGCTTGTGGGGGCTCCAGACGTCATTTAGCCTCGCTGAGCAGAACTCTCAAAGCTCTCCAGAGAACTCCCATATGTTTTCAATATGCTACTCAAGGCTCCATGGCAGATATTCCTTCCAAATGTACTTCTGCCTAAAAATGCACCAGTATTCCTGGATAATGTCATGGAACTCCAGGGTGCTGCAGCCTCTCCACTGTTTTACTGCAGGAGAAGGCACCTATTTTGTGAAGGTACCTATTTTGGGGGGCCACTGTTTTGTGGGGCCACCTCTGCTCATCTCCTGGCCTCACTGTGCCTTCCCTCTTGTTTGTTGACTCTTTGCTGCTCACTCAGAGAAAGAGGAGCAGGCTTCACTTCCAAAGGTCACTTCACAAAATCTGAATATTTTTGCTAAATTTAAGCAGTTGCCAATTTCAAGCCAGCTTTAATAACAGTTGAGTGTCTGATTTATCTGATGAGCTCTGGCAAGTGAAGATGCTGAGACAGTTGTGGCCTCTCCAGTTCCCTGATACATGGGGACCTTTGCTTATTTTTGTAAATGCAAATATGATGTTCTATAACATGGTGTGTAAGTTCATCATCTGACTGCAAGAGGAAGGAGCAGCACTGAAGGAGCTGCCTAAGGCATAGACACAGCTTTATTTACACTGGCCATGAATAAATCTAAGCTGGAATTCCAAAGAAAGCTCCTCTCTTAGAAGAGGCAGGGCCAGGGATAACCTAAAAGTGGAGGTTTTCAAACTAATTTGAAGATGTGCTTGATAATGATGAGATATGTGGTGTGATAATGTGAGAGAAATAAGCTGAAAATTAGGTGTTATAGGAAGTTCTTTAGTATTTCTGCACTCCAAATATGCTGTTTCTGGAGACTATTCCCAGGTCCAACAAATTGTGGGAATTGTCTGGGCAATACAAACAGAAATTTGAGATCATGTAGGACAGCATGACCTACCCAGTGCACTGAGATGTGGAAATGCAGATTTCCTGGCTAAAAGCAGAATGTGACAATCTTTACCTGCCCTTAGATTTTGGACTGTGTACAATTTTCCTGGAGGGAGCTGGCCAACACTTTTTGGTTGGCTGCACATGAGGAAAGTGCAGGAAAGGAACAAAACTCATCTTTGAGTCAAATTTTTGATCACACTCATTCAAGATAAACCAAATGAAGAGAATAATGTGGAAATGGGATGGCAGTATGAGGATACTGATTTCAGCATCAGTCTTTCTGACTGATCCCATGTCAGCAAGAGGAGAATTAATCTGAGATGTTTTACGGAATACACTTGTAAGCTTTGAGAAGCTTCAGGGCAAACCAATTGAAGTCTAGTATTTCCAAGAGCAGAAACTTATTTACTTTATTTCTTTCAGCACTAGAGAGAGTGAACATAGAATGAACCTCTAAAAAATCCATTATTTCCTATGAATTACATCCTTACTGATCTGAAAAAAATAAACAAAAAAAAAAAAAAAACCCAAACAAAACTTCAAAACCAAAGCAACCCCAAATTAAGTTGAATAATATTTTTTACTTCACTTTCAGGGGAGAACTATTGTTAGACTGACATTCTTAGATGTGTAAATACTAGACCCTGGATGTGATCAATTATTTTTTCTTCCTTCAGCAAGTCTCATAACTTTTGTTCATGGCTTCATTGCTGAAATTGAGAATCTTCAGCTAAACCCTGAGGAGCCTTGGAGGGCAGGAAGCAGTGATGACAATAAGTAAGTTTCCATGTGACCCAGGCTTCTTTCCCCTGGGAGTCATCTGGGTGACTCTGGGGTGAGAGAAAGGGACGTGTTCACATGCAGAGCTGGAGAAATAATTCAGGCTCTGTGCCACTGCCTTCTTCTGCTGATTGTTAGATGTGGTTGTCTGCTTGTAACCTGGATAAAGTTAGTTCTCCCTCAACCAGGCTATTTCTTCATTTAGCCTGGTAAGAGACAAGGTAAAAAGAGGCAACCCAACAAAGTCCTTTCCCAACACTATTATCTGTAAAGGCTCATTGTAAAGGCTGATTTTTATTTCATTTAAAACTTCCAGCAGGAAAACTTCACACAGCAAGGTTGGGAAGACAGCCCCCTCGCTATTGTTCTCCACTTTTGATTTGCTGTGAAAGGATGCTCTATTTTAAGAATCATGATTGTCTTCTTTTAAGGGCAATTTTAGGACTGTTCTCTTCAGGCAGAAGTAGATGGAGGTGGAGATAATAAATCCAGCAAAGTACATTATAAAGGCCTAATAAATGTTAGGGAATGTACTTTAGCCTAAGGGGATCAAGACCATTCTCCCTGTGTCTCTTACACACACATTCCCCGATCATAACAAGATGAAGTGCAGATTTTATTGTATTTGTGTGACAATTCTAGCCTAGATCAAAACCAGGGCAGTGGAATAAATACACATCTAAATTAAAAGAAGATTTTCGAATGCTTTAGCAAAGCATTTTCTAATCTGACACCTTTAAGCCACTGCCTCGGCAAAATGGATCTTGAGAGGAGATTAATTTTTGGAATTTGCTCCCACACATCTAATATTGTTTAAATTAGATTTGATTAAATACTTTTCAGGCTTAAAAACAACAGGATTGCTTGTAGAATTATAATTCTATACTTACCTGCTGCACCTTGTTAAGGGCATGGGAATAAAAATATGTGGAATGTAGTACGTTTGTGGCGACCTTACAAGGAGTGGGCTTCTTCCATTGTGTTTTTGGGAATTTCCTGTCAATCCTAGGTGGTTCCTCAGCTTTGTTTACTCTAATTTTTAAGCCAGTAATTTACCAGATAATTTTAAAATGCCACAAATGAAAAAATAAACTTAGTGAGTTAAATACTGTGTCAGTAAAACACATTGCTTACCATGCAGTCATAAGCAATGTCAGCTTATGCTTGGACTTGTGGAGCATGGAAAGTACCAGAATTTAACAAAAAACCCACCAAAACAAAAAACAACAAAAAATAACAAATAACAAAAAAACCTCAAAAAACCAAAACCAAAAACCAGAAAACCTAACTAAACCAGAACAAAAAAACCAACCCAAATCCACCACATTTTTGTGCGTCTTCCAGATCACAGCAAAATAAAGAGTTTGAGTTTAGAAATATTTGTTTAACAAATAGATTACAGTTAAATGCATCTTACTTCCTAAAATCTTCTTGTGTGGAGGATGTTTGCCCTCCAGACATACACTCCTTAAGACTCTTAATAGTGGTCATACCTTTGGCTTCAGCAAATGGAAAAGTCTCTATTTTTTCACACATTTAATGATGTTCATAAAAAGTAACTCCTTTTCATCAGTTCAGCAAACTTCTGAATAGAAAGAGCTTAAATTTATATATTTACATGAGAGCCTCAGAGATGCACTAACAGAGGGAAAGTGTTTTCAGGAAGTCAATATCTAAGTGTCCTTTCCCTCCCATTTATTGCAAGCTCAAGAAAAGTAACCAGGAACATTTTAGGGTAGTTGAAGATAGCCTTAAAGGCATGAAAAGAATTAGGGTCAGTGGCAAACTATTTGTAAAACTGCCATGTTTGGACACCCAGTAGTTTGAAACGTTCCCAGGATGCTGTAATTTAATAAGATTTCTGGAGTCTCTCTGTAAACATAAAATGCACCAAAACTGACACTTTCTTTTTTCTAAAGTGAAGTTATGATATTTCCTTTTAGAGTGAAGTTGGAGAGACAATTGCCAAGGGCTGGAGGGACAGGAGCCAGGGAATGGCTGCCAGTGCCAGAGGGCAGGGCTGGGTGGGATGTTGGCAATGAGGAATTGTTCCCTGGCAGGGTGGGCAGGCCCTGGCACAGGGTGCCCAGAGCAGCTGGGGCTGCCCCTGGATCCCTGGCAGTGCCCAAGGCCAGGCTGGACACTGGGGCTGGAGCAGCTTGGGACAGTGGGAGGTGTCCCTGCCATGGCTGGGGTGGCACTGGATGGGATTTAAACTCCCTCCCAATGCAGGCCATTTGGTCATTCTGTGAAATTGAATTATTCTGTGTGCACATCTCAGCATTCTCATCCTATGAGCCCTGATTTAGTCATTCCTTCTATAGGACAGCCTTGCTTTGATACATTTTGCAGAAAGGGATGACAGAAAGGGCACAAATGTCTCACTTGTGTACAGCAGCAGGAATACAAAGGGCTCTTCCTTTGAAGAACACAATAAGTTGTGAATTAGAGTCCAGAGTACTCAGCTGTCTTCTTCACCATCCTGCCCAGCAGCTTAAAAATGAGGATACAGAAGTGCAAGGAAGATAGATATCGATGTCTGGGAAGATCTGTGCCAGGCACAATGTTTCCATGTTTGTTCTGTGCTGGAAATGGCAAGAGAGTGTTTTATCTATGACATTTAACAGAGTCATTTCTGTATCACAGTGGAAATCTCACTGAGGAAGCCACATTTTGTCAGCAGAGCTCAGGAAATGAGCACAGTGCAAGTGATGAGGAAACCTTAAGGCTATAGCAGCTGTCCCTCCCAAAGGGAGGAAAAGGAACAGATGAAATGAGGTGTCAAAATCTGCACAGGATGCACAATATTGCAATCTGGGTACCCTTCCTTGGTGTCCAGCTGCTGCCCTTTTATTGAAGCTTCCTTTAAAATTTTCAGCATTTCTCCTCACTTTGGTATGTCTGTATTATATTGGAAGTGTAAAACACCTGTTAACAGCATTCAGCTTTTGTGTGGTGGGAGCATCATGGATTTTTCATTTTGGGGGTTTTTTGAATGATTTTACTGCCCAGTCAGGCCACAGCTCAGGTATAAAGCAGGCCTGTCCCCAGAGAATGATCATTTTTAGATCAAATTTTGATTGCCACACAGAACTTGATCTTTTAAATCAGGAAAACATAACTTCTTTTTCATTCAGGAATCTACAATTCAGCAGTAAGTGACTGGGGGCCTGCCATTAATCATTCATGAGTATCAGAAAGAATATTCAATTAGAGATGTGCTCTGGGACACTTTATTATTTCTAAACATGACAAGTTTCTGGTGACTGTAAATAGTACACAAGTGACACATTCAACTTTAGGCAATAAAACAACAAATAATATGAACCTATATAAAGTGATTAGAGTGGATACAAATTTTAAGTACCTCTGACTTTATACTCTTGATGTACTGGGGTGAGGTTTGCAAATACCATTAGTAGATGTAAAAGCTTTTTGTTTTCCATTTCCCTTTGCATCTAAAAGCTCAGGTGAACTGATTAATACCAGAGTGGATGGATGCTATTTTGATTCCCAGATATTACTCTTTGTGTACATACAGGTATTTGGTTACTTACATGATTTCAGCTTGATTTGGAAGTGTCATTTTATTTCACATGCCATTTTACTCCTACATTTGGCAGATTCCTCTTTTCTGGCCATGCCAGCTCCATGGCTTGGGCGTTCACCTTGCAGCACAAACAGTACCAGTCTTGGCTGCTTGGAGTGAAAAATGGAAAGCTGAAATAGTCACAATACATTGTTCTACTTCTGAGGATAATTCTACTGCAAGAGGTAAAATAGTTGTCTAATTCCCATACCTATGCTATAATAGGTCTTAAACATCAGTACCACAAAAGTTGTATGTTTTCCAAGAGAATAATAACCTAATTTCTGGAAAATTGTATCCTTATTAGGATCCTTATTCAGGAAGCTTGTGATATTGTGGTCCAAGTATTACAAACAGTGGCTTAGTGGTAGATAAATCAATGATGCTTCTCGATTCAGTGGGCATAAGAAAGAAATAAAATTCTATATCTGTATAATTAAGATGGGAAAATTCCCTTTTACCTGCATTTGTGCTTTGCTGAAGGCAGTCAGACGTGTTACATTAAGGTTTGTTTTGTTACCACATCTGCTTATTTATGTTGTGACATTGCTTTTTTATTTATATTATCAAAGACACATTTTTTTACTTTCTGTTTACATTTTTAAAAGGATGGCAACAACATTAAGATGCCCTATAGAATCTTCTGTAGAATCCAACCTTGAATTCAGAGAAACAAATTGATCACCTGCTCTTAATAATTGGAAAAAAATTGACAACTTCAAGCCATCCCCAACTGTTTTTTCCTTGAGCCTGCTCACTCAATAAATCCATCTCGATCTCCTTAATGCTCTGAGAAGTGTAATTAGTGTAAGGCTCCCCTGCAAGTGAAGGATGGGAGGTGCCTGGAGAATTCAGGGAAGGAGCAGAGCAAGGAGGTATTAATGCGGAGCAGGAGCAACCCACAGCAGCCACAGTCAATCTTCTGAGCTAAACAGCTGAGCATTAAAAGTGTCAGAGGCACTCAAATCATATTTGCTGTTGTAAACTCTTCCCACCCACTGAAATTAAAGGCACTTCTCACAACTGTAACATTTCTGCAGTTCTTTAAGGGCCAGAGAATGAGCATGGTGCAAAACCCCCACTACTTTTACTCAATATTGAAAACCTGGTTTATTTTGAATGGCTTCTGAACATAAATAATATTGTTTGCAAGAGGAACATTTTTGAGAAATTTTATTCCAGGCCATTGGAATACTACAATCCCTTCAGGCCAAGAAATTCAGTTTTGGTTTTGTTGAACAGAAATGTGGCAACAATTAACTGTAAAAATCTAAAAGGGTTTGTTGCTTTATTTCCTCATTATAACAAGCCATTTCAGTTATTTTCTTTTAGAACATCATCTCAGTTTCCTTAACCATTTTCTTTAGCATTTTGTTTTGCTAAAAGGAACTCCAGGCTGGTGGTGGCCTCATCCATAAAGACATGGGCATGCAATGTGTATCAGCACATTTTAGAAGGAAATAGTCACTGTTGGCTTCCTTGGCTGATTCCAGAAGTGCCTCTAAATTTTCAATCTTCTCTGGGACTTTGCAAAATCTAAAAGACTGGGCTTGTGTTTTGATGGGGCTTCATGTAAAATTTAGGGGCAGAAATCAAGTCACAGCAATTCTGGGCTTTCAATGAAAGACATGAAAGTTTAGAAGGAGATTCATCTGAAGAAATGAGGCATTTCCAGGGTTAGTGGCAGCTGAATGAAAAAATCCTGCTTTAAAATTTTACATTTAGATGCATCTGCCCACATCCAGCTTTAAATCTGACTGATAATCCAGCCTCCAGTGAACTTTCCCCTTGAAAGGAAGCCAGTGGGATGATGTTGTCCAGAGAGCTCTCATTTTGAAGGATGCAAGATCCTGCATCCACTGACCATTCTAATGCTCATTCATTCTTCCCAGAACCTTGCCTGGAACAGCAGAAACTGATCATAGAACTTGCAGCCAGACATCTTCTGAATGTGCAGATAAAGAAAATTCACTTGTGCCCTGAGCATTATGATCGTGTTTTTACCAGGTAGAATGACAGACTGATTTTGTCATGTCAGTGATGGCCTGTTCAGTATTGATGGCAAAATGTTTGTGCTTAATGATGCCCATAAATGCCATTTTTTAACTTGTCTTCTAGGGTCCTTGGAAGTATAAATATTCCCTTGTTTTCTTTCATTTTCAGAGGTGCAGATAATATTTTGATTCCTGACAAGTACTCTACCTGTGATTGAGAGTGGAGAGGGTGACAAGGTACTGGTTGCTAGACAGAACAAGTGATATATTACTTAAATAAGAATATCAACTGATGGTTTTTATAAATAGCCCAAATTTCCACAAATATGGTTTCAATCCTCCACTTGAAATTTGGTTCAAGCAGTCCCATCATTCTTGAATCTCACTCTAATTTGAGAGTTATATTTTCTATCTGTCCTACTGCAATAACAGTTCTTCCACTTAAAAATTTAATCCATCTTAATTCAAGAAAATGTCAGTTTAGTGGTAATCTCTGGCTCCATATTATGCCCTTTAGCTTCTTTTTCTCTCTGGCAGGATGACAATGTCAGAATTAAATCATGTCTTTGGCGAGCAGTTTGCCCAACTGCAGCTCTCTGAATGCAAGCCCAGACCTTGTTTTATTTCTCCATGGTGCAGGTGTTTCCAGCTCTTGTGGCTTTCTGTACACAGGGAATTCAACCCCCAAAAGCAGTGCATTGACAAGTGGCAGTCACATTAGCTCTGCAGCATGACTTAAAAGGTAATTTTTAGTAAAAATCTGAGCAAATGAGCCTGATTTTTTTTTCTCTAATCTTTTATTTCCAGTTTGGGATGTTTCCTTTTTTTTTTTTTATTTTTAGTTTGGCAGATTCTGAATAACATCAGGTCAGAACAGACTGAGGGATCAGCTGCTTTATTTGAATGAAGCAGAGATCTGGCCCTGGCTGGCTCACTCCCCTTCCTGGTGCTCTTGTGATGTTTGCAGACCCTGCCTGGTGTCTTTACACATTTCCACTCCTCACAAGGGAAAATGTAGGTAAAGGCTAATGCAGAATACTTGGCTGAGGTTTTCCTGGAGCCCACAAGCTGTTGCAGACAGGTCACTGCCCCCTCTGGCCCTCGGAGCTCTGTGCAAACAGGGAGAACAGGTCGGACCAGCTGCAGCATCCACAAAAAAAGGTTAATTGCTTCTAAATAGCTGAGAGTGCCGTGGCTCACCTTGCAATCGGAGAGTGTCCTCATTATAGAGCACCTCTCACTTTCCTGGGCTCCACGGTGCTGGAATTCCTGCTGGGAGAGCTGCAGGGTTAGCAATTCTTAAGTCAGAACGTTCTTCCTTGTATTTATTTGGCGGCTGAATTTAGCTATTAATAAAAGGTGGTTGTTGCATTTCCCACAGAGCTTTAAAAATTCTAATACTCCAAACACAGTAATTAATACTCCTTTTTCCTGTTGTCAGTGAAATTAGGGATGCAACCAGAGCTTGGGTCTTGGAAGAAAAGGGAAAGCAGTGAGCAGAACAAAACACAGGAGTTTGGACCAGCAGTGGTTTTCAAGTTGTTGGTCAGCATCCTCTGGGAGTCCCACAACCACTTGTAAAGGGATGAGAGGTGGGGAATTAAAAAAAATTAAATACTTTTTTTAACAGAATTGCACTTGCCATATGAAGGTGTGAATTACCATCAGAGGTTTGCAGCTAAAATATGTTTCCTCTGGAACCAGTAGTTATCCATAAATGTTCTTTCTTCATCTTTTGTTCCATGCAATACTCTGTGAAAGAGAAAAAGCTGTCCCCTCCTCAATAGTAGTATTTAAACAGAATTCAGAACCTGAAACATGGAAAGCAAGAGGGCTAACAGAGGACTATATCAGCTGAGAATAGTGCCATAATGAACTTAATTACGTGGGGAATTTATAAATATTTTATATTGCTTTTTAAAAATCCAGTGTTGAAGACTCTGCAGGGAATGAATAGTCTCAAAATCAAACCACTAGTAACATTTAATACATGCACCCAAAGAACAATTATCCCCTTAAGCTTTTGTAAAAAACTGAGGAAAGAGAAAAACAGGGAAATAATACACTGTATATCATAATATAGTTGTGTGCTTAATTATAATTATTAAGAAGGAATTGAAAATCATCTGCTATCCCTCTCTGCAGTTTTATGCACATGCTGAATACTTTTTAGCTGCATTATCTAGTACATAAATGCACAAAGGCATTTATCAGCCTTTCTGTGTGAACAAAGGTGGGAATTAATAGCTCTTGTCTGCAGCTAAAGCTCATTTACTGTCTAAATCCAGCAGGTACTAAACAGTGAGGGGCCAGGGTCTGATCTGTGATGCCACTGTAGCTGCAGAGTGACTCAAAGGAGCCAAAAGTGGTGAATCCTCATTTCACAAAGTGTAACTCAGGTTTGAGTTTGGGCTCTGTGAGCTGCAGAGCATTGTGCTGGGGAAGATAAGTGTCCCCTGAGTGACCCCTCAGGTAGCTGGTTACACAAATCTGGAGCATTAACCTGTCTCATTTTTAAGGTTTCCTGGTTTGTCCCTGCCCATGGATTAGGCAGCTGCTCCTCTGCTTTATGGCAGTCCTGGGGAGGAAGAGCTGTGCATTCGCTTGCTGCGAGTTAATCGCGAGCTTAAAAACCCTACTCCCCATGCCCTTCCTCTTAAAAACACATATTGCCAATTTGTATTCACTCTTATCCTCCTTGAGCTCTGCATAGGCCTTGTGAGCTCCCCAATGACATCCTTGGGGTTTTTGCATCCATCCTAACATATGGCATGTGTGTGAATCTCTCCTCAAATTGATGGGAGTTTATGTGTGATTGGGAGCAGTTAGCAGGGTGAATTGCTGAATCATGGAACAATTATGGCAGGAATTCTCTGGTTTTTGTTTTTCTACAAATGATATTGTACTGTGTTGTATTCACTCCAGCTCTTGGCAGGACTGCTGAAAAGTTAAGTTACAGCTGGTGCCATCTGGTAACTTTTGAGGCATGTTTTTGGTGCTTCATAACTCTTTGTTTATTCTTTACCAGTGACCTGATCTGCAGCCTCATAGAAAATACAGTCACCTTTCCACTGTTGTCTTCCTTTGTCTCTCTGTTAAAGGTTATTTTTCTTCAAATGTAGCAGAGGCTGACTTGGGGACAAGGTGCAGCTTCTCCCCCATGCAGAAAAAGCTGCAGGAGTTCCCCTCAGATTCTCTGCTCCCACAAAACAGGTGAGGTTGAGGCCATGCTCTTGCTTTATCCTTGCCAGACAATTGTCCCAGTCAGTCACTGCCCTGGGTGGGAAATGACAGCATCCAGAGGAAAGCTAAACACCTGAATGGATGTCAAAGGCAGCAGGGAAAAAAAGTGGGATAAAAAATGATGCCAGTTTACTGAAAGCAGCAGACCCCTGTCGTGGGGCACTGCTGAGCTAAAATCATTTGAGGCTGAAAAATATCAGGGAAAGCACTGCTGTGAGCCTGCTCTGTGTCAGCTGCTTGCAGGGATGGGACACTGGCTTAGGAAGACCTTTGCTTTGTCCCCATGCTGCTCCCATTATGTTCATACATTGAAAATCAGCTTCTGAAATTGAACTAGGGAAAAAAGCAGAAATTAAAGAAGAGTCATCTGCCCATCTCTGTATTTAAACAGGCAAGGTTAATTGACAATTGACATGCATTTACAGTGCTTGGGCTGAGCAGGAACAATACTTGAGAACTGCATTTCTATCCCACATCCTTTTAACTTTCTTCTTTTTCCATTTATCTAATGTCAAATGAGTTTTTGGGCTCTTTATACAACTGGTATGAAGAAGTTTCTGCCTCTCTCTCTCTTCCTTTAACTCTAAATTCAACCTCAACATTCTTACCTGTCCAGTAACATCTTCCTGAATAATGTGCCAGAAGAACATCTCCCTGGTGCAGCTAACACAGAGCTGCAATCATGACAAATGGGCTGCTATTCTGTGGAGCTGAGGCTGGAGTGCAGCAGATGATCTTTCTCAGTGTGACAGTTTGCACAGCCACTGGAAATTCTGTCCTCCAGAATTCAGTTAAAGCACAGCAAAGCCTGCAGAAAAAAAAAAAATCCCTCAATTAAGATCTGGCAGATTTACCTCCTAATTTGTCTCATGTCCCACAAGTTTTCTGTGCCTTAAGTGACTTTAGACATGGGAGTTTTAGCAGTAATTAGCAAGGACTTGTGCCATTAGTCTCTGACACTTTCTTTGCAAAGCCACACAGACTTGGAAAACTGGAGCAAACAAATGGACAGCCCAGGAGTGAAAAATGTACAGCACACAGAGTTCGCCTGTATAAAAGACTATTTCAAAAACTGTCTGGAAGATGGTTACAACAAATTACTCCCCTTCCAAGCCCCTCAGGTAGGCAGACTTATCAATCCAAAGGGTGAACTCTGAGGTTAAAATAATGTGATCTGAGCTGCATGCAAGATAGATGGCTGCTTGGGAAGGAAACTGGGCTTGGAATAACTTGGATGGCTGAGCTGTTCTGCCTCATCTGATCCCACACACTGCAGGATCAGCCTTGCATACATATCCTTGTTTGTCTGCCCACCTCCAGTGTGGAAGAGTTGCTTCCTAACTTCCATCATGTCCATTTGATGAAATTTTATAATGCTAATTTCCTTTTTCAACACTATAGGATAATATCTGATTAGTGACTTTGCTGTTTTATGAACCTGGATAAATGCTGCCATAGTAACAGGTGTTGTGAGTGCTGCAGTCCAATTTGCATAAGAAATTTCCAACCTAACAGAAGGACAGCATGGCTACCCCAATGCTAACTCATGGAAACAGGATTTGTGCTCAGTGCATTTCCTTAGGGCCTTTTACTGGTTCCATAAAGGTTGGAGGGTTAGCACCTGGTTCAAAGGCTGCTGCTGTTCTAAGAACCATCAAACATTCTGAGACTAAATTTTATACTGCAAATAGAGTATAAATACAGGGTTTTTGTGGTTGTGGGAAACAAGGTAGTCATTATTCCTTGTTAGGGAAAAATCAATTTTTGCAGCGGAGAGAGGAAGAAACAAGAAGGACATTTTGAGTATGGAGCAGTGAGTAAGCAGCCTCAGAAAAGAGAAGGGTGTGTGAGTCACTGTGCCTCTCTGAACTCCCAAAGGTGTTATTTTTCCTTCAGATTTAAACAGGCAGGGTTAATTTGGCTCTAGTGTGTGGTAAATGCATGTGTATTTCTGTCCTCCATTTTCCCCCTCACCCACTTCTCCATCCTGAAAGGATTTAGTTGTACAATGTGTTTGTCCCTGCACATCTTGGACTTGCACAAGCCAGTGACAAAGTGCCCTCCTCCCTCCTGTGCCATGCACTGCTGCAGCAAAGGCAAGTGCCACTGAAGGGATAAGAGTGGATTACAGTGAAAATGATGGAAATTAAGGCACATTTTTCTAACAAATTTTCCTAATGAATAATTCATCTCCTAATAAACAAAAGGGCTGCCAAGGACATGACAGATTGGGGATATAGCACTTGAGTTATTGGAAGTGGCAGACAGGTCACAACTTTTATTCATGTTAATAGCTAACCACCTGTCAGATAAATTGGGAAGCAGATACCTCCAGAGCAGAGCCAGCAGGCCCCTCTCGGAGCTGTGAGCAGGGACCAGGAGAGGAGCCAGCCTCACCAGCCTCTCTGACCATCGTGCTGGCAGCTGAAAGATGTCTGCTTCTCTCCCTTCTCACTGTATCTCTGTGGGGATACCCACCGATGAAAAAAGCACTGGATGTGCTGCTACTGGTTTTGGTAGAGACATCTCCAACCAGCCCCTACCTGCTTGAGGCAAACACCAAACTGCCTCTTGGAAGGGAGGTCATCACCTGCAGAGCCCAACAGTGCCATGCACAGCTCTGCAGCCCAGCCTGGAAATGCACTGGTGCTTATCAAGCATTTGGCAGCCTCAGAGCTGCCCTGAGAGATAACAAAATCTGTTACAGATCTGAGCTAGCTGGACACCGTATGGCGCTTCTTATTTTGTGTTTGCAAACTCAGATGGGTCATAAAAGATATTCCAACACATTTTCCCATAGTTGGAAGGAAAGGCAGAACCTAGCTGGATTCCCAAAGAAAAGAGTGATCCCATTGTGACGGTGTTCACAGGGGTTCTTGGATGAGGGAAGAGATGAGGATCTGACTCCATGTTTCAAAAGGCTGATTTATTATTTTGTGATAAATATTACATTAAAACTATACTAAAAGAATAGAAGAAAAGGTTTCATCAGAAGGCTAGCTAAGAATAGAAAGGAATGATACAAAAAGCTTCTGTCTCAGACAGAGAGTCCGAACTGTGATTGGCCTTTAATTAGAAACAACCACATGAGACCAATCCCAGATGCACCTGTTGCATTCCACAGCAGCAGATAATCAATGTTTACATTTTGTTCCTGAGGCCTCCCAGCTTCTCAGGAGGAAAAATCCTAAGGAAAGGATTTTCCATAAAAGTTGTCTGCCACATCCCATAGGTGCTTTCAGAAGAGGAGGAGAACTCTCCATAGCTCTCCACTTAAATGAGCTGACCAGAGAACTGATCCATTCCTAGCAGCTCTAATTTCAGCTTCTCCCTCTGCCTGACAACATTTGAACCTACCCTACCATTAAGGACTTACAGGATTGATTTTCATCTTGCTCTCCATTCTGTTGAAGCTATTTCACTTTACACAGAATAATTAAATACTCAGTAAGTCCCAGAGAAAGAGAACAAGAATGCAGATTACCCTGCAGCCCCGTGATTAGTGCATTAGAAGCTGTCATCAGCTACTTGTGCCTCCTGCTCCTTTAAAGGAAAGCCCTTTAATCCAACATTTTCACTTGCAGGTGATGCTTTACACCCAGACTGGTGTGATGGCTGCTGTCATATCCATTCACTACCTGGGATTTTGGTGAGACATGGTTCATGATGTTATTTCAAGGACAAAGTTCTAGATTAAGCCCAACCTTCTATACGTACCATGAGTGTTTCAGCAAGGACTCTTGGGCACAAAGGAAGGAGGCACACATCCTCAGAGCACTCAGAGGAGGTTCCACTGCTTTCTGAAGCTGTCTCTTTCTTCCCTCACCATATGAGAGGTTTGGGTGTCTGCTGTCCTTTGCAGTTTATTATAGTAAGATGAAACTTTTTTTAATATTTTCGCAAATTCTATCAAAGTACACAGAGCACAGTTGCATCCACAGCACTTTCTTGACCAGGGAGCATTACTGGGAGAATAAAATCTGGTGGTGCTGGTAGTTGGATTTTAAACTAACAGTCGTCTTGTAATTGCATTCATGGATTAGTGTCCCAGTGGCAACAGGTACCCCAACATACATATTTGAACAGGTTCAAAGGAAAAGCTGCCCCATTGTGTTGTTGTGGCTGTTTCTCAGCTGGGATGCTGATATTTTATGAATGTTACAACACTGCCAGATGATCAACATATTCCCAATGACACCATTTGCCAGTAAAATAACTACTGCTGCCTACAGAAGTGGTAAAACCCTCAGACTGAAGCACTGTACATAAAATCTCAGCATTTTTGTTTGCTGTTTCTGTGATTGATAGTAATAAACTTCACTTTCGTGGATGAGAGGCTTCTGTGTAAACACTGGCAGTGTATAATAAAAATGAACATGAAATTGTGCCTTCTTCACAGAGGCTTTTTCCAGTTTTTGATATGTGTCCTTATGGCAGCCTGGCTCTGGCATATTCACAAATTCAGATACCATATGTCGTTGTGATCATCTTCAAAATTCCAAATCCAGGCTCATTCTCTTCCACAGGCTCCTTTCATAGGGAGTGCTGCTGCTGGGGCTGCAGCTGCCAAAGCCAGCATGCTCTCACTGATCTTATTCAGGGAAATGGGATCTGCAAGGTCACTTGGGATGGAGATAAAGACACTTTATCCACCTGGATGCTGCTCCACAGGTGGACATGAGGGAAGTATGTAAAGTGTTGGAGAGAGAGCTGTCATGTCATCACAGATTTAGAGATTTCTCTGATTGCTCAGTAGAATTGAACTGATGATTTAAAAATCTTTCCTCAGAACTGATGATTTAAAAATAAGCAAAATGTGTTTGTACAATTCGATTCTCTGCGTTCAGTATTTTGTGGAGAACGTGTCCAGCTGATGAATATATTTGGGCTGCAGAGAAAAGACTCATTAGAACTCCCTGCACACACCTCTACTTGTGTTTATAGAGGAGGAGGGTGGGAGGGGAAGGCTCTCTCTGTAGCTCTGTGTCTCTCCACCACCACTGTCACTATAGGACACGAAATAACACAACGTGGTCACACAGCTCTATCAAGGTAAAAAGAGAGTTTTTAATTTCTGACTCCAACATTTATAGATTTCCAAAAGTGACAGTGGATTGGAGGGCGACAGTGCCACCTCTCCAATGACACTGGACGAACCAACAGTCCATCAAATTTCTCCTCCTCCATAAAAGAATGCAAAACAATGAGTTATTTACAGAAAGTGTGTGAGAAAGTTGGTTACAAGAATCTAAACATCAGAAGGCTTAGAAAAACTTAAAAAATTAGGGTGACACACCATCCCTCAGGACTTCCTTTCCCTGTGTCCCACCATGAAAAGTGGTACCTGGGCAGTGTTTGTACATCAAGGCAGCACAAAAGGAGCACCTGAATCTGCTGATGGCCTTGATACAAACCAGGGCTCCTTCGTATCCCATCTGGGATAACAGAAAATCCAAAGTGCCTCCCCTGAGTCCTCTCTGGAACTCCTCCTGGGGAAGTAACACTTTGCTTAGGGCGCCACATTCTCAAGTACTTAATGATTTCTAATTATTTGCAGACAGGATTTGGGGGTTTGGACTCCTTTGATAAAAAATGCTTTAAAACAAATAGAAACTCTGTTTTTTAACTGAAGAATGTTAGCAAGTTAATGCCTTGCTGAGTGACTATCATTTGCTGTGAATTGCAAAATACAGATGGAAACAGAACAATCTCCATTTTTGTTAATTGCTATTGTTAATGCTTTTTAGTCAGTACATGAATTTCAGTGTAAATAGCATTTTCTTTTGCTGCTAGCTTCACAGAATATTTGCATACAGCTGTAAATTCCTTACTCATAAAAAACCTTATTAAAAACAATGGAAGATAATATGATGATAATACATCAGAGGCCTTTCCTAACAGTAGAGGAGAGCACAAAGGAGAGATGGCAAAAATCCTTCTGCCTGCTCATCTCTCTTGCTACACTCACTCTTTCACTTTAGTCTGAGTTTTTAAATTTTTTTTTTTTTTTGGAAAGTCAATAATTGGAAATACAATTTATCTGATAAACTTTATGGCTTCTTTCAACACTTAGTGTTCTGTCAGACTTAGTATTCTATCAGAAATGGATTTTGGCCATGCTTTTTCTGTACTTGCCCCTACTTTCCCTACAAGAAGCTCCATAACCTTCAGAACAGTTCCTCAAGGTGCTGGAGCAGCACAGGCAGGTCTCCACTGGCATTCAGGGCCCTGGAATCTTTCCTGACATCATTTCCAAGCTCCCCCTTCCTTGCATCTTCATCCCAAATGGGTGCTCTGTGCTTGCTCACAGTTCGCCAGAGTGGCACCAACTCGTTTTTGCCCTGGTCCTGATCCCCTGTTAGCAATTCTGCAAATGGAAATGCTGCTCTAAAGCAGGGTCAATTCACTGAGACATTACTATAATTCAGCTAATGGGATGATTATTTAATTACTCTTGTTTGTTCTGACTGCCCTAGTCTCTGCTTTCTGGGTATTATGTGCAGACTGTTTGCTCTTGTAGAATTAAGGTGGAGGAGCAAAGTCCCTTTGCTGGTATAGAAGCAGCTCCAGCATAAGATATTTTTGTGTTTATTGTGTTTCCTGTGATTTTAATTGAAACAGACTTCCCAACTTGTGCCTCTGCTGTTCTGACTTTAACATATATAGCACTTTATGCCATTTAAATATGAGAGGAGACAAAATTAGATAAAGTGATCCCTCAAAGACTCAGAAAGTCACAATTCAGTGGCAGATAATCTCAGCATTTAAAATTTTTAAGCAAGCTGCCTGTAAATTCTTACATTTGGAAAGGCAAAAAGATGGATGAGGAGACATAGTGACAGACTAGTATTTGAGAGATCACATCACAGCTTGCAAACACTGCACCTAACCACATTTAAACTACTCTGTTATATTTCCCTCTAGCTTCTTTTATTCCTGCTGGGACAGGGGAAGCTGCACTTCAGCCTGAAGCTGTTTGGTGTCATTATATTTATTCAGGGTTTGCCATCTCACTTTGGTAATTATTAGAAACTCCTGTGCTCCCAGGTTCACACACCTTGCCCTGGGTGCTCTGACTTCCCAATTTCTGATCCATTCTTGACCTAAGTGGTTGTGGCTCCTGCCTATCTTCACCAAACCCAAAATACAGACCCTATTCCCAGTACAATAAAAAATTATGCTCCCCCTGAGTTCTGTGGCAAGCTGTTCTTGCCAGAAAGAAAGAAATTAAAAACCCCAAAACACTGTAGCATCCACAATGGCCATTGTCAAAATGATGGAATTTATGATGGATTATAGGGTTTTATGTTCTAAATAAAAAATATAAATCTGGAATTGAAATAAACTAAAATGCCTGATTGCTTGAAAGCCCAAATCTAGGACAAGTGTCTCCAGTTTTATGAACTATTCTTCAGTTAGAAGTGCAGGCACTTTTCATAACTAGTATATTCCTTTCTTGTAAATATTTTTCCATACTATGCAGCTAGATAATATGTTTTTAATGGGAAACTAAACAGGAATGAGTGGAATCTTTGCACTGAGAAATGACCAGCTTAGTATGCAAGGGACAGCACTGTGTCCCATTCCTCTGAACACTTGCCATCTGGAACAGATGCATTAGTTGTGGCTTCAGTAATGACATGGTGGAGGAGAAGACCTTCCTCACCTCAAGATTTCACTATTGCTTAATGGGGCTCCTCATGTGAGCAGAGTAATTGTGGATTCTGCCCAGTGTTTTACTCAGCTGTCATTCCCCTTTATCCCATCCTGCTGCACAGCCTCACGACACTGCAGCATGCACTGCCTGAAAGATTCTATTCCAAATAAAGTCATATTGTGTGCATGGCTCGCTGCTGGATTGATATTGAGTGCACTCCTGGAATGGTAATCTCCTATGTACAATATGTGTCTGAGGAGATCATGTCTTATTTTGCACACTGGGATATCTTCAGGATTGTTTATTATTCATGTTATATTTGAAACTGCTGCTGGTCTATGCAGATTTTAAATGTGTTTGTCATATACCATTAGTCACCGTGTGAAATCTCTCAGTGATAGTTAGTTCTTGAGTTTTCTGCAGCTAAGGAGAATTTAACACTGATTGATGGTAGATCACATAGCTGCTTGGCAGACTTTCCAATTTACAGCAGGAAAATTGCTCTTTTCTTTCTGCTCCTTCCTCCTTCTGCAGGGGGACACTGAGATGCATGTGCCAGGGTGCTCAGCACAGCAGTGTCTGATTGGCAATACTGCAGGTCTTTTTTACAATTATGATTGTATCATTTTCAAAAAAACGTGCCGAATGTCAAGTATTTCAGATGCAATTTTTAAAACCCTCTCTATTTACCAAATGTTGATGATATATCCCTATCATATTTCACATGCAAGAAATGACCTAACATATTTTTGCCTGAGGAAATGAGTGAGCTGTCAGTGCTTCATCCTTACCTTCTAATAGTCTCAAATTCTCAGTCCTCCAAAGGCTGATTATCTGTAGAGTGAAGATTAGCAGGAGAAACAAAGATATTGATTTGCTGTGTGCTGCCTGCAAATATTTCTCATTAACTACTGATTCAATCAAAAATAATAATAATATATGGGTTAGTTTTCAATGAAAGAAAGATATGGGATAAATCTCTTTCCCTTAAAACTCACTAGTGATATTTTCAAAGACTATATTTTAAGATTTCACATGGAATGCATATGAAGAGCTGCTATATGTAATTTTTAGTATACCCTTCCTTTAAATTAAAAAAACCAAGATAAAAATTGTCATGTTTAAAACCAGAAAAGTCTACTGAACTGCCAGCCATAATTTCTAATAAATTTAGTGATGATTTTGTGTAAAAATGACTTCTCTGTGGAAAGTTATGCTTATTATTTTCAGCTGCCTGCAAAGTCTGAGAGGAGAGCCCATTTTTGCCACTTCATAAAGGTTTAGAGGTACCAGAGGTTTTAAACACTGTAGGAAGGTGCTGACTCTGAGTTCTGTTCTGTAATGTGGCCGAGGTGCTCCCTAAAAACACACACAGGGGGGGAAATAATTGCTAAATGATTGTTTCAAGGAGGAATATGAATGATGGCTGTGGAAATGCATCAGTGACACCCCCCAAACGGAGACTGCAAACATGGCAATGAAACCAAATGTGCTCAGCTGGGCACCAGGGCCCAATTGCGCTCCTGCTCAAGGGCTGCTCTGGGAGTTCTGCGCAGAGTGAGGCTGCAGGATGGTTCCCACAAGGAATGAGGCGAGGCAGCTGCTCCAGCTCCTGTCCCAGCAAAGCCATCCCTGTTTGCAGCAGCTTCCCCCATGTCCCACACTAATGGCAGGCCAGTGCTGTTGTAGTTTAAAATATATGCAAGCTCAGCCATGTAATGAGAATTACACCAGTTCATAATCGTTATCTTTTATTACTGCAGACCCTCTGCGGGGTTCATAGAATTGCAAATCGAACACAAGAAAGAAACACTTGGCATCCTCTTTTTAAAATCAAAATTCTCTGGGTTTGTAATGCTGAAATGAAGAAAATGGGAACCAGGACAATGGAATCCAGCATTAAAAATAGAGAGGTATTATCTTGATTGAATTTTTCTATTCTGTCTCAGCCAGCTTCTGCCCATTTCTTACATTTGTGCGTGTCACTATCTTTTCTGTAACTGCTCCTGGAATAATATTCATTAGATAAATACCTATTTCATCAAAAACACGTTCTTGGCATGAAGTTCATGAGTTTTTTAAAGTACATTTATGGCATTTCATCTTTTAACATAAAATTATCTTGATCTCTACAGCATGTAATTTCTCCTACACTTCCTACCAACGTTTAGGAACTGTCAGCTTGCAGTGGAGCAGGTCAGGAGTAAGAACTGATCTCTGGTCACTCCACTTGCACTGGATCTAATTACAGGGATGACAGACAGGGGTTAAGATCACCCACAGCTTCTCAGATCTCTGGAACTGAGTCTGTGGTGGCAAAGGCAAAAATAAGTGCTAATTAAACCAGGCCAGTGTTTTAAAGAAAGCTTTACTGGCTCCTGCAAGGGTAGGAGGTGAAGGATGCTTTGTTCAGCAGAAATGAACTCCTTAAGTCCTCATCTGGAGGAAATAGGCTGGGAGATAGCTATCCAAACATATTATTATTATTATTATTATTATTATTATTATTATCAGTAGTAGTAGTAGTTATATTAATATTAATAATATCTATATCTATATCTCTATCTCTATCTCTATCTCTATATCTATATCTATATCTATATTATGTATATATTGTATACTATATACTATATAATTATTATATGTGATATATTATGTATTATGTATTATGCATTATGTATTATATATTATATATAATTTCTGTGTGTATTGGGGGATCAAAAAATATCAGTGACTGCTCTGCTTGTCCAGACCACCCATTCCTGCAGCCAGGATCACACAGTTTCAACTACAAGGTGTCATAATCTTTACTGCTCATGTCAAACCTCAGAAAAAAGCCAGAACTGATGATAACTGCGCCCTTCCTAAAAATCCCACCAAACTCAAAATCGCAACATTTACAAAAATGTCTTGCCCAGTAACATCAGTAATGCTGTGTTTTGCTTGGTAAGGTTAATATAAAACGATGTGCCTGATTCAGCCAGATGTGGCAGCTCACAAGTTGGTATGACAGGTTCAGACATGTTAGTGTAAGAAAGAAAAAACAAATTGGAGCCTTCAAAAAGTATTTTATTTATTTGATGTTCTGAAAAAGGCCAGCTATGTCATATTCATATTTGCTAAGAATCTAGTTCCACATCGGACGTAAGTTTTCAGTTCGTATTTTGGAGGAGCATACTCAGCATACAAATAGAGAGAGAGAGACAGATCCTCAGCTGGCAGAGTCTGATGCAGCTCCACTGATGCTGACTCTAACACAAACTAGAAGAGCCAGCCCTCAATTTTCAATAACCATTGACTTAAGCATCCAAATATTTCATATATATTATAGCCTTGATGATCTGAATAGGGAGAAAAAACAAACAAGAAGTAGGAATGTATTGCACGTGCCATTATATTGAATTATTCCAACAAAAGACTGAATCAGCCCAATATCCTCAGGTTTTCTGCTGTTTAATACTTTTAGTCTCGATTTTACTGCATTTGTAAGCAAGTAAACAATAACATAAAAAATAGCAATTCACTGAACAAAGACAAACTGTTTTCTGGCAGCATCAGAAATCTTGCAAGGCAGGCTGTGGGACAGAGGTAGGACAAGCTTTGGTAAACTTCAGGATCCTAGGCCAGCTGGAAACTCAGTTTAAATATCATAATTTTGGTCCACTGAATAAGTGACCTGGTAATTACCAGGTAATTTCACATGTGGACATTTGAGTTAATTACATGCATCAGCAAAATGGAGGTTTGATCCATCAAATAAAAACAAACAAAAACAAATACAAACAAATTAAAAAATAAAACTCCTGAGGTGGCTGAGTTACTGGTATTTCAATAAACTTGCTGGTCTTGGCTGGTTCTGTTTCTCCTATGATCCACTCCCAGCCTCAGTCCAAACCCTGAAAGCCAGCTGTGAAAAAGAGAGAATTCCTTAGGGAACACTCTCAGGATAACTAAGCTAAAAAAGTCTGTAATGAAAATTGTGAGGGCTGGAGATGAAGCTTTCTTAAATGAGTAGCAGCACATTATGGAGTGAGCTGTCAGAGAAATTTGTATTTGTCGCCGTGATTTTAGATCCTACTACAAATAATTTATGCATCTATTCACAGAAGAAATCTACCATCATCACACAGATAAGGAAAAACAAACAAAACAGAAGGAGGTTTTATTAATACCAGTTTGAGGTAGAATTCTCAGCAAGTTTTTCTTTGGCAGCAATCTGATATATTGATTTAACACTCAGACAGCAAAAGTATCAAAATCTGGATACTTACCCAAACAATAATCCAAACCCTTTGATGCCAGTGCTGCTCCCATATTTGAGAGTCCCAAAATCAAAAATATCAAGGTTGTTTTCTCCATAAATTAACTTCAGCAAAATGAATTCATGAGTTGTTTAAATTTTTTTCCACAAAATTAGAAAAAGTATCTTATTTTAATGACTTTCCTCTGACAGTCTATTAACTGTAATGAGTACCTGTGTTTTTCACATCTGCAAACATGAAACTTTGATACTTGTTGAGCTTCTAATGGGTCACTGAAGCAAAAGTGGCACTCCATGGAGGAATTACACAATATTAAGATAAACATAATGAAATCGTTCTTCAAAAGTATATTAAGTTGCATAAGGCTGAGTTTGCAATACTCTAAAATGAGAAGAAAGATCTCTTCAAATATGAATAAGTGAGAGATTATCTGCAAGAGAGGGAGAAGTTTAGCTACAAGCACAGGTGCTTTAAAGCACAAATCTACCCTATTAAGCTCTGGCACATCTGTTTTGTAATAAATAAAAAAGCAAGAGAAAAACCCATTAAAGTTTCATATGAACCAACCTATGAAGAAAAAAAGGCATTTGTTTGTAAACTACTATCACATTAACAATGGAGGCCAATTGAGAAAACCTCCAGGTCTGACAGGATGATTTTAAACTAAGAGTGTGGAATTGTTTATTAAGACTTTGAGTGACAGTCTAATATATTAAATCAGTTCAGAAGATTGTAAAATGCATTAGCATTAGCAATTTAATACCTCCAACAAATTTAACTGTCACTCATGGCATATCTGTCCTCGTTAAAGGGAAAAAATCCTGAAGCGCCATCTTTGTCTTGATGGACGATAACGCTGGGAGAGGCAAAAGCCTCTCTCTGTGCACTGGTGATGAGAGAACTGTGTTACATTCATCATAATTAACTTTCACAGTTGGCAGCATTTTTTGGCAAGTGTGTTATTTGCTCAAGCTTGTGAAAGAAGTTTTAAGAACTAATCATTGGAGCCAAGGCTTCGCTCGCAATCGTTTCAGGGCTGGATTTTAATCAATTTAGAAACGTAATTACATGCCAAATGTGTACACAGTTACTTTGATTACACACAGAAATTGGGCAGTTTCATAGTCAACTAACTGATTGTAAGCAGTTGGGTGCAAAACATCTCGCGTGAGTGAGCACTTTTTAATAACCTTGTCTTACAGCCATGTGGGGAACAACATGGCAAACCTCTTCCAAAATCCAGGATCTTTAAAGGAAATATTTCCAATTTCCAGTTTTGTTCAGGTGGATAAACTTTCTATGGTTTTATTCTATGTTCTTAATTTTAATTGTCACTATTAATAGAGAAAAAACTAAGCCAAAAAAGAATTAAATGCAAAAGGAGATCCCTCAAACACTCAGTGTGATGACTTTGCAGTGCAGTAGCAGAAAGGATCCCAAATGTATTGTCCAGCAGACTCCAATGCAGGGTTTCAGCACAAAGAACTGAGCAGAACTCTTCTGAGATGTGAAGGAGCAGACAACAAAGAGCCAAAGGATTGACATGAATTCCCTGGATGAGCAAAGCACAGAGTTCAGGCTGCTGCAAATAACACTCCTGTGCTCTTCAAGAGTGCTCAGACAACAGCTGTGTGTCTGTGAAAATGCTCCCAAATCCTAATATTTATGAAATAAAATCATTATTTCACTATTAGTGTCAATTTTTGGATGGCTCCATATTTGAGAATTTTCCACTCAGGGAGCAGCAGCAGAATCCCAGTTCCTTTGGGGGGCAGGGATGGAGAGCACGAGCAGCAACAAACACACAAAATGAATAGTTGGCTTAATAATAATCAGGATTGACAGGTTAATCAAGTCACTGCCTAAAAAGAAGTCACATTTGTGACTGTAATTTGAAACAAATGCTTTAATTGCCTCTTAGGATAAATGGTAACAACATAAACACAGCTAGAAAAACAGGAGTAATATTAAATAGTTTACTCAGTGTTTTTTCTACCACGATTTTCAAACTACACTTGCAAAATTATATCTTGGGGCGTTTTGTAGGTAAAATGCAGAAAACCAGGATGTGACAAACTGAGTGGTGTGAGCAGACACTTAGAATAACAAGCAGTTCTAACTCTTTCTGTGCAGTGGGCACTCAGGAGAAGCAGTTCTTGCCTGGTGCTGCTTGAGCCATGCCCTATCATGAGCTTTGCAGATAAAGAATCACCCCATCCATTTCTTTTTAGTAAGAGAGTAAATCAGAGCTTTCCCTAAAACCATATTTTACAACTAAAAATGTTGATTAAATATTTATGTTTTCTTCTTTCTTTTTTCCTACCAGCAGCTAAACACCGAGCAGCAAGTGAAATTGTGAACTGGCAGGTTGTTGCTCAGCTGTCAGCTAAAGGAGCCTCCCAAATGAAGCTGTTTCAAATGCCTGCTGAAGCCCCCAGCCAGCTGATTGCTGCAGGAAAACTGGGGATTGAAACCCTCCTTGGGAGCAAAACAAAGGCCATGGCACACAGTTGGATGTGGTGCTAGTTCTGAAATGCAAGGAGCCCTCCCAGATGGTGACAGAACAGAAAATACTTAAATTTGTCCCTGAAAGATATGTGGAGAGCCCCAAGTGACTGCTCCTTCCTTTCCCTTTCCCTTTCCCTTTCCCTTTCCCTTTCCCTTTCCCTTTCCCTTTCCCTTTCCCTTTCCCTTTCCCTTTCCCTTTCCCTTTCCCTTTCCTTTTCCCTTTCCCTTTCCCTTTCCCTTTCCCTTTCCCTTTCCCTTCTTTTCCTTTTCCTTCCTTCCTCTGGGAGGGCTCCCCAGACAAGCCCAGCCACCCAGCTGGGTGTCTTTTGTCCTTTGCTGATTAAACCCTGCTTCAAGGAGTCTGAGCAGTGAAGGGAAACTGGAATAATAAAAATAAAAACAAGAACAACAAGAACAACAAGAACAACAACAACAACTCCTTGTTCTTGTTCTTGTTCTTGCTCTTGTTCTTCTTTGTCTTCTTCTTCTTCTTCTTCTCATTGTTCTCGTTGTTGTTGTTGTTGTTGTGTTTGTTCTTGTTCTTGTTCTTGTTCTTGTTATTCTTGTTATTTTTGTTATTCTTCTTCTTCTTCTCATTCTTCTCATTGTTGTTGTCCTTCTCCTTCTTCTTCTTCTTCTTCTTCTTCTTCTTCTTCTTCTTCTTCTTCTTCTTCTTTTTCTTCTTCTCCTTCTTCTTCTCCTCCTCCTCCTTCTTTTTCTTCTTCTTCTCCTTCTTCTCCTCCTCCTCCTTTTCCCTCCTGGCTTTGTCCCCTCCCTGATCCAGGGAGGGCACAGCACGCAGAAATCCACGTGTAACACCAGGGACAGCCAAAGCCAACACTTCCCCTGAGGAAAACCCATCAATCTTCAGCTTGAAAAGGGTAAAACGGCAACCACTGTTAATATTGAAGAGTTTACATTTCCAGCTGATTTGTTTTCCAACTTCTCTGTCATTTTACACCCTGGTTTTTGTTTTACTCCACTGAAAGTGCTTTTACTCTGGAGACAAAAAAAAAAAAAAAAAAAAAAAAATCTGTGTTCATTCCAGTGCCTTTTGGAAGAATTGCTGTCTCCAAACATTCTCATCTTGGATATCATAATTATTCTTCATACTTTCTTCCCTTTTCATCTAGCACAATTAAAAGGTAAACTGTAAACAATGGTTTATTTGGAAAGCAAAGCAACAGCAAGCAAATAGCATTGACTGGAATTTAACTCTTTAATCAGTTCTCTTTTCTCTTCTGCTCTTCTTTCCTTTCTTTCCTTAAATATTGGATTCTTTTCAAGTTTACAACTCCTGTATGTAATGTGTGTTCAGCCTGTGGATGAAGTAAATCCATAAGAGAGGTATGAAAACCTGGGAATAGGAAATCCTTCCTGCAACTTCCCTTTTGCCATCAGATGTACAAGTTTGGCCTCTCCTTTCAATTATAATTACACATTGTCCTTCTTTGAACTGGTGATGGTTTTTCCCCTAAAGAACAGAAGAAAACCAAGTTTACTCATTGTGAAACCACCATGTATTTAAAAAGGTGTGTACTTCCTACATGACTTTTTAATCAAAACCACCATTAAGAGGCAGTTTAGAGAATTGATGACTTTTTCATAACTTGATCTTCAAGCTGAGCAAAATCTTCTGCAAAATGTAGATTTAAAGACCTGAATAATTCATTTAATCTGCGAAACATGATTGAAACCATGTTTAGAAAGAGCTGCCTTGGGCCTCCAAGGCCAAAGGGAAACTATTACATTTGAATCAGTTTGATTTTGTACTTCCTTGAAACATAAAGTGTCAGCATGAGCACGGAGATAACAGCAAGCCCTCGCAGGGGGGTTGTGGAGATAAAGCCCAAAGATTGGGATGTGCTTTGATAATTCAGAAATAGGGGTCAAAGGAGTGCCTGAGGAGGGGAGGAACATCCAGAACAGAACACCTTTAATATATCTTTTAACTACACAGCATTTCTGGCCAGGTGCAGAGATTTCAGGTGGCTGAACAGCTGTATTCCAACCACAGGAGCTGAAACTCAGTTTGGAAATTCATCCCATGCCCTTCACTCAAAGCTGTCAGGACTCCCTAAAATAATTTTATTGGCAATTAATTAGGAAATTAAACAAATCAATTTCCATCCTCCAAAATAAAAATGCTTAGTGTTGGGGATTTTTCAATTATGTATATAAGATTAATAGAATAGACTAGAACAGAATAAATAATATAATAATTAATATAATATTAAAATATAATCTAAATATAATATAATATAATATAATATAATATAATATAATATAATATCATATCATATCATATCATATCATATCATATCATATCATATCATATCATATCATATCGTAATTTTGAATTATGTCTTTCCCCTCCAGCTCCTTTTTCCTGCTGCTGTTTTAATTCCAGCTGATGTACAAGTAGCTGAGTTTCTCTACACTGCTCCAGTCCCCATGATTCCATCATTCTCTAATTACCAACTTGGTGGTTTGGTAACAGAAAAATATTGAAGTTTATAGAAGTGCTGAGCTCATTCCTCTCACAACACATCACATTTAATTTGCTTGTTCTGGAAGGTAGAAGAAATTGAATGTGCAATGTAATTTGGTCAAGCTTTGGAAAGTGAATATTTGAGTTGCACTCAACTTCTGGTTATTTTTCAAGACAAGTTAAAATGCAAAAATAAAGCAGCACAACAATACATTGTTTGACATCAGCAAGCAAGTCTTAAAAGAAAATTAAAGTGCAAAGAAAAATACATACCAGTAAAAAGTTAAGTGTTGTGAGTGTGCAAGGTAAGACATATTTTCCAGATTTGCTGATCAGTATAAATCTCACATTAATCTAAGGAAAGTTGGTGGGCTACAAACGCTTCCCAAGGTGAGAGGTGATGATTTTTTTTTCCTTATTCTAACAATGCAATCAGAGCAAGTGTGGTTCCAAATGGCCTCTTCTTGAATGATCTTTTTTTTTTTTTGAGTAATTTTGTTCTCTTCATATGGACCAGGTGCCTTACAGGAGAAGCGGCATCCAAATAATACCAAAATTCCTCATTACCACATTATGCTCTTAAACCAGTGCTAATTGCTTCTGCAGACATACAAGAGCAGTCAATAATGTCTGGGAGACACTCAGAAATTAGAGAGAACTTCAGATTTTCAGTGGTGTGCAATATATGGAGGCACTGAAAAAAAATAGTTTAATGGCAATTCTATTAGTGTATGAAGATAACTTTGGCTCTTGTAAAGAAAAGCAGTATTTACAACCAAAAAATATCACCATACTAGATATAAACTGTATTTGAAATATGGAACTTAAGTCCACATGATGGAATTCAGCAGCTCCCAGAGTTTGTTATTTCTCTCCACTGGGCTCAGCATTGTGTTCTCAGGGGGAAAATGAGCATTGTTCTCAATACCCCAAAGAGGAGAGGTACACTCATTTCTGGTGTGTTTTCACTCTAAGTGTTGGAAAAGCCACCCAGTGCACAGGATGTGCACCTGGGGAATATTTTAGCAATCGGAATAAATGAGACAAAACAAATACCCCTCTCCACCTGTGAGTGCTTGATGCTCACCAGTGAATATTTTCCATCAATTTGCTGTGGAGTTAAATCCCCTTGCTATTCAAATGCTCCTGTGGAAAAATTTTTGTTTAGATGGGAAGATATTTTGTTGTAGTTGAAGTAATTTGAAGGAAAATCTGCCTGCTCAGAGAGCTGGTGCTCCACAACCCACTCTGCAGAGATCCACAGCAGCAGGGACACCCCAGAGCCCCCCGTTATCAGAGAACCCCTGTTAGTTATCAGACACCCCTCACAGCCTCAGCCAGGCTCCTCAGCAGCTCTTCCAACACCTCCCAGCTCCACTCTGAGCTGCTATAGAAATCTGTGAATTTTCCCAGGTCTGTTCATCCCTCCCCACGTGCAAACCCCAAGGTGCAGCAGCTCTGTTCCCCCCCACAGGGCAGGATTTTTAACCAAAATTGTTGTTCTGGAAGTGTTTCTCCTGCCTGATGTGTGTGGGTGAACAAAATGGCTCCAATTAGATTCTGGTGGCAGCAAATAGCACTCTTTTAGTCTTACTGACAAATATATATCTTTTTGGGGGGGTTGTTGTTTCCTAGAAGATGACTTTCAGGCAACAACAGATATTAAAATATAGCAACACAACAGATATTATGGATTTAATTCAGTGGTTTGAAATATATCAGCCAATGTTAATTCCCACATCCCTTTCCAGTCCATTAAATACTCTATTTTTTAATTGAAGTTATAATATTTATTTGCTCATTCTCACCTGTTTTGGTATGCTACATTTCTTCAGTAATTTCTCTAGTGATTTGTGCTTGGATTATTTTATTCCTTCCATTATCTCTGATTTAATTGTCCCCTATCATATAGAAAATACTGTGTGCCAATTTCAAGTTTGTGTTGCATAATTTAGATTCAACTTTGTTTGGAAAGTTTCCCAAGCAATGAGATTCTCATTATTTTATAGAAAATATTAATAACCATACCATCTTATCAAAAAAACCTGCCATCAATAAAAAGATGCCAGTACTCAAAGTTTTATTTCACCAGTTTGGAATGTAAAACTTCTTTCAAAAAGGAATTTATTCTTTTCCAATGAAATATATATTACCAGCATATTAGAGCAATCTTTCCATAGGTTGTAAAGTATATCATTTAATGGCTGAAATATTTGTTAGCTGAAAAGTGCATCCAGCCTCACCACGATGGGGCTTTGGCTGTAAATCTCTGCTTAATAACATCACTCAGGGGAGGAGGTCTGGCTCTGAATATTTTCATTTCACTGATTCTAATTTTTGCATGAACCATGCGAGGCTATTTGAGCTCGTGAGCTTTAAGTTGGCGCTTTAAATTCATTGTCGGTTGCAGCAGTAATTCAGCCAGGCAGGGCATCTGATCAGAGATCCAGCAAATGCCACAGATTGCCAGGTTTTCACTGAGCCAGTGGGGCACAGAAGCCACCCCGTGCTCCAGCAGCACAAAGCAGTGTGTGAGTTACCCAGGACAGAGCTCACCCCCTGTCAGGAGCTGGGAAATTCAGCCTGTGGTGGTGTCTCAAGGCAGCAGTGCCACGAGAGGAATGCCAATGAGGTGGGGATGGATCTGCAATCTGCCCACACCTGCCTGCAGCACCAGCCCCTGGCCTGGCCAGCAGCTGGGAAATGCTTTTTCAACCCAGCCAGGCACCCCTGAGCCTTTTCTTCATCAGGGGAGGGCAGGGGAAGCACTTCTGCATCAGCATTCAGGGGTGCCATGATCCATCCGTATGAACGCGTTTCGTCATGGTTCGTGGGTTGATCTCAGGGTGCAAAAAGACCCAACACAGCACAGGAGATTGGCAGTAATAATCAAAACAAATGCAACTTTATTGAATGACCACAGCAAAATGTGATAGAGAGATTCAGGGAGAGTAAAAGATAGAGAAAGAGAGAGAAAAGAGAGGGAGGAAGAGGGGGATAGAGCTACCAGACGTAGAGACAAAGTCCTTTGGTCCAGTCCAGTTGAGGATCCTCCTGTTACGTCAGGGAGATCTCGAAGTCTCTCGCTAACTCAGAGGTTTTTATTATGATAATTCTATTGGAAATTGTGAGGGGGGGAAACAGATACAATAGGGAACAGATGTGACAGGTAGTCTATGTTCTCAGCAGTAAGCGAGAGCCATTGTCTTCTTGCTCCAGCGGTCACAACCTGCAGGCAAACATCTCGCCTTGGTGAGCTTGCCTCCCCACACGCCTCCCCTGGGCTGGGGGTTTCAGTCCCAGTCCTTGGAAGGAGCAGAGGGGCCTTTAGCAGTTTCATGTCTCAGTCCTTAGTGGAGAAGCTTCTTACATCTCAGTCTGTCTGTCACGGTGGTTGTAAAACAGGTGAGGGTCCTCTGTGGGAGACCACCTGAGACTCAGGAGAAGTCCAGCCAGGCCGAGAGGTGGGACAGCTCCCAAGGCTGTTGTTGCACAAAGGGCACAGTGCCCCCTTCTTAGCATACAGCAAACACTCCTGTGAAAACAATAGCTTAACACTGAGTTTTCAGGTCTTAGGGCCTTTGGTGTGTGATTTTCTCCTTCAGAGCCAGAGATTTCAGACACAGGGGTCTTCTTTTCAGTGGTCCCCCAATGACGATCGTGAGGCAGATGAGGGAGAACTCGGACAGACTCTCACAAAGGGTTAAGGTCTTATGACATCAGTGCTCCTAGAAAGGTCATCTTTGTTTTATGACAGTCCTAAAAATCTAATCAAAGCTCTCCTTCCTAGTAAAATAATGCGAAATTCTTTTCAGTACTTGGGAAACAAACAGGAGCATCCTCTCCCCCTCGATGCAGCTACAAACAGTCTCTCAGGACATGGCCTGTGGGCTGACTAGATCAAACACAGCTGCTCTTTGCAATCTCAGTTACTCACAAGAACTTGAGGTGCTAATTCTGCCATTTGAAATTTATTGCAGTTTAAATCTGCTGCATGTAGTTCAAATAAAGGGGCATTTATACAGATTTTAGTAAAGCCTGGGATGAGATCATAATGCTCACATAAGGGCAGGATGGTACAATGAATAGACTTACAAACAGAAGGTGATTTAAGAAAAAGACATGTCATGTATGTATCCACATCTACCAAGGAAAGTTAGTTTCCTGTGTTTTGACACCCTTTCTAACACAGCTCTCAATAAATCACCTTATTTCAATAACATCTGCAAACCCAGGAACATTGTAATTCCAAACTGACAGATCAGTGGGAGGCTAAAAGAAAATAAGAACAATAAATTTAAAAAGGAGATATTATGGAATTGCACCAGATCCAGATTGTAGGCACTGTGTTAAAGTGAAATCTCTGGTACAGATTCAGCAAAGAAACAGCAAGAAGAGTTTCTATCAGTTTTAAATTTCAATGGAAGAACAGTGCCTTATTTGTCATGACAAACATCAGCACTTGGTCTTGTTAAACATCTGGAGGTTCCCAAGGGCTGATTCTGGAGCTTGTCCAGGTCCCTCTGGATGGCCCCATCTTTCAGGAGGGTCCCTGCACCTCATCTCTGTGTCACCTGCAAATGTTCTCATCATTTCTGTCATTGATGAGGAGATCAAATAAACACCACTGGTGCCACTGCAGGCTCCTCAGGGACAACCCCTGTCCCTGATGTCCATGGAAAGGAGCCACTGACACCTCTGGATGTGACTGTCCATGAACTCCTTATCCATCTGAAGCCACTCATCCAGTCCATCCCCTTCAGTTTAGAGAGGAGGATGCTGTGTGGAATCACATCACAGGCTTTACAGGAGTTCAGATAAATGAATCTGTAGCCCTTCCCTTGTCTCCTGGTGGAGTCAGCTCACCAGAGAAGGCCACTGAGTGGGTGGGAAATTACCCTTGGTGCTGCAGAAGCCAAGAAAGGATCCCTGAGCCAGCCATGAAATGGGAAAATCCTGAACAAGATCCACACCTTTAATTGCCCTTGGTGCTGGAAAGCCAAGAAAGGACCCCTGAGCCCAGCCATGAAATGACAAATCCCTGCATGAGTTCCATACCTTTAATTGCCCTTGAGAAGCCAAGAGACCAAAGCCCTGAGCCCAGCCATGAAATGGCAAAATCCTGCAGAAAATCCACACCTTTAATTGCCCTTGGTGCTGGAAAGCCAAGAAAGGACCCTGAGCCCAGCCATGAAGTGGCAAAACCCTGCACAAGATCCACACCTTTAATTGCCCTCGGTCCTGGAGAAGCCAAGAAAGGGCCCTGAACTAGCCATGAAATGGCAAAATCCTGCAGAAAATCCACACCTTTAGTTGCCTTTGGTGCTGGAAAAGCCAAGAAATGATACCTGAGCCAGCCATGAATTGGCAAATCCCTGCACAAGATCCACACCTTTAATTGTCCTTGAGAAGTCAAGAGGCCAAAGCCCTGGGCCTACCATGAAATGGCAAAATCCTGCAGAAAATCCACACCTTTAATTGCCCTCAGTCCTGGAGAAGCCAAGAAAGGGCCCTGAACCAGCCATGAAATGGGAAATCCCTGCAGAAGTTCCACACTTTTAATTGCCCTTGGTGCTGGAGAAGCCAAGAAAGGACCCCGAGCCAGACATGAAATGGCAAAATCCTGCACAAGACCCACACCTTTCTGTGGCTGCCCCTGCCAAAAGAGGCTCCACCTTTTCTGTCAGGATGACCCCAGAGTCTCTCGATAACCGAGGCAGAAGTGCCAAGGGGAAAAGTGATCTGGGGAAGGCTCTATAGCCTGCAGTCAAGATATTTGTCTTGAGATTCCCATCAGTTTCATGAGCTCCGAAACGCATAATTTTCCTGTGGAATACAAACAACCCCAGTAAGGTATTCTGACAATGAATGGAGGCAAATATCAGGTTTTTTTCTAGACAAGAAAGTTTCAAAGATTCCTCATAGAGAGAATGACCTGCCAGCTGCTGTTTCATCTTGTGAAAGTGGGATTGCAGCTCAGGTATTTTACTGTAGTTATCATGGATGTAGGTCAGTAACAAAACACTATCACAGACAAAAAAAAAATCATATAGAGCTTTAAAGATCAAATTGCAACCCATCAAAATTCTGCTTTCAAATCTTCTGATGACCAGGATTCCTCAGGTTCTTATAGCTAATAACTATTTATTTAATGCTTAACAATTTTTTCAGACAAATCAAGCCAAGAAAAGAAAATAAAACCCAGCATTATTGTGGATAACAACGTTACCAGAAATTTATGTAAAGATATGATGCATTCTCTTTCACTAAGACTGGATGTTTCTGAAAACTTTATTTGTTTTCAGAAACAAGGGCTGAGAAAGAAGGTCAGACTGATCTCCTGGTGGTTTTTTTGGGTAATAAAAATTATGAAACTGAGAGAATATTTGTAGAATTGGAATCAGATATATCTGATGCCAGCACCTCCTTTGGTAACACAGGCAATCCCACTGAAGAGACTCGTGCATAAGCAAGGCTGTAATGACTGAGGTGAAAGGCAAGGGAGAATTGGTTTGATAAATTGGGGAGGCCACAGGAAAAGGCAAGAAAGTCACATTAACCCTGAATGGGTGTATCAGAGGAGGCTGTGCAGCAGAGGATCAGGGAAGACCAGAATTCAGCTGCTCAGGCTGCCTGCACAATATTCCTCAGAGCAGAGTGTTGGATACCACGGTTATTAGTGAACAGCATTAGAACAGCAGACAGGGAAAATAAAGGACTTTTGATGAGTCCTGTAGTGGAAATCTATTTTCAGTTTAAAGCTCAGCTTAATCTACATTAATGTATGCTGCTTTGTAACGCTACAACAACTTTTGGTTAATGCAACACCTTTTCCTTAGCACAGAGACATCTTCAGGTGTTGGAATTGTTGGAATTGTCCTGCTGGCCAGGGCTTTCATGAGACAGATTTTGTGTGGCACTGTGGGGAGATTTATGTGTGTAAGCAAAGTCAGGAGAAAGTCATAGATTTTAGTATTCTCTCGTACTTTCTTTAAGGTGAGCAATACTTTGTGTCCTGTTTCTTTGATGTACTGGATGCTCGATATCGCTGGCAATATAAATTCTTGCTTCAATCTTATTTACATAGACAGAAGTTATGTAGTGACAAGGTCCCTTCAAGGCTTGAATGGTTTGTTAATAACATGTACTAAATAGCATCTGGTATCAATCTTGTCCTACAGACATGCCTGTAGTGATTTAAAGCTTTCATTCTTTGAATTCAAAATCTAATTTTTAATGCACTTTCTGTCAGCTGTCTTCACAGCTTTTAAATGAGATTCTGTCATCTTGACGTATTCACAGATACACTGAAATGTAACGAGAAAAAAATTGAAATAAAAACTTCTCATGTCTAAATAAAATGCCTAATCAATTTCATAGAAATATTTTGGATTGTTATTGGCTTTCAATTATTTACTGATACAGAAACCAAAAGCATTTATTTACTCAATGGCAAAAAGAATCTACCTGCTTGTGTTATTAGGACATGACTACTTAATTGTTAAATTTAGTTAAATGAAGAAATAGTCATATACTTTCGTTTCTAGATTAACTTATTTGTAGAACCCTCAATTAGATATTTTACCTGCAAAGCCAGGCAGCAAACTGCTCCATGGATCCTATGCCTCCTTTGTTTCCAACTCAACTGCAAATTCCACATATTTAAAAGCAGAAAGAGGGTAACATTAGAATATCTGTCACTGGAGGATGCCCATGGGAAATTGTGTTTTAAACTGATACCTTTCTCTTCACTGACACTTCCATCTGAGCAGCCATTCTAAAATCGATTTGATATTCAATGAAAATTAGACAGAGTCAGTTTGGGAAGATCCTGAGCTGGAGCTATTGCCAATTTTGAACCCATGCAGCAATTTGAGTATTGGAGAGAATGCCTTTAGGTATAATTAAACTGCTATGAAGATATCCTTGGCAATGCTGGTGATGGTTTTTTTGAGTTCTGAGTGTTTTAGTTTAGCAGACAGACTAAACTGCTACTTTGTCTACACTTAAAGTCAGTTTCAAGGAAAAATAAGCACAATATTTACTTAAGGACCCAGCTTTTAGGAAGGGTGAGGAAAGAAGAATTCCTAATAAACTAAATGAAATAGCAGTGATGAGACCCAGTGGAAGGAAACACATGGCTGCTTTTACTGCCCCTACTCCCCCCCCAGCTAGAACCTGCTGTTGCAGACATCTTTTGTGAAAAATCTTTTCTTTAAGATTTTTCCTCCTGAGAAGCTGGGAGGCCTCAGGAGCAATATGTAAATATTGATCATCTGCTGCTGTGGAATGCAACAGGTGCATCTGGGATTGGTCTCATGTGGTTGTTTCTAATTAATGGCCAATCACAGTCAGCTGGCTCAGACTCTGTCCGAGACACAAGCTTTTGTTATCATTCCTTCTTTCTTTTTCTATTTTTAGCCAACCTTCTGATTAAATCCTTTCTTCTTTTCTTTTAGTATATTTTTAATATAATATGTATGATAAAATAATAAATCAGCCTTCTGAAACATGGAGTAAGATCCTCATCTCTTCCCCCGTCCTCAGACCCCCGTGAACACAGTCACAACCTGACATTAAACTGGAAGGAGAAACTGGGAGGATTCTCTTCCCTCTTCAGTGAATTTCTAAGTCTTTTGTCCAGCAAATATTGGCAGCCCAGAAATGGCCCTGAGCCATCTGAGCTCTCAGGGATGGAAATTTGGGATGTCCAAGCGTGTGTGGATCACCCAGCAGCAAAGGCAGGGCTGGGCAAAGGGGGCACAGCCTGGCCAGTCCAGCTGCCACAAGGGCAGGAGGGGCTCTCACAAAGGGCTTTGACAGGGACAGAGCCAAGAAGACTTTCCCTGGGGTTAACTAAGGAATGGACACATCCAAACCCCATTGCTGAATCTGGTGGATGGGGATAGGGAGCTGGGGGAGTCTTGGACTTGGTGGTGATATTTAACAGTCTTTTCTTACCTCAAAATGTCATCCTTCATTGAAGGGCATCAAAAAACTCTACAAACTTTTATTATGCCTCAAAATGGGCTAAGGAACATTATTTTCCTTTTTACAGGTGACTGTACCCAGCAGCCACACAGTCACAGTCACGGTGACACACAAGTGCCAGTGACAGACAGACTCTGAATACAACCTGACTCTCACTCACTCTGATTCCTGAAATATACATTCTCACTGTGTTGAAAAAAAAGGTAGAATAAATAAGTTTTTGTTCCTTGTAGTTCCTACAAGCTGGTCTTAACTTTCCCTTAATTCACATTACTTATTGTATTTGCTTGCTTGTTTTGTAGAACATTAAAACCCAGGCAGAATAAAGGCATAAAGCAGCTGGATACAAGGCTGCTAAAGCAGATTATCAAAACTGACAGAGAATGTAAGAGCAAGATACAAACAAGGCCATTGAGAAATAAGAATAAAGAGCAATATCTTTATTTTTAAATGGATTCTTACAGCAGAAGCCAGGGGGACCGTGGGGCTGCTGTAAGGGATAACACAGGTCAAGGGATGTGTGATTGTTTGCCAGGATTACCCTCTGCATGCCACCCACACGGGCTGCCTTTTGGGGATGTCATTCCTCATCTGGTGCAGACCTTTTTCTGAGATGATATATACACCTTTTGGGGATAAATTAAATTATATTATCAGGCAACACTTCCATTTTCTGCCTGCCTCATCTCCATCTCTCTCTGTATCCTGCTGAATTTCTCTCAGCACTTCAGACACTGTTCTGAAGTTTGTCCTGCTTAACTGAGCACCTTTAATTCTTAGTTCTTTAGTTCTACATTTTGTCCCTTCTTGTCTATGTGATATCTAGAAAGTGTTGGGAAATAATTGCCTTTTTGCCATTTACATGGACTTCTGTCATGCCTAGGTCTCCTCTGTGAGGCTCAGAACTCCACCTGAAGACATCCAAGAGATTCTGGGAGCTCTGAAGAGCCCAATCCAGAAAAGCATCCAAATGTCTGAGCCTGGATGAGTTCCCCATTACTAAATTAATTCCCCAGAGTTACCAGTTTTAACTTTTGCTATAATTTTCTAACACACAGTAATTTTCTAGCAATTTTTTCTCCTCAAGTGTAATTATTCTATCCCAGCTGGATTTCCTCTGAAGTCTCTTTGATAACTGCCCTCAAAAGTTCACTCTGTGAACTATTCTCTGTGTTTATGGCAGACAAATAAGAAAACACTCACATAAACTTCACTAAAGAGTAAAACTTTAGTTAGGGCTATGATAAGGGTGGATCAGCAGCAGTGATGTGGTAAAATCTGCATTACTGCAGATTTTTAGGCTGAGTTTGATGCCTTCAGTCTCACTTTACCCTGGCAGGAGGGTGAGATGTCCCCTCTTATATTGTGCTACTCTAAAAAGAATTATGACAAATCACCCTTCACTCATTGGAGCCTCATGCAGATTTCTCTGTAGCACTCCATTGTACAGATCTTCCAGGGATCCTTGCCCTGAAACCATTCCATGCACAAAACTTCAACTGCACAAGGCTTTGCCTCTCCTACACTGTCCCATCTTCTTCCTTTCATCTGACAAGAAAGCTTCTACAATAACAATGGCTTTTATTCTGTTGTGAATTTAAATTCTTTCTTTTCCAGCTTTGATTTCACACAGAAATGTTGCCTTTTAGCCAGGACTGGTCCATGCAGAAGGCAGGTATGAACAGTCTCTGTCTTATTTAAACATTGAAGTGTTAGTGGAAAACGTGCTTTGTTTTTGAGAAAGCCATAAAGAAGCTGTAATTTAGAGATTAGCTGCTCACTAAGGAGGATGTTGAATATTTCTCATCTCTCATCAACTCAGTATCAATTGTTATCTCCTCAATATCAATTGTTATCTCTTTTCCTGCACTTTCCATTTTATGTGTAATTATTATTCATCATGGATATGAAGTGTGAATTATGAATTATTCATGAATTAATGAATAGCTTAAAATTTGAAATTTAACATCCGAAATGCATTAATTCTGTGTTGCTCATTTGCAGCCAGACCTCTGGATCCTGTACTCTTCTTTGTCTCCTGCTTGTCACACCAATGTCTTGCTGCTCTTGTCTTTGTCATTTGTGTGGTTCAACACAAACAGTCCCGAGAAAGGATCCTGAAGTCTGCTTAGGGAATTCTGCACGGCTTTGTTGATGATGGTCAGATCCATTCCAAATAAACTTTAAAAATAAATCATGAGAAAGAATTAATGAAATTTGACTCAACAGAAAATGGGAACTTTTGACTAGATGTTCTTTTCTGTGCTAATTTCAATTCAGAATTTGCTCTTGGAAGAGAAAAACAATCAGATTTTCACTGGATTTTACCTGGCGGAAAAAAAATGGAGGATTCCAAGCTGATGGAATATTCATATTTTATTCAAGCACAGGTGAAACATTCAAGTCCTGCAGCCTGTATTTAAGATTCCCTTATCATGCATACCAAAGCCATTTCCCTGGTTTATTTTGCTTAGACAGAATTTAGTGATGAAGATTAATTTATCCAAGTACATAAATGTGTTTCAAGGTAATTCTCCCAGCAAACCAAGCATCATTAAGATCTCCAGAGCCTTATCATTAACTGCTCTTCTCATGGTGCTGAGTTTGCCATTACAAACTGGCAAAATTTGGGCAGGCTGAATAAAACAAACACATTTGTCCCATTTTGGATCAATACCTCTTGTTTTGTTCTTTAGCACAATGGGCATTAATAATTAATCATCTTTGGACAGGAAATGCTTCTATGGCTCTCATTTGGTGTTAAGCAACAGAACATTAATTATTGGATATAAAGCCTGCTAGATTTTCCTTGCACAGTGTATTCCTGTGGGAAGGCTTGCAGCAAGAGACATTATTTCAGCAGTTTTACTGTTGTGCATCCTTAGTTTTAATTGCCACAATCCACCATTTACAAACTTACATGGATCATGCTTACAGCTGGAACTGTGCTGCTGCCTTCTGCACATTTACATTTATAAACTTCCCTCTCCAACTGTCTCTTGTGCAATAAGTAAATTTATTAACTCTGATGAATTTTCACTAACTTTTCTGTAAGACAGCACTAACTTTTTACAGAGAATTTTCATAGCGGCAATTATCACAATTTCTGATTACTGTGAACTTGTATTAGCCTTTTTTCAGTATAAAAATGAAATGAAAGCCCTAAGGGATGCACATCTAATATTCAAGATTTTATCACTTTAAGGACTTGCTACAAATTGTGTAAAAGGAAACTCTGCACCTTCTCAAGGCACAGAGTTTTTAATCATTTTTTACATTTCTTTTATGAAGAGATTTTCTTTGCATCTAAAATAACCTTAAAGGGTCTCCAGGATCAAAATGACTTACTTTTTGCTTCCCTTTCATAACTGTCTTAAATATTGTGCTCTTTTCTTTTTCTTTTTTTTAAAACTCCATTAACTTTGGCTATACAGGAACCAGGGCTCTGCAGCTCCTTAAGCAGTTCCTGTGTGTTTGGCTTATACAGACCCCATCCAATGTTTTGTTCTACCTCCCATTTTAAGGGTTGCACAGGGGCTGTTTTGACACAGGTGCCACAAAAACCATTTCCATTCTCTAAGAAAGAAGCCCCACAGAATAATAATGCCCGGCTCTACCTTGTTTGGGTTTTTTTTTTGTTTTGTTTTGGTTTTTTTTTTGTTGTTGTTCTTTTTTTTTTTTTTTTTTTTTTTTTTTTATGTTGTTGTTGTTTGTTTTGTTTTGTTTTGTTTTTTGGGGGGTTTGGGAGATTTGCCCAAACCAGAGAGAAATTGAAGCCACGCCTTCATCCCTCCTGATCAAGCCACTCAGCTTGCAGAGTGGTTGAGACCTGGCTCTTTCCTCACCTCTGAACATAATTTAAAACTATTCTTAATTTTGCTTATTTTGAGCATCATCTAGCAAGGAAACTGCTAGGACTATAATACAGGTCCTACAACAGTCTTTATTATGAAAAAGCATTCTCTATTAGTATATAGTAAGAAGTAATTTTAAGTATAAATGGCCTTTTAAAGATGTAGCATCATCTTCTTTTCATTGCCTGCCATACTAATAGGAGAACAGCAGATGCTCAGGCAAGATTCAATTCACCTTAATTTGTTCAAGCTTAATTAGCAGCTGGGATGCATCTGGCAAATAAACATGAAAATAGTGACAGCCTGAGTTAAAGGGAAAAAGTAAAAGGCTTTTGTTCATTAACCACATGTTCTTCGTTGTGAGCATTATGTGCTGAAGGCAAAATCATTTTTAAACTCTTTTTTTTTGGTTTTTTTTTTTTTGTTTTTTTGGTGAAGGATAGAAGCCCTGATACCCATGGCTTCATTCCCTGTGTTCCCATGCAGGTGAGCCATGTGAAAACAGGAGCACTCCCCCTATGAGATGTTCCTGCACAGGTAAATGCTTGTACCATCACAGCTTAAATATATGGCCTGAGCTTGTACAAACAGAAGAGAGTAGTTTCTTCAGGAATTAGGTAGGCAAAATGGACCCCTTGAGATGTAATTAGGAATTATTTACAACCCTGAATAATGATCATGCAGTATCTCGCACAAAGCAAAATAAGCAAAGGCAATTCTGAAGAGATCCCTGCTGCCATTAAATATGTGACTAACTAGCAAAATGAGGGGCATAAGGATAAGAAATGTGCAATGTCTTTGCAGCAGCCTTGGTTCCAAAGCTCCTGCCTGTATAAATTCCAAAGTTGGGTATTAGTTGTTGCTGAGTAAGTAAATGAAGGTAGCAGAGTTTTTTTGAGAGTGGAAATGTTGAAACCAGAAGATTCCTTGTGTTCACTTCAATGTAGGATTTTGGGGCAGTAATGAAGAGTAGAGAAGGACCAAGATTAAAGAGTATTTGGGAGAATGCTAATCAAGCAAAGCTAAGTGAGAGTTCCTAATGTAAACCAGAATGAGGCCTTGGGGGTGACAAAGTGAGAGAGAAAGGGTCTCTGTGCTACCTGTGCCTTTAATTCCCCAAACTTGTATTATATAAAGAATTAAGAAATATTTTTTTCCTTCTTATTTCTGTAAAACCAACCATGCCATCTTCAGCCTAAAAAAAAACCCCAAAACCACTCAAAATCTTAGATTCCCACTTCCATGTTCTATATTGAAGAATCCCAGGAATTGAAGAATCTAAGAATTGAAGAATCCAAGAATTGAAGAATCCTATGGTTTTTGACTCACCAGGATGCAGTAAATTGTATTATCAGGTCAATGCAATGCTAGTATTTTCTTGAAAGAAAATTATACAAACTTTGTAAAAATGGGGAAAAAGATTTCCCTAAGTGTGATGGCAGTGTGGTAGATGGGGCTTGGCAGAGCACTGAAAGGGGGAAAAATCTAAGTAAAGAAATCTGCCTAACTGTGGGGAAATGGCATCAAGGTAAGTGCTGGCTTCTATTCTTATTATAAAAATATAATAATATTATTATTAACTCTCATATTCTTCATGTGTTGTTATCTCTGTGGTAAAACTTTCAGGACTGGTTTAGACTCCACATTTCACTGTTAACAATGTCACATGGCTCTCTTGTGGCCTTTCCATGTCCAGGATATTTGGGTTGGACAACAGGCTGTTCTGTTTTCTGCTCCCTCAGCCATTCAAGTTCAGTCAGCATTTCTGCTGGGTTTTCTTTTTTTTTTTTTCCTTTTTTTCTCCCACAACAGACTGTAAAAACCATCTGTGTTTTAGAGGATGTTTAACTTCACTTGGAGTGTAAAGACAGAATGTCTAAATGAATGGCTGAAAAGGCATCAAAGAGACTGGAAAGAGGCAAGATTTGGTACAGGACATTTTATTAATGTTTATTGACTGATACCTTGAGAAGGCTGACCTAGAACAGAGGCTGGGCAGAGCTAAACAACAAAGTGGGGATTTGTTAGAAGGCCTCAATGGATCCACCTTGGGCAGCACAAGAGCCCAGCCAGGGCTGCACCCAAGATGAACCAAAATGGTCCCAAAATGCACGGCCGGGCACGGGGTCTGTCACTGTGATCAGTTCTGCTCCATTTGCACCTTGCAGTTCATTGTCCCATTCCAGCTTTAGCCCCTGCAGTCCCATCCTGCTTGTTTTTCTCTCTCCAGCCCACGGTGTTTGTGCTCTTGGGCTGAGATTGGGATCATTTGTCCTTGGTCCTCAGCTGGAGCAGGAATTGTTTTGTCTCCCTGCTCTGTGCACAGAGCTCACCATCCCCTAATATGAAACTCAGAACTACACAGTAAAGCAGCACAGAATCTGGAAAATAGAAAAACTCAAACTGAGGCTTCAGCTCCTGGAAATGTGGTAGTTGTGCTTTGCTGCAGCTCCATCAATGGCAAAGGATCAGCTGTGTGATCAGTGTTCTCCAGTGTGCCCAAACCAGGGGAGGGAGGGCTTGAGTGTGCCACAGGAGGTGTCACCCAGACTGATGTGAAATATTCCCCAACCCATTTCCCTGCTGTTTATCTTATACATTTCCAAGCAGCACAGATGGTTTAGAAGCACACCTTTCAAACTGTGTGTGCCTGCACACGTGGGCCCAAAGGCTGGGGCTGATGAGTGTTCATCCTCCTCTGACAGAAGCCACAAGCAAAGTTCTCATCCTCTTCAGAGGTGCAGAATCAGGCCAACAGTCAGTTTTGAGATATAAGTGTTTTGTGAGCAGAGCAGATGTTGATTGATTAATTATTTATAACGGCACATTCTGGAGGATGAAATACAGATAAAAACTCAGCAAAAGCCATTGAAAATAGAGTCTAGCTTTTTTATAAAGTACCTGGGGATATTGCATTTCAAAAGAATTCTAGAAGTAAATCTCAGTATTAAAGCCATTTTCATAAGTTTTTAATGTTAAGCTTCTTTAGCTCAACAATGAAAACATTTAACTTCACAGTTTGACAGAGATGAGTATTAGCAAATATCATGGAAGGACTGTGTCATGCCAGCAGTTCATTCTCCTTAGAGAAATTATCCAGCAAAGTCTTTATGATTTATGAGAGGAATTGAACCAAACTGAGCTATCCTATAAGTCATTGACATAACCACTCTCACCCTTGTTTTGCTTGAAATATCCATGAGCACCCCATAGACATGCCAGCCTTTTTTCCCTCATCCTTTGTGTTTTGCTAGCTATTAATAGCTTGTTGTGAGTGTCTGAATCTGGGTGTATGAAGCACTGATTAATTACACCCTTCTAACTTGATTTTAGTCTCAAAGGATCCACATTGGGAGCAACTCACACAAAGTCCTTGAGATTAGAACAGTGACCAAAGGTGTTATAGGGGCAAGCAGGATTTTATGCTGCACTAAAATTAATAGTCCTGGTGTTTTAGGGCAGAGTTAAACATCAGTACCATTGGACATTTGGAGTGATTACACCAAGCACAGAGTCAAATTCTGTTTCTAGACTGGTGATTTAACAAATCACCTGGTATTGTGATCAGGTGTGCAGCCCAGCATTTGCTTTGGGGGAATATGAATATTTTAACTGAATATCACATTTTATTAGTACTGGTATTAAGTAAAGCTCATGCACTTGGGGCATTCATTGAAAGTGAGTCCAAAAAAACCAATAAATTGACTTGAAACAAAAATGACCTCTGAAAGTCAGTCTCAACACACCTTTTCCTGTCACAAGCATTTTAGCAGATGAATTCTTTCCCTGGTTACTAAAATGTCTAAAAAATAGGTCTCTAAATGTTTTTTCCCCCAAGCCTTATCCATCCAAACTCCCCTTGACAGCAGGGAAGCACAGACATTTTTCCAGTGCATGGGCTCACCTTTGTGCAGGCTAAAATCAGCTAAAAATCTAATAGTTAGGGCTGCACAAAAGGAGAAAGATTAGGTTTTACCTGGGTACCAGGACCATGCAACCTCCTGGGCTAGTGAGGAGAGCCAGCCTTATCAGAAAAAGTCAATGCTCAGAAGTAAAAAAAATAGGAGAGGCCACCTCCATCAATTTCTGGTCTGAGAAAAGCAAGAGGCTGAAAGGCAAAGCAGTGAATGTCCTTAGCAGCTATAGATTAGAGAGGGAAAGTGGATCTGAAAATCTGACTTTTTCACAGAGGTGTTCAATACCTATCCAGGGAGGAGATTGCAGACTCTTAAAGGGATTAAACCAGTGATTACACAGAAATGGCACTTGCACTGAGAAACAGACTCCTCAGGCGTGGAGGCTGCAGGAAGGGCAGGAGGAGCAAGCTCTGAGAGGGCTGATGCTAAAGGGCAGCAGCTCCTGTGAGGCTGGGGAGGGACTGGGGTTTTACACCAGCAGGAGAGGCTGATAAACACCAGGAGTTTGGAATGAGGAGTCTGGAATGAGGAGTCTGGAATGAGGAGTCTGGAATGAGGAGTTTGGAATGAGGAGTCTGGAATGAGGAGTTTGGAATGAGGAGTTTGGAATGAGGAGTTTGGAATGAGGAGTCTGGAATGAGGAGTCTGGAATGAGGAGTTTGGAATGAGGAGTTTGGAATGAGGAGTTTGGAATGAGGAGTTTGGAATGAGGAGTCTGGAACGAGGAGTCTGGAATGAGGAGTCTGGAACGAGGAGTTTGGAATGAGGAGTCTGGAACGAGGAGTCTGGAATGAGGAGTCTGGAATGAGGAGTCTGGAATGAGGAGTTTGGAATGAGGAGTCTGGAATGAGGAGTGTGGAATGAGGAGTTTGCAATGAGGAGTCTGGAATGAGGAGTCTGGAATGAGGAGTCTGGAATGAGGAGTTTGGAATGAGGAGTTTGGAATGAGGAGTCTGGAATGAGGAGTTTGGAATGAGGAGTTTGGAATGAGGAGTTTGGAATGAGGAGTCTGGAATGAGGAGTTTCCACTGTCCCTGGCAGCTGGCAAGGCAGAGAAAATGTCTAGGAGGATGTTGGCAGAAGGGTTAAAACATGGAAGAACTATTTCCATTGGTCACAGAGCTAAACTGGAAGTGTCCTGAGCCCCCCTGAATATTGCAGCAGGTAAATTTAAGCCCTCTCTTCCTGAGCTCAGTCACCAGAGAAGACAAAGTGATGTATAGGCAGTGTTTGGAGCAAACAGAATAATTAGAGTAATGTGCAGCCCACAGGATGGATAAATATGTGCATGACAAATGAGGACACCAGTAGTTTTTAAGCACGACATCAAAAGCATGTAGGCCTGCATGTAATTAAATGGCTCTCTCACTCTCTGTGAGAAATTTGGTCTCTGCAGAATGAAATGCTCCTTTTTGGATCTACACCATTGCATTATATCATGGAGTTGATTAAATGGTAAAGTTTATAGAATGGTAAGGAAGAAATAGGAAGGAAGGGGTTTATTTTTATTTTTATTTTTCATACTCTGGCATTTTAAATGCCAGAGTGGAGGTGGGCTATGAATTTAATTGCCAAAGCCACTATCAAAGTAAGAAAGGAATTAAGATGGGATTTGTTCAGATGCCAGGTACAGTATAAGGCAAATAGAGTCTAATCCATTTTGGTGATTCTGGTAGGAAATAAAATCACATAGGTCTATAGGATTGCTCTGTATTGAGGGAGAAAATTGCATCTAAATCCGTTCATTTTGTAAATTAAGTCCCTTGAAATGACAACCTCCTCTGAAAAGGCATAACCCTCAGGGTTTGATCCAGGTCCCACCAATGTCAATGGGAATCTCTTTAGTGCTTCTACAGATTTGGTGGCAAGGAAGTTGTGGGAATGGTCTAAAAGATCCTTAAAAAAAAAAAAAAAAACAAAAAAAACCAAAAAAACCCCAAAAAACCCCAACCAAACAAACAAACAACCCAAACACTTGGAATCAGAGATGATCCTGGGCCCCTGTTATGCTGCATTTTTTCCAATATTTGGGCACAGAAACTGGATGTACTGTAATTTATATGAATTCAAGTCCTTTTTGGGTTTGGAGCACTTTCCTTGGATAATATTTTCCAGTTGTGCAGAAGGGAACTCAGCAGCACTAAGCCCAAGTATAAGCTTGTTCCAGGTTTGTAAAAGCCCATTTTGGCTCTTCCTGACAGGTCACCAAGAGCTCATTCCTGGATTTCTCCAGAGCAGGGTATTCCTATGGGAAGCATTTTCAGGAGTGAAAAAGGATGCTGGAAAATGTGATGTGCTCAAGCACACAGTTGTTATTATAAATAACTGAATACTCTGTTAGAAAAGTACCCTCCCCTGGTATTGCTGGCCATGAAATCACCCTCTGTCTCACACAGAATGTACCAGTGCAGCATTTGTTACCTCACACTTTTCTGAGATTTTTCATGTGGAAAGCTTTCCAAGTGAAAGATACAGTGCTGCCAAAATGCATTTTTAATGAAAAATGCCAGTTCCAATAGGAAAAAAAAAATCAATCATTTAAAAACATTGTAAGATTTTTTTTTATTTTTCTTTTGGATGGGTTTTTAAGAAAAATGAAAATGAAGTCTTGCACAGTTCTCCACATCCTCGGCTCTGGGGAGAAAACACTGCCTGCTGGGTAGACCTGCCCTTTTCCTTGGAAAGGGAAGATATTTTTCTCAGGGATGCCACTGGCGCTGATGGTTCTCCCCAGTCAGTCAGAGCTGTGCCTTGCATCCCTTTGGGGTGTGAGCAGAGACAGCCACTTGCCAAACCAAACAAATAAATAGCATTTGTGTAGGACATGTGCCCAGCCAGGTCCTCTGTCAGTGTGTTCCGAGGCAGGGTGGGACCAAAGAGCTTTCACAGGTGTGTTGCCCAGGGAATTAATGCTCATGAATGATTATGTTTGGTATTTGGAATATATTTTTCCCCTTGAGAGCAGACACCAACCAGCAGCTGGATGAGCACGGTGTCCCGGGTGGGAAAGGGAAGGTTTTCAACTCCATTACACGGGGAGCAAAAAGGTCTTCCTGCTTTTTTTCAGGTCCTCAATGTGAACAAAAACCAATCTCTGCAAGGTATTTTTGCTCCCTATTCTAAACTAAAATGAGGAGATAATGCTGCTTCTTTATGCCCCAAATGCTCAATAAGAAGACATGAATTGACAATGCAGAGACTTGCATTTTAAAGCCACTAACTTAAATAGAGAAGCTTAAAAAGCAATTCTAAACTAAACGGAGGGCAATAACTAATATAAAGATCTGATGGAGTAGAAATTACCTCCATTAGCTGGTGCCTCAGTTAAGCATCTCTGTATTAGTTATGTCAACTTTTGGTTTACAGGAATTAGAAGGGCTGCATTGTGCTTTACAGCCTCAGCATTCTTCAATATCGAGGAAGGTTTGACACTGAGGCCTTCAGACTTCCTGTAGCTTTTTCACTGGTCTAAAAGAGCAGAAACTGTGCCCAAAAACCTTTTTACACTGCCTGTGGACTGCTGCCAGCTTAATGCTTGGTTTAATCTCCGCGCCAGTATCCGCAAAGCATCCTGATTTCAAATGGCAGGAGAGGCGCTGGGAGAGGTGACTAATTAGAGATTATGAAAGAGAGATTAGAGTCCTGTGGGCCTTTCTGGAGGGTTGGATGGCCAAATGACACATCCCTCCTGCGAGAGGGCAGGAGCTGAGACACACACCCTGCAGCTTTTGTACTAAGCCTAAGGGGAAGCAGCTTTAAGCTGCTCCTGGTCACTTGTCTGCAGGGACCTCTATATCCCTTGATTAGTACCACAGTTTAAAAGGGATCAGGAATCTGCCCTCTTCCCCTGGCCCTGGTGCCCCAACACAAACTGTCCTTGGGATGATCACAGCAATTCACAGCCTTTTTTCCCTATTTCTTTCTTTCTTTCTTTCTTTTCCCCTCTGTAAGTCTAATGCCAAATACATTATCTTAACCACTTTCAATTTGAAGTAATGAAAAGAGGAGAAATAGCAACTCTGTGGGAATATTTTAAGGGGATTCTCATCCAATAAAAAGACAATAGCAGAAGACGCTGATGTGTAAATTGTGGCCAAGAGGTAAAAGAGAGAGAAAGAAAAGAAAGATAAATTACAAAAAGGTTTTACTACAGCAGAAGACAAAGAACCTCTTGCTAATCTCACCCTGCTTTTACTCTGGTGTAATGAAAGGAGGGCTCCTGTGCAAAAGTTAAACACCACAGGAATAATGTTTGCTACTATGCAAAACAAATACTGGTCTTCTGAGAAGAAAGAGCAAAACCAAAAGAGGGCAAATAATAGCATTTCATGTTTCCAAGCTGTCAAGAATTGTCCTTTGATCAGTTTTATCAAAAGCTGCACTGATTGTCTTCAACTGGGGCTGGTTTTGAAAATATTAACTCTCCAGAGTTCTGTTTTGTTTTCTTCTCAGTCTGAAGGCAGAGTAATAAAAGGGTCATTGTAAGTGGATGTAGATAACGTTTTACAGCCTGATCCTGTGAGATGCTGGCTTTTCTCAAGGTAATGCAGTTCAAGGGTTCTTAGCAGATTTCTCAAAGCTTAGGGAACACATTTTCAGAATGTTGGTGAAATCCATCCCTTTGAAGGCATTGAAATGAAATGGCCAGATTGACTTGTATCCTACCTTTGTAAGTGTTCACTTGAGGAAAAGGCCCCCTCTGGCTGATGAAGAAGAAAGGCCTGTTTCCATCCTCAATGCACTTTGTTTACCCATCCCAGGAAGGCTAAAATAGAATTACAGGTACAGACAGGACAAAGATGTCCATGCCTTGTGTCCAAGGTGGGGTGAGATATATTAATAATTTCAGCCCAGAAAAAACACACTGACACCAGAATACAATGATGAAACTCTGAGTGCTTTTTGAGAGGGAACCAAAAACTGGTATTCACTTTATCATGATATAAGAAGTGAGTATCAAATGGAGTTATCCAATGGTAGGAGTTAAAAAAAACAAAACAATGAAAAATGCATCAATAATAATCCTTTGTCACAAAAGCAGATTGATTAAACTCTGGAACTCATTGCTGCAAAATAGAATTGTAACGGGGTTTAAAGAATATCTGGACAAACTCCTTTATGTTAGGGCTCTTAATACAAGTTGTAATTTCCTGCAGCTGGGAGAGTGTATTGGAGGAACATCACCCTGTGCTTTCTTATATATCCATCAAAGCTGGAACTGTGAGTTAGATGCACTTCTGAGCCAGAACAGCCACTGGGATGTTCCTAGAAAGCCAAGGAATGTGTAATGTTGCTTGGAATTTGCCTGAAATGCTTCTACTAAAAGGAGCAGAGACAAGGATGCTAAAAACCCTCATGGACACTGAAAGGTGGGACCATCAGCACTCCTTCCTCCCCACCCAAAAATGTGTCAGTTTTGTGCCAAAAGATTTTTTTGTCCTTTCACCCTTCCCATTATAGTATTTGCTGAAACAATTGGGCTCAGAAATTCCCTGTGAGGGTGCTCAGAGCAGCTGTGGCTGCCCCTGGATCCCTGGCAGTGCCCAAGGCCAGGCTGGACACTGGGGCTGGAGCAGCCTGGGGTGGTGGAAGGTGTCCCTGCCATGGCAGGGGTGGGATTCAATAACCTTTAAAGTCTCTTCCAACCCAAACCATTCTATGGTTCTATGTGTTGAGTATTTATGCTGAATGAGGCCAAAATTTTTGTACAGTTTTCCTTGAATGTCCCATTCAAGGAAAAAGAAACCATGAAATAGGTAGGGGACAATGACGAGAGATTCATCAGTCTCTTGGATTTTGATGATGAGGCTCTGTGAATCAGTGCTGGACACATCAGTGTTTACAGTTAGCTACAGGTGGGCTGGCTCTGCCCCCCAATTGGAGCCACTGCAATTTGAAGCAGAGGCTGAAGTTTGGCTTTGTTGCTGGACTGGCAGATTCTGCTGCTGAATCACTGTATGGGCTTTGGCAAATCGGTCAGCTCAAAGTTTTGCTCCTGAATGGCAGAGGAGTTTAACCCTGTTTGTGCTTAAATCCAATTATAACACTTTCTGCCCTCTGCCACATCACATGCATAGAAATACCTAAAGCGTTGCATAAAAATGCTGCCAGGTACAGACTTGCCAAGGATTCTGGGCACTAACCTTTCTTTGCCTTCTTGGTATGGAACATGGACCAAATCACTGAAGTTAATCACAAAGGCTCTGCCTGTGCCCTCATGAAGCAACTGCCTGAAAAAAATCCATCTTTGGTAACAGGACTTGTCTCATGGTCAAAGCCATAGCAGAACAAACTCCTCCTAAGGCAGGGAGATCATGTTGTAAATTCAAGGCCTCTTACCCATAAAGTGGAAATTTTCAGAAATACTGTGAAATCAAAGGGATCTCTGCCTTGTGTTTCATAGCTGAAGTAGTTGAGTGAAGGTTATTCATCCTATGTGGAGAGACCAGAGAAAAACAGCCCCAAAGCAAATGAACTGGGATTTGACAGCCTCTGTCCAGACTGGAAAACAGATGTTCAACAGGATGTCAGGAGAGCAGGGACTGCTGGTTTTATAGTTAGACAGTGTTGGGTATGAATTCAGCGTGGAGACCATGTCAAGGTGCTGTCAGAAGGCTCCCACCCCCATCCCTGTGATTTACAGAGAGGGGATCAAAGCATCCTGTGCCACCACAGGCAAGGGCTGTCTCATGATCAGAGCTGCAGCATCCTTCAGGAGGGGGAAAGCACTCACTGCAAGGAGAAGCTCTTTAAAGGCACGTGGGGCTCTTAGTGAAGCTGATCGATTGAGTTTTTTTAACTCATTACTGCACCTCATCTACAAAGCAACGTGCTCGCTGCTTGAATCAGAACAGCTCTGCTGTGTGCAGAGTGTTGAAAGTGTGGGGGAGTGCTTGGGAGCTCTCTCTGCCAGCTGTGGTTGACTTCAGCTGCACTGAAGTCATTCTCACAGAGTTCTCAGTTAACACACACAGCACCTGTGGAAATGCCTGAGAATGCTCTTCACAGGAGCGTGTCCTTGGAGAAAACCTGCATGTGGGTCAGGAATAGGTTTTTTGCCACAAAATCTCACATTTTTCTGGTCTCCTTTGCCAACAGGGAGCTCATGGAAGATGCCAGTTCTGGCAGAGCCCTGCAGTGCCAGCCTGAGCTGCTCAGGGAAGGCAGGAGTGGAGTTTCTGTGTGAAATAAATAACAAATGCAGAGGGTTTGCATTGGGAGGGCATTTCTGAGAAGATCAGTGCCATGACACCTGTTCTGGGGATTGCTGCAGCCACAAGTCTGAAATCCCTTGTTTTCTGCAGAGATCTCCAAGCCTGCTCAGCACAAGGTAAATGAGATGTGTGTGAGGTGCTGGGTGTGATATCTGTAATCTCCTTCCCGTGCCTGATGTTGCATTTTCTGAAGGGTCCCTCACCAAAACAGCTTTGAGATCTAAATTTTCCATGGGGGCTGCTCTGCGATTTCCTCCAGGTTCTAATCTGACCCACTCTGCTCCTCAGTCCCTGAACTACTGGGACACTGTCACACATTTCTAAATGCATGTCCCCCCTGCATGGCCAGTTAGGAATCCTTCCTCCATCCAGTGCTGTGTGAGAGCTTTCACACCCTCACCACCTGACCAAAATGCATTTTTCTGCCATCTCACCTTGCAGGCTGATGCTCTTCAATGTTGACATTAATACCTGCAGATTACCAGTTCTATTTGAGATAAGAAACACTGCTTAAAAAAATATTTTCTAGGCTTTAACAGGTTTGGTGACAAATGCCACCAGCTCTCTCTCTTTGAAGGACACCGCAGAAAATAGCTGTTTATTTTAATAATGGCAATTGTGCCTCTAATAAGCATCTTGTTTGGTAATTTGTAAGAGGTTGTGTACATGCATTTCCATAAACAGGGATATTTGTTCAAGCTAAGCCTGATTAAAAAAGAAATGATGCAAGAGTTATTTGGAGGGCTGTAGGATAACACTCTGTCCTGATTCACTATTTCCACTTGGTGGAATGAGACTTGCAATTACTCCTGAGGAAAAAGTCCTTAGAGAATGAGATGAGATGAGATGAGGTGGGAATGATTAGGATGATGCTAATGACATATTGCCAATAGGAAATGGCTCATTTAAGTCCCCTACAGAACTAGAATTTTTATAAAACACAACTCAACGAAAAAAATATATTCTAATCCCCATTATTTACTGCTCCTTTACTTATTTTTAAAAGCCTAAAGATTTTTCTTCACCTAAAACCCAACAGATTTTAGGAAATTTGATCCTCATTTGAAGACCAGCTAGTGTTAGAAACAGGATGTAATAAAAATAATATTTTGGTTCACAAATATTTTGTTCTAATGATTTTTTAAATTTTTTTTTTAATTTTTGAGGGTTTTTTTTTTTGTATCTCAGCTCATGTAATGTTGTGTTCTTTAACTGCACTTCTCTATTTTTCCCAGGCCAGGTTTCATGCTCTATTTGAAATCTGTGTCCTTTTGGCTTCCCTTGGTGTGCCTCCCTCAATGAGAGAACTTTTTGTTGGGCACCAGAAGCCAGAAAAAGTTGGAAAAAATTACTTCAAAAGCCCGAGATTATTTTATAATTTTTCTGTTTGTGTACTTTTCTCTGGTGATGTCACTCCCACCTAACTCACAGCATCAGGGCTCCTCACAGAATTGTTAGAGATTATTTTTATTATGCATCAATTAGCTTGTCACAACTCAGAGAAGCCCCACAATGCAGGGTTGGCTCAAACACCTCCAATGCTCCAAAAGATTTCTCCCAGCTGAGCGTTTGTCTTCCTCTCTGCTTTCCTCACATAAAATGTTGTGGGTTTGAAACCATAAAGAAACCATAAAGAAACACTTGTCTGTAATTGCTCAGTTCCAAAACTCATCACAGCAATTTGGTGAATATTTGATCATCTCTTTATTTCTACATAGTCTTCAGCTGAATTGCTAATTTCTAATTAGATTTCGAGGATAAACATTTCCACACTCGCTGTTAATGCCTGTGGAACGAACTTTGCAGGAATTGTCAGGTTTCCTGTTTGTCTGATCTCCCAGTTATGATTGCTGGCTTAGCTCTCCCCAGTGCTTGGCAATTTCTGAGCAATGAGAATTCAGCTGACCCCCTCTGGTTCTGCAGCTTGCTGAGGGTGTCTCCAAAGCAGGGTAAGTGCCACCACCTCCAGCAGGATTTGATGCTACTCCTTGTTTTTCACAGATTCTCAAGGGGCACCTTTTATTTGTGCTGATACCATATTAAAAAAAGTATTGTGAGAATTATAATTCAAAACGGGATGAAGTCACTAATAAATAGTCCTAATTAGTAGACAGAAATAAATTACTTTAATCTAAACTCCACAAGCATAAGAAACAGATGGGCTCAAGTGCAAATAATTCTCTTTTTTATTACAAGATATTTCCCCTTTTTAGCATCTATCACTGCAATTCAATTTTTTTATTTGCCAAACATGTTTTTACTGAATCACAAGCTACTTGGGAATGCTGCTCAAATTCTCCTAAGGAAGATGTGGCTCTTGTTAATTAAATTAATCTATTTTAATTAATATCTCTGCACCCAAGAAGGGAAAACCTGAGTTTGTTTCCTTCCTTTATTCCTGTGGGGAACATGAATTCTGTATACGTGAGGGGGATTGTGCCCTTTTTGAGCAAAACAAAACTGTCTTGAACCAGATCTCCCCACAGCACTGTATTCCTGGCAGGCACTGGGTGCAGCATTTCTGCATCTCATTCATAAATCAAATCTCTGCTCTGATTCACTTGGTCCAAGGCGTGTTGGGCTACCAAGAATTGGCTGTGCAGCACAAAGTACTTGTAAAGCAGGTCAGACACTCCTGCAGAGCACCAGAGCGGCCCAGTGCGTAATTGAAATGTGCAGTGTGGCTGCAGAGAGGCTCCTTTTCATCTGGGAGCTGTGCCCGTGCACCCAGGCTGCCCCAGGCTGTTGGTGTGCGCCCCCTAAATCTGACTGAACTCACAGAGCCAGCATTCAGCCTGGCTGAGCTGTGCAAGGCACCCAGCTGGGCACTGAGCTCCTTCCCTGGGTTTGTCTGCTTGTCCTGGCTTATGGGCAAGCTCAATAATGCTCAACAATGCTCAATAATGCTCAACAATGCTCAGCAATGCTTCCTGAGCCTGCCTGGGGAGCCCTGGAACAGCCAGGCCAGGGCTGAGCAGAGCTGGGACTTCTCCAGCCGTGTCCCACCTCCCTGGGCTCTGCCTCTGCCCAGGGGTGCACAATTGATGCCTTGAGAGGCTGCCCTAGAACAGAGGCTGGGCAGGGTTAAAGAATAAAGAATAAAGAATAAAGAGATTTATTAGGGGGTTTTAACAGATCCACCTTGGACAGCACCCTAGATTAACCAAAATGGTCCCAAAATGAACCCAAGGTGAATCAAAATGGTCCCAAAATGCACGACCGCTCACAGAGTCTCCCACTTTTGTAAGTTCTGCTCCATTTGCATCTTGGATTTCATTGTCCAATTACAGCTTTAGGTTGTGAAGTCCCATGATTCTTGTTTTTCTCTCTCCAGCCCACGGTGTTTATGCTCTTGGGCCTGAGATTTGGATCATTTGTCCTTGGTCCTCAGCTGGAGCAGGAATTGTTTTGTCTCCCTACTCTGTGCAGAGAGCTCACCATCCCATAATATGAAGCTCAGACCCACACACTAAAGCAGCACAGAATCTGAAAAATATAAAAGCTCAAACCTGAGGCATCACGATCACCCAGTCCAGCCATTGAGTCATACCCAAATGGAATTCTGCCATCAGTTTTTCATCCTTCAAGGCAATGAGTCTTGCTCCTCTCCCTCTCTGTGGGAGCTGGACAGCATGGGGCTCTTTTATATTCTAAGTTGTCACAAATTGCACTTGGTATTCACTAAAGAGCTATTGATCCCTCTCCCTCAAGTCCTAACCCTCCTTGTAAATCAGTACACCGCATTGAGTGAAGCACAGGAAAATAATAAGGAATCCTGGATCTGACAGTTTCTCTGAAAACTTCCCAGTGCTGACACCACTGTCCCATCAGTGCCACAGCCAAAGCTCCTGGTGTGATTGAAAGAGTTACCATGTGAAAGATTCAATTTCACCTCGTGTTTCATCCAAAACAAGATGATATCACCCAGTGCTTGACTCAGTTTAACTTCCATCTGCTGGTGAACTTCAGAGAGCACAGCCACCTTTCCTGGTTTGATCCCAAAGCAGATGCCTTTGTGCCCTTGTTCTGGGGGCACAGGGAGACAGGAGACAGATTTACACAGCCCAGTTTGGATCTGTAGGTGTTCTGGCTGGCTTCTGAGATTCCTTGCTCAGTGTAGCTGAGCTTCCAGCACAGCTGCTTCTGAAGTTTTTCTTTGCTGGCTGCAAAAGAAGCCTGAGGTCCTGCCTCACAGATCCCTGAGGTTACAGGGTGAGGAATGTCCTTCCTTCTCATCTCACTCTCATCTGGGAGGATTTTTCCTTTCAGACAGACTCAGATATGTTTTAGATATTCCAAAAACCAAATCCTTCAGATAGGGGATTGTCAGAGTTGAGATGGTCACAATACAAAGCAACACTCCATTTTCAGAAGGCTTCAAACCCATTCGTACAAACTCATAAGTTTACACTTTATTCATTGGTCAGGAGAGACTAACAAAGTGCTCATTGGAATAGGCAGTTGCAGGTTTCTCTTTTTTATCCTTCTTTCTTTCTTGGTTTCTGTGTCAACGACCTTGGTAGGAAATTCTTTGAGGGGTAAACATGGATCCTCTTATCAAACTTGTCTCTGGCTCACAGAAGTTGCTGTAAAACCTCTTCCACAGGGGATACCTCAGCTGCCTACTCAAACAGTCCTATATCCAGACAATATCCTGGTGACAGTGCCTTGGGACCATGCAGAGTGGGTTATCTGCTCTGGGAAATGGATACAAACACTGCTTAGCCAAGGTGGAAGCACCAGCTCTTACTTTTTGCCCTAGTTGTAAGTGAGCACACTAAACCAGAGCACTGGGAAAGGGCTGGTTTGATAAATGCATGTTTGATGTTGCCTGAAATCTGCCATTGTGGCCACTGCCATACACGAAGAGAGCACAATCATCCTTTATCACAGAATCACAGAATGATGAGGTTGGAAGAGACCTCTAAGATCGTACAGTCCAACCTATGCCCTAACACCTCACCTAGCACCAAGTGCCATGTCCAGGCTTTCTTTAAACACATCCAGGGATGGTGATTCCACCACCTCCCTGGGAAGAGCATTCCAGTACTTTATTATTCTGTTGGTGAAAAACTTTTTCCTAATATCCAACCTATCCCTTCCCTGACATAGCTGAGACTGTGTCCTCAGGTTCTGTCAGTGCTGCCTGGTGGGAGAGACCAACCCCACCTGGCTCCAACCTCCCTTCTGGGAGTTGTAGAGAGCAATGAGGGCACCCCTGAGCCTCCTTTTCTCCAGGCTGAGCACCCCCAGTTCCTTCAAATGTTCCTCACAGAGTTTGTGTTCCAAGCCCTTCACCATCCTCATTGCTTCCTCTGGAGGTGTTCAAACATCCCAAGGTCCTTCCCAGACTGAGGGGCCAGGCTGGACACAGCACTCAGGGTGTGCCCTCAGCAGTGCTGAGCACAGGGGAAGGATGATCTCCCTGCTCCTGCTGGCCACACCACTCCTGATCCAGGCCAGGAGCCACTGGCCTTCTTGGCCACCAGGGCACTCTGCTGGCTCATGGTCAGCTGCTGTTGACCAAAACCCCCAGGTCCCTTTGTGCCTGGGCACTGCCCAGCCACCCTGTCCCCAGCTTGTTGTAGGGGATTTTTGTGGCCAAAATATCTCAGCACTTAGACTTACTAAACTTCATCCTGTTGGACTCTGCCCATCCATTCTACCAATCTAGTCTCTCTGCAGAGCTCTCCTTCCTTCCTTTCTGCCTGAGGAGATCCCACATGAGAAGAAAAAGGCACATTTAAGCCATCTGACCCACTCTCTCTTCCCCCATGTACCTTCACAGCGTTGAGATTGTGAAGCTGCTTCAGCTGGGTGGTTTATATTAACACTCACCTGCTGATCAACGGGGCTGGCAGGAAAAAATCAAAGGGAACGTCAGGAAACAGTGGCATGATTCTGTTCCCTGCTGGAGAGCTCTTCTCCTGCCTTGTCAGAGATACAGAGCCACGATGTGGGGCACAGAAACCTCCCTCTCCTGACAGCTGTTACCTCTGGGATTAGATCAATATTTGTCTGCAGCAGGAATTAGCAGAACAACTGCCTGCAGGAATATATTTTAGAGGTGATTTCCTATCAGTGCAGGATGCTTCTGAATTTAATTCTGCTATTCAAGACACCATTTACTTTTTTAATGCTTAAAGCCATATGCCCTGCTCACGAGAAATCCTGCAGGTATAGAGAAAACAGGAGAATGCACATTAGAGGATTAGAAATAATATGGATTGTGAAGTCTTATGTAAAACAGAAAATCATATTTTTGAGGTGTCTTGCAAAGAAATTTTGCACTTGGCAGGGTATTTAAGTTACCTGTCATTTACACCTTGAAGATCAGCAGAGAAAACCTAATAATGCTCCCACTCTTAGGAGTGATTGTCTTTGTAAAGCAGCTATCTTTGCAGCTTTATACAAGGCAAAAATGTCAGCTATGTCATCTCCAATAGCTTCTTTATGAATTGCAAGTGGCTTAATTTCAAAGGACCAAGCTGAATAGCTTATTTTCTTTCTATTTCTAAAGTCTTTTCTGCTGCACTCTTAAAGAGAAAAACCAATGGCCAAGTATTTTATGCTACTCCACAGTGAATGTTAGTTAAAAAAAGACACAGAAAACCCCAACAGACTTGAAAATGCTGGAAGAAAAAAAGACCAGAGCAAATGGATATCACCATTAAGTCTCAGGGTATAGTTACTCCCAGGAAAGGCAGGCTTCCACAGGAACCACTGCACTCCGGATGCAGAGTTGGAAGTTAGGCTCAAATATTTGTTTTTCCTGGATCCTAGAGTCTTTTCTAGTCTCTAATATGACTTTCCATTTTTGAAGATATTTTCTAGTCTGTCCTTGAAAATTTTTATTAATGGCCTAGTTAAGAAGGAAGAAGATTACTACTTATCTATATTATATTTATTCCAATTTCTGCTTTAAACATTATTTAATGTAAATTTACCATGACATTTAATTCCCTTCATTTATACACTTGAATTACTACATTTCTACAAATACTTATTACAGTTATTTTGAACTACCAGTCTTGCACATTCTTGAGCTACACAGTCTTATTTATTTATTTTTTTTTTTAAATTCTGATCTGATTCATTATAGAAGCTCAAATAACCCTGTGGAGGCAAGGACAGGTAGATTTGAGCATGGAATGAGGTGCTGTGGTTTAATTGCCACAGAGCAGGGTCTGGAATATTGGAGGAATAATCAACCCAGGAAGAAAAATGTGCTGAAATTTCAGTTTTCTCCTTTGGATACGCCCTGTGAGTGTGTGTTTGCCTTTAGAGCAGGTTGTTGGGAAGTCTGGCTGGAATCACATGTTGTGGGCTAATTTAGCTCACTGCTGAGCCCTGCTGCCTGGCAGAGCTGAATAGATATATCTGCTGTCAGTCTGCACCTCTGAAAACTGCACTGGCAAGGCATCTCCAGCAAATGGTGATTTTCACAGCTAGTGCAGTTGTGCAGAGCAACCAGGAACCCAGAAAGAGGAAAACGTAGAGGCTGACATCTTCCAAAGTATTTAGGCAATGACATGCCATAACTGGTGGATGGCCTAGTGCGGGATCTCAGCACCTCAGGACTGATGTGCAGAGTCACCGAGACCACCCTTGGGGGGCTCAGGAGTCCTGGAATGTTGCCAGAAGTGTCTGGTGGCTGCACTTTGATCCTGCACGGGAGACAACACCTGTATGAGGATGGGAGGATTTCACTGGGTGAATGGTGAAGGGATAGGTTAATTAGAGTGTGAGACACAGGGTTTAGGATCTCTGTACAGGGGGGTCTAGAGAAGTAAGATGGAGGAATTGGGGCGTGTCCTGTCCTTCTTCTTCTTCTTCTTCTTCTTCTTGGCCTCCATCTTCTGTGGTGATGTTGGCACTTTGGGATTGGTTATTACTAAAAGTGCACTGGTCAATAAGGGTGACAGGTATTGGAAGAAAAAGGTAAATATTGTATACGTAGTTTTGAGTATAAAGATAGGTGACCGCCCCGGGGGCTCTCAGTGTGCTCATGGCTGGCTGCTGTGCAGACTCTGTTGGGCCAAGAGAAAATCTTTTAGATAAAAAACTAATAAACACTGAAGACCGAGAAAAAACCTGAAGACTCTTCGTCCTTTGGAGCGCGGGCTGCCCAAGGCCACCCCGAGCCTTTCCAGGTCTTTAAAACAGCCGAGAAACCGACAGCCTAGCAGGATGGACCTGGCTCTGTCATGTTTGTGTGCTTGTAGCACAAAAATGCTGTTTGTGTCTGGCAGGGGTTGTGGCACACCATGGTTAAATCTTTGGAGTAAAGGAGGAGCTGCAGTCACTCAACAGAGTCCTCCCAGCCAAAAAATGGATTCAATCAGCACATCCAGGAGGCTGAGGCTGGGCTCACAGAGGGATCAGAGTCCCAGAGCAGGGAGGCTAAGTGGAAATACATGTAGAAATATTTGAGCACTGAAAAGATGCTGAGAAACCCCTGACAATAAATTACCTGTTCCACTTCAGTGGTGGAAACTGATTTCAGACATACCTAGAGAGAGAAATACAAATGAGAGAATTTCAGTTCCAAATCCATGAGGAATCAAACTTGCAGACTGACAGCACCTGTTTGATTGTTTTCAACGATTTTTTTTTTGCCATCTGAATAATGTCATTTTTTAAGCAATTTAAATTTTCTTTGCTGAAAGGAAACCTAGAGGACACAGATTCTCCATCACAGAAGCAAACACCTTGGCTGAAGATAAGTTGATCTGCTAGAAAAGAGCCATATCCAAAGGTAGCACAACAGCTGTACTGAATTTTTTTCGAGCCTAATAGGGAATTGATATTTCAGCTCAGGGACAAAATACTGCATCACTTGTGTTTGAAGAAATGACTGCAGAACATTTGCTACAATTGATCATTTACTGCTCCCTTTTCTGGCTTTAACACTCAAAAGTCCTAATTCCTGAATGCTGGGTTGTGTGAACAGAATGCACCCATGTAAGTGGCTGTCTCCAGAATTGGCCTTTGCCAGAGCCTCCTGCACAATGCCCCTTCAGAGTGCACTTAACATTATAAATATAAAGAGCAGAAAAGGTGAAAAATGCTTCTTGGCGCCAGTTCTATGGTCTAATCAGAGTTTAAATGTAAAGTTTATTCACCAGGAGAACAACAAATGCTGAAATCTCGTGGCCAGGAATTCAAGCACGGCAGGTTGAAATTATAATCTCTGTCTCTAATGCTCCTCTTAGAGGCTGTGGGGAAGGAATGGTGCATTTTCCTGCCACTACTCAGCCACTTCATCTTTGAATAGGAAGAAATTTTTTCTCTTGCAAGCAATCAAGTATTCAGATTGCTCGTGTGTGTTTCCCCCGTTGATGGCAGGTGATCACAGAGGGCAAAGGTGAGGCAATGGATTTAAAACAACACTGCACAAGAAATGGGGCATGCACTGATATTATGTGCTCTGTTGCACATTTGGCTACTCATTCTTTGCACCAGTCCTCTGGGACAAAATCAATGAGACATTGCATGTTATGCTTCAAAGTCATCATAATTGTTTGTTTTGAAGCAACAATTCTTTTCCCTTTTGTCAACCGAGCAATTTGCTGAAGTACCCAATTTTTCAACAGGAGTCAGAAATAGAGCCAGAAGCTTTTTAAAAATAATTTAAGCAGAGTGGGGGGGGGGGGGGGGGAACACACCTGCAAAAAAAAAAACCCTTGCTGATGTGCTGTGTTGTTCATTACGTGGTATTCTCCCCAAAGGGGAATCATAATGAAATATACCCCCACATAATCCCCACAGCACATCAAAGGAACACGAGCCTTAAACATTATTTATATCTGTGTGACAACAAGGTGTGTTTGCATAATTAAAGCACCTCAGAAGATGTGTACAGCAAGACATCCCACTGGCAATTAGCTGCTTGAGTGGTCAAGTTTCCACATACAAATTCTGTGTATTACTTCTTCAGCCAAGAGCTGCACTGTACTTGACCTTTTCTGCCTTCCCAAAGGATGTTGCTGTATTATTTTTTGCACTGTATTACCTTTATCTGAACACATGCTTTTAGTAAATGCCTGAGTCATACGTTTAAGGATGACTAATTAGTCTGATGTTTGTATCTGTGTGAACACCCTGAAGTCCTGGCAGGGCCTGCAAAGGCAGTGGCTCCAGCCATTGTACAAAGCTGGGAATGAGCTCTGGTGCTGTCAGAACCCTCCACAGCTCCATCCTGGATGGATGGGAACAGAGACACGCAGCAGGGATGGCATTCCCTGTGCTCAGCCAGGGGAGAAATGAGGCTTGAAAATCAGGCAAGGCTTTGTCCAGGCTGGCCCTAAAATCCTACACCGTGGAGCTTGGAAATGGCACCTCAGGTCTCCATCTCTGCAGCCTGTGCTAAACTCAAGGCCTCCTCACTAATTAGGAGATTATTCAGGGATGGCTGTAGTTGAAGCATATTTGAAAAGAAAAAAAAATGGCTGAAGTATATTGTTAACATCCCTCTGTCGCAGTAAGACCCTCTGGGGATGCTACTTGGCTGCTTGTAAGTGTATTTAACATAAAGCAGAGATGATTGAAAAATGTAGCTTGTAGCTCCCTGGGGCAGTTTGCCACTGAAGGATGTAGGACAGAGAGCAGCTGGGGAGGAGCTGCTGCAGCCCTGCAGGCCCGGGGAGCCTCCTGTGCTCTCACATTTCTCGGGATTCTGCTGCTCACAGTGACCCCAGATGTGTCACAAAGTCTCTTTTCCCAACCTGGTGCTCGAAGAAGGAGTCAGAGCTCTTAATTTCTCAGTCTCAAGGTTGTTTATGGTTTCTTATCTATAAAATTCTTTCTCCTGACCTGCCGAGGTCCATCCAGCAGGACAGTTCCAGGCACTCTGCCTGCCCCCAGGGCAGTGTTATCTTTTTATACTAAAAACTATGTGTAGTAAAAACTACTAAGTGTTATCTTTTTATACTAAAAACTACGTGATAGGTATTGAGAAGTAATTGTAAATATACAATTGTAAATTTTGTATTTACAATTACTTCCCAATACCTATCACCTGTGTTAGTGAGCTTCTACTCTGAACCAATCTGTCAGTGCCACCATCACAGCAGAAGATGGAGGCCAAGAACAAGAAGGAGAAAGACAGGACATGCCCAGATCCCTCCATCTTGCCCCCTGAATCCCCATTCTAAAAACCCCAAAAATCTATGTTTCCACCCTGTGATAACTTCACTATGATTCTACCTAAACTGTCATGGATTGCAGATCTTCATCTAAGGTTGGTAATTTGCTCCATGGGTCATAATCAAACCCACAGGTGTTCTGGGCTCTGTGCCAGGGTCTCTGAGCCCCCTGGCAGGGTCCTGGCCATCCTGGACAGACAGAGGGATGTGCTGAATTCCCACTCCATGGCTGGGTCCCTCAGCACTTGTGAAAGCCCCTTGTTTAGAGCCCTCCTGAAGTTCCTTGGTGTGCTGTGGTATAAAATAATTGTTTATTAAGATCCCCTAAGGTGCATGAAGCTGCATTCTGAGCCCTGCATAAATGCAGAGACAGGAGCTGTGAGGCCAAATTCATTCGTGGCTTCTGTCAGGGCTCCGTGGGCTCAGCCCGTGCAGGAGTTTTGCATGGCTTCTGTAAAATAGGTGAGTGTTTGACTAAAATTAGCCAAATCCTCCAGAGCCTAATGGAGCTCTTATGGGTTCTGGCAACTTAACCCAATGTTTAATTTGCACTAATCTAGCCAAGACTGCAGAAGCATGAAATACACTCTACAGAGAGAGCACTGCTCTTTGAAGTTAGTGGCTTAATTCCCATTGTCTCTGATGGGAGCAGGGCTGGGGTTTATGTGGCATTTACTCCTGGTATTGTAGACAGAAATCTTTTAAAATATGAATTAATTTGGCTTGTGTTTGGGGACATTCCAGTCTTCTGAATTTACTGAAATCTTGTTAGCTGGCAGGCAAACCTGCACTTGTGGGATCCATGGAGTCTCCATGCAGATATCAGGGGCTGTGAGAGGTGCTCATTTGACTCCTGAGGTGTGTGCTGAGGTGTGAGCCAGCACAGAGCAGGGGGAAAAGAAAAGAAGGTAAGTAAATGATCTTTAAGATCCCTTCCAAGCCTATCTATTCTATCCATGAACACAGCCCTTCCTGCACAGCATGGAAACAAACACCCCAGAACCCAACCTTTTCTGCCTTAGGGGGATTCTCTGAGTACCAACAATCCCAAATGGATTTTTTGATTATTTGTGTTCACCTGGTTGTTCTGGGACATGACAGCTGAGGCTCAGTCAGCTCTGCAGGGTCCACAGCTGGCAGAGGGGCTGTGCAAATGGGAGGTGCTGGTGGAGCACTCCAGTGTGCAATTCCTCAGCCAGGGATAAGTGACTGTTTCAGTTTATCCTTTTGACAAGAGCAGAGGCTTCTCTATTTGAGACAGCCACAAAAGGTGAGCACGTAGTGTTTAGGGGGAAGGCAGCTCAAGCAGTGATCTGGGCACAGAGAAATAGGGAAAAAGGAAGGAAAAAATGTCTTTGAAATGATCCCACTTAGCCGGCGAGTAAGTGTTACATGGCACGAACCCAAATTGATATGCTGCCTTCACAACACTTTGATTCACTCCTGCAGCCAGGTGCTGAGAGTGACTGTAATAACACAGGGTGTTTCAGCAGAGCAGCGCGGAGGGGAGCAGACAGGCAAGACAGCAGGCAGAAAGCAGCTGTCTGCTGTGCAGGCAAGGCAGGCGCTTCAAAGGGAGGAAATCCTTCTAAGGAACTCATTGTCAGGAGCTACACAAGAGCTCCCAGTGATATTAATGCCCACTGTTACTGCTCCTACCAAAAAGAGTTTTTGTCCTGTGAGATGTCTTTCCCCACGATGGGGTGACAAGCAGTCCCTGAGCCTTTTGTTTCATATTCCAGTTCCTTGCACATTCCCTGCTTTTCTGGCCCGTGCTCGCTGCTGCTCTGACGAGTTCAAAGTGGCAGAGCCACTACCCTCATTTTACAGGAGCAGAGACACACAAAGAGTTTATTTTAGTCCTAGGAAGCAGCACAGATCCCCACGCTTTTATTCTGCCCCTGAATCCATCAGGAAGCTCAGACATCCAGCAGGACTGTGTTTAAAGAAGAGGCACTGCTGTTTCCATTCTGCATCCTCTGTCTCTCTGTGCCAGCAGCCTGCTGCTGAAGGGATCACCACTGGCTTCAGAGGCAATTTCCACAGCCTGTTTCCTGCAGGCTACGCTGTGACACACAGGTGTCATCCCTTCCTGCAGCAGTCTCCAGCATTTACCAGAGCAGCTCTCATGTCACTGCTGCCTTTCTTACACTTTAAGGTACAGCTCGAGGCAGGTGGAGCAAAATCGACACAGAAAAACCCTAAAGATGCTCTTTTCCTTGGCTCTCAGTGCTCACATGGCATCAGGAGGGTGCTGTGGAAAGGGGGCAGGCAAAACCTCGCTGAGGAAAATGCTGGAGAGAGGTGATAGGGGAGAATGTTCATATGTCAGCCCCACTCTCTGGTACAGCCACCTTTGCACCAAGAAAATTGGTTTGTGTTTGATTCTGCTGAGGTAGCAAAGCAAAACAGCAAGTCAATTTGGGATAGGAGATGGAAAAAAGAGAAGTGACCTCATTTGTTAACCCCAGAAGAGACAGGACTCCATTAACCAAACCTGTAACCAAACCTGTAGGTGAATCAATTTATTTCTTACACCCTTATCTTGATTTTCTACTCCCACCATCTGGATTTGCACACACTGTAAACACCCCTGGTGCTCAGATTCCCTTGTAGCACTTCATGTGAAAATCAAGGATTTGGGACAGGATCCCAGGCTGTTCCCTGCAGTCCTCTCAGGTGATCCATGCTGGATACAAACTGCATGGCAGGCACTGATCATTTAGTTATCTTTGCCTATTCTGAGGCACTTATTGTATCTCAAAGTATTTTAAGAAATTAAGTCATTTATCAAAGTATATTTGGGGTGATTATAACTACAGGAGAAACCCTTTAAGGGGCAGACTGTATAGGAGGATGTTGTAGTCTAAATTCAAAGGCACAAAAAGAACAGAAATAAAAGGAATAACCTGCAAAATGAAAATGTCACGGAAAAAAAAGGTTATTCACTAGATCGTCGTTGTATTTCATCTTTAAAACATTTAATCTTTATATCACCATTTCCACATTACAATATTAAGGCTTGGGATCTCTCTGACTTCTCCCCATAAACATTTTAATTAGTTTGGTGTAGAGTTCTATATAAAATTAGAGCAGTTTAGAGTTTCTGGTTTCAGCCCCAAAGGAATGGGGTTGCTTCAGCATCAGATTAACCCCATGGAAAGCATTAGGGCCAACCAACCCTTTTCTCTTCCATTTTTATCAAAACAACAATTTCTTTTGAGATTTAGGAATAAACTTCAGAGGGAGAAAATATGACTTAGACCTGAGCCTGATCCAATTTTAGTGGCAATGTCTTGCTACCCTGTGCTTCCCAGTTGGGCAGCAAACACTTCCTGTCCTCTGGAGGACAAGAACAAGAAGGAGAAGGACAGGACACATCCAGATTCCTCCATCTTGCCTCTTGAACCCCCATTCTAAAAACCCCAAAATTCTACTTTTCCACCCTGTGGTAAATTCACGATCATTCTATTCAAACCCTTGTGGCTTGTAACTCCTCACACAAAGTTGGGAATTGTTTCCATGGGCTAAAATCAAAGGCACAGGTGTTTTTAACTCTGTGCCAAGGTCTCTGAGCCCCCTGCCAGGGTCTGGAGTCCTCCAGGGCAGCCAGAGGAATGTCCTGGGTTCTGACATCCTCTTGTAAATTTTCTTTAAGTTAATGCAAATAATCAATTTGGAAATCACAATCCACGTAATACTTAACCAAGTAACAGATTATATAATCCACAAGAATTAACATCTCATGAATACGATCAGCATGCCTGGCAGCAGTTATGTTCAGAAACATGTGCTGGAGAAAATTTAGGTCTGAAATATCCTTGGCTGTCTCAGAGCCTCTTAAGAGGATGCCACAATTCCCTGGAATGTGTGATGGTGTTGTAGAAGTTTCCCTTAATTGGATTATCTGGGAATGCCAGTGATTGTCACCAATATTGTCCCTGCTTGGTGACACTGAGAGGCACAAGGAACAGAAATGTAGAGATTCAGCCACCTCTCCCTGCCAGCCTGGCTACATTACTGTGTTCCCACCTGGAAAATCAGCTACTCATCAATGAGGCCTTTTCCAGGTTTGGGAAACACTCCCCACCCCTGTTGTTCTCCTTCCTGCTTAGGAGGGGGGACAGACATTTGCTTGCAGTGAGGCTTTAGGCAGAGAAAAAATATCTTGCTGTGTATTTTTCTGGTGAAATTACAGGGTTTGCAATCAATGAATGTTCAAAAGCTGGAAAGAAAAAGATGTTTTGACCTATTGAAACTTCTGATGGAATTATATACATTATTTAGAGTTTGCAGAAATGGCACTTGGCTATTTTATGTCTTTCTGAAAAAGTAAGTGAGGTACTGGACTCCTAAGTCTAGATTTATTCAGTTATCCTATTTATCCTACTGGACATATTAAAAGAGGATGTCATAAGAATATTTCTTTCATTCCTCAGTTTCTACAGGAAAATGATAACATGCTTTAAACATCATGCCAAACACATTGACATTTAAAGTGAAACTTTTCCCAAAACTTTTAATTAAATCCTTTTTTTATTCTGAAATTTTATACCAAACTGTTTCAGCATGTTGCTTAAATGAGTAACAGAATTCAAGATATATCACCAGTAGGCTGAGTGTGTTGCTTAAGAGCCTCTTGGAGGACTTTATTTCAAATAAAGCTTTTCTGAATTTTCTATTGCATAGAAATTCTCAGAAGGCATCTACTGGAGCTGCAGTAAAAGATAAATTCAGTGCTCTTCAAACTGAACCAGGGTACTTGAGTTGGTCAGTACAGAAAGCAAAAAAAGATGGGAAAGTTGGAGGAGCACATGACATTTCTGAAATTACTCTCTCAAATGTCCTGGAAAGGTAAACACTTCTTTGTTGGAATACAGAGATGCTGGGATTCAGTCTGCTGCCTGCCATCTGTTTTCTTAAAAACACAAAAATCTTAATAAAGCTTTTCCATTATTAATTATAGCCTTGAATTTGCAAACAAAGATGTTCTGATTAGTGAAGTTTCTCACAAAACTTCTGGGAAATCCCCATATCCTCCCCCAGATATTCTTCCCAGTGCCCAGCACTTTGCAGATTTAGTGTTAAGTGATCAAACAGCAGCCCAGAGTCATCCAAGGTAATTGAAATCCAGAATTTGGGGCCAGGTGTACGAAGATGTTCAAACTAATTATTTAATAATTGGAAACAATAACCAGTGTAGTTAAATCTCTTGCTGATTTTCTAATGTTTATTAATTTAGGCACCTGTGTCTTCTGCACCACTTTTCTTCAAAATGCTTACGAGGATATGCATAGCATATAAATTGGAAATGGATGTGATTAACTCCATACCTACTCTAGGCTCTTAAGTGATTAGAAGATTATTTTAATTGTTATATAGATTTCCTTCTTGTGAGTCTGCTTATTGAATAGTTGTTTAAATTCCTAGATAGATGTCAAGGTGAAGAATTTTCATTAAACACTCACTCCACCATTTTCCCTGACATTTTTTAATGATCTGATACAGGAAGAACCACAGCAAATATTTCCTTAAAATTAGGCAAATGCAACACTCAGAAATAGTTAAATAAATGAAAAGCAACATCAACACCTGCCGTTATCATCAGGAAAATCACTGCTCTTTCACTGGAGTGATTTTACTTCAGTCCATGCTTTATGCAAACTGCACTGAAGGACCATTTGAAAGAAAGAAGGGTTATAATCATTAAGAAAAATCAGCAACATAATGTATTCTAAATCAGTCTGTGTCTTCTTTCCAAGGGCTTTGTGTGCTAGAGCTGATGTTGCACCCTACCCTTGCTTCACTTAGCTATGTGTATTATTTTAATTACCTTCTATACCTTCAAGGCAATTCCCATTATATTATTTTATTTTGCTAATGCACCTGCTTAAAGAAAGAAGGCAGGGTAAACTGGCAGTAAGTTTGGGCTTCTTGGTGTCTTTTTCTGTTTCTTTTTTTCCCCACTTCCTTCACTGTGACTAAATAATAGCAACTGGAAGGAATAATTTTACAAGAGGGAGTTATCTGTTATTTTTATTTGGTCCCAATACTGCTAATTAACAGCAGATATGAAAGGTCCTGTAAAGGTTTTGAAAATATAACAAAATCTAGTAAAACCTTCTATTCTTCTTTTGCCAACAGCATTTTTGCAGCGCTATCAAATGGGCTGCTTTAGCCTTAGAGTCAGAGAAAAGAAGTATGAATACAGCAGAATAACAACACGATTTATCAGCATGAAGGAAATAAATGGACAGTATTAACTGTATCATTCCAGCAGTCTGCCCAGCAGTGCTAATGCCTTAACAGAATGTGTGAAGGGAAATGAAATGGCAGCATGATTACACTGATTACAGTTGTTGCAAAGATGGGAGGCTACAGTCATGCTTCAGTGGGGCTGTAATTATACTGCAAGGAAATGCTGTGTGCAGCCTCCTCCACTCTTGGAGTATCCCTGCTGTTTCTCTCCTCTTGTTTGGTTCTTAGGTCCTGTAGATACTTGCTCATAGGTGTAACCCTTTGTTTTGGCACTGGGGAAAAAATTCCCTTTTCATGCTTATCAGTATATTTGGGTATCAACTCTCCCAGCTCCTCTGTGCTGCTACAGAAGTGCCGACAAATAACAGGATTCGCTGTGATTTAATACTACTTCTAATTTCTCACAAAATAAACCTCTGAGCTCTCATGAAATGAGGTGGTAAAGAGTGAATGGAGTATGGCTGCTCAGTATCAAACAGTTCTGCTCTCCTCCTCGCCCCTGGGTGTTAGTCCTGAACAGAAGAAAGCCAAAGCTTTGTGATTTGTCTTTGATTAGTGCTGCCTCATGCTGCAAGCAGTACTTCAGGAAGAAAGATGGATTTGCTGCTGTTGTTTCTCACTTCCCATTGGCAAAGCGTGGCAGCACCTAGCCTAGAGCTGGCCATTATATTTCATTTAAGAAAAGGTATTGAAAAGGAAAATACATTTTGATGTGTCTGCATTTTGTCTATAATTCAAAGGCACTGACATTTTACAGCAGCTTTTTTCCTTCTTCTCCCTTCAGATAACGATGTGACACCAAGGCAGAACACAGAGGCAGGATGGGGTGGTGGCTGGGGGTGCTGCCAAGTCTTCTGCTTTCCTACAGATAGCCGTTCCCCTCCCTGGCTGGACCCTTTTTGTGGTTTCTCACTTTGCCAGCCTGTGATTTACAGGCCTTGCTCTGCATCCCACAGCTAGCACAGCTCTGAGCACTCTGGGTGTGGACAGAGCTCCTCTGAGTGTGGCTCAGCCCACGGCTCAAAGTGCTCTGCAGAGCAAACAGCAAAGGCTGAATCATTCCAAAAATCTATTTATTTGTTCCTTACCAAGCAAAATAATACCTTAAGCTCTGCTCTCCATGAGGCTGAAGTGCTGCTAGGAAAAAGAACTAAGGTCTATTGTTGTCATAGAGAAAAGGATGTTGGGAATGCTGAAAGCAGAAAAGGGATGAAAGAATTGAAAAACCAAGGAAAATCCAGGATTTTGTTGTGGCTTTGAATCTTTGAAGAGACTCAGGAGCCAGCAACAGAAGTTGAGAAGCAATCAAGTTGTTTCAAGGGGGAGATGGAACAACCACAACACTGGAGTCTCTTTGACCTCTTGTGTCAAGAAACAGCTACTCACTTTTCATAGTTTAGGAAGGTTTATTAAACCTTATCAAAAATACAACAGAAAACAAGAGAGAAAAAAGGTTACGGTGCTGGGAGCAAAAGATTCTCCCCACCATGCACTCAGCCCCCTCACAATGGAGGTTTTTCCCTTTTTAACCCTTTAACCCCTCCCAAAGTTCTGTCCATCAACCCCTTCTTTGCTGTTCAGTGATGGAGATCTCATCCTCAGATCCTGACTGGAGGTCAGATGTTCCACAGTGACAAGCCAGCCTTCCTAGATGTCCCAACCCCAGCTGTCCCTTGATAATCATGTGAGGGGATTATAAATCTATAAAAAACATGACTTTAAATCTATAAATCTATAAAAAACATAACTATAAATCTATAAAACTTTTCTTAACCCATATTTGTCTATTAATTGTGAGAGTCAATCATCACATTACTCATCTATCACACTTGGATCCATCCAGTTCTGGTAACTTCCCTGCTCCTGGAGCCTTGGGCCCCTTTCTGTGCATGGCTGTGTGCTCATTTTCCACAGCCCTGCAGGTCACAGAGCATTCTGGATTTCCAGTGTCCTCAGTCAAAGCAGGCTGAGCCAAACCCAACTCTCCACCTTGCTAAGAGGGGAGCTGAGCGTGGCACGACTGGAAGTTGCTGTGTGCTTGTCAGACACGGTGATATATGGAGGTAATTGCTGCTGTGTGCGTTTAATTACAGTACTGTAATTAGCAGGTTGCAAGAGCAGATGCAGAGGGTCTTTTCACAGAGCAGACTCTGATAGGCCAGGAAAACAGTCTCAAGAAGAAAAGGGCAGAGCAATGTCACATTGTAATGCAGCTCTTTGTGCCTGGAGAAGAGGGTTAATTAGCTGATTGCTCCACTCTTCATCTTCATTTCTTAAGGTGGAGGAAACTTGGTAGGAAGGAGATTAATTTATCTTCATGAATTTTTAGAATTGGCAAATAGCACTAAACCTTTGTTCAGCTCAGCATCGTGGCTTGGGCTCGGTGCTGGGCAGGGACCACAGCAAAAGGAACAAAAACTGTGAAATCCTCATCCTCCCAGGGAAAAGGGGAGCAAGAGCTCCAATCTTGGAGTGGAGCTCACCATGGCAACTGGAGCTCCTCTGGGGGAGCAGGGCTGGCTCCGGGTTAATGCTGCTTGCAGGGGCTGCAGCTCACCTGTGCTGCCCCAGCGCCTGTGCCAGTCCCTGGGCAGCAAGGGCCACCAGGGCACAGCGAGGTCTGGAGGTCACTCACGTTCAGAGCTGTGTGACAGGGAAACCCTGTGGCTGCCTGCTGACAGGCAGGGTGGGATTGTACACTGGATGGGATGTGTTTCACAGCCTTTAAGGGATCTGCGGTTGGGTATCTGTGGGAAAGGGAACACGGCGCTGCTCATGCTGCAAAGCACATCAGACTTACCCTCTGTAGTTCAGGGGTTGTTTCATTTGCTTTCATACACAAAAAGCACCAAAATAACTTTTTTTTTTTCTTTTCCTATTAAGAAATTTCACATTTTCACAGAATTCACAGAATCACTGGGTTGGAAGAGACCTTCAAGAATTTCAAGTCCAACCCAGCCCCCAACACCTCAACTAAACCCTGGCACCCAGTGCCACATCCAGGCTTTGTTAAACACACCCAGGGATGGGGACTGCACCACCTCCCTGGGCAGCCATTCCAGAACTTTATCGCTCTTTCTGTAAAAATCTTTTTCCTAATATCCAACCTAAATATCCCTTGGCACAGCTTGAGGCTGTGTGCTCTGGTTGTGTCAGTGCTGCTGGAGAAAGAGCCCAGCCCCAGCTGAGCACAGGCACCTTTCAGGAGCTGTGCAGAGTGATAAGGGCACCCCTGAGTCTCCTTTTCCCCTTTTTGTTGTGTTTTTTAACTTATCCCACTGAAATATAAGGTCCTGGCATTCATATTTATTAAAGTTATCTGCTAGAGGGATAGAAGGGCACAGTCTCTCTAAATGTGCTTGCAGTAGTCAGTACAAATTGCACATTTAATTATTGTGTACTTAAAATCTGATAATCACAGAAAATCAAATACACAGCCTGGTTGATTTAGAAAGTATTTTTAATAGGGCACTATTAAATTATAGAGTTAAACATTATTAGATATATTTATTCATGAGAGATAATTTGATATGTAACAAAATAAGCCAATACATGGTGTAACCTCTTGCAGTCTAATTTTCATGGATGAGCTCTTGCATATTTAATATCCTTTGAGGATATATTTTAACCTAGACTAATTACTACTTTCCTCTTATTTCTGTTCGGTTTGACATCGACATTTGGCTAAAATAATGTAATATTGTTATTATGGAGCAAATTAAGTAAATCTGGCTTATTTAATTTAGAGCCATTGTTGATACTGTAAATGGCCTGATGTAGGTTATGACAACAAACATTGTAGGCAAACAAAACCAGCTAAATTCTCTACACTGAGCCCACACTGCAAGATGAACACCATCAGGAATATTTTCTGATCTATAGAGCTGTTCTATAATATCTGTTTCTAATCTCATTGTGGCAAATTTATAAAGAGGAGTAAAGTAAGAGATTAATGGTGATATAAGTTATTCTTACTGTATTAAGACAATTTAGCTTAAAAGCCTATCAGGCTGGCTGGGGACCTGGTCAGAAACTTTCCACAGACAGAACACCTGAGCACAGAGATTTTGTACTTGAAAGTAGGTTAATTAATTAATTGAGAACCCATGTCATGGCTTTGATATATACATTAATTTAATGTCTGAGAAAAATTTTAATTAGATGTTTTAATTTTGCTCTCAGTGACATCTTAATAAAATGCACTGATAGGTCAGGTTATGTATTTGTTCATTTTGGGATAATGCCAGCAGTGTCAGCTGGCTTTAGCAGATCAGCTTTGCTTAGCTTGGCTCATCAGCCAAACATCTTGCTACGTTTTTCTTTCTTTGATCCATCAGTTTTTAATGTGCTAAAGTTTAATAAGTGTGTGGAAATATTTTTTAAAACTATATATTTTGAAACATAGAGGTGGGTTACATCGATGTAACTTTTAATTGCATTTGATTTTTAAAGTTACAATAAATGCTATGGGCTGAAGATTTTGTAGGTGAGTAGTACAATACAATAGCTCATCTTTGTCCTGAGTCAGTATTGATTTGTAAAAACTGAAATTCTCAGTGTCTTTTGGGAGGCTAAGGTCCCTTTTTACATGCTGCACCAACTAAAGGCACTAATGATTTTGACTACACACAGATCCTTTATGTTTTTCAGCCTTTTAATTTTTTCACCTGTAAATCAACTAAACTTCAAAATAACAAAACCTTTGTTCACTGAAAAAGAAAAAATCTTTTTAAAAACCTCAGGTATTGGATACATAAATATCTCCTCATTTACACCAGCAGCTGCATAAATCAGCTTCATATGTTAAAATGAAGAACCTTTCCCCAAAACCTAGAAAGTATTTGCTAAAACATCCCAGAACCTCTCTGCAGAGGAGAGGCTGAGCCTCTGGTTCCTCTCAGCCACAACAGCTCCATGTGAACCCAGCTGGCTCAGAGCTATGCACTGATACCAACACCAAATCATTTTTCCCCTCTATCAGCTACGGAGAAAGCAAAATTGCTTCTAATCAAAAGCACGGCCCTCCCTTTGCAATTGTTTGCTCAAGTATTTTTCTGACTGGTCTGCTTGTTGGGCAAATGTGCAAGGAAATGGAAAACATAATCTTTCAACATGAGAGAATGCCAATGCACTGTGAAGAACTGTTTCTAGCTCACTTCTCCTCTCATGTGGATTTACACTGCTGCTAATTGCCTAAAATTGGCTACCAGGTTGGCTTCAATTTGTTTGATGATGCATGTCCTGGTGTCTGGGAACGCCCAGCAACATGCCAGGGGCAGCATTTACTCAACCAAAGGCTTCTCTGTGACTAAATTAAATAATGTATTAGCAGCACATCAAAGTTTTAGAAACTTTGCATGGCTCTATTTTCGTTCCCTGCAGCCTTGTCCAAAGTGCACCCACTCCTACTTCCCAAAACATCTCAGCTGGTGAGGCTGGGATAGTGGAAGGTGTCCCTGCCCATGGCAGAGTGATCTGTAAGGTTTCCTCCAACCCAAACCATCCTGTGGTTCCATGATTCTGCACACACTTCATTCAGGGGGCATTTTTGGGACCATATAATCAGCCAGTAAAAACAAACACCCAAAGAATATTGCACCTCATTTTGCTGACGTCTTGCACAAAGCATCATCAAAATATGGAGATGTTTGGTAACCTTTTCTTGTGGGTTCTTGGCACCTGAGTTTATGAATTAGTGCACTTAGCAAGTAGTTTTTTCTCTTATCTACTAAAAATAACAACATGAACTCTAAGAGGTTGTCAACGTATTACTTCCCAAGGGAGAATTTTGCTCTTCTCTCTCATTTATCTAGGCATGTGTAGAGGCTTTTGACCCATTTAGCATAGATAAATGACCCATGATGTGAAATTTCCCAACAGTTTAATAATGCATTTAACTCAAAGTGACACTTGCTTGCAGCTGCCTTAAAGCAGTTTCCAGGCTATATATGTCTCTTTGAAATGATGTATGACAAGTAGGAAAGCTTCCTTGATAGAACCCCAAATCCCATGGGCAAGTAACAAGAAAATCCTTTTTAGATTGCCAGCAGCAAATTTATACTTCGCAAGTCTTTATTTAATTTTATCTGTTTTTCAATATAATTTATGGTTACGACCATTAGTCTAAAGCTCACAGTAACTTCTACACAAATTATTTTTTTCTTCCCTGTAATGCATTGTAAAGGCTTTTATTGATCCCAAATTTTCCCAGTGTACCAGAAGTGTACCCTTGTCTTACCATGGAAAATGTTTTTGTAATCCACGCACTAACTTAGCTGTATCAAAATTCTTTTACTTCTGAGCCCTGGGTAGTGAAACAGAAAACTGCAGCCTGTGTATGTTTAAAATCAGAAACTTTCCTAAGAAAGCTCCCTTATGTGTTTGAAAACACAAGTCTGAATGATAGCTCTTAATTTTTGCTTGCATAGATTTAAAGCAGTCGGTGTTGAGCGTGCAGAAAGGCTTTTATTAAATCTGCTTCTGGTTTAGTGAGCAATTTCCCATGATACATGTCATATTAAAAGCAAGAAAGATTTAAGAAAGCAAGAAATTAGCATTAGACTTGAGGAGACAAACACTTCTAAGTAGACAATCAAATTTATTATTTAATCACATTTATTTCCAGTATTAAAATAGAAGTCAATTAAGTGAAGCCAGACTCTGTTGGGTCCTGAATCATTTAGCACAGATAAATGGGGTGGGTTACCAAAGTCTGCAAACAGAAAACATGGATCCAAATAAGTAAAAACCCCACAAAATCAAAACCCAAACAATCCCAGAAAAATAAACTTGAAAGAGCCCTGTCCACAAGGAAAGGTTAATGTGGGCAGAGGAAGAAGAGAAAAACCCAAGCAGATGATTAGAAGAGAAGCAGAGAGTTCACAGGATGCTTGTACCCCGGACTCTGATCATTTTCCAGCTCTGTATGTCCCTTTGGCCTCCAGCCTTCACCCTTCTTGTGTTTCTCATCCACAGTGGCATTCCTCACTTTCCTTCCCTTGCAGGTCGCCAGGCCCAGCCAGCTTTGGAACTGTTTGTACAGCACGTGGAGAATTTGGCTCTGGCCCACAGTTTATAACACAGGTATTAAATCAGGGGATGGGGAATTTTACTCCAGCTTGGAAATGCCAGAGGAGCAACGTCCCAGCAAAGAGCTGCTGCACAAAGCTGTACTGCCTCTTGCTGCTTCCCTGCTCAGGGCAGTTTGAGCCCATCTCCTCTGCTCCATTTCAGTGCAAAGCCAAAGGAGCCACCTTAAACCACAGAGGGCCCTTGAACTGGGTCTGAACAGGGCTCATGCTGGAGCTCTCTGAGGAGAAGCTTTCTGAAGTTTATTCTAGGAGAGTGGCACACTCAGAGGGGTGTGAGCATGGCTGTGCCCCTCACAGTATCAGCAGAATAACTGGGAACAAATTGCTGAATTTACACATCTAACCAAAGTTAAATGTCTGTGCCCCTTGGTATGGAGGAAGGGAGTGGCATTCCAGGGAGGAATTCACTCACCTCAGTGCTGGCCATCTGCGTTTACATGAGGTGAACTGGAAGGGTCCTCCCTTTGGTGGGTGGCTACAAGACTGCTTCTGTTAGAGGTGCGTCAGCCAAAGTGACCTTTCCAGCACCTAGAGAAATAGGGAATTCCTCCTTAAAACAAATGACCTCCAAAGTGGTCATTGCTACCCCATTGCTGATGTGGGTTTTTTGTTCCTAGATTCAGAGAATGACCTGAGCTGGAAGGGACCCACAGGGATCATTGACGCAGCCCTGTCCCTGCAGACCCCCAGCAATCCCCCCTGTCCATTCCTGGTGTCCAAATGCTGCTGGAGCTCTGGCAGCCTCAGAGCTGTGCCCATTCCCTGGCAGTGCCCAGCACCCTCTGGGGGAAAGCAGAACCTTTCCTCATCTCCAACCTTTAATTCCCCTATACAGAGAATAGGAAAATGGAAATATTCCCTATTCAGGGAACAAGATAGCACGTAAGAGTCTTATAGCAAAACCCCTTTTACTTTTCAACAGAAACCACAGGTTGACTGGCAGAGGCTTGCAGAGACTTCCAGCCTGGCCAAGGTCCCTGGCACCCCCATCAGCACTAGTTCACCACCACCATCACTAGCATCAGCTCACAGCTCCCTGAGCTTCACTGGCTTGTGGAAGCTGACTGCATGGAGCCTCACCTTTGATACAGAGCAATTCTTCCTAGCTGGGGATGAGAGCAGCTTTTACAGAGTAAGCTTGGATAAGCTGCTGAAAGGGTGAAGCTGCTGACTCCCCTGCACAAAGATAAGCACGAGGAACAGCACAAGTGAGGCAGGGAGCCTATATCAAAGTTAATGAAGAAGGCACAGGGTCTAAGGAAAGGAGGAAATTCTTGCAGGAGTTTGGGCTGGTGTGAACTTGGCGAGATCAATTTGCTGCTGAACTGTTTGAACTGAGCGCCAGAGTTCATTTTGAGAGAGAGCCACAAACCTGAGCTGGCTCAGTGAGAGCCTCAGATGGCGCTGACCTGAGGGGCTGAGGCTGCTCCTGCTGAGCTCTCAGCCTCCTCACACACAGACCAGCTGCTGCTGGGCCATAAAGAACGTCTCCTCACACGCCAACCAGCTCCATGCTGCTGCTGGGCCATCACAGGGCACCTCCTCACACACAGACCAGCTCCACACTGCTGCTGGGCCATCCTTACACACAGATCAGATCCACACTGCTACTGGGCCATCCTCACACACAGACCAGCTCCACACATCCACACTGCTGCTGTGCCATCCTCACACACAGACCAGCTCCACACTGCTACTGGGCCATCCTTACACACAGACCAGCTCCATGCTGCTGCTGGGCCATAAAGGACACCCCCTCACACACAGACCAGCTCCACGCTATTGTAAATCAAAGGTGACTCCAGTGTTGGTGAGGGAGAGAGAATGACGAGGAGGACTCCAGCTTATCTGAAGGCTAATTAATTACTTTATTATACTATACTTTATAAATTTCATCTAAATTGAATCTGCCATGCACTCACTCTTGCTCACAACTGCTCACACTGCACTCATCTCTGATTCTCTCGTGACTGTCCTGTGACAGTCCAACACACACACACTTGGCCCTGATATGCCAAGGGAACAAAACATCCTCTCTCTGGGTAAACAATCTCCATATTGCATTCTACTTTAGCACAACGCAGGCACAGCAAGCCAGACAAGAATTGTGTTTTCCCTCTTCTCTGCTTGTCTCACAGCTTCTCTCTGTTCAGAGGGCCTGTGAATACCATACCATGCTGCTGCTGGGCCATCCCAGGACACCTCCTCACACACCAACCGGCTCCATGCTGCTGCTGGGCTGTTGGGGAAGATGAAACAGGAAAGCCTTATAAATATGATTGCCTGGCAAAAGATTTTGAGAATATAGCAACTATAAATGAGATTGAAATGAAAGCAAGCTTTGAGATACCTTGGTTACTGAACAACTGGAAAACAATGGTGTGTCTGGCTGAAGGTAATCCCCTTTTGATGGAACAACACCCTCTGCTTGAAGACAGGTCCAAGGGTCAGAGCAGACCCTACAGCTTGGCAGAAGGGGCCCAAAGAGGAGTTTTTAGGATTTAAAATGTAACACAGTATGGTAATGTAATGATTCTTATAGACTGTATGGAAATGCTGTAAGATTTGTATATTGGACTAGATCGGTTAGCGAGAATTAGAATATTCAACACAGAAGATTTTTGGTATTGTAATGGCAACCTCGCTTTCTTTTACTCTTCCTAGCTTTCTCATCCTCTTGACCATGCTCTTGCCATCTTTTTCTTCACCACTCTCTTTACTTCTCTGTGGCTGGCAGCCCCCAGCAGGGCCCTGCACCCAGGCCCTTTGCAATAAACCCCAAATCCCAGCAGGGCCCTGCACCCAGGCCCTTTGCAATAAACCCCAAATCCCAGCAGGGCCCTGCACCCAGGCCCTGTGCAATAAACCCCAAGTTCCAGCCCTGGCTGCAGAGATCTCTCATCTCCTTCTGTCCCAACCATCCTACACCCATCACGCCTACACTGGGCCATCAAAGCACACATGATGCCAATTCCTCTGCTTTCCCAAATGTACAAAAAGAATGGAAATTTACACTTGTGCTTCCTCTGCCTAACTACAGATTTATAAATATGAATTGATTTGAAGGACATTTTTACAATATTTCTTGTTAGAGTTGCCTCCTTGAGCCAGGTCTCATGAGCTCTTGGAGGTCTATAATACACCCAAGATAGCTCAGCTACCTTTGGAGGCATAAAATCAGCAGTATGGCTTTTGTTGTGGTGTTGGAAACAAAAAGGTTTAATAAAATGCAAAATAACAGCAAAGAAAAAGCAAGACAGGTGCAAGAGCTTCTTGCTCCTAGTAAAACACCTCACAAAAGCCATTCATTTCTTTGTTCTCTTCTTTTTCTAGTAAATTGCTCATGGGGGACTTTTTGGCTCCTGTCCAATTGGCCATCTTTAAGTTTGAGGTGAAGTCCCCCAAGTTGTATGAGGTGTCTTTTCACCTAAATGAAGAGAGAAACTTCTGGGCTTCTTTCCTTTTGAGGGGACAAAGGAGAGTTCTGTCACTCCATCAACAGGGGGCACGTTCCTATAATTTCTCACCAATAATTTCTGGTTTTAAATATTTGTGCCCACATGCTTCCCCCCAAATAAATAAAATCAACCCTCCCAAAGAATATTTTTCCAAGCTGCTTCTCTAAAGTGCGAGTTTATTTGATTTAAGCTTCTTTGCCTATCATTCTTAATGAATAATTATTCAGTATTTCAAACTGAAACAGATAGCTTCATTTAGTATGATTAATGCTGATGTGCCACATCATTTGCATAATTACAAAATATAATAAAAAAAATTCCAAATGTGAATCTTTGTAACTTGTGTTACCAAAGGCCTGAAAGGAGACATTATGTTTTAAAGTTATCTCGAGACACAGTTATAAAGCTCTGTGACTAAAATTGAAAGGTAAATTTTTTTTTCACCATGCATTGGAAGATGTTGCCAAAATAAAAGTTATATCTCTGAGACAGAGAGAAGTAATCTACTGAAAGCATGTGGCTGCTGAAACAGATATTCTTTTCTTACTTTTAAAGATTTGGAGCTGCTTTTAGTGAAAATTAACTGAGATTCTTCATGGAAACAGCATTTGGCCTTTTAAGATATATTGAGGTTTTGGGTTTTTTTTGCTTTAAAGCTTTAATTTAAAAAACTTCATTTCTTTTGCAGATTTTTGGGTAGTTTTTACTGCTTTTAAGAGAAGTCTCACTGTCTGTTCTTCAAGGCTGTTACTTCCATGGGCTAAGGAAGGCACAGTAGACAAATGCAGCCCTTGGTGGGGTTTACATTTAATAGCCTTTTCCTGAATGTATTGTTCTGATTTTGTATAAAGGGATGTTCCATCAGAGTGGTTGGTACTGAGAGTAACTTAGTGCATCTTGCCTTATAGGACCTGCATTGAAAACAGGTGATATTGCTCATACCTCCAAATAAATCAGAGATAACAGCTTTTATTAGGGCTGTCAGGAGAAAAAAGGCTGAGGAAATAGTCTGAACAATCAAAGCATTGAGGAAATTCCGTGTTCCTGAGGCTGCTTGTTGGGTTTTTGCTTAGACAGGTCCTGAAATCAATACAGTCATTTAGGCAGTAATTAGCCAATAATTTTTATAAGGAAGTGGTAAAAAGGACCTCAAATGTGAGGGGGCTCATCAGTGAACAAGTGAATTAATGGCCATAGCAAGAGAGGGCAAAAGCAAGCCCAGTTCTGGGAATATGTGCAGGTAGGTAATAAATGTAAGCAGAATGCAGCTGATTTATTTCTGCCTTGAAAACTACTCAGTGTCCTTTCACCCCAGCTCTGGTGCCAGTCAGATCACAGGGAATCTTTCATATCTCTTTCTGCAGATGAAGTGACATCTCCAGACTGTCAATTTGCCCTTTCCAGTACCATTTAAAGATATAACATTATTTAGGCTTGCCAACATCCAGACCTCCACAGAGCCCCTCAGCCTCCTGCACTAAGGAATACTTGATTTTTTCCAAGGGATTCTGTCTGAATTAATTAGCTGAAATATTTCCTTGGTTAACATATTGAAGAATTCACAGAGGCAGTTGGTGTTTGTACATATGTGACCTTGCACAGGGAGAGGGACTCTGTTTAACACTCTGGCAGGGCTCATGCACAGTCCTGATCATTGCACCTAAAGTGGAAGGGATAATTCCAGCCTGCTTTAGAGTGAAGCACATGGCAAACACAGCAAGCTGGTGGAGAAGGTTCCATATGCTATTTAGAAAAGAAGATATACAAGGAGGTACAAGACAGAACTGAGTGAATTGCAGTGGGAGGGGAGAGAGTGAAAGTTGAAATGTGTCTAAATCTGCCTCATGGTTTGAATACTTTCCCTCCTTGAAAGGGAAACAGCACCGTGGATGCCCACAAGTGCTCAGGAGAGTGGATTTATCTCTTAACACCCATCTTTCATGAGGAGAAATCATTAAGCAGGGACTGGGTATGGATCCTGATTCTGCAGCAATTCTCCCTCCTTTGAAGGAGGTAAAACCAGCTCCCAGTATTCCAAAGTTGTTTTTGAACCCTCTGAGCAGCACCGCTGTGGCTGGCTGAGTGTGCCAAGAGATTTGTCAGGGTGGAACTTGCACAGATTTTTGGTGGTCAGGCAGATAAAAGCCCATGGAGATGGGGTCCTCTCAGAGCTGCACTGGCTCACAACAGGTTAACGAGGAGGATTAATTAACCCTGTCTTGCCACAGGCATCAAGCCTGGCGAGAGTTAACTCAGCTGCCTGCTGAAAAGGAGGACAAAGGAAAAATCCTGGTGGTAGCTGGGGACTGGAAACAGCTGGATGGTTCCCCAAGCTCCTGTCAGTTGGCTGAGCTCTGGGGAGATGGGCTAAATAACCATAAAAGAGGAATTGGGCCTTGGGACTCGTCCTTTCAAAATACTTGCTGGATTACTGTATTTTTAATTTTTTCATTTGTTTGTTGTATTCTTAAATGTTCATTCTGATTTCTCAGGAAAAGTGGGATCAGAATGTGTGGGAAGGAAGGCCGGGATATCCCTGTGCTGGACAGTGAATGCTGTGGTAGCTGGAGGCTCTCAGGGAGGAGATTCCAGTGGGCTCCAGTGGGATGGAAACACAAAAGCAGACTGCTACTTTCATGTCAGTCTTCCCACAAACATAGAATAGAACAACATTCACTGTACTGTTGGTTTTCAAATTGCAATGCCTAAAAAAAAAAAAAAAAAAACCCAAAATAAAAGGTGCTGTTTAAAAAACCAACAGACTCTCCAGAATGGGAATAAGAGAAAAAGATGTTCCTTGGATGGCTTAAAAGCTGACTGAGCTGAATTTTGAAATGTCAGTTTTCAGCTCTTAAATATATCTATAACTGTTCCAGATGGAGGATGTAAGAGATCTCATGCTGATTTTAAAAGGAACAGTAACAAAAAGCCACAAAGTAGGAGTATCTTTACATACATATTTTTCATCAAAGTGTGCTGACATCAAGCTTGCAGATTGTTCATCAGTGATTATGAGATTAAAAACCATAATTTTAGCACAGGTTTAGTGCATACAGGCTGAAAAATAGTATCTACCTGTAGACCTCGTATTTGGTGGAAAAATGAGTGTGATTGTGATGAATGTGTGTGGGTTTCTAAACCAAAATAACGGGTACAGAATGATAATGCCAGGATGAAGTTAAGTGATGAGCTCCGTGCCTTTTTTCCTTTTACTGAATGCTGTAAATGACTTGAACTCAGTGCTGACAAAAGATGAGATGAGGAGATATTGTGATGTGAAAAAACGTGAATGAAAACAAGGAAAACAATGTGGAGACCATAAGGGTTTATTGGCAGCTTTGACCAGCCCTCCAGATCCCCTAGAAACTCTGGTGGGTGCTGAGAGCTCCAGCAGAGCATTTCTGTGTCCCCAGGGCTCTGAGAGGGGCTCAGCAGCTCTGGCCCTGACCTGGGGTGACTCTGCTGATCCCCCTGCACTGGCAGCAGCTCCTGCCCTGCCCCTGGAGCCTGGATCAGGGGCTGCCTCCCCATGGACACCATGTGGGATGTCCTGCTTGAGGCATCATCTCACCTGCCTTTTGGTACTTGCTGTTTTGGGGGACTTACAGTGAAATTTTTGCCTGGTTTCAGGGAGGAATGATGAGGAGGACTCCATCTTATCAGAAGGTTAATTAATTACTTTATTATACTATATTATTCTATGTTCTATTACATTACACCTAAAGTGAACCTGCCAAGCACTCAACTGCACACAACTGTCCAGTATCTAATGACTGTCAGTCCCAACACACACACACCTGGATCCAATTGGTCAGTGAATCCAAACACTCACACCAGAATCCAATCACCAATTCCCTTCAGGTAAACAACCTTCCACCATGCATTCCACTTGTGAACAACACAAGAGCAGTAAATGAGATAGGAATTGTTTTTTCTTTCTCTGAGGTTCAGACAATGTGAAACCCAGAAATTTCTTGAGAAGTTGTGCCTTGGTTTTCTCTGTGAAAAGAAATGCGGTGACAGGGACTCCTCCAAGTTCCTGCTGAGTGTCTTGCAAGAAAAGTGAGTGTTTCTGTTGAAGCTGAGAGCCTGTCCAGGTGAAATCCTCTTTTGTAGTGGACTCTTGAGAATTTTATGCTTGCTAAATATTACATTTTCTGTTAAAAAAAACCCAAACCAACAACCAGATGATATTAAAAGGTCATTGTGCTTATAAAACTTGGTCACATGAATGGCAGTGACCTGATAATTAAACTAAATTGTTTTAGAGAGAAGTGTACAGTGTAAACAAGTGGAAGTAAAGAAACTCATTATTGAGAAAATATCCTACAAGTTCCAAGTGATCTGCAGAGCCCACTGCCCTCTTTACTCATATCCCCAAACTAGGAAGGCAAGCACAGGTAGCTGCATCAGTGACATCTAAAATATAAATGCCACAATAGAAACTTTTAGAGGCAGGATGTCAAACACCACTAAGGCAGTTTAAAACCCCACAGTTTTTGTAAGTGTTTTTATTTAGCACAGGTATTTTGAGCTTGAACAGGCCCAAAAGGTACGGAGAGCTCCTAATTGGGCATTTGCCTACACAAATGATTAACTAAACTAAATGGGGATTAAGCCTTTGAGATTGAATTATGAGGATGGAGATCAAACCTCCACAGGCAAGTTAAAATCCACCAATTATTTAAAGAGTTTAATTAAGAGCAGATCTTTCTGTAGGCTGATTTAAAAGGACATAACATAACATTTGTAGCCAATAAAATCTAAGGAATAAAAGACTACTTTTTTTTTTCCTTTTTCATTTATTTCCACCATAAAATATAAGCTGTAAACTCTGAGGAACATCTGAAGATATTTCACAAGTAGCACCATCTGTCTTGGCAGACTCTGCAGCGTGTGGGTGGCTTAGTTACTTGCTTATGGATCCATGGCATCCTTTGCTTACTCTGCCTGACGGGGTTGCCCCTTCCTTGTTTGGCATGACTTCAGCAGCTCCGCTCTGCTTCCATAAACCAATTCTCTTCTTTTATGTGGCTGCTCTGTGCACCTGGATAAAGTAGCTGGCAATTTGCTTAACGAATGCTTACCCATAAAAGCAAGTCTCTCGGGCCTCATAAAGAGAATACTTCTTGCATGTGGATATTTGTCTGTGTAAATCTCTGCAAGTTTGGAAAGTTTATTCACTTATGCTGCTTTTGTTAAGTACATCAGGATGATAACTAGTGACAGTACAGCAAAGTGTTTCCTCTCCTTCCATCCTATGGAGAAACTTCTGCCTGACCATTGATGCCTTGAGAAGGCTGCCCTAGAGCAGAGGCTGGGCAGAGTTACAGAATAAAGTAGGGATTTACTAAAAGGCCTCGATGGATCCACCATGGGCAGCACAAGAGCCCAGCCAGGGCTGCACCCAAGATGAACCAAAATGGTCCCAAAATGCACAGCTGGGCACGGGGTCTGTCACTGTGATCAGTTCTGCTCCATTTGCACCTTGCAGTTCATTGTCCCATTCCAGCTTTAGCCCATGCAGTCCCACCCTGCTTGTTTTTCTCTCTCCAGCCCACGGTGTTTGTGCTCTTGGGACTGAGATTTGGATCATTTGTCCTTGGTGCCCAGCTAGAGAAGGAATTGTTTTGTCTCCCTGCTCTGTGCAGAGAGCTCACCATCCCCTAATGTGAAGCTCAGAAATACAGAGCAAAGCAGCACAGAATGTGAAAAATATAAAAGCTAAAACCTGAGACATCACCACGTCCATGTGTTTGATAGAAAACTCTAATCCAGAACAGGTTTTTCATTATTAACTTAAGTTACCAAATATTTAATCAGTCCAAAGCCTTGAGACAGCTCAGCTCTGCTGACTGCAGCGATCCTTGTCTGCAGCAGAAAGTTTTGGGGCTGAGACATCATTCAGTGAGGAAAAGAATTCAAGCAAAGAAGAAATGGGTGTCTTAGCAAGAAACAAGTGCTGTAAGAGATGTACTCTTATTCAGTTCACTTATTAGTCAAACTACCCAATTCTCAGTGAGGCTTCTTGCTCCTGCATGTTGTTTCTGTACAGTAATGAATCACTTGGCAGCAAAGTTTTGAGCTATTTCTGTTGGCTTTAGGAAACAACCCAAACCTGACAGCATCATCTGTATATTGATCTGCATTTGAGGAAAATATAAAAGATCCAATGGCACTGTTTTACAGATGAACAACAAATGAGTATTTCCAGGCTGGTTGCCTTTTTCTACTGAGGATCAGAAAATAATCAACAAGGGAGGACAGGGGTACAGTGCTTCATAAAGAAAGCTCCATTTCAGCTGGCTTCCATGGGATGTGGGAGCACACATTTTACTTTTGAGCCCAGAAAACCCATCAGTTGCTCTACTGCAGGAATTAGAGTTCAAGAAAAGCATAACTTCATTATTTCTTGGAAGGATGACCAGTAGCAATTAGCAACAACTAAACCAATGGGGGTGTGGCCTTCAATATCATTAATATGTGCCAGTACAACCTAGGAATAACCTCAAATTCTCATATTATCCAACACTAGAAAACTGATGCATTTATTAGGAAATTCCTATTTATTACTTGCTCTTAATATGAGGTAACTTTCCTGACTTTTTCTGAAGGAAAGGCAGGTTTTTGATATCTAGGTGACATTTTTCATGTGACTGAGTGAGGTTTTGCACCTGTGGAAGTCTCTGATGATTTGTGGTAAGACAAGTTATGTTATTTAATTTTTATGCCTTAGTTTTTAGGGCATTTGTTTTTCTTTGTGCACAGATTATATGCATTTTATTTCTCACTTTATGTCTTCTAATCAGAAAGAAAATACTTCTGTTGGCTGCAGTTTATTGTGTGTGTTACTCCCAATTTCAGCACAAAACTTTTCTGAAATTTCAACACTTTTCTGTTAAGCAAAAGAAAGAAAAGAGCTAATATTTTTCTGTATTTAGGTATATTTATTCTATATCCAATGTATTTAGATAGCTAGAAATAGTGCTAGAAGTTGCTCTTTACCATAGCTTTAATTGTTGTCTTTCTCTACATTAAACTAATGTAGCAAACCAAAGCAAACCAAAGACATTTTGTTCCTTGCCAATAATTGGATTTTTGTATTATTTTTTTAATAGGGAAAATTCTGAGTCTTGCAATGACAACTGGCTGCTTTTGCTCCTGAGGTTAGAGGAGAGATTGTGCTTTTCTCAGGGGTATTATTCAGTCAGTCCTAGTAAATACTCATCAAGGATGATCTCGATGAGAGTTTGTAAAGATGTCTCTCTGTCAAACAGATCCAAGTTCACAGCTGCACCCTAAGGGGAGGCAAAGTGAAAAAAATCCCCTCAGCTGTCTGGATTACCCACACTGATACACAGGTGATAATCCCAGAAGATAAATTAAGATTTTTTTCCACATTGACACACAGGTGATAATCTCAGGAGATAAATTAAGATTTTTCTCCACATTGATACACAGATGATAATCTCAGGAGATAAATTAAGATTTTCCTCCACATTGATAAACAGATGATAATATTGGGAGATAAATTAAGATTTTCTCCACACTGATACACAGGTGATAATCCTGGAAGATAAATTAAGATTTTTCTCCACCTTGATACCCAGGTGATCCCGGGAGATAAATTAAGATTTTCTCGCAGCCACCCCAGAGCAGCACTGTCCCATCATTGTCTCAGCTCCCAGAGCTTTGCAGCCCTGCGGAGACATGAGCAGCGACCCTCACGGCAATGACTGCCCTCTCCTCTCTGCTGGCGCTATCATTTCTGTAGCCAGCCAAGCAGAGTTTCTCCTCCCCTGGCTGATGCCTGCCCCAGCTCCATCGCACGACCCTGACTGTGCTCTGCAGACATCCCCCAGCGAAGGCATTGGCCGGGGATGGGCACAGCGCTGGCTCCGCGCCGCTGCTCGCTAACGATCCGCAGAGCCGGCCGGGCGTGCAGAGGGATGTCAGGATGCCAGCTGCAATCATTTCCTCCTTTCCCCGGGCACCGGGAGGAGCTGCAGGGACACTGCGCTGTCCCCGGCCCCAGGGAGCAGCCCTGGCCCGGGGCTGTGCCTGCAGGCTGGCTCCAGCCCCGGCTGGGCCGCACACGCTTTGATTTGCTGCTTTACATGCAGCGCTGACGTTCCCTTCATCGCACACGCCGTGTTCATCGGGCATTCCAATCTGGATAATGAGAGGAATGCATAATCCAATGGCAGCTGTTCGTTTTATTTCCTCTCATGGCTGACACATTGCTCGAGTTATTCCCCAGGATTATCTGATGAGCACCACTATTCTGCTTTTTCAGGGGAGGAGCCTAGCAGTTGAAGGAACACTGTGGGATCTCAGCACCTCAGGACGGAGGTGCAGAGTGACCGAGACCACCCTTGGGGGGCTCGGGAGTCCTGGAATGTTGCCCGAAGTGTCTGGTGGCTGCACTTTGATCCTGCACAGGAAATGACACCTGTATGAGGATGGGAGGATTTCACTGGGTGAATGGTGAAGGGATGGGTTAATTAGAGTGTAAAACACAGGGTTTAGGATTTCTGTACAGGGGGGTCTAAAGAAGTAAGATGGAGGAATTGGGGCGTGTCCTGTCCTTCTTCTTCTTCTTCTTGGCCTCCATCTTCTGTGGTGATGGTGGCACTTTGGGGCTGCGCAATTTCCCCCATTTCGCCGCCCGTGGCTTTGGGGCTGCGCAATTTCCCCCATTTCGCCGCCCGTGTTTACCGCCCCCGCGGTGGTATGTGACAGAACACCACTTTATTTTTTCTTATTTTATTTTTTGCACACTGCCTTTAACAGAAATGTAAATATTTGCCATTTCAGAATGGGAGGGAACTGGTACAGTTCTTGCCTCACCACCATTTCATTTGGAATTCAAATGATAATAAAAAAAAAGAGGTGTTCTAAACCAAGCTACAGCTACTTTAAGGATTTGTTCAAATTTACCAGAAATTTACCCTGACACCAGCATCTTGCCGGGTCTTTTAAATTTGTCCTGCCAAAGTTAAGACACCAGATTCTTTTCAACCCAAATTTCTGCTCGCAATGTAATTAAATAAGGTGAATAAATAAATCAGGGTGAATTATTGTAAATCAGCATAAATAAATCACGGTGAATTATTCCAGCCTGATATTGCCAGTTTTACAACCCCTCACTGAGGATATTTATAAAGTATAGGGCCCTTTGTTGTAAAGCATCAAAAGCTGGCCAAGTGTTGCATTCCCACCATGGCAGGTATTTATTGGCTACTGTAAATGGCTTCTAAAACATATGGAATGAGTTTGGAGTGGTCTAGGGGATGCTCACATCTTTCCTGCTTAAGAATTTGAGAAAACAAGAGGTGCTGTCTCAATTCTTTCCATCACAGCACATATTAAGAGGCACCTTTGATGAAAATATCCATCATTAAGCACACAGGCCATGTCAAGCTCAGTCAAACAAAATAGTTCATGCAGCTGTAAATGGCTTAGCTTGAATTAAAAAATAAATCAAAGGAATATTTATTAGAACACATTCTAATAATATTCATCTTATTCTTCCTGCTGCTCTTTTGCCAGCTGGTTAACAAAAACCTGACACTCAATCTGGATTATTTTTCTCCTGACTCCTTTTTTTTATCTTTCCTGACTGTCCATTGAATAGCCAATGTGTTTTTTTTCTCATGCCTCTAAATTCTCCCACTAGTGAAAAATATACTCTGTGAACTGCACATTTCTAGAGTGCCAATTCTTCCTGAACACAGAGGAAGGCAGCAGAAGTGGGAATTTGTCTTGAATACTTTAAACTCTCAGCTTCCCCCAAGGAATCCCTGAATTAGTTCTGCTTTGGGAAAAGACTGAAAGCTGATGAGAAGACGCTGGATCTGACTGGTTTGATTTTAATTATCTTTTTTTTTAATTAGCTTTTTCTTTATATTTGCTTTCTCATGTATAGAACCAAGGCCATTATAACTCATGTTTATTATAAATACAGGGTGTCTTGTGTATGTAACTCTATTTTCCTTAACAAATCTGTTGAAATTTCTCATGTTTGTTCAGGGGTCATGCTTATCTCTGAGCCTCTGTTGTCTCACATTTCCTCAGCAAACCCATATCCACAGTGAGATGGGCACTGAACAAAGTCACTTCTCCTTCAGCTTTTAGGAAAAGTGGGAGTTCTTAAACCAGTCAACAGTGATGAGAAGAAAGATGAATGGGAAGGGAGTATTTAAGTGTTTGAAAGCTGGAGAACACTGAGAAACAGCAGCCTCCAGCTCTTCCAGCTCATGGTGGTGAAGCATTTTTAAAAAAATGAGGTTGGAACTCCTGACCTAAAGATTGAAGTGCCTCTGGACCACCCCACTGCTCCACTAATTCCCTAAATCTTCCTGTGAGGACTCCAGTATCCCTCAGAGATTGCAGAGATGCTGTCAGCTCCCACAGTATAGAGAAAACTGCTTAATCTATTACAATAGGGAAGTTAATGACCTCTGACAACATATATTTATGGCTGAAATGAAGCATTCACTGCTTGGAAGTGTTTGACACTTCAGTTTTACGTTGCTAATGCTTATTTGAATGCATGTACAGACAGTGAGCATTGCTTAAATTTTCAAAAACTCATCAGCTTCAGCAGAAACTTCAACCCACACAAAATGCAGGGAGTTTAGGATGCTTTTGACAGAACCAAATGACACCTTTAGAAGCCATGAATTAAAAATCCTGTGGAAGATGAATGAGCTGGGATTACACAGAATTCAGCACTTCTCTCGAGGCCAAGTGGAGTAGGTTGGTGTTGTTTTCCAAAGGCTGATAAACTGATTTTTTAGTGAGAACACATCAGTTAACTAAGCCAGGCTTTGGAGGTTTTTTTTCCTGCTGATCTTACTGAAATCAGAGCTTAAACTCAGAATTTGCAGGACCTAGACCTTTGTTTGGCACAACAATGTAAGGGCTGGATGGATTGTGGCTCTCCTCACTCCTTCAGCTGAGGCTTAGCCTTAACTAGAAATTTAATGGGGACTCCTGTCTTCTACTGAAATGCCCTAAAAGCTGTGATATTCCCTGTCTTTGTCCCTAAGGTACTGCATTTTGAAGCATTATCTGTTCAGATATCTATTTTTCTAGGGTGTCACCACCCTGAGTGGCCTCAGTGGTGTTTGGGTGCTCTCAGAGCTCTCCCAGATCATCACTGTGTTTATCTGGCTGCTTTTACAGCCCAGGCAGAGTGTGGGGAAGCTCTTCCTGCTTCAATCTTTCAGGAGAGGGAAGAGGGATACAGGGAAGGAAAGAGATACAGGTATCTTTATTGGCAAGCAATATATGGGATCTGCATCCTAAATTAAGGCAACTCCTTAAAGCCTTTAATAAACTCCCTGTACTCAGGATTGTCCAGGTTTCTCTGGGTCTCTGAAGTTTGTTGTGGCTGTTTTGGAGAGGACCTAAAGCTTTCTGTCACCCTGTGGTCTGTGTGAGGTCATGCATGTGAACTGAGGCATTTAAACCTCTACTCCAGGCCTGGGATCAGTAACTAAAATTTGGGTACTGCAAGGCCTGACTTAAGGACCTTCAGTCCTCATTCAGATTTCAGCATATACAAGCAAGAATTGACGAGACCTGATGCTTTGAAATCAATCCTTGATTTCTAGTGGGATCTTTTTCAATGTAATATTCCCTTTATTTTGAAGCTTCGTGCTCCAGTGTTAGGGAGAAGGGTTAGAAGGAGAATTGAGAAGGTGACCGTGAAGCTCAGAAGGCTTTAATTCTTCATCAGTTGTTTACAAAATATTAAAAAATAAAGGTGCAATAGAATATTAATCAAAAAACCCCCAAACAACAGAAATGTAAACAGCTAGGGTGTAAAACAAAATAAATGAGATTAAAATAGTTCAAAAAGAAGAGGTAAAAATATTGGTATTCTTAAACCCCCCCCAAAAATGTTGAAGCTGGAAATGCTTACACCGCTGGTTTGATTTCTGCTCTAATATAAGACAATTAGCATATGGCTCCACCACAAAGTGAGGCAGTAATACCAGACTTGGGATTAAGTAATACATCGAGTATGATTGATTATAAATGCAAAAAGAAAACTGAGAACCAGTAAATATATTTTCATTAGGTCAAATGCAAAGACAGGGATGAAAATTAAAGGTGGAAATCCATGACCATCAATCTTGAGGGAGTCACACTCTACCCTGTATGAGTGCAGTCACACTGGGATGAAATAGTGAAGGCATCTAACTCAAGGGAATTGAAAGGTGCTCGGGGAGAAACCGCCCAAACAGCCAGGCCAAGAAAAGGCCTGATCCAGATGATAAACAGAACCTGCTTTCCCCTGGGTCCATCTCTGAAGCAAACACATTATTGCTCTTCATCAGCATCCAAAGACTGTGCTGCTTATTGAACCCAATTAAACCTTTCTCTGGTTCAGCAGCCCCTGGACAGCAGCATTTACATCCCCTTGTCAAAACACCGGGGCACTGGCAAAACACAGCAGCAGAACTTTTGCTGAGCAGCTTCAGGGAAGGAATGGAAAGTGAGTGACACAGATGATTAATGAGCCTATTAAAGCTGAAAGTCTGACAGTGGAAAGATAAGCTGGCAGTGAAAATGACTCCTGCCATATATGTATCAAGGGCATCAGAGAGAGGACCTCCATATAATAGCTCCCCACCATCATTAGTGGCAGGACATACATATCTAGCAAGTGTTGTCTCTCTGCTATTTACTCTGATCAGACATTTGGAGGTGAAGGGCCTTGAGTGTGAAGTCTCAGCCAAGTTGCACAAGGCTTTGCAAGGTCTGATTAGAAAGGGCACCCATGCTCTGTTACCAGACCAAAGCATGGCAGGTGACAAAGAGAAGGAAAGAAATAAACAAACAGGATTTTGTAACCATGCAGCTGCAGAGCAGGAGCCATAAGAATGATAAGGGAAAGGTCTGATGGAAGGGGGGGAGAATGATTAAATCCATTCTGATCCATTTCTGAAGGATACATATTCATATCACACCTTCCACCTCTGCTGTGCCTCTTTAGTCCATCCATTATTTACAAAAGTGCATCCAGAATTTTCCTACTGCAGTTGTGCAGAGCAGTTCAATAAAGCAATAAATATTATATTTTAGTCTTGTACAGGCAGGTGGAACAAAAGCATCCTTAGCCTCTGAATTTGGCATGGATATTGTCGTAGGAAAGCTCACTCCTCTAGTGCAGTACTGCTGGAGTGTGCATTTGCCAGAGCTGCTGCTTGAATGCTTGATTTATTCCTGCTATAGTGTTAACTTTTATTGTCACAGTTTACAAATATATCCATCCTCTTCCAGCCTGTCACAGACATTATTTCCTTTCGCCCTCAGAAGAGAAAAACATCCTATTTTTTTAGTATCTCCCTATGGTAACCTTCAGCTGGCAGTGCTGTTCTGTGCTCCTGGGGACTAAACCACATAAAGCACTAAGTCCTCAAAAATTATTTGATAAGTTGAGCAGATGCGGCCCAAATGGAAAGGAATTATTGTGTCATAAACAGGTCCATTAGATGGATTCTAACCAGCACACAATTTCAAGAGGTATCACCTGAAGGTTGAATTTGGCTTTTTTTCTGCAGTAATGCCACAGCACTGTCAATGGGGTGATGATAAATCACCAATAATATCCATGGTCCTCTGAGATACTGAGTACAATGAGCAGACAGTATAATTAGGTGTGAATAAGAGGAGAGGTGTTTTACAGTTTCAGTATTGCTTTTTTTAACCTTGCTTGTCAGAGATGCACGATAAAAGACATGTCCAATGAAGCAAACAGCTGCAAAATACTATACTGTTAGATACTTGTTTTCTCCTATGCTGGTCAATTTTGTGGGCTCAAACACACCAGAAACATCCCTGAGAATATTTTTTAACTTTACATTTAGGCCACATAATCACAGAAGTTAATTCTTTAAAAATTTAAGACACTGGATGGGTGGTATTCCTATTGGATTTAGAGCCTCCAGAAAGCTCATATTTCCCACAAATATTGATTTAAGGACAAGATGAATCTTGCAGTCTGAAATGACTGCTGAAATGTATATTGATAGGTATCAGCTGATTTAATTATTTCTTTTTCTTGCTGGAACCATGCTAGTATTTTAAAGCTTAGTTGACTATAAGTTGAATTTTTGTAGGAAACAAGGACCAGCTACAGCTCTAACTGGTGAGACTGAAGGATGAGCAGGAACACTCTGGCTTCACACACAGAGCTCCTGGCATTGCATGCCAATGCTTTCCCCTGGAAGGAAATGCAGAGCTCCAGAGCAAAGTAAAATCAGAGCAATTCAGGCAGATTGAACTGATTGATTGCCTGCAATAGATGATCAGAAGACAAGAGAGCTCTTGCAGGGGAGACACTGCTTATGGGATTACTCTGTCCTGGTGGCTGAAAGCAAAATTGATCTGATGAGGTGGAATCTGGAGCCAGCAAAGTGTAAACTGACACTAAAGCAACACATGTTTTTACTAGATGATATAGCAAAACCTCCATTACCTCATGGATGTTTTCTCTCTCTTTCTTTCTCTCTTTCTCCCTTCCTTCCTTCCTTCCTTCCTTCCTTCCTTCCTTCCTTCCTTCCTTCCTTCCTTCCTTCCTTCCTTCCTTCCTTCCTTCCTTCCTTCCTTCCTTCCTTCCTTCCTTCCTTCCTTCCTTCCTTCCTTCCTTCCTTCCTTCCTTCCTTCCTTCCTTCCTTCCTTCCTTCCTTCCTTCCTTCCTTCCTTCCTTCCTTCCTTCCTTCCTTCCTTCCTTCCTTCCTTCCTTCCTTCCTTCCTTCCTTCCTTCCTTCCTTCCTTCCTTCCTTCCTTCCTTCCTCCCTCCCTCCCTCCCTCCCTCCCTTTCCCTTCCTCCCTTTCCCTTCCTTTCCCTTCCTTCCTCCCTCCCTCCCTCACAGATTCAAAACTGCTGCTTCCAAAATGGAAATCAGTTTTCAGAGGAGCTTCTATGGCCATACTGTGTTGGTGGAATGAGACCAGTTCATGCTTTTCAACAATTAAATCCAGTTTATGTACTGCTAACTTGAGTATTGCTGTAAACAAGGCAGTGCCACCTAGGCCAAGAATATTTTGGGTTTAACTCAGAATATTTGGGGCCTGGTGCTGCCTCACTAACTCACTTCAGCTGAGGAAAAGTCAGAAAGAACTGAAAGCCTCCATGTAATGGCTTTGGGAAGAGCTGTCCCAAATGAACACCCCTTCTCTCCCACCACCACGTGTGCCCTAAGGAGAGCAGTCTCTGACCATATCCCCCTCCTGAATTTTCTCCAGAGAGTGGCTGACCTGGTGCCACTCAGCAATACAAAAATCACAGCCCAGGGAACTGGACAGCTTTGCTTAGCAAGAACATAATAATTGATAGGTTATGATGGACATTTTTGTTTGTTTCATGCCTTTAAATCAGGAGACTGACAATCTTATGTTGCTGGGATAATAGTTTTCTGAAAGCAATAAAGAAGTGTTTTAATTGTTTTAATTTAATATGCAAGACTACAAAATGTTCCTCCTCACACTGCCTCCATAAAAAACACACTGAATTTATATTAATTGGATCTAATCTAGGATTATTGACTATATAAAGACATATAAACCAAGTCATGCAGTATACAAATGTTCTAAAACACATGATTAATAAAAATATTTTGACTTTTATCATCTTTTGCTTTCTGTGCCTCAGTAGCACAGATATAAAAGGAATCTTAGTGAAAATAGCAGTTATTTCACAGCAGTACTAGAATATAACAATTCAGACTTAATGAAACATTTAAAATATGCTATTACTGACATTGTTCATTTAAAAATGCTATTACTGATATTGTTTCATTATACACTTTCTTGTACACTGCTTTCATGCTTAAGTGGCCTCTAAATTGGACTACTGCAAATCACTGCTAATGGGTTTGCAAGGGAACACTTGATATGAGTTTCCATGGGGCCAAATGTGATGGAGAAGGTACCCTTGTCTCTGTTAAAGTTTGCAAAGCCTTTTGGAAACCAGTAGTTCATGCAGAGCTTCCTGAATTAGTGACCCAGCTCTATTTCTGAGTAGCAAACTAAGAAAGGTGACAAGGGAGGGACAGGGAAGGGATGCATTCATTTTGTGAAGAGATTCAGCTCAGCTTTCTGCTGATGGATATAAGATGAAAGTTAGAGGGGAGAGGGCTGTTTTCACAAAAAATATTGAAGCTATTCTTAAAAGTTTAATGAGGACTGTAATACATATTACAAGCAGATTATATTTATAGTACAGAATGAGTCCCGTGATTTGCTCTAAACCTCACACTGCAATACTGGGGAGAAAAATTCCTTTGTTTACCACCAAGAAAAATGTCACTTGCTAGTTACTGCAATTTAAGCATTCGGTCACTGACAACTTGGAGGTGCAATATAATGTTTTATTGTAATTTATTAGTCTCCCTCCTTGGAAGGGTAGTGAAACCCTGACTTGAATGTGCTCTGGCAAGGCACAAAAATGATCTTGGCATTTCTGATAAATAGTGTAACACAGGCAGCATATACAGCCATTAAGACTGTATGGCAGGACAGCTTTTCAACTTTTCATTGCCAGAGAACAATTGCATTTTTGTAAAGAAAATGATGCCTCTGAAGGAAGTTCTGGTTGCTTCCATGCAGCTCCCTCGCCACAGAGCTGGAGATGGAAGCCTTGCCTTTCTTAACATCTGACAGAAATTATTTTTCAAGTACAATGAAAAGGCAGGGAAAAAAGAAAAGAAAAGAAAGGAAAAGGCAAGTGTAGCAATCAGGCAGAGGCAGTAGCCTCCCTGTTTCCCCCTGTGCTGCTCCCAGCCCCGCTCCATCGGAGCCGCTGACGGACATATTCAGGTCAGGAGCAGCGGCGCTGAATTAATGCCAGCAACCGTCACACCACTTCTGATCATCACAATAGCAAATTTTAATTATCAGGATAGTCTAGTGCCCTGATAAACCTGAATTCACTAGCCCATGGGAGCGTGTGCTGCCCAGAATCAGTAAGTAGTAATTCCTTGATCTGAGTGGAAATGTACCAGGAATTATCGTGGCTGTCACTGCAAGTTTATAAAGCATTTTACAAAGACATAGCAAGACATATTCCCTTACTCAAAGATCTTATAATCTGATATGAGATAAAAACAAGACAAGACAAGAGGCAACAGTTCAGGAGAGATCACTGATTATAAATAAAGGGTAGAAATAATTGTCTGAAGAAATGTTTCAGCAAGGAACTCAAAGGAACAGAGAGGGTGCCTGCATACGAGATCAGAAGGATCGTTCCAGGCACACACAGCTGAAAATCAAGAGAATGTGATTACGGGACTGGAAAGAGCAGAGGGACAAGAGGCAGGAGAGAACGTGATAGTGCTGAGCTACTAGAAGCAAAATTAGGCACAGCTCTACAGTCACTCCTAAGTGTAGCTCTGCTGGATGTTAGCAAAGCATCCACAGGAGCAAGTCCAAAGAGCAGAAATGAGGACAGTTTAATTTAGAGGAGTTGCCATGATGAAGTAAGTGACAGATGATTCAAACATATAGATGAGGGCATAGTGGTTTTATATTTTTTTTACATATTTTGCAGAAATGGCTGTATGAATTGGGTGTAATTTCATGAACAGCTCTAGTCAGCCCACACATACACTTTCCTAGAAATAAAACCTCTGACATAAACATGTTGCCAGTTGTAGTTGCTGATCCAGAAAAAAAAATGCACTAAAAAGGAAAACCCCTCTCTGTTCCCTGTCAGATCCATCTTTGCACCAGAATGAAGAAGAAACCCCTCCAGTGTTATAAAGCTAAAGGTCCACCACCAAGCTATGATAGTAATCTCCATGTTGTGAGGGACCTTTATTCTCTCCTCCAAGACAGACAAATAAATCCAAAGGTGAACCAAAGCCATTATCTGCTTGAGCCAGGACAGCTTCAGGAATCTGCCCGAATTAACTGGTCGTTCAGCACAGCAGCTCCATAGGATAATGTACAGTTGGTATCTGCAGGAGATCAGATATAAATGGAGCTGCTCTTCACCTTCATCGACCAATACAAAGGGAAAGGTCAGGACTGGTTTCCTCATATGCCTGGAATGTCACAGGCTTTTTTCATGCAGGCATTTTCTGTCAAATATTTCCAGTGAGTTTGTGGGAATTAAAAAAAATGAATTTAATATCCCCTATGTTGTGTATGAACAGAACCAGGTAAGTGTAGAGCAGCATTTGTGGTTGGGCTCTGGACGTAAATGGAGAAAAATCCTAGGGCAAAGTGATACATGAGCAGAGGTGTTACTGAGGATGTCTTTGGCTTATGTGACACTGAACAAATTCCAACTACAGCAGGCACAGACCTCCTGCTCGTCGTGAAGTGGCTGAAGAGAAATCCTCTTTTCTGCAAACATGCAGTCATTCTTCAGTGATTATTTCAATCTACCTCACTCCCCAGCAAAAATTAAAAGGCAAACATGACCTCTGCCTGTAACTAGGAGATTTATTTTGTCAAGAGTTACTATTTACCAGAGGCAAGGTTCACATTCATATTTTTTTCACATTACGTGTAAACATTAAATATTATTCTTACATACAGCCTGGCTATACATAATTTACAGCACTTGAATTTCCTTCTCCTCCTGAAGGAGAACACCAAATTCTCTCTCCCCGTGGATGTTTTACAAGGTGGAAGATTTGCATTCTTTAGCAGACTTACTGAATTGTTGGAGGGTGATGTACAATTTCTGAATCCTCATCAGCACAGAAAGCAAAGTTTATCTTGAAGTGTCAAAATAACGTGTTCCTTTAGTTTTGATCAGCAGAGCTCCCTCACTTTTGATCATTGCAAAGACTGAACATGGCACGCACAGCAAAAGGATTCTGGGAACTATTAGCAGCTAAGCTTCTTCAGATTAACAGATTTCAAAAAATTACCTCCTTATCTTTTGATCAGAAATGAAGAGTTGTTGAAAGGTAACAACTGTTACACTCTCTCCTATTTGGCAAAGGAGTTGTCTTGTTGTGTGGCAAAGCAGCATGTTAGAAAACAACTAGTCAAAACTGTTACATGGATTCGGGGCCTGACAGCATCTCTGTTCATTTCTCATCCATGACCTTGTCTGGAGGAAAAACGTGGTATATTCCTGACAATGTTTACCCAAGAGGTAAGAAACATTTCCAGCAATAGAATGTAAATTGTATAAAACTTCAGCTACACAGGCATTAAATTCCACCCTCTCTGGCATTAACGAAAAGCAGGTTCTGAAAGGAGCACGTCTTCATTAGTGCTTACAAGGCAAGAAGAAAATTTCTGATAATTTCTGGCTGCATTGGCTCTCTGATGGTGAAAATCTGCAGTGGAAGTAGGTGTGTGTAGGTAGGAATGAGCAGTTCTGGCTCAGGAAGGCTCCTACTGAAAGCATGAGCTGGCTCCAAGGGTTTGCCAAGGCAGCTGGAAATCCTCAGCTAAAACAACTCCTGTGAAGGCACAGGGGACTCAGAGCAAGGACAGGCTGGCCAGCCTGAAGCCATGGCCATGTGACATCCAGCTACATGGGAAGTTTTAGCCAGGCTGAGGTTAGTGCTCCTATCACTCAAATTTCAAAGCAATTCTTTAATTTCTAGGACAAGCTTTCTCCTTCATGAGAAAACAAACAAGACCCATATTAAATGTGAAAAATCACATTTGTGCACACAGAACAGTCAGATGTATTTACACAGAAGTATCTGTTCCAATATTTATGTGCAATTTATCACAAGTTTGAGAGGCTGTTTTAGGAGACAGCAAAACGTAATATGCAAGAGAAATCCAAGTTAAGAGGAAGAGATTTACTCCATCCAGATTCCTGTCTCTCTCATATCTAGACTTCATTGGTTACAATTAACTCCCAGAAATTAAGGAGAAGTTAAAGAGGAAGGGAACAGTCTATTCAAATATTCTCCCTTTGGGGCAGGTTTTTATAAATAGCTCAATTTTTTTCCTGACTCTTCAGAGTGAGCACAAAGAGCAACAAGTGCAGTGTTATAAATAAGACACACAGGATGCCCAGCTATCTCCAGCTTCACTGGTAAAATTACCCCCACCAGTTCCTGCCTGGTGCTTGGCTGGGCTGTCATACTCAAATCCAGATGGACTCTGCTCACGTGGAGTTGTGCTGCAAACAGAAAATCCAGAGGCAGGCTGGTGGAGGGCTGGGGAGGGCACAGCTGTGCTCCTGTGACAGAGCTCTGAGCAAGGTGTGACCCAGGGTGAGCTTCTGGCCTCAGCTTCAAAAGGGATGGAGCTCTTCCAGCTGAGTTCTCTCCTGACCTTTCTGCATCTGTTTGCACCCAGAGCTGCTCAGACTGACACTCAGGAGGACATGAATCCATTACAGTTAATATAACAGCTTCACTAAATGAAAACATCAACCTTTGCCTGATTCTTGGTAAGAAAGAAGCAGAAGTTTTGTTTCATCAGAGTGAGTCTGAAATACCCAATACTGTTTTACAAAACCAGGAATGTACCTATTCCATACCAATATTTTTAAAAAAAATGCTGGCCCTGACAAAAATTTAAAAAGCGTTCTATTAATTGTTTACAGCATGGGTTTGTTCTGCCCCATTATTCAGAAAACATGCAGGAAGTTCTCAAGTTATACTCAAAAATTCTGGAAGAGCTGGTATAAATCAGCAGGCAAGTTTCTGGCTTAAAACTTTAAGCTTCTTTTAAAGAGTTTTGCAACTTAAGAGGTTTCCAACTCCTTCTTTATTCATTGTTTGTTTATTTCCTGGTCCATTTAAGCCATGAAACACTGCTGACATCTTTTAATATTATTGTTACTCTTCTGTAAACTACTCTATCCTGTGAGTCTGCCTAAAAATCCAGCTATAGGGCCTCCTTTTAATGATCCCAATCAATGAATTCATCCTGGCAATCCCCCACTTAGCTAGGAAAGCACAGAAGCTAAGAATAGTTAAGTAACTTGTCTAAGATCATCTAAAATCAGACCTACACTGTCTGGGTTAGAATTGTTATCAAAGAACTGTCATTTAAAAACCAGGAGTAAATATTTATTTAAGAAACATTTTCGACCAGGCAGCATCTGGGACCACTGCTGTATTTCATATTTAGGATTTTGTGATAATTACAGAAGTTTTAAAGTATTTCAACAATAAAATTCACCAAAATCTAATCTTTGGATCAAAATACCTGGCTGCATCTTCTTTCATCCCCACTTCAGCACACAGAGCCAGAAAACATGGGGAAAGGGGATTAGGGAACCCAGGCACCACAGGAGCACTCCAAACTTTTTATATTTATCTGTGTCTCAGCACCAGCTCTCTGATCAGTGTTTTCTGCACTGCCCAGAGCTCTGCTCCTCCTTATATCTGTTATTAATTACATTCCTAATTACATCCCTAGCTGAGTATAAACTGAACGGATACAGCAGTGATGCTCTGTAGTGCCACAAACCAAGACACCTTTTCTCTTTTCCTGGTGTAAATATAAATGTAGAAAATTACTTTACTTTGATTGACACAATCTCCATGAAAATTTCTGGCTTAAAAAAAATTTAAGCAACCTATCTTGAAATAAAAAAAAAAACCTAAACAAAAAAACCCAACCCCCCAAACCCACCTCTCCCCCAAAAAAACACACCAAAAAACCACCAAAAAACCCCACAAAATGCCCCAAAAAACCTCCAACCACCCCCCCAAAAAAAAATAAACAAACCCAAACCCCGAAAACACATAAGAATGTCAGGTTTAATGTAGATTGTCTTTTACAATAGATTTATTTTATTTCCAAAAATATTTTCCCAGTTTACTGTCATTGTTGTTCTTTGTTTTTTGCTTTGGGTTTCTTTCCACCCTCCTGAATTATCTATATTTATTTGGAGCGAATTATTTTCCAAGGATTTTTTTTTTGTCATTACTTCTATATAAAGCGAACTTCAAGGACTTCTGATGAAAAATCAAATCACAGTAAAAATGTTTCTGTGCAATACATCCATAATAAATAAGCATTGATATTGTAAGCTTAAGAGAGAATTCATTAAGAATCAAATAACAAAAGAGAAAACTCAGAAAATAAAGTATTAAAAATTAATGGACTTATTGTACAGGAAAGGAGAGCAAAGAGAATAAAACAAGAGAGCTTACTGTAGGCAAGTATGCTTAATGTTTATTTAAGTAAAAACAAAATGTAAAGAAAGTTAGATTAGTGGGTAGATGAAAAAGATATCCAGTGAAGGTAAGAAATAGGAAAAAGGTAAAGCATATTGAATTTTCAAAAAAATTCAGATTTGTTTCATTTCTTTTTGTCATTTGTTTTTTCATTTAGGAAAAAAAAGTCGAATTATCAGTGATCAGAGGATCCATGTTAGAGTCCCCTCTAAGAAAAATAAATAGCTCCTTGACTTTAAAGAATTCAAATACATTTTCCATGAAAAATTAAGAGACTCTGCAGGAGTAAAGATCAGAAAAATATTGTTGCTGTTACTATTTTCAGGACTTTTACCAAGTCATCAATACACTTTTATTGCCAAAATATATAATTTGCCTACCATTTCTTCAAGATATTATAAATAACTGCCTCCTGAAACTCCACCCTTTCAGCTTGCTGGGCACAAAAAGAAACACCACTGGTTTATTTTGATGTGTAAAAATGTATGAATCAAAGAAGTGCTGCTTTCCTGGAAGTTTTCATGGACAAAAAAAAAAGAATCTATTTGAAAATGCACAGCTCTACACATCACTAAACTGTAGAGAAAACCGCAGGGTTGGAAGGGTGTGTCATTGTTTGTGTGAGGAGCAATACAAATATAACAGGTTTTTTAAAATGTTGATATTTATTACAATCTAATTTCTGGATCTGAGTGAAGAAAACTATCATTACATATATGTGCAGACAATCATGCTAATTAAAGCTATAAAGGGAGGTTTGAAATGCCTGTCTCTTCCAAAATTCCTCCCAGTTGTGGGAGCACAGGCTGTGGATCAGTGGGGAAAGGCCTTGTTGTCCTCAGCCCTGGCACTCCTTTGGTCCAGGCTGCAGAGGGAAATGGTGATGTTTGGCCAAAGGTTGGATTTGAGGACCTTGGAGCTCTTTTCCAACCTCAATGTGATTCTGTGGAATGTGATTTTTGGGGTATAACACACCTGAGGACAAGGCTCACAAATTACACAGGTGTTCCACAGACACCTGGGAGTTAAAGGCAACCTGCAAATGATGCCAAAGCCTTGGATTTTGCAGGAGTCACCAAGAGAAATGATTCTTCCTTCCAGGGGACCTGGCAGTGGGGCCCTTCTCCTGCTGGGGTGAGTGGGGAGCACCTGGGTCCCTCTGGGGAGTCTGGCTGCACATCTCCACTGAGACTGATGGGTTTCAGTGCCCAGCCTGTCCTAACACCTTGGAGGAACCCAGCAGGACCTTCGGGCTCTCTCCAAGATCAGTACTCAGAGCTCAGAGTGTCTCAAGCTAAAATTGCTGCATTAGGAAAATTAGGATTGCAATTAATCCTGGCACTGCTGTGCTGCCACAAGCTAAAAATGGTGGGAAATGGTGCTTTGAATATGGTAAAAGCCAAGCAAACTTTAGTACTTCTGCATCCACGTGATTTTTTCCCACATCAGATGGAATGCTGGTCAGACAATAGCTGCTTGAAGTAGGGAGAGTTTAAGCTACTCTCTTTAATTGTCTCAAGTCTTTAATTATGTTTTGTGTTAGTGGTACTCATTAGGGATTTGTATTTTGTCTGTTATGTTTTATTGGTATGGCTATTATTTGTGTTGATGCTATGCTGAAAGCTCCTTTTTATGTCTTTCTTCTAATCTCTGCTCAGTTGGTAAAATTTGGTTTGTCTCTTAAAGGATTTGTCGTATTATTATTTGAGACTCTTGGAAAATGAGGAAATAGGACTAATTCTCTGTATTCTGTGGGTTTGTGTCCTGTAAAGATGTTCTTTTTTCAGGCTGTGAGGCTGTATTCAGTGTATTCTGTGCTGTCTAAAAGCAGCAGCCTTTCTCTGCCATGCACACAGAGCACTAGCTAATTGAAACAGAAACAAATAAATAACCTACTAAACACATCCAAAGCACTAACATTTCTTTGATAATCAGTGCTTGAAAAAAATCTGGTTTGAATTTTTTGTAAATGCTAACTTTTTTTTTTTTTTTTAATCTCCTGAATAAGGACATTTATTGCTCATTTGTTTATAAACCAAATTGTTCACATCACTGTAAATAACTTGTGAAATGTTGTTCCCTCCACTGTGCTAAGCTTTAATATAGCATAGTAATGAGTGGGATGTGCAACTTCTGCTTATCTGCTCTATTTTGGACAATGCCAGTGGCTCATGTTTATTAAGAAAGTTGGCAGTGAAGCTGAATCTCTGGTTTCCCCCTGGTAGATAAACTCTGTCTGAGCTAACATTCATGAGGATCTTGGAAGGCTCATTTAAATACAATGCCTAAGGCTATGCTTTTTTTTTTTTTTTTTTTTGCTGGATTCCAGAACAGCACATAAAGCTTTTGCTTTTCTGATGTTCTTTTGGAACTGATGCTTATGTATTACAAAGTCTGGCCAGGGTTTTGTAGGAAGTACCAAGGGTCTGTGTCTGAGCTGAGTGTTCAGGTATCTCTGCACATCGTTATCCTCCTTGCAAGGAAGGCTTTTTTTGGAGGGGAAGACTTAAAAAAAAAAGATAAATTTCATTTTGCCAGTATATTTGTATTTCTGTTGTCAGATTTTAGGGAAACTGAGTAAGCATTTTGCCTCCTTTGTCTGGGACCATGGATCTCAGCCATTCACAAGTGCAGTGTGTCTTCTTCAGGCCATAATAAATTATGAAATTACTTCACTTAATCCAAACATTTATTTTAACTGACAATTCTGCCTGGTTGTCCAAATAAGATCTTTTTCAATCTAACTGCCTAATCTGAACTTTTCCTGCAGTTAAAAGAAATATCAGAAATATTTTCCAGCTCTTTAGGCAGTAGTCATTACTTCACATTATCCCTATGCTCTATTTCAGAAGTGCTGAGAATATCTGAATATGTTTGTATAACTTAAATAGAAAAGTTGAAAAATAAATGAATAAGTCAGGTATTTGCCTATTTCTGTCATCAGTGCCATCACTAGTTAGTGCTGTATGTGTTGCTATGCTTTTCTAGCTGTCATTTAAGTACTGCATGTATCAAAACAAAGTAGCCCATGAAAATGGCATTTTTTCATCATTAGAGGAAATTTTGAAAGGGTCAAAGCTTCCTGGAATATTCATGAGGTGGAGGTGCTTTTCAATAAACATATCATGTCACATTTTATAAAAATAACTTTTGGTTCTGTCTCACAGGTGCCTCTACCATTTCCCACATCTCTGGATGTAGTGAGGGGTTTTGTCCAAAAAACTTTGTGGGTCTTGTATATGTTGAACTACATCAGATGAAGACACCTTCCCTTTTGTAAACCAAAATTATATTTGTCACCCTTGAGCCAAGAATGCTACAAGAACAGATGAGAGATCCAAAGCAAGAGGAGAAAAGGCTTTATTGCAGAAGATTCTTCGGTTTTTATAGACCGATACGTTACATTCTACTTGATTGACTAGTTAATAAAAAACATCTTTCTCACACACTGTCCTTGAGAAGAACAGGAAAACAAGGTGGAAAAACACCACCTGCAGATTGTTTATACAAACAAGTTATCACATCCTTACAACTCCCTAAAAATTCTCACAAGCCACTGTGAGAAACGATTGCCGTTTCTCTCTCCCTGACCGGCTGGCATCCACAGATACTCTTTTAGAAAGAAAAATAAATTTACAATCATATTGCAAGCACTATAAAACCCAAAACAACAAGCAAAAAACCCAAATGAACAAATGAGCCAAGAAAATGCACGGAAGTCCTAGTTCTGAACTGTGATCTCGTAAAGAGTGACAGGGCGAGTGTGATGGTGTTCACAGGGGTCTTAGGGTGAGGGAAGAGATGAGGATCTGACTCCATGTTTCAGAAGGCTTGATTTAACATTTTATGATATTTATTATTTTAAAACTATAGTAAAAGGATAGAAGAAAGGATTTCATCAGAAGGCTGGCTAACAATAGAAAAGGAAAGAATGAATAACAAAGGTTTGTGTCTCAGACAGAGAGTCCAAGCCATCTGACTGTGATTGGCCATTAATTAGAAACAACCACATGAGACCAATCACAGATGCACCTGTCACATTCCACAGCAGCAGATAATCATTGTTTACATTTTGTTCCTGAGGCCTCCCAGCTTCTCAGGAGAAAAAAATCCTAAGGAAAGGATTTTTCAGAAAATATCATGGCTACAGTGGGCTGTGAGGGTTTGTGCTGCACTGGCTCTTTTCCAAGCTCATGGAAAAGAGTACAAACCTTGGCTTAGGGAAGAGGGCTCCTGCTTCCCCACAAGCCCCTCTGCAGCCTGAAGGAGGGATAACTCAGCACTTGGGGACTGAAGCAGCCACCAGGCTGAACAGGATTCTTCCTTTTGTCAAGCCTCAGCTACCCAACAGCAAGTGAAACCACTAAATATTAATCTCCTGTGGGTCTGAGTGGTCTGTGAGAAGCTGTGCTCCTCAGCAAGCAGCCCCTGCTGAAAGCAGGAGCACAGTCCCTTTGAGCAGGGCTCCTGTTTTGCTTTCAGAACACCACTGAAGAAGGAGACACCGAGCCTTTCTTTCCTGCACAATAGCCAAGTGGTAAGAATGCTTGCCCTGTAAAAGGCAAGCAGGGATTCAATTCCCTCTTGTCTGAACTTCAAACCTCACCTTTTATCTTCCAGATGAGTACCCAAAACACAAGGCTTGCAAGAAATAAGGCTACTCAGGAGGTGGGGAATGTTGCTGTTCTCTCGGAGCAGTACCTTTGTGCAGGAAAAAAGCTCAAACCTCACAAGGTCAGAAAGGATGGATAACTTGGCAGTTCAGTGTTCAAGGTGCTCATTACATTTGGTCCCTGCTCCAAGGCCTGTTTCTCCTTTCTGTTTTTGAATGCAATTCCTGTAGAATATAAAATTCAGTTCTGTTTTCTATAGAGGAGGCAGGTAAGTACAGACCTACTTATAAATGAGTGCTTTAACTGTGAGGAGAAGGAACTCACCAGCCCTCCAGCCAGGGATCACACTTAGGCTAAATAGCCTCATAATTAAACTAAGCTATGCTAAAAAATGAAGCTCCTGGCTTGGACAACAGCAGCAAGCTTTTCAAGGAAAAAGACACTGGTTAAAAGCAGTTTCCAGTCTAGGAATCATAGGAAAGCTGAAAAAAGAAACAACTCCTGAGGAAAGAAAATAAATGGAGTAGCACCTAGACTGGATCTCAGCTGATTTCAGGTGTCAGGCTTGTCAAGAGTGATGTAATTTGGGGCCTTATCCAGGGGTGACTAAAAAGCCTCAAGGTCAAACAGCAAGATCCCACTGAAGTTCAGGTTTTTGAGGTTTAAGTGACAGATTTCTAGACAGGAATTTTTAAGGCAATTATTGTTTATCTTTTTTTACTTAACACTCTTTTTTAGGAAAATCACAACTGACGTGGAAGCACTTTAACCATAAGCCTGGTCCACCCCCTGAGTCTGAGGGTCAGTGAGAGCTGAACTGAATTTCTCCTTCTGCCCTCATACAAAGCTTGACTAAATGTTAGCCCAAGCAGCACAGCAGATTTTTAGAAGCCATCAAAAAATCCCATGGACAATTTATGGCCAGTTGCCTCATTTCCTGCTGGGTGAAGGTGCTGCAGCTCTCTGAAGTCAGTGGAATGATGCCAGCTTGTGTCCATAGCCAGTGTCACTCAGAATTCAGCTGCATCTTTTTTAAGTGCAAAATGTCATTAGTTGTACCAGAAGCTGACATGAAGTAGCATTTCCACCTAATTGTCCTATCCTTTTACTGACAGCTTGCTGTTGCCCTTCTGAAACCTTGTCACTTGGAATTTTGCTGAAAAAGTGCATTGGTACCATTTTGAACCAGCCTTTTCCTTAAAAATTATTGTTTGAAGAGAGAAGGAGAACAGGGAGGTGGACCAGGTATTCTGTCCTACATATAGAAAAAATATAAGTCTTTGCCATAAAGTTGTCACGATTCTTTGTCTCCCTCCATTGTATTTTCTTCCATCAAAATTTTTATCTTTTTCTTTCCTAGAATCACTGAAATTTTTGAATATGGCAAACTCTCATACCACCCATTCAGCTGCTATCAACCTCTCTCATATGAAAGCTGGTGACATAAGTAATTTCTCTCTGGTTTTGGTCAATAAAAATGTTATTTAACTGTATTTGCAAACTCCAGGAGTGTGTTATTGTTGGTAGATTCAGTATTGCATACCAAGGTAGCTATTGAGACAAACCAAGGATAGCTCCAAATATTTATAGAAATACAAGATTGCAATCATGATATTAAATTTTGGTTTTCAAAAAGCTGATGGAGGCTATAAACCTACTTCATACACAATGAACAGGTACTGTGTGATGCCTTATGAGTCTGGAAGAGAAAAAAACCTGAAAAATCTGAAAAATCATAGAACTGAGCCCATCAGCTGATATGGATAATGAAAGAGGAGCTTTTTACCACTTCTTGGTTATAGATTTTCTTTGGGACTTAGTAAAATTCTACCCTCTCAAAGTGTTGTATCCCAAACCCATGTGATAGTCACCAAGCCATAGCTGATAATTATAAATACACTCAAATCCATTGAAAGGAGAAGAAAATTCATCTGTTTTGCATGGTAAAAGCCAAAGGTATATGGTCTCAAGTTCTAAGAAGAAAATCTGGAAAGCCTGAATGTTAGGTACAGTTGACTGAGATTGTAGCAGCCAAAAAGGAAATTATTATTTTTACATATATATGTTGCAACTCCACTGCACAGAATAGAGACAAAAACTTTACAAAATTATTTTTAAAATTTTTAATAAGTGTTTGTGTGGCACAAACTTTACTAGACAGTAAAAACTCACAGGAGGGCCAAAAGAAAATTAGAAGATAATTATCACTATGATGGAAAAGGGAAAAAAATTAGCTAGAACCTCAATAATGAAGATATGTGATGAACAAAGAGAGTATAAACTGATGGATGAAGGGAGCAGGACACCATTTTTTGTTAATTTTTGTTGTCAAGAACATTTGTTAAGGCAAAGGATACTGCCAGAACCTAGCAGATGGGAAAGAGATGCTGAAAATGCTAAAAGTAACAAAAAAGAAAAGAAAAAAATTGTGAAAAGTTTACTATTTAATTCAAAATAGCAAGTATCAATAACTCTGTTAAATTAGAGGAGAACAGCACAACAATTGATAAGGAAAGGAACGCCTAGATCTAATCCTGAGGGCATGGGGCCCTGGAAATGACATTGGAACAAAGGCTGAGGCATTAGAGATCTGGAAAGCTTGAAAAGCAGGAGATGGAGACTTTACTGCATTGCAGTGCAGGACACAATTGTGGGAAGAATAAAGATGTGGCTGGACAAAAGTCACTTGATTCAGTGTCACAGAACTTAAGAGAACATGAATTGAAACTGAAGAAAGGCTGTGCCCAATGGGAGTTACCAGAGAATTCTGTAAAGGACAGAGAATTGAGGAAAGAGGAGACACTCCCTGATAAATAAAGCAATATTATCTGATTTCTGCTGTCCCACTCCCATCCTAGGACTGATGCATCTGAGCTCCTTTGGGTGCTTTATCCACATGGAACTGCCTGCACAATTTTCACAGCAGCATTTTTCACCTACTAATATGCTTTACGTGGTGACTTATTAATAGCACATCGGCCTGCTGAGAGAGAGGATTTCTGGCTTTACCTCCTTACATCAGCCTTGCAAATGCTCCTTTGCTCAGCCCTCCAGTCTGAGCCCCTGTTGCAAATGTGGGTGTTAAAATTCCATGTGAATCTGAGTGAAGTCTCCTTTTAGGTGGATGTTGACTGGAGAGAGCAACACAACAGAGGTGAAACATTTGAGATTCTGCATCTTGCATGCAAAGTGGGAGTTGTGGGATCACATTTTTACTATGGCAGAGTGTTTTCCTTCATATTATTCTATGATTCTATGATATTAGAATACTACACAGTTATCTTAAATATGTGAAGTGTTTACATCTCTATTCTTCTCTGCATATCTTTATTCTTAATTATATTTATATATTTTTGAGGCTTTGATAGCTTTATAATTGCATATTCTCCTCTGTCAGATAAAGAATCTCAACTCCTCTAGGAGTCTGTTATTATTGTTGTTTTTATAGCTTTGCTCCAGTTAGGAGAATGATTTAATATTAAACATTAAAGTATTCCCTTTTTGTCTCTCAGAGATAGGCATTTTAATCCTCTGTAACAGGCATCATGTGTCTGTCTGCTGAGCACCTGCACCAGCAGCCAGGGTGGTGACAAGTTAGAATTTGGGACCCAAGGTGGCATTAGTCAAAGCTGTATGCATGGAAAAAATGCTGCTTCCTTCCCCAGGGCTCATCTGCAGCAGGCAGCAAATTCTGCAGACAACAATGGAATTTATGGGAGGAAAGCACAGTTAGCACAGGCAGCATAAACCTGAGGTTTTGGCAGCCTGGCCTGAGAGGGCTCAGTTGGAGGCAGTTTGTCCCAGAGAGCCCCAACATGTCACCCTCCAGGCACCCTGGCCATGGGGAAGCAATGCCAGGTGATGGTGACAGTGACAGCAAAGGGTGGCACTGTGCCCATGGAGCAGCACAGCCTGACCCTCCCAGCCAGGGACCAGCAGAGCTGGGGAGCTGTGCTGCCAGAGTCACTGGTGCTGGCAGGAATGAGAATTCTGCCTGCCCAGAGGATCCTGGCTGGGAATGAGTGGGGAAAAGAGAACAGATTTCTGAAGGACCCTGACACCTAGAGCCATAACCTGTTTTTTAATTCTTCCCTTGAATGTTTGAAGACATGATGCTAGAGCACAATTCCCTATATGCATTTGCCAATTCATACCTTTCCTCAAAAAAACAACATAGCAATGAAGAGAAGAATTTAAACATCCTCCTTTTCACAATAATGTTGGCAGTTCAATTTTGGATGTGCCCTTCTGACACTATCCATAAGAACTGTCCCACCTGGAAAAGAGTCAAACTCTACAATGCAGAAGCATAGGGCCTGATTGTGCCCCAATTTGGCCCATTAACCATACCCTGTTAATGACTAAGTCCATTTGTTTGGTAGTTGTATCGAATCAGATGCTAGAAATCCTATTAAATAATTCAGTACCTGTATTTTACAGTGATAAATATATACATAATATTATTACATGACTTGTTTACAACAAGTTTGTTATTCTATGATCATTTGGCACAAGAAAGATTCTTCTGTGTTGCATGTAGTTATATACTTATATACTTATTAAAAACTCAATTAAGTAAGTATATAACTGTAGTTATATAGTCATATAGTTATATACTTACTTAATTGAATTTTAAATTCTTTTAGCAGCTTTTTCTGGTTTGCCTATATTTTCTCCCAGAATCATCCTAAGAATCAGCTTTAGCAGTGATGTGATACAAAGTTTTGTAAAAGTCACCTTTAAGATAAGCCATACATATTTATTTATTTAAGCCTTTTCTCATTGATCAGCCTTCCCAAGGCCTCAGTCCTGAATGCCCTTTCTGTTTGTCAATATGTTTTTTCTAACCCAGATGCCACAATAGGGTTTTTCTGACACTGCCTGAGAGAGCACTGATTCTGGAAAAGCAGTAAATCATTTTAACCTCCTTTCTCTGCATTCTCACAGTAAAATATATGCAGGTGAAAGCAGTAAAAATAAATCCTTAGAATATTATACAAGGTGCCATAAGTAAAGCTTTCCTGTATTTTAAGCTGATTTGCATATTTAATAGATCTCATCTATTTCACCTAAGTGCAATCTTGATATCTACCTTATATGTATAATCTTACCATCCAAATAGCTACAGTAGTAAAAATGAACTCTAAGAACAATCAAGATTTTGTTTGGTGATAGAATTTTTCTAAAAATGGCAAGAATTTTTCCCTTCTCCAAAGTATATCCATTCTTCTGTAGCACAGTGTGTGCCTCCCTCTCTCCCTCTGCTTTAATTCTGATTCCATCAAAAATCAGAATCCTGTGACTGATGTTCAAAATGAGCTGAGGTGATATTGAGGTTTTGAACTTTATCTGAGCATGTCACTCACTTGAAGGCATTCCAGACCTCAAATGGCTCAGTGCCATTCTTCAGAAATGAGACAGGAACAAGTATTGATTTTTTTCCCTTCTTTTAAACTGAGTACCTAATGAGCAAATGAAGATATGGTTGGTCCTGGATTTATTAGGTGATTTAAAAGAAGCTTCTTGGAGTACAAATGTATGAAGAACAGTTTATTGCAATTCTACTTTAATTTTCTTTTTTTCTAAGGGAAATTTTTGTTATAATGCTTCTGGATTTTGAACAGAGATTAGATAAATTATACCAAATTATATTTCTATACTAAACTAAATGGTAAAAATATATTCTTTGTATATGACAAGAGACAGTTACAATATTACAGAATATTTTTGTTGATGCTTGAGAAAGTAAACAAATTTAAAAGGCACTGGGAAAAAAAATATAATGCTCCTTGAAGGCATGAGTGTTTTTTCAAACTGAAAATTACAGTTTATAAGAAAAGCCAAGTACTTCCTCAAAACAGAGTGAGAAGTCTTAAATCTGCTGAATTTACATGAGATAAATAGATTGAAAAGGCATCTGAAAACACTGAACGGGTATGAGGCAAATGTATCCTGTTGTGACAAAAATATCAGTGTACAGATGAGTGGAAAAGTCTCCTGAACAACTAGAATTCAAAATAATTTAAAATCTTTAACAAATAAAATGGGCAGTCCTACAGCCACATGTATATAGTGGTTTAGAACTAAAATCGCAGATTCATTAAAAGGAGGGAGATTTTAAAAGATTTCAGCAGCTCATGATAGATGTGGCCTGGGCAGGTTTGTGTCCCAATTGTCACAGAAAGGGGAAGAAGTGACAAAAATCATGTAAGGACAGAGGAGCAGAGACACAAGCTCATAGCACCAAGCAGGCTGTGACCAGCACAGAGAGAGGACAGCAGAGCCTGGGCAGCAGCTCAGGGAGGATCCTGCCCTGTGCCAGCCCTGGGCACACCTCTGGGTGCTGTGCCCAGCTCTGGATCCTCAGCACAGCAGGAACAGGAGCTCCTGGAGCTGAGCAAGGGCCTGGAGCATCTCAGTGATGCCTCAGGTTTAGCTTTTCTATTTTTCAGACTCTGTGCTGCTTTGTGGGTCTGAGCTTCATATCAGGGAATGGTGAGCTCTCTGCACAGAGCAGGGAGACAAAACAAGGACAAATGATCCAAATCTCAGCCCAAGAGTACAAACAACACGGGCTGAAGAGAGAAAAACAAGCAGGATGGGACTGCATGGGCTAAAGCTGGAACTGGACAATGAACTCCAATGTGCAAATGGAGCAGAACTGATCAAAGGGAGAGACCCTGTGCCTGCTCGTGTATTTTGTTACCATTTTGGTTCATTTGGGTGCAGCCCTGGCTGGGATCTTGTACTGCCCAAGGTGGATCCATTGAGGCCTTTTAAGAAATCCCAACTTTATTCTTTAGCTCTCTCCAGCCTCTGTTCTAGGGCAGCCTTCTCAAGGTATCATCAGTGCCCAGGGAAGGCTGAGGGAGCTGGGGCTGCTCAGCCTGGAGAGGAGTCCCAGCTGAGAGGGGCTTCAGCCCTGGCTGTCCCTGTGTGTCCCAGTCTGTCCCAGTCTGTCTGTCCCTGTGTCCCCCTGTCTGTCCCTGTGTGCAGAGGGCAGAGCAGGCCCAGGCTCTGCTCCAGGCCCAGCCATGGCCCCAGAGCCACGGGCAGGGCCTGAGCCCAGGAGCTGCCCCTGCCCCTGCCCAGAGCTCCTGCCCTGGCAGTGCCCAGCCCTGAGCAGATGGGGCACAGAGGCTGTGCAGGCTCCTGCCTGGGGACACTGCAGAGCCACACGGACACACTGCTGTGCCCTGGGCTCTGGGATGGCCCTGCTGGAGCAGGGAGGTGCCACCACAGCAGCCGCTCCAGCCTCTCCCATCTTGGGGTTCTGGGACGTCTTGTTTGCAGCAGCATGGAAATAAAATACGATTTCTGAATAGGATACACTGGACCAGCACTGAAAGATGTAGCCATGATATTTTCTGAAAAATTCCTGTCCTTAGGATTTTTTCTCCTGAGAAGCTGAGAGGCCTCAGCAACAAAATGTAAACATTGATTATCTGCTGCTGTGGAATGCAACAGGTGGATCTGTGATTGGTCTCATGTGGTTGTTTCTAATTAATGGTCAAACACAGTCAGCTGGCTTGGACTCTCTATCTGAGACACAAGCTTTTGTTATCATTCTTTCTTTTTCTATTCTTAGCTAGCCTTCTGATGAAATCCTTTCTTCTATTCTTTTAGTATAGTTTAAATGTAATATATATAATAAAATAATAAATCAAGCCCTCTGGAACATGGAGTCAAATCCTCGTCCCTTCCCTCAACCTGAGACCCCTGCGAACACCGTCACAGAAAGACACATACAGAAAAATAAAATGGATAGTACTGTTAATAATCCACAGTCATATCTCAGTCTCAATTATCTGTTTATGTCTGCCTCCTCACAGCATTAATGATTAAATGTGGTAATTCAATGTATAACAATTAGCTTGGGATTACAGAATCCATCTGAATGCCAAGTAATAAGTCTTTATGTTAAGATGAAATTTCTCCTGCCATCTATTTATTATAAAAGTCTCTCTGAGCATCTGATCTAATGTAATAGGTTGTCCAGAGTACATATAATAATCTAAATAGCATTGCTAAAAATTAGATATGATAGTGTTGATAAGTTAAGTGCATTTCCAGCAACACACTTTTTATGAAGACTGTTTATTACTGCTATTGGCTTATATTCATCTCTAAGTGCTTGATAAAAATTCCTGGTGCAAAAAAAGATGTGTAATCACTCATTCATCAGTAATTCTTTATTATCTCATTTTCTCTTGGGAAGAAAATATGTGTGCATGCATCAATCAATTGATCAAACGATAACGTGAAAATCTAAATCATGTCAAAAGCATTCAGAGAATATCAGTGTAGGGCCAGACCTATCAATTCTTACTGACATCAGCTGGCCTTTCAAAACCAGTGTGATAATTTACATAAGGGAAAACTGTCCCTCACAGCAAGGACTTTGATGTCCTGATCCTTCAACTGAGCACAGGGTAAATTTCTTCTGCACCTGTCTAGTTAGCCCAATCCTGTAAGACTAGAGTTAATTAACGTCAAATCAGAATGAAAACTCAGCTTTTCTGCTGGATTTTTATTACTAATTTTTCCCTGCTTTCCTCCTGGGCCTTTCCAGCAGCATGAGCCAGGTAGCTTGTCTGTCTCTGAGTGCAGCACGATCCTCCTTGTCAGTAAAACATCAAATATGAGCAAACTCAGCTGAAGCAGGGACACAGATCAGAAGAGCATTGAGTGTCCTACCCAGCCCCAGTTCCCCACTCAGTGCCTCAGAGTCTGTCAGAGGATGGCTTGGCAGAGCGATGCTGAGAGTTAAAGCTCTTGTAAAGCCCTTGCATCTTCAGCAGCATCTTTTCCTGCCTGGGCTCATTGAAGGGCAGGCAGCAGCATGGTGTGATGTAGGGAATGTTTGCTGGGAAGCCCTGGCAATGCCATCTTGAAAGGCAGACAATGAACACAGCCTCAGCCACAGCAGGCTGTGACTGGATCCTTTGAAACCACGGAATACAGATATGCAGACCTCCCCAGTCTTTACAGCTTTTACCCTTCCACAGGGAGCACTGCACTTATGAAATCTTTACAGCGTTTTTAGGGCCTCCTTTCTCAGGAAAGTTCCCACAGTAGTGTAGAAAAAGGCTATCAGTGCTCCAAATGTGTATTTCTGGGCACACAAATCTGTTATTTCTCCTGGACCAACTCTGCCTACTGAATCCCGCACGGATAATCCAAATGTAAAAATATACAAATATTGGCAGCCAATAGGGGGCTTTTCATCTCAAGCAAGAAAACAGAAGTAATTCTGATAGCTTTTCCAAGAGAAGCCTGGTGGGGCTTATTTGCCAAAGTTTGACTCTGCAGTAAACAGGGTACTGCTGTTTCTGTTTTGAAGTCTTCCTGAGCAACATTCGCTGATGGATTGCCATGTACAGAATGTGGATAAACAAAGTGATGAGCAGAGAGAGGCTCCACATGAGTGCCATGAAGGCAGACTGTTTATATGGGCTCATCTTGTTCAGAAATCTTCCTTTAGTGCTCTGCTTTGTGAAAGAACTCGGCCAATGAAATGCAATTTGTCATTGGAAGCTGTATGTGGGAAACACACCGGTGGGGAATATGGAAACTGGTAAAACACCACCTGCTTTGGAGATAAGAGGAGATGTTTTGGAATATCCCAGTGCTTTCTGTGAGGTTCGATGCAGAACCTTTCATTTTAATTTCCCTCTCTGTGGGATTGTCCTGTGTAGCTCTGCAAGCACAAACCCTTCCTTTTTTTTTTCTTTTTTTTTCCAGGTAGGAAGGGCTTCAATGCTCTTTTCTAACATTTAGTTAAATACCACAGCTTTAAATTTTGGTTAAGGCAGAAATGTTCAAACCTTATTTAAGGTATCATAGATTTATGATCTGTACAGACACAGAAATGGTACATATGCAATGTGTGGCTCTATGGTAAACCATGACAACATGACAAAACAAAGATTTTTTAGTATGAATCTAGGACTAGCTGTGCATAAATATTCATGGGATTTTGTGGAGGAAAGAACAGGGGCAGTATAATACATTCAGATAACAATGTTGGTGGTAATAAGGGGAAGTATTTGGAAGTATATAAAGAAAAATGTTTAATGTTTTAAAATTGCTTTTAATGGAAAAACTTCTGCTTTAAAAATAATCTTTAGAAGTTTATAAATGGATTGAATAACTTTAAAGTGTTTGACCCAAACCAAACCTATACATTTTGGGATCTGAATTTTAGAAAGAAAAGAGTTATTTTTGGTTGTTTGTTTTGGGTTTTCTTTAGGGGTTTTTTTTTTACCCCTAAGTGGAAAATCTTCTCTTTTCACCTGTGATATGTTTTGATATGTCCAAGAGAGCACCAGAAAAAGCAAGAACATGCACAGTCGGGTAGGCAGCATTCACAGTGTGACAAACTACTCATATTAGAGGTTGATTTTCAGAACAGGGCTATCCTGGAATTACTGTTGAGCAGCAGCTCTTCAGCAGATTATTTGCTACATTTTGGGAACATTATGGTACCTGCAACTTTCTCTTAATTTTTTTTTACACCTGCTAAGATGTGGTCAAAGCTAAAATATGTTAAATGCCTTTTTGATAATTTTTCTTCTGTGAGCAGCATGTACAACAGAGAATGACAGTTTGAACATGTGCCAGTATAAGCATATGGGGTGTTAATGGTGGGAACATAAAATGCTTTAGGCAGCTTCATTTCTCCAAGAATGATGCACAGAAAATCAGTTTTCTCCTTGAGGATGAACTTTGAAAAGTCGTAGATGGGCATTTTCCAGCACAATGTTTCTCTAGCACTGTGGGTCCCCAAATTAATATTTTAGTCAGAATAATGGAACTCAATAAAATGATCTCATATACCCTAGACTTTTTCACCTCTGGGTAAAAATGATTGTTTCTTATTTGTGTCTCCTTTCTGGCCCCTACTGCTAATACACCAATTTTTCTTCTGCAATCCTGCAATAGACCAAACAGCCTCATCTGGTAATTTTTCTAACAGAATAGGATCTTGCAGCTCTCTCAGGTTTCTAATGATTTCACCTTTTGTTAACACTTTAGGGACTAAAACCTCTTTTTTTATTTTTTTTTTCCAATTACACCATCAATTTTCTGAAGGCTTGCCTCTTAAAGCTCAGTATGTGCTACTACAACCTGGTGTGAGTGTGAGGAGGTAGGTGGGAGGGATATTGAATTATGGAATTTGTCAATCAGGTCTCTCAATAAAAGCACTTTCAGAGGAGATGCTCATCTCCTCTGCCAGTTCAAGGCTGATGATCCCCATCCCTGTTCCCAGGGAGTTCCACAGGAAAACTGGCACTGTCTCCAGCAAGTCTGGCAAAAGCAATTACAGCCTTGCTGAGAAGTGTCTGGCTTCCCAGGCCCTCTCCTGTTGTACATGGGAAAGGTAATGAACCAATAAACTGCAGCCCACCTGAAGACACAGCAAAAATCACTGGCAATATTTGATCTGGGAGTTTGGATTTTTGGTTATGGTTTTGGTTGGTTTTCTTGGGGGGTTTTTTGGTTTATTTTTTTGGTTCAGGTGTCCTTAAAGCTCAGTAAATTAAATTCTACAGAAAATCACACCAATCTACTTCAGTCACATCAGACACAGAACACATTGTAACAGAGTAATACCTCTTTATTTTCCTTCTGTATGTTTTTTATCTAGTTTCAAACGCTACATACCTATTGGGACCTATTGGTAATCTGTGCACTACCTATTGGATTACCTATTGGTAATCTATGCACTACTCTTTGTGTTTCATTGCCCGTAAATAAGTTTTGACATGGTTTTGATCTTTCAAAAGTTGACTACAACTGGTAACAGACTATTTTTGGATGGAAATGAGCCTTAATTTACCTTTACTAATCACTTTAGATGCTGTTTCAGCTGCAGAGGGTTAATGTGGTGGATGTACATGTTATTAATTATGAAAGTGGAAAACATCATCCAGCTGAAATTAATTAATTATGTTCTTTTGGGTGAGAGAAGTCTAGTGTGGCAGTGGAGATGTAGGGTCATGATTCCCTGCATCATGTTTAGAGCTGATTGTATTAGATGTGAAAAGCTTTGCACTGAAGCTGGAGTTTTGTTCCTACAGTAATGATACTGCTCTTCTATTTTGGTGCAATTTACCAAAGATCAGAGCCTTTACACCCATTTTTTCTCATCATTTGTTGGTATATCTGGGTTTTCATAATTACAGGGTATTTCTGAATCCTTTTTGTTTCACAGCAATTTTGCTCTAAACTCCTCTATTAAAGTTTTCTCACTTTCACTTGGAAATATTAACAGTTTGACCATTAAGTCAAACGTGAACTCCTGGGCCAATTACTGGTATTTTTCATTGTTTCCAATGCCTGCTGCTCCTCATTGCCAAATGTGATATGGAGTTCTTTCACATTCCAGGACCCTGTGTGATTTTAAGTACCAGCAATTTAATGTATCACTCAAAGTGCTGAAGCTCTGCTAAGGCATAAGTAATTCTCAGCAGAACACTCTCAAGCTTTAGGAGAGCAGCACTGCAAATGGAAAATGAAGAAAAGTAAAAATATGAAAAGCTGCTTTTCCCAAATAACCCTCTAAAATAAACCACCCAAAACATGAAGCTATAAAAGCTTTTTTTTTTTTTTTTTTTTTTCATGATGAAACAACTTGAGAAAAGGTATCAATTTTCTCACTTCCTGTAAACAAATGCAGCATCTTAGGGCTTTCCTCCATGGGTTCTGCTTTACTCTAATCCTGCTGATGTAGAAGCCAGCATAGCTAAAATACAGTAGGGAAAGATCTATAATTAGGATTTAAGAATGTAATAGCATGACATAAAAACCAGTTCATTCCACTAAATTTAAAGGAATCAGCTATACTGGTGGAACACCTTTACACTGGAGCTACATGAGAGGCTGTTCCAGTGTAATTATCCTTGGGTAAAATTGCACTGTAATCAAAAAGTTAGGGCAAAAAGCAGTGTGCAGGCAAGGCTGGTGTTTCAATGAGCTGGTCTATTTTTCTGTCAGCCAGTATACCCAAACATCAAACAAAACTGAAGCAATTATATACACTAATCCCTTCCCATGTGAAGTTGCAGCCCAATGTGAATTCAAAAGCACCAAGTTGCAAATCCTTCAAAAAGAGCATTTACAACTTATAATGGAAACTCCAACAGAGCTCTAACTATAATAGTGTGACTGCTGCAGCGATTATTCTTTATTGCCATGGCATTTACTGCTGAAATAGTGGTGGGCAGATCCTAACATTCTCAAAATTAATGTGCAGTAACATCCTCATGTGAGGTATTGCCCAAGGTAGGGTGTTTTGAAATGTAATATATCAAAACGATGATACTTCTCCATTTAAGTTGTTCTGGTCACTCACTTCACACAATTGCTGCTTCAAAGGCACTTTTCATAATTTCAAAATAAATATATATGAAATAAGAGAAGCTGAAAAGCATTTCTATTCTGACTGGTATTAATGAGGACTTGGAAAATGCCAACCCATCTCCAGTGGAGCAGCTTTACAGCACAGTGAACATTATGGTGGAGTGTTCTCTGGTAATGATTAATTTCCCCTTGTGAGCAATGCACTTATGGCCCAAATCAGCCACTCCATGGATAGAACTCATTGTTCTGAGTCAAAATCCTGCCTCAAACCCAAAAGTGCGCTGCCTGTCAGCTGTGGGTGGTGGAAGGTAAATACGGGTGTGAGCAGCAGTGGAAAGAGGGTGCTGCATTTTATTCATCCTGCTGGATTCCCTGCTGGATTCCCTGCTGGATTCCCTCCTTTCCAATACAAGAGAAAGCTGCCAGCTTGGCTCCTGTGATGTCTTTATGTATAGTTGGGCTGATAGTGGTTCACAGCCTCTAATTAAAAAAAAATTGTTTCTGTTTCAAAATTCACTCAGAATGTGGTGCCAAAATGCTGTAAAAATGTAGCTTTGTGGCCAAAAAATACAGAAATACTGCATTATTTAGTTTTTATGTTAAAAGTACTTAATATCTAACCTACATGCTTGTAGGGGGCCCAACATGCATTGGGGGTAGTAAGAATCTGGTTATTCTGTGACTTTTGTTATAGTTTCCCCAGTAGCACACTAAAAAGTGTGTGAAAACAAAGGGAAATCAAAAATACAGGGTTAGCTGAAAAAGGGCTGCTCATCTTCCTTCAGCCTGAAGATTTCTAGAAGCACAAATAGCAGAGGAGACAGACTTCAGACCTCCCCTAATATATGTGGAAGTAGACTGAAATATCAGTCATTATTTTGCAACAAATATGCAAAGTAAAAATAAATTAAAAAAATAGAAAATTAAAGCCTTAATGCAGGTCCCAGTAAGATTCTTTCATTGTTGTTGTTTAACATAACAACACATTAATTTTTCACATATTTAGCATGTTTTTGGTGCAATCTCATTCAAATAGGGACCACATTTCCTTCATCCCAAGGGCAATATATAATATATAAATGCAAAATAGAAATAGATGTGTAAGGTAAAGGTTTGGGTGAGCTATAACAGTATGATTTTTGGTTAGGAGTGGGAACCTGAAGATACCATAGGAAACCATAGGAAACCAAAGGAACAGATATTTTCTGGTGTTAGTTGAAGTCAGGCTGATACTTTTGACCTAAGTCTGAAACAAACAAATAAATTACTACCCGTACCTTCAGCACTTTCAGTGACTCCAGACAATATTAACCCTCCCCCACTATAGGAACCACAAAACCATATCTTGTTCAAATGAAATTCTTATGCTTTACTGAGAAAAGCCTCTTACCCTGAGGGTTGGCTACATATACTTTTTATTTTGATTTTTTTTTTTTTCAAACAGATGGTTTATTTTAATTAATTCTTATTACAGAGACATCTTTGTCATAAGGTACTTCTAGAACAGATGAGCACAATTAAATAAGTGCTTTTGTTTACAGGATTAGTGAAAGAATTCCTATTTCACAGGGGAGCAAGTGATGCTGTAATTTTATCTTCAATTTTTCCAGCATCCTTGACATTTAAACACAGTTTTAATATTATTATTATTGAATTGCAAAAAGAAGGAGGGTGTTGAATTTGTATTGATTTTACTTGTGTGCTTACACTCAGAAAGATGGCATTTCAAAACCTTTTCTAAACACAAATTTTCCCTTTTATAGTAAACAATACAGAATGCATCCTGTCAGTGCCAGAGTTTCACTATAGAAGGAAAATGTTTCTTTGCACCACAAAGTAGTCAAGAATTTAAGAATATATCTGCATTCCATTTGTCCCTGTGGGCTACAAACCCAGATGCCACCTGGGAAGTTCAAGGGATTTGAAGCACCAAGCACCAAGACTTTAACAACAGAAAAATTTCTACTGAAGGGTGTCATTTTCTTTAGCAATGCAAGGAAGAAAAGCATTGAAAAGATGACTCACATTTCACAGAATCATGTTTGGAAAGGTTTTGGGTGGGGAGGGACCTTAAAGCTCATCCAGTGCCACCCCTGCCACAGCAGGGACAATTCCTCTGTCCCAGGGGCTCCTGCAGGTGCTTTTAAGAGTTTTGTCACCCAAGGTCAAAATCAAGTCAGCTTTGTCAGGGTGACTTTATAACTCTGAAGTTTTTCACAAAAGAGAAGCAATAATTCAAGGTGATCAAAACCAAAGAAAACCTAGAATGCTACATTGCAGTGGAGTTTGGACATACATTTTCCATGTTTCCTTACAAACCAGCTACTTTTTATGTCAGATACAAATCCTGCCCTGGCCTACAGGTAGTTGAGATTTTTTTGATCTAAATTTCGTTGATGCCTCATTTTTTGGGTGGGGTTTTTTATTGGTAGACAAATTATTAGAACTTTAGTAAAGCCATGAGAGGAATTGCTGTCACTGTAATTTCTTTTAAGATGCAGTACCGCTTCAGTATTGGTTTTTTACAACTTAATGGCTTGAATATATATCATGAGTGCACAGTTTTGTAAGCAAAGTAAGCCAGTACCTTCCAGAAGGAAAACTGCTGATGTTCAGAACCCCGTGATGTCCATATGCCAGCATGGACCGGCTTTACAAGAACATTTCCTGCAGCATCCAAATCACTTCAGCTGGTCCAAGATAATTAAAAAAAAATCACTTACCACCGCACCAAATGAGGAGAAAAAAATTAATTTATTTATCTTTTGAAAAAATGGAGACAGTGCTATTGAGCAAAATAGTGATTCTGTTTCCAGGAGGTGGATGTACACCCAAAACCAGACTCTATTGGTGTGCACTGACAGTGATGCAGGAGATTTAAGCAGTCAGAAGGTGAATATCTGCCTGCCCTTATAGATGGCAGTGATTCCTAAAGGCTTGGGTCTTCTGGGGTTTTATGCCAGCCTGTTAAATGTTTGTTTCTCTGGTTTTTGCCCAATTACTCTGTGTTTATGTGGAATAAGGATAACAATCTGATTTAGTATGCATTGCTGGCAAGCACTAAAACCACAGCTTGAACACCTACTTTTTTTGATGTTCCTCAGACTGTAAAGCTCTCAAGAGTCCTGTGGAAGGAAGGAACTGGTGGGACCCTTTTCTGACATCAGGAGAGCGCTCCCAGTCAGATGGCCCTGCTTTTAAAGGCAGCTTTTTTGCAGAGTTTTCTCAGTTTGGAATCAAAAGCAATTGCTTTAAGGGCTGCTGGATAATGGGCTCCATATTCTGTGCTCTAATCAGGGGGAATGCAAGTGGTGATTAAAGCTCGGTGTTTGTGGGAATTAGGCTGCCACGCTTTCCCAGGCATTCCAACGGGCCCGTGCCCAGGGAGCACAAGCACAGCCAATATCCATGGCTGCAGAACAGGGCACAGCCTGCCTGATCAAAACTGCAAAAGAAGTACCAGGAGCAGGTCTGCTCTGGTTTCCAAAGCCCTAATGAGCAATTGTAACTATTACAGTACATAAAATATTCGTCCCTTTCAGTGGAGCTAATGTCAGAACTGAATATTTAATCATGTATTTGCTTTTTTTGCAGAGCTTAAAGAAAGGTATTGCTGAATATAAATCTGCAGAGATGAAAGGGCCAATAGTGTTTTGCAGACAATAAAGTCTAGGTATTATAGACCTGTTCTATTTTTTTGTTCTTACACATACAGCTGGTATAATTTGCACAAAATGGAGAGCAGGTATCCATAGCCTGATCCAATTCCTTTTGAAGTCCTTTGCTTGCTGTCTGGATTGAAGTGGCAGTAGGACTTCAAAATCACTTACCAGAGAGGTAAGTCCTCTTTACAACATGGATTTCTCAAGATCAATTATTATTTTTTTTTACGTCTTCGAAGTATCTGAGGACTCTTCAATTTTTATTTCTTTTTTTGCAATCACTGAAGCAGGTATATAAAAAAAGCAGAAATGGGGATGAGGAAGCAGGCTTTTGAAAGAGGCAATTAGAAATGTTTTGTATGGGGCACAGAAGGGTTTTCTAAGAGTAATAAGCTTTTTGAGGGAATAAGCAACATAATTCTCAAGTGTGGCTGCAGAGCAAAAAAACCAAAAGATTAGTTAATTTTTACTCATTCCCATGTCAGTTTAGCATTGCTTCCTCTGCACTGAGGAGACTTCTAAAATAGGACATCTGCCACAAATTCTCCTTGGAGAACTAGTTCATGCACTAATCAATTTCCTCCTTCAGCACACATGTCCCTCTGAAAAATTTAGTCACAATATCCATCAGATTCAGAAAGTTGGAGTAATGGGACTTGGATTTTGTGATTAACAACACAGGTGAGGATTCACTGAATAAATTGAGGAGCCCTGGAAATCAACATAAATGAAAAGAAAAGATTTATTGTTCTATCAAATGAGGCTAAAGAAATTAGAGTCAAAAGAAGCAGGCACCTCACTAATGAAAAAAATATAAAAAGAATATACAGCTCGACAGCCTCCTGCATGATGTGCTTTTAATTCATTTCTTGTTCCTTGGACAAGGTGATAACACTGTTCCAGTTTAATCCAATAACCTATCTCCAAAATGATCAGTGTTCTTATTTCAAGCCTTGGCTCCTTTCTGCTTTGATTTGGCTCATATGGCTCCTACCCTTTGATTCCGTGCTCACCTCTTCTGCATGCAACTTGACCTTTTGCAGCTTTTCTCCCCCCTCCCATTTGCCACACTCCCTTTCTCCTCTCTCTTTCATCTTTCCATACATATTAACTCAGCAGGATTTTTGCTCTAACCTTAATTTTCCAGCATCCCAAAGCTTCACAGCTAAAAGGTTGCTGCTAATCCTCTTTCTATTTCTCTTTCTTTATAGTGTATTTTATTCATCCACTTTCATTTCCAGAAATACTTTGTATACATAGACATTTACTCAGACTTGTGTATTCTCCAGAAGAAGCCATTTTTCTAAGCCTTTTTTAATGCATTTTGAGGATCACCAGAGGTGACAAATGTAGAACCATATCTATATGAGGAAAACTCTTATTTTTAGCACATCGTTAAAATTGTATGATATCGAGGAAAAAAAAAAAAAAATTGCATCCCGGCAATCAGGCAGAGGAAATCACTTCTGTTTACCACAGATGAGAAAGGGACATCCTGCCATCCTTGCAAATCAGTCCAAATGAAGTGGACAGCAGAGGGATGAAGTGCCAGGTTCCCAGCAGCTGAGCTCTGATTAGGCTGATTCTGCAGATCAGCTTCTCTGAGCGCCGAGGTCGGTCAGAGGGCAAAGGTGCTCAGACCCGTTCTAATGTGGCACAGGGCCAGGGCTGAGAAACACCTCCCCTGCTCCAGGGCTTGAAGGGAAAGGCCTGCACCAGCCTCCTTTGAACCTGCAGGCACTGGAGTTTCATTCACAGCTACAGATGGGAGAGGCAGGATAGTCCTTGAGGAAGAACTCTAGGAAAAAGCGAGGCTGGAGCACAAGTTAGAGCTTTTTGCACAGATGGCCACCTCCATAGTAAAGAGAACAATCCATGGGAGAGGATTAGCTCTGACCTTTTTCAGCATGAAGGGTAACGCTTGGAGAAGACTGGGCAGGATGATTCCACAGTACCAAAAAGTCTGAACATTTGCATTTTAGTTTTATACTCTATTAATGAAGAAAATACTGCAGGAAATGTTTTTTTCTTCAGTGAAAACTCAGTCTCCTGGAATTCACAAAATATTTATAGGCAGTACACTTCATTTCTAGCTAGGGGTTGGTTTGGGGTTTATTTTTTAGTAGAATTTATTGACAATTTTGAAAATGACAGACGTTAATGATCTGCATAAAATTCATATGCTCACTTGCATTAAAAGAAACCATTTTGCTAGGATATGGCTGTATAAATTCTTTGGGAACATAAAATCTAATGCAATAAATTAAATGCAATACAAATAGTTCTTTTAAAGGTATTAGAATATGTGCTAAAGAAATGAGTTGCATGCAATCCTCCACCTACTGAAGTGAGAAAGCAAAATTGCCATCAAAAGTAATGGGAGGGTGATTCCATCCCATCCCAAACAGGAATTTCATCATCTCCTTCAGGTGTGATTGCTCGCTTAATGTTTTGACTTATGGAACAACAGCAACGACAACAACAAAAAAACCCACAAAAAACAAAACAAAACAAATACAACAAAAAACCCCAAAACAAAACAAAACAAAAAAAAACCCATAGAACAAACAACAACAACAACCAACCAAAAAAAAAAAAAAAAAAAAAACAAGCAAACACACACAAAAAAAACACCAAAAAACCCCAAAACCCCCCCAAAATACTGCTCCTTTACTAAGAACTCTTTACCAGATGGTGGAGAAGTGGGTTCTGAGCTGGTGAAATTCCTCCCTCCCTGGCAGGACCCTGGCATGGTGGGGGTGCTCTTGGAGAAGGGCATCCTGTGGGTCCCATCTGACTCCAAGTGGGACAGACAGGGCACTGCTCTGTGAAGTCTGGTGCAAAGCACCTGCAGAGGACTTTGTTACTAAAGTCAATTTGCCTGCCAGTTTTCAAAGAACAGCAAGTTGAAATAATCAGGTTTTCCATCTCTTCTGATCTTCCCACTTTAGTGTTGCATTTAAGCATATGCTTGTAAAACAAAAAGATACCACGTGGCAAATTGTAATGTTATCTCAGAAAATTATTCCCCTTTGTGTATTTGCTGCCTATTCTTCTTGCCAAGCCTTGTATTTAATACCTTTTTCAAAGGCTTTACTTCAGAGGAAATGCTAAATGTCTAATCCCCCATGCCCATCAAAAGGAGTGGTCCTCATATTAAACAAAAAGAGCTCCTCCTAATAAGCTCCCCTTTGGTAAATGCATGCTGCTGCCTGTGCTTCCAAAATTAAACAATACTGGCAGAAATAACCCCAGAATACACCCAGCCCTGCACAGGAGCTCAGGGAACACCCAGAGGACAAAGCTCTCATTCTTCAGCTTTGCTGCATCAGGTAAAGGTGGGTGTAGCCTGAGCTTTAGGCTGGAAAAAGGCAAAGTTTGCTCAAATATTGTGTTCATACTTGCTCAGCTCTCTTCTCTCTAATGGCTGCTGGTGGTGGTCTCATGATGGGAAATTCAGGAGGAAATCTGAGAGGCAGGACAGGGAACCTTTCAGAGTTTTTATTGAAAGTTTCCTTACATCTTGTTTCTGTAAGAAAGGGGAGAAGTTTCTGGTACCTAAAGTTTTGGCCAAAACAATAAATTAGATTTTCCAATAGATTTCTGTCATGAGCTCTTCAAGAATATGTCCAAGGGCTTTCACACATCCATATCTACATGTTTCTCATGTTCTGAGACCAGCTGATGTAAATGCACATATTTTTTTTTCCAGTAACCAAATGTTAAGCAAATGTTTACATTTTTTTCCCCTTAAGCCCTTTTATAGAATTTAAAACACTGGGGCACTGAAAGAAATGTGTGCCTGATATGGGATGAAAATAGCTGTATAAAATCAAGCTGGAAAGGGAAGACTCATGGGTGTGTAATGTATGTCGAACACTGCTCTTTATTGAAACACTCACTATTAGTGTAGCACCTTTTTAAGAAAAAGTCTAGAATTATTCTAACGTAAGTGGAAATTAATTTAAACTGGAATACCTGACTAGAAACATTCTGAGGTATAGGAGGTATAGAATTATAGGAGTTATAGAATTATAGGAGGTATAGAATTTGGACTTGTATCTGCAGATGTGAGCAGGGGGAGACACTAAAACTCAAATATTTAAGAGAGTTTGGGAGCTGATGGCCAGATTTGTTCCTGCTTTTTGGGTTATCTCTTCGTTTTCCTCCTGGACCTGCTAAATAAAGTAACTTCAGCATATCTAAGATAGAAATACTAACTTTGTAGATATTCTTTCTCCGTGAGGTATGATTAGGAGTTTTTAAAATTTATCTTTCTTAGGGGCTGCAAAGCCATTCCAAATGGCCATGTTTGATAGTGTCGTGGTTAATTTTTAGTTTCTTCTTTTCTAATAAGCTGCTATAAACTCAGTCCTAATGTAGAGTAGAATAAACCCCTTTCTTTTCTTGTTGCAAACTTGGAAATAAAAACTAATGTTATTCCAACTGGGGTATGGAATCTTAGGCTGGGTGAGATGTCATGATATAATCTGGTAAACAGTTTAGATTAGAAGAGAAGAGTATTTTGCTCCCCTTCCCAAATGATTTATTTCTTAAATCTGTAAAGTCTAGACCATTTAGATTTTATTGTTTCAACCAGCAGCAGGTGGAAAATGCTCGTATTGTTCTATTGATACCTTCTGAACTTTTTGAAACAAATTAAGGGTGACACTGATGAACTGTGGTGGTGCTGAAAAACCTGCAGAGTTGGATTTTTTAAATTTGTTTTTTAAGTTTTTAAACTTTTTTTAAGATTTACATTTTTTTAAAATTTTTAGAACTTTTTTTAATTAAAAAAAAAATTTAAATGTCTGTTCTATGTGAATCTGGGCAAGATCCGCACAAAATCCCACATTAGCCCAAGCGTTTTTAGGACCTGTTCTTGTGGGAGGACAACCCTGCTCTGGTGTTTTAGTCTTTGAAAAGCTGCTCCAGACCATGCTGGGCCAGATCCTGAGTTCCTGGCTGCTGTGCAAAAAGGAGCAATAATTTCAGTTTTCTCCTCTGCAAGGGTGGTGGGTGCTGGTGTGGGTATTGATCTCAGGCGTTAACGCCAGCCTGAACGCTGCTGCCCAACAAAGCAGCACAAGATCACAGAGCTGCAAAGGCCTAAAAATTGCTGCTTGTTAGAGGAACTCAGGACACTGAGGAGCCCTGAGGCTGCTGGAATTGGAGCTGTCCCAGCCCCGGTGGCAGCACAGGGAGAGCAAAGAGTGTCAGCGGCACCTCAACCACATTGATCCAATTACACAGGGGAGGTTCAGGCCCAGCTTCTGTGCCTGCTGCCACTTACAAACATCTCCAGGGTTACTTTTTTTGGCCTTTTCCTTTTTCTGTCTGCTTTTCTGGGGGGAAGATTGAACAGAAATATTGGAGTGAGATAACTAGAGTGAGCAGAGGAATCTGTTTGAATGCTCTGCTATGGACTCCTGCCTTTCAGGGTGTTGGTTTGCATCAACATCCATCTGCCTGGAAAAAACCAGGATTATGCCATTATATCAACACCACTGAATGCACCACGACACCTGAGGATATTTCTATCAAGCTGGACAGAGAAGATGTAAGTGCCCGAATCCCTCTTGCTATGCCACCCAAGCCTCCAGGGCATTTCACAGCAGTTTTACAAAAAGAATATTTCCATACCTAGCATACTGACAATTATTTTAATTCGTTTAAATTGGCATAGCCCTGTGGACGACTTATTTAAAAGCTACACACACTGTTATGTGTTCATTCCCTAAAGGTATTTTTACTGCAGGCACATTTGGCATTGAATTAATTATCACTCTAAAATGTACTTTTGGAGTCAGCCTAGTTTAGCTGGATGAAAAAGCTTTTTGTGGAAGAAATGGTGATTAGAATTTGGGGTCCATAATGGTTTACAAATGTCAGCTCCATTAGTCACTTATGGAAAGTGGGCTCATTCTTCTGATATCAGCTGCAGTGAATCTCTAAATGGTGTTAATTGAAACTGCTTATAGCTGTCCTTAGCATTGGGGAAGTTCCCAGGCTTCTCAAATACATCTTTATGTTCTTACTGTTCGTTGCAGAAGGGGGTTCTGTTACTTGCTTGTTTTCTAATTTAATTACTTTGCTTTTAATTACTCTTTGCTTTTCTCATTGATCTTCACTTTTTCTTTTTTTTTTTTTTTAATTGTAGCTGCCATCTTTTTGTTACTGAAGTCTATCCTTTCCCAAGGTCCTCTCAAAGTGTTTTCTGTCACACCACCTTAAGAGTGGCACCTGTGAAAATCTGACTTTGGTTCCCTTGATCATAGAACCATGGACTCATGGAATCATGTAGGTTGGAAAAGCCCTCCAAGATAATCAAGTCCAACCCTTGATTGCTTCTCAACCAAACTAGAGCATGGAGAGCCACATCCACTCATTTATTGGGCACCTCTAGGGGTGGCGAGTCCACCACCTTCCTGGGAAACCCCTTCCAATACCTAGTCACCCTCTCTGTGAAGAAAATCTTCCTGAAAAAAAGAATTTGTAGGCTGTGTGAGGATTAATATTGAAAATTAACATAAACACATTGCTAAGAAGCAGCCAAAGAAAGCTTTGGAAAATCTTGTGTTGCATCCCCACCATGCTTTATTCACCTCTCTCCTGTTCCTTCATGGGAAATGCCAGAGCTGCTCAGCTCCAAAAATGTGTCTTTTCAGAGTTGTTTTGCACAGGTGTTCCTGTAATTACGATGCATTTGGAATAAATGTTTTGTTTAATGGTGCTTAAATGCATACTTCCATCTGTGACAATGGGACTGACATCAGAGCTCTGATGAAGAGCCTTTGGAAATGAGGAGTGCCAAAAGATTTTCTTGCCTTCATCTGTGTCCACCCTTACTTTATTTGTAAGAGGAAAATGCATCTGGGTTTAAGTTCAAGCACAGGATGAATTAATGGAACCTGTGAAAGCAAAGCTAAAAGGGAACAAAAGAGTGAAAAATACAGAAATTTTCCACATGGCAAGTTCCCAAATAGCTGACTGTTAAATTGGATAAAATAGAGAGAAGTCTCATGACAAATTGAAGTTATTCTAAATAGTACAGTGAAACCATCAGCCTTGTGTTTGGCAGCAGTCAAAATGTGCAACAGATATTTGGGACTTCTTAAAGCTTGCTTGAGTCTAAGAACAAAAACAAAACAAATCCTCAGTGGAAAAAAAACATGGGCCATCCACATCTTGGGTGACTGCAGCTGGGGTTCCTTCCTTCAGAAGGACTTGTTAAAACTGGAAAGATTTCAGGGCAGAGAGTGTGATCAAAGATAGGGAATGGCTTCCACCCATTGTTCAGCTGGGCAAGTTCAGGATCCTCAAAACAGAGGAAAAAATCCGTGATTCAAGAGAAATGAAGGACTACAGGGCCATCATTGGAATGGAGAGTGAGAATAAAGCCCTATATTTGCCTTCTGTTTGAATATGAGAAGTAGGAACTATCAAAGCAAGTTAATGAAAGCCAGATGGAGAAGAGACAGAACAAAGTGGTTCTTCACACCACATGTTGCAGAAATGGAAATGTTTATTGAATGTTGTGGATGAAAAACATTCATGTGAGCTCAAAAGACCAGGCAGGGATGGGAAGAGATTTGTTGTGGGTTATTAAATGGGCGAACCACAACAACCCCAGAAGATCTCCTGAGTCAAAGAAGGGTCAGAGACTGCAAGGAAGAGGAATGTCAAGGAAGGTGTCATGATTCTTGTTGCTTTTTCCTAGATATCCACTTGTGGTCCCTGCTGGAGGAAGAGCACTGAGCCAGGGGGAAGCTGAATCAATACAGCCATCCAAATTTTCACAAACTATTTATTGTTTGAGGTTGTTTAGGGAGGGTAATACTGATGAAGATCCATGGGAGTGGCCAAGTTCCAAGCTCTGCTTGGAACACGTCAAACCAACACAGGATTTATAATTTGAGGGTTTTTTCATTTGTCTTAATGGCAGAAGAGAAACATGAGTTTGAAGAAATTAGGTGAATAAAGAATAGATTTTATGGGGGAGCTGTTAGAATAATGGATATGCTCTTTGCTGCTTACAGCACTGCTTTTCAAATGTTTTTAGGAAGATCAGTGTGTTTGAATAAGTAGTGATCAGAACTGGTGAATATTAGTCATCAAATCGGCCTGGTATGGGAAATAATGTGTGTTTAATTGCATATACATTTTGCAAAAGTTATTAAATTGTAGATAAATTTCAACCTCCACAGGCTCTGAGTAGTAAAGCCTGTGAACTTCAGTGTACTTCCTCACTCACCCCTTTCTAACATTTCCATGCCATGACCAGGACCAGAGGCACATGCACTGCTGATTTGCAGCCTGTCCCATGGCTTTGAAGACAAAGGCTTGGGAGCATCCCCTCAGAAAGCTCCTTGGATAGAGGGGATTGCACTGAGGAGTATCCAGGCAGAAGGATCGGGATGTTGGTGCTCTCCCCAGAAGGAAAATCAAGTTTTTGGGCCATCAATACAGGAGACTGGGCAGGGGCCCTCAGCCCCTCCACAGAAACTCCAGGATTGTGAAGAAATAAAAGCAAACCACAGCAGATATTTTGAGGTAGAAGAAGTTCAGAATGTTGAGGATAATGTGGATCAAAAACTCTCCACCACAGAATGATTTTGTAGTGCCTGCTCCTTGATTATACAGTAGGCAGAGATATAATGAGTTAGACGTAAACAGCATGAAGTGCACAAACATAAATTCAAGTTATTAACCAGAAATCTCAAGATCATTGTTTTCAAGTGCATTTGTGGCCCCAGGAACCATACATTTACCTTAAAAATCAGCTTTTCTGTTAATGCTTTAATAGCATCAAGGTGCATAAGATCAACAAGTAGAAATTCTGAATTACACAGCAAAAGAAAAGGGTCTCAGCTGGGATAATACAGCCTGACATTTCAAAGTCTAAGTATTAGTTTCAGACTTGGCAGTAACTCCATCCATTTGTTTTCTACGTCTAAACAAACAATTTACTGTGCCTGTTTCGGTCATTCATTTTCCAGGGGATGTTCTGTGTTTCTCAGCTGGCTCTATCTTAGTCATAGAATGCCCTCTTCACATCTGGATTTCTGTTTGGACATAACAACAGATGCAGGGTCTGTGATTTTCTTTTTCTTTTTAATTTAGTCTTTTTACTCCTTTCTGTTTTGTTTTTGCTATGTTCTGACTCTATTGGCTCAGTCTCAGAGCTAAGGTAACATTGTGTGCGTGTGTGTGCTGCTACTGAGCTGCCACATTCCATCCTATTTGTGCTCCCAAACCAGGATATGAGTCTATTGAGATATTCCCTTGTGGAATCTGGTATAGACTATTCCATGGTTTTGGCAAAATCCCAGTAATGTGCTCTACAACAACAATACCAATATATAGACATTCTTGTAATGTGTGACTGGGTTAAATATAAAAGCACAAGACAAGCAAACAAAAAAACCCAAAAAACCCCAAAACAAAAACCACTGAAACTTTCTTCTCAACCACACAATTGTAGGACTATGCTGAAATTTTAACAAAGAAACCACTGGCAGATCATTTGAATCTTTTATTTAGTAGAGACTTTACAGTCATACATATTTGTCAGTGCACAAAATGTATTCAAACACTGCAGTTTTGCTTATGTTTGAATGAGAGCTATTTCCTTTCTTTAGCCATTTCGTGGCTTTTCACTGCTATGACCAGGAGTAAAAATAAAACTGTGTTTTCTTATCTGATGGCACAGACCTTTTCATCATACCTTAATTTGTCTCCTGAGCCTAAGCTTCATTCACAGCTCCATGTTCAATTTAGCCGTGGGCTCAACCACCTCCTTTTTTTATTTTTTTAATAACTGCCATCAATTCTCTCTAAAATGCCCTCCTATGGATCATTCCATTGTGACTTGGCTTTTCCCTTGCACTTTTCCCTGAAAGTTGTGTTTTAGCAGAGGCCTGGGACCTCTGCCTGTCCCTGCCCTCCTGAATTGATCATCTTTTGCAACAGATGACGCCTTATCATGATAGCTCAGCCATTTCCATATCAGGTTTTAAAAAACAAACCCAAAAAGTCCCAGTAACCACCACCACCCCCAAACCCATAGAATTTTCTCTTCTCTCTAATTTTTCTCATTGGAATAATAGAGATAATTACAGATGCTTTAGGTGATGTCAATGCAGACGCCTACTTAGCTTTGTTTACACCTTTTATTCAAAAATATTTCACATTATTACTAAGGCAAGAATAAAAGAAAAAACCAGTGAAAATGTAATTTAAATGAAGCAATACTTTGGAGAGTTACAGGAATAGCACTGAGCAGCTCACTGTGCCAAACTGAATGGCAAAATGCAATGTACAAATTTTAGTAGTTTTATTGCAGCACAGCAATTTCAGAACTTTGGAAAGTGAAGATTTAAGGTGAAGTTACACATAAATAGAGAATTTCTGCCTCTTCCCAGCCATATCAGCATTGGAGAGCAGAAATGCAGCTGCAATTATTTGCTGCACTTGCAGCTTGAAGTGTAAGAACACTTCAGCTTCACCTTGAAAAAATGAAACCATGCTAGAGCTGGCTTTTCCCTACAGTGATCTGGCTTTACCAGAAAAGCTTTCACACAGCCAAGGCTGGGCAGGACTGATGGCAGGATGTGAAGAGCACACACAGCAAACATTCCCCATGCAAATCCTGGAGTTTTGCATTTTGCCCTCTGCTCTGTCCTGTTCCATTAAGTCCAAGGTGAAGTTTTCAGAAAAGGGAAAAGACAGGCTGGGCTCTCACAGTTTTCTTCAGGAAAAAATTGGAATTCAGTTTCATCCTTTGGCTAAGAGGACTGGAATACACATGTCATTCTGTAAGAGGATTATTTCAACTATCCGAACTTAGTATTAGAACTGAAATTTCTCTCAGCCTCTCTTTTGGAGATGTTTCCATTCTGTTTTAATTTGAATTAACAGTGCAAATGTAGTCTAGTTTACATACTCACCTGGGTGGCTGCAGTGAGTGTGTGAGGTGAAAGCTGTCCTCTCTCAAGGAAGGATTTTTTTTTTGCCAAACAGGCTTCTGGGAGCCTTGCACAAACACCTTAATCAGAGATGTCCCTTGAAGGAGGTGGAAATTCATTCTCAAGTGTCTTTTCAAATGAACCAAAGCTATATAGCAAATCAAAATCCTATTAAGAACAGAGATGACTGAAAAGATATGCTTTGTGTGTTTGCTAAATGCAAAAAACCCAACAAACCATGAACATTCCAAGTAAACACACGTTGTTATCTTTTCATCCTCTATTAGATGATTCTCTAAGTCCTTGTATTTACTTACTTAAAATTGAATTGTTATGTAGAGAGTCATGCATGGCTTTTCACCAGGTTTCCTCTGTCCTTTCAGTGCTCATGGGATAAAAACCAGAGGGATAAAATGGCAGCAGAGACAAATCTCTTGAGGTGTCCACATATGAATAGATGCAGAATCCTCCTGCATTTCCCTTGCAAACTGCTCAATGCCAGCTTTGAATTCTGAAGACCTCTGCTTACATTTACACATATATTTACAGCACTTCTGCAGCAGCACAGGTGGGTTGTGACTTGTCCCCTTTCCTGAGGAGCACAGCTATGGAAAACATCATGTGTGAGTTGGGGGCAGTGAGTTGGGGTGCTGAGAAAAGCAGATGTCTTGTGGCATTTGTCTGCAGAAGATAACAAACTAATTTTATATTTCCAAGCTGAGAATTACTCGACCAGCAGTGATACAAGTATCAACTTTTAATTTGCTGTTCTTTCAGATTTTCTTTTTCTTTTTTTTTTTTCTTTTTTTGTCTCTCACAGACAGAGACTTCTAGGCAAACACTTGAGGACATGTAAGAGCATTACACTTTTAATATTATAGTGCTCATTATTTTAATTAATGGCTGCGAGAAGTTGCTTGGAGACAATTTTTTAAACTTCCTGAAATGATCATTAATATTTGACAAGAGGAAGAACACTATCTCCTGGAGTAATGAATTGGTGTGTTATGAAACCCCGGATCTGCACACTGCTTGGGCAAAATGTGCTCATTCCTTTGGCTCACTCTGCTCCCAAGGGGCTGGAGCCTCCACTGGAGCTGAGCTTTCCACCTGCACATGTTGGGATCTCTAGCTGGTCAGAGCGACCCCAAGAAAAGTTGAAAAGTCTCTTTTCCCATCCTGGTGCTTGAAGAAGCAGTCAGGGCTCTTCATTTCTCAGTCTCAAGGTTGTTTATTGTTCCTTATCTACAAAATTCTTTCTCCTGCCCTGCCCAGGTCCATCCAGCAGGACAGTTCCAGGCACTCTGCCTGTCCCCAGGGCACTGTTATGGCTTCATACTCAAAACTACGTGTGCAATGTTTACCATTACTGTCCAATACCCATCACCTGTGTTAGACAGTGAGCTTCTACTCTAAACCAATCTGTAAGTGACAAAATCACAGCAGAAGATGGAGGCCAAGAAGAAGAAGGAGAAAGGCTGGACATGCCCAGATCCCTCCATCTTGCCTCCTCAACCCCCATACCAAAAACCCCAAAATCGACTTTTCTACCCCGTGATAACTTCAGTATTATTCTACCTAAACTGTTGTGGCTTGCAGATCTTCATCTCAGGTTGGTAATTTGCTCCACGGGTCACAATCAAACCCACAGGTGTTCTGGGCTCTGTGCCAGGGCCTCTGAGACCCCTGGCAGGGGTTTTCGTTGCTCAGGACAGACAGAGGGATGTTCTGGGTTCCCACCTGCACAGTCCTGAGCTGCTGCTTGCTGGCTCCTACGTCGGCCACAGCTTTCGGAAGGGGAAGCTGGCTGGTTTGAAACATCCCCTGACTTTGAAATGTGGTGTTGGGAGTGCAGACAAAGGGATTTATGTGTTGTGGAGTACCTTGGGCACTGAGAGACTGAGCCACATAGCTGAGGTCTTGTAGCAGGGCTGCTGTGGGCCTGGCAGAGACAGAACCAAGCTTTCCTCTGCTTGGTACCTAGACATAAATACCTCTGAAAACCACAGTTATATAGCTTGGCATGTGGCATTCTCACAGAATGTGCCAGCTCTTGTATTTAGATCTAGCCGGAATTACCAAGATATTGGAGATCATGAAGAACCTCAATTCTAAGCTTGTAAGGGCCAGATTCCACTGCTCCATCCACTCTTCAGCTGAGGTTTCTCATTTCTGTATTTTCTTTTTAAGCCTTTCCCATTGTTCAGATGGTCCTGAATGGAAATCTTCAGTCCCTCAGTCCTGCAGTATCTGCTCAAGTTTCACCTTTGTGAGGCGTGCATGGACTGCCCCATGGTCTGTTCCTTTCTCTCCATTCCTTGGCACCTGTTGAACCAGCTTGCTTAGTGCTCCTTCTCTGGTTTTCTTCCTTTTACTGTAATCCATAATTCATTTTCTAATTAAAAAAAGAAACTTTATATATCCATTAAATAATTTTGTCAGTGGATTATGCAGTATGGCTGTCCTATACAAAACCTACAAAGAGAATAGCTGATTTCAGTGATCATATGTGGAAACTCAGGCAGGAACCTGAATAAAGTCTTTAGTTCTGACAGCCAAATTTTGTCTTTAAGGGATAGTAAAGAGGAAAAAGCATAATCAATACATACCCATACCATCTGACCAGGAGAAATATTCATGTCTCAAATTTTCAGTAAAGGAAGGCAGTCAGGCTCTTTTTGGTGATATCTGGGCACTCAAGGTAGAGAACCTGGGAAAGGTATCCAGTTCAGAAGATTAATAAGGCCAGTTAAGCTGGGCATCCAAACTTGGTGTTACCCAGAATCTGTAACTGTTTTCAGAATAAACCAGAGTCCACTTTTTTATTTGCAGCATTTCCTATTCATTCAGAATTTTTTGAAATGAACCTTCATTTTCAGTTAACCAGTTAGATTTCACAAGGCAAAAATTAAGAAAAATATTAATTTCATGCTGTCCTATTTTAATAGTAAGATTTCTTTGTTTGGATGAAACACACGAGTAATGACTGCACCAGATAAAAGGCATAAACTGAAATGAATACCTGAAAATTCTTGTAAGGATGATCTTTAATAGTTCTACAAGTTATTTTGAACTAATAAGTTATGGTTGGTGTTTTGCTACTGTGTTGGTCTCAGTGGACATAATTAATAGAGAAGTTGTTTTTTATTTTTAACAAGAGTATTTTCTAGTGCCCCTGAAAATGAGGGCATTTTTTCTAATTAATAATTCTCTCTGTTTAAAAGGAATAATGTTCAGTTATAATAATGGCCACATTCTTTGCATGACTGGAAGGCAGCTGCTAAGCATACTGTGAAGTCCTATCTCCAAAGCACAGTTCTGAATGAAATTCTAAGCTGGTATAAACAGTCATAACTTCATTAAGATGAGAGGAATTATGTTTGCCTGCTGCAGTCTGGAGATGGCCTTTACTATCATTCGAGATATTAAGCATAGCACAAAGTCACTGACTTTCCTGCTTTTGAAAAGCTTTGGAGCTTTTGGATGTACTGTAAACAAGAATAGGGCAGATTGGCAATTTGATTTTGTCTAATGGCACCATTTCACCCAAGGTGTGTCATTAAGCAACACAAAGAATTTTTGAGGCTGTGAGAGGAACTCTGGAGTCATCGGTGCCTTTGTTGTGTGACATGGTGCAACTCATGTAGAGATTCATTTTGCTAATTATGTGGATAAAAAACTGTGGTGGGAGAAACAAAAGACTATTTCTCATTCAACTAAATCTATCATTAAAATGTTTTTTCCAGGACTGTAGTTCTCTCAGCACTTTAGAAAGAGCTGTTTGTTCTCATAGGTGATTTGAAAAGCAATGTAAGACAAAATCAAAACCTTATCCACTACAGAGGACACCTTCCCCTGCCCCATCCCCATGCAAGGGGGCAGATTTACACTGTCTGTGCAAATCAAGAACCAGTTATGCAGTCATCCTTGCTTGGTGAGGCTTTAAAATCTTTCCAAATTTGTTATTTTTGTGAGTGGGGTAAGAAAAAAAAGCAGTTGAAACATTTTGGTGAGGAGAGAAAATTCTTGTCTTGCCCTGTTCAAACACCTATTAAAAAAAATAAGTATAACTAATTATTTTTTCACATTCCTTGATACTGAATGTTCTCTGTCCTACATGCCTGAGGTGTTACAGGTGCTGTTCCATCTAATGACAGCCTGAAATTCTGCAATTCTGGCACCACCCTGGGCTGGCAGAGATCTCCTGGCAGACTTGGCCAGGTTCACTCGGCTCTCTTGAGGCTTCTCCAGGCTCCAGCCAGGGCTGGAAGAGCCCTGTGTGCTCTGGAAAGCTCCTGCCTGTGACAATCTGGAAGTGGCAGCTTCAGCAGAGCCTAATGTGACCGTGTTCACCGGGGTCTGAGGATGAGGGAAGGGACGAGGATCTGACTCCATGTTTCAGAAGGCTTGATTTATTATTTTATGATATATATTGCATTTAAACTATACTAAAAGAATAAAAGAAAGGATTTCATCAGAAGGCCAGCTAAGAGTAGAAAAAGAATGATAAAAGCTTGTGGCTCAGACAGACAGTCTGAGCCAGCTGTGCTGTGATTGGCCATTAATTAGAAACAACCACATGAGACCAATCACAGATGCATCTGTTGCATCCCACAGCAGCAGATAACCATTGTTTACATTTTGTTCCTGAGGCCTTTCAGCTTCTCGGGAGGAAAAATCCTGAGGGAAGGATTTTTCATAAAATGTGTCTTTGACAGCCTGTGATGATTGGGTTCCCACCCAATGGGACAGGCTTAAGAGGTATGGAAACACAGATGTGATTTGAGCAAATCTTCCTGCAACTCTCAGGCTCTAACTAACTTTATTCAGCCTCAGCAGCTCTCCCAGCATCAGGCAGTGTCCCCTCTTGTCCCACTGCAGCAGGACTCCATGAAGAACAGGTGGAAATTGGGAATTCACTGGGAATGGGTGTGAATTCCATGTAATTGTCCATGGCACCAGTTTCTAACAGTACAGCCTGGCAGTTCTGCATGGACTGTCATGGATTTTTGATCAGTCCCCGCAAAACAAAAATGACAGAGAGATGAGAGGAGGAAAGAAAATGTGAAAAGCAGGTGAGTCAGACAGCAGCAGAAGAATCTCTGCTGAGGTCAGAGCACTGAACTATAAAAACCCTCACCGAGTACCCTGCATGGGCTCCCAGCTGAAAAATATTTACTGAGTGCGTTTAACCAAATGGATTTAAGTATACAGAATCCATTTGCAAAATGTCTACAACTATTGGGTAAATTGAGCTCATTGTTTGTATGGTTGTCTCTGCAATCAAACTGTAATCATGTGTAAACTCTGAGCAACCATGTGCAGTTCATATGCAATTATTTACAAACTGGTTTTGTGAAATCCAATTGTATTACCAGTGGTAATGAACTTCAGTGTGTAATAGGTTTTTTTTTTTTCAACATCTTTAAAATGCTTCAGTGCCTTTCTTCCTATTTTAAGCCCTTCTGAATTTAAAAATAAATTTATATATACTATAATACATAAAACATTTCAGGATTACCTTTCATTTAGTGATGAAGTTCATGCCACAAAATGCAGTGCCTTGCCATAACCTGCTTTTGCCATGAATACTCCATCACTCCAGCGCAAACCTGGGGTTGATATTGTAATTCAGAGTAGAAACTCTGAGGGCTGATAAAACATTGAGAAAAGTTTTAAGCTGTGCTACTTTCTTTTCAAGGCTGCTAAAAGGTGTTTGTTGTTTGCCTCCTTCCCAATCCATAAGCCTTTAAACCTTGAGCAGTAAGTCAGCAGAGCTTTGCAGGTGGTGAGAAATGAATAGCATTAAAGCAACTTATTTTAAAATTCCTCTTTCTACTTGCTCTGGGAAGCAAGTCACAAAAATGTTGTGGAGTTCTGAAGCCACCTGAAAGTTTCACTTTTGAGAGGACCTCATTAGTCTCCTCTTTACTGCTTAAAGCACACAACTGTTTAAAATTTTAATGCCATATCACCAGAAAAATGTGTCTCCAGCCTACAAACACATAACAATGAGTGGGGGGATAGAATGTAAGAGAATAAAGATAGTGCAGAAGGTAATCTTACCCCTGAAAAGTTGCAGCTGTGCTAATTATCAAAGATTAGGAACAGGCCTGCCCTTAACAGGGCACAGCTGTGTTCAATAAGGATGAGTGCTATAAAAGAGTGGGTTAGGTGGATGAGGAGAGAGGTGGAGTTTATTGGCTGTGCTCTGAGGAGCTGCTCATGAGGATTCCCCAAGAAGGTATGGAACTTTTGTAATAAGATGACCACAACAATGCTCTGTGATGGGGCTTCTTTTCCATAGTTGCCCCCTGCCTCACAAAAAAGAGCAAAATTCTAGCCTGAGCCTTGTGTCACAATATCACAGATTTTGCTGATGTTTTGTGTTCTGTGGATAAGAATGTGGTAGGAAGGTGTTGGAGTCACAGTTTTTGGAAAGGATGATTCTAACAGGCATAAATCCTGAGGGTCCTTTAGATTTTCCCTCTGAAGCTGCTGAAGCCAGGCCAGTGAGCTTTTTCCCTCCCTCACGACTATGGCTGTAGTAAATAGTTCAATGGAGATATAAGAAAATAAGCAGATTTTTGTCCCCATATAAACCAAACAGCTGTGGAGTTCTACAAAGAATTATTTTCCCTGTTCCAGGAACAATCATCTCCAATAAGAGAGAACTCTTAATTTAAATAGTAGTTGCTTCTTTCTTTCATGAGAATGCAAGTTCATTCTTGTTCTTCCTCCCCAGAAATTTGTCTGATGTGTCTTCAAAGAAAAATGTCACAGGACAACACTGTGCTTCTAGGGGGAAAATGTCAAGGTGAAGCCTGGCCATACATCATCCCCAAACGCTGAGGCATGAGGATTTCAAGGGGGAAGGTGTTTATCATGGGATATTGCTCTATCACAATGACTCCATATTTCTGTAGTGCCAGGTGATGGATGCGTGCTGGCTGCAATCATTCTCCTCCTGCAGCAGTTTGTGGTGCACTGTGGCCCTGTTAAACAGCTGCATCCTCATCGCTGTGGCCAGGGGCACGTGCTGGGCACTGCCAGCCTGGGCACAGCACAGCCCCCAGTGCCAGGGGGTGCAACCAGCATCTATCCAGGAACAGGCAGCACAGAAATATCCATCACGCCTGCCAAGCAGCAGCTCTCCTAAAAGCTTTGTGAGAAATGTGACTTGCTTTCAAAAGTTTAGAAGGTTTATTAAAACCTTATTAAAAAAAAATACAACAGGAGACTGAATGGAGAAAATATTACAGCAATGGGAGCAAAGGAGTTTTGATATAAATATGTATATTATATTATTATTTGATATAAATATATATAATTATATAATTCTCTATAATTATATATATGAAAGGGTTTTTTCCCACCATGTGCTCATCCTCACAATGGATATTCTGCCTTTTAACCCTTCAGCCTCTCCCAAGGTCTTGTTAATTGACCCCTTCCTTGCTGTCCAGTGGTGGAATTCACTTCCTTACACCTTGATTGGAGGTTAGGTGTTACCATAATAACAATCCCACACTCCCAAATGTCCCAACTACCCAGGCCACCCCCTGATAACAATGCAAGGGGGTGAAACACAATTATAAGTCTTTAAAACTTCTCTTAACATATGCATAATATTTGCCTTTTGATTGTGAGAGTCAATAATCTCGTTACTCATCCATCACAGCTTCTAATAAAGATTATTTCACAACACAGAAGGGCAGCTTGTGTGAAACAGTAAAACGACAGACAGAGGGTGACCACAATAAAACAATGTACAATAAAACAATATACAGGGAATGTCCACAGGTGGGAGGGATGTTCTGAGTGCATCATCTCTGAGGGGTTGGGTCCCAGCCCTGCCTCTCCTCAGAGCAGGACGCAGAACAGCTCTGCTCCCTTAGTGCCATCAGGAGAGCTGTGTGACACAGACAAAGCAGGACTCTTGTCACAGTCCTGTGTTCAGGACCATTTCACTGGTGTTTTGGGAGGGATTTTTATTTGTTTTTAAGACAAAAGGCTCCAACAGAAATGGAAGTAGGACTAGAACTGAGCTGCCTGTCCATTTCAGATGGCCCTGGTAGCCAGAGTGTTGGTGTGAACTCCCAGCCATTCTGTAAAAATCTCAGTGACATCAAAAAGGGCAGTCATGCAAATAGCCCAAGAAGCTACTTTCATTAATAAGCTTTCCTTCATTATGAAGTAGAAAAAAACTCTAGCAGAGCTTGTAGACACCTCATTTATTAAAACAAGTTGGTTTTTTTTTTTAAATGAACAAACATGATGAAACGATGTGATTTGTTTGTGTGAGTACTGATATGTCTGCGTGAGAACATTTATTCTTGTCTTGAGTGCTTGCTAGTCCCAGAATCATTTGCAAACTGAGTTGTACTGAAATTTTCTTATGTTTCTGCTAGTACCCATAACCCTGGAAAGAAAATATTTTTATTTCAGGTACTCATTGAAATCAATGACTTAACACTGATGTTAAATAATGCCAACATTTCATAGTGTATTTCATAGTGTATCACAGGTATTTTTGTGAATAAATGGGAGACTTTGTAAATATGATTAAGATCCTTCCAGTTGGACTGGAATCAGCTTCATGTACTTGTGGAAATATCTACACTTTCTTTTTATTCACTGAGCTATAATGTAGATTTTTACAGCTTTGGGTACTTTGCTATGGGAAATCTTGACTTGTTTTTTACCTTCCCAAGACATGGCTGGTTGAGATTTGGGACTTCAGATAAAAATGCTCTGGGCACAATTTTGCGGGATGATGGGACTATTACTAAACAGGAATTGTGTATGAAACAGAGCACAGCTGAGAGTGAATCTGAAGGAGACTTCATTCCCTCATCTCTGCATCAGCTCCAGTGGGTTTTTACTCTGAGCCATGTTGTAATTGCTAATTGTTCCCCCAATGTCATCACATATTCCTTCACAGAGAAAAGCAAGGCACAATTCTTCCCAAGAATATTTCTGGGTTTCACGTTCTCTGAACCTCAGAGAAAGAAAAAAACAATTCTTATCTCATTTACTGCTCCTGTGTTGTTCACAAGTGGAATGCATGGTGGAAGATTGTTTACCTAAAGGGTAATAACTGATAATTGGATTCTGGTGTGAGTGTTGTGATTCAGTGACCAATTGGATCCAGGTGTGTGTGCTGGGACTGACAGTCACGAGATGTTGTGCAGTTGAGTGCTTGGCTGGATCAGTTTAGATGTAATGTAACATTATGTAATATAATATATTATAATATATAATTATAATATATAATATATACTATATATAATAATATATTATATATTATATAATATATAATATATTATATTTATATATTATTGTATATATATTATAATATATATTATAATAGTATATTCTATATAATATATAATATATATAAATATATATACTATTATATATTTATATAAATATAAAATACTATTATAGTATATTATATAGTATAGTATTATACTATAATATATTATAATACTATATTATAATATATAGTATTATATAATATACCATAGTATACTATATATTATATATAGTAGATATAATATACATTATATATAATGTAATGTATATTATATATAAATATATAATACTATATAATTATATATAATATATATTATACTATGTAATGCTATATAATTGTATATATATAATATTATACTAATATATTATATACTAATATGATATAATATAACATAATAAAGTCATTAATTAGCCTTCTGATATCAGTGGAGTGCTCCTCAGGATTCCTCCCTCCCACGGGGTTATCTTGCTCTGATAGCCCCTGGCAGAGCAGTGCAGCCCTGGTTCTGGGGGCCCTGCCTGGACAGACAGACTGCTGAGCACTGGGGGTGCACCCATGGCATCCCTCTCCCACACAGGGAGGAATCCTTCCCTCTCCAGGTTAGCCACTCTTTTCAGCAGGCCCTCTGTGTCTGCAGAGTGTTTTAGCTGCCACATTCTCCACAACCACCACAAAAAATAACTGCAGAGAGGTTTTCAGGGAGCTTTCCTGTGGTTCCCCAAAGCCTCTGTTTACCTTAGACTACACAGGAGGGTGAGGTGTTGCTTTTTCTTTATTGCTCCCAATGTTGTTCAAGTCAGGACCAGCTACATTTTTGCCTTGTGTAAAAATCATGCACTGACTACCAGAAACCTGAAAAGAGAGTATTTAATCTCATTTATAAGTGACCTTGCTAGAGAGGCCTTGAAATCTATCAAAATATGTATTTCTGTCATCCTTAAGAGATACTGCTCTTAAGTAATTTGGCTGCAATGGAGATAATAGGAAAATGATCTGAATATTTGCTTTTGCAGAGGTATGTTTGACTATTATTCTGCCTTTCTACATCAAGAGCTCATTCAAGAGAAATATGTGGAGTGGATTGTTCAGGAAACAAGATCAATTTGTTTGATATAAAACAACATATTCAGGCAGCCAAGCAGATTCTTCTTCTGTAATACTGCTCCTTTTGTCCCAGTGCAAGGAAGGAGGTAGACAATTTAGGGTAGGGATTTCTTTATAAGTAGTGGCTGTTTTTTTAATGTCATGCACCTTCTTCATTTACAAATTTGGAAAACATTTGCAAACATTTATTCCATCTTTTAATGACATAAATTAGCTAGTAACATGAACTAAGGATTTGGTTTGGACTTTCAGGCTGGGTTGAAAATATGATGACTCAAAAGTTATACATGGAAATTGTATAAGTACTGACTTCCAAATAGTTGGATGTGTTCTTTTCTTACAAGTTAAATTTAGCAGCAAAGCATCATCTATTTTTGAGGCTTTTGTTCTAGGTGGGCTCCGGCTCCTTCTGTCCTGCTGTACTGTACAGACTGAACTGTAGATAAAACACAGCCTCACCCTTGAACCCCATCATTGCCATCAGGTGAATTCCTGGTCTTTGGAATCAGGGGAGAGTGCCTGCAACTGGAAGAAATTTTGGTTTAGCACTAGATCTCAATTAGATGTGATTCCAGAGTTCTGGAAACCAGGACTGTCCCTTTGGCTGCAGGCCACATTTGTAGAAGAGTAAGAAATAATGAAATATGCCGCTCTATTCTGCCAGAACATTTCAGAGCAGCTTTGGGTGCAATTTCACCTCCTTTGTGTTTGTTTCGGATTTGTTAGTGGAAGGTTTAAAGTGTCATGAAGCAAATGAGATTCTGGTCCTTGGGTCAGGCTGGAGATTTCAGTGAGATACATTATGTAGCTTCATATTTTTCATCTTTTTTCATGTCTCATGAAGAGATGTTGAACTTGTAACTTTCTGAAAGAAGGGTATTCTTGTCCTCCTCCCTTCCCTATATCTTTGCACAACACGTTTTCAGTCCCACTGCGCTGGCACCAATTGCAAGAATCTGTTACTTACATTAGTTTTTTTTGTTTTACCACATGTTCTCCAAGGAATTTTCAAGCTTGCAAGGCTATGAAACGATAAAAATGAAAAAGATTGGGGAGTTTTAGGCTGTATCAAAGGTACTTTTCATGGCTTATGCTCTCTGAGAGTCATGCACAATCAGGTTTCAGACAGTGCTCAAATAGATCTGGAGTTGGTATTGTACCACTGACTCCATTATCAGCTGCTGCAGTCCCAGGGTGCCAAAAGGAGGCCACATCTTTTTGCTCACACAGACATCTAAAAATGTTGGCTATTGTGGGATTTCATTTAATTCACACCATGGAAGAACAGGCAGCCTGGAAAAATAGATTTGTTTTGTCCATTGGTGAGTTACAATTTTGTCAATTTTTCTGGGAACTCTTGACCCACTGTTCCCGTTCTTCTTGCCAAAAGAGGATGAGTGCTCTGGTGTTGGCATTTGCTGGGCAATTACATCAGAAGTCAAGAGAAATGCGGGGAATAGTAAATCTTGTTTTCCCAGGGGAATAAAGCTGATAATTCAGACCAGAATTATCAATGGCAGGAGCTGCTTTTAGGGGGCAGGACCACGTTTGTGTTGTTGCAGTGGAAGGGCTGAGTCTCTCCTTACTCCAGAGGGATGTTCACCAGAGCCAGGTCTGACCCTCAGGATCTGGGCTGTCTGCTTGGAAAGCACATTTAGGTGCCCAAAGAGGAGCACTGGGTTTCTCCTGAGTCCCCATTTCCACCTTTTCTCCCTACAGGAGAGCCCTTTACAACCAGCACCTGGGGTCACAATGTCACAGATATCTTTTTATGGAAAATCCTTCCTTAGGATTTTTCCTCCTGAGAAGCTGAGGGGCCTCAGGGACAAAATGTAAACAATGATTATCTGCTGCTGTGGAATGCAACAGGTGCATCTGGGATTGGCCCATGTTGGATGTTTGTAATTAATGCCCAATCACAGCTGGCTCGGCTCTCTGTCTGAGCCACAAATCTTTGTTATTCATTCCTTTCTATTCTGTTCTTAGTTAGCCTTCTGAGATGAAACCTTTTCTCTATTCTTTTAGCATAGTTTTAATGTAATATATATCATAAAATGATAAATCAAGCCTTCTGAAACATGGAGTCAAATCCTTTTCTCTTCCCTCATCTGAAAACCCCTGTGAGCACTGTCACAGTCAGAGAACCTAAGACTGAGGTGAGAAGGGACCTCCAGAGGTCTCCTTGTCCCACCCCACTGCTCACGAAGGGTCACCAGGATCAGATAACTTTTGAATATCTCCAAGCATGGAGACTCCACAACTTTTCTGGGCAGCCTGCACTAGTGCTCTGTCACTCTGACAGTAAATATGGCTTTTGATGTTCTGGTAGAACCTCCTGTGTTTCAGCCTGGATCCACTGCCTGTCACTGAGCACCTCTGGAAGGTCCTGGCCCACCTTCTGTGCCCCCTCCCTTTAGATCTTTGTAGATCTTTGTCTCTTTTTGAAGAGATCTCCCAGTCCCAGCTCTCCCAGCCTTTCCTTATGTGTGAGAAGCTCCAGTCTCCCAATCATCTCAGTGGTTCCCCACTGGACTCTCTTCAGTCTCCTTCTTCACTGGGGAACCCAGTATTGGATACTGATTTTCATCTTAATTTCCATTTTTGGTGTTGCTATCAACACTTTTTCCCCTCAGGTACACATGCACATATTGCTTTCAGGAAAAAAATCTAAATATCCAAATGGAAAATGGCCACAGCCCCAAGGCTGCCAGAGCTCCAGGAGTGTTTGGACAACATCTCAGACATGGGCTGGGGTTGTTGGGGTGTCCTGGGCAGGAACAGGAGCTGGGCTGGATGGTCCTTGGAGTCCCTTCCACCTCTGGATCTTCTCTGATTCCATGAAGTGAAAACCAGTTTATATAATGGAAAACATCCAAATTTTTACAAAACTTGCAACCCTGTTAGAATGGAATTCTGGAAATTTAATAAGCATCGGATGTTATAGCAGATCAGTTTGAATCAATGAAAAAATTTTAGCATTTTTCCAGGCACGTGGATGAGGCAGAACAACTTATCTCCAGCTTTTTGGTCTGAGTACATGAGTGCCTTTTCCATCTGATAGGAAATCTGAATGCTTATTTTGACTTTGGGGAAAAAATCTTCTTTAGACTCTCCAGTGGTGTCTTCAACGATGAATAATTAATTTTTTAGAGTGAAAAAATCATTGTAATGGAATTGACCTTTCCCTATAGCAATAGGTTCAATCACTTCCATCTGTCACAAGTTCTTTGCAGGATTTTAATTAATAGTGAAAAATGTTTTCTCCCCATGTCAATGTGTTGTTTAGAATCCCAAACACCTGAGTGCTTCAGAAGATTCTGGCAATACAATAATAATTTAAAAAAATAATAGAAAAAGCACCAAACCTCCTGAGATCAGGACAGATTTCCTGGGGAAAAATCTGGAAAGCAGCAGAACCTCTATCTTCTCCCAGTTGGTCCTGAAGCCAGAAAATAATGACAAGTAATCAGTCTTCCCCAGCAGGCTGGGAGCTGATGAATCCAGCTTTCCAAAGAGCAGCTTTGCAGCAACATGGCCACATCCTTTCAGAGATCTGTGTCAATTACATCTAGATGAAAACGGCTTTTTTTTTTCTTTTGGCCACCCACATCCTAAAACTGATGCATTAGCAGGAGCAGTGACTGGAGTGCTGCCACAGAGCTGCAGTGGGGTCTGGCTCCACCAGCAGCTGCACAGATCCTGCCTGGGCCTTGCTGCCCTGTCAGCAGTGCCTGGAGGGCCTGCACACACCAGGGACAGCTCAGCAGCACCCCAGAGGCGGCCTGGGCACACGGAGGGAGCCTGGAGATCCCTGCACACCCACCCTGCAGGGGCTGGGGACCTTCCCAGGGCTGCAGGCTCTGCTGGCTCCCCAAAATCTGCAAGAAGGAACGTACCATGATGGGCTCTGTGAGTGTGCCATGTGACTGCCATGGGTGAACATGCCCTCATGGGCTCTGTGAGCATACCATGTTAGTTTGTGACTGTGCCCTGTCACTACCATGGCTAGACATTCCCTCATGAGCTCTGAGGCTGTGCCCTGTCACTCTGAGGCTGTGCCATGTCACTACCATGGGTAGACATTCCCTCATGAGCTCTGTGACTGTGCCATGTCACTGTGTGAGTGTGCCCTGTCACTGCCATGGGTGAACATTCCCTCATGAGCTCTGTGAGTGTGCCCTGTCACTCTGAGGCTGTGCCATGTCACTGCCATGGGTGAACATTCCCTTGTGAGCTTCGGGAGTGTGCCCTGTTGTGACAGTGTTCATAAGGGTCTGAGGATGAGGGAAGAGAGGAGGATCTGACTCCATGTTTCAGAAGCCTTGATTCATTATTTTATGATCTATATTATATTTAAACTGTACTGAAAGAATAGAAGAAAGGATTTCATCAGAAGGCTAGCTAAGAATAGAACAGGAAAGAATGATAACAAAGGTTTGTGGCTTGGCTCTCTGAGCCAGCTGACTGTGATTGGCCATTAATTAGAAACAACCACATGAGACCAACCACAGATGCACCTGTTGCATTCCACAGCAGCAGATAATCATTGTTTACATTTTGTTCCTGCGGTCTCTCAGCTTCTCAGAAGGAAAAAATCCTAAGGAAAGGATTCTTCATAAAAGATGTCTGTGACAGCTGTGTCCCTACACTGTCCCTGCAGTGTCCCAGCTGGGCAGGAGGCAGGCTGGCCATGCAGTGGGGCTGTCCCAGGGCAGGCACAGCAGGACAGGGCTCTGGGGATGCTCTGCTGCCTCAGCACCCCTGCTCTCACCCTCTGGCTCCCTCCTGGCTCTGAGGGCTGCCTGGGCTCGGCTTTCAGAGCTGCTCTTGCCCAAGTCCAGCTGGGGGTGTAGCAAGGCAGTGAGCAGGGTTTAGCTCAGACTCAATTTTGGTTGCTGAGCAAATAGCAGCAGTGCTGCCAGCCTTCATTACAGCCACAGACAGATGGTCTGGACTGAGAGACCAGCAATTAATGCACAATGTGTTCTTTGTTGGCACTTACCACAAAGGCATTTTTTGTGTGTATAAACTGTCTCATTCTTAAAACTTATTTTGTTTTGTGACTCTAGTGCCTGTGTGGAGCTGGAGGGAAGTAATAATTCCGTGTAGGCTTTAAGTGGAGGAGTTGTTCTCTTTTTCTCAGCTTTCATTCAATGTTCTAATTACTGAACATAATTTTTATTTTTGAAATACTCCTTGTTATCACAGTCAGTTCTCCCTAATGCACCTTCTGCATGAAAATGAGCTACTTGCCCCTTAGTATCCCAGTTAAATTGGGAATTTTATAATTTCCATCAGGATCTCCTGCATGGGAAGAAGAAATTTAAGTCATTGGAGTGTGTGCATGCATTGGGTCCAGATGTTTGCCTGGGTGAGAATCACTGAAGTTTTGCAACCAGCCAACTTTACTCATTACTTTTTTTACATTATTTTTATCCTCCAGCTTATTGTCAGACCCTTAACTCGTTCCCTAAATAGAATCCAACATGAAATGAGGCAGATATGTTCCTCAAAGTCATCCCAGCCTCCCTGACTATTCCTCAACTATTCTATATCCTGAATCCTCCTTTGGTTAGAGCTCTATTTCCAGATATCATTCCCAAGCTTGCAAACCAGAAGCCACCAACTTTCCAGGATTCCTGTTAAAGCCAGGATACTTAATTCATTCCTTAAATTCATTTCCTAAATAGAATCCAACATGAATGAGGCAGATGTGTTCCTCAAAGCCATTCCACGCTCCCTGGCTATTCCTCAACTATTCCATATCCTGAATCCTCCTTTGGTTAGAGCTCTGTATTTCCAGATATTATTCCCTAGCTTGCAAACCAGAAGCCACCAACTTTCCAGGATTCCTTCTAATGCCAGGATGCCTGTGGAGGTGGCACAGTCAGCACGTGGCTGCCTTGTTGCTTTTCTGCCAGATTCAGGCTATAACTCGAGGCAGAGGTGATGATCTGCAAAACCAGAGTCATTTTAATGCCTCATTTACTTGATCCTATCAATTCTTTCAATGAAGTTGGAAGTTTTTAGCTCTGCCTTTGAGGTATTTGGGAACTTATTTGATCAGGATGGAAAGTCTCAGATGCTGAGGACATAAATATGTGATCATGTAATCAGAGTCTGCATCATGGGCAAGAGATGAGATAATGTTCTGGGATTCATTTTCTGAGATATCTCCCTCCAATCATTTTTTGCTCTTTTTTTCACTTTTGAAATTGAATTTTATATATGCAGTAGAGAAGGCCAGGCAGATAAAAATTTGGACTGTAATTATGAACTGTTATAGGTAAAAATCCAGCTTTCCATTCAATAAGGCAAATTTTCTGAGGAAAATTCTTTAACATCAGAGATAGAGGCTGTTTATTTACAACCACACTTATTTACACTGGATTTTGTAGGAAAAAAAAGCACTGTTAATACCGTTAGGAAAAACTCTTTTTTTTAAACATTTGTGGTGCAGTCCTCAGGTTAGATGCTTTACACTGGGAATGTTTTTCCCAGTATTACTCATTTATCCACCTCAATTCCTCACTATCAGTCTGTGGCTGATGTTTCTAAACTCCAGATTGTTGTGTAATAAGGAGAAATAAGTACTCATTGTTGGCAGATGCTGCTAATGTGGCTTTTCCTGACATTGCTTGTGTCTTCTGAGACTGGGTGTATGTTTTTGTGTCTGTGTATTTTTTTTTTAGAGTTTTTGTTTGTCTTTTTGCTTAGCTTTGATGGGAGGGGTTGTGCTTGGGTTTTGTTGTGTTTGTTGGGGTTTTTTAACAATATCTCAATAAATTCTCAGCTGCATTCTATAGAAACAGATCTGTGCCTGAGTGATAGACACATCTTGCTGTAGTGGTGCTCTTCAGCTCGTGTCACATTGCTCATTGTCTCATGGAAGAGATGCTTTTTGTGTCTAGGAACTGTTTCTTGTAATTTATTTTTTGTCTCCCCTCCAGCCCTTTTCCCAGAATTGCTTCATTCACAACTGCAACTCTTAAGCTTCTATGAAAGCATTTAAATTTGAGTAATACAATTTCCCACTTTCTCTCCCTCACTGTTTTGCAGCAGCCTGAGATGAGGGCAGCAGGATGTGAATTCCTGGGGCTGAGGGCTCAGTTTCCCCCAGGAGCACATTCCCTTCATCCCTGCCCTGGAGACACAAGGAGCAGCCACAGAGCAGTGCTTGGTCCTTGGGATGTTGCTGATCCTGAAAATTCACTTCCCTGGGAGCTCTGATGCATTGATCAGCCCTGCAGCTGCCTTGCATATCCAACAAAAGACATTTTACACACTTTGGACAGGGAGAAAAAAGGATATAAAGGAGGTATGGCCTCATAAATCAATCCAGCTAAGCCATTCTCACAAACACCTCATTGAAGGAAAATATTTGTGTCCACTTCTCTTCTACATCAGGAAAGTCTTTATTGTTCTGTGCTAGGTTAAAATATAGCTGCAGGACTGTGGAAATTCATAGTGGTCTGCACTGAAGCCCTCTAGGACTGAGGCTATCTGTGAGGTCTCCAAGGCATCTGTTGTGTTTCCTACATATGGAATAGAAAATATCTGGCTTGGGACTGAACTACTTGGGGAGATATTCACATTTATGAGCAGTAGCTCTGTTTTAAAGCTCTTAACTTCGTTCTAGAATCCAAAGGCCATGAAAATATTAATTTGTCAGTTATGCTGTACAATCTTCTAGAATATTTGGTAAAGGAATAGTTTTCTGTGCAGAATAAGCCCTTAACTGCCCTTTTTGAGGTGGGCAGTAAGAAATCCAGTGGTAACCACCCTTTCCTCTCCAAAAACAGTTCAGGCATTACTCCAACTTTTGCATCTTTATCCCGTTCTGCTCATGGACATTGAGACTGAACCACAGCTGGATTTCAGTGTTTAAAACACCTGGATTTAGTTTGTATGAAGGAGTTAGGAATTGTCATGGGAGCAGTTTGTTCATAAACCCAAAGCCCAGAGCTGCTGGAGAGGCTTTCCAGCTCACCCCCTTGGACATTTCCATGCCACAGATCCCTGCCAGAGCTGCAGCACCACGCACAGCCTGATTTGAGTGGACATGGTGGGGGAAGCCAAACTGGGAATGTCAGCAAGCACTCAGTGGTTTGTACCCAGTGCCAAACCCCACTGTTCATATGGGATGAAGGGAATGGGGACTTGCAGGTTAAATTGCTCTTTTCCCAGGTTCAGTGAGCTCTCTGCCTGCCCTCACTCTCACTGGACAGTGAAATGAGCAGGACACCTCTGGGTTCTGATCATGGCACACACCTGTCCTTCTCAGGCTGTGTGCTATTTGTTATTCCTCATGTTAGTTACTGATCATCTCCTGTTGTGTTCCTCCAGCACCACCCAACAAAATTAAACCCACACTGACTCAATTATTTAATTTAGGATTCAAACTCTCTTTTCACGCCTAGGGCAGCCAGCAAAGGAGTAGATCTCTGGCTTATCTGGGTGACTGAGGATCACTTTCTCATTACAGACTAATTTACTCCACTGGACTCTCAGCACATTCTGTTTTACCACCACAGCTCTGTGGAGGAGCTGGCAGGAGCACTGCCTCAGCTGCTGGCCCTGGGAGTGTTTGCCTTGCTGATAAAGGCAGAAATTCAGAGCTGGAGCAGGGCTGAGCCCTGGGATGCTGCAGCACCAGGAGAGGATGGGCCCTCAGGAGCCTTCTGTGTGTCTGCAGAAATGTCCTGCAGGGCAGAGAGGTGGCACCAACAGCTAGGTGCAGAACATGAAGGTTTTTGTGACACTCATGTGTGGCATTCACATTCTCTGAAAAATCCCTTTGTCCAGGATTTTTCACCTGGGAAGCTGAAAGGCATCAGAGAAAAGGAAAACAATTCTTATCTCATTTGCTTCTCCTGTGTTGTGCTCATGTGGAATGTGTTTGGAGATTGTTTACCCACAGGTGATTGTTCCATTGCATTCTGCTGGGAGTTGTTTTGACTCCTTGGCCAATCAGGGCCAAGCTGTGTCTCTGGAAAGAGTCAGGAGTTTTCATTATTATCTTTTTAGCCTTCTGTCTGTATTCTTTAGTATAGTTTAGTTTAATATTCTTTAATATAATATAGTATCTTAAAATAATGTATTATCCTTCTGAGAACATGGAGTCAGATTCATGGTTCCTTCCTTCATCTGGGCACCCTGCAAATACTCATGGACCACCTCTGAAACAACCTTGTTTTAAAATTCCCCATATTTAGCATTAAATTTCTGTTTAGTTAAGGATATCTAATTTTTTTTTTAAACTTCAGAGGCTGCTGCATAAATAAATAAAATTGGCTTTTTGAAATGTTTTACATCATTACTGTAACATCAGGCAATGGTTTGTGGTTGGACTAGGAACTGGTTTTTATTCCAGTTTGGAAGCCGTTACCACCAGAGCTGTAGTGACCTTTAGGTTGCTACAAATCTGCTTGTTTGAAAAAGAAAAAAAAAAGTATTAAAATAAAATCTGGTGTAAAGCAAAGCTTTCCAGCCACAACTCAGCTCCATTTGATTTTGCATGGAAAATGTGGTGAGACTGCCTTAGCCCCCATGGAAGTGAGAAAGTGCAAACTACAACCAGGCACCTGCTTGGCTGCAGCTTTGTTTTTCCAGTGTGGGTGGTGAGGAAGGGGCAGAGATTCCCCAGTCCCTGGTGTGGTGCTGAGGTACCCAGTGAAGAATGGAATTCCTGCAATTCAGTAATAAAATACCGGCTTTGCTCTGAGGTGGTTTAGGTGTTTGGGGACTGCAGGCAAAGATTATGATTTTCTTCTCTCTCTTCTTTGGCTAAACATAGAATTTTGTAGTAATAATTCACAGAATCACAGGGTTGGAAGAGACCTTCATGATCAGGAGTCCAACGCAGCCCCAGCACCTCAACCACACCCTGGCACCCAGTGCCACATCCAGGCTTTGTTAAACACACCCAGGGATGGGGACTCCACCACCTCCCCGGGCAGAACATTCCAGAACTTTATCACTATTTCTGTAAAAAACCTTTTCCTAATATCCAACCTATATCTCCCTTGAAGATCTATTTTATGTGAAGATCATTCCAACAAGAACTTGTCCAAGGAAGAAACAAAGCCTTAGAAGAAAGGTTCCCTTTCCCAAAGGCAGAGCTGGGGTGGGATTTTGCTGTGATGTCAAAGACAACAAAAACATCAAAACATAATAGCTATGAGCAAAAATATATTTTTTGAGAGAGAAGCAATCTGCTTTTTTAGCAAAATTATACTGGTAAATATTTTAGTGGTGCAAACATTAATAAATATCCTCAGAACTTTAAGATTTTTACAAGCTTGGCCACCTAAAAGTGGTTGAAATTTTTAATAATGTCTTAAAATGCCTGGTCATCAACAAGATAAAGGGCATATCAAACAGGATTTAATGCTTTTGAAATGTCAAACAACACTGATGTCTTAAAACAATACGAGTGTTTTAATTTCTGTGGCATTTTAGAGAAGTTAACTTTGCAATTTTATTGCAGGATGTAATGTGCAATTGTTAAAACATCATCAAACTGATTGCTTTATTTGATTTAAAATGTCATATTCAGTACAGTGATTTTCACTCATTAACATTAAACTTGGGGAAACCATATGTTAAAACAATCTTGTCTGTTGAATGAGCACACTCAGTTAAGTAATATGAGCAGAAAAAATGAGAGACTTTCTGCTAAGCACTTTTATCCCCATTTTTAAAATCCTCTAGACTTCATTAGGACAAACCTAATCCTGCAAATGGTAAATCATTCTATTTATAGATTGCATGGCATTTTGATATTAAAATGCATAAAATCTGCCAATACTTTAGAAATGAAGCATCAGCAAAGAGGATTATTGGTCTACCTAAATAATAATACAACCATTAAGAGGATAACATTTTCCAATTGCAATTACATGCCTTAATTTTAAAGAAGCTATCATTTACAATAATTTGGCAGATTCAGTCCATATTTCTTTCACAAATTTATTTCTTCATTATGCCTCAAAACAAATTTATGATGCATTTATGTTTGTGAAGATAATTTGCTTAGTTTATTGTGAATGGAAATCAGTAATTACATACAATCTCATTTTCTACAGACATAAAGTTAATTCATGGTAGTAATTTTACACAGAATATTAGCCTGTGTTAGTTATGATGAAAATGTTACAGTGGCAAATGCTCTATTGCAATATAATTTCCTTGGACTTGGTGAAAAGGAAATACTGACTTAGTCAAATAACACTTAACTCATTGATTTTGTGATAATTCTGGGTGATTCTAAAGATGTAATAATGATTATAGGGAAAATCCTTATCTGGGACTAAAATCAGCAATTCTTTTGTGAGTGGGGAATGGAAGCTTATGGAAAAATAAACATTTCAAGAAGCCCAGCAGCAGATCAGCACTGCCAGGTTCTGGAAGTGAGCCTTTGATATGGCTGATGAAAGCAACAGATCCCATTCTCCAAGGAATTCAAATGGAATCCCTGGATTTGGAGATCTAAAATGGCCAAAGCTAAATAAGATGTCTGGAGGCAATGATTCTATATTAGCATTCCAGACAATGTTTGTGTTATAACCAGTCTTTTCAAGCATGTTTTGTCTGAGCCTTTTGTGGCAGATATCAAAGGAAATTATATTAAAGGGAAAAAAAAATAAAAAGAAAAAGGAAGATATTATTTTTGCTCATATCCTGGATATTTACCCAGAAGCATGAGCAGTAATTCAATGTAAACCTAAATGTTTTGCCCTGGACGTTTTTGGGTTTACAGAGCATTCCTCCAGTTCTTTGATGGAGATTCCACCTGAGAAGTGGAAGAGAAAACCAAATTATTCATTTTCTCCCCCACCCCATAAAAAACTGTTGAAACACAAATATTTCTCATGGGAGGGGGAAACAGCAAAGGAATAAGTGACTTTTAAAAAAAATTTTTAATTTTTATTTTATATTTTATTTTTTTATTTCTTTGCAGAACTGTCTGCACTGTTGGCCTGGCCTTTGGATGTTGTGATATCCAGTGGCAGAACTCTGAGCCAAGCTGTCATTTGCCTTACACTGAAGCAAAAAATTCATGAAGCTGCTCTGGGAATTTTAATTTCCTTAGTTTTCTGAAACAGTTAAATAAGGATAATTTGCCATTGTGGAACTAAATCCTTGGGGATTGGGTAGTGGTAGTCCTCCAAATATGATGTTACAGAAAAGTGTTGCACTCCCAGCTGAACAGAAGGGACACAAATCTGTAATTAGCCTTTATATCACAAAATGTATGAAAATCTTCCACACTGTAAAATATCTGCCATCTCATTAAAAGCAAATGAGGTTTGGCAAACTCTGGATCTGTAGAATAAGATTATTTCCAAAGTGTTATGCTGTTAAGAATTTTTAAAGGGATCTTTGATTTCAAGGACTATGGCAAGTATAGCTATGTGTAACCCATAAAGTGTTATTACATAGGATTTATGGAAGTATTTAATTATTTAGCCTGAAGTTGCATTTAAAATAGAGAATGTGAAGCTCCCATGGCTTTTGAAAAAGTTGATTTTCATCTTTTCGGTTGATGTCACAACCTGACCCAAAGTAATGCTATCAAAAATAAGGAATTCCATCCAGAGGGAGGAGTTCTTTCCATGGGCAAATTCCTGCTGGTGCCCACCCTGATCCCAGCCTGAGGCCGTTCCCCCTGGCTGTCCCCTCCTGTAGGAGTTGTGCCATCCAAAAACATTGCTTCTTTTAGAGGAAATTTAAAAAAATCGGTATGGAATTAATTTACTTCTACAAGACCAAAGTCATTTTTTTATCTTAAAACCTGATCTTTCCTACTTTGAATAGAGATAGTGTTTTGGGGTTTTTTTCCTTCTCCTTTCCTGGTCTTGCATTTTTTGTGCATCAAGTAAAATTTGGTTTTTTGGCAGAGATGGCCCCGTAATGGGTTCATGCTGTTGCTATCTGCCTGAGTCATTGATTTTGTTTGGAACTTCTAAGTGCTCCTGGAACACAAATTAGGAACAATCATTAGATTCTGTATCTGTGCATTCTCTTCCAGTAAGTTCTTAAAAGTTTTAAATCAGGCACAAATATGCATAACACCTAACACAGAGAGCCTAATATTAGTTAATTTCTGCTTTAACAAAAGAAATAAATAGCACCAGCTATAAAGAAATAAATAACCAGCTGCTTTATAACCTGTCATTTGGGCACAGCAGAAAACTGATAAGTCACCAACTTATCCAAAGGTAGAACTTCTTATTTTCTAAAATAGTGAATTAGCAGAAACAGTGAGTTTTCAGTCTGTTGAATGGTCTGTCAGTCTTCTATTTGTGCTTAGAATTTGAGAGTTTATATGGGAGGCTGGAATGCTTAAGGGGAATATCTTTAAATGAATTGTGCCCCAGAAGAACTGCTGAGGAAGTGTAAAGCCTGAGAATTAAAATAGTGAATATCACCTTGGTGGAATCAAACAGACCCTATAAAAAACCCTTTAATTACACTTAAGATTTGTCTTATAGGAATTGGTATATGTATGTATAAAAACATAAATACTGAGATATTTTCTCAGTTTCAGGGTCCTGATGAGTTCTGAATTTTGCCAAGAGGAATGAATTCTAAAGTGTGCAATGTCCTGCTCCATTTCTAGGGGAAATACTGAGATGGCAGATGTCACTTTGTTCCTTAAATCTTCACAGTCAGTGGCCTTTTTTTCATCCAAACTCCTACATTGCTGCCTCTTCAGAGCTCTTAAGATGTGAGGTTGTCTTTTGAAAGGACTTTTATGTATATAAGTATATACACATTTAGTAAAAACTAGATAAAATATTCTGTAAATCAGAATATCTCAAGGGGGAGATGAAAGCGATTGGAGACTGCAACATGTCACTCCAGAAAAACTTTTTGTTCAAAGAAATACTTGCATTATTAGTTCAAAATGAACTCAGAAGTGAGGGTTACTTTGAGGAAAGGCTACATGAACTTTGAAATGATGCAGCAGAGCAGCAAAACAGTGACAGTAATGACTTGTGATGTTGTGGGTGCTAACAGAGCTATCTCCACTTAAACAGATCTTCCAAATACAGTGGTTTTTTGTGTTTTTGTTTTTTTTTTTTTTTTTTTTTTTTAATATAATTACAGAATAGACTTCTTATAACTGAAAAGTAGTTCAAGAGAAACAAAAAGAGACTCAGTCCACCTCTGCAGTGATCAAAAGACTTGGCATTCTGAAGTATTCATTTTACCTGCTGAAAAAATAATAAGTATGGAAAAACTCCGTAGAATGACTGAAATTGAATTCTCAGGCTATTTACAACTTTAAAAATGGAATCACGACGTAAAGTTAATTTCCTCTTGCAGAAACATTTCCCCCTCATTTTCCAATGAACTGCTGTAATTTCCGTGCAGGTGGGAGGAGTTTGTAGGAAATGCTTTGGAGCGAGCAAGCTCCAGTTTGGCTGGGATTGTCAATGAAGGAGTCTTGGTTCCATCCCGGTTCCTGCTGCTGTAAAAGGAGCAGTTCCCCTGTGCTGCCACCCTGACTCCTCCAAACCACAGGGAGCTGGAAATGCTCCACTGAGGCATTACTGGGCTGATTCCAGAGTTATTGGCCTTGCAGGAGTTTTCCCCTCTGTGCCGCTCCCGCATTGCTGCTGGGGTCAGGCTGACTCGTTGGCAGGCTGTGTGGTGCCTGCTCACCTCAGCCATGGATCAATGTGCTGAGCAATGAGCAATCAGCAGCAAATGCATGGGCCGTGCCCAGACTGCTTCCAGCCCAAGTGCTGAAAAGGCAGAAGTTAGCTGGTGTTAAACGTGTCCTGCAGAAAGTTCCTGCGTGGCAGATTGACGGCAGCGATTCCTGCCACGCACAGGAGCCCGTGGAGCACACGAATGCCTGCAGGCTGCCACAAAGTCTGGCACCACACATCCCTGCCCTTCCTTTATCCTCTGTCAGAGGCTCCAGCCCAACTGGAACTTGTGACCTGACATAGTTGTTGTGTTCTTCTGCTGCTCCTTCTTGAAAGGATTCTGTAACGAAGCCGCTCACAAAGGCAACGGGTTTTGATGTAGTGAATCAGAGAATTGCAGAAAAAGACAAAATCATCCCTGTTAGTTGAAAGAGGAGTGTGCCAAAAGAACAGCTTCAGCTCCAGGTACACAGAAGCCTTGCTGCCTCACAGCCACTTTGACTTTCATTAGTTTATTGATTGCTTCCAACTGTTGCAGAAACAGTTTGGGGCTGGAGGCTCAGGCATTGTGAAATGGCTCTTTGATTGCTAACAATTTAGGAATTCTGGTGGCTAGCAAAATGAGCAGCCCTAAATGGAGAGTTTTTGCTGTGTTATTCAGGGAGGAGGGGGCTCTAAGATGAATATGTACAGACTTTGGCCACACACAGACACATTTATCAGGTAGCCAGTGTGCCCCTGCTGTGTGACACCGTTGTTGGTGCTGTAGTCTGCTGGGGTGGAGAATTATAGGAATATGTTTTTGTTGATGGAGTGAGGGAGTGACAAAATTATCCTTTGTCTCCTAAAAAAAAAAAAAAGAAAAAAGCCCAGAAGTTTCTCTCCTCAATTAGGTAAAAAAACATCTCATAGGACTTAGGGACTTCACCTCAAACTTAAGGATAGCCAATTGGACAGGACCCAAAAAGTCACACCTGAGCAATTTACTAGAAAAAAAAAAATAAAGAGAACAAAGGAATTAATTGCTTTTATGAGGTGTTTTACCAGGAGCAAGAACCTGGGTCTTTTTTTTTTTTTTTTTTTTTTTTTTTTGTAAAGAGTTTTGTTATTTTGCTTATTATTAAAACTTTTTTTTTTCCAGCACTACCACAGAAGCCATCCTGCTGATTTTATGCCTTCTAAGGTAGCTGAGCTATCTTGGGTGTGAAATAGATCTCCAAGAGCTCATGGGACCTGGCTTGAGGAGATCACATATCAGAGAATCACTGAAACTGGAACTGGGGGACAACCTGTCCCACACAGGCTTCATTAGGACCTGGATTATTTTCATGGTGTTAGGAAAATTAATCCACACACACCAGAGGTTTATGTCCAAAAAGGAGACAGAGGAGTCCTTTTTCTTTATTTGAATAAAGGGAAAGGCCATGGGGCATTCCCCTGGGATCTCTCCAATTTTTGGAGGACACAGCCTCCTTTTTATCCCAATTTCCAGCCACATTTCCCTTCTCTCTTTCCCCCTTGGATGAGGTACCTGAGAGGTTCAGACTTCTCAATACACCTGATACCAAAGATTTCCCTCTAAGGTATAACCCTCCCTTTTCATTTTTAATTCCTATGGAATTTAGGGGTTTTTCTTCCCCATTGTTTCTTTCATCTCTCAATGTCTAATTTCATTTAGCAGCAAACCCAAAGTTTATTTGTAAAAGCAAATATCTTTTTGCATTCATCAGTGGAATCCTCCCCATTGTTTCTTTGATCTCCCAGTGCCAGTTTTATGTACCAGTAGACACACAGCTTGTTTGTAAAGACAAATCCACTATTCCTCTCAATGGGGCATAGTGAACCAACCACTCTTCTATTCAGAAGGTGGAGGTACACTTAGAAATTCTGCAGCTGAGAGTTTAGCTCCTGTCACACTGCTTTTATAAAGCATTACTGTCCTTCTCCAGAGAGAGGTGAGGTGCACACTCAGCACCTGCTTGGTGATGACAAGATTGAATATGTGCACTGTTAGAAGGTTCTAGCAACAGTGCAAGGCCAGAATTTAAGTTTTCATATCTTTGTCTATCAATAGAATCATTTTACTCTTTACTAGCAGAAGCTTAAAATAATTTCTATGGCACAAAGCAGTGTTACGTAGAGCTGTGGAGGGGCTGAGGCACCAGAGCCAGTTTATCTGCACCAAAGTGCTTTGTCCACGCAAAACCAGGGCAAACAACAAACCAAGCTCACGTGCCTCCTAAAATCAGGGCATTATGCTGTGTCAAGGAACTCCAGAGAACCTTGCCAGAGCCAGGATTAGAAAGGGAAATTGCAAATAATAGAGGAGTATAAAAACTGAAGTTTGCAATGTGGGTGCCTCCTCAGTGCATTCTGCTGCTGGGAACCTGAGCCTCTCTGAGTGGCAGCCTCAGAACTGCTGTTACAGACCTGAAATTGGTTTTCCTTCCCTTACAATGCCTGCAGACTTTCCTTGGACATGGATAGGTTTCCTGCAGGTCATGGGCATATTTTAAAACCAACAAATGGAAAATATTTTTCTCTTTTTTTTCCTGCGGTCTGCTTAGGTTATTTTTTTCTGTATTTAAGGCCATTCTATGCATGGCCTTAAATAGAGTAAAAAATTTTGCTAAAGGTGGTTTGCTCTCCTACTTGCAAATTTCAGGCTTGACAGTGGTTGGGAATAAAGTCTTAGAGTGGATATTCAAAGTGAGTAAAAGAGATTGTCCATCTCTGTGCCAGGGTTCACTTTAGGAGTTTGTGAAATACCTGCAACAATAATCTTAGTTTGATCCGGGACAGTTCCTAAATAAGGTTGCAGTGTTCTAAATAGTGTTCTAAATAGTGTTGCAGTAAAAATCCTTATTAACTGATTTCTCCCAGTGCACACTCTTCCCTTCCCATCTGTATCCAAGTGCAGGAGCTCATGCTGCAGGTCAGGCATGTTTCCTCCCCACAATAACTTCGTGCCAGCCTGAGAGCTCCACGCAGCCTTGTCATAAATACTTTAAACTTTGCTGCCTCACTCTGGGTTCTGAGTGAGACTAAAGTGAGCCTCCACCAGCAGACACAGCCCTTTTCATGTGAGTCTGCCTTCTCCTCAGAATGCAAACATGCTTCCTAATTAGGGCTAACACTGTGAATAGGCCATTATTCTACATGGTTCCAGGAGGCTGTTCTGCTGGAGAAAAAATAAAAGGGCACTGGAAAACAGGTATCAACAAATGAATATTGAATGGTTTATTAAATAGCCCACAGCAAATGCTAAGTAAATATAATAAATCTCAAGTTGTGATGAAAACTGTAGCATTTGGTGTTGGTGGCAAGGCACTAATGAGAGGAGTTTGGGAGCTGCTGGGCTGGCAAATGCTGGAAGGGCTGAGCCTGTCAGAGGCAGCAGCCTGCAGTGATGCTGTTATCCCAGGCCAGCGCTCTCTGATCCTCCCAGTTTGGGCTGGAAATCCCTGGAAGCTGGGATTAGCTCTCAGGCTGTCCTCAGGCACTGTCCCAGCTGGGTCTGTGCTGGCTGATCCCTGCCTGAAGTCCTGGGGTGATTTGGTGGTGCTGTGACCTGGCACAGTGTGAAACTTCTGTCCATCCCACACCCAGGAGAATTGGCATGTCCAGTTATCTTTCTGACTCAATTTGGAAAGACAGGAGTCTGCTAAGGAGGGCAGGAGCCTCCCCTGAAATGAAGAATGTAAACCCTCCCCACTCCTCCAAATTGCTATAAATTTTAAATTAAGGGGCTCTCAGGCAAAAATATGGGAGCAGGCAATAACAGTTCTTGAATAGGGAAGAAAATTAAAAGATAAAATAAACAATGCAGTACACTAAAACAACACTGACAGAGCCAGAACCCAGCCTGACACCCTGTGGGTCAGGGTGTTGGTGGCAGTCCCATTGGAAATGTGGCTCAGCCCTTCTGCAGTGTCAGGGGTGGTTCTGTTGGAGCAAGGGGGTTCTGTAGAGAAGGATGGATTCTTTCTCTGAAGATCCAGTGGGAGAGGCAGCTGCTGTTCCTGTGGGGAATCCAGTGGAGAAGCCAGGCTGGTGTCTCCGAACCTCTGGATTATATCTGGGTAGGAATGCTTGGCTCCTCCCTCTGGGCTCACATCTCCCAATGGGATGCTGTAGTTCTTATCAGCCATGCAGTGACATTCAATAGTCTGTTATCAGCAATGTCCCCTCCTGAGGGAGGAGTGATTGTGATCACTCAGAGAGAGATAAGGCAAACTGCCCACTTGACAACAGACAACTGCCATACAGATGGTAATAGAATACATCTTGCCTTGCCTGGAACAGTTTCGTAAAGAGATTTTATTTCCATATGCCATTGACACAGCAGAAGTGTGTTTGAGGGGATCACAACAGCATTGCTGCTGTGTGGGAGGGCCCTTTGCTCTTGTCAGCTGAGGTGGGAGCTGAGTCCTTCAGAGCAGCCATCTGTGTGTGTGCCAGGCTGGGGCTCTGGTCTTACTGACATGCACCAAAGGAGCCCAAAAACCCTCAACAGACACCTTCTGACAGTCTCACTCTCTGAAGCCTGAAACTCCACCTATGTCTTTTTATTTTACATTTCTACATAATTAAATATTGCAAAAAACCCCACAACAAAACAAAAAACCTAAAGGAAATCAAGACAACAACATTTAGCTCATTACAAGTTGCCCTTTTCTTTGTCTGGGCACAAAGAACAGGAGAAGGGGACCAGGGATTTCAGCTTGCTCAGTGCAAAGCGCAAACACCCACCTGATCTTTGTGCTGATGGAAACTTTTTGAGGATTATCCCTCACTGCTCCCCATGTACAGAGACAGATCCTCTTTGTCTGGGAGCTCAGCCTTGGCTGGGAGGCCAAGGAGTTTCTCAGCCTTCTCTGCCCAAGGATTGGGAGCCTTCAGTCCTGCAGCAGGCTGCACTGGAGCTGCAGGGAAAGGCTACACAGGGCTCTGGTACAGCACACACCATACACAGCCTCGTCCTCTCCCTTCTGGAGGAGTCTCTGGTCAGGAAAAAGTCATGGCTTTTGCAATTTTCCCCTCTCCTTGTGGGAGCTTATCATCCATGGCAAGATCTTTCTGCAGTATCAGAGATTTGTTTGGGTTTTGTGGGGATGAAATTGTACAAATACACAGAGGAATTCACACTCGTGTTTCATCACTGAAGCACTTCCTCCTCATAGGTCTTTATTAATAGAGTTTGACCCATTTACACAGCAGCAACAAAGTTTTTATAAAGCTCTGAAAAGATTTTTAAAAATTATTTTAGCCATCTTTATTATTTCTTTAAGAAGAGCAGTGTTTTTTTGGGGGGGACATCTGTTGGAATAAAGTAGAAAAATTATAAAAGCCTCATAATACCAGGCCTGCTCTGTTAGATCAGTGGCTGGCCCTGTCAAGCCAACATTTTGCAAGTTCCCATGTGAAAGCAATCCTGGTATGAATGGTTTGTTAACATAATCTATTCCTGGATGGAAAACAACTAAAAGCATCAAATCTATCCCATGAGAATCAGTGAAGAAAATACGTAAACAATTTAATAATAAAGAGATTTGATGGACAAGTAAAATACCTTTTTCTAACCAATAGAGTAATTGGCAAAAAAGCTCCTGACCAAATGGAGGCACACATGAGGTCCATAAAGCTGTCTAAAAATGAGTTATGTGAATAAAGAATGGGCTTTTCCTGCATGAAGGAAATGGAGTCTCACCTGATTCATTCCAATAGACATCCTACTTCTCAGATAATCCCTCAGAAGATGTAACAATTACCTTGGAAAAGCAGAAGAACAGCAGAGAGTTGAGGTTTTGGCATGTAAATTTGATGTCCCCTACTCAGAGGCAAATCAAGATAAACAAAGATAAATTATTCAGGCCAGAGTTGTCCTTTCTGTCTCTGGCATGAGAGAAAGGACACAGGCTCAGCTCCCACTCTGGGACCAGCCAGACTTGGATTGTCACTGCTGCTAATTCTGGGGGAGCTTTGTCAGCCCCTAGGCTGCACTGAAAGCCATGAGAGATTGCAGCTAAGCTGGCATTACTAAGTGGAAGGAAAACCAACCTAGAGTGGAGAAAAAGAGAAATAATTAAGGAAAATTACATGAAAGAGAGGGTGACAGGGGTTAATATCTCATATTTCAAATCTGAGGAATAACCACATCTGGCAATGTCAGGTGAATTAAAAATGCATTGATGGGAAACCAGACTGCAGTGTCAGGACTTTGTGATGCAATCCTTGCCTGAGTTCACTTTTTATATTTCTTGTTGTACTTTTCAGATAAGGAGTATCTCCCAAAAGCTTGACTTCTACAGTATTTAGTAAATTGGAGCTTTTTTTATGCTTTTATTTTGAGCTTCTCTCCCAGTTTCAAAACCCTTTCAGCCCCTTTGCCTTGCACCACCTGGTTTCACAAAGTGCCTTTCATTCCTCCTGCTCTTCCAGCCACGCCAGTAAATTTGGCTCAGCCTGAATGTGTTTAATTTGCATTTACTCTCACACCAATTTGTGTGACAGGCCAAATGAGATAATAGCGCTGTTTGGAAGTGTAGGCATCTATTTGGCAGCTCTGGATGCTGCAGCCTCCCCACCTGAGCTCTGTGAGGCTGGGCAGGACCTGTGGTGCTTTCTGAATCACAGAGCAGGATGCAATTTGGAGTTTTCCAACCACAGGAAGTTCATAGGAAGGCTGGCCAGGGACTTTTCCTAAGGACATGTAGTGATAGAGCCAGGGGGAAGTGTCAGAGCTCAGCACAGCCCTCTGGGTGTCCAGAGTTGCCAGGAGGCTCAGGGACCCTGGCCCACAGCCCAGAACACCTGTGGGTTTGGTTGTGACCCGTGGAGCAAATTACCAGCTTTGTATGAAGACCTGAAAGCCACAGCAGTTTAAGTAGTGTAATAATAAAATTATCATTAGGTGAAAAAGTAGATTTTGGGGTTTTCAGAATAGGGGGTTTGGGGAGAAGATGGAGGGACTTGGGCGTGTCCAGCCTTTCTCCTTCTTCTCTACCCTCCACTTCTGCTGTGATGGTGGCACTTACAGACTGGTTCAGAGTAGAAGCTCACTGTCTAACATAGGTGATAGGTGTTGGGAAGTAATTGTAAACATTGCACACGTAGTTTTTAGTATAAAGCCACAACAGTGCCCTGGGGGCAGGCAGAGTGCCTGGAACTGTCCTGCTGGATGGACCTGGGCAGGGCAGGAGAAAGAATTTTATAGATAAGGAACAATGAACAACCTTGAGACCGAGAAATGAAGAGCTCTGACTCCTTCTTCAAATGTGCAGGCCAAAACAGAGACTTTTCACATGTCTTGGGGCTGCGATAAACTGCAACCTTCTGAGAGGGAAGGACCTTAAACTGCAGGACACTGGGTTTAGATAGGATCTTGGGAATGAGGAATTGTTCCCTGGCAGGGTGGGCAGGCCCTGGCACAGGGTGCCCAGAGCAGCTGGGGCTGCCCCTGGATCCCTGGCAGTGCCCAAGGCCAGGCTGGACACTGGGGCTGGAGCAGCCTGGTCAGGGGGTTTGGGGTGAGATGATCCTTGAGATCCCTTCCAGCACAAACTACAATGTCATCTTGTTGTGAAAGTTCCATACCTGCTTGGTGATTTCTCATGGATAGCTCCTCAGCACTGACTCTGCCCAGCTCACCCACTCTTTTATAGCCCTCATCCTTATTGGACACAGCTGTGCCTTGTTAAGGGCAGGGCTGTTCCCAATCTTTGGTGATTTGTACAGCTGCAGCTCCTCAGGGGTGAGATTGCCTTCTGCAGTATCTTTATTTTCTTACATTCTATCCCCCCACAAAACCATCCTGTGGTTCTATTGTGCGTGGACATTTTTAACAGATGTGCCACTGGAAAGGAGATTGACTTAATGCTTGAATTAAAAATTCAAGAATTTCACTTAGTTCAGATTCCTTCACCAGTAGAAGAAGCAGATGCACCTAAAATATTTCACCCCAACTGCAAGCAGAAATCAGAAATCCAGCTTGTGTGGCAGCACTTTGTTTACTGACAACCTTTGAGGTGTGTGAATGAAAAGCCATTGTCTCTTTCCCTCTAGGGGAGAAACTTCAGTTCCATCTCATCCCTTTATTAAAGTAAATTCTGCTTCTCTCAGCTCACTTCCTAGTGTCTCTATTCCATATTAGATATTACTGTATAAAAAAAAAAAAAAAAGAGGACAAATTGACAGCATCTGATAGTGAGAGTCCTTGGAATTGAATTAGCTCCTCTGTCAGGACTGAGGTCGTTGCTGGGACAAAGTAACAAAATAATTTTGTTCACTGGCCTTTCACAGCAGCTGCATCTGAGAGCCAAAAAATCTCTGTGCTTTGTTTCAGTGATGTCAGGGATGTCAGAGCAGAGATGCACAAAACAGGGGAGCCAGAGAAGTTATCCAGAATGAGAATTAACTACACCAGGATTTGCTTTCGGAGAGGGGAGGTCTGACCACTCTGGAGGAAAATGGGGTTTGAGTTTTGCAATTTTGTAATTGGAAATGACACTGATGACATCAGAATTACTCTGATTTAGTCTTTGCTTGCATCAGTTATCCTGGGGCTTTATTTCCCTCTCTCTGCCTTCTGTTTCCCATGGGGTTAGACTCAGAATTAAATAGAAGATACTCTTAGGGTAACGCACAAGGCAGAAAGCTTCTGTGCTTCAAGAATTAGATACTGCAGGGAGCAAGCAGCTGGCAGGGTTAACCAGCCAGCTCTGACTCTCACACAAGGTCCATTCCATGTTCACCTTTCATCTTGGGGTTTTTGTGTTGTCTTATTTTTATTAAACCTACTCCCATTTGTTAACACCAGGAGAGTCTGTGATTTTGTACAGGACTTTACAACCTGTCTTACTAAACAGCTCCCAGTGATTTTTGGCTGAAGAGGATTTTTGTCTTTCAGCAGTCTTGATCTAATGCATTCTGCCCTCATGTACTTATCAACTTTCCAAAGATTATGATTCAGAATTTTAAAGTAATAACTGTTATGTTTCTTTTTATTCTGATTTCTTCTTGATCTAACTTGCAAAGGAAAAAACACCAAACCAAAAAAACCCCATAATCATGGGACTAACCTGCTGTGCTTTGGTGTTATAGGCTTGTTCTGATTTAACTGTTCTTTCCCTAGTTAATATTTTACTACTCTTATGTAGAACTTCTACCATCTATTTGATATAAATGGAATAAAACCTTGATTCTGCATTACACACAAGGCAGAAATATTGACATGCTCTTGCACACTATCCAGAAGTGAAGCAGAGCTGACCAGAGAATGAAAATGGCAAGGAACACACTGAAATTTCAAAATTAGGGGGATATCCTGAGCCTGGTAAGAAACAATTACTATAGTGAAATATGTAACATAAAATTGAATGTTTTTCTGGTCTGTGTTGTGCTCTCAAAATGGAAGTGCCAAAAGGAGAGATTTGTGAAATATTTACCTCACAAAGAAAATGTTCTTCTGGGAGATGCTTAATTTAGAAAAAAAATCTTTGGTGGTGAAAGAGAAGCCAGGCAACCCTGATCTGGCACTGCAGCCACTGGGATGTTGGTCAAACTGCTGTTATAATTAGCTGCCTGATTAATTTCAGACAAGTATTTTTGATACAAACTTAAAAATTCCTATTGCTCTCAAAACACACGAAACCCCCGCTGATGCTTGAATTCCCTCCTGTCCATTTATACCTATATCAAGGCAATAATGCAGCCCTGGATTTTGTTCTAAGCCTTGTTCTTTTAATCTCCTTCCTGAGAGCATTGAGAAGAAAGCACAAGGCAGTGTTTTATTATCTCCTGCAGCAGTCAGTAGCTGCGCCCTGGCCAGGGGAGGATTATTTGCCTCCCATCAGCAGAGTCTGAGGGTTCTCTGTGTGCTCTGTGCCCCACTTGCTGGGCATCTGCAGTGACAATACAAACACAGCTCCAGGAAACCCCTCTGGGAACAAAAAACGTAAGTGACAGCATCACTAGCCCTATAGGAAAAGAGGGAGTCGCAGACATCTTTTATGGAAAATCCTTTCCTTAGGATTTTTCCTCCTGAGAAGCTGAAAGGCCTCAGGAACAAAATGTAGACAATGATTATCTGCTGCTGTGGAATGCAACAGGTGCATCTGTGATTGGTCCATGTTGGTTGTTTGTAATTAATGGCTAATCACAGTCAGCTGGCTCGGACAGAGAGCTGAGCCACAAACCTTTGTTATCATTCTTTCCTATTCTATTCTTAGCTGGCCTTCTGATGAAATCCTTTCTTCTATTCTTTTAGTTTAGTTTTAATGTAATATATATCATAAAATAATAAATCAGCCTTCTGAAACATGGAGTCAGATCCTCATCTCTTCCCTCAACCTCAGACCCCTGTGAATGCCATCACAACACTTTGTATTTTTAATATTTAGAAGTAAGTACTTTTGCATTGAGGAACGCTGAGAAGTCCCCTGCTGTTCTTGCACTAGCAGGAACACATTTCACATCAATTTAGTTCAAGACAAAAGGTGTGGTTTTAGTCTCTTCAGAGCCAGCCTTCTTCCAGTTTAGTTACTGGTGGAAGGTGGCCTTCTCTCAACTCATTTATGTCACAAAAAGTTGATAGAAAGCCATTTGTGGGAGTGGGGGAATTTCCAGATAATTTAAATCATCTTAATGAGAGAGGAGAGGGAGCTGAGACTTTCATTTTGTCTTTAAAGCTATAAGGTAGAGGTTGAAGTGCTAAGAACAAGTTTCAGATGAGAAGAATAGTTATGAACTTGACGAATTAATTAGGGTCAAAAATTAAAACATGACTGCAATTCTGTACCTCTGAGTCATTTGAATATACTTGGAATGGCAGTGAATAAAAATACTCAGACTTACCCAAGCTAAAAATGTCATCATTTTTGGCTGACATAGGGAATATAGCTTAAAATCCTGTATGTCATTGAAATGCCAGAAATGTCTGATAACTCACAGGAAAATTAAGGCATTTATAATGACAGAGCTGTTTTATCAGTGTGGTGCTGAGAACTGAACCTAAGCCCGGGCACCAGAGCAGTTCAGCAGCTCCATTTGTACTCCTTGATACAGGTTCCATAATCAGAGCAGCTGGGGGACTCTGGGATGGACCCATCACTGTCACTCTGCAGGGATCACTGAGCAGCTCCTGTGCGGGTGAGGGCTGTGCTGGGTTGTTTTGGCTGGGACAGGATCTCAGTCAGTTCTGATTCTGTCCATCCCCTGCATGGAGCTGCTCTTTGTTATTGCCCTGCTTTGGCTCTGAGCTGGAGGAGCTCCCCACAGGAGCTGCTCTTTGAGCACAGGCACGCTGCACTCCCCAGGCTGTGCTGTCATTGTCAGTTTGTTCAGAGTTTTCAGCTGCTGGAACTGCATTTCTCTTTAAGTACCTTTTTTTTTATCAGTCAGGTTCCACTGGGTAGGTGATACCCTGGTTAGGCTCCAAATGATTTGTTACAAGGTCTTTTAAGACTAAACTATCCAATTAAGAACTGACACCTGGATTATTTTCCCTTTTAACCCAATAACTGATCCCAAAGAGCCCACAATGCAGAATTTCTGCCCAATTACAAAATGCCACCCAAACCCATGGAGAAGAAGGAAGAAGAAGGAAGAAGAGGGAAGAAGAAGGAAGAAGAAGAAGGAAGAAGAAGTGTGGTGGTGTTTGAGGGTCTCCAGGATGAGAGAAGAGATGAGAATCTTGACTCCATGTTTCAGAAGGCTGATTTATTATTTTATGACATATATTATATTAAAAGAAAATGATATATTAAAACTATAATAAGAAAGAGACAGGAGACATCAGAAGGCTGGAAAAGAACGATCATAAAAACCTGTGACAGACTCAGACTCAGAGATTCTGACACAGCTGGACCTGTGATTGGTCATCAAGTAAAAATAATTCACATGGGACCAATCAAAGATACACCTGTTGGTAAGCAACGTCTAAACCACATTCCAAGCAATCAGATAGTTATTGTTTGCATTTCATTTCTGAGGCCTCTCAGCTTCTCAGGAGAAAAATCCTGGCAAAGGGATTTTCATAAAACATGTCAGTGACAAGCAAAAAGAAGAAACCCAGGATGACACCCTGTGCCCTCCATCTTGCTTCCACCCACAACACACTAAAAATCCCAAACCCTAAATTTCTCACCAAGTGACACACCTACACTACTCTCTATAATCTATTCCACACTTTTGTGGGTTCCAGTCTGTCTTGAAGTCTGGGAAACTTTCTCCACGAGTGAGGGTCAAAGTCAGGGCACCCCAGAGCAGACCCAGAAATGTTCCCAGTGCCCTGGGTTTGCACAGGGCTGGGTGAGATGGAGAGACACAGAGTGTCCTGGTACCTGCTCATCCTCCCCTCAGCCCTATGGGCTCTGCAATGTGGGCACACCCAGGGACCACCCCACCACCTCCCCTGTTGGCCTCCCAACCTTCCAAACCAGCCAGGAAACCCTCACTTGAAAGCACAGAGTATATTCATTTTTTAGAGGTTTCTTGTTGCTTTTTGGGTTTTGGAGAAGTCACATATTTAGGAACACTAATGCACTGTTAAGGTAATGGGAGACAAAAGAAAATGTAGTGATTACTCTGCTTTCTACAGAAACTCAGGGAACACAACCAAAATGAAGATAAAGCTTTGCTAGCATTACTAATAATACACTTGAAAATGTTTTCCCTCAATCTATCTTTTCTTCTATTGACTAAGAAGCTGAGTTAATAGGTTTGTTCACTTAAGACATATGTGTGGGCTTTTAATACATGCTGGTTGCTTCTCCCATCATTTCATCCATGATGTACCAATCAATTTTCAGAGCTGGGCTTGCCTTTTTTTTTTTTTTTTTTTTTTTTTTTTTTCCTGGATGTTTATTTCTCTTTTTTCAGGCTCCTCTTTCAAAATAGGAATGGTCAGGATTACCTCATGATAGATTCTCTATGGGCTCACATCACATATCTGAGGACATTCTAAGCAGCCTCTCGACTTTATAAATAGAGAATCATAACAATTAAAAACAATTAACCAGAATTCTGCGCATCTAGAAAATGAAGTCAGCAAATTTAATGCCCTACATAGTACACAGCCCCTCGTGTCCAAGCTAAGTGTCATGTAACATATTTAAATGTAATTAACACCTTGGGATTGTGCTATTCCAAGCAAGACATGGTCAGGAGGAAGACCTAGGGCAGCTGGAACAGCAGAACCTCTACACTGCAGTTTGATAGTAAATTCTCATTTATTTACTATTGTCAAATATGAAATAACAACGCTCTCATCCTCAGGGCTGGAATGCAAACCAGCACATCCTGATTTCATAACCCCTGCTCTAGCCAGCAGATCCCACTGCTTCCTGCTGAGTTTAGTCACTTTAGTCACTAAATCTTTGTTGTAAATATGTGAATATTTCAACAAATGCATGTATCGCTGTCACAGACACATTTTGTGAAAAATCCTTTCCTTAGGATTTTTCCTCCTGAGAAGCTGAAAGGCCTCAGGAACAAAATGCAAACAATGATTATCTGCTGCTGTGGAATGCAACAGGTGCATCTGGGATTGGTCTCTGTGGTTGTTTCTAATTAATGGCCAATCACAGTCAGCTGGCTTGGATTCCCTGCCCGAGCCATGAACTTTTGTTATCATTCTTTCTTTTTCTATTCTTAGCCAGCCTTCTGATGAAATCCTTTCTTCTATTCTTTTAGTACAGTTTTAATATAATATATATAATAAAATAATAAATCAAGCCTTGTGAAACATGGAGTCAGACCCTCGTCTCTTCCCTCATCCTCAGACCCCTGTGAACACCATCACATATCTCACAACAGAAACTTGAAGGGTCTGCAGGCCCATGTGGTGAAACCCAGCCCAGCCATGCAGATCTGCCCCTGCTGAAGTGAACCTCAGCACAGCTCTGGTTTGCTCAGCAGCCCCGAGGCTGAACAACAATGTCAGGTCCAGCAGCTGCTCTTTTGCTCAGCCACAGGCTGAAATTTGGGAGGGAAACAAAAACAGAGCTACACACCCCTCAGCAAAGGCTTGGAGAGCTTGGTGAGGGCTTTAGCTTGGAGAAAAGGAGACTCAGGGCTGCCCCCATCACTCTGCACAGCTCCTGAAAGGTGCCTGTGCTCAGCTGGGGCTGGGCTCTGTCTGCAGCAGCACTGAGAGAACCAGAGCACACAGCCTCAAGCTGTGCCAAGGGAAATTTAGGTTGGATATTGGGAAAAAGTTTTTCATGGAAAGAGTGATAAAGCTCTGGAATGGCTGCCTGGGAGGTGGTGCAGTCCCCATCCCTGGGTGTGTTTAACAAAGCCTGGATGTGGCACTGGGTGCCAGGGTTGAGTTGAGGGGTTGGGGCTGGGTTGGACTCAATGATTTTGAAGGTCTCTTCCAACCTGGTCATTCTGTGATTCTGTGAAAATGTGAATTTGTTTTCCTCTAAACATCAGCTCCATCTGCCCAGCCTTTGGTGGCAAAAGCCCAGGCAGGGTGGGGGTCACTTTGAGTCCACTCTTGAACCAAAGGAGGAGATGTTTGCTCAGTGAACATTTTGAGAAGTTTGTGCTGTTTCTGATCATCAGATACGCAGACTGAGGGGAGGAGGATCAAACCAATCTCATGGGCCTGCACTGCACAGCAGAGAGCTGCTCTGCCTGGCACAGGGTCCCATGCAGCAGACACACTTTTACTGCTTTTGCCTCATTTATGTGCCCCATTCCCTCTTGGTTTTAGCTTTTGTTTCACAAAAATGCTGATTGTCTGTATTATTCCAGCTCTGTGGTAGCTGGCAGTTACCTGTCCTCTAGGAAGACAAAAAATAGCATTTTAAGGTTTATATGGAGTAAAAGATCTCATTAAGCCACTACTTAATGAAGAAAGCGTTCTCCCAAGAAAAGGGGATGGGAAGGAGACTGTGTGTTTTAATTAATAGCCATAATATAACTGTTCCTTTTCTTTGTGAATAAAAAATATATTCTGTCTGGACTTAATTTTTGTAGACAGCTGTAAATTCAGGTACAGACAACTGGGTTTTTTTTCCTACAACTGATGTTATCTGAAAAAAAATCTCAGTTGTAATAATGGATCCCAAAAATGTTTTAGCTGGGAAATTCCTTTAAGAGAACAAATTCAATAATTTGCTGTAGGGCTCATGTTTGTAATGTAATGCTTATGGCCAGATAGATTTACTATTGACTTAGTTTTTATTAAAAACAAGAGAGAAGGTATCAGTAGCTGACTTGCTGTTAGCCTGTTATCTGAGGAAGGCATCCAAGCCTTATATCAAACAGGGAACGAATTCTGAACATGAAGATTGATTGATTCTTAAATGAAATACTTTTAATATTTCATGGGAAGGATTTCTCTGTGGCCAAGTAGTGCATACCACGAAAAATGTCTCCTGGGCAGAAAGCAAGCTTGTCTACAAAAATTTGTTTTCTTTTCTTGAATTTGGGCTCTTTCCACCCTGATTCTGACCTGGAGCAAACATTTCTCCCTTCTGCAGGAGGTGGTGCTGCACTAGAGGAGTGTTACTCATACCTGGAGGTCTCTGGTGTCCCAAAATAACCACCTGGGTTATTCTGGGTGGCTCCTGAAGGCCTGGTTAATTAAAACCCTTGTAATAGTTCAGAGCCATAGAACTGACATTTGGAAAAAGCAACAAGCAACCTTGGGGTGGTGTTCACAGGGGTCCCAGGACGAGGGAAGAGATGAGAATCTTGTCTCCGTGTTTCAGAAGGCTGATTTATTATTTTATGATCTATATTATATTAAAAGAAAATGATGTATTAAAACTATACTAAAAGAATAGAAGAAAGGATTTCATCAGAAAGCTAGCAAGGAATATGAAAATATTACAATATATATATATATAATATAATATATATATTATATATATTATATAATATATATTATATAATATATAATATATAATATATAATATATAATATATAATATATAATATATAATATATAATATATAATATATATTATATATATAATATATTATATATTGTATGTTATATGTTATATATAATATTATATAATAGATAATAAATCTTTTGACTGCTCACAGCCTTGTCACAGGTGGCTGTCATTGGTCATCAAGTAAAAACAATTCACATGCTGGGTAAACAATTCTCAAAATCACATTCCAAAGCAGCAAAACATGGGGAAGCTGAAGCTTCTCAGCTTCTCAGGAGAAAAGACCCTGGAAAAAAGATTTTTCATAAAATATCATGGCAAAAAAACCTCCCTCCAATCATCTCAGTTAGGCAGGACATGGTGAATGGAGCAATGTCATTGCAGGAATTCAGTTGCTGTTGCAGGTGAAATTCTTTTAGTCCACGCTGGCTGCCAGCTCCTCTTTAACTTCTGATTTGTTACCACCTGTGAATATGTATGATATTTTTCTATGATATTTTTGTATGATATTGATACTTGTATGATATTATTTTTATTTACTGCCAGTCTTCCTCAAACATCCAAAATTCCAAAATTCTATAGTTTCAGTGTGATGCCTAGGAATGTTACAGGCCTAAGAGGAATATAAGCTCATACCTTGAATGGAAAAAAAAAATCTCTTTGCACAGAGTAGATATTTCAGAGACATCAAATATGATTGCAGCAGACTTTTTTGCAGACCCATGAGAGTCTCATGGCTGTTTTCATTCCGATTAAAGGAGCTAAAATTTCTTCAAACACACACCACCACCCCTTTTATAAAACTTCTGCAGAGTGGGAGTGTAACTTGATAGAAACTAATTGCTCTGGATTAAAGGAACAAGCCTGCAGCCTCCACATATTATATCAGCACTCAGAACAGACAGGGACGTTTTTTTATGAGGAGGAAATTGCATTTGAAGTGCTCTCAATATTCATAATATCCTGGGCTCTCTCAAGCCCTGGGTGTGGTGTTATTTTAATGGTGCACAGGGATTGGTTGTGTGGAGGAGGCAAAATTGGTTTGTCACAGATCCAGAAGTGATAAAGCTGATTTTGAAATGGAGATTAAGGCCTTGTGGAGGGGGGAAATGACAGTTTTCTTTAACAGAAGAAATATTAACCCATTAATGCTCATTCATCTTCATTTTTATGTGCTTGCTCTGTTCCAGCTGGGTGCATCAGAGGTCAAATACTCTGATTCATATTTTCTGAAGGAGTTTGTTTTCATGCTTAAGTTATCTCAGAGCAGGAAGTTCCTCTCTGAGAACGAACAAAATTCTGGGATTCTGGGTGTTTGCAGCCAGCCCCAAAGCTCCTGTTCACAGCCAGTTAACTCGGGCTGCTGGCACAGGGTGAGTGATGAGCCCCAGAGCTGGGAGGGGACAGGAACAGATGTGAGCTTCACAAATGGATCCTGTAAATAATGGCCTAAACCACAGAGGCAGACCTGGGCACATAAATATCTCATCCCCTTTTGCTATGTTCTTATCTCACTCCCAAAGGAAGCCTCTCTGTGCAAAGGAGGTTCCTGACCATTTACAATCTGAATGAGAATTCTCAGTGCAATTAAAAAGAGGTATGTGGACTCTTAATGAAGAGAAAATAATCCACTAATTTCATGCTATTTTTAAAGATTAAACATTCTTATTACTAGGTTGAGGGAAGATAAAAAGAAAAAAATATTTTCCCAATGGAATGAGGCCACAAAAAAGTCAATATCAGCTACTAGAATTACTTTTTTTTCACCATCCCACCAGGCAAAATGTATCAGGCTATTGAAAAACCCTAGAATATACAAAGAATCCCTCAGTGTGGAAAGGAAACTTCCTCTAAAGGCATGGACATGCAAAGGCAGAAGGAACTGGAACTTCAGCTTTATCAGCCATATCAATATTTTACTGCAGTTACAAATTCACACAGATGCCAAGATATTTTATGTTGCCAAATGGTGCTTTTATTTTGCAGCACATGTTGTGCATTCTTTTTTAGAAGTGAACACATCTGCTGTGACTTCTTCCAATCTCCATTTTTCCTTCCCTGCAATTTGGGCTATGAAGATTACAAAGCCATAAATCAGAACCATGGTGAAGGCTGGGGATCTGATTTACAAACGTGGTTCATCTTTTCCTCTGAGGATGCTGTGAGCGGTGCAGGGAGCCTGGGGCACCCTCAGCTTTGGGAGGTGCCATTTCTGCTGCAGCAGGGCCTTCTGTGGGCAGAAATGGGAGCTATTTCAGCCTGTGCTCCCAAATATTTTGGTGATTAGGTGAGGACACAGTCAAAGAGCTACTGCTGAACTCTGAAGTTACTTGGGAGAGAAACGAGCAGGTGATGGGATGGGTGTGGGTTTGCATGGGATCCCAGAAGGGTTTGGGATGGAAGGGATCTTAAGGATCATCTTCACTCCTGTGAAAGGGACACCTCCCACTGTCCCAGGCTGCTCCAGCCCCAGTGTCCAGCCTGGCCTTGGGCACTGCCAGGGATCCAGGGGCAGCCCCAGCTGCTCTGGGCACCCTGTGCCAGGGCCTGCCCACCCTGACAGGGAACAATTCCTCATTGCCAAGATCCCACCCAGCCCTGCCCTCTGGCAGTTTGAAGCTGATGCTTTAAGTTTAAGGTTTCATATTTTCCAGATTCTGCACTGCCTTAGTGTGTTGCAGGGGGATGCAGTGTGGGTAAATGAAGGTGGTGTGGAATGTAATCTTATCCCCTAAAGAGTTACAGCTGGAGCAGGCCTGATGTTAACAGGCCACACCTGTAGCCAATAATAAAAAGTGTTATAAAAGAGTGGATTGGTGGGAAGTCGAGTCAGCTGCTGCAAGGACCAGGAACAGCCAGTGCTTGGAGGAACAGCCAGTGCTGCCTACAAGAAACATTGAGGAGGTATGAAGCTCTGGTGGTATGGAAGCCTTGCACAATAATGATAATAGAACTCTTGATATATAACACAGCACGTGTGATTCTGAATTTCATGTAGAGGGTCAGCAAATTCTCCTCACAGCTCAGTCACACAGAAAAATCCATTTCCAGCCTGAGATCCAAGGACACCATTGCAGCTTCAGGCTCAAAAAGTGTAAAACAACAGCAAATTGAGGAAAGCAATCTGGGAGGATGGGACTGCATAACCTAAAGCTATCATTGGGCAATTAACCTAAATACGTAATGGATCAAAACTTATAAAAGTGTGAAAATGTGTGACACGTTGTCCATCTTGGGTGCAGCCCTGGATGGGCTCTTGTGCTGCCCGAGGTGGATCCATTGAGGCCTTTAATAAATCCCTACTCTACCCTTTAACTCTGCCTGGCTTCTGTTCCAGTTTTCCTTTCAAGGCACCAAAGCCATCCCTGAGCTGGCACTGCCCTTGTGCAGTGTATTTTGTTGCCCTGCTGGTCTCCTTTGTTTCTCACAATTCCTAAGGAGCACCAGCAGAGTGTGAACAGAGTAACTTTATATAGAACCAAAACACTGCAGCATTGCTTGATTCAAAACACCTTCTGTTGTTTCGCTGTGGTAACTCCAGCCAAAATCCCTTCAAACTGTTGGGTCTGTTGCACTCACACTTTGAGTGGAGGGGAGTGGGTTTGCAAATGGGTGAGAATGGCTGTGGCTCTCAGGGGTTTGTAGGTAACTGTTAGAAAAATGGGCCAACGTTTATATTTTTTGCCAAGTTAATATGTAACAAAATTTGGAGTCCTTGGTAACCTCAGAATTTGTTTGGAAGATCCAAATTTAGTCATAAGACAGCTCATTCATGTTACAATGACATGCAAAAGATTGTTTAATTTTCTAATAAAATTTATGTAACGATATCTCCATCTTGACAATCTTTTGTGACTTTTAGTTGAGAGTCTCTTCCTTAGGTATTTGCTGGTCCTGGTCCACAGAGGTATTCCATGTTCCCCAGAGACTGGCTTGAATTGTAATATTTAGATTTGGGGTTCTAAAGGCCTATTCTGCCTCCTTTTGTCACTTTTGTCACCAAAGGGGTGTGGTGGCTTTCAGCAATTGGAATAAATAGGAAGAACAGTTTTTTTCAGCTTTTCCTTAGCACTGCCAAGTCTGCCCCTACCCCTCTTCCCCTCCCTAATATTTGTACTCTTACAAACAGTTTTTCTTCTCTTGTGGTAGAGAAAGATATTTAAGCTGCATCACTTCGTTCTGCTTGTGAAGTTTCAAAATGAGGGATGTGATGTTGGCTGAGATAATCCAAATGTGGAGGTGAGGCAGTGAATAAAAGTGAAATACTACCATCAAATCTTCATGTTTTGAGAACCAATCCCATCTCTATAAAGTACTGGAGCATCTCCTCACTGCTGAACACCAATGACCAGTAGCCAGTGGCTATTTTTATTTTTGCTGCTTGTTTACATTTTGCTCTTTACTGGTGAAATGCTTGAGGAGCTGGAGGTTTTTCCCCCCACAATGCCTCAAGTTAGAATTAAAGTTTCAGCAGCCTGAGCAGGAGTTAATTCATTCTGCTATTAAGCCCTCAGTTACACTGAGGCTTTATCATTCACTGCTAATAAATGGTATTTATAGTTGGCATATACCTCCTGTAGCAACAATAACAAATGTGTTGCCTGAGATAACCTACTTTATATAGCTGTTAAAAGACACTTTTCATTGAAGTTTCACAATTTTAAAAATTCATTATAAACCTCTTGAATCCTCCAAGGACTGAAACAATGCGAGGAGCTGGATGCCTAAAGTGCAGGCCAGATTTTGAAAAGGGCTCAGAAGAGCCCACAATAGAGGGCTGGTGTTTAGGTATGCTAAGCACACAGCAGCTCCTAATGCCACACTTAGATCTGGGCTCTCAAAAGACTTCACAAGAACCTTGTGTGCTGTGAGCTTTTGAAACACTGCCCATGTCACAACAAGCACTGCTGGGGACTTTACACTCCTCAAAATCTGCTAAGTCTGCCTTTGATTTCTCTGGGTCTCAGGCACTTTCAAATGCCTGGACCTAAACAAAGATCTGTGCTTTACGTGGGATTAGTTCCTTTTATCTAAGAATATCATTATTCCATCCTTTCCTGTGATCAAAAAAATAAATAAATAAAAATACCTGGCATGGTGTAAGATGTTTGTAGGCTTAGGAGAGCTGGGCAGTATTCTTCCAAGTGCTGTGCATCCTCACTTGGAAGAACAGGGCTGTTCATTTTGTTGTATAAGCACAGCTGAGAATTGTGTTTGGGCAAAGCAAAATTTGGTAACTCCTGCCTTCCTTCTGGAAGCTTCAGTGTCTGGAGCAGCCAGTGCAGCTGAAAGTAAAATAATGTGTGCAGTGGATTGACAATAAAGTGAGAGGAGTTTCTGTTCCACACAGGAGGATGTGCTGGGGTGGGTACAGGGACAGGACCAGAGGAAACAGCCCCAACTGTGCCAGGGGAGGCTCAGCTTGGACAGAAGGAAAAATTCCTTCATTCAAAGAGTGCTGAGCACTGGAAGGGGCTGTGATGGTGTTCACAGGGGTTTTCGGGTGAGGGAAGAGATGAGACTGTTGACTCCATGTTCAGAAGGCTTGATTTATTATTTTATTATATATATATTACATTAAAACTATACTAAAAAGAATAGAAGGAAAAGTTTCATCTCAGAAGCTAGCTAAGCTAAGAATAGAATGGAATGAATAATAAAGGTTTGTGTCCTGGACAGAGTCCGAGCTAACTAGGCTGGGGTTGGCCATTAGTTAGAAACATCCAAGATGGGCCAGTCACAGATGCACCTTCTGCATTCCACAGCAGCAGATAACCATTGTTTGCATTTTGTTCCTGAGGCCTCCCAGCTTCTCAGGAAGAAAAATCCTAAGAAAGGATTTTTAATGAAAAGATGTCTGCGACAAGGGGCTCCCCAAGGAGCTGGTGGTGGAGTTACCATCCCTTGGAGTGCCCAAAACCAGGTGGAAATGGCACTGGGTGGAGGGGTTTGTGGGCATGGTGGCACCTGTTTGAAGGCTGGGCTCACTGACCTTGGAGATCTTTTCCAGCCTTATTGATTCCACAATTCTCTGTCACTGGTCCCCACCAGCTCCTTGTGTGGCCTTACCCAACCAAGAGGGCTCAGACATTCTAGGCCAGTCAGAGAAATGAGCAAATGGGATGGAAACTTCTGGAAGCACCCCAAAAAATGCAGAAACCCCACCAAAAGTGCAATCCCTGACTGTTGCCTGCAGAACCAAACCCCAATTCTGTGCTGTTCTCACAGCCCCAGGCCAGAGGAGCAGCCAGCCTGGGTAGGTGGGCCCTGTGCATTGTGCGTCCTTGTCAGAGCTGCACTGTGTGTGTCAGATAAAAAGCAAAGCCTGTGGTAAAGAGAAAGAGCTTGAGTTCTTGCATTGGCTCTGCCTGATAGTGAGGATTTCATTTGGATGATTCAGCTTACCACTTCTACATTTGCTGTGAATCAGTATTGAAGTGTCATGTTGTAGGAGCTGCCTATTGATGGGAACTTAAATTAGCATTAAGGAGCAGGCACAGACTTTGCAAGATAATCTGGCTTTATTTGTGCCTTCCCTTCTTGGCTTCTGTGTGTGTATATCTTATTACCAGGGAAAATTACTTTTCTTTGTGCTGCCCTTTAGAATTGGGAAGAAATTACACCAGTCCATTGAATGAACAGCAGCACAGAGATTAAACAGGGGGGGTGTCAATCTGCTAAAAGTTACTGTGCTAAACAGCCAGGAAAGCCTTTGAAAGGGATGGCAGGCAAGGAGATACTGAATTAATCTCAGTATTGCCTGTGACAATGCAAGGACTTCAGTTTGGGGGAGATGTGCTCTGCCAGAGCAGGGAAAGGAGAGTTTTGTTCCTTTGGGAGTGGTGCTGGAGAGTCACTGGTGTGCAGGAGGAGACCCCTCTTGGTGCTGGGGCTGATCCCAGGCTCAGGGGAGCAGAACAAATACCCTGGAAGCAGTGATGGACTGCCTGTGTGGGAGTGTGGATAACCAAGCTCTGAAAATCCTGCTGGATTCATGCACATGCAGTGGGGCTGAGGATTTAGCCCCCATTTACAGCAAAAGGATTTTGCTTGCTACATTTCTGATTTCCAAATCCCTGAAATACCTGGGGCTGTGTTACTCTGGGGTGTAAAACTGGGGAATTTCACTTAAATTGAGACCTGCCTTGAGGTGAGGGGTGAGAGAAGGGTCTGAGCTCAGAGTCCTTTTCACCTGGAGGAATGAAATGGCTAATTTTTCTTTTTTTCCCCTGACACTCTGTGAAACTTTTGGGAAATGAAATTAATTGTTCCTACATGCTTCTGGATGGTTGGGGAGTGAAGAGCTAATGGTGTGTGGCTCCCTTTATCCAACAGTCCCTTTCTGGCAGGGGTAGGGCTGATGCTCTGTGGCTGCTGTTCTCATAATTAGCCGAGCACCACAGTTTAGACCCATTTTAGGCTCTTTTCCAGTGTCCTGGAAACAGAGGCATTGCCAGCAGTGCCAGGCATTTGCAGCTGGCTCCACTCACTGCCCAGTCCTTGGCTTCAAATCTGCATTTCAAGCCTTGATGTGTGAGACAAAGCACTGGGGACGTTTGATTGACTTTCTAGTCATTACTAGGATCAAAGGCTGGTGTTTGTTTGTTTGTTTGATTTTTATTTTTTTTTGCATCAGAATTCTTTGTTCCACCACCTGGACTGGGTTATTTATTGAAAGCACTGCATGCAGAGATGTTAAATTCCAGGGAAAACTCAGTGATCCAGCATCACTCTCTATTAGGTAACAGCTGATTGCACTGCCACTGCAGGCACCTAAGCACAAGTTTATCTGTTTGTCCTGGGGAAAAGATTTAGCTTTCTGGGTCAGCCTTGTATGCAGGCAATTTGTGTTTTTCTTCTCTTGCAGTGGAGCTGTCTGCAGTGTGGGTGGGAAGTCCTACCACTGTTAATAACATTGCTGCAATCCTGCTTTGGACTGAGCAGGGTGAACATGTTCACCTTGATAGCCTGGTGAACCCTTTGGGCTCCTGGTGAACATGTTTGGATATTTAACACAAACAAAAATAAAACCTCATCTTTCCAGAGGCTTACCTCTCAGCCAATCCACTAAGGGGGAATAGGATTTTTGTTTTCTAAAATACTTTTAATTTATAAAGAAAAAGACAATCTGTTAATTTATATTTGCTGTATGAATTCCATGTCTGAAGTTGGTGCCTCTCCAAAATACATGACTGCTTATGGAGCTTTTAATAATATGTTGTGGTGCTGGTGATGATAACTCATATTTAACTAGGCAGTACCTGTCAGATTGCTTCTCTGCTGAGCCTGGGCGGTCCCTGAGCTTTGCAGCACACTGAAAAAGTGCCTGGGCTGCAGTGATTAGTGAGTCTCAGAGTCTGAGAACTCCAACACTTCCATTGGGGGATGCAAATAATAATTTTTCCCTATTATGTTTCCATACCATAAAATCCCAATAATTCTTACTCTACACATAGATATTTCCAACATTACCTGAAATCAGCAGTAGATCAGTTGAGTGGGGTGTCTGGGATAGGACTGGAGTATGGAAAACATTTACAATTTTGTAATGAAACATGGTCCTTTGAAAAATCAAACCCACTCTTTGCTGATGCCAAACATGGTTTTAATGGATCTCTAAATTTTTCATTTTAAAAGAAATATTTATGAACTAAATTTATCTGAGTGTATATTGTAAACATGCATCCTATTCTAAATTAGATACATTTCAAACAACGATTTTTTTTCAGGTAAAATAAAACACTGTTGCCAAAGGCTATTTCTGAATTTTAGTTTTGTTTTGTTTTTTTTTTTTTTATTACAAAAGCTTATGAACTTGATGTGAATTGGCTCATGGCCAAGCACTTCACATTTCTCAGCTATCCAGAATAAACCATAGTGAGATAGCTGAGATCATCTCCTTGGTGGATATCTTCAAATAGAATCTGATTCAGAACATTTCTGTGGGTTCAGGAAGTCTCAGCTGAGCCCTGAATATGAACTGTGCTCCCTATCCCAGTGTCCAGGTAATGTTGGAAATATCTATGTATAAAGTAAGAATTACTGGTATTTTATGGTATGGAAACATAATAGGGAAAAAATATTATTTGCATCCCCCAATGGTGAGAGAAACTGCTGTGTGAGGTGCAGACCTGCACAAGAGAATATCCCAAGTATTTTAGCTGCTGAATACCAGTAGCAAATCCCAGTATTTGTTTTCTCCATGCTGTTGCTCCCCATGTACCGGTAATGCTCTTTTTTGGCTGAAAAAAATCTCATTTTTGTCCTGAGAGAGGCAGCTCTGACCCAGCCTGGGTCTCTGCATTGCTGAAGGGAAGGGTCCCCCAGCAGGGCTGGACCTGCCTTGCACTGGGTATTTACATCCCTGCTTTATCCTTCTTGTCCTCCCTGCACGGAGTTTGTTTGTCCTTGTTTACTTCAGGCACTTGCATTTGATTTCCAGATAATCATTCTGCTGGAAAACACGGCCCTGTGCTGTTGTAAGAGGATAAATAGAATAACTTCCATGGGAATTTGTTAGCAGGGTGTAATCTACCTTTTAATCCCACCACTGGTTTCCTTCCTTCAGAGAATTTGCTTTTCCTTTCCCTGATTTTATGGTGTGTTCCCAAGACCTTTTATACCACGGTGATTAATTATGGTAGCACAGTGGAAAAAGGACCCTGAAGCAAAACAAGAAGCATCTTTATCCAGAATCCACATCCATTACTTTTGCAATTATGAGGATTGGAGTGTCTTAATTAGAGCAAAAATAAAGCAGCTTTATTCTTCAGATCACAACATCCAGGCTATCAGAGGTAAGGAGAGAAAACCTGAGGAAAGCTATTAAGGGCAAAATGATGCCTAACACTGCACGATCATAGGTAGACAGATGTTAGCAGCAAGGCAGCAGATGTCCAAGCAGACAGCAATAAACACTCTGGAGGCAAGAACACGTTCCCTGCCATGGCACTGGAGAGAAGGGGGAGATGCAGGAGGTGTTCCACCCTTTGGTGCAGGGAAAATGACCTTTATCCCTGGTGGGAGCACCCTGGCTGGTGGGGATGGTCAGAAAATTAATGAGTTTGAAGGGTTTTCTTCAGATGGGGGTTTTGGTTTTATTTGGTTGTGATTAGGTTTTTAATAATGCCTCTGTTGCAGATCAAATTCTGCCTTGCTATAGGGCCAACAAAAAACTGAAAAGGGCCACAAGACCTGCTATGCCAGGGAGGTTTTTTGGTAGATGAGCATTATCCTAAGCCCCCTTTTGTTATCTTAGAAATATTTCACTTTAATCCATTCTGCTCCTTCCAGGAGAGTTCCCTCTTAGAGCAGGTTTTGGATATGACCTGGTGGAATTAAGAAAATATTAAAGAGAGGGAAAACCAGGAGGAATATTTTGAAAGAATAAGAAATGGTTATTTGATATCTACAGGATAATCAGTATCCAAGAAGAGGAAGCCTTTTTTTAGTAGCATGCTACTAATTAATGACTTGAAACAAATAAATAAAAATATTCTTTAAGGTACAAGTGATTAATTACTGAGGGCTTGTGACGGTGTTCCCAGGGGTCTCAGGTTGAGGGAAGAGACGAGGATCTGACTCCATGTTTCAGAAGGCTGATTTATTATTTTATTATAGATATTACATTAAAACTATACTAAAAGAATAGAAGAGGATTTCATCAGAAGGCTAGGTAAGAATAGAAAAAGAATGATAACAAAGGTTTGTGGCTGGGGCTCTCTGTCGAGCCAGCTGACTGTGATTGGCCATTAATTAGAAACAACCACATGAGACCAATCCCAGATGCACCTGTTGCATTCCACAGCAGCAGATAATCATTGCTTACATTTTGTTCCTGAGGCCTTTCAGCTTCTCAGGAGGAAAAATCCTAAGGAAAGGATTTTTCATAAAAGATGTTTGCGACAAGGGCTTTTTTTATACCTACATGGTAGAACTGAATGAATTACTGGTCAAGTAAATCATAAGATAATTGTGGATTGTCCCAGATGAGAAGCAGCCCTGTTGGAGTGTGGAGCAGCCAAGCAGAGTCCCAAATGTGTCCCAGCAGTGTGTGTGTCTCACAGGCACTGCTGCATCACACAAACATCACTTGCCACCTGTTAGCACCATTAACCAGACAAGTCCAAAATAAAGCATAGACCAGAAAAGATACATCTTCCATTCTATAAATTGTGTGGTGTGAAATCTATTAGAGCTGACAGAGAAGAGGGCTCTGAATTAGTGAGCAGGCTGATTACACCTCGTTCTTTATTCCCTATTGACTTTGGGTATGCCATACCTTTCCATTTCCTAGAGAAATAAATTAAAAGTCAGAACTAATTTGCCTGATGGAGGGTGCAGGTGGAATTTTGTTCAGACGAGCATTTGCACATTGTGAAATCCAATTTAACCCCTTGATGGGGTATAGTTTATTTTCTTTTGTTGACAGCTTTGTGGCAGCTAAAATAGGAACCTTATTAAATAGAGACAGTGAGAGATTGAGGTCTTGTTCTAACAGCAGGAGGATCAAGGCCTCTAATCTTATCTCCCTGAACACTGAGATGAGCTGAGGATGCTGGCAGTGAGATAAGCTTGGCTATTTTGAGCTATAAAAGACCTCAAGAAAAGAGAAGAGGTGTGAGGAGTGGGGAGATATTATTTTTCACACACACAAATAATGCTGCTTGTTTCAATACATTTGGGTCAAGTGCTGGGAACGTACAGGATATTACAAAGGCAGTGATTTCATTTTGCTGTATGGGCATACATCAAAGGACAAATAATAAGCTCTTGCTCCCTCTTTACAAAGAAAATACACGTCTGCAAATTCTTAAATACAATTCATAATTTATAAACTACCAGGAGCTCAGTAATAACAGCAGAGGCTGAGTGGGAGGAGACCACTTCTGGCACAAGTGGAATTGCTTCTTTTTGCAGTCAAACTTTTAAAATATTTTAAATGGAACAATAACAAATCACCAAGGAAAGCCTTTTGTCAGCTTCAATGCAGACCTGTCTCTACAGGACTGTGTGTTTATCTTTTGCTCATTTATTTGGAAGTAAACAAAGAAATTATCAAAGTTCCGTTCCCCTTCTGGTTCCTTATGTGGTGTTGGGTTTTTCCATTTCCTTGTAATACTTTGTCCCATGCCAAATTGCAGGACGTTAAATAAATTTGAGAATGAATGAATGAAGAAAGGAAAGGAATGAAACAACACTGGGCTTACATTTAGTTCTCCTTGATTTCCTGGGAGGAAAAAGTAGAAGGAAAGCCTAGACACAAATACACAAAAGCATAATGTAAAAAATACTTTTTTAAAAAGTAAGCCAGAACCCTCCACTTTTGTGTCTTTAACTAGTAAAGGTTTAAAATGAAAGTTAAATCAATTTAGTTCATCCATGGACCTGTTTCCTGATCTGTGGAGCTCTGCACATCTGTGCTGGCTGAAGGTCTGCTGAGTCAATAACATCCTCAGTTTAATCTTGCACTTTCCTGAGCACGTGTTGGAAACTCCTTTGGTTAAGGATCACCTCCTGCATTGTCTGGCTAAATGGGCTCCTGTTGTCACCTGAGAGAGTACAACCAGCACATGATGTTCTACCTGGTAGGGCCAATCTTCTCTGATCAAACACCACTGACTCAGTTCCACTCTCCACCAGAATGGATTTTGAATGTCAAATTATTTTTTTTTGTTGTTTGTGTGTAGATGTAATTTATTTTTTTTTCCATTATACATATCCAGAGCTCTCCATCCGAATGTGCATTCCTGGCATTTATTGCAGAGAAACTTGGTTTGCTCAAAAGTCTGTAATAAATTTTTTTTAAGGCTTTAGATATTTTTAAGGGGTTTAAAACCCCTATTGCCAAGTTGTGCTCTCAAATCCTTGTGGTGATTCTTGACCTTGATTTACACTTTGAATATCCAAACTCAGGGAGTGCCTCATTGCACAGTCAAACTGGCCCAGCTGCAGAGGTTTTGGCACTGATACCAAAGCCTGTAATTTCCTTATGGGGTTTGTTGAACAGCAGAACAGATCTACACAAGGGGTGTGCGAGGTCAGCATTTTTGTGGGGTTCCCATCATTCTTCTAAAATGTCTTGGAAATAAGTTGTCAAAAAAGCAACTTGCAAGCTAGCTATTTTCCCACAAGGCTTTTTACACAAAAAAAAAAAAAAAAAAAAAAAAAAAAAAAAAAAAAAAAAAGAAAACAGAGTTTTAGCATTAACAACAGCATCATATTTCATAAGACACTTCACTTGTGTTGCTTCTGCCAGGCTGGGAGTAGTGCAGTAACAAATGACTGGCAGTGGCTGGACTAGAGAGGGAGCAGTAACCAAGTGCAGCCCATTCTCAAAGTCTGTCACTGTGGGAATCACCAGAATGAGAGGGTTTTGGGAAAGCTGCAGAAGGCAGGCCTCAGAGGCAGCAGAACTGTGATTAGAGCTAAGCAGTAGCCATGAGATTGGTCAGCAGAAAAATTATTTAAAAAGTAGAAAAGCAAAGACAAACAGAACAATAGTCTGTGTATTAACACGTGGATAGAATAATTCCCTAAGCTACAGAAAAGTTTATCTAGCAAGATATTAGGAAGTTTGAAGCTTAATAATGGAGCTCTGTGCATTGTGCTTTAAGGCTTACAAGCAGGTATTGTATTCAAAATAAGCAAGCATTGTTTAACCAAATGTACGTGTGCTTATAGTGGTTGGATGGAACTACTGTCAATGTGCTTTTGCTTTGTGTGATTGGTCAAAAAACTTATAAAGTAAGTTGTAACATTGAGTTCTTTGTCTGCTGCTGGGGATGTGAGCTGCTGGCATTTTCCCATTGTCATAACCATGTAATGAGAGTGGTGCTGGACAATCAAACAGCTCAAGGCACGTCCCACAGCAGTCCTGTCCTGTTTGGGATTTGTACAGAGATCCCAGCTGGTGTCTATCACCAGCTAAAAACATTCAAGAAACTGAGCTGAGCTCTACAGCCTGAATGCATTTGTGCACCACAGACATTTATTTTGAAATTATTTTTATTTGCTCTAAATATTCCTGAATGGAGGATGCCCTTTACACTCTCCTCACCAAAATAATGAAACCACTGGAGTCAAGGATGCCAAGAGGGGGTGTAGGAGTGAAGCTCTGGGAATGTGAGGATGAAGGGCCTGGGTAGCAGGATGCCACCCACACCTGCAGCTCAGGAATTTAGCTGTGAGAGCAGATGCAGGCAAAGGAGAGTATCAGGAACTTTCATTTTCACTAAATCAATTTCCTTGAGGCTGGAGGTTATTCTGGTTCTCACCCAGATGATGCATTGTGCTTAAGGGCTTTGGCTGACGTTTTATAGGGATAAATAGACAGAAAATACCTTTTTTCACCCCATCAAGAATTTTTCAGATACCCTGACATTAATTTGACCCTTAGTTGGAAAGGGCAGGTATTAGGAAAGGGAGAAGATAATACATTACCTAAGTGCCATTTAGTTTTAATTACTAATGGAATTGCAACATAGTAATCATCTGACAGTTAAATATTATTAGGAGTTTGCTCATCATTATTGGAGTTTTGCCACAATCTGTAATGGAAAAAGGACTAAATCTATTAATTTTCTTTGTAGGAAAATTTATGCATTAAGTCCTTGTTGTTAATTCTGTGCTAGGTCTGAAAAGAGATTGCTCTCATTGAGCACTAATTATGGGGTATGTGAATTAGTAAATAAATTTCAAGGATTGAAGTTGCAATATCACAGTCCTTTTGAAACAGAACCCGTTTCAATATGCACTCAGAGTGTACTTGGAGCAAAGACTGAGTTTTGTTTTGTTTCTATTGAAACAAAGTCAGGAGCAGAATGCCTGACCACTTCTGTGGTTGTAATTCACTTTTCAAAGGATGTTTTTGGTGATTTGTTTTAAACTGTGTAGACATTAATGCCAAATGCATTGATACATTTTTTTTCCAGATGCAAAAAGTCTCTTTTTGCATTTCTTTATTTTAGATAGATTTTAGTTGTCCTTTAAAAGCTTCAGGTAGGATGCTGAAGTACCAGGTAAAATTGCTGGTTTGGCTGTAATGCTCTGTGGACAATTATCCTCATGCCTGAACATTTTCTTTACACAACCATTTGCTTTTGGGTTTTTTTGTTATTAAGTTGTCCTTGATACACAAGTTGCTTTTTTTTACAGAGCACAGGAGTTCTCACAGTCAGCAGTGTATTATTACCTAGAAGGGTCAACACTTTCCTGTCAGAGTTTGCTCTTCGTTCATGTGGAAGTGGCACTATGGAAGTGGCAGCTGTGATCAAAGATGAAATTCAATATTATTTATGCAATATCCATCCAAATCATAATTACTTAAATGATGCAAACCTGCTTACAGGTGCTGTGAGATCTGCTCAATTCCATGCTTCATTCTGAATGTTCTGCCTTGCCCTGTGGAGTTAATAATTTCCTCAAAAAGGGAAGAGAGTATTAAAAGCAGGTGTGATTATACCAGCTAGTTAGCATTCCTTCCTCATTGTCACGTCCTGAGAGAAAGGGGTTTTTTACTCTCCTTTTTTCCCCAAATTTGGATTGTTTGATGTAGCAGCACCCTGTCAGAATCACCTCTCTGTGTCTCATTCCCAGGTTGTGGTAGATATGTACCACACATGGCTGTGGTATATCTCTATCTAAGCATATCCCATCAGATTCCTGTGTTGTTGCATTTATTCAGTGGTGTTCATGCCTACAGGCAGTATTGTGTGCCACACAGGATTATGGCCATGAGCAGAAGGTGTGGCTGCAGTGCTGGCAGGAGCCTCTGAAGTGACACTAACCCAAAAACTGGATCCTGGTGACCTTTGTGGGTCCCTTCCAACTGAGGGCATTCCATGATTTGGAATACCCAGGGGCTGCTGAGAGTTCTGGTGAAAGGCTGATGGAGAACATTCAGAGGAGTGTGTGGCATTCACATTCCTTTGTCAGGATCTCTGGCTGGTCAGAGTGACCTTGAGAAAAGTTGGAAAGTCTCTTTTCCCATTCTGGCGCTTGAAGAAAGAGTCAGAGCTCTTCATTTCTCAGTCTCAAGGTTGTTTATGGTTTCTTATCTATAGAATTCTTCCTCCTGCCCTGCCCAGATCCATCCAGCAGGACAGTTCCAGGCACTCTGCCTGCCCCCAGGGAACTGTTATGGCTTTATACTAAAAACTAGGTGTTCAATGTTAACAATTACTTTCCAATACCTATCACCTGTGTTAGACAGTGAGCTTCTACTCTAAACCAATCTGTAAGTGCCACCATCACAGCAGAAGATGGAGGCCAAGAAGAAGAAAGAAAAAGGCTGGACACACCCAGATTCCTCCATCTTGCCCCTTGAACCCCCATTCTTAAAACCCCAAAAATCTATTTTTTCACCCTGTGATAAATTCACTGTCATTCTATTTAATTTGTCATGGCTTGCAGATCTTCATCTAAGGTTAGTAACTTGCTCCATGGGCCATAATCAAGCCCACAGGAGTATTACAGCGACCTGATGAGGTCTTCAGGTGAGAGAAGTGGATGAGAATCTTGTTTCATGATCAGAAGGCTAGATTTATTGATGTATGATATATAATACATTATAACTATACTAAAAAGAATAAGAAGAGAAGTTGCAGTGGCTGCTAAGCTAAGAATAGAATAGAAAAGAATGAATAACAAAGTTCTGTGTCCAGCAGAAAGCAAGGACAAACTCTCCTGTGAGTGGTCAGCAAATCCAAACGCTCACAGAAGCCCAATCACCGCTGCACCTGTTGCATTCCACACCAGCCGATAACAATTGTTTACATTCTTCTTCTGGGGCCTCAGCTTCCCACAAGACAAGCAAATCCCAAGGAAGGATTTCTGTGAAAAAATGTCTGCGACACAGGGGCATCTCGGACTCTGTGCCAGGGTCTCTGAGCCCCCTGGCAGGGGTCTGGGCTGCTCAGGGTTCTTGGCAGAGGGATGTTCTGGGTCCTGACGTTCCCTGAACATGATCCCTTCACCCAGGGTTTTTCTCCTGGGAAGCTGAGAAGCCTCAGAGAAAAAGGAAAACAATTCTGATCTCATTTGCTTCTCCTGTGTTGTGCTCAATGTGTTTGGAGATTGTTTACCCACAGGTGATTGTTCCATTGCATTCTGCTGTGAGTTGTTTTCACTCTTTGGCCAATCAGGGCCAAGCTGTGTCTGAACTCTGGAGAGAGTCAGGAGTTTTCATTATTGTCTTTTTAGCATTCTTTAAGGATCCTTTCTGTATGCTTTAGTATAGTATAGTATTCTATAATATAATATAGTATAGTATAATGAAGTAACAAATTAGCCTTCTGAGAACATGGAGTCAGATGCCTCGTTCTTTCCCTGCATCAGGGTTGCCTGCATTTGCAATAGGAGTGAATCAGAAGGAAAAAGAAACAAATCAGTGCAATTTGTGATTCCTTCACTGGTGGGTTCAGGGGGTCTGTGGAGAGCATCCTTACTGCTGTACTTCAGCTCATTGCACTTTATGTCACCCTTGGGAGTGAAGGGCATGCTGGTGGTTTCTAACATGTCTATATTCCTTCCTCAATAAGTGTTTAAATGATTCTCCCTTAATTATGAAACCACAGATCACAGCATTTCTAATGATACTTTGCCAAGTGCCATTTTTACTGCGTCTAAATTTTAAATGTATGTAGTACTTACAGAAGGACCTTTTTCCCTTACAAATAAACAAATATGTTACTTTAGAGAGATCCTAAACCCTCAGTGCATGAGTGAGATCTGGAGGCAGATTTATGGCACTGCAGCCATTGTTTTTTTGCATTACACCTTTTATCCATAGTGTCCCACAAAACAAAGTGTTCACTTGATAACAATAAAACTTCCAACAAATTAATTGCTGGAAGCCTTTGGAAGATAAAGAACATGCAAGTGGTGGCAGATGACTCTTTATCCCTCTCTTTAATTTGTTTTGGCCATTGATTACAGTGTTTGCAATCAGTGGAAGCACTGTTGAGGGCTGGATGGGCTGTGGGCAAGCGTTGTGCAAGTGTGATTTGACTGAATTCCATTGTGCAGGAATGTTTTGAGTGCTGGATATGCTGGATGGGCTGTGGGCAAGCATTGTGTAGGAGTGACTTGACTGAATTCCACTGTGCAGGAGCCCAGTCTGGCCCAGCTTTTAGGAGAAAAATTGAAAGTTTGCCACAGATCAATCATAATGGGGTTTTGATATTAGCTCACCTCAGTGCTGGGCTGACCTGAGCCCCAGTCCCTCTGCTCTGGGTGGAATTCATGCTGCATTTAATCTGGAGGTTTAAATCTCTGCAAGTGGAGCTGCTGAGCTGCAGGAAATGTCCCTCCAAGCTGCAGCTCTCCATTCAGAACCACTGGGGGGGTGTGGATGTGCAACAGCTTGGCAATGGAACAGGAATTCTCAAGTCTATCACCAGCTAAAAACACTGAAGAAACTGAACTGGGCTCTACTGCTTGAATGTATTTGCACACCACAGACATTCATTTTGAAATTATTTTGATTTGCTCTGAGTATTCCTGAATGGAGAATGCCCTTTACACTCTCCTCACCAAAATAATGAAACCACTGGAGTCAAGGATGCCAAGAGGGGATGTTCTGGGAGTGTGATGATAAAAACCAGGCTGTGTGTGATAAGACCTTCCCTTTTCCTGATTCACAGCACCAGGCTGTTCCTTCTCCTATTGACTTCAAAATAGGGCTTGAACTTGTTCACCAACTGTAGCTTTCAATCTTATTTGTAAACAATTATCTCGTGGAGTTATAGACAAAAACCATCTCTTGTTGGAACAGCCTGGTGCCTGTAGCTCTCTGTAAGTGTGATAATTGTGATTAGAGGGAGCACACTGAAGTATTAGACCTGTACTAGGATTTAATTACCCACAGTTTCAAATCAAAAGACTGCTAAAAATACTGCATGTGTGGCTTGGTTGTGCAGGGAACAATAACTGTAGGTCCCTCCACTCCTTTGGCTGCAGTGATGGGGTTGAATTGCAGTGTGCACAGGGTTGGTGTGTGGCTCCTGTGTCACCCTGGGGTGACTCTGGGCATCTCCCCTGGCTCCCACCTGCCTTGGCTCGAGCTCTGTGCCCCCCTGCCCTGGCCCTGGAGTGCCCATCTCAATGCACAGCCTCCCCAGGTAAAAATGCAGCCACAGATTTGATTTAAAATATCCTCTCAGAGCTGCAGTTCAAACAGCAGCTATTTCTGGAGACAAGGCTCTTGAGGCTACAGAGTTAACATGGAACTTTCTAAATGGATTTAAACTGTCTGGGAAGGCAATTACAGCTGGGGAATTGCTACAAAGTCGAATCTTCCTGGAGCCTTGAAAGTACAGATTCTGGCTTCTACTTCACTTTTTCTCCTTCTTTTTTTTTTTTTTTTTTCTTTAACCTTATCAGTTTGGAAATGCATAAAATGTAATGAAAAAGTTTGGATGTGCTGAAAAAAGATGAGTGATTGAGATGGGCGTGCTTCCAAAACAACCCAGGACACTTGGCAGAGTGGGTGAAAACAGTTTGTTTTTCACTTCTGACCACAAGCATTTCAATATGCTTTCAGTAGGGGAGATTTCCAACTCAGAAAAATTTGTGTTCTGAAAATCTGGGAGATCAAGCTGGTAAATCAGCACCATGTGTGCTCCCCCCAGGGTGCTGAATGTACCTGGGCAGGGAGGGAGTGACCAGGGAGTGACCAGGATAAGCTGCCAGATAAATAATGCACAGTTATTTATCTGCCAGACAACACTGAAAAGCAAAATAAGGTACAACCTACTTCATAACACTCAATTTTCAACCAGAATCTTTTCTTCTTCTGCTTATTTCCCCCAGAGTGCAGGTGAGTGGCTTCTCCAGGGTTTCCACAGCATCCAAGCCCTGAGTGCAGAGCAGTTGGATCACTGGGAAGCCAGCAGGGTGAAGCAGGATTTATGTTGTTTTCCTTGCTGGTAAGATTTAGGTTTGCTAAATCTTGGTGGTGTTTCTATTTTCTGGAAGGTGGAAATGTGGCTTTGGGCAGACAAAGGGTGCTGCTCTTCAGGAGTGTGTTCAGCACAGGGAGGGGAGCCAGGAGCTCAATTCCTCTCCTGTTCCAGCCCTGCCTGGGTTTAAAGGAATGGCAGCTGTCACTGCCTTCTCTGGGGATTTATCCTGATTTTTTGGTAAAGAATGATTTGTGAACCCTCCCAAAGCAAGGCCCACTTGTGTTGAGATCTGGCTTTTGAGTTAGCCAGGGATCAACCTGTTTACTTCTAGAAATGCCCAGAGGCACAATCTGGCCATCAGTGAAAATAAATAGTTAGGGTTTCTGTGCAATAAGGTATTTCTGTATTAACAGTAAGATATTGCCAGTATTTAGATGCCTGAATTTTATTTCATTCTCATTTAGCGGATAAATATTTGCAAATTTTTTGCCCTCTATTATTTCTGTCATTGCACGTTATTGGAGTCTCTTGTTTTCTGTGGTTTGATTTTTTTATTTCATTAAATCAAGGGATCTGTTCAGAGTCAATAAGTATCTAGAAGAGGGCAGTTGGCTCCCCAATCTAGGAGACAAAATACACAGTTATGTTCAAAGCCTGTATGTTGAAACTTATGAAGTTTACTTGAGAAATGCAGTGATTTCTGTTTTTCAGAGAAGGTAAGTAAAAATTGAGGCAATTTGCCAATAGTTTATGGCATACTATGTCAGTTTAATTTTGGGGTTTTGCTTCGTTGGTTGAGGTTTTTTTTTAGATTCAATGGATTTTAAAAGGATGTTTAAAATCCAAAATCTTTTTTAATGTATCTTTAAAATCCAAATTATTTTTAAAGGATCTTTAAAATCCAAATTTTAAAGGGGCTGCTTTGAAGCAATCCTGTGATCTGTCAATCAGTTGTTACTGCATCCTGTCTGGGCTTTGTTCTTTCTGAAAGTATAACTACCATTGATTTTAATGGCTGAAGAAATGCCATTCATTTGAAAGGCTGAATTTTAAAGTCCCAGCCTTTTAAAGTGTGTAGGTACATGAGCGGACAGGGACCTCAAGGCCTGGGATTGAGCTGTTGATCTGTTATGTATTTGTAACAATTAATACTGTGGAGATGAAACTTGCTGTGTGTTAAGAGAGTGTCAGTATCAGCCTGGTGAAAATGAACTTGTAGCTGTTTATTAAAATGTTCTCCCTGGAGCACTGTGCTGGTTGTGTTGGACATGAGGACAGATGGACCCTGGTCTGAGATGACAGCACAGCCTCCAGCTCAGCCCTGCTCCCTCTGTCCAGCACATCTGCCAGGGAACACAGCTACAACAGCCATTGCTCTATTATTTTTTAATTTTATATCCCCCCCTTTTGTGTTGGCAGGAACCCTTTCCCTAGTTAGGAAAAAGATCTTGTGTAAGAAATTGTCAGGTTAAAGCAGTATTTATAAGCCAGCAAGGAAATAGCCAGCCCCATGCTCTTGGGAAGGACTGGAATAATAGAAAACTTAATTTTGGTTTAGGGCATAACTGGAAAATACTGTTCCTGTAATCTGTGTCACAAATGCAGCTGAATAAATATTGGTACATTTTAGAAGTAACTTTATATTTTCATCCTTCCTTTCTGGGGAAGGAATATTAAACTTTCTGTAGCAGTGCTCTTGTCTAATAGGGAAACCAGTTTTTTCTTAATTAAATTTCTAGTAAACCAGTTTTATGAGATTCAAAAATAAATGTTCAAACAAAAGAATTTCCAGTGCATGCAAGTCTCTTTTTGAGTGTTATCTCCTGCAGTAGCCAGGTAATGCAAAGTGTTTGCATTACCAATTTTGGATGTTTTTTGTGATCAGTGTAATCAGCATTATGGAATCACAGATTGGTTTGGATTGAAAGGGCTGTAAGGATCACCTGATTCCAACCCTGCCATGGCAGGGACACCTCCCCCTGTCCCAGGCTGCTCCAGCCCCAGTGTCCAGCCTGGCCGTGGGCACTGCCAGGGATCCAGGGGCAGCCCCAGCTGCTCTGGGCACCCTGTGCCAGGGCCTGCTCACCCTGCCAGGGAACAATTCCTCATTGCCAAGATCCCACCCAGCCCTGCCCTCTGGCACTGGGAGCCATTCCCTGGCTCCTGCCCCTCCAAGCCTTGTTCCCAGCCCCTCTCCAGCTCAGCAGTGTGTGATGAGTACAGGATCACTCTGGGGTTTTGGGTACAAACTGAGCAGTTTTGTCTCAGCAGCATTTCAGAATCTGTGAAGCAGTTTACAGGTGAACCCTGCCTGGCTGATTTGTGTGGCTGGGCATCCATCCCCCTGTCCCTGCCCTGTCAGGGCTCCTTGCAGAGGAGCAGCCCCAGGAAAAGCAGCAGGGCCATCTCTGTGAGTGATGCCACCACAGAGCCCAAGGGACCGTTCAGCCCAGTGAGGGCTGATAACTGAGCTGGCAGGGAACTCAGTGGTTGGAATGAAAACAGCATCAGCCTCTCAGATCAGACCCTTCTGTAATGTAATTAAATTCTGAGTCACAGACCTGGAGTGAGGCACACTTCCAACAGGGCTGCTTCCTGAAGGTCAGCTGCAGAGCAGAGTGCTCAGCAAGTGCAAGCCAGAGAGAGGCAAATTCCCTGCTTGGGTTTGTGTTTGAGGAGCTTCCCAAGGCCTCACTAAATTGGGAAATTGCCCATTTCAGCAATAAAACATAATAACATATGACACTGCTGCTTAAAGTTATCCTGTATGGCAGAGCGGGTAAGAAATGGAGAAATGGATTCAGCCTCTCCTTGTGCCAGGTTTGGTGAAGCAGAAGTGTCACTTCTCTGGCTTGTCCTACTGCTCTCCTAAATAATGGGCTTGATGAACAGCATTCAAGATATGTTAGATTCATCTCCCCAAACTTATTGGTGCTGATTTGACATTACATCTTAGCAGCTCTTTTCCCCTAGACTTCCTGAACATCATATTCCTGCTTTTGCTGTTTTCTCACTCACTGTGTGAGTGAGGGAATTCCCACTCTCTGCAGAGGTTGCCAGGAACACCTGATATCAAAGAAACCTGGGAGAACTGAGAGGTCTCCTGGCCTGGATTCATCCAGTGCTCACCATGAGGAGGAGCTCGCCTCCAATGAAGGTTTCCAACAAAAGGGTGAGTCTCAGAATCTCTGCTGCTCAGAGTGACCCCAAGGTGCATTGGAAAGTCTCTTTTCCCAGCCTGGCTGTCGAAGAAGGAGTCAGAACTCTTCTATTTTTGTTCTCAAGGTTGTTTATTGTTTCTTATCTATAAAATTCTTTCTCTGACCTGCCAAGGTCTGTCTGGCAGGTCAGACCGAGGCACTCTGCCTGCCCCCAGGGCAGTGTTATCTTTTTATACTAAAAACTACGTGTACAATGTTTACAATTACTTTCCAATACCCATCACCTGTGTTAGACAGTGAGCTTCTACTCTAAACCAATCTGAAGTGCCACCATCACAGCAGAAGATGGAGGCCAAGAAGAAGAAGGAGAAAGGCTGGACATGCCCAGATCCCTCCATCTTGCCTCCTGAACCCCCATTCTAAAAACCCCCAAAATCTATTTTTCACCCTGTGATAAATTCACTATCATTCTACTTAAACTTTCTTACTTGTAATTCGTCATATAAAGGTTGGTAATTGTTTTTCCCAAGGGCTAAATCAAAGGCACAGGGGTCTGGGGCTCTGTGCCAGGGTCCCTGAGCCCCCTGGGCAGGGGCTGGAGCCCCCCAGGGCAGCCAGAGGAATTTCCTGGGTTCTGACTGGTAAGGGGCTTGAAAACTAAAAATTCTGCTAAGGATGCCGCAGAGTCAAAGAATATCCTGAACTGGCAGGGACCCACAAGAGTCATCAAATCCAACTCTAATGTCACATGCACATAGGTGGGTGGACATATTTTCAGAGGTATTATGGGTTGAATTTTAGGCCCTTTTGAACAAAATGATAATTAGGAATCATTTGACATTTATGAAAACTTATTTGGTTTGTAAATAAATGTGATCTTTTTTCTTAAGTGTTGAGTTGTGGAGGGATAGAATGTAAGAAAACCAAGATAGTGCAGAAGGTAATCTCACACCTGAGGAGCTGCAGCTGCACTAATCACCAAAGATTTGGAACAGGCCTGCCCTTAACAGGGCACAGCTGTGTCCAATAAGAAGATGAGAGCTATAAAAGAGTGGGTGAGCTGGGTGAGGAGAGAGGTGGAGTTTGTTGGTTGTGAGGAGATTCCCATGAGGAATCACTGAGAAGATATTGAACTTTTATAATAAGATGACAACATTGAGTAATTGATAGCTCCTCAGGTAAATCTCTAACAAAGTGTCCCGTTGCTCAGCTATCCTACAAGTGTTAATTTCAGAGCATGGATCACTGGGATTTCTGGGAGTTGAGATGCTCTGGGGGCACATTCTTGAGCAAACTTAACCACAATATCTTGGTCATCCTGACTGTCTCTGAGTAACAGGTGAGGCTGATTCTTTTGTCACTTGCAGGATGTGGTTTATAGGTTAAAGGCAAAAATCTTGAAGCAGCATCTGAAGAAGTTGCTGTCAGTCACTAAGAGCTGTTAACGAACCTGATGGTGAAAATTCACTGTGATTTTTCAGAACTGCCTGATTTCTTTATGAATAATCTGTTTACCTGTGACAATTGACTGTTGTATCCTCGGGTAATTATTTTAAATTAAATTAGATGTAGAATCTCATACAAATGTCTGTTTTGCAAAGTTCACCTCACGTTTCATGGCTGTTGGTGCTTTATAGGTGTAGTGGGCAGTGAAAATAATTTTTTTTTTCATTCACAGCTTCCTTGTGACCCTCTGAAACTCTCTGCCAGGAGTTCCAATGTGCTTACATTCATTTTATTGAATCTCTGCTCATGATCACGTGGTGGTTTTTCCTTCTTTAGCATCTCTAAGGAAGAGTTCAACAAACAAATTGTTCAGAACAGATCAGCCAGCACGGCAGAAGTCTGCTGAGCACTTTAATTGCTGTCCATTAAAAGTGCAAAGCTGTTCTGCTATGATCAGACACCCTGAGATTCACCTACAAAGGATCCTCGTTCCATTAATTCACTGGATGCTGCTTCTCATGCGATGAAAAATTAAGTGAGCTTTGACCAAACCTTGGGAACAAAACTCAGCAGTTAGCAATGGCAACCCAATTAAAATATTTTCCATGTACTTGTTGTTAAATATTCATGCTATTGAACCATTCCCACTTAATGCATAAATGACAACATAATATCCAACTGTAACAGTTGCTGGAAGCCATTTTAAGTAGCAGTTTAACAAACAGAGATGGATTTTAATTTGCAATGCCAGTTGAGCTGTAATAAAAACTAGTATTCCAGCTGTGAAAAAAAAAATAAAACACAGCTTGGTTTAGAGTTATTTACAGATGTGTAAGGATTTTATTTGTTTTTTTCTTAAGCCATACAATGGAACCATTTGGTCATTATTCCTTTCAAGACTCATTTGTATCAGATGCCCTTCCTAGCCTTAATTTCTGGAATCAAACTCTTAAGAAAATTCACATTAAATTATTATGGCAATTCTTAAGTGCTCATTGATTAGAGAATTCAATTTCCTGTTGGAAATGTGACTGTTCAGTGTTAATATAGCTGTTTACTTCTTTTTATGGACTCTGATGAGTTTCTGTTGACTTTGAGATAAATGCTACACTGCTGTCTTTGAATGATTTCCATGGGTTGGCATTGTTGCTGTCTCCTGGAGTGTTATTAGGATTCTTGCAACTTTGATTTCTGTTTGTTTATCCTTCTCGAAATAACAACTGCTGGAATCATGGTATTTTGTGAAAGTTTTGTCTTTAAAAGTGAAATTCTCAGTAGCATGGCAAAAAAGTCTGCAAGTAATGGCCAAGCACATCCTTGAAATCTCTTGAAATTTAAAAAATTTAAATCCTTGAAATTTAAAATTTAAATCCTTGAAATTTAAAAAAAAATAATTAAGTTTTTTTGAGCATTAGGTTAGGGCAAGGAGAAGACAGGTCACATACTGTAAAGCCAGGCCGTAGGAACAGCTCTGGGTGCAGCAGGAGATTGGCACTGAGTAGCACAGTGACCTTCCTGTCCTGCTTTATGGCTTTACTTAACACACACCACATTGTGGTCCCTGGAGATTCATCTGCAGCTAAACACAAGCTCTCATGACCAAAATGTTCATTGCCCTGGGAAGGGGTAGATAAAATACTTCTATTATTTGGATTAAGGAATTTAGCCAGCTTTCTTGCTTTTCAGTTTGGATTTTTTGTTTGCTTGTTTGTATCAGCATAGTCTTAATAGAGTCCAAACAATGGTAAAATGGACTATATTTTAAGCCAAGCTTAAAACTCAGGGGCCTGGAGGTCTAAAAACAACAAGCAGAGCAGCAAAACTCCCAGAGAGGAGCATCTGTAGAGCTCAGAAGCCTGAAGTGATTTAGTGAAGAAGTAAAGTTCAGAAAATAAATAGGAGCAGCTTCAAAGACACAAAAAAGTTGGGAATAGTTGTTTGAAATACACAGGCAAACAATGGCAAGGGAAAAACAGCTCTGGTGCTGGGAATCAGGCTTTTTTAGAGGATAAGAGAATGACAGAGATGAGAAAAGAGCTGGAGTGTGGGCAGCAGGTCAGGAGGGATCCTGCCCCTCTGCTCTGTCCAGCTCTGGATCCTCAAGAAAGACAAGGAGCTGCTGGAGATGGTCCAGGAGAGGTCACAAAGATGGTTTTGGGTCTGGAGGGTCTCTGTGATGAGGAGAGGCTGTGGGAGCTGAGTCTGACCAGCCTGGAGGAGAAAAGCCTGAGAGGGGGTCATGAATCCTCACCAATATCCCCAGGGCTGGCAGGGGATGGTGCCAGACTCCTCCCAGGGGTGCCCAGGGACAGGACAGGGAGCAATGGACACAAACAAAAACCACAACGAGCTCCACATCAACGTGGGGGAGAGCTTCTGTCCATGGAGGGTGGCAGAGCCCCGGGTCAGTGCCCAGGGAGGGCCTGGACACATCCCAACCCACCTGGGCACGGCCCTGCGTCACCTGCTGCAGGTCACCCTGCCCTGGAAAAGGGCACTGGATGATCTCCAAAGGTCCCTTCCAACCCCAACAACTCTGTGATTCTGTGACTCTGTGTAGGAAATCACATTAATTGTGCCTACAGGCGATTTAAGGTTTCCTGCTTTGACTAAAACTTTTAGGATAGTCACAGGTTTCACTCTGAGAGGAATGGTGGATTTGTCTTTACAAACTACCTGTGGGTCTGCTGGTAGATAAAACCAGCACTGGGAGGTAAGAGAAACAATGGGAAGGATTCCACTGATTGATGAATGGAAAAAGATATTTGCTTTTACAAATAAACTTTAGGTTTGCTGATAAATGAAATTAGACATTGAAAGATGAAAGAAACAATGGGGAAGAAAAACCTCTAAATTCCATAGGAATTAAAAATGAAAAGGGAGGGTTATACCTTAGAGGGAAATCTTTGGGATCAGGTGTATCAGGGAGTCTGAACCTCTCAAGTACCTCAGCCAAGGGAGAACGAGAGAAGGGAAATGTGGCTGGAAATTGGGATAAAAAGGAGGCTGCATCCTGCAAAAAATTGGAGAGATCCCAGGGGAATGCCCCATGGCCTCTCCTTTTATTCAAATAAAGAAAAAGGACTCCTCTGTCTCCTTTTTGGATGCAAACCTCTGATGTTTGTGGATTAATTTTCCTAAAAACTCTGAGCAGCTGAACCGAAGTGCAGGACTGTGGAAAATACTCCAGTGACAAATGGAGAAGCTGCAAGTAAATGTCTGAATGATGGGCTCCCTAATTGGGAATGACATCAGGAGAGTGTGGCACGAGCTGCTGAGGTCAGAGCTGCGTGTGTGCTCAACAGATGAAGAGCTCACAGTGCCTGCTGTGCTCAGGGACTGTGGGGAAAGGCTGCACTACAGTGCATGGAAACCCCAGAAATATTCCTGAACGCTGCAGTGAAGTGCATCTTGTGAAGGACAGAAAGGTTAAAAAAAAAAAAAAATCCCCTGAGAAAAAGAGTGTTGAGGAGTGTAACTTTTAGAAAGTGTGAAGGATTTCAGTTCTACCCTACAGCAACTGTAACAAGGCATTTGTTTCCTTCACATTTTTGTGGGTTTGTTGTTGTTTTGGGGATTTTTTTTTGTATTTGAGTTTAATTACCTTTTCCATAAAATGGGTAATGAAGCATGTGACCGTGTTCACAGGGGTCCAAGGTTGAGGGAAGGGATGAGGATCTGACTCCATGTTTCAGAAGGCTGGTTTATTATTTTATGAAATATAATGCATTAAAACTATACTAAAAGAATAGGAGAAAGGATTTCATCAGAAGGTTGGCTAAGAATAGAAAAAGAAGGAATGATAACAAAGGTTTGTGGCTCAGACAGAGTCCGAGCCAGCTGACTGTGATTGGCCATTAATTAGAAACAACCACATGAGACCAATCACAGATGCACCTGTTGCATTCCACAGCAGCAGATAACCATTGTTTGCATTTTGTTCCTGAGGCCTCCCAGCTTCTCAGGAGGAAAAATCCTAAGGAAAGGATTTTCCATAAAAGATGTCTGTGATAGAGGCATTTTCCGTCAGTGCAGGTCAGGTGTCAGAGTGCTCAGCTGCACCCAGGGGTGTGGGAGCTGTGTCCTGCTGTGCTGTCCCCAGGCCCAGGGGACTTTATCTCCACACAGGATCCTCTCCTCAGCCCTGAATGGTGAGAGGGGAGCTGGCTGTCCCTGGCTCTGGGCACACCTGTTTGAGGTGCACCTGAAGAAGCTGTCAGTAGAAACACCAAGGAATAATGGCTCCTGTCTGCAGCCAGGGTGAGAGCTTCTCTGCCTCTGTTTCCTTCCCTTCTGGAACAATAAATATCAGTGATGTGTGATTCTTCTGGGGAGAGACTGAGAACAACAGTAGGAAAAACAAATGAGAGTTTAACATGAAATGTTGACTTATATGCCAAGACATAGGTGGGAAAGATGAAGAAAACACAAGGCAATAATTCCCTTCCATCCTTTTGCAGGATTGCAACACTAAATACACATCTTCATGTACATTCCCTGAAAATACTGACATCCATCCTGCCTTAAACCTTTTGAGATTCCAGGAGAGACTTTTCAGAGCTGGAGCTGCTCGCCTAGCTGCCTTCAGGGCTGGGTTCCTGTCATTCTTAGTTAAAAGCTGGTGGCAGGGCACTTTTGCAGAGGGCACCAGGATTACTGCTATGCAGATCGCTTAATTATTCTGAGTGTTATGAGTGCAAGTCTCTGAAGATGACAGAGTAATGCAGGGAGAGCTGAAATGAGAGGTAATGGAAGGTAATGAAAAAGTCAGAGGTAGACAAGATGATCCCATGATGTGAGGTCGAGCAAAACAAAACACTTAATAAAGGAGTGTGGAGCTGGAATTAGTCAGGATTGCTGGATGTTCCAGCAGTGTCACCACAGCAATATCCTCCCTTCCAGGGGGGAATGTGCAGGGCAGAGTGGACACCCCACACTGCCTGCAGGCTGCTAAAGCCAGCACTGCTCCTCCTGCCGAGGAATTCTCCTGCCTTCAGCTGCTCTGGGGAATGGGAAAGATGGAGCTCATTGAGAAAGGGACAAAGCAAACACAGAATTACTGCCAGCCCCCAAAAGTGATGTCTGAGTGAAGGATGCAGAGGCATGGACATCTCTGTGAACCCTTTCATGCAAAATTAAAATGTTTTTTTACATTTAGAAAAAAATAATCACAGCAGATAATTACTTTGAAGTACTTACTTTGCATTCAGACTCAGGACCAAACTGGATCCAAATCCATTGCCAGGATTTCACTTCATGACCAGGATAGAATATTCAGTTTATAGGAAAGAGACTATAGGAAGTTCTGCCACATTGCCTTCCTCCTGAACTTCCCTGACAGGGATCTTGTTGGTGTTGATTATTGCATTTATTTATTTGAATTGAGAAGAAATGGCAGCTTCTTTCTGGCTTGGGCCGTGACCCTCCTGTGCTTGGTGTTTTACAAACAAAATTTAATAAGACACTCCCCATCCTAAATCACTTTTAATCTTAAAACAGATAACAGATGGATGCAGGCAGATGGCAGAGGAAAAAAAAAAAGGGACTAGGTCTGATCAAGAATGTTTTCTCATCAAAACCATGGTGATTGATAAGCTCTCCTTTAAACAATTTGGATTTGATAGTCTTGACAAAAGTTTTGCTAAAAAGTAAAGGAGAGAATTTCCAGTTAAGGTAAGGGGAACCAGCAGGGATTAATCATGATGTCAATTAAGTGGGCTGTAGCAAATCAAAGTTCAGGAGTTTTCTCTGAATTAAATATGAATAAAATCAAGCTTTGATATTTCTGTGTGACTGCTACCCCTTCACTGAATCTGGAATAATCTGCTGATTTTAAATGCACACACACATGTGTATGTGCAGGGACACACACACTCACACACCCAAACACACGTGAAAAAAATCTTGTGTGCCATAAAATAATTCACCTTTCTATCAAAAATTGTATAAGAAAACTGTTTCTGTGACCTTCAGAGGGTGAAATCTTTGATGAACAGACACCCAGTAAAAATGTTTAGCTTGATATGAAATAACCTTTCAAATCATAACAATAACAACAAAACTTTATTTTCAGGATGTTTGCCATACACTGCAAAGAATTGAAAAAGCAAACAGAGATCTGTCTCATCTGCTACAATTATCCCAAAGCAAAGTTATGTTAAGGAAAATTTTAAGTAAGAAATTACATTTGCATATAAATGTATATGCATAATGCATATAAATATAATGTATTTATTATATATAAATACAATGTATATATATAATGTATTTATAATGTATAAATATATAAAAATATATCTATAAATATAATATATATTATATAATTATATAATATATATTTATATATATATTTATACATATATAATTATATAATATATAAATATATAATATATAAATAAAATGTATATATATATAAAATTAATATAAATATAAATCTTATTCAGCACTGAACTGGCAATATCAAAGCTAATTGAAAGTAGGTATTAATTGAAAGTCTGATTTACATAGTTGAACAATGGAATAGTATAATATATGTTGAGATGCAAAATATAATATGAAAATTCAGCACCAGTATCCCTTTCATTGCTGCATGCATTAATAAATTAGTGCATCACTGTCCCTTCTGTTTTGGCATATTGCAACATCTAGTGTAAGATTAATTTTAATACATTGAAACACCCATAAAATAGCTCAATTCCTATTCATTGTGATAATTTTTGTGGATGAAATCAAATATTTCCTGGCTTAGATTAGCCATATTTTGTATGCATTTATCATGTTTAATGTTTTCTTGGCCTAAAAATGTTTCTTGAGCTTCCTTTGCTGCCTGCTGGGTGATTTCACCATGGACAGACCTGCACAAACCTGGGGAGGTTTAACCCATGGGAAGGACACTGTTGGGACAAGGATGTCTTCTTGCAAAATCAGATCTACTTCCATGAAGAAGAGCAGAAATTCAAACAAGATAAAATCTTTTGTTTTGTTTTCTTTGCTTTGTTTTTCTCTTGACCAGAATTAATGGAACAATCAGTAGCAGACAACGAAGTTTTCTCCCCTAACAAGTACAAAAAAGTCATTAATATGCCAGAGCTTTTGGCTTTTTTTTTTTTTTAATTGCATTTTGATATTTTTTATACTAAATATATGTCAGAAAGTGAGATTTGCCTCATGGTACCTCTGCTTTTATTCCATTTTAAAGGATTGCATTTGGATAAGAAACCTTTTTTAGTTCTTACAGACATAGTTTTTCTTTTAAAAGATTATAAAAAAAAATTCTTGTAATTAAAAAAAAACCAAGACACCCTTTCAATCTCTATTTGAATTTAATTATCCCAGTAAGAAAATCTTTAATTTTAACATTTCCTTTTAAGGATGGAAGTCTGCTTCTGTAATTTAGAAGTATGTCTTGTGAAGTAAATTTAAAACACCACCAGTGTACAGAAAGAGGCTCATAATGAGGAATTCAGACACTTCTCCTGTATTCTCTGATTTTTTTTTGTTACTCATTTTCTTCTTAAAAGATTGAAAGTGGGAATAATATAATTTCATTTTTCTCCAGTGCAGTCATTTAAATTGTTAGGAGGCTAAATTATGTCTGAATACTGAACAGAAAGTAGGAGAAAAACTGACTAGACATAAAAATATTTAGTGAAAGCATTAAAAAAAAAAAAAAAAAAAAAAAAAAAAAAAAACCAACAAAAAACTTGAAAAGTTTCAACTTGAAAAAGTTGAACTCCAAGAAAAGGATTTGGATTTTTGGAAGGAGCTTATGATGGGAACTCAGCCAGGAAGGACCTGGGTTTGTGAAAGGAGCTTTGGCTGACCTGCTCCCTGCCAGCCCATGGAATTTGGCTTGCTGTGCCTTTTTGTCCATTCAGTTTCCTTCTGGCCCCAAACATGGCTCTCCCTTTACCCATCTGCCTACATTTAAGCCTCAAAATCCCTGCAAGATACCCCCAATAGCAATATTTTCAAAAAGAAATCTTAATAGAAAATGTTTATTTTCTCTCTGGACAACCTGCTTCTTATGATGATTTAATTTTCTCAACGTCCAGATAATTTCTGTCCCTAAAATCATGGCTGAGTAAAAGCCATGAGGTTTAACCTGCTGCATTGTTTTTCACCTGGGGCTCACCCAGTCCCACCTGCAGTGGCACAAATGATACAGCAATTTTTAACTTGTACATAAGGAAACTGCCTGAGCTGTCACAGAAGTAATTCCTTTTCTATCTCAGTTAAAATTAAAAAAAAAAAGTAATAAAAGTGCACTCCTGTTCAAGCTGAAGTCTTAGCCAGTAAATTTGGAATAAACCCAAAATCACTGTGATAGTTTTTCTTTTCCTTTGTGGCAGTATAAGAAGGATTAATGCACTGTATGGGCATACTGGATGATAATAAAATAGAATAATTCAAATCACTTCAACACATTGTAGATAAACCTTTGAAAATAAGGAAAAATTCAGTCTTAAGTAGGAGAATAATTGGAATGCATGAGTGTGAGTAACTTTTCCTAAGAAAAGCTACTTTTAAAATGCTCATTATCAGGGTGTAACAGAAGTAAGCCTTGCATTGCTGGAGATAATTTGCACAGAGGGACGAGAAATTGAAAAGGTGGGGAAGTCTGCAGAGGTCAGGGGAGAGGGGGGAAGATGATCCATCTTTCATTTCTGCCACCATGCATCTCCCTTTTTTTTAGAGAGAATAGGGTGACCCTAGAACAGTGAGAACAAAATTGCTCTGCTCTCCTGTTTCCAGTGGCTCAGCATCACCAGGGAAGTGTTTCTGACCACGAGCAGATGTGTTTTGTGAGTGCTCATTGTCACAGCAAACACAGCTCCTCTGCTTCAGAACAGGGCAAAACATTTCTATTCTGGCAAAGAGCAAATTGCTAAAAAAAAAAAAAAAAAAAAAAACCACAAAAAAACCCAAAAAACAAACAAACAAAAAAAAAAAAGAAACAAACAAACAAAAAAATTTTTAATGCAAAATTAAATAATAAAATTAAAAAATAATATTAAATATGCAGGATCATCTCTTTAGCTGGTTTCTGTTATCCAGCACATCAGACTGTAAGTCCTGTGTCATTTTTTAAATAGTTTTACAGCAAAGAGCCCACAGCCTTTGGGTGCTGGAGCCAGCAGGATGGCAGAGCCCTGGAGAATCCTGTGTCACCTCGGCCTGGAGGGGACAGACCTGAACCTGGAGTGCCAGAAAGAAGCACTGCTCTGCTGCCAGCAGAGATGTGGGTAAAGGGCAAGCATGGGTTTGTGTTTCTCTGAAGAGCAGAAAAGAAATTAAAAAATAATTCCTTCTTAGACATTTTTTTATACAGAAAATCTCAGAAACTGAGCAACATCTTTTTTTTTTATAGGGAAAATTGGTATACACAACACACAGTATGTTAAAAGTCTGTGTGTTAAAAGTCAATAAATAACATTCTGCTGATCATAATTAATATTAGAAGACACAAACAGACTTAAGAACTTGCATTAATCTGCTTTTCTAAGTGCTGGAAGTTGTTCTGTGCTTAATTAAGGGCTAGGATAATCTTGTCTTTATGGCTGTGCTGGAGCTGGGTCGGTGTTTAAGTCCCTATTCTGCCACATGCTTCCTTTATGATGTTACTCAGAGCACTTTTATGTCTATATTTTTGTGTTTGAAAATTGGACATAACAGATCCTTTCCTCACCAGAGCAAATATTGTGTCCTACACTAATTTTATAGCGAATATTTATGGAGTAAAGCAATTTTATTTCCACTGTATGTGGATCTGGGGAGACAAGGATTTTTGAATATTGGCAAATATTAAAAAAGAAATAAAATTGGAAAGAAGAAATAAAAAAATCATAAAAGCTCAGCAAACATTTGAAGGAGAAACCAGAAAGCTTATAAAATAGATCCCAGCAAGGAAGGTAAGAAAAGGCCAAACTGTTTAACTGTTTTCAAAAGGAGAATTTATCTTGTCTTGATGTGTAAGAATTTTCTGATTGCTCTTTAATTTGTGAAAAGTCTGAGGAGTTACAGTGAGTGGAAGCCAAACCCAGACTGATTCAGAGTGGAAGCAGAGGGACTGTTTTAAAAGGCCAGGGAGGAAACAATTCCTGACAGATTAGAATTTCTATCAGCTGTAATCTTTTAATGAAGGCTAAACAATGCTCTGAGAGAGATTTTATAGCTCAGCAGAACTGACAGACTTGATGCCAAAATTATCGGTCTGTGTGATGGGGAAGGTCAGTGTGGACTGTCCCAGTGGTTCTTTCTGGCCCTGCAGCCCATAAATCTCAGAATTGATGTTTGTGGGTGAGGCTGATCCCATAACGATGGGGGCATGGACACATGTGAGTTATGGGGCCCTGCTCAGGGTCTGGGCAATGGGGTGGGTGAGAGGGAGCTCCCAGGAAGCTCTCCAGGAACAGGGAACAGCTCATGGCTGCATTTTCACAAGTTAATTCTGTGAAGGGCATCTTATGTTCTGTAATGACAAGTTCTTGTGCATGACTGTGAATCCATCTGCTTTGTTCTCTGGGTTAGCTGATGAGGGAAAATTGGATTTGTTGGTACAGGGGGTTATGTCTTAAATGAGTGGTACAAAAATAGGTCACAAAACTGAGAACTAAGCTTGCTGTTTATTTATTTCTTTTTCTTTTAATCACCCCAGCTCCTGTATTTAAAAAGAATGGACTGTGTTGATTGCCTGCTCACAGATTTGGTCACATTTGTTAATAATTTCACAGAATAATGGTTGTCAGCACTCAGGGTCCTGGATGGAGACGTGGCAGAAAAATCCCTTCCCTGCTCCAGGAGCTGAGCTGCTGCAGAATTCATCAGGAATGTGGAAAATCTGGCAGATCCTCACTCCTGGAAGATTTCAGGGAATTCCAGCTCCCAGGGAATGAGCCATGCTGCAGGTGTCAGCCCATCCTGCTGCTGCACACAGGAGGAGCTCCAGGTGAGCTTTCTGATTGTTAGGTTCTCACTGTGGGCTTTGGTGTTGGTGGGGATTTAGGAAGAACTGAAAGATTTTCCCATTTTGTCCTGGCAGCAGAGATAGCTGGGGGCTGCCTGGGCACCTGTGTGCTTTAGCCATGCACAATTATATGTACAACTGGATAAGTAACTTCCCTGGAAACACTGTGAATCTTAGTCTTCCTTCTCTTTTTTTTTTTTTTTTTTTTTTCTTTTTCTTTCTTTTTCTTTGGTTTTTTTTTTTTTTTTTTTTTTTTTTTTTTTTTGTTTTGTTTTGTTTTGTTTTTTCTTTCTTTTTTTATTTTTAAGCTTTACTCAAGCTATCACCCCAGTACATTATTTTAGGAGGAGAATGCTGCACATAGGGCAAAAACAATTTGTTGGATTATTTTCCTTTTTCCATGAGAAAAAGGTGTATTTTCTAAAATCCATTTGAACCAAAAGAATCCCCTGCTTGCTTTTTTTTTTTTTTTTTTTCCTTCATATACTGTCTTGGATTGTTAGAGTTCTATGTGTTCTTGGGCATGAATAGTCAAATGACTGCTTTTAAAATTCAAGCCATGATGAGTCCTGTACAGACACTGACTTTACTTGGATTATTTGTATGTTCACTATGAACAGAGTTGATTTTGGTATTGTATTATGCTTAGATAACCACTGATTTGGGTGAAAATAGCACATTAGTGTGCTGAATCATATCCATAATGCTTTAAGTTTTTCCTCTTTAAGAAGGTCTGCGGCAGAATTGATGTCTCTTCATCATGCCCCCACTAGAAGCAACAGTTTAACACACAATAGGGGAAAAACAAATGCCTTTTCTCTGAGTTTTTGACTGCTCCAAGCCCTTGCACAGGGAAGGTCACACACACCTTCATCCATCCCTTACCTGCTGACATTTTTCAAGGCACACGTTGTGCTGAGTGCTCCTGCCTGGGGCAGCAGATGTCCTTACTCAGCCTCCAGGACAGTGCCTGGCTCAGGAGGAGCTCGGCTCTGCCTTTTGGGAGAGGGAACAAGCATCAGCACAGGCACCTTCCCCTGGCTGTGCCCTCCCCTCACTGGGCTCTGTGTTTGCTTTTCTCTGCTCCCATCTGTGTTGCACACTCGGAATTATTCTAAATTTCGCGGCTTCCAGGAGTGGAAAGCACAAAACATGACAGGAACGTGTAAACCAGAATTCACTTCACAAAAGGCTCTGGGTGACTGATGTTCCTCTGCAGAGTAAAGTAACTGGCTGTTGTTCACAGTTTTAAAAAGGACAAAAAAAATAGGTCAAACAAAGCCTTTGTTCTGCTCCAAGTTCTTCATAATATTAATATTGATAACTGAACTACAGATTTAAACAGAACCTGATTTAAAACATAACATTGAAATAAGTACACTTAGTGAAAATATGTAAAATATTTTCCTAGAAAGATTTATTTTCATTAAAATATTTCACATAAGCTCAAGTTTTGGTCAATTTGAGTAATTGCTTGGGTGGTCAAACTTTGTTGTGGGTGGAAGGAAGATTCTGTGTTGTTGCAGCAGGTCAACAAGAACTAAAGGAGTCCAATAAATTGATATCAAAAGTCACTTCAATTACTTTAAACAATGTCCCTCAAACTAAGAAAATTGGAGACCCTACTATTTTTAGGAGCTCAATTTCCCCTCCAACTCTTCTGTTCTCTCTATTTTCTAACATCCCCTCACTAACATGCACACAGACATTGTGATTGTCCTTCTATACTTCAGAATACATTACTTAAGCAGCTTATAACAGATGTAAAATCTAGGCAAGATACTGCATTATTCATTCCAGTCACTTTGAGTTATTGATTATGCCATTTGGAGGTATTTCTGCACTTGCTTTTTTCCTTCTCCCTCCTAGGCTGATAATATAGAAAATAAAAATGAACAGGGAAAAAGAAGGACGTGGTCTAGGTTTCATTTTCATTTCTTTGTTAAGTTCAATAGCACTCTAATGAGGCTTTTGTTTTCCTTCCCAGCACTCCCATTTCCATATCCTGCACATGGCCATCCCTCAGAGAAGCCTGGCTGCACACATCGTGTCAGCCTTGCCTTGATATGAAGGTGTAGAATTTTCATTCATAGAGGCATGGCGGGATTTTTCCTTTAGAAATGCCAAACTGAATGAAAAATACTCTTTAGAGAGTTAGAAAATAATGAATGATTGGCATTTGGTGTACAATTTCTTATTCTAGTGAGAGTTTGGCATGCCATTCATTGGGAAATTCAGAGCATTGAATGACATCCACATTTACCAGCTGGGCTGTCAAGGCACAGTGTGTGTCAACACCTTTGCAGGATATCACTTGAAGCCTAATTCCTCTTGTTTGTGGACATCTGATTTGATGCTTCTGAATGAAATATTGTATATATTTTCTTCCCACTCCCAAACTGTTCATGTCACTAAAGCTGCAGCTTGGTGTCTTCACCCACAGAGGGTTTTTTGTATGTGGGAATGGGGATTGGGGAAATCCATGGGAGCACAAGTTATTAATTCCATGAGGTTCTCCTGAGCTCTCTCACGTGCTGTTCCCTTAAGGAAATGTGGATCTTATGGCATCTAACTACCAGGAGCTGGCTAAGAGCCCAGCTGGTGGTCAGGAATGAGGAGTTGCCTTCCTCAGGAGTCCATCCTAACACAGGGCTGCTGTCATCTGAGCAGCCAGTGCTGACCTGCTTGTTCAGACAAAACCCTCAGCAAGCTGGTGGATTGTAATCCACACCACACCACGTGGAATAGTTGATCTGTTTGGCCAGCATGAAGAAATTGGCTGAGAAAAAATTCCCTGTGGTTAAACAGCAACAAAACACCTTTCTGTGCCTGGGATGTGACAAAAGGTGTGGCACCTCTACCAGAGGACATCTCTTCATGGATACTTTGATAGTATAGTCCCAAGTGTGTGTGAGAGAGAGATGAGCACTGATTTCCAGTACCTTGTGGACGCCAGTGGCCACTGAGATGTCGCATTAAGTATTGCTTGATGTTTGAAATGCATAAAATGGTGGTTAAGGTTTTATCATACCAGTGCACTCCAGCACCCTGCGGTGCTGGAAAGAACCACAAAATCCAGTTCAGCTGTGTTCTTTCAGTGTCTGCTGTGCTCCTTGTGACAGGGTGGCTCACAAATGAACCCATTTCACCCTTTATTGTTCCCCTTTCTGCAGGTTCTCTCTGCTCTCTGAGCAATACCGTTTTTGCTGCAGTGTAATCCCTCAGCTTGTTGCCCTACTCACCACCGCTTGGTGAGCAGATTGAATTCTCCATTCAATGTTTTTTTTTTTCCCTGTCAGCTGTGTTTCTCAGTCCCTGATCTATTTTTTTTTCTCACTTCTGGGTTCTCTCAAATTCATTTGTGTCTCTCCAAGTGTGTTTCCCAAAAGTGGACTTAAATTAACTGAGGACTTGTGAGTGCTGAGCTGAGCTCAGAGATTTCTCTCTGTGTCCTGCAGGTCAGAGTTTTGCTTATAATCCCAGTATGGAGTTTCTTTTTGTGCAACACATAAGTGATGATTCATGTCCAGCTTGCAGCCCACTGTAACTCCCAAATCCCTTCTTATGAAACTGCTATCCAAGCACTTGATTGTGTGGTGATTTATCTAGATTTTGGAATAACAGAATGAGTGGTGACCACAGCTGCCTGGAATAGGTTTCATTCTTGGCCACAGACCATCTAAATAAATATCTTTAGAAGGCTGTAGCAGCTGCTTGTTAGAGCAAGTAGCCAAGAACTAGAAAAATTCTGAGATCAAATCCTAATTAAACTCCTGACTTGCTGCATGACCTTGGGTGGCTGCACTCTCTGTGCAGCCAGGAGCCCCGGATCAAAACCTCTGCAGTGAAGTCTCTGAAGAGAGATTTAAAAAGCTGTACAAAGCAGAGCCCATGTCCATCACCAGCAGTAACATCCTATTGGTATTGTACTCCTAACCTAACCCCTGACACTCAGTGCAAAATACAGCTGTCCCTTCCTATATTCCTCTTGTGCTTATTTGTTTGCGTTGCTTTGTATCTGCATTTTGATCAAAACAGATCCATCCGCACAGGACTACAGACAGCAGAGCTTTGCCCATCTGATTACCTGTTTTATCATACAGAGATGTGGATATTTTTTGGTGCAGCTGGTGTAAGATGATGCATTTTTGTGTTGGCTGTAGTGCTCTGTGTCCAAGCTTCAACACAGAAGTTTTACTGCTCGGCTTTCCCCTAATAAACACTAAGTTCTTGACTTAAGTTAGGCTGTGTGCAGGAGGCTAATGAGTTTGGGGAAAAATTGGAGCTGAATGACTACAGTGCTGCCTGCCTGTGAAACTGGAGCTGCAGGGGGAAAACAAGAGCTGGGATATGTGCTTACAAAAGGGAAAAATCAAAGCACAGTCTTTGCTCGCAGTTTGCCAAGGACCTTGTCTGGAATGTGTTTTAAATGCTAACCATTCATCCAAACAAAGCTGTGCTGTGCCAGTCTGCACAGCACCATTGGGCAGCTGAGCTGATGGGAAATGTCTGTGAAGTTTGCAGGATTCCCAGCCCCAGGGGAGAACCAAATGCAGGCACAGCTGCCTCTCTGCAGCTCTGGGCAGCTGAAGGCCTGCAGTGCATCCCAGGTGATGGATCTCTTCAGCTGGCCAGTGTCAGTGTCACATCGTCTGAAAAATCCATTCAGCAGGATTTCTTACCTGGGAAGCTGAGAAGCCTCAGAGAAAAATGAAAACAATAATTATCTGATTGCTTCTCCTGTGTTTTGCTGCTTTGGAATGTGGTTTGGACATTGTTTACCAACTGGTCATTGTTTGATTGGTTTCATGTGAATTGCTTTGACTTAATGACCAATCACAGCCAGCTGTGTCAGGGCTCTGGAGAGAGTCACGAGTTTTTCATTAGTATCTTGTTAAGCCTTTTGTGAGGATCCTTTCAATATTATAATATGATACGATACAATACAATAGCCTTCTATAATAGCCTTCTAAGGACATGGATTCAGGTTCTTCTTTCCTCCTCACAGTGGGGTCCCTGAAAATACCACAGGGCAGTGCTGAACCTCCCAAGAGTGAAGGAGATATTTCTGTTGTGCATTTGGAGAGCTCACAGAGATGGCCCAAACAGGGATGAGTCAATGGGACTTGAAATGTCCAACCATTCTCAGAGCCAAATCCCATCGTGCCTGCACAGCATTGCTGCAGGAGTAGTACCTTCCCATTGGGTGGAATGCTGGTAACTGTGGGAATAATAGATGTGCACATCTGAAAGAGCACTAATTTGGTTTATTTTATCCTCCTTAAGGGATCATAATTGAATGAATAAATAAGAAGTGAGGGCAGAGAAGATGGGTGTGAAGGCAGGCACTATTCCTTTATCAGCTCTGCAGGTGCCTGAGGTGGTTGATTGTCTGGCTGGTTTTTGGCAGGGTGAGTTGTTTGGTATTTTTCCATGCATTGAGTGGTACCTGGTGGTCATTGCAATGGTGATGAGGAACCCATGGAGGTCCTGAGGGCACTGGAGCCCCTTCCCTGTGGAGCCAGGCTGGGAGAGCTGGGGCTGTTCAGTCTGGAGTAGAGAAGATGTGTGGAGACCCCACAGCTCCTCCCAGGCTCTGAGGGGCTGCAGGGAACCCAGAGAGGGACAAATCCTCAGAAACTGCAGTGACAGGAGCCAGGGAATGGCTGCCAGTGCCAGAGGGCAGGGCTGGGTGGGATCTTGGCAATGAGGAATTGTTCCCTGGCAGGGTGGGCAGGCCCTGGCACAGGGTGCCCAGAGCAGCTGGGGCTGCCCCTGGATCCCTGGCAGTGCCCAAGGCCAGGCTGGACACTGGGGCTGGAGCACCTGGGACAGTGGGAGGTGTCCCTGCCATGGCTGGGGTGGCACTGGGTGGGATCTCTAAGGTCCATTCCATGACCATGTGCAGAAGAAAAGTGCTCAGCCAATTCTCTGTACTGGAGGTGGATGCTTTGTGCAGAGGTCTGTGCTGAGTTAAGTTATATAACTGGTTATATAACACAGTTCATCTGAAGCAGTAGAAAATTATTAGTTCCCTCCTTTTCAACCTATTTTATCCATCAAGCAAGGAGCTCTTATAGAACTCTACAGAATCATGTTCTGTGGATGATTTCAACATAATTTTTGTGACAGCAATTAAAGCTTGACATGAAAACATATTTTTAATGCTTATAGCATGAACTTGTGCAACTGAGCTAATGAAAAATGATGTTATTCCTTGAATCGTATGAAATTTATTAAAAATGAAAATTTCACCTGAAACCTCTCTTCAGCATCTCACAGTGTGGGTAGTGGAGTAATAACTATTTCTCATCCAGTTCAAGAATCTAACGCTGAATTTTCCTTGCTATTAAGCTGAAAACATTTTGAAAATGTTGCTGTCACTGCATTTAATACTCATTTTAATTTATGGCAGTTGCTATCACTTGTAATGTTCTTAGAGAATATTGTTCTATCACTTGAAGGAACACTATTGCAAGCCTCACAAATAGCTGGTGGCACTATTTATCATTCTTTTCCATGTGCACCACTGAAGAGTTTTCTCTAAAAGAGTCTGTTCCTTTCCCAAGCTGGGATTAAGGCCTCAGGAAGCCTCTTGGCAAACCCACAACTTCTAAGGATATATTTAATATGACTCCAGATAAGAGCATGTGATAATATATCTCTAAGAGCAGGTATCATGCAAAATACTTTAATGACAGATGTAGAGCACAGAGATCCCACACAAATAATGCTGAGAGTCCAGGTGGGTGTGCACAGCTGAGGGATGATCTAAACACCCAAACACAGCCTGCCTGCAAATATTAGAGAATTCTGGGCAGAACATGGAGGAGAGGGAAGGTCCTCCCTCAGTGCATCCCCCAGAGTAAAGAATGAGAGGAATGGCAGATTTGTCTTTACAAACAAGCTGTGGGTCTGCTGGGAGATAAAACTAGCACTGAGAGATAAAAGACATAATGGGAAGGAGTCCACTGATTGATTAATGGAAAATGATATTTGCTTTCACAAATAAACTTTAGGTTTGCTAATAAATTAAATTAGACATAGACAATGAAAGAAACAATAGGGAAGAATACCCCCTAAATTCCATAAGAATTAAAAATGAAAAGAGGCCTTTGGTATCAGGTGTTTTGGGAAGTCTGTACCTCTCAAGTACCTCAGCCAAGGGAGAAAGAGAGAAGGGAAATGTGGCTGGAAATTGGGATAAAAAGGAGGCTGAGTCCTCCAAAAATTGGAGAGACCTCAGGGGAATGCCCCATGGCCTCTCCCTTTATTCAAATAAAGTAAAAGGACTCCTCTGTCTCATTTTTGGACATAAACCTCTGGTGTTTGTGATTAATTTTCCCAACATCAAGAATGGGAAATTATTGGGGAATAAAGCTGTTCCATCAGGAAAGCTGACTTCCAACAAGAGCTGCTGGTGCACACCCTTTGTAGAGTCCACTCTTCCGTGGAGTTTTCTTGCTGCTCTGTTTGGCTGTTTATATCCCTAATTACTCAACAAAAGCACCGATTCCAGAGTCAGTTTCCATAGATCCAAACATAAGAGCTGACTGAAGGATGTGAAATGTCAAGGAGTTTGGAGTTTAGCATTTCGTGCATTTGGAACCCCTCATGAATACCTTCCAAGCTATTCTAGAATCTCACTGTTCTTCCAAGCCCAGCAGTCACTGTGGGTCCTGGCTTTTGGCTCTGCCTTTTACTTTGGTTAGTAATTTTTAGAATGAAATTCACAGGTTTTCTTCCATCTGAAAAAGAATCAGCCTCCTCAATTCTGTTTCCTGTGCTAGTTATCTGAAATTTAGCAGGTAAAAAGATATTAACTGAACGTAGAAAAATTGTTTTGCAGCATAAAGGACACAGAATGCTTTCCAGTTTGTGTACACAGTAGGAAATAATATGTTATTCAAGGCAATTGCCTTCCCCTTGTTTCAAAAACCCAGCAATGAGGCTGATGTAAACAATATGTAAAGACAACTGAATTTTAAACAGAGGCAGGTTTTCTGGAACACCTATTTAAGGCAGTGTGCCTAGAAATTGCTCATCATCTCTCAGGATCTGACCCCTTATGTGAACTGTAAAACTCAAAAATGCACAATAGGCACAGAAAAATAAAATAGAAAACAGGAGGTCTGGTACAATATGGAAAAAGAACAGCACTCTGCTAATAGGGCTGAGCAGAAGAATGTGCTTTCACTCCAGCTGATCTGTCAGAAATCACAGTACACCCAATGTTTTCCCTGATTCATCTGAACAACGTGAGATTCTGAACTCACTGCTCGTTGTTCCCCCAAACAGCCACACACTGTTCTGTTCCATCCAGCCCAGATGATCACACGTGGCTTTGAGTGGAGAATTTCTAAACTGTTTATGCTAGCAGCAGCTGATAACTGAATAAAACGTGTCAAATTGCTTTCAGGACCAAGCACTTCACTGGAACACAAAGACAAACATTTGAGCCCACTTGCAGCTTGCAAACTCCCCCCTAACACAGCTGCCTCAAGTGCAAATGTTTCCATGCAGATTGAGTGGCACTGAGGAGTGCCCCTCTTTCTCTACCCCCAAAAGGCTTGAAAGCTGATGACCTGATTTTTAATCTTTACCCAGGTATTTTATGTGCATCTGCCCAACATTTGGCCCATTAAAGTAAACAGGGCATTGTCCTTTAATAGAATCACGATTACTTGAAAATCCTCTTGACAGCCATTGAGAGCAGCAATTCCCAAACATCTCTCAGCCTTTGATTGAATCAGAATTGGAAGAATATCAAATGGGTCTATTTAGAGATTAAGTAGAGACTAAAGCCACACTTAGATGCTGTTCTCTAGTCCTGGATACATAAATAGGACATGTCTTTAATTCAGAATTCCTGCTTCAAGGCACCTTTTGAAGTCGAATTTCTGCTGTCTTGGAGAAGGCAGAGAAGTTCTGGGAGATAAAATTGGGAATGGAGCTAAGAAGGAAACTTTTCTTTACACAAGGTCAAAAGTATAGATAGACATTTTACTTCATCCTGCTGACATACATGGCTCAGCTCCAAAGGCTTGGGGATGTTTAGAGCCGGGCAGATTTTAGGTCAGGGATTTTTTATTTGGTTTTCATATTATTAAAGAAACCTTAATGAAAGCCAGGGTTTTTTTTCTCTGTCTCTTTTTTTTTAATAAGCTTATTACAAGTTTTGTCTCAATACAGTATTAAAGCCTCATTTTTTCCTTAGAAAACAGTAAAGAATATATTTTGTTTTGATCTTTGGAACTCAGATGGTTGTGATCTACTGTCTTTGAGTGTCAGCCTAAACAGCAGGAGCAGCAGGTCAGGAGGCAAGGGGAGTGTGTACAATAATTGTTGCTTGTATTCAGGGATGGTCATACTCTAGAACTGCATGGGACAAGCACAGAATGTGACTGGAGAAGTCAGAATCATCCTCCTCTGCAGCACAGCCAGTAAAAAGCAAACAAACACCTCAACGAGCAGCTTTGGATCATCCAGTTAGCATAAAATAATAATTCAGAGGTGTCATGTGTGCTGCTATAGCTGAGGTTAAAAAGGATTTCACAGTAGAAACTCCATTTTCTGTGGGATTTGTGAGTAAAACAACTTGAGTGAGTCATTCTGGATAGAAAAGAAGTGTCAGATCCTGGTCCAGCGTGGGGGGTACATTTCCCACTGTAAACCCAGGAAGAATTAGGGTCATGCATGTACAATTGTGTAAATGTGAGGGACCAGACCTTCCACTGCTTGCTAAAAGCACAGGAAAGTGTTGCAGGGTCACTTTCCCCTCATGTTTTTGTGTGTGTCACAGCAAAGTGAACTGGAAATGTGCATTATGTGAATTCTGAGGGACTGTGTGTATTTATCCGCTCCCACTCTCCCCTTTTAATATTGCCAAACCCCCCTTGGCCAGAGTTTTTATCTGCAAATAGAGCTGTGCAGGTGTTCAGGCTTCTGTCCTTAAATAAAGGTATTTTAAACAACTTCTCCATTGGACTCCTTAAAGTCTTTTTGTATCCTGTGGATCTGATGGCTCCTGAGTATTTCCTATAGGATGTAGAGTGCTTTCAAATCAAAGTGGAAGGGAAGTAATCATTTTGGGCAATGACTCTGATGCATTTCAGACAGGGCATGTTTCTTGTCTTTCCCAAAGTCAGGTTTTACTGGTGTGCATGCCTGTTTAACCTAAGTAGTACACAGCTTATACACCTTAAATATGTATGTGCACAAGAGCTGGAACCACTCCAGGAAGAACCATTACACTTTGGTTATTGGCTGCATGGATTTTAAAGCATTTATAAATAGGTTTTTAGGCAGAAAGTGTTCCCTCAAAGATAGTCCACACCTAATACACATTTATAGGACTCCTTTTTAAATACATTGTGTACCAGGGGGAGACAGGAAATTGTTTCTGCTGTGTACACATATATCATTTACCTGGAAAGGACCATTAAAATATTACTTCTTTCTGCCTGAGCCATTTCAGTCCTACAATTAAACCTCAGTCAAGTTCTTGTGTCTTGAAAGGTAAGACATAACATTATTAGTGTATTTTCTTTAAAGAAACATGAGTATATATGAAAAACACAAGAAAAAATATCAACAGCATGCTTACCTAGTTATGTTACCCATAATATGCTTTTTCTTCCATCTAAATTACTAAACAAATATGAAAACAATTGTTCCAAAATATTTATATGCTCAATATTTTACAAACAGTGTTTAAAATGTTTTGCACATGTTGATGTGACTGCTGGTACACCCACACTGTCACTCTTTGAATTGCTGAGCCCAGCCCTTCCCAAGCAGGGAATTTTACAATATTTTTCATTCAGTTAAAACCCTCCCTTTTAAAATCATTGAAGACTACTTTTTAGGAGATATGGGGTGTTAACCATTTAATTCTGTACATTTTCCATGAGTGACATTTTTAAAAATATTCTATATGCAGAGATGTTCTATATCAGAAATTTTAAACCTTTTTTTTTTTTAAACAGGAGCATTGTCTTCTCAAAAACAAAGCTTTGGAAGCAATTGCTCTGGATTGGAAAAGCATTTTCCAGATTTGAATTGCTGTGTGAAAATCAGAGCAGCTCTTTCACCTTCCAGAGCAACTCTTGATAAGCAGACTACAAGTGGACACTTTTCAGTTTTCACTTTTCAAGAGCTTCCCCCCTTTTTTTGTCCTCCTTTTTTAGTAGGTTCCTGATCTTTGTTTCCTAAAATTGCTGTTTCAGGGGAGGATTTTGAAATCTCAGTGCTCTGTGGGACACTAAAATATATTTTCCTTTCAAATCTCTTTCTAGTAATATTTCCTGAGTGAATCACCCTCTGAGATATCTCAGATATGAAGGAGCTCAGGTGAACTGAGGATGTGGCTCTCATCTTCTCTGGGATTTTTCAAATGCCCACCATGGCTGGTGAGAGGTAAGTGCCTGGGATGGGGATAAAAAACCCAGGAATGTTTTTTGATTTGTGGATTTTTCCCTAGTACAGCCCACCATATTTCTTTCAGGCAATTAGAACTGATTAGCTCTGAATTACCACTCTGTGTGCAGCATCTCTTACCTGAGTTTGCAGCCATGGAATTTTTGGTTCCCTGCAGTTCTGCACTCTCAGTGCAGTCTAGAAGTGTTCAATTTTCCCTCTCCTGTACCTGGTGGTACCACTGCACCCCAGTTGCTGAACTGGAAAATCTATTCACTAAAAAAAAGCTTTTTAGTTATTGCAGGAGGTGCCCAAGATTAATTTTTTTTCTAGTTTTTTCTTTTCTAATGAACCACAGTCTACTGTACTCTTAATAGGTCTCTTAACCTGTTTCCAGTTTTCTCCAACCTTCCCCCTCATCCTCCTCTGCCGGGTTTTTGTTCCTTTCTCACCTGCTCCATCTGTCTTTCCCATCCACACCTCTTCTCTTTTTTCCATTTCAGCTGCTGCTGTCTGTCTGTCCAGGAATCCACCCTCATTCTCCCCTGCACTGGGGAGATTCCAACAATTCCTAGAAAGAGAACTCTCTCATTCTAATTGATACCTGGGGAGATAAATAATTCTAATTTGGAAATCTGGTGGATAGTTTGTTTTGACAGCAGCAATTATGTGTAGTATTAATGCATAATAATTATTTGGTATTAGTAAAATTGGGAATAAAAGTAATGCAGTTTAGATTTTGTCATGTGAGAGTACTGCTGTGAAACAGTTTTTGGGTATTCCAGGAAACAGTGGGGAGCTTGGGATTTGATTCTATGGCAACAATGATTGATAGATTATCTGAAGATTCTGCTTTTTGCCTGGATTAGTTGGGATCAAAAATCATTGAGAAAAAAAAGCATTTATTCTCTCACATGCCTGAGCTGAGGGTGTTTCAGCAGAGGGTTGCAGTGTGTGGACAGTGATTGTCTAGAAGCCTCTTGCTGCTAAGGAAAATAATCCTTCCAGAGATAAAAGTGTCACCAACACGTTGGGGTGTTTGAAAGCATATGAAGAGATATTATCTTGAGATAAAATCCATCTAGCTGAGACAGATTTCAGTATATTCATTAGCTTTAACCTTTGCCCAAATCTCCTTCCTTTGCAATTCAGATTTTGATCTTATGCTCAGAAAAATTCACATTTTTCCAGAAGTAGCACTGCCAGTATGAAAGAGTGTTTTGTATTTTAAAAAAGAATTGTTTTACAGTACAAATATTGCATGCAGTGTGAGTGCACCATCAAGAAACTTTTAAATGTATTCCTATTAATATGGCTTTTTTCACCTAACAATCTATCTGAAAGAGAAAATCCTATCAGCATCAGTAAATCCTTCTTTAAGGCTTCATTGATCTTAGCCTTAGAACAAGATTATAGAAGCAGTCCTACACAGAGATAATGTCTGGAGAATTTTGGCTAATCTCAGCACTCATTTCAGATTAGATCTAGTCATATTCAGACACACATCTCTCCTTGTAGATAACAGATGCCTACCAGTGTTTACCCTTAATTAAGATGCAATAACTTCTTTTGTTTCTTTTTGTCCTAACAAGAATAAGGCCAAATATCTTGAGAGACCTTTGATGATAAATGCCTCATACTCAATGCGCAGCATTCCTGGCTCAGGGTCGATTTCTCCTGATGAGGATTCCTTTCCAACAGTGCAAACCTGTGCAGGGAATCACATCACCTCCCTGCATCCTAATGCCTCACACTGCACTTGGGTATTCAGCTCCCTCCTTTATTCCTTAGCTTCCATTCTGCAGAAACTTGTATATTGAAAGAGTATTCAAATAGCTTTTTGTCAGTGAGTGAGTTATTTTAGGGGAAGGACAGCACATAAGAAAAATGTTGAAATTACCATAAAAGTTGAAGAAAGGATTTCATTTTCCCCGTATCAGTTTTCAGATGTCAGGTTGTAAATAGAGTCTTACAAAGACTTAAGTTAGCAATACAAAGAAACCAGAATTTAGACTCCACTCTTAAAATAATACTGTGGGTAATATTCTACACCTCAAATCTGTCATTTGCTAACATAATTCTTCACAGATTTTTAGGTTCTGCAAATCATCAGTTTTCAGGATGCCTTTTTAAACACACATGCACATTTTGTCAGAATGTCTGAGTCTTTTCTTTCTAAATAAACTCATAGGCAGCACTGTTATGGGGGATCTTTTATTATAGCTACATCACATCATCCAGTGCATTGCTTTCCATAGGGGAAAACAGAAGCCTCCAAGGGTATAACATTTGTTTGCAGCTGGATCTTTTTCTCTGTGAGAACATTTTGCTATTATTAGTTAATAGCAAGGGAAAATGGAGAGCAAAATTACTGCTGCATAAACAAACCTGTTATACAAATGCCTTCGATATTCCAAATAATGATGCTAGAGATTGTAAGATCTGTTTATTTTTTCTTAGGCAGGGTCACTTTTGAATAACACATCGGTTGAGCTTACACAGTTTATCAGCTGTAAAATGGCAGAATTATTTAGGACTCCATTTTTAAACACATTAAAGTTCATTATTAAAATCCTCTTGTCTAAAGCATTTGCAAAATAAGCCCCAGACTGTCAGAGATTTTTGTTGTGTAGCTAAAAAGCTACATTTTTTTTTCAGCAGCAAAAGAAATGGTGTCTTCCAGTAACAATTTCTGTCAGGAGACTGACAAAATATTTTCCTGAAAATGGTCTCAAGCGTGTGTTCTAGTACATCCTAACCTCCAGCAGGGTTGGAGAGCATTATACTCATCCTTCTTATGTGGATAACCTGATACAAATAACATGGTAGAACTAAAAGCTGCAGCAGCAAGTGAAGAAGTTGCTCTCTTTTCACAAGTGTAACAATTAAGTATTGCTCTGATGAACAGCTAAAGTCATGTCTTCACATATTTCTGCTTAAGTTACACAAACTTCAGGCTAGTGATGGTTGTTATTGTTGTTATTATTATGTGTAATTACTTTGTGTCTCTAAAGTCATTAATGCCCTATTTTAAAGCACCTGTTCTGACTAATGGTGTGTGACGTTTGGAGACAAAGGATGGGTTTTACTCTGCTCCTGTTAAACAGTTCATACACTGAAAATAGCACAGAGCCCAATAAACATTCATATTGTGCTATACTTAAAGCTGAAACCACTGAGGGTTCCTCACCTTGGCTTGGTACCTCAGCTACTCTGTTCCCTTTTATTCCTATTTAGTGAAGCACATCAATGAATTCCATTTTTTGCATCTGCTTCAGACTCGGTGCCCAAGGATATCATTATAATTAAGCCTGTGCTCTATTCCTGCTTTGCATAAACATGGCCGTGCATCAGTGGGTTTTCTTTTTCTTTAATTTGATGTTGAGTTTGATATTGTCTCCAGGAAAGTAATCTGTTCATTATCACAAAAGGTTGCTCATCTCCAGACCTAAGCTGAAATAGTGGGCCTAATTCCATTCCTGTGATAATTAACAATAAACTTCCCAGTGATTTTACTCAGGATCCTCCCTCCATGTCCTTTTTATTTTCCATGGCACATCACTATCCATTTGTTTGAGATATTTGAGTAAGTTAATCACATTATCCTTTGGTGGGAATGGCTAAACTCCATTCATTTTAACACGGTTCATATGAGAAATATAAAGATATTAATAAGAAATAATCTGCTGTGTTTAACAGATCATAAGTTTTATAGTCAAGGTATTGCTTACTTAGCCATGAAGTATCCAGTGTGTATTCTGCCAGGGTGTATTCTCCCAGGCAGGCTTGCTGAATTGGGAGGGAAGTTTTCCATGTTAGGCCAAAGGAGTTGTTGGTTTTACAAGGTCTGAACCTGTCTGGTTCCATGCTGGCTCTGCCCTGCCTGGGCTGCAGAAGCTTGCACAAGCCATGGAACCAGCACTGAACTGCCCAGCTGCAGTCAGAACCTGAGTAAATGCTGCTGAGGAACATCCAAGCACCCAGCAGCCAGAGCTAGCCCTACTCCCAGGCTTTTGTCCCTGTCCCAGAGCCAATTAATTCCATTTAGCAGCCAGGGATTAACCCTGAAGGTGTTGGCACAAACATCAGTTTCCCCTTCTCTTCTCTGGAGTGAGGACAATGTGTGCACCCCTGAATTGGCTGTAAAATGAAAAAAGCAAAGTTGTCAAGTGATTAGTACCTGGCTTTTGGTTTGGGGTGAAGATTTCTAAAAAAAGATCCTTTCAAACATACTTCTCCAAAATTCCTAATACCTCTAAACACTGATGATGTTTTCCTGCCCTGAAAGATGTTTTTTGTATTACCTGAGCCTTTGACAAAGATGTGACTCTGTGTATGCACTGTAAAGCTGCTTTCCACCTGCACTGACTGCTGCTTTTGGGGCCCAGTGGGTTGGATGTGCACTGCACAACCTACAGCTCCCAGGGCTGGCTCTGCTTCCTGCACTGCTGGCAGAACTGCTCCTGGAAAAGGCAGCCAGAAGCACTGGACTTGCTTCACAGGCATCCATCAGTTTTGTAAGATATGCACCATTTCTTGCTGAAAGTGAAGGGAATTAGGGACTGAAATAGTTTATATTTAGAATTCACTTCTTTTCACTTCGTGTCTGGCATCTCTGCACAAAGACATAAATCTTTAGGACCACAATAAATTCAGAAATAGTATTAAGGTTTTCAAAATGTTGCCAGTCCATATTTCCAAGCAAATATCTGGATACACAGGTGCCCTGTGCAGAAGGCAGGTGTAGCATGGGCCTTGTCATAGACATCTTTTATGAAAAATCCTTTCCTTAGGATCTTTCCTCCTGAGAAGCTGGGAGGCCTCAGGAACAAAATGTAAACAATGGTTATCTGCTGCTGTGGAATGCAACAGGTGCATCTGTGATTTGGCCCATGTTGGATGTTTCTAATTAATGGCCAATCACAGTCAGCTGGCTTGGACAGAGAGTCCAAGACAGAGCCTTTGTTACCTTTTTTTTTTTTTCTATTCTTAGCTAGCCTTCTGATGAAATCCTTTCTTCTATTCTTTTAGAATAGTTTTAATAAAATATATATCATAAAATAATAAGCTTTCTGAAACATAGAGTCAGATCCTCATCTCCTCCCTCATCCTAAGACCCCTGTGAACACGGTCACAGGGCCTTTTAATTTCTCTTGTAGCATGTAAAATATATTAAAAAAACCTGGACATAGGACTGGTTAGAGAATAATGTTGCAGCGGTGAAGGAAGTTAAAAGTCTTGGCCTTTCTTCATTACCAAATGGAAAAGTTGAGCTTAGATGCATAAACTTTTCAAATAAATAATAAAGAAGTATCAAATGCTGGCCTGGTTGAGATGTTTTAATTTTTTCATCCTGCTATTTCTATGCAGACCCACTCGTGCATTCATTTGGCTGCACAAGCACCAAATCACTCAGGCTACCCAAGGCTGGCACACAGCTCCCCCTCCCCAGTGGCTTCCATCTGACACTCTGCTCTCTATCCACTTGTGAGCTGGTGTGTTCCTGCCAGGCACCTCACAAAGGGGACGAAAATCAGGACAGCAGTGTCAGCCTTGTTGTTTCCAGCAGTGCAGCCCAGATCCTGAAATAACCATCTGGAGTGGCTCTTGAGGAAAGGTAACCAGGGCCCATCAGTGCTCATTGTGTGTGGAAAAGTTCAGAGGCTCGAGTAGTATAATGCTGAGTGATGTCTGCTCCACTCTAAACATTTTATGTTTTTAGCTCAAACTTAATTTATTGTTGACAGTGACAGTCTCTCTGTTTATTTCCCTGTGTAATCTTTGTCTGATTTCAAGTGTGCCTGTAAATACTCCTGCCGTTTCAGCAAACAAGTTATTAGCTCTTTCAAAGGAAAAAACATGAGAGCTCTTTGAAAGGTTAAGTCTTCTGAAAGTGCCTCTTGAAGGCAGAGGCCACTTTTCCTTTCCTTTGAAGACAATCAAAGTATGGAGAGTAGCTGGTCGTGAGCAAAATGATCAGGGTGGCATAACTAAAGCTTATTGAATTTGTGCTGAGGATCCCAAAAATGGCAGTTTCATTTGTTCCACACAGTTTTATCCTCTAATTCCTAATAACAAAGCTGTCTTATTGTGCACAATGAAAAGACTAATTTGACTAAATCCATTCGTAAATGACAAAATCAATAGTTCTCCTTTTGAAAGTCACTCAGCATATAGAATATGAAAATTTATGGTTAGTTTACTGCTGTCATGGATGGGTCTCTCTCTCTGGTAGGAACTGATAAAGCAGCTTTTGAAGTCAGACTGTCTCAATAAAGTACTTAAATCCATCTTAATGTACCCCGGGGAAGTGAGTCTGAATTAACCTCGTACCTTACTTTTGTAACAAAAATAAGGTGAAAGGGAGTATACAGCAGAAACTGATTATAATAGGTGATACAAAAGGAGACAGCAACAATGAGGCAGAAGTAGAATAGGAACTGGGATTAAGGGATCTCTCACCCAGCCATGTGCAAAAATGTTGAAAATTAATGTTGTATTGTTTAGCTAACAGCTGTCAAGTCGTTCAAGTCATTGTAATGTGCTGTGTGCTTGCTTTCCTCCCCAGCTCACCAAGAGCATGTTAGAAATCACATTTCCTTTCTTCTGCAGAATGACAAAGTTAATCCTGCCTCACATTGCTTTTAAGACAAACTCATAGCAAAGGCTGTCTCTTAAATTTGTCAGTTAGGATATTAACGGAGCGTGAAACTTTGATGTTAAACTGGCATTTGATGAACAGGGTTAAAAATCACTTAGAGCCGTGTTCTCTGTAGTTGTTGTGTTTGTGTGGAGATGCAAAGGATGCAAATGTGCCCTCCAACATTTGTGGGGCTGCTGTAACCAGAGAGAACAACGTGTTCCTGACATTGGCTAAGTGGGAGATGCATCCTCTGGAGAACACCCAAAGGAGACCAAGGAGGAATCTGAGGTTCTTTCTGTTTCATTAAAATAGTGTTTGCCTTATAATAATAATAATGCAATAACACTAGAAAAAAAAATAAAAAGTCTTTATCAAACCAACTTGAAAACCAGTATTAAGAGACATTCTTAAAATCTACTCCCCAGGCAATGCACATATCACTCTATTCTGACATCTGTTATTATTTCTCCAGTTCCAGTTATCCTGGCTCATTGCTCTCTTTTTATACACAAGACACTACATGAATAAGTTATATTTGGGATTTTAAAAGATTTAGCAAATTTATTTGCTAAACCATTATTTTAAAGACTAATATTAAAAATTAAAATTAATGTGGTTTGTGATATTTCTACAATTTTTTATGCAGTTGAAATCAGAAATCAAAGTAAGTTGGTTGGGACATTTTTGTCTCACAGATTCACATTTTGTCCTCTATAAGCAGGAGTTGCTCATGTTGTGGGTGAGGACAGATCTCATTCTTACATGTTCCTTTTGCTCTGATCCTCCTGTTTGTGAGACAGGGCAGCTGATTCAGTGCCAGGTGAACAATAGGCACCTTTTAAGGACACAGAACAAAGCTTTGTGTACACTTCTTTGATGTTCATGCTCTCTTAGATATTGTTAAGGCCTTTTTACCTTTTCAGATGTCAGTAGATTCTTATGAAAAAGCAAATGGAAAATGTTTTTTCAACTGTTCTGTTGGTCTGGTGCTGATTAACCAGGAAAATCCCTGTGTTGGAACCACTCTGAGGAAGGGGTTTCATCCTTCACCAACAACATCCTTGCAGAAAAATCAAAATACATCCACTGTTAACTTGTGGTAGCCTTAATGTAGTTGGAAAAAGAAGAATAACTTTATTCTCATCAAGGTAATTTTAATTTTTGATGTGTAGGTGATTTATGCCTGAAGTAAGAAGCACACAAATCTTGCAGCATGAGGATGCTCTCACTCATAGCAGTCTTGACTACTGTTGGCAAATTTACTCCTGAATCCCTGCAAGTAAGTGCTCTGTTGTTCCAGAGAAACTGGCCTTGTGTGCAGCAATATGATGTGAGATGTTGCCTTCTTAGTAAAGCAAAATGAATATTTTGTTCCTGAAGCAAACCAAATAGCACCCCTTGGAACCTTGAGCAGCCCTGGAATCACAGAACATCCTGAGTTGGGTGGCATGAACAAGGATTGAGTCTGGCTCCTGTCCCTAAAGACCCCCCAGCAATCCCTCCCTAGGCATCCCAAAGGCTCCTGGAGCTCTGGCAGTCTCGAGGCTGTGCCCATTCCCTGGACCCTGGGCAGTGCCAGCACCTCTGGGGCAGCAGAACCTTTCCTGATCTCCAGCCTGGCCCAGCTGAGTGCTGGCATCCCACAGAGCACACACTGCACCAGGTGGGAGCTCAGCCCCAGCATTTGCTCCAGGGTGACCTGAAGATGTTTCCATGGTGATTTGCATTTGCTGTTTACCCCAATGCTTGGCTTGAGGAGGACTGGCAGTACTTGAGTGTTCTGAAATTAATCTCTTCCAAATTGAGATCCTTGCACCTCGTAATTCCTTAATATTCTCGCCATTACCACTCAGCTCTGCATTGCTATTTCCAATCCTCTCTGCTCAGTTCAATATTCTTCTAAAAATTTCTTTTTATGATTCAACCTACAAATGAGCACTACTTTGTTACACATCACTTAGTTACGTTCTCCCTGTACTCATTATATCACCCCTTGTGGGTAGCGTTGCAAAATACCCAAGATATTTGAAACAAGACACTTGGGAACATAAAAATTTAGTAGGAAAAAAAGAAAGCAAAATGAAGTGAAATAAAATGTTTTTATATCCAAGTATGATTAGCTTTTTATTGGAGTCTTCCATTAAGGAAAATTATCTCTAAAGCCCCCTGTTTATCATAATTTATCAGTTTGGTGAGAAAACTCCCAACAGGAAGAGTTGGTGCTGTGGGAATATTGTCTCTGAGCAGGAGCAGGAGCCATTCCATCAGTTCATGCTGGGAGCTGTGTGTTGTGAGCAGGAGCCTGGCTCTCCTTGGAGCCTTGTTACTGCTCCATGCACTGACAGCAGCCACTTCTCAATCTGTGCTCAGAGCACCGCTCTCTCCACTTATTGCTTTGCTCTCATTCCTTGCTAAATTAAGAAAGTTCCTACTCCTAATCCTCAAAACAGCACATCTGGGAAATCATCTGGATGTGGCCAGGCTGGTTCCATGGGCTGAGGGGCAGCACGGCCAAGTGCCAGCTCCTGCCCTGGGGTCACCCCAACCCCATGGAGCTGGGCTGGCAAAGAGGGGCTGGAAAGCTGCTGGTGGCAAAGGCCCTGGGGGTGCTGTGACAGGGCTGGGCACAAAGGCAGCAGTGCCAGAGGCCAGTGGCACCTGGGCTGTGCCAGCCCTGGGGTGGCAGCAGGCCCAGGGCAGGGCCCGGCCCCTGGGCTGGCCCTGCTGAGGGACCCCGAGGGCTGCGGCCGCTGCTGGGCCTGTCATGGCCACCAGAGCCCTGCAGGGGCTGCAGCGTGTCCAGGGCAGGGAACGGAGCTGGGCAAGGGGCTGGAGCCCCAGCAGGGCCTGAGGGAGCTGGGAAGGGGCTGAGCCTGGAGCAAAGGAGGCTCAGGGGGCCCTTGTGGCTCTGCACAACTCCCTGCCAGGAGGGGACAGCCGGGGGGCCGGGCTGTGCTCCCAGGGACGCAGCTTCGAAAGCTGATCCTCTCTAATATCATCCTAATCATTAAGAAGCTATGAACCAGCATGAGCCTTTTAAGCTAAAGAAAGAGGGCTTCCCCCTCCTTAATGGTAATCTCAACTAAACCCTAGCCCCTGATTTTTTATCATGCTCACTTCATGACTCACCAAGGGACACGAGCAGAGGGAACTGTCACAGACATATTTTATGAAAAATCCTTTTGCCAGGATCCTTTTCTCCTGAGAGACCTTATAAATGAAATGTAAACAATAACTGTCTGATGGCTGTGGAATGTGGTCTGGAGATGCTTTACCAACAGGTGCATCTTTGATTGGTTCCATGTGAAGTGTTTCTACTTGATGACCAATGACCCAGGCTGTGACCAGTCACAAGAATTTATTATCATTTCATTCCTTTCCTTGCTAGCCTTCTGATGAAATATTTTTCTTCTATTCTTTTAGTATAGTTTTAATATACCATTTTCTTTTAACATAATATATATAATAAAATAATAAATCAGCCTTCTGAAACATGGAGTCAAGATTCTCATCACTTCCCTCATCCTGGGACCCTCAAACACCACCACAGGGGAGATTTAGGTTGGCTATTAGGGAAAATTTCTTCATGGGAAGGGTGGTCAAGCATGAAATGGGCTCCCAGGGAGTTGGAGTCTCCATTCTCCGAGGTGTTCAAAAAACGAGTGGATGTGGCACTTTGTGATATGGCTTAGTGGAAGTGGTAGGATCCAGTCAAAGGGTAGATTGGATGATCTTGGAGGCCTTTTCCAGCTTTAGTGATTCTGGGATGAGGTTGAACAAGCCACCATTGCTGAGCCATAAATACTCACCTTCACCATCCTGGCCACACTCTTTGTATCAGCTGCCAGCCACTCAAGCTGATCCACGGCAGTTCAGCTCTGCTCCACTCAAATATTTGTTCCTCAGCCAAACTGTCTTTAATCTTAAATCTAGAACAGCTTACACTAGGCTGTTTTCTGTTAGTTTATAAACCAAAATCAACCTTGGCACATGTTTTCCCACTCCTTCCACAGACTTTTTTCCATGATTCTAGCCTGCTAAAATGGTATTTTACTAATGATTACAAGGGAAAGAGCCACTGTAAGGAAAGTGATATAGTACATAAGATACACATTCTGCAAGCAAATACTATTTTCTCTAACAAGAGATTTTCTCATCAATCTGTATTTTGGTTTTTTCTTGCCTGAGCAGGGATCACTCACTTCAGTTGTATTGCTGGCCATGATTTTTTGAGATTGCCATCATTACATAGCAATAATCTGTGCAACATCATTTTCTATGGGGAATTTTCCCCTTTATCAGACGCAGTCCTCTTTCCTTGACAATTTCTCCCAAATAATATGTTCACAGCTGTATTTCGGTGTATAGATGTTTGATATGAAGTCAATAGATAAAGAGCCAAATGCTGAAATCTGCACACTGTTCCTTTTTACAGGAGAAAAAGCATAATTCTTCATTTTGTGGATACAATTTTTTTTCTCCTAAATGCTGTGGTGGAACCCTTCAGCTGGCAGTTTCTGTGCATAGATTTGTCAGCAGACCAGGAGAAAGCCAGGCTAATGAAGGGCCTGGAAGGTGAGCACATAAACCCTAAAAAGCTGCTTCACCCAATGCCTAGGAAATGAATATCAGTGATAATAAGATAGTTATTGTTACCAAAAAGGCATTTTTTTAAACAACTGCTCAATAGAAAGACTTTAAATGACCATTATCAGCTACTGGAGGCATTTGAAAGGAATCATCCTGAACTGATAGTCCATATGGATTGTTTTAACATTCAAGACAAAGGTGCAGAAAGGAGCCACCCAGACAATGACATGATACAGCCAGAAAATCTGAGAGAGAAGGTAAATAGCACAGAAGCTGCAAAGACAAGCACTGAAGATATACAGGATTTTCCAGTGGTGATAAAAGGAGAAAGTTTTAAGAGTGTAGCTTCAAGAGCTCAGATTTTATTACCCAAGAATAAAAAACAAAAATTGAATAAACTTTTCCTCATGCCTCAGGTTTAAAATCCACAGGATGCAAGGTGGCTAGATGCTGGAGGGCAGATGTACATTGATTTCTCAACTAGCTTTTTTCTTTGAAAGTCTGTTAAATAAATGCATTTCAAAATGTGAATGCTCTTTCTAAAACTTTCATCAAATGCTGGTTTCATGCCACAATCTCTGTGAGATGTAAATTATTACAGTGGTGCACACTGGCTGCTCAGATTTGAGACCAGGGTTGTTTACAAATGCACAAACAACAGAACCACTGGCTGTTTATGAGCTTGGAAACACTAGGATTCCACATGAATATGCAGGCTACCTGGGCCAGCTTAGATAAGACAACTGAGAGGAGGTTTATGCTCTCAGAATAAAAAAGTAATATGTATTTGTATCAAATCTATGGGGTTTTGGTGTATGAAATAGAGGCATGTGCCAAGTCTGATCTCCACCAGCTCCAGCTAACGCAGCATCACCCTCCACCTACAGCACATGAGACAGAAGTGTTCTGTTTCTAAGGCCAAATTCATTCGACTTACTATTTTCCACTTCTGTTTAAAATTCAATTTTAACTACATATGTTTCTTTTTAAAAAAAAATACCATTAGTATAAAAGCTAACTCAACTTAAAAGTAAATAATATATATTTTCCTTACTGTTTCATGGTTAAAATTGTGGAGAAAATATTTTTAAAAGCTTCCTGAGGATAATTTTTTGAAAGGTGCACTGTTTTAATTTATCATTTTAAATGCGCTGACAACAAGCACATTTTAAAACCTCATGGCACAGTGCATCAGGTTACCTAATATTAATTTAGTTTTTATAATTTATTTAATATTATATTGATTGCATTAGCAGTTGGATTAATGACCTTTTAAATGCTCAAAGACTAAAGGAGTTGTCTCATAAGATGAGGGGACAGTCATGAGGCTGAAATAGTGGGCCAATCAGCTTTTTTAAAATAAATTAAAGATTGTGTAAACCAAAGCAATGTTGAGAATTAGGGCTTTCTAATGAGATCATCAGCTCTAAATCAATACCAACAGAGCACACACTTTGATGTTCACTCTGTACTGGAGAGAATTTCAGTAATCAATCACTGCCTTTCTGACTTGCAGATGCAGAGTCCACCTCAGTGAAAGGTTTGAGACTCTGTGCAAGTTTGGGGAATGTAAATTGGACTGTTTCCAAACAGGATGACTGAACTTTCCTAATCATATGTTGAACTCTCCGAGATCCATACAGTGAGTTGAATTAAAACTGATCCCTTGTGAAAATAGTGGGGTGCATAATTTGCCTAATCCAAACCTACACATGAGAAGAGTCTCAGCTGCCAATTCCTTTGCTGATATCAATGATTTAAGGGGATGAAAACCACAGGCAAGATGGTGGCAGGGGGTGCAGGAGAACAAAACTTTCCTACTCTATGTATGGAATTTAACTCTGGGACTGTCAATGGCAGTCATTGCTTTTGCCATATGAGGAAGGACTGAGGGAGCTGGGGGTGCTCAGCCTGGAGAAAAGGAGATTCAGGGGTGATCTTATGACTCTCTACAACTCCTGAAAGGTGCCTGTGCTCAGCTGGGGCTGGGCTCTGTCTCCAGCAGCACTGACACAACCAGAGCACACAGCCTCAGGCTGCACCAAGGGAAATACAGGTTGGATATTAGGAAAAAGTTTTTCATGGAGAGAGTGATAAAGCTCTGGAATGGCTGCCTGGGGAGGTGGTGGAGTTCCCATCCCTGGGTGTGTTTAACAAGGCCTGGATGTGGCACTGGGTGCCAGGGTTGAGTTGAGGTGTTGGGGCTGGGTTGGACTCAATGATCTTGAAGGTCTCTTCCAACCTAATTATCCTGTGAATTTGTGAATTTGCCATATCTGTATACCCACTTCTTCCCATGGTTATTTGTCATTGGTTTTTTTTTCTCTCCTTTCCTCTCTCTGTCCCTATGAAGACTTTCATGTGCTGACTTACAAATATCTGTGAGAAATTCATAATGTAAAATCAGCAATGGAATAATCACTGCCCTTGGTTATTTCACTCTTTATTTTCCAGTGTGTTGAATAACTGTTTGCACCTTTAGAAGTACATTGTGGTTTTGCTTTTTTCCCCCACATACTCCAGTTAAAGCACACAGTGAATCCCCTGGATAACTTGTGTCAGTGAGGAAGTCCACACTGTGTTCCCTGGTTGTAGGAGACCTATGGACTTGCCACCCATCCATAAAGGAGAATAGTGAGGAATTCCATAGCTCTATGCCTCATGTGAATCCAGTTTGTGCAATCTGTGGGGTTTTTCTTTTGCTCTCTTGAAACAAGAGTCATTACTCTTCTCTGTTGGCTATCCCAAATATCTTTTTTAGTGGAGTATCTGTTATCCACAGACAAACCCAAACTGTAATTTTTCCAAAGCACAAGGATTTGGTGAAAGCTATTTTCTGTTCCCTGGAGCACTGTGAGTGGAAGGCAAGGACAGGCTGGGCCTCCAGCAGGCAGCACACAGCAGAGGACAGGGGAGTTTTGAGCCACCTTTGCAATGTCTGGGCTTTTTGGGCAACCCTCTATAGCTTAAACTACAGGGATTGTCACCAAATATAGGAAAGGCACAGATAAATGCTGTCTTCAGCTGATTAACCATTCTCTGATGAAGGTTTTGCTGTGTTTGTGAAATTGTGGGAAACAGTCTTTTGCTAATACACCATTAATTTTTAAGTATGGTTTCCAATATGAAATATTTTTATTTTGGCTATTCATTTTTAATGACTCCACAATGCAACTCAGCAAAACTATACAAAGCAAACCAATAAAAATATGATGCTATTAACATCAAATATTTGCATAAAAGCCATGAAATACTGAAGAAAAGAGTTTGTAGGTAACTGGCAGTTCATGCAATGAAGACAAAACGTACAGAAGCTGCCATTAAAATATCGATTTATCAGAACAAGCTTAGAGTGCTACATTTACTGCATATTCCCTTCTGGCAAACTCTTACTTTGGGGGTATAATAATGGAGGTTATTACTAATTTATTGTGTCTTGGAGCCATGTTCATCAGCGTCCCTGTTGTGAATTCAGTGGGTGGTAAAACTCGTTACCTTTTGCCAGCAGCTGTGCATTTCCTTAGCCAGCAAATTGCCTTCAAAACACAGATTTGTGCTTTTTGTCTACCCATGAAACACAGAAATAATCAATTTCACTTTGTGACTTCTAGGTATGCATCATGAGAACTTAAAATAAGGTGTTTTATTTGTACTGTTTGTACAGCAAGGCAAATGCATCGTTTTACAGAATATCTTTTTAGATCCTCAAAATATGTGGTCAAGAATAATTCAATCTTGTATCTGGTGGAGCTGCATTATTTGAATATTAAAAGGGTTACATGGATAGATTCCAAAAACTAGGGAAAGAGTAGAACATCTGTAGCCAAAGTATGAAAAGAAGTTAATCAATATTAATCAATATAAACTTGTTTCACTGCCTTATTTTAGAAAACAGGTTTTTGGTGGGTTTTTGCCTTTTTTGGGGGGTAGGGGAATTAAATATTTTAAAATTCAAAATATTTTAGATTGGTTTTTAAAGATCTCTGAGGGTTTGACAATTTCATTTTCACCTTCAGCAGGGCCTACAGGGGAGAGTAATTAGAAGAGAACATAGGATTGGTTACATCAGAAAAAAATCACAGTTGCTAACAAAACTAGTCAGGGAAGCCAGGAAATTTTTTTATATTTATACTTTAAATATGTATATCCATAATAGTATAGTAGCATTTGAAGACGTATTCATGAAAAAACACATTTGACCATATAAATATGCAAATATGCAAATTGTTATTTTCTTTTACTAAAGTATTCCAATTGGCAGTTGTTCTGGGTGCCCTAAAGACCCTAAAAACTGAATTAAGTCAAAAGTACAATTTAAAGTCAATTCCTAAGCTGCCAAATGAGGAATATTCATAAATTAGTTGTGTGTATCTCAGACCTCTGTGGGAATTCTACAAGGATTGTTTAACTTAATGATTCTCCTGGAAATCAGCTTGATACTTCCTATGAATGGTACCATGGGAAAATATTAATATATAATATATTGTATATAATATGTAATATGTAATATGTAATATGTAATATATAATATGTAATATATATTATATTATATATAATATATAATATATGACATATAACATATAATATATTATATATTACATATTATATATTATATATTATATATTATATATTATATATTATATATTATATATTATATATTATATATTATATATTATATATTATATATTATACATATATTATATAATATATAATGGATAATGTATAATATAGTATATACTATATACTATATACTATATACTATATACTATATACTATATACTATATACTACATATAATATATAAAATAGCATATGGTATATTGTATATTGTATATTGTATATTGTATATTATATAGTACATAGTATATAGTATATATTATGTATTGTGTATTATATATTATGTTTTATGTATTATGTATAATTATGTATTGTATTATTTTATATTATATTCATTTATATTCCTTCCAAGATCACAGCTTAAATTCATATTCCTTTGATCTTTGCACTTAACTAATGCAGAATGTTGAATATAGGAAATCTGTTTTCCAGATGTTTCATAAAAAGGAAGAGGTTGGAGGCAGGAGGTGTTTGTACGCTGACAGACACAACAATGAGCAGGTGTATCTGTGTCTGTGGGTGTGAAGGTGAGAATAAATATGTGTGGACGTGGATAGAGGATGTTTGTTGCCATCAGCTGTTTAAGGACCCAGAAATAACGGTCAGACTCAGGTCCTAATCTCTAATGTGTTTTTCCCCTCATTAACACCAAGTGCACACCTTAATCCTCTTCAGGGGGACGTGTGATAGGCTGATCCTTGTGAAATACAGACCCGCTGATGGCTCAAATGGGACTCTGTGCACTAATTAACATTTCATTTTACGGCAGCCCTTTCTTCTGTGCTGTGCCTGCCCGCTGCCTTAGTGGGGTGAACAGATGCAGTCACACACCCCGTGCCTGGCACAACAGGGATGTCACTCTTCAGAATAAATGTAGTCAGTCACCATCAGCACCTGTCTGCGTGGCTGCTGTCCATGGGCAGAGCATGGGAATGGCACTGCACGACTTGGCTTGATCCTTTCTTGTCCAGGGAGCAGCTTTGCCTATTCTTTGATCTTCATATTCTTTATTGAAGTTTGAAATGTGTAAAATATTTCTGCTTCTGGCTGCTGAGACACTTATGCAGAGAGTATAAGGCAAGAACGTCCTGTGAGGTAGCAGTAATTAAAATTCGTCCTCTTAGAAGAACTGAATTTTCTGAGTTGTAAAACTCCATTACTTTTGAAAAGACTCAATGTCTTGCCCTCAACATCTCAACCTTTGGTGGTGTTATCTTCCTTAATTATAGTATACCAGAGTTACTATTCACTTTTAAGTGACCTGAGAAGGTGCTAAGCGGTTCTTTCTCCTGATAACTAATTGGCCAGTTTTGTCAATGTAGATGCACTGTTGAGTAAAATAACACCGGGTTTGGGTATGACTCAAGGACTGTCCTCAACTGCTTCAGACACATTTGCTGATGTTTTTGCATGACTATTTTAGAATATTGTATCCATTAGTAATGGGTCTGTGTCACTGCATGTCTCGCTTTGTTTTTGCTAACACGTATCAGAGGGACGGGCATCAGAGGAAGCCCTTCTCAGTCCCTGTGCCCTGGGGCATGTCATTTTTCCTGTTGTGCATTTAACTTTTTTTGGCAGTTTTCTGCACGCTCAAACGTTAATCTGTGCTTCATCCTGTCACAGCTGTCTTTCATTTCACACGTTATGCATGTGAAAAGTGAACATTATATGGCTCTATGCAGATATTTACTATATGTATTTTGATGTATTGATTAGTAGTGCTGTATTAACATTTTAATAATATGATGAATGTAGTCTTGTAGTTAAAAGGTAACTTTTGTAGTTAAAATAAGAACTATGTAAGTGGGATTTTTTTAAAGAAAGGAATGAGGCACTCACACCAGATAGCAGCCACAAGACACCTAAATCTTTCAGAGAAAAGGAATTTATTGTTCTCTTACCAGAAAAAACTGAATTCTTCCTGCCTAGATAAAGATTGAAGGTGCCTTAGGATTAGGAGGAAGAAGTTGACGATGACCAGACAGAATCCTGTATTTGAATGGAATTTATGCATCATGTATGAAGTGTATGAATTTGCAACAGGCTGTTGCTTTTAAGGGTTAATCCTCTGTTAACGTGGGTCCTTTTTCGGGTTTATTTTGCCCAGAAAAGGTACCCAGACTGTCTGTAACACTTTCTCTCTATTGTCTCATATTGTCCTGATCCAAATTGCCCAAATTATTATTACTCTAATTGTATTACTATTTTTATAACCATTTTATTAAATTTTTAAAATTTTAAAAAGAAGTGATTGCCATTTTTCATAATGCACATGTACACGTGCACCCCAGCACAGGAGTCAGCAGTGCCCTGGGGCCAGCAGGGAAATCCCTGTCCTGGGGACATCAGGCCCAGCATTGCTGGCCAGGCCTGGGAGGGGATTGTCCTGCTCTGCTCTGGGCTGGGGTGGCCTCACCTTGAGTATTGTGGTCACCAGAATATAAAGAAGATATGAAACTATTGCAGGGTATCCAAAGGAGGCTGTGGGGATGCCGAAGGTCCTCAAAGGTGTTAAGAAAATTAATCCACAAACATCAGAGGTTTACGTCCAAAAAGGAGACAGAGGAGTCCTTTTTCTTTATTTGAATAAAGGGAAAGGCCATGGGGCATTCCCCTGGGATCTCTCCAATTTTTGGAGGACACAGCCTTCTTTATATCCCAATTTCCAGTCACATTTCCCTTCTCTCTTTCTCCCTTGGCTGAGGTTCTTGAGAGGTTCAGACTTCTCAATACACCTGATACCAAAGATTTCCCTCTAAGGTATAACCCTCCCTTTAATTTTAAATTTCTTATGGAATTTAGGGTTTTTCCCCATTATTTCTTTCACCTTTCAATGTCTAATTTAATTTATCAGCAAACCTAAAGTTTATTTGTAAAAGCAAATATCTTTTTCCATTCATCAATCAGTGGAATCCTTCCCATTGTTTCTTTTATATCTCAGTGCTAGTTTTATCTACCAGCAGACCCACAGCTTGTTTGTAAAGACAAATCTGCCATTCCTCTCAAGGGGCATGGGAGCAGCTGAGGGCCCTGGGTGTGTTCAGCTGGAGGGGACTGAGACCCATGGCAGCTACAGCTTCCTCAGAAGGGCGAGAGGAGGAAAAACACTCATCTCTCCTCTGTGGGATTGTGAGAAACAGCTGCTCACTTTGAAAATTTAAAAAGGTTTATTAAACCTTGACAAAAATACAACAAAAGGACTACATAAGGAAAATTTCACAGCGCTGAGAACTGCCCCTCATGAGTACTACGTGACTGGTTCATCTTCAAGATGGATGCTCAGTCTTTTATACCCTGGGGGTTGCACCAGCCAGCCCTGGCCCCTCCAAAGTCTGTCAGTGAGCTCTTCTGTGCCATTTGTCAGTGCAGATTGCTTTCTTGTAACTGGATTGGAGGGCAGCTGTTGTCTTGCCCCAGTGACAAGTTCTTCCATCCCCAGCTGCCCCATGCCAGGGACACATGTGCAGCTTCTTCTGCTTGTCCTAGACAGCCCAGGCTGATGGCAGCAATACAGAGAGGGGGGAAAGGGAACTGTGGGGAGAACAGAGGACATCTAAACTACAATAACATCACTATACATCAATAAAGCTTCTCTTAATATTCACACAATATTCATCCCTTAATTGTGAGAGCTAATCCTCTCATTATCCATCTGTAACAGGATGGGGACAGCACCCAGGGAATGCTGGAGAGCAGGGACATGGGGAGGCTCAGGCTGAGATCAGGGAAAGGTTCTGCTTCCCCCAGAGGTGCTGGCACTGCCCAGGCTCCAGGGAATGGGCACAGCCCTGAGGCTGCCAGAGCTCCAGGAGGGTTTGGACACCAGGGATGAACAGGGGGGATTGCTGGGGGGTCTGCAGGAACAGGAGCTGGACTGGGTGATCCCCCCAATGGGTCCCCTCCAACTCATCATCTTATGTGATTGTGTGATCTCTGTCCTCTCAGAAATCCACCCCCACAGACACCTCTAATTCTCAACCCAGACTTTCCAGGCAACCAAGGGGGCTTCAACACCGAAAACTTTGCAGAACTCCCATGTAATAAATGGGAAGAAAATAACAAGAAAGGGCAGCTAAGATCATCTGGCTTCTCCACAGAACAACAGTACAAGGTGATATTGCAGATGAAAATTGAGCAATAATGTTGGGGAGCATTCCCCACAGGGTTAAGGGTTGCATTCCATTTCCATTCCCATTAAATCTTTGTTGTGGGATAAAGCTGTGAAGGTGGGTGTCACCTGAACTGGTGCTGGTGGCACCTGAGCACTGGGAGCTGCAGTGTCACCCCCACTTCCTGTATTTATTCATTATCTTCTTTCCTGTAGGCCACAAAGTAACTTTGAGAACAGCCAGATTTTAACTAAGTCATTCAAAAGAAAGACAATAATGATCTTTCACATGAGATCAGGGCCCACATCTGCCTATGTTGCATCATTTAATTGCCTTTTCCACCTGCCTTTTGGAATGAAACTAATTAATGCTCTTTTCTTACATGGCTCGGTCTGATATTAAGGAGCTCAACATTCACATGGATGACTAAAATTAAATAATCAGTCTGTAAAAAAGATATGATTAATTAATAAACTTTGAATAAAACAATTCAGTTTTGCTTTTAGAGAGCATTTTACAGTTGGATATTATGAGGGCAAAGGACACAATAGTACGTGCAATAAAATTGTGTTGAATTCCACTTCCTCATTTATCTTTCTCCCTCTCTTTTGTTCTCTTTGTAATAAAAAGATTATTTAATTTAATTAAAGTTAAGAAAAGTACCTAATTCAAGTAGGTAGGCTAGAGGTTCCTTCTCTTCCACTGTGAAATATCAGTGTGAAACCATCATCAGTTGACACTTTTCCTTTTCAGAAAAAGTTACCTGGCTTCTACCTGCCAGTTGCAAAACCTGCATTTATATTTCTGTGTGAGTAAGCTTTCTGAGCTATACTTTATTCAAGTTTATGTATCAGTTGTATCATATAGAATCCTTACATTAAATGTCAACCCAATCGTATTTGGCCTGTGCTGTTACCCTTGTTTTAAAACCCCACTGAAAGAAATTGTCTTCTCTTTTTCAGGGGAAAAATATCTTATTTCCTTCCAGACTAGAAAGGGTCCCCTTGACTTTCAAATTGCTGCAATAGGCAGGGCTGCAGTCAGGTTTGTACCAGTTCTGTCACTCAGTAACATTTAAGCCTGTCAGCTGAGTACCATGTACAAATGCTAAATGTGATGGATTTGTTTTCAAAACATTTTTTTAAAATAAGGAAAAGGTGGAGTGTGCTCTTCACTGAAGCTTCCCTGTGAATTTTAACACACTGTGGTGTAAATCTAAGAAGCTTTGGTGCCAAGGGTCTAAATAGAAGCTGGTGTGCTCAGTAAAGGTTGTTTGTTTTAAACAGACAAAAAATGTATGATGATAGATAGAAAAATGTGAATTATGTGTGTGTTTAATGCATTTTCATATTCAGCTTGTGGCTTAAGAGTCACTACAGGACCTTTCCCCATTTGATCCATACCCCCACGACATCAGTAGGAGCATTGTTTTGATCAGACATATTTCTTAAAGCATAGCCAACATTGGAAACAATTAACTTTTTCTGATTTAGACTGGTACCTAAATCATGTGACCACTTCAATCACAGTTTTAAGGCTAGAAATCAGTGGATAAGATGCAGAGAGACATTAGCAGATGAGAAGGATTGCAACCCATTTGAATTTCTGCTTATAATGTGTTTGCAACTTCTGGAGCTGCTCTAATGTTCAGTGTGTATGCAATTACTTCTGACACTGAAGGGAGAAACTGCCCTTCATGAATTTTAATCCAATGGCCCTTTGGATTCTCCTCAGCAGCTTTTCACTGTCTTTTGTTGTTAAGGCAATGCAGACATATTTGAGAAGTGGTATTCACAATACATTTTAAGAGAGTGTACTGCTTGAAAAGGTTACTGGGAAAGTTAATTTACATTTGGAAAGCTAAACAAAAAACAGTTAAAACCCCCCAACTTTTGCAAACTGTACGTGACATAAAAACATCTCACTTTTGGTGGAAGATTTATTGATCCACCATTGATTAATTTAAATGATAACGCTACAAAAACTTAACAATAAGCCAAATTTCCAATGTTTTATTGCCAAAGTTGAATTCCTGGCTAGCAGAAAAGGACTTAATGCTGGGGGTGAGACACTGTGGCTTAAATAACTACTGTGAAGCTAACAGCTTGTCTGCCATGTGCTGCATCACTGAATGGGGCAGTGCCTGAGATTTGGGGTTTTACCTTACTGTTCAGAAGAAAGAAACCTTCTAATTAGTTGGGAACATAAATAGCTCTATGAGAAAAGCCTGAATTTTATGATCTATGATCAATCTGTTGTGCAAAAAAGAGATGTGCTTAGATAACCAAGACAATAAAAAAAATGTTTGTTTCAGAATAGAGGGCAGAAAACTTTCAGATAAGTTCTCTGAATTGTTCAGCAATCCAGAGAACATCTTTTATTTATTGAGATATTTCTGTATGTATTGGTGCATCACAATGAAGCTCACAGTGTACAATGATACCCTTTTATATATTTGTTAGTGTAAAGGTGGTTGTGGGTTGTTTAGTGAGCTGCTCCTTAGCTATTCCTAAGGACAGAATTCCTGGAGATCTGGCACTGGATGTTTAATTTTCTGCAAAATACAGCACACAATTTACCTGGTACTCTTTGGAAGAGTCTGTGCTACACCTTTAGCCTCAATCTGTATTTCATCAGCTGCTCCTTCAATGAGAACACAGATACTTTGAGGCTGACACATCTTATGTGACTGTGTTTAAAATGCTGTAAAACACATGGCCACCACCAGCTTGACATTCTTGACAGTAAACCTCATGTTTTTCATGCAGATCTTGGACTCCTCAGAGTAAAACTCAAGATAAAAAGGAAGAACATTGTGTTCATTAAAAATATTTTGGTCAGTCTCCTGAAAGACTCCATGAAGATGTATATTACTCTTTTTTTCTCTAGACCTTTCTTTCTTGCTTTGCCAGTAGCCATCAGATGAGACAGAATCAGTAATAAAATTCTGAAAATTCTGAATTCTGAATAGACTGTTGTGACCACATCATGTCTGATGCTTTATGTGACAACACAGCCTAAATATCATCATGCATTTGGGGCCCAGTCTGATTCTTTGTGTGACAGAGATGAGTTTCAAGTGCCATCAAGTTTATTAAACCAGACTGAAAGAAGTTTAGCAGACATAATCCTCTTTTTTTTTTTCCCCCCCACCAAAGTTTTAACAAGCATGTTTTTCCTGCACAAATTCAGGAGCAAGCAGCTAACTCCCAGTGGTTTCAAAGCCATGGGAATTAAGCAGGTGCTTAAAGTTAATGAGGTACTTAATTGCTTTGTAGAACCAAGATGGACTGTTGCATTGCAGGTACAATGAGAAATTGTCCCTGCTTTCCTTCCTGAGCAAGAAAATTTTTAAGAATAAAAATCTCAGTTGCAGGCCATCTTTTCACCATTTATGTATAATTTCATGTTTGAAAATCGTAATGTTCTGTTGCAATCTGGGTGGGTTCTGTTGCAGCATCATTAAAACCATTCAGGCTTGATACAAGGATTTGATAAATTTTCTAAATAGCATGACTGAAACCACAGAGAGCTGAGTAATGCCTGAGCAGTGTTTTAGCAAAACACAGTCAATGCCAAGTCACACAGAGCAGAAAGTCCACAGCAGTGAGGTGAATGGATCACAGGAACAGACTTTCATCCTGACAGATGGGGCATATTGTCCCAGGGGAATGGACTGGGGAGAGGGAAAGCACTGATGGCTTGAATCATGAGTGTATTTTTGTTGGAAGGAGACATTTTTCACCCAAGAGACAACTTTGCATATGGATATGTTACACCAGATTTTAGTTGGTGAAAATCTGGTCTAGTTCTTGGCACACATAGTCACACCCTGGCTGGCCATGGCCTTTCCAGGTGAGACAGGATGCAAGGAACCTTACCAGCATCATTTTTTAGATCAGATACAAAGCAGGGGGAGTATTTATTTCTGTCAGAAAACAACGTGGCTGTAGCTGTGGCTTGCTACTGTGCAACAGCACAGCACTGAGAGGCAGTGCAGAAATTCACCTTGGATCATTTATACTGCATTTGTGCTCTAAATCTTGCCCTAATGGAAATCATTTACTCTTCTGTGCTGGGTTGGGCTGAAGCTGATTTTCCTGAGTAGCTGTTCCAGTGCTGTGGTTTGAGTCTGGGATCAGAATGTTGGTAGCACAGGGATGTTGCTGGGCAGGACTTATAGAGAGGCAAAGTTTCCAGCTCCTCCAGCAAGGGGGCAGGGGGGTGTTATAGATGGATAATGAGATGTTTGGCTCTCTCAATTAAGGGATAACTATTGTGTGGATATTAAGAAAAGCTTTAGTGATGTATAGTTATTGTAGTTAAGATGTCCTGGAGTCAAGAGGAGACACAGCCAGGACAGGTGTCCCCAACCACCCAGGGGACATTCCAGACCATGTGGCTGGAATGAAATGGGGAGGGAAAGGAAGGAAGGGGTGATGTTTGGAGTGGATGTGTTTGTGTTCCTGAGGAAGCCTTCCATGGGCTGTGGCCCTGCTCTCCTGGCGTGGCTGAACCCCTGCCTGCCCGTGGGAAGCAGGGAATGAATTCCTTGTTTTGCTGTGCTTGTGTGCATGGCTTTTGCTTTGCTATTAAACTGTTCTTATCTCAGCCCACGAGTTTTCTCACTCTGGCTCTCCTGCCTTTCCCCCACACCCCAGCATGGGGGAGTGAGTGTGGCAGTGAGGACTCGGGTGCTGGGGAGGTCAAACCAGGACAGTTAAACCACAAATGCTCTTTCATGAACGTGGCCAACATCTGTTACATTTCTTCATCTTTAAAGCAGAGCAATATTTTATTTTGCATGCTAATGTTTCTTGTGGCAACAAAGACCCCACTTTAAGAGAGAAGGAATTTTTTACTTTTGTGTCTCAGAGTAACTTTAAACTGTTTGTGTTATTTCTGTTTAGAATAATTCCAGAGGTGTGTCTATTTATCTTCTGCATTAAAATTCAAGAAAAAGGTTTAGCTTTTGGCTTGCCTTGGGGGCTAAGCTGTGCAGCAGACATGCTTCTCTGAGATAATTTGTTTTCTAATTGCCATTCGTTTGCTGAAATACAATTAAAGTTATTGCTCTAATATTAACATCAACATCTTGATTGCCTTATCAGAGTATGAATATGTATTTTTCTTACTCTGCTTGGAGACATCTTTCACTAACTTTCTCTGAACATGTAGCTCTTAATTAAAGAGAATTTTTAATTCAGATGTAACAGTACTTTTCCAACAACTGTTGCCAGTTGGTTGGAGGGTCAGACCTTAAATTGGAGTCCAGACTTTTATCAGGCATCATTATAACATCAGGGCACGTGTTCACCTGGAATATCTGAGCCTTTGGATCAGCCCTCACAAGTGATCCCATCTCTGTGCAATTGCCAGAATTCAGTGTGCAAGCAGGCAAATCTGAGGCAAACAGAGATTTCATTACAAGTGGAATATGGTGAGGAGCTGGGAAGGCACTGAGCTTTCACTGGGTCTGTCTGAGGGAGAAAGGGGCACTCGGGCCACAGGAGGAGAAGGAGAATTCTCACTCCCAGAGCAATAAGGAGGGAGCTCCTTGGCAGCTCCCTCACTGTGGGTCTGGGCTAGAGAATCTCTTATGGGCTATAGTCAGACCAGAATTAACAAAAGAGAATGAGCACAGCTTTATTTTTAAATTAGTCTTTATACAATCCTTTACCTTGGCTTTTTTTTTTTTTTTTTTTTTTAATACTTCTTTACAAAGATGTTTAATGAACAGGATTCTTTCAATCAGTAAAAGCAGGAGAATGTTCCAAAATAGTTACATAAATGAACAGGCCACTTGGGATGACAAAAACCAGAGATATAGTGAAGAAGCAGTCCCATTTGGTGATGAAATTTTCTTTTTCACTCTAAGAGATTCTTTTTAAAATCTTTTTTTCTCATTTAGTAATTTTCCTTTTATGATAGCATATCTATTTCCCATACCTCATTAGCTTCTGAGCACATATGAATATCCCACTGAGTTACATTGAAAATTATTTTTTTGAATATGATAGAAATGCAAAATTGAATCCTACTTTACAAAAAATAATAATGAAATTGACATTTATACTCTAGCGAATTGTTCTTGAAAATGAATTAAGTGTATAATAATCAGCAAAAAATTAATTTTTAATTTGTATCCTGCAGGGGTTAATTGATCCATGTTATAGAACTTGGTGTTTCAAAGCTGCAATGTGATCTTCAGTGGGCTTCCAGCAGATCTCAGGTGGCAGGGATCAAGTGTGGGTTTGCTTTCTCTGGGGCAAATGTTGCTGCAGGTTGTCACACTAAATGTGTCTGACAAGGAGGGTGACCATTGAGTAGAACCAGCTCTTTGGTTTTCCCCAGATTTCCTTTTTCATTTCAAACTCACATGTAGCTTTAAATTCCTTTTCAGACTGGCTTTTATACCTTAATGAGCCATTAATTCAGTTCAGAGTCACTCTGCAGATTAGGGTGCCCAGAAATTAGTACTCTGTTAAATACACTAACACATGTTTATGTGGGGATTTATTCCATGAATAGGAAATCATCAGAATTACTACACATCCAATAGCTGGATCAAGGATTTTGCTTTTTGGTGAAGTGTGGATTCAAGCAACAAAGAAGAATTAACCTACAAATAAAATCCATGATATTTAAAAGATGTGCTGCCACATTAATTGTGTGGTATGGGGATGGATTTCCAAGCTCAAAATGCTGGGATTTAATATTAATAATATGAGTCTATCATAGCAGGCTTCAGCTGAGCTCTTATGAAAACAAGTCCATTTAGCAGTAGTGGTTGTTTTGGGGAAAAAAAAACCAACAAACCCATGCTGATAGTCCTTGGAGAGATTTTTCAATTAAAAAACCACCCAAACTGCTAGAAATAATCTGCTGTGATGAAACTCTTAGGATCACTACATCTCCTTGTACGTGCAGCAATTGTGGATGTTTTTTATGAGTCCCACTATGATAAAACACATAACACTTGTTTAGAAGTGTACAAAGAAGTAACTACAAACCTTGTAGAGCATGCAAGCTCTTTCATGTTTCAAGGAACTCTCAGTATTTCCTGCTATGCTGTCTCATGTTTGGAATTGCCTAAAGTGCCTTTTTAGTGCATAGATGCTGCATAAAAATCAGCTTGCCTCATTGATTTCAATGAGCAGTTCCAAGGTCAAATGTTATTCAGCTGTAAAATTATCTATTACATTTTTTTACTAAGGGAAAGCATCTGAGTACTGAAGGACAAGATAATAGTCCATTTACTGAATGCAAAGGATTGCCTTTTGTTTGTTCAGCACATCCTTACTACAGGGATGTGCCTTGCTTCTCAACTTCTATTTATAGCATTGCAAACCTTGGGGTGATCACCAGTTGTGAACAACACATCGTTAGAAACACGGGGCTGTGGTGGAAACGGAGCTCTTGATATATCACAAGTGTATGCAGAATAATTAGAACTAGGAGATGGGAGGAAAGCTTAAGATTTCCTGAAAATTGCCTAAAACAAGAAATAAAATCAACCAACCAAAAAAGGAGCCATTAAAACTAATGTGTGGCCAGGAGATAACGTGGTAAGTTGTTTTTTAGAGCAATAGTCAGTGCATGTGGGGGAGACAGAGTGAACTCCTTTAATTCCACCTAGAGAAAACTGACATTTTCCAACCAATCATCTTTTTCAGGGGTATGTCTGAGCTTTTATTTTTCAAAGTATTTTTCTTCAGAGGAGAAAGAATATAATTTGTGTTTTTTTTTTTTTTCCAAATGATTTAGCACAAAGCAAATTTTCTTTCTTTGTTTAAATTTTATCTTTACATTAGATTATTTTCACGACGAAAATTCAGGCAGTCTTACAAGCACAGAAGTGATGCTCCGTGCCCATGAGTTGAGGCAGTAAAAGTTTTGGCAGAGCACACTCCCTCTGGAAGCCAAGCACTAATAGTCTGTGTGCAGGTGATGCTAATATGTAAGAAAGGAGTAAGTCCTTCTCCTGCCTCCTAGCTGGAGACTGTGCAGTTCAGAGAGTGAGACTGAGAGAGCAAAACCCCACCAGGCAGATCAGCAGGGGGGAGAGAAAGCTCCTCAAAGTCTAAAAGGTATTTTCCTGTAATGTGCTACTCACCTGTTCCCAAGTCAGGAATGAGATCTTGCTTTCAACAGGAAAAACTCCTCGGTTTCATGTGCTCCTGTCTTCCCTCATTAAGGGATACTTGGCTTGCTCAATCTCTCTCATTAAACCCCAGTCAGAAGACTATGATAATTTAAGGATTTTTTTTTTTTTTTAGGAATCCTGCTAAATTGGAGGTGTCCCAGCTCTGCAGCTGGTGCAGCCAGGCTGCTGCAGAGTCTGCCTGAGCAAGGCTGGGCTCAAATCACTGCAGCCTCCCCTGTACAGAGCTGTGGTCAATAGCTGATAACAGAACTAAACCACTCAGGTTCAGCGGCTCAGTGTCCTTTCCTGGTGCAAACTCCCTGCTTGCTTCCAATAGGAACCTCCATTTCCATTACTTAGTTCTCCAGCTAGATTGGCCACAGAAATTCAATAGCAGCTGCTGATGCTCTTTGCACACAGAGACATCCCCATCTTGGAGATAAGGCACTGAGATACCCATTTTCATGTGAGCAATTACTCGCTCACCTGGTGACTGTAAAAATGCTTCCAAATAAACTGTAACATATTCCCTGCTATTGCACCACTAGTTCCCACGGGGCCCCACAGATAACACAGATGTGGCAGGATAACTGGCATTCTTTTATAATGTAGTAAAATAAATTGTGTTTTTATAGGATGGCCTTAATGTACAGTAACACAAAATTCTTCAGAGAGGCATCAACAGTAAACTGGAGTTAAAAGGAAAATTTTACAGAGGAGTTGCTGAGGTTGTTGAGTTTTCAGGGGATGATGAGGTGTGTGACTGGACTACCAACATGAGTTAAGACAAGTGAAAGAGTAACTGAAAATTATGAGGCATCTTAGCTAAACTGAATGATTTTCATGCCCTTATTTCTGTGATTAAGATTTTATCCATTAGCATACAATTTGTCAGCCTAGGCAGACCTAATAGAAGAATAGTTACAGCTCTGTATGCTCAGTAAGATGTGGAGAATGGATTATATAATTTATCTAGCTCTTTCTTGACAACAGTTTAACATTTATTACAGTGGTCTGCACCGCAATATTTCTGTCTTGACATTCAAGTTATGACTTCCGTAATTTTATCATAATTGTTCTTAACTCTTTCTCTGAGAAGGAATCAGCAGTACCCAATCAGAGCAGAGGTGAGGTAGGGAGCGAGAACTTTTATCAGCTTGTCTGATTGTTAGCAATAATATTATTTTTCTTTTTTTCTGTGACTTTACCACGTTTATACCATTTGAGCAGCACAGCAACATCAGCTGCAGTGAGGAGTGCATTGCCTCAGCAGAGGAAGACATCCTCAAGCAGTCTGAGTGCTGGAAAGCTCACCAGTCATTTTGATCAGACTCCCAACCCAAAAGAATATCAAATTATAACCTCAAAAAGGGAATGTTTCTTAGGCTTGAGTGGAAGAGGAGCTGAAAGTTTGAAAACAACTTCCAAATGGAAACTTGGAAATGCTGTTCTTGCTTAGTTATGTAATGTTCTTACCTGCTTCTAAAAGTGCCTCTTTGGAAACACCAGAGCTCTGGAGCTCCCCATTTATCTACAAATTGTTTTTATTCATCATTAATGCCATTGTCAGAACTGTCCCAGCTCAAGGAGCAGATGCATACTTCTGTGAGGAACATATAAGAAATTTCCACATAGGTAATACCCAGTTTGAAATGCACTTCTGGGAAAAAGAATTGGATTTTGATAGTGGCTTACTCTTGTTCCTTCAGAGGTCTTCTGGTTTTTGATTGGTTATTTTATCAAACCTTTTCAAGTAGTCGAGGTCTTTAGATGAAGAGTTGTCCTTCATAACTTTCAGTTAATAACATTACTATTATCATTTGAAGAAAGGGTTGTTTTTACAGTTAAATCAATATGCCAGGAAGATCAGAACATAGTGAGGACCCTAATGGCTGCAAAGATTTGGAAGTGGTTTTAATGAACACTCAGCAGGCAAGAAAATACTCTTTTATGTTCACTCCAAACAAAAATATACAAGCTAAAGAGAAAAAAACCAGGCTGCGGCCAACCTTATTATATGAGAAGTGGCTGTGAAATTATTTATTTCATCTAAAGTAAATAAGGCCAATTATTGGCTCTTCATATAAAACACAAGGGAAGTTTTCAGAGGGCTTATGAGGCAAGAACATCGTTTGATGGAGAATTACAGAATCAGCTTACAATTAAATCACAAGGATCATCCAAGTCCAGCTCCTGTCCCTGCACAGGACACCCCAAGAATTCCAGCATGTGCATTGTCATGCTTTATGAAAGAAGCTATTGTTTTCCTCAGAGATAAAGTTCAAGCTGTACCCAAAACCTCAGGGGCTGAGATCCTCTTCTACTTTTACATTGGTCTGGTCTATGTATTTCTACAGTGTTATATAATATATATGGTGTATAACTTAATGCTATATTGCTCACATGCTATCGCTATATTCCATATTCACAGATATTTACCCAAGTTTAGAACATTAGGAAGTGCCTTTACACTGAAAAAATTACTCCAGCTGCCATAGTGAATCAGGTGAAAACACAGTTGAAAATGTCCACCTTATTCCCAGGAATCCTTTTTTAGCTTTGTGAAGAGTCCAAAAATTGTGGAAAACCATCTCTGTGACACTTCTGAAAACCAATTCTGTAATTTCAGAGGTTTTTTTCCATCCCACTTCCTGTGTGCCCTCTAAGAATCTGAGTGTGTGGCAGGCTGGTGTGTCAGGAATGGTTGCACTCAGAATGTGCCTTCTTCCTTTTAACTCTCTGAGAAGTCCCAGCTGATTTAAATGATTTAGTGTCTCACGCCCAGAGGGAAATGAGATGGAGAACAGGATGGAGCAGAGGCTCTGGTGCTGGGCACTGGCTGTGGAAGGGGCACAGGGGGGTCAGGGGAACAGAAAGGATGGGGAAGTACCTCAGACACAAGTTCAAGCCCCAAAAATTGAAAGGTGAGTTCAAGTCCCTGCTCTGCTCTGCACCGTGTCCCTGTGTGCTTCATCTCTCTGCCTGCAAACTGGCTGTGATAGCATTTCCCTTCCCAGGGGCTTACTGGGAGAACAGCTTCATTAAAAAGCACCAGCAACTCCCAAATATTGCAATAGATGCACGAAGAGCAGCAGCATAAAGCTGCTGTCATCTCTGGGCTTAGCAAAGCAAACATATAGGTGTTTTGGGCACGATCTTGTGGTTGGTTTTCTTTTTCCCTAGCAGAAATGTGAAGCTTTTCAACAAAAGCAAACACATGAACATGGAAAAGAAGTTCTCAAACTAGAGTGAAAAAAAAATCTGACTAGTTTGGAAAGCCTAAACTAACATTGTAACATCTGTTTCCTGAGTTATTGATGGAGTCTGTCCTCAGGCTCATGTCTGCCTTCAACATCTTCCAAAGCTTTCTATGTTCTGCGTGGTTTCAGAAGTCAGAAAACAACTGGCTAGCTGTCTTTCTGGAAATATAAAAGTATTCCTCTTAACTTGAAACTTGTATGTGTCTTAACTGTAAAGCAAAACCAGCAAGAAAGGTGTTTGATAATGTTCAAACTCTGCTAACCAAGTGGTAAAATTACTTGTCTTATTTATTAGCACTGTAATAACCTTCCCATACCTCCATTCTCTACAGCATGAGGAAGATTTCAAATACTCTTATTTTTAATGGCAGAGACTAAACCTGAGCATTTATCAGAGGAGAAATAAGTGTCCAATGCTTTCAGTATTATTGCCTATGAATAAACAGGCAAAAAGACTTACTGCTCAGGGTCTGCTATGAACACATCAACTAACCAATTATGCTTCTCACTGAGATATTTTATTTACACTGATCTTTATAGTATCTCCATATCACTTTCTAGAGTGTGTCTATGTCTGCCTGACAGCAACCTGAGAGCAACATCTTACCCACAATGTTCTGCCCCACTCAGGGTGATTTCCCACCTGCAGAGCTGCCCCAGCCTGAGCCAGCCCAGGAGGGACCTGGAGCTGCTCAGAGAGCCCAGAGGAGGCTCCAGGATGAGCAGAGGGATGGAGCAGCTCTGCTGGGAGGAAAGGCTGGCACAGCTGCCATTGTTCAGCCTGGAGAGGAGAAGATCCACGATAACCAAATTGTGGAATTGCCGGGCCTGAAGAGAGCATAAAGAAGGATGGAGAGAGACAATTGCCAAAGGCTGGAGGGGCAGGACAAGATGGAATGGCATTCCACTGACAGAGAATAAAGTTTGATAGGATCCTAGGAAGGAATTGTTCCCTGTGAGGGTGGGCAGGCCCTGGCACAGGGTGCCCAGAGCAGCTGGGGCTGCCCCTGGATCCCTGGCAGTGCCCAAGGCCAGGCTGGACACTGGGGCTGGAGCACCTGGGACAGTGGGAGGTGTCCCTGCCATGGAATGTGATGATCTTCAAGATCCCTTCCAACTCAAGTCATTCTATGATTCTATAACTTTAATGATCTGGGTATTTTGCTGGCCCATCCAGACATGGATCCCAAAGAGCAAAAAGGAGAAATGCGACCGTCATCTTTCCTTCTCTCCAGAATCTGAGAGAGGTGGAGAAGAGAAGTGGATCAAGCTTGGAGTGATGTGGATTCTTGGTCTTCCAGTCTTTCTGTAGGAGACCAGATAAATCTGTCCTAAATTCAATACAATCCAAAATTTAGATACTCTAGAATCTTAGCTAAGCTCTAAGTCTGCATTATCTGACATCCAGTGTGTCAGATTTTCTCGCAGTGATGTTCTCTAGTGACTTTTGGATTTCTACTGAAATATTTAGTAGGCAAGGTTTACAGCAAACACAGTTAAGAATATGGAAACACTTCCTAAAGGCTAATTTTGATCAGTACTAAAATTCTGGAAAAGGTAAAAAAACCTGATTTTTTACCCACTAGGAAAAGATGGAATTCCAAGACATTATCTCACATCTCCTTGTGTCTCCCAATGGCTCCTTGTGTCAGAGGCACAGCCCAATCTGATTATATTGGATACTACTTATGTTATCTGTCAGCTGCTTCATGCTTCTCAGTGCACTGAGCCTGGTGACAGGATAAAAATATTTTCCTATAATGGCAAAAGAGAGAATTGCAGTCATTTGGAAGCTGCAGACTGTTCCTTCAGCAAAAAGATTGGATGCTCAATTTAATTGGTTGTGCTTCACTAGAAAAAACATAGTGCACTCATTAAAACATCAAAACTCTAACTTCCAAGATATCTGCTCCTTTTTTGAATTACAGCATGAGTAGAATATGAGATTTGAAAATATTTCATCATGATTATACTTTTGTAACCACCATTTATAATTTGCAGACAATCTGTGGGGGACAGGAAAGCTCTGGGTATTATTGATTTACACTGTTGAGATCAATGTTATAAGCATATTTGCATTTATAAAATAGATGGAATAGCTATATTCTTGTCCCTGAAGTCCTAAATCTATGTGAAGCTTGTTTTCTTTGCTTCCTTTTTTTTCGCTCTTTATTACAAAAATAGAAAAAAAATCAAAATAAAATGCTAAGAAATGCACAAAGCCCCATCTTCCACTGCTCCAGTGGTTCTGTGGGCAAGGGACACCACACAGGTATTTCATTTCAGCAGTGTAGTCACATCCTCTGTAGGACAACATCCCAGAGTGTTATATGACAAACCATAAAATATTACAAAGACAATGACTGCAGTGGGGGAGGGAAGATTATTTAGAGAAGCAAAGGCTTCATTTGGTTTTCCAAAGCATTCTGTCATGCAGTAAATTAAATATCAGAGGCATGAGTTTCCTCTGGCAGTGCCCTCACACCCCTCAGAAGGGGACAAGTGCTTTTCTAGCAGGGACCCAGCCAAGGAGCCGTTGCTGTAACGAGCATACAGAGCTTTTCCCCACTCATTTTTCATTTTTAATACAACCCAATTTGAATATTATGGTCTCTCTTTGCTCTCCCCCCTTAAATTCCATGGTCAGCACCTGGGAGTGCTGTTTGTGTGCAGGGCTGTGCTCATCTTTCACAAAGAGCTTGGTTGTGTCTAACCAGGGCTGGGAGGGCACAGAATTTGCACCTAAGCTGCCTTTGGATAATCATGGGTTTGGAACCCTGAATATCCTCCCCTTGTCAGATTTTTTGGCTCCCAATTGTTTTCTCTCCTAACACGTTTTGGAACCTTGGGCCAGCTCTAGGAGTAGTTGTGACTTACTGATCTCTCTGCATTTTGTGAATTTTCTGCTTTAGTTCCTCACACCTGAGGAATTCTAAAGGCTATTTGCAATGTTCAGAGAATGAGGAATAACAAATCAGTGAGGTGCTTTATCTACCCAGATTTTTTGTTTGACTCCATCGCCTTCTCCCCCTCCCATTTTCCATGCTTTATAGCATTCAGCTGGATACAAAGTGCATCTGACCATGTATCATTAATCACATTGCAAATTAATTTTGCAAGGGAGACTGGCAATAATCACAAATACATGCACACACATGCACCACGTCTTTACAGCTCCTCTCTCTCAATGTGCAGCAATTTAGAGAAATTGTAGAATCATTCTCTCTTCTTTGTAATAAGGTTCCATTGAAGAGTCTAGAATTAATGAGATTCTTTTGTTGTTCTTTATTGTAAGAAGTTAATTTAGAAGTTAGCAATGAGTAGAAGATGCTTAAGTAATTCTTTCCAACCCCGTGTCATTTCACTTTGTGTTGTGTGACGTGCCTTCATTCAGCTTTGAGTAATCACACTGCCAGAAATTGTCCTGTCATCGTGCACATCCTAACAAATTGTGTCACCTCTGCAAATTTTAACTCCTGGCTGTTCATAGTATTCATCATTTCTTCTGAGTTCTATTGTGAGAGTTGGGGAACTCTAATTGCTAAACTAGAAATCTAAATACTGCCAGGACCTTGCAAAGATCCTCCATACAGGAGTGAATTTCACCAGACTCTCTCCTAGAATATTGATGTTGGGGTCCTTATAATTATTTCCTCAGGTAGTTTCATCTGTGCAGCTCTCTGAGAGTCTTACCTGACCCAGTGCCATTTAATATGGAATTCTGGGACAGCTCTCTGCTCACTCTAAAGCCGTGTCAATCTTCAGGTACTGTTATTTCTTGATCCTCCTTTATATGAAACTGATTCCCTTTGATATCTCTCTGGCATTTTTTAATACAATTTTATTTTCTTTTAGTGTCATCCCCTGGCAAAACAATTTATTTTGTGTTCTGTATGTCTTTTCCCTGGTATAATACTCCTCCAAGCTCTTGTAAACCTCTTTTCTTTTCTTATACATATTCTAAACCCCATTTCAAAAACAATTCCAGCCTATTCCCTTTTCTTTCATCATTGTTACAGTCTTTTAACTTCATTTACTCTTATGTACCCCTGTGTTTGTGAGTGTTTTAGCTCAAGCTTTGATTGCTTTATGCATTTAGAGATTTTATTACAGTGCTTGCTGCTGGAGTCCTGCTATGTACTACCCTCTAGGACATAGCATTAATGCTCAGAAACAATTTTTCTTCTGCATCTTGTCCCTTCATTTCTTTATCCAATTTCCTTTTATCCAACACTTACATGACTTTTCTAAATCTCCAGTTCGATAGCCTCACTTAGAAATCTTCTACTTTTAAGATAAAAAATGAAAATAATGGGGCCATTTTTTAACCAGTAGTTTCGTCAAGTCTGGCTTTCTGCCAAATTTCATTGATTCTCTTTTAATTTTTCTTCTTTATTACATTGTGTGCAAACTGTACTTCTACTGCTATGCCACATTTTAGTGATTCCTTCCTCTTCAGAATTTATATCAAAGTGACTGAAAAGCATGATCATTAACTTTCATGTTTGGTCCTATGTCTTTTTCAAGCCATTGGTTCTTCCTGCCAATTGTTTTCCTTCATTACTATTAATTCTGTATTATATTTGTATCTCCAAAATGCACAAAATGCTAAACATTTGCTGATGTACCTTTCCAAAAGAAACTTTCTCCCTTGCATCTCACAGGTTTGGAATTTCACATCTGATTGTACAACACTGTTACTTGCAGAGCACAGCCCTGAGCTTTTCATTCCAGGTGTGAAGGCAACACCATGGCAGGTGCAGTTTTGGCTAGATCACTGTAAGTAATAAGATTTTTTAGGGTCTGTAAAAGAAAAAATGCTGAAAAAAAAACTGGCCCAGTGTCTTGAAAACTTGTTAATACAAGTGTGAGAGTCACTCAGCTAATGCATGTGCACTCAGTGCATGGTTAAATGCCCACCCATGCAGGGTCGAAATTGGGAATGTTGAATCTCTGGTTGTGTTTTCATAACTTAAAGCCTTCAAGTGGCGACGTCGAGACTGAACTGTATTTCTTATGTGTTCTATAACAAAAGTGTTGTCAGATTTCCGTGCTGAATCTTGCCTTAAGGTCTTTCATCAAGATGGATTGAAAATTGAGGAATTATTCTCTTATTCTCTTGGGAACCTCTTTAAGCAATGGTGAGTTTGTAGGGGTGCAAGAGAGTTTTGATGGCAGATCAGGTGTGGCAGTGAAGGTGTCCAAGGCCAGGCTGGATGGGGTTTGGAACAACCTGGTCTAAGGGAGGGGACCCTGCCCATGGCAGGGGTGGAGTGGGATGAGATTTGAGGTCCCTCCCAACCCAAACCAGGGTTTCTGATTCAATCATCCAACAAACACCTCTGGGAATTTTGCATTTGGTCAGGGGCTGCCTGACATCTCTCCTACTGAACTCTTATTTTAGAATGTTTTTGCCACCACTTTAAAGAGCAAATAGGCCAAGAGGATAAGCTCCAAGTGCAGAGTTTTAAGAGATTAAACAATGTATGTACCTGCATGTTCTGCAAACTGACCCCCAGGGAACTGGAGATTTACCTAACCCCTTGCCTTATGTGAAGCTTTCCAAACACAGCAGGTTATTGTAGGAAAGACACTCACATTTCATCATTATAAAGTCTGTCCAGGAGATTACAAACTCTAAAACAAAGCCTCTTCATTAAAAAAAAAAATTCTCTGTGGGAAACTAATAGGGAATAAAGAACACTTCTTGAGAGAGGAAAATAAAGGCAAATTTGAATTTGTATCTCGTCCTAGTTAACAGTGGGTTGTGATGCAATCTAGAAAAAAAATATCTTTCAAAATGAAATATTCTTGAAAAGTAAAATGATCTTAATAGGCTGGCAATAAATGAAAAGAAAATACTGGATATCTACCTGCATTTTGGGTTTAGGTGACATGATGCCCCATTAAGACCATAAGCAAACCATGCATTCATTTCAAATTCTCAAGGTTAATAAATATTTCAGCAGTACAATATTCCTGTTATTTAGGACATAAAAATTTACCTTTTATACATTAACTACTCTCAATTTCATTGACAAATTGATGAAACTCTTCAGTGAAGTTGAAGTTAGAGGAATTATGATTCCAAAAGTCAACATTTGAAAGGCATGGCAGCCTGTTACTTGTTAAATCCTGCTCTTTTAAATTACAGGGGGAAATCATCTGCCTTGTTTCTCAGCTGCTGTGGAGGAACTGCTGTTGGAACATGAGCATTTTAGAGGATGGTAATTGCTCCTGCATACAGAATACATCTCCTGAGCTCTGTGTCTTGCAGAAGAATGCAAGAAAGTATAATGGGCATTTTACTGATACCTGCAAAGGCACTGAGATGGGCTCTTGTCAGGGGGAATCATTTTTTCAGGTGATTGCTCACATAGAGATGAATTCCAGCAGGATCCCACATTCAATGAGCCCATGTCAGGCCTTTGTGGAAGGCCTAACCAGGGTTGTAGTGGAATTATTCCTGTAAATTTGAATAGGATCAACCCAAAGGCTTTTTGGATCTCAATTTTTTTCTTCTTCATTTTTCTTTTTGCCTTAGGATCCCCTGGATGACTGACTAGAGGCCTGAGACAATTAGGGACTAAAAGTGACACTGAAGAGTGACCAAATAGCAGCCCTTGCAACACTTGTCCCAAAAAGGTTTCTTTTTATAGCTATGAAATATTTTGGTCTCAGGTTTGTCCACAGCCCATCTACCATGCAAACTTTACTTTCTTGGTAGCCTTACCGTGTTGTAAGCACACACAATTAGCAATAATTATCAGCTTCAGATGATAATCTGGGTCTAGCAGTTGAGGTGCAGCTTCTTAAACTGCACCTCAGGATGTGTTCATCCTTAGGACAGGTTTCAAGCAGCCCCAGAAGAGGGAGGAAGGGGGAAAAAATGATCCCAACAGTGAGAGAGGAATCTGCAGGAGCCAAGCCCTGGTGGTGGAGGTGGGGAAGTCTTGGATTTGTTGTTGCTGAAATGGCTCCCAAGGTATTAAAAGTTTTTTCTGAGCCCCATGCTTGAAGAAGAGGTCAAAATTCCTCAGCTCTTGTTCTCAAGGTTTATTTTCTCTTATCTATGACATTCTTTCTCTGACCTGCTGAGATCTGTCCAGCAGGTCAGGTTGTGGCACAGTCCCTGCCCTTGGGGTGGTATTGGCTTTTATACCAAAAACTATGTGTACTTTATTTACAATAATTTTCAAATACCTATTACCTATGTTAGACAGTCTGTCTCTACTCTAAACCAATCCAGAAGTGCCACCATCACAGCAGAAGATGGAGGACAAGAAGAAGAGGAGAAATCAGAACATGCCCAAATCCCTCCATCTTTCCTCCTGAACTCCCATTCTAAAAACCTCAAAATTCTACTTTTTCACCCTGTGGAAAATTCACAATCATTCTACTCAAACCCCTGTGGCTTGTAACTCCTCACGCAAAGTTGATCATTGTTTCCATGGGCTAAAATCAAAGGCACAGGTGTCTATGACTCCATGCCAAGGTCTCTGAGCCCCCTGCCAGGGTCTGGAGTCCTCCAGGGCAGCCAGAGGAATGTCCTGGGTTCTGACAGGGAAGCTGAAGGAGAACAGATCCAGAGGAATGTCCTGGGTTCTGACAGGGAAGCTGAAGGAGGAGAGATCCAGGGGAATGTCCTGGGTTCAGGGAAGCTGAAGGAGAACAGATCCAGAGGAATGTCCCGGGTTTTGACAGGGAAGCTGAAGGAGGAGAGATCCAGGGGAATGTCCTGGGTTCCGACAGGGAAGCTGAAGGAGAACAGACCCAGAGCTGGCAGAGGAGCAGCCCAAGGCTGGAGCCCTCCTTTGGCTCCTGCTGGAAGCAGAAAGAGCCAGGGATGTCCAACATCCCTGCTCCAGAGGGTGTTGCCATAGTAATGTGCTGGAGGAAGCCTGATATGCAGATTGCAGATGAGCTGTAGGATAGAATCTATCAATGGTGAGCCATGAAAACAAACAAACTGGAAATCCAGCCTGGCCTCTGTCTGTGCATGCGGCTGTGTTGGTGTCACTGTGTACCCTGGCAGCACAGGAGAGGTGAGGAGATGGACCCAGCCTTGGCAGCACCAGGAGCAGCCCCAGTTGTCACTGCTGTCCCCTCCTTGGGCTCTCTGCCCCCAGCCCAGTATCCCCAGCCCACTTCTCCCCCATTTCACTGAGGTTTACCTTTGGAGAGCAGTGATGTCCCTCCTTGCCACGGAGAATTTTTATTACACCCTTTATCCCAATCAACTCCTCCATTTTTCACAGGCTTTCTCACTTTTTCTAAATTCATTTTTCCTACTGATTGACTCCCTCCTTCCTCTCCAACTAATCTTGTTTCATTTTTTTCCTTCACTGTGAGGAAGACGTTGCCAAAACGTCACCTCTAATCTTGTTTCCCATTTCTAGCATGTAATTTATTAATCCTCTCTCTCACTTTTCTTCCCTTTTATTGAGCAGTCTACATGCTAATACAGCTCAAGTTTTATTTTCAGATTGTCAAATAAATAATTTCCCAAGCCTTAAGAGTAGGGGAAAAATAAGAGCTTTGAAATAATGATCAACCCTGTCTTTTGCCGAGGCATTTGCTTTTAGATCTATACAAATCACCTTCTTCAGGGATAATATAGCTGTCCCATATCAGATAAATTAATTATTGGGTGGGGTATTGAAGAAGCTAAGGTGAAAATACAGCCTTTGTCTGATTGATAAAGACCAACTACACAGAACCTTCACATTGATATAACTCTAGTCCCTTAAGTATAATATTCCTCTCCCCATTCCTTAACTCTGTGTTGTTAGGTGTTATTGGGAGAGGCTTTTTAATTTTTTCTCTTTCTTACTTTGATTTCAGTAAGAGTTTTCCTTGGCATCTTGCATTGGTACACTGATAAGCTGTTCTTGGCTTTGTGAACACTTGCACTTGATCTCTAAGTCAAAATGAAAGAGAGAACTGTCAGTCCTTTCCTCAGCAGAGATGAATGACCATTAAACACAAGCACAGTTTGGTCTTGCTGTCAGGTCTGCTTTAAAGTGCAATGTTATATTTACTGATGGATTTTTACTATTGCTGTGTTCTGTGACCGTGTTCACAGGGGTTTTGGGATGAGGGAGGAGACGAGGATCTGACTCCATGTTTCACAAGGCTTGATTTATTATTTTATGATATAAATTATATTAAAACTGTACTAAAAGAATAGAAGAAAGGATTTCATCAGAAGGCTGGCTAAGAATAGACAAAGAAAGAATGATAAAAAATGTTTGTGGCTTGGACAGAGAGTTGGAGCCAGCTGACTGTGACTGGCCATTAATTAGAAACAACCACACGAGACCAATCACAGATGCACCTGTTGCATCCCACAGCAGCAGATAACCATTGTTTACATTTTGTTCCTGAGGTCTCTCAGCTTCTCAGGAGGAAAAATCCTAAGGAAAGGATTTTTCATAAAAGATGGCTGTGACAACGTTCAATGGGAAAAGGATCTTCACTTGCCAGTTTACCCACTGTGCTGTCCTCTCAGAGCCTCAGAGGTCGTGGATGCCCTTCTCATTTTGTGTGCTGTGCCAAATGTGAGCTCACATTTCCCTTACACAAATTAGTGCTCTGCTCACTGGAACCACTCACTCATGTTCCTTCCATGGATTCAGTGCCCAGGTAAGCACTGAATGGAGCAGCTGTGCCAGGAGCCACAGAGGTGCCCTGTGGTGCTCAGTCAGCACCCAGGAGAGGAGCCGGGGAAGCTTCATGTTCTGTGCACTGCCTGTTTATGGCAGACAAGGTCTTTGTTTGATGCCTCCCTTGGCTGTGCCCGTGTCAGATGAAATACCCAGCCTGTACCTCCCAGCTCAGTTTTGTGCCTCGCTGCTTGGTGTCTGCAATATTTTGTCAAACATTCTCAAACAGGATTTGGTGACAATCTAAATGATTTAGAGCTTTGTGATGAATGCAGGGTTTAGTTTACAATTGTGTGGCTAAAATGCCAATGTCTCTTTGCAGCTCTGCTGTAGGTGTCTGACAAGGTACAGTTCAGGCCACATTTCACTCCTTGGAGTTCCCAAGTGGCGGTGCCAGCTCACAGCCAAGCCTGGTGGATCTGTCAGATCTCTGCCACCCCAGTGGGCTGAGTGCCCTGCTCAGAGCTGCAGCTTGCTCTAGACAGCAGGGCACTCAGGAATTAAGCAATAATTATTGAAGTCTTTCTGCCTTCCCAAAGTCATTTGTGTTTTTCATCCCACATGTGGGCAGAGATGCTGTGTGAAATTTGCAGACTCAACAGATTCTGCAGTAATTCCTGCTGGAGTGTGACAGCACACATGGATCTGGGAATTGACTGCAGATCACAGACATATGATGTGTTCAGATATGAACAGTCAGGAATTTGTGGGCTCTGCTAGGGATATTCTGCTTTTGGAACCAGGAATACTGCTACTTAAAGGAGACAGAAGCATTCTCCAGTTCCAGAAAAATAAAATAATAAACCCCTAACCAAAGCAAAACCAAACATCCCAACCTGCTATATGTCTCTGCTGCGCTGCTGATATGTGCTAGTAACCAAGAGCTCAAAAGATCACAACCAACATCTGTTACCTCCTTGCGAGCATGACAGTGTTCTCTGCCAGTGTTTGTCAAGCTACGATGAGCTATATTCATATTCCATATGGATACGTATTTTTTCTTTGTTTTCCTTTGACATTAATGCTCTGGCAGAGCTTTCTAAGTAGTAAAGCAAGGAAATTAACTTACATTTTCTAGCTTGCTAAAGTAAATTAGCTACACTTTTGACTTTCTGTGGTTTCACTCTGAACACGAGAAGCAATAAAAATGAAATAAGGCTAATCACTGTTGTTCTATGATTTTCTCTGTGGTGTGTTAAGAGGAGAAGAAGCCATAACAAAAACTCATGAGTTCATATCTGCTTAAAACAGGTCTCTAATTAGCTTCCATAATCGATCTCCCAGCTCTAGCAGGTGAACCAGGTAATTATCTTGTTTATACTGTAGGTGAGTCACAAAATGCTAGATAGCTCTCTCAGTATCTTTGAAAGATAATGCACTGTAACAAGTGCTCCCAATCTGAATGAACCACTGTCATATCCCAAACCATCTGTCTCACACACAGCAATGCGAGATCTCATTTTATTCTTTGCTGCAAAGAGCTCCAGACATCAAAGCCCTGTCCCTTTGACCGCTGTCCCAATCAAAGGATTGCACTTAGACAAGTCTTTGCTTCCCATTACAATTCCAGTGCTGCAGAATATCAGGTGCTTCCTGGCATGAAGAGGAGGAATCCAGTCACCAGTGCTTCTTTTCAAGGGCCAAATCTTGTCGCTGTTCACTTCCCATGGGCCTTTTGAGTAGCACAGAAACTCCAAACTCCACAGTAATTAGGGTTAGTTACTTAGGGCCTGAGGCTTGAGAGACAGACTGTGGTGCACTATACAATGCATGGCTTTTGTTCAGTATAATGTGTCTACCTGTTCCCCTCCAGAAGGTGAAGTACAGATAAGTTGGCTCAATGCATGGTTAGGATTAAGTTGATGTATAGAGAGCACTATCTCAGTGTGTTTAATTGCTCACAGAAAAATCCCTGTCTGACACACTTTTGAGCCTTCTTTATTCTCCTGTTATTCAATCTGTGCTTTATTTACATAATACAGCTATTTCTCTTTCTTGCAGGCCGTTTCATAGGAAGCTCTACAAAGGAATAATCCTTTTTGACAACCTTTAAAGGGTCACAGTTGCATTTAAAGCCCATGACCAGTAGCACTATTAATGGTGTATTTGCAAAGAGAGGACACACAGAGCAGTTCTTCCCAGGATAATGTGGAAGTGTTTAATCTCTTTTGCACTACAGAAGAGGCTTCTTGCTTGTGGTGAATGGCTGAAATATGAGACTACATGTTTTCCATAATCATTGAAACAATAATGTACCAGCTTCTCCCCAAGCTAAAAATAATCCTGTCGTGCACATGCCCCTTTTCCTCTTTGCCTTGATAACAGAATTCAAATTCCCATAAATAAGGTTCCTTTTTTTTTTCATTTTTCATAGACTTGTCCCTAGCAAATTTAGTTTCAAGGTCTTTTATTTCTGTTTCTAAAGTAATTATCCTCTGGGCCTCTTCCTTTCTTCCTGGTATGATGCTAGACTAATTATTCTTCTCCTAATGAATGCCTGAAATGTATCCCATATGGTGGCATATGTGCCTTCAGATGGAAGCTTCATTTGAATAAAATAAGAAAATTCTTCTCTTGGGGCTTTCTTAAATTTTTCATTCTGTAACAATGATGAGTGAAATCTCTGTCTTGGGGATAGATGCAGCCAACTTGCTTTCTGTTACACACTGAGCTTTCTCTGAACTGGAGATTTCCATGTCTTTCCCTCTTGCTGTGGCCATCACAACTCTTTCTCCACACTGTCAAAAAAGCTGCTTGAACGAGGCACAGCATTGGAAAAACTGATCTGAAAAACACTCTGCACATCATTGTTTCTCTCCCAGCTCTTTGTCCCCTTTACTCCTACCCCATGCGACACCTACTGAAATTACCCATGGAGAAGTGCAGACTTCAGAGGTCCTGCTCATGGATATGTACAAAGGCATGCACAAGTCCCACCTGTGGATGAATACGTACAAGGATATGTACAAGTCCTGCTCATGGATATGTACAAACTTCTATTGAGAACTGTGCAATGGAGATGGTTTTCACTGACTCAGGCAACAGCAGGGTCCTGGATACAACTTTCTGCAGGCACCTGTAAGTAAAACAAGTCCCACTTGAGCTCACATCAAGCTAAAATATGTGAGACACTGCAGCTCTGCCATCCGAACTATTGGAAAATTCAATCTTTCTATTGCCTAAAATCCATAGTTTTTCTATAGATTTAAGGTTAATTCTCTCATGTTTTGTGTACGACTTTTAGTCTTTTATTTATGGAAGTACTGGAGTGCTGTGTCCAGCTCTGGCTCCTCAGCCTGGAGAGGAGCCCCAGTGAGTGGGGCCTCAGCCCTGTCATAGAATCATCAAGGCTGGAAGAGACCTTCAAGATGATCCAAACACCCTGAGCTTGAGCCCACCCAGCAATCCTCTAGTGGGTAAGAGTGCATCCTCTAACTCTGGAGGTGATGCAATGGCCTGCACCAGCCTGACACAGGGCTTTTGATACAGCTGCATGAAAGAGATGCCAAAATGGAAATATTTATAGACAAATGAAATTGAAATGCTCTTTTAAAAACCACTGATTCTGCATAAAGTTATTTTAGGAGCGTATCGCTTGAATCATGCTAATGGCTTGGGAAAACACAATCATTTTATCTGCTGCAGGTATTTGATCTTGCTTTCAGAAACACTGTGGGGAAACACTCCATTGATTTTTCTTTGGAACATTTGATCCCAAGTTGATAAAGGACAGTAACTAACTCTGTCACTATTAATATTGAGCTCTGCTTGGGTTTCAAAAACACCTTCAGCAACGTGTGATTCTGCACGCAGGGAGAACAGTAGAACAGGCAAAAATGCCTGATTTTTGGATGTGCTGGATGTCTTTCTGTTTTAATGGAGTGTCTGTCTTTGGGTGGTCTCAGCCCAAGAATAGTGTCCATTTTGTCCTGTTCTGCAGAGAATTTTCTGATACACTTCTGAGGATTTTTAGCAGCCCAAAGCTGAGAGAGTCCCCAGTGATCTGTTCAATATCTTGTGTCCTCTACCTGACTTTCAATCCCTCACTACAAATAGCCAAGGGAACATAAACCATTTTAGGACACAATAATTTATCCTTTGCAGAACAGTTGGTTTCTTTTCTTTGCTGACTCAATGCAGTGACCATCCAGAATGCCTAATTCTGGGTTCAGCAGCAGCCTCTTGTTCAGCTTCCTTATTAAAATCCCAGACTAATTTTCTAACAGGGCAGTATTTGCATAGATAAACTCAGTGAAAGACCAGAGGCCAACAGGGCAAGGGGAAGGGGTCATTTCTTATTCCCATCTCAGTACTGGTTATTCTCCTACTGGACAGTGGTTCTCAACACTGTCTCTAATAAGATGTGCTGCAGAAGATAATAAATAACTGGGGAGCTGGGCAGCAGCAGGTTTTCTTAGAAAACCAAGGCGTTCAATGCTGGCTACTTAAAGTAAGGTCCCTACATTCATCCTTAAGTACCAAAACAAATTGCTGTGATGATGAAAAATTCCACTTAGCCACAAATCTAATTCTGCCAATGTGAGCTGTGAGTTCTCAGAGCTTTGCAGCAGCAGAGCACTTTGATCTATGTAATCAGATTTGGCATTGTGGCTGTGCTCACGTCTCTCCAGGAGCAGCGTTCCAGGACTCCTGCCCAGGCAATATCAAGTGCAGGACACTGTCATTGCCCTAACCAAAAGGAAAATCTTTCTGCTCTCTTGTCAAGTTATTTATTCTTCATTCATTGAGCCCCAGAGACAGGAATTTCAGGAGTTTGCTGGAACTAGAGGACAGCTGCAGAATCAGCAATACTAATTTCCTTCTTAGCACCAGCTGCGACCCAACACTTTTGGGCCCAGAATTAGGGAACTGTGATGGCATTCCAAGCCCATGTAGATGTCTGGTGGGATCTACAGGATTACTGGAGCAGAATGTAAACTGGGGAGCAGGATTACATTCCTCAGGAATTAATCACCTCACCTGCTCTACCCACTCTGAAAATGCTGTGGGGGCAAGAAGCAGAACCTGATATTTATTCCTTTGAATGTCATATTGCAGGAGGAATTTTCAAAAAATAATCAAGTTTTCTTGAAAGCCTGTGGCCAGTTTATCCTCCCTCAGGAACCCACATTAGTTACTTAAATTTTTTCCTGTGGAATTGGCATAATCTTTCTGCTCAGTAGAAAATTCCAAATTTACTTCTTAGCCCTTGAGCAGGATCTATCTGCATCACTATGCACCTAAATCCCTTTAGGAATCTTGATTTTTATATTTTCTATCATGCAAAAACAACAGGCTGGGGTTTCATGTGCTGGGTTTCATGTGCTGGGGTTTTTGCCTACTACAGGTGTGGCAGGACCCTGAAGGACAATTTAACCACCAGCCTCACATAAAACTTCAACACAAGATGATAAGGGAAAAAGAAAAACCATTCATGAGCTGAATGTTACAAACTGAGGGAGAAAATAAAATGGAGAAACTCCTTCCATTGACCAATCCAACTTCTTTTAACAGCAGTCTAAGGCAGGGACACAGTTCATGGTTGGACTGGATGATCTTAAATATCTTCTCCAACCTAAATAATTCTGTTATTCTATAATTAGACCATAATAATAAATCTGCAATGTCATGGGCTTTTTCACAGCTCTGTATCTACAAAAGAGCCTTCTAATTTTTCCCGGTTCTTTCTTGTAACTGCTTAGCTGCTGTGTGTTGGCACCTGCTAAGAAGCATAACAAGACAATAAATCCCAAAAAGCAAAGAAATTTGGAAAGCTCCAAGCAATACTATCAAGTACCCCTGAAGATTTCTTTGTCTGACACTTTATATTTAAAAATTATCCCAGAGCACCCCCCAAAAATATCTATTTTACTTGTTTAACAAAATGGAGTATTGATTTGCCAAAGCCTAAACAGAGCAGCCTACATGATTCATTGATCATGAATTTGGGCTCAGTCCATATGATCATTAACTTCTTTGTCAGATGCATTAATTTATTCATAAGCTTTGTTTATGGCAGGCCCTTTTCACTGGCTGATTTCAAAATAACAAAACCCAAATGCCTTCTTTACCTTCCATATCCCTGAGTACAGAAGAGAAACCAGACTGTTCTATCAACTTCAAAGAATTAATGAGCCTTGTGAAGAATCCAGGAACTCTGGAGGTTTTCATATCAGTCCAAGCTCCAGCATTATTTTGGAACTGTACTTCATGAGCATAAAATTCCCCAAAGAAAGCAACCCCTTGTGCTGCCATGTGGGAAATCTATCCAAATCTGAGAACATCAGTAGTCAAACTCTGAGGAGCTCCATATGTTTTTGTAGGATTGTCAGGAAATGCTGCTTGTGTGACACAAAGCTATTTTTTGATGGACCATCATGGCAATAAAAATATATTGGTTGGGAAGTTCTGATAGTCAGGTTAAAGGATTTTAAACCAAGATCTGATTAAAACCCATGGCTTAATAACAAATCAAAACCTTTTAGCTTTTCCTTGGTACGTCCTCTGTGATTTAAAGTAAGTAAAGCAACAGGAAGCAAGAGAGTTCTGGATTCTGGTTTTTGAACATAGAACTGTTTTAAATTCCAGACTTGGCTGTAGAGCTTAGTAGGCAGGAGATATCTATAATGAAAAATGAGTCCTCATAATCAATATCTGAGTATTTGCTGCACTCCATTAATCCTGTATCAAGAGGTAACACTGCAGCCATGAAGAATTTCTTCTAGGGTGGAGCAGGGTGTGCTCTTACACTGAGTCAGGCAGGCTGTGACAACAGACAGGGTTCAGCATCTGCCCAAAACACAGGGAAGCCCTTGGAGGCAGCTGGATAAGCTCTGCTGCCTCTCCCTCGTGGTGCTGGGGTTAAAGACACACCCAGAGCCAGCTCCCTCCCAGGAGGTTCCCTCCTCACCTTGTAGGGATGGCCAGCCCATCTCCTTAGCATGCACTTGTCAACTTTTGAACATCAACATCAACAAATGCTAGGGAAGGAGGATGAAACAGTTTGTGCTTTTCTTGGTCTTAAAAAAAGAATAAAATAGTTCTACTCCCAATAGTTTGTGTGTCTGGAATCTCATTTGCATGCTGGATGGGCTGCAATGGAAACTATGGAACGCAGCTGGACTTTGAGAGCCTGGGAATGGCTGAGGGTGTGGAATTGTGTCTTCACACCTTTCTGTGAGTTCTTGCAAAGGAAGTTATGGAAATCCCTCTCTATGAGTCAGGACATTACTGAATAAACAGCACAAAGTACATCTAAAGGAGGAAATACAGGGCTCATCCAGAATGGGGAGGACGAAGTTCATCCACAAAATTAAGTGGATTTTGGATTACATACCAAGTCTGTTGGTGCTACACAGCCATAGTGATATGGACAGAGATCCTCAATGTTTATATATTTGGAGAAATTACCTTTATCCCGACCTAACTTTATGTGGGTAACTTGATCAAAACCCCCAAATAAGAAGAGAGTTGAATGTGCCTCCATGCTGTGCAGCCATCTGTAACCTCAGGGATGCATCCTCTCAGAAAATTTATGTCCCACTCTTAAAACTGGTGAATTTGGAAAGATCTCATACTGAACCCAAGAATTCCTTATGAGAAACAGGCTGATTTTGGACTTATCTCTGATCTAACTGCTGATTTTGTGCCAACAGTGGAAAAGAAAACAGAATCACACCTTGCCTGAGGCACAATCCTCACATAGTCTGTTCTATCATCAATACAAATCACAAACCTCTTCTGCAATGAGATCTCATTACAAATATTTTTATGCTCTACAATCCATTTGATTAAACTTTCCTTCTTAAGATTAAACTATTTGCATTTGGACAGAGACAGTCATGTATTATGAGGCATAAAAAATGAGCCATCATTTATATGTGCAGTGTATTGTCTGCACACACAAAGTGTGTACACCAATAACTGCTCAAGCTGGCTCAGAGAGCAGAAAAAATAAATTAAAACATTTGCTTAATATTAATGCTATAGATGTATATATATATTTTCCTGTTAACAACATATTTTCACAATGCTTTCTTTCTGTTAAAGATTGAATATGTGCCTCAAGAAATAGACTTTGAATGGATGCACCATAGCTGGCTACAATGGGTAATTTCATTTAGGCACAGAATTACAAAGCAGCCATTTTTAACTTCAACTGGATTGCACATTTACTGAACCTTCAATAAATTCATCATTTGGCTGAGTCATGTTGAGAATTGTTTTAAATAAATCTATGTGAAAATTAAATTTAAGTTGAAAAGCAGCAGGAAAAAGATGTATAGTAAGTACTTCATTTGTTGTAATAGGACTATTTGGAAGGAATACAAATGCACTTCAAATTGTAAAGAGCATAATTATTTCTCTCCAGAAGCTGAATGAAACAGAGCAACTTCTCCCTATATCATATTTGATATGAATTATCTTCATAAAATTCAAGTTGGGTTTTGGAAATTAAACTTTTTCTTGGTTTACAGGAAATTTCCGAATGAGTTCTGCATTTTTTTTGTTGCTTTAAAATGGCCAAAAAACCATGGGAGTTGTCTAAGCTGGTTGGACATGTAGTTCAGCTTCCTTTGGCAGTGGGCACTGACAGATGCTTCACAGACATTTCAAAAATCCCATTTTTTGCTTCAATCAGGGTGGAGATGATGACAATGAATGGGACATGGAGGGCATGGAGAAAACCCTAAACCTGGAAGGACCTTAAAGAGGTCACCTAATCCCCAATAATCCACAGAGAGGGGAAATTGCATTCTGCCCCTAAATGAATCTTGGCTTGGGGGTGTCTTTCCCTTCCTCTCATTTCTAACAGAACTCCAAATGTGCACATTATCCATATGAAGCCTAATCCTTTCCAAATGCCATATAGAGCTGCTGTATTGGAAAGGACTGAGAGAGATCTGCAGTGCCACCGAATAATTTATTGCTAATCGGTGATTGCTGGGATTCAGAGACACTTTGTATGGCTTGGGTTTGGTGGGGAATATCAGCAGGAATGAGGATATTGTTCCAGACAGCCATCCATCAAGTGGCACTTAGGAGCTGTTTAGAAGCCATGTCAGAACTGTTCGATTTAATGACTCCAAACCTCCTTTTTTCAGACAGCCTACCAAACTGGTTCTGACAAGAAATAATTAAGGAATCACACCCAAAAAAGAAAAATAAAAAAAAAACATTTAAAAAAATCCACAAACAACATAAAAGCAACAGGTGAAGCAGGAGGTTTTTAACAGAAGAGAGGGCTGGGAGCAGCACAGGCAGTTCCAGGGCCTGGGGCTCACCTGGCCACCTCTGCCACCAGGAACCAGCATCGTGAACACAGGCTACCTGAAAAAGCTGCCCTTGCTCAATCCAGCCACTCCCTCCCTGCTTAAGGCAGTATTCCAAAACCTCCCCCCTCCAAGTTTCTGTCCTTTTTTGTTTTCTTTTTTCTCTTTAAAGATTTATGCCCACAGTCAAATGCCAAGCGAAGAATACTTTTCTTCTAAAAATGTTATTCTGGCGCTGACCTTCCTTCATGCATAGAATTTTTTGGGGGGAGTTCAACCTCCAGGGAAAGAATGATTGATATCCTGCATGTCATAGCCCAGGGCCTGGTCTAAAAATGAAAAAAAAAATTGAAAATTCCCCTCGAAGGAGTCCTACAAGCCAGGAATATGCTTGGGACAAGGGAGACAGAGATGCAACTGTTTGACCAAGACACTGCATCATGAGTGACAATGGACAGTGATAAACTCTTGGCTTCTGCAGGTTTGAAACACATTGCCCTTGTCATCAATAGGAATTTTAAACAATAATTTTTAATTTGCTGTGTCCGTATCACCCATAATTTTATACACTCCCATCATCTTTCCTGTCTCACAGTTGTTATTTACCCATTTTGAGACAGTTCTGGTCTCTGTTGTGTGAGTGCATGATGCCATTTCTCTGGTTTGATGCAGCATTAATTAAGTACTCTTTGAGTACTTTCCTTAAGAGAGACAACACTAAACTCTTTAGAGACTTTGCCTAAAATAAAATTGTGCCAGAGAAACTGCAAGCATTAAATGCCTACTTTATAAATAAGTAACTGCCTTTGGAAAGGAAACAAATGCAAATTCTAGTTACTGTGCTTGAAAGAGGTGACAAGGAGAAGCGCCAGCATCTTGGCTCCCGTTGCTGCTTTATTGTCACAAATTGTTAGTTACATTTTGAAAATTATGGATCTCTCTCATTGTGAAAGTTGTGTCTGCCAGTTGGTGCCTGTACACTAGAGTGGGTTTACCCAATTAGCAGGATTTCCCATGCAGGACCCGGAATAGCTGTGTGTGAATCCCAGAGGCAGCTGGGGCAGGTGAGCTCTGCACAGGGAGCCGGGCACGGCTCGGCACGGCTCAGGGGCAGCCAGCCCTGGCACGGCTCTGCTTGTGTCTGCCTCTGACAGAGCAGCCTGCCCCCGTGGCAAACACGCCAGAACGGGATTTGTAACCCAGTGAGCTCAGGAAATGAGGCAGGTCATGGGAATAAAGCCATTTAAGTGCTGCTTGTAATCTTCATCACGGGCCATCTCCAGCTATTTGCATCTCTCTTCTGGCACACCACCAAGCGAGGCTCTGCCTGTGTGGAGATGTTCAAGGCACAGCCAAGGCTCTCACTGGGATTATGGGAGATGGGTAAGGGAGCTACTTTAAGGGAAAAACATCTGAGCGACTCAAGAGATTGGATTCATGTAAGAGTTCCAAGCGACAGAGCAGGCGTGAGCGGGGAAACAGCAGTCCTGGGAAAACACGGCCCTAAGTGCAGCTCTGCACCTGCCTCTGCTGAATTCTCCCTATTTCTGTCCCATTAAACAGTGTAAACCTGTGGGAGCGTCTGGGGGTAGGACGATCAGGATGGATGGAGACGAGAGATCTCTGCAGCCAGGTCATGGAACTTGTGGTTTATTGCACAGGGCCTGGGTGCAGGGCCCTGCTGGGATTTGGGGTTTATTGCAAAGGGCCTGGGTGCAGGGCCCTGCTGGGATTTGGGGTTTATTGCACAGGGCCTGGGTGCAGGGCCCTGCTGGGATTTGGGGTTTATTGCACAGGGCCTGGGTGCAGGGCCCTGCTGGGAGCTGCCAGCCACAGCTCAGGGCAGGCCCCAGAGAAGAGAGGGGGAGAGAGGATGAGAGGGTGAGAGAGTAAAAGGGTAAGAGAGCGAGGTTCCCCTTACAATACCATAAATCTTCTTCTGTGCTGAATATTCTAATTCTCACTAACCAATCTAGTACAAGATACAAATCCTACAGCATTTACATACAGCCTATAAGAATCACTACATCACCACACTGTGTTACATTTTAAACCCTAAAAACTCCTCTTTGGGCCCCTTCTGCCAAGCTGTAGGGTCTGCTCTGACCCTTGGGCCTGTCTGCAAGCAGAGGGTGTTGTTCCATCAAAAGGAGATCACCTTCAGCTGGCCACACCATTGTTTTCCAGTTGTTCAGTAACTGAGGGATCTCAAAGCTTGCTTTCATTTCAATCTCACAGTTTCCATATTCTCAAAATCTTTTGCCAGACAATCATATTTATAAGGCTTTCCTGTTTCATCTTCCCCAACACAAACCCAGAACAGCAAACTCTAGGAGCCTTTCCCTCTCCTTTTGCTCATATATAGATTTCAGCACCTTTTCTAGCAAAGCTGATGCAGCATTTCCAACCGGGTCACAATGTACAGATCACACTGGACTTCAACTAGAAGTTATTACAGAATATGTAGTGATGGACTAAAAAGTATGAACTATGGACCATGAAGTATCTGCTGCTTTTATAAGTAGGTGGACAAAAAGTAATAATCTTGAAAATAAAGAAAAAAATAACTTCCCCCCCAGCAGCAGTTAGCAGGTCACACCTTTTCCTTTCCTTTAAATAGTAGGTTTAAAGGTAAATTCTGTCTAAATTCAATTTGTTTGTAGGCAAATTCTTGTTTCTCCAGCAGGCAGTGAAAATGATCACTTCTTTAGAGAGAAAACCAAAGTTGCTACAGCCTTCCTAATCAGAGTTTTGATGATCCAAAGATCATGGCAGGCATTGCTTTATTAATTGGTCCCAAGTTAACAAAAGCAGCATTGTTCATAGAGACATTCCAATAATAAAAAGTGCTGGGAAAATGCTAAATTTATTTATAGTCATCAGTATTATTTTAATGGCTTGAGGAGCATCCAAATATATCTAAAGTGAGTTGAAAAATGTGATGAATTTCATTTTACTTGGTCTCAATGACTGCAAGGCAGTTCCAAATACAATAAATAAATATAATAAGACTGTTTTTTAATATTTGTCTTTCATTAAATTTTAATTTATCAATGGATATGGTATGATATAGGTCCTACCCTATAATGATCATCTTAATGCTAAGCAGTATGAAATGTTAATATAGTCTACTTTGAAATCATGTATTTTGTATTGTGTGTGTCTCTTCAAAATTCCTTCTTTTTTCTTCTTTAAAAGTAGTTCTACTTTATTCTGATATTTGAGTTCTTAAAAACTGCCAAGTATATTTTTTCCAATAAAAGTAAACACAATAAAAAACCTGTTTTCATGGGGATGAATTGGATATAAAATATCTTGATTTAATTGTGTTAACTATGATTCAATTAAGGTTTTTCTGTGAGGAGGGTAAAGGTTTTTCTGCTTAAAACACTCCTCTCTTCTGCTTACCTAAACTGTGTTTTAATTTTTTCCTCTGGAACGTTTTTTGTGATTAAGATACCAGACCAAGCCATTCATTATTCATCCACATGGAGGTATTGATGCTCTGGATGCAAGCTGAGCTCCCCACTTTAAACAGATCCTAATGGTTCCATACTTTTCACTATTGATCAGTGTCATTTGCTGTGATTTGGACAGTCCCTGGGAACTTTTTGGTGTGGTTAAAAGTGGGCTCTGCCATTTGTGCCTCCCCAGCCCTGCAGGTCCCTCCTGCAGGGAGAACCTGAGCTGACACAGCTGCTGCTGGCAGTGTCCCTGTCTGCTGTCGGCTTTTCATCCAGAAAAATGAGGTCTGTGTCTTAAACACCCTAAAGGAGGCTGAGCTGGATGCTTTGTGTCATGCTGGGTTTTGCTCAGGCAGCAAAGGTTGCTCCTGCTCTGCTCCCTCCTCACCAGCAGCGTTTCAGAAAGGCTCTCGTGGGAAACTGGGAATGGGATCAAGGCAGAACTGCAAACCCTGGCACCCAGTGTCCCAAAAGAATTGGTTTTATCAGGAAAAACTGAGTAATATTTTAGCATCCAGGATTCTCTTTCCTCTTGTAAATGTTCACATCTTTAAGGATGCCAGATAAAAAGGGGGTTCTGAATGGATTTCATTTGGGTATAACAAAGCATATTTAATCACAGACCTCAGCAAAACAATGATCACCTGCATTTCTTGGAGACTTGCAAACCTTTGTGGTGGTCAGACACTAAGGCTAACAAAACCCAAAATATCAGAGATCTCACATTGTGCTCCTTCATAGACAACATGAATCTGAGGGTCTGTGGATCCACAGGAATTTGAGAAGCACCTTTGTTTATGTAAGAAATCAGTGCTCTGGATGGGCACACTCCCCACTTTCTGTGGGTCTGTGAAAGAGAGCAGTGATCTGTGCTTTAACCACCAGGTAATGGAGATTAATAAATTCCTTCCCATCAGATGAGCTGCCCTAATAGAACAGATCATGTGTGCGCTCCAGCCTGACCTCCTCCCTGGGTAAAACCTGAACTTTTCCCCAAGTTGTATTAGATCACAGGCACAGAATTAAGACCAATGCAGTTTAATAATAAAATCATAAATCATAAAATCATGGGGTGCTTTGTATTGGAAAAGACCTCAAAGCCCACCCAGTGCCACCCCAGCCATGGCAGGGACACCTCCCACTGTCCCAGGTGCTCCAGCCCCAGTGTCCAGCCTGGCCTTGGGCACTGCCAGGGATCCAGGGGCAGCCCCAGCTGCTCTGGGCACCCTGTGCCAGGGCCTGCCCACCCTCACAGGGAACAATTCCTCATTCCCAGTATCCCACCCAGCCCTGCCCTCTGGCACTGGGAGCCATTCCCTGGCTCCTGTCCCTCCAGCCCTTGGCAATTGTCCCAGCACTCAGACCTCAGCAGAATCTCAGGGAATTCCCACTTCTGCAGCTTGGCCAGGTCCCTCTGCAGTGTCCCTGCTCCCCCAGCTCTGTGTCACCTGTAAACCTGCTGAGGATACAACTCCATCTCTTCATTTAAGTCATTAATGAAGATATTAAATAACCCTGCTCCCAGTAGTGTCTGATCCCCACCCCTCATGCTGGAAATCTGTGTCTTACTTAATTTGTAAAGTTTGCTTTCCCCTCAACATAAATAAATCCTGGCTACCCTTAAAGGAACTTTCAAGTTTTCCAAAGCTATGAAATGCTGTTGTTCTCAGTTTATTCAAATTAACGTGAGGCAGCTTGGCACATTTAAAGGGAATAAAATGAGGTTGGAGGTTGGAGCTCTGAGACACTTGACATACTTTGCTATCATAGGGAGGTTTTGCTTCACAGAAGTTTAATTGCCCCTCATGCAACAGTGAGGATAGACTTTCCAGGTCGAGGTCAAGGCTCACAGGTGGCAAATAAAGAGCCTTTCTCTGAATTAGTTCTTGCCCTAAAGACAATCAAATGTATTTCCAGAGTCCACACGGGATTGCTACTTGCAAAGACCAGCTGCTATTTTCTCCATTATTACTAAGGAACAAAACTGTTCCAGCACAAAATGCTCATTTTTAATTTCGTGAGAACTTTAAAATTTCATGAGAACTTTAAAATGTGGCATTAGAAGAATGCAGGAGTGATAATCAGTAGTAACTCCTTATATCCAGTTTGCAGAACACAGCAGAGTGCAGGAGAGTCTCTTTGGAATGATTTCCCATGTTTTAGGGAATCTGAACCTCCTGTTTTTCTCCTTCCTAACTGTAGGATTAGAATGTAAAGGTGTGCATCTGCTTCCAAATTAGTACATCATGCAAAATAAACAGCTTCCCTTAAACACTGGAGGAGAGCACTCCTTCCTGTGCTCACAGAGACGCAGGGTGAAGCACACGGTGCTGATGAAGCACTCTCCAGGAAGGCTGAGAAGCATTTAAATTTGAATTTCAGTTCCCTGGATAGAAGGAGCTGTGATCTGAAGTGCCCTACCTCTTCATGAGCAGTTTAGCTGCTGAGGTAAATGAGGGTAGAAGAGGAAACATCTCCATTTCAGCCATCTGTCTCAAAGAAGGAAATGTTCCTTATTTTTTCAAAAGAAGCCATCAATGAAGATTAGCACTTCTCCCTAACTTAAATCTGCAGAAGGAGGTGGCATTTAAGGTATTCCTGATCCCTCAGGGTTCCAAAGGGGTGTGTTATTACATGGCCCTCTCTCCTTGCTTTTGCACTTCAGTCCTTTATTCCCACAACAAAAGCTCCAATGGGAAAAAAAAAAAAAAAAAAAAAAAAAAAAAAAAAAAAAAAAAAAAAGAGAAAAAAATTCTTAAGATCTCCTTGCTCAAAATTCTTGATGAAAAATTGTTAATGTTGACCAAGGCAAGTGGGGAATATGTGCAGGTGTCTGGAAGGAGGCAGCTCAGAGACCTCTGCACATGATGTACCTGCCAGTGCTGCTAGAAGCTCAGACATTCTGGCTGATTCAGGAGGGAAGTTCATTTTCCATAAAGGATTAAATTCTACAATTGCATAAATTTTAATGTTGCTCTGCACCTGCACAGAGCCCCAGTCCCAGGGTCTCTGTGTATATGAATTTACCCCTAGAAGTCTATGTAACATATTTATTCATCATATTTCCTTCTGCACAGCAAATTTATATGAACACTTGAGACCAAATAAGATTTTTTTCCTTCTCTCAACGTGATTCCCTAAAATATCATCACTCACAATATTAACTATTTATTATATTTCTGTGAGGGATTGTATCATTATTATCACAGAACAAAAAACATCAACAAAAGTAATTGCATAGCCTTGAAATAAACACACAATTGGTGTTTTTTCCTGTCCCTTAGTGTCACCCACTGTTCATTCTCCTCAGAGAGAAGTAAAAGGGAACTCCTTGTGAATGCCTAACACAATCTTATTGAAAAAGGCATTTCCTGACAGGTTGGCAGTGTTAATTAAAAAAAATAAGAAAATAAAAAAGTAAGAAGTCATGTAAATCTATAAGAAGAACTTGTATTTTGTCTGGATTTGCCAAGAAGTATTTTCCTGAAAGATCCAAGAGGATATCTGCTTCCTAAGCACCCTCAGTGCAATCTGGATTATAGAAATGGAAGAAGCACTTCAGTTTTAAGCCATATCAGTGGCATGTTGTGTTGAACTCTCCAAGATGATTTAATCATTTACTAGTAATGCTTTGTGTCTGATAAATGAGGAAAAGTTTTAACAGTTTATAATTAAAGGACAAAAATAAGTTAATATTGATAGTTTCTTGGCACCATAAGACATCTGTCTATTAAAGAAACATCTGGAAGGTCCTCTAGGGAGTCTGTCATGTGAGGGGCAGCTGAGGGAGCTGGGCAGGGGCTGAGCCTGGAGCAAAGGAGGCTCAGGGGGCCCTTGTGGCTCTGCACAACTCCCTGCCAGGAGGGGACAGCCGGGGGGCCGGGCTGTGCTCGCAGGAACAGGGACAGGAGCAGAGGGAACGGCCTCAGGCTGGGCTCAGGGTGGGCACCAGCAGGAATTTGCCCATGGAAAGGCTGCTCAGGCCTTGGCAGGGGCTGCCCAGGGAGCTTTGCAGTGCCCATCCCTGCAGGTGTCCCGGGAAGGGCTGGAGGTGGCACTCAGGGCTCTGGGCTGGGGACAAGGTGGGCACTGGGCACAGCTGGGACTCCATGGTCTCAGGGAGCTTTCCCAACCTTGATGATTCTGTGAATATTCAGTGGAATCTCAATAACTTGCTGTAATGGTTGGCAGATTCACAGAAAATTTGAATTCTAAATTTGACTGAGGAAAAGCTGTTTACTTGGGATACCAAGCTACAGCTTGGCAGACTGGTACCTCTCTTCTTCACTCTTCTCCCTGTTCAGATAATCTGAATTGGATTTTGTGCGAGAGTGTTTCAGCCATGGTGATCATTATTGACATATGCTGTGAGAGCATCCAGGTCTGTTCTGTGCTGTATTCTGAGGGGAGGAGGGCAGCACAGACTTCCTGTGTGCCTGTTCACAGGATTATGCAAAATGATATTAGCAGAATTCATCTCAGTGTTACAGAAAATGCTGTACAGCAGCTCCTGGAATCCTCAAACCAGAGCAGATGTCATAACGCCAAGCCCTCATCCCAGCAGAGCACAACATTAAAAAAATTGTTACTTTTGGTTTTAATTTACTACTCCATGGATGAGAGAAGTCCCATCTGCTTACTTTATATTTAAATGAAAACATAAATGTTGTCCTTTGCTGACATTAGGCTGGATATTATACAGAGACAGAGACCCCAAGCAGCTAAAATTTACATCTAACAAATATGTTTTCTAACATGCAACCATCTGCATGAGAAAAGCAATGAATAAGTTTGCAGAGCTAGTGTAAACAGGATTCAAAGTGTGACCCATTTTTGTGCCACCCTGGGAATAAGAATTACAGAATTTTAGGAAAGCTGGAACCATAATTCCTCCCATGGGAGAAGTTTGGTCACAGAGGATAAAGGGAAAATCAATTGCTGGAAAGATTAGATCTGAAGACAGTAGTGATTCAGCCCAGCTAAAAGCACACAGCTTTTGAAGGGCTTCTCAGGACTTCAGAACCACCTCTAAAATCTTAAGCCTGCCTCTGATCCTGTGTCAGTGGGAGTTCTGGTTTCACAACCCACTGTTGTAAAAGAGTGGCTCAACACAACAGAAAAATGAGGAGCTGTGCTCTGTTCGGTTTGAAAGGGAAGAGGAAAAGATGGTGGGGATATTAGAATGTTCTTTCCCTCAGTTCTTTGATGCATGAAAATAAAAATCAGCATGTCAGAATGGTTGTCTGGGATTACTATTAATGAAAGCATTCACTTTTTTTCTATGGGGAAGTAGTCCAGCATGGACAGTTTTGATAACATGCTAATCACTTCTTAAACTTTTCAGCAAAATGTGCTGACATCTCCAAGAATAGAATTTCAAACAACAATTTGATTTTTGCTTCCCCTCCCCTCCTTCCCCAGAGCTACCTTTCCAATACTGAACTTTTTGGCTTCAGGCTTACAACCTCTTCCAGGTCAAGCCTGGTGAGATTTGGGCTAGGAACTGGCACTAGTGGCAGATTCTGCCTGGGCAGGAGTTTCAGGGTTGAGTTGCTGCTGCCCCTTACAGAAACATGGATGGTTTCAGTGTTCCATTAGCCATTGACACTCTTCACACTTGCCAGGATGAACAGGACAAGGTCAGCAGGATCCCAGCAAGAGGAAGGACCTGTTGGAAAAGGAGGATGGTCTCCTGAAAGGGGAGCTCTCTAAATACGCTTTAATGCTCGGGCTAGAACAAGGAAACTTGGGAATTCAGGAGACAGTGCAATTCCAAAGCATTCAAGTGATATCTCACTATGGAATAAATTAACAAGTCACTTTTTCAACATCTAACAGTACTTCTACAACCTTCTCCACATGTATGAAACAGTAAATTACATAGAGAACACAGAAAAGCAGAAAACAGTGAATGAACTTACTACTCCTACAGTCTGGGCAGAAGAAAAAGAGAATTATTATCTTTCTTCACACAGTTAAGTGAAAGGAGTGGGCTGATGCCTGTTCAAGGTAAACATCATTTTAAAAGTGTTCAGTAGGTTCTTGTTTGGGTTTTTTTCTGGTTTTTCAGTGAGTGAGAGGATCACTGGCTGTCACATAAGTTTACCAGCCCCAACCTGAATTGTATTTTTTTTTCTTTATTGGGGGTTCAGGAATTTGCAACAGGAACTCTGGCTATGACTAGCTCCATCTGGGGCTTCAGCAGGTCTTGTCAACTTTCTGATTCAGCAAAATGAATGGAGATTCTGCTATTTACCTTCTAGGTATATTGTGAAAATGAAGTCCCTGATGTCCTTGTAGGTGGGCAGAACTGTAACAGCTGATTATTAATATCCTTAGATTCAGCAAATATTCACAGAGTCCCTTTCATGGAGCTATAGATTTCAAGGCCAGGAGGGCCTTGATCTTGTCTCTGATTAGCTCAATTAGTCTGCTTCCTTTAATACCATTTCCTGACCTTTTAATTGCAGTTATAAATTGTTGTGAAACACAACAGTTAGAGATGCTTATTGAAATATTGTAAAATAACCTGCATTAGCATACATGCATGCATTTTCATATGTATTTATGCATATATGGGCAGACAGTGAAATCACCAGGTAACTGCTTTACCAATAAATCAGTGAAAGCACTAATATTTTTTTGTGGGACTGATAGGTTGCATTGCAAGATGAAGACTAGAGGAGTTGGCAGGACTCTTGCTCTCCCAATCCTTTCACTTTCCATTTCCTTTATCCTTGGAGAGTGCCATAATGCAGCTCTGTGCATTTGCAGCTAGACTTTGCCAGATGTCTACTTCTTGCATATATTTGGAAGAAGCTAAGCTTAATTTAATTGTGTCCCAATTCAAGAGAGTATCCCTATGCTGGCAAGTTGATTAAGCATGGTGGTAATTTTAATTATCTCCTTATCTCTCACTGGAGTGCAGTTAGTGGAGCAGATTAAGTTAACCCCATGGATAAATACCCTTTTAAATCTGGGGCCTGAGACAAGAGGGATAAAGCTTTCTTTCCATATCAAAAATTAGCCTTTACCTGTCTGGAGCCATTTCTTCTCCACTTCTCTGTCCATCTATGGATGACTTCCTTGAGAGACCCTGACATTACATTTGAATCACCTTTATTTCAGGTTGTTTTTCCCCCTGGTAGTTCTGCTCTTGCCTGTGATTCATTGCTGTCTTTTGCCCATGACAATGCTTTTTTTTTTTTCTTTTTTTTTTTTTTTTTTTTTTTTTTTTTTTTAGTTTTAGGGTTTTTTTCTTTTTTTTTTTGACCAGCTGTTCCACTCTCCTCCTGACTAATTCTTTTGTGTGGGTTCAACAGTAATGGCACAAGGCCAGCATTTAAGAATACAAGTTATTGCACTGAAGATCTGAGGAGTAGTAGTGTTGACTTTCCATGTCAAAATCACAGAGGAATTGTGGAGACTCACAGGGTTCACTTTTCATTTGAGACTCAAACACATTAAGTTATTATTTTCAAGTGTTGCATTTAAGTGCATTTAGTTTCCTTTCTGAAAATACCCTGTCAAAAGCCTGTAGGAGGAACAGCAGCATAATTTAAATGTCACTTTCTTTCCCACTCGTGAGTTTCATACCCAGACATTCTATTGCAGTGACAAAGCTCATGTGTCCACTAACTTGTTTCTGCCCATTTGGCCCTGCTTTCAGCTGGGTGTGCACAGCAGCTTGAGTGCCCATTTGTGTACTTAATTGTCTGGGTTTTAATTAACACAGAAGAACAATAGCTTGGAGAGAAGGACAGAGAGGGATTCCATAAATGAGAAGGTCATTCACCACACTAAGGCAGAAGGTCCTCACAGGAGCAGAACTGCAACATCCCAGCATGCAGCATCTGAACTGATCCTGTTTTATGAATATCCAGCCATTTACAGACTTTCTGTGCATCTCAGATCATTAATAAACACAACAGGATTCCTGCTTGCCTCATAAATACTCACCCCCAGCATTTGGCTGCATAGATGCTCAGCTTGCCCTGGATCTCCAGCCTGGCTGAACGGCTGAGAGCAGCTCCATACAAAAATAGCCCCATCTCCAAGCACATATCAATGCATATATTTAGAGTCCCTCACGCCCTGGGGGACAGAAAGCTGGCTGTGCATGTCCAGCAGCATAATCCTGACTCATTTTCTTGCAAGGATGTCGAAAAGGCACATGAAAGCTCAGCTTGTTCACATCCAGGAACAGATACAGTTTTCAGGAGAGCAAAATACTGTGTACACATTTTGAAACTGCTCATTTCACCCTGAGATGCTGCACAAAATTGTTCACTTTATCCAGCCTGTAACTCAGGCACACCTAGGGTGGCACAGCCTCTGCTTAAACAGCAGAAGGGAGCAGCACATCCCAGCAGTGAGGGGAGAGTCTGGGAGTGCTCCCTCCAACAGCAATTTAGGACAGAAGAATATCACTGCTGACAGCAAAACCCCACCCCTGGGAGCAAAGTTACAATCCTGTCCAGCACTGAGTGAATTTCCATGTGAATTTCCTGCATTCCTCCATTTTGCATGTCATTTGCAGAAAACTACCTCCAGTTACAGCAAGACAAAAGCAGATGGTGAGAGGCTGCACAGGGCTGTGAGAGATTGTTCTGGGTATTGATTCTTCATCACAATTTCTGCAGCCCTCGAGATCCAACATCAGAGTCCTGGCCAGGCCAAATCTTGCTTCACATGTAAGAGCTGCTGAGTTCACATCTTAAGGGAGTATTGATCTACAACAAATAATCTTTTTTTTTTTGTTTCAAGCAAGCTGAAACTCCAGAGAGAGGACAGCAAAACCCTTTGCCAGTGCTTATGAAAAACATCAGAATATCAGAATAAAACAGTGCCACTTTGAAAACTTGCAAAGTGAATCCAAACCTTGACAGCAAATGTAATATGGAGATGAAGAATGCTATATATACATAGATATAAATATATATATGTGGCACCTCTTCTTAACTGAGCTTGAGCAATGTCTGGCACAACTAACCCTTTAAAATATCACTGCTGTTTATTTGTTTACAAAGGATCTAAGAGGCTGGAAATGAAAGGGGAGATGCTAAAGGATAAACCCACTCAAAAGCATCTTCCCCTTTTGCTGGGAAAGAATTGGGAACAGGTGTTGCCAGCCTGTTACTGGTGCTATCAGCCAGCATCAAAAGCAGTTGGCAATGCTCTCATCATGCAAAAATTCCAATCAGATTTCTCAGTATATTCTAATTACTGCAGTGACACTTGTTATGGGCCTAAATGACTACCTCATCACAGCAGACAGGTCTGCCTTCTATTTAGGGTTTATTGGCTCTTAAATCTCTGCCTCCTCTAATTGGTTATCTGTTTTAGCAAACACATGTAGAAGCCCACATTTATTCACCTCCTGCACGTTAAGGGCTGTGCTGCCATCTCTCCCCTGCCCTGTGCTTGTGTCCAGCCCAGCTCCACCCCAAGAAAGCAAACTGGCTCTCCCTTTCTGCACAAACTCTGGCTTTGCCAAGGGACTCATGCAGATAATGGCTTGTTCTGCTGGCTGTGCTGGGTACCCACACACAGGGGCTTGGCAGGAGCTCTGGCATACAAATGGCACTTTCCAACCCCATGGTTCTTTGCTGTCGCAGTCCATGTGAAAAATAAGATTTTTCATATAAAACATCTAAGGCTTGTACGTACTTTTCCACCCCAAAGGCCTCAATTTCATTCAAATCTACCAAAGCAACTGGCAATTTCCCTGCACAGACAGTGCCAGGAGCCAGCTGTGGCACCATTAATTGATGCCTGTTCCTTCACTCAGAAACACAGAACGTATCACTTATTTCCCTGATCTGGACCTGGTTCAAATAAGCTGGAGATCAATACAAACTTCTCTTTTGATTTCCGCAGATATTGGATCCTATCCCTGAAATGCATATTAATCCTACTGAGAAACAAGCATTTATATACAGCAAGGTATGCATAAAAGCAAACTGCATTCTGCTTCCACAAGCACCATGGTCAAGATGAGTAAGTGAATAAATGAATAAAGGATGAAAAGCAGGAGTATGTTGCTGTAATTTCCATCCCTCATTTTGCTGTGCCCTAGTTGGCTTTTACTCCAAATATTTTAATCTTTTGCTTATCAGGCCACGGATTACCTTTCCAAATTAATCCCCGTGCACCTCTGTGCTCACGTGGTGCAGAACTGCTCTGTGCAGCAGCATCCAGCTCAACACAAACATCCTTTTCATGCTCTGAACCTGAAACCTGGGAGTTTTCCCTGCTGCATGGCCACGATAGAAATCTGATGCTCTGGTAGACATGGTGCCTCGAGCTTTAGCTAATCCAAGTTTCATGCAATTACCCTGCATACTGATTTTGTATAGACTCAGTTAAATGCTGGGAGGTTGAAGCCAAGACTCAATATGCCTTGAAAGTTACCATAAAGTCACTATGAAATTATGGAAGTTCCAGAAGTGCAGTTGTGCAGCAAGAAAAAAACAGACACCAGGAAAAAAGAAAACCTTTTGAAAAAATCTGAGAGGAATGGGAACATTGATTTTTGTCCTCTGTAAATAGAGCACTCTGCCAGAGTATGAAACCTCTGGCTGCAAATTTTTGTAGCTTAAACATGAGATTGACTACAAGCAAATGTAAACGTTGAATCATTGTCATCAGCCAAGCTGAGAAAACTGCAAAAACCAAGAAAACAAGCAGCAGAAAAGAGTTATAAATTTATCTCAAAAATTTAATTGACTGTTATAATTATTATTATTATGCTTAGATTGAAAAGAATTGTTCCCACTCTGATTTTAAAGTTTACTTTATTCCTTCAGTCAATTTTCTGTCATCTAATTAAGCATTTAGACATTTTTTAAAAAAGAAGCTGTTAATTTCTGCTTTCATCCTTGTTCCTAGACATAAAAATAAATCTACAGTCATCATGTGTGGCCACTTCTCATGGAAAAGAACTTCTGGTTTTGACCACAGATGGAGAAAGCATTAATTGCCTAATGATGATTGTCACATTTAAATGAATGTATCCCTTTTCTCTCTCTTCATTCTTAATACAAACTGTTCTGTCACAATATTTAAAATATTTTCTGCTCATGGTACCCATTGTGGCACTGCCTGAACTCTCTCTGTATGAATACTTTTCTAAATACTGAGCCACTGTCTTTCATCTCATGCTGCATAAATGACAGCCCCAACATTAATATTGCAATGGAGCTCATGGGCCAAAGATTTTTCTATTAAATATAATTTGAAACGAGTTCATGCCACAATTTGTGTGCCACCAGATGTGCAAAACACAGTGATACACAAATATCTGATGTATCCTCCAGCTCCTGTGCCCTGGGACCATATAACTGGGAGTACAAAAGGGAGCAGTAATCCAGATAATTACAACTGCTAATTGAGATAGGGGAGCAGAGAAGAAACCAGAAATTCATTAAAGCACAAATTGTAAGTTGAGTCACTAAATTTGGGCCGGAGACTCCTTGGTTAGCAATAACATCTGTGCTGATCATCACTCCACTTGCTGCTTTATTTTGGATTGTCAGGATTTCCCTCCTGCTCCAGTTTTTTCTTTAATTTATTTATCACAATGGCCAAGCAATGACAGTTCCTGCTGTGGAAAGTGCCAGGAATACACTGAAGAAGAGGGACCCAAGGCTCCAGAAGAGTCACCCAGCCCTGGCTGTGCCCACACAGACCCAGGGCCCTTCACCCAGCTGGCACTGGCAGAAGCACCAGGCAGGGCAGGAGATGAAGCTCCAGCAGGTCCCTTGCTTTGGATGGCAGCTGGCAGAACCATGGCATCCCTTTTGGACCACACCACCCAACAATTTAGGCAAAAAAAAAAAAAAACCTCTAACTGCCAAGCGGAATTTTGGATCAAACCTTCACCAACCAAAAATAAGTTTAAAAATTCGTGTTATCAAACATGTAACAGTTTGGAACAGAGACAAGTTTCTGTAGCAGAAGTAAGACTACACTTCTGTCTATTATCAGCTTATTTTTAGATGTCCAGACTGAATGTAATTGAAGCTGTCTAAGCTCTCAAAGTAAAGAATTCAGAGGAGTTTTTTTTATAGATTCATACACAAAAGTACAATTGCTCCCCTGAAGCAGGATTTTTATTTTATTTATTTATTTTCACCTTCAGACTTTGCTCAGCTCTTGAAATGATTCCAGGCTGGCTTCTCTGTGATTGTTACTCGTTTTGATGCTGCCTCTGAATTGAACACTGGGTTCTGGGGCTTGTCAGCATGGAGTGCTATTGTTGTACACTGGGATAGAGGCTGGATTTCCTGCTGGGAGAATGGCCATGGCACTGCACATGCTGCTCCAAAACACAGCCACATGCACACACAACACACAGCAGCCAAAAAAAAAAAACCAAAAAAACCAAAAAAAACCCCTCATTCATCACATAAATAAATGATGTCTATAAAATGACTGTGTTGCACAAGAGGCCAGTTGTTTCAATGACTGCATTAGATGAGGTACAAACAGATATCTCCTCTTCATACAAGGACTTTTCCTTTGCAGCTTTAGCATTACTCTTTTAAAAATTATTATTATAATTTTATTTTTTTTTGGCCACTTCAACAGCTGGGTTTTTTTCCTTTTTAGTTTTTTCTTAAAGTTGACTATATTTTATACACATCACAGCTTTTATATGATTGTATAATGCTTTCTCTCTCTAATTTACTTTGTTACCTGTGTGGATAAAATGAATAGTGAATGCTGTCTTATTTCATAAACTTTATTAAGCCTTTGGGGAAGCTTCAATGTGCTCATATAGAGAAGCAATATAGAATGTATTCAGTGTATCATGACAAAGAAATTACAATTCTATGCTAGAAATAAATGACATTCCAGAAAAAGCAGAGGGAACAACATTTAAAGAGTTAATAATGAACCACTTGTCTTCATTTTCAGGTCCTTTAATCCTGCTATTGTGCAGTTTTCACACAGTGCTAAATTGAATTACTGCATCATTTTTTACAATTTCTTTGTACAGTTGACCCAGTTTATAGCAGGTTTGGAAGCATTATCATTGCTTAAGGTTCAAAGATGCTGCTGTGTATTGCATTACAAGTCAATCAGTGCAGAAGGATTTTGATGTAATTTTGCTTTTCGATACAGAGGAACAAATATCCAAATGAAGGCTGGTATTTCGTTTGGTCATAACAATGTCACATAAAGCAGAGTGACTTTTTTATACCTATTTTATTATATTTCTTTCTGCTTCCAGTCCTAGTAAAGTGAATTCTCAAGTTTATGTCTTCCAATGTTTTGATCAGCTTGCGCAAGAAGAAAATTGAAAAAAGCTGTAATGTATAGATTCTTACTGGTGTGTAGCAGAGGATGTTTTTAGGTGCATACCACCAAAAGAGGAACCTAAAAATGAATACAGAGTTTTTCAACACTGTACCACTTCCAGAACGCCCCAGGTGAGAAATTCTCTGTCAGAAATGTTCCTGTTCTGAGGGGCAGTGCTTCCTACAGCTGTTTTAGCACATAAACACGGTGTTCAGCTTAAATACACTCTGAGCAATGTGTTTTACATAAAGCATTTCATTCTCAAGGTCATTCTTTATGCTTCAGGTGTTAATTTGTGTTGTTCTTCAAGTATTCCTATTATTGATAGTAGAGCCCTTGGTATATGTTATATTGAAATATTGCTAATGTATGAACTGTAACATTAAATTTTTAATCTAATCAATCAAGTGGCATGCATATGCAGTAGATGCTTGGCTTTTACTGAGATTAATTACCATGTGCTGGGGAAGGGAACTGTGTAAGGTGAAATATTGCATGCACACAGACACATGCACGGAGGGACAGAGAAAAGAAAGAGAATTGTGCAAAGGGATGAGCACTGTAATAAGTTAATGACTACTTCTGTCATTCAAAACATATGCATAGCCTTTAAGACAACACAAAACAAAGATTAAATGCATGTTAAATCAGCTATCTATTAAAGCATTTAGAGCTTTTCTCCAGATTCTATATGGAAATTATGCAATCTGTTGCAAAACTAAACACTTGTCTCCCAGATGGTGCTCAGAGTCTGTCTGAGCAAACACCCCTTCCATGCTCTGTGTAACAACTTGTGCATATTTTTTGTTCCCTGCGCTTCATTTCATCATTTGAGGACATTTGCACTGAGCAGGCTGTGTAGACACGAGCAGGTTTGCATTGCAGAAGGCAGTGGTGCTGTATTTACCCACCTGAGCAGCACACACTTCATCATGGACAGTGGCACTTCCCTGCCTGGAAGGTGCAAACTTGTGCTGCCTCCTGTTGATCCCAATCTGGGCTCTAATTCTCACAGGGCAATGACAGCTGCCCATTAAATAATAAGTAGCTAATGGTTTGGGGTTTTTTTTAACTGTGCTGCAAAGTTAAGCTTCTATGACCATGTTTTGAGGGAGTGTTTTACCATGCCAAATACCAGTTGTGATTGACGTGAAAATAAGATTAAAGCAGCACTAATACTTTTATAATGTTATTAAAAGGTACATTATTCATGCACTAGACATAGGGATTACCCTTCTGCTGAGACTGTGGTATAGAAAAAATCTATGAAAAGACACAGCAACTGAGGAGGTTGCTCTATCTCCTCTGCCTTGTTTTCTACCTGTGCAAGCAGACAACAGCAGCTCCCTGTTTCACAGCAGGGAGGGTCAGGATGATAAGTACCCGAGCTTAACAAACCTTCATTTGGAGGAGAAAACCCATGTAATTATCATTTCTAAGCAGTTTCTCCAATCTTAGCCTGCAGACACCCCAAAGTATTCTGCTTTGGAGGTTTAGTCATCCATCTTGTTTACAAAACCCAAAAACATTGCAATAATCACTTAGTAGCATCAGATGTCACGTGTAACTCTCCATGTTTTAAAAAAGCAAAGGGACTCATGGCATAAACTGAATATAAAACTTTTGTAATGAGAGAACTTGAAACATATTTCCCTGATGAAGTGCTCTGCAATATGTCTTTCTCTCCCTTGTTCATTGTTTTAGCTCCTGTCATAGAAGAAGCCATTGTACTAAGTGAAAGAACTAAAAAACTGAATTGAAATAATATCATTTTAGTTCATTTCTGGAACTTTTTAATAGAGAAGTAATTGTCTCCATTAATCAACATAACTTTTGTTAAATCCATCGGGTTTTAGAGACACTTTAATATTGCTTCCATATTTTGGAAGGATGAAGAAGATGAAGTTCAAAAGATAGATGAATAGAAATTAGATATATAATACAGCAAAACTGCAGGGGAAGAATTTAGCTGGCAAGTCCTTCAAAGCATAATTTATCATGTCTTCAAAATGCCAAGAGAGACACCCAGCACAGCAGGGAGCAAAACTCCAGCAGGGTCAGCTTGAATGTTGGATCAGGGCTTTGTCCAGTCAGACTCAGGTATCAGAAGGGAGAGTTAACCCACAACCTCTGCACAACCTGTTCTCTGCTTTAACCCTCTCCTCTGGGGAGAACTTTCCTTGTGTGCAATTCCTCCTGATGCCTCTGGGACTCGCTGCTTCTCGTATATTTTGAGAAGAATATGGGTCCATCTTCTCTACAGCTCTCCCTTAAGCTGCTGAAGGTAGCTTAGATCCAGACTCAGCCATCTCTTCTCCATAGTGAACAAACTTCTCTCCGGTGTCTGTCCCTGTCTGTCTGTCTGTCCCTGTGTATCCCTGTGTGTCCCTGTGTGTCCCTGGTATCCCTGTGTTTCTGTCCTTGTCTCTCCATGGCGGTGCCTGGCTGTCCCCTGGATGTCCCTGTGTGTTCCTGTCTGACCCTGTGTGTCCTTGTCTGTCCCTGTGTGTCCCTGTCCATCCCTGTCTGTCCCCGTCTCTCCCTGTCTGTCCCTGTGTCCCCCTGGCTGTCCCTGGCTGTCCCTGGCTGTCCCTGTGTCCCCCTGTCTGTCCCTGTGTGCAGAGGGCAGAGCAGGCCCAGGCTCTGCTCCAGGCCCAGCCATGGCCCCAGAGCCACGGGCAGGGCCTGAGCCCAGGAGCTGCCCCTGCCCCTGCCCAGAGCTCCTGCCCTGGCAGTGCCCAGCCCTGAGCAGATGGGGCACAGAGGCTGTGCAGGCTCCTGCCTGGGGACACTGCAGAGCCACACGGACACACTGCTGTGCCCTGGGCTCTGGGATGGCCCTGCTGGAGCAGGGAGGTGCCACCAGAGCAGCCCCTCCAGCCTCTCCCATCCTGGGATTTGTGATTCAGCCTCTCCTTAAATGTCTCCTTAAAGGTGCCTCAGTCCCCAACCACGCTGTGGCTTTCTCCTGGACTTGCTGCAATGTCCTCTCTTGTCCATGAGCTGCAGGAGCAGACAGGGGTTCTGCTGTGATGCTTCCTTTGTGCCCAGCAGAAAAACATCAGCTCCTCCCTGGCTGTGCTCTCCACAGCAGCCCTGTGCTCCAGGCACTGCCAGCTGGCACTGCCACCACCATGCTATGGCCACCAGGGCTGCAATTCCTTTCCTGCTGAGTCAGCTCCTTGCCTGTATCACCAATTCTGCCAAGCTCAGAATTCCATTTTTGTGGGTTTTGTCCCCTCTCATGAGGTGTCACCTCTCTGAGTGACTCTGCCCCAGGGTCCCACATAACCAGGTCCACCCAGTTTGGTGTCAGCCATGGCTGGGGATGTTCCCATGCTCTGTTTGCTCTTAAAACCAGTGAAAGAGTGCCAGCCCCAGTCCCAGTCTCCATCACACACTGCCCCTTTGAGCCCAGCAGTGTCTGTCTGTCCAGTTCACCTCTGCTCCCTTTGGTACAGAGGTACTAAAGGATGATTTCTGGTTGAAGGCTGTTCAGAGGCACCCACTGCTCTGCCCTGAGCTGCCGCAGAGCTGTACCTGCACAGGTTGCTTTGGGAAATCCCTGCTGACTGATTCCAGCCACATTCCTATGCCTGGAAGTGGATGCCTTTCTCAGGACTGAGCTGAGGCTTTAGGGGCAGCGTTCCCTAAAACCCTTCTCACCTGTTTTGGAGACAAGCATGGCTTTTTCTAGTCCCTGCTTGCAACCCCTTTTCAAAGATGAGATCAGCCTTCCAATGCCATCAGTGACTTTAGATGCATCTTGTCCAGCACCACGGACTTCATACGAGGCTGGACAAGGCTCTGAGCAGCCTCTATTGTTGATGCAGCAGGCCAGGCCAGAGGCTCCAGAGGCTCCCTTCAGCCTCAACCATTCGATGACTCTCTATAAGTCCAGCTTATTTAAGCAATCCCAAACTTTCTATTAAATCCACACCCTGCTTGTATAAGCATGTTTTGCATTGCAAAGCAGATTGTCCAGTTTCTTGAATAGCACAGTCTAACACTTCATAATCTGTTCAATATGATATGCCTGTTTTAAATTTATGAAGCTGTAAACCAATTTCCTGTACTAATAAACACCTCTGTTTTCATTCCTTTTTATCCTCCCTTTTACATTACTGCACTCCCTTGCTGTCTTTCTCTTGTCCTTGTCCTTCCCATCTTGTAAGATGGGAAAAAGAGATGGGGGCAGGGGAGACAGAGAAAGAAAAATAAACCATAAAAAAAAAAAACCCCAAACCTAAAACTCATCAGCTCATAAAAAATAAAAAACAAACTTGGTGAGAAGCCAAGATCAACAGACCAGCAAGCCCACTCATTGTTCTTTATCGTTTTGGCTCTCTTCCAGTCCCTCTAGGTTTCTCTCTCTTTCCAAACTGCTTTCTGCATTCTCACATATGTTATAGAAAGTACAATGATTTCTGAGAAGTACTTCAGTTTATAACAGCTTTATCTGAAAAAGAAGTTGTCCAGTTTGTAAAGGAGATGAGGGGAGTTGTTTCTCTGGCCCTCCTTAGTGTTTGAGTGTAAACTCTCATTCTTAGCAGAAGATCCCTGTGTGCACAGTATCACTGAAGGAGAAATGGGTGCCTTGCATTCAATTAGTGGGCATAATTATCTGTAAAACTGTTTGGGTTTGGAATTGCTCTGGCAGCACAATAAATATTTAAAATCCAGCACACATCAGACCTGCCAACATCTTTACAGTGAGCACAGAAATTCAACTTTGCATTTTGTCACAAAAATGATCCATTTTTCCTATGCAGCAGGAAAACAGTAAGGTGATGGTATAAAAGGCATTGATGTGACTGATTTTATCTGTGGTTTTAATAGAATCTTACCCAATGTAATAAATTTTGAAAATTACTGATAGGATCTGCAGAGTTACTAGAATACTTCAACCTCTCTGATCTATGTGGCTGCAGGTTGGAAACAAGTTCATAACTTAAGAGCTTAAGCCATAAAAGCTTAATTAATTTAATCATTATAGGAATAACTCTCCCAGGTTAAAACAAAAAGGCCAAGCACTATCTTTGATGTGCAATCATGCCCCTTTGCACTGCACTCTGGATCTTGCAGCAACAAGGTGCTCCAAGGCTTGGCACAGACTGAGCTCTGCCTTCCCTGCTGCTGGATGTGCCAGGAACTGGCAGGGACACACCAGGACACTTCCAAGGGGAAGCTGCAGCCAGTCTGCACCTCCTCAAGGCCACTGGTGCTGCTGGAACGCAGGGATTTCACAGGAGACATTTTCAGAGGTGAGACCAGCACAGGAGCATCCTCAGCCCACAAAGAACCTGCTGTGGCTGCTGCTGCTCCTTCACATCTTGCTGGCCATTCCCACAGAATTACAGCCAAGCTTTGTGGAAACCACATTTCAGAGCTGGGAAAGTGTCAGAACCCAGGAAATTCCCCTGACTGCACTGGAGGATTCCAGCCCCTTCCCAGGGGGCTCAGGGACCTTGGCACAGAGCCCCAGACCCCTGTGCCTTTGATTTAGCCCTTGGAGAAACAATTACCAACCTTATATGAAGAATTACAAGCCATGACAGTTTAAGCAGACTAATAGTGAACTTATCACAGGGTGAAAAATAGATTTTGGGGGTTTTTAGAATGGGGGTTCAGGAGGCAAGATGAAGGAATCTGGGCGTGTCCAGCCTTTCTTCTTCTTCTTCTTGGCCTCCATCTCCTGCTGTGATGTTGGCACTTTTAGACTGGTTTAGAGTAGAAGCTCACTGTCTAACATAGGTGATGGGTATTGGAAAGTAATTGTAAACATTGTACACGTAGTTTTTAGTATAAAAAGATAACATTGCCCTGGGGGCAGGCAGAGTGCCTCTGTCTGACCTGTTGAACAGACCTCAGCAGGTCAGGAGAAAGAATTTTATAGATAAGAAACAATAAACAATCTTGAGACTGAGAAATGAAGAGCTCTGACTCCTTCTTTGACTGCCAGGCTGGGAAAAGAGACTTTATAACATATCTGGGGTCACTGTGAGCAGCTAAAACCCCAAAAGGAAAGGAGGTGGGCATGCCAGACACAGACTTGTGTCATTCTCAGAGAATTCATAGCAGCTTGGGATTGCTGGGGAAACCAGGTGCCTCTGCATTAGGGGATTTGCCTCAAAAGGTGAGAACAGCAGCAGGCTTGGTGATTGGGTGAGCAGCCTCACAGTACCATTGCTTGGGAGTCCTTTATATTTGCATTATTCAGGGACACTCATTGAGCTTTCAGTCTGGGATTAGTCTCTGAGAGAATGCAAACATGAACTAGGGCATGAATGTATCGATACAATCATGGATTTTTCAAGACTGTTGTTTTCCTTTCTTCTTTAGTAATTATTCTGAAGTGAACTGGTCATTTAAACAAAAATTCCATAGTCCAAGAGGTTACTTAATGTTTAAAGAGAGATGGAAACATGTCTGTTGAAAAATATTTGAAAAAAATCTAAATCTTCAAACTTTTCTGGGTATTGTATTTCCAATTATTTAACATTTTTTGTTCTTATTGATAACATCATTCAGACATGTAAATATGAGAGATAAGCCCTGCTTATTCTTAAATGTGTTACAAGATATGCATCTTTAGTTGAAGAGGGAATGTTGTTATCAAGCCCTGAGTGCAAATCCAGACACTGTGAATGGGAAAAGAGCCCAAAATTGTGCTGAGTCTGGGAGAGGCTGATTTACACCAGTTCCAAGCAGAGACAAACCAAGTCACCTGAGTGCAGAACTGTGACAGCTAAAAAATAAGTGATGTTTAAAGCTTCTGTACACCCCAGCTACCCCCATGCTTACTCTTTCAGGAGTTTTGCATCTGTAGGTGCAGGAAGCTTTCAGAAAGACATCTAATTAAATTCTCACTTTGACTCTTGATTTTCATTGCTTTTATTGCCTCCCCAATATGAACAACAATCAGAGAAAGCTGCTCATTTGACTTTCAGAGCTGGGCTGGGAATGTGCAGGTTTGGGGTGCAGTCTGCCTTTCAGTGGCAGAATTGTTGTCACCATTATTAATGATGACATTTTGTCTCTTCACAGGTTCTAACCATGCCCACCATCATCATGGCACATAAATATTGCAGCCTACAGAGGGCTAAAAGGCAGATTTACAGGTTTTAGATTTATACTGAATGCAGTTCCTCAGTGAAAATTCTGACTTTTGGGGAGGAGGTTATTTTGGGATTGTTGATTTGTTCCTTGAAAATCTGCCTGATGAGCAGTTCTGACACAGTTGCAGAGCTGTGCAAGGCAGTCTAGCAAAAATAACAATTATTTCACCTGGAATGTTCAACATGTCCTGGTTAAGTGCTTCTTTCTCAGGTGACTAAAAAAAGTTTTCTCCACTCCAAGTCGTTGTTATTAATTCTGTAATAATTTGGTTACATAAACCCATAAACTTATATATATGTGTGTATCTAAGTTTATATATACAATGGGAAGGGATATATATATACAAAGGAAGAGATATTTGTAAAATCAAACCACTAATATTTTGTCTTGCTCATTGATTAAATGGATCGACATTTGCCAGGCCTGGGAATTATGTGAATTACAGAGAGGCCAAGGAACCTGCTGGCTGTTTGGTAGTTGAGGTTAAAGAGAAGATAAAATGTGAAGCAAGCAGCTTGGGGGGACTTTGAAAAGGGAGGGTTTTGTAAAGGCTGATTGCTGGTGCAGATACAGCTCCATGTGATAAGTTTAGTTTTATGTCTGTATTTACAGGTTAACTGTAATTCATCTATGGCATAATTAAAGAGGCTCGATACAGGGTTTTATCTAAGCATCACTTGCACCAACAATAAGATGAAGACTTTGGAGTACTGGCAGTGCATTCACTTACAGTGCTGTGATGGCTCTGATTGCCTGGGGTTTGTGGCAGGCAACTTTCTTATTTAAGGGCTCTCACTGCAGCTTTTCAGAGATTCATGTGCAGAGATTTATTATACAGAAATGCGAATTTAAATGAGCATAAAGTGAACAACCTAGAAACCCACATTATTATTACTTATTCTTACTACTTCTCTAATCACTATCAAGCATCTGTAATGCCACAAATATGTCTCCTGAAGCTGTGTAAAAGGAGAGGAGCATCTAATGAAAGGAAAGGCAAAGAGACAGACTCTAAAAGCTCATTAAGCTGCTGGGTATTTGTTGTATTTCAGGCATGTAAGCAATTTCATTGGCTTCACTGAGATTTCTGGAGCAGATCCACAGAGCAAAACTGGATAAATGCTATTTCTTACCCAGTTAATAGTCGCAGAGGAAACAAAAGGAGAACAAAAGGAAACTGTGTAAAGAGGAAATCAGAGAGGGCAAAAAAGGGAGTTTAGGGAGAGGTGAATGGCACAGTGAGAGGGGCTGAGCATGTGACAGGAGTGGTGCAGAAAGGGCACACCAGGACCTCAAAGAGGACAAAGAGAGACTGACCTCAGCTACAGCATCATCCAAATGCCAGCTGATGGCAACTGTGTCCATGGTGCAGGGAACCTGGCAGTGCTGATCCACACATCTGCAAATGGCCATGCTCTTTTACATTCCATGTGCAATTTGTTCTGGCTATTTCTAATCTGATCTTTAAACAAATTATGGGTCTGGTTTTAGCCAAATATCTCTTTCTGTAGTCTATCTGCTTCAGACATTTCTCTTAATAGAACAGAATAGAGTAGGATAGAATAGAATGATCATTCTGTGATCTATGATCTATTTATCTTGGGCAAAGGCATCCTTTCTTTCCATTGATTTTAACTATGGGCTTTGATAGATTGTACAAATCCCCTTAATTAGTAGTCCAAAAATATATTTAGAACCAGTTTCACATCAAAATCAAACCTGAATGTTCTGTGGAAGTAAAAGGTTAGCAGAGCCAGAGTGTCTATGAACTACTTTTCCCTACTCCCAACTCTCTCCTTGTCCTAAGAGCATAAAGTGGGATGCTGCACCTCAGATATTTTATTTCTCTTGCTTCCATGTCATTATCTTTCTCTAGATCTGCTCATTTTGGTCTGTTTCTCTGGCCTTTGTTCAACGAGACAGGTTTTAAACATCAGTCCCTTCCTCACTCACTGTTGCACACAAATCATCCAACCTTGTTGTCAGTTCTTGGTTCATTGGCAATAAATATAGATTAGAAATTTTGTTATTATTTACAAATCAGCAGTATGTGTACAAAACTCTGTGTGCATGAACAGATGGATGCCTGTTATATCCAGAGGCATTGTTACATTCAAGACTTCCTTATCTGTGGGATTTTTAGGGGTTTTTGGTTTGGTTTGACTTATTTCTCTTTTTTTTTTCTAACAAGGGAGACTGAGCTACATATAATAAAATACTGGTACAGTAACAAAGGTTAAATAATTAATATAAAAATATCTATTCAGAGGCATACAATGATTTACATTCAAACCCCGAATATTTAAAAATTAATAGAAAATATTAGCATGTTAATAATTGAAATCACAGGAATGTATAATGAGATTGCACTTACTGCAGTATATTAACCATTATCTGCAGCCTGATAGGAAAATGTTTAACCTCAGAATAAATAGGATGTGCATTCTCTAAGCCCCTAAGGCTTTGTTACTATTAAACCAACGTGATCCTTGCAAACATGTACACGCACACATCTTGTGGAATCAGAAATACAACATGTACTCTCATTGCAATTTCCTTTGTCTGAAAATAGTCCTTTTATCTGTAAATCTGGGAGGGAAAAATGAAAGCACTGAAGAGTGACTTAACTCCAAAAGAATGCAATAAAATTAGCACTACATGAATGTCATTTTTCTGAGTTCTTCACTGTTTCACATACTGTTTCCTTTATCTTTCATGAAATTCTGGTGTAGCAGCTCAGCAATCTCCCAGCAGAAACAACATAATGACTTTTTTTGGTCAAATGGTTTATGACTTCACACCTACACTGAGAGCTTTAACCTCTACCCATATTTATATTTGTCCTCTATTTCTTCAATTCAAATGTCCTTTCAGAGAAGATTGGTTTCATGCAGAGAGTAGATAAAAATCAGAACTCATACCTCACATGCAATAAATTTGTCATATTTATTATGTCCCCAACACTGGTGAGTTAGAGGGGGAAAAAATTCAGCTTTTAGTCCCTAACATTTAATTCATATTCTTCTTACAGCTAAAATTGTAAAAAGGAGCTGGGAGGAAGAAGAGGATGTTTTGTTTCGTTTTATTTTCCCTTCCAGTCTGTGTGTTTTTCAGAGCTACAAACATTGAAATATTCATATTAGGAAGGTTGCTAAGTTGCTGTGGCCCAGGATGATGAGAAAAAGAGTGACAGGATGATTATAAAGGGTCTGGTGCAACTGTGTTTGTTAAACAGGGAATGGAGCTATAAAATCTAGCATTGCAGAGCTCCAGACACTGCCCAGGCATGGACAATAGGGGGTTGGAGAGTCTGGTGTGGCTGCTACAGCTGGAAAACTCCTTGAGCAGCTGGTCTGGTTTTGGGGATGCTCTGTGGGACAGGGCTGGGGCTGCCCAAGAGGGAAACAGCCTGCCCTGGCCTTCAGGTGCCAATTAAATCCTCATAGCAAAAAGCAGGCAAAGGAACACATGCAATGAGAAAATGAAAATTCCATCATAAATGTAGCAGTGTGGAGAGTTTTGCCCACAAATCCCTAGAAACACTTTTAGGAGTTTACAAAGACATTTAGCACCAGGCTCTGATTCAGCCAAGAATTTCTGACTCACTTGAGCTTAAAGAAGTCCCAAAGACAGCACTCCCAGGCCTTGTTGAGTCAGAGATGTCACTGTACCTCAAAAAGTACATCTTAAAAATATTAAACAAAAAAAAAATATATAAAGCCAAGATATCTGGTTGCTTTTAACCATTTGTTCCTATATTTTCTAAGCATAGGAATGCCTGCACATGTTTTTCAAGTTCTGAGTAAACTTCACACAGGAAAATACAGAGCAAAAACGGTCTATAGACTACAAGGGATATAAATCCTTTATGGGTTCAGTTTGGATTTATTCTATTTGAACATCTGACCCTGTTATGAAAGATTTACATGGAGGAGTAAGTCAAGTATAATCATTTTCAATGATCTGGAATTACTCAGCCTATGTGAAACACTTGTTTATTGCTCTGTTGATGTTTATGTGAGAAACTAATAGATTTTTCTTGAAATATTAATGTGGAACAATAGAAAGGAGTGAAAAAATACCTGGCTTGTGCTGTTCTGTGTTAAAATTAAATGCTGCATCAAAGGCTAGTGTGTTTTGTCAGTGCTGGGAATGAAATGTCTCTGTCTTTCACTGCCCCCACACCCAGCCCTGCTTCAGCAGCACTGGGGGTTGGTGTGGCACAAGGTCAATGTTTGCAACTCATTGTCATGGCTCCTGAAGGTACTGAGGAAATCTTGGGGGTTTAGAGGATCTGATTCCCCCTACCTGTGAGTCTCTCTTAATTTCTGATAAGCGTGGCTGAAATTCACATCCTCTCCTAAATGATGTTGACTGCTGTATTCCTGTGTTGTGCCAAACTCCTTGTTGTGCTTTGAGATGAAAGCAGAGTAGACTTTGCTGTCATTAGACATCAATGGCATTACTTAAGACACAGAGACTTTTCTTTCATCCTGTTACACCTGATGTTTTTCAGAGTGTGTGTGACCAGAGGAAAAACACCCCATGCTGAAGCTGTCTAAGGAACCCGACAGTGTAAGAGCAGAGTCACTGATGCTCCTCAGTTCTGCACTTCAGGGAAGTGCAGTGCTGGTAAATCAAAGTATTGAGCTGAGCTGGGCCATTTTGTTTACCAAAGGTGCACATCCTCGTCTTTTCCTCTGTCAATTGACTAAAGCTGCCTTACTGGTACTTGTAGGACTGTGTCAGTTACTAACCTCTGGACTTTCTGTTTTTAATGGTTTTTACCTGTTGAGCTGGTTTTACTGAAAGTCACAACATCACTGAGGTTGGGAAATCCCTGCCAAGCCATGGAGTCCCAGCTGTGCCCAATGCCCACCCTGTCCCCAGCCCTTCCTGGGACACCTCCAGGGATGGGCACTCCAGCACCTTCCAAAGCCTGAACACCCTTTCATGGAGAAATTCCTCCTGATGTCCAACCTGAGTCTGGCCTTGAGGCCATTTCTCCTTGTCCTGAAGAGAAGATGGAGAAAATAAGGAGTCCTGTTCTCCTTTGTGTCCTCTCTGCCTGAAGATATACAGTCCCTAGAACCCCTATTCCAACCAAAAAAGGGAATCTATCCCAAAAAGGTTTAAAATAGATCCTTAAAGTATAAAATTAAACCAGTTAGAGGTCAAAATATAAGGAAAAAATGTCAATATGGAGGAAAAGTTTAGTATCCTCTGAACCGACATGAAGGACTAAACAGATGTGGGGGAACAGATGTGAATCCTGAGGGCAGCTGGATGTGCAGACAAGATTATTTTAGGTAAGTAAAGGCAGGTGCTGGAGGTTCTCTATATGTGGCCAATGTGAGAAATCAGGATAAGCAGCTGTGAGTGCCTGGAGTTCCTCTGATACAATCAGCTCAGAGACATACCTGAAGGGTTTCCAAATGCCACAGCACCAGCACAAGGACATTAAACCCTTAAAAAGCCAGATATTCAATGAATTAGAATTTAAAGACTGGAATCAGATGTCAGAAAACCATTGTGGAGAAGTAAATTATATTTAAAGGGCAAGTGGTAAAGAAATATCACTAAATAAAAATGTGAATTCCTGTAATAAACCTGAAACTGCTGTGATTTTTAATAATCAGAAAAATAAGAAGGAACGGGTACATGAGCAACTGGGAAGACAGGCTGGTGGCTCTGTGATTTTTGGTGAGTTAAATCATGGAGAAAAATTGGTAGGGAGAAAAGCACCAGAGAGCCAAGCTGCATCTCACACCCATAGCAAGGGAAAAAGAGTTGGGGAAAACATTTGCACACAGTAGGACAACACAATGGGAGAAATGTCAAGGAAAAGTAGTCATGATTCCATGATGCAAAGAGTCCTTTTATTGTACACCAGTTAATTTATATATACTCTATTTTCAATTTCTTTATACTGAATTTTCCAAGCCACGCAATCATCCCACTTGTTTCATTGCACTGCTTTAATTAAAAGCACCACAAAAACATCCACTTCTGAGTAAATCCCTGTATAAACACCCTCAGATTTAAATGCTTATCTTATATCAGATTATTGACAGGTTTTGCTAAATTGGTATAAATGGATCTGGGAGCATTTCCAGAGAGATTATAGGGATTCAGTTCATGCAGTGTGTGCTTAAATACTTATATGTGTGCTTATCAATAATGTGTGCACATATCCATGTATAGGGGCCTCCCTGTATGAGACATTTCACAGTGCTAATTAAGATTTTACTCTGATAATTGTCATAATTTTTGACTGTTCAAAGATTTTTCATTTGGAAAGAAAAAAAAAGTTGTAAAAGAGACAAATATTTTTGTCAAAAAATTAATTTTGCTCTACTATAAGCCATCAGATAATTTTGGTCTTCAACCATCTAATCATAGTTCTATGTTAGGGAAAGGAACAATAAAATATTGGTTTATATTTTCTCTATTTTGTTTCTTTCAAGCAGGACTCCAGGTTTTCAAGACAAAATTAGCTCACATTTGAGAGAATTACTATTCCAAATATTTCAGATAGGAACACAAGCACCTTCCTGTCTTGTGATTCAGAATCTGTAATTTTATTCCAATCTCATTGTTTCAATTATATGGAATTATGGATTTAATGTCCTTAATGCAGATATGCTTCAAGTATCTTGATCCTCCACCCCTTCTCCTCTGCAAAATGACTTAGAAATGATAGAAGCCATGGGCTTAATTTTAGTACCTTACCTAGCTCATCAAAGACCTGAATTACAGAAAATTCCAAATCTCGATGCTCCAAAAATTAACTTTTCTTCAAGTGTCTACATTAAAATGGGAGCAAGTGAGGAGGCATCCATGAGAATTAGTTCCTGTGGAAATGGCAGCCTGTGTCTGAGAAGCTGTGAGGATTTCTGCTGAGAGCCGCAGGCATGAGCCAGCCAGCACATATGCCAGCAATAACAGTTCACTATTAATGAAGTGTCTTTTTTTCTGCCCGTAATGAAATTAATTCTTGGCTTTAGAACTCTGCCTCACATCGGGGAAAGTAAATAGAAGATGAGCAGAAATGGCATTTATTCATTAAAATTGCAAAGTAGCAATTAAATCCTTTTCTCCTTTCCTTCTGGATCATCTGTTCTGAAACATCTAAAGTGGGGCTCATCTTGTGGGTCAGAGTGATAACACTGATAACTGACCAGGTGATAACAGCCCCATTTTGGACCAGCCTCTGACATCTAGGGATTTGTTTGTATTTGAGCAAGTTTGTTCTCAAGAAGCAAACCCCCTAGAACAAATCCATGCTAAAGAACAACGTGGAGAAGTCAGTAAGCCCCACCGTGGGTGGAGGAAGGCTCTGGATCCCAGCAGCCAAGCCAGGAGCACACAAAAGGAGTTTAAATGGGTGCTCTGTCCCAGAGAACAGGGCTTCTCATCTCAGCCATCACAAACTAACTCAGATGCTGGGCTGGGCATCTCCCTTCCTCCTCAGTGCATCTCAGATCCAACCCCAAACTGCTCCTCAAGAGATTTTAAGGAAACTGAGGTGTCCAGGAAGGATTCCAGACCCTCAGATGTCCATGGGCAGAGGAACCAGAGCAGTTTGCTGACAGTCCTCATCCATCTGATATTCAATGTTACTGGAACACGTCAGCCAAAAGTGCCTGTCAATGGGAGTTAAGTATCATCATCCTCATCACACACTTCTGAACACAAGTGCAAAACAGGGAAGGCATTTTTGAGATCACTCAGCTCCTGTGCAGCCCTGCCAGGACACAGACCCGTCACAGTGAATGTTTCATTAGCAACATCTGTTCTTTTTGACATCCTATTTTCTACACTTCCTTCCACTGTTCTCCCAGTGACATGGATCTGGCACAGTCACTTTGGTCTGCCCTTTAAATGTTCCCTGTTCTAAGGAATGTCTCTTTTATTCCCTGGTGGACACTCAGATGGTGAAAGGGGCCTGCAGGACACCAACAACAAATTGGTTCCATAAGTAGCTGCTGGTATCCTGCAGTGAGTCAGTCTGAGCTGGATGAATTAAAAAGCCCAAGGTGATGCTCCTCTACCTCTCCCCCCACATCATTTGCTATCATTCCATATGTTCCATCCTCTTCAGAAAAGGTACATGTCATCCTAAAATAATTAAGAATTTATCTCCTTTCTGGGAATGACAAACATGCCTTATGAAGATGAGGAGCTCACAGGGTGACAAAGATAATTTATCTCATTACTCTCATATCAATCATGCAACAGGATAAGGCAAAGGCATGGACAACAGACCACAGGTGAAGAGTTAAATGGGATACTGACACAATTAAATATATTACCTATTAATACAGAGCCAGCTTCCCCTGCAGCCACATGGGCAACAATCTGAAAAAAACACCCAAACAAGCAAGCAGAAGTGAATGATTTTACTGCTGCCCAGTAAATCATTATAAGCTACACTAGTCATAACATCCTGGAATCTTTCTGCCGTGTGATATTTTACCTGAATAATAAGTCTCAGATTGGTTTAATAGTTTATTGCTGAAACACTAATTTAATTAAAATATTCTCGGAGCTCTCCTGCAGTAATGCAGTGTGGATTTATATCTACATTCTGCCTGGGGTCTCAGTGAAATTGCATCAGACTTGCCATGTGTGTGGCAATCTAAATCTACAAATGTAAATGCTGAAGCTTCTTGCCTTACCAATTTTTCATCACATCCATCAAAATATTGCACGATAGCATCAGCCTTTTGAAATGGGAGATCTGAAAACTTCAATTTGGTTTTTTAAACAGGGAATTTGTTGAGAGTCACTGCTCCTCAAATAATGCTTTGATACTGATGGATTTTGATTTCTTCTTTTTTGTTTCTCTCTCTTTCTAGTTAAATAAATTTTACCAAGAGATCTCTAATCAGCCTTCTGTCTCTAATGTCCATTTTCTCAGTGTTGAGGCATACAGAAAAGCACTGCAGATGTGTATGGAAAGCATATGGAGACAGGGAAATTGCTGTTAGAATACAACATCAGAGGAAGCCACCACAATGCTTAAATGGGAGCTGGGAACTCAGAATTCAGATCTGCCTATAAGCAGCTACCCAAAACCCCTGACTTTGTGTCATATTTATTAGTGGGTGTTAAATGATGGTACAGGCAGGGAAGAGCTACATTTGCCTTTCTTGGCACCCATAAAGGCTTAGCAGCAGCACTCATCTGTATTAATGGCCAATACAAAACCTCCTGAATTACCCAAAGGCTTAGGATCAGGCCCTGGTATTAAAAGTGCTTTATATTTTTGAAATCACTAGTTAATAAATAAGGGGCCAGCAGATGCTCCAAGAAAACAAAGCAGTATAGTCCCTGGGATTTATTAACCAATAAAACTTGTTGTTATTGTGAACTGCAAATGGTTTCCTCTGTGCAGCTCTTTACATCAGTTTTTAACAGCTCCTATAGAGAAGAAATCCTTTTTCATTACATTATTGGTGTACCTGGCCCCAGGTAAGTGGACAGAGAAATGTGGGAACATCTAAACTGCTGAGCCCCAGAGGGCAGAAGAGTGTACACAAGGAAGTGCAAACAACCAGAACAAAGCCCACAGCCTGGAGAAGAGGAAAATTAGACCCTTTTGACAGGAACAATGCTCAAGAGCCAAAGCAGAATGTCCTGCACTGCCTGATCACACCTCACACAATGGGGAGAGCTGGGGTTTGTCACCCTTCCCAAGACAAGGCATAATTTCCCTTGAAGGAATGTAAAACTGAGTGACTCAAATGGTAAAATTTGAGAAATCTCAAAAATAGCCCAAACACTCATCCTCACAAAACAAACCCCTCTCTCAAACTTCTCCACATCTCTAAGGTACTTTCACCCCTTAGTCCACCACCTAAGCATGACTAACTTCCTCAACAGAGGACAAAACATTGCCTCTCACCTAATCAATCTTTTCTGACACAAAATACCAGGCCCAGAAGGACTAGCCAACCTACAACTAACAGCAACCAAAGCTGCCACCACCCTCCATTACAGCCTAATCAAAGCCTATTTAGGATCATCCGCCCCATCCATCCTCATCATCCTCATATCCACATACAGAAACAACCAATGGCCCTCAATCTTTGTAAAAAAAACCACCAAATCCTAAAAATCATCAATTTGAGGGCAAAACAGTGCCAGAGGGCAAAAGTGTGAACACAAGGAGCGCAAACAAGCAGAACAAAGCCCACAGTCTGGAGTAGAGGAACAATCCTCAAAAACCTTACAGCCTCCTGTTGGGCTGCTGGAGACCGAGACAGCCAGGCTGGTGGGAGGGGAGCAGGGGACAGAGTGTGACCAGAGCAGAATGTCCTGCACTGCCTGATCACACCTCACACAGTGAGGAGAGCTGGGGTTTGTCACACTTCCCAAGACAAGGCATAATTTCCCTGGAAGGAATGTAAAACTGAGTGACTCAAATGGTGCCGAACTTCAAAAGATTTAAAACGTGAGGGAGGATGGAGAAATGTTAATGCACAGCCAGCCCCATAAAAATAAAGATGATAAATTTCTCTTCAGTTTGCAAAAGATTTGGGAGTTAGAATTATTTCTCTCAGTCATTTCTCCTATTTTTTCTCATTCCTTTTATTAACACATTAAATAATGCCACTCTGGGCAGATCACACAGTGGCAAAGGGTCTGGAGGGGTGATCTTGGGTAGTAAAACTGGATAAAAAACAGCCATGCATGCATGGGCATTTCTGTGCAAAATATTCTTCCTCAAAATTTGGATTAAAAGGCAAAATTGTGTTCCCAGAAGAGGAAAATTGAAACATTGTTTCAATTATTTCAAGAATGCATTTGGTTGTTTTGTCTTTCGAATGTTTCACTTGCATGTTATTTATATTTCAAACCACAGTGTATTTTGTTTTCATTAGAAAAAGCTGACACATCAGCAGCTTGAAATCATTTTTTTCAGTATTTTTTCCTGAAGCAAGAAGTTCAAAAATGCTATTTTTTTTCCAACAGTTACCATTTTCCAAGGGAGAAAAAAATTACCCAAAGGTCTATTTCAGCACCATTCTGTGCAACCTGACACAGCTTGATCCAAAGGCCACTGAAGTTAATGAAATTACTTTTGCTGGGTTTGGTAATTTGGGGGTCAAGCATTTCACTGACAGAAAGAGACTGAAATTCTACTGTGATAACCTGAAGTGGACACTGACCATTGGCCAAAGAGGAGTAGAAGTGCTTCACAACTCAGAAAAGCTCTGAGCTTGGAGAACGGTGACAAAGCTGGTTCTAGACTGCAAGTGTAGATGACGGGAGTTCAGCAATTGCTGAAATGTTAAAGCTGCACCCCTGAACTATGTCCAGAGAGCCCTGGAGGTGCAGGGAATGGAGCTGGGCAAGGGGCTGGAGCCCCAGCAGGGCCTGAGGGAGCTGGGCAGGGGCTCAGCCTGGAGCAAAGGAGGCTCAGGGGGCCCTTGTGGCTCTGCACAACTCCCTGCCAGGAGGGCACAGCCGGGGGCCGGGCTGTGCTCCCAGGAACAGGGACAGGAGCAGAGGGAACGGCCTCAGGCTGGGCTCAGGGTGGGCACCAGCAGGAATTTGCCCATGGAAAGGCTGCTCAGGCCTTGGCAGGGGCTGCCCAGGGAGCTTTGCAGTGCCCATCCCTGCAGGTGTTTAAGGAAAGACTGGAGGTGGCATTCAGTGCTCTAGGCTGGGGATAAGGTCACAGGGTGGACAGTTTTCCAACCAAAATGATTCTGAGATTCCCTGTCTGATCTCCTGAAGGGTCTCAAGGAGTGGGGAGTGAAAGAGCTTCTGCTTGTGTTTGAGGGGATGCCACAAAAATGCCACTGCTGCCTTTTTCAGAAACAGCTCCTTGAATGTTCCCAGCTGTCAGGAGTGTGTGTAAGTGTAAAACTGGTACTTGTCATGTGGAGAGAACTGATTGGCAATCAAAACCCTTCATGTAAGAATTGTGGCTACACCAGACTTGTGTGGCTTCTGGTGAAAATAAAACTTGTCTTGTTAAACTTCCTCTCATTGGCTTCACCTTATTATTTGCAGTGCTGTGGTTTGTGTTTTCCTCCCTGTGAATTGTAAGGGTTTGTGCTGTAGCTGCTTCTCCTCAGCAGCATCCAAATCCCCTGCTTGGCTTTTCCTTTCATGCAAAGGCTTTTTTGTGTTTACAGTGCTTTCTTGGCTGCCAGTGTCTCACAGGAGTGCCTTGCTAACACCTGGGTGCTCCTCCTGCGCAAAGAAGCAAAAATTCTCTGTGGGAACCACCCATGTGCTGCTTCTTGACCTAAAGGAGCCTGGAGATGGTCTGGCTACAGCTCTTTATCTCCCTCCACTAATGGGAGGGTTTCCCAGAGGTGGTAGAGGGGCTGGGTGTGGGAATAACCAGGAAAAGCTGAGTCACACACACCCATTCCACTTGCAGAAAGAACAGCACCATCACAAAATCACTATTACAAAAAGCACCATCACAAAAGCATCTCTGGTGCTTTCATAGTAGATATGAAATACCTTAGAAAGGTATTATTAATTATTATTACCTTAAAAAGGTATTAAAAGTGGAGAACGCTCAGAGTAAGCAGCAGTTAAACATCTGGTTTCATGCATGTCCTGAGAAAAAAAATCACACTGAATAAGCTCTAAAAGTACACAAGTCCAGTTATCCCAGAACAACAGTTATGTGAAAATTCACTAGGAAAATTCAGTATCTGTTTAAACTGCCCAGTTTGCAATTTTGCCACAAGAACTACACTTGGGCCAGACCTCCCACCGAAGCTTAGATCAGTTTTCAGGTTTTCATAAAATTGCTGTGGTGATTCTGAGGGCTTTGTGCTTTGTAATTCTAGGTATTAGACTGTCAGCTTGTAGAAAACTGTACAGCTCAGCTTCACTGGTTTTGGTGAAATGATACTTATTTACACTGGGTGAAAATCAGGCTGCAATGTATAAGCCTACATGAGTGAGAACAAAAGGGTTTCATAATCCAGAGTTTGCAAAACAAAAAGCCCTCTGCTTTGCACAAAGAAGTTTGGATTTGAATTATCTCATGCAAAGTGAGCATAGTTGGCTGCACAGACACTGAAGCCTGTACTTTTGGCTTGCCAAACTCAGAGGGCTTACAGACCTGTGAGAGGAATCCCTCCTAATAATTCTTAGAATAGATTCAACTCATATTTAGAACAAAACTAGCTCTGGGAGAAAGGCAAGCAAAACCCAGCTGTGTCTCATTCATTACTTGTATTCATAGAATTATTAAAGCATAAAACAAGGAAAAAAATCATATCTCAACAGACCAGTGGGGTATTGTTATCATCTTACTAGAGGCCTCTAGAATAGCAGGATTTAAGGAATAAAGAGGGCTTTTTAAAATTGAAAATTGCATGTCTGGTAAGCAGAGACTTTCAAGGCAATGAACAAAGGCAGCTGGAGGATGTTACAGCTCTGTAGGATCGTGGCTGCAGTGCAGAGATTGAACAAAACAAAAAACTATCACCCAAACAGCAGGAGCCAAAATAGCATCTATGAGGGATAGGTACATCTGGCTGGTGTCTTGGCACAGGGGCACAAAAAGGCACAAAGATGTTTCATCAATCAGCTTGGTTCCCTTTCTCTTCCGAGTCCAATTGGCTTCAGAATTCTTTATTGCCAGTTTTCTTTGAGGTGATATTTTTCAGAGTGAGAGAGAGAGAGAGAGAGGAGAGAAAGAGAGGGAGAGGATCCTCCCAATCAAAATAAAAAACAAGAGCCCAGCTCTGTCACCCTCAGTAGGAGATTGTGTTCCCTTTCTCCCCACAGGCTCAGCCAGAGACATCCTGCCTCTCTCAGTGTCCCTCTGGCTGATACTGCTCCTGGTCTCTGGCACAAACTTCACTTCTCATGGCACAGCATGATTCAAACTAAGAATTTCAGATGGAAGAAAAAAAATAATGGACTCTGCTGACTTCAAAGTTGCCATGTTAGTGAAATTCAGGCACAAGAGGCCCACAGTCACAGACTGCACAAGCTGATTTTCATGCAACTACCTGCATGGGCAAACATTTGTATTATGAAAATCAAAGCCCCATGTGGCAGGCTCCCCAAGGCCTGTGCAACCAGGGACATGCATTAAAATCCCTGCAGTAAGGACTACTTAAATTGGAGTGATATGCCAAATATACAGGCCTTTTGAAAACCTGGTTTCGTGTGTCAAAATTCAATCTTTTTTAATCTACCTTAAAAAAAAACAGTTGGATTTCCTTAAATGAAACTCAGAAGCCTGTGATTTCTGGCTGGAGAGGCAGAAACATTCTCCCAGCAATTGAGTCAATTCTCTTTAAGAGTCATGACTGTTTGCATAAATAGAAATGACAGTTTATAGGTAAATCCTACCCAGTGTGGAGTCCATTCATTTTAAATGTTATGCTCAAAAGGCCACAGCAGCATATTAATGTGCAGGCAGGCATGGAGCCTCCAATAAAGCTGCCCCCACTGGGTCAGTGCCATTGCATGGTGTGCTCTGGCTAGTTACAGAGTGATTAGACACTGGGTGGTCAATCAGAGATCAGCCTGTCTGTCACAAGCATCAGACCTGAAGGCCACAGGTGTGAATTTTACAGAGTTGCTTCTGGTCTCCATTCTCAAAGGGTGTAATACCTATGTGCCTTGATGAGGAAGCTGTTGTCATTCACTCAAGCATTTCTTAAAGTGACTCTTCTGCACTCAGCATCTTACATGTTGGGTATTTATTAACAGTTCTCCCCTGGTGCTCATACCTCAAGGCAGAACTGTATTGGGTTGGTTTTTTTTTCCTTCTCTCCTGTGGTCATGGAGACAATGCAGTAGGAGCTCTGCTGCTTACAGTTTTCCACTTACACAATCTTATCACTTGATGGCAGATGGTTTGGGGGAATCTCAGGGAGAAAAGAGCTCTGCTAATGTCAGCGCTGTATCTTGAACTTTAGTCTTTCCCCACTGCATGTTATTTGTTAGCAAAACATGGACACCAGAGCAGCAGAGCAGCCTGTCTGAACTCTGAGAGCAGCTTTCCTCACCCAGGGAGACAAACCACAAATAGCTGTGTTTGGTATATCAGATGGAAGAAAAAACCAAAACAGCCACCCAGCTACCCCAAACACTCCCTTTTAGTAGTTCTGCAAATCATAGAGTCAGTAAATGGAGAAAACCTGTTAATTATTGACTCTAAACATGAATCCAGCACCACTATGTTCATCACCAAACCATATTCCCAAATGTCACATCCCCTGCCTTTTGAACTCTTCAGAGATTGTGGTTCCACCACTTCCCTAAACAGCCTCTTCCAAAAGTCAGGGGTTAAATGCTTCTTAGTACAAATTTAACTATAAAATAATGAGTTTAGAGAAAGGAGTCAAAAATCCATTCTTCCCCCAGGAAGAAAACAAAAACAAAGCCACCAACAACAACAACAAAACAAAAACAAACAAACCAACCAAAACCAACCAACCAACCAAAAACCCAAAAACCACAAACAAACAAACAAATAAAAAACAAAACAAAACAAAAACCCAGCTGAACCCACATGAGTAAGAGCAGAAAAGTTGTGGCACAATGGACCAAGAGGAGTGTAGCATGTTCAGGATTTGCACAGAGCAGGCAGCATTCCCTGGGGTGAAACGGCACCAAGGCACAACTAACCCAGTGTGGAGAACCAGCCACAGCCTGGCGTCTGCACAGAGAACAGAGAGCACCTCAGCCTCGGCAACCACCCAGCTGAGCCAGTGCACAGCTCTGCCAGGGCAGTTAAAGGGTTAAGCACTTCTGGGACACCCCAGGAGTGCCATCAGGTGCTGCTGTTGTGGCCTCCCTGGGATGAGCTGTTCCTCAGCTCTGGTGGAGCCCAGACGCCAGCTCAGCCCCAGGAGGGGACGATGGTGAAGCAGATTTGAAGTTTATGGACAAGTTTAGGTTTTTCCTTTGTGGGCAGCTGGGTTTTTTAGGTTGGTTGGGTTTTTGACACAGGGCAACTTCTTTAGCAAAATCCATTAGTGCCAAGGAGCTGCCTCAAACAATATCTCTCATCTCTGTTACAAAAACTTCTGAAGTTAATCACAGTATTTTTGTGTTCCCCTGCGATTTCAAACCCATCTTGATGGTTTATGAATGGTGCTGAAGGCTTCACAAACACAGGGGGGGTTGCATAATTCTTGAGTGTATTTAAACCACATCTCCAAAGCAAGCAAAGTCTGATTTAAATATGTAGGAGCACAACAGAATTGCACTGATATCCCAGCAGAGAACTTGAAAGAGACACAAACACCAATCCCATTAAGATACAGAACTCTGCCAGGAGTCCAACCCACTTTTATGAGCTCTGACTGCTCCTTTCAGAGTTATTTTAGCCCAGACAAAGTCAGCACTACACACCAGAACAACTCACGGTTTCATACATGCAGAGGACAGGCTGCTTTTGGTATTGCTCTATTTTATGTAGGACTTTGAATTATTTTCTGGGGATCTTGGGGGAATTTTTCCTGACTGGAGTTAAATGAACTGCAGTAGCTCCTGTCCTAAGCAGAAATAACAAATCTCTGTAAATTCTCTGGTCCATTCACTGACAAAACCTGTGGTTTCTGTTTTAGGCAGGACTGGGTTTAGCAAAGTTTGGACTCACTGAACATGTCCAGGCAATCCAAACCATCTCCTAAGGATCACAGGAGGGATTCTTCACAGTGTTGTGGCAGGACACCAGCACCAATCCTATATGTTCATTTTTCTATTTGATGACTGCAGCTGAGTTTTCCCAGTGACATTCAGGAAACTAATCACAGCCTGTTTGGTTTTGTACTGGAGCAAAAGTCTATTTTCCCATAGAATTATCCAATTGACAAATTTTTGCTAGAGGCTCAGAGGAGATTTTTACATGACCAGGAGGAGATTGTTATTGCAGTCAATTCTTTCATGAAATTGTGAAACATGCATCATCAATATTTAATGTAAGTAAAATTATAGCTGTTTTGTACTAAAATTCATGTATACAAATTAGCACTAAAGGATACTCTTCTGCCTTCTGAAAGATTTTAAAAACACAGTCTCAGAGTACAAGTCACTTCCACTGAGGGTCCTAAAACTAGAAGCAAATATTTATTGCAGAATACTAATAATATGTTTACACTTAGTGAATGTTTCAAAGAACTGTCAGATGCTTCTCTTTCTCTCCAGAAAAAGACATTTTTCATCCATAAATAAAGAAGCAGGAAGTATTGCCAGAAATTTGGTGTGCATTGCTATGATTTCAGATTAGGCATGTTCCTGTTAAAAATGGGACAAACCTGACATTCCTTACCAAAAGAAAACAATCTCACAGAGGTGGATGTGTGCTCACTTAGGAGATCTCCGACCTTCAACTATTTTGTGAGGTTGTGAATATGAGGAAGAGAAACTCTTTTCTATACTGCCAAGATATTAATTTGTTTTCACAGGCTCATAATATTTGGGCTTTTTAATCATCTCAAATCAGAATAAAAACAAAGTTATGAAACGTTTCATTTTGATAATCAAAATGTTTCAGACTGACAAAGTATGTTGCATTGTACTCTTACAGAGCAACACAATCTACTGATCTTACTAAATATTTCAGTATGCTGAAAACCCTGATGAAGGCAGCAAATCCCATGCACCATTTTTATTTATTGTCTTCCTACATAAACCTTTCCAATGGAAATTGTTCACCCCCACAGTTTGCAGGTGCTTTTTCTTGAGGAATAAGTTCAGTAAAAGCAGCTTGGTGGCATTGCTTCTGGATGGACAGACAGGGAAGGTTCTTTGGCAGATTTTTGTGTTTTCCCTTTTTGCCCTTGTTTTGTTAGTTTGGGGGTTTGCTTCAATTGTTTGCTTAGAGTTTTTTGTGGGATTTTGTTGTTTGTTTTTGTTTTGTGTGGTTTTGTTTTTTTTTGTCTGTTTGCTTGGGTTTTTTGTGTGTGGCTTTTTTGTTGGTTTTTTTGTTTGTTTGGTTGGTTGGGTTTTTTGGTTTTTTTTTTTTTTTGTTTGGTTGTGTTTTGGTTTTTGGGGTTTTTTGGGGAGTTTTGAGGGTTTTTCATTTTTTTTAGTTTGGGAGTTTTGTTACCTTGTTCCTTTTTGTTGTTTTGGGGTTTTGGGGGAGGTTGTTTGGTTTGGCTTTTTGTGTTTTGGAGATACTTTGAGATACATAATTCTATCTAAATGGAGACAATAAAAAAGAGGATAAACTGCTGGAAGAGATAGAAGGAAATGGGTGGCAGAGCAGGTAGCACAGGTCTCCCAGGTAAATTTGCCTTCCTAAGCAAATTTTCTTTCCCTGCAGCTTCCAGCACCAAGGGACAAGAGCCTGGGCAGTTGTGCAGCAGCAGCCCTGAGTCCTGGCTGCAGCTCTGGGACAGAAAGGTTCATTGTAAGCCACGAAATGAGGGAGCTCAACAATTCCCCGGACCACAGGAGCCTGTGGGTAATGGGATTAGTTAACACATGTTGTTCCATCATGCTGTGTGTGCAGCATCAGCCCAGAGCTGCTGGAGCAGTGGGAGCAGCTCCATGAACCCTCCCTTCCACATGTGGATCAGTGCCATGCAAAGCCACATCCATCCACTGCACACTTTTCTATTTTGTTACACAATCCCTTGTTTCTAGCAGCCTGCAGCTAAGCCTGGGTTTATTTGTCTTTCTCAATTATCACAGACCACTGCATGCAATAATCCTTTTATACATTCTTGTAATTAGATCATAAAATATGACCAGTTCCTTGCTGAAATGTATATTTATCCAATTAAAAAATAGATAACTACTAGTATTTATCATTAATTACTATCTCCCAGATACAGGGCAGGCATTTGCATTTTATGACATGCCATCAATAAGTAAATCCAGAGCCAAGCTCATCTCCTGCAATTACTGAAGATGCACCTCACCCACAATGTGCCTCACTTCAGGCACCTGTATTGAATAAATGTGTGGCAAAGCACACAGTGGGGGTGTGGGACATGTTGAGATTGCCAAAGTGTTGCAGGCAAATCACAGGCACGGCACTCCTGCTGCTGTGCCCCTGGTGACCCTGCACAGCTGTGCTGCTCTCCCATGTCCCCTCCTGTTCCTGGGAGCTCTCCTGCTCCTCAGAGCCCAGTTAGAGTAAAGCTGGATAGAGATGTTTTCCTCAGAGCAGTGTCAGCCAGCAGCAGTGAAAGCCCTGGGGTAGACACAGTCACGCTGAGCAAAACCAGCTTATTTCATTCAGGGAAAGCAGTTCTGACACCAGCTCTCCTCTGCTGTTAAAAGCTGCACCCAAAGCAGAGCATTTTTTAGCAGAGCAGCCTGTCTCTTTGGTGAATGGCTGAAAGACTGGGATTCAGTGAATTCTGTCTGCTGCTTTGATTATCAATTTTCCCAGTAAAGACCAGGTAGTGACAGAGGACATGATAAGAGCACTGATTTATTGCTCCCCTCTGCAGCTCTCCCAGTATATATCACAGCAAGCCTTTGCTAAAGGGACTAGCTCAGAGGCCTAAATAAACCCAGTGTTACAAAGTTAGGGCTGTGTCTACACACAACAGTTCAATTTTTTTAATTACATCATAAACTGTATTGATAAAAATGTTCCTTTGCTGCTATAATACACTCTCAAATATTTAATATTCTCAGCTGGTCTGAGGCACCTTCACAGTGGTAGAACTAAAAACATACCAAATAAAAAATGATATCATTGCATTTTATAAGTGGTTCACAATAAATTAGGTTCTTGCAGAGAAGGTTTAAGTGCTAAAACAAACAGGGAAAAGAAATTCTCCTGCAGAAGAGAATGCAAGTAGATGAAAATTCATTTTTAATGTCCATGATGGAGTGACAGGGAGAAGACCAAGTATTACAACAGAGAGAAAATAACCTAGTTGTTTCTTCCTAAACAATGGAGCATCATGTGCAAAAAATTCTCTTGGAAAGACAGACAAAGCCACAGAAGCACTGGAAAGTTTTCATCTTGGTCTTTGGAAAGTGAAGAAATCACCCTGCTTTTTCAGCTCAGATTGAAGTCAGAGACAGTCAGAGCTGTCTGAAACGCTGCTTCTTCCCAGAGCCAGACAAGGAGAGAAAAGAGGACTGGCAGGGTAAACTCTGGCTCCTGGAAGTGGCAAGAAAATGTAGGAAAAGATGGAAAATGTAACATAACTCTGTTCTCTCACTGTAATTTAGCCAAACAGATCGTGCACTTTGCTTGAGAACTCAGACAAATGCCAGATGATGATGATGAATTTGTAGTCCAGCCATGCAAAATCTTTTTTTTTCTTTTGTCAAAATTTTAATTTAAAGTATTTCATTTTAAGAACATGGTTTGTCAACATCTTTCAGAAAAAATGCAGTCAAAACTGCAGGGCAAACAGACTGTCAGGAAACATTAGGTTGTATGTGCCAATCTGGACACAGTCCTGTTGTCACTGGAAGAAAGAAAATTCCAATTTCCCTCCAAGATGAATATTTGGAACACATTGAGACCAAACTCTGAGGCTTCTGCTTTAATTATGACATTTGCTACACCAGAAATCAAAAGAAAATTAGGACAGAAATAGTGTTTGGTATCAAGGCTATTTACCAAAAACTTAATAACAGAAAACAGGGGCTCTAAGAAGGAGGAATTTAATTGATCCAAGTGTCCTGATTTGTACTGGATAAGGACCTAGAGGTTTAAAACATTGTAGATGCTCCCTGGTGAGAAAGAGAGACCCTAACTCAGCCTAAACAATGTTGAGACTTTGAGATTCTCTCTGCCTGTGCTTTTGGATGAATTGGGTGAAGTGTATGCACACCTGGCATGCAGAGACAGCTTCCTGAGGAAGGCAGCCACTGAAGAAGCAGAAGGACCCACTGAAAGCATTACTGTCCTGTTTACTGACCAAAGAATTGAAAAATGCCGATAATGTCTTTTTCAGAGTGTTTGATTCATTGTAAAGGATTCAAACCCTCCATGCCACTGACTAGCTTAACATCCTTTGACTTCCCAGCTGCACAGTGGTCCAGTTTCAAAAAGAATATTTTAGATTCTGTGGGTTAGAGTCTCCAAGGTGCCTGCTGCTTTCTTCTCTCTTCCACTCCCTCCTTCCCCATCTCCCTTTTGCAACATTTCCCTGATGCTCCTGAGTGCAAAACTGAGTCCTTAGACCTTGGAGCTATATCTTCAAAGAGCAGGAGAGGGGAGAGGAAGAGCACAGAAGAGAAGCAGGATGAGAATTACACCCCACTCATCTGCTCCAGCTCATTTTCATTTTTCCTTGCCTTAGTTTCCTGCATGTTGGAGAAACATTCTCAGGCATCAAACCTTTATCTCCTGATACAGAATTTAATCATCTTAATTTAGCTATGAATTCTACTCCTAAAAGAAGGTGATCTACCCGAGGTCTTTTTATTTTTGGCACATCTTTGATGGGACTTTGATGCCACACTTGCTCTGAAAGCAAAACACTCACAGGGTTTTCTGCTCTCAAGGTTATCCCCCAGCCACTGCTGTATATTCCACCACTCACACTGAATTTAATTCCATTCCACTTTGAGCTGACTCAAAGTTTTAGTGCCCCATCAGGACTTACTATCAGTGAAATAAAAAATCTTCAAGAGGAGTGGGCACAGCAGTCAGAATTACACAGAGGAAAGCATGCAGAGAGCACTGCTGTGTACAGCCATGCAAGAACAGGGACCATGGCCCAGCTTGTCAAATAAACAACAGCTCAGGTCAGTTTGCAACCAGGAGAGAAATCTCTGATAGAGCAATCTGAGGTTTTGCAAAGCTGGTACACAAAATGCTGCTCTCCCTTTCCATTCATCTCCAAATCAGTGTTCCGTGGCCCTCAGCACAGGTATCAGAAGCAAAGTGGTTTTGTGAAGTGATCCTTTGGCTGAGAGCCAAAACCTCCTAAGTGCTATTCTTACAAATGCATTGTGGCAAGCTGGGCTTTTAGGCAAATCATGAATCCCAACCACATCACTCTCCTTATTTGCAAAACTGGGAAATAAAAGGCACTTCCAGATTTTCGCAGAGTTCTTTGAAATCCATGCCTTGAGAGGTTTGTAAGAGCATTTGATAGTAATGATTACTATTGTTAGTTAACTCATAGGACAACTGAGAACAGCCACTAGTTAATATTTAAAGGCAACATGAATTGTGTTTATCTCCAGGGCATGAGTTAAAGGGTGTCTTTGACCTTCTGTCAGCACTTGTTATGGAGGAGAATATTTCAAATAATATCTGGCAGATAATAGTTGTGTCTTGGCCATTTTCCAGTATAAACACAGCATTCCACTCTTTAAAATTCAGTGAATTATGTTATTCTTCAGTACATGCTTCATATTATTGAAGGATGATTTTGAAAAATATAATTGCTGTTCTTGATATCTCCTATTTACATTTGATAGTGGTGTAGGGTCAAAATCTGCTCTCAGTGCCCATACAACTCCAGGAATATGCACATGAAAAACAATGGAGTTTCCTGGTTGTAATCAAAGTCATGATTTGTTAAACTGAAATGGAATTCTATGGTCTTACAAACGAACATAAAAGGGGGAAGGTAGCTCAGATTGGAAGAATGACCAACAAGACCTTCTGAAGGGCAGGAGAGCACAGAGTGCCTTGAGCTTTATGACCACAGCTCTACAGGCAGGGAACAGCCTCCTGTGAGCACCCCAGGAAGGGGATGGGTGCTCATTCTGGGGCCGTTCCTTTCAGAGAATAGAATTGTTAAGGCTGGAGAAGACCTCGATGATCAAGTCCAACAATCAACCCAGAACCACCACCACGTTCCCCACTAAACCATGTCCTCAAGTGCCACATCTATTTATGGTTTTGAAAACATGGTCATTCCATCACCTCCCTTGGCAGCTTGCTCCAAAGCTAGACAAGCTTTTCATGAAGAATTTTTCCTAACACAATCTAAACCTTCCTTGGTACAACTTCTGGCCATTTCCTCCTCCCCTGCCACCTGAAAAAGCAACAGTAGCATTTTTGCAGTATCCCCTCAAACAGAAGCAGAAGCTCTTTCATTCCCCACTCCTTGAGACACTTCAGGAGATCAGATAGGGAATCCCAGAATCATTTTGGTTGGAAAAGTGTCCAACCTGTGACTGATGCTCAGCTTGTCACCCAATTTAGAGCACTGAATGCCACCTCCAGTCTTTCCTTAAACACCTGCAGGGATGGGCACTGCAAAGCTCCCTGGGCAGCCCCTGCCAAGGCCTGAGCAGCCTTTCAACACAAGTTTTATTGTCCCTGCTGGGGCTCCAGCCCCTTGCCCAGCTCTGTTCCCTGCCCTGGACACGCTGCAGCCCCTGCAGGGCTCTGGTGGCCATGACAGGCCCAGCAGCGGCCGCAGCCCTCGGGGTCCCTCAGCAGGGCCAGCCCAGGGGCCGGGCCCTGCCCTGGGCCTGCTGCCACCCCAGGGCTGGCACAGCCCAGGTGCCACTGGCCTCTGGCACTGCTGCCTTTGTGCCCAGCCCTGTCACAGCACCCCCAGGGCCTTTGCCACCAGCAGCTTTCCAGCCCCTCTTTGCCAGCCTGTGTTTAGCAATGGCCCAGTCTCACCCCACCCTCATTAGAATGACCTGGACGTGCCCTCAGTTAAGCTCACATTGTCAGGGACAACAGGCAGTACCTGTGTGCACAACATCATGGAATGACTCTTCTTAAAAAAATAACTGTTGCCTGATGATCTTTGAAAGCTCTGATTTTAGCAATAATATCACATGCTGCCTGTAAAGGGGGTGTTCAGAGGTAAGCAGGGCTCACCTGTCACAGATATCTTTTATGAAAAATACTTTTCTTAGGATTTTTTTCTCCTGAGAAGCTGGGAGGCCTCAGGAACAAAATGCAAACAATGGTTATCTGCTGCTGTGGAATGCAACAGGTGCATCTGGGATTGGTCTCATGTGGTTGTTTCTAATTAATGGCCAATCACAGTCAGCTGGCTCAGACTCTGTCTGAGACACAAGCCTTTGTTATCATTCCTTCTTTTCCTATTCTTAGCTAGCCTTCTGGTGAAATCCTTTCTTCTATTCTTTTAGTATAGTTTTAATGTAATATATATCATAAAATAATAAATCAGCCTTCTGAAACATGGAGTCAGATCCTCGTCTCTTCCCTCATTCTCAGACCCCTGTGAACACGGTCACACTCACCCCCTCGTTCTCCCCCTGCAGTGGGGAGGGTGCAAGGGAAGCAATCTGAGCTGTACAGAGATGTGTTTCATCACCCAGGAAGCCATCAAGAAAACCTTCTGGAGGATGAGACCATATGTGAGCTACGACAGTGTGATGTATGAATCATGTTGCTGAAATCAACTCTTGGATTCCACAGTGCCATTTGAAGGGACAAAACCATTATTTTCTTTAGCCATTCAAGCAGGGGAAACACACTAACTCAATTGCTAGCACAGCTACCAGAAGGATATTGTGTATTCCTTTTAGTATTCAAGACATTGCTCTAGTGCCTTATTCATAGGAAATTCAGCATCTCTTTTGAAAAAAGCAAAACAATTACTTTGTCTCCATTTTAATTTGGAAGGAGTCCAAATTAAGCTATTATGAGAGATAAATGATATAATGAGAGCAGCATGCAATTTACAGTAAAAAAAATGAACAAGCAGAATGACCTCTCAAATGTTTGCATTTTTCTTTTTTGAACTTACTGAAATTTTAATGTTCTAGGTAGCAAAGTCAAGTTTCATATTCAGCTTTCCTGTTAATGTCAACATGCACATGACAGGTTCCAACTAAGCAGAAAAATAGGACATTAGGATGCCAACCTAGCATTCCATTATTATCAAGAATAAATGAACTCAAGTTACACAGAGGTTCTATATTAACTGTTTCCAGCATACACTTCTATGTACAGTTCTGTCTCACAGGAATGTCTCTGGCAAATATTAGGTGTTCTGGCAGTGAAAAAAAAAAAGTCTGAGAGCCTTTGCTTTTTCAGAGTAATAATTGTCATACTATAATTGTGAACAGAAATACATTTGAGGTACTGGTGCAAACATGGGATCCTGGACCTACATTCCCAAACCTTGGGAGCAGTAAAGTCCTCAAGCTCCCAGCAAAGGTCATCCTCAATTTTGCAGCTTCAGGCTTTTAATCCCAAGTAAGCCAATCAGATTAATATTAAGTGATGAACATATTATGTTAATGAGCATAATTATGCTAATTAACATTCCTTCAAGGAATCCTCCTTCTTGATTCATTACTCAGATAGTATCATCTGAGACCAATAGAAATGTTTTGAAAGACTCAATTAACCCCTCTGAGGCAGTCCCAGGCCACAACAAATTGGCTTTCAATGCCACCTTTCCTGTGGATTCCCAGAGTTGCACTTGCCTATGGTCATGGTTTCAGTTGGAGTTCTCTGCCTTTTTCAGATTCTTAATTTTCTTTCTGACAGGAACTTCAGCCTTGACTGGAAAAAAGAAACAAACCACAAGGACCCACCAAAAATTAAAAAAAAATAAATAAATAAACCAACAACCCCAGAAAAGCCCTATAATCATGTTTTATTTCAGAAGCCTGTGCATTGCTTTACAAGAACCAATATCTTGATTCAGTGATGGTGGCATTGGCTCTGCAGGCTGTCCCAGAGAAATCATCTCCTGAACAAGAAGGGGAAAGCACTAAAATTGCAGGAAAGCTGCCTGAGTCTGCCTGCACAGGGCTGGAGTGCTGTGGCTGCCCTGGGACTACCCCTGGACTGGCAATATCCTGACCAGTGGATGCTGAATTCCATAGCAAAAGGATTGCCTGCTATATTCCCTGAGAATATAGATATTTTCTATCACACAGCTCCTGATCCAACATGATCACACCTATTCCTAAACCCCTGCCTTCCCTCTGGTGCATTATTGCACACCCAGTATCATGCACAAATTATTTAAAGGCTACATGCATTTAAATCCATTCATGTGTTGGTATTAATAACAAAATTTATATCAATGGATATAAAACATCATCTCTGTGGTAAATTCAAGGCCACATCACTTCAGCTTGGCAGCTGTGGCAGTACAGGGTTTAAAAAGTACACCTAAAGAGGGACTTTTCTCCTGATGAAATACAGAAATGGTTCTGTTTTCGCCACAATAAATCTCTGCTGTAAAGTTTGGCTTCTTTACTCTCTGTAATCAGCACTGCCCCACCAGTGGGTTTTTAATATGCTTTATTGGCTTAATATGCCTGAGCATTTGTGTGTAGGAAGGCTGGGAGTGTCAGCCCAGGCTCAGCTGCAGTGAGAGCAGAGCTCTGCAGTGCCCCAGGTTCAGGGGTGGCATCTGATGGCATGGGAGTCACAGAGCCACCAGATAATTAATGTTGGAAGAGATCTCCAAGACCAACAAACCCCAACTTTCACTAAACACCATCACAAAGTGCCAAGTCTATGAATTTCTTGAGCACCTCCAAGGGTGATGACTGCACTGCTCTCCTGGGCAGCCCATTCCAATGTTTAACCACTCCTCCAACGAAGATCATTGTCCTCATACCCAAATTGAATTTCCCCTGGCACAGCTTGAGGCCATTTTCCTTTTCTACTGTGTCTAACAGCCTGGGAGAAGAGGCTGACCCCCAGCTGGCTCCACCCTCCTTTCAGAGAGTTGCACAGAACAAAAAGGCCCCTCCTGAGCCTCCTTTTTCTCCAGGCTAAACAGCCCCAGCTCCTGCAGCTGCTCCTCCCAGGACTCAAATTCCATAACTTAGGGTTCTGGTGCTCTCCTCTCACCACTGTGCCATTGCTGCACTCCATCAAAGCTGGGACACTGGAGCTCTCTGCAGTGACCTGTGAGGTCCCCCAGAGGCCACAGCACTGACTGATTTATGGTGATTGACAACTGCCAGTGATTATGAAAATTGGTAGCCAGGGCAGCATGTATCACTCATGCCTGCAGAGCAGGGCATGGAGAAATCATTTTTCTTTTTAGTATTCCTAAAGGTTTACTGTTCTTAGCTTTGTTCAAAGAAACTGAAGGCCCTGGGAAAGTGATGCAGCTGCATAAACAGGTCAGACATCATGTCAAGCTGTTTTAAAAATGTCGCTCTCTTAGTTGCCACAAGGTTCTGACTAAATATGTAAGAGAAAACAAATGGGTCTGAAAATCTGTTTAGTAGTTTAGAAAATGGGATCTGGGATTGCTTTAAACAAGGTCATAAAGACCTCTCAACCCTTCCCTTTTTCTTTTTTTTTCTTTTTTTAATATATTGACTGGCTTGATGGTGCACTGCAGACAAATATCTACATGCTGCACATAATGAAACCGTGTCGTTGCTTCATCTGGACAAACTCCCAGTGCAATTGCAACCAAAGTAAAACATCTCTGAGCCTGTGAGGAAGTGTCAAAGCAAGAAATAGAACAGCACAGACCTGAGATGTTTTCCATTTGCAGACCTTCATATAGGTGTCTTTTTTCATACCCTTAGCCGTATATTGCAAAGCATAATTTGATGATAGACGTGAAACTGTGTATTAGTTTTTATTTTGACAAATTCATTAAACATCACATAGCTTGAAAAATGAACCAGGAGGCACTAAGCCAGCCTGGGAAGATTGTACTTCATAAACTGAATTGCTCACATGGGCAACATTTTGGTGGAAGTTATAGATTTTCTAGCATATCCCTGATAGATAGCACTAATATAACTTCAATAAAAACTCTGGATATGTCAATATAAAATTTTTTCTAGCATGGAAAGATGTAAGATACTTCAGTTAATAAATTGGAAGACTCCCTATTCCTCATGGAATGCTAACTCACACATGGATTAGAGCAAGTATTGAAGCCATTCAAGGTGCAGCAGGCAGCTCAGGTGGCTTAGAAAAATTGCACTAAATTCAGTTATCAATGTACTATAGGCAATAATTGCAATTTGAGATCTACAATAAGCATTTCTGTACAATATTAGTATTATTCTATTTTTAACCCTTAGATAACGTGTTTTTCCAAAAACTGACAGAAGAATAAAAAAGATAAACTGTCTCTGCTGCCTACAATTGATGTTCTTTCTCTTTGTTCCCAACATATAACTTTTCACTTACTTCCCTAAGATTTACTGGCTTTTTTTTAATTTCCTACTGCTTCCAAATTGATCTGAGGTATGAGTAATGCAGACGGGTTTCTTGTTTTGGAAGAAAAACAGATACAGGACTCAGAGGGCTGCCTGAGCATGAGGTAAAGGTGAACATTTGCACATCTAGAGGGGTACACGTTCATATAAAGAAACACAAACATAAAACATTCGTTTTATGCCAATGTTTAAATTCTACACCAATTTCTGCATCTTCCAAACCATGTCCTACCCCAACAGGATGCACAAAATGGGACTGGAAAGAGCTGCCTGGTTGTTTTTGCACATTCAATCACCAGTGATTTTAAATAGAGAGGAGACAGAGAAATTCACAAGTGTTTGAATGATGACAGTTTTGAAAAGTGAAATAAAAGGCACTTTAAAGGCCCAAAAGACTGTGACTGAGAGAAAGCAGTGTTCATTGCCAGCTTTCATGTTCTTCAATTGCAGACTCCTGTATTTAAATGTTGCACCAGCACAGGGTGTTCATTTATCTATCACAGGCACCTCTTTGTACTTCTACCTGGTATTTGCCTCTACTCCCACACAGTTACATGCTGACATAACATGAAACATTTTTTCATTTGAGTTACAACTAGAGGAAAACACATTTAAAGTCTTCAACTGAAGAAATCAACAAATTTTCAGTGATCTGAGACAGCTGTTCTGTGTTCAGTGCAGGTAAATGCTCCATATTCATATGAGAATCAACAAGACAATAAATTTGGAAGGCTGCAAAATTATTATTGTACTGACATGACTGCAAATTCAAACTCTTTACTCTCAAAAGCTATGTTGCACAATCTAGGAGAACTATTTATTCTTTCAGTTAAGACAATGGATGATTTTCTTCTTCATGGAAAAAATACCCATAAAGTGCCCCTCCTTTTACTCTCTAAGCTGAAAAAATGCACATATGTAAAAACTTTTGGTTTTGTTGATGGCCAAGTACAGAAGGGGAAGAGAGTGTTATATCCACAATATGGTTGAATGAAAGATTTTCCATTCCACAATATGGAAGATTTTCTCTTCTGCGAACAAGTGCAGAAATTTTCCTAATTAATTCATTGGAATATAGGGCATAAATTCCCTTATGTTTTTTTCTTGCAACAAATATGTGATTAATGTAATATCCATGCTGCATATTCTTCCTGAATGACAATTTCACTTCAGAAAAGTGATGAACTCAGCACCAAAAATCAGCAGATGATATTATCCCTACAACTGGTTTCCAGAGAAATATCTGTGGTTAGAGAATTCCTACATTGGGGATCAAATCCAGAATTTAAACTGAATTACTGAAGGACCTATAGACATTTTGTCCCCAAGAAGATTAGACTGGCAGAAATTCCATCCTGTACACAAATAGTAACTTGCACCCTGAGTTAGTGCAAGCAAAAAAACAAAACTATTTTAATCCTAAAGTCTTTAGATCAATAAAGCATGTTTTACATGCTCTGTATGTTTCTTTGCTTTCAAGAAAAGATGTCATTTGGGAGCTAAAAGCTCTTCTGGAGGTGAAGTGCTCATCAGAATGAGGGTGCTACAGTCAGGAATGTGCAGAAGGATATTTTGGTATCAAAGCTGCTAAACCCACTCAGCAGTTTGCCTTGGTTTGCCCCCTGACCAGAGAAGAAAGTCAGGTCCCTCTTTCCTTTCCTTAGTCCTGTCCCTAAGAGCAAAGCCTCTTGTGAGGGTCCCCCCTCATTGTTTGCCAGCCACGATGCACTGGAATGCTACAGCAGAGGTTAATAAAATTTGAACTGCTTAGAGATCTGACGCAGAGGAGAGCTCTTCAGTCTCTGAATCTCCTTTCATTACTGTTACACTCTGGCAGAGCCTCCCCCACAAGTCACAGGAAGCAATTTTGGCAGGTGAACAAGCTGCAGGGATGACCTGAACCTTGTCCACAACAGATGAGAAAATATGACATATTGCTCAAATGTCTGAAAGGTTTTCAAGGCTGGTGGAGAGGAAATACCAGTGGAAATGGGAGATTGAAGGCTGGGCAAAGGGTAGGTCCAAGAGACCAAAAATCACCAAGAGTGGGACTCACTGTACAGACACACTGGAAATTGTGTTCCATACCAGAAACTTCAATGAGATCTATGTTTTATATTAAAGAAATGTGAATGGTATTACACAGGTGTATCTCACATGCCCAGTGATGGCAGCAGAAGCAGACACTCGGCCTGTGAGAATTTCCATGGTGCCAAAGCTGCATCTCACACAACAGGCATGAGTTTCTGGGGTACCTCCTACTAGGCTAAAACTTTGCCTCATGTAATGTGAAGGAAGCTGGCACCAACTTAAAATTTAATTTCAAATTGATTAAAAAATAGTCCAATTCAGACTTTAAGAGCAGTACTCTGAAATTAAATTTATTGGCCTGACTAGCAAACACATAATATGATTGAATATACTCCTCAGCTTTAAAACTTATACAAATTATTTTGGAAACTGCAATAGTTAAAAATTTATGCAGACATAGAAAAGGAATAATGCTGCTGAATGTTTAATGCTATTCATTTCCCAGCACTGCCTAGGAGTAAGCAGGAGTGACACGTTCCTTTCTGATGATGGACTGTGAGGAAGATCTCTCAGATCTGGGGCTTCTCTTGATGCCTCAGGTTTTAGCTTTTATATTTTTCAGATTCTGTGCTGCTTTAATGTGTAGTTCTGAGCTCCACATTAGGGGATGGTGAGCTCTGTGCACAGAGCAGGGAGACAAAACAACTCCTGCTCCAGCTGGGCACCAAGGACAAATGATCCAAATCTCAGCCCAAGAGCACAAACACCGTGGGCTGGAGAGAGAAAAACAAGCAGGGTGGGACTGCCTGGGCTAAAGCTGGAATGGGACAATGAACTGCAAGGTGCAAATGGAGCAGAACTGATCACAGTGACAGACCCTGTGCCCAGCCGTGCATTTTGGGACCATTTTGGTTCATTTTGGGTGCAGCCCTGGCCGGGCTCTTGTGCTGCCCAAGGTGCATCCCTGGAGGAGATCCTTTTAAGAAATCCCTGCTTTATTCTTTAACTCTGTCCAGCCTCTGTTCTAGGGCAGCCTTCTCAAAGCATCACTGTCCCAGCCCTTCTCATCAGCCTGAGTGTGGCTGCCCACTGGCATGTGGTGCACTGGGGTGGGAATGCACTTGTGCAAAACTGGAATAAAGTGGGGGTTTATGTGATGCATTTCATTCAGCAGAAGTGGAAGCTGTATTGTATCAGACAGATAATGATCTCTAAACATATTCATTGCCTTAAAGGCTTTCCTTGATTTTGGCTCTGCTGTGATTTCCTTCTTATCACATCTCCTCATCACAATAAAAACATTTAAGAATGATGCATAAAAAAGGGGGACATTTAGGTTTTCATCTATACAGAAGTGTATTTTTTTTTAATTACACAGAATCTCATTGATTTAGGTTGGATCTTGGGAATGAGGAATTGTTCCCTGGCAGGGTGGGCAGGCCCTGGCACAGGGTGCCCAGAGCAGCTGGGGCTGCCCCTGGATCCCTGGCAGTGCCCAAGGCCAGGCTGGACACTGGGGCTGGAGCAGCCTGGGACAGGGGAAGGTGTCCCTGAGCATGGTAGGAGTGGGATGGATTTTAAGGTTCCTTCCAACCCAGGCTATTCCATGATTGTTATTTTATTTTCAAATCCAGGGCAGAATAGACCTTAAACTTAAACCACATTATCATATATTTTAGATTTAGAGAAAAACAAAGCTGAATATATGAATAAGGCCTCCGCTGATGTATTTTAAAATTTACTCAGGCATTCTTCAAAATGATGGTCAGGATGTTGATTCTGACTAAATGGAGCTGAAAATCAGATTTTCTTAATATACCACATCAGTATACACATCTGCTGATCAGTGTTAATTGGTCCTATATTTTCCAATTTGTAATCTGTGTATGTTTTATGGGGATGTAAGTAGCAATACATTAACATATATAATGTCTCTTTGGAAAGCTTCTGCTGAGCAAGTGACCAATAAATTGCTGTTAATGCAAACATTAATCAAACTGAATGCCAGTATGGAAAAAGTATCCAGTTGAGAGGGAAAATCACCTTTATACTGTGTATTTTGCTGTTGAGCTGTAGCTAAATAAGACTATGATATTTTCTGAAATTCAATTACAAAAGAAGTATACTTGGTTTAGCATATTTTATGCCACCCTGAAGAGCTAATCACTTCACCATTGGTATTAATGCACACCAGTCTGTCTACAATCCTGAATTAAATGTCTATCCATCGACTGAAGGAATTAAAAAAAAAAAAAAAAACAAATCAGGAGGAAGAATTTGCATAAGTTAGTATGAAATTATTTAATCTGAGAAAGAAAAGGTCAGCATATAATGCCAGACAGCAATGATGCTTCAAATAAGTGTAATGACCTATATTTGGCCTAAACAAGCTATTGTCTGAGCAGAAATGTTAATTATTATGAACAAATGAGAGACTGCAGTTAGGGCATGTAAATGGTAATAAAGATATAACATGCAGTCTGTTGTCATGAAAAGAGAAAGCATTTAAATTATAGTGCTCCTCTGCACTTCGATAACACTTGTTTTTGTTTCTCACCATTAAATATTACTCTTATTCTTTGCCTTTCCTCAAAAAAATTCCAGCCATTGAAAGAAGTGAGGCTAAATCAGAGTTTTTTATGAACTTCCCAAGGTAGGATTATATCGATATAGAAACTGAACATTTCCTCAGAATAAATGTTTAAGTTTGGCTGAGACAAGAAGAATTGGTGAGCCATTCCCAGAGAGGCCAATTGGAACACTGGTTTCTCAGATCACAAATACAAATAAATTCTAAATAAAGAGAAAGCATTATGCCAAATAATGCCAAAGGAGTGATATTATTTAAAACTTAGTTATTGATGAACCTTACACATATTCCCTTCTTTAATGATGTCGAGGGGTGTGTACAGAAATGTGCTTAGGCCAAAACATCCTCCCAAAAGTAATTGGAACAGAAATACCTTTGAGCTTCCATGGGCTGATCAGAAGGACCCAGACCCCAAAGGAGAAGCAATGATGCTGAGGGGGACCACAGTGTGTCAGACAATGCCCTTTCCTGACCCAGAGATGGGGCAGCTGAGAGGTGTTTTAAAAACTTTTATTCTATTTTCAGTCTCATGTGAAGAGTGAGATAATACAGATGTTATAATTCACACCATCACAATCAGAAGCAAACTATTTCCTAATTGCAATACACTATAAGCATTTATTGGCCTATTAGCTTTTGCTGCACCATGCTGCAAATGCCTTAAAGCCAAGCATCTAAAATTACCCCTTATGAGTCCCACTACAATGCATCTTTCATAGTTTTATTTCTCCGAAGTATCCAGTCTTATTTGCAAGGCCATCCTCTGAAATTTGTTTCTAGTTCCATTCCTCTCTCAACAATGTCTGTCCTATTCCATGGCATCTCTAAGTCAGCATTTCTTATCTCCAAGTTTTCATACAGCTGCACACACTGTGTGAGCCTTCTGCCAGGCCCAGAGAACTCTCTCCAAATCCATTTCCCACAAGGATGAGCTGCCAGAGACAGGGAGCTGAGGGATGGAAGGAGGGGAGGCAGGAGGGATCTGCAGCCCTGACAGCAGTGGAGCATCACTCAGGAGCTGCACAGCCACAACAGCTCAGAGCAGCCTGGAGAAGCAGCTGAGAGGGGAGAGCAGACACAGACAGAGTGTGAATTTATGCAAACTTTAGGCTGGAAGCAAAGCAGCAGAGCTGAGGTCTTAAAACAAAGGGAGATAAGCTGTCAGAGCCTGGAAGTCCCAGTCTGTCAGGCCTAAGTGGTCACCAAGAGAAACACAGAATGGGACATCTGGGGCTTGGCTGCTTTTGCTGTTCTTGTTTGCCTTTACTGAGCACTGGGGAGGCTGGAGAGTGAGGCTTGTTTTATGGCATTACATTTATTTTCTTTTTCAAATGGCCATTGCTCAAGCAGGTCCTGCACTACAGAAAACATGCAAAGTTTTTGCAGGGGCACAAAGATATGTGGAACTTTTTCTCACTGCTAAGGAATGAAAGAAATTCTCTGTGAGGGAGGTGATTGTCAAGAAAGGATGTCTGCTTTTTGTAAAAGAAGTAGTGGCTCCTTTCTTAACTGAGATTCCAAGGAGGTTGGTCTCCTGATCAAAAGGGCCATTTGTTTTCTCTACTACTTCTCACTATTTCCTTTTAGACTTTTCTGAATAATTTATTTTGACTGATATTGGTTTAATTGCAGTTATAACCACCACAGGAAAACTAAAACACAATGACCTTTTAAATTAGCATTATTTACTGAAAAGAAAGAAGAAACATTATTTCTCTCTGCAGCAAAGCCAATAAAAGCTCAGGAGGTTTTGGTGCTGCTTTTAGTACAATTGCAAAGATTTCATGAGTGGGAAACTATAATTACCATCAAGTACAGCTTTGACCTTAAGAAATACCTCAAAGGACAATTAGGTTCAGTTCTGAAGGGTTTTATCTTTAACTTTCATGCTGAATAAAACCATTTTCTTTCCACAGTCCAAACTTCATTACGTGCCAAGCCTGAGCATGGTATTTTTGGCTGCAGTGAAGCACCAGAAGGTTCTGGCTGCTTTAGCATGTGCATAATCACCTTCAGATCATGCAACCTTTATAAGCTTTCCTCTGCTGACTCCTTTCTAATGGATCTTTAAAGACATTTGTGGTATTATCCTTTGCTGTTACAAATTGCTTGCACCTCTTGTGGATGAATAAACCTCCCAGAAGTTATCAGAACAGTTATCTCTGAGGAGATTTGGTTGTTTTCATTAATACATGTTATACTTGATGCCATTAAAGCAATGGAGCTCTGAAGAGGTAAAATTAGGCCTGAGCAAAGTAAAAATTAAACCTTAGCAGCAAATGTCAGTAAAACAACTAAACGCTGAACCAGTATTGGGTTATTTGACAACATTTTGTAAGCAAGACAGAGGAATCATTTCTCCAGACCTATCACAGCAGGGATCAGATAGGCTTAGTTCAAATGGCAGGAAAAAATCCACCCCTCCTCCCCAAAAAAAAAGATATTGGTTTGGAAGTTCTTTGGGGTTTGATTCTTTTTTTTCACACCATATTTTTCACACTATATTCACAGTATATTTTTTCCCCTCAAAATCTGTCTCTCTGTCAATGAACAAAGCACATTTCTTTTGAAAGATTTTTTCACTCTTTCCATATTTTCTGAGACTGCTATTGTCTAGGAAAAAAAAACCACTGAAGATAGTTATTTTCCAAACAAAACCAAAGCTGTTTTCATTGCACTGTGAATGAAGTCCTTGACCTACAGAACTTTCTTCATGTCTATGAAAATCTTAAACTTTTCCTATGCTCAAAATACAGTTTTCTTTTTGTTGCCTTCTGCCATAAGGCAAATCTTTATTTTTACTTGTGTTCTGACCCTTGTCCCATTTAGAAGTTTTAATACGTACAGAAATCTGAAATCTGCCAAAAAATTCTAAAAAAGAACCTGAAATCTTGATCAAAAGACTTTTCTAAATGGATATCACAAAAAAAAATTGTTTTTTCAGAAAGTAAAGCAGTATTTTATTCACCAGAAATCAAAGCATTAGATACCTAATTCTCTTCAGCAGAAATGAGATTTAAGTGTGTAAATATTTCTGCAAACTCAGGCCTTAGACAAAGATGGATAATCCCATAATGTGAATGGTGGTGTATATTTTTCCCTGTAATTTAATTTTTCCCTTGTTATCCTTTATTCTCTGCCTCCCCTATTCCCTCCATGCTTTTTACAATTCCTTTGCTAGTAAACAAACAGCTCACTCTTCTAATTCCTTGACTTCAGTGTGCCACAAATCAGCCTAAGAATTAAAGTTTTACAACTGCAAAGTAGAGGATGGGTTGGCAGAACCAGCTCTTGCTGAGGACTGGGAGCTCCTGGCACCCAAATTTATTGGATTTATTCTGGACTAACCCCAGGCAGGTTCTTTGGCTTGGGAAGAGCTCTGCTGGTTGAAGCTGAGCTGACTGGAACCCAGTTCAATTGTTCTGAGGTGACCAAGTGTTAATTTGTCATGTTCCAGGCTGGAGGGACAGGAGGAACACGGATGGGAGGGATGTTACAGGCTGGGACACCTATAAAATAGAGGTTCAAAAAAAAACTCTACAGCCAAACCTCTGGAAATGTCAATAACTGTTAATGAAAGCCATGTTTAAATTTCTAGAGCAACCACAATGGGTTTAACCCTTTAAAGATGAGAAAAGGTGTCTGAAACAGAAAGGTAATGAGTTTTGGGGCTTTTTTTCCCCTCCAAATGTGGAATATGCTCAGGAGAGGCTGAAACTGAACTCCCAGCTAGAACTCTGGTGCAGATTGCAAAGCCACCTAAATCAGAGGCACAGTGTGACCAGGAGCTGAGAATGTCACAACAAATTCCTTTAAAATACAAAATCATCTCTCATGCTCTCCAGATCATTACTCTTTTGTAATTGTAAAGAGAGTTGAAGGTTGCACAAGGATATTTTAGGTGTTCTTTACCCTCATCCATATCTACATTTTTAGTTATTGCAGTTTTTTAAAATTATTTTTCTATGTTTATTAAAAAGCTTCTTGGTGTAGAACATCTTCTTGGCCACTAATCTTAACCAAATCTTTCCTTACATTGTACCATTTTCATTATTTTGTATTATGGGTAACCTGTGTAATTCATTCTGTAAAAAGGGTTGTTTTTAAATTTTTCTCTAAAGAAATTAGACCTACTTTTTGGATCATTAAGTAGTGCATAATCTTCAAATGGGACATTAAAAACTGTAATCAGTGACATCACCATGACAACCGATTAAGAAATGTCTAGAGAAGCCTCTGGAAATGTAATTTTTTAATATAATACATTTAAATGAGTTCATCAGAACAAAGCACCCTAAGTAGATTTATTGTGCACTGAATATCTTGAAATAATTTGGCTATACAGCTAACACTAAAAATCTTGTCAATGTGACTTCAATAGATTGGGGGTGGGCATTAAAATTCTCCCTGTAATGTCAGTGGTGAGGGGAAGAAGCATCAGAAGAGAAAAAAAAAATTGTTTTCTTGCACCAATAGACAAACCTTCTCTTCTTTAATAAGTTTTTTAGTTTTGCTACATCATGAGTTATTGGGTTTTTGTGCATTCTTCTTATGTTGTTTACAAGCTCTACTAACATGTAGGTGCATATTACACCAGGTAAGGGCCTCTACAAATGAGGCATTGCTGAAATTCTTACTGTTTTCAGCCCTTGGTTATGATGATTTTTTGCCCATTGTCCTGCCTGCTCTAATGAATGAAATTGGAAGCAGGAGAAACCTCATTATTGCACACAGCAACAATAAAATATAAATAAATTATGCCATAACATGCCTACCTGCAATATACGGTGCTACAAGGTAACATAAATTATATGCTCAGTATTTGAGGAAAAGGCACTCATGAGAGCAACCCCCAAACAAAATAATGCATTTAAATGTATTGCAAAAGCTTAAAAAGAGGGGGAGAAAGTACTTTTACAGATAATCTCTTTGAAGAGATTAGTTATACTTCACAAGAGTAAACTACCCAGCACACTCTCTGTAAAACTCCTGCCTTGTCCTCCAAACAGCTAAAAAACATCAGAATTTCCTCTTCTCTCTTCCATTTTCCAACCTGTCGATTCAAGTTATGGCTTGTTCTTGTCTTTTATGGTCCTGTCTCCTGCTCCTGCCTGCTGGGTTTATGATGCCCTTTTCCAGATGAGATCTTGAGTTAGTTATGGCTGCTGCAAGCAAGGAATAAAGCATTTCCAAAATCCTGTCTGGTGGAGAGTGGTGTGGTTGCCTGATTGAGGCAGGGGAGGTGTTTGGAGCTTTCCCCAGGACACAGAGCTTTCCCTTACAATGATTTGTCCTTTTCCTACTGCAGGGAGTTCACAGTTGGGGCAGATCTGCTCTGCCTGCAGGATCTGGGGCTGTGATGCTTCACATCAGCTGTAAATCTGGCCCACAAACCATTCTGTTTATTCATGTTGTCTATTAATGTCCTAAACCATCTCAAAGATCTACTTAGCAATGAAAAACAAACAAAAAAAAAATTTGAGATCTATGAACTAGAAACATCTTCATTTCAGAAGCCTCCTGAAGATTGTGGATCTAGGTGGTTTAGGAAAGAATTTTGCCTGGGAAGGATAAAAGAGTCTATTGGCTTTGGGGTGCTCACTGCCAAGGAATAAAGGAAACACTTTATGAAGGAAGCGAATGTCAAAGTGCTTTAAAACACTTGCAGGGAAAGGTTTGCAGCTCCTACTGGAAACGAGGTGTTTAGAATTGATATCAGAACTGAGGCATTCCCAAATCACCAATACCTCCTGAAAACCCAGGCCATTATCCTTACAAAAAGCTGCCTCTCTATTAAACTCCTTGTTATTCTTTTCCTAATGAGACACTTTACCAGCCTGTCATCACCCGCTGTGATTAATTCTCTGCTTGTAAAATTTTAGCTCTCTCTGCTGCTGCTGTTAATGTGCTTTGTACCAAATAAAAATGAAGTTGATGTTTACAAATCCTGTCTGGGGGTTGCTTTAAAAAAGCTCTGCTTTGCCTTACATTAATGAGGCCAAGTGTAGTGATTTTTGTTCTAAATTGTTCTGGATAATTAAACACTGTAACAGACTAGCACGGAAGGTGTGAAACTCATCATTGCTTAAAGAGCTTTAAAATATAATATCTATGAAAGTATATGCTTTATTACTACCTGCCTGTGGCTCACACATGAGATTGCATGTGTTCTTTTAATCTTAGCAGCATTAGTAAATCTGAGGATAAGCAGGAGAAAACATTTCTAAAAGACAGGATCTATGAGTCTTACAGTTATCTTGGATAAAAACTGACATGAAAATCTGAAATGAAGGAGTTGTTTCTAGTACATTGATCTCAGTTGAATTTTTTTTTTCCATTGCTAAGTAGATCTTCTAGATGGTCTAGGACATTAATAGACAACATAAATGAGAAATTGTTCTGAATTACACTTTAACTGTTCCATAGTAATGTACTTGCAATTCAAGACTGGATGCCTGGGCATCCTCCTGTATTAAAAGGAACTTCAGAAGCTATTCTGCCTCACAATTTATAAGGCAGAAGGAAGGCAATATCTAATTCATCTAAAAAGCACAGTGGCAGTGTTCAGATTGCAGGCCTCTCAGGAACTAATGCATTTAAAGAGCTTTTATGCTGGAGACAGTTAGCTTTCTCCCTTTTTCATACTAAATAAATTTAATTAAATTAAATAGGATGAAGCCATCTGCTTTCTTTAAATCTTCTAGTCTTGAAATCTTCTAATGCCTTGCAAATCTCAAATATCCCAACTTCAGACAGCAGATGGGTCTTGCAAGAATGCAGATTTCTAAACATATTTTTTTCTTCAGTTTACTCAGATACACATATTTACTAAAAGAATACACACAATTTTGTATTTTAGCGCTGTGATTGTATGTGTTTGTGTCTACTGTTTCCCCACTGGTGGGTGGCTGTCCATGGGAAATCAAACTGAGCTCAGCAGAGGATTTCACAGGAGCTCATGAACAGTGGGATCCCTCCTCTCCCTCTTTCCTAAGATCAAGGCTGAAAATCTGGGCTGTGTCTGCATGGATAGGAACAGAAAAACACCAGCTCTCTGCCAGCTGCCAGCTCTGTGAATTCAAATAATTTCCACTCCAAATGTCCTGTGGGTTTGTTAGCCTTCAGATTAACAGGCAGCACCCTACCCAGTGCAGGTAAAGCTCTACAAGTGCAAATCCCTGAGTTCCACTGTGCTCCTTTATGGGAATGTGCCCTCTTTAAAATTGTTTAAAAAATAGTTTTGCACTGACAGAGTTCTGTAAGTAATTGTTGTTGTGTCAAAAAGTTATTAACCTACCTCTATGTTCAAATCATACGTAGCCAGAAATTTGAGGCTTGCCTGGGAAAACACTTCACCAAAGTTAAGACAGAAGATTAGAACCAAATTTAAAAATTATTAGCATAACTACAAATTGTTGTCAAAAGTGAGACTTTTTTAGTTCATGTTCCTTTCTCCTCCTTCTTTTTAGATATATAGAAAGAGTGAGGTCTATGAATGTGCCCCCTGTTGATGGAGTGACAAAACGATCCTTTGTCCCCTCAAAAAGGAAATAAACCCAGAAATTTCTCTCCTCACTTAGGTGAAAAGACCTCATAGGACCTGGGGGACTTCACCTCAAACTTAGGGATGGCCAATTGGAGAGAAGCCAAAAAGTCCTGCCTGAGCAATTTGCTAGAAAAATAAGAGAACAAAAATTGCTTTTGTGAGGTGTTTTACCAGGAGCAAGAACCTCTTGCGCCTGGCTCGGTTTTTCTTTCTAAAGAGTTTTGTTATTTTGTCTTTTATTTAACCTTTTTGTTTCCAACACTGCTACAGAAGCCATCTTGCTGGTTTTATGTCTTCTAAGGTAGCTGAGCTATCTTGGGTGTGAAATAGATCTCAGAGCTTTTGAGACCAGGCTCAAGGAGGCACCTATTTCACTCCCTGGCCGCTCATACCGAGCTAACAAGTCCTGTTTCAGGATTCCATCAATTGGAGGAATATGTGGAAAGCATTTGAAGGTGCATCTCTGTGTTTTATCCTTTACAAACTACATCCAGATCTGAAATGAGGACAGAGAGAATTGTTATCAGCACAATGCAGTGCCTGGGGTGCTGCCAGGGTCAGTCACAGGGCTCCCAAATTCACCTGCACTTGTGCTGAGGGCAGTAGCAGGACACAGGTCCCACACTGACTACATTCGATGGAAAGTCAGTTAAAAGAGCCCCTTCAAATGTCCATTGTTCCATTCTCTTTGTTTATTTTTCTGTCACTGAATTTTCATTAAAATTATTTATCTTTCCTTACTAGAGGCCTGCCACATTGATACAATGAATTATCAATGTAAATCCTCTACCAGTTCCTTTTAGCATGCACTTTGAAAAGGAAGCCAAATGCTTCTGTGCTATTTTGTTATTTAACAAAACTAAAATTATTATTTACTACAAGGGCATAGTTTGAGTCATTTGGTGTAGTCAGACTGCCATAACAAATAAACAAATACTCTGAGGAAGCTCTGAACTCTGAGATTTTACCCTGAGAGCAATGCATTTTGTGACCAAACACGAGAGAGGAGCACAGCAATCAGAGGTTGCTTTCCTTGTGCTCCCAGTGAAACACTGAATATCCAGCTCTGGCTGTGATCCCTGTGGGATGACCCCAAGTTTGTGGCTCTCTCCAGACAAAGCAGCAGACAGCATTAATGTTTGAAAAAGGGGAGCAGCAAATATCAGTAGCACTGTAAGCCAAGATGACAATTTTGGACAAATGGATGACAGGTCTACACAGTGCTTTTCTTAAATTCAATTATTGCAAGTGGCTCCACTGTGTAACACATGAGAGAACCATGTATAAATAATGCTAAAATACATTATTACAGGATGCTATCCATTATTTCACAGCACTTATACATTGTAATGTGCATTAGTTCTCACTGTCTTACTCAACAGTGCCCTAAATAACCGAGGAAAATATGTATTAATCATTTACTGATTACTAATATATTGTTTTTAAGTGGCCACAAGTCAAAAATGTTTTTACAATTGATCTTACAAGTGAATTTTACAATGAAAGTTTGGTCCTTAAGGTACAGACATGAACCTGATGTAAATTCTAAATATCTATATGTTTAACAGAATTCATCTATAGTTCATGGTTAGGAACATGGGCAACCTTGTAAGAGTGAAAGTCATATATACCAAAACAAAGGGGCACTGCCCTAAAAGGACTTTTATACAACATATTGTGGCATTCATGTTAGAGGCACAGCTTTATTTTCCTCCCATGTCCAAACTAAAGTCAACAGCAAAAAATTTTCAAATGACCTAAGCCACAGCTGATTGGGACATTTGATACCTCTAAACCAATATTCAGTGTAAAAATATCTCCTCCCTTCTTGCCAAAGATATACACCAGAATAAAATATGTTAGCAAAGATATGAATGTCAGGAATGTCAATAGGACTTGGGGATAGATTATATGTGCTGGAATTTTCAAGATATCCAAAATGGTTTGGGACCATCTCTAATGAGAAGCAAAATGCAGAGCTTATCTGGGGAATGACAGGGACATTGGCTCTCCTGTCATGTACCTGCAGGGTTTGAGCTGAAATTTGGATTTCTTCCACTTCAGAATCAAATCAGGAACCTGGTCAACAGTTACCCCATAGCTTCCATGTACTCCTGGGATGGAAAACCCTGGTATGGAAAATTCCCATGCAGGGAACTGCAATCTTTCCATTTCTCTATCAAACAGACTGTCCATGTGGAATAATAAGATGCTGACAGAAAATAAGTTTGGGTTTTGTAGACTTGTAAATTAAAAAAAATGTTTTTACTGCAGCAATTTAGAGGAAGATGATGCCACCAGGCCCAGGGGATTGTCCTGCCCTGCTCTGGGGCAGCTCTGGGCACCACAAGGTACAAAAGAGCCAAAGCTGCTGGAGAGTGTCCAAAGGAGGGAGCTGGGGCTGCACAGGGGGATTGTTGGGGGTCTGCAGGGACAGGAGCTGGGTCAGTGATCCCTGTGGGTCCCCTGCAGCCCAGGACATTGTGTCCCATGATGTATTGAACTGGCACGGATTACCATCAGCAATACTTTTTCAACAAATGCAGAACCAAATATTATATTCTCCCCACACCCCTGAGTCACTTGCTCCCACTTGTCTGGAGTTCCTGCAGAGCTGCCTGATAAAGCAGATAAAGATCCAAAATATTGCTCTACACCACTTCAGACAGGCCAGTCTGTGGTGTTGACTGAGAATTTTCTTTCTACTGACCACACAAAACCTTTCCATGGAAAATCTGTGCACACAGCAACACTCCTCCTACACAGGGAGCCCCTGGGATGATAGAAAAAATTAATTTGATGTTTTAGACCAAATCTGGGTTTCTTTTTTGCAGCTGAATTTTCTACTATTCTTTCTCCATTTTCTTTTTCTGTGTGTTCAAAATGCTCTCTAGACAAAAGCACCCTTTGGAGAGCAGCATCTGTTCACCATATAGTTCAGTTAAATATTGCCTGATAAGTAATGAAGCTCATATGTTTTCCACAGATTTGTCTTGAAGCAAACTTTGCTGCTACTTGCATTTGAATTTTCGAAGAGTATTTCGAGGTTTTCTAGGGAAGAATTCTAAAATTAAAAAAAAAGAGAGAAAATTATCTACACCATATTTCATTAGCCTGAAAGTCTTATTGAAAAAAAAATTCTAAAAGAGATTCCCTTTTTTTAAATCTACTGATGGCTGGCTAAATTAGTTGGAAATACTATTTAGTATTTTTCATGTCTGATAAAATATCAAAATAGAAATTAATTGTTTTTAATGTCCTATCCCCACAGAGCTTTTTTATCTCCAGGTTCTACTTGGGGAAGGTGAGGCAGGAAGTGAATTCCTTTTCTGGGGGCTGCCCCATTAGACTTGGAGCCCTTCAGGCTTTTGTAACCCCTGTGGTGACATGAGCAGGGGCAAAATTGACATTAAAGACAGGTCCCTGCAGCTCGTTCAACAGCATCAAATACGTGCAGCAGCACCAGACTGTGCAGTTTTTTACATTCCCAATCTTTAAGTATTCTTCTTCACAGATCCCAAAAACTGTTTCTTTCTGATAGAAAGCTGCTGAAAACAAGAAAGACCTCATACATGAAAAGGAGCCTGTTAAAAAACATGAACAAGTTTCTCAAGTAAGTGGAGGGACTGTCTGGCTCAGGGGAAGGTGATTGAATTTCAGAAAGGTTTAAATCTAAGACACCTCCTGAATCCATGGCAGATTCCCCAGGAGTGAAAACCATTACCATGGTATTTGTGCTGAGGTATGTGAGCTGAATTTGGTGTCTCAATCCAGCGTGTCTGGAGCAGTCACTTGGATCACAAAGTCACTGTGACACCTCTCAGGAGCTGGCATTCTTATTGATGGAATCAGCAGCATTTAATGGCCATGGAGACTGAACTATCTTTGCTCACACTCCAGGCATAGAGATGAGGCAGGGTGGATGTTTGTGCTGTCACTGACTATACTATCACAGCCCCAAGATAAACAGAGGCATTTCAGCTTTCAAGCCTGTCAATCTGGCATTTTTCACAAGAAGGAAACACACTGAAATAAAGAAGGGAGCAGTGCAGCTACAAATGACATTAATGCTGATGAGTGGCTGGGAAGGCCGTGCTTAATATCAATTTGTTAAAAATAAAAGGCACATGCCAAGCTTTCCATATCCTGATTTTCAGCCTGTTTTAACAGAACCACCTGTATGTGGAGAGGGAGAAAAGACAGCACAAGTACAGGTTGTTAGCACTGCATTGAAATTATACCTGACAGAAATGTAGAAACTCTGCATACAGCAGTTCAAACCCAAAACACAACATGTTGCTGTATTTCAAGCAGCTCAGGCACAACAAGAATCTAACCAGAATAAGTGAGGACTGAAAGCACTTCCATGGAGTGATGGCTTCAGTAAAATTAGTCATTATGGATAGGAAACACATTATTTTTTTATTTTCCCATGACAACGAGATTTCTAACTGTTGACAACTTCATCAGGAAACTTGGTGAGGTTTATTATGACATTTCACAGTCCCTCCACTTTATAAGAAAAATTCAACTGGCTGGCAACATTTTGTGGAAAAATGAAGAGAAGAAAAAAGGAAAGAACTTTTATAGTAACAACTGCTGTGTGAATCTTGGAATGTGGAGACTTGTAGTCTTCTGTTGCATAAGCATCTGAAAGTGAGGGCTGTACTTTGACAGGAGAAGAACTTAGGCAGCCTACTTTAATAATTGAAGTGGAAAGAGAAGATCATTCTTTCAGTGCCTGCTTTGCAGCAAGAATATACTGAAGATTTTTCTCTGGAAACAAAGAGGAGATTAACCACTGGAAAAGAGGTTTCTTAAAAAACTTGCAGGGAAAATTTCCTCTGTTCCAGCACTTGAACTGAGATACACAAGAGGAATTTTGTAGGAAGTTATGGGATGGAAGGGGAAAGAGCTACTAATCACTTCATCACTTTATCTTCTTCACAGCTCATTGGGACAGTCAGCCTCAAAATGTATTTCTTTGCAGTGATAGTGCAACCACTGAAAACAACCATGCAGAAGTGTTTTAAAGGACTCTTTTCTTTCTGGCTTACTTAAACAACAACACACCAGAAATACCACAGGAGAACATTTATCAAGACTGATAGTGCAACCCTCATTTTTGTTGGATGGAGGCAGATTAAGAGAGGAAGTTTCTTTTCATAAGTGGAGTGATAAAACACCATTGTAAAAGAGGCACTTGTGAACACATTGGCTTTTCTGTCTCATCTTTTCACTGCTCAGCCTTTGATTCTTTATTGCTTGTCCCTGAACTTATTTCTGTATCTTCTTAAACAGCAACATTTATTTCAGACACTGATTGTAATTTATCCCTAGGAAAAACTGATTATAAAACAATCTTCTAAAATGTATTGGATTTTAATCACAGAGTCAATACAATTAATAAAATGGATTCCTCTTCTGCACTTCTGTTGGTTCCACAATAACCAGCATAATTTCTGAGTAAGGAAAGACATTTTGCCCTTACTAATCAGGAATTATTAGCACACCTGTTTGAGTTGCAGGGTTAAATTCCACAGAGTTTTCATGGTGCTCTAAAGGATAAAAAAGACATTAGTAGAAATCAATGGATACTACAGTGCCAAATGATGCACTTTTAAAAAGGTCATTTAATAGTAGGGAGTAAAACCTGCATTTGATCACTTGGTTATCCTCTGATATGTGTCCTCCTTAAAACTCTTATCAGACCAAAACAAACAGAAACCAGCTCGTGTTGTCACTGGCAGTAAGAAACTACACCGGGCAAAAGTTCAGATTCAGGTTCAAGTCCACTCTCTAAAGTCAAAGAAAATCAAAATGTTCACTGCAACTATTGTTGTCTTGTTTGATTCACATTAGTGAGGAAATTTTTCCTTTGGTGGAGGTTACTGTATCAGGCTATATATACATATATATATATACATAAAAATATATACACAAACACATATATATATACACACACACACACTTTTTTTTGTTTCTCTCACTGCTTCCTTGACATTCACTAGTCATTGCTAGGGGGCAGCCATTGGCACAATTATATATTTTTAAATATCGTGTTATACTAATTTATCTTACCCTTAATATCATCTCTCAATTGTTCCTTGAATCCAGTATAGAGTTTGAAACTGGATTGAGTGGTTCATTTAAAATACCAACCAAGTACAATTAAAATACCAACCAAGAGACTTACAAAGAAACCTTTCTGGTTTTCAGTGGCAAATTACCCATATCTGAAGCCACAATGCAAAACCTGTATTTCAGCTGGCTGCCTCCATAAACTGCTATAGTAATTGCATGTAAGTAAATTAGGGTTTCTGATGTAAACATCACTAAAATCTACACCATGCTTGTGCTGACAAAGTGTAGCAACAGAACACAATATCCACATTTCCAGATTGCCAGCATCAAAACCTGATAACAATATGTTTCCCTGCCTGGTTGCTCTCTGGAGATAAAATTAAGAAATTGTTCGTGTAACACTGCAGAGGATAGAAAATATTTCGTTTCATGAGGAATATCTTTACATTCCCATCTGAATAAATAAAGCAATCTAAAGCAGTGTACACACACATTTAACATGCATGAAAATGGAGGACAGGCCTATATTTAAACAGGACACAACAAATGAACAGAACATTCCCACACAAAATATTTCACTCATAGAAAATTCTCCAAAAGGATCATATTGAGAGGAAAAAAAAGTGGGCAAAGGAAGAAGAAAAGCAGGCAGAGTTACCTGGGCTAAAAATCCAACCCCTCCCCAAGCCTTTAATTTACTCTGTGATATTTTCATAACTCTGGTTCTTCAACTCTACACAAAAGCACACAAGTTAGTGCCAAATCAAGAGAACTGGGCATTTAACATTCCAGAAACATCAGCTGTGCCTTGGTAATCTCTGACCCCTGTTTCCTCTTAAAGGGTCGTGGGATTAAAGGCTTTTATCTCAAGTTTATTGGCTCTTTAGTAATCTTTTTGCTTTATTGGATTATACTTGTATAAGTGTTCTACTACAGCACGATGAGGCTATTAGATATGTGCTGCCAAGAAAGGGAAGTCATTCACCAAGAAATGCCATGTCATTTGAACTGTATATTTTGGCCTAAATGTAGACATATTATGTGTTAAATCTATTCTCAGTATACAAAGAATATATTTCTTCACTATTTATCTGTGACGTTATTTTGTTTTTTCCTTTGTCGAAGCTGGCTCAACAACATTCAAACACAATGCAAAATAAATAATAAATCAATTTCTAGCACCTAGTCCCACTGTTACTCTTTATTTCAGTATTCCATCTATATTTTCACTCTCTGTTTTTTGTGTTCACAGCAATTTTCTGTCTGTAGCTCCAAAAGCTCTCTTGTAAACTGCACAACAAACCCAGTGCTGCACAAGGCCTGGGAGTGTTCTCTATTTTCGTGCACATTACTGTTACACTCTGTAGTAGCTGGGAATTCACATAGGCAGTGAATTGTACCCATGCAGATTCAATTCTGAATTCTAAATTTAAATCACCAAAACACTATAGGGTGCAGTTTCATGTCTATGCTTCCTATGTGGGAATCACAAAGAATATTCTGTCTGAAAATATCCAGCAGAGATTTTTATTGAAATGGATGTGATCCTTCTGGGTACAGGCATTCCAGCTTTGTACTTCCTTTCCTTCATACCTCAGCCCATGGATGTGACCAATTAAGCAGATAACAGGGCCCAACACTATCCCAATATAGTTATTCCTTTTTTATGGAGAGCCCATTAAGCACACAGATCCTGGCAGTCAGAGCTGACTGATATTAAATGAGTTTCTCAGGGACTCTGGGATTACAGATCAAGAACCTTCACTAAAGTACCTGATTTGCCACAGACAGTGTTGGACCTGTGAGAAAAAATCCATTGCCAAGTATTTGATGGAAGCAAAGCAAATTCCAGGAGGGAAGGGTTGACACTGGGCTGGTTCATTGCTACCATGGCCATTGCTTCATTCCCAGGCTGAGCTTCATCCTCAAAACAAATCAATTCACTGAGTACTTCAAGGAATTTCAGTCATCCACTGCTTGCAGTATTGTCCAATAATAATCATTACATCTTCCATGTTAAAAAAAAAAAAATATATATATATATATTACTTATATAGGGAGGGTTTAAATTTACACTCATCCCACATGCTTTTGATCTGACCACTCCCAACTGGACAGTTTTACAGCCTGAGGAGAAATTGGTTCTTTCTCCCCACATCCAGGAAGGTGCCAACACAATTCCCTCCCACCAGGAGAGGCAGAGCCTCCACAGGTGATGGGATTCACACAGAATCATTATTTGCTTCCTGAGCACAGTGGCACCAGGGAATCTATAACTCCCACACAGCCACTGCTCCTCAGCGTGCTCAGACCAGCAATCAATGTTCAAATCAACACAAAAAGCACATCCCAAATGGATGAGAAACAGTGTATAACTCTAAGGTTGATTTGGACTGAATTTATCCACTTACTGATGGCACTGTCATGCAAAGCCAACCCCAAAGATGCTTTGCAAGATGTTGCCCTGAGTTTGGTGCCAAACACACATCCCAGTAAATACAACCAGTTTTGTTTGCCTCTTTTGATGTAACAAATTAGAAACTTGGGCACAAGAAAATACATTGCAAGCCTTTCATTTACATAAATTGGAAAAAGATCTGAATTAAACAGACATGGTTTTTCTTTATAGTTGCGAACAGTCTGCATGGCTTAAAACTTTCTGCTTGAAGTGGTTTATCATAAATAGACATTTCTGAAGGTCCCCCAAGGCAGAAAAGTGCACTTCTAGAGAATTAGACACAGCTTTGTTTGAAAGCAGCCTAAATTTCTTTAATTTCAATGAGAGAAAAATTGTCAAGTAACATGTAACGTCAGCTCTGCCCTGATCATCTCTGATGGAGTCTGTCAGTAATATCCATTCTTAGTTCAAAGCAAACTAATTTTATTTTCTACTTTCTAATCTGGAGGATCCATCTCATTTTCAGTGCTTGCAGAGATGATAAAATAGGTGACAAAAAACAGGTAGACTCTGTGAGTCCAATCCAGAGTGGAGCAAAATCCCCGTGAGTGTCTCTGCAGACCCCCTCTCCAGCACAAACACAAATTCCAGCCTGCAAGGTTCAATGTTAGCAGATTTCCTCATCCACAATTCCATCTCCTCTGACCTGCTCATTCACTGCTCCTGGCAGAGTGCAAGGACTAGATTTCAAAGCTTGGTTTAATTAATTTCCACTGCAAGAAATTTATTTAAAGTTTTTTAGCTGGTCACGAGGATACCTGAAGGCAGCTCCCAGTGAAACTCCTGCTCTCACAGCAGGATATAATGGAGTGGCTGCACTGATATCTGTGCAGCACTCAGGAAATTCCTCGCTGTAACAGAGGTCAGGCAGTGCTCCCTGGGCCCTGTAAGGTGCTGACCTATTCACAGAAAGGTCATTTTGCTGCAGAAGACAGTTTATAAGTGGAAAAGAGCCCAACACATACTGATGCTGAAAGCTTTTGATCTAACCAGCAGCATTTTGCACACACTTGAACTAACAGGAGCACAGGTATGTACTGAAGTACATAAATTTTGTGTGACATTTTTCAGACATATATATTTTAAAGAATTTAATTTAGCTTTCTCTTTATTATCCTTGAGCAATAACTCCATCAGTGCTTTAAAGCAGGAATTTTTGCTCCTCAACATCTGCATGTTCTCACCTCAGTCAGTGGTTTACAGAGTTTCAGTGAATTTTGCAAGCATGATGAGGTTACCACAACCATTACCATTAACCTTGATGCTGGAACCCTAGATGCTAAGAATTTTAGACTTTCTGTATTTTCAGACAAAGACTCTCAAAAAAACACTATATTTAACCTGAAGCCATAAAGAAGGCTTCTAAAATTAATTGGTAACACTGAAATTATAAGCATATAATTTGAATAAAAGTGTATAATATCACATAGTAGAAAACTTAGAGTTCAAAATTTTAGAATACTATATAAAATAATATATATATAATTAGGATAGATATATAAATTATATATAATATATATCAAACTAAGATATATATATAACTAAGAAGTAATATAATATAAATTTATATTATAAATATATATATTTTATATATAATACATATATATAAAATTAAGATAGAAGTTTTAAGGCAGTAACTAATCCTTCTTCCTCTTCATAAGTTTGAGTAATATTGTATAATTAGACAGAAAAATTCACATTACAGTAATTAGTTATTGAGTTAAAAGTAAAAATAATTTAAGCATAATTTCTTAATTAGATAGTTTTTCCTTAAAAGACCTTGTAAAAAAAGATATGGAGCCATGTTGTAGCTTGTTAGTGAGTTACTCTAAGATTCATGCCTTGTAAGACTGTAATATAGATGAAAAATAATAAACAACTAACTCCGAACTCAAAATACCATCTCAAACACTTTCAGTTCCAACCCTGACAAAAACAAACAATAAAAAAATCAACACCTTGGTTTAAAAAAAAAAAACCAAAAAACCTACAGCATTCACCCAGAAAAAAAAAAAAAAAATACTGCAATGAGAAACCAGGAAAACTATAATGCTTATTGACTCCACCACACAAACCCCTGAGCACCCAGAACGGTCCAAGGCCCTGAGCTCTGCTGCTCTCAGCCTTGCAGCAATCTCATATGCAAAACAAGTCACTGAGATTCCTTCTGCTTGGGATAAAGCATTGTGAAATTTGGCTGTTTCCTCCCCATTTTGATGAAGCTGAAATGCCCAGGCTGACAGCATAACTCACCCTGTATTGATTCCATGCCAGTGCTCGTTAATGGAGAAGCCGATTCTCACTGAATGTATGACCTACTGATATCCCAAGGCAGTTTTTGTCTCAAATACCTCCAAACACACTGAATTATTTAGAGCTCAAAAATGTTACAAATGCTTGGTACATCTGCACATCCGTACCTGGGTGTACAGGGGTAAATATCCATCAGCTCCTTTGTGAACATACACACACACACTGAAATTTGGCTGAATGCTCCACTGCCACTGGAATATCTTCTGGAAAAATCCCCTTGCCCAGGATTCTTCTCTTGGGAAGCTGAGAAGCCTCAGAGAAAAAGGAAAACAATAATTATATCATTTGCTTCTCCTGTGTTTTGCTGCTTTGGAATGTGGGTTGGAGATTGTTTATCCAACATGTGAATTGTTTTACTTAATGACCAATCACAGTCAGGCTGTGTTGGACTCTGAGGAGAGAGTCAGTTTTTAATTAGTGTCTTCTAGCTTTTGTAAGTATCCTTTCTCTATTCTTTGGTATAATTTAGTATAGCATTCTTTAATATAATATAAAATCATAAAATAAAAAATTAGCCTTCAAACAACATGGAGTGAGATTCATCTTTCCTCCTCTGAAAATAACACACACCACCCCCATCACTCTGCTTTAATAAAGCCTCAGGTCCTTCAGCCTCTAACTAAACATCACCTGCAACTTCCCTGGGGCAAAATAATTTCATCTGTAATTTGCTTAAGTGTAATAGATTTGTAGTGACAAATCTGGTCATTGTCAATCTATTGACCCGAAGTTGCAATTTACTGATCCTTTTTGTGTCATTAACCACTGTTTTGGAAAGAGCCTGTGGTGATACAGAGTATTTGTCTGTGGAAAAACACTCTATTTTTTTTTTGGAAAGCATGAAACCCAAGTCTTCCTTAGATATTCAAACAAAGCTTTAAAAGCATCAGCCATGACATTTTGTATAAACATTTTCCAACTGCCCCATGGATTTTGGCAAGCATGTGTTCCAACATTAGGAAATGATAAGAGACTTAAGAACAGATATACTGTGAGAAGATATCTTCTTAAATTCTTTATTCAATCAGCTGTGAAACAGTATAATATCTTAAAAGGACACATTTGGTAGCATGAAAGACAAGTGCAGTGAGGCTTGAGCTTGCTAAATTCATTGCATTCTTCAACCTCAGGGCTGCAAATAGATTATTTTTTAACCTCTCAAGAGGATGGCAGGTATTCTGCAAGCAGCTGGCATTGTGAAGCAATTTAAATCCTCTCTATTTGTTAGCTGGTTTAGTGACTGCTAAAAGGGGTGGGTTAAATTTCTTAGGGGCTTTTTTGCCTTTTCTCAGTAACTTCTAGGCTAATAGCTTGCATTGCCAAGCCTGACACAATGAATCCACTGCTCCAAATGGATTTGAAGACAGAGATTTTGGAGAGCTGGAGACTTGACTTCTGAAGCAGAGCTTGCAGGGTAGGTTAAAATGTGTCTGTGGTAAAATACAGACATAGCTTTTGCTCTGCAAGCTGCAGACCTGCCAAACTACTTTGAAATTATTTGTGTAGTCTCTGGGAAATCACTGCAGTTATCTCACAACTCCATCCCAGGCTGTTATGACACCAGAATGCTTTTTGCCTCTCTCTCTGGTGTTTTTGTGATCTCTTTGAACAAGGAGGGCTGGAAGCATTATTCATTCAGCCTCCCAGGTTTGTATTAATTGCATTCATGAAATGGGCTTCATCTGCTTGGAAAACTGCATGAACCTGTTGAGCATTTCAATCTGGCAACACCTTACTTTCCAAAATGTACTGAAATTTGCTGAAGTCCTAAATTTTACCTGCATTTTTAATTGATTGCATATCACTTATCTTCCTTTGAAACTTGCACACAGACAGATGGGTGCACTGAAGCATGATATTAATCAATAGGAAATCCAAAATTATGCCATAGCATATGAGCATCTCAGGCCATCCACAGAGCTGAGTGTGCTTTGCCAGTCTGGGCAGAGAGTTTGGAGTCCCCTTGGTTGTGCACAGAAAACTACAGACATTTCCATGCAGCTAGAGCACTGTACATGGTATTTATCAACAAGGAAGCATCCTCCCTCATGCTCATGTGGCTGGGGCTGGTGCTGGGGCTTCTGCTGCCTCCATCTGCTCCTTTGCCACTGCCATGACCAACCCTCTGCTGGGAGGAGCCACAAGGGGAGGACAGTCCCAAGGGAGGAGGAACAAACTTGTCACTGCATAAAGGATGGAAGGAAAAGGTCATTATCTGACACTCCCAACCAATCTTTGGCTCTGGAAATACAACAGGATTTCTAAAGCAGCACATAATACATAGCTTGGGACATAATCAGTGCTGTAAATAGTATTTAAAAATATATTTTTTAAAAATCCTTGGCATTGCCTAGAGTGCAGTTCTCCCTGTAGTTTCTTTCTTCATTATACCAGGAAGGAATTACCATGCCTGTGCTGGATGTATACAAAGTGCTTTAGGATTCACACACCTTTTAAACCAGCAGAATGGCACAGATTCACACACTCACACAGACACATTTTTCCTATACAGTTAATACAAATGGAATCTGCATGAGCCAATCAGTGTGGTATAAAAATGCAATTATTAACAGGAGGCTTAGGCTGTACCTTTCTTTGTGGACATCTTCAAGAGACCAGGCACAGGTGAAGGAGAAATGCTATTCCCTGTAGGTGTTCCTGATCAGCCAGACCTTTCTAGGTGAGAAGGTTCAGTTCTTTGCTTTACTGAGACCCACCTTATAAAACTGCTCCCTATGCCTACCTTTAGTCTGAACTCATCTTTTCAAAGCACTTCTAAAGTTTCAAGATTTTTTTTTTCTGATAACCATGGGGCAATGTACAGGAAAACAACTGCATTTGGATGTATCTACTTAAAAGTTTATTTTTATCTCTTTTGTCACATTCACATTTTCTGAAAAATCCCTTCACCCAGGATTTTTCTCCTGGGAAGCTGACAAGCCTCAGAGAAAAGGAAAACAATTCTTATCTCATTTGCTTCTCCTGCGTTGTGCTCATGTGCAATGTGTTTGGAGATTGTTTACCCACAGGTGATTGTTCCATTGGGCTCTGCTGGGAGTTGTTTTCACTCTTTGGCCAATCAGGGCCAAGCTGTGTCAGGACTCTGGAAAGAGTCACAAGCTTTCATTATCTTTTTAGCCTTCTGTAAGTATCCTTTCTGTATTCCTTAGTATAGTTTAGTATAGTATTCTTTAGTATAATACAGTATCATAAAATAATAAATTAGCCTTCTGAGAACATCGAGTCAGATTCATCGCTCCTTCCTGCCATGGGGAACCCCATAAATAGAATATCTTTTGACCCTGGAATTTGGAGCCCACCTCTCTCTGCATACTGAGAGAAGCAGGTTCTGTGCTTTGAATATTTGTGTAAGAAAAATTGGTTATGAAATTTAAGTACTGAAACCCACAGCATCATCTCCATTCATTCTACTGGGCTCTGGAACCAGCATATCTGTGGTGTGGCCAGGGACTGATGGGAGAACAGGACTGTGCCAAACATAATCCAAAAACATTATGCATTTCTGTAACCAGATGGTTACCCAGCAGCTTAACACAGACAGTGAAATCCTTTCTTATTATTGCTCACCACACAGAGACAGATAAAGATAACAGGCCTTGTAGTGCCATGCTGAAAACTCAGTATGAGCTCCTTCCCACATTGCACTTTTATGACTCTTTTCAAGTTCCTCTCTCCTCTTCAAAAAAAAATGTTCTTAAAGTTTGATGTTTGAGCATCCTATTTGTGTTTCAGTCTATTATTATACATGACCAAAGATTTTAAATGTGCATTTCTCTGACAAGTATGAATTGTGATAGGTTTTAGCATTCACATCTTACAGTCTGGCTTCAAGCTCTTCTCACACTTGATTTGTATCTTGTGTCTTAGTGGATAACAAAAAAGCACTTTCATATGAGAGCTGTGCATTTTATGCAGATTCTTTTTTTACACTGAACCCCATACTCAAAATCAAAATTGCATCTAAACAGTACATGCCAAGCAGCCAAATCAATACCCAAATAATAACTAAAACGTGTTACACTTTCAAGAATATAAGAGAAATTAATATAGAGAGCATTACGAATCCTTTGAAGCACAACAAAAGGAGCCATAGTTAAAATTTTAACAAGTTAGAATCATTAGCTAAACAAATCCTGACAGCCTAGCTTTGCACTTCCAGTCACACATGCTCAGAACAAAGGCTTGATATGTGAGGCAACTTTAATAGGTCCCTCTGCATATGACTAATTTTTCCTCAAACAGTCATTTTTTATTTCGTATTTTCCTCTGGATCCTGAAATGTCACATTTTATTAATCTGTGTCACTCATGTGGATTGTTAAAAGAACAGACTAGCACTGGAGGAAGTGCTTCTCATCATTACCACACGTATGTGGGATGACAAAGGAATGCGCTCAAATTTGGAGTAACAATTATTAAAAGTAGAACAAGCAAGAATAGAATATAACCTGTTTTCCTTTAACCAATTCCAAACTGCTCTTAGAGAAATGGCAACGGCAAGAATTGGTCCAGAAAAACCCTGGTTTGCATTTGCTCCCTCAATACAACACAAAATGGAGGCAAATTTACTGGTCCCTGCACCAGCTGTGCCAGAGCTGAGTCCATCTCAACAAGCAGCCAAAGATGATAAAACTGGGCATTTATTTTTATTCCGTTTAGGTCAAGTTCCCTGTTTGAGTGAAAACATTTCCCAGCATTCACAGAATTAGCCAAAAGCAGACACAATGCATTTTGAATGAAGGGACTCTCCCCTCAGACAGCACTGGCTGAGGTGACCTCTCAGACTGCAAATCCCCATGCAGAATTCAACATGACTCCATTGTACCTTCATGAAGGTACAGCACACATTTGGGACAGGAAGGGGCTGAGAAAGGTGTTCAGGTTCCTGAGAAAATCAATCTGTTCTAAATGATGCATTTTAAATGGCATATCCATTCTCTTAATAACCAAGAGCAACTGTAAAATTCTTTTAACAAAACCATGGAGTTAAAAGAAGAAGCTGTAGAGAAAGAAAAATATAGAAATGTGAGGAATTAAATATACATAAACTTAATCGAAAGTTGTATAGAAGATATTATCTCAAATTCCAAAACATTTGCCTGAGGAACAGACAGTACAAACAGTGTTACACAGCCTATCCCAAAGAGGAAATAAAACCAAACAAACTACCGAAATAATTATCACAGCTCAGTTGTTTACCAACCTGCTCCAACCAAACCAAAATATTATCACAAAAATAAAATAAACACACTGCACTGGCAGAATCACTTTGCAGAGACAGGGTACCTAAGGTTATAGCACAATATTTAACAGTTTACATTCACTAGGTGTAAATATATTTCTATTTCTAATTGATACCACAAAGCAGTTTATCAGTAATTATCTCCTTTAGCTGCACACATCCGTGCTGCAGCTTTCCTGTCTGTGCTTCACAGAATTATCTCCTCCTAAGTCCCAGCTTTACTCAGTGAATGTTGAGGACCAGATTAAGTCTGAGGAGTAGCTGGATTGAGTAAAACAGAAATCCTCTTCCTCTCACAGAATGCAAAGTTGCAGATGGACACTGAAAATGCCACTGAGAGCTTTCCTTGGAATTGATTTAAATTAGGAGGCTCTCCAACTTTCCAATGGTTTCCTAATGAAGTGCTCTATGAATTGGGGCCCTAAATGTAGATGTTTAGAACATGTCAAGACAGTAATGTAGCAGAAAAACGATGTAATTTTATAAAAGATACTTTGCTATATATTATGACACAGCTACCATGGAGCATAAATGGCATTTGACCCTAACTCTATTATAGTTGCTTCCCTGGTATTAATTTGGACATCTGTCTGAGGAGAAAATACAACAGATGGATAAGGCAGAGATGGAGATCTAAAAAAAAAATAAGCAGACAGTGTTTTTCTTGGTACCATCACACGAGGATTAAACAATTTAGGCTGAAAAGATGAACACAAATTTCCCCAGTGTGCCTGTTTTACTGACCATCACATCAGGCAAAAAAAGAGTGAGAGTTATACAGATGTCAGGGTCAGATCTGAAAACCTGTTCTCATCTTCCTCTGAAGAAGATTGAGAGGAAAATAAGGGAGACTTATAAGCCAACCTAAAATTTGATTTTTTTTTTTTTCTGTCAAGAAACCTCACTGCAGTACTCGAAGTGTATTCAAGCCAGACTGGTTTCCCACCCAGGATTGTGGGGTAGAGTCTAAAATTAAATTGAAGGTTATATAAAACAGGCAAGCCCATAACTGTTCCTGGCCTTAGCTGAACACATGCAGAGCAATTTGGCAATTATTCAGCTACATCTGCATTAGTGGCACACCCTGGAATAGCCCAGTGCTTACCTGCAAGAGGTTCTGATTAGTGCCATATTGTTTGCAACCTCCTTGCAAGGAGCATTGTGAGCAAAGCTGTGTTTCTCCCACACACACATATGGTTACACAGACAGGAATTAAGAAAATATCTTTCTTACCTTTCTCTGGCTCTCCACATGGCAAGCAAGACTTCCTAGAGAGGAGGAGCAAAGAAAATAATTAGACATCCAAAAATTAAAACACTGATTTTTGTCCTCACAGACTGGGTGATAAACAAGGAAACTCATCCCTATATACTGAAACATTTTTACTGAAAAATTTTGCACAAATCAAAGAGTGCAATTATGCCTAAACAACCCTTACAATGGTCCATTAACCCATCAGTCTCATCTGGGAAGATGATTTCCCAGCCCCAAATCTGGCAATAATGCTGAGACTGTGAGCAGAACATAAAACCCAGGCCTCTCAGAAATGAGATATTACAACAAGCATAAAGGCTGTTGGACTGATCAACAGCAAATCCCTTGAGACCCATGGCTTCTGAACTAGAACTGGAGTAATTTTAAGTTCAAGTTGTATTTGGAACAAGCAGACACTTCAGTCTGACCTATTTCATATTTATTCCTATTCCAGGTCTGAAGATTGGAGAATGACTTTTGAACCAGGTTCTATTGCTTGCATAGTAATCTTCCATTTATTAAGAAATACAGATTTAAAGAAAAATCATTTTCTATGAAAAGTTAGATTTTAAATTGAATTTTAATCTTCCTGCTCCCACCTTTGAGGCTCTACATAACTCTGCTCCTCACTTCTCACTTCATTTAGTTTCTTCTTTCATCACACTTCACCCCTATCACCCCAAAAGCAATTTAACGTAATCAAGTGTCCAGCTATCCCAAAGCCACATCTACAGCTGCCTCTTCCTTCTTCAACAAAATATATTTTATTTTAAAAGCTCATTTACTCACACTATTGTCCCCTGCACATTCAACCTGAAGGCTCAGTAACTTGCACTCCCTCTCCAGATCTACTTTGCAATTTGTTTGGAATACTCCATTTCATCTATTTATCTAATTTCTTCTAGATTTCATTAAGCCAGGCATTGCTTTCACTCCTAAACATCCAGGTTGCTTTGATCATAGTAAAATTTCCTCAGGGAAGCAATTCCTGCATTCACTTACTGTTATAGCCTGGCTTTAAAAACAACAAGGAGATAGATTGGGGCTTAAGATAAATGATTGAGTGGCTCATATTTTATAAAAGCCAGTTTACTTAACACTAATAGTGAAGAGGTGTTGACAATTTAGGCAACAATTTATAAGAGCGGAATGAAATCACTATGATTTATTCTGGTGCTCTTCTGTGCCCATAATTCTGGAAGTTACAGGTAAGTCTGTACCAGAGGAAAGGAAAATACAGCCTGGATGTGTCAGCATCTCCAGGACTAAAATACTGCTTGCAGATATAGCTGGAGATGAAAACGCATTGCTGGGTTTGGAAGGGTCCCACAGGCATTGCCAAACAAACATTGGCATGACCTCCCCACACAGGGATCAGGGAGTCACCCCAAAATGAAATAATTCATCTTTTCAGGGGTGCCTGAAACAGCAGCTGAGGATAAGGAGCTCCATGGTACAGATTCGTCACATTTTAATATTTATCATTTAACTCAGAATGAACCGCTGCCCCTCCACTGCTTGGTGAACATTTCCAAGCTGTTGTACCAGGTAACTGAGATCGATTACATTTACACCAATTCCTTTAGTCCATTTTCTCTCTGTAGGCATCTCTGTGCCATGCAGCTTCAACAGGCAAACAGAAAAAAGCTTTGCAACCTCTCTGGTAAAGAATATTTTTGGCAAAAATTGCAGTAATGTGAAGTGTCAGGAAATCAAAGACCTCCTGAGAAGCTCAGCAAACATCTCTAAAGAAATCCAAACTACTGAGCACAAATCCTTTGCAAAATGGGAAGACCCTTCTTTAAAAACCTGCAGCCTGAATAAAGTCACCTTCTTATAGTGAATGCCCTTCCTGGTAAGCATAAAAGGCAGAATAAGAAATAAAAGGTGTTGAAGTTAAAAATAATTCTGTCTCATCTGTGATAATACTTCCACATGTAATTAATTTTGAACATATAGAGGGTTGTTAAAAGGCTAGACTACTTTATATACATAATTAAGAAACAGAACTGCTCCTTCATGGCCTAGGCAGAGGTATAATAGGTAAAATGTAAGTCAAATGAGTACCTTGATATTAAGATTCCTCTGGAAAGATAAAATTAAATGCTTTTCAATTTATGTAATTATATGGTATTCCTAAACCCTCACTAACCCCAGCATCTCCAGGAGATATCCACAACCTCCCCAAGACCTCTCTGATTCAGCCTTGTATTGAGTGGCACCTGATCTGGTTTGGGTTAACTGGGATTAATTAGCACAACCAGGAGACACACCAAAACCACTGAGTGCTGGCACCTGATCCTTTTTAATGCTTTCTATTCTAAACCTGAAAATGGGTTACCACTACCCATGGACAAGCTATGAACCCTGGCTGTGTTAAGTACTCCTTTTCATTGAGTTACTACACAAAAAAGTGAATAAAAACTTTCTGAGCTTGGCCAGTCATGACTTCTCCCTCCATATCCAGGATATTTTCCTTTCTACAAACAATTTCTTCTCAGAAGCCCCCCCTTCACTGGCAAAATGGAACCATTTGTAAGTTTTAGAGGCCCATTTTCACCTTTCATTCCCCACAATGGTCACTTCCAGGGTGAGATGAGACTTTTCCCAAAAATCTTTGCATCCTTTAAGACCTTAGAAGAAAATTTTGGCGTGCTGTTTTCAAATTATCTGTAGAATGCCACGTTTTAGAAAGGCTAATTTTAGGAATGGGGAGTCAATCCAAGTTCACTCCTAGAGAGCTGAGAGTGTATATCTACAGTAGACATAAATTCAGGGAGCAAAATTACAACATTCACTCCACTTTGATACAAAACTTTTCCTGCCATTCTTGAACCTCAAGTCGCAGATATATTTTAACCTTATGAGGACTGAAATATTTTTCATATGGGCTGAGGCAGCTTATTTTTTCTACTTTTTTAATAAGTAAAACTGTATTTAAACTACAAAATCTGAAGCAAGCCTACTTATTTAACAGCAACTTGAAAGGCACAAAAGAGTCAGGAAAACAAAATTATTCAACTAATGAAAAAAAAACTTTTAATTTTGAGCAATTACCAGTCAACAATAGGAAAAAACCTCCCAGTACCTCATGTATTAAAGAATGTGCCAACCAAATACACCCCAAAAACCCCTCACCAGTACATTCAGGGGGAAGAGCTGCCCCCATCTCATTTGGCAAGAGCAGGGGCACAGCCCCAGCTCTCTCTAATTACACAGCACTCAGCCCAGCGTGTTCCTGGTGACAGCAGTAAACAGGGGCTGATGGAAACTGCTAATTTAGGAATTAGGCACCAAAAATAGAATCTTAATCTGCCACTCCAGCGAGGCTGACAGCAGAAGAGGTCCATTAATCTGAAGTTTCCCAGAGCAGCCAAGCTGGTCTCGGCCAGGGGTGTGTGACAGGCAGGTTATGGATGAGGAGCTCAATGCTCCCCCATTCCATGGACTGCTGGGAATATCCTGCACTTCATTCTGCCCCAGCTAGCTTGAGAAACAAAAATATCTCTTCAATCTGGTGTATTTAAACTGAACCTTACTTCTCTTTCAGCACAAATCTGCTTCCTATCTGTCTGTTAAGTCAGTGGTAGATGCTTTCACCACTAACGACAGAAACACCTTTGTATGGACTTTGTGCAGCCTGAGCTCAGCAACAGAAACAAAAAACCCAAAATTATCCTTTCATTGGCAATATTAAACACTGAAATAGTTCTGTAATTTTGGATCTCTGCAGTGCAATAGTTTTGAGAGGAGTAGGCTCCAGCCCTTGGACAGACCTGCAAAAGAATCACCTTCCTGCTGTGGCAGAGCCTTACTGCAGTAATTCCAGGAAATAAATTCAGAGAATATCACGAATATCAGAGTATCTCAGGAATATCAGAGTATATCAGGATCCTAAAGCAGATATATTGGTTTATTAAACATGCCTTTGATTGGTGAGGTGATGCTGTATTTTAGTAACAGTGAATTTTTGTTCCAAGGAAAAAAATAAGCACACATCTACTTTGGGTAACACTGAGAACACACTCCTACAGTAAACAATCACTAACATTTAACTGTATGGATTTTATTGTAAAATTAATATTAAAAAATTAATGTTGAAGACTGTTCAATAAAAATCACAAGTTCGTTTGCTGTTTATTAACATGCCATCATGTATAGTCCATGTATTAAAGAAAATGTGTACATATACATGTGTGCATATAAAAATGGGCGTTTATATATATTTAAGAATCCATATAACTATATATCCACTGTAGATATACACTCTCAGCTCTCCAGGGAGTGAACTTGGTTTGACTCCCCACTTCTAAAATTAGCCTTTCTAAAAGGTGAAGGGTATTTCAAAGTGATGCCTCCATTCTGTTGTTTCCTGCCTTTTTGAGGAAGCATGAAGGAGTCTTCCTCATCACCTGGGGATTAATAACTCTCCACTTACTCAACAGCAGTATCATATTGTTTCTCCTCTCCAGCACGAAAACCTTGCACAGAAATAATTCTTTGTGGTATCAGAGAGCGAGACAGCCTCCTGAGACACAGAAAAGTGATTCACAAGGAGATGCATTCATAGCAGCCCCATAACAATATCTTGTTTCTGCACCCCTTGAGCCCAAGCTGTGGCTCAGCAGCCCCCCAGAGCAGGGTGAATCCCATCCCACCCCTGTGCCCCTCCAAGTTAGAGCAGCCCTAACTGCAGCCCAACACCACACACGGTGTTTGCCTTCCAATCCCTCCACAAGTTTAGCCTAAATTCAATATGTTCCCACTGTAGGCTATGTTTACTGAAATAAAGCTACATTCAACTATGGGCAACCTGTCTTTGAACATATGCTGTAGGCAGCAATCTAGCAGAGAAATGGGCGACAAGCTGTGAGACTAAACTTTTATCATCGGCTCCATAAATCAAGATGAAAGCTATAGACTTCCTCCTGTGGACCTCATACAGCCTTGAGAAAGAAAGTTAAAATATTTAGATTGGAAGAACAAAATAATATAAAGAGAAGAGGAAAAAAAAATAACTCAAAGTGAAATTTAGCTGAAGCATTTGTCCAGTACTAACTAGAGTTCCCAAGAAAGAACATTTTAATATATTTTTTTAAAGATATACTTGACATCAATTACTAATTAGTAAGATGAATGATGTCTGGGCCATTCAAAAGTCTTCTTTCTTCAGTCCATTCATGTTGTTTGCACAGAATTCCCACTAATCCAACTGTACAGCAAGTTATACCAGCACAGCTTTAGTGCAGCAAGTAAGTCTTTGTGGTAATTAGCACCTGCCAGCTAATTAAGCAATTTACAGCATATCATATAGGCTGGTAATAGCACCTGTAGCCCCATAAACAATAAATCCATATAGATTCCATTAAGTTCCCAACATATATAAAATTACTGTAGAAAATGGGGTTTGCAGTGATGTTTTTACACTAATAATGAATACAAAACCACTGTCCTTTGTGATCTCAAAAGGATTTCAAGGGGAGGATTTCAAAATTCCTCAATAGCTGGTTAAAAGAGACTTTGCAATTCTATTGCGGAGCTGCCCCAGCCTGGCCCAGCTCAGGAGGGACCTGGAGCTGCTCAGAGAGCCCAGAGGAGGCTCCAGGATGGGCAGAGGGATGGAGCAGCTCTGCTGGAGGAAAGGCTGGCACAGCTGCCATTGCTCACCTGCACAGGAGACGCTTTGGCTGAGCTCAGGGTGGCCTTGCAGGGCCTGGAGGAGCTGCAGGAAAGATGGAGAGGTGTTGTCATCTTATTGTAAATCTTCCATACCTTCTTGGTGATTTCTCATGGTCACCACCTCACAACACAACCAACAAACCCCAACGCTCTTCTCACCCAGCTAACCCACTCTTTTATAGCACTCATCCTTATTGGACACAGCTGAGCCCTGTTAAAGGCAGGCCTGCTCTTAATCCTTAGTAATTAGTACAGCTGCAGCTCCTCAGGGGTGAGACTGCCTTCTGCACTATCTTGATTTTCTTATATTCTATCCCTCCCACAGAGAGGGACCATTACCAAGGGCTGGAGGGACAGGAGCCAGGGAATGGCTGCCAGTGCCAGAGGGCAGGGCTGGCTGGGATCTTGGCAATGAGGAATTGTTCCCTGTGAGGGTGGGCAGGCCCTGGCACAGGGTGCCCAGAGCAGCTGGGGCTGCCCCTGGATCCCTGGCAGTGCCCAAGGCCAGGCTGGACACTGGGGCTGGAGCAGCCTGGGACAGTGGGAGGTGTCCCTGAGCATGGCAGGGGTGGAATGAAATTATCTTTATGGCCCCTTCCAATCCAAACCATTCCATGATTCTATACATTTTTTCCTACCATTTAAGCTATCCCTTCCTGCATGGCATTACTTCTTTCACATCAGAGGGATAAAAAAAATAACCTTACACCAAGCACGAGCACCATATCTAGAAGAAGCATGCAAAGGTAGGGCTTAGACTTCAAAATAAATAAATAGATAAATAAATAATTCATTCCCAGGCCAGAGATGTCCTCTGAAATCCTCAGAGCAAAGCTCACCCCTGGTAACTCCTCTTGCCCTGCACGCTCCACTCCCATTGATCTCACCAGGGGATCCTCTCAAAGTGAGAGCTGCTTATTAGAGCTGAGCATATCTGAGAGAGAAATTGTCCTTCACACAGACCTATGATCAAGACATAAATTTAGACAAAGGGGAAGCAGGATTAAGTGAACCACTTCTGTATTTGCACAAGCAAAGGGGGTAACGAGACAGGCAATGGGAGTGCCTTGAAATGACCTTTACATCTCTGCACACCTAAACTGGGCACAGAAATGTGAAAAACATTCCTTTTTTACCAAGAGCAAATACCAAATTATGAAGTTCATTACTCCAACCAGTAGAAAGAGAAATTATTGCAACAATTTTGCCTTTATTTTTCATCTGCTAGTTGTCATGTGCTCTTCTACTTTCTCTAATATTATACAGGATCCATATTTTCATTTAACCCTCCCACAAAAAGTCAACAAGAACCTTCATACTTACCACATTGTCTTGTAAAGGCATCAAATAAAAAAGAGCTGTAATATCTTTCTGACTTCTATTCCTGCCAGCATTCCTGCTCTGACAGAACACACATTTCAGAGACCTCCTGTATATTTCTTTTTTCTTTGAGCTTCCTCAGTCAGAGCTATTTAACTTAACAACCTCAGACTAATGGTAAAGTGCTCAAGAGCTAAGTACAAAATATAACAATATTACTATTTCTGCCCTTTCAGAGCATTATGTAAGGTTTGCTTTATCTCCTGATATGACACCTGATATGGCCAGGACACATCAAAACTATTCCTATTATATAAAAAGGCAAATTTTCCTTATTTCTTTTAAAGCCAAGACATTTTACAAATTCAAATTAATATGCACACACCTTGTATCCTCTCTGACACAAATCTATGCAAGATTCTATTTACAGTGTGCCTTTTTACCTACCTACAAATTCTTCTATCAGCAGATAAAAGAGATTTATTGTCAAATTCCCATTTATCTTCCAAGATTTGCCTAGTGGGAAAGCATAAAAGAGACAGGTGACCTCCTCTTTGGGGGTTTGGATCAGTGCTTAGTAATTCCCTGAGACAAATCCTACTTAAGGAGCAACATACCTGTTTCTTTTTTTTTTTTTTTTTGTTAGATCTAAATATTTGACACCACTTTTAGAGCTACAGGAGGTGGATTTACCTGTCAAAAATTATAGGAAAAAAATCCCAAGTGTTTCTAAAACTCACTCCAGATATTGGGTTTAATTTGAAATAAAAGTTGTATTGAAATAAAATAGATGAAATAATTTGAAATAAAAGTTGTATTGAAATAAAATAGATGAAATAATTTGAAATAAAAGTTGTATTGAAATAAAATAGACAGATGAGATAATTTGAAATAAAAGTTGTATTGAAATAAAATAGACAGATGCCTGGCTAATTCTGGTGTGCCAGGGAGGGCATGGTGCGCTGCTGAGGTGAGGAATGCAGAGATTCCAGGGGCTGGGCATTTGTGTGAATAAGGATGTGCAGAACCAGAATATTTAACACACTCCAGCATTTGCAGACAGAGAATTTCAAACCTCAATCTTCAGACTCTAAACACTGGAATGCAGTGAGAGGACTCTGCTCCACAGCCCCTGTGCCACCCCACATGCTGGTGCTGGCTCTGCCACATGGTGACATGGAGCAGTTCCACAGGTTTGGAGAAAAGTGGCAGTGCTCAGTTTGTCTCTGCAGACAGCCTCTGCCTCACCTCAGAGAAGGACTTCTGAGGAAACTTCATGTGAAACCAAAGGACACAGAGAATAAGTGCAGGAGTGAGGTCACAAAGCTCCAAGGATGTCCTGCTGTTCTTCCTTTCATCACCATGAACCTGGTACCCTCAGCAGCTACAGCTCTGTCCTATCTTTGCAGCTGACAGTGGGAAAAAAAGACAGACCTTATCCCTACTGATGTTTCCAGCTGTCATCCAGCTGGAAAGATCCTGTCTTCACAAAATAAATTCAGTCAAACACTGGTTTTGGTGGCCTTGATGAAATGCCTGTGCTGGCTGTGCTTCTGCTCAGGCTGTGGGAGATGGAGATGCAGGGCTCTGCTGTGCTCACAGAGCAGCTCCAGATCTATGGCTGCACTGCAGGGATGGATCTGAGAGAGGAATAAACTGTGGCCATGGCCTGACTGGATGTCACTGACTCAGGGGTGACACTGCCATATTTTCTGGAAAAATCCCCTTGCCCAGGATCTTCTCCTAGGAAGCTGAGAAGCCTCAGAAAGAAATGAAAACAATAATTATCTGATTGCTTCTCCTGTGTTTGCTGCTTTGGAATGTGGTCTGGAGATTGTTTACCAACTGGTCATTGTTTGATTGGTTTCATGTGAATTGTTTTAATTTAATAACCAATCACAGCCAGCTGTGTCAGGACTCTGGAAGAAAGAGTCACGAGTTTTTCATTATCATTCTGTGTTGCCTTCTGTCTGTATCCTTTCTCTATTTTTTGGTATAGTTTAGTATAGCATTATTATATTATATTATATTATATTATATTATATTATATTATATTATATTATATTATATTATATTATATTATATTATATTATATTATATTATATTATATTATATTATATTATATTATATCATGTCATATCATGTCATATCATGTCATATCATGTCATATCATGTCATATTATGTTATATTATATATCACAATATAACATTATATATTATATTACAATATAATATATGTAATATAACATAAATAAATTAGCCTCTAAGAACATGGAGTCAGATCCATCAATTCCTCCCTTCATTCTGGGGATCCAACAAACTCAGCACAGGGGGAAGGGAGGTGCTGTCACTGCAGAAATAGAGAGCAGGGAACACACAGAGGGAAATCTGAATGATCCAGGCTAAAACAGTCCAAATCCTACAGCAGATTTGAGATCTCTGGTTTTCAAAGCAGATTTCAGTAAATCTCTGAGAGAGCACGGTACACACTAACAGCAAATCTCCACTAGAACCACATAGGAAAATGTAAATAGTAAATGATATAGTAAAATGTCATCGTGGAGCATTTTTAGCTTTTAGTGCTGGAAATCAAAAACTCCAGCCCTTTGTGTTCTAAGGAAGAGAAGAGAACTAAAAGCAGCAGATTTAAATGCAGATAAAGCAAAGGTAACACCTGCTGTTACATCCTCAATTACTTGAGAGGAAGCTGATGCCTACATCAGAGACAAGGAAACATTGACTGTACAGCTCTTGTAAGTGCTACAAGTGCACAAGAATTACACAGCCCAAGTGCAGCAGCAGGAAGGGAAAACCTGCAATTTTATTTAATAAAAACCTTCATGTTTATTAAAATCATACAGATCTTCATTTTAATTATTTTTTTATCTCCTTCAAGTTGTCATCTTCCTGCACTTACAATTTTACATTTCTCTAACCCATTTGAAATGGAGAATATAGGAAACAAGGTGAGATAAAAAACTTGAAAGCAATAACATGATTCATCTGAATCAAGCTCTCTTATCCTCCACTCTGGTTTATGACTCCAGATGCTGCATCAACCACCTGGCCTCCTCCTTCCTCTGCTTTGGCCTTAACAGGATATATCAACATTTTGCTTGTGATTCTATTAAAATTTGATGTTTCAATGTTTTCCCATTTGGATGAGACAAATTCTTAGAGCTACATAATGCATTTAACCAATCACATTACTTGGCTGAAGATATGGTGTTCTGGAGGATAATTGGTTTTATGCTCTTCCTACCTACAAAAAGCTGGAGAGGGCCTTAGGGTGTGGAGGGACAGGAGCCAGGGAATGGCTGCCAGTGCCAGAGGGCAGGGCTGGGTGGGATGTTGGCAATGAGGAATTGTTCCCTGGCAGGGTGGGCAGGCCCTGGCACAGGGTGCCCAGAGCAGCTGGGGCTGCCCCTGGATCCCTGGCAGTGCCCAAGGCCAGGCTGGACACTGGGGCTGGAGCAGCCTGGGACAGGGGAAGGTGTCCCTGCCATGGCAGGGGTGGCACTGGATGAGCTTTAAGTTTCCTCCCAACCCAAACCCCTCGGGGTCTGTGAAGCTGATGGCAGCAAGGACCATATTGAGGTATTTTCATCAACTCTACATAACATTTTTTTTTCTCCTTACCCATTAACTGCATCAACACCTGCACCATGGGAATTATTCTCTCTACTCTTGGCTCTCTCACCCCACCTGAAATGTAGGACATCACATACTTATTCTTTAGCATAATTTCTACTCAAAATGTGATGATGTTCACAAGGGTTCTTGGACTGGGGAGGAGACGAGGACCTGACTCCATGTTTCAGAAGGCTGATTTATTATTTTATAATATATATTACATTAAAACTATACTAAAAGAATAGAAGAAAAGATTTCATCAGAAGGCTGAGAATAGAATAGCAAAGAATGATAACAAAAGCTTGTGTCTCTGACAGAGAGTCTGAGCCAGCTGACTGTGGTTGGCCATTAATTAGAAACAACCACATGAGACCAATCCCAGATGCACCTGTCACATTCCACAGCAGCAGATAACCATTGTTTACATTTTGTTCCTGAGGCCTCGCAGCTTCTCAGGAGGAAAAATCCTAAAGAAAGGATTTTCCATAAAAGATGTCTGCGACACTAAAAGACATGGGTTTGGTTGTGACTGTCATTTTAAATAATTACAGTAATTCTTGTGCATTGTGATACATCCAGCCACTGGATGCCATGTTGTGCTTGGTCTCAATTTGTAGAGCTCTCCTTGAACAGCTTTTTTGAATTGTAACCTGTGTGACACATTCAGGGCATGGCTCAATCATGCCATGGCCACTGTAGCAGCGACCTGCATCCCCTGGACTGTGAGGAAGGTGTTAAAGTGGGGTAGGGGGTACTGAAACCTGCTTCCAACAGCTCTTCCTGCTTCCCCCAACCACTGCTCTCTCTCTTTCTAGGCCTGAGTCCCTGGCAGAGTGTCTCAGCCAGACTTTCTGCTGTCATCTGTCCCATCCTGAGACAACCCACAAATGGAGTTTAATTCTCTTGCTCTTTTGGTGACCATTGAATCTTTACTTTGGCAGCCATTAAACCCAGTAAGAAGCAGTCAGTGTGTTTATAAAATACTGGTATGCACAAAATCACCAAGACAAGGGCAGCCTCTCTGCTGAACATGGCACTGTGAGTGACAAATCTCTTTAAAAATTAAACTCTTTTCTGCACACAATCCACACTGAAAACTCAGATCAACAATAAATACTTTAGAGCCAAATGTTGAGCCAACATGAATAATCCAGTGTGCACTGCAAAAATGAAAGCAGGAGAACAACTAAAAACAGTCCTTCAAATTACTATGAAGAGGAAAAGGTTTGGGTTTTTATTTTAAAAGAAAAGTAGGTATGTTAACCATATTCCCTAGAGATGATAAAAACACAAGAGTGATGCAGAAAGGCCCCTCCTACTTGTTATATAATTAAAATTCGGATATAAAAGCTCTTGAGAATCGAGAAAATGGGCACAACCATCACCCACTTCATGCTACCAGTTTGTCCTTCTCCTCCTCCTCTCCTGCCCAGTATTCAGGGGAACAAACAATTCATTTAAACATGCAAACAGTTTTGTTCACTCTGAGTGGACACCTAAAATGTGCCAAAGAGCTTCCCAAGACAAACACATCCTTCCCCACAAGCTCCCAAGCCCTGGGCTGTGCAAAATGCTTTTTTGAGTGCACTCTGTGCTGCTCTCCTCAGGCACCAGCAGCTTCCCCCGAAAACACCGTGCACTTATTACATCTTATCTCAGAAGAAAAGCCAACTTATCTACAGGCCATCCTGGGAGAGTTATTTCATTATATTCATCTTTATGCATTTTAAAGCTCCATGCAGTGCACAGGTCAGGCTCAGCAAAGTCTTGGCTGCAGAGTCACAACAGCAGGACCCTCACCGGGACTTTAATTGCTGGCAGAACTCCTCGGCTCTCTTTCATATCTGGGGATATTTTCTTAGTTAAATGCTGCCTTGCCTTTTGATCCTGCTCCTGCTGATGTTGCTGAGTGATAATGATCTGTGCATCTGGACTATTGATAGGTATAAAAATTAATAGCACAGTAAAAGCTAGTTGGGAACTTTTATTTACTTTGACCTAAATTACCAGGACAACGGAAATTTCAATGTGACTAAAAGGCAAGGAATTTAAAGGCAGTTCTTAAAATTACCTACAGTTAAATTTTCAAGCCTCAAAAATCTATTGAAACAAACAGAATGATAAGATTTAAAATAATACCAGACATACAGCTCACTTCTGATAAGAGCTTTTCCAATTATACTCACTATGGTGCAGCTACAAACATTTTCTATTGCAGCATGACTGTCTCTCCCCCTGTACAGAGGAAATACTTGGGTTTTGCTGAATTTGTCTTACATCAGTACTAAAACCAACAGAAAAAGCTGCACAGGTCATTAGTTTTTTGCAATTTATTTTCTCCATTCATTCAGATAATCACGAAATGAATAACTAACAGGAATTTAAATAAAACACTAAATATGAGAAGAGGCAGTCTCTAAGACACACAAGTTGGACATAAGATGAGGCAGAAAAAAGTGTCATGAAGGTCACTTTCACACTTGATTATGCATTTTATAATACTCTATATGCATCTAGAAAGTTTTCCCATCAAGATTCAATTCTGTCCCTCCCAGCCATGCCCTTGCACCAGCCCCCAAGATAAACAGAGGCTTAGGAAGGAGTGACATTATATTAGACGACATTCTAGATCATCCCATGACTATTTGCCTGCAAATCAATTGCAATAAACTCAATAAATGTAATTACAGGAAATCCTGCAATATCTATCTCCTCACAGTGCAGCATTTATTATTTTGCAATCAAAAAAGTCCTGATAAAATCAGGTTTGTACAAGTATAATCTGCACTGACAAAATAGTACAAATGGTACAAGCATAAAATCCTTGGGAGCAATGAATGCTGACCTGAAGAATTTAATGTTGGCAGAAGTTGGTGGTCTTTGCAGAAGGAGAGTTTTATCACTACCAAGTAAGCAAGTGACAGATAACAATCTGATTGCTTCAGTTTCACACTTACAGAGCACTGGAAAGCAGGAAGATAATGATTTTGTTTCAACAGATCTCAATTTAAGTACAAATCAATGGAAACAGAAAAAAATAAATATTTAAAATGCACATAATGGCCTCACTTTATTAAGTGAAATGTTCCATTGGTTAAAAGTTTGATGGCATTATCTACCAAGATTGATATTATTACAACAGATTATTCTTTCCAGTGAGACTGCAGACAGAAAAGTGAGGCTGTAGAAGCATAATATTACATTTAATCAAATTTCTTAGAAAGAATAGCTCTATTATATTAGCATTTGAACAGCTTTCAATGAACCAACGGGCAGCTGTGTCCTCATCTTTTATTTCTAATCAGCTAATAAATCTACAGGTTGCCAAAGCCATGCCCAGATGTTAGTGTGCATTCTTATTGCTCATCACCTGACTGCAGCCATCTGCATTCCACTTAATTTCTGCTGCACACAATGTCTACTGGAAACAAAAGCCCATTTCTGAAAATTAAGTTTTCTCTAGTTGGTCCATCAAGCTGCCACCCTGGTATTTTGTTTATTGACTGAGTATTTAGGTTTAGAGCCTCTTGTGGAATAAATCACAGTGGGTGGATTAGGAATGAAAGCACAGGGGCCTGTTGGGGTTTCTGAGGGGCAGGATGGGGATGGGGGAAGGCATTGCCCCCAAAGTCCAGAATAAACAATATGGGAAATCAGCACAAGCAGTTTAAATCTGAAATGAAAAGTGTTATTGGGCAAAGAAAAGGTCATGTTTAAGAATAATTGTTTGAAGTAGTTTAGAGACAAATAGAGAAGTGAAATTAAAATGATGCCAGAAACAGAACATGGGGAATGATAAGCTAATACATCAAGAAAATAGGATAAAAAAATAAAAGGTCTTAGGAATTTAGGAAGAGTTTAGCACTTCAAACAAAAAAATATTTATTCTGGGAAGAGTTAAGCAGAGCCTTAATTATGTGACTTTGAAGATGGGGGCTTATTTTTTTTTGTTTGTTTAATTTATTTGTTGAGTTTGAGGTTCTTTTTGTTGTTGGGAGGGGTTTTTTTATGTTTGTTTTTGTGAGTCTCCCCCCACCCCATTCCCCCCCACCAACTGGTTTCATTAAGTTCTGTATTGGAAAGGACAGAAAATAAACATCCCAAATTCCCTTTCTACATGTCACTCACAAGTAAGCAGCTCTCTGCTATACCCCCTAAAGTCATCCTTTTTCCAGGCTGAAAAATCCTCTTGGATTTAATGGCCCATATACAGAACATGTCCCATATTTGATTATCCCTGGTGTGCTTGGTGGGAAAACTTAAATTCTTTGGCCAGAAAGACATAAAATCCCTGGAATAACACTTTTATCTGTCAACTGAATGTACCTTAAATGAGACCTGAGGTGTTTTAAGCCAAACGAGGTGGGTGTGGAGAGCAGTGGAGTCGCAACCAGCTGGACAGAACAAATGGAACTGAGCTCAGAGTGACTCCCCCCAGGTTTTGCAGAGCACAAAGCAGGCTCTCCAGCCCACCCAGAATGCCAAGGCACTGCTATCAAACTGCGCAGGAGATAAATCCTCCCAGCTAAGCACAGAAATAAATGACATATCAGAACTCTTAAGCTGCACAGCTGTGAGAGTGGTGCTTTAAAAATGAAGCACATAAACCATATACTGGAGAGGGGTTTGATAATGATCCCACAGTCACAGTCCAAAAGGCTGCCTGCTCAACAGAACCTTCTGGGGACTGGCACAATGCTTTCCTCAGCTTTGGGGTCCCAGTTAGGCTCAGGATTACAGCTGCTCAGGCCAGGACATGTGGAGAACGCAGAGCAGCTTGAGGATCTCTATGTTAAAGCTGAAGGCTGCCAGCAATAGACAAATATTAAAGCAAAAATTAACCTGAAATTTTTAATTTTGGATTTAAGCATCTGAACACTGCTTGTGTCTGGTGAAAACCCATTCTGGTTTGTAATCATCACTGTTCTGCTGGGCTGACCTGAGCATTCAAATCATGGGAATCTACTTGGAAGGATGATTGATTTCAGTCTGTTAAGTAGACCCCTCATCCACATAGGAATTGAAAGAAAAAGAAATAAAAGCTTGATGGTGAGCTGCCTATTCAGCTCCCCACGCTTATTTTTTTCCTGAAAGGTCAGATAATTGAAAATTGCAATTTAGCTGTCTTGGAAAAAGCCCAGAAGAAAGCAGGAGCTGTGATACAGAGTTACTAATAGCAGAGTCGAGACACTCTGTGCTTACCTCATCTGCATTGTTTTCATTTACTTAATTTCAATTAGATTGCAAATTATACAGGGATTAAGGTGTTTCTGCTGTGTGACCTATTCAATTTTGCAGTCAATTGATTTCTACTTATTTAGTAAGTGTTTGGACATTAGCTGCAGTGGCAGTGAGATTTGCACTTGAAGTCAACTCTCCAGCATGGCAAGATGCTCACAAGATTTGTCCCTCAAGAACATGGGGGAGGAAATAATAAGGTGCAGGAAAGGACCTGGATGAAGATCACTTTTAACAGGATTAAAGTCACCAATATAATAATTAGGCAAAAGCAAACATTATATGTATAGTAGGACATGTTAACAAAGCACTTTGTAAAACTCAGTGTTATCCTTCCACTCCATCAGGGTCTTAAGATAAAGATTTTGTTTCAGCATCTTTCACAAAGATCTTTCCATAAAGAACAGTTTCAGCACCTTTCTTCAAAAACACTGATGGGAAAACACTAATGAGGCAGAGATTAAAAGAGAAGACAGAAAAGTGTTAAGTGCTGAAGCAAAGGGGAGGAGAGAGGGGAAAGTCTGGCCCAGAGTTCAAGCCAGAGAAGAAAATTCCAGGGGAAAGGGAGATGGGAGGACATGACAGCAGCCTTCAAACAGAGTATTCTGCTGCAGACAAGAGCAGTGATTACTGATGTCTCTGGTCAATATAGCAGCCAGAGGATTAAGCTGCAGCAAGGAAGAGCTGGGTTAGACATCAAGAATAATGTTCAAGTTACTGAAGGAGTTCACTGAAGCAGTTTCATTTCTGTCAGTAGATCTTTAGCACTTGGACATGCAACTGTCAGAAATGACAGAGAGTTCATCTGGATTTTCACAAGGGGCAGAAATAATGAGTGGCCTTCTGAGGTTTGTTCTGATCAGAGGAGAACCTACACAATATTAATCTCCTCTGCTCCACATTCCTGAAAACACTGAGGGCAAGTTCTCTCTTAGGCAAGGGGATTTTAACAAAGGGACCTAGAATGACGCTAACATTTTTGAATTTAGGTGTAGTGAAAAGAGGCTCCCTGCTGGCAAACCAGAGACCTTGATTTGTTGTTGGCAGAGATGTCACAAGTGAGTGGGACAGCTCTGGGATGTACAGACAGTAAGCACTTCCCTTCTCTTTGCTTCCTATCATGCTGAAAGGCCATGTTTCTGCTGGCTTTTCACTTCATCATTTATGAGAAGCTGATAATGGCATTAGCAAAATTAATGAAGAAGTTAAGAATGATTCTGGATATTCTAATGAAATGTTCCGACCATTCAGTAGGACACCAGTGTCTGGTGCAGATGTGTGAAGGGAGAAGGTGCTTTGAGATCTGCTGTCAAGCTTCAGTGCTGTGCAGAAGGAATACGGCCAGAGGGAGTGCAGCCCTGCCCTCACTCAGGAGCATTTACACCCAGGTCTCACCCAGAAAACAACATCAGCTTCACTCCAGCTGCTGGCATATTGTTCATAACATGTAAGGGAACAGGACCTGGCAGCCCATCCCCTCCTGTGCCTCTGCAGTTTCAGCATGCAGGAAGTTTGGTGGCAGCAGCTGCAGTCCCTGTGTCCCCCTGGCTCAGAGGAGCATTTGTCATGGACACAACACCCCCAGTACAGCCAGGACAAGGCAGGACAGGGGAATACTGCTGGCACTGCCTCAGCCATCTGAAATGCAACACAAATAGAACCTGCCAGATCTTCTCCAAAATTGTATTGCAAATTCTTTTTTTTTTTTCCTTTGCCCAAATAGAATTGTTTTTCTACTTCGTGAGGACCTCAATCCTTCCTTTCCCCAGCCCAACTGTCCAGCTCAGAGCTGTTGTGGCATCCTTTGCCAAAAGCCATCAGGAAAGCCCTCACTGTGACTGCAAGAGGCATTTTTTATGTTAACATTTGTGCTTGCTGAACATGTCTGATATTAACTCAATTTGCATTGCTCTTGTTTAGCCTTGCTGTTTAGGGGGTTGTTCTAACCTGCTCTGTGGATTGAGGGGACATGTTTGCCACAAAGTATTCCAACAAAAAAATGATCCAAATTACTATTCTGGGCCACAGCTTTAGTTGTATTTATTTTTTTGCTTACTGAGTTTGTAAAGCATAGAAATAGCAATCCCCCACTGTTTCCATCATGTTTACTTTCTTGTTGTATGTGTTTGCTCTGTTTTAGGGTTTTTTTCCTTTTGATTCTTATTTTATTTTTAAGAGTCAGGGCACAGTTTCTTAAAAGAAAAGCAATCAAACAGGGGCACAGATACTGCTCTGCAGATTACCAGATAGTGAGGAATATGTTTGTGTAAGGGACATGTTTTTATGTGCCTCATCCTAAAAACACTGCTGTCAATACAAATACATTCAGCTTATCCATGGAAATCAGTACTTGACAGGAAAGGGATCTGAAAGGGAGCAGATGATTCCACTGTTCTTGTTAAGTGCCTCAAATGTGATCTAAAGGAATTATGAGCAATTTACTCATGAAATGCCAGAATGTAGCAATAGTGCTGCTAAGTGAGTATTTATGAAGGAAAACAAAGCAGAATGATTTAACAGGAAGGACTTTGAGAAGAGCATGGAGAGGAAAAGCATAACTAAATCAAGAAGCTCCCATAAAACAAGTAGCAAAGAAAGAAAACCAAGCAGTGAAGAAAAGAAAGTAAAAACATTCAAGAAGTATATTCAATTATTCAAGTTGATACCCTTTTCTCCCCCAAGCCTTGTTCCATGATAAATATCCCCACAATCCTTCCAGCTAGGAAATAGCTCTTTGGATGCAGACCAGGAGGTGCAATGAGTCAAACAGAAACAGTCAGGAAGGAGAAAAAAATACTGAAAAATGCAGTGGCTTTGCATAATGCATATCCAGAGTCAGCAATGTGGTCATTGATTTCTGACCCAAAAGGTAAATATAAATAAATAAAGATCTAAAATAGTTTCTCTTACTCAAAGACAAGTTAAATATAAATAGAACAAATACATTATTATTACTACTCTGACTCTGAGTGCCAGAATGATACAGTAACTTCTGAGAGTTTCCCCCATTTGAAATAGAACTTGAAAATAGCAATGAACCACAAAACCCTGGATCTCCTGGGCCTCTGCCTAAGAGCAGCAACAATCATTAGTGCCCAGTGATCCAGGGCATTCTTTGGGTGGCAGGTGAGCCACACTACCCAGACATGGGGGGCAAGAGCTGGATGCTCCTCTGGCTCTGAATTTCCCAGATGCCGTGGGTCCCATCTGGGTCATCAAAAACTGATGCCTTGTGAAGGCTGGCATAGAACAGAGTTAAAGAATAAAGTAGGGATTTATTAAGAGGCCTCAGTGGATCCACCTTGAGCAGCACAACCCAAAATGGTCACAAAATGCACGATCGGTCACGGGGTCTCTCATTTTATAAGTTCTGCTCCATTTGCATCTTGCAGTTCATTGTCCCATTTCAGCTTTAGCCCAGGCAGTCCCACTCTGCTTGTTTTTCTCTCTCCAGCCCACGGTGTTTGTGCTCTTGAGTCTAAGATTTGGATCATTTGTCCTTGGTCTCCAGCTAGAGAAGGAATTGTTTTGTCTCCCTGCTCTGTGCACAGAGCTCACCATCCCCTAATGTGAAACCCAGACCCACACACTAAAGCAGCACAGAATGTGAAAAATGTAACAGCTAAACCTGAGGCATCACCCAGGCACTCCCACATCCATGTTGCTTTCCACACAAGACATCCCTGAGCAGCTGTACAGGAGAGGCACGGGGGACAAAACACTCTTTGAGGGGTTACCCTAGCGAAAGCCACACTACTCCCTGAGCAGGAAGGAAGTGCTTCAACCTCCTAAAGCCTCTCAGAGTCACTCAGAGGCAGGCACCTTACTGAAAGGTTTGCTTGACCGCAGCCAGGAAATTCTGTGCAGGGCTGGGCTCTTGGAGACTGACTTGGTTTGGTGCCTTCTGCTGAGCCCTGGCTTTGTGACCTGAGCACTCCTGTGTTTGTAGGAAGCCTGGCTGCCTCTCCAGTGCAGCTGGGGTTTAACTGGAGCAGGAGAACTCAGGCTCAGGCCACCTCCAACCCTGTACGCCTAAACTTGGGCAGAACCACGGAATCTCTTAGGTTGGAGAAGGCCTCTGACACCACTGAGTCCAACAGCCAGCCCAGCCCCACTGCCAGCTGTGGCAGCAGCTCTCTGGCCACAGAGAGAAACACAACTTTCCCAGGCATTGTTCTGCAGAAAGTCTGTGAGAGCAGAGAAAAGAATGAGAAACAATTCTTACCTTCACTTACTACCCCTGTTGTTGTGAACATGTGGGATGTGTTATGGAGATCTGTTTACCAAAGGGCGGTTTCTTAATTAGCCAATGGTGATGGGGTTTGGATTGGAGGATCAATTAGGTCCACCTGTATCATAACAGTCTGTAAAAGAGCAATGGGTTTGTTAATAAAGATTATTATTGATCAGCCTTCTGTAATACATGGAGTCTGTGCTAATTATTACCCAGCCAATGGCCCCTGTGCTGTAACAGCCATGTTTACCACTAACCATGTCCTCAGGTGCCCACGTGCTTTGTGATCACTGCCAGGGATGGGGACCCCACCATTTCCTTGGGCAGCCCATTCCAATGCTTGAAAACCCTTTCCATGAAAAAAAAATCCCTAATATCCAATCTAAATTTCCCCTGGCCCAGCCTGAGGCCGTTCCCTCTGCTCCTGTCCCTGTTCCTGGGAGCACAGCCCGGCCCCCCGGCTGTCCCCTCCTGGCAGGGAGTTGTGCAGAGCCACAAGGGCCCCCTGAGCCTCCTTTGCTCCAGGCTCAGCCCCTGCCCAGCTCCCTCAGGCCCTGCTGGGGCTCCAGCCCCGTGCCCAGCTCCGTTCCCTGCCCTGGACACGCTGCAGCCCCTGCAGGGCTCTGGTGGCCATGACAGGCCCAGAAGTGGCCACAACACCCAGAATCACAGAATATTCTGTGTTGGAAGGGACCCTCAAGGATCTTGGAAGAGTGAAAGACTCTAAACACTAGTCAGAATAGAGATGAGAGCCACTAAGGAATGAGAGCAGCAGTGCAGAAGTGAGTCATTCACACAGGGTGTGTCAATGTGCAGATGGGACCCAGCACCTCCACACAGGTCACCTCCTTGGAAATCAGAGCCATGGACAGGGATATTAAACCCAACCTTCATCTCAGGAGCTGGGATAGCAGCAACTGTGTGAGGGAGAGATGGGTTTCAGCTGGAGCAGCTGCAGAAACCAGTGATGGTGGCAGTGCCAGCTCCCTCAGGCCATGCCCAGCCCTGCTGGCACTTCCATGGGGACATTCCTGCTCCTCCTGCCCTCTGCAGCCTGGCTTTCCACCCTGCACAGAGCACACACGCTGCTGCTAGCAGGCTCTAACCTTTCTCTTTAAACTATTTTACTGGTTAAACTCGAGTTTTCTGCACCTTAAAAAATCAGAGCAGCTCACCAGGAGGGCAGGGTGATCGCTGGCCAGGTGGCCACACAGCTGGAAGGATCAGAGCTGGATGAAAGCAAACAGTTAATGGGGCCCTGGAGAATTCCAAGCACTTCAAAAGGCAGGAATCAGGGATTCACTGTGAGCCATTCACTCCTGAGCCATGCCAGGGACGGTCCCACACAGCAGTCAGTGTGGGTGTTTGGCTTCAAAGGACACATGAATTTTGCACAACATGAGTCCTCTGAATTTCACACCATTTCCCTGCAGTTTTATCAGCTTGGTTCATGCTCCATGCAAGTGCTTTTAACACTATCCTACCTTTCATGATGTGTGATTTTGTTTGCCACATGATTTCCTATAATCCAAGTAAAAATGACAATAAACAATGAAACCTTTTCCCACTCTAACTTCGTAATTTGTATTAATAAAACTGTACAAACATAACTCATTTTGCATAGCACCAAGACAATGGGTACCCTCCTATTAAAAAGAAAAACACCCCAAAAACTTCCCAAAATCAGAGGAATGTTTCTAAGTAGAAGGGAAACTAAGTAGCTTTAAAAAGCCACATTAGCTTTATCAAAACCTAAGTTAGATGCTCAGATCTGCCAATAAATATCTAATATAAAACATCTAATGCATCAAAAAATCAGTGCATCATCCTATTCTGACTACATGAACATTTCATAACTAAAGCCGGTTTGATAAATAATAATATTCAATTTCCTTTCACTTACTAAAATGTTAGAAACACACAAGATAGCAAATTTGTAAGTGCAAGAAGATCACATTCCTGCATACAGGGAAATCTGGAAATTATATTGAGTGAGGCTTCTTTAAACAAAAAGATAAATTTAAAATGTCCAAACTTCTGATTTATTTGTTAGTTTTATACTGAAAGGATTAATTCATCTTCTAGAAACTTAAGATGTGTAAGCATAATATCAGGTTAATATATCAAATAAGTAACCTTAAAAGCGATTGTATATTCCAATCCTGTGAGTAAAAGAAAAATTTTTCTTTCCACGTAGTAGATCCATCCCTTTAACTTGGAAAATACTTGTTTAAAGGAAAATTTCCCAGCTGTGGATTCTGTCTCTCGGGTTTGTTTTTTAAAGTCCAGCTACCAGGAATTCTGAATGATAGATTATGTGAACACACAGCAGCTTCACTTGGATCATTGTTTTTCACAACTCTCATCCTCAAACACTATTGAAAGGAAGTAGCAAGAAGCTACTAATATTATTTCCCAATATCATATGATATAATATGATATAATATGATATGATATAATATAATATAATATAATATAATATAATATAATATAATATAATATAATATAATATAATATAATATAATATAATATAATATAATATAATATAATATAATATAATATAATATAATATAATATAATACTATAGCATATATTATAAAAATATATAATATATATTATATAATATATTACATCTATAATATATAATATTATAATGTAATATAATATTAAAAAATCATTTATATATGATATATTATATTGTAATATAATATTGTAATATTGTATTACAATATTATATTACAATTATATTGTAATATATTATTACAAAATCATTTATATTATATATTGTAATATAATACTATAACATATATTGTAATATATAACTATAATATATATTATATTTATATATTACATATATAATACGATATATTATATATTATATTATATTATATTATATTATATTATATTATATTATATTATATTATATTATATTATATTATATTATATTATATTATATTATATTATATTATATTATTCCAAAGATCTGTGTGTTTACCAGCTGCTGACCCTTAGGGCCTCTCTCCTCCCCCCCACCACATGTTGCTCCTCAGAGCCATTATTTGGATTGTTGCCCCTAAGCCAGGGTGTGGATTTTTAAGCCACATAAATACATTGTGCAGAACACTCAGACAGCTTTCAGCTCTGCAGCCACCTAAATGATCTAGCACTTAGCAGTTTTATTTTTCTTGTTTAACAAAAACGATCCCTGGCTAGTGTAGCATGAATAACCTTCCTCAGGATAGTTTAAACCACACTGTAATAAAGTATGCATCCCACTGCAATGATTACAATGTCATCTACTCCATTTCTGCATGAACAGCCTAAATTGTAAGTTATTACAGCATTGCTGGCAATGTGCTGGGTATTTTTTTGAAATAACACTCACATGCTTAGGGGGCAGGCACAGGAAAAGGCTGCAGAGTGGAGGTCAGTGAGGACAAACCAAGGTGGCAACTGCAGTTTTAGCATCTCCACTTTGTGTACAGAGTCCTGCTCCAAAGGGCTTGGAAACACCAATTAACTGCTTTTGTGGTTTTGTTGTTGTAGTGTTTATATGTTTTAATATTTTAAGCCAAGGACAAAAGTTGGAATTTAATAGTCATTGTGGGTCCCTTCCAAATCAGGATATTCTGTGATTCTATGATTTATATTTTAAATTTAAACTTAACATGTAATATTTTGCATCAAATTAAAAAGTGATTTTGAATGAAAAATCATAGAATCACAGAATAATAGAGAGGTTTGGCACGGAAAAAGATACTAAAATTCATCTTATTCCATCCGCTGCCATGGCAGGGACACCTCCCACTGTCCCAGGCTGCTCCAGCCCCAGTGTCCAGCCTGGCCTTGGGCACTGCCAGGGATCCAGGGGCAGCCCCAGCTGCTCTGGGCACCCTGTGCCAGGGCCTGCCCACCCTCACAGGGAGGAACCCAGTGCTCCAATCAAAGCACTGTTCTAAATCCTAAAATTTCTTTAAAAATGAGCTGCTATAAAATACAGGAATAATATTCTTCTATAAGCCATTATTTCAAAAATTCTTCATCAGCACCCACTGCAATGTTTCCATGGCTGTTTCCAAAATCCAAAGATATTGCTGCAAACAGGATTCTGTGAGAGGGCCCTGAGCTGAGCCACGTGCTGTCAGCACAGTCCATACCCATGCACAGTTCCCCTCCTGGTGCTGCATTCTGCCTGCATCCCTGACGTGTCAGTCCCAGTCACTAAATGCCCAAGAACTACATGGCTCCCTGCTGAGCAACCTTTGCAAAGTTCAATGCCTAACAACAGTGGGGTTTGTTTCATTTTATGTGCACATCACAGTGCTCTGTGATGTGCAAACATCCCTGGAACTGAGGGGACACACTTGATGAATGCAATCTCTTACAGAAGGTACTGATGAAAATCAACCTCCAAACCATCATGTAACAATAACTAAATAACTAAAACTGTCCAGAATTAAAGAATATCAACCTGCAGAGAATGATTCTCACTGTTGGGTTAAAGTCCAGTTCTCTTTGGCTATTCAATGCCCAGCCTGCACATCTCTCTTTGCACACTGGCTGTTATCACCATGCGCACATAACTCCTGATTTAGGCTCAGACATATTTAGATACCAACATCTGGATAGGAGAGAAGCGGTATGAGGCAATTCCTTTGATCTGCACACATATTAAATGTATATAAACTGCATGTTTGTCATGAAAGGCAGCATTTTATGCAGATCAAAGTGTGTTTATATGATTTAACATTTGTTAACTTCCCATTCTGCAATTTAACTGCTAGGACAGTATCTCTGATAAGGCCATGCCAATGCTCACAGCTCAATGTGTTTAAAACAGGAAATTTTTTCTGGTGGGGATACTTTGGGGAATGATCACATCATTATTTTTTCTATACTAGTATTTTCCCAATTGGCAGGTGAGCCATGAATTCCCTCCAAGCCCCTGCTGCCCATTGGGCACAAACTAAGCACTAAAATTGCATCTCTAAGATAACTGAGATGCAGCACTCACACACAGAATATCCATTATTCCATGCTGTTCTAGACCAATTGTTTCCTGAAGGACTCCAAGGTGAAAGGACCACAATGACATAATGGCCTTTAATTTATAGTGCTTTGAACATTCAACAATTTCTATGTTCCTGCATTTTTCAGCAGTGGTAAGAAACATTAATAAAAAAATATTAAATTCTAGGTCAGTGTTTATTTCTTGGAAAGACTGAAAACCTTTCAGCTAAAATACAGCAGTTGCTCTATTAAAATTTGGTTTTTAGGGTCAGCCACATTATCATGAAAGAGGTGAAATCGCCCTGAATTGACCAAGGGACATTTGTAAAATGCTTTTCACAGACAATCCAGGGAGATGATCATTAGCTGTGTCTCTAGCACAGGTGGGAATGGGACCCATGTGGAAATCACCCTCCACTTTGCAGTGCTTTTCCCTTAAGTTTTCAGTAGTTCCATGGAAATTGCCTGGTAAGAGACCAGGTTATCAATAAGGCTTGAGGAAAAAAACACCCAGAGTGTGCTGAGGTGACAATGCAGCAACTGTGAGACAGAAATCCTTTTGGAAAGCTCTCTGTACAAAGAAACATTTCAGTCCTTTTCTCAAGTTAAATCAAAAAGTTTGTCTGAATAAAGACAAACATTTCAGTCCTTTTCTCAAGTTAAATCACAAAGTTTATCTGAATAACCACCATATATTAAGAAGGAAATGTTAAACCCACAAGGCAACTATGAATACAATTGTCTAAATAGGAATGTCAAGTCTAGTTAGCCCAGAGTTTGTGGGAAAACTTATTTTTGGTTTCCCTTTCCTATGGAAAATGAAACATAGCTGACAAGAAAGAGTGTGGAATAAAACAAAGCAGTGATACAGAGCTGTGTGATTTAATTGCAGACAGCCTCCAGCTCAACCCCCAGAAGCACTAACCCAAAGTTCCTCATGGAGGCAGAGTGGGAAGCTCCCTAAAGCATTTCAAAAGTCTGCCCTACCCTCAGCCAGGATAACCTCATAAGGGTGAGAAATCATGGGATTGTCACAAATTGACAGGTGTGTGCTGAGGAATGATGGAATCAGCCTCAGCCTTACTGCAAGTGAATTCTGCAGCAGGGTCCTCACCACAGACATCAGCAGGGGCTGGCGCTGAGTGCTCACAGAAGGAATTCCAGGGAAATTCCAGAAACACCACTTCAGGATCCTTTTCTGTAAAAATCCAACCTGGCCAAATCATAGGCCTTAGCAGAAACAATTTAAACACTTATTTTTTAACCTTTGGGGCAAAAATAATTTATGTAGAATTTCTAATCATAGAATCATGGAATTGTTTTGGAAGGGGACCTTGAAGATCATCTAGTTCCAACCCCTCTGCTGTGGGCAGGGACACCTTCAACTAGATTCAATATTTAATAAACAGTAAATAAATTAAACACCTGCCCAAGAGCTGGTGTCTGACTGAAGACTTTTGAACAGGCAAAAAAAGAAACTGTGAGGAAATCATTGTCTAACTGAGGGAGCACAGGAGCCAGCTCAGCCAAGGAGGGGATGAAGCAGAGATTTTGGAGTTGTTAAGCATGCAAAACACCTGAACTGTGCTGCCAGAGCTGCTGGTAACCCTACAGAAGGCAGGAGCTCTCCAGCCTCAGCCTTCCCAAACACTGGAGCAGAAAATCAGGCAGGGAATGCAGAGTGCAAAGGTGTGGCTTGGCAGGCAGAGCTGGCTGTAGGTGTGCCCAAGGCAGGAGCAAACACCAAAGCATCGATTAGGAAGATTAGGGAGATGAAGAGTGGGTGCTGCCCCTCTCATTGGGTGCCAGAGGCACCCCTGATGGGGGAAAACCTCCTTTTAACAGTTCTGTGCCAAGATTGAGAGATGCATGGGACTTTTTTTGCTCTTCAGGCTGTTTATTGTCATCTCGTCAGAAGTTCAGAATGCTGTCTGCACCAGACTTAGCATCAAGAAAGCACAGCAGAAATGGTCACAAGATGTACAGTTCCAAGGTCTTTTAAAGCTGTTTTATCCAATTAACTCTTAAAACATACTTTATTTCTACCTTTCTACCAACAACTAATCCCCTGTCCACATAACCTGTGCACTGCTGCTTCCCAGGCCAATCACCCTGTACCACCAACACTGCAGAAAATGGAGCAGATGAAGAAGAAGGAGAAGAAGGAGGAGAAGGAGAAGAAAGAAGAAGGAAGAAGAAGAAGAAGGAAAAAGGAAGAAGAAGAAAGAATAAGAACAGACACTGCCCAAGATCCTCCATCTTGCCTCCTACCTACTTCCATACTAAATTCCCAAAAATAAATTTCTCACCCTGTGCCAAACTACACTATTCACTATTATCTATTTCACAAACTGGTAGACTCTGGTCTATCCTAAAATCTTGGAAGCCTTCTCCATGGGCTGTGGAGGTCAAAGGCAGTGCTTCTCTGGGGGTCAGGATAGAATCACAGAATCACAAAATTATGAGCTTGGAAGAGACCTCTAAGATCATACAGTCCAACCTATGCCCTAACACCTCAACCAGACTACAGCACCAAGTGCCATGTCCAGTCTTTTTTTAAACACATCCAGAAATGGAGGGAGATTCTACCACCTCTCTGGGAAGAGCATTCCAGTACTTTATTATTCTTTTGGTGAAAAATTTTCTCCGAATATCCAACCTATACCTTCCCTGATGTGGCTTGAGACTGTGTCCTCTGGTTCTGTCAGAGACCAATCCCACCTGTCTGCAGCCTCCCTTCAGGAGCTGTAGAGATCAATAAGGTCACCTCTGAGCCTCCTTTTCTCCAGGCTGAACAACCCCAGTTCCTTCAAACATTCCTCACAGGGTTTGTGTTCCGGGCCCCTCACCAGCCTCCTCAGAGCAGGCAGAGAAACAATCCCTGTGCCCTGGGTGCCAGCAATGGAACATCACTTTGGTTCCAAACCCAAACAGTTCTGTGAGAACAGACTGGGTCCCAAGCAGGACACACTGCAGCTCCTGAGTGCAGGCAGGCGAGGAAAGGACAGGGAATGGAGAGCTGGAGCAGCATTGATGGACAAGAAAAGATACAGCCTCCAAAGCAGGATTCATGAACATATTCTTCAGAAAATTCAAACCCAAGTAGAAGTTTGCAAGGCAATAAAAAGGCACAGGAATGAGGATGTGTACAAAGGAACCAACAAAAGCAAATTTCAGTGCAATGCTACCTACAACCACCAAAGAATATGGAGGTCAAAAAGGAATACAAATATTGTACAGGTTCACCTCCCATCCAACAAGTAAAAGGAGAGAGTTATAATTAGCAGCCTTCCCAACTTCAATTGCTAGACAGGTTCTGAAATAAAATTATTAAATAATCAATTAATAATGACCTACAGGATAATATAGTGATGGAAACAGGCAACACAGATTTGTCAGGAGCAACCAATTAAATTTTCTTCTTTTACAGGTAGCTGCTATAACTGATAAGGCAGAAGCAGTAGATGTAAAACAGCCCCACTTCTATAAAGCTTTAAATACTGCTAGGCATGGAATCTCCATTGGCAAGCTAGGGAAATATTACCTGGATGAAAAAGACCCTTGAGCTAAATCCTTAATTAATTTAAAAGATATGTTCAAGGAGCACTTACCAATATTCTTATTTTGAACTGAAAGAGGCGTTAAGATGGAAATTCACAGGAGTCCACTCAAGCAATATCTAAATTATCCTCCAGCGAAGAGGGCCAGGGAAAAGTGCTGGGGAAAGAAGGCAGGAGGACATGCAAGCATGGATCTTTGTGATCCAAAATGATCTTTACAAGCTGGAAACAAAGCCAATAAACACCCCTAGGATGAAATTTGTTAAAGGCAGATTCAAGTCATTGTGTGTGGGAGTAAGTCATGAAATGCACCGAGAACAACTAATAAGAAAAGGGTCAGATGTCAAAATTGAAGAAAAGAATAGATGAGATGGAATTTGAACAGCAGTGAAACAAGCTCATTCTCCAACCCCCAGCACAAGCAGGACTGTGAAACATGGACAAGCATTCCTGACAAGTGTGGGGATGAGCCAGGTTCTGAGATCCCAAAATAGATGATGTCAAATTTCAGGCTCTACAAGAGGGAAACAATAAAGACAATAGATTTTAGAACATGACAGATAAAGAGGAGCTGAAGGAACTTGATGTGTTTGATTTACAAAAGGAAACATTAAAGCGAGATTCATGAGAGACTTACAATGCAAAAATCTGCAAAATGACAGTCATCCTAAGCAAGGCAGAAAAAAACAAATGACAGGCATTATAATTTGGTTCAAAGATTTACTTTAGATATTAGGAAAAGTTTTCTGACTAAAAGAGGTACCAAGTCTTCAGAGATTTCTAGAAAGGCTGCAGAAAGCCTTTTGATTTTGTTGTTGCTATGAACACTTTAGACAAACAGCTATTTTAGTACATGATTTCTTACAGACATCCTAGCCTTAATTTTCTATAGTTAATGGATTATTTTGCTCCAGCCAGAGGAACTCACGACCAACAAAATTCTAAGCAAACTGAAGAAATTATTTCTAAATCCTTAAGGAAAAATTAATCTTTGCAAGTTTAGTGAAGGTCACTAAAAGACATGGAGTAAAATAGATATTCAATTCTAAATGTGATTGAAACTCATTAGAGGTGGCAAGCACAAATACACTGCATATTTTTATTGATTTTGCTTTTTTTAGAGGAAAATTTTTCCCAATAATAATTTTTTACTCCAGATCAGGTTATGTAATGGCAAGGACAGCTGAACTTATGTTGTTCACTGGGATTCCCCCCTTATACTCAAAGTCTGATTGTAACTGTAATGAAGGAGAATGCCAGAACTCAGTACTTCTGACCAAGTACTTCTAAAATTTCCTTCAGGTGGAAAAAAATGAGACCCTTTGACATCCAGGACAAGATCTTAATGAACTGCAAATCATCACAAATGGTGACAGCATCCCTGCTGTGGGAGGGAGCAGAGAGAGACAGAAACATGCATGGGAGAAAACCATTTATTCCCAGTCACTTCATGGAATGGCTGCAACTCAGCCACTGAATCCAACCCCAGTGCCACCTTCAGGAGCAGAAACTTTCACCTCACCAGTGCAACTGATCATTTAAACCTGTTTTGATCAGCAAAGAAAGATACCCAGTGATTGTTTTGCACAAATAAATGATTTACCAAAAATCCAAATCCTGTCCTTTCCTAAACACCAACAGTTGGGTCAGGCCCAGTGTCAGGAGGATTTTCAGCCCTGTTGGGGAGATGATCAGAATATCTCCCACTGAACCCATCCCTGACCCTACCACAGCCCCATTGGCTGATTTATTCCTGGTTGTCAAGAAATCACACTGCTCCTCTCTTTACACTGTCTGGAGCTCTATCTTTAGGCCTTAATATGGTGTTTAATTAATACCTTTTGTTTATGAAGATAATTTAAATTTGTTTATTAGGATAATTTAAATTTGTTAAGATAGTAACAAATTATTCAGATAATTAGATTATTAAGATAATTTGTGATTCTTGGAAATATGAATAAGCCACCAAATGGTTGATATGAACTTCAAATAGTATGAAAAATGGATAGAGGAAAAGAGGATAGAAATAACCTCAAACTCTGTAGAACACAGAATTGACAGCTTAGTTTAAACTGGCCCTTTTCCCCTCTCTATTTTGCAGCTTATCAACAGGAATTTCTAGGTTTTAGGAGCACACAAGCAATGAAACTTGGATTTCTCAGGCAAAAATTGCGCCAGTGCTGTTATTACCTGATAAAATGCTGACCAATTTTTGGTATCCCACTGACAAAGCTGAATGCTTTCATACAAAAACAGAAACAAAACAAATTTTATTTTCTGCCCTGCTGACCAGCAGGCATATAAGAAATGAGGACCATAATGGACATATAATGTTGCAGTCCTACTTATTGATAATTATCTTTTACATATCTGAGTCAACTTATGTTCCTGAAGGTGTAGGGATACCCTGGAGGAATAACAGCAAGAATTAACACTCTAGTGCACATGCAAATTAGGATTTAATTAGGGAATTTAAAAAATGCAGAGTGCATGTTTTCAGCAAGTGCAAATTACCAACTTATTGCTTATAGGGTCGAGGGGGTTTATTGCAAATATCAAAATTGTCACTTTACGTAAAATTCAAGAAATTCAAATTCTATTTCAGTTTTTAGGAAGAAATAATTTTTCCTCTGGCACATTTTCATTCATTATAATTCTTGTAACATTCTATCCCAATTTATAATTTTTACTACATTACTAATTCAGCGTGAAAGATATTAAATTGCTTTTCTTTATGCTATTACAATGTACACAGGATGTTCCCTACAAATTGCACTATAACATTTTCCTTCAGCCTTTGCTGTTCATCTGAATAACAGTTATAACCTGTGGGTCAATAAAACTATTCCCTCAAAAAAAGAAAAAGGGTGCAGGCCTTTCTGAGTTTATTTTTTTTCCAGGAGAAAAAGCAAAATGAAAATGCCAAGCTCTGTTTTAACACAGCAGTGCTTTCCCCTCCTGCTCTCACCTTTCCTTCCCAGGAAGATGTTCCACTTCTCTCAGGGGCTGGTGGGATCCTGACATCAATGATCTGGGAATTTTGACCCTGATCACACAGTGCTGACAGGAATACTTCCAATCCTTCCCCTGTATTTGGCCATTCTCTGTGTCTGCTCGCTGGAAAATCCACACAGGAGACAAATAAACATGCAATAAAGGCAAATTTTAATGATCTCTCTAGCTGGGCTCTGAGAGAAACTTCTGGCTAGGGACTTCCCAATGAAAGGGAATTAACAAGATGATTAAAGTGTTAAGAAAACTCAATTTGCATCAGAATTTTCATTCTTTCAAAACAGACCCTTTAAACAAAAGGTAATCTTGTCAAATACCTTTCTCCCTTAATTATTAATGCTAATTGCTGTTCTTCATTGTTTTCTTTTCAAAATCCAAACTTTTCCAATGTGCTTCCTTTGCTGTTTCTGGATGTGTTTTTCAGCCCCAGTGCTCAGTGAACACGGGTGTATGATTTGTGTCATGGGAGGGCCAGCACAGGAACACCCCCCCAGACTCCCCCACTTTAATTCCTGGACATCTTCAGAACCTACTAATTAGACTCCAGCACAATTAACATCCTTGCAAGTGTCTCCATCCTCCCATTATCTGTGGATGTGGCTGAATGGGGAAAAAGGAAATAAAGGCAACTTTACAGGAATCTCTGGGATGGAACACCAGTGAGGGCAATGAGGGCACAGCCTGGCAGAACCACCAGAAAACCTTGGCAGGATTGCTCAGGGCACAGAAAACTCCTGTGGACCATGAGCCCAGAGCTCCTTTGAGTCAGCACTCGCCACCAACACTGAGGAGCACTGTCAGTCCAGGAGCTGGAATGGCCACATTTATTTTCTTTGTTCTCATAGGCTGCATTTTGATTAATTTGCTAGACCAAGATTTGAAAAAAAATGAAAATTAAATGAAAACGAAGGAAAAAACCCAACCAACCAACCAACCACAGAACAAGCAATGGAAGATACTTCAATAAGACAGCCCTGACACTGCATTTAGTTGTCTGAGTGATTTTTAGTGCTGATATTTAGGCAGGTAATTTGGGTTCTGCATCACTGAATTCATCAGGTTATTACTGGTGGGGTGGGGAGAGAGCAAATGAACACACAAGCACTCAGCACAACTGGATCAGCCAGAAAGGAAACAACACCTATAAGCAACTGGGAGATGCTGATGACATGTCTTTGTAGTAAAAATAATTCATCTAACTTCAGATACAAATCCTTTTCCTAAAAAAAACCAAAAATAACCCCAAAACCCAAACAAACAAGCAAAAAAAAAAAAAAAAAAAACACAACCAAAAAAACCACCAAACAAACCCCAAAACACCTAAATCTTTAATTCCTCCCTTGTCATAAAAACTATTGATCTACTCTCCAGTGATCTGAATATACACTTCACTTCCTTCAGTGCCTGTAGTGAAGTTTATTAGGAGCAAACAAAACATTTCAGAAAAGAGATCAGAAAGGAAAATTTCTGACCTTTAGCAGTAACCAGGTTCAAGGACAAAATTCATTTTTTCTGAAGATCATGCCCCATGTAAAAGGTAAGTGAAGTATAGTCTTAAACACCGTGATTTTGTCTCAGTGAAGTTACATTTTTAAAAAAGAATAGAAGCTTCAGGGACTGTCTGGCAGGAAGGATGTGCTGTGAGAGGATAGCCCAGCAAAAACTGGGACAGCAGACTTTGTTTAGTTTTCCCTCTGCTTTCATTCAGCATTCAGGCTCACCCTCACCCAGACAAGATTATAACATAATAATAGGCAAGAGCTAATAAATTTGTGCTCTCAGTACATCACTCAGCTGTCTCTGATATCACAATATTTAAAGGATCTATCACAGCATGAAACATTTCAGATAAGCCTTTGTAACAATTGCAAATTAAATCATTTAAAAACAGTTTTATAACCCACTTCCTTACAAACACTTTTCCTTGCCAATAGCTGGACTGAATTTCAAGACAACATATAGGAATATGATAAAAACAGCACAAAAAGGCAAAGTTTTTATTAAAACATTGTTTCAGAAAAGACTTTAAATGAGATTAAATTTAGCAGATGTTTCTAGCTAATTAGTAGGTCATGAAGTCTCATGAAATGTTTCAAACCACATGAAATTTAGCAGATGTTTTGTAGATAATTACTAGGTCACTTAAAGAAATATTTACTTTTTGACTACTCACCATGTGTACACTAAAACAGGTGGTTTTAAAAGCACTTCAAAGCAAGAGCAGGGATAGGCTTTATCTTCGAGAAATTGAATTTATCCTGCTGAAATGCCAAATGCTTTCAATTGAAATATTGAAGTATAAGACGCAGGTTTTTACACAAATGCTGTAAAACATTTGAGAACATCAGAGCCAGGACTTTCACAGCTGGTCACCCCCCCTGCTGTATTGTCAGTGATATCCCCATCAAGAACAGCACTAGATGCATTCATGTTGCACTTTCATCTGCAACCAAACACTGAAGGACAACAAGACCAAAAACCAAAAATTTCTGAAATAAAAATTTCAGAAAATGAATTTTTTTTCCCATTTCTTCCTGGAGCAACTCATCCCTCCAGGAAGCCTGGCAAGAGCAGGTTTGGGTTTAATTTGTAGGCTGGAGGAAAAAGATGGCATTTCATGTCAGGACCAGAGGCTCTTTCTTTCCACCTCCAAGGAGGAAAATGAGGGATTCAGATGGGGCAGGAATTCAGGCAGAGCCCTGATGTGGATGAGGATCTACCTTTTGGACTTAATTTCCTTCCAGTGACACCTCTCCTGGTCTAAAATCTTCATCAAAAGATCAAAGATTACTCTCAGTAAAATAATTCTATTGTTATTAGTATTATTATTGTTAAAACCAGCCATGATAGTAAAAAGTACAAATAATTATTATTATAATAATTAATAATTCTTCTGTTGTTATTAATTAATAATTCTTTATTACTACTACTACTACTACTACTACTATTATTATTATTATTATTATTATTATTATTATTATTATTATTATTATTATTATTATTATTATTATTATTATTGTTAAAAAACAGCCATGTTAGTAAAAAGCCCAAATCTAAATTCAACATGTTTCTTTCAGATAACTTAACTTTACACCCACTATTCCACACTTGTAATTTTCAAATAAAGTGTGAGAAAATAGTTTTCCTTCCCATGACTGCTTCTTTAACCAAGTTATCTCAGAAGAAAGGTGATTTCATTTGTGTGCATTTCAGGTTGTTTTGTGTCTGAGCAGCAAATTGCATCTCACAAACACTGACCAGTGAATAAAAAAAATGAACAGCATGGGGTACAAGCTTTCAGGATCTGCAAATTAAATATTTATGTGCAATATTTAGAATCATAGAATATCCTGAGATAGAAAGGACCCACAGGGATCCCTGACCCATCTCCTGTCCCTGCAGACTCCCCAGCAATGCCCCCTATGCATCCCTGGCAGCCTCAGGGCTGTGCCCACTCCCTGGAGCCTGGGCAGTGCCAGCGCCTCTCCGGAGGCAGAACCTTCCCCTGATCTCACCTGATCCTTGTGACTTCAGACCCTTTGTGCAGTTCAAATCCATACTCCTCTCACCCATTTCAAGCACAAGTTTCAGAGCATATCCCTACACCCCTGAAATCCCATTTTGTGTGCAGTTGGCACATGCTTTTTGAGCTCTCATCACAAACATCCTTCCCTCCATCCCTGTTGGCAGCTCCTGGAGCCTCCCCACCCACCCAGCCCTGGGGTTTCACAGGGTGCCCTCAGCCTCCCACACCCTGCGGAGCTGAGCTGGGAGGGTGTCACCAGGATATTTCATGAAAAATACCTTCACCCGGATCTCTTCTCCTGGGAAGCTTCAGCTTCTTCCTATTTTGCTGCTTTGGAATGTGATTTGGAGAATTGTTTACCCAGCATGTGAATGGTTTTAATGTAATGGCCAATCACAGGCAGCTGTGTCAGACTCTCTGAGTCTGTCTCGGGTTTTTTATTATCATTCCTGTCTAGTCTTCTGATGTATCCTTTCTCTTTCTTTAGAATAGTTTTAGTATAGCATTTTCATATAATATACTATATGTAATATATATAGCATATATATATAGGATTATATATATACTATAATATACTATACTATAATTAATATAATATAATAATTATGGTATATCATTTTCATATAATATACTATAATATAATATACTATAATATAATAATAATATAATGTAATATAATGTAATGTAGTGTAATGTAATATAATGTAATTAACATAATATAATATAGTATAATATAGCATAGTATAATATAATATAGTACAATATGATATAATGTGATATAATATAATATAATATAGTACAATATGATATAATGTGATATAATATAATATAATATAATATAATATAATATAATATAATATAATATAATATAATATAATATAATATAATATAATATAATATAATATAATATAATATAATATAATATAATATAATATAATATAATATAATATAATATAATATAATATAATATAATATAATATAATATAATATAATATAATATAATATAATATCAGCCTTCTGAGAACTTGGAGTCAAATTCTCATCTCTCACCTCGTCCTGGGGACCCAACATCACAACAGGAGGGCACAGTCCTGGCTGCAGCCAGCCCTGACCCTGTGCCAGGGCAGCTGGCAGCATTCCTGGTTTGGAATGGGACAGGGCATTTCCTGGGAATAACATTAATCTCAGGAGTTCTGCAGGAAAAAAGTTATATATTCCTGAAGTAAAGTAATATTCCTGAAGAAAAAAGTTATATTCCTGAAGAAAAGTAATATATTCCTGCCTCTCTCTCTCTGTTTCAAACACACTTGTGAAACCTTCCCTCACATTTTTGAGTCTATTTATACTAAGCCTGACTGTGAGAGGTCCATTGCACTTAGCATAATACACAAACAAACGCACAAAATTCTCCCTTCTACCATAATATTTAGTCTGTGCAAAAATTTGGGGTTTTTTTCCCTTATTGCCTCCTGTTTCACCCCCTTTGTGAGGGCATTCAGGCAGTGACCAAGCTGGCTGAGCTTGTGCTGATGTGTTAACATGGGTTTGTGTAAGGGCACGCAGATTTCTTACACGTCAAGCAGGTTTGTAGCTCCAGGACCTTACCTATTCTTTCCAAATGAATGGTGGTAAAGATTCTATAGAAGAGAAGGCAGGTGAGGGGAAGGTGACAAGCTACTAGGTCAAGAGAAAGGTGAAGGATCTGAAAGGCTCATAAAAAAATAAAAATGAAAACTCTTTGCAAGCTCATAATGGCATTTCTTCCAGTACACCAGGGAGCAGCAAATGACCCTGCAAGGGGATGTAAAGGGGGAGATGAGGAGGGGGGAATTTCTGTTGGAGGAGGAAAAAAAAACAGAAATCCAGTCCTGCAAGGAGATCTCAGAAACCCACAGTGCTGCTGGGCAAGAGCAAACCAGAGGATGGAGAAGATGATGTTTTTGGGAGCACTGGAGATGTTGAAGAATAGTTTGGGACATAGAGAATTCTGCTAATGAAGAAAATTACAGAAATCAAACTAAAATACAGCTTCTTACTGTATTCCAAATTGAAATCTACAGACTGGGTGATTCTTAATCTAAAATGTGATGGTCCAGGAGCTGGAACTGATCATCCAGCATCCTTTCATCTTGGCTGCTGCCCTTTCTTGGAAAAGCTGACCACCTCAGAAGTCTGGAAAGGGATTGTGGCCACATTTTGATTGGGTATGATGGTGCTCTGCCAGGTAAGAAGATCAGATAAACCTGTGAGCACATCTTTCTGTGCAGTGTGGTTCAGCAGGAGCTGTTACTGCAAATGCAGCTCAAAGCTGGGGCTCAAACCTGCCAAGCTTCTGAAGGGCTATAATTGCCTACAAGAAATGGGATTATTTCCTCCAGACCAAATTCTTGACCACTGTTCCATGACCAGCTGTGTTTTCTTGGCAAGTGGCAGAACATTCTAAGAATAGAGGGAATACAGACTATTTAAAATGGCTTTGTGCTGTCTGAAGTTGAATCAGGTGTGTATGGGGGGGACAGAAGTATTGTTGGCTCTCAGAAAAAAAACCCCTCAGGTTTTGTAAGAACAAAGTAATTGTAGATCATCCCTTTAATGTGCATCACACTCTTCCTGCAGTTGCTCTTTGCTGCTGCAGCAAGGCTCTGTCTTCTGCCATTGAATTGTTTTAATTGTCAGGCCAACAAAGAAATGCAGCAAAGCTTCCCAGTCAGAGCTCTCCACAGTCAATGGTAGCAATCAAACTTGTCTCTGGAAAGTTTTTTAATTACAATTTACTTGCTGGAATTAATTCATACTCAGTAATTCTAGCTGAAAGGGCCACCTGTAAATATGTTCATCTATTCCTCCCAGGTCCTTTAGCAGTTTTCAGAATTCTCTCAGATTACACAGAGATTTAAAAGGGATAAGTCATAAAATAAGAAGTATCTCCCAGTAGTTTCTGCTTGTAGTTGCATTCATATTTAACTGAGCTGTGCTTGTCTTATTTGGCTCCACTTAGGAGCTAAAATGTGAATTTCAGCACGAATCCAGGGAAGATGAAGGCCTCCTCAATTTGTAAACTAGGAATTAACACTGTTTGCTTTAACACTGTAAAATGCTGCAAACCAACAGCTCATGAGCAGTACCAGCTCCTCTCATGTGAAGTGACACATTCACACCTTTGCTGAGAGCATCCTTTGGCTGCAGAGCTTCTGCAAGGTTGGGCTAACAATGCAGCAGAGTTTATGTTTGCATGCTAACACTGTATCCTGGAAACAGAACTACAGCTTCTGGGCTAATTCCAGAATATACCTTGCATATTCCAGCTTCTTGTTCACATTTTTTCCTCTAAGGGTTGTTTGGTTGTTTGGAGTTTTTTGCTTGTTTGTTTTTTGGTGGGATTTTATGTCTGTGTTGCTTCTGATACCAAAACTATGGCCATTGGAAGAGTTTCTGGGGATTCCACTGAATTATTTGTGGCATAAACCAAGCAGAAGTGATCTGGCCAAAGCTCTGCCTGCAGGCAGGCAGGAAAGAAATGTGACAAAAATTCTACTGGTTTCCTCAGCAAACAGGATAAGGCTTATTCTGCATCACCCTGAATTTCAGTCCAAGCCATTTCAAATTTAGGGGGTGTTTTTCTGTTGGACATTTGAACATTCCCCAGCAGAACCCATGCTTAGAACTTTTAAGAATGACCACTCTAATCATAAATGCAGATATACTAGAGAAAAGGGAAGAGAGCAGTTATTATACACTGGGGTTTTCATTAAGCTTTACCATAAAGTCATTAATATCCTCAAAAGCAAAATTAATGATGAGGTTTTTTGAACACTTTAGCACAACCACTCCCAGACAGAGATATGTAGTTTCAAATAAAAATATCATTCCCTATTACCCCAACACAACCTCCTAATATTAATTTGAGGTTACCTCCAAGCCACAGCAGCTTGGCCTCTTCACACAAATTCCTGTTATTTCCAGCAAGGCTGCAGATCTTTGGTTAAAACCCCCATAACCCAAAGAGCAGCACTTTTTTCTCTCTTTTTTTTTAGTGAAATTATACCCAAAAAAAAGCTTAAATTATCAGCATCTTGCCAACTCCCTAATGGCAAAGTTGTATAAACCCATATTTAAAGAGCAAAACCACTGCGTCCCCATCTTGAGTCATACAAATTACTGCTTTCAAAGGACCTGCTTGCTGAAAAGGAATATACAGAAATGTCCCTGCATCTTTCAGCTAATTTAATTTGTTTTCCTTTTTTTTTTTTTTTAATTTTTTTTTTTTGACCTTCAAGTGTCATCACAGGAACAAGCACAGAGCACTAATTAGGACCCTCCAACCACTCCTAATAAGTCTTAATAAGCAGTCTGCTGTACTGGATGAATCAGCACCACTGTATGAGGCACTCCTGCAGATTTCAGGCAATATTCCACCACGGTCTGTGCATTCCTCTGCCAACAAAAAACTCACCAGCACCTCTGCCAAAACTCAAAACACTGTTACTTTGCTTCTAGTTACTTAAAATGAGATTAATGAGTACTCACTTTAGCTTGTTTTTTACTTATTAAGAGTTTATTCAATTTTAATGCAGCCTAAATCAACAATTATGGGACCTTTGTTGTTGTTTGCTTTTAATGCTTTAGGCACTTTCAGGATTTACTGTTCACATCTGAAAAAATTGCAAAGGTGCTCTGGGTAATTTTTCCTCTGGAAATGTACATTTACAATTAAAATTAATTGCAATTATTAAACACCAACACTTTGCCTCAATTATCTGAGCACTCACACTAGAAAAGAAAAACTGTAAAATATTTATTTGCAAGAATTAGAGAACATTACTTTGGGCCTTAGTGAAGTCTAAAATGCCCATTAAATGTCTGAGTGAGCTTTGGAATACTCAAATTCCCATTAAAGCTAAAATATTGACCACAGCACACACATTCCTTTCTCTGAACTCACCTACAAGTCTAAATCAATTCCTCAGTTGTCTGATACTTTGAAGCAAGTGGCTTTTTGAAAATATCAGGGTACAAAGAAGCAATGAGCATCAATCCCTTGAATAAAAGTATTTCCCTCTTTTGCCCTTAGAAACACAAGAATCGTTTAGGTTGGAAAGGATCTCTCAAATCACTGAGTCCCACCATTATCTTGATTCATAACACTTTTTTAAAGAGGAAAAGCCCAAAAAATATACCAAAGTACCCTCATCATGTGAGGTTCTATGTAGCACACATAATTTTAACACCTCACTGCTTTGAAAAACAGCTTTTTTAAAAAAATCATCAGGGTCCAATTCTGAAATTCTGTCACATTTCTCAATGATTTGCAGAATTATTCCACATGATATCCAACTTTGGCACCTTTGTGCATGCTGTTCATTAGCAAACACATAATTTGGCTTTGTACATTCTGAAATGTCCTGGCTAAAAGGCTTTGAAATATTTGCAGGAGCTTTTGCAGAGTGTCCATCCCTGATCTCCATGCTGGTCTGACCCCAGGGACTCTGCTAGGGCTGCCTGGGACCCCTGAGTGTTTGGTAGCAGAGTTTGGGATCTGTGTGTGTCATGGCACTCTCCAAATTCCTGGGATACAGACAGCTACCAGGATCACCTGGGACATAAATAATGAGCCCCAAATGGTATCACAGCTTTCGATGTTTGCTGTTTGTCCCCTGCAGAACCAGACCATGGAAATCTCCCTGCCCTCCTACCTCCAAACTTGACTCCAGTCTGCCTGATGCTAACACCTTTTTTTTAATTATTATTTATATTAACAATCCAACAGCAACACTCACTGTAATCTCACTTATATAAAAATATACTGCTCTAATGAAGTAGACATGAGTAAATAAATTTCCAACTAATTTCTTAATTTTGCCTGTGCCCATTTCTGCTCTCTGAAATGGAGTACAGAATAAAACTAATCCAAAGAGTCTTCAAGAAACAAATAAACCAAGAATATATCTATTTTTCTTGTCCTAGTAATACTTTAATTGCAATCACCTTGAATTAACTTAGACTTTTCCCAGCAAAACATTAATTTCTATTGACCAAACAAAACCAACCAACTTAAATCAGCAGGTTTAATAATTTCACATCTCTTGATGAAAGCAACTTATATCTCTACTTCAGAAATGCCAAATAAGAATCTTTTTTTTTTCCTTACTGAAATAACTTGATCCATACAAACACTGCTATTCAACAAAAAGTCCCACCACCAATACTGTGAAGTTCTTAAATATTCAGGTTGGGTCATTAAAACAGGTTGGTGTAGAATTAATTGACAAAAATTGCTACAACTCACCTCAAAATTATTTGGTCATGATGAGGTAAAAGGCCAAATTGTCTGTAAAATCATATTCTTAAATCAGCATGAATCAGCCTGGCAGTTAGGCTGTTAACAGTTTAATCCTCTTGGATGACAGAGTTAAGAAACATTATATATTATTAATATGGCTGGCTAATTTCTAATTAGGAACCCATTAGCAGTTCTAACAACAAGAGATTTTGATGGATTTGCAGTCAACCTGGCCAAAAAGAAAAAAAATAATAATTAATTACTAGGTGACCTCTTGCATGGGATTCTTCCATCTGTCCATTATCATTTAATGCCAGTCAAACCTGGATTGAAAATAGAGGAAATGTGGGTGTGTTCTGACCTAATCTCATCAGTGCACAATGACCTCTTACTTCTTCTGTGGGCTTCCCTCAGGGATCATGGCAATTTGTCTTAAATCAAACTGTTTTTTCTTAATTAAGAATTAAAACCCCAAGTTATTTCCTGGCTCGCTCATTCTCCTAAGTTTGAAGGTGCGCCCTGAGAGAAATGCAAGCTTTAAATCATACCTGCATGGCCTATTTGCAAAAAGGAAGAATAATAATTGCCATTAGTGGGGTCTGAGCTAAGCTCTGAAGTCAAGAGAGCTACTGTGGCTCTGCAAGGGAGCTTCCAGAAAACCAAAATATTGCACACTGGGGAGTGTGAGGCTCTACATGGAAAGATAAGTGGACAGGAAAAATTGAAGGCATTTTGCCTTCTGAGACTTTGGAGTCTATATATCACTTTATTCACTCATCCTCAATAAAATAGCGACAGTTCCTGTCACCAACTCAACTCACAACCTCAGCCCAGGTGTGGCTCCTGCTCTGGGGAAGGTTTAGCAGCAACAGTGCAGCATTTGAAAGGGAAAACATGTCAATATTGCAAGGTTCAGTTTGCCCTGCACCAAAGGGACAGCAGAGCATTAAGGACATGTGGAAACTTAAAACTCACCCAAATCCTTCTGGGGAATACCTGGAAGGACTCTGGAACGAACAGGAATAAAAGGAAGCTTTGCCATGTCCATGTTCTGCTGGAGCAGACAGTCCCAAGTGTTGTGGGCACACTTCTAAGAAGTCCTTGAGAACTTTTAAACCCTGCCCATCACTGAACTGCTGCTCCTTTGTCAGTCTGTAAATTCCAGATGCTCTGGCTCCTGAGAACACTGAGCAGCAGCTCCCACCATTTTCCTGGGGGCTGACATGGAATTCTGTTCTGGAGAAGAATGAAGTAGGACAGGAAGAAGTTCTAGAAATTCCCAGAACAGGAAGCAACAGACTGAGCAGCATCTTGTGTCCCAAAATTCATAAAAGGGCATGTCAAACACACAAACAGGACACAGTGGCAAGAGTAAAGCCAACCTGGCCAAGAACAGCTGCCTACAAACATTGATCTGGTGCTTCTTGTCTCCAACCTGTGGCTATTGACTGGAATAGAATGCACTGAGTGGCAGCACAGCTCTCAGCTGGGTCAGAGTGGTTTGGAGAAAATAATTGGATACCAAGTCACAGAATATGGCAGGTTATAATCAAAGGAGAATATTTCTTATGGTATTCCACTTCTGAAATAAAGCAAAAAGCTCATGCATTATCCTGTGCTTGCAAACTCTAAACTCTGTGAACCTGTAATCCCACTCAAAGTAGCAAAGGAAAGGTCTCTTATTGCTGTGGTGTTTTTTGGAGATTTATTCCACCACCCACTCTGGTATATACAAATCTCCTTACTTTCCCTTCTCTTTCAAAATAGCAAAATCAGGTGGGTTTTTTGGTTATTTTCTTTGTTTGTTTGTTGTTGGTTTTTTTAAGAGTGACGAAATCTGAGTCAGATCATAAAAATATTAATAAAATATTTTTTAAAATAGTTTAACATTTTATACCCCAAGCCAAAAAAAAACCCCAAAACCAGAAAACAAAACCAAACTAAAATGTCCCCAAGTATTACCATAATACTAACATTAATTTATCATATAATCTGACATTCTTCTAGGTTTCATTAAGAGCAAGAATAAATCTGGAAGTTATCCACTACCCCATAATGAAGATTTCAAGCCAAGCATACATTATAAATGCTGAAGATGGCTGTAACAAGTTAGCCAGTGAGTTATTCCTGAAATTCTCTGCCACTAAAATGAAATCGACCCTGTAGCCAGCCCTGTTTCCAGAACATATTGTAACAGATTGTGTTTTATTGCTGATTTTTTTAAAGATCTCAGACTGCCAATGGAAAGCCCAAAAGCAGCCATTTATGATTCAGTTTAAAAACCCTGTAGAAGTATGGATTACACACAAATTTATAACTCACATCCATTCAGATCTGCCTTGGAAAAGATGAGAAAATACTAAATGTTTGCCGGAAAGAGACACAATTGAAAATGAAGAGCCAAAACGTGATTGTTAATCAAATTTTTTGGTGTTTCAGTGTCTGGCTCTCTTGAAATATTTCCACAACATTTCACAACTTGGCTTAGGTTACACTGCAGTTCAGCTTTTACTGCAGGACTGCCTGGATTTCAGCGCTTGGTGTCCACTGGCATTTGGAATTTTGGTCAGTGGCTTGTACCAGCACAAGAAAATTGCAATCAAATCCTTGTGTGCCCTTCTAGCAGTGTATGTATCTTTTCTGTGAAGTGGATACCCTTTGCAGTGTCATAAATTATTATTGATATCTAATCAATAGATATCTACAGCCATGGATAACAGGTGTATTTACTGTCCCAGGCCAGAAAGACTCTCCTTCCCTTTCTCATGAAATAAAGGTTTCTTCTGCTGCAACTTCAATCAAAACTTAATTTTAAGTTTCATATTGAATTCATTTGATACATTTCTTTTTAATTCCAAGCACTGCCAGCCACAGATTCTTAATTATTGCTCAGTGCAGTCATAACATAATTTATTTTTTTAAACTTATGAGCAATGGCTGCTTTCTGCCTGATTCTGAAACCACATTTTTCTCCTGACTTGAGCACTTGCTTTCTCTTCCCAGACCTCCCTTTAAGCTCCTGCATGGGCAGCATCCTCATATTTTTGTTTTTCTGGTTCAGAGGAGAAGCTGATGCCCTTTGGTCCCAAGGAATGGTCCTGTCCTGAGGAAATAGTAATAAATCCTGCTTTCCTTCCTTCAATATCTCTGAGTGTGATATCTTCCTACTTTAGGAGATATTTTGCTTCAGTCAAGGTATACAAACACACATGGTGTGAGATCATATGTGAATACTTCCTTTTCCACTATCTTTGCTGAGTTATTGTAGGAAAATGCAACATGCTCTTAAATACCGCAGAAAAACAAATTACTAAAAGTCATTCAGTTTCAGGCTCTTTTCCTAAATAACTAAAGGCCAGCTAACTTTTTCTCTTAAACCATTGTGGAGGACCCCAGGTAAAAACAGGGTAATGGAAGAAAAAAAATAGCTTAAAGTTGGCAAGCTGAGTAGCATGAAGTTTGTTCCTCCAGATAAATCAATTGCTAGAAAGGCAAGAAAGCTGAAAGGAGAGCAGGCTGATGAGAGAAAGGAAAATTAGGATTTCATTGTAAGGCAGTAACATTCCCACTGACAGCTCTTTTCTAAAGATGCTAAAGACAGGTTAGAACATTTATATTTTGAAAACAGGTTTTCCCCTTTCACCTCAGATTACCTGAATTTAAATAATTTGAATTTAGAATACCTCTGATTTACAGATGTATATTATACTTCAAGTGTAAGTATGAAGGAGGAACCATCTAGAAATCCATAACTGCCACTTACAAGCTGGCTCAGAGGCTCTCCCTCTGAAACTTAAGTTACAATATCCAACATCACATTCCTGAGGAATTTTGTATATATCCAGTATGGAAACCAGTGGCCCTACAGAATCCTCAGTATCCTGCACGTCACTATAAAAGCTAAATGCTTAGTTCAGGTACATTATTATGTGGGTAGTTAAGGTACATTAATATGTGGGCATGCACAGCTTTACAAAAGCAAGACACAGAAAATTAGTAATCCATCAGAATTTGAATTTTAACAGAGCTGCAGCATTAAAGATAAAAACAATGCTGTTGCTGATCACCAAGCAATAAGAACAGCATGTAAATATTTGCCTGATTTCAGTTCACCTTAAAAGAACAACAGAATACAGAACAAAGAAATAGCAGATAATGATGCAACGCCCACTTAAGAATTTGAGCCTTTGCCTCACATTTATGAGGAATATTCCTCTGCTTCCCAAATGATAATTACAATTTTAAGTCAAGTTTCTACATATTCTTGCATTGTGGCCTTCCAGTAGCTGAAGCAACAATAAAGGTGGAGAGAGCTAATTGACAAAGGTCTGAAGGGACACAGCAAGGGAGAATGGTTTCAAACTGCCAGGGGGCAGTGGGTGGGACATTGGCAATGAGGAATTGTTCCCTGGCAGGGCGGGCAGGCCCTGGCACAGGGTGCCCAGAGCAGCTGGGGCTGCCCCTGGATCCCTGGCAGTGCCCAAGGCCAGGCTGGACACTGGGGCTGGAGCAGCCTGGGACAGTGGGAGGTGTCCCTGCCATGGCTGGGGTAGAAAAAGATTTTGAGGGTCCCTTTAAACCCAGCCCATTGTGTGATTCTATGAACACTAAGCAGCTTTCTGCTTTCTCTGATGGGTGTTAGCTACAAGATGCATTTATGCTCCCAAAGTCACAGGCACATGAAGGAGGAAAGAAACTGCAGAAAAGTCTCCCTACATTCAATTCCCTCAAATTGCCGTTTGTTTGCAAGAGGGGGTTTTGGTTAGTCAGGCTCCAGTGTTAGTTTGATTTCATTTAATGTATGCTGTAGGATTTACCAGGTACAGGGAGAAATCAAGTTTGAACCTTCCTCATGCTGGGGGAACATGAAAGTAGAGGAAGACACAAAAAATTATCTTAACCTTCACTTCTCTGCATGGGCTTCTTTCTGGTTCTCTCCCCTTTGCATTTTTATGCCCACACATATACATGTCTAAACCAAATACACACAGACATGCAGAGCTTTTATATGTAAATAAACAATCCTGTGTAATATGGCAGCTCCACATGCTGAGATGGAAACATTGCTGCTACCACCATTGGTAACCATGGCTAGGATAAAACTAAAAAGCCAGAAACAATACAGGCAAAGTGCCACAGTTTATAAAAAGGACATTTAGAGCTGTGGCTGAGCACCAAGACCAGACAGAAGAGCAGCTCTTCACTTCCCAGGGTTTGATTTGCAGAAGAACTTTCATCTCCAGCGTGTCAGTCATGGTTCACACCAGGCTGGGACACAAATTACTGCTAGAATAGGAAATGTTCTAGAGACCCTACAACAAGAGCCCCTCTGGCCCACTTAGAGCCTCTGTGGGGCCCTAAACCATCAGTGCTTTGGGGGCCTGACTCAGTGCAAAGAACCTGGGAGTGTGTGATGGAGCCGTCACATTACAGGGGTGGTGTGGCATCACCAGCTGGGGTGATACATGATACGGGTGAAATGTGCCTTGAGTTGTTGTATTTTCCAGCATCACTCTCATTACATGGTTATGACAATAGGAAGATGCCAGCAGCTCACATCCCAGGCAGCAGACCAAGAACTCAATGTTACAACTCACTTTCTAAGTTTTTTGACCAATCACACAGAGCAAAAGCACATTGACAGTAGTTCCATCCCACCACTATAAGCACACAGTGGCTGGATTGGTTAAAACAATGCTTACTTATTTCAAATACAATACCTGCTTGTAAGCCTTAAAACTCAATGCACAGAGCTCCATTATTAAGCTTAATACTTCCTAATATCTTGCTAGATAAACTTTTCTGTAGCTTAGAGAGTTATTCTAGAGAAGCGTTAATACACAGACCATTGTTCTATTTGTCCTTACTTTTCTACTTTTTACATATTTTTTTCTGCTGACCAATCTCATGGCTGCTGCTTAGCTCTAATCACAGTTCTACTGCCTCTGGGGCCTGCCTTTTGCAGCTTTCCCAAAACCCTCTGATTTTATAGATTCGCACAGTGTGGTTAGGAGGACAAGCTGAGGGAAGACTTGCATGGACCCATCCATGGTGTCTGGGTGGGACAGTGTGAAATTCACATTCTCTGAACAGAGAGAGGCATAATTCTCTCTCCCAGGATTTTTCCTGGATAAGGCAGTGAGAAACTCAAAGAAGAGAAAACAATTTTTATCTCTATTCACTGCTCCTGTTGTTTTGCACATGTGGAATGTGTTATGGAGATGGTTTACCCAAAGTGATTTGTTAATTGGACCACTGGTGAAGGTGATTATATAATGAGATTTCTCATTATATAATCAATTTATCAACAGGAAGTGTTTGAAATGGTTAAGACAACATTTTTAAAGTATTCATATGTCATTAACAACAATCATTATTTATTAGTATTGCTTATAAAAAACCAAAAAAAAACCAAAGGTTACAAAGGTTATACAGGGCAATGGGGTCAAAGCTGCGTCCTGGCTGTCTCAGTCACAAAGGTTTTTATGTAGTATCTTTTTAATATGGTATTCTTCAGTATCTTTGTAATATAGTATCTATTTAGTATGTAATTTAATATACTATTAGTGTAGCTAATATATATATATATAGTTATATATTGTGTGTATATATATACACACTATATATTATATAAATTATACATAATATATATAATATATATATTATATATATTGTATATACACAATGGCTCATATATATGTATATATATATATATATATATATATATATATATATATATATATATATATATACACAGACACACACACACAGTAGAGCTTAATAAAGCAATTGTTCAGCCTTCTGAACTCATGGAGTCAGAGCACATAATTCCCTGGCTGGGGGATTGTTTCCACCATAGGACAGTGCTGGAGAGCTGCTGTGAGCAGCTGGCCAAAGCTGAGAGAGCTCTGTTCACCCTGCCTGCAGCTCCCCAGCAGGAAGCTGCTCCTGAACTGAAGGTTGTAGCTGAAAAGACAGACAGAACAGTCCAGAAAAGGCCAGAAAATCAAGCGGTGCCAGGCTCAGCTCCTGCTGTTCTCCTTCTCCAGCTGCAGTGTCTCTTGCTGGGAGGTGAGGCTGCTCACAGAGCCCAAGAGCCACCACTTGTCCCAGAGAGACTTCAAGGGGACCCCTGGGCTCCCCCCAAGCCCCCACAGATCTAATCATCCTGACAGGCTGGGAAAAGAGAGGAGAAATTACTTCCAGACAAGGTTATTCACTTTTTTCTCTCAAGTTTGTCTTTTTTCTCCTACCACAGTTTGCACATTTGCAAAAATATCAGGAAGGATCACTTGGGGCAGGGACCAGAAACTTGTTTCTTTTCATTCACAGGGATCTTCTCAGCCCTTCATCTCTGAGAAAACAAAGATCTGATACATGTTGAGTGCTGAAGTATCTATAAAACTTGGGGAAAATATTTTCTATGACTGAAGATTATGTTTATTCCTTTAATGATACACTTAGTCACAAGGGCTTTTCAAACATGTATGAAACCTAAAACAATAATAAGTATCTAAAAGGATGCCCTAGTTATAAAGGCTGAGCACACACAGCTCTCAAGCTAAAGATCCAATCACTTGTTTGGGGTATAAGGAGTTTTAAACAGAATTTTGGTTTTTGTTCTCATTAACACTGAGTGATGTAGCAGCTCTGTGGCATAAGAGGGAACTTGTGGAAAATATAAAGACAATTCTAGAGATTAATAGAAAAACTGTGATAGTGGGTCTGGTATTACACATACAAATATGAAAAACGCTCATCCAAATGCCACCAATTTTGTGATGATGCTCTTGAACAGAATCACAAATCATGTTTCTCATTAGTGATTTGATAATTCTTTTTCTTTAGAGTTTTCCACTTTCTCCTGTGCTTCATTCTTCTGCTCTAACTCCAATGGCTTAACAGGTTCTAGAACAAAAGTGCATTTCATTAACTGAATGGAACAGGCACCAGCATTTCACTGTCACCTTGTACCTAAATAAATCCAGAAAATCTTGAGGATTCTGAAGCAGAACAGGCTGACTCTAAAAAAGATGAAGCAGACCAATGTAGGAGTCCAGCTAAAACAAGACAAATCCTGCCAGGTCCTGGCATTTTGTTTGCAAACCCATTCAGCAGATATTATGCCTTCCCACCAAGGAAACTGCAGCAGCAGAAGCCTTGACATATCCATGTTTACCACACTTCTCGTGCTTGCATCTGTGGAGCCCCACAGCAGCAACACTTCCAGTTCTTTTCTTATTTCTACAGGTCCCCAAACTTGTTTTCATTGACACAAGACATTTTTTTGGAAGCTAGGAAATGTGATTTCCATGATCTTTCCAAACTGCTTCCGCCTTTTCTCTGCATAAAGCCATGGATAATCCTTTGCAGAAGGACTATTTGTGGCTTTATCCAAAGAAAAGGAGAATCACACCAACAGGGAACATCAATCCTCCCTCCTTCCATCTCACTGTGGCTCAGGTCTGGGATCAGTCTATAACAGCAGTTTCACACCTGAATTTTTTCTGATCACAATGAAACTGTCATTAATGGTACAGAACTGCTGCTATCCTGCTCAGCTGGCCTCTGTATTTCTCTAGAGGAAGAAAATATAATTTATAATAATGCAATACTTGTTCCTCTCCAGCCACAGCCCATCTCTGAACTTCTACACTGCATTAGCTCACAGCATGTTGTGTACACTCCAAACAATATTCCAAGCTGCTTCTTGATGAACATTTTAGTATTTACTCTTGACTTAGGACTTGGATTTGGTGGCAAACAGAGCTGAGATAAAGAAGTCTCAGCTTGGACAGTCCTTGAAGTTCAGCCAGACTGTCTTGACACAGGTGGGATGAAACCAGAGCCAGCATCACCTTAAATCCCTCATGCTTGTTCAAGATTTATGATTCAGCAAATCCCTCCTGCAGCATCAGTGGCAGCAGGAGAATGCAGTCTCCAGTACACGGCATACAATTTACACAGAAAACTGAATTATACTGGGTCCAACACAAGGAGCCACCAACTGTGACAAAATCCAAGCCTTTAAAGTACACTGAGCCCATTTACAATTTCTGTGTCTTAAAAAGCTGCAATTGCCCTTATTACCAAAACCAGATTTCCACCAAATTCTGAGCAGCTGAGCAGAGTTTTAAGGAAAATACACCCTTTTTGTTACACGTTGGTGTTCAGGTGCTCTGAACATCAAACCTGCATCACTCACTGTTCAAACACAAACATTTGCAGCTTTAGGTACTTTCAGGCTATGTGGATCTTCCTTGTTTAATTGCCTTAGAACACACATCAAACATGATTGAATGAGAAAGATAAGCCTTTTCTTTTTGAGGAAAGATTTGTTCTAAATTCTGTTGAACAGGAAACTAAACTAATATGAAATGTTTCCCTTCACATCCTGATCAAGCTATCAACAGCACTGAGCAAACAGATTGTGCTTTATCACCTGTTTTATTGTCTGTTTATGTACAAGCACCACTGCTATCAACTGGGCACATTCCTCAAGCCTCTGCAACATCACAGCCCCTCAACCATTTGGTCTACAGGCAGAATTATGGTAAAATATGAGAGGGTTGATAGATTTCTCAGACAGAGAGGAAACATGAAGGGGAAAAAAGTGGGAAATTATAAAATAAGCTTTCTATATATATCTTTATGCTTTAATTCTAACAAATAAATAACTATTATACTCCATTTGCTGAAAGTAGAATTGTAATTTGTACACATACACAGTAAGCTCTAACAGAAAACAGAATTGTTTATCACTTGAAATTGAAATAGAGACATTTTGTATAGAAGCCTAAAAAGCCCCACTACATACCTTTAATGCATCCAAGCTGAACAATATTAATTGCCATAAAAAGTAATTTTTTTCCACTCTGAGGAATATCAGGTAAAATATTTGCTAAGCAGATGAAGAGGTAAATAAAGTCTGTGCTACACTGTACGGCAAAAGGAAGAGACATTTCTTCATGGATTTTCCCAAAGGAATGAGGCTCACACACAATAATTTAGAGAAGAAAAAATTGCAGGGGACTTTCTTATGAGAGGCTACATCTAAAATCCAGTAAAGAAAATGGGAATTTCTCCACTGAGATTACAGGACTCTAAATCTAACACAATATATAGAAAAACCCCAATGTATTTAACTTCAGCTCTCTGTAAGAGATATACAGAAAAACCTCTTTTAATGATCAGAAGCACTTATGTCTACCTGTAGCAATTGCTATGCCAGGAATATGTTCTTTTTTTGGACACACTGGACTGCAACAAGATTGAGGCAGAAAGCAGAAAAGCCACTTTTGTGAATTACTACAGAAGTGTTCAGGGTATCAGCTCTAACAAGTGTCTCATGGCTATCACCTGTGCTTGTCTTAATGACAAAGATGAAAATGCATCAAACAAAACCTGAGCTCAGTCAGGGAGTCAATCAAAAAAAAGCTTAGCCTAGGAGGGGGAAAAAAAAAAGCTAAAGGAGTCTGCAATAAAATAGAGCATTTTTATTTGTTTCTGGGATTCCACACAACATTGTTCTCCCTTCTCACTACTAATAATGAATCCCAATAAAGAGTTTATTTGGAAAAGTGCATGTAACCTTCTGCCTTGTTCTGAAAAGAAATTCTTCCTGAATAAAGGAATGGGGTCCTCTGCACAGAAACTACTTTATCTGAAAGTGCACAATTCCTCTGCAGTTTTTCCTTCTGATATCAACTCCATCTTTATCACTTGTGTCAAGCAAAAGGACCATGTAGTTTTCATAGTTCACTTTTAAACTTTCATCAAGGTATGAACAACATTAAATAGATTTGATTCCACTCATCAAAAGTACAATTGGATTCACTTATTGTGATGTTTATTAAAGAGAAGTTTTGGGGGTCCAAATTAAACTAAGTGCAATTGATCTGTGGGCAACACCAAGAAAGAAACCCTTCTGCCCTTCATTATTTAAAGAGAAGACATTTGCCCAGGCAAAAAAATCTTGTAACAAGCTTAATTCTGAGCACATGCACTGCATAAAATATAAATAAATGTAGAAGCAAGAACAAGAAGGGAGGTCACTTCAAACATCTGGTGTTCTGTCTCTAAAGTTCTGTGGTACTGAGTTCTAGCTGTTATAACCAGTAAGATAAATTAAGAAAGAGTCATGAAAATTGCAGCCAGTTAGAGGAGAAATTACATTTATTTCTTGGAACCTCCTCCACCTTTAATGGCACTGATCACTGTAACCTAATTAGACCAATCAACACATTTTGTATTTTTTATGTATTATGTAGACGTGCACACACTTACATATATCTGTATATATATATTTATATATTCAATATAAAATATGTATTTATATATTATATATAATTATGTATTATAAATATAAATATTTATAGACATATGAATATATATATTTATATGAAAATCAGCTTAATACTCTTAGATTGTGCACTATTCAAGTTATTAAAGTAAAAACTGTGCTTGCTTAAACACCACTTTCTGCTACTTTTTACATATTTTTTACATTGGGGAAATCACTTTCTTTAGGTAAACATTTCCTGATTTCTCCTCATCTTATGGGACTGCATCAGGCTTTGCAGTACAGTGAAATTTGATTCCCCACACAAATGTTTTGTTGCATAGAACAGCAAGGATAAGGATGGATTCCTCTGAAGGCACTTCCATCTTCCAGCTGGATTCATTGCACGAGGAATGCTGAATATAAAGGGAGTTTCCTTCCCCCAAAGGCACAAAACACTCCAGTTAAATTTGTCAGATAATTTCACCAGTCCCTGATCTCTTCTCAGACTGACACATGAAATGAGGATTAGCCAGATCACCAGCTCTGGGGTTTGTGTGTCACATTCACATTCTCTGAAAAATCCCTTCACCCAGGGTTTTTCTCCTGGGAAGCTGAAAGGTCTCAGAGAAAAGGAAAACAATTCTTATCTCATTTGCTTCTCCTGTGTTGTGCTCATGTGGAATGTGTTTGGGGATTGTTTACCCACAGGTGATTGTTCCATTGCATTCTGCTGGGAGTTGTTTTCACTCTTTGGCCAATCAGGGCCAAGCTGTGTCAGGACTCTGGAGAGAGTCAGGAGTTTCCATTATTATCTTTTCAGCATTCTGTAAGTATCCTTTCTGTAGAATAGAATAGAAAATGAATAGAATAGAATAGAATAGAATAGAATAGAATAGAATAGAATAGAGAATAGAATATGGAATAGAATATGGAATGGAATGGAATAGAATAGAGAATAGAATAGAGAATAGATAATAGTATAGAATAGAATAGAGAATAGATAATAGAATAGAATAGAGAATAGAATAGAGAATAGAATATGGAATGGAATGGAATAGAATAGAGAATAGATAATAGAATAGAATAGAGAATAGAATATGGAATGGAATGGAATGGAATGGAATGGAATGGAATGGAATGGAATGGAATGGAATGGAATGGAATGGAATAGAATAGAATAGAATAGAATAGAATAGAATAGAATAGAATAGAATAGAATAGAATAGAATAGAATAGAATAGAATAGAATAGAATAGAATAGAATAGAATAGAATAGAATAGAATAGAATAATAAATTAGCCTTCTGAGAACATGGAGACAGATTGATCATTCCTTCCTCCTTCTGGGGGAACACAAATACAATATTTGTGCTTTGTCTCAGGAGGATGGAGGCATTCCCAGAGCTTCAGCTGCCCATCACAGTCAGTCAGTCACTGCAGAGCAGGGCTCCCTGCTCCTGACCTGACAGCAGTCATGCTCCAAACCTCATCACCAGCTTGCTCTTGACTCCTTCAGCATGAAATGTTACAGTGCACTGCTTGTCTTGGGAATAAGAATCGTGAAATGACTTACTGGATAATTATGGCTTGAGAAGAAATGTGTTAAAAGCACAAGCTGTTTAAAGACAAAACCCCTACTTGAATTCACAGATAACTTATTTACTGTAAATGTTTGTGCTCTAATCAGTAAGTACTTTAGAAATCAATGTGGGCACACTGAAAATGTTTTTCCCAAGAGATGGAATTATCTTGGGACACCTCAGGACTGTGGAATGAATCTTATAAACTAAGAACTGTCATAAATATTTGCACATTTCACTTAGCTTTCAAGAAACATCCTGCCACAACCAGCAAGTGTGGGGCTGTGTAAACACCTGTGCTCCTTCCTTCCACACCCTCCTGCCATCAGCAGCACATCTGTGCACTTACACTGATTATTGTTTTTCATAAGAAAATTTTGCTGCATTTTTAGGGACATTATTCAAGACCAAAGCATTTTTTTTCTGTGAATTTCAGATATTATTCATGTGGCTTTCTAAAACACAAAGTCTTCCTTCAGTATAAGACTTTAGAAAAAATCAGTTTAGAGTTTGACAAAAATTTAAAAAAATAATTTGAATTAAGCATATTTGTGGAAAAACAGTTGTATTTCCAAAGAAAAGTGGCAGCACTCCTTCTGCACGTCCCCTGCAGGTAAAATTTTTCCATGAATAAGAAAATATTCAGCTTTTGATTTCATGACTAGCAACCACAATTTTAAGTAAATTTGTTGAAGTATCTCCATCATAAAATACATATCCAAATTCCAACATAGCACCAAGTTTCACAGCCTAATAGAAATTATTGTTAAAGTTCTCATTTTGCAAATTTAGAGGGGGAATTTGAAAGAGATTCACACTTTTTAAAATGTGACAGTGACAGACCATAAAAGGAGGGAAAAATTATTTCATTCATTGGGTTAAATATTGCTTGTATGCTTGCAATCCCTGCTGCACAAACCACCATTTTGATGAATATTTTTTAAACACAGCAAATACCTAGCATAAAACAATAAAACATGTACCTGGAGAGGAACCCAGCAGGACTCCAATTTTCAGAACTATCCTGCAATTAAACTTTTACTCTTTACATCAATAATGACACTGAATATGGAGTTAAATTGCCATTCAATAATGAGCTTTAAACAGGACTCCTGTTTCTGAGTAGGCTGTGAAATGCTGGGTGATGTTATTTAGCACATGCACACAGCAGGTTGGCAGCTCCTCCCTCCCAGTGAGGGATGTTATAAGTAAAATATCTGCCAATTTTTGGGGGAACAAAAGGGTTGCAGAACCAGTTAAACCAGTTGCTGCCAAGGCGAAGTTCTACCTGTTTGTTATTGTAATCACAGGTTGTTTTTGGTAATTGCTCCTTTTGTATTGGTAAGGCCCTGCCTGGTGCTAAGTTGATGGTTCTTCTCCCAAACGTGAGAGGAGGGGACATGGAGGGGGGCAGAAGAGAAAATGCAAAATAACCTCAAGACCAGCATGCCATGGGAAGCTACCCACCAAACTTACCGAAAAGACCCCCAAACCAACGAGCCAACACAGAATTAGAGATCAAAGTGATGTCTGGACGTGAGGAACAGAGTGCTGAGCCTGCAGAGATGCTGAGAACCTTTGTTGACCCTCTCCCTGAGCACAGACCTCAGCTGGAACCAAGACCACGAGATGGCAAAACCCAAAAGTTGTAACATGGAGCATATCCCCACCGCTCTGGTGAGGATGGTACCCTCAGCTCTGCCCTTTAGGGGACAAAGCTGCACATTCCCACATTTCTACTCCTCCAAGTCACCCTGGGAGCAGCAACAGCAAACCGCGGACGCGTCGAGCTTCCCAACCTTGAGCTGATCACTTTTCATAAAGGCATTAAAAGGAGAAAAAGTCTCGTGCCCTGTTTATTTCAAGGGATGGCCATGAAACCTTCATTGTCAGATGATTGTTGCTAAATCCCTATTCCATCAGTGCTGCTCAGCTGTGCTGCAGTGGCCAGCAGCCTGGCAGTGAATGATGACCACTACAGATGTTTTATGCATCTGTCTTAACCAACAGCCAAGACAGGGAGATAACAACTTTTAAGAAAGATGCCAAATAACAATTTGTTTATTCACTGCTACACGTTTCTGGTGCTTTTGCTTATGACAGGACACCTTTTACATTTTTGAGCAAGGCACTGCAGAAACAAACCTTGGAGGTGGAGTGGAAGATGTGGAGCAATAGCAGAGATAAAGTGAAATAAGACACCAGCTTAAACACTGCCAGAGAACAAAGGGCTGATGTGTTGAGTAGGCAGGTTACAGAGAAAAGTCCCTGTCCAAGATAATTACAGTTTGCACATCAGCTTTGGGCTGGATAAATTAGTCCTGGGTTTGCTTGTGTATCATGACTCCAAGATTTGAAACAAGTGAAAGGATGAAGGAAATCAGCAGTGCTGTCATTTTCTTCCCTGACACTAATGCAAGAGAAAAAGAGAACATGTTTATATGGTGTGACTGACACAAGACTTCAGCTTTAAGGGAGCATAACCATTTATCCTTGTTTACAGCAAAAGAGAAGGATAAGGAACTGCTCTGTGATAGCAGAGGCACAGCTTTCATTATCAAACACAACCTACCCAGAAACTGAAGCATGTGTCTTTTAGAAACAAACAAAAATCAAGACTGGGAAAAATATTTCAGGAAAGTGAGAGAACAGATCCACAATCTCTCATCTCCAAAGGCACCACTGTGTAACAGGCCATGGCACACACACTCCAAAGACACACAATTCTTTAAGAAGGGTTTGAATCTGTGGTTTCACCCTTTGCAAGAGAGAGAAGTTCCTCTGCTTCTTGATGCTTCTATGAAAGTCCAGAAATGAACTCTTTCTGACGAATAAAGGTCCTCTTAGAGATCACCAATCCAAATTCAATTTCAGGCAGTCAGGACAATTTGCCTTCCCAGAATGGCCTTGTTTTGCATTTCCAGTTTTGTTCTGAGCCTTTTTTGTAGCAGGTTTGGTTGTTACCAGCTGCTGAGTTTCACTGCAGCAGTGCCTCTATTGATTAGGACAAGAGCACAAATGAATTAGGAATAGGAGAGCTGATTTAAAGTGGGAGGCTGTAACTTTATTTACTTTTATCACAAGCAGAGATATTACACTAAAATGTTTTTGCTTGGTTCAATAAGTTGCTAACAGTGTTCCAAACCAAATAAAGATACAGCCTAGGCCCTCAGATCATCAGGTCTTCCACCATTACAAAAGCAGGAAAGCAAATACAGAAGAGCTGTCTTAATCAGAGACAGCTTAAAATACCTTTTTAAATTATTGTACCAAAAATAAGGTGCTCATTATCTCCTTTATATCCTTCATCGCACTGGAAATAATTTGTTATACTGCAAGTAAACCTGTTGCTAGCTGAGTTTACAACTTCCCTTTCCCTGGTGGCCTGGCTCTAAACATCCAGCCTGCTCTAAGAGGAGACCTTGGAAATGCAGGTTCCCTGGAAAAATGCATTCTGACTGTGTCTTAGCACATTGTCCTGGGAATGCCAGGGCTCTCTTTAACCCAGGGCAGGGAGGTGGTGCTGCCCCACACGTGGACACACAGATAGGAGCAGCTCTGCTCTCCTGGACCAGCAGCTGGTAAAATAAAGCGGAAAGGACCGCAGCCAGGACTGCAGTGCGACCGTGTTCCCAGAGGTCTTATGGTGAGGGAAGAGATGAGGATCTGACTCCATATTTCAGAAGGCTTGATTTATTATTTTATGATATATATTACATTAAAACTATACTAAAAGAATAGAAGAAAAGGTTCTGCTCAGAAGGCTAGCTAAGCTAAGAATAGAAAGGAAGAGAATGGTAACAAAGGCAGTTGTTTCGGACCCTCTCTGAGCCATCTGTGCTGTGATTGGCCATTAATTAGAAACAACCACATGAGACCAATCACAGATGCACCTGTTGCATTCCACAGCAGCAGATAACCATTGTTTGCATTTTGTTCCTGAGGCCTGTCAGCTTCTCAGGAGGAAAAAATCCTAAGGAAAGGATTTTTCATAAAATATGTCTGCGACAGTGCAGGGTTCATTTCCAGGGATCAGCCTTCTCCCTGCCTGTGTGACCACAGATCTGGACAGACAGGAGGACTGGAACTGCCCTGGAGCCTGCACACTGGCACTGGGAGGGTCCCAAACCCTCCACACACTGTTCAAACACACACAGACCTGTCCCAGTGACTCCAAGGATGCACAGCATAACTTCTGAAACACCACAGAGTTTTAACCACATTAACAATTGCTCTCTGACGCTTTAACTTGCAATTTAAAAAAAAATATATATATACATATTCCTTCACCCTCTATGGTTCAAGCGGAACCAGTGAACTCTGCTTGTAGCAGAAAGCAGATTTTCTGCAGCAAGAAAGCACTGCTGTGGTATCAGTTATTTATATTTGCATGACAAACAGTTGCTGGCTCCTTGCCTAACGCGTTGGTGTTGGAACATTTGGTCCAAACAGTGTGTCTGCCAGCTCAGGACTGTGCTGAATCTGTCACCAGGCCTTAGATAAATGTGTCACCCCTGACAGGCTGCATGTGGATGGTTTGAACCACGATGAGGGCGAGTGGCTGACCACAACTCAGCCTGTCCTAGGATTGCACACACTTCCCACGCACACACAAATAGTGAGGGCAGCTCCAGACCCATTTCTATTTCCTGACTGTGGGTGTTGTACTGTTGCCCACCACTCTGAGTACTATTTCAATTCACAAGTGGGCCAAAGCAGCCTTTACAGCCAAAAAAAATCCCAAACAAAATAAATGGAATGAAACCCCAACCCCGCACTCCTGTCAGTGACTCGAAATCTGTTGCATAAATTAGGATATGAAATACCACAAGCAAGTTCTCCAAGTGCCTTCCCCTGAGACTGTGCCACTACAGGGCACCTATTCCCCTAGTCAAGGGATGCAAAGTGAGCAGCTCAGGCAATGAAATCCTGCAGTCTAAAAGAGCCACCAGGGCTCTCCCCAGCCACTCTGGTGTGTATCTCCACTGTGTGATGGCAGATGTACTGAAATCCACTCGTTCAGCCCATGCTGGAATCACAGGGATGGTTCTGAGGCTCTGCTCTGCATTTCACTGACCTTCCTCCCTCTGAGCTCAGTAGGGGCTGGCTTTCAAAGAGAGAACCACTGAGCCCAAAGGTACCCACACCACAGGCAGCACCAGAAAAACACCACTGGTATTCCAGTGATTCAATGGAAAACTCATTTTTGGTGCCTCACTGGAATGCAGAAAATCATCCTTTACAAAGCAAACAGAATGAATTGTAATAATTGAAAACAGCGTGAGCTCTCACTGTTAATTTGGGGAAAGGGATCTCGAAATCTGAACAGTTCCCATCTGAAGCAATGACAAAGAATTTACCAGCAATTTATAGAAATGCCAAGCCAACGTAATAGGGATTTAACTGAGCAGCAGATGGAAAGGAAAAGAGTTGTCTCTGCTTTTGCAGAACTGCTTAGCACAAATGAAGCCAGCAGGGTATCTGCTGAGTGACATCACACTTGGATAATAAATAGATCTTCCCTGGCAAAATTATGACCCAAAAACGTAACTCACTTTTGGAAAGTTTAGAAAACATATATAAACAGTATATTTAGTAATTCTTATTTCTCCTGTTTTCTGGAATACTAAGAAGAAACTGCCAAAAACTTATATTTGTACCTGCATACTGTGCTCTGGACACTCATCCTGGCAAATTTAAACACTTTGTTCCTCAGCTTTAAAAAAAATTACCTATATTGTACTTGTTTGTTGTTGTTTTGCTTCCTTTTGGGATGCTGAGAACTTAAATCACTACAAACAAGTGATTGTCCTTATCAAAACAGAAGACTTAACTTTGCTTGGAGGTTTCTGAAGCTTAATTTCTACTTTCTATACACTCATGATCACTGAAGTCATAAATATACTTCACCTCACTGCAGTCAATTATGGCAAAACTACGTGTCTGCATCTGCTTTACTCTAATCCTCAACATAAATGTGCTTAAGCATGGGAATTAACCTGCTGAACCATACTTAATTACATCCAGGGAAGAAAAAGACAGTGAAGAGCCTGTCCTGGAGACTGGATCCATATTCCACGCAAAGATCAGTCCAGCAGGAGGGCTCTGCTGGGCCCTGGGGCGGTTCCAGGGGGTTGTACAGGCTGTGATGCTGCAGGAGACAGCCAGGGCTGGCAGCCACAACAGAGCCTGTGCTGGGAACAGCTGAGGACACAGCTCCTTCCAGCCCAGATGTGCCAGACTGAAGCTGCTGCCAAGCTCCCTGTGCCTGCTCCTGCTCTCACAGCTCTGGCTCTGAGTGCCATCCTCCCTCACACGAGCAGGGGGGCTCCAGCCAGTTTCTGGAGGAGTCTCTCCAAACCCAGCCTGCTGCCTGGAATGGGGCAGGGAGCTTTCCAAAGCTGGGGAGCACAACTGGGCCTGCAGGGGTGAGCAGGGGGTGCAGGGCATCACTGGCAGGACATCATTGCTTCCAGAGGCACAGGGAGCTGCAGCCTGGCACAGCTGTCTGTGCCTATGGTGCCTTGAGAAGGCTGACCTAGAGCAGAGGCTGGACAGAGCTAAAGAATAAAGCAGGGATTTACTAAAAGGCCTCAATAGATCCACCTTGGGAAGCACAAGAGCCCAGCCAGGGCTGCACCCAAGATGAACCAAAATGGTCACAAAATGCACGGCCGGGCACGGGGTCTGTCACTGGGATCAGTTCTGCTCCATTTGCATCTTGGAGTCAATTGTCCAATTCCAGCTTTAGTCCATGCAGTCCCATCCCTTTCGTTTCACAGAATTCACATACAATCACTGGGTTGGAAGATACCTTCAAGATTATTGAGTACAACTCAGCCCCAATCTCTCAACCAAACCCTGGCACCCAGTGCCACATCCAGGCTTTGTTAAACACACCCAGGGATGGTGACTCCACCACCTCCCCAGGCAGCCATTACAGAGCTTTATCGCTCTTTCCATGAAAAACTTTTTCCCACTATCCAGCCTGTATTTCCCTTGGCACAGCTTGAGGCTGTGTGCTCTGGTTGTGTCAGTGCTGCTGGAGAAAGAGCCCAGCCCCAGCTGAGCACAGGCACCTTTCAGGAGCTGCAGAGAGTGATGGGGGCACCCCTGAGTCTCCTTTTCTCCAGGCTGAGCACTCCCAGCTCCCTTTTTCTCTCTCCAGCCCACGGTGTTTGTGCTCTTAGGCTGAGATTTGGATCATTTGTCCTTGGTGCCCAGCTGGAGCAGGAATTGTTTTGTCTCCCTGCTCTGTGCACAGAGCTCACCGTCCCCTAATGTGAAGCTCAGACCCACACACTAAAGCAGCACAGAATGTGAGAAATATGGAAGCTAAAACCTGAGGCATCACCTGTGCCTGCTGATGAGCTGGGAGCCAGCACAGCACAGCTGGATGAGGGCTGCAATCCCCATCCCTCTCCTCTCCCACCTCCCCCAACCTCTGCCCATTTCCACTGAGCCCATCCCTGTGAAAAACAGGCTGCAGTAAACCCAAGGCAAAGAATTGGTAAATGTTTTACTGGTCTTTTCACCTGGATTTTAATGATTTTACTGTCCTTACAATTTTAAAGTACTTTCCTGAGAATCCCTTGAATTATTCATCCATTGTGCAGGAAGGCCAGCCTAGAACACCACTAAATATTATGCAGGTGCTGAATGGGGAAGTGCTTTGTCTATTTGCTATTGTGTTATTTAAACAGAATTCTTATTAGCAACAAAACATGACCACCAGCAATAAAACACCTCTTTTTTGATATCTGAGGGTTCACAAAGTGTTTCAAAATGCACCACACTCAGTGTTGTGCTGGTAAAATTACACTTTGCCTCTCCACCTAACAAGCATTTCCATTAAACATAGCATTCTCAGCAAGATGTTTTCTCAATGGCGAATACTTTGATTGACAAAGGATTAAATTACTGCTGAGCCTTTCGTGATTTATGGCTCTTAACACCTGTTAGGTGTTAAATTTACCTTTTCACATCTCTGCTGTGCAAGATATCTGCTCCCACTTCATTAAGGTCCTGTGTTTTACACCAGTGATGACACTTCAACACAAAAACTGATGCCTTTTTGAATATAATACTGAGAGGCTTTTTAATAAATTTATCTTTAATGATTTCACTACCATTAAAAATAGGGTTTTTTAACTATTTTTTGCCTCACAGAATGGATTCAAAGAAGGAATTTTGGAAGAAAAGCAGTGCTGAATTTGGTGTTTTTCTTGTTGCCCCCTGCAATATGGCATGGTTAAAAAAAAAGACACTTTTTGCACTAACAAATTGTCTATAGACACTGTGTCTGAATAGCAATGGGCAAAATATATTGAATTCAGCATCTAAATTTCAAGAAAGGATTCTCTTAAGGGCTATGAATTACACCTAAAAGAGGTTCAATATATATGTGCAATCAAATATAGCATATAATTAAACAAAAAATATTTAATCATCACCCAAATTTTCTCTTAAAGAAATTTATTACAGTGCTGCAGTAGCACTGTTAAAAACCACTGAGACTATCAGAGCATCACAGTGTATTTGTACAGGCAAGAAGTGCTCAAATATTTTAATAAGGTGCTGTGCAGTAATAACTTCAGTGTGTTCCCAGATCACAGAATTAATTTACAGTCCTTTTGCAAAACTAAATGGATTTAATATAGTGATCATAAATTAACACTAGCAATGGATGTAAACAGCTATCTGAGAGAGATTTCCTTCAGTTCTGTACCTGTTTGTGGTGTGATAAACCAGACTTCAAGGTATTACAGCAGAGAGGCAATCTGTTTAATATGGGAAACAGACTTGGAGGCAGGAGGTGACCTGTTTGCAGAATTCTCCTAAATCCCAGGACAATTATTAGAGAAGCACTTCTATATAATCTTGACAAAGGCAGTGGAACGTGGCTCTGTGGTGATGTGACTTCTCGAGAAATCTTTTAATTAAACAAACGCAAAGGGAAAGGTTAAGTGAAAAATAAACAGCTCCTAAACAGGCATGATGAAAAGAGCTTAACCCACATCAAAGGGGCAGGAGATGGTTTCAGTATTAAATCAGACCTTGGGAGTTAATCTGGCCAGGAGGAGCCTCAGAGTCTTTTCTGAAGTGCACATCTGTGTGACTCAGCCAGTTCTTGCTCACAGCCAGCATATCCAGAGACTCCATAAAATACACATGCAAGTTTTCAACTCCACGTTAAACCACAACAACTTGCTTTCCATTCCCTTCTTTTGGAAACATTTTTAAGACAGCTGCAATCCACTGCTTCAAGATTCCAGACTGGAATCTTGCAACTGGAAAAACTGCACAAAACCTGCAGGAAGGCCAGACAAAATTCAGATTGGCTGGTTCTTTTTTGTGTGTGACTCCTCTGTACTCTTTGAATAGTAGTGAACCAAAACCACCTGGTCAATTTGCAGAGACAGGACATGACTCTGGTTCTGAGGATGAGGAGCTTTCCATCAGCTGCAAAAGAAACTGGCACCCACACTGCCCGGGTGAAAGCTGCTGCTCCACCAAGGCCTTTGGAAAATCACTCAAAAGGTGGTGGGAGAATCTATTCCTTCTATTGAGTCTACCCCATTTCTTCTTTCTCTATAAGAGAACATGCAAAATTAAATCCAGTGAAGAACTGTTGGAAAGACAATTTCTCAAAGACCTGAGAGCCTCATGCTCCTGACTGTGGTGACAGCCCCAACAACCATGCACCTGCAGTCAGTGTTTCCTGCTATTGCCACCAGTTCTGAGTGGTGTGCCTGTCATTTTGTATAATTCAGTGCCTCATCCTCCCAAGATCCATACCATCACTTCCTTAAATCCTACTGGGAACACACTCTGCATTTTCAAATGTGAGAAACCTTAATTGGAAACACCAAATGTGCCTTTTTACATCTCATCCTGGTAGACAAGAGACCAAGCAGATTCCAAGTTGGATATGTGCACCAGAATTAAGATTTAAAGGAAATTTATGTGCTTCAACCTGCCAGAGCAACACTCAGAATTCCCATCTACTCCCTTCAAGCAAGTACATTTTCACCAGTAATATTTCAGGTGTTACAGATGTGATTTTCTGGTGAGACCAGACCTAAGTTAGAGCAAGTCTTCCTTTGTTTGGCTTTTACCTCAGCAACATTTGTCTTCTACATTACCATTTTTCATAAACTAGAGAAGGGGATTCTCTCTCCTCCTGGCCCAGCACATTTGTTTCATGTTCTCCTGGTCCAAGTACAGGCACCTAAAGCACTTTACATCCTGCTGGGGAGCTCATTTGCTCCCTTTTCTATCCAACAAAACCCTTTTTCACCTTCAACCTCTCTCCTGGCCACCATTTCCAGGTGGTTGTGTTGCAGTTTGACTGATCCCTTGCTGTGGATCAGTATATTAACCCAGAATTATGATTTTTCTGGAGGAGGAAATGGGGCTGGGATTGTTTTTCCTGGGGTTGACTCAGCTCAGTGAGTGGTCAGCAAAGCACCAGATTCCAGATGGACACAAGTGACCATGCAGCTTTGACAGTGACAAACAGACAACCCTGGCTTTAGCTGAAGATGAATATTTAGATATTTCTGTTGCTCTCTAATGGGTAACATTGGGTTCTTCTCATTTTTCAAGGTTTTTATATCAGCTTTCCAGGTTTCTTCATTATCTGAACACCTTTATTTGATACCTAAAGTCTCTAGTTCCAAACCCAATGATGAATTATGAATAATACTGGTTAAATTTATAATACATCCAAAATCAGATAAAAGATGTAAAAAGAAACAATAATTAGTTTTATCACCTGTTTTTTCTGCGAGGCAAAGAATTTATCAAGCGAAGATCAAAAAAACAGTCCTCTTAAAAAAATAAATATTGTTCTTAAAAGAGATATTGATTTGGCATATCTTCAAACAGTATAAACCAGGAAATAATACTGCTAATGAAAACATCTAAACAGCCTAAGGTACTTGACCTTTCCCAAAGCTCACTATAAATAGCTTCCAATACTGAGGCTTGCGCTCTGCAACTGCAGCAGATTGATAAGGAACAACAGCAATGCAGAGGGAGCAAAACAGGTTATGAAACACTGTCCCCTGTTTCAGATAGCACAATATAAACCACTCCTGTTAATGCACTGAGGATGCCAAGGTTATGTGGCTGAATTCAGTCCTGTGATGAACGAGTGCAAAGGATGTCAGAAATGTGCTGGGATAAACAAAGAGCAGAAAAAACTCTTGTTTCTGCAAGAGAAAGTGGCATTTGTTTTGAAATAGTCTGGGTTTTTTTGATAATTCCCTAAAGAGCCTGGGAGCCTGTGCTTTAGGCAGCACCTTCAGTAACACAAAGCTCAGCCCAAGCAAACAAGGCCAGTTGGCAAGGAGAGATACAATTAAAAAAATTAATGATAAAAAAAACATATGGGGTAGAATGATGTTTTTGGAATTATACTCTCTCCAAACACACTGTTCCATATTGCTCTGAAGCAATCTTTTCCATAATAAACCCACCTTCAGAATGAAGATATTTCTTCTGATTGGAAAAATCCCACATAATTCATAATTCCACATCAAGAGCAGTATAGCAAGCAGTTTTGTTTCTTAAAGGTAACTACTTTCTCTCTTTTGGTTTAAAAAGTATCCAAAAAGCATGGCATAAATAAAGAGGTAAGCCCTATTTATCCAGGGTAAAACCCTTCCACAGCATTTCAGGATTCCTAATATTGCCCCAAGAATTAACTTCTAAGAATTAAACAAGTTGGGCCTTTCAAAATATTGACCTAGTCACCAATGTTTTCCTTTTTCAGAATTCATTAGACACTGACATGGCTCATTTAGAAACCAAAGTACCTGATCTATTCAGTATCCTGTGAACATTCCCTGCCAGCCTGGGGCTGGGCATTTCTTAGCTCCATAATTCCATTACAAAATGTTTCCAGTGTAGTTGTGATGTCTTTGCATATGAAGATCAGCATCTTACGCAGATAATAGAATCTGAATGCTAATTTGTCCTAAAAACAACCACTAGAACAAGAATCATCAGGCCTTGCTGGAGTATTAACTGTGTTAAAACCAGCATTGTTCCTTTACACGTTTTTAAATGCCAATAAACTACCTTAGTCCCCACAGGTCTGTCATAATTCATGCATGAGATTATCTCATTTTACTACTCTGGAATATGTTCTGAATACAATTCTTGTTTCATTTCTTCTGGGAAAAGGGAGAGGTTACTACTTCAAACTGCTTCATCTGAAAAATTTCATAATTAACTCAATGTTAATTCTGTGCTACAACACAAACATAATCACGTTATTAAATTAATATTTAATTATAAAATAATCACTGTGCAATATAAAGGGTAAAAACAAATTACAGAATGATTACAGGGCAATTAAATATTTATCATTGAAACATCTGAGTGACAATTTGTGACCATAATGTGCCGAGAATTTTGTCCACAGCAAACTGCTGTGAACCACAGTGAGTCTCTTTCCTTATCTTTTACACTCAGATTAATAAACCAGGCTTTATCATCTCTGTGTGAGAGTAACCATCGGTTTTTACTCAGCTGTATTATCCTCTGTGAGTAAATACAGAACTATTACTCCAGAATTGTGCTGCTCACTCAAAAGGAGTAACTAAGCTACTTTTTATAACTGTTAATTAAGAATATCATGGAGTACAAATGTTTTCTTTTCCTCATATAAGTTTGTAAAAAAATAAAGAGAAAAAAAAGGCCTGAAAACTTCTGAGGTTTAATGAAGGGAATGAGACAAGAACTCCTCCATGATCAGGGATTACTGTCACCATCATATTTTCTGAAAAATCCCCTTGCCCAGGGTTTTTCTCCTGGGAAAGCCGAGAAGCCTCAGAGAAAAAGGAAAACAATTCTTATCTCATTTGCTTCTCCTGTGTTGTGCTCATGTGCAATGTGTTTGGAGATTGTTTACCCACAGGTGATTGTTCCATTGCATTCTGCTGTGAGTTGTTTTCACTCTTTGGCCAATCAGGGCCAATCTGTGTCAGGACTCTGGAAAGAGTCACGAGTTTTCATTATTGTCTTTAAGCCTTCTGTAAGTATCCTTTCTGCATTCTTTACTATAGTATAGTATTGTTTAATATAATATAGCATCATAAAGTAATAAATTAGCCTTCTGAGAACATGGAGTCAGATTCATCACTCCTTCCTCCATCTGGGGGCAATGTAAATACAAGTTACTACCACACCTAAAACCTCCTGGGTTCAGCCTAACCCACTTCAGATATTCTAAATTTGAGTGAACAGCAGCTGCACAGACACACTCCCAGCTGCCCTGGCAGGATAAATCTCCATCCTCACCAAGGCCAGGCACAAACATTTCCATGCACAGAGCCCTTCCCTCCCTGAAACACTAGGCTCAGACACCAGCAGGGCTGCAATTCTCTGTGCCTCACCCAGAGAATCAACATTAAAGTTTTCACAGGCAAGTTTCCTCCCAGGAGCTGCTTCTTGTCGAGACAAAGAGAGAAGCAAACATGAGAAGAAAGCGAGCGTGTTACTTCACTGCTAAAAACAGCTCCCCTTGAAATTTCACTGAGTGATGATCTAAAAGAAAGCCATGATCCTTGGGGTTGGGATCTGAAGGTTAATCCTGAGCAGAGTCTGCACTCTCTGTATGACTGGAAAATAAAAATGCCCCAGAAAAAGAGATGCTAAATTTACCATAGGTGTAATACATGATCCTAAGAATAAAGGTAAAAGTATTTCTGCCACTGCCATGCAATGAATGACTCGTTCTGTGCCTGAAAATTCTCTTTTTTTTTATGCAAGCACTGGTGATGGCACAGAGGAGATGTCACTAATCTACTTTGTTTTCCAAATCTAGTGACAAAGATAAATATTCCCAGAGAATTTCTGCTGTGAGGCTCTCCAGAAGAAGGCTCTCTCTTTGCTTTGCCTATTCTCCCTTTCTTTTTTTTAGCACCAAATCTAATTTACTTGGGAAATTGTGGAAAATTATCAAAACAGCTCCGATTTCACCCCTACTGAATAGCAAAAATCCAATTCTTTTACAGCATTTAAGTTTCCAAATTGAGAATCTTTGTATTCCTATATGACATTTTACTGTGAGACTGTAAATGAACACAAGGATGCCCAGAAAAAAGAAAAAATCATCCCTGGGAAAGGTAAACTTCTTCAAAGAACTCTCCACAGCAGGTTATCAATGGACTCTAATGGAACTTCCTAGGAAGAGCAGTTGTGAGTGAATTGCTGAAGGAACTAATTACTGCAGGGTAAAATGACAGCACACAGTGCTGAAGGGGTCTGAAGTTCCTGACACAGTTGGCCTGCTTGTTACTTAAATGAAAGAGCTGGATAGGAAACTTCACATCAGTAAGGAGGACAAAGAGGTGAAAAAGTATTTTCTTGAGATGAAACAGAAGGTAACAATGTAAATCAAGGAATTAAAATCAAGCCTGGGCTAACTGCAAGTCAAAATATAGTTTGACTGGACTAGAAGAGTTCCTTCTAACATAGCTATCAAAAAATTCCATGGGAATGAAATTTTAACTGAACTAATTGAACACCACAAAACTTTTCTGCAGAGATTCTTAGAAAGAAAGAAAAGATTCTTATCTACATGTAAATATTGCTGACAGCAATAAGTTTAAGATGCCTCCACTATAAATTCATACCTTATCATTAATACCATCAATAAGACTGACAAAGCAAAGAAATCAAGTAACAGGTTGAAAATATTAATTGGAAATAACTTCAATAGCAAAAGTAATTTTCCTGCCACTATCTCTGCTTAGCCAAAAATGAGTAGAGCTGAGGAAGGAATACCTGATGTACACTAAGGAAAGCTTAAAAACTTGCAATCTGAAAAATAACATGGACAAAGATAAAAGCCAGGCCTCCATATGTAAGCTAAACATGTTTAGTATTTTATTAAAAATGTTGTTAGAATTTTTTTTGTTATGGTGAGAGTGTTTAATTAGAGAAAAGAAGAAGGATGGGTCTTTGTAGGGTATGGGATTCCAGAAGACATCACAATCCATTGACCCTGCCCAGAGGGGAGCCCTTCCAGACTTGTTCTGCAATCCTGGATTGACCATAAACTCATCCCTTACCCGGTTAACTCCACCAGGATTAATCATTTATTCAGACACCTTTGCACCACTTGGGCATTAAACATCTTTTGCTTATGCCAGCACAAACCTACAGCAATCTTGCTTTACATCAGCATGAGACAGAATGCAGAATTTAACACCAATTACAGACTGGCTCTTCCTTTAGCTGTTGCCAAATAGCAAGGAATTATTTGTTGCTTCCTAGGTACCTTGGTGATTAATGAAGTTTAAGAAGGGCACCTTCACTAATAATATGTGCCTCACATTGATCATGTTTCCAGCAATCATTAGTATTCATTAACAGCAGTCAACTTCTTAATTCCTTTTTGCTTAAGTCCAAATTATTGCAAGTTATTTACAACACCCTGTAGGAAAGAACAAAGCTCTCACAAAATCTTAATGGCTTATTCCCAGATCCTCATATACCAGCACTTCTGGGAAATACATGCACACTGCAAAAATATCCTGGCTGATAGTCCAGAGAATTAACTGCACATAAAACTCTCTGTCCAGAGTAAGCAGAAGATAAACTTGCATCAGGAACATGGCAGAAATACAAGATACAGGAAGGTAAAATAACTCACTTGCTCAGATCTGATTGTCTTCTATAAATCCAGCACTGCAGGCTTCTCCTTCTCCAGGTGGTCTGGTGCAGTTTTAGGATAATTATAGCATCAAACTATCCTACAATTTGTCTGCACAATCTCACCAGAAAGCTCCCAGGCCAGCTCCATACAAGGAGCTCTCCCAGTGTGCCTATCAATTTACTTCTTGCTTCTTACAAACCAAACCTATTTTAGAATAATGGAATCACAGAAGATGCTGAGATGGAAGGGACCCATCAGGATCATCCAGTGCAGCTCCTGTCCCTGCCCAGACCCCCCAGAAATCCCCTCTGTGCATCCCTTGGGGCTGTGCCCATTCCCTGGGCAGTGCCAGCACCTCTGGGGATTTCCCTGATCTCCAGCCTGACTCTGGTCCAGGGAGCAGAAATCAATTCCTGCCCCTCTGCTTCCCCTTTACATTCCTTTAATTGGGAATTAAAAATATTTTTGCCCAAGCTGAGTATCTCTTGCCTGTGACAGTGATTGGTAAAGATTTTCCCTCTCTATCTCACCCCAAAACTTTCTCATTCCAGTTTTTCCCCCCATCCAGCTGAGGAGCAGGGGGTGAACAAGAAGCCAGGTGAGCAATTGTTGGAATCTGTGTCTGCCCAAAGATTTCCAGCATTTCTTGTTCACAATGGTGCCATCCTATTATTTCAGAGCCTACTTTGAGATATTCCTAAATCTCCACTTCACAATCTGTGTATAAAAAGTACTCCAAATAATATCCAGGCATCCTTCTTATCACTTTCCTCTTTTGATTTAAATATTCAAATATTACAAGGCAAAGCATCAGAACTCTAAGATTTATGAATACATCACCCATCTGGCAATGGTCTGAGGTTCCTAGCTGCAGTAAATGAGTAAATCTGAAATTATAATTCCTTCAAAGACCGTCAGGATGACATAAATTTGCTAAAATCTGTAACATTTTTGTGAAATGCACTAGAAACATTGCATGCCTCAAGATGCAATGCGCATATACCCCTATCAGGAGTTCAAATATTGGAAAACAAGTGAAATCTATGATAATTTTTCCACTGAGGGACATAAGAAAAATATAATGCCATAAACACAGAGACTGCTTTTTGGAGAGTTACTTTCTAATTCCTCTATTGGATTGAAATAAAATGGAAATATTGTGGTTCACAACAGTAAAACACAAATGTACAAGAAAAAACACAGACCTCAGCTCAGGAGAAATCTGTTGAAGAAGAAACAGTTGATTGCATTTGAAAATATCAGAGATTTCTGCTGGTGTGTCATTCAGAAGAGATTGTTTCTTTCTTCCTCAGGTGAACTTCCTGTGCAATAGGAGAAATACAATAAAAGTATTGTCAAAACTTTAAAAACCTGTCTGCCAACACTTGCATTCTCTTGCCATTTGTGGTCTTGCATTTCTGGTGCCTCATTGGGCATTCTGGAGGGATCTCATTGATGTTCAGGCCTGCCCAGCCAGCCCCCAGTCCACTCACGGCCCCAGAGGTCTGTGATGTGCTGGAATCCTCCAGCCAAGGAATTCATTGTCTCTCCCACTCCAGGCTCTCTTCCCTCCTTTCACATCAGAGATCACCACAGGAATGAGGAGAGCAAGGTTTGGATGTGGGCTGTGGCAGGAAAGGCTGAAAACTCTTCCACACTGTGGAGATCAGCCCTGCTAATGATGCCTCGTGAAGGCTGCCCTAGAGCAGAGGCTGGACAGAGCTACAGAATAAAGCAGGGATTTACTAAAAGGCCTCAATGGATCCACCTTGGGCAGCACAAGAGCCCAGCCAGGGCTGCACCCAAGATGAACCAAAATGGTCCCAAAATGCACAACCGGGCATGGGGTTTGTCACTGTGATCAGTTCTGCTCCATTTGCACCTTGCAGTTCATTGTCCCATTCCAGCTTTAGCCCAGGCAGTCCCACCCTGCTTGTTTTTCTCTCTCCAGCCCACGGTGTTTGTGCTCTTGGGCTGAGATTTGGGTCATTTGTCCCTGGTGCCCAGCTGGAGCAGGAATTGTTTTGTCTCCATACTCTGTGCACAGAGCTCATCATCCCCTAATGTGAAACTCAGACCCACACACTAAAGCAGCACAGAACCTGTAAAATATAAAAGCTAAAACCTGAGGCATCACTAACACTGTCCCGAGTACTTTCTGCATCAATAAGGAGGCCAGTAACTCCAAAGCTGATCCCTCTCCTGGGTCCAAGAAATGTCCTGTGCTGGAATATTTCTGATGTAGAAATTTGATTTTGATGAATAGCTCTGTGACATAAAAAGAAATAACTGACATCATCTTCCTAAGGAGCTAATTTGAAAGCCTGGCAGCTATAAACACACCTCCAAGCAGCAGCTATTAATGAATGGCTCTTCCTCTCAACTTTTCAGGTCTGAGAAAAGAATAAGGGACTTCAAACTTGTCCATATGAATGATTATGGAGATATTTGTCATGCACAGGCCCAGCTGCATGTATGGGTTAGCTGTGGATTCACCTCTGTGGGTTGGTATCCAAAAACCAAAGCAGAGCTTCAGCAGTGAAAAACCTGACCCAGGCACATGGTTAAGCAGCTTAGACATTCCTTTTCCACTGGATTTCTTTGTAGCAAAGAAACAGCTAAATAAATAATAAAGCAGATTTTAGAGAAAGGCTTGAAAAATTAATGGAAATCTGCATGATCAAGCCTGGAAGAGCTCAATGTGAAGCTGGCTGCAGAGCTCTGATCAAATCAGAATAGTCAGGGAACAGTTTCACAGCAATGCAGACATCTCTGGGAATACTTTTATAGTGACACCACCTCAGCACAGTTTATTAGACTTGTTAAGACATATTATAATAATATCTGACAAATAAGTAAGTTTGGATCTGTTCCAAAATGAATCTATGTACCATTATAGCATATTCACATGCTGATTTAAAAATATGGAATTATGCAATAGACAAAATTACCATAAAGGTAAAGGAGCAAAATAAACCAAGCAGTAAAATAAATTGATTTTCAGGTGATGTAGCTCTTACACTTCCTCCGAACTCTAACAATACAAAACAACTCATGATGAAAGGAAAGAGATGAGCAATTCCATTCCACTTGTCCCATTCCTGAGCTCCAAAACCTGGAGCAAATGAAGGGATGGGAATTTCTAGAAGGGAGCTTTATTCTAATACTTAAACATACAAAATAAAAACAAGGACTATTTAGTGCTGATATTGGGGAACTCCAGGCAGCACTGAGCAGTAAAACTCCATGGCTGCTCTTTATTCAACATCCTGTTTTTTTCTGGCTCAAACTTTAGCCAACTCCGCTGGCATTTCCTACACTGGGTCTCTCTCTCTCTCTGGTTGAGCTTTTCTTTCTCATTTTTGATACTTTCCTCCTGCTCAGCCATTTCTGAGACTGGCAGTGGGAGAGAGGAATTTTGCACATGCAAAACAGTTCCCAGACTTTTTTGTTTTGAAGCCTGCTAGCATTTCCACACTTCCCACACATGTAAGCAGGAGCTCAAAGAATAACAAGAGGAAGAATCTGTTCTCAGTGACTGAACTGAAGCCTCTCACAGCTCAAACTGTTGGATTTTGCTGACCAAACTTTACCAGCATTGTGTCTCCGGAGGAAAGTGGATATTCAATTCATGTCCCAATGCCCTGGGCTCACTGAGCACCTCCTGCTCTTTGGTAGTGGGGAAGGGTTTAATGATAATTGCTGTTGCAAGACAAAGTCAGGTGTTGGCATAAAAAGCTGAGATCTTTTGTCTCCTTGCACTCTGCTGGCATTCTGACACCACTGAATCACAAGCTAAAGAAAGAAAGAAAAGGAGCAATCTGAAGGTGCAAAGAATGTGCCAAAAAGCTGACTTGTTAAAGAAGAAGAGGTTGAGATAAGCAAAAAAAACCAAAAAAACAACCCAATCCCAAACAAACCAGGGTTAGTTGGTATTTCTGAAGGATAAAGAGCTGGGAGGCAGAAATGAGAAAGCAAGTTCAGTTTTTGTAGTCAGTCCCTTCTTGGTGGGGAGCAAGGTGTAATCATAATGTACCTGCAAGAAGGGGCCAAATGCCAAGTATTTCTCAGCTTTTAGAGTGATGCACAGTGAAGTGTCACTTTTATTTTGTATATATTTGGTGGAACATATACGTGCTGAGAGCAAGTTCAAAAATGAAATTTCAGTTTCTCAGAAATTTTTTATTTTCAAGAAAAATAACACTGAATCAGGACAATGAGCCAAAAACTTGGGAGTGTGTACTTATTGTCAAATATGACATTTCTAGAATTAAATATCCACTTCAAAGTACCAAACTACTTGCTAAAAATCAGAGCAGGACATCCAAGCATATTTGGCTGTTCTAGACAGATACGGATAAAATATATGGATATGGATAAAATATCTGTCATTTCCATGGCTACTCACCATTGACTAACACAGGAGATTTTTATTCTGACTGTGGAACTCAATTTCAGTCTGCACCTGCCACAACTCCCATCACAGCTCATTAGGGATCCCCCACAGTCAGGAAATCTGGAGAGCAGATGCCAAACAAGTTGGCCTGCCTGGGGATCTAGTCTAGAAGCCATGGATTATGAAATCACATGGCAAGTGGTTCCAAATACATGACCTAAGAAGTGTTGGGTGCTTGGCAACCCATCTGTATTCATCTAGAGCCAGATGAGCAATTTAAGAGAAAATGAAGTTTCATTATGAGCTCATAAAAATGGAAACCACTAACATGAAATGCTTCCAATCAGATAATATGAAAAATGGAACAAGTGAAAAAGTCACAAAAATGCAAGACCTATTGCTACTACAACAATCTGGTAAATAAATTCCAAAAAAAAAAAAAAAAATCTCATTTTCATGTTCTCCTCCATCTCTAGGTCATATCCTCATAAATTCCTGAAAACTCTCACCAAAGGAATACAAAGAGCAGTTTCCTCCTGTGGGAAAACACTCAATATTGTAATGGCAGCACTTACTACAATTTATTGTTTGCTGCCAAGCTCCACACTGCACACAGGGCACACTGCTGCAATGCATATAGCATCAGCGCTCCAGTTTTTAAAATCATACAAAAAGGGGATATTTATTGAGAAGAAAGCCTGACCCTCTACAAAGCACTGCTGTTGGAGATGATAAGAGGAAATCACATGATATATTTCACACTAGGACCTAGGAGAAAATGCTTCCAATCAAATGCACTTTCTGGATGAAGGAGAACACGCAGAGCAAAGGCACACAGAGAACCTGTGACAACAGGGTACAATTACAGTTACAACTGATCCAAACGCTGCTCTCCAAAAGCAAATGGTTTTTCAGAATTTCTTTGGGACCTCTGTGGCAATTTAAGGCGGCTTCTTTAATGGAGGAACTCTTACAACAATGGGAAAAACTCTGTGCCATAAAATTGAAAAACGTTTACTTCTCCTCTCCCATACAGCACACAAGCATTTTGATTACCACTCCACACTAAAAGGATGTTTCAATTTAAAGCTCTTCAAGGGGCTGCCAGAAATGCTCCTCTCAATGATAAGTCCATTTTACAAGACAAGTGGGAGAGCATTGCCTTCCTAAGGGCCAGGAAAGTGTATTATTGTGTTATTTACAGCCAAGTGACAAAACAAAGAGAAATGTGGAAGATATCAAAGAGAATCCAAGACCAAAAGCATTAACACATAGTTTGAAAAAACACACAATTATTTGGGTTTTTTCTGTCCCCCATCCCATTGGTCTTCATAGACTCTGAAGTTTAAAAGTGATGGAAAACCTTCTGAGGGAAAACTCAGAGCTGTGGTCAGCAGGTTAACCAGGTGGTGACTTGGTTCTACAGGTTGAACAATCCTACCTCATAAATAGGAAAAACTATTTGAGGATGGGATGCCCATGGCAGCCCTGGCTGCAAAGATCACACAATGGAGCTTCAGATCCTGAGAAAAATGAGCAGAAATAACCCAGCTGGGTTAGAGCTCTGAACTTCAGCAAAGGAGATTTTACCCTGCTCAAGGATCCTCGGGGAACATCACAATATGAGAATGTCCTAAAGTGCAAAGAGGGGCAGGAAAGAGGCAGGGCCTGGCAGGGGGAAGCGTTTCAATCAAGGAAGGTCAAACCACAAAGTGCTTTAGCAAATATCATGGACATTTCCAAGCCTGCCCAGAGAGTTTTTCTATGCACTGGGAGACCATTCCCTACCCCTCTGAACCATTCCAGCAGCCACACGAGCTGCCCAATGCACAGACCCTGAGCTATCTGCTTGGAAAAGCACCACTGCACATGAGGACAAGAGCAGGTGATAGACAGAGGCCTTCTAAAATAAATCATTTTATTCAAACTCAAGATATTTTGGAAAATAAAAACAACGAAGCACAGGATTATTTAGGTTCTCTGTAATAAGATCACATGTGCACGAATGAGTATTGCTTTAATGTTTCTTGTGCTGCATGTACACTATGATAAACACAAAGTACAGACATACTGCAGTTGAGTGAGGATAAAAACAAACAGTAATCTGTTAATAAAAACACATTTCTTGGTACAAAATTTTAAATAAGAATGCACTTTATCAAAAAATATTTTCCTTTGTCAAATATCCTGTGCAATGATTACTATTGCATTTCTAACAATCTGCCACTGGCAGATTACAAGCCTAATACTGTATAAAAATAAAAAAAAATCCTATTTCACTAATATTTTTTTAAACACTGGTTTCCTATCCCTGAAGGTATTTAAAAGCCATAGAAGATGTGGCAATCAGGGACATGGTTTTGTGGTGGGTCTAGCAGTGCTGGCTTAATTGTTGGACTCAATCTTAAAGGTCTTTTCCTACCTGAAAGATTCCGTAATGTTGTAATTCTATGATTATGGCTCCCTCATTCAAAAATGCCCCTAGATTATTCCAACATCTTCACTGCAAATTGGATCAGACTCAAAGGTCAAGAATGGTACCAGAAGAGTGACTAATCCTCAGCACAAGTGATGAAAAAACCTTTATAATTTAGTCCCTGTGAGTGCATTTACCTCCCTTTCTCCAGGCCTTGTGGTGGCTGAACTCCTTTAAGGGCTGAGGAGAGGCAGAATTTAGCTGCAAACAGAACTAACAATTGTCTGAGGTGTTTGGTGAGTATTCACCAAACCAATACCAAATATTTTCCTGCAGGAAAGCTGTGTCAGTCCATCAGGAGTTGAAGTTTGATAGAGTTTATTTTTCCCTATTTTGCTGCCACCTGAGTGCCAATTTCCAGCCAGGTGAGGCCTCTGTCACTGTCACAGGTGCCATCAACCCTCACATCAATCACAAACCCTCCTTCTCAGGGGGCCCTGGCTCTGGAACAAGCAGCTGTCAACTGCCAATTATTTCATCTTTTGTGCCCATTTCCCTCTGGGACACACACAGTGTCCATGCTGGGGGTGAGTAAGCTGCAAGTGTCTTAATTCTTCTGATGCATATTCTGCCCAAGGAATTTAATTACAGGGAGGAGTCCTTGGAACGGGTTACACTTGGAAGCAGCACTACACAAGAGAGACGAGAAATAAAAATAGATGGTAAGGGTGGTAACAGAAAGAGAGACATGATGCATACCTTTTGTTTAAAAATTGCAAAGGTCTATCATGGCAAATAACCATCTGTTTTTGTAAAGGAACCAGAAGAACCAACCAAGAATCAACTACTTGCAAAAAGTGCAAGGAATTCTTGCACCAGGTCAAGGATGGCATCAGCTTCAGAGAAAGGAGCAGAATCCTTAGGAAAGGAACTGAGGCCAAGAGAGAAAACTGTGGCCTCAGTCAAACATGGCATTTAAGCATCAATCGAGTTTTAACAAACTCTCCAACCCTGGTGATGTAAAAATATGTAAAAATGGACAAAGGGCAGGTTTTAGATGACCACAGTGACATTATTCACTTCTTTAGAAATGCTCTGGATAGAGATATGTGCAAGCAGAGCACAGTACTCAGACGATATGGAAATTTTTTTGAAGTATGAGCTTATGTTTTAGAAACCCTGACAATTATAACTCTGTTAATTAAGGTCTGCTTATTTAATCATGGTAGCTTGTAACAGTAATAGCAGTATTAAAAAAAAAAAAAAAAGAAAAGAAAAAGGACTGGCAAGTCCTATCAAAATCATCACAAGCTCCATGTTAATCTTAGCACCCCTGTTTTCCAAGCTGTTAACAAAGTTCACAAGAATGGTTTGGGGAGCACACAGTGCAGATTTCTATTGAAAAGATCCATCTCAGCCATCAGGGGAAAGTATCATAACCTAGTATCAAAGAAATGAAGGCAGAGTTGGACTTTAAAGCTTGAGCCCTTTGCTCAAGTTTCATATTCATGATTGCATTCAGCTACAAGTACCAACATACTCTGTTGGTTACAAAGCTACAGTTTCTCTACAGGAAAAAGAAAATGCTAAATTAATTAACTCCAGCCATTTAATTGTTAATGATTCAATAACTAATAATTAATAATTATAATTAATTAGTTATTTAATTATTTAATTAACTCTAACATGCTTCTTCATAGGACTTATCTTTTGAAGTAAGAAGTTCCAAAAATGTTGAGAAAATTTCAAGAGAAACAAGTGGGACAAAAACGAAAGTCTGTTAGATCACCCACTAACACAATGTGTGGATTTTGGTAATTTCATATCTCAAGGAGAGTTTCAGGCACTTGCTTAGAGGAAATGTGCATTTAGGCACTCTTCAGAACAAGGACCTATGCTGGCTTTGCTCTGCGAATTGTGGAATGGTTTGGGTTGGAAGAGACATTAAAGATCATGTTGTTCAGCCCCTGCCATGGGCAGGAACACCTTCCTCCATCCCAGGCTGCTCCAAGCTCCATCCAACTTGGGCATCTGCAGGGATGGGTCACACTGAGCTCACCCCAAAACCCCAGCTGTGCCAGCCTTTCCTCCCAGCAGGGCTGTTCCATCCCTCTGCTCACCCTGGAGCCTCCTCTGGGCTCATTCAGAGCTCACCCATTTTGGAAAAGCACAACAGCAAAAGCATCTCCCCCTGAATCCATCAAAGAGCTCCTCTTGTAGAGCTTTTTTCAGGGGTTGTGCATGTGAAGTGCAGCATGTACAGCACTGCTGATAAGTGTTGGCACAGCAGGCAGCCCATAATAAGCCAGAGAGACAGTAAAGCATTGCAGCAATTCAGCACAAAGAGTTCTGGCCATAAAGTCATCTGTCTACACAAATCTAGGAAAAGCAGGAAAAACGACATCTTCACTGAGGCAAATAATGTTCCAAACATACCAAGGCATGTAAATCATTGCAGGAGAGCACATGTTCATCTTCATGAGCAGACTGGGTGCTGACAGGTAGATCATTCACTGCACTGGCAGGCTTGGTAGAACTTCTATTTTCTCTGACTCGACTTCCCAGCACTCTGCTTACTTCATACATTTCAGTTGGAGGGAATAAAATAATCCAGCAACAATAACTGTTGCCACAGAGATTATTTGGGAATTACATACTCAACACTATTTTTCTTTTTTCTCACATTAAGCAGACTAAAACTTGCAGGAAGAGCTTTTCATATCCTCACCAACTTGGGGATAAATGTCAATTAAGTCCAAAGCAGTTCATACTAAAGAAAAATCTTTCAGAGATGGGTACCAAACCAACAGAGTTCAGAAAAGAGATCTTTATCTCACTGTGGCCAGATCTCTGAAAAATATAAAAATGTAACCCATACAATTATTACATTATATTCAGGAATTCTCCTTGATTTAAATTCATGGAAGAATGGCATCTCATACTGCAGCCAGTCTGGGCACAGAGCTCAGAGAAGGGGAATAAGAAGATTAGAGAAGACAACACCATAGAAGGACTGGCTAGAACAGTGTGAGAACGAGGCATTAGAATACTACAGAGATTTATAAAATCCTGAGAAATTGTGAGGAAAATAAATGTGGGGTAATACATTTTTTCACAGTACAAGAACTGAGAAACCATCAATGAAAGTATTAGGTAGCATATTAAAAGTCCAAAAAGGAAAGTAATGCTTAAACTTCTAACACAATCCATAGTTACATTGTGAAATTCATTCCCACAAGATGTGGTGGAACACAAGAATAATTTTTAAAATCTGAGCTATAATTTCTGGAAGATTCTTCACAAGTCACAATCAAATGCAATGAAGGCTTTTCAAGGCATTTCCAGCTCAATAAATCTGCTCCATTGTTGGCCAAGAGCTCAAATAATAAAGAGGAAAGGGTCACTCTGCTCCTCTGACATTTTCAATCCTTTTTCCTGGAAACACTTAGTGAAAACTCTGCAGCTTCAGGTATTAGGAATAAGATACACTGTATGACAGCTCTCAAATTCCTATTATCCCCTTAGGAATCCTGAAGGAAATCACAATCAGAGTGCACTTTATTAAAGGGCTCTTCCTTGCATAGGTGACGTTAGGCTGCATCATGCATAACAACATTAGTTTCTAACAAGAGCACACAAATATGACTAATTGATAAGATACAGACATTGTTATTAAGTCCTTTCTCAAACCAGCACCAAAGTTTCACTAAACTCACAGAAAACTAAAGTTCTCCAAATCCTGCTCAAACCATGAGCTATGTATTTTGTATTCTGGACAATATAATTGTTTGTATTGATTCTTGATTCATTCTCTAATTGGTATCGCTAGGATTTTGTGTTTTGTCCCAGTTCTTACATTTTATGCAACCTATTTTACTTGTTAATTGAAAACCAGAAATGTGTTCCTCAGGAGCTGGATGCCATTTTTTTTCCTACTTGCCATGCTAATCTTCATAATGGCTTTACCAAAAATCATAGATGGATAGTTTGAGTTAAAATTTTATTAATTACTACTAATGCCACATGATCTGAGTATTTCCTAACTATGTATAAAACTGATCCTTTAAAGATTAAAATTCTATTTTCCATACATTTCTATCAAGTCTTTTAACAGAGCTCTGCACTGGTATTTTAATGTTCACTTACTTTGAAAACAAAGTGTTTTCATCCTGCAGATATCTCATTATTTGTCAATCTTGACAATTTCTTTGTTCTGCTCTCTCATAAACCACTTTCCTTGGGAATCCCTGAGGAATGTCTGTTTATCCTAGGGAATACCTCCTTCCTATCTGTAGATGTAATTGAGGAATCTTCTTTTCACCTAAAAAGCACCCATCAAACCCTCAAACAACAAACAAACAAATCAACCCCACGCCCCCACATCTTTCAGATCATTGTGCTGTGCAAAAGGAAGCACCTTTAAATATTTTAGGAATGTGGTGAAAAACACAGTGAAGAACATGCAGCTCCTGTAAGCACCTAGGAGACTAAAATATGCTGACAAAAACCAAAAAACATGGTATGCTTCAGTCACCACAAAAATGATGAATGAACTTTTCTACTGATTGGCAACAAAAGTCCTCAGGGCTCTAAAAGAGGTTCGTTGTATAAAGAAATGTGGTAACTCTCCAAGAGCAACAGAAAAGTTTAAATTCAAAATTATGTACAGCATTTTACTTCCTAATCAAATGCTTGCCAAATTATGGATTTGATAAAGTGCACACAGCCACAAATAACACTTGTAATGAATGTTACCTGTCAATAGCTGGTCACTTATTTCTCCAAAATCAAGTGTTAAGTCATTGAAAAAGTTGTGAAGGGAGAAAAACAAGAATAGCATTAACAATAACAGAAAACAATCTGCAAGAACCTCCTTAATTCTCTTTTCTGTAACATTTGAAGTGAGAAAGTAAAGAATCCTTAAATATATTCTGTGCTTGACTGATATGCAAAACTTCCTGTCAGTGGATGTAAACTCCTAAAAAGATCTGCAGTGTAGATAAGAGAGCTGCAGTGGGACCAGAGAAAAGAATTTTACCTCAAGGATAGCATAGAAAAGAAAGTAAATGTCAGGTTCAGAACAGATGTTAGGAAGCTTATCAGGAGATTAAGCTGGAAATGGCCTGAAACACAAAACATCCCTACACCTTGTAAGATGCTTAGCAAGGTGCATCAGCACCACCCAAGCACTGCAACGGAGAAAGGGAAATTTTCTTTTGTTGTCTCCATTTCTGACATATTCTTTAACTCATCCCAAATCTGTGCTGCTTCTGCTGCTTCCTAAAGCAGCTGCCTCTCCCAGGCTATCAGCCAGCTCTGCCTCCCTCCCCATGGAATTCTGTCATTAGCCCCAAATTCCCCTTCTGTTTTCTTTCCAACCCCTTGGCCTTTACTCTTGCTCCTGCCCTCACTTATCCACTTCATTCTACTCCTATTTCTCACCAGTCACCCTTCACACAGGAAGTTTTACTCCTCTTCCCTGACAAACAAAGTAATTCTGCATCCATTATTTCTGTTGCTGTGTTATCAGTGTTCATTACAAACTCTTTGATAAGAGGATTACCTGTTGATCTCTAGCACCTTTTCTGTGCTGGGTGTGCACCAATAGCTGTTTCTTTGCCATTAATATAATTTGTTACTTGCAGACTATGAGTTCCATGGGATTTCAGTGTGACCCCCAACTCCAGAATTACAGCCTTACTTGTATATTTTAAATGCACAGTGAGCCCAGTGGCAGGGAAGAATGGCGCATCTGATTCAATCTTGTCAGAAGGCTAATTTATTACTTTATGATACTATAATATATTAAATAATGCTATACTAAATACAGAGAGGATCCTTACAGAAGGCTAAAAAGACAATAATGAAAGCTCCTGACTCTCTCCAGAGTCTGACAAAGCTTGGCCCTGATTGGCCAAAGAGTGAAAACAACTCACAGCAGAATGCAATGGAACAATCACCTGTGGCTAAACAATCTCCAAACACATTCCACATGAGCACAACACAGGAGAAGCAAATGAGTTAAGAATTGTTTTCCTTTTTCTCTGAGGCTTTTCAGCTTCCCAGGGGAAAAATCCTGGATGAAGCAATCATGTTCAGGGAATGTGAATGCCACACTTTTAGTTCACTCCACAAGACAGAATTGTTTACCTCATTTACATTTTAATTTTAAAAGCTTTTCAGTAACACAAAATCATGCTGCCTTCTCTACCTTATTTGAAGGGACATTGCAAGAACACATTACACTCATTCACCTCACAAAAAGCAAAATTTATAATTTGCTCACTAGTGCAAAGGAGAAAATTTATCTTAAAATGTTTAACTGCCTTTAAGGAATGTTGCAGCACTTTTATTCTGAAATAAAACAGTTCCTACATAAACCAGAAGGGCACTCCACATTCTAAGATTTGGGCTCTGCTTAATAATTGACGTTTTTTATTCAATTGCTCATTGAAAATTCAAGTTTTTGATACTAAAGAACGCAGTTTAAACGAAAACAGGATCCCTGGAGAATTTAATAGCATACTTCCCATAGTTTAGACTTTCTGAACAAGTCAGCTTTTATCAGCAATAATTGAAGTTGCCAAATTCAAGAACAGAACTGATGTGGCTACACACTGTGAAACCATTTAGTGACAGCACAAATACAGAACACTGTAATTAGTTGCCTAACCATTGGTACAAAAAAAATTGTGCAGTGTACTGCCACCCCTACATAAATTTCAAAGTGCTTATATTGTGCATTATTTCTACAGTCATCAACATTAAGTAAGTTGCTTTGCCCATCTGTACTTGTAATTAATTGATTCATAACTTTATGTAACTGAACAAAGGTATTTGAAATATATTGAAGTAAAACACTGTGTTATTGAAAGATCATTATACAAATTATCACAACAGCACCTACATTTGAAATATTTCAGTTTGACTTGTGCAAAAACATTCTGAAGGACTACCCAAAGAATGTTTTAAAAGTGATTTTTGTTCCCATCAAGTACATGATGTTGTTTGCCTTTAAGCTGTTTCTGAGCCATTCTTATTTAGCGAAGATTTTTTACTTCAAAGAACAGAGGTTTACATGAGGTCTCCCCCTTGGTGCAACTTCACAGCTGCACAAGTGGAGAAAAATGAGTGAACACCACAGTGAAGCAAAACAAAACATGTTTTCCTACAAAACTCCCAGAAAAGAAGGTTATGAATGTGCTTTTTGACTTTTGACTTACATTTTTATTATGCTGCTTGACCCGACCTTCAGTCTAGCCTTTCTCCTGCCCATGAAACTCACAAGATGCAGAGAGGACACACTGCACTCACAAAAAGAGAGAAATATGCCCCATTTTGTTGCTCCAGAAATTTACCTACCATCACCAAGCAGTTTATTAAATTCCATGTAGCAGAACTGCCCAAAACTTTAATCTTTACCAGCCAAAAGTAGAAGACATAAAGGCCATTATATTATTCTACCAATTTTCCTCAGCCTAAATCCTTTCAACACAGCCAAAGTCATGTATACCAAGAAATTTAAGAGAAAAAGAAGAAGTGAGAGTGCATTTCCTCTCATGATATATAAAGATGGAGTTCCATATTTATGCAAATTATGTAACAATTTCCTAGGTTTATTTTACAAATTTAGATGCCCTAGTTTTCAAAGGTAAGCAGTTTATTGTACATATCTTCAGAACATCTTTACCTGGTTCCTTTAATCTCTCCCTTGCACAGGTATCAAAATATGGTTCAGTCACTCAGATGGTTTGAATTCTTCCAGTTGTTCCTCTTACAAGGACAAGTGGAAGGAGCCTGTGACTTCTTGTACACATTCACTGTAACTTTTAAAAAATTAAATTTCCGTCTCAGAGCAGAAAACAAGTGATGAGACATGATATCTTCATTCAACCCTCCAACCCTCTCCTCCATCAGCTCCTGATGCTAAAAATGTCCCCTAAGCTTCACTTTGGACAGCACTTCATGAGGTTGTTTAGGTTTCACACCAGCCTCCTTCACTGAGGACTCCTTGTCTCTTGTGCTTTGCTTTCACAAGCACAAAGATCCTCAAAAGAAACAGACCATTTAGAAAGGCACTAACATCATTGTGCTTTTTCTTGACCCAAAGACTTCCTGCAGTTTCAATTCTTGGCTTCTGTGAAGCATCTAAAATACTCTTCAGATTCTGAAGTGACTGGCAGCAATTAAACTCCATCCACAATACAATACTGGATATTAATTTAGGCACTGGGCAGCACAGAGCTAGCAAAACTGACTTCAGGGATGTCTCAAGAATTATTGCACTTAGTGTGTGTGCAATAGCTTTTTATCCCAGGTTCCTGGGCATCAGGAAGCTGAGCAAAGCTCCAAAACTCCTGCCTGGCACATAGAATTACTGACCAAAAGACTAGATACTGAATGTAAAGAGGGAAAGGACAGGAAGAATTTAACAAGTAAATTCATACTTGAAATGGATTAAGAGGTGGTGATCTGTGTGCACCCTTATGGCAATCAAGCCTGGACATTCATAGAGCTCCCACTAACACCTTCTGCCTGTGCAAATTAATATTTTTAAAGCCATTGGGCAGACTGAAGGACTTTGGAGGTAAGGAACACATTCCTTTATTTGTACAGTAGCAGAGCATGGTGCCAGGAGCACCAAAGTCATGGGTTTGATGCCCATAGGAGCCCCTTGGACTCAGTGAATCTCCTGGGTCCCTTCCAACTCAGAATGCTCTGTGATTCTAATACCAACAAGAATTCATATTTAGGTAATAGAAGAGATGTACATTCATGAAAAATCAGCCCTCTCCAATACTTCTGTGCAGTTCCATGTGCCTGATCACTGCATTTGTTCCCTGCAGGCATTCCACAAACACAAGTCCCATCTATTTGGAAGAAACTTTCCATCAAATTTCAGAATGGTGCCGCATATAAGCACCAAATACACTCCTGTTTCTGGAGAGGGGTTGCCATGGGGCTGAAAAGCAGGAAAAATACACTACAGCTTAGACAATGACTGCAGGAAAGGCCCCCTGTATACTTGCTTTTATTTTATTATCCCAGGTGGTAATGAACTCAACTATTATAAACGTCTCCTATAACAAGCAACAATGGATTAAATATCACAACAGCCATCAAAAATATTTTGCTATCAAACCAGAGAGATATTTCTCCTTCCCTTTCAATCACTTCCAGCATCAAACACTCTTTTATAAAAAGATAAAATTAATGCAAGACATTTTTGACCATTCAACAAGACTACATTTAAAATAACAGTGTTCAGAACTCTCTGTTGGAAATCTATCTGGAATGGACAGATCATCAAGAAAAAGAAATTTTAAAAAAAAGGCAGAAAAATATCTATACTTACACAACATTAATTTGTAGTGAAGAATAACCAGGTAAAACTCTTCACTCTTGTGGGGCATGTCACACATGCACATGTACATGTTTTTCTCCACAAATAATCTGCAATATTTTTTATAAATTGTCAGAGAATGGCATCCTAGTGTCTTAAGTAAGTGTAGCCAGCTAACAGCACTGATTGCCTGTATTTATTACTGGGAGTTTGCTTTAAGAGGAACAGATGGTTTCCATGTGCTCCCAATCAAATACTCTCAGCTGCTTATTTGATCATCCACACTAGGTTTTTTGATTTAAATAATTGAGCTTTAGCATTCTGTACTTTTAAAATTTGACCTGCTGCCTGCAGCTCTTTTGACTTGTGGCAATTGCTGTTGGCTGGTGGCCAGCAGCCTTTTCCTCAGACCCCAGCACAGTTAATTCAGCACTGAATTGAAAACAGACACTCTGTATTCCTTAGGATAACATAGTCTAAATTCTGTTCTCCAAATAATCCCTATAGAGGCATACAAGAACAATTAATAATTCAACTATTAACCAAAAATGAAAGACTTGTTTAATCTCATTTAACACTGAGCAGTCTTATGACACATAAATGAGTGGCTTTAACCCAGTGTTTATTTAATTATTTAAAGAGCAAAGTCATTTAAAATACAAATGCATAATTTACAGGGAGACAAATAACATTTAAAATCCACCTTCTATTTCTCTTGTCCATTTGTTTCAGAGCCAAGGCTTGTTGCAAAATCATTCCATTACACTCTGCATCTTGGGTTATTTATTTGAAAACACAAATATGTATATCATCGAGTTCTTTAGCTGCTATTCACTGCAAAAATGCAGTCCTTGGTGTTCTGCTGAGTTTAGTCTGTTACTGCCACTGGAGTTGGATGTTTTAATGAGATAATATAAGCTCTCTTGCCTGGCAAGTGCAAGGAAATAAGCACACTAGGCTTGTCTGGTTACTGAATGATGGAAATGTATGTTTGTAATTACCAACACACAATTTGGCATATGCTCCCTTTTGGGAGAGTTCTTCAAATAAAAGTTTTAAACATCAGGGTAATCATTGGCAAAATGGAGGGTTAAATCAAAGATTAATCTGAGAAAAAAAAAAAAAAGAAAAATTGAGAGAGTGAAAAAGTGCCTGGGAAAGAGCACAAAAATGCATTCAGAGAAATCTTAGTTCTTTATAAATATGTATTGAAGGGTCTTTTGAAAACACATATAACTGCACTAAGGCATATTGCCTAATAGTGGAACTGCCTACAGAGTTCAGAATATTACATTTACAAATTAAGTTTGAATTCTTTTTTAGTTTTTTGATTTGGTCTGTCTAGGTTAGGCCTGAGGAAATGTTGTGTTAGGTTGCTGACTGGCAGTATAAAATTCCAACCTGAAACCTCTGATGGCTGAGTCAGGTCAATTAATCTGTTAGAACAGAGTGAGGACTAGTAGGTTGTTGTTCTTCTGTGTGTATGTATATGCAGTAAACCAAACCAAAAAAGTTTGAGTGAGGATAATAAGGATAATTAAGGTGAGGATAATTGATTTAGTTGTTTGCACCCATCCTCCCAGATTTACAATAGTGTATCAGCAAAATATCTTCAGTGCCAAGAAAGGAAATTAAAACAAAAAAAAAATTAAAAATAATTAAATGCTTCCAAACACAGAAATTGTGCCCAATGGGCACCCTGGCAAATGGAAACGTGCAGAGGAGGAGGGGAACAGACAGTGAGAAGCAGTGGGTCAGACAAAGGGTGAATATTCTCCAACCCCCCGTGTTTCTGGGTTCTGACTGTCAGGGAGCAGAAGGTCACAGCACATTAACTGGAGTTCCTGCACGGGGAGGAGGAATAATAGTAAAAAGGGCAGTGCTGCCAGTGCTGCCAAAAGCAACAGCACAATCGAGGGAGAGGAGGAGGATTCCATATGCCAGAAGGATGGAGAGCCAGATTTGCAAAGATACTTCAGTACCTAACAAATGGTACTGAGCTCCTAGCTGCAAGACATGTTAACAGCTGATTACTCTCACTGATTGCAAAGCTGTACAGTAGTTAAGGCTCTCAATTCCTCAGGGACATAACTGTGCTCTCAGTCACACAGGTTTGTCAGCTGATTTCCACCTACATTCATCTAGTACCTAGGGTTTGGGCAATATTCATCCAGTCCTGACCAGACCCTCAAATTTTCCAAGATGCTGCATTATTTAGATTTAGAAATGAGTACTCTGAAGGTATCCCAACAGTTTGTAAATGAGTAAAAACCTCAGCTAGCACTGATTGAAAACTTCTTGCAGACTTCCCACATTCATCTGCCCGAAGTGTCTGCATTTCAGTTTATTATTTGTTTTTATTTTCTGCTAATTAAAAGCACAAAGTGAAAGGAATAATTACTTAATTCTATTGGGGTAAAGCCCTTAGTTGAGTTGAAGTAGAATGGGAAAGCAAGTCCCTGCCCAAACTTATTTAGAGTAGGATGTTGGATATCATACCCCAAACCCTTCTTCTAGGCTAGGGGACATTGTAGGGCCACTTTCATTCAGTTTTATTATTTCAATTATTTTAGACTGCAAAATAATAAACTAGTTGTTAATAACAAACAAACAAAAGTAAGCAAAAAAATAATAAAACCAAAAAACTCAAACCAAAATAGAATCCCAGAATGGTTTAGTTGGAAGGGACCTTAAATCCCATCCAGTGCCACCCCATCCATGGCAGGGACACCTCCCACTGTCCCAGGCTGCTCCAGCCCCAGTGTCCAGCCTGGCCTCGGGCACTGCCAGGGATCCAGGGGCAGCCCCAGCTGCTCTGGGCACCCTGTGCCAGGGCCTGCCCAACCTACCAGGGAACAATTCTAAGGGAAAGTAAATCACAGAAAGAATATTAAATAAAATTGGGAGGTAAAGAGTACAGCTGCTTACTGGAGAAACCAAAGGGTCTTGGAGGTCTTTGGGTGTTGGGATCTCTAGGTTGTGAGAGTGACTCTGAGATGTGTTAGAAAGTCTCTTTTCCCAGCCCAGTGCTTGAAGAAGCAGTCAGGGCTCTACATTTCTCAGTCTCAAGGTTGGTATTGTTCCTTATCTATAAAATTCTTTCTCCTGCCCTGCCCAGGTCCATCCAGCAGGACAGTTCCAGGCACTCTACCTGCCCCCAGGGCACTGTTATGGCTTTATACTAAAAACTAGGTGTACAATGTTTACAATTACTGTCCAATACCCATCACCTGTGTTAGACAGTGAGCTTCTACTCTAAACCAGTCTGTAAGTGCCACCATCACAGCAGGAGATGGAGGCCAAGAAGAAGAAGGAGAAAGGCTGGACACGCCCAGATTCCTCCATCTTGCCCCCTGAATCCCCATTCTAAAAACCCCAAAATCTACTTTTTCACCTTGTGATAAATTCACTATCATTCTACGTAATTTTTCATGGCTTTCAGATTTTCATCCAAGGTTGATAATTTGCTCCATGGATCATAATCAAAACCACAGGGGCATCCAGGGTCTCTGAGGCCCCTGGCAGGGCCTTGGCTTCTCAGGACAGCCAGAGGGATGTCCTGGGTCCTGACATTTGCGGGTTTATTTTTCAAGGTAACTAAAATATGCTGGTTATGTAAGAGACTTCTCCTGACTTCAGAAGTGTGCAAATGCTCAGAGTGCTCTGGAAAAGCAAAGCCTAACAATATGGACAAAATAAACACCTTGATCATTACCAGATGGAATTTGTGTATTCGGCATTACTTAATTTCATAAATACTTAATCATCATTAAAGTCACTAGATGGCTTTTTAAAAGCAGTTAGTTGTTAAGATGATTGGCAGTTTTCCTTGCTGTTGATAACACCTAATGATGCATTGCAGAATGGAAAGCTACATTAAGAAATCCAAAAATACCTTCCCTGTACTCGCCACATTAGATAATTCTGAGTTTTTCTTTCCACAGACATTTACTGGTACTTAACAAGTAAAGAAGGCTGATGGATGTCAAAGGCTCTCCAAGGATACTTTTCTGTTTATTTATTCAAAAGTTTCTTCAACTGATTTTTATGTGTTGGTTGTTTTTCCCACTACTCTATGGGCCCAACAAACACAATTAGTTTCATGGTATCAGCTGAATCACTTCAGAAATACATCAATTTTTACTTGTCTTTATATGAGAAACACAATTATTATGTTCAGCATTTAAACTCAAGGCTTGGCTTACAATAAAGCATTAGGACATGAAAAAGTATCTTGACTTGTCTGTGCAATAGGAAAAAAATCTGTTGGGGTTCTGAAGAGGCCAAAACCAGAAGATAAAAATGGGATCAGCCTCATATAAGAGTTTAGTAAACATAAATTACCTTCAAAATCAGATTTACACAGGACAGCACTCACACCTCTAACAGCCACCCTGACTTTCAGCAAGCCCACAGTACAAATACAGACTGCACCTTCCAAACCTTCCTTTTTGCTTCTCTTCCCACTGTTTATACACCAGGATCCTACAACACTGAGCATATTTACTTAACTTCAGGCAAACAAGAAAAGCTCCTTAGTGATGTGCTCTATTTAACTATTTTTAATTAATTTTAAATACAGAGGCCTTTGTTGTATTTAATTATTCGTGTTTTGTATGACAGACTAATCACAAACATTATCATTAATTCTGAATAGAAGAAAAAGAGAATATAATATTTTCCCTAAATTTCTACTTTATTTTTTTCTTTCTGGTTGGCTCCATCAGTGGTAAGTTTTCCCTACTTATGAAGGAAAGCAAAAAATAAAGAATTTGCAAAGCTAACCACCAACTTTGATATTTCTCTGGAAATGTAATTGTTAATTCCAATGAGAAATTTAAGTTATGCATAATTTAGAGCTTTTAGTCTGTACAAATACAGCATACCAATAGAACAAAACAGTTACTACCTAAAAGTTTTAAGCCTAATTTGGCCTGGATTTGTAAAGGAATGTTTGATTGCTGTCAAAATTGATCTTCCAGTTTTTCACAGTACCTTCACATCACCACCACCAAGGCCAGGGGCTTAAAAATCAGACTACTTTTCATTTTTAAAGCCTGTAGAAGTTTTAGACATTGAATACTTTTTCCTATAAACTTTGAATGCAGAAGCCAGACTTTGAATACTTTTTCCTATAGAAGAAATTCCTGCAGAAGAGCATAATTTTACACATTAAAAATACAATAACAAGAATACCCATGGAAGTTCTTGACAAAAGGACTTTAGGTGCTCCACCCTGGGTGGTGACCATGGCCAGGATGACTGGCTGTAGATCCCTGGCTCCTCCTTCCTGCCCTTTTGGAGCACTGAAAGGACATTTTGCATTCCTCCAATGCTCAGACCCCTTTCCCAAGCTCCATGGCCATTCCAGGCTTGTGGAGAGTGGATTTCACAGGGAAATCAGGCATGAACCCACCAGGGCCCAGGCACTTTCGGATGTACAGTTTAGGTGTTCCCCAACCTGATCTGGTCCCATCACAGCAAAGACTCCCTGGGATTGCTGGGCCCTGTGTTCCTGCAGGCCAGCCTTGCTGCTGGGGCTGGGATTTAGGAGATGTTTGATGCCTCAGCCTCCTCACCCTGTGCCCCAGGGCCCTGCCCCAGCTCTGCAGCAGGCTCCTGTTTTCCCTGTGTTCCTTTGGCTCCTCACGTATTTATAAAAATATAATAACAAGAATACCCATGAAAACTCTTTACAAAAGGACTTTAGGTGCTCCACTCTGGGTGGTGCCAATGGCCAGGATGACTGGCTGTAGATCCCTGGCTCTTTCTTGCCCTTTTGGAGCACTGAAAGGACATTTTGCACTCCTCCAGTCCTCAGGCCCCTCTCCCAAGCTCCATGGCCATTCCAGGGTGGTGAAGAGTGGCCTCACAGGGAAATCAGGCATGAACCCATCAGGGCCCAGGCACTTTGGGATGTACAGTTTACATGTTCCCTAACCTGAGCAAAGACTCCCTGGGATTGCTGGGCCCTGTGTTCCTGCAGGCCAGCCTTGCTGCTGGGGCTGGGATTTAGGAGATATTTGATGCCCCAGCCTCCTCACCCTGTGCCCCAGGGCCCTGCCCCAGCTCTGCAGCTGGTCCTGTTTTCCCTGTGTTCCTTTGGCTCCTGATGTATTAATTAAAGCTCTTCTTGTAGCCTTTGAAAATCTCACCAGACTTGATTCCAAGTGGGCCGTGCCTTTCCTAACCCATCCCTGAATGCTCAGCTTCTCTATATTCGAACCAGGAATGACTTTGTCTTTGCTTCTATCTCCCATGTATTCCCTTTCCATGTTTGAATTTTGCCAGGAGCAGTCTGCTGATCCCTGCAGGCCTCCTGGCTGTCCTGTGTTTGGTTAGACTGTTTTTAGCTTGGAGAATGTTCCCCTGAATATTGACCAGCTTTCCTGCAACCCTGCTGCCACTAAGGCCCCATCCCTTCCTGCTGAGGGAATCCACACTCCCAACAGCAGAATCCTGAAAAGATCCAAGTCTGCCTTTCCAAACAGAGCTTTGGGGTTTCTTATCTTCAGGAAGGAGCTGATTCTTTAAGAGTGGGGTTCCCCCTTAGCCCCTAGCATGGGACACATCCTGCCCCTGTGCTCCCTGGTGATCCCAGCCTGGTGCCTCTGCCACAGCTGATTTCTCACTCCAGAGAGGGCAGCAGGACTGGGACCCCTCCTTGCAGCCCCCAGGGTGAAACCCATCCCTGCACAGCCCTGGATGTACTGGTGCTTTGGTTAGCTCTAAATAAGCTCAGTCTACTTAAATAGAACAAAGATGAGAAGCCTAAGGAGCCTAACATGGGGGCTCAGACTACAAACCAAGGCATGACTTCTGCCCCTGCAATGCCATCCCCTGCAAGGTGCCAAACCCCACAGCACTGCACTGAGGCCACTGATGCACTTGATGGCACATAACTCATGCTCTGCAGCTTAAAAATACCCCAGCTGCTCTGAAAGGTGACACCACTTTTCCTTCTGCGGTTTTTTAAATGATGCTGAAAGAAGAGTCACACTTTGTTCTTAAAATAAACAAAGTATTTTGCTTTTTTTGTAACCTCTGACAGCACAAAGTAAAATGATTCATTAAATGACTACTTTATGGTTATTTATGAGATGCTAACTAGGTGTATGATGTGCTAATTATTAGGAAAGCACACATTTGGAACATATCCAGGTGTCTTTCCAAATCTTTTTCCCCAGGTGCAGCTGTTTTTCAATCTCTTTCTGTTTGAATGAACATTACAATATCTACAATTTCTTCACTTTCATTGTTGCCCAGAGCAAATTCAGGGCACCTGATCACCAGCCATTCTCCCTCACCTGGACACAGCTTTTACCAAAACCACAAAATCATTTAAGCAAGAAAAAGAATCCTCACCATATTTTTTGAAATTAAAACAGACAAGATACAAGACTAAGAGGCTGCTAATATTCAAAGCTTCTGCAAGGGCAGTAAAGATCTTTTAAAAGGTTCCAGGTGAAAAAAAGGTTGAAGGGCTCCCAGATTCATCCCAGTCTAACTTAGGAAAACATTCCGATTGCTGATCGTACAAGTCTGGATGATCAACATAAGCACCTAAAAAGAAAACTGATCCCCTCCATGCTCTGTGATGTCTCTAGGGCTGAATGAATTCTCCTGTTCTAAAGACACAGAACAAGGATGTGGATTCCTGGAGCAGGAAGAGCCTGAGCTGAGTCCCAGAGGCAGAGCAGGCACCAACACGGCCCCACTCAGGTGATTTCCCACCTGCAGAGCTGCCCCAGCCTGGGCCAGCCCAGGAGGGACCTGGAGCTGCTCAGAGAGCCCAGAGGAGGCTCCAGGATGGGCAGAGGGATGGAGCAGCTCTGCTGGGAGGAAAGGCTGGCACAGCTGCCATTGCTCACCTGCACAGGAGAAGCTTTGGCTGAGCTCAGGGTGGCCTTGCAGGGCCTGAAGGAGCTGCAGGAAAGATGGAGAGAGACAATTGCCAAGGGCTGGAGGGACAGGAGCCAGGGAATGGCTGCCAGTGCCAGAGGGCAGGGCTGGATGGGATCTTGGCAATGAGGAATTGTTCCCTGGCAGGGTGGGCAGGCCCTGTGTTGTGTCACATTGCAACAGAGTCCATCATGTCCAGGGAGAGTGCAGCTGCTGGTGCTGGGCATGGGAACAAAATGAGTCTTCATTTCATAAAGCTTGAGAATCCATTTATCACCTCTGGGGATGAGGAGAGGGATGAAGACAAAAGATGGGTAAAGGCAGGGTTGTGGGGCTTTTATTGGGTATCACAGGGGTGGAGTTTAGGGTTTGGGTCAGGGGATGGGTTATTAGCAACACAAGGAAGGTGAAATCAAATTTGTGCCTGTTTGGAATGGGAGCACTGCACAGCCCTGGCACAGGGTGCCCAGAGCAGCTGGGGCTGCCCCTGGATCCCTGGCAGTGCCCAAGGCCAGGCTGGACACTGGGGCTGGAGCAGCCTGGGACAGGGAAAGGGGTCCCTGCCATGGCAGGAGAGGGATGAGATGAACTTTAATGTCCCTCCCATCCCAAACAACTCTGGGATTCTGTGTCTATGGCAAGCAAGAGGAGTAGAAAGCAGTGAATCTTATCCTGAAGTTAAATAACTGGGAAATCCTTACTACACTGGCATTTTCAATTGGAGGAGATCAATACACACACCCCATTTCATGGACTATTTACTAGTCTGATTGTGTGATTGCATCAGTGCTAAATGGAAATGTATTTCAAAAGGATTCACTTACATTGACATCACTGTCACTGATTACACTGATGTGGTCATGCCTGGAAAGATGTTTAAGTAGCAGTAGAATTCAGAATTAATCAATTTTGACATATATTTGAGTGCAAAACCTGTGGCTTCACAGCACAGAACTGAGAAAAGAAAGAGAAGAGAAAGTACCACCAGGCAGTGATATTCTTTAACCATCAATACAGCATTTTTTATCTCACCCCTAGCATTTTCCATAGTACTTTGTTAAGATTATTCCCACATTGAATTAGATGTCAAACCATACAGAACAATTGTATCTTTGTGCTTCAAACAGTCACGAGCTGAGACAGAGTTCCAGGTTTCAGCAAATGGAAGGATGGAAAAGGAAGATATTTTTCTGACAATAAATTTGAAGTTAAGACAATAGTAAATAAGAGAAGGCAGAACATGTGTGCAGAGCCATGGCATTATAGATAAGGCACAAAGCATTTGGTGCACACCACATAATTAAGTTGAATATTTATATTTCCTAACATAAAAAATATTTTTAAATTATAGATTGCATACAAAAGGTTTTTTCACCTTGCAGTAATGGGAAGAATAAAAGATTTTACTTAATATTCTGCTAAGTCTAAATTCCTGAGCATGTCATAGAATAATTATTTTATTTTTCATTTCTTAGGGATGCATGCCTAATTTGAGGAGGTTTTTGATATTTGTTTACAACCTGTATTCTTGTGTTTATTAACTAATTTAAGTTCTGTTCCACATTCTGAGAAAATTATTTCAAGTACTTGGATTATGTTACTGGTCATATGTAATAAGTTAAAAAATTAATTTCATTGCACTTACCCTTTAAAATAAGCAAAGGTCGGGGTGGGGGGGAAACAGTAAAGTTCAGATCAACAATGCATGTTTTTTAAAACCTGAACTTGTGAATTGTAGAAATAAAAATATTTCTAAAATACAAAACTGAGCACATTTTCTTTTATAAGAAATATGAATAAATTTTTTCTTGGTTTACAAAAATCACTAAAACAACATTGAAGGCAACAAAGAAATATTCTAATACAGAAAATAAAAGAACATCAGCTTGTTGCTGGTATAGATAATGGTAGCCTCAAGTTATAATTTTATTCAAATGCACATTATTTTCCCCCCTCTCTCTCCTGTCCTACCCTGAAGATGTTAATGCATATTTCAGTGACCATGACACTCCCCTTTTAGAACAGCCTGGTCAGCTGCTGCTTGATGAATTTATGCTTAATCTGTAATTATCTATGCAGTCTAGAAAAGAAAACCAGGACAGATTTGAGAGAATAAAGGCCATGAGAAATTCTGGATATATTTTTCCCTAGAAAATACAGTATATTTGGATTTATTTTTCATCAATATTTTGCTAAACTTAAATAATTTTCAAGAAAGAACTTTTTTTTTTTTTCCATTTCATACCATTCATTCAAAAGGCAAATCAAGCTAAACATGAAACTACCACTGATTTTGGTATTATTTGGAAAACTGACAAGAAAGTAGCAAATGAAGGTGTAGTCTAGGCTCAGGGTACTGGCCTGCCCCAAAACTTCACAGGACCCCTTTACCTTCCTACCCAATTCTGCAGTGGTTTGTGCTCATAATTTAATCCTAATGGGAAAAACTCTGGGGTTTCAATGGGTGAGACTCAGGTTCAGCCCCTTCTTTAAGTACTCAGAGCGTATCACAGAACAATTAGCAATCAAGAGGAATAACAGAGTAAGTAAAAACCAAAACTCAATGAGCCAAAACCCTTTCTTTGGAGCACGGTTGCAGCAATGCCCCTCTCCCTTTACCTGGCTCTGCTCTTTATTCACCACCCACACCACAATTGTCCATGAGTGCTGTGCACACCTCCTGCCCTCCTGCTGATGCCCCAGGTTTCAGCTTTTCTATTTTTCAGGTTCTGTACTGCTTTAGTGTGTGGGGCTGGGCTCCATATTAGTGGACGGTGAGCTCTGTGCACAGAGCAGGGAGACAAAACAATTCCTGCTCCAGCTGGGCACCAAGGACAAATGACCCAAATCTCAGGCCCAAGAGCACAAACACCGTGGGCTGGAGAGAGAAAAACAAGCAGGATGGGACTGCATGGGCTAAGGCTGGAATGGGACAATGAACTGCAAGGTGCAAATGGAGCAGAACTGATCACAGTGACAGACCCCATGCCCAGTCGTGCATTTTGTGACCATTTTGGTTCATCTTGGGTGCAGCCCTGGCTGGGGTCTTCTGCTGCCCAAGGTGGATCCATTGAGATGATCCTTTTAATAAATGCCTACTTTATTCTGCAACTCTGTCTCGCCTCTGCTCTAGGGCAGCCTTCACAAGGCATCACTGCCATGGGTGTGATGGAGATCAGGCAGCTTGGGCTGGCCAAGCTCTTTTTAATCAGAACACAGCCAGGAAAGCCTTGCTGGGGTCTGTAAAATCCAAATAACAGTGACTGTAGCACCTGGCTCCAGGCTCTCCTGTTGTCATCACATTTCAAAAGTTCCATACCTTCTCTGTGATTTCTCAAGGGCATCTCCTCACAGCACTCACTCCTTCTTCACAACACAACCAACAAAACCCATCTCTCCCCTCACCCTGCTAACCCACTCTTTTATAGCCCTCATCCTTATTGGACACATCTGGGCCCTGTTAAGGGCAGGGCTGTTCCTAATCTTCGGTGATTAGTACAGCTGCAGCTCCTCAGGTGTGAGATTACCTTCTCCACTATATCTTTATTCTCTGACATTCTATCCCTCCACACTCTCCAAGCCTCTAATTATTCCACATTATGGAATCTACTTCCATTCCTGAAAATGATCATTTTAAATCTTGTAAAAGAGGTAAAGCCACAATGTTGTAGCCATTTTGATAATGAAAAGAACAAAAAAATTCCTAAAAAAGCAGTGCAAAGTTAAAAAAACCCCCAAATATTTAACCGTTAATATGGTTTTAAGTATTCGAACAAAGAATTTATTTCAGTCTGTTGCCTTTGTTTGGTCAATATATTTTTTTTATTTTTACTTTAACCCCAAACTATTTGCTCTGTTGTTTCAGGGTTAAAAAAAAAAATAGGCTGAACTAAAATTTTCTAATGAGCATTACATACAATCTGAAAGATAAATCATTAAAAATAAATTCATATAGAAGTTGATCTTAAGCCAGCACAGATTTAAGTGATGGTTTAATATAATATATAGACAAGCTTTAAAAGAAGACAATATATTCCTCATGTGTAAAATCATTCTGGATCAAGACTGTTGTGAATTTCTAAACAAATAAAGGAACAAGATTAGAAAAAATGCTTTAGAAGTATAAAGAAATTGTCTAAATTTTACCAAGTGAGTTGGTAATTGAGTTAGTTAAGCTAAAGAAAGAGCTCTAAAACACTTAACAATCATTTCAGAACAGAAGCATTAAAAGTGTCTAAGGTGGGCAAGAATACCCATCTGCAATCAACCAGAATCAAGATATTGTCTAATTTCAGTGCAGTACAGTGGAAAAGGCTTATAGGTGACATAAAATCTTATTACAATTTTCCTCATTCTACTGGTAATTTTCATTAATATGAAAAATAAAAAGGCACATTACTATGACAGTGACATGATGTGAGCAATTTTATTGAAGTAGAAAGCTAAGAATGATAATATGCAATAATTATTTTATTGATGCACAGGAAATGAATTATTCATAGTTACAAAGTATCTGTGGATAATTCTAATTACTTGCTTTTAAAGTATATGAGATCCACAGAAAATACATTAACAACTTTGATTGAACACCTGCTATCCTGTGGAAGATAACAAGCACCAGATTCCAAACTTTTCTGACATTGACGTCAATGGCATTAGGGCTTCCAAGGGTGTATTACTAAAAGATCATGGAGGATTTTGTTCTATTCTCTCTTTCACTGGCCTGTGATAACTTCTGATAAAACCAGGCAGACAGTGAGAGCTCAAGTTCATCTCCTGTTTCATATTTTTAGTTCATGGTTCACTCTGTATCTCTATTTTATCTAATGCAGGGTTATTAATGAGGTCAATGTCTGTATTATCAAGTATCCTCTGGGATAAACTTATTATTTAAATTCTCTGATCTGCATAACTCTCAGTGCTAGCATGTAGTAATAGTTATTGTTATTCTGTGTATTAAGTTGACCTGCTAATTGTTTGATGTGTCTGATCTTTGCAAGCACAGTTTTAGGTAGGTGGCTACAACTTGCAAATTTTGAATTGCTGGAGTTCAGATTCTGCCACTTCACTCTGAGGATTACCTTTAGGCTAAGAACAATCCAGTATTTCTGCTATCAGCTGCCCAGCTGGAAGCTCAGTGTAACAGGGAAGGGAATAAAGTCCATTACAAACTTCAGGAACGTGAGCTAAGGGGGAATTCTTCAAATCACTTGCCACAAAATCCTTTCCAAAAGTGGTGTGCACCATAAAACCCATTGCTTCAAAGACAGGCAGAATGCTCATGTATTATTTCACTATCCTTTACCAAAAATAAAATTAAATCTAGAGTGATTTGAATGGAATCCCTACCTTTATATCCCTACTTTTTCAAAGCAGCAGCAATAAATATTTATTTTGGATAAATAAAAAAAAGCTCCATTCTTTCCTGTTTTGCAAGACAGATTATGGGCTGTGCAACCTATTTCTGAAAAATACCCAAGAATATTTTAGTACTTATCTGGACATTGACTGATCTGACTTACAGGGCAGATAATTACCTGTTGCCTTGGGGTTAATCAAGTTAATTACAGTATGAAACATACCACCATATGATACATTAATTTTTAAAGATTCCTTCTCTATACGTTTTGCTGAACTGCAACACATATTCCACAAGACACCACATAATCTTTCCCCCCTACACTGCCGTATAAAACTATTTATTTGCTGGGTTTTCTATACATTCCACTATAGGATTGCACACTAAATAAATTATTATCTCCTCATAAGTTTTCATAAAATATGAAATACAGTGGGCATGTGCTAGGTTAAGCTCAGCCATACACTTCATGTTCTTACAGTGTGTTTGGTCTCTTCTAACCCAAATAATCTTCATTTCCCAAGCAGTCATTCCATTGTTAACTTCATTTTGTCTGACTAAATATAGAAGAGCTTTTGAAATTACTTAGCAATGTGTTTGCTAGGGCAGTTGCTCAAAATAAAGGAAATGTCAAGAGAAGCTGAAGTGTTGGAGCTGAAGGTCAGCTGATTTTTCCTGTGTACCTTTGTTAGGCTCAATAATGATTTACCCTTTTTCAATTGCTTAAATGTTTAATCAAGCAGATGCAACAGAATTATGAAACAAGAGTAAATACATCACAATCATTTTGACACAGACTTCATAAAATCAGAATGGCAGGTTTTGTTGGTTTGAATTGTTCCAAATCAATCTGGTGTTTGCAACTGCCAATTACATTCTTAAAAATTTCTGTAGGTTTTCAGCTACTTACAAGCAGCTCCAGCTCCCCTTCTGCTGTGAGGATGCAAGACCCACAGAAACAGCTTAAGAGGAAGAAAAATTATTTCATTTTCCTTCCCAGCTCTGGTTTTCAGTCACACAGAAATTGTGCCAGGGTGCAGTGTGATGGAAGGGATTGTTACACAGTAATTATTTCTCTCTAAGAAAGAGATTAAGAAATTGATATGTCCTAAAAACCATGAAACAGCCACCTAGATATGATTTTATCACTGTTGGATTTCAACTGATATGACACTATTTGAAAAATTACTCATCCTATTACCAACCTATGTACGTGCCATCTTCTACTGTTCTCTGACAAGACTGGTCTTTAAGAGGATATTGATTTTAAAAAAGGAAAAAGAAAAACAAAACAGAAAAATGCTACAGAAAATTGCGATCCTAGTTTTTTTTAGGAACTTTTAGGAACTTTTTTAGGAAAAGTTAAAATTTATTACAGATTTTACCCAAAGCAGATGGTGGGATACTCTCCTTCTCCATGACCTGTACCAAAAAGCTCAAGGAGTTTTTTTCTTCAAGGAGTTCATAAAATATCAAACATATTTCTGCTGAGAGGGGCCAGACAATAGAAAAAGAGGGACATTAAAAGATGCTTAAAAACCATCCTGACAGGAAATAAAGATGGAGCATCAAAGCACAATAAGAGCAACTTGAAGCCATGAGATCTGTCAGTTCAGGGCTGCTGCAAGATTAGGAGTTCATGTGTTGGTGGATGCTGTATTTTTTACTGGTACCTGAGACACACCTGGAGAACATCTCTGGTTGTTTGGATGAACCAAAAACTCAAGGGAAAACACAACTGCCCTCAGCAGAGCTGTAAGTTACAGATATTAACTCAGTCACTTTAAATAACATGCTGGATTTTGGGATAGGCGAGGACTCAGTACCTCAAAAAGAGGGGGGAATTGTCAGAAAGGAAATGCAAAGAAACTTGAAAGTACACAGAGCAAAACAGTCAAAGCGAGAAAGAAATAAAGTGCATTGCTGCAAGAATTAAAACTTTTGATCATAACCTAATCTGTACACACAACAAAGAAAGATGGACACAGGGCACTGGGGGCTGTGCCACTAAAAGGATGGAGATCATTGGTTTGCTTTATATAATGCAAAAGAAATGAAAATATAGAGCTTAGATATGACAATTAATCTCTAACAATTTTTTGCTGAGGTTTACCCTAAGTGTAACTCATGCAGCTCTCTGAGAATTGTATTTAAATTGCACGAAATCTGAGAGAAGCCTTCTATAACTGCCTACTCCAAAACTTTTTAGCTGGCTGTTGGCTCTCAACTCTAGCTTTAAATCCACTCTTATCTCCCATGAAATTCTCACAGTTCAGTTAATCCAAAAATACAAACATTTACTCATTTATGAGCTTCAGAATCAAACAAGTTTCCAAATGTAATCTCTGAATATGACAGAGGAAAAAGCAGGTCTAGAAATGACTGATCAAAGCAACAGCAAGAGCTCAGCCTGTCCTTGGATTCACATTGAAATGCTTGGCTTGCCTTTAAACAAGGTAAACACGTGTAAAATGTGAGGTACAGGGCTTGCAGTTCCCATCTAACTCATCCTCAGTTTGATTTGTGCAAATGTGTTTATTTATTATTTAAAAATGATTCCTTATTTTCAAAGCCTTCCCAGCTAAAAGGAGAACAGAAATGTTGTCATCAGCAGAGACTAAGGTAAAGCTCTGCTAGAAAATAAAGAAAATATCCCTTTCTATCGGTGAATGGAAAGTCAAGTCACAGCTGAATTGTAATTATTCCAAAAATGTGCAGGAATTTCATGTGGCAAAGTTCAAAGGAAGTGGTGATGTACTTGGGAAATGGCAGAGATGTCCTTAGAAAGGTAAATATGCAGGTATTTTCATGTAAATAAATGTACTGCACAACTAGACTGCTAATCAGAAAAATAATGACTGGTTGTTATAATGAGACATGGTTGATCACTCGAGGATTATTTTTAAGTGTTGCACCAGCAAAACCACTAACAACAGCAAAGCAGTTCAACCTTTACTGGGACATTTTCAAAATTAAAAGAGAACGTCTTAGAGAAAAACAGCAAAAGGCAACATCACCCACAGGCACCATTACCACAGGTTGCCATGAGAGTCATCTCCATGCAGGGACCACTTGTACACAAAACAAATAAATGAGTAAAGAAAGGCAGCCAAAGTGAGCTATTTGTACTTGTGCTATTGTAACTACTGCCATTTTTTAAGAGGCCAGAGTTTTGTCATTAGGGCTTTGTCATACCATGACATAAATACCTTCATGTGAGCTGAGGTATTTTTCTCAGCTTGACTTACACTGGACAGAACTTTCCATATTCTTGGAGTAGAAATCTAATTCTCCTACAAAAACAGAGTTATTATAATATAAAAAATAATTCTATGGGACTGAGCATTGTATCTGACCTTGTGCAATGTACTCAATTAGGATGAATTGCCAGAAGTCATTCTCTGGTGTTGCAAAAGGCAACACCCAGGCACCATGACCACAGGTTGCCATGAGAGTCATCTCCATGCAGGGAGCACATGCACACAAAACAAATAAAAGAGAAAAGAAAGGCAGCCAAAGTGAGCTATTTGTACTTGTGCTGTTGTAACTACTGCCATTTTTGAAGAGGCCAGAGTTTTGTCATTAGGGTTTTGTCATACCATGACATAAATATTACTTCATGTGAGCTGTTTCCTTTGGCTTACACTGGACAGAACTTTCCTTATTCTTGGAGTAGAAATCTAATTCTCCTACAAAAATAGAGTTATTATAATATAAAAAGTAATTCTATGGGACTGAGCATTGTATCTGACCTTGTGCAATGTACTCAATTAGGATGAATTGCCAAAAGTCATTCTCTGAGAGAAACCCCTATAAACTCCTTCGTGCTTACCTCAGAATAGCCCAGTGTTCTTCAACATGCAACATGATTTTTAATTGAGAGAAGCACATAAAAACATCTTTATACATTATAGACTCACTGCAGAGAATATAAATAAAGAGTCACGGTAGGATTCAGATTAATTCCTTTTTTTAAAAAAGTCATATTCAGGCTACAGAAAATTAACTGCACTTTTTTCTTTTTATTCCTGAAGGTTCATATCTGAATTAAAAGTGGCAAAGAGAGAAGCTGATAAAGGAAACAGCAAGGACACATCTAATGTGGTCTGAACAACACAGAGAAGGAGCAAAGCCCATAGAGACCTTCCAAGATTGTTCAGCAAAATAGAATTTGAAGTAGGGGCAAGAACTGCTGCATTCAGGGAACCAGAACTTCATAGATGTCCTAGAAACAAATAATGCACAAAAATGAGAAAGGCCTCACAGGAGAAATGAAATGCAGAACCCTGAACTTGCAGTTCTGCTCCTGTGACCAAAGAGGACAAAACTTTTGGCACCTGACCAGCCCTAAAAACCCCAAACCACAGCAGCTTTTATGGTGAGATACCCTGACAACTCTTCACATTTAAATCTCTTGCAGAAAAGCAGTCAAATCACCCCTCACAGACAGAAACTGAGGGAATAGTTTCTACAGAATACTGCTGACACAACCAACAGACCTTTCCTTAATGCTCTTTTCATGATGTCTCACCTCTGGATAAATAAAAAGCCCAGGGAATCAGCACACAAGTTAGATTGGGAAAACCCCACTACAAAATTAATACAATTTTGATGACTGTCAAATTTAAAAAATATTTCAAATTTATAAATAACAACAAGGAAAAAAAACCAATAGTTTTTATGTTTTTCCTTCTTGCAATAAAACATGTGAATTACAGACATGGCAATACTTCCCCACATGCTCTTCTATATTCTCCAAGGTGCCAGAGGAAATTAAAACCCTATTAAATAAAAAAAAATTAAATCCCTGCAAGCTCCAGCTTTTATTTATGCTGGAGATATTTTATATAACTATGTATATGTATTATACATATATACATTTAAATATCTGAAAGGGAAAGAGTATTTTTCAAAATCTGAACTGTATTTCATTCTGAAATGTGCACAGTTACCTTAATTTTGAGAACTTAGGAAAATCCAATTTATATAAGCAGATTTGGAATCCTTTTCTGCAATTGCCTCCCCTGAAGGTTTTTTTGATGTCTGTCTCTCTTGCTGGAAGCACTGCCAATGACTTTTTCTGAAAATATTTGAAAGGGGCAATATTATCAAATGCAAAGGAAGTAGAAACATATTATTTTAAATTAAATAAGACTTATTACCACGATATTAAGAGATAGGCTAAGCATCTTCTTCAAGATCAGCAACAAGGCAACTTTTGAATGGCTGTAGTTGCTGCTTTTCAAATTATGTTTTCTACTGAAACTAGAAAATAAAACTCTAAATACTTGGACACTCGTCATATGCAACACATGCCTGAGGCTGAGCTTCCACTTTCAGATATTTATTTTTTAATATATTAAATCATTCCAAGGACTACCACCTCTTACACAGGGACTAGAGAAAGTTCACACATTAAATCAGAAACAGCAAGGATTTTTTCTTTTACACTTCTTTTATTTATTCTTTGCTATCCCAAATCCCCTCTATTTTTGGGGATGTGTTCCCATCAAGAAGGCAGCAATAAGTTCTCTTCCCTTTCAGAACCACAGTTACCAAGTAAAAACATTTTTCAGAATCTAGGTATTTGTATTCTAAAATGACAAAAATTACTTATTTGTATTCCTATTTGCCATATAAAACTAAGGTCACTTTGAAACAATTTATAATCTTTGCAAATAATACCACTGGAAAATGCCACATCATAAGCATGATGGATTAGTTTGTTTAAAAGATGATAACTGAGAATTACTGCCAGTCTGGTCGTTCTTTATCTAGCAATAGTTCATTTCTTTCATCAGCAATTATAACAGAAATTGGAAAATCATGGAACATTTCTGCATTCCCTGTGTACAGCTCATGAATCTCTATTTATCAAGCTTATATTCTGTGTTTAGATAGTTTGAATATTTCATAAAATTTGTGATGCCAGTAAAATAACCATTTTTTCATTAAGAAAAGGAAAATAATATTTATATGTTTTTGTTATATAATTTTCTAAAGAACAGCTTTTCACCATAGAATATCATTAATATCAATTTTAAAAATCAGCAGACAGCTTATCAATTCTCTCAGTAATTCTCAACTAAATCTCAATGAAACCAAATTTCTTCACATTAATTTAATTACTTCTGATGTCTATCAATACCCTTTGTTAATTTCAATTACTTTCAATAAACCTTCAATTAAATCCTTTTACCTCCAATTCATTTCCACACATTTGTTTTCCTTTAACTCATGCGATGGCCTTAAAACCAATCAATGCAATGTCTCTCTGTCTCTTGAAACATCATATATATATGTATAACAACTCAAAGAAAAAGTAATAAAAATTGTGTTTCTTTTGGAAGAAATGAATTAATTAGAACGTTAATATAAATTTGACAGCTTCCAATTGCCTATGCAATTAGTTGTGAATACTCTGATAAAACAGTGAAAGCTCTTGGCTTTTCTATCACATTAGAGCCATGAGGGCATCAAGAGGTTTTCAGAGTTATCCAGATATTTTCCAGGTTATCCTCTCCTGATTTGAAAGTCTCCTCAAAGACACCTCAAAGATTATATTTAGAGAATCCGCCTACAGAAAAAACTCCCAAGTGCCAGAATGCAGAATTCAAAGCAGGTGTGCACACTCTGGTCCAGGGAAATGCTCTGGCTGCACCTGAATGAGGCTCTGATCACTTGGAATTTGGACTTTTTTTTAAATTTACTTTACTAAACTCAGTTTAAATCTTTATTCCTTCATTAGCTAGAACTTATCTCTGAAGCAGAAGACAGAATTAAAAAACACTGGTGGTTTTTAATTGATTAATTTAATTTAATTTAACTCTGATGCTGTTGAGTCAGGGATGGAATGAATGACTCCAGTCATCAGAAGGTGAAATAGAATTCCTTTATTAGGAAAAATTCTGACTTTTATAGTCTGACTCACTAAGCTGATCCCTGATTGGTCTCAAAGTGAAAACCTCTCACACCATTGGTGACCTATGAACAGCACACTCTGGAGAACCATATCTATAAACAATGGTCACAGAAAGAGAGGTAATAATTGTTTGAATTCTTTCCTCTAAGTTTCCCACAGCTTCTACACAGCTTCCCAGGATTCTCCTGGGAGAACCATGTCTCTGTTCAGAGAATATGTAATTTTTACACACCAGCTCAGCCCCTTCAAAACCAGACTCACAACCAGGGCAGCTCTGTGGATGTTGGTTCTGACCCTTCTCTTCTTCCTCTCTACCAACCTGATGAAGCCAAAGCTTTTTAGGGGTGCAAGTGACACTCTGCTTCCTCTCAGCTCCAGGAAATGTGAAATCCCTGAGCTGCTCCACCTGGGGGAATCATCAAACACCAACTAGACAAGAGGTTTTGCTGCTTGGTGTAGCTCCCACCTCACATTCTCACATTCCACATCCACATTCCCACTGGATGAGCCAGGCTGCAATTCAGGTGAGAACCTCAATATTCCCATCTCCTTAGGGTCCATTCCCAAAGTTCACCACGCAGTGACTCTTACCATTGAATTTTGCAGAATCCTGTGAAAACAGCCCTAATCTGCCAAAAAAAATATATTGTTTCTTAGTAAATGCTGCAGAAAGTCCTCCTGAAGGTGGTTTATCCACTTTGAGTCACTGAGGAAAATACATACATGCAACCCTAAAGCCCAGGGTAAGTCAACACTTCTTTCAGGAAATACACTTTGAGCCCCTATTTTCCTGTACTTGTGTCAAGTCCCCCTCTCAGCCCAAGTATTTCCTTCAAATGTCTGAAAAAGCCTTTCAGACTTACAGGAATCTATCAAATGCTCATAAAGCATAACATTCCTATAATAAAGCAATAACAGAAAAATAAATACACTGAGCTTCTCTAGGAAAAGGTGTTAATTTTCAAAGAGAATGTGTGTGTTTTAAGGCCATTCCTGAAATAATCCCCCTGGTTTCCCCTCATTAAAGAGCATTCCATAAGCACTCTCTCTACCCTGAGTTGCTGATAATTAGACCATGAGGGATTCTCTCCAGCCTGGCTTGGATGAGGACCTCAGTGCCCTCAGGCCAAACTTCTTCCTCTTGAATGGATGAAAGTGAAACAAAGCTTGGCAGGTTTGGTTCCTTTAAGCAGTTTTTAAAGCTTCTTTTGTTCAATATGAGAATTGGGTTTGTTTTCTTTCAATCTCTCATGGGTTTAATATAGAATGGTACCCTGACTCTAAGTATTGTGAACCAGGAAAAAAAAAAAAAGGATTCAATGAAGTACTTTATGTTCTTCATTCTACAGAATTTTTTTCAGTTAAACTAAAAAAATGGAGAAAAAAGGAAAAGAAACACCAAAAAAAGAAACTAACAACAGCAACAAAAAATCTGGACAGAAAACATTTCCCAGACATTTAGAATATTTTTGTGCAATATTCAGCTCCTTCACCTACTAAAGTTCTTACTAGGACTTTCCCAAGTCAGTAATTTTAAGTTGAAATTATTAAATACTTGCAGCCAAGCCAGAAGTATGAAGGGGAAAAAGTAAAAACCAGATTACTGGAACTTTAACATGTTGCCGCTCACCCTCTCTGCTGCATGATGATCTTCTGAAGTAGGCACTAGTAAATCATCTTCAGTAATCTATAGCTTATAAATGGTCACAAACATATTTTTTATCTTTTAAACTGCCACTGAGAAGTAGAAAAGGTCTATATGGCCTAGACTTCTGAAAATCCCACAGAATAATCACTCATCTGGGGAAGAAAGTTCTTGAATCCTGAAGTGTGACAGTGTTCACAGGGGCCTTAGGATGAGGGAAGAGACGAGGATCTGACTCCATGTTTCAGAAGGCTGATTTATTATTTTATGATATATATTACATTTAAACTATACTAAAAGAATAGAAGAAAGGATTTCATCAGAAGGCTAGCTAAGAATAGAAAAAGAAGGAATGATAACAAAAGCTTGTGTCTCAGACTCTCTGTCTGAGCCCACTCACTGTGGTTGGCCATTAATTAGAAACAACCACATGAGACCAATCACAGATGCACCTATTGCATTCCAGAGCAGCAGATAACCATTGTTTACATTTTCTTCTTGAAGCCTCTCCACTTCTCAGGAGGAAAAATTCCAAAAAAAAGGGATTTTTTATAAAAGATGTCTGTGACACTGAGGAAGTGCTATAAAATTTTAAAAAATAAAAGGAAAAAACTCCTCAAGTAGTAAAGACTTAATGCACTACAATTTGAGATCTAAAATTCCTTTAAATACTCAACACCTGTAAGATAATTAAAAACATAAATAGAATCACAAAACCAATAATGTCGGAAAATCCCTCGCAGGCCATGGAGTGCCAGCTGTGCCCGATGCCCACCTTGTCCCCAGCCCAGAGCCCTGAGTGCCGCCTCCCAGCTCCCTCAGCCCCTCCTCCTATGACTTACAAAATGAATAAATTTCCCCCCCCTTCCCTACCAGATACAGGCGCTAAACAGAGTTCAGGTTTAAATGAGATGCAACTCCAAAATGGAACATTTTTGATAAAATTAGCATCTCTCTCAAGCTATTTGGCACAGAAATCACATATGCCAAAGATATAAAAAAAGTGCACGTTCACTGCCTGTAACAGCCATGCACTGTTTTCTTCCTCTAAAAGGCTTAACAGAGGAATTCAAATTCCAGTCTCTGTTCTCTTCTCCCTTTTCCTCCTTGTCCAAACCTCCTAATGATAACACAGCAATTACTTGTTCTATCCCCACTGCAATGTACTTCAGATTTTGTCAGCATTTTCCACTTAAACGTGGCATTATTCTTTCCTGCTCTACTTTGAGGTTTCTGAGTAGTTTGAAAGTGTCTTCCCAATAGAAACATCTTTGTGCAAGTATGTCCATTTCTGAATGGTTATGATTAAGGAGATGATGTTGCAGGCAACTAGCAGAGCACATCTCGTAATTAAAACCAATTCTTTCAGGGCTGGTGCATCATTCTTCCAAACTCAATACCTTGCCACTTCTGTGTCCTCCTCATAAATTCAAATATAGTTTTATCCCAGCACCATCACAGTATTTGTTGTACAGTGTGTGTGAGAAAGCATTTGTTGCAGTTGTTTTTAAACTGCTATAATTTTTCCAAATGTGGTTATCTCTACAATAAGCAGAACACACTTGAATGTTGAGGACACAGTCTATTTAAGGAAAATTGCCTTTCTGCTAATCATGTAACATTCTACCTTCTCAGAGTAACTATGGTCTCTTCAGAATACTTGTCAAGGCACACAAAAAGCTTTAAATTTACACACTCCAGGAATTGTCAGGACAGTGGCTTAAAACACAAGCACGATACCCCCAGAAGTCATCTTTGTGCCTGATAGCTGAACAGTTCAAATATTTTCCATTACCAGAAAAAAATGAATTTCTATTGATCTTCATCCTCTCTAGAGCATCCTTTGGAAAAATGATATATATGTATAGATGAGGCACTGCTCACTTCAGTACCACAACGATTGGCTCCAAGTGAAAAATGAGGATAGCAGCTCATTATGGAGCACGCGTGGGGCAGTGCCTTTGTTTCCTTGGCTTTTTTTTTTTTTTTTTTTTTTTTTGCCAAAGTAAATGTTCTTATTTAAAACTGCCTCACCAAAAGCATCTGTGTTTACATTACAGCATAAGGAGGCTTTAGCCTGCAACCAAAAAACCCAACCACCAACCCAAAAAGCAAGGGAGAGAAAGGGAGGCATGAGAGACAGTGCACAGTCCTTACTCCTCTTGCTGTAAATGGATAAATCACAAGCCATTTTTATGGAACATAATCTATTATAATTTCTTATATCTCTACAATCATTGTATTTTGCTTTATAACGTTGCTTTATATACATGGATGAAAAAAAGCTAATTATCTCAATAAGGCAGTCAGATGGGGTTTTGCAATTAAAAACAACAAAAACACAAATAACAATCCACATTCAAGATCAAGGAAAAAAACCCAGTAGTTTCTCATAGAACATTAAAAGGCTTTGGGGTTGAAGGGACCTTTAGGATCATCTTGTTCCATCCCTGCTCTGGGCTTCCAATAGCCCAGGGTGCTCCAGGTGGAAGTGTCCAGGGCCAGGCTGGACAGGGAAGGTGCCACAAAGCTGGAACTGGACGGTCACAAAGCTCCCTGCCTACCCAAGGCACTGTGAAAATTCAGAGGCTGAGCACAACTTCCTAATTTGATTGGAAAGTGGAAGAAATTAAGAGCCCAATAATTAATCCTCCTTATGAAAGAAAGAAATCTTGTGGAGAAATTCAAGAGGTACAAAACAGTAGGAAAACCAGAACAAGAAATTTTTTTTGTGAGCCACAAGACCCCTATTTCTTTTTCAAAATTCTCTGCATCCAAGTGGAGACAGCATCACAAATCATCTCTTATGGAAAGGGTTATATTTCTGTATTCCAGCCCAAAAACTGCAACAGAGGAGCAACAAAACCAGGTGATATTAAATTACTCCACAGTGACTCTTCTCTAAAGAATTTGCAAAAGGCAGATTCACCAAGAAAATATGGAGTAGGGAAAAATCTAACCACTTCTGACCAATTATCCATACACCAGGATATACCCTGAAGCTTTCTGTGCTGGCTTCACTTCACAACTAAGGACAGGAGTTTTGATTGGTCTGAATAAAGGAGAGAATAGAAGTTTCCTATCAATATTTTCCCTTCTGGGCTTTTTTAGGAACAAACACTTACTTTACTACAGCTAAGTCCTCTGTTTTGCATCCAGTAAAGGTTCTCTACTCTGGATGAGCAAAGGAAGCTGATTAAATGAAAGAATTCCTGTTTGCTTTGTGCAGGAAGACAGCTTCTCAGGTTTGTAGATAACCAGAAAATTCCTCAGAGGTCCAATCCTGCAGACACAGCATCACCAATTTCAGAAGCAGCTGAACACTCAGAGACATCGCAGTTACTGTCAGAAGTTTGGTGCTCTCATCTTTGCTAAGCCTGATAAACCCATTTTTATTTCCTGCCAGCAGTTCCCAGTGGTGGGAGCAGACCCCAAGCAGGCAGCACTGCACTCCCACTGTGCAGCAACCCCAGCAGGCTCAGAACCAAGTGGAGGAATTCATGAGGAGCCCCTAAAGAAGGTGAAAGAAGTTCTGTGCAGAGAGGTCTTGGATGAAAAGCTAGCAAGTGTAGCTGTGCAATCAAAGGTGGGATTTGCATTGCAGAGTTTGGTTCCTTCCCAATCACCAGTTCCAAAGTGGGGCTCTGATCATCTCCCTGCAGCTCCCCAATCAGGAGCCCCTGCCAAAGTGCACTGAAGAACTGCATGATGTGACAAAATGTGATGTGGCAGGGAAATTTCAAAGGAGAACCCACTAATTTGAACCAGTAATTGCTACAATTCACGCAGCCCCCTGACTTATATATTGAATTTTCCAAGCTGGATTTGTGGCATATTTTTAACTGGATTAAATGTCAACCTCAATGGAGCAATTAGCATTTAAAAAAAATATTTCTCATCAATAGAGTACTATTTATCACCTGGCAGGTAATAATTTCTTATTCCTACCTTTAGTACTGTGGAATATTTTCTCTCAAATAATATATTCAATCAAAAGAACACAACATTTTATGCTAATGTAATCTTTGTACAGCTTTAGCAAAAATCTCAAGTGCTGATAATTACAAAGAAGTCTGTGATGGGATTCCAGAAAACTGGCATTTTATTTATTTATATTTAGGGGGACAAAAATTCAGCACATTCTTGAACAATGTTCAGTAGCACAAACTGTTACCTTTGCATGTCTTGTATTTCTAGCTGAGATATTGGAAATAGCTCTGGAAAAGAGCAGATAGCACAGTGCAAAGCTTCTGGAGAACTGTGCCATCTACATACAAACACCACACATTCCCTTGGAAAGGTGACACAAACATTTCCATCTGTCAGTTTTTAAATTTAAAAAAGGAAAAAAAATGGGGCAGGTCCTATATAAAGCAGCACTCTGGTACCACATAGCAATATTCTAGGATGACAAAATTAATATAAATAGCAATATTCTAGGATGAAAATTAATATAAATTTTTGGATGGTCTGCTGGGCACCACCACAATGCTTCCATAACTGGAGGTTTTGAGTGGAGGCATCATCTTCAGGATGAACACAGAAAAAGTAATTATGGGAGATGAATGTATGCATTTAACAGATTATATATTAGAATCCCAGAAGGATTTGGGGTGGGAGGGACATTAAAGTTCATCCCATCCCACCCCTGCCATGGCAGGGACACCTTATTTCAATGCTTGGACTTAGCACCAAGCCTTGCTCCAGGTTTCCAGTGTCAGGCTAATACAGAAAGGAAACTGCCCATTTCTCCTTGTTTATTTACTGCTTCAGATGTTTTTCCTACACCTAAATGGTTTTGTTCCTAGAAATTTCATAAGGGATTCATCCAAGGCTCAAGCTCCTGCACAGCTTAACTAGTTTTATTGCCAGTACCAGCCAACTGAGAATAGCAAAAAGATTGAAATTCTTTATTTTTGGGTGTGTAATTGGCTTGGACCATTTTTAAAGCTAGCAAAACATTGGAAATCCTCAATGCTACTGCACAGTCTCAGCTCTATTTTGCAGAAAACTGCTCAATATCTTTCCATTCTTTAGGTGATGTACCAATGTTAGCATGTGTTAAAAAGTCCCATGCAGTACATGACCATTTCTAACCTCTCACATGTTCAGCTTTCTCACAGTCAATGCCCATACTGGTTGTTTTGATATTAATTACACATATTCCAGACAGGATTAAGCAGCACATAAAAATAAATAAATAAATAAATAAAATCAGAGGAACCAGAAGGAAGAGGCTTCTTAAGCTCTTTTAGCTGCTTAGAAGTAAATCATAAAATGTCAAGCTAGAAAAATTGCCTCAGATAAGTATGGTTTTTCCTGAATTAGTTCCCTAAGCTTTTATCCTTGCTGAACACTTTCAAGTCAATCCTAAATGCCGTGCTTACCTTAATATTAAACAGTTGTGCTACAACACATGCAAAATATGGGATGTATGAGCTGTTCTCAAAGTGAAAGAGTTTGTCTCACTCTGTTTAAATAAGGAAAATATCGAATTTGTTTGGCACCAGAAGGAACAGCAAAGCCATTAGGATTATTTTTAGGTATTTCTCTTCCATTTAGCTGAAGGCTTCCACTGGCGTTATCTTCCATTATATTCATTATACACTGAAAAACTGGAGATCTTAAATCTTGCAGCTATTTAATCTCATATATTCAAGTTTTAACAATAATATAGTTATGTCTGTTAGCAATTACACTGTCATAATTATATCATCATATTTTCAAGTGTTCAAGGCTTGAAAAATTTTAAACAAGCTGTCATTTCAGATTCCACAGGGCTTTCATTCTTTTTCTGTGACCTATGAGAAATCCTGTTAATACTTAGTTGTGCACTATATAGGGAAAGAGAGTATATAATTTAGATAATGTATGCTTAATTCTGGATCCAATGCCCAGAATGTATGAAAGGAAGTGTTTTAAGGAAATATTAAAAACCTAAAGTTATGTAAAATTGAAACTCCAAACCTGAAAAATACTCTTTACCAACCTTTATTTCAGCATGGTAATGAAAGAATTTAGAATAAAAATATGTTAATGTATATATATATTTTTTAGATGGCTGCAATATCCATGATATAAACAAGACAAAAAAATCCACAAATTTTGCATTTAGCTAGGATTTTGGCTACACACCTCAAATTTAAAGGTTCCCTTTGCTCCCCTCCCAGACATGACCATCTTAGAATCCCCTCCCATCCTTGAATTAAACTGTGCTCTTGTTCCCAGACCTGCAAGATTTCCCACAGAGGAAGATCACTGAGGCCATGCAGAACGTTGTCAGGGAGCCCTTGATTGTGGCCTTAGTAGATAAGACATGATTCTATCAGCACTGAGAGATGTTCTTTCCTCTCAGGAAATGGCCACCAAGGATGACAGCTGCTACCTGCATATCAAGAAGATAAATTTGCATTTGAAGCCCTTTCTCCATTCCCCAGCATCACCAACACTGAGGAGCACTTCTTGCAGTGTGAGAAGCCCAGCAGGAACAGGGGTTTGTAGGGATATTCCCTTTCCAGCAGGAGCAGAGATGTGCAGGGATATTCCCTTCCCAGAAGAACAGGAGTTTGTTGGGATATTCCCTTCCCATCAGGAACAGGGGTGTGCAGGGATGTTCATCCCAGCAGGAACAGGGGTGCCACATTCACATTTTCTGAAAAATCCTTGACCCAGGATTTTTTCTGTGGGAAGCTGAGAAGCCTCAGAGAAAAGGAAAACAATTCTTATTTCATTTGCTTTTCCTGTGTTGTGCTGTTGTGGAATGTGTTTGGAGATTGTTTACCCACAGGTGATTGTTCCATTGGGTTCTGCTGTGAGTTTTCACTCTTTGGCCAATCAGGGCCAAGCTGTGTCAGGGCTCTGGAGAGAAACACGAGTTTTCATTATTGTCTTTTTAGCATTCTGCAAGTATCTTTTCTGTATTCTTTAGTATAATTTAGTGCAGTATTCTTTAATATAATATAGTATCATAAAATAATAAATTAGCCATCTGAGAACATGGAGTCAGATTCATCATTCCTTCCTGCCATGGGCACCCTGCAAATACAATACAGGGGTGTGCAGGAATGTTCATCCCTCCTGCAGGAACAGGGTTATGTAGGGATATTCCCTTCAAACAGGAACAGGGGTGTGCAGGATGTTCTCTTCCAGCAGGAGCACAGCTTGACGAGGATGTGCCCCTGCCTGCAAGGACTGTGGGTGCAGCACTGAGGTCAGGATGGAGCTCCTTCCTCCCAGACATCTGCCTCATCTCGTCCTGCTGTGGAAGCTGAGGGGACCATTTTGTCAGGCAAATCTATCGGGGCAGAAGTGTATTTGAGAGGAAATACCTGTAAAAAAACCTGACTTCTGTGTGTGCCGTGAAACCTAAACAAAAGTGTGTGCAATTCTTGTGTGCGCATCTTATACACAAAGCAAACCAGAAACTAACCAGAAACTAACTACAAATTTTCATCAGTAGCATTAAAAAAAAAGATTAATATTAAAAATTACAACAGGATTAATATTAAAATCCACTTCATTGCATGTACAGAGAGTGAAGGGATGGGCATCATCTTAAGCTGTGCCAGGGGAAGCTCAGGGTGGGCACCAGCAGGAATTTGCCCATGGAAAGGCTGCTCAGGCCTTGGCAGGGGCTGCCCAGGGAGCTTTGCAGTGCCCATCCCTGCAGGTGTCCTGGGAAGGGCTGGAGGTGGCACTCAGGGCTCTGGGCTGGGGACAAGGTGGGCATTGGGCCCTCCATGGTCTCAGAAATGTTTTCCAGCCTGACAGATTCTGGGATTCTATAAATAGATTTGTAGTGCAAGTCAAATACACATCTAACTTAGCATGAGTTATAATTCATCCACCCTTAAATGGAACAGCAGTTCAGAAAAATAATGTGCATTTCCTTTGAGGTTAAAGATGTCCTAGGGAAAAATAACATGGCAGAGGCATAAAACAAAACAAGGGGGAGGAAAATTTGTACTACACAAAGCAGAGTGTTTTCAATCCATCTTGATTGATGGTTCAAAACAAGGGATTGAAAGCAAAAGATATTAAATTTCAGCACACAACAATGGTCAAACGTCTTTTCCACAGGGCATATTCAGACTTGCAAATAAACACAAATAGTCATTAAAAGTTTGTATTTAACATACTGCACTTAGTAACTTAGAATTGAGCAAAATCCCTGAATACAAAAAGCAATTAAATGTAAAGAAAATACGAAACTGCTGTAGTCCTTTTCTCTTCAATAATATATGATTTTTTGGTATGATTTTGTGAGGCAGTTTCAGCTGGATCCCCTTTGTGACTCGCAGAATTATTAATATGATGTGCTGTTTTTGAAAGCATTTGGTAAATGTGCCAACATGCAAATTAAATACACTACAGACTATGGCAATAACATATTGATTCTCCTTTTCTGACAATAAATTTTATCTTAAAAATAAGTACATGTCCATGGACACATATTAATGTAAATAATCCATGAAGGAATACAGAGGCTGATCTTGGCCAACAAGCAATCACAAGGTGCTTATATAATCTCAATGGAGGTCAAGGGGTTTTTCAGGACTTCAGCAATTTTAAACCAGTCTCTGGAAAAATACATCAAACAAGCAGGTCCCTTTAAACAAGATATTTTGCCTTCTAACTATAAAAAGCACAAAAATATGAAATCTTTGATTAGAGAACAATTTTTTTTAAGTACTGAAAGTAATCCCTGTAGCTGCTCTTTAACAGCACCATAGGCATGACTGATAATGCTTTTGGAAACCCAGGAAGAACATGACAGGCAAAATGTTGTTTCCAGTGTTTATTTTTAGTTCCACAAACTTATATTCTTTTAGAAAATATCTTTTCTATCAGCTATAAGGAAGAATCAGTCTAATCTAAGTACTGTTTCAAGTGCAGCTCCAAACTTTCTGTAATCATTTTCTGAATTGGTACAATTTTATGATGGAAATATCCTGAAGCTCTTTAAAAAAATAAAATTGAAAACGTGATTTTCTATTTTCAGTGCACCTGAATAATCTCCCAATGGAAGAGTTGGCTAAATAAAGAGAAAAATAATATAACCTTTCCACTGTTCCCACTGAAGCAGCCTATGCAGTGATCAAACATAACTTAGTTACATGCTGCAGAAACTTAACAACTTGTAAGTAATGAAGAATCCATATTTTCCAGTTACCAGCATTTAAGGAACATCTGCTATCTAAACATCTTGATAGAAGGGGAAAAAAAATAATTTTCTTTGATACTCCAGTAAAATCAGATGGTGTGTGGTAATGAGGCAGAAATGTTCATGGAGGCACCCAAGGAGCCCAACCAGAAGCTGAGAAAGACTAAAAGACAAAGTTTAAAGAAAAAAAGGATTATTCCTTAAAACTATGAAGATTAAAAAGATCCATTTTAAAATACAAGCATATTTTGGCACAGGCATGTTAAAAACTTGACTTTCAGTAGCACCACATTAACATCAGCACTATAATCCCACTAATAAAACCAGTCCATCCATAGGTATAAAAACAAAAGGAGGCATTTGAGTAAGAAATTACTGCAGTTTTCCCAAGCGTTTACAAAGACTTTTTCCTGTAAAAATGCTAAAGAAAGAAATCTGAATACCATATTCCAGAAAATATGAATATTGCAACTCTTTCTGAATGTAATAGATCCAATGACTCTTTTACTTCTTTATATTCTTGCCCAGTTCCCAAAAAGTGATTTCTCAACCCTCCAATAGCAAAAGCTGATTTTTTAAAAATTTGAAATAAAAACCTTTAAATTTTTAGCAGAACTATTACAAGAGGATTAATTACAACTAAAAATATATAGAAATATCAAAAGATATTCAAACTCTTTTATATTCTTTACCTTGAGGAGAAAGAACAGAATAAAAATTATCTATGTGAATTTAAATGGGAAATGAAATGTTTCATCTCCCAAATACACATGGAAACACAAAGAATAGAACTGGAAATTAGGCTACTAATGAAAATTTCCCTGAAAATTTGGATACAAATACATGTTCTTCCAATATCCTATGACTTTAGTAGATTGTATTTGGGTTGTTAAAAATTGTAATTTTTAACTTGAAAATTATTGACAAATCTGTTTATTTAATCCAAATTTTAACTAAATCTGTGACAGTAGGGAATATAGAGAGAAATACCAACTCTTGCTTTCTTTTCCTAATTCCTCACTGAAATCTCCCACCACAGCTCAGGCCTGGGCTGTGCACAACCACTGTGCTACGCCCCCATTCCTGTTCAAGCTACTGAAGATCTTCTGTAGACAATTCATCACTGTATTAATCCAAAACCCCTCTATATTTATTCCTATTCTTCTTCTGCTTTTCACTATTCATTTCCTTAAAGTCCTCTAAAATTCAGGGAATCTGCTTAAATTCCCTTTTTCCTTCAGAACACGAGTGAGGAAGAACACTACATTTGGTATTCCTGAATTCTCAATGTGTAACGGAAAGAATTTTAAAATTCCACTGAAAAGACTCCAAAAATGCATCTACACATATTTTTATTTTGCATATCAATCCATAACGTCATTCTACCCATAATTTGAATTTTTTTTCCCAGCTTCATTTTCAAGCTATAGAAATAAACCAGAAGCTTTGCTTTTCAAGCACAACTGAGCCAATTAAGAGATCCAAATTACTGGATAATTGATCTCATTTTGACCTTTGAGAACTAATTTAGGGAGTAAAATGGCAGATCATTAACAGCTCAAGAAAATAAATTCTGTCTGAAAGTCATATTAATCCTTGGTGCAAAATAAGTATTTAAATGTCCATGCAGTTTACTTGTCACCTTTGTGCACTTTTCATCTTTTGTACATTAAAAAAAAATCTACAGTCTATTATTTTGAATTGATACATATTTTAATTTTGAGTTTATTCTCTATGGTGTTCAGGGGCATCCATCATAACAGAGAAAATTTAATAGACTTACAAGATGGTTTTTTGGGTAGGGAGGGGCATTAAAGTTAATCTCATTGCACCTCCTTCCATGGCATGCTTGCTATTATGTTCTTCTTTCAAGTTAGAATACAAAGTTAAGTAAAACTTTGGACATAATAATTTGCTAGTGTACTTCCTGAATGTGTGTTGCTAAGGGAATGAAGAACATGTTGAAATTCTGTGTAGAAGTAGCTGGATTTGAGAGGTGGGGTTATTGGATTTGAAGCAATCACTGAATCACAGAATTGTTTGTGTTGAGGGGACCTTTAAAGCCACCCAGTGCCACCCCTGCCATGGCAGGGACACCTTCCCCTGTCCCAGGTGCTCCAGCCCGGCCTTGGGCACTGCCAGGGATCCAGGGGCAGCCACATTTCTCTTCATAGAGAAAAGCAAGGCACAATTCATCCCAAGAATATTTCTGGGATTCACATTCTCTGAACCTCAGAGAAAGAAAACACAATTATTATCTCGTTCGCTGTACCTATGTTTGTGCCAAAGTAGAATGAAATGTGGTGATTGTTTACCCAGAGTGATGGTGTTTTGTTTTCTTGGTCTATCACGCCAGGTGTGTGTGTGTGTGTGTGTGTTGGGACTGTTGGGGGACAGTCACGAGATTCAGTGCAGCTGTGTACAGAGTGCTTGCCACGTTCAGTTTTAGATGTATAGAAAAACATAGTAAAATAAAGTAATTAATTAACCTTTTGATATCCATGAAGGCCTCATTGGGGCCTTCACAGCATTGCTATACCCAGGGGCAGCCCCAGCTGCTCTGGGCACCCTGTGCCAGGGCCTGCCCACCCTGCCAGGGAACAATTCCTCATTGCCAACATCCCAGCCAGCCCTGCCCTCTGGCACTGGGAGCCATTCCCTGGCTCCTGTCCCTCCAGCCCTTGGCAATTGTCTCTCTCCATCTTTCCTGCAGCTCCTTCAGGCCCTGCAAGGCCACCCTGAGCTCAGCCAAAGCTTCTCCTGTGCAGGTGAGCAATGGCAGCTGTGCCAGCCTTTCCTCCCAGCAGAGCTGCTCCATCCTTGGTGATTGCACTGAAGTAATTTCTGACCCAGCCCTTTGGGTGCCACTTCTCTGGCAAGCAGTGTTTCCATCCTGGCTGCAGTGTGGACAGCCTGTGTGACCTTGGTGCACACCCTCACAGCTCCTGGGCTCACTGTGCAGCACAGAATTCCCTCCATTCCTAATACCCAATAAATTATAAATTAACTCCTCCTGACAGAACTCAAGGTTTATCATGTAGATCAAGACTTGGGCACAGCAGACAATGACGCAAGCTTGATTTCTTTTCAACAGTCCATCAATAATTCCTTACGCATTTTTCCTCTTGGGCTCATTCCCACAGCACCCAGTGCCACTGCAGGGCAGCCACAGCAAACCAAACTGCTCACTTCCCTTCTGGATTTTCCTGCCTTGTCTGAGGGGAAATTCATGGCAGCAAGATTTCTCTTCAGCTGTGAGAGGAAATCATTGTTTTCCTCTCCTGTACACTGGGCTCAGAAGGGTACAAGAGCAGCAGAAACTAATCGCCGTGGCTGTACATGCAGAGTACAGTGAGGACCCTCGTTTTTTTTATCTTGAAGGTAGCTTAATAGTTTGAGAACAGAGTCTTATTAATGTAAATGAAGCTCTAATGGCATATTGCATGAAATTCTTTTTATTAAGCATTTCTTTGGAAAACAGCCTACAAACTGGATTAATCCATTGCACTGTATTTCCTGTAAGCACCTAACCAAAGTGACTTTTCAAACAGATTGCTGAGTAAACTTTAAAGTAGCCAATAAAGATACTTCTGCTGTAAAAAAAAAAAAGTGTTTCATATGTAGTTAATTTCACACTTATTTGCACTGGAAAATTAAATTTTTACTTATCAACATGCCACAGAAATACTGGAGGAAACTCTGCTCTGATGTTCTACACAGCACTTTTTGCTTTAGGCAAACTATAATACAATTAATTGACAATTAGGAAGCTGACATTATAATCCTGGTAATATTGTCTAATTCTCCAGTGGCACCGTCCACACAGCCAGTCCATTTCATCAAGAAGAACAAAAATACTTGTTTGCAATGCCTAAGAATGAATCTAAATTCCTGGATTATTTTCTAAAATAGTGTCAAGGAACACTAATCATTCATGTGCTTTGGAAATGATGCCTTAGGCTTCATTCCAGGGCACTACACTTTAACTGCAAGGAGAAAGAAAATAGGATTGAGCATCTGTGACTGACACTAACACCTTACACTGGCTCATTATCTACTTAAACTGAGAAGAAAAAGAAACTATTTTCTGGGTAAAACCAAAGAAAAATTAATTGTCTGTCATTTAAAACAAAATGGTGTGGGCTATTTCTAGACAAAGTTTAGGATGTTACCTTCATCAGACTGAAAATCTGCTTTATTTTAAGACAGATTTCAAATCAAGAGGCATTCATAATTTCTTTTTTTAGATTTCAAACATATTTCAAGTTGTAAATATTACTGAGAGTTGTTTTTCAGTTCCTTGTCCTGAGGCTTTTCTCATATAACAAGTGTAATACCCAATACATTATAAATTAACTCCTCCTGACAGAACTCAAGGTTTATCATGTAGATCAATTAAGACTTAGGCACAGCAGACAATGATACAAGTTTGATTTCTTTTCAACAGTCCATCAATAATTCCTTACACATTTTTCTTCTTAAATATTGAATCAAGCATCAACAACAAATCCTGCTACAAGTTTGCCTCAGTCCCTTAAAGAGGGCATCCATTTGAGTCCCTTAAATACAAAAGTTACTTCAAATTCCTGGGAAAGTATCAGAAACTACAGAAAAGCTCTGTTCTACAAAGCTGTACACTGCTAATGGCTGATCACAAGAGGAAAAACACAAGATCTGTCTGTGCAGGGCCAGGGGTTCTCCTCCATCATCTCTGTGTGTCCCTTCCAGCCTAAGATATTCCACATTCTGGGATTTATCACAAAGCTGAAAGTAACACCAAGTAGATAATATATTTAGTGATTATATTTAGTGTGTAGTTACTCATACATTCAGTGATCTGCTTCCATTGCTCTATTATATTTGCAGGGAATGTCCCCACAAAGGCAGGAATGGTGCATCTGACTCCATGCTCTCAGAAGGCTAATTTATTACTTTATCATACTTTATTATATTAAAGAATACTATATTATACTAAATGAAGAGTAACAGAAAAGATACTGAGTACTAAAAAGACAATAATGAAAACTCGTGACTCTTTCCAGAGTCCTGACACAGCTTGGCCCTGATTGACCAAAGAGTGAAAACAACTCCCAGCAGAATGCAATGGAACAATCTCCAAACACATTCTACATGATCAAAACACAGGAGAAGCAAATGAAATAAAAATTGTTTTCATTTTTCTCTGAGGCTTCTCAGTTATCAGGAGAAAAACCCTGGGCAAAGGGATTTTTTCAGAGAATGTGAATGCCACATTGCACCCCTGACAAAACAGCTGAACTTCCAGGCTTGTTTAATCAGGAATAAACCAATTCCATTCCCCTTTCTGCTCTCCTTGATCCCCTGTCCCTGTGAGTTTCTGCCATGCCATGGTGGTGAGCAGTCCTGAACAGACCCTTGCAGCTCCCGGTTCCAAGAGGAAATGGTGAGGCTTTGTTTTCTCAGCAATGATCTATTTTTTACATTTGTACTTTTTACATTTTACATTACATTTTTTACATTTGCAACAGGCCTTCCCTGAGTACCCATGTGGGATACAGAGACTGCCTTGTTGCATTCTCTTAATCCTAGAACACTTGTAAGAAAATGTATCTTGTTTTCTGACAATTTACCAGCCCAAGTCTGCTGTTGTTTAAAATTTTAGGAAAACATGTTAAAGACAGACTTTTCCCCCTATATTCTCTACTTTCAATGAGTGAATATTAAAAAGTAAAAGTCAAAAGATTTGTTAAAAGTTCTGCAACATCTTATAAGCAGTGTGCAGTATTCCCTGTAATCAGGGAGTATAAATATTGGCTGACTCACACTCCCTACTGCTTATCTGCAAGTAAAAAGCTTATCTTGTATGTAAGTAAACATTCTCTTACTGTCTTTCATTGATGCCAAATGATAAAATAGAAACTCAGCCTGGAGGAGCCCTCTCAATTTTAAAAGGCATAGAAGATCTGAAATATCCAGATGCAAGATGCTCAAGGGGTTGAGCAAACCTGCTTGTTCCCTCACTGAGTAACACTTAGAAAAGTGTCATAATGGATTGCTTGAGGGATATATTCTATATATTTCCAGTGGCCTTATTGCTCCCATGCAGTAAGCACTGAATTATGAAAGGTTGTCAATTATGAGTAACCACCATGCACATTGTAACCACTTTGTTTCTCAATTCTCCAATGATACTTCCATTATTTAAATAATTCCATTTTGCTTTTATTTCCAGAGTTGCTAAAACAGATCTTTTATTAAACATGTTTCACTTGATTTTTAATGTTTTACATTGAAACAATTGAGACATTTTTATTAAAGAAGAATCATTAATTGAAGCTAAATCAGGACTGGATGGTGATTTCAAGTTTAAGCAAAAGTGCTGCAAGTGAGGCCTAATAGTTTATGACCACAAATAGTGAGAGATATGTAGGTGGAAGACAGATTAAATGTAAATAATTACTAATATTTACAATGCAAATCAACAGTGCCATGATTGTCATATTTTCAATTATCCTTACACAGTTGGCTGTCATGAATGTAAACACCCATGTCTTACAAGACTTAATTTCTCTTCTCAAAGTGTCAGATGCTACTTTTCTTTTGATATATTTATTTTTCTTTGAGAAATCATGTTTTGTTTTGTTTTTTTTAACTGGGAAAAGTTATTCATAATTTCATTAGAACACCATGGAGCCAGAGATTAATTTATCTGTGTCTCTATCAATCTAATGTTTTTTATATTTTGTTCAGCATGATTAGCTTTGATTTAGTTTGTATGAGGGAGGGTTTCTTGCATTTTCCCTCATCTTATTTGATTTTTACTCTTTCCCTGCTTCTCCATCTCTTGGTAGGGACAAGTCATCAATACTGGATAGATCATCAATACTAAACAAAACAGACTTGTTGATGGTAAACATTGGATATATTCTCTCATACTCTTCATGCACAACTGCTCTCACCTTGCTTCTCACTGGAAGGTTTCACACATCAACCTGGTTCTAAAAGCAAAGCCTTTACTGACACTGTCTAAATACTCTGTCCATCTTTCCAGCCTCTCCTGACTGCCCTTCCCACATCTGCCAACAAATCCCCTGGCTCCAAATGGTCTCGAGGAGAACTCCAAGATATTGCAATCATAATTTTTTTCTAACAATCAGTTCAGAGGGACATTCACCAGTGCATCAGCAGAGAATGGCTCACACTACCTTTGTCCAGAAAGAATTTCAAGATTCAATTATAGTTCTATTATCTGATTTTTTTCTCTCTCCTCAGTAGACATGGACAAGGAAGAAAAGTGAGGGCAGGAGGGAAATGGGGAAGAAAGCCACAAATTTCATGAATAAGGAATATTTGTGGCCTTCTCTCTTTTTCTCCTCTCCTCTCCTACCATTCTAAGTTGACCAGGGGAAAGAAAATAGACAAGGGACAAGAGTAACCATAATGGAAACATGTTAAATGCCATGTATTATTCTAAGATACCTGACTGGAGCAGGTGATGCTTTAAAGGTTTAGAGGAAGAAAAAAGCTGTATTTCCAGCTCCCTAGTGCGCTGTCCTTCAGTGTTTTTGCAGGGCTCCTTTCCTCCTTTCAGTTGTTAAATGTGTGATTCTTGACTGAAAACCTGTAGCTAATTAACTAAGGGCTAATACGAGCACAATAGGAATAGAGTGCTAAATAACTTTGTTCAAACATACTCGCATGGACCAACAGACATTTTGAACACACTTTCTCTCCACAAGTTAAACTAAAGAAGACCTCTTCTCTCTGTCTCCCTGTCTGTGTGTACACAGAGTGCTGAGACAGACAGGAAAATTGAACAAAATACCAGTTCAGCTCTAACACCAATGACAAAGTCAAATAACGATATTCTAAAGATCTTTCACTGTGTTAGACAGACTGAGATTTCATAAAGGATCCAAAGACCACAGAATTCTGCTGCTTTTTCTCTGCAAGACCATCATCCTTTTAAAATCTTTTTTCTTCTATACATGTTTCACATTTCATGAATTATGTGCATTATTACAATATCTGCAGGTCCTGCTTGTGATCAGCTCTTCATGCTACCAGACCTTGAACTTCACAGTTCTGAACTTCCAGGTCCCCAGGTGCTTTTAAAAAATAATCATCTTGTCCTGTTTAGATTAAAATAAATTATTGGCTAATTCACAGCAATAAAAGAAAATTCTACGAAACTGGAAGCCCTGTCATTTTACTGCTTCTTAATCTCAGCTGAACTATTTTTTTTTTTTTTGGAATTTATTTCATTTATTCTGTGAAAATAGTAGCCAATTCCAGAGTGGCCAAATGGGCATGTCCACAGGCAGACCTGTGGCAGCAATTTAATGAAGGATATAAAATCATACCAAACTCTGGTGCAGTGTCCATTAAAAGCAGAGGAAAACTTTGTTAGAGCCTCAGCCCAACAATGCTTATGAGATCACACTAAGCACTTTAAGGAGCTTAATGATTGTTCACAGAGTAGACCAGGCCAGCAGGGATTTCCAGGTGCAATTTGAGTGTGGTTAGATATTGCATCTGAGGTTCAGATATCCCTCTAATGACTTCCATTTATTTGCACTAAGAAATACCCTGCTGTGGCTCAAAAAAACCATCTTGCTCACAATTACATCTGAAAGTCAAGAAAGCTTCACATCATTTCAAAACCTGAAGTGTACAAACTGTGTATAAACAGCACTAACAGGAACAAAGACAAGTTGGGAATTAGGATTGCAGAGTCAGAGAATTCAAACCCAGGAAAGCAAAGTAGAAATCCTCAGGATCCCATACTCTTTACAAATGCAACTCTCATAAGAACACTACAGAAATTATGTACTTTAAAATACTTGGGAGATCTCTAATGGCCTATGTTGACCAGGGCACAAATCACTTACCATTTTTTAATTGCATTTTTTAAGCAATTTATTCTTATTGCTTAATTTGTTAACTGTACAGCAGCAGCTAAAACTCCTGATTAAGGATCAAGGGTGAAAAGATATCAGCTGCACATCACTGTTCTCCTCCACTGCCTTTTGTGAAAAAAAATATGCTCTGCATATGTCATGTGCACATGAGAAACATTAAGCTTTTCTTCTAACCAGCACTTTTTTTAGTGTATTTTACCCCTTTTTTCTTAAAACTTGAACACCAAAAACTCCTCATGCAGCCAGGATGTGGGATCTAAAAGGCTAACATTGACAACTTTCTGCCCTAACAGGAAGCATTTCAATTCAGCCTCTTCACACAATCTAGAAATATCCTGAACAGGGTAAGAGTGAAAACATTCTCTGTTATCTTTTATTTACCAATTAACCATTTCCAGTTTGTCTTCTGGAGCCAGCTGCCCTAAATTATAATGACGTACCAGCTCTTCTGCACTTCTATAACTGCACTTTAAAGTCAACTACAAGCAAAGTCTCATATTTCTTAGGGGATAAAGGTACTTGTTTAGGCATTATGGGATGTAATAGCTAAGTTTTGGATCCAGGGGATATGGGGGATAAATCCTGATCTGCTCCAGTCTGTCAAAGTTGAGATGTTCCAAAATATAATATGAGCTTTAGTGTAAAAATATATCCACAGCACTGCCAGGATGCCTCCATGATTAGACTTTACAGGAGTTTAGGATTCCAACTTTCACAGCCTAAATTCAATGAAGCACCACTTTGGAGGAATAAATCCTTTCTTTGACAGGCAATGATTGTGTATTCTTAAAATTCAAAAGGGGATGAGAGGCTGTGCTTTAAAACCCTTCATGGGATTCTGAAGAGTTTAGAAGACTCTGCCTTGTGATCTATGGGATAATAAACTTCATGGGTTACCTAAAATGTATCCCTAGCCTAGGACCAAGGGCTTTCCAGGCTGAAAAAAATATTATACAATGCTATGATACAAAGTCCTAAGCACAGCAAAGCTGATTAGGTTCTAATTGACCATTATCTCTCTCACAGATAGAAATGTATGGATTTTATGTGCCAATGTTTACACTTAGTCAAGAGAATTAAAATTCTCAATACTATTAAGTTACAATGAGGAAAAAATTCCATCCCAGCAAAGATTATTTCAGACCTTTTATTGCCCAGTGTTTGGATCTCAGTTGCTCTCAACAATTCAAAGAGCACTCCTAGCTTGAACTGTTTTTATGTTTAATTACAGTAAGATGAATGCAACTCATTCTATTTTGTGTTCCTTATTAATGTCTACAAAGCACTAAGTGTGGCATTATCCCTTGATATCTACTGGAATGCTGAAGACAATTCAAAAATTTTATTTACCGCTTCCTAAGTTTCCCATTAAAAGCACATGATACACATTGATTGCTTCCTAACATTTAAATACCCATGGGTGGAGCTATTTTTTTTAAATATGAAATTCTCAGACTACTCCAGAATTCTGTTTAGAGCATCACAAGTGCTGCAGGTACTGCAGTTACTGAGTTACTGCTCAGCAGCTGAGGTCATGTGAGACACGCAGCCCTGTGTATGAAGGAGGGGATTTAGTTGGAGCTGCTGTGAAAACTAAGTGCACACTTAGAGGGGGAAAAAACCACTATTTTCTAAAGCAGTTTTAGGTATTATCCTTTCCTTGGAGGTGTGTCCCCTGAAATAATTAAAATATTGTACTTTGTAAAGCATTAACTGAGAGATCAACAGAATCATTTATCAGTGCACTCAACCTCAATCCATTTCAGATAAGAGATCACACATTAACAAACAGAAATGAAATTGGATTTACACTTTTTATGAAGTTTAACTATGTGACAATGCTCGTGCCCTCTCCAGACCTGGAACACCACCCCAGTTCCTGCACAGTCATTACCCAAAAATTGAGACACAGACTTTTCTGTTTAACCCATATTCTGAGACTAAGACTAGAGCTTGGCAGTAGGAAAGTTTCTGTAAATAATATTTCTATTTAGCATTTTTACTGTAAAAAGAACATTGCAGCTTCGGTAGAACTACATAATCTATGGTCAGGGCTTCAGAACTCTCAGGCTTTCCTGAAAGACACATTTTATACTGGGTCTTTATACTGAAGCAGACTTTAAAACAGAAAATTTATTTGTGCAACTCATTCCCCACTGCAACTACAAGAAGTTTGTATCTATAGATATAAAATTTTGCAACCAAACTCAACTATTGTAATAAAAATACTAAAAACTGTTAAATACTCCTCAACAAAAAGTAAAGCTATCCTGTAGAAAGCTAAGAACTGCCCCACATAAAGTCTCCTAGCTGTCCTTTCAGGCAGCAGAATTCACAAATATATTTAGACTTTGTTGAAAAAATACAAAGAGAATAATTTGAGGTTTTAAAATGACACAAGTTCCAATGGCTAAGCAGACTGTCATTTTTTGAGACAGGACATGTCTTTCCAGTAGAAACTTAATATCTCAGATTTATAGAAAACAAAATAAATAGCTACTAAATTAATTGTAGTGACATTTTCAATTAAACCACAATACTAATGAAGAACATCAGGGGAAAAAATACAAAAAAAACCCAGTCCTATTTTGTGCAGAGTGGAAACTGAAATAAACTAGAGTTAAAATGAAAGATGAGTTTTAGTTGAATTAATAAAAGGAAAAATGCCTCTCAACAAAGAAGTTGTGCCTTCATAAACTCCTACATATCAGCACACTTAAATTTTATTTGATCCCTAAATCTACATACTTCCCAAAATGTTTTCTGCAGTTTGGTTATATTGCAAAGTAAGATTATATTGCTATTGAGTTCATTTTCTCAGTATATAATGCCAAAGCGAGTTGCAGTGTGTGACAGATTTATGTCTATACGCTTGGAGAAAAGCAGGAAATAGGAGGCATTTCAATTTACACTGCATGGCAAGACCTCAGGAAGAGTTTAAGAAACTCGATGTGGTACAATGCAGAGGAGGGTTCAGCTTCTCCCAACCCTTGTCTAACACCACACGCATATTTCCTGCCGCATGGTTTAAAATGCATTGCAAAGTCTGAGGTGATTTCTCCTGGAAAGCAAATACCTGCTCTGCAAGGCCTAACTGCAGCTCATGGGTAAATTAAAACAAAACAGGGACAGAGTTCCTGTGCAGACACTTGTGACAACATCAATTGATAAGTTGTCACTGTGAAAAAGCTGAATTTACAATGAATTACTACATATTTCAGTGCTTTTAGCCATGATCACCACACAGACACTGGGAGTTATAAAGAAATAAGTTTTTTAATGACCAAGTCGTGCATTGCTATTATTGCATGTAGTCCTGCAGCTGCACATGTAAAAATCAATTACATTACTGGTGTTTGGTGATGTCCCTGATACAAACTGGCAGCTTCTGTTCAGCTGATAAAGAAAAGATATTGGCATCATAGAAAGAATTGTCCTGACTAGCACTGTGACAGCCTTGCTGGCAATGTCAGCAGGAGCCTCAGTTCACAGAATTCACAGAATGACTGGGTCAGGAGACCTTCAAGATCATGGAGTTCAACCCATGCTCCAACACCTCAACTACACCATACCACCCAGTGCTATATTCACTTTATTTAAACACATCCAGAGATGGTGACCCCACCACCTCCCAGAGCAGGCTATTCCAGAACTTTATCACCCTTTCTGTGAAAAAACTGCAAAGGAAATTATGCTTGAAGTGTTCTCTCTTCCCCTGGAGCTCTGGCAGCCTCGTGGCCATGCCCATTCCCTGGAGCCTGGGCAGTGCCAGCACCTCTGGGGGAGGAAGAACCTTTCCCTGATCTCAGCCTGACCCTGCCCTGCCCTGCTCCAGCCATTCCCTGGGCATCAGAACCTTTCCCTGATCTCTGCTCTGCCCAGCTCCAGCCATTCCTGGGGATCAGAACCTTTCCTTGATCTCTGCTCTGCCCAGCTCCAGCCATTCCCTGGGGAGGCAGAACCTTTCCCTGATCTCTGCTCTGCCCAGCTCCAGCCATTCCTGGGGATCAGAACCTTTCCCTGATCTCAGCCTGAGCCTGCCCAGCTCCAGCCATTCCCTGGGGATCAGAACCTTTCCCTGATCTCAGCCTGACCCTGCTCTGCCCAGCTCCAGCCATTCCTGGGGATCAGAACCTTTCCCTGATCTCAGCCTGAGCCTGCCCAGCTCCAGCCATTCCCTGGGGATCAGAACCTTTCCCTGATCTCTGCTCTGCCCAGCTCCAGCCATTCCCTGGGGATCAGAACCTTTCCCTGATCTCTGCCCTGCCCAGCTCCAGCCATTCCTGGGGATCAGAACCTTTCCCTGATCTCAGCCTGAGCCTGCCCAGCTCCAGCCATTCCCTGGGATCAGAACCTTTCCCTGATCTCTGCTCTGCCCAGCTCCAGCCATTCCCTGGCCCAGAGCTGCCCCTCAGGAACTGATGCTGAGCTCTTCCCTCAGTCTCCAGCCCTGCTCACAACCACATGGTGAAAGCCATGACTAAAATGAAGCACATATTTGGCAGGAAAATCACCTCAACAAAAAGGTTAAAGCAAGGATTAATGGTACAACAGAGACTCCACTGTATGGACAACAGTGTCATGCAAAGAAATGGAAGACCACAGCTTTCTTTTTCTCCACGGGTCTCTCAGGCATTAAAATAGATCTTTAAAAGAATATATATATAGGTTCTGAGTATTTACATTTAAAAGAAAATAACCTTGAAACATGAAGTCCTACAGAGTGGTTAATCTCTGGCATTAAGTGCCCAGAGTATCCTCTGAAGGATCCTGTTAGTCACTAGAGTCCTGTGATGAGAGCTCTCACAGTCCCCCTTTATCCTTCAAACAAAACACTTGCAGTGGTTCACTGCCAACACCAGCAAAGGCCAGACTGCTCTGTTTTGTACAGCAAAAGCACAGCTACACTGAGGTTATATCTGACTAAAGGAAATTTGACAGTTTTTCAATAAATATACATAGCGGCATCAGGTCAAGTGTCATTCTTCAAGCTGGTGTACTTCACCTGTGCATCTGCATTTGCAATGCAAACTGCATCTTCTGACTCCATTTCCACTGCGCTCTGTTTCCATACACTCTCATCAAAGCACCAAAACAGGAGATATATATATGTATAAAAATTCTACTATAAAATACTTCTTATCACGTTCACGCAGTTCACTTTTTTCTTAGTGCCTTGCTTTTCTTCTAATTTCTCCTGTGGTGTTGAGCTTTTTTATTTTCCTCCTCCTTTTAACATTTTGAAATAAATTAAAAGAAAATAACAATCCCAAAAAACTCACGCCAGTTGGCAGGGAAATTAAAAATCACAGATTCAAAAGTACTTTCCTAGTTCATGAAAACATCTCTAATGAGACAGATGAAAATATGAATTGCTCCTAATGAGCTCAAAATTGCACATATTTCCCTTAGTTTAATTTTGTAAGCCTTCACAGATATTTTGTGTTATGCTTTATTATAAAACAAGAAGTGGCCACAAGGCTGTGATAACCAATTTGTGAGATTAAAGTACTCAACTTGAATGGTTTCATTAACTTCCAAGCCATGAGTCAGAGTTAGCATAAAATACAATTCCTTTGCTATTCATAGAGGGTCTTACTCTCCAGTGACTTCCAACATTTTGGATTCATTAGCACCTGAGAAGAATAACACTGTTATTCCTGACAGTCAGTGCTGCACTCAGTGGCACAGCCATGAAAGGATAATTTACAGCCAAGCTGTGACAAAGAATGCCCTAAACAAGGGTTGGATCTGCACTGTGGGGCTCAACCTCACAGGCAACCCACCCTGCAGTGCCCACTCCCACATTCCAAACAGATTTGGGAGGGGATGAAGCAAAGCAGTGCAAACATTTCAGCTTTTCTGAAGAGAGTTTGGCATGGCCAGGAATGCACGGGAGTTATAGAATTTTATATAAATCTACAGAAAATTGTAGAAAGTTAGGGCACTGCAGACAGAAAATGCAAATATGAGCTTCGCAAAAGTTCCACATAGATTTCTGGTTTTAGATGCGACTGACTCATGTAATGGAGGTAGAAGAGGGGAGGAAAGGATGATAACAAAATAAAAGGGGAGGAGATAACAAAGCTGAGACCCCATGCAGACAGTGGGCAGTCATGAGACCCTGCAACACTCTCGGATCTGGAGTCCTGAGGTTTCTCTATGAAAGTTAACACAAGCCAGTGAACTTTACATGAGCTTTTGCTATAGAAGTGGATGAAATATGATCTACTGCTACAAACTACAGAATAGTTCTGGTGTGCTCAACTAAATAAAGTAAATGTGCAACTTCCAGGAAGACTGTGCCTTCTCTCCTGTGGGAAACAGAAGTGGTGTCTTCAGTAAAACTGAGCTTATCTTTGAGAAAAGTGTTTTAATATCCAAATGCATTCAGTTTTCACACTGTCATTTGCTGCTAAATCACAGATTTTAAAGGATGACTGCTCTACCACATACCTCAACCTTAGCACTCTGGCAAAGTGAAGAACCTCGTTTTCTCACCAGTTGTACGTAAACAGTTTGAGGTGCTGACCATATTGCACTGACAGGAGAGTCACAAAGTGCTGCTCACAGAAGAGTAGTGTCTGTATAGCAGGAGCACAGGGCAGCAGGGAATCATACTCTGCATGGCAACAGAACAGAAGGAAATATCACTACTGAATGCCAGAACATGCTCATGGCTGTCCTGTAAGCACCTACAGAGGAGAATAATGAAGAGGAAGAAAAACATTTGCAATAAACATGGTAAAGCTTTGAAGACTAATTCTGTGCATTTGATAAACCTATTGCAGGAAAGAACATCCAAGCCAGATTGGAGCAACCTGATCAGTGGAAGGTGTCCCTGCCCATGGTCCCTTCCAAGCCAACCATTCCATGATTCCATAGCTCTCCTTCACCACTGCTGTTTGCTCCTGCTCTCTCCATTCCAGGAATTGAAATAAAGCTTTCCATAACCTTGACACCTCCGAGGACAATTTAATTACAAGACCAGAAATGTCTTTCTCTGTTTGTGAACCCCACCATTGCCATGCAGCCCAGGCACAGGTGGTTTCTGTTGCCTTCCCTTCCCCACATTTGTGAGACACATCCATGTGCGACACCAGGGCTTGTGACTAAAGCTCCTTGGAGCCAACTGCTAACAGGTGGAGAACCAACACAATCCTGGCATCCAGCTCAAGAGAACTCAGCTAAATCATACCTAAACCATCCTGGTGGCAGCTCACAAACTGAGTCCTCTGTCCTTTCGTTTTTCACACCAGATTTGTTCATTGCATTAATAATTTTCCTATGAAAATACCACCACTGTACTTGCAGTTTTGCTTAGCATTAACAAAGGGAGCATGCTGTTGACATTCAATATGTGAATATGCATTTATAAATAATTTACTGATAATCCAATTGCTTTTTGCTGCAGGAATGGACTCACTAGGGTGGTGCTTTTGTACTCCTGGTTTTTATGGGGAGTTTGGTATTTCTATGAGCATATACCTAACATGCTACTTCAAAATGCTTTTTATGCACTTCAGAACACCAAAAAAAATTAAAAAAAAAAAGAAAAGCACACACAGGAAATCTCAGTTGAAAACTGTAGCCTTGGCAAACATTTGTGGATTTCCACAGATCTTCACAGAGTCTTGACTAAACATCAAACATCAGTCAAACAGATACTGTGTGTCATCTCCAAGAACATCTCCTCATCTCCTGCATGTCAACAGTCAGAAAAACCCTCATACTCTGTTTCTGAAAGCTTGATGGTAATTTGAAATCTACTTATGTCTTTGGAGGTTTTAAAATATACTTTATAAAGTCAAGTTTTGTGTGTCTAATAGAAGGTAAAATAAAAACAAACAAAATACCCCACCCCAAAATATGATGCCTGTCAAGTGATTTATTTCTATCTTCTTAATCAATAGGATAAGGTGAGGAATGGAAGAAAACAGAAAAAAATATCACAACTTCTGTGGTTCCTTCTATTAATAAAATATTCACTTAGGGGAAAAAAAGTATAAACTTAAATAGACTCCAAACTTTCACAATTTAATTAAAATGGCTTTTAAATTAATCTTACAGTGAAAGCAGCAGCCCAGGACAAAATGCATATGGTTTCTTTTTTAAGACCAGTTACATTTCTTAATTGGTTTCAGAAAATACCCAACTATTGAATCCTATAGAATGAATGTGTGGCCTTTAAAAACCCTTGTAAATGAGAACTGCTGGCAGGACAATTAGCATTTAAAAGCTAGAATGACCTTAAATCTGTGCATCATTGTGATTCGTTTGGACTTTAATATCAAGTACAGAACCAAAAAATACCTCAGCTGCCAAGAGAAAGAGCTCCCAGCAGCAGGAGAAGGACACTGGGTAATAGGGTGAAGCATGTGCAGTGAATCATAAAGGACAAACTGGTGTGATCAGCTTTGATTTGTGTTGACTTAGCAGCCAACCAGAAGGGCCTTCCTGGGCACTGAGCATGCAAAAGGAAGGGAACAAATCTTTTGCTTCTGATCTTACATGGGAGAACCTCCCTGAAATGTTTATCCCTATAAAGAATTTCAGGTTGCACAAGGTAATAAACTGGGCATAAATTCTGTTTCCAAGGAATCACTGGATAACCAAGTGCCTAACTGTACTGTGAATCTGAAATCATCTAAACAAAATAGATGGAACACTTCACTTTATAAATATATATATCAGATATAAATATATGTGTTATGGTTATATATATAAGAGGTCTAATTTAATTTTAAATATAATTTGCATATATTGCTTGCAATTATACTAATTCATGTAATATTCTGCCATTCTGAAAATGAGATGGCTTCTCTTATCTCTAGAAATGACAGCACTGGCTTGGGGTTGGAGCAGTGGTGTGTTACAGCTGCTGATTGTACCAAAACCAAAGATTCTTAAGTCAAAAGCTGAACATTTATATTGGCTGAGATTGCAATTAAAGCAGAATAATGACTACAAGTGTTCCCTATCTGAAGGTGATTTGTTTTAAGCTTAAATCACTGTGTTGTCTTTTGCTCCAGTTCTCATTCTCATGTTCCAAACTACACAAAAATAAATATCCATAAATGTTAAATTTATTTCTATATAGAAATGCCATGTATTTACAAGATTTTAATAAATGCAACAGAGTTAAATCCATAATAATAATAATAATAGTACTACACTGAATATAGATGATATTCTAAATATCATAAATTATTTACAGGAACAATTTGATTCCATTTCCTCAAAGACAACATTACTTAACCAAGTAGTCAATGCATCAGTAACTACTGATGTTAGTCAAAGTTCACAGGGAGTTTCTGGAAAACCCGCTGATGGCCAAAAATTGCACAGTACCCTGGTTATCACAGAAACAACAAGATCACAGAATTGTTTGGGGTGGGAGAGACCTTTAAACCCACCCAGTGCCACCCCAGCCATGGCAGGGACACCTTCCCCTGTCCCAGGCTGCTCCAGCCCCAGTGTCCAGCCTGGCCTTGGGCACTGCCAGGGATCCAGGGGCAGCCCCAGCTGCTCTGGGCACCCTGTGCCAGGGCCTGCCCACCCTCACAGGGAACAATTCCTCATTGCCAAGATCCCACCCAGCCCTGCCCTCTGGCACTGGCAGCCATTCCCTGGCTCCTGTCCCTCCAGCCCTTGGCAATTGTCTCTCTCCATCTTTCCTGCAGCTGTGGCATTCAAATTCCCTGAACATGATCCCTTCACCCAGGATTTTTCTCCTGGGAAGCTGAAAGGCCTCAGAGAAAAGGAAAACAATTCGTATCTCATTTGCTTGTCCTGTGTTGTGCTCAATGTGTTTGGAGGTTGTTTACTCACAGGTGATTGTTCCATTGCATTCTGCTGTGAGTTGTTTTCACTCTTTGGCCAATCAGGGCCAAGCTGTGTCAGGACTCTGGAAAGAGTCACGAGTTTCCATTATTGTATTTTTAGCATTCTGTAAGTATCCTTTCGGTATTCTTTAGTATAGTTTAGTATTCTTTAATATAATGTAGTACAATAAAGTAATACATTAGCCTTCTGAGAACATGGAGTCAGATGTATCATTCCCTCCTTTGTCAGGGCATCCCTGCAAATACAATATGCAGCTCCTTCAGGCCCTGCAGGGCCACCCTGAGCTCAGCCAAAGCTTCTCCTGTGCAGGTGAGCAATGGCAGCTGTGCCAGCCTTTCCTCCCAGCAGAGCTGCTCCATCCCTCTGCCCATCCTGGAGCCTCCTCTGGGCTCTCTGAGCAGCTCCAGGTCCCTCCTGGGCTGGGCCAGGCTGGGGCAGCTCTGCAGATGGGAAATCACTGAGGGGCAGAATCCCCTCCCCTGCTGCCCCCAGCCCAGGGCAGGGTTTGGGGTGGTTGTGCATGGCCAGCTCCCACCCACCAGCACCCCAGGATGCTGCAGTGAATGGTGGTGTTGGAGGTCAGTGAGATTTGACCACATCCTTCTGATCCATAGCCCTGCCTGCACCTGAGAGTGTTTTACCCAGATTCCCCAGAATAGTTCAGCTAAACTTATGGCAAGTGAATTATCTTGTCAGTTTTGCACTTTCCATGTGGATTAAGTTTATGATGTGCAGATTGCTCGAGAGGAGACTATTTAAATCAGAGGTTAAGTCCCATTAAATAATTTGTGCACTCATGCCAGGTGTTCCACAGAGATATTTCAGATAGCAATTTTCTTAATATAGCTTACGCAAATACTTAAAAATTTTGACAACAGTAGGTACAGAAGTAACAGTTTGTCATGCAGGAAATGACAGTTCCCTGTAAATAGAGATTACAAAAATATGTGTGTGATTACAGTTTTAGAATATTAAAATAGTTAATAATTGACAGCTCACCAAGGGTTAAGCAACACACTAGTTTTATGGATTTTAGGAAAAAAAAATTTCACCAAAAGGGTGGTGAAGCATTGGCACAACTGGCCAGGGCAGTGGTAGAGTCACCATGCCTGGAGGCAACATAAGAATGTGCAGATGGGGGCACCTGGGGGACAGGGTTTGTGATGGCCTTGGCAATGCTGGGGTAACAGATGAACTCTATCTTAAAGGTCTTTTCTAGCCCCAATAATTCCATGATTCTGTGATTCTAAGTTCATAACTAAGTTTTGCAACTCTCCAATATTAGAAAGAGTGCCCTGGCAAAATCCCAGTGTAGATAATCACATCCTACCTGCCTCCATCTCTCCTGTCATTTGCACTTAGTCAGTTGTTTAGTTTCCTACTAAGATTGTCTTGTAGATTTTGCAATTAGCTCCCTATGTCAGAACATACAGCACTGATTCCTACAAAACAAGGGTGAGTTCAACTCATTGAAGTCAAACAGCACCATGGCAATGTCATGTTTAATTCATGTGTAGCATAGGTTGTTGTATAAAATTGTGATCATTATTTTCTGTCTCAATTTTGTCTTACATATAATTATAACAGCATTAAAAATTAAGAAATATTCCTGCTCTGTTTATCATCTGAAGAGACTAGAAATAAAGGTGAAGAGGAGGGCAGAGCTAGCAGCTCATCACACTGTGAACATAATCAAGACTTCCAAACAGAACAGAAAGTTTAACAGCCAGACAGTTCCCCAAGCCAGTAGGTGTTAAAATAGTTCTGAAGGATCCCTGGAAGCCAAGCAGATTGAAATTGGGAGTGTGGTCTGCAAGAATCCCACGAGCAGACAGGAAGGAAAACACCACAAATTCTGGATGCAGGGAAGAGAGAGGAAAACGTGTCCTGTGGTACTGGGAGCACTGGTGTGAGGCACTGGCTGCACCAGGGAGCACTCAGCCAACAACAGTGAGATCTGACACCTGGGAACAAAGCTCCTCCATCAAAGAGATGGGAGGAGAATGGAGAAAACACGCTGTCAAGAGATGGATGGTATTGAACCGTACGACTGCATACACCACAATAACTCTGTGTGTGTGTACATATATATATGTATAAAATTATTGTGGTGTTGTGAGGTCCCCAGGATGAGAGATGAGAATTTGGCTCAATGTTCTCAGAAGGCTGATATCATACCATATGAATGCTATACTAAAACTATACTAAAGAAAGAGAAAGGATACATCAGAAGGCTTGAGAAGAATGATAATAAAAACCCATGACAAACTCTGACACAGAGAGTCTGACACAGCTGCCTGTGATTTGCCATTAAATTAAAACCATTCACATGCTGGGTAAACAATTCTCCAAATCACATTCCAAAGGAGCAAAACGGGAAGAAGCTGAAGCTTCCCAGGAGAAGAAATCCTGGTGAAGGGATTTTTCATAAAATATCATGGTGACAAATTACATATATAATTATAATGATATATTATATAAAAATACACCTATAATTAAATTAAATATAAAATTATATAAAATTATATATAATTATTATATACATGGATAATTTTTATATATGTGTACATATATGGGTGTATATATATATATATGTAATATATAAATTATTGGCAACAAACAGCTAGGACAGGATCTGGGAGGGGCAATGAAACCATCCACAGACAGAACACTCAAGCTACAAAGGACACTGACAGCTGTACTTGTCCGGAAATCAGAAAAGCCAACAGGATGCTGCTGCCCATTAAGGAACCTTCTCCCACTTTTAGGAGTTCCTGAAACTTCTTCCTTGCAAACTGGTGACACTTCCTGAAGGATGGCTGGTCAAGCATGGGCAGAAAGGATTGACCAATATAATTCCTTCTGTAGTTAGGACAAGAGTGATTTTTCTTTTACTGCACCCCAAAGGTTCTCTCACCTTCACAGGAGTTATCGCACCCTGTGGAAGCAGGGCAGGAATCCCAGCAGGTTCCTGTGGGAACTGGGTGTCAGTGCTGCTGACCTAACTTCTGAAGGGTTTGCATTCTGGGAAGCTGCATAGGAAGATGCCAACAGAACAGTGGTGTTTGATTATGAATTTATTTTCCTTAACCTTGCCCAACTGCATTCAGAATAAAGAATGTCTGAGGAAACTGCACACATGTAATTTGCAAGAGATGGAGCAATACAATTAAGTGTGAAATAGCTTTGGACAACTCTTTTTACAAAATACAGTTCTATTCTATAAAATAGCTTGAACTAGAATGCCCAAAATTAAGGTTTTTATTCTGAATCATAAATGTTCTGATTTCAGTGGAAAGGAAAAGTCTCATTTTTAATGTTGCATTCACTTAGCTTTTAAAATCTGGTCCACATTATGCTTTGTGTGTGCTAACATGAGCAGTGTTGTAATCAATTCCATTTAGCACACAGAATTGATAGCAATTTCATTACTATTTAATATTGAAAAGGTGCTGGGATGAAATTTTCCTAATAAAGGCCTTTTAGCAAGACCTGCTTTTATTAGCAGTTAATATACTACGTGGGGACCATTAAGATTTGCTCTCCAAAATCCTAATCCAAATTCTCCTCTAGTCATATGTGAATAGCACCATTAACAATAATTATATTATTTCAGGTTTCCAGCAGAAAGACTGAACCAAATTATATATTGGAAAATAATTGTGGAAAATAAATAATTGTGGGAAAAATGGTCAGAAAATAAAATGGTGGAAGACAAGCAATGTTGGAAGACAAGAGGATGCACTCAATTGTGGTATAGATTCATTTCTTACTGATTTTTTTTGTTGTTTGCTTAGTAACGCCATGATCACTACTTTAGCCCAAAATTTCCACGAGTCTCAGTCCCAAAAACTCTCAATGTCTTTTTGTGCATGCACAGAACTTAACCTGACTATGAATAATGCTGCAGGTTTTGGCACATTTACCACACCATGGGGGAGAAGGAAAGGAACCCTAAAGGCACTTAAGCACTGCTTAGGCATCTTTTTAATACAGCATCAACCCTGTATACCACAAAATTAATTACATTTAATTTCATGTTTGCAAAAAATTTCTAATATTTTTCATTTCCTTTAAAGCATACCATCCAAAAAGGGAGAAGCAGTGTGTAGTTGCATCGTTTGCTTGACATAAAGAAATACTTTTCATCGAAAAAACTGAAATATGTTCAGGATGTTTCCTTTGCCCCAGAGTAGAATGGATACCTCATTCACTGGAACCTTCATTCTGATATTAAATGTCAGAACTGTGTCTCAACCAACCAACTACAAACAGTTGTCTATTAAATAATATGAATTCTTAACTTAGAGCTTAACTAAATATCTAAAAACTTATCTTAAAATAAAAAAAACCCTCATAACAAAAGCCAAGCTGATCTATTTCCCAGATCCATCACTGCAGAACAGACACAAGAAGTTCCATCTGGTTTTTCCATAGCAGTCTCACATTAGCTTAAGTTTGAGAATGAGCCCATTGAATTTCATTTACTATGCAAGTTCTTTGGATAAAAAGAGATTCCACTGAAAAGGGGCCTGAAAAAATGAATGTAACTAAGCAGCTGACTTCCTAAAACCACATTTAAATTGTCATATCTCAAGTTTCACAATCCAGGGAGACATGGGAGCCATAATCCATGTTGTGGTTTGTGCAGAATGGGATTCTGAACGACAAATACTGAAAATAAGACCTTAATTTCATGGCATTAGTCTACCCATTTTGAATTCATAGAATATTCAAGAGATAATTATTTCAACCTATAAATATACCCCAACTACATAACTTTAAACAGCTGATCTCTTCCTCCAAATTTACAATTTAAGCTTTTCAAACCAGCATGACTGAAACTTGGAAACATTTTGTAGGGACAGAGGCAGCAGCACCTACTGCTGAGACATATCAGTGTCAGCACTTCATCAAAAATGAGAGTGAAAAATTTCCTTTCCTTTTACCCTATTTTCTTTTACATTTAGACCTTTGAAATCTCAGAAAATACCTTAAATTTCACTAGAAAATTCATACATAGCCAATATAATATTACAGTGATGATTTAGAATATTGAAATTAATTTGAAGTATTTGTTTTGTGGTTTATAAAGATAATTTTATTCGGTATTATGGACTGAAAGTGTGTTTTCTTGCTTTCCTTTTGGACTCATTTACCTACAAATTCCTTCCTTGCTTAACTTCATTCCACAAGAAAGTAATTTGTTCCTCTCCCAGTTCTCCTCTTTGTACATCACCAATATGAAGCTCAAACCTAAACTATTAAAACAAAGTCAATTTATTAGTGGGAAAAAAGGATAAGAGGTATGTTGTAAAACTGTGGATGATTCAGAAAAAGAAATATAGAAAAATACAGCTGTGTCTGTAAGGTAAATTATGTGCTAACAATTGATAATAAATTTTTATTCTCACTCCCTTAGTTGTTCTTTGAGAAGTCTTGGCAGCTACTTCATTAAGAATTCCTTTCACTATATACATTTTTACTACACAAAGTCACATTGAAGTGAAAAATCCATGCACCATTGAGTTTAATATGACTTTATATAATACGACTAATGTACAGTTATAATATATGTCAATGAACCACACTGTAAGGCAGGAAAACTGGGCTTAAATACACAGCATTTGATTAGTGAAAGGGCTCAGAGCCAGAGACCAAAAGTAGGACCTAAAGGCCAGACTTCCCACAATATAAACCTGCGGTGATGTGTTAAATTTTGGAAAGGAGTATATTTTCCCCACTCTTCCCCTATGCCACCATTTTTCATTAAACATCCCTTCTTGCTGATGCAAGGCTGGGCATTCCTGGCTGGACCATCCAGCAGCAGGATGGATTCCCCTGGTTCCCTGCAGCACTGCAAGGCAGAGCTGCGCTTGTCTGGGGGTCAGCTCAGCCTGAGCTCTACACTCACTGTCTTTTAAAAACAGGGAAAAAGCAAAATTCAGTTTTTCTGGCCAAAGCTTCAGGTAAGGTTTTACAAATGGGTAATGACATCACTTCCAGCACTCTCACTCACAAGGAAAATATCAATTCTCCATCCTCCATTAGGAAAAATCCTGTGAGCTAAACTCTTCCCCCACAACATTAGGTATGTGTCCATGTGCATCGTTGCACACTGCATAATGTACATATTTCTGTAAGAGAAAAATCACCTAAAATTATAACAGCGCTGTGAGTGTGATGTGTTTATGAATCTGCCAGTTATTTGGATTTTGCTACATTTTCTCAGATGACTAATTACCACTAGAGCACCTCCCAGGGAGTTTAGCTGGCTGCTGTAAATTAAACTGTAAGACCTTATTACATTAATTGAAGAAGTAGTGAGAAAAAAAAAAAAGTTAAAGCTGTTTTTGTTGAAAGAAACTACACAGCTTCAGAAATTAGTATAATTTATTATTTTTTTCTTAACTGTTTCTCACCTCCCGTTTTTCTGTTCTTCCCTCTCTTCTACAGCATTTTTCTCCTTGGAGATCTATTTCACACCCAAGATAGCACAGCTACCTTAGAAGGCATAAAATCAGCAAGATGGCTTCTATAGCAGCGTTAGAAACAAAAAAGTTTTAAAAAAAAACCAAAATAACAAAACTCTTTACAGAGAAAAACCGAGACAAGTACAAAAAGTTTTTGGTCCTGTTAAACACCTCAAAAAAAAAAATTAGTTTCTTTGTTCTCATCTTTTTCCAGTAAATTGCTCAGGCAAGACTTTTAGCTCCTGTCCAATTGGCTATCCTTAAGTCTGAGGTGAAGTACCCCAGGTCCTATGAGATGTCTTCTTTGCTAATTGAACAAAGAAAGTTCTGAGATTTTTTCCTTTTCAAAAGAGACAAAAGACAGTTTTGTCACTCCATCAACAAGGAGCACATTCCCATTGGAGCCATTCCCTGTGTGCTCCTGGGTGCCAGCTGTATTTGCTGCTGAAATGTGATGGGGCCAGGGTGAGGAACAGCCCCTGCCCTAGGAACACTTTGTGTTTGGTCCATCTCCCTCTGCTGATGGACAAGTCCATCCTAAATAAAGAAACTCTCCCCTGTCAGAGGCACAAGTTTCAAATCTCTCCTCTGGAAACCTAAGTCTGATAAATTTTTCATAAATGGCTTGAGCACAACAACTTTTACAGCTGATGTGATTCTGCATCATTTCCTCAAATCAAGAAATAGCACATTTCCACAGTGAAAAGTGAAACACTAACCCAGCAGTCTCTCCCCATAACCAGCAATACCAAATGCACCCGAGTAACTCCCCTCTTTTCAAAACCTTTCAAAAAGATTTCTCTCTAGGAATGAATTTTTATTCTCTGATTGTGTTCACTTTTCTTCCCTTTTTTCCCTTTTCTTCTATCTACCACATTTTATGAACTTATTACATGCACAAATCTCCCAAATTCCCACATTTTAACATCCACGTCACTATGTGAAGGCAGTTAAAGTCACAGAAACTCCTGGACTTTGTGACTGAACTAAAGCCTGGAAATCTAGTCCTCAAGAAATTTTTTTTTTTTTTTCCAAGACAGATCTTCATTTAATCACAATTAGAATGATTTCTCTTCTTTCTTTCACTATGTAAATTTCTCCAAAGCCTATGACATGTTCCTCTAGAGCAGAGAGGCACAACCATCAGCATATTATCTACAGTCTTCATCAACAGTCTTATAAAATTATAAAGACACTTCCAAGAAAGGCAGACAATTCAGTCACTGCCCATTCAAAATAATCTCATAACCCTCATGACAGAGACGCCGTATTAGTAGTTCATTTTAAATAAGGTAATTCATTATTACATCTTATTTATTTTAGTGCTTAATTATAGACTCCTCTTTACATCTTGTGAGAGCACACACAGAAAATAAGCAATTGCATTAGCCACTTCAATATTGACAAAATTAACTGGATTACAGTCAGCAAATTGCAATCTTTGGTTCTGAAATAACTGTAAATTTTCATGGAGAGCATCAGCATTGAGCACTTCTAAACACAGATTCATACTTATATCCCAATCTGTATTGCAAAGCTGGAAGTGTGTAATGAACTTTAGGTGTTGTCAAGCAAGAATTAAGACAAACCAAACCCCAACCACATCCACAACACCCTCTCCTGGTTGTAAGGGATTTTCATTCAGATATCTGAGAGACAGCCAGAGGCCCAAGTATTGAAAATGCAGAATAAACTTTTCCGTGCATGTGTTAATGATCAGAAGGTTACACTGGGACATTTGAGTAGAAAACCCCATTAATAATATGACTAGAGGGGAAATCGTTCAGCTCTGGGTTGCAATGGTGATGAATAAAGGTTGCCATGAACTTGAAATTATTGTCTGAAATTACAACACTGTATCAAAGGTCAATGCCAACTTTGCTCGTTTAGGAAAAGAGCTAATTATATTTACAACATAAACCACCTGAACTATAAAGCAATTAAAATGGTTTTAGAATGGAATTAATAAATTGATTGATAAGTGATCAATGTTATAGGATTAGTTGATTTAGAAGCCCAACAAAACTGAAGGAAAATTGCTTGTAGAACCTCTGTACTGCATTAGGAGCTTTTGTCCAGAAATCAAATCAAAAACTATGAGTTGAGATTACCAAATAATACCAAAGATGAGGAAAAGCAGTTTGCCATGGCTACCAAAGGTGCAGGCACACTGTATCAGTGTGTCACTGGACAATATTGACTGTCCCCTACACTTGAGTCAAGTGCAGAGCACAGCCGGGCCAGCAGAGCTTTGGGAAGTACCAGGCAACCCTTTCTTTTGTGTATTTCAACAGCCATTCTGAAATCTGCCACAATTAGTGATCCCAAAGCAGCATTTTTGGAAAGACACAAAGAATTTGTTTTGGGGGAATGAGGTAATGTCAAACCCGAAACAGAGCTTTACAACAAACAAACAAAAAAGGAAAAGAAACAAAAAATTACCCTCAACCCCTCCCAAAGCACACTACCACCCCCACATTGCACAGTAAATATTCCCCCAAAGACCCAAACACACAGCAGAAACACATGAACTCTCTGCCTCATGCACAAAGTTCATAATTACCACCCTGAGGCTTTTAGACATTCTGACAATATTGTATGACTACCCTCATAATCAAAAATCTGCCCTGCCCAACAGAGAAAAGACAAAGATGACAGAAATCTGTCATGAAAGACAGCCCTGTAGCCACTTATATTCTTTTCCATTATTTTCAATTTTTACTTGGTATTTTCTTTTCATCACCTGTATCTCAAAGGTAATTCTGACATTGTTAATATTGTACTGAATAATGTGTTGACCATGGAGACAAAGAAAAATACATATTCAGGAGGCACCAAACCTGCATGAAAGAACTGGTTGCAATGTTCTTTGAATGTTAGTTTAGTGCTTACAGGGCATTACATGCTATTTAAGTAGCTGACTGGGTTTTTCTGCAAATTGGAGCATTAATATTTTTCAAGATAACAATTCAACCAGAAAAGTGAATTTTCTCTACATGTGACATCTATATTCATATATTATATGGTAGGAACATAGGAAAATAAGGTTTCTTTATTCTGACTTCTGTCTTGAAAGTTGCATATCTTACATATTGTATTGTTTTACATTCAGCTAAAACCACTCAGACACCATAAAAAAAAAACAAAAACATTTAAATGTTATTTAGGATGAAAAAAAGTAAAATAAAATCCTAACAATGCACTAAAATGAAAGAATCAGCCTTACTCTTGAAACCCATCTTTTTAGCACTTTGTCTGTATTACTCTGGCACGAGGAACAGATGAGCACTGCTAAAACAAAGTTAGGACCAGTGTCAATAAGGAGCAGAAATGAGATATCATGGCAAATGAACTGGATTATCTCCATGGCTGAAGATAAAGGGAATGAAAGCCATAAGTATAAAAGCCAAGAGGATTCAGCTAACTAAGAAAAATCCTAGGCTGCACCAAAGATCCCATCAATCAGAAATGGCTGTGGAGAAAACACAGATGGATGCCTTAGAAACCATCCCTGCAAAACATCCTTATTGCTGCAAACCATGTTTGCACAAAGTCAAACACAAAGATATAATGTTAAAAGCAAGTTATATTCATAGAGATATTGGATTCAATCCTATGGAAAAGTGTGAAAATGCCAGAACATCATTTCAAACAGAATGTGACCTGGGTTTGTTCCTGCCTCAGCAGGGATGTTAAATGTGAGTGACCCATGAGAGGTGTGCCAACACTGTGCCACTGCTCCCCTTCACACACAGAGGATGTTTTATGGGCATGGTGGTTTTGGTAGCTCCTTTTCCTGTTGTTGTATTGCTAGGACAGCCAATAAAACAGCTGAGCAGGCAGGGCTCAGCCTCTTGGAGCTAATTCCTAGCAGAGGCTCACATCATCATCTGTTTGTGTCCCTCCCCTTGGGCCAGCCCCAGCATAGAGACACCTCTGTGGCAGTGCCAGGTGAGGATGTTGGTCCCCAAATCTCCCCTGGCAGTGCCAGATGAGGGTGCTGGTCCCCAAATATTCCCTGGCAGTGCCAGGTAAGGGGCATCTTGGTCCCCAAAGCTCCATAGGTGAATCTCCAGCGGATGCTGTAAAACTCTGGGGTGTTACCAGCACAGCATTGACAAGTTATAGGCGAGAGGTGAAGAAAGGTATTGAGCAAATTAAAGGATTGAAAAACTGTTTTCCTTAAAGAGCAAGGCAAATTAGGGTTCACGGATTTAAGATGGAAATCAACAGTTTTCTACAATCAGAGCTATCAGCACCTTTTAGAACAGTTTCAGATGAGAAACTGTAAGGACAAACTGACTTTTTCATATGCATCTTCATAAATTTAAGAAAGGAATATTTCATTGCTGTACATGACTGGTGGCACCAGACCTAAAGATCACTTCAGATGGAAAGGCTGGCACAGCTGGCATTGTTCACCTGCACAGGAGAAGCTTTGGCTGAGCTCAGGGTGGCCTTGCAGGGCCTGAAGGAGCTGCAGGAAAGATGGAGAGAGACAATTGCCAAGGGCTGGAGGGACAGGAGCCAGGGAATGGCTGCCAGTGCCAGAGGGCAGGGCTGGCTGGGATATTGGCAATGAGGAATTGTTCCCTGTGAGGGTGGGCAGGCCCTGGCACAGGGTGCCCAGAGCAGCTGGGGCTGCCCCTGGATCCCTGGCAGTGCCCAAGGCCAGGCTGGACACTGGGGCTGGAGCACCTGGGACAGTGGGAGGTGTCCCTGCCATGGCCGGGGTAGAAAGGGATGGGTTTAAAGGGCCCCTCAACCCAAACCATTCCATGATTCAGTGACTGCTTCAAGTCCAATAATCCCAGCTTTCAAATCCAGTTGCTTCCATACAGAACTTCAACATGTTCTTCATTCCCTTAGCAACACACATTCAGGAAGTTCACTAGAAAATCATTGTGTCAAAACTTTTACTGAACTTTGTGTTCCAACGTGGAAGAAGAACATAGCAGCAAACATATAATCATTATATTTTCTGCAGAAGGTGGGTCAAAATCATCTCCAGCCCAGAGCTAGTTAATTATGAAAGACAATTTATAGCTGAAGCATCTTTCGTTCCTAGCTAATCACCATAGATTTATTAGCAGCTGATCTGTACTTTACACAATTAAAAAGATATAAACAGGTCCTACCTTTATACTTAGGAACTATTAGGATGTTGTTACAACAGCTTCTGCAAATTAATCCACTGTAATCCTTCGACACTCTGCCATTAGTTACACAACAAAATCAGAGCTTCTTGAAAACCAAAACAAAAAGTGTGAAATTGTTCTAATTACATACTTATGAAAAATGAGAGTATTCCATTTGTCACCATCCAAAACTCCTAGAAAATTAAAAGATAAATTACTCTGAACCAGTTTACTTTTCACTACAAGATATCCATCTAGTGAAACCTTACTCTAAATTAAGATAATTAGGATATGTTACCTTAACATTCCTATGGCCAGGGAATTTATTTTCTCTCTTTACCTTATATATCAAGACTTTATCCTCAAGTGAAAAAAGAAAAAAACCATAAACTCCAGAAGAGTAGTAGATTACATGGAAAAATCACAGTAAAATACTCAAGCACTATTTCATTTAATACTTAAACTTCAAGAGCATTTTAATATGCATTTTCATTGCTACCCTCTTCATGAAATCTGACTGGGAAGACAGAAGTGTGGAAGGAATCAGGGAGGATTTAGGAATACTGAAAAGCAAGAAAAAATACAAAGAAGAAGAAAACCTGTTTGGAACATTTCAAAGTTACGTGTCACCAATGACATTCTGCTGTGAAATGATGGCATCTTAATATCTTCATTTAAGGGACCCTGACTTGAAATATTTATATAACACAGAAAACAGGACTCTTGGTAACAATGAGAACTGTCAAGTACTGAAAATAGTGAGCATTGCCATGCAATTTTTTCCTGTCAAGCTCAAATCCTTTCTTTCAGAGCTGGGGAGGAAGGATCAGCTCTCATGCTGAGTTCTTTATTCTCCCTTCCCAGGAATGACTCCCGTGCCATCACTCTGGGAACACGGTGTGCCAAGTCACATCCCTACCCAAGTCCCTCTCACCCATTGGCAAGCACACAAAACCCAGATATTCTTCCTACCCCAGCACTGGGGGCATTTCTTCTCTAAGAAAGCTTTATCTGCATGGTCTCTTTAGGGAGGGACCCCAAACTTTAAAAAATGAGTGCTAAATCCTTGCCATCCACTCTGCTTGGAAGCCTCCATCCATGTGGACTTGGTGCAGCTCTTTTGGCTTTTCAGAACAGAAGGGGATTAGAACATTTCTAACAGAAACAAAGCACAATTCAGGGGAGCAGTAGCATGTGAGTAAAGACCAAGCAAAATTTGTGTCATCTGCTTTTTCCCCTTTCCTCATCAACAGAAATCAGGAAATAGATCATTCTCAATATTTCTGGGCCCCACTGGAGTGCCAAGAGGTTCATCTGAACTCAGCCCAAAGCATGCTCCTCAAAAAATGCAATGGAAAAGAGATTTCTGTGAAAGTGCCCACATTGTCAGAAGACCACTGTTTTTGCCTTATTAGAACATCTTTTCTTCAACAACTATCAAAAGAGAAAATGAAAATTTCTTTCTCAACACAAAGAATTTGTGCTGTAATTTCAACCAGACTTTCAGTGTCCAGTGATTCCCCTCATCTACAGCAAATATCCCTGGACAGCCATGTCTCAAAACATCTGCAGGGTGACTTCTCAATTTTCATCTGACATGAATCTTGCCAGAAGGGAGTGTGTGTGTTTGTGCGCCTCCTTGTTGATGGGTTTTCCCCATTCACACAGAAAAAATCTGTGGCATTCTTTGTAATTTAACAAAAAATTTAAAATATCCTAAATTAGAAGAACTGATTTTTCAGTCCTATAGTTGCAGTTTAAAATTAGGGATTAACCAAAATTCACTAGATGCACTGTTCCTCTCATAAGTAACTCATATGTATATATATAATTTTATATAGATATAAAATATGCGTGTGTGTGTAGGTATATAATATATCCACACATATATATTCTTTGCAGTGCCATGTTAACATCTGGACTGAAGATCTCAGAGATCTTTTCCATCCTAAATGATTCTATGATGTGGAATATATTTGCGTCATTTAGTGGCAAAGATTACATAACAAAAGGGGAAAAAACTTAACTGCCTTTATGAGAGAGTACATTCAGCTGAAGCTAAAAACCACATGACTTTTATTCATCACTTCTTATTTTTTAATGATTCATAAAAGAGAGCACATGCTTGAGCAGTAATTAGTATTGAGGAGCCATCAGAATCAGTTGTTACAGGATTGAGATCTTCAAAGCCAGCAGTCATAATCTCCTAAGGTTTTCCACTTGTCCAACAAAAAAACTGTCTCAAATATATAAATCAGATAGAAAAAATAACAACATTGGAGCCCAAAAGTACAGCTACCAGCTTTTCCAGAATAATGTAATTAAGATGGTATTCTGTCCAACTGAAGCTGGGTCTGGCTGCATATGCTGAACACCCCAGCACATACCAGAAGCACAGCCAAATAAAATAGAAATAGAAGTACAGCTTCTGTTTTCATATAGAAAATAATACCACAGTCCCCACTTCCCAAGTACTTCTCTTGTTAATTAATACAGCATTTAAATGTCCCTTGAAACATGATGGGAATGGACACAGAACGAGGAATAAAAGTCAAAGTCCTGCTATAACTGAAAACATTGGCAAGACTTTTAAAAACTGAATCTGAATATTGGAAGTAAAATCTAGAAATCCCAACATGCTCCAGTCTATTTGAGATGGAAAGCAAAGAAAATAGTAATCTTGAATATTAAACTACCTTCAAGTGAGCAATAGCTCCTTTTAGTAGATACTATCACTGTTATTAACAACTTCTGTTTTGAACTGGTGTAAAAAACACTTCAGCTTGTGGTAAGCATTATTGTAAAAAAATCTGCACCATTTTAGAAAGGAATAAAGCCCAAGTACATAGATATCTATATAACAATGTTTCATAAAGTCTTTTTATTTGTTCCATTAATATCCACTCTGCTACTTTTATCTAAGAAGGATAAAAATATTTAATGATATTGACTGTCACTGTTCTAGGCCATATTAATAAAAACAAATGAGTAGAGGGATGGTTCACTACACAGAATTCATTATAACTGCTGTACAGAGGGAGAGAACCATCCAGAAACTGTGATAAGGTTGTCCAGCAGCACCAGGTGTGTGTAACTCCAGGCAATCCAACTCCAGCACGTTGTGAGGACACAAAAAAGTCAAATAACTTATTTAAAGTAGCTGCAGAGACTGCAAGCCCAAAACTTCCCCTTCACAGAAATGTTGTAAACCCTTTCATGGTCCCTGTCCTAAGAGATCAGATGACACAGATATGCCCAATAAAAATGCTTGAACTGACACCTGGTGCTGTTTGAGCAATGTACAGATTGCTAAAAACAACTGTAAATGACAGAAAAAAAACAAATAAGAGGCACAGATAAGACCTAATCATATTTATTATCAAGAGAGAGGCTTCAGACACCAATCACACAAACTGGATTCCTTCCAAACAGTGCCTGAGAAAGCTTAAAAAAAAACTCCAAACAACCAAAACCTAAATGACCAAACTAAGACATAAAGGATCATTCTGTCTCAGTTGTGTAGCCTGCAGTTCACAAGAACAACAAGTAAAGATCATGTTTCAAACCTTAGGTCATTTCCAATGACACACAACTCGCAGGGGTCCATCCAATTGCTTAGGAAAAAAAAAAAATCCTAGTTAGATAAAAACCTCACGTCTTGTTATACATGTCAACAGCCATGAGTCCACTTTGGTCAACAGTAAATGTGGACCAACAAAGAATTAACACAGTTAGGGTCACTGAGTAAATGTAAAAATCCATCTTGTCCTGTGAGAATTGAACAATAAAAGTTTTACATTTTTTCATCTGTTTGTGGTTCATGTGATCACTTCTGTCAACACCAGACAAAATATTAATTTGTGTGGATATGTCTAAGCAAGTTTACACCTTAAGAATTTTTTGCAAGAGGAATGGCAAACTAAACTCTGCACCCTTAAAATGTGCTTTATACTGAGTTTAATTTTCTTCCACTCTCTTTTTCCTTTCCAATTCAATTTCCACATTGAGACATGCAATGATTTGGTTACAAACATGACTGGCTGCCTTTATGATATTATATGAATTGTCATAAAGAATGCTTTCTAGTTGAATTAACGTGACAGGTATGTAACGGATTCTGTAAAAATAAAGTCACAATATGCCATAATATTTCACAATGCTCTAAAACTGACAAGCAGTTCCCTAATTACTGCTTACACAGAAATTCTAAACACCATTTTCCTCTGTTTACTTTGCTAAGCAATCTATTATTTCTGTGCATGCTATGCTGCAAATGCAATCACAGTTAAAAAGAAAAAATGTGATAGATTTATCTTTCATACTTATCAGAAAAATGTCAAGACCTGACACGGTAAATTAAACATCTGGTTACACAAGGAAAACTCTGGATTTATAAACAGCACTAAGTTTACACAGAAGTATTTGGTTTTATTTCTCTATTTTATTCTTATTGGCTAAAAATATTTAGCCAATGCCTGCAGGGCTGGTTCAATTCCTAGAAGATTTTTACTCTTGTTGCTTATGCAGATCAAGGCTCTGCACTGCAAAGTGAAAGGGACTCTTTTGTAAAAACCCTTTTTGAGGCCAAACAGTCCCTTTGTCTTCCCAAGGCACTGTTTTCATTACAAGGGGAAAAAATCTCCTCTTCAAGGAAATCTTGAAGGAGATTCAATTGATGCAGAGGTCTTTGTACTTAGGGTACCAGTAATTTCAATAGAAATTCAATAGAATAGAATTGTTCATCAGAAAATATCCATTTACTCAAATTAAAACAGTTATTGATTTATTTCTATTGCTAAAATATCTCTATTGAATGTGAAATTTCTGATAAATTCCTGACATTAGGAGCACAAAACAAGGCCAAAAGCTGAGGCAGTGGAGCAGGGATTCTGACCCCTCGTGATTTGCGAAATTCCTTGAAAAAATGGAAACAAGTAGGATCCTTTCTCAAGGCCCTGTGCCCCTGTTAACCACAGATTTATATCCCAAAGTACTTCCAGGGACCCCATCCTGCAGGAATACAGTGCATTATTCCACCCTTGGGTGCGCTGATTCACCACAGTCTATTGTGTGTTCTTAAGCTAAACAAGCCCACACAAAAGTAGAAAGAGCAGCTTATGTTCAGCCTGTGATTTGCATATTTAAATTCAGTGTTTAAACATGTCTTAATCTGCATGCTGTGCTCCATCTCTTGAAGTGGCTATTATAGAACTTATTTGTCTCTGAGAAAGTGTTAGATGCCAAACTAAGCAACGTGTCTGGAACACAGCAATCATTTTATCCAGCTTCCTCGAGTGCTTTACCATCCTTAGAGCCATTCTTCCAGCTTTCCACAGCTTTGCTTCAGTCTGCAGTTCTGCTAAGGACTGTCCTCACCATTAATCCAAATTCCAGTTCTCTGCACAATATTATCACAAACACAATATTAGCACTTAAAACTCAATTGCAAGAAATAGATAAATCCCACACTAGAGGTGGATAAATACTATATGGGCTTTGGGGAGCTCCTAGGATCATAACTTTATGAATAAACAGCTCTTTTCAGTAACTGCACAGCCTGTTTCTGTCCATCCCTTAAATCAAATGAACATTAGAACGGTTTCTCTATTCCTTAAGAATATGGATTTATTTGTTTCCACTTCAAGTTGGTCACAGTGCCAACAATCACCTGAATGCAAACAGCTGAGCCTCAGGCCAGATCTGGGAAATGTGTCTCAAATAATCAGTTTATAAGTGTTTTAAGACAACAAGGATTGTTGAAATGCTTCTTCTGAAAATTTTAGATGGGTATTAAAATAGTGTTAGTATAACAAAAAACCTGCTTATCTTTCTGAAATGAAACACCAAGGACTGAGAAAACCACCTCAAATCATGAGTGAGACAGTTTTCAGAGAGTTTTTAAGAGAACAGTTGTGACATTTCCATTCGAAGCAAAAATCAACATCAATAAAAAATAATGTAACTTTTACTTCAGTCTCTATTATTTCAGGAAATTTTCAACCTTTACCCAGAAACACAAAGAACTCCCACTTGAACAGGTCTCCTTTCTAAAAATGTGCAATTTAGAGTTAAGCACTTACCATAGCAGTTATTCCACTCTATTAAAATGAGTAGTGAGTGGTGAAGTTGGTAATCATGTTTGCACTTCAAACCACAGAACAAACTTCATGTTTTTCTTTAATTCAAGCAGTTTCTCTTACTGCACTCATGAGCAGACACCAAACTCGTAAATGTTTGATTCTGTGAAGCAAATAACAGCAAAATAAGCCTGACCACAAATTTAATTAGGATGGTGAAATGGCTCCAAAGGAAGAACAGTGGTCTGCTGTGACAAACCACAGACCAGGGGAATCCACAGGAGAATTTAACTCAGTGCAAAGCACCCAGCTGAAAAGGGCAAAGCTGAGGATGTCTTCAAGGAATGCACAGCTAACAGCTACAGAAAGTTGTTGGTTCATTTTTCAAGTGAATATGAGTATGTTTAACTGCTGCATAAAGAAAAAAAATATATGATCCAGCTGCAGTTTTATGGTTCTTCTCCAAGGCAGGATGGTACATTTGTAGACTTCAATGAAAATGGTAGTTTTCCTTTGCCTACAGAAAGAACGTGGTTGGCTTGCTTGTCTGATGTTTGGTGGTTTCTGTAATTTTCTTTTTCCTTCCTCCCCTATTCTCTTTCTTTTAAGTGGAGAGATCAAATTTAGCTGGATGTTTTATTGGAACTCATAGGGCTTGGCTCAAACGCCAACCGCTGGCTCTCGCTCATTACTGAAATGATTCACTCAGTCTGATTCTATTCAAATCCTGGCAAGTTAACGTTCCACTTTACAGTTTATCACCTGCTATCAGAGCTCTGGTGCCTCCTTAAAGCTCCAGGGTCTCCTTCAGTCCCAGGGGACAGTGCAGGACCTCCTCTCTCACTTCCTCTGTGCTGCCTTTAATTCTCCATACACAGAAACACAACTCACCTCTGCAATCACAGCTTTCAACTTCAACTTGTTTTTAGTTTTCTTTTACATGCTTTGGAACCTTTTTTTTTACTCATATCACAAGGCTATCTGGAGTGGTAAGTCCTGTGATTCCACTCACCACGATTTGTTGTATACCTGTGTGCTTCATCCCTCCTGTTTATGATGAGGTGAGCAACATAAAATTTTATCTTATAAAACAAATCCAGTCAAAGAGTCAGGTCGGTCAAGAAGGGGCTTTACTGACTTGCAGAGAACTGGAAATACATGCTGAGTGTAAAATATTTCACAGGAAACAGCTAAAAGTTCTTTTGCATGGTAGTTGTCCTTGTTCTGGGTTTTCTGACATGTAACTAAATTTCATCTTACCAGCATTATTTTAATAATCTGTGCTGTTGTTCTTTTGCACAATATTGTTGTTATCATATTTCTAGAGTCACAGCTCTCAGGGTGCCACAGCTCTCGTGTCCTGGTTTAGGACAAATTAGGGGAAATCTCCAAAAGGGAGCCCCCCAAAACAAAACAAACCTCCAACCACCCCTCCCCCAACACCGGGTTCGGGAAGGAATTTCTCGGAGGAGCAAAGTGGAAAACAAAACCTATTTATTTACAAGTAACAAAAGAACACTCCCCAACACAAGAAGAGGAAAGAAACAGACTGTGTATGGTGAGGGCTTCAAGCTTCTCTTGCAAGCTCCAGGTGTCCTGGACGTCTCAGGTCAGGTCCGGAACCGGTCCAGTATCTTCAGGGGAGGGTAAGAAAGAGGGAACAAAAGAAAAGAAAAAAACAGCGCAAAAAGCAGAAAGCAAGCAAGCAAAGCGGCTAGCCAAGCCAAGCAGCAAAAAGCCAAAAGCCAAAAAGGCCTGGTCAAACACTCCCCCCCTCTCTTCCCCGCCCCGCCGCAGCAGGACGGCCGGGGGGGGGGAAGAGAGAAAAGGCACAGCTGCCAGACACAACACACGATATTGGGATAAAGGCTGTCAACCCACGACATCTCGGCTGTCCTATCTTCTATCACATCGGGGTCACCACTTGTTGTTATTATATTGTTGTATTTCATGTTTCTAGAGTCCCATACCTTCTGGGTGGTTTTCTCACATTCAGCTCTTCACAGCAGTGTTGTTCCTGTTTCTTCATCAGGGCTCCTCCAAGGCTCTCCCTGACTGGCCAACCCACCCCCTTTTATCCCAGTTATCTTCATTAGCCACAGCTGCTGCCCAATTAAGGACATCACAGCTTCAGCCCATTGAGAACAACTAGGATTGGGCCAAGGCCACTTATACAATACATATATTTTACTAGGACTCCTACTATACAATATATTTCTTAAATTCCCTCTGCATTATCTGCAGGAAGGTGAACACACACAATGTTCCTACAAAAACCTTTGCTGAGGTCTCTACTGTCCCCAAAGCTTTAGTGCCACCAATGTTACTCTGGTAAGTGTGCACTTGTTTCCTTGGAACACCATTCCCAACCTCATCCCAGGATAGCACAGCATAACCCTCTCCATCAAGGAAAAGCTAGGCCCCTGTCAGGGAGCTTTGTTTTAGGGCACTGAAGCATATTTTCTCCACCAAACCTGTCAAATTGTGTTCTTTATACTCCAGCTTGTCCCAGGAATGGCAATCTGAAGGGGTGGAATGCTAACAAATGTGGTGGTTTGGCTAACAAAACCAGACATTTTAACATACCATCTAAAAAGGGCATAGCTGATTTCTTCTCTACAGGAATGATGATTTGTAAAATTGCTACAAATGTGATTTATTAGACAAATTATAGGCTTGTGTTTAGCATTTTACTTCTTTTAGAGTGTGTTATCATTTAGACAGGGTTTTTTACATAACACATCCTGTCTTACCTCAAAATTAGCATTATTAATTCTCAGAATCCAATGGAAAACAAGGGCAAGAAGCCTTAAACCTATCTAAAAATTCATTCTTCAACAGAAATTTACATAAGAAAGATTTAATATTTGACATGTATATATATATTCCTTCTTTTTATTTAAAATATAGATTGAAATGCCAGAACACTACACAATAAAATGGGAAGTACAGCTTGGGGAGTAAAATGCAGTAATGATGTGGCATTTTCCTGTGTGACAAGTACGTGTGGAGGCTGGTTTATGTCAAGTCAATATACCTTGGAAAAACATGGGAAACTGTTGCAAAGCTCTCATTTTGTTTGTTTTTGCAAAGAATATTGCCATCACTTATTTCTGATACACCAAACTGTGAAAATAAATTCACTAAGCTGACTAAGAAGTCTCGTTTAAAAGGTCAAGATTTTTATCTTTTATCAACACTTTAAAAATGGAGATACCACTTATGATGGGATGAGTAACTCTGTAAAGAAAATACGTAATTTCTGCCTGCAGCATTTGAAATAAATATGGAACACCTTCCCAAAAGGAATATCAACCTCCTGCTCTAATTGCAGCATCCAGTGGACATAGACTGCCACATTTCTATGTCCCAAGTTCCATATGACAAGTCTAAGCCCACTGTACATTAATGCACCCACTTCTTACCAACAGGTCATTTAGAGCACCTGCAGAGACACAGCACAAGAAAATTATTAAAAAGTTTTAATTATTAACTTTTTAATAAAAAGTTTCTTCTTCAAGAAGAAACTACTGCATCTAAACTACCCTTCATATGCCACAAGATAATTGGTATTTAGGTAATGCACTAATAAACCTAAATGCTCTAATTACATTAACAGCAGCAGAGTACTGTGTGGATGTCAGCCACAACCACAGAATCACAGAAACTGGGTGGGAAAGGATTTCAAGAAGCTGTGTTTTTTCATTTCCTGTGCTTTAAAAATACCCACGTAGATTTCTGAGCTGTTCTGAAATTGTTTCAGATCTATATGGGGTGAAAAAATCAAACCATGCTCCTATGGAACAGTGCTAATACAGTGACTATTCTACACATTTACTATCTAATACATAAAATTGTTGTTTTGTCTGTTCCCTATGTAAAATGTACCTCATGTCAGAGAGCCAATGACATTGGAAAATCCCTGCCAGGCCATGGAGTCCCAGCTGTGCCCGATGCCCACCTTGTCCCCAGCCCAGAGCCCTGAGTGCCACCTCCAGCCCTTCCTGGGACACCTGCAGGGATGGGCACTGCAAAGCTCCCTGGGCAGCCCCTGCCAAGGCCTGAGCAGCCTTTCCATGGGCAAATTCCTGCTGGTGCCCACCCTGAGCCCAGCCTGAGGCCGTTCCCTCTGCTCCTGTCCCTGTTCCTGGGAGCACAGCCCGGCCCCCCGGCTGTCCCCTCCTGGCAGGGAGTTGTGCAGAGCCACAAGGGCCCCCTGAGCCTCCTTTGCTCCAGGCTGAGCCCCTGCCCAGCTCCCTCAGCCCCTGCTGGGGCTCCAGCCCCTTGCCCAGCTCTAAATACATGTTGCCCAATCCTAAACACAGGTAATAAAACAGATTCAGATGTGCAGCCACATCCTAGACTTTCCCACTTTGGAAAAAGAGTTTGGAGCTCACTTCTAAGTGTGGTTGTGCACTGTGCCTTGGGTTATACTGTCCTGCCCAACTCAGCTCAGCAGACCTGACTGGAATTCCCATGAACAGAAATCTCTTCAGCAGTTAATTAAGGAACTTGTATCTTTCTGACAGGACAGGTGTGATTTCAGTTCTCAAATTCTTTCTTTGGTCCCTGTTTTGTTGGTCAAAAGAAAAGATCATTACACACTGCTGAAGGGTGCTCCCCCTTTGCATCTTCAGATGCAAATGAAGACTTCAAATAGTGCAAACACATCTATTAAACATGAACAAAGGTAGCAAGACTCAGAGAAGGTGGCCTTTCATTAATATTAGATTAATGAAAAACCATGTTTCCCACTTACTGCTGTCATAATTTACAGCAATTCCACATGGGAAATTAACTTCACAGGCCCTTTTTAACCCCTTATTTTTTAACAAGTGAAGGCAATTTAAAGTGAAAGAACAAACCCCCTCATTTTGGTATACCTAAGACATCGATTGGCACATACAGACACAAACAATGGACTGAATCACTGGGCTATATTAGATTTTCTTTTCAAATTCAGTATGAGTAACTCTCACTTTTTTTGCCTACTTATTCTTTATTGCTGTTGGGCAGTGGATGCAACAGAGTATGAATGGCAGAACCAGCAGCTGTGATTCTACCACATGCTGGAAGAACAAAAAGAACCCCCAAGAAAACAACCAAAAACCACTTCCAGCTGTGTTTTTAAAAGTATCATTTCTTCCAAATGATCACAGGCCATGCATTTCTTTGACTTAGGTGAGAGCCAGGGCTCACAGCCAGCTTGATGCAGCTTTTACTAGCAACATGTAAGAATTAGGGAGCTGTCAAAAAATATCATTAGAGCTTTTTAGTGATTATTTTCCTTCAATAAGTCACTCCAAATTAGAATCTAATGCTTGCTTTCTTTGATAGCTTCTAGTTTTCTGGAGGTGAAAGAATACAAGCCACAAATGAAAAATCCGACTTGGTTTGTCGTTAATTTTTAATTTGTTTTGAAACATTTCCTACATATCTTCCTAGGATTCACAATTAATTTTAGAGCCAGTACAGCACATATCTGTTAATAGCAGAGAGATTGAAATCTAAATGTCAGATCCCAGAAGTGAGTTTGCCACTGTTCTGGAAGCACCACTGCCTACATGGTGAAGGCCATTCCTGAAGTCCACCATGAAGAAAGCCCTCTAGCTGTTCAGGAATAATATACTTAAAAAAAAAAAAAAAAAAAAAAAAAAAAAAAAGCTTGTTTCTAAAAGTAGGTAAAGATTTATTCTTTTATTTGTGAATCACACATCAGACCCTCAAAAAAATTCAACGTTATTACTGATTTGGCATTACTGATGAGGTACAATCTGAATTTAGACCAATATCTAAGCATGAGTGAACTTGATCATCCATCATGCCCTCTTTATCCAGACCCCTCATGGCCACAACTGCCCCTGGTTTCTGCCACACTAAATTCAGGAGGGAAAGGAAGGAGGATCTGCTCAACTACTCCACGTACCAGGAAAAAACGTGAAGCATCTGCCCCTCTTGGCTCCCATGTGCAAAGTCTGCACCAACACATGTGAGGAAACCCACAGAAACAAACAGAGTGCATAATTGTCACTGCACCTAAATTTAGGGATAAAGCTGATTCCTAACAAAGAGCATTTTCATTTGCATCTCTCCAGGTGCATGTGCTACTGCTCAGAAAGGCTGAATTTGTGACACACCCTATTTTATCATACATTCAGCAGGGTTTTTTCCAATCTGGTAATTTTCCAGTGCCCCCAGTAAATCTGTAACAAAATGATAAGTTTTGAGCGCTGCATGATTACTTGCACAATAAGATGATTCTGTCTTCTTGCTTCTTACCTGTCTTATTTTCATTTATTGTGTTCTCAAAGAATACTGATCATGACAGATTGGAGAACACTATTTCCAGAAAGCACTCTGCAAAGTATATAAGGATAGCAAGCTCTTGGTTTCCCTGGTTACCTTGAATTTACATGGCACTGAATTAAGAACAAAAACCTGTTAGTCAGAATCCTTATTGGTTCCATCTAGAAAGAGATTTTTAGACAATGTTAACCCCTGCATTTTTCAGGCTCACTAAAACAAAACAAGACACAAAGAAGCAGCAAATTTTTAAATATGATAACTAGAAACTGAATTAAGAAAAAAGAATCAGGCATGCTCAGGGAGCTCTGGAGCTGATGTTAGGATCAGATACCCAAGGCAGGATATGTTATATACGTGGCTTTAGACTGACCCAAGGATCCCAACTCCTGCCTGCTCTAGAGGTAGAATGCCCAGAATATTACCAAATACTTTCAGACCTGGCTAATTTTCACCCAAAACCACAGTCCAGCATGCAGAACTAAACAAAAAATACAGCAATTTTACAAAAGCTTACTATTTTTGGAGTGCCAGATTAGGTTACAGCCTTCTGTGTATGAATTGGCATATACATCTATAAGTACACATGGAAGGTGTTCTCTGACTTCCACCAAATCCAGCAACAAGTGTTTGGTATTTACAGAGAGCACCATCCCTCTCTGCTCTGCAGATTTCACAAGATCTGTGTGCAATGCAACCCACTGGAGCCAGGAAAAGCCACAACAGAAATACTTAAGTATTTCCTGATTGAAAATAAGCCTTGACACCAGCACTTGTTTTATCATCAGCAGTGACATCACACCAAGCAGCAGCTATTCTCAATTTCTGCAACTTTCACGGGTGCAATTTCATCAGCTCTTATCTGGTAATCACTAAATATTATTAATGTCTTTATTAATTTATTAATGTCTTTGTCTCCATCATTGCCTCTCCACTATTTCAGTGTTCATTCAGCAGGAAGAACACAGGAACATCACAGTAATTCAGGAAATAGACAACATGGAATACAGCTAACAAAAGAGAGGAGTATAAAGGAGGGTTGAACACAAAATTTGGAAGGGTAAAAAAAATTTCAACCTTTCAGAAAGGACAAAAGCAAGATTGAAAAAAGTATAAAGGAAAACCTGTGTTCTCGGTGATCAAAAATATGTAAGGATAAGAACATAAATTAGCTCTCTACTGAAGTCTACAGAATGCAGTAGCAATTTTGGCTACTGAGACTTTAGTTTCCACATAAAAATAAAAATCCTCAGTATTCCTAACTTACAAAAAAAAGTTCCTCTTCCCTTTCACTGAAAGTATTTAAGCATAACTTCATTTTATTATAAATGAAACTCAAAAGGAAGAAATACAATATTACTGCATGAACAACTCAGTCTTTAGGAGAAATTTTTAACAGCCTGGAATCCCACAAGTAAAAGGTTGGAGCACTTGGTAATAACGCACACTCTCAGTTATGTTAAAGAGAAACATAAAAGTAAAATTAAGTAGATTTTCTACTAAAATCTAGTTAAAGTAAAGTAGATTTTCATTTCAGGTTGGATGGGGCTTGAAGCAATCTGCTCTACTAGAAGGTGTCCCTGCCCATGGCAGAGCTTGGAATGAGCTTTAAAGTCTCTCCCAACCCAGGCCATCCCATAATTCTGTGTTGCTCTAAAATTAAGAAAACAAAAGAAAAATGACTGTATACCCACACACAAAAAGCTGTTGATGCTCTGATTTCTTCTGCCACCAGAAATAAAATTACTCAAGTGCAAGGAGCCACTGGCAACACACATCTTGTGCTGCTTCTTGCTGCAGGAAAGTGGATCTCAAAGAGAGGGGAGTCCAATTCTTAGGTGCACCCAAGTACAAACCAACAACCACAGCTACAGGGCAAGAAAACTCCCACCAAAACACAGAACAAATGTGTAACATTACAGCTGAAATTCTGCTGTGACACCAGCACATATCATTGTGGCACCTGAAGTTTCCTGAAATACCAGCAAAAGGAAAGAAACTGTTCTAGGATGCCAAATCTCTCTCTTAAGAGAGATTTTCCAAGATGTGGCATGCAAACCATCAGGGAAAAAAACATAGATCTGCAATTCTACTTTACTGCCTGAGGCAGTAAATAAAAATAAAGGCATTTCACACACTGATTTCCTTCCCTAGGCAAAGAAATCTCTCAAATTTCAGAAGTGTTTCATTACCAGGCTCATCTAAAAAAAGTCTGCAACAACTAAAGCCAAAGCACAGAGCTGCTCCACAGGTTAGAAAAAACCAAAAATTTAGTAGAATATTATGCCTTGAATCTCTGCTAACATTGAGTTGCAACTGGATAATCTCTTGGCACTGAGAAAAGCTCTGGATCAGAGTCCTGCTCTGGAAGGCAGTGATGGAGTTCCCCTGACCAGGATCTCCAGTGACCTGTAAAACAAAAACCTCTCAAAAAACCCTTTAAACAACAGATTTAATGCAGAAGCACAGACAGATTCTCATCATCTGTGTTCTGCTGCTCAGCTGGTCATTTTATACAACTTTCTAATGAAAATTTAATTTTGCCTTGTTGACCATGTTACTGTTTTCCCTTTAAACTTGCCTTGCATTTCTTCATGCAGCTGACAGTAAACTAAAAACCTGCACAGAGGCACCTCAGACTGGAACCACACACTCCACTTCTGAGATAAGGGCAAACAAAAACATCTGGAGATTTTCAGACTAGGAAGTTAATACCCACAAAGCTGCAAAAGCATGTAAGGAAGGTGCTATTGCCAACCATCAAGTAAAAAAGTAGGAAAGGGCAAAGAAGGAAAACACAATCTAGTGTTTAAAGAAAAAATTATTATCAAAAGAATCTGGCCCTTAAACCCAATCATGCATGGTCTGCCAGATTTTTTCCATTTATTCTTATGTTCCCTTTTCAAAAGGTTGCTTTGTTGCTTTAATGAACTTTACTGCTCTGACACTATCACAGGATGGGAAAACAGAGATGTTTCAATTAGCTAAATAATTGAGCTTCTTGACTGCTGCAGAAGTCGATATAGGATCCATAAATTGGATTTCTTGCTGGATAGGATATAATGAATCATGGAATATAATGTTGCAACAAGTTATGAAGAAGGATGAGTGGGTTTAGTTCATCTTTGAACCAAAACATTTCAAGTTTAGGCCTTCTCTCTGACTAATTCTCAACTAAGCCTTCAAATTAGGTTTCCAAGCCTTGCCAGGTGTGTCAGGCTGTATCACATCCTGGCATAATTGATCTCTGAAGCTCAAGAAATTCCACTTTGAATAACATTGTTGTGTTATTAGTCAAGAATTGACTACATTAATAGTCAAGAAAACAAAGGCTATGAGCCACTCATGCCAGGTCCAGCACAAACCTCACCAGGCTGTGTCAGGAGAACATCCCAGAGGGAGCACAAAGCCCCTCACACCAACAGAAACCACCTCTGCCAAAGGACAGGGAACAGCTCAGCTGCTTCTGACAGAAACAACCCAGATTTTGGGTTTTGAACTATCAATATTTGTGAACTTGCTCAATGTCTGTCCTGGTGATAGTAAAAGACTTTAAAATCACAAAATTCCAGGAGCTAGAAAGAAAGTCAGGCTTAGCAGGCCCTGGGTAATGTTAGACCTTGTATTTGCTAGAGCATGTGAAGCTGCACCTGTGTAGTCAGTATATGATAAATAATATAATTGTTAGATGTGATTGGATATAATTATTGTTTAAAGAATCATGAGAAACTGTGTTTGGGGTTTGAGGGGGATCATGAGAAATCCATGCTTGGATGAAATCAATGCATACAATAGAACAATGTAAGTTTAATCATTAATATGTCAGTTATATAATGATAAAATATAAAACATGTTCATCCTGAACCCATGGTGGGTCAGATTTGGGTCTGTACCCCTGACACCCAGACTCTTTAATAAAAGCACCTGCATATTGTTCCTAGTGTTAATGTTCAGGAACACATAATCACATAATTCTGTGATTATGTGTTCCTGAACAGTAACACTAGGAACAATAAAACAATCCTACAAGAGACCCCTTCTCTTTTACTGTAAAAACAATGGTTCAACCTTCTCCCCCCTCCTCATGCCATCCCCTTTAGCCCACAGCTGTTTCACTTTGGGGTTACACAGGCCATAAATTTTCAGAAAACTCTGACAACACAAAAACCAAATTTTCATACATGTGATCTAAATTTTAACAGTATTCCTTCATTGCATTTAAGTAACCTAGAGTTATATAACATTATGCAACACTAAACTTGCTCAACACCTGAACTTAAAAACTGATCAAAAGTCTTTAGGTATTTAATCATTATTTAACAAATATTTGCAACAAATGAATTAGCAAATTTAGTAGCTCATAGTTTTTAGATATGTGGTTAAATGCTAATTAAATGGCTACATTAATTATCCTCAGAAATCTAATCTAACAATAGAAATGTGGTCAGGTACCTACCAGCTTTCTAGTTGGAATTAATTACATGCCAAGTAGATTTATCTTTATGTATTCTACTACAATAGGCACACTTCAACCAACAATCAAATGAAGGTTCTTTGTCATTACTCTTAATTAAATACATTTAATAATAGTAGAACGACAGGCTTGCAGATTCTTTAGTCAGTGTTACTTTTGTTTCTGACACATTAACCCAGTTTTTACACTGAGAATGGGCTGTGATTAGCACCAAAAAACTTATGTAAAATATTCAATTTATGTACCACAATATAATACTTCAGAAAATCCACTGTAAGAACCTCAGACTTGAGCTTTCAGTGTCCTCCTCTCCTTTAACATCCCCCTGTTCTGCAGACTCCCTCCACCTCTCTGCCTCTTCAAAATGCACCTCATTTCATGGGCAGGACAAATGGCAAAGGCTCACCTCGATTTACCTGGCTCCAAACTTGTATCCTCACAGGATAACCAGTATCAATAAAGATACATGGTTGATATTTTGAAATTTTTTCCCACTTCTAATGATATTTTAGAATGATTTTCATGTAGTTTTGAATAGTCTTTAATTCATTTTTTATTATGGTTATTTTTAATTTTACTTGCAGGAAGTGTAAAGATTGAACCATTCGCACCTGCTTGTCATTCTAATACCAATGTTTGTAGTTGCATCTTTCATGTCTTGTCTCCAGGCCCCACCAAGTGCCTTTCACTCATCAGAAAGGAAGAATGAAGGGGTGAAATACATTAATGACAACATCCCTTCTCCACATCCCCTTGGCTAATTAGTTCAGTAAATTCATTGACAGTTTTGTCCTGATAGTTAAAAAAAAAAAAAAAAGGATGATGAGAATAGCAGAGTAAACCATGAACCAGCAGCAAGTTAAAAAATATTTTAAATCTTATAAAATTAACATGTTTTCTCTCTTTTTTTTTTTTTTTTTTTTGGTATAACAAAGTTTGCTTCTGGGAGAGTCACCATTCACCATTTGCCACCCCAACTGAGAGTAGGTACACACCAGCACTACCTCAATTCAGTTAGGGGGAGGAAGAATTAAAATACTTATGTCTGCTCACACGGATGGTAAATTTTATAATAAGCTTAATCTGTATGTTACTGCAATTAACAGCAGCTTCACCATTAAATTCCATAAAAAGCAGTATTTCAGCATCTCTCTATCCAGCTAGAAAAATGAGGATTTTGCTCAAGCACCATGTCCAAACTCAATTAAACTATCTTGCAGCAACCCAAATCCTGAGTTCCACAGGGTTACAGGAGTCAGAGACCTTTCAGACCTTCAAGGGCATAAATGCAGCATCACATTTCCACTGACACTACTTTGATAGAGGTCAAAGAGATAGGAGCTGTCTCCAAAGTTCAAGGTCACTTCTAGGCCCCCTATCTTTAAACAGGAACCCTCATCCAGCTCCCGCTGCTGGGGCTTCTCTCTCACCTTGTTACAAACACCAGGCACCAGACAAACAATGCTACCTGGGATTTGCTTCAAATTTACAGAAATCTGAATTTATAGAACTATGAGCAAGAAGACACTCTGAGCCAGTAGCCTAATCACCCAATTAGAACAGCACAAATATGATAATTCCATTAACAGGTTTTACATTTCACCTTCAAAACACCGACAACTGACACGCAGCTGCAAGGTGAAGATCTGTAGTGGAATTATGTACCTAAAAGCCTTTATGCAGCAAAGCTTGGGCATTTTCTAGCTTATCCAACAGCACCTGGTTGCAGCTGAGCTGCTCTGTGGCCCAGCTTTAATCCTTGCAGAGCTCTATCTGCTCATCCCAGTAGCCAGAGGTAAAAAGTGTCCAAAGACTGAGCAACTGCTCAGAGAAAAGGGAAAAGACAAAGCAAAATCCATCAGTGGAGAAGGATGAAGGTTTTCCACCCTGTCTCTCAGCATCTTATTTCAGTTATCCCATGGAAACACAAACAAGATCAAGTCAGCATAAACAACTTTCCTGTGCTTTTTTCCATTTTCTCCTAAACCTGCTCGTGGCATCATCATGGTCAAGCATTGTACCAGTCTTGGTCAAGACTCTAGAGTTTCCTCCTTTCCCATGTGCAAGGCTCAGGAATGTTTATGTCCTTTTCATTTCAAATGCAACATTATTTTATTCCCCCATTTGAAACAGAGATTTTATCTGAAAATCTTAAAGAAGCTTGAAAAAAAAGGCAGCTCCCAGCAATGAAAAAACTTGAGATTTAGATCCCAGGTGCAGGTTAAAGCCTTCCACCCCCTGCTCATAAACAGATGATAAATGCTATCACAGAACTTGAAGCAGCTTTGTAAGAAGTTGAGGCCTTATACAAATGCCTACAGACTAAAGGGTCTGGATCCAGCATGATCAGAACAGCAAATTATGCTTTTGTGCCACAGCAGTTGCCTGCAAGTGTGTCACCACCAGATTCAGAAAGTGTATATTCCAGTAGGAGGCTTTCCCAGAGGTATGATTTCTCAAAGGTTAATATGCAATTAAAGCAGCAAATTTATTATACTGGATGGAATTTCTAAAAAGCAAACACACAATCTGTGTTCAAATTACTTTGGAATGGATATTTCTATTAAAACTCCAGTAAAGTCTGTTCAATAAATCACAGCATTTGTAATTAGTTATTTCAATGAAGCATGCTTGGCATATCAAATATTCATGAACTGATGATACGAGGCAGAAATCTATGAAATACAAGATATAATTGAGCTCCTATGTGATTAATCCACCATTGTTTTAGCAACAATAGGATTCTACATAATCTGTTCCACTTTATGTAATGTATGTTTTAACAGTTTAATAAGGAGCTTTAACAAGCTGGACATCCATTCAGGGTAGGGTTTGAGTGCTCAGTGAACAGATAATCTGCTTAAATGTGCCCTCACTAACCAATATTCATCCATATATCATGGAATGGCTCGGGCTGGAAGAAACCTAGTTACAATATTGTAAGGTTTCTTTTATAACGAATTGACTAATTTTTAAATATAAAGGCAACCAACACATTATTTTTCTGTAAAAGTAAGTAAAATGTATGGAAGCCTCTTTAATATCTAATTATTTAAGTATTGTCATTCCCAGGCTACTTTTACATATAGCTGAATACCAAATAAAATTAAATCAGTGCTAAAATTAACAGCATGCTTACAGGTCTGAGTGTCCTGAGTTTGTAAATCAATCCATAGCTAAAAAACTTTCAAGTAAACTGGTGAAAGAAAGAACTCTAAGAGAAAAAAAAAAAAAAAAACAAAAATGTCTTTGGCTTCCTGGGCATCTCTCAGGCAGCCACTGTAGCAGTAAAAGAGAGAAGCAGCTCCTGGCTGCCAGTTTTGGATTTCAGCCTTCACAGACACTTTCCAAGACTTCATAAAAAAATTACAATTTTTCAGTAGTGTAAGAGTCTACCTTAAAGTGATAAACCTAGTACAATTGCCCTTTGAAGACTTCTGCAATCTTCAAACAGAACAAAAGAAATCAGAAATTAATTGGTAGCACACACAGAACCTTCTAGATGCTTAAGGAGTGCCACATGTATTAGATAGCTGTGAACTACTTTGGTCATCTGTGGCCATGTATAAACTGAAAATCTTTCCCCATGTGCCCTCATAATCTATTCAATGATAGATTAAAGATGTCTGTGGCATCAGACCCTCTCAGTGCTGTGACACAGGTTAAGTTTGCCTCTAGTTTCATCATGGAGATTGATGGAAGACAGGAAAAGTGAATGAGAGGAGTTCCTTCAGACAAAAGACAACATCAACTGGATCATTCAAAAATCAGATCTGAGAACAGCAAGAATTTAATTCAAATACCATCAAGATGAAGAGAGTCAATACCAGCTTCTGCTCTGCCCAGGAAATACCATTTACAAGCACAAAGGAAGGCTTTGCTCTTCTCCTCCCCTCCTCCAGATTAAAAAGTATCTCCAGGTTTTTATCTGAGAATAAAGTTCCCCAATCTTAATATCTTGATTTTTCTAGTAAATTGCTTGATATCAATAATAGGAGAACTTCAGCACTTTGCAATGAAGCAGTCAGGCACAAAGTAAATATTTCCATTTCCTCTGCTGTCCTACCCTTTGATTCCATACTATCTATCTGAACATATCACTGTATTATCATTTTTACTATTTACCATAATCATGGTTTGGTTACCATTGACTACTGGAAATTCTCCAGAGTAGATGAATTTGTTGGGTGTGTAGAATCTGTAAATTTGGATGGAGGTGATGAGTTTCCACCCATATAAACAGAACTGTTTTTCACGTGCACGCTACTCATCATCACAAGTGAGCATGAACAAAGATTCCATGGAAACTCTTGCATGGTCTCTTAGATTAGAATCAACCCAGCTCCAGAATGCTGGAAAAAAATGTTGCTGTAGTTCACAGGAACAATTTTGCAAATATTTTCTGGGACCTGTTTGAGGGAATTCCTAAGAAGCTGGAACTCACTACTGGAAGTACTCACACTACTATATTTGTAAGCAGGCAACTTCTTTAACTGAATAATTCTAATTTATTTTTAAAAGCAGAGTGACACCTCTAGCCTACAGTGGGCCCTTCCTACTTTTTCACATGCTTCCCACTCATCAAGTTGAATAGTTAAAGTAAAATTTGGAAGACCAAGACAGTTCATCCTTATGTAACTCTTGTGCTCCAGAGAGGTTTGCTTTGATGAACAACTTAAAACAGCACAGTATAATGTTTTAAGGATTAAGCATGGAAGAAAATAAGATCAAAATGCACAATCTACCAGTTTAAGTGGAACCAACTGGAATCTCTGCACACAAAATAGTTCAAGTCACATAAGTTACATTTAGTAATTAGTGACTGAGGTCAATTACTCATTAAGGTTCCAGTTTGAACACTGTTTTCACCTCAGACAAGAAAAAGTATAACAAGAAGGAGAATAGCTCTTCTTACCTGTTCTGATGCAGTAACTTACTTTATACAGCAAGTCAGCACTGAAAGCATCAATAACTTTTATAAAATAAACCTTCTACCTATGTATTGCTGTTTGTACTTATTAAAAGCATCACTATCCCTTAAGTTCAGTCATTTATTTAACTACAACAACTAAAAAAACCAAACAAACAAAAAGACAAACCAAAAAACCCACATATATAAACCCAGCAACATTAAAACTAGAGGATGAAAAAAAAAAAAATCAATGTTTTGAAATAAAGTGAAATAAAATCCACATCATTTTTACCTGCTTATAGAGAGGCCCTTAGCTCTGTTCCCAAGCAATCCATCCCCATGCCCAGCACTGAGCATTATCAGTTTACAACGCCAGTGTTTCAACAAAAAGTTTCATGTATGCACCTTGTGAAAGGAATCACCACAGTGCATGGACAGGAGCTAAAGGAAACCTTCCATGCTTTGATTTTATGTATAATATTTGTCTTGATTAAAAATTTAATCATAAATCAATCCCTGAGCTTCAACCAGACTGAAAAACTACTGGCAAATGCCACAGGTCAACATTATCCTTGGTGAATATTTGGTTATGGTGAATATTTGTTACTTGCAGGCAGTTGGGATATACCTAAACTGCTGAAAATACTGAGAATCTTCTCAGAAGTCAAATACACCATAATTAGGAGGGGGATTCCTCCCCCTCTTGTGACACTCATTAATGCTCAGGTTGTGACTAAAATAAAAATGAATGTGGATTCTCCCTGTTGTTTAATTGATACAACAGAACATTCTGGTGACAATTGTGAAGTACACAGGTATTTATTAACCTGAGCATTACTCCATGGCTCTGTGCTGTGCTTAATACTATTAATATCCTTACAACCTGGTTCCCACCTTACCACTCCAAATTTCCCCAGTTCCTTCCTCATAAGGTCATTTCCCCCCTTCTGCTAACAATTCCTAGTAAAAATCTTTAAGTCTTAATTTTTGCCCAAACTTCTCACTTTTTGTATTCCCCAAATCACCTCAGCACTTGAAAAAAAAGGAAAAAAAAAAAAAACCAAAAAAAAAACCAGACATCTCTTGAGTTACATCTCTTTCCTATAGCAAGACTATTTAGTTCCCCTAGTTATTTTACCCAGGGCATCACTGCTTTGCTGTCCCTGCGTCCCTCTGAAGAGGAGCTCAGCTGAGTCCTTGTTTGTTAGTGTCACCATGAATAATGCAGCTCAGTGTTTGAGAGCACACTTTTAACAGCTGCCTGTGTCCCAGCATTGCCATTTACTGCTGCCCACAAAGCTTCTCCTCCTTAGGAGAGCTTTGCTGTTTGCCTTTTCCAGCCTTACACTGCCTAACAACGTGAGAAACACGGAGCTGCTTGCTATGGATTTATAAAGCCAATTTCTGCCTATGGAGACTAACTTGTTTTTATTATAGCTAGCATAACTGACTGTTCTTCATGACCAGCAGAAGCATTTACCTGGCTCAAAGTGAGCAGTGCTTTTAGTGCCATACAAGTACTTTAGTGCACAGTGATGCTCTTGGACAGTAAATGTGACATCTTCCCTCTGCCTGGCTTCTGGGGAAATTGATTGTGCTGCCCTGTGTCAAACCACACATTCAGAGGGGCAATATCTAAATACATTTTAATGACTGCACTCTCACCTGCTCACTTGGTCACTATAAATATTCCCAAATAATTTCTCTCTGAAGAAATGGGCCTCCTAGAATTCACTTCAACACATTGTTCATTTTGGTAACTTTCCCAGCTCTGAGCCAGTGCTCAGTTTGGAAGCACTTACAAAACTTCTCACACAACGTCAAAGGAAATCTCATGCACAGCCCTTGATCCCTGTTCAGTTCTACTTACAGATCCATCAGAGGAAGACTTCATGATAAAACCACTGCAAGAGCAGCTTTAAATATTGAAAACTTTGAGGTATTTTGTCCTCTTTTTAAAACCCAAGTATTTAATCTGTTCAATTATCTTAATCCAAGTTACTTCCTGTCACCAAATTGGTTTTCTGAGTCATCTTTGCTCATCTTACTTCGCAACTAGGGAAGACACCATTCCCTTGTGCCAGGCACTGGAGAGGCACCTCAAGATCCTTGAGGGTCCCTTCCAACCCAGAATATTCTGTGACTCTGGGTGTTGGGTCCAGTTCTGGGCCCATTATGGCCACCAGAGCCCTGCAGGGGCTGCAGCGTGTCCAGGGCAGGGAACGGAGCTGGGCAAGGGGCTGGAGCCCCAGCAGGGCCTGAGGGAGCTGGGCAGGGGCTGAGCCTGGAGCAAAGGAGGCTCAGGGGGCCCTTGTGGCTCTGCACAACTCCCTGCCAGGAGGGGACAGCCGGGGGGCCGGGCTGTGCTCCCAGGAACAGGGACAGGAGTAGAGGGAACGGCCTCAGGCTGGGCTCAGGGTGGGCACCAGCAGGAATTTGCCCATGGAAAGGCTGCTCAGGCCTTGGCAGGGGCTGCCCAGGGAGCTTTGCAGTGCCCATCCCTGCAGGTGTCCTGGCAAGGGCTGGAGGTGGCACTCAGGGTTCTGGGCTGGGGACAAGGTGGGCACTGGGCACAGCTGGGACTCTATGGTCTCAGGGAGCTTTCCCAACCTTGATGATTCTATGAAGGAATGATTCAAAACAGATTTGAACGCTAAATCTATCATACACAAATATTACAAAGGTCAAAATTCACGTGAAAAAAATTTAAGATTATTCTTTAAGATTGAAATAAACATATGTCAATGTTGAATAGAGGTAAAGCCGTATAAAATAAGAGCCTTGTTACCCTTATAAAATGATGGTTTGGGCTTGCATGTTCGGCTAAGTACAGCTAACAGCTAGCCTAACAAGTTCCTGTGAGAAAGGAATTTGCACCTGTGAGAAGAAAGACTTCTACCCACATGTTCTATCCAGGAGATGAAAATGTAAACTTGTTAGGGAGGAAAGGTTTTCCCTAGTATGTATTTTAGCAACTACTAACCAATGAACCAAATTGCAGTAAATTACCAACCAATGAAAGACAATGCCTTTAGAAAACCATATAAATGCAAGCTGTGAAGAATAAAGTTGGGCTGTTGTGCATGAAGACAGCGACATGTAAAGACAGTATTACATGAACTACCTTTGGGTTTAATATCTTCAGTGAAAAGTTAAACTGGACTTCTCCATTAGGAAAGGATTATTCGTTCAAATTTTCTTGTCCTTGAAGAGAATACAAAAGTCTTTATAGATATATTACTGCTTATGTAAATACAAACACCTTCATGTTAACATGTAGAGATGCATTCTGATTAACATTATTGACAGACCAATGGAAGAGGAAAAATAATCAGATTCTATAGGCTGACTTCTTCCTTCTAATACCTGGCCTTTCTGGCTGAGATGCTTAATTCTTTTTCAGTTTCTAATTAAGCAGGACACTGCTTAATTCTTTTTCAGTTAAAGAGGAAGCAGAGTTGCGAGAAAAGCTGTGCCTCCAATGTGCCTCCTTGTACACATCTAGTACAAGTGACATTTCTGTGTTTGAAGTTTCTCAAAGGGCAGATCTTTGCCTTGGAAATGCAACTCTCAGTTACTTTGTTGGCAGAAGGTGAAATAAGATGCAGCTTGTCCTGCACTTAACGTAACAAAATGGCACAATACAAACCTGATGTACATAATAGATTGTTACATATATCAAATTACACATGCACAGGTAAATTTTTCAAAAGGGTGACCTTCTATAATTTCTTATGCAATCTTAAGCAGTGTTAAAAATACATTTAGCATTTGAAATTCTGATGGTTACAGTTCTAAAGCTGCTGACTCATAATGTCTGAAAATGTAATAGCAAGTAGGATCTTAACTTGATGCATGATTTACTGAACCTTTATGATTTATATGAATTATTAATCCTTTGCTACTTAGATGAACCAGTACAAAATTTCTCATAGATTTGAGAAATTATTATTGCTTATATTTAGCCTACTGTTGTACTTCTTAATTCAACCATCGTGTTTCATCAAAACTTCTCAAAGCTCCTCTATGATTCTAAAAGTCCTTGGAAGGGAGGAGAAGGCAAAACAATAAAGGCATCATTGAGTTTGTTTTGCAGATGCATGGATCATAACCCACTTTAATAAGGATTAACTATCCCAAATAGATGGCCAAATTCTGTAAAGCACAGCTCTGTGACCCTTGCTCAGCTTTGAAGCCTAAGACTGCTGCTGAACCAGCCCAAAGAAAACACATAAAATAAAGAGTTGGGAGATTTTTACAGCAGTAAGGAACAAATAACAAAAACTTTGGAGTTGGTAGTAGTTAAGAGAAAAACAGGGACGCGAAGAGATGTAAAATGAGTTGGAAAGTGGCAGTTCAGAAAGATCAAGAATCTCACACTCCAGCAAGCAGCACAGGCTGTCACCTTTCCATCTGAGTGGTGACTCCCTGCCCAGCGGTGACTCAGCGGTCACTCCATCAAGGAGGTGAGACAAGGCTTGGCCTCTGTTAGTTCCAGCCTCTTGCTTTCTGTATTAGCAAATAAACAGCTCCTCTCTGTGCCATCAAAATCTTATCTTCTATTCATTATGGCCATTACTCACTATTCCTTGGTGCTTCTTTCCCCCCAAGCTAACAAAATCAAACTGATAATTCTTGGAGTTCCTACCTGGCATTGCCAGCACCTGGTGCTTTGTTATTCCCAAGGGCTCCCCATGCCTCCCAAATTTCATCACCTAGCTCTTCACAAACAGCTCAGTTGTCTAGAAAATAGCTCCCTTCTTATTTCACCACTACACAACCACCTCAAACATTCTATAATTACGTTCTTGGCAACTATTTGTGATTCTCAGCTCATTTATTCTGTCCTACACCCCCCAACCTCCCCCTCACCTGCTCCCCAAGGGTTCCATCTCATCATCAATTCCCACCCCAGTATTTTATACTCCTCTCAAAGAGAAGCTTTACTAACACCATTTACATTTGTAAGGTATACTTATCTAGCACTGCACAGAAATTAAACAGGAGGTCAATGTACCAAAGGCCCTTAGATTTCTGCACAGAATTACCAGCTCGGAATCTGTTTTATGCATCTCACCCTTGTTCACTACAGAGCAGCAATTTACTGGTCCAGTGAAACAACAGAATTGTTACCCAAGGAAACCCTCATCACTTGGGGAGAGTGTGATGTGCAAAAAGAAAGGTCAGGGCATTTTTTTTGAGGTTGGTTTTATAACTTAGGAATGCAGGGTGTTTACATGTTGTTGTGTTTGTTTTTTTAAAGGGAGCCCAATAACTTCCAGGGGAGCATGGCTAGAGAGAGCTCTGAGCAACCTGGTCCATGGCAGGGGGTTGGAATGAGATGGCCTTTAAGGTCCCTTCCAACCCAACCATTCTATGATTCTCTGTGAAATTTCATTCTAAAATGAAATTAATAATCTTTTAAAAGAGGAAGAACATGGAAGAACACACACAAACATAAACACAAACTTAAAATGTATAGCTTAAACACGAACTGTAGTGCTGATACACAGTCCAAGCAGGAGCTAAGATGCTCTGGCCACATCAATTTTATACCTTTCTGAACTTTCCCTGCAAGGACATTATGCATTCCCTGGTCACTTGAGTCACAAGGGTCTTTGGCAGCAATTTAACACCCTGTTAATTCTGAATTTTCTTGCTAAGTACTTCTCCCTCATTTACTTCAGCCTGACTTTGATGAAAGATTTCTTCACAATATCCAGTTCTAATGCCAGGAGAATGCTCCATTTCACAGGGGCTCCAGGAGCATTCATGCTTCACTACATTTCTACCGAGTACCCCACAGGTGGCACCGATGTTGTCTGAGACCTTGTAAAGGCCTTCCCACTCCAGGAAAAAGCTCAAGCATGTGCAAATGGAAAGATGAATATCCCTGCTCTTCATGGTCCCCCAAAACACCCTTCCATTGTACTTCTAACATCCTTCCTTTCCTTTATTAAACCATACAAATATATATTTTTGTTCTTCATGCAACTTTTAAGCCACTCTTTTTTATTTGCACTTCAAGGTATTCTCACAGTCCCCCTGTGGTTCCCACTGGCATCCGTCTCAATGTTCTGCCATGAGCTATCATGGTTACAGGTTACAGCTCAGTATCCTGTACAGGCTAAGGCCTCTTTGCTGATGGACATTCCTATCAATAATTTAAATTCCTCACAGGTATCCATAACTGAGCATCTTCAGCAGTTTCTTTATTGTGCCATGGCTCCTTCTCACCCCCAGGCTCAACAGTTGGGGAGCTCTGTTACAACCATATCTCCTTTTATTTATTTAATAAAGCTGCAGGGCACTGATCAATGGGCAGATGAGTCCATTTCATTTGACTGCTATTAACATCATTCCCTGTTAAGCAATTCCCAAACATTTTTCCTTCCTATTGACTCAGATACAGATGAACACCACAAACAACAAAGTTGCTGGACAGAAGGCTGCATTTGGCTTACAGCAATCTAGAGACACTTGTATGAAGTGGCATCATTTTTCTCTGCTTAAACAGTTTCCACTGTATTTGGGCAATCCCAAATCCTTCAGGCCAGTTGGAAATTGGCTTGAGAGGCAGCTTGGCCCATCAGCATATGGCAACTTGCAAGCCCTGCCCAGAAGCTGAAGTTCTAGCAGCCCAAGCTCTTATTTTTTGCAGCAAACTGGATGTGAGCTGCAATTCCAACTCCCTCCAGCCTTCCACCAAATCTGTTCATGTGAGGCTGCCCTTGCCCCCTGCATACATGGGACACCCCAACCAGACACGAGGCAGTGGTGTTGAGGAGATTTCCCTGTTCAGCCCTCCAGGGGCCACTCTGGCAGACCAGACCCACCTGGTCCTGGAGATCCCTTCCACCCCAAACCTATTCCATAATTACATGAAACCTCTCTATTATTTTCAGCTCTCCGCAAGACAATGTTCTACAGCTGTTCTGTCCCTCGCTGGAGGACAGGAGGCTTTTCTCCAACAGTTAAAATAGGACCAGGAGCATAAGCTGGCTTTTGTTTAAGCCTGTTTTACAGCAAAGTATAAACATATTCCAAAGCTTAACTTCTGCTCCCCTGCTCCCTGAGACTTGGGCTTCCTTTGTGAGATGTTTCCTTTCCTGAAAAGACAAAACACTCTCATACTTCAGCCTGGTGATTTGTATTATCATCTGCTATTTATAAACCTGATTTTAGTTCTCTAAATAATTCTGAAATTTTAATAAAAGAGGTACCCTGAAACAAAAATATAATGAAGGCAAACAAGCAAGGAAAGGATAATTGGATTTTTCTCAGGCTATGCTAATCTGTAGACTATAAATGCTGTGTGGTTACACTTGAATACTGTTAATTTGCATGTAGCTGGGAGCACTGGCATGAACCACCAACATATTAGATCTCAACACCTGACACTGGATGCTCTTTCAGACATCAAGCATTTCATCCTGGAATTAGTTGATTAAGCATATTTAGACACACAAGCCTACATTTCTTTTCTACTACTATAAATCAGAGGAGATTTTTTAAAGACTGTATGAGGCATAATCAAGTGTGCAAGTATTTGATCAAATGCTTCTAGCAAGCAGGAGCTAACTACAAGCTATAGATGCAAAGGCTGTTTATGCCTTGCTGGGCAGAAACAATCATTCAAACATTGGTATTCAGACAGGAAAGAGCTTGTCAAGTTCAAAATGCTAATCACTGCTTGCTGAGAAATGCAGTGGTTCCCAGCTGTCGGGAGAGCAACACGTAGCTGGCAGCAGCTGCAGCATGTTGTTCTCTCTATCCAGGGATGGAATTCCTGGTCACCAAGTGTGTCCTGGAAAATTTACAGGGCAAGGAACAACAATGCTTGCACTGAACATCAAAAATGAAATAAAAAATTCATATTAGAAGGTTTGTAATCCTTAAATCAGAGCACCACCTTTTCAATCAGCAAAGCAAAATGTGTTCTCTGGGGTTCTCAATAATGCTTCTTTGAAAAAAGAGTTTGCTCATTCAATCCAGAGTAAGTCATAAGTGTTATTAAATTATATTAACACAATTATATTAGCTATTTATATCACATATACATAAATTCTCATGTCTGCTTTCCCTAATAGTACCATTTCTATTTTTAAAAAAAGAAAACAAACTCTAAACCAGAAGAAAACCCAATCTACAACATTTTTTTTAATTGCTGATTATTTTTTTTTTGTTGCTTAGGTATTTGAAAAAAACCTCAAGTTTTAGGACTAAGTGAGTAAGAAATATGATTAAAGGACAAGCCTGGACACAGCCCTTGTTTCAGATTTAGTCTGCAATCAGATGTATGTGTAAGGATCCTTGCATCAACCCCACTGTTTTTCATCAATTTTGCATTTTTTTCCCCTAATCCTGGCAGCCCACTAGAATATACACACAATGCTATGGAAATGGAATAAGTCTTAAAAAAACTAAAACCGACCAAACCAGCAAACCTTTCTGAGATATGCCCAATAAAACATTTGACTCAATACCCAGCCTCAGCATGCAGCTAACCAGACCTAGCAAAGACAGAAATTCCAGCAGCCTCTCCTTCTCTGAGGAGCTCAGCAGTGAGAGCTGCCAGGGTTCTCTTCTTTCTCCAAGCTGTCCTGGATTGCCAAGCAAATTTTATTCTACTTGATTGTATCCTATTCATCTGTATGGCAGTTGTCTTCTGTTAAGTGGGCAGTTTTCCTTCTCTCTTCCACACCCACTCCTCCCCTTGTGGGGGCACATCTGCTGATAACAGCTATTGAATATCACTGCATGGCTGATAAGAACTACAGCATCCCATTGGGAGATGTGAGCCCAGAGGGAGCAGCCAAGGATTGCTACCTGGCTATAATCTGGAGGTTCTGGAACAACAGCACAGCTTCTGACCTGGATTCCCCAGAGGAATAGCAGCTGCCTCTCCTTCCACTGGATCTTCAGAGGAAGAGACTGCACCTTTCTCCAGGATCCCTGCTCAAACAGAACCACCCCTGACACTGCAGGAGGGCTGAGCCACATTTCCAATGAGACTGCTGCCAACACCCTTACCCACAGGCTGTCCCCTTATGTTCTGACTCTGTCAGTGTTGTTTTAGCTTGCTGCATTGTTTATATTTTATTTTTTTTTCCCTAATAAGGAACTGTTATTCCTGCTCCCATCTTTTCTGCCTGAGAGCCTCTTAATTTAAAATTCATAGCAATTCGGAGGGAGGGGGTTTACATTTTCCATTTCAGGGGAGCTCCTGCCTTCCTTAGCACACCTGTCTTTCAAACCAAGACACAAGCCCAGGGAAGAGCCTGTCCTTGCCTGGAAACACCTCACCACCATGGTGCCTCCCAAACACATGATCCTGCATTGAGAAACAGCTTAAAAACATTAAAAACAGCTTAAAAACCCAACCAAGCAAACAACAAACTGCAGCTAAAGGGACTAGCATGACAAAAGAACAGTATAGGAACATCTCCTCCAGACCAAGCTGTAGCTTACTCTCAGGGATGCAATAACCATGCTTAGTTTGATCCCAACATCTCAGGCACACAAATGTTGTCTTCACTCTGGACATTCTTTTTCTTCACATTCAGTCTTCTTAATCTTTGAGTATTTTGATCTACTTTTGTCTTCCTTTGTTATCCTTTTCCCTTGTGATTCATCTGACACTGTGTCCATCAAACTACAATCCCTTGCTCTGATGACTGAGCTCACTGAGGTTTCCATGGTCCTTAAGTGAATTAGGAATAACACCAGATATAACAAAAATCTTTTCAACATTTCATAGTCTGTATTGCTTCATATTTTGGGAGCTTCTATAATACTCTGTAGTTATGGCAATAATTGTTTTTTATGGAAACTACTGATAGCTACAACAGAAACCAAACCCTGAAAACAAACATTTCTACTCCTCCAAGATGCAAACACCACTGACATCAGAACAACCTAACAGGCAGAGACACAGGACTTTGGAGTCCAAAGTTTCATTTCAGACTCTGGGTAACACCTCAGTGACATTGATATGTCACTCCATTCAGGTTTCTTACTGGTCTTTGTGAAATGTGGATAACCACGGCACTTTTAGGCCTATATCAAAGCCAAAGGATACAAAGCTGGTTATTGCTATTAATAGCACAGAAACCAGTATCAGCCTCTACCCAACTGCTGCTAAAACCCAAAGCCAAAGCAACTGCTGCTAACAATTAAGTTCCTTTATTTCTAGACAGCCATTATCATTACATAATTAGAGCAACCAGGATCACATTTGCTGACTCATTTTACTGCCATTGTATCCTTACATGCTTTTCTGCTTATATTTTTCTTTTCCTTTTCCTTTTTTCTTCTCCTCACATTTGAAATATTCAATGTAGAGACTTTATGTATGCAAACAGCTTAATTTCCAGAAACACTCCATTCCTCTACCTGGCTGTTTAATATCAATGACTGTTGCATAAAATAAAGTAAAATATGGCTTTAAGATGCCTTGTTATGCCAGCTGACAGATTTTATAACAGGAGGAAAAGATGGGACTGAGATGAAGCAGCCTGGAGGTTCAGGCTGTTTATATTTCCTTGACATAACTCTTCAGGTACAGATATAAATAAAAACTGTACATCAGGGCCTCAAGAATTCAACTCTGTATCTGGAGAAGCACCTGATATGCAAGTTCCAGGGAACTCAGTTGAGCAGTAACACTCAAAAGCACTCCTCTGTCCCACTGTTACTCACTTGTTGTATAAACACCAGCTTATGCACCAAATTCCACCGATACCTTAAAATTTCTTTGCACGGTTTTTTACTTCTATTTAAGGGAAATCTGTGTACAAAAGCCTCTAAATATCAGGCTTTTCAGTTCATTTAAACCTGAACAGCATTATATTGCTATGAATTCTATCCATTATATTCATCTGTATAAAAGTTTTCTATAGCAAATACTAATTTTGAATATACGTTTCCAACCTTCTGTTGCAGAGGAAAATCCTATTTTTGCACATATCATAAGAAATGTCCCTAAAACAGTTCACTATATGAGTTCAGCAGTACACCCTCATTAGTGCTTTGTATTACCCCAGTGAGTTTCACTGGCCCTTGAATTTCCTGAGCATTGTGTTTTTGGATCCCTCAGTGTAACAAATCATGACATCCCTAGGAAAGTCCAAATAATGCTATTACACACAAAATACATGTCCAGTATATGTGATTGAAATCAAGACCTTTCTAATGCAACTTCTGAAGTAAATATAAAATATATTTTCAAAATCAGTGTTGCATTTTATTGGCTACTGCACATAAAATTCAAAGACTAAACCCAGCATGTTATTCTGGCAACAAGCAATTTTTTGAATAATCCGATCCTGAGCACCTTTCTGAGGTGCCTCAAGAGTAATAATTTACAGCAGAATTGCTGTGTCAACTGCTACAAAATTTTTAACTTGTTCTGTGAAGGTGAAATCAGTTGTTCCGTACCTCCTGTTTACCCACAGTTCCATCCATTTTGTTCTTAAGTTAACACAGTTATCCCACTGGTTTAGAGCAGCAAAAAACACTTCTGACAAAGCCACGTCTCAATTCTAACAAATATGTTTTAAACTGAACTTAAATGCAATTTCTGACACAGGGTACAGCTTTAGACTCTGTGAGCCACCAGTGTCCAAGCTCAGCTTTCCCAAATGCAAGAGCATTAAGAGAGAATGGGCAGGGACAGCTCCTGGGCTCAGGCCCTGCCCCTGGCTCTGAATCAAGGGTTTAAAGAAAATGAAAGAGCTGAAGGTTTAGCTAGATTTAGTTGGAGGGGATAGAAACAATTAAGAAGAGTAGAAATAATAAGGGGTAGTTAATTATTAGTGGACAGAATGGTTAAGGCTAAGATATAAACAATATATTTGTGTTTAAAGAAGCAGGATGAGATGTGGATCTAGTTGTGAAAAAGAAGAGCACCGTGGCTGCATCTGAGGCCTGAAACTTGAGCTATGGCCAAGGGGTCCCAAACCTGCCAAGAAGGCAAAAGTAAAGGGTTACTGTGAACTCAGAAGACCACTGACCCATTTCAAACACACAGACCCATTTCAGAACCCACAGACCCATCTGAAGTGACAGACTGGGCAGGCCTAAAGGACATTTTAATATGCAGCAGGTAGGCGGGGTTAGTAATGAATACGTATTAGGCACTTTGTGAATTATATGAATATGTAAGACTTTTTTAGATCAAAAAAGAGCTGGAGCCTGTGATTCTTTGCACATGCCTTTGGAAATGACTGCTTTTGTGCAGCGCTGTAATAAACATTGCACTTTTCACCTTTAATTAGTTGAAGAGTCCTCTGTCCTGCTTCAGCTCTTGGGCCATCACTGGGCCTGGAGCAGAGCTGGGCCTGCTCTGCCCTCCCTGCACACAGAAACACCCAGGGCTGAGGGCCCCTCTCTGCTGATCCACCACTGCCCTCGGCCCTGCAGGCAACTGCAAAAAACACCAATCACTTGGTGTTAAAATTTTAAATGTTTCATAATAATATGGTTCTAAAAATAGTAATATAATTAGAGTATTAAAATTTTGGACAATTTAGATTAGGACAATATGAGAGAATAGAAACAAAGAGTTATGGACGTCTGGGTAACTTTTCTGGGTAAAATAAGCCTGAATAAGGACCCATATTAACAAAGGATTAACCCTTAAAAGCAACAGCCTGTTGTATATTCATACACCTCATACATGATGCATAAATTCCATTCAAACACGGGATTCTGTCTGGTCAGCTTCTTCCTCTTAATCCTAATGGCATCTTCAGTGCTGAGCAAGGCAGGAAGAAGTTCATTTCTCCTGAGCAATAAATTCTCTTTCTTTGAAAGATTCAGGTGTCCTGTGGCTGCTCTCTTGCTGCAAGTCCCTTCTTTTAAAAAAACTATCCTACGTAGCATAGTTTCTATTTTAACATTTTGTTGTCCCCTAAAACTGTATTTAACACACTACTTAAGAAAATTAATACAGCATAACTTTCTAACATAACACATATAATATTCATTTTAATACTTGCAAAAAGCCAATCATAAAATACACATTTTTCACAGCAACTGAACCCAAATAAACATGATATTTACAACCATCATTTTGAAATGATAAAGGAAATTCTTCCCTGCATGCCAGCTACTCGTGACTAGAGCAAGGAAAGACAGCACTCAGGAGGACAGAAAAACCTTAAAATGGCCAACACAATCCTTCTTTTTCTCAAATATTTTGGTGCTGAGACACCAGTAATGGAGTAGTTGTGGCTTTGTAAGCACTCAAAGTGTCCTTAATGTAGGATTGACTCACTTAATGCAAATTCTCCTCCAAAACTGCCCAAGGAGAGAGGACCCTGCTCTGCAGAGCTGCATTAGATCAGCACAGAGGGCTGAACTGAAAGTAATCACATCTTTTGTAGGAAAAGACTTTGGTCCCATCTGTTTGCCAGAATTAAACATTAAACCCCACCTTCTGAAAGTTTTACCTATACACAAAGTGCCTGCAAGTGTATGGAAAAACTCAGTGGAAGTCTATCATCAGCCAGTGACCTCAGCACAAATACACCTTTACAGCCCACCCACAGAAAAGCACTTCAAGGAGGAAAGATGCATCTAAACAACAACAAGGCAATGGTAGCAATTTTCAGAATTTGGGAATTCGCAGCTTAAACAGACTCGTAACAAAGGCAAACACCATTTGCCTTTGTTGCAGGATTACAAATTCAACTAAACGCTTTTCTGCAGATAAAGTGCCACTAGATACAAGAAATCATGTTTTCTATTATTCACATGTTCATATCAAAATGTGTTTAAAGTGCAGATGTTAAGAAAAAAAAAGGGGAAAAGGTACATAGCTTCCAACAAAACAGGGAAATGGCCAAATACTTGTTAAATGCGAACTTAACGTCACAAAAAAAAAAAAAAAAAAAAAAAAAAAAAAAAAAAAAAAAAAGCTCAGGATAAAGATAGCAAACTGCAAAACTATTGAAGAACAGGGTAGGGAGGCCCTGCCCTGGCACAGGGTGCCCAGAGCAGCTGGGGCTACCCCTGGATCCCTGGCAGTGCCCAAGGCCAGGCTGGACACTGGGGCTGAGAGCAGCCTGGGTCAGGGGAAGGTGTCCCTGCCATGGCACCCTACAGGGAACAATTCCTAATTCCCAGTATCCCATCCAGCCCTGTCCTCTGGCACTGGCAGCCATTCCCTGGCTCCTGTCCCTCCAGCCCTTGGCAATTGTCTCTCTCCATCTTTCCTGCAGCTCTGGCATTCACATCCTCTGAAAAAATCCCTTCACCCAGGATTTTTCTCCTGGGAAACTGACAAGCCTCAGAGAAAAGGAAAACAATTCTTATCTCATTTGTTTCTCCTGTGTTGTGCTCATGTGGAATGTGTTTGGAGATTGTTTACCCACAGGGGATTGTTCCATTGCATTCTGCTGGGAGTTGTTTTCACTCTGGCCAATCAGGGCCAAGCTGTGTCAGGACTCTGGAAAGAGTCCGGAGTTTTCATTATTATCTTTTTAGCATTCTGTCTGTATCCTTTAGTATAGTTTAGTATAGTATTCTTTAATATAATACAGTATAATAAAGTAATACATTAACCTTCTGAGAACATGGAGTCAGATACATCACTCCTTCATTGGGGCATCCCTACAGATACACTATGCAGCTCCTCCAGGCCCTGCAAGGCCACCCTGAGCTCAGCCAAAGCTTCTCCTGTGCAGGTGAGCAATGGCAGCTGTGCCAGCCTTTCCTCCCAGCAGAGCTGCTCCATCCCTCTGCCCATCCTGGAGCCTCCTCTGGGCTCTCTGAGCAGCTCCAGGTCCCTCCTGGCCTGGCCCATGATCTGTCCCTGTCTATGGGACTCAGCAGAGAACACAAATATTTGGGTAAGATTTGAATTAAGTGACCATAAAAAGCCATTCAGGGCTATTCAGGATCTGTGTGTGTGCACACAGAACGAGGGTGTCAGCACAGCCACACTGAGGAGCCCATTGCACTGTCCAGGATTTTTAGCCCAAGCTCCCTGTAGAGCCTTTCAGCTTGCCAACAGCTTGAGGTAAATGCAGCTTGAAGGACAGTGAAACTGGTCCTTAGGTGAGTAGATTTACTGTGCTTACTCATCTTAGCTACAAGGACCTGATCTAAAGCTACAGAGAGGACAGTGAATTATCACCTTGAAGTATTTACACCCAAAATATGAAAGGAAGCTATCCTACAAAACCTCAACTGAAGATACAGTTCCAACATTTTTCTGCTCTGTAATCCAGGTTTCCTTGTTATCAACACAGACACAGCTGTTAAACCTGCTTGGATGCAACTCCAGAGGAACCCAGTTGGATACACCTGTCAATGACACCCCAAAATATTCCTTAATTAAGAAAATGCAGCATTCTGTACCCCTCTCCCATTTACATCCCAGCATCACATATCCTGCAGTCACTGTTAAGTCCTCTTTATCAGAAACTCTGCCATTTGCCTCTGAGGCTTAAACCATAGATTTAGACTCATTAGAATTACAAATATATTCACATGCCCATCAGATGAGGGGAGCTTTCTGAAAACCCATCTTTATTTGCAGTTCCTCACCTCTTAAAAGAGACAGGACTCTGCAAGAGGGTAACTCATACAGGGCAGGAATGTTCTGCACAGCTTCTGATTCTCCTGCAGAGAACTGAGGTTCCTGCATCTAAAGAACTGCTGACAATGTTTGGGGTTGTGACACTGGCTGCTCCATGGCAGAAAAAAGTAATAAATTTTTTTTTGCAAATTAAAGTAAATAAAGATGACTGTAAAACATGTCCCACTGAAATACTGAACATGACTGAGTTCCTTCTGCAGTGCAATGATTTAAACTTATTAGCAATAAAACATAGGTGCATATTATAGTTCAATATTAACTGCATTTTTATGCATTCACAAGCACATATATTTAAAGAGAAGACAAACAGGGATACTGGAATAAATTCATAGTTTTCCAACATGGCTCATCTCTTCTCCTGCCTGAATACAGCAGGAATTAACTTATCCATTAATTTATCTCTTATAAACATCATACTTTAAATTAGCAAATAATTTATAAGACACCTTATACAGACAGACAAACACTAGAGTAAAAAATAATAAAGTGGTCATATTTTGCATACTATGCCTCAGTATAGTATGCATATTGCTTCAAGTCTGTATTTTTTTTCCCTTATCCTTTTTTGTCTCCTATTTGTACTAAAACTTTTTCCTATTGCATGGAAAAGAATTTTTAACATATACAGATCCACATACAGGTTTTTATATATATGTATATACACACACATATGTATGTGGGTGCATACATATACACAAACACAGGAAATTTTATTTCCTTTTCTCTTGAGAAAATGAGTAGAGTTTTCATATTTTTCCAACTGGCACTGGAGGGGAAAGCATAAAATGAAAAATAGCTGGCAGAAGATCTGGCAGATCCATGCCAAGCATGGCTTTGAGCAGGATGAACTCCATGTGCTTCTCACCTTATGACAATATTTATACCTCATTTTTTCATAAGCTTTATTTTGTTCCCACCAGTCCACCTCAAAGCCACATTTGTTCCTGTGTTTGAACAGACCCCTGCAGTAAAGGGAGTGTTTGAAAGGTGTGGGGAGGATCAGTGAGCGCATTGATTCTTGTTCCTGTTAGACTATGCCAATGTCATGGAACGCTGAATACATTCACTGTGACAAGTGCTCTAACACAGCCCAGGCTCTGGGGAATCAGCATTCTGTCCATCTGTCCAGAGCAGAGAGTAGGCTGTGTAATATTTCACTTTCCATGTGTTGGGCTGAGCACACTGGGGCTGGGTGCCTCTGCCATGGCACAGGGAAACAGCCCCAGAGTGCTGGGAGAGGGGCAAAGCCCAGCACAGGAACCAGCAGCAAAGCTGCAAGCGTGGCACAGCTCCTGGCAGCATGGCACAGCTCCTGCCAGCACCTCCTACATGCATGGCACAGCCCCTGGCAGCATTTCCTGCATGCATGGCACAGCTCCTGGCACACAGCATCTCCTGCAAGCTTGGTACAGTCCCTGGCAGCATTTCCTGAACACAGGGCACAGCTCCTGGCACACAGCATCTCCTGCAAACATGGCACAACTCCTGCCAGTATTTCCTGCAAGCATGGCACAGCTCCTGCCAGCATTCCCTGCAAGCATGGCACAGCTCCTGGAAGCATCTCCTGCAAGCATGGCACAGCCCCTGGCAGCATTCCCTGCAAGCATGGCACAGCCCCTGGCAGCATTCCCTGCAAGCTTGGCAAAGCTCCTGGAAGCATCTCCTGCAAGGATGGCACAGCTCCTGGCACCCTTCCCTGCCAGGCAGGCTCAGCACACTGCCTCCTACAAGTGGGGAAACCCAGGAAGGGCTGAAGGAAACGTTTCAGTGCAATTGCTTTATTGGTCTGGAAACCAAAACCAACCAAATACTAAGAAGTAGCTTTTGCATTGCAATTAATATTTACAGATTTGTAATATGTTTCAGTGGTAACTCAATTCAACCTGAGACAAACCTGTGGGAAATGAATTTGTAGAGAATTTTTAAAGTTTGATAGAATGTTTATATAGTATGAATTTGTATATAAATTTTGAGAAAAGAAATGCCAATTCTGTTTATTTCTTGTTGAAATATTTAAGCCACCCCCTCCTTTTTGTTTCTTTTTGACCCAGCCCATTTAACCAATGAATATCTAACTAGTCAAAACCCTTATTTTTTTCTTTAACTGTCTTCCCCTGGCTGCATCAGGGAAACCATCAGGAAGGCAAAACTCCTCCCAGAAAATATCTGAACACCAACTCCAAACAAATAGTTAAATGAGAGCTGGCACTATGAGCCAGGTTAAATCTTGACAGGATAATTTGCAGAACACACAAGAACATTCTTGATATAAGAGATGAAAAAATAAAGATTCCCTGCAAGGAGCTATTGTATGCTTTGTACTTAACACACATAACCTCAGAGTCACCACACACATTAATATTCAAACACTGGGGCTTGGAAAATATCTGAGGTCTCCAACATCCTGCAGCCCCACTGGGGACCTGTCCCCTTGGTATGAGGTCATGAACATTCCTGCTGGGAGAACAAACCCAAGCAGGGTTCTCCAGTTCATTCCCTTTCCAGGAGACAAAAACACACACAGGCAGATATGTAACCCTTGGAAAATTGTCTAGCTCCTCTACCAGCTAATTTAACTTTCTCCCAGTCTCAAACATTACCCAGTAGTAAGGAAACTGATTTATGGGCATTGCTGTGCTCATCTCTACTTTGAAAAAATAAGTTTTCATATTTCTAAGCAAGAGGAAAAATATTAATATTATTTCCCCAAACACATGCCCATTAGTATTTTATTGTGAAGATAAACACTGAATCCTCCAACAGTCCAAAAGTGGTTCAAGTAATTCAATTTTGAAGAAGATCTTAATAATATATGCAGTAGCATTTTACCCATAGCAGCAGGAATATTGATCTTGCACCATTAAGGTTTGCAGCATTTTTAAAACCCATTACCTCTGTGCACATTAGTTCTCACTGGCAGCGAGGGCATCACATTTGCTGCTAACTTCTGGCAGACATCGACACAAAAAGGTGATTCCACCTGCTGGAGTGTCTGCCTGGCTGACTGATAATGTCAATCAATAAGCAAAATCACTTTCTCACAGCTCTCATAAAACAAGACGTCTGCCACACACACGCGAATCCAGAAGCTGAATTTCTGTACTTAAAATATTAATGAGCCTTAAAATACTTACTCTTACATTTGCTAACACATACCTCATAAATATCAGCAGATGCTTTATAAAGCACAGAAAGGAGTGGATCAGTGTAAAAGGGGCTGGATAACACCAGAACAGATTTAAAACACTGACGGGCAGCGTGTACAGCAGGTCAGCACAGACACCACTGAATCATAAAAGAAAGACCTGTCAGCTTTCAGATAAAGCTGGCACTTGATGATGATAAATTATTTACCAAGTGCTCTTGCTGAACCATTAGGAAAATCCTTTCTTTTTCCTCCACCATCAAGTCAAGAGCACACCACATGCCCATTTTAAAACAGCACACAGTGAAAGAAAGCACAATTTTAGAGCAACAACAATGGGAGTGAGTGTGAGGATATCAGCTAGGAACACCCTTTGTTACAAACCTGAAAGTGTTTGGGTTTTCATCAGCAATGTCAAAATTGCCCAGAATAATGCACCCTGTGAAAGTGCACCATTAGCTTGGCAAGGGGATTGGGCTGGTGAAAAAATATCTAGAATGCATATATTAAAAAAAAAAAAAAAAAAAAATAAAGGCATTGCAGCACCTCTGGTATCAATGGTTTTCCTCTGATTCTTAGGATTTCCTAGGAATGGCAGAAGGAATACAATTCTGCCTTAGGCCCAGGCAAAATTATTCCATCCTAATAACCATCTAATCAGTATTTCTTTTTTATACCATGGATTTCATGCCCTGACACCCATTCTGTAAAGAAGAGTCTCCTGCCACCCTCCCAGCTTTCTGTGAAGTCTGAGCAATTACCTAAAGGCTTCAAACCCCCCAAGAAATTCAGCTCCACTCAGCCTGCCTGGGTGTACAGCTGAAACCCAGACAATTCAACTGTGAAACAACTTGGGTTTAGGTTCACAACACATCTCCAGCAGCAGCCATGGGCCCCAGAGGATTCTGGACACGCTAAATCCAATCCCCTTATCTAAAGTTGGTATTAACAGAAATACTTAATCAGAAAGTTAGATAGGATTTGCAAAAATATAGGAGATTATTTTGAAAGTGAATTAGTAATTTGTTACACATCAAAGGCATTAAAAAAAACCTACAAAAAAAAAATCCTAACACACCTCAGAAAACACAGCAGTAAACTTTCAATCTACTCTGGGATTAGATGTACTCTGAGCCACTAAAAACTGAAATATCTTGAAAGCAGAGAGTTATATAAAACACACCTAGTGCATTGATACTACAGGAACCCCCTGTATTGTTTCTACCTGCTCCTATAATTGTTTATCATTGGGTGCAAAGAAATCAAGAATCTTCCAATGTCCAAAAACCCTTAGTTTTCCAAAATAACTCTGAATTTAACATAACCCAGTGATTCCATACATCCTGTGTTTAGTTTTTTAAACACTCCCATCTTATATTAAACCAGGCAAGCCTTCAGTTTCACCTACCAGCTTTCCTACAAACCTCAAAAAATGCAAATGAAAAAAAATGAAAGAAAAAACCCAAAACACAAAAAACCAAAACACAAAATCAAACAAACAAAACCCCAAACAAATAAAACCAAACAAACTCCAAACAAAAACCACAGAGACATTATCAGCTGGGGTACACCTGTTATTCAGTGAGTCACTGAACCTGTGGAAATTTACACCAATATAAGATTCTTCTCTGAAAAACTGCATTCCTATAGTATCTATATACAGATTATTGTCTGGACTCTAAACAGTAGAATATGCACATTATTTACACTGTGTTTTTAGTAAATGATCTAGTTGAGTCTACAAAAATACAGTTTAAGGTGTAAATTCTAGTTATTAAAATCATATTGCCCCAATTTACTCTGAGCTGTGAAGCCATGTAAGGAGAGAAAGGTTGAAACATGTTCTTGTTGACATTGTCTAGATAATTTGCCACAATAAATGACAATGCTCAGGACTCCTGTATAGGATAAGGTAAAGCAAGGCTTGAGATGACTTTAGTCCCTTGAAAAAAGACTTTCTAAAACTCGTATGCCCATCAACCCATTGTTAACAACCTACTTCAAAAGGGCAAAATTTGAAAGCTTATTTTGCCTATTTAGCAAGTTCCAGACAGGACTTTTGTTCCCACAAGTTTTCAGCACACTAAGGTTCTACCCAGGTCACAATGATCCTGGAAGAGACTTTCATATCCTTGTCAAGGGCCTGACGTGGTTTGGAATGCCAGAATGCACAGAAAAAATTCAATTTTCACCTCACGCCCACCAAGACTTGGCAGCACCACGTAACAGTGACAATCTTACCCAAAATAGACTTTTTTTAAAAATAGTAGAGTTAGTGATCACCTGTCAGTAAAGTGCCTGACTCTGCTCTGCTGCAGGTACAGCATGGCAAAGATGGCCCAGTGGAATGCATCAGTTCCCACTGCAGCACTCATCCAAGCAATGCAAGGTCTTCAAGGAAAATTAAAATTAAAAAAAGGCAAAAACCCCCACAATGACTTTTTAAAAACTCAGTCAAAACCAAGTCCTTTATTAAAGGAATATAAGTAGCATAGGTATATGATGATGTTACTTTTCATCCATTAAATTCATAGGAAAAAATGTGTTCTGTTTCTGGTGCTCAATGTAACCACAATGAGAAAAGTATGTTCTTTCACAAATGGAATTACAGAAGCTCAGGCCTTAACATAAAACCTGATCCAAACTCCTCTAAATGTTGATGAGTGTTTCTGAAGGCCTCAATGGCCTTTTTGTCATGTCAGCCCATAATTAATACCACCTTCTATGAAAAAGATTTAGGCTACTAGACATGGTTAAGCACAAAAATCAAAGCTCACTTGCACCAAAGGGATTACTGCTTCCATCCCCTCTGAGGTCAAAGACATTTCCAGCTTTAACAACAAGGTACTCTGGTTATCTAGTTCATTAAAAGCCTGGGAGATTTATTTTTTTCTTAAATAATTAACATACCTGAAGTTTGATATGATTCTAGCATCTAATTTACACAGTAAGATGTTTGTGTTTGGAATTTCTTCTGCATGAGAGGCAGGCTTTGATAAGTTTTTAATTAAACTGATAATATCACTTTAAAAGCTAAAACACCTAGAGTATAAAGGACACAAGAAATAACAGATTTTATAAGGCTTAGCAGCTTTATAAAGCTTGCTTGCTTTGTGGAAGAAACTGCTTTTGTGAAAATGTGTGTTTGCCATCTGATTGCTTCTGAAGAATATTTAAAGAAGGTTAGACACCTCTGGCTTTAAGAAGTATTGTGTATTACCATTCCAATAATGCAGTTTTGTTCTGTATTTTAAAGTGGGAGGGTTGTAAACCTTTCCCACTGAATTAAATAGCTCTGCATTTCATGCTCTCTGCTCTTTTCAGAGAGCGAGCTTTGCCTCTGCGTTAAATTCTATGCTGTAAAGTGACATTTCTACTTAATTACATTGTACTTGCACTTTAACTACTACAATTATTTAGAAAATATTGCTAACATCCTAAGAGGGGGCCACCTTTTAAACAGGTGAGTTCCAGTCTAGCTCACAAACACTGCAATGAGGCACTACATCATCTGTGCAATGTTTTACATGCAGCTGAAGAAGGAAGAAGAGAGCCAAGCAGCTTTCAAAGACACAAAAGACCTTTAACTGGGGATAATGCATCTCCAACATTCTGAGCTGTTGAACACCTCAGGCAAAATGACCAGATAAGCTCAGAGGTTAAAAACTGGCAAAACTCATACAGGTCAACCTACATGGAAATCTACTAAATTGAACAAAATAATTTCCTAGATGGGAATGGATATCAACCTAAGTCACTGAAATCCATGAACTAAGCCTTCAGCTGCCCCACTGATAATTTTTGAGAATTCTATCAATTTTTCTTCACTGAAGGCAAAATAGAACGATGCCCCAGGTTTCAGCTTTTGTATTTTTCAGGCTCTGTGCTGCTTTAGTGTGTGGGTCTGGGCTTCATATCAGGGGATGGTGAGCTCTGTGCACAGAGCAGGGAGACAAAACAATTCCTGCTCCAGCTGGGCACCAAGGACAAATGATCCAAATCTCAGCCCAAGAGCACAAACACCGTGGGCTGGAGAGAGAAAAACAAGAAGGATGGGACTGCCTGGGCTAAGGCTGGAATGGGACAATGAACTGCAAGGTGCAAATGGAGCAGAACTGATCCCAGGGACAGAGCCCGTGCCTGGTCATGCATTTTGTGACCATTTTGGTTCATTTGGGTGCAGCCCTGGCTGGGCTCTTGTGCTGCCCAAGGTGCATCCATTGAGGCCTTTTAGTAAATCCCTGCTTTATTCTGTAGCTCTGTCCAGCCTCTGCTCTAGGGCAGCCTCTCAAGGCATCAAGAAAACCTCAGGTGATGTAAAAACAGATCCATCAAAAGGTTCCTGCTGAACATTTTGCCCAAAGCTTCCGCATCTTCACCTTTTTGAGATGAAATTTCAGATTCTTTTCAGATACACTCAGTGTTGGGCTGCTATTCCAACAGAACTGATGCTTCCAAAGGCAAATATCAGAGAGCAGGAGCCACAGGACTCAGGTCAGAGCCAGATTCCTGCTCTAAATCCAGTCCCAACTCTGCAGGGCTTAGCACACACAGTCCACTGGCATCACCATGACTTTACACAAGGACAAAGTGCAAAATTCTTTGGCAAGCCACAGCACAGAAAAGGTAAATACCACAATTCAGCCCTTGCTTGGATGAAATACTCAAGGCAGGATTCCAATGTTCTCTTAGAGTATGATTTAAACCTTGCCAGGCTTGGGGCTGATCTCACAGTGCGTTCAACACAGAGAGAACCTGACACACAGAAGAGCCAGACCTTCCTGATTGTTGTGTACTTAGCTCCAAAATCACCGGGGTTTTGCTTTGTTGTTTGCTTTTTTCTTTTTTTTTTAAATTTCCCTTAGATCTTCATTATTATTTTATAGCGAATTACCACTACCATTGCATTTCAGAGGAAGTAGCCTATGACTGAACAACTGAGAATTGTATTTTATAAGTAAACAAATTAATTTGTTTCAAGTACTGTCATCACCTAAGAAGCAATAAATTAATAGATTAAAAACCATGAAATAATTAATAACTCGTTTGAGACATACTTCAACACATACATTTATAGTTTCCAAAAAAAAAAATCGTTCTGCAGTACAAATGTATTCATTCTGATCTCAAACACAAAAAAACAGTCACAAAAACAAAAGATGAAGCCCAAACACTAAACAGGTTTACAGGAACAGATTCAGTGCAAGTTATTTCAGTCTGAGTTATACAAACTCTCATGAGGAAAAACAGTGTAACATGACTATTAACTGAAGAGTCTGAAAAACATCCTTGCACATATTTTCGTGCTCCACATCAAAACAGAAATTAAACCTTCTTTAGTTTCTTTTGAGGCACAAATGTAACAGACAGCAGCTCTGGAGTCAAATCTCCTGCTGTGCACTTGAGCATCGAGGCTGCCATCCAGCAGGGATCCTACCTATGGAATGTTTTCCATAAAGCTCAGGCAAACTCAGCAATCTCTCTCCACTTGTATTTAGCTTTGAAACCCCCTTTTTCTATTTCAGACTCTGAGAAGGGCTTATGTGCTCTAAAATTCATCTTACCTTTACCAGCTCTCCCAGCTGGGCCAATAAAAGTTATTGCAAACCTTGGTCTCCTCTACTTCCTTACAGCTCCATACCAAGAGCAACGTTCCATCCTGTACAAGCCTTCAAAAGTACTTGAAAATATTTATTCTCTGGAAGAATCAGTTTTGAGTTCCACTTATCAGGTCATTACCAGTAAGCAGAAGGTAAAATATTTGGGAGTTTTCTTTATCTTGCACAGAAATATGGAGGTTCTCAGGAATTCTGATGTGGATGAACACCAAATAGGGTAGAGGATACACAGCAGACCACCCAGAACCTTTCATGGAAGAAAAGGTAGCTTGCTTGGAGTTTGTTTGCATTGTCCTTCGACTGGTTTGTTTGGGTTTTTATTTTCAGAAAGCTCCTAAGGATCCAAACACCCTTTTCATGTTGCTGTGCATAAAGCCCTTTCCTAAATCATTCAGTTCTGCCAATACCCCGCAGCCACTCATGAGACACTAGGAGCAGTGCAGTCAGAGCTCTCAGCTATTTTCCTGGCTCTTTCTGTCCCTACCAGCAGTGATTTTCCAATACACAACCCCACAGAGAGCACAACACACTCGGACAGCCAATATCTGTGTCAGACTACATATTTATAACATTCACAGAGTACAGTTCATTAGGTTCTTAGCAATGCCAAACTACAGTAAAAATGACCTTATTAATGTATGATATTTCAACTTAAATTTTTTAATCAGTTTTATGCATAAATAATTCTTACTGTTCAGTAAATTATTACCTGAATGATTTATTTACAGGCAACAAAAAAAAAAATTGGGACTGTCTAATAGGTGTTTGTAAGGCTGTGGAGCTCTTTTCATCTTTCAGTGTAGAAAAAATTTGCTCATGGACAGCATCACAAATTTCTTCATGTACCTCTTCCTTCCAATCACTCCTTAATCTACAGGCCACTTTCTTTCCTTTTTATTTTTCCTTTTTTTTGAGATGTCTGTCTCAAATAAATGACAGTAATTTACATTTCAGAGAAAATAGGATAGGCTGACAAATTATTAAAACCCTTCTTAAGGGAAAAAAGGATACCAAGAAATGGACCTAAGCAAGCCCACAAGAAAGGCCTCTGTACAAGGGTACTCATGATTAAGTATTTTGCAATTCTGCAAGACAAACCCTCCCAAATTTTCTGGTATTGGTGTTTGCAGGCTTAACTGCTAGTGTTCCTACTTCCATTACAAGAATGAGGTAACTTAAGTGCAGAGTATATTAAAAATCATTATAATTTTGATATGTAGCTGAATTTAGGGTTATAAAATTTGGTGGCAAGTAGAGCCTGGAAAAAGGACACTGTTAATACTTCAGAAGTAAGTTTTTGAGGCTTAGGATTTAGATTTCAATAAAATCCTTTTTTTTTTTTCTCCTTTTCTCTAATTTATTGTCCTCCTCTGGGAAATTAGGTACACTTTCATCCTTTAGAAGCTTTAGCAACAATCAGCTAAACACCTAAAGCTGATGAAGTGACTTTATCACTGGAGCTCCAGAACCCACCCAGACCCTGTTCCACCTCCACTGACAGCCCTGGGGACACACTCACTGACATTCAGCTGCTCACCAAGCTAATTCCAGACATGGCAATAATATTGCTCAGTCACCACTTATTTATGACAATTTAATTCCTCAGACATAAGCCTTATACAGTTTGTAGTTACCCAGGACATCAATCACTTCTCTCATGCCAGACCTGAAGGATAGCTCTGCTTGAAAAGAAAATCCTACTTTTTTTCCCTCTGAATAAAAATAAAAGGGCAGGAAAAAGCCCAGGCAAAGCTCAGAGTGAAAGAGAAGAGTTGTCCCATTCCAACCTGCAAAAATTCCAGTGATTCCTTTGCAGAAAACTCTCTAATCATTGTGCTGAAATTTAATCATCTGTAAGACCAGACTTGTCAGAAATCTATCGAACAAAGTTGAAAGTAAGAACCTGCCTCCATAATCCAAGCTGCATTAGGCCTGTGCTGAGTCCCAGAGGGGATAATTAGGTTTGCAAGTGTAATAATCCACTGTAATAGAACAGCCTTTGTTCTCACCAAGCAGGCCTTGTTCCAGTTCCCCATCTGAGGAACAGGAATTTCTGATGTCAATAATCAATTGACCCAAAGAAAACGTCCTGCACTTCAAGAACTTCAGAGATTCTGAAATAAAGAGTTCTCCTCCCCTCCCCCTGCACCAAATGCAGCTCTTTGGGAAGAACAGGCACAACTGGCTCTTGGAACCCCAATAATTCTAATGCATCACACAACTAATCACAGATATGAAGTACAGATCACACAACCTCTCCCTATGGAATTCATAAACAGAACTTAAAGTCACTGGATCTGCTGTAACTTTTATTCCAAATTATGTGTGAATTTTAGGCTGCAGCTCTCAGCTGACAAAAATTGACCAACACATTTATAAAAATTCACATCTCACAGCCTCAAGCCCCCTCTCTCAGATACCAATGTTGAGCCTAAAACCAGCAACTTGGATGGTACAAAAGCCACTGACACAACACAACAGAAAGCACAGCAAAGCTTCCAGACCAGCTTCATCAAATATTAAAGCAACTGTGACTGCACTCCTTTTTCACCATTAAATTAATATGAATATTTCCTTACCTCCTCATCCATCCAGGCCCCTCCTGCTGGCTTGGAGCTGCCCATTTGAAGACTGCCCCAGCTGCAGCTTGTTCCTGACCCTCTGCATCCTCCTGCAGGTGCCAGGGCTGTGCCTGGCCAGGCTAGCTGGCTTTCCCTCTCTCATGGCTGTGTTCCCAGCACACCTGCAGCCCCTTGAGCCTTGCCTTGCTCAGAGTGCTGCACAGCAGCTCCCTGGGCAGCTGGGTCTGCGTTCCTCCAGGAGGTTTCCATCAGACATCACTCCAAACCAACAAAGCCTAACACAGAAAAAAAGGGAAATTAAGCAAAATACAAATGTTTCTGTCAAAATTGTTCACTTTACAAAAAAAAAAAAAACCAACATTTTCTTACTAAAAAAAAAAAAAAAGGCAGAATTGTACTGTTGCTTACAGCACCTTACAAAAAAACCCATGTAAGAGTGACCCCTTTAACCTGTATGGGCTCAGCCCAGCCACTCCCTGTCTGATGGAAGGCAGGAATCCATTAAACAGAAGAAATCTTTATTTTCTTTTCTGAAAGCACCCATTATGCATCATCAGTTTGACCCCACACCCATCCCATGTAGACAAAAAGCACAGGGTAACACAGCAAATGCCACTCTTTGGAGCATGATCCATTCCTTCAGCAGCTCCCAGGGTGGGATCAGCCACATCTCCCACAGCTGGAGCGGGGCCTGGGCAGGGGTTTGGAATCACTCTTCATGGAAAACATGGCAAGGCTGATGGAAATTAAACCTGGAGAGTGGTCACCAGGAAAATCAGCTCTGTTGTCCTGAGGGCACTGTGCAGACCTTAAACCAGGTTATTCCCAGTCCATAGATACTCCTACAAGTGGTAATAATAGAGACTACAACTAACCCTGTCCCTTCCATCTTCTCCTCTTTCTAAATTTGAAATTCAAATCAAAATCCAATCTTACTCAAAGAGCATTGCTCTGATTAATTCCATATTTTGTGTACTTGAGCCCACATGAAAATGAACCTTGTTTTGGTGCTTGACTACAACAGGGTTTATTTTTCTAATATACATATAATCCTCTAATATATATATATTTTCTAATATATGTATCCCTCTAATATACATATTCCTCTCTCTACAACTCCCCACTCCCTCCAAAAATATCCAAACCAAACCCCAACCAAACAAAATAAAACAAGCCCAAAACATGAAGCATTCCTTTCCTTCCATAAAATGCATGCTAGGGCTGAAGCACTATATTAGTTTCACCTCTTAAATGTGAAAAAGGTATATACAGAGCAGTCAATATCTGGGACATGTATCTCAGAGGGAAAAAAATAATAAAAAAAATAGAAAAAGCAGGATTTTATCAGCAGTTGGAAGCAAACCAAAGTTCACAACTGATTCTCTAAAAAGGGATAGGCCTCACTTCCCCAGCATAAAAAATAAATATACTGGGAGTCACACAGCAGTGAAATATTTAATGCTGTTGAACTGAAACGAGAAAGATACTGCTTTAAAGTATTTCATTTTCCATAATAATTTTTCTTTTTACTCTATTTTAAAAAGAAAGAACTACTTCACTGTTTTAATAAGCAGAATACATTTTTGATACAAAACAAAGAGTCTTTGTTTCAATCACTTTTTACAAGAGCCTAAAGAATCGCAAATTTTCTTTTTAACAAGTAATAAAAAAAATAGGAGTTGCCATGGATATGAAGCAACTCTATATTCCTCCCTACCCCCTCCAGCTAAAACACAAGTATTTCAGATTACATTTGTGTTTTAAAATAAAAAACACAGACCCAATGTACATTAACAATGTAATTGCTCTGTAAGTATTCAGTAACAAGAGGCAAAAGTCTTGGTTCCAGCACTTGGTGATTGCTTAAACACCCCCAAAAAGCTGAGAGGCTGCCTGGAGGTGTCAAGGACCATTTCCTCCACTGCTGGACAAAACCTGAACTCCAAGGGGGTCAGTTTTGGCCAAGCTCTGCATTCCTTAAATTGCCATCTGTAACACTACCTAAAATAAGAAACAGTCTGTTATCCTGTGGAAGCAAGGAGGGAGCAGAAAGGACTAGAAAGCAGGGGCTGGATGGAGTTATGAAAACCTACTTGAATATTGAAGATATTGATTTCTTTTTTCCTATTTTTTTGTTGTTGCTGTTGTGACCCCTCGATCTATGGTTTCATCAGTCTACTTTGATTTAAATTAAGCTGACAGCATAGCACTGAAAATGAAGGGGTAAAACTTTGACCCCTCAAATCTCAAATGAGGATTAAAAGCCACATGCCTGGTAGAATCAAATATGGAAATTTTGGTAAGGGCAGCATTTTAATTACAAACTTACTGTCTAGACAGAACATCTCAATGTGTAAAAGCCTATTCAGACCCTAAGGTATTTATCAGTATTTTTAATTTAGAAAAAAAGTCACACAAATATTAATATGCCAATGGTATCTCCTCACTAAGAAAGGAGAAAAACATCCAGTCCACATGTAAGAAATGCAGCACTTCCAAAGGAAAAACTGCCCTTTGTCCTCAGCACAGGCAAAACCAAGAGCCACTGTGGTGGCTGCTTCATAAACCTTTTGTCCTATCTTGTCTGCCACTCTCAACCCCAAAAGCAGAGAAACATCCAAGCTGGAAACATTTCAACTTTTATAATTGAAACTTGCTGAAGTCAAAGCCAAATAGAAGTAGTTTCTTGTAGAGAACAATGTCAGAAAACTTTAGTGAGAGGTGACTATGTCTTTCCCTGAGGTAGATTTCATCCTGCTGAAAGATCCAGCAGCAACAACAAATGGCCAATTCTGTCCAAGATTTAAAGCTTTTACTTGAATCCATGAAGAAAAAGAGTCCAGAGGGGGATAAAGAGAGAAGCCAGCTGAAAATCAGCAGCTGTTAGGGTTAAATTACAGACCACTTCAGGGGATTGTAACTACTCGACCTCTAAGTGAAACTAAGAGGGATTTCCAAGGCATCAGTCCCTGTTTATATTTGCCCATTAGACACAGGCTGTGAAGGAGGGGAAGCTGCCCAGCTGCTTTTTCCTTTGGAACAGCACGAGTGGTGGTAAAACGTTAGCATCTTATTCCATACTGTTGTCTCCTTATCACAAAGGTTCCATATCTTCTTTGTGCTTCTCATGGGCATCTCCTCAGAGCACTGACTCTTTCCTCTTCACAAAACAGCCAACTGACTCCAGCATTCCATTTTCGACCAGCCACTCCACTCTTTTATAGCACTCTTCTTCTCATTGCTCACACCTGTGGCCTGGTAACGTGAGGCCTGTTCCTAATCTTTGATAATTGGCCCAGCTGCACCTCCTTAGGGGTAAGATTACTTTCTACACTAGTTTTATTTTCTTATATTCTATCCCCCTACAATAAAAGATCAGTACAGCATTGGATGGAAACATGGAACTGATGAAACCTGAGGAATTCCAAACCTCAAGTGAAAGGAATGGTTTTTGTCCCATGTGCTGGAGATGCCCCTGGTGTTGATCAGGCAGGGGTGGCTCAGGGGTGAGGAAATGTCTTGGTGGTTCCTCCATGTCCCAAGGAGCAGAGCTAGAGAGCTGCTCTGAGCTGGGTCAGCCTTCAGGCAGCCAGGACACCACATTTCTGTCATTATTTGTGTCCCTGTTTGTGTCACACAGCTCTGGGGCTCACCCTGGCAAGGCGCCTCCTGCTCCTGTCCCGGCAGTTCAGGGCCACAGATGGGGGCTCAGCGCAGAACCACAAAAAGGGACTCAGTTTCACAGGTAGACTTGTCCTGAAAATTAGCAGGGCTTAAGCAGTACTAATAGATAGGTAATTGTGTAGTTACAATGAAATCAACTAATTAAAGGGAAGCCAAATGGGAAATATCCAGTGTTCTCTTTTGGCAGGCAACACAGAAGAAAAAATTTCCCAATGCTTATCTGTATCCCTAAGCCATTTATATCTCTAATTCCAGACCTTTTCTCTGTCAGAGTTAAGGATTAAAATCTCTTATGAAAACAGTGTTAACAGGAGAAAAGCAAACAGGAAAGCTTGGTTTTGAGGTGGTAGTTATTTTCTGAAATTTCAGTCTGGAAAGTCTTATCCTCCCATCCTGATAAAACTTGATCTTTACAGTTCCTCAGCATTTGGTGGTTTATGGCAAAGCCAAAGTCTGAAAAGAAACTGTGAAATCGATTATCAAATGAGAATAAATTCATTTTTAATTGTTTTTTATGATGTTAGCCTCCTAAAACAAGTATGAAGCAGTAAATTCTGTCCTATCCTTAGGTTTGGTATCAAACTTTTGCTGAATTGAGGTTACACAAGCTGTTGAGGATTACTGACAACAAAAAAAGATTATTAAATTTATCTTATCTTTTCACTATTTAGACATTATTTGGGACAAGTATGGTGACATTCTACTTTCACAGAAAAACAGGAATTGTTTGGCTGAACAACAGTTCCAATCTCTGGGCTATGGATCCTACTCTACCCTCAGTGCTGGGAAGGATGAAGCCAAAGCAGAAGAGGTGAGAAATTTATTAAGAGGTAAGACATTTATTCACTAAGTTCACTCACTTTTATAAAATGCTGTCATTTCCATGAAAATGTGGGGGGTTTTTTTTACACAATAAATCTGAAGTGTGATTTTTTTCATCACTTGTATGAAGGGAAAAGGGAGCGATTGCTGTTTTAACCTGGAGAGTCTTCAGCAGAACAAACCAGCTCAAGGATAATAATAGGATGAAACAATAACAAGAAAAAAGTCTTTTCTTGCAAGCAAGAGGTATAGGGATAATGTTAAAGAAATACTGGAAATCCATTTTCTCAAGCTTTTTAAAGGTAGCCAGACAAGCCATTAGTAAAACTAATGTAAGGCATAATTCCACAGTAGCAAAAATGACTACATGACTTAATGCATCCTTTCCATTTTTCTGTCTCCCACAGTCCTTTTGATAATCTTATCATTGTGTAACCATCACAAGCAGCATCACCAGAAGTAATGGTTAGCTATTCTCAGACCACTTTTAAATTATTTACAGCAGCTCTGTTTCCATTTCTCTGACTCATTCTTTTCGACATAACAGGAAGTAGAAAACATGGAAATGGAAGAGTTATGACATTACATTTTTAGAAAAAGTAGAAAGCTAAAAATTATCCAGTCTGTTATTTCTTTTTCTCAGCAATGCAAGAAAACATTGGCATCTTTCTGAACAATCACCCACCAAAGCACTGAAAAAAACCCTCCAACACCAGAACTTGCTAAATACCAAACAGATCCAGGTTCCGTTCTGCTAATTTTGCAGGAAAAAGGAAAGATGAGACATTGCTAGGAGAGAAACAACACTCCTTTCTTTTCATTGATATAAAGGAACCTCAGTGGTCAGACTAACCTCAAAAGGACACTCGTGTTTAGTGCATCTTGCATGGGAAGAATGCTTTAAAATGTCACAGTCCTCCCACCCTCCCCTTATGCTTCAGTACTAATTTCTGGGCTTTTTTTTTTTTTTTTTAAAGCCTACCAAAAAAGAAAAAATAATCATTTCAACTTGGGCCTTTTAGCAGAGTGATAAAGTGATTTACAAAGGTCAGTTTGATTATTCATATTTTGGGGAAGAGAAGTCTGAGGAAAGAGGAGAAAAGTCTTGGTAAAGAATTCAGGCAAAGGAATGGAATGAGGTTTGAACCCCAAAAGGCTGCACACAGCTCTCAGTGCCATCCAGGAGCTGGGCAGGTTTAAAAAAAATCAAGTCTACCACAATTAATTCAATATTCTCATTAATTTTATTAATCATAAGACAAAACTATATCAAATGAGTAAAGAAGCATTTCTAGAAGATGTAAGAAAGGGAGAAGATAAACTCAACAAGAGATGGGGATTTATAGTCCCTGCCTGCCACAGGAGGATTTTCTCTTCCTCTTAGAAGAGCTCCTCTGAAGGTTTTGCAAATTGGCTTCAGGGCTCGTGCCCCTTACTGAAATATAGAAAAATATAGGGAAAAATGAAGTTTCTGAAAGGATGGTCTGGCTCAGGATCTCTGTAGTAATAAACCATGGGACAGAATGTCTTACACAATCTACCAAAAGTAATTCAAAAAGCCTTGGAAGGGAGCCAGCTGTCCTGGGAGCTGGCTGCAGCACTGCAAACAAACGGTGCAGCTCCACAGTGATGCATTGAGTGCTGCACCCAGACACCAGGGACAGCAGAGCTCTGTCAGCTCTCATTGCCAGCACTGCCCTGCTCTGTAAAAAGACAGGCTAGAATGGCACCTTACTCCTCAACAAACCTCATCCAGAGATGGACCCAGTCCTGTCTAATTAGTGACAAAAGTTTATTCCTATTGCCAAAATGGTCTGGAGTTAACTGTGGCCTGCTGCTGCCAGTACGTGATAGAAATATTTTGGTGGGTTCCATATACTTGTAGCAGAAGGGGTGCCATCAGTAGTTTAATTCAGCAAACAAACTTAATATTGCTGGGAATAATGCTTGAAATGGGAAAAAACCCCAAACAAACATTGGTCAGACTGTCTGAACACAGGCAGGGTGTCATGGTTTGGAAAGACAGGCGTCTGCTAAGGAAGGCAGGAGTCTCCCTTGAAATGGAAAATGTAAATCCCTCCCTCTGAATTATTATAATTTTGAAATTAAGGAGCTCTCAGGCAAAGATATGGGGATAGGAATAACAGTTCTTTACCAGGAAAATTAAAAATACAAATGCAATAGTACAAAAAACAACCCACTGCCAGAGTCAGAGCAGTCCCTGTCCCCTGTGTGTCAGGGGGTGTCCCAGCCCCATCCCAGGGGGGCTCAGCCCTCCTGCAGTGCCAGCTGTGGCTCTGCTGCAGCAGGGATCCTGCACAAGGGGGGAGTTTTCCTCTGCAGCTCCAGGGCTGCTGCAGATGGGCCTGGGCTCCCTCTGGCCATGCAGGGCAGCAGAAAGCTGCTCCCCTGGCAATGCAGGGGGCAAAGGCTGCTGTGCTGTGCCAGGCTCAGATTGGATCCAGGTAGGAATGCTTGGCTCCTCCCCTGGGCGGAGCATCTCCCCATGGGATGCTGGGGTTGGATCAGCCCTGCAGGGACACTCAGTGGCCATGGACAGAGGATAATTAATAATTAATGGCCCATGGACAGAAGAGATCTCCTGGAGGGAGGATTGGCTGTGGGAGAGATAAAGAAAACTGAAAAATTAACAGGAGAAAACTGCCCCATCTCTGACAGATGGGAAATAGAAGACACACTTATCATACACTCTAGGACTCAGGGTTTGGCAGACTGGCAGCCAGATCCCCCTTCTTGAGGGACAAACATACTCTGGAAAGACCCAGCAAGGTGAAACAGCCATGGATCCATAGATGGATTTGTGATTTACAGGTGGCAAGACATGGGAGTTCATCCCCAGGACTAATGAACAAATGTAAAATGATTGCCTAAGAGGAAAGTTAGAACACCTTGAAAAGTTTAATATGTAGTAGATAATTTGGCCTTTATGATTTCAGAATTTCAGTAATTCTGTCCTCGAATCCTCTTTAAATGCTTTTAACATTCTATTTCTTAAAGGGTCCATAAGCTGCTTTTCTGGAATCATCTTAAGTGATAAAAAAGAATATGCATTGTGATTGGGCACTCATTTTCTTAGCCACAATGCTAGTGCATGCCTTGGAAACTAAGAAATTCAAATTCAGCAGGTGTTATTGATCTATCTTAAAATAAACTAATCTAAACACAGTATACTACAGCTTTAAATGCTACACCATACCATATATGTATATAAATAGATATATAAAAAATGTTTTTCTTGTGGTTCATGAGTGTCAAGTATTGACTGCTCATAATAAAAAAAGTGCTATCACAGTTCATCACACAAAAGGAACTCTGAATGCACACTTCATTGTTTCTTATAGAAAGGATCTGGTGCCAATTTCAGCATGTTCATACTACTCCAAACTTTGGACTTTTTCCATTTTTCATTGTGACTGGCAAAATGAGACTGAGACCTAAAGGCCACTACCATGCTGGAATAGAAAAAGAGGCTCTGCAGCACTAACAGCAGTTTAATTAAAGATGTTTTTTCTCAAAAAAAGACCCCTTGATTTTTTGCACCCTCTTACACCAAGTCTCAGTAGCTCTCTACTGCACAGCTTTAAAGTTTTCCTTCTGCTTAGAGCAGCCATATGGCTGAATTTTGCACTTTACTTCACGTGACGTGTCTACTGCTATTACTACAAAATTAGTCCAAAAATACCAATATTATTTCAGGAATCCAAAAGACACTGCCAACTTACCCTAAAGAGCACCAATTTTCCCAATTTTAGCCAAAGCCCAGTAAACTTCACCTTTTTCCCTCCCTCTGTTACTTGTCAATGCCCACGACAAGAACTGCATGGTATAAAACCAGGTTGTTGTCAGTTAAAATCAGTGAATGTGACTAAACAGACACAATGGGTAAAGAAACTGCAACTTTTATAACTCCTTGTCAAGTGAAATCACACTTTGGAGCAGCACAGAGCGATGTTTGAAATATCTCTAAAAATAGCTACTTCCGCTCTGTCGTTTTCTCATTGCTAAAGATTTTTTTTCCTTAATGTTTGATTTAAGTGTCTCCTTTTATGCGGTCATTTCACAGTATTGCTCCTTAGGATGCCCTTTTCAACCACTGTCAATTCCAAACAGGGACTGCTGCAGCTCAGCTGTTTGCAGACACTGGTGTCCCTGTCACAGTGCCTGTGTGGCTCCTTGCCCTGGTGCACCTATCAAAGCATGGCTCAGTCTGCTCACTGTAAATTGTATATGCTGGGACATGGTTTTTATCCTCCAGCATTTGCCTTTGTACCAAAACCATGCAAAATCTGCATGTCAAAAACTCCTCCAACTGCTCGAACAACAGCCTCAGTCTGGGCTCTGAAAGTCAAGCTGTGTTCCTTCTGCTTCATACATCATCTTTCTAATAAAAGTTCTCAAGTGAGCCCCAGCTGCAATTCTGCTGCTGACGCACGTAACAAAACACCCCAGCTTGCTGTGCCATTGGCTGGGCAGGGGAGCACAAAAAAAACCCAGAAGCCACTCAAGGGATTGTGAGGGACTTGAATTGAGCACGTGGGACAGAGTGATGTCAGCAGATGATACCCAGGATCTGGCAGAAGTATTCCTTTGAGATGCAGATTCTGGAGCTGAGCATGGAGTACACAGTACTATCAGTGGAGAATGTGGAATGCCTGACTCCTAAAACATTTGCACATGTTTAAAGTAATGATTATTATTTTGCTCTTCTCTGCTGAGTTGTTTTCCAAAAGCTCTCAGGTGTCTTGTATTTACAGGGTGCCCTGTGGCAGGAAGGAATGATGAATGTGACTCCATGTTCTCAGAAGGCTAATTTATTATTTTATGATGCTATAATATATTAAACTATATTAAACAATACTATACTAAACTATAGTAAAGAATACAGAAAGAATACTTACAGAAGGTTAAAAAGATAATTATGAAAACTTGTGTCTCTTTCCAGAGCCTTGACACAGCTTGGCCGTAATGAGTGAAAACAACTCACAGCAGAATCCAAAGAAACAATCACCTGTTGGATAAACAATTAAACAATCTCCAAACACATTCCATAGCAGCAACACACAGGAGAAGCAAATGAGACAATATTGTTTTCCTTTTTCTCTGAGGCTTCTCAGCTTCCCAGGAGAAGAATCCTGGGCAAGGGGGTTTTTCCAGAAAATATGATGGCCATGCAGCACTCCTTAAACACAGTTCCTTCTTTAACATGAACTCCATCTATGGGGTTTAGACAATGTTCTTCTGACATGTGAGAGGGAAAAAACCCAACGTAAATCTAATTGTGAGTGTTGGCTGAGTAACAGTTTGTTTAATTGAATCTGGTTTAGAGCTATTCAGAATTGATGACAGAATCACTGAATCGCAGAACAGCCCAGTTTGGAAAGAACCTTAAAACTCATCCAGTGCCACCTCCTGCCATGGAAGGGACACCTTCCACTGTTCCAGGCTGCTCCAAGCCCTGTCCAATCTGGCCTTGGGCACTGCCAGGGATCCAGGGGCAGCCACAGCTTGGAACATGGTAATTTGTTCAATTTTCTAGTCCATGATAAATATATCAGAAGGTAGGCACAGACCCTGCCTTTCTAGAGGTGAAAATTCCATATTCTCTTAGGCTTCTCACCAGTCTAAACTCTGATTCACCTTTTCATGGAAACCTAGAAAAAAGTCATAACATCTATAAAGCCACTACCCTGACAAAAGTTCTCTCTGCAAATAACTGGGTTTACATTCCTGCTGTGTAAGGAATTAGAATAGTTTTACATCATGTTCTATGTCCTGCAGGGAATTTTTGTATATTTACCATGAATTTAAGCACAGGGTCAGCATGCAGGCCTGCTGTGGGTGGTGTTATCTGTTACAGAGTCACCAGACTTCTCAAAAATCATTGGCTTTGATTATATTTGGGAAGTTAGTCTGGCATTGATTCAGGTCATAGAGGAAGCGAATTATCAAGGAGTGGCTGACTTGACTGGACTGTGGCAACACATTAAGGCAAATCTCACAAACTGCATTTGGTTCTCATGCAAAGTGAGCATTGTAATGCTTAAATTTCAGGGATGAGTCTCCCCTACTCCACCTGCCAAATTCTAACACACCAAATAATAAAGTGTAGGAAAGTTTGGGGAGGTTTTGTTTTGTTTTTAAGTAAGTACCGACTGTACTCTGTTTGTCTCTGTTTCTTTTCAAGAGCCAGTGTCCTGTAAGGAGCTCAGAAGCCCTGGATGCAGCTCTCCACTTCTCTGCCTGTCCATGTGCAGCCTAAAGAGAGGTCAGGACAAGCACAGTGACTTACAGAAGCAGCTTTTCTTTGGGCTTGTCTTGACACCAGTGTTTCTCAGCCAAAAATGAAGTCTGGAAACAAGGAGAAATGATAGGTTAGGAGTAAACCATATTTTTGGTTTGTTTATTTTTTTTTAAAGGACAGTATTGAAAAAGAATGCACCAGCGTGAGGTAAGCTCAAACACACAACAGCACAATGACTTAAGACTTCTGAATGTAATAATTAGTTTCAATTAATAATAATTAATTTGCAATTCGATTGCAAACAGAGCAATTAACAGACCTTGCATGAGAAGACTAATATTTAGGGCTGACATACCTGAAAGATTAAGGCAGAAACAGCAAAACATCCAAAATGAAGGGTCTTTGTGAGAGTAACTAAAGTCCTTGTACAGAAAACTGTGTCAGTAAAGCACCACCAGACATACCTGAAATCTGCCCTCCCTGACCTTCAAGAATATTGGATGTATGATGTCTCAACATATTTCTTTATAATATCACATCATGCTCCAGCTGACATCTTATTTGAAACAATACTACTATTTTCAAAATGCAGAGATGCAAGCCTTTCCTAAAGCTATCTTCTCAGATTATTGCTTTTTAAATATATTTAATAAAAAAATGTTAGTTAATGGAGACTGTAAATGCACTACTGAGCTGCTCTCTATTTGTGGTATTTTAAATTTGATTGAAAACAATTAGCAGATGAGTGAGATGCCTGTGAGCATTCATTAAAATGAGGCTTGTGGTTTGTGCCTGTTGAATTTCACTGTGCATCTGGAGCTGTTTGCACTGGTGGCACAGTTTTCTGTCATCATAAAAAAGGGACTGTTCCCTATAAAGGTTATGCTGGCAAAAAATAAATTGTATTAAATCTTTCCAAAACTTCCCATTGAGAGAGCAGCAGCCTATTACCCACGGGGAATTTCTCTATCAGATGATGATGGCTCATGGACAATTTAATTTGTTATTTAGCAACAGCTTGTAAATCCCTCTCATATAAATAACATGCAGTTGTAAAAGCTGACTGCTAATGAGATGATTGACCCTAAAGGTCACACTGGCAGAATCCCCCATTGTTTGCTTAAGGATATAATTTTCATTTCATCTAACTGGAAACTGACATCCGAGCATAACGTGACAAGACATTAAACAAAAAAAATTCTGCATTACTGGAAGAACTCTGCCATTGTTTTGTGTTTGAGATAAACATTGTTAGCTTGGGCTGAGCTGCTAGCAGGGCAGTCAGCTGATGGATATGGGACTCTCCAATGGACTGTGGGGAGAGATGAAAACATCTCTGAAAAATATCTGGTGAGCAAGTACAGTATCAAAGGTGAGCGTGGTCTGAACGTGAACGTTCAATTTTTCAGTTCATTAAAATCAAGTTCAATTCCAAAACTCATCTCAAGGTGAGGTGATTGGGGTAAGGAGGTTTTACAGAGGTTTTGCTTGTGTTATATTAGGAATTTTTTTTTTTTGCTGTTGCCTGCATTTTTAATATTGAGTTGCTAGAAAAATCTCAGGCAGCTTAGTGTACTACAGAACAAAATTGTATGGACAAAAGTCCTGACTTAAAAATGGTCAATACCATTTTTAAAATATTTAATTTTCAGAATCTATGTACTCAGTAGTCTGATAATATCAAGCAAAAATTAAGTATAAAGCTGCTGTGTCACATTATACTTTCTGCCACCTTCTGCTTTCCCAGTACCTACCACAGCACCTGTCCTCATATTTCTTTCTTTCTTCTGCAGTCATGCAAAAAGCCTCCAAATTAATCCAGCATTCTTCCCTGAGCAGGGATTATTTGGGACTTTTGTGCCAATGTCCATCCTGAATCATGTAGTACTTGGCTGATGTTGAATATACCCAACAGAGAAATATTTAACCAATACAGGAGAGAACAAGCATTACTGATCTGAGTTAATCCAGTAAGACTAAATAATGTAAATGAACTGTGCAATACATTATAATTTTCAGCACATTAATTTGGGATAATCATGGTGATTACATAACCAGCTATCTGATCAAGAAACCCATGGACAGATCTGTAAGAATACTTCAGAGACATCAAATATATTGGCAGGTACCTCAGTGCCTTTATAAACCCCTGATATCTACTAGGGAAAGCATATCCACAAGACGTAGATAGCATTTGTAGCTATATATTATTCTTATCAAAATATTGGTTACATATAAAGCTCAAAATATTGGTCCACTTGGCAAAATCTACACCAGATAACATTGGGCATTGCTCCAGCTCCTAGGAACACTTTTGAAAATTCAAGGTACTTTCAAAGGTCAGCCTCTGCTGTTTAGTTCATAGAAAACACAACACACTCTCAGAAAGACTTAAATTAGCACTGATACCCACCAATCAATCTGAAGGAAATTATAGGCTGCATGTAGGTAGATGATACCTCATCTTTATATTGATGCATATGCAGACCTTAAGAAGAGCTCTGTGCTCTGCATGTCCCATTTCCATCTCTAAGGGTTCAACAGGGAATTCAGGAATTCCAAGGTTTCTTGATGTAGGTTGAGCATCTGTTTCCCCAGAATAAAAGAGGATGACCATATTTTGAATCTGCTTGGCATTGATTACCTTGTGGTACAGTCCCAGACTAGCTGTTTATGAGAACTTCACACTCCATCAGATTTCCCTGTATTTTAGAGAAATGGAGAAGTCATATTAATTGACAGGAAGAAAATCCAAAAGCTGCCTGCTTGAGCATAAAACAAAGTAAGGATGACAAGGGTTTTCAGACCAGATGTGTGCCCTGTGGGATGTGTGACTTTCTGATGCTTGTATCCCCAGAAGTCTGTTCTGCTTGATATTGATATATGGTTATTGAATTCTGTGCTATACCTTCTGTGTTATCATTTAACAATATAATAATGAAATATTCAAATACCTTTAAGTTTCTTTTTACTTTGGTATCCTGCACTGACAGACAAAAAGCATCAACAAGAATGAGTCATTTGCTTAATGTCCCATTCTTAAGCCCCCTTTTTTTCTGTTTTTCAATAAAAGCCAGCTCTGCCACTCTGCAAACATTGACCTGGTATCCAGGGTAGGGTTTTCAGTGCATACCAGGGCATTTATACTATAGCACTACCTGGATCTACCCTCCCATAACGTTCCTGTTCTTTTACAGCACAGACTTGTACTATCTTAACCCAGAACTAAACCACGCCAATTTCTAGTGTGGGGAAGATGTCAAGAAATAATGAGGCAAATGTAATTAATCCACTGTAGACACCATTATTTTTCAGTGTAATGGAATGGAGAATTTTTCAAGGAAATCAAAGTAAACATCAGTTTTTTGATTTAAAATATCCCCAAAGAAGAAGTTACCTGTGAAGTGTCAAACACCCAGCCCCACAAAAAATTATATTACTTGCAATATTTTCCTTACTATATTTATTACACTGTCCAATGTGCATCTGAAATTTTTCTCATGTCAATTTTACCAGCCCCTTCCTAGGAGATGTCACCTGGATGGACAGGAGACCATCAACAGAAGTGTGACACAAACCTCACTCACATCACAGCTGTGGGGATGGGATTTACTCCTGTGAGGAAATCCCATTAGAACCCACATAATGAACTGAGATTATTTAATCACTTCACTCCTAAATTTGGCTTCCAAGAACTCAGGAGAAGGAGCAATCTTAGATGTTGATGTGCAGCTTAGCTGGGCAAAACACAGCAAACTGTTCACAGGGCTCTACTGCTCATGGGCTCTTGTCCTGAGAAGCCTAGAAGAACACAATAAAGGCATTTAAGGCTCAAGTGTTTTGTATCAATGAGAAAATAAGTGCCTGTGGCCAGAATAATTTTATTTTATTCCTAGGCTGGAATGATATTCTGATATTCTGTCTGAAAGGGTGATATTCTCTCTGAAAGAATTCACAAAGGATTTTATTGGACTAATCAGGGTCCCTGGTGAATAGACCTAATTGTTAAACTGCCATGGAAACATCAGCACGGTTCCAGGTGATTGATAACTTCTGTTATTTTCAAAACACGGAGAATGCAGAGAAGGAAATATTTAGATAACAAAGAATGCATACTCTGTCATACCTTTAAAGAATGTTGATCTTTTATGGAACTGCTATTATCTCATCCTTTTATCCATAATCAACACAAAAAGGAGAGCAGAAGTCATTTGCATTCTCCTCAGGCCTACTGCTTTTCCCTAAAACTAGAGGAAAACATAGCTAGGACCTTTTATCATACAGGACAAATAAAACAGCAGACAAGATGAAAGCAGAATTGCTAATGGGAGTTGTTGCACAGACATTACCAGGGTCAGTGTCCAGTGGAAATGGAGGAGCAGGATGTTAGGCAAACCCAGCGACTGCTCCTTCTCCTGGCTCTGGATGACTCCATGAAATTACTGCAGCTTGGTGGAGGAAATGGTTGGGAATTGGGATGGATAGTTTATGGAATATTGTTACCTAAAGCCTTCTGGATCATGACTGTTGGGAAAAAAGCTCCTTGTGCAGAAAGCCCCCTTGTTTTTGGGGCCCAGCTGGCACACTGGAACAGAGCAGTGGGGAGAAGGCTCTCACTCAGACATGAGAAATGCAGCAGTGGTTATGTGGAGGATTACAATCAGATTTATTGCTGATACAGTGAAGAATATTGGCAGTGCAGTCTGTAATAGAAGCAGGTCTGGAAGGTGGTAACAGAAATGGGTTTGGGTGGGAATGCACAGGTTGGCAGAATGCACAGGCATACAGCCCTTGTGGAGCTCCTCTGGGGTATCATGTTCCTGTGTGACAATCTGGCCTTTACTCACCCATCCCAAAGGGAGAGTCCCCTATGGTCAGTCTGGACCTGGACAGACCCTGCAGGGCTCCCTGCCAAACAGGAGATCCACCCTGAACCTGCCTGCAGCCTTGGGACACCAGTTTGTCCAGCTGGCCCAACCTCCACCTAACATTTTGTACTCTTTTGGAGTCTCATGTGCAGCACAGTCAATTAGCACAGCTCCCTATCTCTGGAATATATCCATTATTTGAGCACTCAGAGAGTTCCTCCTGCAATTCCTACAGGTGTTCTTATCTCAGGATAATTCACACCATCAGAGACAATCACAAGGGAGAGGGGGTGTGTTGAGGGGGGAGGCAGGAGGGACACACCTGATGACCTTCAGCACTGTCACACACATTGGGATGCCTTGAAAGGCTGACCTAGAGCAGAGGCTGGACAGAGCTAAAGAATAAAGTAGGGATTTATTAAAAGGCCTCAATGATCCACCTTGGGCAGCACAAGAGCCTAGCCAGGGCTGCACCCAAGATGAACCAAAATGGCCCCAAAATGTTCAAGGGGTCTCTCACTGTGATCAGTTCTGCTCCATTTGCACCTTGCAGTTCATTGTCCCATTCCTGCCTTAGCCCATGCAGTCCCATCCTGCTTGTTTTTCTCTCTCCAGCCCACGATGTTTGTGCTCTTGGGCCTGAGATTTGGATCATTTGTCCTTGGTGCCCAGCTGGAGCAGGAATTGTTTTGTCTCCCTACTCTGTGCACAGAGCTCACCATCCCCTAATGTGGAGCTCAGAACCACACACTAAAGCAGCACAGAGTCTGAAAATTATAAAAGCTAAAAATTCAGGCATCATTTGTAATTGAAAGGAAGAGTAACAGGCTTGTGACTATACTGAGTATCAAGAATTTGAGCGAGAAACCCACAAGCTTTTCCCCAGTAACACCCGGAATGCGTTATTTCCTCCCATAAGACACACCCTCCACTTTTCCCAAGAGAAGGCCTCCTTGTTTTCTCCTCACAGCCCAGCTGAGCACAGACAGTCATGGCCATTTGCCCAAGACCTCCCCATGCCAGAGCAGCCCTTCAGACCAGCAGGGCCTTGCTGTGGTGCCAATGGGCTCCAGAGTTCCCAGCAGGTGCCCCTCACCCAGGGATTCCCTGTTGTGGGAGTGATGGGGGTAGGATGGTTGGGATGGATAGAGACAAGAGGTCTCTGCAGCCAGGTCAGGAACTTGGGGTTTATTGCAAAGGGCCTGGGTGCAGGGCCCTACTGGGAGCTGCCTGCCACAGCTCAGGGCAGGACTGAGAGAGGAGAGTAAAAGGGTAAAAGAGCAAAAGCGTAAGAGAGTAGAAGGCGTAAGAGAGAGCAAAGTTCCCGTTACAATACCATAAATCTCCTTCTCTGTTGAATATTCTAACTCTGATATTAGAATTACTAACCAATCTAGTACAAGATACAAATCCTACAGCATTTACATACAGCCTATAAGAATCATTACATTACCACACTATGTTACATTTTAAACCCTAAAAACTCCTCTTTGGGCCCCTTCTGCCAAGCTGTAGGGTCTGCTCTGACCCTTGGGCCTGTCTGCAAGCAGAGGGTGTTGTTTCATCAAAAGGGGATCACCTTCAGCTGGCCACACCATTGTTTTCCAGTTGTTCAGTAACTGAGGTATCTCAAATCTTGCTTTCATATCAATCTTGCTTATAGTTTCTATATTCTCAAAATCTTTTGCTAGACAATCATATTTATAAGGCTTTCCTGTTTCATCTTCCCCAACACCCTGCACAGGGCAGGGCTCAGCACAGCAGCAGTGACATCCAGAACCTTCTCCAGCCACAACTCCCTCTGGGACACCAACAAGAAACCCTTGATGAGTGAATTTATTCCCTAACTCCAGGAGAGCACATTCCAGATTCAGGGCATGCCCAAATCACTACTTATCTGCTTAGATCTGGGAATACAAACATATCATTGAAATGTAAAATTTCTGAGCAAGGGAACAGCAGCCTGTGCCACATGATCTCCACTGAGATTGCTGGAGAGTGAAAAAAAGCCAAATTCAAACTAATGTCAGAAGGAAATAATTTTAAACAGAGCAACCTTTATCTTCATTTCATCTCACTGATGTGATGGAAAAAAGGCCTTTTATGAGGGAGGGATGAGTCTAAAATTTTTGAAGGTTCATTTCAAAGGCTTTTTAACTGATTATCCAGAGCATCCCTTTGGTACAAAAAGCAAACCAGAGTAATTTTTTCATCTCTTGGGACTACCATCCCCATTTGGAGTACTCAGAAAAACCTTTCCCACTCAGTCCTTCCTTTGCACTCAGAAGAACCTCTCTGGAGTTCAGGGACATGTGAACTAATTTTCAGGCCAAAAAAAAAATCCAGATTTTGAACTGAGAAATTCCAGGTTGGTTCATTTAAACTACTCCTAAGGAATGAGGCAGCTTACTTATCTGAAATTAAGAAGTCATTAATTATTAGTTGGTCACACTGGTAAGACTCAGTGAGAGATTCTTGTTCACTTCAGCTGAACAAAATCCCAACTCTGTTAACACAAGAAATAGTAACCAAACAACAGGAACACAAAATCTGCTATTTTCTGTTATACTCTCTCCAGCTCTAGTGTGTTCTGTTGGATTGTTCCAGCTCTTGTCTGCTTTAACACAAATAGGGAAGAAATGTCTCCTGGTCTTACAGGACATGCACAGGTTTTGGTTCAGGTTCCTGCTTTATTACACTTTCTATGCAGCCCTGCCCAGCTCCTTCAGTGTCTCAGTTTCAGGTGTTTCATTTGTGCAAGGTGTCAGACAGCACTTTGTTACAGCTCTGAGGTATTGTGCAGGTAACTGAAAAAAATTATGCATCCAGCACTACACAATGGAATTTTATACTAATGTACACTGGAGAGAAGTGCATTGCTCCCCTTCAACTCACTTGGACCCTTGATGGAACCAATCTCCAAGAAAAAGGTTTTACAAGGTCTTGTAATGCTGGAGCCTCTAAAGCCTGGCTATTAATTAATAATTAATGTGCTTTTTCTCTGCTCCAGCAGGGAGGTAAATAACCAAGTTAGTGCTTGTGAAAAGCTGTGACTTTTTACCCTCTGTAATTTTATTGACCAATCCAGTATCATTTGCTCCTTCTTCCCTTCCTTTCTGCCATTCACTAATCTCAGGCAATACCAGAGCAAATTGCCCTCATTCTTTCTTTACTGTTGAGATGGACTTCAGAATTTATCCAGCTTGAATGTCACATTTTAAGTTTTTTTCTTCCAGAGACTTTATCATTTCAACCAAGTTTATCGCCTGCTGTCCTTGCACAGTTATCTGTTCACACAGTCCCAGTTCCTGAAAGGGACGCTGTTTTGGCACATAACATTTTCATTTAAATGATTGGTGTGTGTTTAAAAATCATTTATCACCAGGACTCAAACATAACACAAAACACGTGATGAACACACAGTTCATCTCAGCACCAAGGGGGTGATAAGTAAAAAGATAACTGACTAAATGGTATTTAGCTCAGGAAAGTACATCTGCCTTCTTGTCAGAAACCAGAGTAGAGATGGGAGAGGAGAATTGGCAGGAGGGTGAATTTTTTTGTTTCTGGCCATATAAAGGTTTGGCACACAACATATTCCACAGGAACATCATCAGCAAAGCACACAGGCATCAGTCAGGAATATTTTTTGAGAGGATAGCACATAAAATGAGACATGCTCAGAGTAAAGGGTAATGAGGAATTGACCATTGTTCTGAAGTATCTGCTTGGGGACTATATAAATCCTCTTTATTGATCCATGTATTACAATGACAATTCCCACTCAAAAATTCAAGTTATTTATAGTCCCATAGATCTGCTTTAAGCTGAACACATATTTTTTTTTACAAAACAAGATCTGAAAGTCCTTTTTTCTTAACTATCAAGAGAGATTAATTTTGCAAGGGACTAGAAATTTTATTTCTAATCTTCACCTGCTGTGGCTCGGGTTCCAATGCCCTTCTTTATTTACACTCAGGAATGTGCTCTGTGTTAATGTGAGAGAGCAAAACTGCCCTGCTCTGGTCTCCTGAGGATCATTCTCACTGCTAATAATGAAGGGATGGGGCTATCATTGGGTTAAGAATGATTTGTTGCTCAGATAAATATTTGTTTCAGAGGCTGTGAGATTTTAGAGTAAGCATTTGGCCATAGCTTAAAGTAGTTACAAGTTCATTGTTACAAGATAATATATTATAACTTTCTGGTCTAATAGATAGTTGTCACAAGGTGTATTTTGTTTTTCTAACTTATCACTTTTTCTTACTTCTACTGTAGTGTGGGTACTTTTCTCTAATAGGCTTCTGTCTCACATGCACACAGATGCTTCTGTTATAATTTCTAAACTCTTAGTTTACTCAATATAACTACACCCTTACATTATAAACTCTTCACCATCTTATTAGTACAGTTTTCACTTATTTAAGGTATATTCTTACTCACAACTATAGAAACATAAGTTTATTATTTTTCTGCTTAATGTCTGTGTACTGTATTTTTATATTCATCTAATCAAATAAATTAATAGATCAAATCCTTCAGTGTCTGTGGAAGTTTCTGGTTTTGTGATTCCTGAGGATACAGAACAACCTTTTCTGATATAGCTGAACTCATTTAGGCTGCATCTAACTAGAGAGTTCCAGGAATGCATCCCAGGCCATGCACAGATCTTGGTGTTTTTCCTGGAAAGACATTCCAGCCTCACAGAACCTTGGAATTGCTTAGAGCTTTCACCAGCAGGGAAGCAGGACTCAGGAGCTTTCCTCCAAATGCATTTTTCCTCTGATTCTATGGAAAATTTGAGAGTGTTCTCTGGCATGGGGAGCTGGGGATGCTCAGTGCCTGCAGACAGCTGTGCAGGGGATGCAATTCCCAGCCCAGCCTGTGCTGTCCACTGAAGGATTCATCTGCAATCAAATTCACCCTTAAACTTCTGAATTCATGGAAAACTTGGAGTTATCCAGCTCTCTTTTAGCATCATAAGATAATAAGTTCATTGTGATTCTCTCCCTAATGCATGTGCAAATCAGTGGTGATGCAGAAATCCAATTGTTCTATAAACAGTCAATAAGAAAAAAAAAATATTCTTTGATTGTTGGGAAATTCTAGCAAACTGTATGAAAATTATTTCTTCACTTCTGAATTGGACCTGTCAGAGTGATTCTTTCTTTTTAAAAAAGTCCACCCCACATATCATTCCTTCAGCTTGCAATAGACAAAGGATTTGTATAAATATCATAAAATCAGAGGAATAAAACACTGCAACATCAGAAAGAGCTCCTGTGAGAGGTTTGATTCTCTTTCACCCCTGGGTGAAAGGCAATCTGAAACACAAAATTCTGTTTAAGCCATAGTCACATTGTCAGCCATATATTATGGTTCAGACCATGTGACTGTGGTGATGATTCCTTTATAGCAAGAAAAAACAAAGTTGATTGTGTTGCAGATAGGAGCAGTGAAGAAAATAGCTTGAGTGGATGTAAAAATTTTCTAGGAGTTATCCCACAAGACTAGAAATGCTTGAGAACTGTATAAACTGACCTATCAGTCCTTTTTATAAAGGCTGAATGTCAAGGATTTAAATGTCCATGTTTGGAGAATCTTTCTCAGAATTTTGATTTCTTTGTCATTCTCTCTCATCCTACACACACATACTCATATTTATGAGTATGCCTCATTTACAGTGTATTTTCAAAAAAAAAAAAATATCAGGGTTTTTCTTCTTGTTTATGCTGCTTTCTGCTCTGCTACTCATCCCACAAATCACTACATTCCCGATCTGATTTGAGGCTTACTGCATAGACACCAAAAACAATTATACTCACCGCAGCCTGCAGCACAGAGATTGGATTACAAGAGGCACCTTATGTTTTAGCTGCTCACTCCCTTTCAGCTCCTGCATATTATTTGAAGTTTCATCAGCTGCCTGGTACAACTCTGAGCATTTCCAGAGTCTGAAGCTACTGAGTGCTGCAGGAAAGTTCCAGTGATGTATGAGACTGCCAGAGGAACAGCAAGAGCTGCAAGTTTGAAACTTCTTCTCTGTGCTCATGTCCTCAGAGAAAATCACTGCAGAGCACAGGGCCATATTTTGTGGGTTTAAGTGTTAATTAAGTGCTGAATAGATCTCACTCTGGTTCCCTGCACAGGGAAGTTTCTACCCTCTGAGGCAGGTGAATACTCACAGCAATAATTTTTTTTTTTCTTTTTTCAGCTGTAGCCCTTTTTCCTCATTAGCTCCTCATCCCTTCTAGAAACTTGTTTGAATGTTTTATGTGTAACACCCAGTGCATTGAGCACAACATTTTATCAACACTTCCAAAATCTGAATTCCAGTTTTTAAGGGAAATTCTTTTAGCAAATATGAAAATTGTTGGTACACACTTACCTGAGCAGGAATCACGATAGACCAGGATGCATTGAATTATATCTGGCTTTGTGTCTTGCTGAGCTCTCTGTGCTTCACCTAGCACCTAAAAGCAATGAGAAACATCAATCAGAAATAGAGAAATTTCCCCTCCCACCTGCACCTGCCATGGGTGGGACCAGGGCTGCCACTGCCTTACCCAGCTGGTAACAAATGAATGCTCCCAAGCCCTCCACCAGGACTACAGTTCCCAAAATTCCTTGCCACAAACTGAACTGGTGTCAGACCATCAAATTCCATGATGAAATGAACACTTGCAGCAATAATGTGCCTTCTCTTCATACAAATTACTTTCCTATGACTGACAGAATTTGACTGGCACTTGTTGGCAGAAAAAAAAATCCACAAAACACCCTGAAAATATGACTAGAAATGAAAACTAAAATTAGGCAGAACAATTCTGAAAATTTTGGAAAATATATCCTTCTAGTTTTTTAAAAAATGTTTCTTCTTGCTCTTTGCAACTATAAGTTGGTTTTGGTAATAAAAGTCTTCACATCAATATCTGCTCCTTTGCCCATCACAAAGCATAAGGGGAAGTAAATTCTCAAAATTACTAGATTCTGTTTGTGTCACATTAGGATTGGAAAAAAAGCCCACTCACCTAATCCTTTCATACATTTTTAATTGATAAAATAGTTTCAGAAACAGAATCTGTGGGACAACTTGGAAAATAGTTATTAAGGCAGTCCCAGGTTTGTAAGATAACACTTTTCCTCCCTCTCTGATATTAGCAGACTGTCTGAAAGGACAGGTTCTTACTAGATTCTGAATTAAAAAGCTCTCAAATGAATTGCCACATGGACAAGAGCTGACACAATGCTAAATTTAATTAATTAAGCCAGAGCATTCATGAGGATGGGACAGAAAGAAGAGGATAATGGACACTTCTGTTTTAGTCAAACATTGGACTGGGTCTGTATAATCATGGGCTGAAAATTCCCTGATTTTTAGGGTTTTTTTGTAAATGATGAAAACAGAAGCAGCAGACATTTATGCCAGTCTAAATAAAGCCCCTTTGTCATCCACTGTTTGTTTTATTTATGGAAGAAGCATTCTATAGAACAAAATGAATGGCTGCTGTTTCGTGTAATATAAGAGGCCTGGGAAATATCCATTAAAGCCCTACAGCATTTGATGATTCATCCTTGACCTTTTTTTTTTTTTTTGTGAGGATTAATTGTAACTCCTGCTTGGTGTTGCAATGACATTTTAGCCAACCTGCCTTTATTTGGTGTAACAGGTGATTCTGGGTGGCACACCTGGCACTGCAGGAGCTGGGAAATCTTGGGACAAGGACCAGGAGGTCCCTCTGTCCCTCTGGAGGTGACTGACAGGCTCCTGCCCCCTTCCCCACCCTGCCCTGCAGAATCCCCCTGGTCTGAGAGCTGCACAAAAGTCCTGAGCTGAGGGAAGGGGGAGGTCACACAAATTGCCAGAATCATCTGGAGCCTAACTCTAACCAGCTGCCCTGTCTCACACCTGAGACACTTGGAATTCAGCTCTGAGTTCTCCTTGTTCATGTGATTTTAAGTAAAACACCTTATTTCTGTGTTCCTGGGTTGAAGTCATTATATTCTTCTTTTGTAAAATATGATAAATATTCCTCAGCAATGTCTAAAGGAGTATTCCCTTGCATATGAAACTCCCAGCACTGATATATCAGTATCTGAAAATGAGTCCAAAAGCAATCCCATCTGTGGCAGGAAATGTGGAAGTGGAGTTTATTTTAAAGGTGATTCAATTGGCTTTGTTGCTCCCAATTATATAAATAATATTTTAGTTTAAAAAAATGCACATCTTTTGTTTTCATATTCATTGGTAAAACTGCCAGCTTGTGAAATTTGGCAGAATGAACTGTGTCAGTGTTGCCATCAGGGAACATTACACTAACAAAGGAAGAAATGACAAAAAGGCCCCCCAACCACAAGACCTCTTTTATAATTCAAAAACAAGCTGTTATGAAAGACAGGGAAATTACTTTCTTTGCAGTTAAATATTTTGAAGGTAAAAAAAAGAAAAAAATCAAGGCTAGGCTTGGCCAACCCAGAAACCCAAGATACAAAATGAGAACCCAGTCCAGATTCCAGATTCAGCCATTATTTTCCAGCGCTGCCTTTCTGGCTGTTTCTTCTGGACTTCACAAATCACAGCATTTCCACAGAAGTAAAGGAAGAAATCTCTGTGTTCCTCAGCACCATGGCATGTCTGTATTTAGACTGGATGAGCATGCCTGGCAGTGTCCCAGGCCAGGCTGGACAGGGCTTGGAGCACCCTGGGACAGTGGAAGGTGTCCATCCCATGGCACGGGGTGGAAAATGATGATTTTCTTTGGTCCTTTTCAGTCCCACCCCATTCCATGAGTCTACACAAGATGGTTGGCCTGGGGCCTCCTGATGAACAGGAATTTGAGCTGTCAGAATTAATTTGTATTTTGTGAGTATCCAGAAAAATATCAGGGCAAGGTACTATTGCCCTCATTTTAGAAATGTTTCTCCAATCGTGGAATAAAACAGGCAACCTCTACTCATCCCTTCCCTCTGCCTCTGGTCTCACAAACCTCCTTCAAACAGGCACCAGAAACAGTGGCACGAGAAGAAAGGGAATTTTGCAAGTTATTCCATATCCCCTCTGAAGAGATGGCTGAGATTTTCATGTTGATGATTTCAGTGGTTTAATGTTTGCAATGTGGGGGGGAGGAAGAACAAAAAAAGAAAAGATAGTTGTGTTGCAATGCTAATGAGCACATTTACAAGGCTCTGCCAGCAATGCTGAGCTTCAGCTCGCTTTTATTAGCCATTTTGGAAGATGTCTTAGTTGCAGTTGCACAAAAAGCATTGTCAGGACTTTTATATTTTCTCATTTTGAATACTGTGACATTACTTGGAGAGGGTCTGGCTCTGCAGCACATAAGCCAGTATCAGTATTGTATAATACAGCAGCTAGACTCATTTTGCAGTGTGATTACAAAACCCATCACTGTGAATTATACAGCAAGTTAAATTGGTTTCCACCTTCTGCAAAGCCAGAATATTATCTTGCACAAATAGTATACAAATGTAGAAATAATACAAGTCCAACTTATCTGAATGACAGAGCACAGAAAGCTTTCATTGCTCACTCCATCAGTACTTTCTATTTTCTGCTAATGACACGTGCTGTGGTCTGAAAGCAAACTCTAGCAACAGTGAATGCTCTCACATTTTACTTTTTACATTTTTATTTTTACGAAGCTTCAATTTACTAGAACATCCTGCTGCTGCTAAAAGCTTTCCAAATCTGAAAAATAATTTTTCAAGCAACCTTTTTACATAGAATCACAGAATGGCCCAGTGTGGAAGGGGGCTTAGAGCTCATCCAGTGCCACCCCAGCCATGGCAGGGACACCTCCCACTGTCCCAGGCTGCTCCAGCCCCAGTGTCCAGCCTGGCCTTGGGCACTGCCAGGGATCCAGGGGCAGCCCCAGCTGCTCTGGGCACCCTGTGCCAGGGCCTGCCCACCCTGCCAGGGAACAATTCCTCATTCCCAGTATCCCACCCAGCCCTGCCCTCTGGCACTGGCAGCCATTCCCTGGCTCCTGGCACTGCAGTTCTGATGAACTTTTGATGAACTTTCCACTTCTCTTGATCAGAAGCACTTGTGAATGTCTGCCACTAATGAACATTTTTTTTCTATTATTCATTTTTTTCTATTATTTATATTTTTCTATTAATTAAAAATCACCATCATTAGCTTTAGATTTTTCAGCATAATTTAAATACTGGATGAGTATTTAAATTCGTATGAGTAACTCAGACTGTCCAGTCTTCCCTGCAAGAGGAAGGGAGCTTGGTGAATCTCACTCTCCTGGATGAGCTGCATTTTCTGGTCCCTGAACACTGACCAGCTGAAAAAGAGTTACATGGTCTTAATGAACTTTCTAACATTATACTTCCAGTATTCCAGTTCAGGATAGGTGTGGTGAAGAGAGGAGCAGGCAGAGGAGAAGAAACAGCCAAACAGCTCCATAAGACTGAAATTATATCCCAAGAAAACCAGATACAGGAAAAGGCTACCTGCCAAAAATGCCTCCTGCTAGACAGACCTTGGAGAAGCTTTCTAAATCCATTTTTCAGTTCTAGAATCCCATGACTATGGAGGCTGTTAAAAAAATTGCCACACACATTTGTAGGTAGATGCAACTGCATGGATGTTGTAGAGCTGATTTATTTTTCTCTTTCTATTAAAATCAGCAGCTCCATCTCTAGCAGAGCTGTACAAATAGAGTTATTCCAAGCAGACTATTTTGCAGACATTCTGTCTGTTCTCCAGACTGAGAATTGTCACTGCTGTGCTGCCACAGAGCTGATGGGATTTGGAGTTGCCATAGTGTTAAATGTTTCTCCTGTGATCAGCAACTGCTGATTTAAATGAAAGTCTTGAGCCATTATCTCTCCTCTGTATTTCACAGTCATTTCAAAGTCATCATAGACAAAAAGGTGTAATGATACCAGGTAAAAAATGTATTTAAATGAGCTTGCTGTGATCTGATTTCAAGGTCAGAGCACACAAACAGCCTCTGCTTTCAGCTGCTGTAAAGGACAGGACACGCTGAGGACCTCCAGCCATCCGAGTTATATTTAATAAACATGTACACACATTCCCTTCACAGTGCTTTCATGTTGAAATGCCTGAGCTGAATTTTGTGTCCTTACAATGTGCACAGAATTCCAGCTCTCGTGGGGGCCATGATTTACTTCAGTGGCTGTGACAAACGATGTGAGGCACAGCCAGGCGAAGGCAGGCCAGGATTGATGGAGCTCTAAGGCACTTGGCACTTGTAAAAGATTTTGAATATTTACTTCTCAAATTTATCAGTATTAATATTTCTAATTTAATGCATTTTCCTTGTCATTTGCAATGAGTCAGTTGCTAATTAAATGTTGTTGAAAAAGATGAATTACACATTTACATGCTTAAAAGGAGTGTCGCTAATATGTCTAAATCTAGATGTGAAATATAGAACTGTGTGATCTAATCCCCCTAAATACTGTTGTTATCCATAATAATTCTATGCTGAGTTAATTGTCAAAAAAGGAGAAGTACTGGAAAAGTGAATGATTGACATTTAACCCTCTAACATGTATTGGTATAAATTTTATATTCAGATTACATGGAATTAGTTTGCAAAATTAATCATTTCCCTTCAGTGGGGAGGCAATGGCACAAGAAACAGCACATCTCCATTGACAGGTCAGAAATTCATTTATTCTTTTTCTCCCCTTTGCATTGTAGCTATTCCTGTTTAAAAGCTGTAGAAATGCCCAATTTCAAACTCTGCCCAGCAGCAGTGACTCCCATCTCTTTTTGACTGACAATGATGAGATTTCTGTCATGCTTTGCCTCTCCTACAGGGCCAGTGATGGGATTTTTTTTGCTAGAAATCTTATTACTGAATGCACTGTCCTGGTCTCAGATGGAACTTTCAATCAGAAAGGCAATCAGAAGGTTTTCCATCTGTGAGTTTTCCTACAAAAGAGCTCTGCTAAACTCTCCAGTGTAGCCTCTCACTCTCAGAGTGCCTTGCCCTGGACGCCAGGGTGGCCCCAGCCACTGCCATGATCCACGTTCACAGCACCTTCCCTGGCTCCCAGCACTGGGATGGACACAGAAACTGGCTCAGCTCCCAACCCCTTTCCTGTTTGAGCTGGTGCTGGATGTGCCATGGCAGCTCAGAACAGCCTGGCACCCAGAGCAAGATGAGTAAGAGTCTGTTTGGTTTTTCTTGTAGTGAGTCACAGAAATACATTTGATTTCATTGAAACCTCCAGGATATCTCCTTTCCTACCATCCTTTACTACCATCCTTTCCTACCCCCTCACTGTTCAGATCAGTGTTTTGCCAAAAGTTTTAGATTCATTTATTCAAAAGTATTTTTGTTTTAGTGCAGTGTAACTTAAATGTATTGGGTACATAATTAATTTCAATGAAATCTTTATAATACATGTCAAAGTGGTATTAATGTATTAGTTACCCACAGACTACAGTCATTAAACCAAGCTGTGCTGCAGCTAAAGCAAAGTCAGTGTTACCATCTGAAATACAGACAAAAGTGGGGGTGATGTGTTAAGAACTTTTTGTAGAATAAGTGCTATTGAGGAACTTTAAGTCAGTGGGTTGTTTTAATCAGCAATGTTTAAACAAAAATCATTTCAGGTTATTTTTCTGCATGGTGCAGTGAATCAGACACTCATAACTCCTGTGCTCTCATCACTGTCAAAATTCTGCAATCACTGTCAAAAATTGTTTCAAATATTCTCCTTTTTTTCTTTTTTTGGTTTTTATTTTGTCTGTATTCAACTAATAAATAAATGATTTTGAAGAAACTACATTCCTCAAAAAACTATGAAGTTATTCCAGCAGATTCATTTCTGCAGTGCCCAGGTAAACCTGAAAGAAAAGCAATAACAAGAAAAGTATTTATAAAAATATATTTCACAAAGTAGGAAACAATACAGGAGTTTCTCTGAATACAATACATGGAGTAAATAAACAAACAATAATATAGCTTCAAAACAAAGTAGAAAATTAAAATGATTTGCATGTAATACGTAGTTTTCTTATACAATTGCTACTTCTAAATGGCAAGTTTGCATTACAAATTGAGTATGCTTGCAGCTTCTAGTGTTCTTTCTCTGTGTGCAAGAGCCCTGGTGCATCACTATGAATATAATAGAAAAAAATGCTAATAACAGAAGCAGTAAAATTATGTACACACTGGTTCCTGCTCTAATACAGTGGAGAACTATAAGCATGTTTTTTTTACTGTACTGTGTTATGTGTGGATTTCTAAAAGTCTATAGTTTAAATATTCACATGAACCAGTTTACTTCCAGCTGTTTGTGCTTGTATTAAAAACACCAGGTACTAGATTTATGAAGATATAAAACTGTCAAAAGTTTTCTCTGGCAATGTTTAATTCCTGCCAGCATTCTCTTAAAATTCAGCTACTGCAAATGGACAGGGAACTGCTTTAACCTGCAACAATTTGTCATTTTTCTTTTCAAAATGTACATGTATGAAACATTCATTATATATAGAAAAAAAAATTCTAACTGATATAATTTAGTTTTCTTCATAATCTTACTCTATAGATTATCAGTCTTAATAAATAAAAGCAGTAATGGACATCAATAAAATATTTATTTCAAAGATTAAACAAATAAATTCGATCTTTAGCAATAAAATCAGCAATTCTTTCATTTATGTAAGTCCATCCCATTTCACAGTTTTTTCTTTCAGAAGACGAAGCACAGGGTTGATCCTTCTTCTAGAAAAAAAGATCCTTTTGTGAAGCAAGGTTTTGCAGCCCTGCCTCTGAAGCTCTACACATTAGTAGTATTTATTACCCATCACTGGAATGGATTAAGAACATGTGAATATTTTAAGGCTTGACACAATATTTAAAGATGATATTCAGTCTGTGGTGGCGTGGCCAACAATTACTGTATGTACAATGGATGGTCACTGCACAGTAGGAGCCAGTAGGAATTGGCAATGCTATTTCTGCTCAGCATTGCTAAGAAGACCAAGATATTGCTTTGAACATTTCTGTGGCGGGATCTTTGTTGGCAATGCAGAAACAAACCTTTAGCTTTACACATACTGGGCAGGAGCTACTGTTCAACAGCAAATCCCTGCAAGTCCATTTCCTAAGAGAGCACCAATTTCTTTTTTTGTTCTTTTCAATTCACTGAAGATAATCAAAGATCCAAATCTCCATCTTCAGAGTGGTCAAGTGAATATCAAATATCCAAAGACTTCTAGACACTCCACATACTTTACTTCACACTCCACAAGACTTAACCTCCTAACATATACTTTTTTTTTTTTGGTTCAACATTACAATGTAGTTGATTTTATAGATGACTGGCGCTAAACTTGCCTCTAAAACAAAAAGCCACATTAGTTTTAACTAACAGCAGTGGCCCTAGAATATTACATGATCATTAAGTCAACAGGGAAAAAGTTTGTAATCCACTGTCAAGTTTCTTTGTCACTTTCTCCGACTGAGTAAAGTTCTCCGAGTCTTTTAAAGCGAGGACCCCATTCACTGAGGTAGTCAAAATTCTGGTCTGAGTCTGATGTGGAGGACTCCAAGGAGCTAAGGGAACCAGCTGCTGACCCTTTTCCTTCATAGCCATAAATCTGGATAGAGTCATATGGCGGAGCTGTGGGATCATTATCAGCTTCATGAAGCCTTACATTAATAAATTCATCAACATCGACACCATTAGGAACAGGTGCAAGACCCTGCCTGGGCATAAATTGAAGATCAGGCTTAATATCCTTACGAGGCAAAAATCCATTAATTCCATCTGGATTTTGCAAAGTTGCAATGTCAAAGGCTTCTGTGTCTTCCTCTCCACCTCCTTCGTCATCGTAGCGAATGATATTTTCCCTCACATCTTCATCATCTTTGATGATCAGAGGCTCATTCTTGTGTCTTCTTAGTGTCACAAACAGCACCACAATGACTGCAAAGAGAGCACCACAAGCTGATTAGGCAAAACATTTCCAACCCAAGCACCACATGGTGAGTGCAGCTGGGGAAGGTGAGAGGTTGCTTTTTTGGGATTGGGAGTAATAAGGGTGAAAAGCTGAAAGACCTATGACTTCAACTCCCTTCATGTGAAGGAAATTGGGTCAGAAGCTCTGATTACTCATCTAGTCTTTGATTATCAGCTCATATTTACATTGGAAGCTCAATTTTATAGAAGCAATAAGATTTCCCATACTCCTAATTTCGAGCCTCAACTTTTCCCTTTGGAAGTGAAGTTGGACTATCATTATTCACATAGTCTATAAAGATCTACATGTTTTCAAATATTAGAGAGTGTTTTTCTGAAAACATAGCCCTAATGGGAGAAGGAAATCAGTGTTTTTCCTACCTGCTTCAAGAGACTCCTATTCTATAACTAAAAAGAGAGTGAGAAAATAAGTGAGATAGAAAGAGCTCAGCTCAATTTCAGAATCAGGGAGTGTTGCATAAAAAACTTGAGATGGGTTGTGCTTGGTTTTGCAGTTTTATGCTTAAACTTCAGCATTTACTGATTTACTGATGTAAATCTCAGTCACAAAGTGAAGCTGCAAAGTGCAGAAATAGAACTCTCCTTTCACTGTTCTCTCCCTTGCTTGATGTTGTACACAAATGTTTTATTAAAATATACCACAATGCTTATCTTGTAAAGCTTTAGTGTCTCTTGTGCCATTACAATCCAGAATAAACTCCTAATAGAAATATACAAATATAAATATATATATAATGGAAAGAGATAAAGCTGTAAGAAGGCATCCAAAGCAGAGAGCCTGGGCTGGGGAAGGGCCTGCAGGGGCCACCTGAGGAGTGGCTGAGGGCACTGAGCTGGGTCAGCTGCAGCAGAGGGGCTGAAGGCAGAGCTCCCTGGGGCTGTAGGGACAGCTCTGAGCTCTGCTCTGGGCCAGGAGCAGGCTCAGGCTGAGATCAGGGCAAGGCTCTGCTTCTCCCAGAGGTGCTGGCACTGCCCAGGGAATGGGCACAGCCCTGAGGCTGCCAGAGCTCTAGGTGGGTTTGGACACCAGGGATGGACAGGGGGGATTGCTGGGGGGTCTGCAGGGACAGGGCTGGGTCAATGATCCCTGTGGGTCCCCTGAAGTTCAGGACATTCTCTGATTCCATGATTCACACAAGTCTTGGAATATACCACAGAGCCATTTTCCAACAGTGTAGCCCACACTGTGTTCACCTTACTGCTCAACACCCCCATGTGATTTTCAGCTTCCCATTCCACACCTGTTTATTCTGTAACTCGTGTGTGTGACTACCTCAGAACAGGACTTTGGTCTCTCTGCTTCTGTCCAGTCATTAGGACATGAGGGATTCAGTCCTACTGCCTGTGGCATCCACATTCTGTGAAAAAAATCCCTTCACCCAGGATTCTTCTGGGAAGTTGAAAAGCCTCAGAGAAAAGGAAAACAATTCTTATCTCATTTGCTTCTCCTGTGTTGTGCTCATGTGGAATGTGTTTGGAGATTGTTTACCCACAGGTGATTGTTTCATTGGATTCTGCTGTGAGTTGTTTTGACTCCTTGGCCAATCAGGGCCAATCTGTGTCAAGACTCTGGAAAGAGTCACGAGTTTTCATTATTATCTTTTTAGCATTCCGTAAGTATCCTTTCTGTATTCTTTAGAATACTATAGTATTCTTTAATATAATATAGTATTATAAAGTAATAAATTAGCCTTCTGAGAACATGGAATCACATTCATCATTCCTGCCTTCGTCGGGGCATTCCCTTCAAATACAATAACTGCCAGCACTGTCAGTGCTGCTGCACGAAGTGTTGGACTGGACTGTTCCTCCTCCTCTCTGAACCTCACACCTCCTCAGAGCCAGCAGACACCGGGGCATTTGTGAGCCATACCACAGGCCAGGCCATGCCATGGGCCACACTGCAGGCTGTGCCACGAGCCAGGCTATGCTGTGGGCCAGGCCATGCCACAGGCTGTGCCGCAGGCCAGGCTGTGCCGTTGGCTGGGCTGTACTGCAGGCCATGCCATGGGCCAAGTCATACCATGGGTTGGGTTGTACCACAGGCTGTGCCATGGGCCAGGTTGTACCGCAGGCCAGGCCATGCCATGCCATGGGCCGTACAGCAGGCTGTACCGCAGGCCAGGCTGTGCCATGGGCTGTACTGCAGGCTGTTCCATGAGCCAGGCTATGCTGAGGGCCAGGCTGTGCCATTGGCTCTATACTGCAGGCTGTGCCATGGGCCAGGCCAGGCCATGCCATGGGCTGGGCCATACTGCAGACCATGTGTCAGGCCATGCCATGCCGCGGGCCGTGCTATGGCTGGGCCATACTGCAGGCCATGCAGTGGGCCGTGTTGTACCGCAGGCCACGCCACAGGCCAGGCCGTACTGCGGGCCAGGCCATGACGTGGGCTGGGCTATATCACGGGCTGGGCCATACCACAGGCTGTGCCACAGGCCAGGCCATGCTGTTGGCTAGGCCGTACCACAGGCCATACCATGGGCGTACCGGGCCATGCCATGGGCCATACTGCGGCCCATGCCATGAGCCAGGCTGTGCCATGGGCCATGCCATACCGCAGGCCATACCACAGGCCAGGCCATACCACAGGCCATGCCGTACCGTGAGCCAGGCCATACCGCAGGCCATACCACAGGCCAGGCCATACCACAGGCCAGGCCGTACCGTGAGCCAGGCCATACCGCAGGCCATACCACAGGCCAGGCCATACCACAGGCCATGCCGTACCACAGGCCATGCCGTGCCACAGGCCATGCCGTGCCACAGGCCAGGCCATACCACAGGCCATGCCGTGCCACAGGCCAGGCCGTACCACAGGCCAGGCCATACCACAGGCCAGGCCGTACCACAGACCATGCTGTACCACAGGCCATGCCGTACCGCGGGCCAGGCCATACCACAGGCCATGCCGTCCCACAGGCCATGCCATACCACAGGCCATGCCATACCACAGGCCAGGCCATACCACGGGCCAGGCCATACCACAGGCCATGCCATACCACAGGCCAGGCCGTACCACGGGCCAGGCCATACTGCAGACCATGCCGTGAGCACCCACCGAGCAGCAGGATGATGCAGGCCAGGATGGCGATGAGGGCGCCCATGCTGAGCCCGATGGGCAGCACGTAGGCCTCGGCGTTGCAGGACTGCACGGTGCCGTCGCTGCTGCAGCCGCACACGCGGATGGTTAGTGTGCCCGTGCTGCTCATGGGCGGCGTGCCGCTGTCGCTGATGATGATGGGCAGCAGGTACACCTCCTGCTTCTGCCGGCTGAAGCCGCTGTGCTTGGCCAGGATGCTTAGGGTGTTATCTGCAAGGAAAAAATCTCAAGATGCATCAAGGGAAATTTAAGTTGGAAAAAGTTTTAGGAAAAGGTTTTTCACAGAAGGAGTGATAAAGTTCTGGAATGGCTGCCCAGGGAGGGGGTGGAGTCACCATCCCTGGATGTGTTAAAAAAGACGGGATGTGGCACTGGATGCCACGTTCTAGTTGAGGTGTTAGGGCTGGGTTGGACTCGATGATCTTTAAGGTCTCTTCCATCTTAGTCATTCTGTGAAATCTGTGAAAATGGCAGCATCTCAACAAACAAGCTCTTCCTCAGTGCCTTCAGGAACCTCAGCACAAACGTTCTGTGGCATGTGACACAGAAATGCCTCTTCTTTCTGTCCAGCTGCCTCAAGAAGTGCAATATATGCATTTTCTTGTGTGATAAGAAGATCATGATCCCTTATTTCTCCTCTGCATACAGCACTACAGAGATCTTCCCATCGATTCACCGCTTTTTTTTCAAGTCACACAGACATAAAAATCCAGCCAGTAAAACAAGAGAGAAATGAGATGTTAAAGAAACCCAGACTTAAAGCATATTCACCAATTAACACAAATCTTCCTTGCCTTACAGCCACAAACTACACATTTTCCACTGCCATAAAAGATTTTTCCTTTTTATATAAAGACAAAAGAAAAGCTAAATGCATTAAAAGTTGTGTGTCTAATTTTAAGAGCTCTAAACATTTATTTGACCTCAATGAAGACAAGAGAGCAAACCAGGCTGTATCTCCCATGGATGCAGACAGGAAATGAGTCTAGGACATCTTACCTCTGCACACATATGCAGAAAGTTAATTTTGGAAATATAAAGAGGCATCTGACTGCATGGCATCCTACACAGCCATAGAGTTACCCAGTGAAATCTCTCAGAGTCACTCAGTTCTCAGTTCACCAGATGAATACAAGTTGATTTTTCTAAAGGTAATCATACTGATTTTAATTTGGATAGTTATAAAAATCACAGATTCTAGACAGTTATAAACACACATATCAGATATCAATAATCTTGTATGTGTCATAGCGCTCAGTTATAAACCATGATTAGTGGCATGTCAAATATACAGAAAATTCTGATTTCTTTATATACTTAAATAATCTGTAACTTTTAACTGTTTTATTCTGTGGAATAAAATAATAGTTCAATATTAGGAATTATACAAGCAGAGTGCATGTTGACTTGCACTAGTTTGCTGTTTGTGTTTTGTTTAAAAAAGTGATTCAGAGAAACAAAGAGTAATGTGTGTGTGTGTGTGTGTGTGTGAATGTTGCTGTGGAATCCAATGACAATTTAAAAATAGAGCTGCACTTCTTGTTTGGAAGAAGGAGTTGAGGTTCATGTTCCTGATGCATCATGAACAAAAGAAAGCCTCCTGATATTTTATGCTCTAAAATGGCCACGTGCAATGCTAAATGTCATTCCGTGGAAGGAAAGAAAACACTGGGAGTGCTCATATGACAATAGGCTTCTCCTGAAGTTCAGGTCCCTTCCCACACAAACATTCTGTGATTCTATAATTTTCTATTCCTTCCACAGCAGAATCACCTACCAATCATGTTTACTTGGCCTAGAGAGGTTCTTCCTATAATTTATATTGCAGATGATGTAAACATTTCAGCATTTTTCATAAATTTAGATTAAGCAACACATGAAGGTCAATCTAAAAATTAACTCCTTCATAAAAGAGAATAAATATGGTCACTTTGCAGAGCAAAAAGGATTCCTAATATTTTTTTTTTCCCCACAGGAAACCTGAGATTTTATCTATTCCAGTTGGAAACAGTCACATCAAAACTGATGGCACCCTGGAGCTAAATAAATAGTCTAGTTCTTCCTTGTGCCCTTTTTAAAATGAAAGGAAGCATATGTGTTTACTGAAGACAAATTTCAGGTATAAGCTCTTAAGAATTCTGACAACTCAAATAGGACCAAAGTCCCTGATGATACCCTGTGCCACATGTGCCAGTGTGCTGCAGTGGAAAGTCACGTGTGTTTGAAGCCGATAATTAATATACATTTGGAAGTGAACAAACCTTGCACTCCTCCTCGGTTGGATGTGCCAGGTGTTAACACATGTGTGCAAGTTAAACCATTTCCTTGTACTCTGCAGGGAAAAGTTAAGTTGGGAAAAGAATCCTGTAGCTCAGTTTCCCTGAATATGGGTGTGTAAAGCCTTACCAAAGTAAGACTAAGTACGGAATGTGCAAAAGTTAATTTCAATCTGATAGCTTTCTTTTCCCCCTCAGCACCCCTCCCTGTTTTCAAATACTGGAAAATAAATTCACCTGTCTGCTGTCATTCTCCTGCAAAATTAAAAATATCCCAGCATAAGCTGCATCCTTAATCCTTTTGCTTTAACCTTTCAAAAGAGAAAATAACTATGCGGTGCTCCATTTCCAGCTCTTTCTTGGAGACAAATTCCACTCAGAGGTGTCACATCTGTAGTCACTTATTTGGAATTCCAGAGACTTTTACAGTTCTATAGCACAGTGCTCTAAAATCTGTACTGATACAGGCTGTTCCTTCCCGTGAACCTGCTGCATCCTTCTCTGCCCAAGCTGGAGCACAGGATTGATTGCTGAGCCCACAGCCCTGCACTTTACAGATATGCAAAAGAGGGAAGGCACCTGCTTTAGGAAGGAACTAAAAAAGAGAAGCTGCACTTGTGGGAACAGCTTCAGATCCCTTCCATCCTCCTGAGACACTCACTGCCATCCTGTCTGCTGCAGAAAATTCTAATAAGCAAAAACCAGAGCATAACTGAGTGAAAAAAGGAAGGATGTACTCCAAAGAGAAGGGGGCAGAAAAAGTGAGAGGAAGGAGAGATGGAGAAAATAAAGTGCTCATCAGTGAAGCTTTGCTGAGTGTAAGAAACCACCTGGTTTATTGATTGCTGGTTGGAAGTGATAACCACCATGGTTATCAATTCCAGTTCGGAAGTAATGAGAGAAAGCAAAAGAGATGCAAGGTATTTGGGATACTAACTGTTAGTTAAGTGAAAAATAAGTTGCAATCGCTGGTCAGAACTATTCAGAAGAGATGTCAAACAAGGAGAAGAGAATAACTTTCTTTTCTAACAGATGGCTTGTTTGGTTGGTTTTTTGTTGTTGGTTGGGGTTTATGTTTTGTTTGTTTGCTTGATTTTTGTTAGAAACCATGTTTGACTAAAAGCGAACATGTTATGCCTGGAAAGAAAAGAAACTGACAAGCAGAAAATAGAAAAAGCAAAATGAAATGACCAAATTGTTTTGCCAATGGGTGGCAAGTCCTCCATTTGACTTAGGAATTTTGTTTAGCAATAAATTCTTTCCCCTTCATAGCTATGTCTTAAAATAAATATACCTTGGTGTTGCTGGAGATGTGCAAGAACAATGATTCCCTGGGTTGACATTTCAGTTTGCTTCCTAGAACTTGAAGATAAATCCTGGCAGCTGATCAGCAATAAACTCAATTTATCTGATTTGCTTTCTCCTTTCTGGACATTCCAGAAGGAGCCTCCTCCAGGAACAACCTGGATGAATGAACTTGGGAGCAGGTGCTCAGCAGGAGAGGGGACAATCACATCTCCCCTTATCTTCCCAATTAACCCACTGATCCTTCCCTACAGCACTGCTCAGGTTGTTTATTTATTCATGGCACTTTTAGCAAAACAAGGAAAAGCACGTGCAGAAAAGCCCCAAAGCTCCCTGCTCACAGAGCTCTGAGGGGTCTGCCACAGGCACAGAGCCACTGAGGGTGTTTCTCCAGCCAGGGAGACACATCCAGGAGAAGCTCTGACATTCTCCATCAGAATGAGTCTCCAGGAATTCTGTGCCCTCTGTGGGGAAGGGGCTGGAGAATTCCATGGAAATGCCTGAGCCCTATGAAATACCCTCTCCCTGGTGATGTACCCACCACCCAGGATGGACCAGGAGCTGCATCCTGTCCTGCAGCCTTCAGGAATGGTGCAAAATCTTAATAACTCTCACAGCATCAGTGTCAGGTCAGGGGAGCACAGCTCTGGACATGCACACCTACAGCGCAGAGCAGGAGCTCACTTTTGCCTTTTTTACATATAATAAAACCTGGTGGCTCAGCTCCCTGGCTGACTCTCAGTCTCTGAAATTTACAAGCAGATTCTTGAAATAACCATGAAAGAGATTGTTTTGGGAATATCTCCCTCACAGCTGGAACAAAGGATGACAATGCAGAAGGTCTTTAAAAGATGTCCAGTGTGGTTTTCAGACAAAGGTAGTTTGCATAACCACAGCAATTACCCCAGGGCCAAGTGCTTTCTGCACATTCCCCAGCTGTTCTCAAATCTCCCAGATCTCTTTTGAGGCTCATGGATGAACAATTTTGAGAAAATGTAAATGCAATCATTTTAATACAAAGCTACTTCTGGATTTTCTGGACACGAGTGACTTTAACAGCATCAACAGCAATCAGGATGTGAAATTAGCAGGCAGGAGTCAATCCCTCCATCTCCCACTTTGTGCAAGAATGTATCTTGCAATTTTAAGCCAGACAATAAAATAACAGAACAAAAGTAAAAATCAGAAGCAGTGAGTTTGCACTTGTCATTTTCTCTGCACACATTATTGCAATTCTTTAATTCCCTTGCAGTCTCTAATATGCTCAGATCAGTGGAGTTCCCTGCTGTGCCACCTTACACCTACAGAATTCTGCCTTTCTTTTTTTATCCCTTTTATAATGTCCTCAGAAAGATCAAATAATTAATGGTATTAAGGACTTTGTGGTAGAAGTTGTTATCTATGCTGGATATATTACTTATGTGAAGAAGGACTTTAATTGGAAACTCTACAGCTGGAAACAGCAGAATGACAAATATACATTTCTTCCTGTTTATTAGAGCTATCATTCTGTGTACATTTTAAAATCTCAGATTCTCTGTAAAATAGGGTTCTTTGACACAAGTAGAAGAGCAGCAGGAATATCCTTACTGTGACACTCCCTGCTTTTTCTGATAAGGAAAAGACAGGGACAGCTCATTGATCTCCAATCTCTCTTCAGAAGTAACATCTATTCTTAAATAAAAACCCCAAACAAAATAACTGAGCAATTGAATTATTATCATCAAGGTTTCAGTAGAAACTAGCAAAATACAGGCAGAAAACCAGAGCACATGGCATCTGAAGGAATGTGAGTCCTAGAACACTCAGCAACCAGCTGCAAAGGCACTAGAGTAGAACATTCAAGAGAATGCTGATGCCATTTCAGCTTTGCATAACCATTAATAACCATAATCAATATGCATGTGTCTCTTGTAATAGTTAATATTCACTAGTGGACACCTTACAATGTCAAACACAGACTTTTAAAAGATCATTTCAAACTTTGGTACTTTTATTTTTCTTCAGAATTCAAACCTAATCACAGAGAAATGGTGGATGACAGGAAGATTCCAATCCCCTTTTTAGAGCCTGAGAATAAAACTGTCAAGAGACACAGAGGTGTCTCAAATAGTCACTGTATAAGTCATTACTAATCATTATTATTTTTAATATTTTCTCAGTCATACTTTGTTTCTAAGAAAAGACTTACAAATAGCACCTTTTTAAATTGGTAGGATTGCACTGCAGGAAAAACCCAGTGACTGCAGCCCAGACAAGTCACTGCCCACAGTCCCACATGCGCTAATTCTCTTGTTTTGAAATTTCTTTCTTTTTCCTTTTGCAAGTACAAAATCCCTGGGAAAGAATAGTCCTGATGCCCTTTCTGATCCACCACAAGAACAGAAGTGGCAACTCCAAGCACACCCTCATCCATGCTCACCTTTTAAAAAGCTGCTGCTCACAAATGGGCCCTGAGCTGAAAAACTGATTTATTTCAGTTTGTTTCAGGCTCCACTTTAGTATAAGTTGGAAGCATCAATTTCCTGCTTCCAAAAGAATGAAATTAATATGCTTTATGAGAAACCCATGTAAGGCAGATTTTTTTTTTCTGCCTTAGGCTGAAACACATTTTAAAGGAATATTTGATTAAAAGGGTGCAATTATAAGTTTGTATGTTATAAATTTGGCAATAGTTAGTAGCTGAAAAAACCCCTATTTTTACATTAAAACTGCTATAACAATTTTTTTTCATGATTAAACTTCATGTTTTCAACATGGCTGTATGTATAAAAAATACATTTTTATGATGACATACATATATGTATGTATATTAATATATCTATATATACAACTGTGTCATGTGTATTTTTACAGCTGTACCAGGCCTTCCTTGATGATTATCTCAAACAAAATCCTCTTGAGCTGTAGTTTACAAGAAAAAGGACCCTTTGTCAAATCTTTGTGCTAAAGACATAAATGTCCTATTCAAATAGAAGGCTTACAAAATCATGTGAAATTAAAGAAGGCCATTTTTTACAGTATATTTTTGCTGATTTATGATGGCCAAACCATATAGGCACTAAAGCCTCCACAGGTATTCCAAACTGACCTGCTTTTCACAAATGTAAAAAATTCATGATGTCTTCAAAAAAGCAGATTGATGATTTCTATCAAATTTGATAGCAGACAGCAGGTTCAGACGAAGAAACTTTTTGTCATAAAAATTCAGCTGATTGATCAAATTCTCTTTCCTGCCCCATAGCAAGTTGCATTCCATACTGGCATAATTAATGGCAATTCACAAAGCATTCCTATGACAAATTAACGAACACTTGAATGATTTTGGGTTTTTTATAGACCTGAACTTTCTGCAATTTCTTAAAACACCAATAAGAACACAGGGAAAGAAAAAGTATTTAGTGTGAGAAAGTGTATTGGTAGAAGAATAATTGGAAAATGTCATATATTTTGTATCTTTGATTATTTTCTCCTCTTTACCAGTTGGCTTAAATAATAACAGTTTATGCCAGAATTGAGCAGCTGAATCAACTAATGAATACAAAAACCTAAACACATTTCCTTGTAGTCCTTTGCAGAAATAAAAAGTACTGCTGGGAATTTTGAATCATGAGCAAAGTAATATTTAATCATGTATACATCATTCTCATATGTTAAAATTTCTTGGAAAGGGGAATAATTATGTTAGTGCTACTGTGTAATACAGAACTTGTAGTAAATAAATTCTTGACAGAAGGGGGAAAAAAAGCCAGACAAATTAACAGTAAAGTGATGATGAATAAGCATTTCCTCCTACCTTTTTCCTTTGAAAATGTGAACTTTAGATAATAGTCGGTATAATTTCTAGTTCTATTCCTCTGGAAAAGTCTGAACTTTAGATAATTGTCTCTTAAGTATTCTAAAACTTTCCTTTGACCTTTAGGCCAGCAGAGCTATAATCAAACATAACTATATGGTCCCTTGCAGTCTAGCAGCAACTCCTGTATTTTGTACCTTGGTTTTTTAACTCATTGAAGAAAGGACAGAAAATCCCTGCTGAAGAAATAATGATGTAGAACACATTGAGTCTGAAATAATACCAGTTTTTTTGTTAATGGAGTAGAGAAATAATTAGGACATGGTACCTCTCTCTCTCTTTTCAATTTACAGACACAGAGAGAGAGAGTCAAAGCAGGAAATTTTGGGTTCTGGGTCTGTTTAAGCTCCACCTTGTCTGAACTGCCCCAGCACATCTGACTGAACCTCACTCACTCTGGTTTGTCTGTTCATCTCTTCCAAGCCCCTTGAGAGGAATGGCAGATTTGTCTTTACAAACTACCTGTGTGTCTGCTGGTAGGTAAAACCAGCACTGGGAGATAAAAGAAACAATGGGAAGGATTCCACTGATTGATGAATGGAAAAAGATATTTGCTTTTACAAATAAACTTAAGGTTTGCTGATAGATGAAATTAGATATTGAGAGACGAAATAAACAACGGGGAAGAAAAAACCCTAAATTCTATAAGAATTACAAATTAAAAGGGAGAGTTATACCTTAGAAGGGGATCTTTGGTATTGGGCCTATTGGGAAGTCTGAACCTCTCAAGAACCTCAGCCAAGGGGGAAAGAGAGAAGGGAAATGTGGCTGGAAATTGGGATATAAAGGAGGCTGTGTTCTCCAAAAATTGGAGAGATCCCAGGGGAATGCCCCATGGCCTCTCCCTTTATTCAAACAAAGAAAAAGGACTCCTCTGTCTCCTTTTTGGACATAAACCTCTGGTGTTTGTGGATTAATTTTCCTAACACCTTGCTGCCACTCGGGCGTGGCACTCCCGTAATGGGAAGCAAACCCAGGCCAGTGAGGGTGTGAGATGAGCTGAACCAGCCCTGGCTTTTGCCCCTCCTGTTTCTCTCCTGCGTGCCAGCAGGCAGCCACAAAGCTGTTTACCAATAATGCCACTGCTGTGACATGTTTGCTCCATTCCGATCACATCACTGCGTGGCACGTGCATTGAATGGTACATCTGTAAAGTGTAAGAATTAATGCAGGTTGCCAAGCTCTGGTTTAGAAAAAGAGATGAAATGGCTGTCAAATGTGTTCAGCATTAAAAATACATTATTAACACAGCAATTTGCATAGACTGATGGATCATTTTTGAAATCTGCATATTCTAGTTGATTTTATTCTGTTGTTATTTTAACCAAAAAGTTTCAGATAGTGATACGGTGTTTTACAGCACTTTGATAAAATAATGCCTATATTTTGCATTTGAACCAAGAACTTTCCAGTACTCTATTACCAGATTCCAACAAAAATGCTGCAAGGGAAAATAAAAAAGCCAAGATATTCCAAGGCTGTGCCATCTGCTTTTCTTTGGAGGGTTAATGGATTCTCAATCTTTCTATGAATACCTACTTAACAAATGCAGTGTGGGAGGAGAAGTTGGTGGCAGACAGGGACCTGAGCCCCTCAGGCCACAGTGACAGGTACAGCTTTAAACATTACCCTGACTGCTGTTCTCTTCTGTGTAGAGCTAAATCTCCACCAGGTTCAGTGAAATTCAGAGTGATTTTGGTAAGGGATGGAAAAGTTCCAAGAATTCCCAGCCATGCTCTTCACCTTCCTCACTTCACACACATCCTCCATTTCTTACATCAGTGACTTCCAGGTCTGCAAAAGTTCACAGACCTGGGGACTGCGAAGACAATCATGGATGTTTGAAGTGTATCTTTCTTTATACAATGTAAACTCTCAATATCACAGTAAAAACCATAAAACTTAAGTAGCAACCTTTTGGGTATTAGAAGTGATGTGTTCTTGCCATTTAAGTAATTTAACATCCATTCCCCATGCCATGATTATCACCTTTTCCATTCCAATTCTGTGCTGAATGTACATAGAGGCTTGGTAGGGATTTACAGCAATTTACCAGTAAATCATACACCAGCCCTTAAAAACTAAATCTGTAATCAGACCTATCAACCATATTGAAGTTTTGTTGCAACAGTAAAAGCCAAATTCTAGCCCTACAACTGTATTTCTATTATGCCACTTACTTTTTACATAATGTCCACTTTGAAATACAGCAGCAGAAAGCAACCAGCAGACTATAAAAACAGCAACCAGCATTTATTGGAATGCTGCCTTTTTGTACTGGTGTAATAAAGGTCTTGTCAGCACTTCCATTACAAAATGCCAATTTTCAGAGGTTTATAACTCTGACATAACAACTTCCTATGAAAAGAAATTTAGAGTGTGGACTCTCTGCCAAAGAGCATTGAAAGTTAAATACAGCTTACGTTGGCTGGGGCATTTTAAGTCAGAAAATAAATTAAAAACAATTCTGACTTAACATTTTCTTGAGCTGGTGCCACTGAAGAAAAAAAATGTGGCTTTGATAGTAAAAAGTGCCAGATCCTGCAGTTCTTATACAGCAGAACTCCCTTGAAGTTCCCTGAGAACAATTTCTGTGAGAGCCCTGAAAGGAGTGCCATTATACATTTTTGTAAATGTCATCAAGAGTTATATTAGCTTTTTGTAATTTGAAAGACTGAAATGTTATGGTGTAACATTGCCCCTGGGCACACAGGCAGCATGATAATGACTTTGGGAAGACATTCTGATATGCAGATTACATATAACAATAACAATTTGTTATCATCAGACCATTAATGGCAGTAATTCAGGCTTCTGCCTCACACCCAAAGGATTCACACATGCCTTATTACAGGCACACCTCTAACAGAGGATGTGATTCCCATGGGGAAAACTCATGGCCTTTTGAAATGCAGGGAAGAGCAAAAGCCATCCAGAGAAGGAATTCCAGTGAGTGAAAAAAAAAACATTTATAGAGTGGAATAGTTTGAAAAAAATTTCAAATGAAACATCCCAGATAATCTTTGGAATGTTTCTGGACAGCATGCAAACATTACATGGAAAAAGCCTGGAATAGCCACAAGTTCCAGACTGGGATATACAGCTGGATCATGGAGAATCACAGCAGGAGCACACACAGATTGAATTTAGATTCCAAGTCCAGGACATACTGCAAGACCCTGCCTTTGCTCTGTACATGGTGGGACACAATACAGAACTTGGAAAGAAGCAGCCAGGGAAAGATGTCAGCACTTGAATTCTGCCTCACCACAGAGATGTTACAAAGTCACTGCTACTATGGGTGAATATTATGAATATATATGTTCATATATTATGAATATATGAAACTACATCACCAGCTCAGAAGTTTAGAGTTCTCATGAAATCAAAGGTTGAGTGAGGTGGGAAAGAACCTCCAGAGATCATCTGGTCCAACCCTGCTCACCACAGCTACCCAAACCCCAGGACCTTGTCCAGCTGCCTTCTGAATATCTCCAAGGATGGGAGTTCTAAAAGTAGTAAAACAATTGTATTCACAATAGAAATATAACTGTGATAAAAGAAAAGGCATATTATTCAGTGTTTCTCTTCATCCCATGAAGAGAAGTTATGAGGTATAAATATATAAAGAATCTGCAAGCCAAGAGAACACCTTGCAAATGGTTCCTTGTTGTCTTCTAATTTGTCATGAAGAGTCTGATAAAGTACAAGTGAAGTGTTTAGGCAGAAGCTGCAGTAGAAATACAAAGCATGATCACATAAAAATATTAGAAGAGATGGGGATTCTACTGGCAGAGGAAAATACATCTCATTATGCCAAAAAGACCTCTGTGATCATGAAGAAAAAACACATAAAGTTTAAATAACATATGAAAAAACATATAAAGGTGAGCAGAAAAACCCCAATAGATACTTTGAGAAAGTTATGTTTCCTTACAAGGAAAAAAAATTATGAAAAACATTTTTAGTTTAGAAAAAGCTATGGTCTACATATGAATTTTTGAAGCAAGTGGTTCTGCTAGACAGACTGTATTAGAACTCTATAAAGTTTTTAGCAACTATATCTTTTGATTTTGCCTGTTAGTACAAAAAAGGCACAAGACAAGAAAAAGCTGATTTCTTATAATTTTTTTTTCTCATTTAAAAATAGAAAACATTAGTACAAAGAAGCAATAACAATGTGGATTAGATTAAATGATACAGAAGGAGATGTCAGGGTAGAACTGAGGTAAACTACCTCCCTCTGTGTTCAGTGTTGCAGCTCATATCAAAGCTGCCACCTGCCATCAGACTGGGCTCCACCATCTCCTCCCCTCACAATTCCTCATGTTTCCTGTCTGGGATTTCCAGGAGAATCCAAAATACCCCTCCCTTAGAGCACTCCTGAAACTCAGCCTTTACCAGCCCCTCTTCTCACAGCTCTGCAGCGTTTGCACAGCACAACAGCAACACAGTGATTAAATGTTTTATCCAAATTCATAGAGGAAAGCCATAGCCAAGCTAAACAGAAATGTTCCAAACTCCAGAACAATTCCTCAATCAAAAATCCATCACTCCTGTAGAGTGCTCTGAGATCGCAAGGTCTTAATCTTTGTTGGGGGAGCACTGCATAATTTACAGGAGGGTCACAGGTAATGGATGAAAAGGTTATAGAAAGTGACAGGACCCAGCTAAGCAAGGTTAGGGAGCAACAAGTTGGAAAAGCCTACATGAATTAGTTTTATTTTGTATTATTTCCAACAAGCTCTATTTTAGCTTCAGTTTTAGGTTAGACTGAATGAGAGTTTCATAAAGAAAGAAAGCCGAAAAGTTTTACCTGTGTTTATGAAAGCGATGTGAAATTGTTATGTCATTAAAGAGAAGAAAAAGTTCAGTGTTCATGTTCAAACAGCCCAATATTCTTAGAAGAGAGCAGAAAGCTTTCATCAGCATTCAGAGATTACTGTTGGTGCTCCTTTTAAAGTTTGGGACTTCAACCCAAACTCTACTCAAAACTCCACCACAAGGATTTCATTCCTGATTCAGTTCTCAGAGTCAGATTACATAAAACCCCAATCCTACAGAGTTACAATTACTGTTTAGGCATGAACACAGTCTTAGCCTACAGCCAGAGTGCAGTTTGCCAGTCTGAGCCCAGGGTTAGTCAGGCCAGGCTGGGGGCTCAGCCTTTGCTCTCTGAACACGGGCACAGAGCTCCCACTGCTTCCCTGATTCCCACATCCATCAGTTACCTTTGGAGGACCCCACGAGCTCCTCCTCTTCAGTGCCATCAAGCAGACATCTGGTCCTTTTCTTCAAGTTCTATTTATCTCTCCCTAACAAGCTGCCTTATTATCTCACTTCAAACAGGGGCCCATCTTCACTCCCTCTCTAATCAGTGCTGATTACCAAGTGTGCACATCCTATCATTTTAGGATATGCAAACTCTCTCCCCAGACTAGACAGGTCAACTGATGCATTTCATTTCTTTGCTGTGTTTGGCTCAATGTGTAAGATCTTTCCATTCAGTCAAATCATGTATTCTACCTCTTCCCTGCCCTCTGAATGCATTGCCTTCTAGGCAGATTTATTATATAAATATTACATGCTAATAATTACATAAATATGTTACTAATTACTGGCTGCTTGCCAAATAAAGTACGTCCTAATTAGACAGAATTAAATGAAGACCAACAAAGTGACATATTTTACAACAAGATCACCCATAAAAATTACAAAATCAGGAGTTGATGGGGAAATAACCTAAGTGGTACAAACCCCCCCCCAAAAAAATAGTTTTGTCTCCCTTATTCTCTAAAGGCTTATGTTGGAAGCTGTAGTAAAAAAATCTCCTGTTTCCTTCAGTGTGTCACTGCTGTACTTGCTGTGACAGAGAAATACAACCAGTTCTTAAACAGTCACCTCCTCAAAATGAGTAAGGAGGAGATAAAAGGGTATGTAAAATATAAAATATAAACTTATTTGAGCACCCCAGACAGGTTCAGGAAAATGCAGAGACAGAATTCACATAATAATCAATGTTATGGTCACCCTGCAGGAACAATGGCTGTGATTCCAACAGTAACTCCTTCATTGTGTAAAACACTTGTTGGGTTGGTTCAAAACAAGATACAAATTAGAACATGATCTGAGCCTTTTAAACTCACATTATAATGTCAGTTGTGTAATAATTAATCAGATAAGCCTTAAAGCTAAGTGTGAAAGATAAACACCTTCTATTTTTAATGGAGCATCCACGTGCAAATAGTCTGATACAATTGCAAAAGGAGATTTTTCCTAATCAAAGGGAAAAGTAACAGTTAAGAGGTGATAATTCCTGCTTACATTTTTTTCACTTTTAGCCTGTTTATCCCTCCTCTAGTAGAACAGTGTTGGTGGTCTTTTAATCTTTACTGCAACTGAAAGTTTAAAATGAGACTCCTATCTAGTTTCTCATTAATTGACAAAAGTGCAATTAGAGCAACTACTAAATTAATTCCTCCTTAAGAGTCTGCATTTAGGATACGATAAAACAAAGAGCTATTCCATAATGAGAGCAACCAAGAAATTTACAAAGAGGGAGAGAAGGGGAAAATAAAGAAGGAAAAGGGAAGGAGGGAGGGAGGAAAGGAAGAGACGAGGGAAGGAAGGGAGGGAAAGAGAGAGAGAAAGAAAAAAATAAAGAGAAAGAGAGAGAGAAAGAAAAGAAAGAAAGAGAGAGAGAAGCGGAAGGAAGGAAGGAAGGAAGGAAGGAAGGAAGGAAGGAAGGAAGGAAGGAAGGAAGGAAGGAAGGAAGGAAGGAAGGAAGGAAGGAAGGAAGGAAGGAAGGAAGGAAGGAAGGAAGGAAGGAAGGAAGGAAGGAAGGAAGGAAGGAAGGAAGGAAGGAAGGAAGGAAGGAAGGAAGGAAGGAAGGAAGGAAGGAAGGAAGTGGCGGAAGGAAGTGGCGGAAGGAAGGAAGTGGCGGAAGGAAGTGGCGGAAGGAAGTGGCGGAAGGAAGTGGCGGAAGGAAGTGGCGGAAGGAAGTGGCGGAAGGAAGTGGCGGAAGGAAGTGGCGGAAGGAAGTGGCGGAAGGAAGTGGCGGAAGGAAGGAAGGAAGTGGCGGAAGGAAGTGGCGGAAGGAAGTGGCGGAAGGAAGTGGCGGAAGGAAGGAAGGAAGGAAGGAAGGAAGGAAGGAAGGAAGGAAGGAAGGAAGGAAGGAAGGAAGGAAGGAAGGAAGGAAGGAAGGAAGGAAGGAAGGAAGGAAGGAAGGAAGGAAGGAAGGAAGGAAGGAAGGAAGGAAGTGGCGGAAGGAAGTGGCGGAAGGAAGTGGCGGAAGGAAGTGGCGGAAGGAAGTGGCGGAAGGAAGTGGCGGAAGGAAGTGGCGGAAGGAAGGAAGGAAGGAAGGAAGGAAGGAAGGAAGGAAGGAAGGAAGGAAGGAAGGAAGGAAGGAAGGAAGGAAGGAAGGAAGGAAGGAAGGAAGGAAGGAAGGAAGGAAGGAAGGAAGGAAGGAAGGAAGGAAGGAAGGAAGGAAGGAAGGAAGGAAGGAAGGAAGTGGCGGAAGGAAGTGGCGGAAGGAAGTGGCGGAAGGAAGGAAGTGGCGGAAGGAAGGAAGTGGCGGAAGGAAGTGGCGGAAGGAAGTGGCGGAAGGAAGTGGCGGAAGGAAGTGGCGGAAGGAAGTGGCGGAAGGAAGTGGCGGAAGGAAGTGGCGGAAGGAAGTGGCGGAAGGAAGTGGCGGAAGGAAGTGGCGGAAGGAAGTGGCGGAAGGAAGTGGCGGAAGGAAGTGGCGGAAGGAAGTGGCGGAAGGAAGGAAGGAAGGAAGTGGCGGAAGGAAGGAAGGAAGTGGCGGAAGGAAGGAAGGAAGGAAGGAAGGAAGTGGCGGAAGGAAGGAAGGAAGGAAGTGGCGGAAGGAAGGAAGGAAGGAAGTGGCGGAAGGAAGTGGCGGAAGGAAGTGGCGGAAGGAAGTGGCGGAAGGAAGTGGCGGAAGGAAGTGGCGGAAGGAAGGAAGGAAGGAAGGAAGGAAGGAAGGAAGGAAGGAAGGAAGGAAGGAAGGAAGGAAGGAAGGAAGGAAGGAAGGAAGGAAGGAAGGAAGGAAGGAAGGAAGGAAGGAAGGAAGGAAGGAAGGAAGGAAGGAAGGAAGGAAGGAAGGAAGGAAGGAAGGAAGGAAGGAAGGAAGGAAGGAAGGAAGGAAGGAAGGAAGGAAGGAAGGAAGGAAGGAAGGAAGGAAGGAAGGAAGGAAGGAAGGAAGGAGGTACTTAGGGATAAAATCCAAATATAGTCAAACCAAAACAAAAGGTTACCATGAGGTGAACACAGAAGAACTTCTTAGATGCAATATGAATCTGCTGGGTAATATATTGAGGTGGTGATGGGGCAGAGGTTCAACCAGAACCTTTGGCCTCAGTACATCATTCCTCCTACTCAGAATTAAATCCATTTCCAGGAAGTCAAACATAGTCAGTGCAAATGTCCATGAACATTTCCACCCCAGAAATTGCTTTTTGCAGAAAACCTAGAGGAATCACATGTACCCATCAAGCCAGGAGTAGTACTTAGAAATCTCTGAACTCTTTCAGAAGGTAGCGCTTAAAAATCTGGAAATTTATCTCCAAATATTATATATTCACTTAGCTATAAATACTACTATGAAATACTTCTAAAGTCCTAGAATATGATAATCATGGGTGCTGTGAGTTTTTAAGGAGTCGTGTTAAGGCACTTAGGGAACCTTTGATTAAAGGCTGGTGGAGCAATGTTTCACAAAATCCCAGGCTGGGTGAGGCTGGAGGGGCTGCTGTGGTGGCACCTCCCTGCTCCAGCAGGGCCATCCCAGAGCCCAGGGCACAGCAGTGTGTCCGTGTGGCTCTGCAGTGTCCCCAGGCAGGAGATGATGTCCCCAGGGCTCAGGCCCTGCCCATTGATGAATTCCAAGGAGTTGGTACTGCAGATCCTACTGCTGTTAGTGCAGAAGTTCTGCACTCAGTAAGAACACCACCCTTCTGCCTGCAAAGCAGTTCAGTCTTGAGACCTTGATTTAATGTCTATTTTCCCATTATGTGTCTGAAATTAAGTCACACTGAAGATTCAATTTGTTTTTCTCTGCTATTTCTTTCATCCATGTTCCATGTTATTACTGAACCAGACAGATTTTCAAGCTAACTTACTGACCAAATTCTTTTGCTCTCCTGTTTTGTTTTCATAACTTTTTATCCCTTACTCGCTCTTCTTTAAATTTATTATGAAATTAATGCAACAAACTGGAAAAGAGAGCTAAGGACGTTACACTACCGAGCTTGATGAAACTCCTACAGCAGGAAAATTCACAGCTGTCCAATCCATTCCCTCATCATGAGTAAGCACTGTCATGCATATGGTGCACAACACTGACCTCAGATCTTTTTCACTCAGATTGCATCTGGTTCTCAATTAGTTTGATTTATAAAATGAAACATAATTGACGTCTTGGCAACATTCTGTTGCTAGCAGCACAAATAATAAATTAAGAGCGAGTGAAGTAAAAGTCTCTTTAGTCATGTATGCATAATGGCAGGCTGCATGTATTTGGGATTAGCTGGGTCTCATCACCCTCACTGGAAGCTGTTTGGGGCTGGGTCATGTTTGCACTAATGCTCTGCAATAACTCTGTAATTGTGTTTGATTCAAATGACCAAAAAAAGGCAGTCTCTGAAAGGATGGGATGCTGTGGGAATCAGTCTGATTTTCCAGTGTGCATATACAACTCCTCTGTAGCTGTCTGAAAGCCTGCATTTGGGAGGCTTGGAAAGAAGTTGTCACCACAGAGCTCAAGTGAACCAGGAGGGAAAGGTTAAACAGCATTTGGAACAGAAGCTCCCAGGAAACACTTTTGCCAGGGCAAAACTGTGAAAAGTACAGAGGGGCTGAAGAGGAGCTGGAGGTGCCTGCAAGAGGACAATCAGCTTACCAGATGGCCCCCTCCTTGCTGGTTCATCCATCAGCTTGGCCTGTCCAGTCCAGTGAAGACTTGATGGATCACCTCTGGCTTAGGGCGAGGAGAGAGGGAATCTGTCTGGAGTCCTGCATCCTGAATACAGGAGAGGAGTGAATAAGGATTCAGGTGGACAGAACAGACAGAAGGGTCACAGGGTGGAGGAGCTGGCAGCTGAGTTAGCCTCTGAAGAGTTGATCTTAATTCTCTGTTTCTGCTGTGTGCACCAAGAAGGAGTCACCTCTTTAGCCTATTGAAGTGGTGAAAAGCACACAACCACTGTAAGAAGCTGAAATCACCCAGGCAGGGGTGAAACGTGTTTGCAGGAGAACTGCACTGACTCTTCACCTGGTTTGTGGCTCTGCATGCAAGAAGAAAGCCAGGAAAGACAGCAGAAGCAGGTGTCAGTGAAGGACAAAGGATTGGAGTGGAAAAATGCTGGCTTCCCATCTACAGTAATGCAATCACTTCAGAAAACAACACCACAGTCATCCCTGCCAGGGAAGTTGTTTCAAATCTCACTCAACTGATAGTCAACATCAAGGAAAAACAGAACTTGAGGGAACAACAGAACACAGCTGATAGTGATTATAGTAAAGAAAAAAAAGGGGGAAAGGAAGCAGAAAGTTATCAGCAGAAAGACACTGAGAATATTGGCACCAGCATTCTCAGCTAGGTGAGACCAACACTGCAGTGCCAGGGAAAAGTGTAGCCTTGCTAGGAATAGTAGGCAGGAGTCAGATCTATCACTTCAACTGCAATGTAAAACCAGTGAAAATGGAAATTCATCCACTGCCTGGCAAGACAGAACCTCTGAGCACTACTGGAATGTACTGGGGTCCCTTGGGAATATTATCATTATCTTGGAATTCTACCAAGTCTTCTAGAATTTGAGAATAATCCAAAGATGTATAACACTGATTTCCTCCTCACAGAGCTCATCACTTGTCACTGAGAAAGGGCTCCTCTCTTTCAGTTCTTAGGCACAGTCCTACTTCACAGGATGACATTACATCTTAGAATTGTCAGATATGCAAATGAGAAAATTGATTACTTTTCTCACAAAGGATGATCTAGCATGTTTTCTGATCCAAAGCAGTTTCAGGCAGGTGAATTGTCTAAGGACCAAGGATAAAGGAACCTGAGTATAATAAATAAAGAACTGCATGAATTATTTCAGGGTCTTACCACTTGCCACCCAATGCACAACCACTCACTCCAGCAAAGCTGTTTGGCTGGTTGAACATCCCTTTTCTCATATTAATGGAGAGGAAGGTTGAATCAGTCCTGTCCTTTCCATGCTGTCCCTGTCTGGTGCCACAGTGTCCCCAGGTCCCCTCCCAGCCCCACCATAATCCTGACGCATTTTCCAGCAGCAGAACAAGGCACACCAGACACATAATTCATAAAAGGGGGCTCAATAGTTTAGGATAACTTGCAGGCCATCAGTAGACTGTGTTACTTCAGGCCTGTAAATCACATTTTGTTTTTAGCTGAGAAAGGCAAGTATGCATCCAAAATATAATTAAGTATTTTTAGGAAAAAAAAAATAATGCCAAATTATTCTTAATTCACAGAATTACATGGTTTCATAGAATGTAGTTACCTTAACTACCACATTATTTATTTTGATAATATTTAGACCTTCCTACTCAGCAAAATAACATTTTTATGCTTTGTTTTAATTTACTTAACTTAAAATTTCTAATAGAAGCAAAAAATGAACATATTGAACAAAATCTTTCAACCACGCTACAAAGGAAACATTTCAATAATTTTGTATTAGCAATTTCATTATTAACTCTATTATTCATAAAAAAATCAATAAACTGAGGTTCTTCTGGCATGCACAGGTTATAAAAATGTTGAACTTTGCTATTTAACAACTCCAGTTTAAATGCCATGCTGAGAATAAGATTGATAGTATGATATTTATAATACATTTTTCACACTATGAACACTCCTGGAGAAACATGATGTGTGCCTGTGGATGGCAGATCCTGACACACCAGTGCCAGATAATAGGGTACTTTGTGTTTGTTATTTTTTAATACATTGCAATGCTTTATTTTTATCTCTGCTCCTTTCACACTGCTTGCACCTTGTTTTGCAAGTATTCCTTGTGATTTCTGGTGACAAAAACCACATCTATTAAAAGAGATGTTGATCAATGCTTTTCCTTAGATTATGCCTCATATTCCTTTACATCTTCTGGATGTTATTTCATACCACTAATATTGACAGATGGTAGAAAAATAATAACTTATAAGATGCAAGACTGAGCACATCACTTAATTTGAAGAAAACCACTAACAAGGATGTGATTTGGAATGTTTTGGAGTTTGAAAGTCTAATTACTGATATAGAAAAGAAACGAGGATGATAATTAAACCCATTAGAAATACATAAGCATGTGCTTTCCCTCGAGCAGTGCCATTGTGGAACAGCCTCTGGCACGTGGCAGCTGGGCCACAAAGCTTCCCAAAATTGCCTGAAACTGCAGCAATGTGTGAGGATGTGCTGCTCACATCCAAGGCACTGTTTGGGTGCTGTGATTCTGGATGTTCACTGCACATCCACCCAGAAATGATGGGCTTAATGATGTCCTTGCTCTGGCAATTTGTACCTGGGGTCAGGGGGTTAACTTTGAAATTGGGCAAAGTGAAAGCAGGGCAATGAAACAGAGGAGTCACCTCAGAGCTCCCTGAGAGATACATTTGGAGAGAAAAGTCAGTCAAAAACACAGAAGGAGCTTCAGCTGGCAGCTGAGACAATGGCAGAGAGACTTATCCAGAAATGCCAAAAGAAACTGTTTCAGGGAAAGACTTATTTTAACACATGAGAGTTACTCTGGTGGGAACAAAAGACTCACCCTCAAGGTATGTATTTGACAGAAGCTGCTAAAAATACTTTGATGAAAAAAGCTGGGGAAAAAATCCAGGTTTTATTGTATTAAAAACGCAGTGACAGAGAAGAACTTTAACAAAAAAGTGATAATAATTTGTCTTATTATTTGGGATGTCTAAAAGTGCTTGCATGTAATAGTTTTCCTCAGCTATTGTGAAAATTTAGAAATATTTGGTTTCTAATGATAAAGAGGTGATGAAATATAAAATAATCCATAATATACAAAGGCATGCAAGCCAGTGATTGAAGTGATTTTACCAGGCCATTTCCTTTAAAACACCTGACACAGTGCCTGCACTTTCAAAGCAGCACAAGGAGGACATAAGCAAGATTTAACTTGAAGGAAAGAATGAAAGAAATGGACATTTAAACATGATCACTCTTGGAGCTGTTATATGTGTCATAGATTTAACAAACTAAGTGTAGCTGAGTATAAATATTAAGCTTGTTAGAGAGAATCAACAGAACAGTTCATCACTGAGGCAGATTTATAATTCTTCAATTAAAAAATAAACAAATACATTTTACTATGCACTCATTAGAATCAGGACCAAACTCAGAGCTCAACTTGCCAGATGGACATTGAATATTTGAGGAGAGAGGAGACTGATCACTGATAATCAGCCTGTTACAAGCCAAATCAGGCTATTGGATTTCTGCAGGAATATGAGCTCATGCCAGTAAGGTTCTTAACCCAAAGCTAAGCCCTGGCCATAAACCAGGCAACCCCAGGACTGCTCTGCTACATAAGCCCTACAAGAATTATGGAATATCCCATTTATCCAGGAAAGATAAATTCTCCTCTCAGAAGAATTACTGCATCCAAAGGCACTGTGGAATGTCCAATTTGAGGTTTATTCCATTAGGAAACAGATTCTGGCATCAGAAAAATGGAATAGCAATGGCAACTTCTCGTGGGAAAAACTTTAGGTCTCGTTATGGCAAAGATGTGTTTGGTAGTTTTTGACAGTAAAAATTGCACTGGCAGCATATCAAAATGTTTGCATGTGTGAAAATGCTCCTATCACAGAGTTCTGTTCTCACTTGAACAATCTAAGGGAACCTGAAGGATTCAATGCTGAAAACAGGTATTGCTGTGAGAGGGTTGTTGGGATGCAGAGAAGATTTTAGGTAATACTCTGTGAAGACCATTCACCTGAAAAAAAAGCTGTCAACAAATTCTAATTCCATTTCCAGAGGTCTAATTTCCGTTTTCTGATGCCATGACAGTACAAAATCCTCATCAGTTGTCTAGATTCCTGTCAGTTTTATGTCATTTATTGTGAGCCTACAGTTTTTTTGGAAGGGTTAATTCTAGTCAGTCTACAACACATTGCTAGAGTGTATCAACACTTGTCTAAACATGAGATATTTTCATCTGAAATTTGAGGTTTTTCTGGTTCGAGGTTTCTCAGACACACCACACAAAACACGGATTTTCATTTTTTTTCCTGCTTCTGTTCCTATGCAGAAAACCCAGCAGAAAAGCACGTGAAAAGTGCCCAGAGATTCAGTCAGGAGTTTCTGCAGTCAGGGACTTGTTATGTCACAAAGTCACAGGTTTAGTCACAGGTCTAACACAGAAAACATGACATGATTTTCATCTAGCATTAACTTCTTATATATATTTTTTATATAACTCTATTATTTCTCTTGAGAGGGGATAAAGGTTTTTGCACCTGGCAATCCAAGAGCTCAGCATGCCTTGATTACAGCTGGAGAGGGCATGATTGCCTGGATTTGGATTATCACTCACTGCCCAGGAACCCAAGGCACTAAACCTACAAATCCCACCAGTAATGGACATCTGAGCTCAGGAAAGGACAGAAGAAAAGCATCAGTAGATATGGAAAATAAAGATGGCTAAGAGATGATCTACACATATTCAGTGAGATGCATGATGGAATTTAAATTTACATTTTTTACATTATTTACATAAACTCACCACAGCCTCTACAGTTTTGGATATCTTGTCTACAGAGGGAATATGGAAATTTATAATAGGGAAATTAATATCAAAAATAATATGGAAAAATTAATGTGGGGGAAATAATATGGAAATTAATATGGAAATTCAACAAACCAAGCAAATGAAGAACACCAGCGCACCATTTCAAGGCACAGATCCTGCTGTGAGCACAGCATAATGTCTATATATGTAATAAAATAAGCATAACTTCTATATATGTAATAAAATATTCTGAGAAGTGTTTTGGGGTTTTTGGAGTTTATTTTTTTTTTTTTTTGGTTGGTTGGTTTTTTGGTTGTTTGTTTGTTTTTTTTGTTTTTTTTTGGTTTTTTGTGGTTCCTGCTGAAGATACCTGTTGTGTCACTTAGTTAAACACATTTCTCAACAACATGGCCAATCATAATATTTGCAGAGCATGTCAGCAGCACAGTTAATTACTGACTATCAGGGGAAGTTGCCTTAGGGTGATCTGGAAGGTTTGAAAAACAGAATCAGCCTGTGTGCAACAAGCTAAATTGATTAATGGTTATGCTTATGTTCTACACAGGAAGGCAACATTCCAAATCACAGACATCTTATGAATTCTTTGGCAGGAGGTACAGAAAGAGGGCACTGCAGCTTTTTCTCCTGGCAGCGAGAGACACACCAATGTCACCACATTCAATGTCATCATTCCACGGTGGCCAAATGCCACACAGTTACCTAAAGCACAAGACAACTCAAAAGAGCAATATCATTTCTTGAGGAGAAGTACTTCTGTTTATCTCAACCCTCAAGACAATTTTGAATTTTGAAGAAAAGCAAAGTACTAAAAATTATTTAAATAAAGAGATGTGCTAAGTCTAGCAAGTAAAAATTGGGTTTCTACAGGAGGCTTCCTGAGAAAATGCAGTCCCTGTGTGGTGTTCACCAATTGACAGCATTTCTTCAGTAGCCATAAAGTTTCTGTTGCCTTGAAGAATTAATTTGGTAGGAATTCATTAATCTGAGAGAAAATTAAGGCTGAGGACACAGGAAGATGTCGAGGATTTTGGCCACCAGTGTGAGGGAATGTTTTTCTGTTCCAAGCTTTACTGTGTTGAGCATCAATCTGATCTCCAGAAAGGAAAGGAGAGTTTGTTACAGACATTTTCTTACAGTTCCACACCACACCAGCTTGGTTATGGACAGCCCAGACACTCAGTAATACAAAAAAAAGGAGAAATTTGACTTGTGAATTCAGGGTTTTTTAGGGATATTGCTCTCTTTCAACATGAATAATCACTCATGCTTATCTGGCAGATACATTCAAGACAAAGTCATGGTCAAGTTCATTGTTTAAGTGGCATAACTAAATAAAGACTTACTGAAGATCTATGATGTTTAAAGGCCATAAAACTCACCTCAGCCAAATGATACCCTGATTTTGGCTCTGACAGAAGTATTTGCTTCCTGTGGGAGATCATGTTCTAACATCAACTGTGCACAGCACCCCTGACTGAGCAACCTTGATAGACAAGGATGGCATGCATAGTTGGAATTTTATTACTGGATACTGGAGGATTGAATCAGAAAAGTCTCTTCAAGCAGATTTTTAATTTCAAGAGATTTCAGGTGGTTGTTTTAAGAGGATTTTCACATTTAACTGATTCAAACACATTAAAAACTTCATAAAACTGAGTGACAATGATGTAACAAAATTGGACTTATTTTTCTAAACCTTGTTGCATAGAAAGTTTCCTCACTCCCACTCAGCTCAGGACTCATTTTGCCATTGTCTGTGAGTAGGAGCAGGAGTGGGTCTTAAATAGGTAACAGATTGGAAGGACAAGGGTAATTAGCAACGTGAGCTCAGTATTTAAACATGAAGAGAAATGCTAAGATCTTTTTTACTTTGTCATGCTGTGCCAAGCAAACCACCTCACATTTAGGATGCTTAATTCAATTTGTGTTACACTGCTGATGATTATGAAATGCATTTTGAAGAGATTTGTTTTATCTTCTCCAGAAAACACACAGAGACTCATTTACTACAAGAAAATAGAGATATAAGTAGAGACACACTTTGTGAATGCTAGAAGAGAAAAACACATCTAAAGAAAAGCAAAATAAAGGTTATATTTAAGCAGATTTAAGAATTTAGGTGCAGTGTCATTTAGCAAAACAGTGTCATCATGATTCTAGGTTGGAACAGATAGAATAAAAAAATGCAAACAGCGTTTCCTCTTTAATTGACATTTCATGTATTGCTTTTACACCCCTGCACATACAGCACAAACATTCATCTTCCTATTAGTAATGGACTAAACAGGGCTTTACTTTCTTACAATTTCAAATAAGAAACTGAATTTGACCAGCATTCCTGGCAGGGTGTGCATTATTAAAAAGAGCCAAGATAAAACAACTTTGCTGAATATTCAACTACAAACACATGGAGCACTCTTTACAGCATTCTTGGGATCAGCCCTAGCTCCTTCTCTCCTGACCTTCAAACTGATCTGTGTGCCAAAGAATAGGATCAGTATAAATTTATTGCCCAACAATATTAAATGGGTCTTTTTTTCCCCATCACATGTGAATGGTCCCTTCTACAGCCCTGTAAAATGACATTTTGCCCTTCCAGAAGTGCTCCAAAGCACAGGGACTCAAAGTGCCCTTCTGGGCTTTGCTGACCTAAGGGATTTCTCTTTCTAGCAAAAGCTCCTCACCAAAATACTTTGGAACCTTTATACACACAACAAACAGGCTGAAAAGGTGCTTTCTTTGGGAGATTTAGTAGATACTTAATTTTATGTTCCCATCCATAAACACTCAATGTAGGAATCAACATTTATTTACCAACATATTTTCAGATTTTCATCTTAGACCATATCTCTGGAATTTCAAATTAATAGGAATAATACAGAAAGTAAATCCATCCTTTCATTTTATTTAAGCCAGTGAGCTGTTTTCTGGATCTAAATTCCACATTCATTTCACTTGCTTCTTACCTACTTTAAACTTATTGGAAATAGCTTAAGTGCTATAATGAAGGTACCATTCAGCAGATTATTTACATTTTAATTGCACAAAGGACACACTGGTAAAGTAACTGGAAATCAACAAACCAATTTAAAAGTAATATTGAAATACATATTTTCTATTTGTTCTACTTACCTTCATTTTTCTTGATGGTGAAATTTGGGTTGTTGACCATTTCAGGAAGAAGGCTGTACAGGAAATAATGCCCATTTTTAGGATCATCCTTGTCAACAGCACTGACAATCTGAATTACCTGCAACATAAATGGGCTCATTAAGTTTTCACACTCCTGATAAACAGACAGTGCTGGAAAAAACTATATTTATTGGACACATTTCATTTCTCTCCATGCCAGATTTAAAAATATAATTTATAACTTTGCAAGGTTTTTATAGACCTTAGACTGAAAACCTTGGGAAGAGGAACTGTATCTGCCCCTTTTAAAATAGTTCCAGAACAAAGAGCCAGTAAATAAGGAGAGACAGGTAAGAGAGGCCAGCAGAAACTGCTGGTGATTTAGACAAGTAATAAATTATTATTCAACAGAAAAAGCAAAACTGTGCTTCAGAAAGACTCATATTGCCTATGGGAAGCTTTCATTTACACGACCACGCTTCTCAGTGGACTTGGATTTATAATATACCTTTAATCCTTTCTCCTTCTCCCACCATTTCATTTCATAGAATAATTATTATTTTTAAAATTAATTTGGATGTGAAATTTTAGATAATAAAAAATCAAAATTGAAGAAAGAAAAAAAAAGAAAATATTGAGGGCTGTATTTTTTTCCTTTAATGAAAATAAAACCTCAGTTATTCCTGTACTAGGAAGATATGCTTGTTTGTTTTTTAATAGCATCATTATTAATTAATGATTCCTAGAATATGCAAGATAATTAGGTGAGAAGAGTGCTTTGGGTAGTTTGGATAACTTTGAATAATCAAGTAACTTTGTATGAAGTACTTCATATGATTTACATGACCAACTGCAGTGTCTGAAGTGAATTTACCTCCATTTACAATTTTTACCTTTTACATTACTCAGCTGATCATCTTCAAATCATTCAAAGTTGCACAGGACTATGAAATGAATAAACACTATTTTAAAATAACCAGCAGTTTTGCACTATTTTGCTTGATATTTTTGTGTTTCTTTGTGATTTGTTTTGTTTTGTTTTGTTGGGAATTTTAAAATATTTGGTGCACTTGCTATTGATGCCAAAGGTTTTCCAGAGAAACAGAAACAAAACCAGCCATGGATCCAGATCCCACCCTCAGATCTGGCTTTCAGGGCTACTTAGCTCATGCTAGATGATGTTCATAAGAAATTTAATTAGAATTATTGACCTTTTCCATGTCCATTGAATCCAATAACAATTGCCTTATGTATTTATTTGCAATGTCTAAAGCAATGCACCTATAATTTCTTGCACAATTAAATTCAAATTAGGAATCACTAAAAATTTTCAAGTATAGAGTGAAAAATGGAAGCAGAGTTTGATGCTGTCCAAATTCATGGACTTGTATTTTAAAATTTCCATGTTTCCCTAATAAAATGACAATAACTAACATTTTATTCTGGTTTAACCACAAGGACTATCAGTCTGTATGTGTTATAAATATGACAATGGTCAAAATCATATTTATGTTCTTCAAGAGTCAAAGAAAGAACAAAAATCCTACTAGATAACCACAGGGATCAACACCAAAATATAAATATTTGAAATCATGTATGTGAAAAAATGTTTGAGCAAGCAGTGAGATTTGTAGGACAACCCAATTTAGGAAGGAATGTGAGAAATAATTCCTAGCCTAATCATATTCTGGATTAGAATTATCATTATTATTGGTCAGCTTTATCATTATTATTGTCAAAAACCTATTGAAAAAAAAATTAGATTGATTAAATACCATATAAAGAGGCTGGGGTTTTTTTTATAACTGCATATATCAAGGTGGAAACCTTGACAGGATTTCAAACAAATGTATTAGAAGAGATGGACAAAGAAATAGGCCTAATTCAGCTTTTGCTTTTTTACTTTATGGGTAGATCTTCAATTTAATGTCTGAATAATGGATCCTAAAGTAGGAAAAATATAAACAAAGGGAAAATATCTAAGTAGCCTCTGTCTAGTGCAGAGCTGGAGCCATTTGCAGATGGATGGGATGGATTTTCAGCTTTCTCTTTGCAGAGGTGTCAGGCACTGGAGCACCCACTGTGATGTGCCCAGGGCTGGAGCAGGTACCAGTAATTCATCACCATAGGGAAGTGCAGTTTGGGCTGGGATCCTGAACAAGGCAGAGATGTTTAGACAGATATATTTTAGAGCTGTTCAATTTTTCAAACACTGACAGAATGGGAAAGCAATAGGGAAAAAGGATTATGGCACAGTGAAATCTGGAAGGGCAAGTGCACGTAACAGGTGCAGTTTATCAGATTGTTATAACATTTTGTAGGTACTGGTATTCCATCCATTCCCTACATAGTTTATAAAATGCTTCTTTCTCTAAAATGCACCAAAAATTATATGCAAAAGATAGGCTTGGTGCAATACTACATTTGTTGTGTTACACACACATCACAGAATTAAGAGTTAGAGTTCCCATAGCAACCTTATTTCTTTGTGTGTTTGCATTAAGATAAGGTCTTAAAAAAAAACCCACAACAGAAAACATAATATATATGCAGTGATATTAAACTGTGGTATCTCTTACTCGACAGGGGTCAGAAAAGTCCAGTAATTCTCATTTCCAAGTTTTTATTAGGGTGCTGATAGGCATATTTACTACTGCATGTTGTGTGCTCAGGCAATGGAATATTACTGAGGTAATTCTCCAACTCTTAATTTATGCTTCACAACATGGCTGAGAATCCCAAAATTACAGAGTCACAGAATCACTGGGGTTGGAAAATCCCCCCCAGGCCATGGAGTCCCAGCTGTGCCCGATGCCCACCTTGTCCCCAGCCCAGAGCCCTGAGTGCCACCTCCAGCCCTTCCCGGGACACCTGCAGGGATGGGCACTGCAAAGCTCCCTGGGCAGCCCCTGCCAAGGCCTGAGCAGCCTTTCCATGGGCAAATTCCTGCTGGTGCCCACCCTGAGCCCAGCCTGAGGCCGTTCCCTCTGCTCCTGTCCCTGTTCCTGGGAGCACAGCCCGGCCCCCCGGCTGTCCCCTCCTGGCAGGGAGTTGTGCAGAGCCACAAGGGCCCCCTGAGCCTCCTTTGCTCCAGGCTCAGCCCCTGCCCAGCTCCCTCAGCCCCTGCTGGGGCTCCAGCCCCGTGCCCAGCTCCATTTCTTGCCCTGGACATGCTGCAGCACCTCCAGGGCTCCCAGAACTTCCCCCAGTGCTGGAGGTCCTTCAGCAGGGCCAGCACTGCCTTGGTCCTGTGGCCACCCCATGGCTGGCACAGCCCAGGTGCCATTGGCCTCCTGCCCATTAAAGATTTCTTTTCTTTCCTGTAACAACACGCATCCCAAAGTTGTTCCACTACAGAGAAATTGGTCAATAAAGAAAATAAGAACTGATTTTTTTTTTCACTACATATCCAGTGGAAGTTAATAATCCTTTGGCTGTTCAGTCTTGAAATTTCTGAAATTCTTACATATAAAATTCCAACTTTGATGTTGTATTAATACTTCATGCATGCATTTGATTCTGTACATACATTTAGAAGAAACTTAGCAAATCAGCATATTTTGTTTAGCAGACAGCACTGGATTGTAATGAATAGTTAAATGGTCCCTTAGGACAGCTTGACTTTCTAATTTGTAGGATTGTATTGCAGTTCTACAAAGCTACATGTGCCTGAAATAATATCTACAAGGATAAATAGGAAAACAAAGTTATTTTCAATACATCATAACTATCTATGTGCAATTTTAGTACATGGTACTGTTTAAAAGACAGTTCCTGTGATGTAACTTGTTAACCTCACTTAGAATGGTTCTTTATCACTAATAAACACTTTTCTAGTTTTAATCAGACTGATGTTCCAACTCTGGAAAAGCTTTTGCAGTCCCATTGCTGTTCATGGTTATTTCTGCATTATTTTGCAGACTCAAAGCACCATAAGAGTAGAGTCACTACAAAGTAATTTTAACTTTGTCTGAAGAGTCAAATGCAGGTTCTGGCAGTAAAGGGATGGCTCTAGCTGAAAAGACAAAGATCTATCTGAAGATTTCCCCCATTAGAAAGAAGAACAATCTAATAGGAGAAGTGAATAAAATAGAGACAAATTGTGGGAGGCTGGAGGAGCAGAGTGCTCAGTTTTATATTGCTCCAGTTTAAAGCCGCCTTCAGCTCTCATATATCGCTGTCTGCACTATCAAGTGAAGATTTTGTAGCTTTGTTTCCAGCAAACAGCACTTCCCTGGAAAAGTCTGAGTATGGACTGGGGAAATGCCAGTGAGGCACTTTTCTTACTCAGCATTACAGAAGTTTTGTTCTAGGTCTACAGGAAAATAATTTTATTGTGCTGGAGAACAATCAACAGCACAGCTATAGTCAGCAAACCATGAATGTTCTGGTTTTAGTAATTGGAATTATGCAGAAAAAAAGGGGCAATAGAAAAAGGCAAGAGGTGATTTGTGGGTAACTTAGAGGTACTGTAACAATACATCCAAATTTTTGGAGTTTGTTGTTTTTTCCCCCCTTTAACTGACAAAACCCACTTCTGGCAGCTCTCTGTTGTGTGTAAAAATGTGAGAGGAGCACAGAAATACATGCATAGACAAATAGATTTCCTTCTCCCTCCCTTTCCTCTCCTATCAGCCTGTGGCACCTTTACTCAGAGGTAGGTCAAGGCAAGGAAAATGCATCTGGCAGCTTTACACATCAAGAGTTTTTAATCCACTGTGTCACCTCACTAGCAGCTGTACTTGCCCTGCAATTACATCAGAACCCAAAACAGAACACTTAGAAAGTGAACTGGAATAGATGGTGCAATGCATTTAGTGGCTGCACATAAGGTTTTACCAATAGATCAAATAAAATCTCCTTTATGGTAAATCAAATTTGATTTACACTTAGATTTAAATGGAACTGCAAATGTCAACAGACAGGAATATCTTAAGACAATTGCACCTTTCCTGCACATGTAACATTTGAGTTTAAACTTTGGCCAACCATCCAAATTAGGCTTTTGCTACTAGTAGTATCTTTCTCATATCACTTATTTCATAACAGAGATATATGTAGTTTCTTGAATTCTATAACCTGACTTATTAATAGGATTTCTTTCAAAACTTGAATATAGAAATAAGCATAAGAAAATACAATAAGGCAGTGGAGTTACTAAAATCTTTACAGGAGCTGATGATTTTTGAATGACACCTTGAATTCAGAACCTAACCTTGGAGATTATTCTGGACTGGTTACTGTTCCAGTAGTGCTATTTGTTTAAACACAGAATAAATTACAGGATCAGTGCCACCTCATCCATGCTGGCAGCCAAATATTTAATAACCATCTGTAAAGTTCACACAAGGATTCATGCTCAAGAGTGACATCTGCCATCAGATCAAGAGTGTAAGAGGCAATGGTAGATAAAGAATATCAAGCTTCAATGAAAGTTTTCTCTAAGTGCTTAAATAAAAGCCTCTTTTACCTGCTGACTCTTATTTAGTCATCTCATTTATTGTTTTATTCCAAAATGAAATGTGAACATTTTTCATTATCTCTTAAACCATCTGAAATTAAATGGGAATACTTAGATAAATGCAGTCAGAAAACAGTGTACAACAGAACTTTCTGATTTTAGGGAAGCTCACTGAATCCTGGGTAAAGGTGTAGTCATTAGGGTTTGATCTATCCTGGAAAATGCAACTACTCAGCATCAGAAATCCACCCTGAGCTAAACAGAAATCCACTCTGAGCTAGAACTGAATTGCCAAGTGTAACATGACTGTTTTGCCCATAAGGGCACATCTCCTCTTCAATGGATAGAGAGAATTCTTATTCCTTAAGTAGCATATTTTTGACACCATTTTACTAAACAAAAAGGGGTTCTAGAAGTCAAATCATCCTCTGTAACAACACAATCCTGTATGCAGAGATGGGTTGTCAGACACTGCTATATAGGTTGTCATTTGATACTGCTAAAAAGAAAATAACTTCTAACTCTATTGTCAGGTAACCTTCTTTAGAGAACAGTGAATTTAATGTCTAACACCCACATGAGACACAGGAATAGTTGGATTAACAAGCCATGTCATGCTGTCAGCTGCTGTTTATTTACATAAAATGTCACAATCTAGAAATAAATTGCAAGGTTTAAAAACATCGAATTGTGTTAACACCCAGTGTTTCTCTTGCTGGACAAAAGTTACATCTCATTTACACTGCATTACTTTCTAAATGTCTGTGCATATTCTTGAATCTTCACCTTGTTATTTAGGTGGCATATGAGATATTCTTCTCTATTTCTGTACATTTGTCCTTCAAAGTGAATACCTTTGAACAAATCTGTTTCATTTCTTTAAAAAAGACTAAACAGTTTAAATCTTGCTTCTGACATGTTGCTGTTGACCTCACCTTGGAGACTGTTGTGTTTCTTCACCAAGCTTTTTTACATTAAATGAAGAAAGCAGTAACATTTTTTTATATTTTTTTAATATAATGAATACTTGAACTTCTCTTCTCCAACACCATCTTCAAACACAATTACAATTTACTTTACTTTCCATCAAGTTGTGGTTTGCTCTTTAAGTTTTTTCCCAATTGTCATAGAAAAATAAGGACTGAATAGAGATTATAATGAGATAAGGTCAAGGAGAAATGGGTTTATTGTTTTAACTGTTTATTCTACATTATACCTGGGAGCAGCTGCAATGTAGGTCAATAACTGAACTGGAATTCAGGTTGGATTATACTTTCACCTACTAACACACCTGAACTTACAAAGTGCTGAGCTCCATCACAGAGTGTGATGTTGGCAGCTTAAAGACACTCAGGATTTTTTCAGGATATTGTCCCAAAGTACTCACCTTTCATTTAAAACTAAATTCACCTTTAATTAAACTCGTCTTTAATTTAAACCCTAAGGGGAAAAGTTTATTTAATTATAGAAGACATCCCATGAAAGTGATCATGGGTTTATCTTGAGTTAATGCTAAGAGCTGTTAGCATGAACACATAGGCACCCATCTTGGGAATAAAGATGACATAAGATGACAGGGAGAAACTCCAGCCCAATCTCACACAACAAAAACCTGGGATACTCACCTGTCCAGGCTTGCCATTCTCACACAGGAAGGCCTCGTGCTCTGATGCAAACTCAGGGGCATTGTCGTTCACATCCAGAACTTTGATAGCAACAGGCACCCGGGACACCTGGCTGTGGTTCCCTGAGACAAGAGAACAAAGTACCCAAGGTAAGCATATTTAATTTAATTGGGAATTAAATACAGCACTGCTGGCACTGTCAGCGTGCTCCTCTTGACTGCTGCCCTTGCTTAATTGGGCTGCCTCATCTGCAATGGATCGTGGAGTTGGAGAGCAGCTGAAGAAGGACGGCCAGGCCTTGGTGGCTGAAAAGAATAAATAGATCCCTGCTGCAAACTGCATTTGTTGGAGATTAGCTCAATGAAGACCTTTCTAGGTCTAAATTGGTAAGATTTTTCTTTGATGAAGTTTGTATTGTTTTATTGATAAAGTCCATTATATATGGAAAAGGGAAGGCTGCAAACAGCAGAGATTTATTTCTTTGTTTATCTTTGGCAGAGCACAGCACATTTTACTCCATTAATTGTTCTGACTGCACATCTATTATCTCTTCATTGCAAACACAGTTAAAGTACTGACCCACATTGGGAAAAAGATGGATGGGAGACTGACAGGCAGGAAACTAGACAGTAATTTGGACAATTAAAGCACTTTGATCATCTACCATTGACCAAAACTGTGACCTGTGAACTTTTTTCACTGAAGTAACAACTCATTATTTATAATATAGAGCTATTTTGCATAAAATTGCTTATCACTGTGAAGAGCAAAATGAGCTGTAAGGCAAGAAAAGCTAAACCAACAGTTTTCATCTACTTTGAATAGCTTTCAGAGGCAGCTGCCTGTGTCTTTCCCTCAATTCAGCATCGTTAATTTGCTCAGAGACTACTTATAAATATTTTAAATTATTTTTCCCCAAGGAGCAAGCCCACGAATTTAAGTTGAAACTGAGGTCACCAGCTGATTTGGAGAGTTGATAAACTGTTCCACAGCACATGCACACCTTCACAGGTGCCTCAACCCCAGTGTCAAAGTCCATCTCCTGGTGAATGTCATTTTCCAGTGATGGTGTTCTACCTCATTTGTATCATCAGCAATGACAAATCTCAATATTCAGTGCACTTCTCAGTACAAATGACTACAAAGTACAAGAAGAACAGGCCCCACCAGTGCTCAGGGACCAACTGGTGCCAGCCCTACAAATGGCAGAGATGAATAAAGGCAGAATCACCATATACACTGTGGGTTTTGTGGTTTCCATCAGGATTAATTCTGTTGTGACCTAATCAAACCTGATATTTGACAGCCCTGTTTCCTCCTTGTATGCTAAAGACATCCACAAGATGGGAGGCTCCACCCATAAATCTAAATGTGCAAATTTCAATTGCTCTACTGACCTTGAAATGGCATAAAAATAACAATTTAAAAAATGAAAACTCAAATTGTTTTCCATCTTAGAGAGCCAAAAGTTTTAATATGGAAAGAATATTAAAGAAGTAAAGGAAACACCCACCAAAATATTACATGAGCAATATTTATATTCCTTTGCATCTTATGATCTTACTTACTAACAGGTGAGGAGAGCACTTATGGCATGAAATAATGATGTATTTGAAACCAAATAAAACCTAATATGCAAATCATATTCCAAACATTTTAAACACTTTTTTTATCTTCACTTAATAAAAGTACAGACAATGAATCTCAAGCTTATCAGAATTCTCAGCACTAGTGTCATATTTAAACACTAAAGATTTACTTTTATCTAAATTAACGAAATGATGGCAGTTCAAATTTTAAAGACATTACAGAGAAATGTAATTAATTAGATAAGCTTCTAAAGAAATTATTCATGTCCCTTGTGACTGCCCCCAAAATGTTTGTCTTTCATCAGAAATACAAACATTAAATTTAAAGATATTATAATTAGAAATTTGATGAGAATTCATTTAAAAAATTAATTTACTAAACACAAGAGAGACTCAGCTGGTTTGGAAATCTCCAAACAAGGGGATATCCACTGCCTTTTAGGGTTCCTGTGACTGTGGTGAAATTTGTTGTTGAGAAAGAGAGAGAGAGATGGGAGAGGGAAATGTATCTCCAGCTTGTACTGCCCACCACCCTGTATACACTGCATTATTTTGCCATTCCAGACTTCCCAGGGTGTAGGAGTGATGGGGGTAGGATGGTTGGGACAGAAGGAAACGAGAGATCTCTGCAGCCAGGTTGTGGAACTTGGGGTTTATTGCACAGGGCCTGGGTGCAGGGCCCTGCTGGGAGCTGCCAGCCACAGCTCAGAGCAGGACTGAGAGAAGAGAGGGGGAGAGAGGATGAGAGGGTGAGAGGGTAAGGGAGTAAAAAAGGTAAGAGAGTAAAAGGGCAAGAGAATAAAAGGGGTAAGAGAGTAAAGTTCCCGTTACAATACAATAAATCTTCTGTGCTGAATATTCTAATTCTCACTAACCAATCTAGTACAATACACAAATCCTACAGCATTTCCATACAGCCTATAAGAATCATTACATTACCACACTGTGTTACATTTTAAGCCCTAAAAACTCCTCTTTGGGCCCCTTCTGCCAAGCTGTAGGGTCTGCTCTGACCCTTGGGCCTGTCTGCCAGCAGAAGGAATTGTTCCATCAAAAGGGGATTACCTTCAGCCAGCCACACCATTGTTTTCCAGTTGTTCAGTAACTAAGGTATCTCAAAGCTTGCTTTCATTTCAATCTTGCTTACAGTTTCCATATTCTCAAAATCTTTTGCCAGTCAATCATATTTATAAGGCTTTCCTGTTTCATCTTCCCCAACACCAGGGAAATTCCACTTTGTGCTGAGTATTTTCCCCCACCCTGAGCACACCTATTCAGACACATTAGTGAGTCCTCTCTAAGCAAACCCAGGTTGAAAACACCATCAGGATGGAACAGTTCCATCTGTTCCTCTCCATACGTTTCATGTCTGCAGACTCTCGGTGCTGAAACATGAACAGAGGATGTCCAAGCTTAAACCCAGACCTGCTGGCAGTGCCCCAAATGCTTGAACTAGGAGAAGGAAGGGATTGGAGTGGATCCAGGCTGGTCACAACCTGCCCCATCTGCATGGTCACTGCCCTTCAGGCCCTTGGGTGTCTCCCTCGTTAGTATTCAACGTTCAGAACTTTTCCTCATTTGTATGAATGGACAGTCAGTTCTTTCTGAGCTAGGAACAAAACTGAGTTTAATTGCTGCGTGGGTTTTTGTTTAGTTTGGGTTTCTGCCCAATAAACCCCTCAGTCAGTAGATTTAAGGGAGACTGAATCTTCTTGCATGCACCAGGTGGACAGCTAGACTGACTGCTTAACTTCCAATCTGTTATTTTATGCAAAATCATAAAAAAAAAAAGGGTAAAGTTAGAGACTCTCTAACAAACTAACCAGATTTTTAAATCTTTATCACCTGTATTTATTGTGATGCACAGTTTGAAAAGATCTACGTTGAATTTTGCAATATAAAAGTAGCATTAGGGCTGTCACTTCAGAAACATCAGCTTTGTTTGAAAATTTAATGCTCTGAAGTGCAAGATTGAAAAATGTTGACAAAATTTCCACTAGACTAATTAAATAAAAGTCTTTTCAAGCTAGGGCTGCCCAGAAAGACTTGGTAATCTGAGGACATCACTCTGTGCCTAGATGAGCACAGAACACACTAGACAGATCCAAGGAAAGGAAGACTCAATGCAAAAATAACTACTGGAACTTAGTTTGGGTTGATAAATAAACTTCCAAAAATTATGGAAAATCCACCTGGGTTTAGAAATGCATATTGAAATGTTTCCAAGGGTTATAAGGACCTAAAAAGCTCTTCTGTTTTCTCCCCAGTTCACAAGACTCTACTGGAATATACATGCTTGAAAGACCCAACTTGCTGGTACTCCTCTGAGTAACCCACTGAAACCAGCTCAGGGTTTAAAAATGCTGTAGATTTTGATACCAAAATGATGAGGCAGATCAAATAACCAAAGTCAAACAAACAAAAATCCCCAAACAAACATTATCAAGCAACTTATTGTCTCCAAACCTGAACTTTTGGAGGCTAAAGCCTCATTTTTTACTGCTTGTTATTGGGATCAACACTTTTTGTCCTTCCTGGAAAAAATCCTACATAGCTGAGATGTGCCTGTATTGTAGGAAATTTGTATTACAAAGCACTGAGCATTGTCAACATTGTTACTGCACACAGCAAGAGTTTCAAGGAGTAACTAGAGCTTATAAATATTATTTTTGGTCTTGTACCACAACTAACAAAATAAAATACAGCTTTTCAACTCCCATAAACAAAGACTTCATAAATATTATGCTTAAAACACTTTCCCCTGTCTTTCCTTGACTGATAAAATGCTTTTTGAGATAAAGAGAATTATTGTGGCCCAAAATTAAGTTTATAATTTTTTTAACCCAAAGGAATCCAGTTTAGTTCAGTTTTATTTCAGGTAATTAAATAATCCAAAATCACTTCAACATTCTCTACAAAAAATCATTAGCTGTCTTGCATTTTACCTAAAATTTACCTGAATAGAAAGTAGATTCCTAGAAAATAACTCAATAATAATAATAATAATAATAATAATAATAGTAACAGCAGCAGCAGCATCACCACAAAGTTTGGAAATTGTTACTTCATGCTTCTCTGATTGAATGAAATTTCTACAAAAATAATATTTTAAATTAGAAGTAGAGGAAGATCTGGTTCTAACAAAGAAATCAAAACAAAATCTGAATCACTGACTTAATAAAAACAACAGTGCTTGGTTTACATCCCTTATGTTTCAAACTTATTAAGTTGTATTTTAAGAAATCCAATTCCCATGACTTTATCAAGTTTTATCTGATGACTTTATTAAGATAATCCACAGGACAAGTTTATTTCTCCTGTTAGAGTTTATGTTGTTGTTTTCTTTAGGCAATCCTTTGCTTCTAGAATGCCACAGCTTACAACAATCTTTCTGTCATATAAAACTGATAAATCCGACTTACAGAATCCTTAGATACACAGATGCTATTGTGAAAGTGAGGTTTTTTTTATGTTGAAGCTTAACTCCAGAAATCACGTAGTGCAGCAAATTCTGGGCTCGTTTGTCTGCAGCGTTGGGTAATGATCTGATTCAAGAGAGGCTGAGTGCCTGAAACCCACTCCAAAATTGTCAGGAAGACAGCAGTAATTGCCAGCATTTCTCTTAAAAATACCAGAACACAAGCTATTTCTGAGCTAGGACAAAATTCAAACAACAAACTAAAAACCCAGACAGAACTGCTCACCAGGAAGACTTTGATTCACCATTGAGTGATTGTCTTTTAGAGGATGAGAACTCATGGATTATTGAAATAGCAATATAAACATATCAGTACATATCACCAGGAAGGTTCCTGTACAAGGTGCTAAGACAAGAAACAAACACAACCTCCTAATTATTATTCAATTTGTATTTCTTTAGCACACGGAACTCGCCGGAGCAGCACAGATTGTGGCGAGTGTCTGTGTGTACATGTGTGTGGGAGGGGCGCGGAAAGGAAAGGATGTGGAACATATTTCTCAGGTTTGTTCCTTCAGTCATTCTTTGGGAGAAAAATAATGACAGAGTTGAAAAGTTTTGTCTCCTTTCTCCAACTCCCTGGGTGTATTTTCTTGTGGGCACAGAAGGATGAATGAGGCAAGAGCAAAGCTGTGTCACACTCTGTTTCTATCTCCTTACCCAGAGACTGTCACAAGTTTAACCAAGAAGAGGTTTTATATCATCCACCTCTTCAAAGCTGGGTTTGGAGTTAGGAGGTTCCCAAATCTCAGCAACTCCATCCATAAAGAGGTGACTCAGGAAGGCCACACTCACCTACCTATCTTTATTCAACATATGAGATGTATCACTTGGGACTAAACAACTGATTTTAATTTCAAGTTGCTGACAATACCAAAACAAGAAATAAAGATTAAAATTTCTTTGATAACGAGAAATAAAGATTAAAATTTCTTCGATGCATTCACACACCACGCCAGAAAATGCTAATTAAATACAACATATCCTCCAGGTCCTGTTTTCACTCACTTTCTTTTTCTGTGGAATTTTTTTTTTGGTACATAAGTGCACATAAGACATTAAAATTATTTCATATAACCTAAAAGCAATCAGGTGATTCAGTTACCTAAATTATGCAGAAAATGGAGACATCCCTGCAAAAAGACCAATTTTTTTTTATAACTGATATTCCACCTAGCCCTGCACTCAGGTCTTTGCTTGCCACTGTAAGTAGCAATACTGAATTATTTACTACATTTGAAACAATTTAGAATTCCAAATAAAAATATATTTTAAATTAAACCAGGGATTTCAACCGGGTACTTTGTTAACTTCAAAGGATCAACACTGATTTATAAAACTTGATAATAAATTTTAGAAAGGGAGCCTATTCCTTTTTTACAGGTACAATGCATACTGATAGAATCAGTTAGCCCTCATTTTGCTTATCTGAGGTCAGGCTATAATTTGACATTCCAATGCAACCTCTCTGCTGTTTTTCATGCCATGAAGAAATGCAGTTATTCAGCAGCTTCACAAATAGTTACTCTGTAATTACCTCTGATACTCTGTGAATTGTAAGATCCATTTGCAAAACCAGGAAAGGTTTGTAATTTTCTGCAGAAGTATCTTATTTCACTTGGTGTATTTGCATGATATTGCCTTGTCTCAGTGCATAGACAGATCAAAAGGGCTTGGAAGGGAGAGACTAGATCAGAAAAGCAAAACATTCCCTCAAATGTAGTTCACAAATGTGAAAAGGGCCTCTTCTACCACAACCCTGGCTATAAGGGAAAAATCAAAAGATTCTGTTCTATTTAGATTTAGCTGAGCATGATAAGAGAGAAGTTGTTATCCTCTGCTGCAATGAGAATGAGAACATGGGCCACACTGAGCAAGCTCTAAGTTTGTCCTGGAGGGAGCAGAGGATGCTGAAAGAAATTCACATCCACCTTGGGACTGGAGAGGATTGGGAAGCAACGACAACTCCCGCCCTATTGCAAAGCAGGTGTCCCCCGACGTGCAGGAGAAATGATGCATCTGACTCCATTGATATCAGAAGGCTAATAAATTACTTTATACTATATTATTCTATACTATAATACACTACATCTAAACTGAAACTGCACAAGCACTCAACTCAACCAAATCTTGTGACTGTCAGCCAACAGTCCTGACATACATACCTGGATTCAATTGGTCAGTGAATCAAAACACTCACACCAGAATCCAATTATCAATTCCCTTCAGGTAAACAACCTTCCACAATGCACTCCACTTGTGCACAAACACAGGAGCAGCAATTGAGATAAGAATTGTTTTTTCCTTCTCTGAGGTTCCTCACTGTGATTCCCAGAAAATATCCTTGGGAAGTTGTGCCTTGCTTTTCTCTGTGAAGAGAAATGCAGCCACACCACCCCTCGTGCCATCCTTCCAAAAACTCAGCACCACCAAAACTCAAGGCTTTCTGGTTATTCCAAATGACTCTGAATGGTGGTTTGTCTTTAATCTCAATGTGAACATTTTGAAAACTCCACCTTGGTGTCACTACTTTCTATTCAGCAGCATTGAGCTACAAAGAGCAAATGCTAGAAGAGACAGGAGATGCTCTACGTACTGGATAACGGGAATGCTCATTACATGGAACACTCCTATTGCATCAGAGAGGGATTTGGAGGCTGCCATGGCATTCTCCTGGAGATGCTGCAGCCCATGGCTTGGACAGATGCACCTTCTCTGGATAAGAAACTGGCTGATGGCCAGACCCAGCAATGGGGAATGGTGCCACATCCAGCTGGTGCCAGGCACCAGGGGTGTCCCCCAGGGCTCAGTGTTGGGCCCAGTCCTGTTCAGGGTCTTTATGGATGATGGGGATGAGGGAATTGGGGGCACCCTCAGGCAGTTTGCAGCTAACATCAGGTTGGGTGAGAGTGTGGATCTGCTGGAGGGCAGGAAGGCTCTGCAGAGGGATCTGGCCAGGCTGGATCCATGGGCTGAGGGACAGCAGGACCAAGTGCCAGCTCCTGCCCTGGGGTCACCCCAAACCCATGGAGCTGGGCTGGCAAAGAGGGGCTGGAAAGTTGCTGGTGGCAAAGGCCCTGGGGGTGCTGGGACAGGGCTGGGCACAAAGGCAGCAGTGCCAGAGGCCAGTGGCACCTGGGCAGTGCCAGCCCTGGGGTGGCAGCAGGCCCAGGGCAGGGCCCGGCCCCTGGGCTGGCCCTGCTGAGGGACCCCGAGGGCTGCGGCCGCTGCTGGGCCTGTCATGGCCACCAGAGCCCTGCAGGGGCTGCAGCGTGTCCAGGGCAGGGAACGGAGCTGGGCAAGGGGCTGGAGCCCCAGCAGGGCCTGAGGGAGCTGGGCAGGGGCTGAGCCTGGAGCAAAGGAGGCTCAGGGGGCCCTTGTGGCTCTGCACAACTCCCTGCCAGGAGGGGACAGCCGGGGGGCCGGGCTGTGCTCCCAGGAACAGGGACAGGAGCAGAGGGAACGGCCTCAGGCTGGGCTCAGGGTGGGCACCAGCAGGAATTTGCCCATGGAAAGGCTGCTCAGGCCTTGGCAGGGGCTGCCCAGGGAGCTTTGCAGTGCCCATCCCTGCAGGTGTCCCGGGAAGGGCTGGAGGTGGCACTCAGGGCTCTGGGCTGGGGACAAGGTGGGCATCGGGCACAGCTGGGACTCCATGGTCTGGCAGGGATTTTCCAACCCCAGTGATCCTGGCATTCTGTGAATGCATGGAATATACAGGAGGAGAGAAAAGTGGGCCATGAAAACAACGGGAACAAATGGATGGGATGAGACTTGGAAAGAGTTGGAATGAGTATCCTAATTAGAAATTGTAACATCTTTGCAATATTTGAGTAAGAATTATGGGTCCTTGTCTCTTGGCAGACGCTCTGGATGCAAACAGCATGTTCTCAGAGGCTGCTCTGCATATCTAATTCTGACCACAGTGAGGTTTATATTCAGTGACACATAATAAAGATATATGTGACACATCAATATGAGTAAACAAATACATAATTCAAAATAAAGTATTAGTAGAGCTGCTTGAGAGGGCTGTATTGGAAGCTGCTGAAGTCATATCAGGTTTATGACAATGAAGCAATTCCAGATTGTTCACTGATCCTAAGTAAATCCTTAAGGGAAAACAATAAAAAAGCCAACACTGCTGATATCCTTCCACCCACACATCTATCCAGAGACCAAACTGAAACAACTTCTGGGAGAAAACAACCTGTATTTGTGATAAAGCACTGTCTAATTGAGCCTTATTTATCTCTAACGAGGACACAAGTCAGGAGGAACTTTGCAGTTATGTCACACTCAGTAAATTAGCTGTGCTATGTACTGAAGTGGGGAATCATTACAAGTGCAAAATTAAAAATACAGCTAAAGTTTTAGCACTTACTAGCAGTGCACTTATTAACAACTTCAAGAAATGGCAACCTAGAAATATTTGAAGTTTTACAGTTAGATTTTTGTGCAAAAGGCAAACGCAAATCAAACAAACAAACAAACATGAAGCAAATGGGGAAATGATACCTAATGTCAAGACTGAGCACTAGAAAAACAACATTTGTGGTCCAAGAAGGAAGAATGCTCTGCAGACCCTGCATTTCAGCAAAAGAGGCTACTAAAAGATTTTGAGTGAAGGTTTTCCATTTCCTTGTGGCATGTACCACTAGGAAGGAAAACAGTTAGGAAAACAAAGAAGCTCAGAATCGTCTTTCTGATACTTTCATTATACACTCTAGAATAATAACAGTGTGATGAAATGCCACTGCATCTGTACTTTTGTGGATCAAAGCACCACAAGCCTAATTAGGATTCCAGATTTTCAGAGGCACTGTAATGCCTTAAATTGCTGTGAGGTAGTAGCAGGTTTTAATTTCTAAATATAACAATGAGAAAAAAAAAATTCTAGAAAATAATATGGTGTCCTTGAATGACAGAAAAGAATTTGACTTAAAAATAAGGCAGCAGACAAGCAGGAAAAGAAATTGACTGAAAAAAATTTAAGACACAACAAATGTACCAGGACATGATTTGCTGCTGTGTTTCTCAATTCTAGCTTAGCCAAGGGAGTTGTGCTGCCATAAAACAGTCAGGAATCTGTCCCACACTTTAGAGCAATTATATTATTAATACGCTAATACCTCATGCATATTAAAATCTTATAAAAATATTGACTTAGATATGCAAGGTCTTATTGTCAATTATAATTAGCTATGACATTTTCTAATGACTAGCAGCAATAATAATAACAATAAGCAGACTGATTGAGGATGAGTTGTCTGGAATATTTGGGGCTTTTTATTTGAAATGATTTAATGATTGAAGTAAAATAATTTATAGCTCAAATGAAATCCTTCCCTTACTCATAGACAAAACATCAAAATGCTTTAATAAAGATTTTTATTAAAGCAGAATTTATTATAGAAGCACTTAAATGTCATTACTTTTAGGGCTCATATTGCTTTCTGAGACTGATTTTCTTAACAGTACCATTTAATTAATCTGATGTTTCCTTCACAGATAAAATATTGCTGGATATCCTGGATATGAATCAGGTTCTAGGAGTTCAGCATCAAACCTTCTTACTTGCATACCTTCAGCAATAACCAAAAAAGATCTCTTTAGCAAATCACCTTTAAAAATGCCATCTCCTTTTTTTTTAAGAGAGAAAATAGTTCCATTCTTCCCTGCCCTGCACCTTTGCCAGAAGCTCAGAGCATGCTGCTCAGAGTTTATTCCAGACAGAAATGTGCTTTAAGAAGATTGACTGAAATTATTCTGAGTTACAAACCCCTACTCTGACCTGCCCTCATGCAGAAAAACCAGTGGAGATTTCAGATAATCCCAATCTGCTCAGCACTGATGAACTCAGGTTCTCAAATGAGGTGAATTCCACACAGTATTTCTAAGATTAATCTTATTTCCTTTAGAACTCCTAATTCAAATGTTCAAAGTGAGGATGGCCAGTTAGTAGCTGATCAGGGTAAAGATGCACTTTAGTAACATAACATATAGCTATATATCAGCTATATATCTATATATCAGCTATATATCTGTATGCTCAGCCTCTAAAGTACCTAATAAATATTCTGTGCACTAATTAGTTATGTACATTTCCACTTGCATTCCTTACTTGAATCCCTCTCTGCTTTATGCCCCAGGAAACCTTATTTCCTTCTAAAACACCACCCAATGCCCCAACCTTTTGTGCTTTAAACTTTGAACAGTGTTCCAACTCCTGTACAATTTTACAAAATCATATTTGCCAATCTAGAACTCAGTTGTCCAACCTGGATTTATAATGCCCAGAAAACAGGAGTATAATTTAGACTGTTACTGCAAATCTCTCTCCTTTTCCTTGTCATAATGATGTTCACTATTTAGTTTGACCTTTTTTGGGTGTTTTTTTTTTTTAACTGAATTACTCAGATGCTTTGTTCACAGCTGCTTTCCATGCCTCCCTCTGGAATCAGAGGTCTCCAGCTTCTACTCAGCACCCAATACCTGAATTTTAGTGCTTGCTCCTGAACTACTGAGGCCACTTCACACAGAGATTTTTTCACAAGCACACTCCTTTCCCATTTGTATTTCCTCATAATATAGCCCCTACCATACTATTATCCACGTGGATTACTTCTCCTGCTATTCTTGAGCTGTGTTAAACACTAATGGGAAAATCTGTGCTGTGTTTGAGCACACTTTCACAGCTGAGAGCTGCCTTGACAAGATGCACCAGCCCTCCCCTGCCCAATGGCAAACCTTCTGTGACCCCCTAGGATCTGAGGAGCTCTGTGCGACCTTCTAGTTATGTGCAAAAGGATAAAAAACACCTTAGCAAATTCTGTGTTTCAGCGTAAAAATGATGGATTATATAGTTTGATTTCCACTGAACCAGAGGAAAAAGGGTCAAGCAGAAAAGGTTAATATTCCTGAGCTTCTCTTGTTTAAACCTCCATAAACGCTTATTTCCTTCTCTTTCTCAAACTTACTGAAATTTACTCAGCCCTAAGTTAGAGATAATTATATGATGTACCAAAGCAACTCTCTAAAATGTTAGAATTATTGCTAATAATGCCTATAGTTATTTTTACCATAAAAGGCTAAATAAAATTAAATAAATGAAAGCATAATGAAAGCAAAGGTGTTCATGGCATTAAAAAGTACATTGTAGCTGAAGGCTTGTTCTGAAGAAATATGTCTCTCTTCCTTTTTAATTAGTGTCCTTGCATTTTTTAAAGGAATACACACTATAGATAACTTTAGCAGTGCCTGTGCTGGGTGATGATTCAATTACTCTATTTATGTTCTTAGTAAACCATATAGAGCCTTTCTGGCTTTATGCCCTTTCCCATTAGGTGACAAAATTGCCTCATACTTCTTCATTTCCAAAGAATGCTGTTGGTGTGGGTAATTACCTGTGTCAGAGCCCACAGCTTTGTCCTTGAGATGCCTCTGCTCTGGGCCTGGAAAGTATTTATTGTGGTCAAATCACCATTTACATTTCAAGATCTTGTCTAGATTTTCACCTCTTGCCTTGAATAATTATTGAGGAGAATTTCTACTTGTTGTGGCAGTTCTGGTGCTTTGCCCAGCCCTTGGGCAGGGGGCTGAGGCTGCCATGGGAGTGATGCTTGCTTGGCACATGGGGCTGAGGCTGCAATGAACCCTTTGATCAAGCAGTCAATCCCACTGAAAATAACATCTCTGTGACTGCAGTGCCTGCAGAATAAGGACAGCAGAAATTCCATTTAAACCCTTCATTCAGTGATTTAAACCTTGGCTGAAAGCACAGCTCCAGGCTACAAGAATTATCCTGTCCCACTGGCTTTGGCATTCCCTAGAGGACTGCTCTGTTGTGTGTCTGGGGATGTGATGTGCAGAGTGTGAGGATCACAAGATCCCACAGTGGTTTGGGTTGGAAGAACCTAAAAAAAAAAATCTTCTCCCACCCCCAGCCATGGCAGGGACACCTCCCACTGTCCCAGGTGCTCCAGCCCCAATGTCCAGCCTGGCCTTGGGCACTGCCAGGGATCCAGGGGCAGCCCCAGCTGGCCTGGGCACCCTGTGCCAGGGAACAATTCCTTCCTAATATCCAGCCTAAGAGGGAGAAGAATCCAGTGCTGCAAATAATCATAACAAAGCTCAGAGGAAAATATAAACCTTGAGTAGTCCACTCAGTGCTACATGGAGTGAAAGGCAGCTTGGGGACTTTAAAGGGATCATCATTTAGCTGCCTTTAGAGATAATGAGCCAGGCTTTCTGTTATTTATTGATGTGTTTGTCACAAATCTGAGCTGGCCAAGTGGAATATATTTAGAAGGCTTTACTTGTTGAAATCTATGGTATTATTCAAGGGAGCTAAACTATGTAATACACATATTCTGGGGGAAAAGATTACCTCACTTTTTAAAAGAGAATTTCAGATAAGCATTGCTAATAATGAAGGCATTGCAGTATATTTTGTTTCCAAAGAATTCACTAGAATACTCTATCTCAAGCAGATCTCAGCTTCAGTTTTGGAGGGATGAATATGCAAATATCAGGATATTCATATTTAAATCAGAGGAATGTTGTGCAGTCAAATTCTATTGCTAATAAATTTCTTTCTAGGCTAAGTTAAACCAGCTTCTCTTACATAAGTCTTTGCTTTGGTTTCAAACTACACCAGTTCTGCATTTCTTACTGCTGTTGTTTTATCAATTAACCAGCAATGAAGGGCATTACCCTGATATTAATGTCACACATTGTGAGGGTGCTAGGAAGTATCTGCAAAGTGGCTGTTCCAGCCATTCGAAAATGGAAATGGAAATCCATGGAGCTGGAGGCAGGAAGAGGACAGAGTTTAATTATTACATGCCTTATCCACATCTGGCAATCTGATCTCTTGAATGATCAGTGATTCTGAGCTCCATTCAGAATGTGTAAGAAAAAATGGTCTAATAAATAAGTCATGGCTATTTGATTTTTTTTTCCTCTGACTAGCATTGACAACACGTAACGTGGTAAGTGCTGCAAAAACCTGTGCAAGAAACTGGGAGAATACTGAGGAGGTTAAGCCCAGCCTGAACCTTGCTCTGCTTCACTGCCCAGCAAAATTGGCAGCCAGTTAATGCCAGCAACACAAGCATGTCAATGGGAGCAGGAGTTATAGCTATAATTGTAATCTACGCAGAAAAAAAATGTTTTTGGGGTTCAGGAGAATGGGATCGCATCTGACTGTTAGGATCCTGACTTCACCAGATTTTACTGAATGGTAGAAAATTCATTTCAAGCAAGTAGCAAAGAACCAAAGATGTGATGAGCCTTTGTACACACAAAAAAGATGCACCAAAAGAGATGTCTGTAATTTAATCATTCATTCTTACTGCACTGCAATTCAGGCTGTCAAAAAACCCTTGCAGATGCCCCCAGATTCCTTTCCTGTTCAGGATACAGCTCCAGAGAGCTCAAGCACATGAGCAGCACTATCAACCCTGACTTACAGAGCAAGTCTACATTCACCCCTCTCTCAAGGATTTAAATTTAAAATAAACCTCCCAACCTTGGCTATGACTTTAAGTCCATGTAAGTCTCAGCTACACCACAAACTAATGAGAAATCTCATTAGGTCAGTGTTTAAAGTCCAGAGCCAGTGACAATGTTCACCCTTTATATCCACAGAGCACAAAGATTCATTCTCAGGAAATCATTTTACAGTGGACCTGCTTCCTCCAGCCTGTCATCACCTTGATATTCCTGCTCCTTTCCATTCAGCAGGGTAAACTTGGTGAATGGCAACGTAGAAAGGAAAGTTAAGAATCAATTCACAGGTTCAATAGCTTTGAGTCTTGCCCTTGCCATGAGTGTATTTCTTCTGCACACCCTAAGCCTGCACTTCAGAGGCATCTTTCAAAGATGTCAAGGCTCTTTCTAATATTATCTTCTCTTGAAAATCCATATGGCAGAATTCAGCACAGAGGAGAGGAGCGAGGAGAAAAGTTAAGCAACAAAGAAGCAAAAATTAATTTGATCCCATAAGAGATGTAAGAAATCACACAATAGGAAAAATGTGCAAAAGATATTTAGGAGTAGACAAATTTAGGGGTAGCAGTTAAGAGGATGAAAGGTGCAGAAGGACATTAAAGGAAAATGTGTAATTAAATCTGAAATATTGAAACCAGCACCTAAATATCACCTGTATCACCTAAACATCACCTGTACTGTGATAATCTCATTCAGTTCATTCTTTTCCACAGATGGTTCTTTGAAGGGTTAATCTCTAGTAACCACAAAAAGATTTAAAAAATTCACTCTTGTGGGCATGCAGCTATTAAGGGGAACCTCCCAGTGTGACCATTCATGGGACTCTCTGTCAAGGATATCCCCACCATCCTAAATTGTCACTGCTGGGACCCTCCTGACTTCTCCACACCCCAGTCACAGCCAGAGCAGGTTTCCTCACTGGTTCCAGCCCATGTTTCCCCCAGCAGAGTCTCAGATCTCTCATTCCATAAAGCCATTTATTCACAGTAACACAGCCGCAGCCTGAGTCTGTGCCTCTGAGGAGGGCCCCCACAACGACTTCTATCCCTGGGCTTTTATCCCTTCACAGCCTGAGCACAGGGAAGTTTTGGCTCTTCTTCCTGAGCCGTGGGCTCCTGCCCTGACTCTGTGTGTCCCTCACCCAGCTGTGCCACAGGTCCTCAGATCCCTCAGCATGCAAAGGGTCACAGGTGACATCCTCCTGTCCCTCTGAGCTCCCATCCAGAGCTCAACCTGCAGCTTGCAAACCAAGCTACCTGCACCAGGTGTGTCCCTCAACACAAGAGGAAGGCACTGTGGTTATTGGAATTTTAGCAGGAGGCAAACCCTGTGCACTGGCCACGCATTTTGGGAACCAGAACGTAAAGGAAATACAAAATTCTGGGTGAAGGTCTGAGGGACAGTCACTCAAGGCAGCTGTTCTTCAGTCTGGCTGGCCATTTTAACTCCCTGAAACAAATGCTGCAGAAAACTAGAAACTCCTTCTAAAGAATCTGTCAGCAGTGGGAAAGTGAAGGAGGGAACAGCACCACCCAAAATGTCGCACTTTGCACAAGTCTCAGAATACAATGGCAATGCTATTTGTCACCAATAGCATGAATTTTGTCTGAACAAGTACTGGCCAGACACTTGCCTATGAATGACAACAGAAAATGTCTTTCTTCTAAATAAAAGCCCAACCAAATGAAAAACCCCACAAAACAACCCCAAACTGGTCCTTTTCCTGTCAAGCACATGTAGAGAAATCACATTCCCCACTGGCTCACACTTTCCTCATCCTTGTTTTGCGAGACATAAAAGAGTTAAATTCGTATTTTGGAGCATTAAGATTTAAAGTGTTTAAAATTATCCACACACATTTTAAATCTGAGCACTTTTTAAAAGATCAGCCAGTCTGAGCCTGAGGATCTTCACCCCCATTTCCTGTGAAAATGCAGAAGCAGTAATGCTCCTTTCAGCCACACCAACCCTGCCTTGGAAAACTCCTGCCTGAGACAGTGGCTAAGGGATGATACAAATAAATAACTTTGTCATAATGACAAGCAGAAAACTGCCAAAAATTAAATCAGCTTAGAGCACAAATTTAATGCAGGTACGTTACCATCACAAAGCTGATATAGTGAATTATTGTTTGTCAAAATTTGGTGTTTATCTGTGAAAGTGTGGCTAAATTAGGGCATAGTCATACAATCTAGGATCTACCATGCTGGGAATAAAGAAACAAAAATCCAGCATGATGGCTTATGAGTAGCAAGCAAATTTAATGGCAATTAAATGGCCTGGTCATTGCACTGCAGATGGAGAGGAGAGTCTTGCACAAGCCCTGGGAAGCAGCCAGCCCAGGAAGAGGAAATGTTCCTGCATGAACAATTCCCACATATTCATTTTCCTGTGAGAGATCAGCAGTCCATTAATAGGGCTGTCAGTGAAGGCATTGTAATGACACACTTTGTATTTGCATTTGCTGTTTGTGTCTGCCTCCAACAGATTTCTGCTATTTTACAACAGAGATTTTGTCTATTATTGTCTTGGAAAAAAAAAATCTAAAAATGCCCATTTCCCCCTGTTTGACAGTTCTATAAGCAAATTTAATTTCTGCTTGAGGAGCTTAAAAATAATTTCACTTAAATAAGCAAAGACAGTAGTCTATGAAATTAAGCCCTTGTTTTATGTAAATGTCAAATAATTATATTAGGAATGCAAAAATAAGTCATCAGCAGGAACACAAATGCTTAGAACAAGATTGGCATTATTATTTTCATAGCCAGTCTGATAAGAGGCAATTTTACAATAGCAGTAGATGCTGAGGCTCCCATGAAGTCTAATGACAAGGCTGATTTCTTACAAAATTCTTGAGTACAATTATGTTTCACAAAACTGAAAATGCAACAGGCAGACTTCCTGCTTGTGTGCCTTAGTAAAGTGCACTTCTGGCAGCTTTGCCCTTGCACTGACATGTAAAGGAGATATAAAAATGAACTGGAGGAGTGTCTTGCAAAGTTATTCCTTTTATCTTGTTCCTTTTTAAATTTTTGGAGGAAACAAATTGTAAAATGAATTCACTTTACATCTTATTATTCCCATGTCTGAGAGTGTTGGATCACAAACTAATAATTCTGCTTTCCATGCTGTTGGTAAATCTCATGATCTGAGAAAATTAGTATGAACATTTTATATATTTTTACTTTAAAAATATTAAAATTATTAACTGGTTAGACATTAAGTAGAAAAAGTATGCCAGATTAAGCCACACCTTCCTTTCTCTTCTCATGTGCTTCCCTGTGGCTTGGCTTCCCTACAAGCAGAAAGCATTTCTGCTAATTTATTCTAAGTATTGTTTGAATACTTTGATTAAATTAAATACTTTGATTAAACAAAGTATTGTTTGATGGCACAAGTGACAGGGCACTGTTGGCACTGCTGGCAATGAAACCCTCAAATTCCTGAGGTGGGTCAGAGCAACACAGGGTACAAGGATTGGAAGTTGGCAGCTCAGTTCACACCCACACCCACCTTTCCCATGTGTCAAGGATTCCTAATAGGTTTGGTTTTGAAATCCCAATGATGTGATATTGGGACACAGGACAGATGATGGACTTTGGACCTGGTTGGCATAAGAGATTTGATAGCAGGATGCCTTGGCAAGAGCAAAGAGAACTTTGAGGATTAAAAGAAGATTCAATCAGACTGGTTTACCAGAAAAAGAAAATTTCATTAAATTCTGCAAGCAAGAGATGTTGCAATATGCATAAGTTTGTGTATGTGATTTTAACCTAATCATTGTAGTAAACATTACTAGTCTCCCTAAAACAGTATATAAGCATTGGTAGTCCACAATAAATTTGGGTTCTGATCACCAAATCAGTCTTCCCCATCTCTTTTCATTGCTGACAAGTACCACAGGAAAGGTATTAGACAACAAAAATGGGCCAAATAAGCATATTTTATCCCCCAATGTATTATGTTCATGGCTATAGTACCATGAAACTGAGCTTCAAATGCTCTGTACCGTTATGCTGTATCCTTCAAAGCAGAGATTTGGGGAAGAGCAAACCTGGCATCAGGCAGTTCTCTCTGTGCAGGAGTGAGCAGCCCTGGTCACCAGGCTCTGCAGACAGATATTCCTACAGAGCTGGCTCCAGTGTGTGCTCACTGGGCTCTGCTGCACCCTGAGTACAGAACAGAGAGGGTTCCAGGGTCTGTGTTCCAGTTCAGGACACAGCACAGGGTGCCAGCCCCAGCTTCACTTTGCCTCAATACTCTTGTGTCACATGCATTGTCTAAAATACAGTGCTAATATGAGCAATAAATCACACTGTCGTGTGTGATCCTGTCAGCAGCTCCAAATTAATTAAGAATTCTCCTTGATTAAAATCCCTGACCCGTTTCGCCAGGCAGGGCAGCTCTCCTGACTCAGGTGTGCAGAGCAGCCACCAGGGCTCTGTGGACCTGAACAATGCTGGTTCTTGTTGAGAGCTGGGTGTGAGTAAACTCATCCATATGTATCCAACAGCACTCCTTTCATGCAACATTACCCCTGTGCTTAATCATTTATGGCTCTGAAACATAATAGCACTCAGAATTAAGAACGTCTGGGATGAGCCTTCAATTTACTTCTACACTAGCAAAGCTTTAATTTTTTTCTGTCTTAATAGAGTTAATTATAAGACTTAGGTCTGGGCTTTTTAAACCATTTTTTAACATTTACCCTGCATACCTTGTACATATGAACTCATCTATCACTTCAGAATATCTATTGCCATTTCCACTGAAAAAAAAATGCTGTTGTGAAAACTAAAAGAAATGGAGCTTACACAAAAATTAAGCTTTCTTTCAAAATTCTCTAACTCGAATACCCAATACATTTTCTTTTACTGAATTATGTAAAGTTTGCACTGTTAAAATCAATTATAAACCCAACAGAACAGTCAGAGTACACAAACACTTACTGGTTTCAGTGGCTACAATAGTGATGTTGTGCCATGTGCTGGTTTCTCTGTCCAGGGGTGTTGCCAGGGTTATTTTCCCATCCTCTGCATTGATGTTGAACTGTCTCTCAAGGTCAGTGTGGCGATCAATGGAAAACCTGCAAAACAGACATCCCTGTAATCTACTTAATGAAGTTGCTGTAATCCATACAGTCACACAGACAATTTAGGGAGCCCTCTGAGAGCTGCAGTTTTATAGCCAAATGGATTGAGAAGCTCAATAGCATAATAATTTAGAAGACAAAAATGACAAACTGATGCTAAAAAAACTTAATAATTATTGCCCAAGGAGTAATTAGCTGTATACCCAGTGTGAAGGTCGTAAAGTGCCCTCAGGTTCACTGGGTAGCATCTCTGAAAAACGGTGCTGATCAAGAGTTAATTACACAATCCATCACATTTATTGGACAGCTTCTATGGTATTTCACAGTAACTGATGATAATTTCTACAGTAATGTATTAAGCCACAAAAGTGGTGGGCTTTGTAGTTATTTTAAAAAAGGGCTGAATAATATTATTTTACCAATAAATCTCAGATTAACGAAGCATGAACGATTCACCAAGCACATTATTTGCTTATGGTTCAAGCAGCTGCATGGGCAGAGCACAGTGAATCACCATTTTTCCCTGTAAAACACTGCAAATGCTGGAGGCTTGATTCTTCTCTGGGCTGACATCACTGATGTTTAACCAAACAAGCTCCATCTGACAGGCAGTCAGAGTTTGCAAATGTGAATGTCCAGGTGAATTCTGCAGCCCAAGCAGGGAGCCAGAGCTGCAGTGGATTGCTCCAACGGTGCATTAAGCAGGATGATGATTTAAAGCTCAGGTCCAGATCTCCAGAAAGCTTTTATGTTTGTCCATTTGCACAGAGTTATTTTATTAATGAATTCCTCGTGAAAAGAAGCTAAATGACAAAATTGAGCCTTCAGTTTCCTGACAGGGAAGGTAGGGAAAGAGGGAGTTGAGTGATAAACTATTGATATGGTTTAACAGCAATTGACTTCAAGGGGTTTTACTGAATCCTGATTGTGGATTTATACAAAAGCCTTTTAAGCCTTTGTGGCTGTGTATTACAGAAGCTACCAGCATGCGCTGGCAGTTTTTACATCTGTTCTGCATTACAGACAGTACATTACATTACTCACAATAGTTAGGAGAGTTAGGATAAGGTATCACACTCAATTACTTTATGGAGTGGCCAGAAAAGTGACTCCAGACTGTCACTTTCTCATCACTTTTCTACCTTTTGCAAGCACATTGTTAAAATTCCCCAATAAAAGTAAAAGAATGTATTTTACTGCAGTGAGAATGGCATAGTTATCTGCAAATCAGCTATTCCATTCTGGTTCGTGCTTTAGCAGAAGCAATTTCCAAAAAATATTCTGATTTGGAGTCCCTTTATACACTACAATAAATATATTCCAATGAACTCAAACTCATTCCAGCCTAACACAATCGATTTTAATAGATACAGCATTAGCATCTGATTTCAAAGCTCAGGATTATTGTGTTCATCCTTTTTTTATTTATTTCAGTATCTGATATTTTCATATTTAGAATGAAAGTTGCATTGCAATTAGATTATTTGTGCAATGCATTCTGGAAGATACAGTTCACTTTCAAAAAGAGCTCGAAATGATGAAAACTTATCAAAATCTCAGTTTAAGTGTTTAAATACTACATTGTTAGAGTTCAAGGCTAACCTGATCACACTGGTAAAGGTACTTCACAAGTAATGGATTTAAGAAGGAAAACCCCAGTTTAACTACAAAATGGGATTTGTTAGATATTTTTTTTAAACTCTCAGAAGAACTAGTTCTACTCATTGAAAAATTACTAGTTAGGTAAGAAGAGTACCAGAAAAATATGAAGTCAAAAATATGAACTCAAATTCCAAATATCTTTGCCTCAAGCTGGACACATGCATGTGTATTTGGACATTGAAGTAAACTGATTTTATTGTGAGCTCCACATACTTAGTTCTCAATGGTTCAATGGGAACTGCACTAAACTCAGCATTTCTGAAAAGCAGCTCACTTGTGTGGAAGAATAACGCTGCAGGTATTTAACTTCAGGCAATCATTTTTGAAAATGGATCTTAACTGTATTTTGATGTCTACCTAGTTCCAATTAAATCATTAGAAGTAAAATTCTAGTACTAGTGAAGTTAGTAAAAAATACCTTACAGCCTTTCACAGGTTTAAGATTTCACTCAAGAAAATACAAGAAAAGAGAGCAATCAGCTCTTTGTAAGAAGTCATCACTTAAAACTGTCTTTTCATTTTTGAGTTTTATGTAATGATGCTGAAAGGACTCTACTGATACCAAACATATAAGAATTTTTCCCAGTCCACAAACAAAATAAAATGTGAAATGCTCATATGGTATTCAGTGTTTAGCTGACCTGGGCTTGACATAAATTCCACTGAGGAAAGAGAGTTTTTCTCTAAGGATCAATCCTTCCTTAAACTTCCACTCACGGCCTTCCTGCCATGCAGGTTTTGAAGTTATAAAAGAGGGAGTGAAACAGTTTTGAGTTTATAAAATCACATTTCATCTCATCCCAGCAGTATTTACTCACAACACAAGCCCAGCAATTCAAGAGGAAACATTTTTAACATAAGTTGAGTGTCTTTGCAAGACAACAACCTCTCCTGATTTTAATGTGATAAATATTTGTTACAAAACCAAAAAATAAAATCTGCAGGGTCATAAACCTGGGAAAACTAACAATACATTTGCAGTTTTCTTTTCATTATAATGATGTTGTAAGTCTTTTTAATGGGAATGCATTGTCAGATCCATAAAACATACATAAAACATATATTTCTCTAAAAATGAGAAAATAATATCTTGGGAAATAATATCTTTTGAAGTTGCTATAAAGCCAGCAGAGGTTATTGGGAAGTTTGGGTTAGTTTATGAGTCTGCTATGGCAGTTATAGGAACAACCCCACAGTGGTTTGACAGAAGCCTGGAAAGGATTCTCAGTCCTGCTCTTGCACTGTTGCTGTTATGACTTTATTTGATCTACTCATTATTTGCACTAATGTAAATAGGAGCAGAAACTCTTTTTTTGTTGCTCCTTCTGAGATTTGAACCCCAGCACTGACACCCCAGGAGTGGTAAATCTCCATTTCTATGAATGCCAGGCAGATTGGACAGGGTACTTAGTGACAGATAAACAACTGCACCATTGGGGAGCCACAAAATATTGAGTTTGGTTTTTTTAAGGCCTGCTGTGAATTAAGAAAATGATCAACTGCTGCCAAAGATGAAATCTCTGCTGAAAGGAATGGGGAAAACCAGCTCCAGTGAATCTTATCTCTGCACAGAGAAAGCACTGAAGGGCAGTGATTTATAGGAGGGCACTGGCTGCATAGGAAGGAACATTATTGCTCATGCTTTTTGCTGTGTGCCTGGATCATGCTTTAGCCAAGATAACTCACTGCACATGAACAGAGCATCCTTATAAAGTAACTCCAGGGGCATGGAGTGGGCACTGCTGGAGCCACAGCTGGGTGCCAGCCCTGGAGCCCACCCACAGCTGGGTGCCAGCACTGGAGCCCACCCACAGCTGGGTGCCAGCACTGGAGCCACAGCTGGGTGCCAGCACTGGAGCCCACAGCTGTGTCCCAGCAGGGGATGACATTCCCATGCTGTGGTTTCTCAGGATGTGCCACCCTGCCCACACCAGAGCCTCACAGCTCAGCTGGACTCACTGGGCCCATTCCCCAAAGGAGAAGAAGGCATCCAGATGTGGCCCTGACACAAAATCCTGGAATTACTGGGCTGGAACACAACAAGCTACAATTATTTGCAATTATTACCCAACTCTGTAAAGGCTTTTCACCATCAGCCTTAAAAATAGGAGGCCCTTGAGCAGCATGCACTGCACAATGGCAACTAAGGATCAAAAAGAGCTTGTGTTGCTTATTTTAAAACTGATGGATTAGAAAAAATATCACAGATTCACAAAATATCCTAACTCCAAGGATCATCAGATTCCAACTCAAGGATCTGCACAGGACTGTCATGGACATATTTTGTGAAAAATCCTTTTGCTCAGGATTTTTTCTCCTGAGAAGCTGAGAAGCCTGAGAGGAAAAGAAAAACATTCATTATCTGCTGCTGTGAAATGCAACAGGTGCATCTGTGATTGGTCCCTGTTGGTTGTTTCTAATTAATGGCCAATCACAGTCAGCTGGCTCAGACTCTCTGAGAGTCAGGAGCTTTTGTCATTCATTCCTTTCCTTTCCTTGCTAGCCTTCTGATGAAATCCGTTCTTCTATTATTTTAGTTTTAATATATCAATTTCTTTTAATATAATATATATCATAAAATAATAAATCAGTCTTCTGAAACATGGAGTCAAGATTCTCATCTCTTCCCTTGTGCTAGGACCCCTGTGAATACCACCACACAGGACAGCCCCAAAAATCCATTTATTTACCTGCTTGTAAATCTATGAGAGGCTTTGTGCCTTTAGATCAAGTGGGAGAAAGTTCAGACAATGCTTTATCATTTCTAAGCAAGCATTAAAAGCAAACTACTGGTGAATTGGTTAGAAATGAGGATGAACAATTAAAAAAAAAAAAAAAAGAAATTAATAGAATAGTCTGGGTTGGAAAGGATCCTCTCATTCCAACCTCTGCCTTGGGCAGGGACACCTTCCCCTAAGACCACAAGCTTCTTTCCAGGCTGTATTTGATAATAACTTTTCTAAATTCTTTAACATTTTATCCTTTGCCTCAATTATCAGACTCTTGCCACGTTCAGAGATATCCAAGTTTGATTTCATTTGTGGCACTGCAATGCTCTGAATGTGTGGAGCCTTTGTGTATCAGACTAATGCAAAGCAGACGTGGTATTGGGAGCACAGAAGGTGATTCATATTTTGTTTGTGCTGCCTGGGTTTTTATAACAAATGTACACAGTAGCTCTGTCTAAGCTAAATATTGATAGAACAGATATCTATTGAAAAAAATGTAATTTCCTTGAAATATAAGTCGTTATTACTTGCTAAAATTCTGTTTTGAAGGGAAAAAAGGGGATTTTAAAAAGGCCAGGCAACACTAACATAAAAACAGTCCATCAGTTTTAGAACAGCTTGCTGTAATTTTTCAAATTTTTAACTAAAGTTTGATATTTTTGGTATCATAGAAAATATGCATAAAATCTGCATCATATATACGTGATAAAATAACAGAATTAACACGTGAAATGTACATTCCAATCAATAAAACCAGTGCTTGAGTATGTTTCTGCTAGAACTTGCCAGCTTCTTATTTTGATCCAAACTGGAAAGAAAGCAATTGTATTTCTGCTCCTACTTGTTCCACTAGTATTTTCCCTCTTTTAATAGTAGAATTATTTTTTTCTGTCTTTAAATTTTTATGCAAAAAACGCAAAAAATAAGAGAAGAATTTGAGCTTTCTAAAGCTCTCCCAGTTAAATCCTAATTAATCAGGTAAGCAAGCAAGAATAAAAAAGTTGCACAGAAAAGTTGCAAAAAACTTGCATAGAAAATTGGGCTCTGTATATTCCTTAATTAGTATTAAGCCAATATTTTAGAAAAGATTAAATCTTATAAAGTACTGTATCTATTATTTAAAGAAAATATACAAATTATACCAATAAATTACCTTTGTTTTTAATGTAATTAATTTTGGCCAGTTCTGTTTCATGTATGTTGTGTTTTTATATGACCTGATGAGCAATAACATTCGAATTAAGTTTCCAAACACAAAGTATTTTTGTTTTTAAAAGTTTGAAGGTCTCTTGATTTATAAAATGATGAAAAGGGGAAAACTAGACAAATCTTTTACTCAGATCCATTTTTTTGGGCTTGGACAGAACAAAAAGGATAAGTTTTAGAACAGTAGTAGGTTTGTAAAAAGTCCAAATTCTTAAGAGTTTGAGGCAGGTGAGAAAAAAAATTCCCGAGCAGCAGAAGAGGAGTGGAAAAGCAGCCAAGGTAAGAGTGAAGCAGGGGTGGAGGCAGAGGAAGAGGAGCCAGGAGCAAGGCAAGAGCAAACAGAGCAGGGAAGAAGCTGAGGTTCCATTGAAAGAGAGATTGCTGTGGAGCTGGAACACAGGGAGGAGATTTGCTGTCACCATGGCTGGCCTCACACTCCTCTCAGAGGATCTTTTTTGTCTTTTTCACAGACACCAGTGGGCAGCAGCAAGAAAATCAGTGATGGAACCACTGCTTCAATTGTGACAGATCAAACCCTGCCATTCTATGGCATTTTTGTTTAGGAATCTGTGGTAGCTGATGCTGTGGTTATCTGCTTTTGAAAGTCTGATTTAAGAATGAGAATTACAGAATCAGAGGATATCCTGAGTGGGAAGGGACCACAAGGATTGAGTGCTGGAATCTGAAATTCAGGGAATTCTCAGAACTTTGGGCCTGTAAGGCAAAGCTTGGAATTAAACACAGGATTTGATCTGAGACCTTGGAAAAGGCTTCCAAACTTAAGGGGACAAAGCAAGAATGTGGATTTATAGTTTAAAGCAGAGACACATTAAGCTTTAAATTAAATTTAGAGTTTTAGAGTTTAAGATACAGAAAAAATAAAAGTAGTTACAAAGGTAAAGGAGGAGTTTAGAATGCAGCACTGTAGGTTTGTGTGTTATAACATGATTGGCTAAGAAAGCTCACACTGTACCATGAGCCCATAGGATGAAATATTTCAGGATTGAGTCAAAAGCATAAATATCCTTGTTGGCAGTGTTTTATTGGTCAATAACTCCTTAAAAGGTCCTGTCACTAAAGGTCTTGTGACCTTCTGAACCATGTGGTAAAGATGGTGAGCCTAACTCACCCTTCCTGCCTGTGTAGAAGGTAAGAAAAATAATCTACATCTAAAAACCTCAGAGGTCCCATCTCTAACTCATTCAAAACTCCTTCAAAAATCCCCATAATTGAGTCTGACTCCTGTCCCTGCAGACCCCCCCAGCAATGCCCCCTGTCCATCCCTGGTGTCCAAACCCTCCTGGAGCTCTGGCAGCCTCGGGGCCATGCCCATTCCCTGGGCAGTGCCAGCACCTCTGGGGGAAGCAGAACCTTGCCCTGATCTCAGCCTGCCCTGCCCAGCTCCAGCCATTCCTGGGGATCAGAACCTTTCCCTGATCTCAGCCTGGCCCTGCTAAACTCCAGCCATTCCCTGGGGATCAGAACCTTTCCCTGATCTCAGCCTGGCCCTGCTAAACTCCAGCCATTCCTGGGGGATCAGAACCCTTCCCTGATCTCCAGCTCTTCCCTGGGTGCCGTCCCTGGCCCAGAGCAGAGATCAGAGCTGCCTCTCAAGAGGAAGTTGTGTAAAACTCAGACATACTCTCCAACATCTTCACACACAAGTCCTAAAGCATCCAAGCACGTTGGCAAATCTGAATTTCTAATTCTGAAGATGCTATACTATGATATGCATCATGTAGGGTCTCTACATAAAGGTTGAAAGTCCAGCTCTGCAACAAACCTGATGGAAGTGACAGTGATTAGAAAATGATAGTGATAGAAAATGATGGATTATAACAGCTAACATCATCCTCCTGATGCTGCCTGCCCCGAATTCCCTGAGGCAGCAATGCACAGTGATGATTACTATTAAATAGACTCTCTCCACATATACTTTTGCTATGAATTTCACATTTTGGTGTTGGTTTTCCTAATGCCTTTAGCAGGCAGTACTACACAGAGCAGAATGTGTTTTGGAACACTCAGCACACCATGCAATCACTACCAAGGGGGAGGGGAACATGTGCACTCATCAAAACAGATAAAACCCACTGATCTGAGCCAAGTGGAATAAAAGATTTTGTTCAAATTAGATCAAAAAGGGAAAATGCTATAGACTGAAGATGCAGAAGTCATATGGGCATAATCATCTCTGACTTTGTATCTTTAAACCAGGAATGGGTTTAGACAAAGGAATACAAAATATGTTTTGACAACCTTACAACTGCATGGCACAAACTCAGTATTGTTAGTGCAGACACTACTGGATTATTTAAATTCACTGCAGAGATACACTCTGATGATTCAACCCCATCCAACCTCATTTCTCATAAGAACCACTCACATTTCTCATTTTCACTGCATTCCTCTGTTTCATAAGACTACTCCTATGGCAAGGAGCATTTCGGGGACTTTGAAAATGATCTGAACTGATAAATCTGACATCATAAACCAAACCCTACCCTGGCATTTTCACAGAAAGAGAGCAGCATGAAAACAGCCACACAGCGATTGGGGAATACACTTGGGATCAGCCAGCAGCGCTCCCAAAAAACCCCTTAAAGCAGCCCTACCTTATAGGGCTGGAAGACACGTCGGGATCATGGGCCGTCACCTGCCCCAGCACAGAGTTGAGAGCAGCATTTTCATGTACTTCCAGCAGGTAGGTGGGCGAGGAGAAGACCGGGGGCTCGTCAGCGTCCTCCACCACGATCTTGACGGTGGCCGTGTCCTTGAAGGGGCCCCCGCTGAGGAAGCGAGGGTCAATGTGGATGTTGGCTGCCTCCACCTTCAGCGTGTAGGACTTCTTGCTCTCAAAGTCCAGTGGCTGTTGAGAAGGACAAGGATAAATGTCATTTATCAGAGAACAAGTGGTGCCAATGCTGATGGATGGGAGTTATGTGCATTTTTAAGCACACGGAATCATTTCAAAGCAAGCACTTCCTTCTCCCAGAAAACCCAACCTCCGGGTTTTCTATAGAATCTGTTTATTTACCAGCCTCAGAGAACACAGCACTGTTTCCCTGTTTCTCACAAGAAATTTACTGAAATATTCCCTCTCATGAATTATACCATTACAATTACATATCAGACAAATACTACAAATTTGTTTGGGATGACACAAGTTGCATACCAATAATGCATTTCATCAATGCTTTACTGGCTGGAGATAAGAAAACAAATTCAACTGGCTCCACAAAGAATAAATATTTTATTACTTCCAGAACAATGTGAGAAATGCAAAGAACTAGAAATTATTATTTGTTGGATAGGAGAAACAAAATGTAGAGCTAATCATATGAGAAGGTACTTCAATATTCTTGCACTACAAGTACTTCTGTATTTCAGTTTACAGGAGTAAATGAGCTAGACATCTCTTAGGAATTTCTTAAAACTGTAGCAATTTCTACTTCTGTATCATTTCTCTTTTTTTTTCCCCACAGACAGAATCACAAAACAAATTACTTTATTCTATCAATATACCTGCCATGTTACCACTGTTTTTACTATTTTACAGTCCTATATTAACTCATAAAAGATGAAAACTCAGTGGATTTAAGGGACTGAAACACCAAATAAACCCCAAATCTGTGACACTTTTGAGTGTTAGACTTTTTCATTATGGGAGATTCAAGTTTGTGTCTTGAAGCACATCAGTATATTCACTTCATAATTCTCTTGTGTCTCACAACCATTCAAATTTCAAAGATGCAAATTGCCAAGCATTGGGAAGATATTAAGATTTGCATTATAATGTCTGAGGCATAAAAAAAAGAGGACATAGACACTCTGAATCTGTAATGCAAATACCAGCAAGAGCACAAACAGGAATCTTCAGGAAGTCTGTCAAAGCCTTCAATATGTATATCTTCAAATTCTGTGGATTTTTTTCAGGTATGAATCAAGCTCTAAAGGGATTTGCTCTTGCTCACAAATTCTAGTAAACACAAGAAAATCTTGCTTCTTTTGCAGCTCTTAAATTAGTACGCTTTTGAAATTATGAATGGGGATTTATAAATCAGCATATTCACAATTTGCCAATCATGGCTCCTGTAGCACTCCTTCAATTGCTTTTCATATGCTTTACAGAAATGACAGCACCCCAATACATTTAGTCATGCCTAATCAGAATATCATATTGAAAATTTACTCAGCATTGTCTAAAGCCCATGATTTTATGCTGAAGAAAATCTGTTGGTGAGCAGTACCCTCCATACATCATCTACTGGAGTAGAACCAAAATTATTATTGCTGTCAAAATGAAAATATGAAACAACATTATGGTTGAGATTCAGTTATGAAATAAAGCCAAGGGAACTGGGGCAAAAGGCTAATTGCCTCAGCTTACAGGAGAGGCCACAGCACACAATAAATAACAGCAAGGAAGAGTTGGGATGTATATCATAATTTTCTCTTTAGCAAAGCAAATATAAATTTAGATAAATATACAACAGTTTATTATAAAGCTACAGTGCTGACCTACTCACTGAGAAAGAGTGAACACAAAGTTTTGACAGGCAATCTGCCTGACCTCTTTAATGACAGGTACAAGTGGAATATTAATTACCTGTGCCTACTGGATTCACCTTTTCTCACTGGAATATCGTGGTTTGGGTTTTGTTTACTTTTGGTTTTTATAAACAAAGATTCATTTACAGTGATCTGTGCTATGCAGTTAAAACCCTCTGCCACTCCTATAAATTATATTAATATCCTTTCTTAGAACACAGCACGAGGAACAGCTTTTTCTCCTTCCCCAGAAAATAGTGACAATTAAAGCTGCAATTAATGTTTCCCTGGGTTTATTTTGGTTTTCTTCTATGCTGCCTCTCCCCATATTTCTGTAGATAATTGGGTGATGTTTTTGTTGTGTACATGCAAATACCTCACCTTCACACTTCAAGACTGTACAAGCGTAGAAAAGGTAACATGGTTTTCTTTAAGGCCCAAATTTGTCACTTCTCATGTGAAACTACCAATCTCCTTAATAAAAGTCAGTGAAATCCCTGTTCATTACGTGAAGACAGCTCAACATGAGAAAAAGGTAGAAGACTAAGCTCTGAAATATCAGGTAATTTAATTAATGCACCGTGATTTATTTTTCTCTGAACAGCTACACAGGAAATCAAATAATTGAGAGAAGTTATTTTATGGATACTCAGCAAAGATTTATAGAAATTTAAACCACCACCAAAGTGGAATTTAATCTACTCTTTTCTTTTGGAACCAAGGAAACAAAAGCTTGGTGGTGTCATGATGTGACCACACTGGAGCCCAGATAAGATTAATATTTCCAGCACCCATGGATGTCTCCCCAGTGAATTTTCTCAATGAAAATTCAGAGAACCATGGCCAGGACACCCCATTTCATCACTCCACTGGCTTGACACCTCATCCATGGATGAAAGAACCCCTGGAAATGCAGCATCTTCTCACAGAGCTGAGTCTGGCTGAGTAGTTGCATGTCTAATAAATATTTAAATTTTTAACAGAGATATGATTTACCTTCCTCACTCTGATAATGCCATCCTGAGTTTGGGCATCCGTAGTGATCTCAAACACATCCACTCCATCTCCTTCAATAATATCATACGATGATTTGGCATTTTCTCCAATATCCAGGTCATTTGCTCTCACCCTTCCTATTGGTTCACCAAGAGCAACATCTTCCATGACTGAGAAGTGATAGAGACCTTACAAAAAAGAGGAAAAGACTGAATATGACAGCTGCTCCAGTGTCCCCTGGATGCATTAAATATTTACACGTCCCCAACACCAACTCTTGAGATCTGCACCCAAGCCCCATTTACACAAATTATTGACTGAAAGCAGCACAGTGTGGTCCTCACACAAGAATATTCACTTTACTGTGGCTGAGTGTCCTGTCCATTCCAGCAGTCTCCTCCTTCTGCCTTGCAGGGATGTTTTGTGTTGGCAAACACAAATATTGAGCTCCTTTCAACACTGCAGAACTTATCTTTTTATACAGATATTTTATTGTCAAGGAGTCACAATTCAACCAAGAAACTTTGGCTTTTAATCCACAAAAAAATTGGTCGAATTCTTTAAAAATCTATTGTGTAAATACTTACATAACTTCAAATATTTTCTATATAACTTGAAATATTTATTACTGTTTAAAATGTACTTTCATTTTGCTTGTTTAAACCCTTCCTCCTCACTTTTGTGGTACGAAACGAATCAGGAAACATTCAAGGAAACTCCTAATTTTTTTTTACTGGAAACAATAACTTTTCATAGTAATCATTACTGTGTTTACTACTTTTTGCAGAGTCACACTAAAATCCATTAGAAATTACAATTCAAATTGTCAATATTTTATTTTTTGTTACACCTGCTTCAAAACTTTTAAGCTAAAAAGGATCAAAAAAATCTATTTAGATATATTATTTTAGGTAGAATTTTTCAAGGACAAACCCAAAATACCTATTTTCTTTTGTATCTCCCTGCTCCTAACATTACTCTAAAAACAAGACACACATTTTATACCCAAAATTCCTTCTAGAGTCCTCATATTTCTACCTCTTTATAATTGACTCTTATTGAAGTTAAGATTAATATAGGAGCTAATCAAACAAAATGCTGCTCAGGAGTTAAAATAAGCAAAGAATTCAAGGATAATAGAAGAGACCATTAAAATAATTTTGACACAGGATTCTGGCCTTGTTCTTCCCTGTCTTCCCTGTTGTTCTAAGACAATCTGTTAAGAGCAGGTAATAATTTTCCAAAAACAATGTTCTGGAGTTCTGGCTTTACCTGTTGTAAATTATTTCAGGAGCAACAGTTAAAAATAGGAAGGAAACTGAGGAATTCACAAATACATGTATTAGCTGCACAATGAAATCCCAAAGTGACTTGTTTTTAATGTTGCTAGGCTAAATTATTAGAGATAATTTGGAGATCATCAAGATTCCTCAGAATATCCATAATGGCTCAAAAACAATGAGCAGCCAAAGCAATGAAGTGCCTTGGGAGATTAAATTATGCATTCATCATTTACTCTGCTGTCCACACTTTGTGGTTTGAATCTCCAGGCACAGCTGATTGCATGATTAAGTTGAAATTTTGCTCGCAGATTTATTAAAACAGTTTACAAAATATTAAGAAAAATTTAAAAGTTATGATGCAGCTTACTCTTTTACACAAATTCCTCCCCAGAATTATGAATTGTACGGTAGTGCTGAGCTGACCAGAATATCCACACTGGGCATCTTTGAAAGCCCTGGGTTTCCACAGCAGTGCACAGTTCCTCTCATTACAATTCTGTGGTAAACTGCCAGGTTAAAAACTTCAGTGACTTATAAAACGCCTCTAAAATTATTTCAGAGAGATCACAGAAGTAGTGAAAGTTCATCTTTTTCATTTCTAAAACCCAGGAGGCTAACTCTCTGAAATCAAACCATAAATATACATTTCTGTCCTGCCTGGAAACAATAACCTGATAGAACACCCTGTTTCCCGAGCTCATTACCATTTATTGTGCAAGCAGCATGTATTACATCTTATGAATTTCTATTTCATTCTGGCTGGGCTTATTGTAAGTTTGATCCTTTTTTATTTTCCTTTCCAGGCAAATGCAAACTGTGCTTCAACAGTGTAAAAAAAAATAACAAAGTCAGATTTGCTCAGCTTTTGTCCAAGGGCAGAGTCGTGGCTAATCTGTGGTGCTGGGCACCTTTTAAAAGGCAGAATTTGTAATAACACCCAGATCCAATGTTACTATGGCTCATCATTAAAGCAATAAATACATAATACCCAGCAATAATTACACAATACATAATAATATTATATGTTATTTATATAATAAATATATATGGATATATATTTATTATATGTTTATTATACGTTTCAATATTTAGATTTATAGTCCTAAAATACTTATGTTCTTTAAAATAAAAAGAACAATAAATATAAAAACCTTGCTCTAATCAAATTCTGTCGCTATAAAATTATTATTAATTATATATTACTTAAAAATATGTACATACGCATATATATAGACATATATAGTACATATATATACACATGTATAAAATACATATATATAAACACATATATAGTACACATATAAACATATATACATATATATAATACATATATAAAAATAAAATAACCCAGTATATATATAAAATATATATAAAACAACCAGTAAAATATAAATAAAATAACCATATAAAATAATATTTATGTATATATAGACATATATAATACATATATATACATATATACATATGTATAAAATACATACATATACATATATATAGAATACATATATATACACATATATATAATACATATATATAAACACATATATATTATACATATAAACATATAGACATATATATAATACATATATAAAAATAAAAAAACCCAGTATATATATAAAATATATATAAAACAACCAGTAAAATATAAATAAAATAACCATATAAAATAATATATATGTATATATAGACATATATAATACATATATATATACATATATACATATGTATAAAATACATACATATATGTAAAATACATATATATACACATATATATAATACATATATAAACACATATATATTACACATATAAACATATATACATATATATAATACATATATAAAAATAAAATAACCCCGTATATATATAAAATATATATAAAACAACCAGTAAAATATAAATAAAATAACCATATAAAATAATATATATGTATATATAGACATATATAATACATATATATATACATATATACATATGTATAAAATACATACATATACATATATATAAAATACATATATATACACATATATATAATACATATATATATACACATATACACGCACACGAACATATATATATATATATTTATATATATATATAAAATAAAATAACCCAGTGATAAAACAAGCAGGTTTTTTTTCCTTAAGAATTTGCATAATGATCAGTGGTTATTCCTAGGGGGAAGCTCAAACCCTGCAGGGGCTGTAACAGCTTCAGAGGCAGCACCTTCCTCGATGCTGCAGGAAAACTCATCCAGGAGCAAATGTATTCCAGGGATAGGGATGCAGTGTGCCCAAAAGCCCTGGGAAAGGGCAGTTTCACCCCCACATGCTGTGGCCCTGGGCTGCCCCAGTTTGGACCAGCTGTGCCGCTGATTTTGGGTCAGATTTTTGCCCTGTTGGCTTCCTGGGGCAGTGCTGTGCAATGGAAAGCCAGGTAAGCTGGCAAAGGCAGGTCTGTGCTCCCTGAGGGGAGCCACAGGACACTGCAGGTATAAAAGAGACATCCCTCTGCAGGCTGGTGATAGAGTTCAGCTGTGGGCATGGCATTGTTAGGGAAATTCTTGGAAAACACTGACACAGGGAAAGGCAGTGCAACAGGACACAAAGTCAAAAATTTATGCATTTCCTGCTTTATGAGAGAAAACCTTTTATTGTGCAGAGTGCTTATCTGTTAAAAACCACTAAGATGAGGTAATAAAATATATATTTTGAAAATAAGCTTTTGCCTCTGCTTATTTGTATTAGATTTCTCTCTCTCTCTCTATGTACATTTTCTACAGGGTACAGAAGCAGATTTATCAAATGCTGAGCAGTAGGATAAACTCATTTTACTCTGTGACCTCAGAATAGGGCAAAAGTGGATTTGAAGTCATCCACAGATGGAAAAAAATTACCTTTACACTGGTTCCTGAGCACTTTGTTAGAAAAACATGCTTCTAGGAAAACAAAAATGATGCAAAATCTGGATGCAGCCTCAAAAAACTTTTAACTTTAATTTTCCAGAACAAGCTGGATAAAATGCTAAGTTTCTAATAGTGTATTAGGTTGCACCAGCTCCAAATAAAATCAATCCAGTCATTATGCTTTTCTTCCTCTTTTTTTTTTTCTTTTTTGTCTTCATCTTGGAAACAGACTACAAAGCTTGCAGAGAATCTCAGCAGGATGCCAAATCATTTTAACCTAACTCAGCAAGATACCCATTGGAACCACAGTAGAAAATATGGATTTTGAATTAAAGATCAACAATTATCTAGATTCAGACTTATCTTCTTTGTTTTCTTCAGTATTGCCTAATTAGTCAAGGCTTTTATTCCTTTTATCTGTTATATGTGTCTTTTACTGGTGGTGTCACTTGTCTGCATGAGATGGAAGCAGCAAAGCACACAGAAGCAACTGCACTGAGAGGAAATAAATATGTTTTCAGCAGTGTCCAAATAAATATGTTTTCAGCAGTGTCCAGGCCCTTTTGGGTGGGTGTAAGAGGGGTAACAAGGAAGGCAGAGATCTGAACACTGTTGTGGACATTACTCTCTTTTTTCTAAGCTCTTAATCAGGTAGAGCATGATTAACCTTTCTCACAGCTGTGATGTAGTCACAGCTACATCTTTTAAATGACATTAAAAATCCAGGCAATATGAAGATTTAAAAATACTTGAATTTAAGAAAAAAAAAAAAAGAAAAACACCATAGCTTTTTAAATAGGAGCACGCATACATACAATGGCACTTACTCTGTGCAAACTTAGGAGGATTGTCATTCACATCACTGAGGGTAATGGTCACTGTTGTAGTTCCAGAGAGTCCACCCATATGTCCTCCCATGTCCTTTGCTTGGATGACCACAAAATATTCTTCTTTGGCTTCTCTGTCCATGTTGGGAAGAGCTGTTTTAATTATAGCTACAATAATGGGGGGGAGGAAACAATCAGGTACAGACACAAATTCAGTTTGCAGCTGTTTTTATGGATATATGCAAATATTGGTATACAAAAAATGTCAAAGGTCCAGTTAGGTTGCCTCTTAATACAAAAGATGAAAAAGAATTTGAGATTTTGAAAAAACTGTATTAGAGGTCACCTACCTTGATTTAATTAGAAATGCACTGGAGCTGTGGTTCAAAACCCAAGAATTAATCATAGCTGTGATACATATTTCTATTTCATTTTATTCCTGACAAACTTATTGGTTTCTGCCCTGTCTCCCACAGAAATCCATCTTTACCCCACAGAATTCCCAAACAGAAGGCATCAACATAGAAATCTGACTCTGTGAACACTCTGAACCACATTTGCTCAGATTGTTTAAAATAATTAAAACCCAAACCCATTATTTAATCTGCTCCTGTGTATATTGCAGAACACAGTTCTTTTCTTAAGTCTTAAACTGAGTGCCTAAAATTGACCAGGAGAAAGCCAAACTCCACTCACTGCTCAAGGGGGGTCACCTGTGGAACAATGATCTCACCAAGCTGCCATCACCTACTTTATGTGGTTAGATGCTTTTAAACCTACAGAAGTACAATGATCTGCTGTATACCAAAATAAAAAATGTGAGTGTGAAGGAAATATCAACGATGGAGAGTTTGGTTAATTCTGGAGCCAGATCCACTGTAAACTCCTAGAGATTTCATGGACATGTAGTAGAAGAAATAACAATTTTTTCTTTCCACCTATAATGTGCTAATATATTCACAACATGTATTGAAAGTGTAATACTAAATGTTTAAAGGTAAATTTAAATAGTGCTCATTGCAGTTTAGTCAAGTCCACCATGATCATATCATAACAGACTAAAGAAGCCCCACTAAACCTAGGGAATACAATTTAAAATGTGCCATTGAAAAATGGCTTTTTTGTTAAACAAATTTTTTTTTAAAATTCCATTTAAAAAATAATGTTTTCTTGCAGACACTGACAGTAACTCAACAAATCTTTGTTTTAGTTTTGTTTTCTTTTTTGGGATTGGAATAGCTGTGGAGGCTTCATCCACCTCTTACTCTTTTGTCTGGCACAGGTTCTACTAACCAAGCTTTCTAGAAATGACACTGACTGAAATGCTGAGATTACCTGTTCATATAGAATAAAGAAACAGTCTTTTTGCATTAATAGAGATGCCTTTTTGTAAATTCTAACATTTACAAATTATAAAGAACATGCTAACATTTATGAAATATCCATTTATCTTTAACAATGTAATACTAAGAACCTGATCAGACCTTCTTTTCATGGCTGGGGACCACACTAAGAGCAAGGGGGTGTAAGGCATTTATAAAAAAGCAATTCACTTCCTCCATAAACCACCAAATATAACATGAGAGCAGGCTTGGAACCTACACTCTTGTAATTTTTTTTCCATGCAATATTTTTGGTTGTTGCCTCACATATTTTAGATTTCTGCAGGAAAATGGAACCTCTGCAGCAGCCAAGGCAGAGAAATCTCTTATTCCCAAGGAATTTAGAGCCACAGGGGGCTGGGGGTGGAAGGGACCTCTGGAGATCAGCAGGTCCAGCCCCCCTGCCAAGGAAGGGTCACCTGCAGCAGGTGACACAGCATCATGAGCAGAGGCACAGGGAAACTCTCAATTAGTGAGTTTTTGTTCCAGCACAGGCAATAAAAAGCCCACAGTGAGAAGGGTTTGGAGCCTCAAGGCCAATGGCCCAGCAGGTGAAAGTGCCTCAGGAGGGAGCCCACATTATTCTGCCACACACTGAAGAAAATGCTTGTGTTAAAATTTCTGAGTGAAAGCAGGGGAGCAACAAACCCCATTTATCAGATTTGATAGGTGCAAAATACAGTCAGTGAAAGAGTAGGGTCATTTCCTCCATGGCAGGCTGGATAAGGGAAGTAAATGATGCTTAATTCTAAAAGCATCTGACAGTTGTGGCTGGTTTGGACTCACTGGGTTACTACTGATGAATAATAATGATGCATTCTGCAAATAAGTCTATTGTTATAAGTGAAATGACTCATAAAAAAGCATTCTAATGCAAAGCCAGGCTATCAGAATTTGGTCCACATTCATTTTTTTCACTAATATAGCAGATGCAAATATCAATGAACCATTATTTCAATAGGGCTTGCATTAAGCATACTGTACTTTATCTCCATTATTTTTTTAGGCAGAGTTTCTATGTTTGTTTGGGTTTTGTAACCTAATTTACATAGTTAACTCTAGTCTACAGATGAGTTGTATGAGTTGCCACATTTTGTATTCTGCAGTTTCCACTGAGAAAAGTCAATTATTTCACTAAATTGATGTTTTTTTCCCAGACAGGTATTTTAATTTGTCTCTAGATGTATTGAACAGTTCAGCCCTTGCCTATGGTTTGAAATACATCAGGCAGATTGAATACCTCTAGAAGTGCCAAAATAAAAATTAAAATTTTGACTTTTAAGGCATAAAAAGTTTGTTTGTTTTTTTTTTCCTGTATAAAGGTACTAACACAAGCTGTTGCTTCAACAGTTTTATACATATCCACTGTCACAGACCATAAACCACCTGCCAGAAACTGAGTCAAAGTCAAGTTTCCATTTCAAACACAATAAAAGGCTAAAAAGTAGTTTACTGTTTAAATGACTATAAAAAGAACTGCAGGTTTTAAAGAACCAAATCCATCCAAATTACACAGGCTGATTGTTACCACTATATCCAGAATCTATAGAACTGAGGTCAGCAACAGGAATTTATGAACACTAAAAAGCTCCATCCTCATCTATCATGATCAAGACAAATACAGGCTAAGAGAGTTCTGCATGGAGAATCTCAAGGATATTTATTTGTTCTTTTGCTTTACTCTCCAGTCCTCAGGCCAGGCTTGCAGGAAGCACTGGGAAAATCTGTTTATTTTTAGAACACAATCCAGGCTCACCAAACACCAACACACACCCAGCACACAGAACATTAACTCGCTGAGCATTCAACCTGCTCTGCTTCAGTTCAACCCAGAAACAAATGGAGAACAAAATCATAATCACTTTCAGCATGCAGTGATGGATGAGGAGGAGATGTGCCAAACAGGAGCAGTTCAAAAGCAGGAGAATTACCATAAACTAATGTAAGGCAGGTAGATGCCTGCTGAAAGATTGTATTCAGAACAGTTATCAATGGCCCACTGTCAAGTGCAGAGATGGATGACGTGGTTCATGGGGTTTGTTCTGCTTCTAGAATCATTCAATATTTCCTGAAAGCCAGAAGGCAGGGAGAACTTATCAAGCCTTTCAGATGACACAAAGTTGGGAGCCATTGCAAGTACAGGAAGAAGAGGATTAGTGTTCAAAACAATTTTCACAATTTGGAGAGTCTAAAATAGCAGGATGCAACTCAATTTGGCAAGCAAAAAGCATTTTGTGTGAGGGAAACAATTAACTTGCCAATTACAATAGAGCAGATGACTCACAAGACAGAAGAGAATGTGGAGTCAAAATGAGCTGAATGTGAGACAACAGCAACTTGCTGATAAAAGTGCTCAAGCATTTCCTGGTGTATTGGTTTGTATGTTCTGTGGAAGAAGTGTGGAATAATCATTCCAGTGCACTCACACAGGTAAGGCTGCAGCTGCAACAGTGGGTCCAGTTTTGAAAAATATTGATTTGTATAGTCAGGGAAGTATAAGGAAAGCTTTTACAGCCAAATATGTAAAAATTACTGGGAACTACTCTCCTTTTCCACTTGGGATAAGAGATAATAAATATAACCTAAATATATAACCCCAAAATGGGTTTCAGCTGCACCAAGAAAGGTTGCAGTTGAACATTAGGGGAGAGCCCACAGAGGCTGCCTGTAGAATTTGCAGTGTTCCCATTCCTGCAAGTTTTTGAGAAAGTATCAGTCAAACATCTGCCAAGAATGGGAAGGAAAAATCTGGTCCTTTTTGGGGCCAATGGCACTCACTGCATTCTCACATGAGGTTCCTTCCCTCCATAATGTCCGAGTCAAGGCTTTGTCTCCTTGTACCTTTGAAAAATTAATATATTTTATGATTGGCTTTTTGCAAATGTTAAAATGAATATTATATGTGTTGTGTTAGAAAGTAATGCTGTATTAATTCTCTTAAGTACTGTGTTAAATATAGTTTTAGGTTATAAAAACTGTTAAAATAGAAACTATGCTATGTGCTATGTAGGATACTGTTTTTAAAGAAAGGACTTGAAGCGAGATAGCAGCCACAGGACACCTGAATCTTTCAGAGAAAGAGAATTTATTGCTCCCTTATCAGAAGAAACGAACTTCTTGTTAGGATTCAGAGGAAGAATTTGATGATGACCAGACAGAATCCTGTATTTGAATGGAATTTATGCATCATGTATGAGGTGCATGAATATGTCAGGCTGTTGCTTTTAAGGGTTAATCCTCTGTAAATGTGTGATCTTTTCCGGGCTTGTGCTGCCCAGAAAAGGTACCCGGACGTCCATAACTCTTTGTCTCTATTGTCTCATATTGTTCTAATTCAAATTGTCCATATTATTATTACTCTAATTGTATTACTATTTTTATAACCATTTTATTACTATTAAACTTTTAAAACTTTAAAAACAAGTGATTGGCGTTTTTCACATAGCCTGAAACAGTTCCCACACCTTGCTGCCATGAAAACATTCACAGACATACATGTGGTACAACCACTGAACATGCACCCCCCCAGAATTTCCCTACAGCTCCTCTCCCTCAGGCTGGAAAGATCAGGAAACAGCTTGGAAGGTAAAGAAGTCAAGAAGCAAACTCTTCCTTCCAAGGACGAAACCTCCAAATATTGAAGTGCCTTTTTTTTGGTTTTTTTTGGCTGAGTTGCTTTTCCTGAACAGCCATCGGCGTCCCACTGCAAATAAAGCAGCTGCAGAAGGGGATTTACTTTTGCAGTGGTCCTGACTGCACAATTTTCACAATCTGCCTCACAACTTGAGTCAGTTAGAATGCACCACTGGGGACGACATTCAAAAACCCATTGGGAAGAATATCCACGGTGTCACTGAGAAAGTCCAGGGGACAGCAAGCAAAGTGGCAGAGGCTGCAGCTCATGAAAAGAAAGAAGCAAAAAAAGCAACAGAATGAAGGGCCTGGCTTTCACTTTTGTCTCCTTTTTTTAAGGATCTCTTTATGATAATGCTATAAAACTATACATAATATTAATTGAGCACATGGAACAAAACCAAGCAGGCACTATGCAAAATTGGAACCTGGCCCTGAAAAGCCTTTCTCAAGCATCCCATTCATCTCCCAGGTTTTGTTGAAGACTTCCTGCTACTTCAGCTTGCATACTTTGATACTTTGGAACTTTCCCTACTTCATTTTGCAAGAGCTAAGTAATTGCTTTGATCTTCCTTCCATGCTAGAATCTTGGTGGACATTCTTATTAAACAGTCATTTAGGACCCAAACTCCTGAAAATCAATCTGGCAATTTCTTCAGAGCCATGAGTGGCATTCTTTGTATTCCCATGAAGCACAGCAACTTCAGTGATGTTATAGCAGTCCATAAAAAAGTTTTACTTGGAGATCTGTGGAAAACCTGTGCCACAATTTTTAAAGAATTAGTAGATCATAACCACCTTTACTCTAAGTTTAAAAAAATGTTGTTTGATGATGTGATACAGGAATACTGATCCACTATTTTTGATTTTATTTACCCTTATCATAACCTCCTTAATAAGAATTATCATCAAATCTTTTAATTTCTTGTTTCTTTTCTAAGCAAGACAGGAAACATATCTGCAATCACTAGCAAGGCTGCCTAATTTTCTATAAAAGTTATTAATTACAGGAGTTGGATGAACTACATTCAGATCTAGATACATTTCAAATCAAAGACATTAGACACAGTAAAAATAATGACTAGAAATAATGACTAAAGAATAAATAGTAGTGACTAAAGAATCAAATGCTACATTACATTTTGTATTTCTGCGCCATTTTTATATTTTCAATAGAGAATATAATAGTGTATGTATTTTATTCTAATGCTTATTTTTAGAAAGTGTATAGAGAAGATGGCACTTTTTAGGTAAACAGAGAGCTCAAGGCTGAATATGCTTTTATTAATTTGGGTTTTTTAAACTAAGATTTATTGTCTTTTCTCTTCTAGCTTATAGTACTACAATCTTTGCAGTTTCTGCCCTTGTTTTCATTCTGAAATAAACCCTTCAAGTTTTTTATGGCATATGAAATTACCTGCTTTTCTCTGTGCATTCTGCTAGCAGTGTATCCTAAACTACACGACTGGATAACACCCATTATAATTCTACCTTTTTAATTCAGGTGAACTTGTCTCTGGGTTTTAGAGAACGGATTCAAAGCTTTCAGCTCTACTCACCAGCTGTTCCCTTTTCCCTGGGACCCTCTCACTGGCATGGTGAAAGGATCACTCTCCCACCAGCTGAGAACAAATTCAGTAAATAAACATTTGCCACTGCATTCACCACCTCGTTTCCTTAGCATTTTATTTGTAGCAATCTAATAGCTGTGATTACACCAGACACTTTACAGAAAGTAGCCTTGGATTCTTTTTCAGGTGCTTTCTAGCTCCAGCTGTGTAGTTCAAATTCCTCTCTCTAATTCAGGCCCTTGAAGCACATTATTTAGATGTGTTGCCCGTTTTCCTACTCAGCATGAGGAACGGTCAAGTTCAAAGTACCTCACAAGCTTTCTGAAATGATAGAGCTATTGCTCTGAAATGCAAGAAATATATGTGGGATCAGCTTTTTTTGTTCCTGCTATTATTTGATAAACTCAAGGAGCAGAAATCGCTTCTTTCCAAATGCCAATCTGCCTTGATCTTAAAGCCACTCAGCTCCACCAGCTGCAGACCAGAAGAACTGTTTTCAAACGTCCCTGCAGTGATTTTACACTTACTTTATTAATCACAAGGACAGCTCTTGGTGCTTGGAAGGGCCCAGTCCTAAATCCCTGATCCATAATAGCTGCACTTTGTACTTGTGGCTAACGAGGGAGAGCTGCAGGACTGACTGAGCTCAGCTCTGGCTGTGCCAGCCCAGCCCTCTCCTAATGGGCTGTCACCAAGACAACTCACAGGGCCACCACACACCTCTCCACAAACACCTTGACACATCTCCTCGGCTTGCACAGACTGTTTAGTACACAAAGACATGAAAAGGCTCCCAGCAGAGTGAGAACAGACTGGTTCCAGCACTGCAACGGCAGCGAGCAGGGGTGTGCTCCTGGAACCCCTGGGAGTGCTGGGGAACCACACTGCTGCCCTGGGAATGGTGCTGGAACCACACTGCTGCCCTGGGAATGGTGCTGGAACCCCTGGCAGTGCTGGGGAACCACACTGCTGCCCTGGGAATGGTGCTGGAACCACACTGCTACCCTGGGAATGGTGCTGGAACCACACTGCTGCCCTGGGAATGGTGCTGGAACCCCTGGGAGTGCTGGGGAACCACACTGCTGCCCTGGGAATGGTGCTGGAACCACACTGCTGCCCTGGGAATGATCCTGGAACCCCTGGCAGTGCTGGGGAACCACACTGCTGCCCTGGGAATGGTGCTGGAACCCCTGGGAGTTCTGGGGAACCACACTGCTGCCATGGGAATGGTGCTGGAACCACACTGCTGCCATGGGAATGCAGCTAGAACCACACTGCTGCCATGGGAATGCAGCTGGAACCACACTGCTGCCATGGGAATGGTGCTGGAACCACACTGCTGCCATGGGAATGCTCCTGAGCCTCAGTGCTGCCCTGGGAATGGTGCTGGAACCACGCTGCTGCCCTGGGAATGCAGCTGGAACCACACTGCTGCCCTGGGAATGGTCCTGGAATCACACTGCCATAGTGCCCCTTGTTGACAGAGTGACAAAACTATCCTTTGTCTCCTAAAAAAAGAAAGCCCAGAAGTTTCTCTTCTCAGTTAGGTGGAAAAGGCATCTCATAGGCTTGGCGACTTCACCTTTAACTTAAGGATAGCCAATGGGACATGAGCCAAAAAGTCCCACCTGGGCAATTTACTAGAAAAAGGAGAACAAAGAAACCAATGGCTTTTGTGAGTATTTTATCAGGAGCAAGAACCTCTTGCATCTAGATCGATTTTTCTCTGTAAAAAGTTTTGTTATTTTGCCTTTTATTAAAACCTTTTTGTTTCCAACACTACCACAGAAGCCATCCTGCTGATTTTATGCCTCCAAAGGTAGCTGAGATATCTTGGGTGAGAAATAGACCTCCAAGAGCTCATGAGACCTGGCTCGAGGAGGCTCCCATTTCACACTGCTGCCCTGGGAGTGCTGCTCTCTGGGCTTCATGGAGCTGGATGTTTCTGCACACACCTGCCTTCTTCTAGGGGAAGGTGTCCCTGACATGGCAGGGGTGGAACAACATGAGCTTTAAAGTCTCTTCCAGCCCAAACCACTCTGATTCTGTGATATTACAATTCTATGGGAAGGAGTTTCTACACCCCTCTTGGCTAAAGCAGAGCACCCACCCATCCCAGTTCATGCCTCTTTTTATTATTTCAGTTAGGAGTTTACTTCACTTGAAATCTGCAGTAACTGGCACAGCCATGGCAGCAGCAGCAGTCAATAAAATGAGCTGGAAAGCAGCAGCAGCTCAATCCACACTCTGACTCATGTCTAACAAGTACTTTCTCTACACTAATCCCATGAGGGTTTAGATCTAAAGTATTTAGAAGCTGAACTATTTAGGAAGGCTCTGTTGAACACAAGTGAGTTCTGTTCCTAGCAGCTCATTACTTTCCCCTTACAGCAGCAGATTCCTTTCTGGACCAAAACTGCTTCCCCATTTCTCTCCAGCTTGAAGTGCTTCCTTCCTTGCCATTGTATCATGAAGAATTACAAAAACAGTCCCCATGTCTCTCTTTTATTAACACCTCTCAAATATTTGTGCAGTGATTTCATATCCTTCTTTAATCACCTCTGATCCAGTTTATACAAATTTAGTTCAATCAATCTTTCATTATAAGTAATATTCTCCTGACCTCAGCTACCCTGCTTTGAACTTTCTCAGTATCTCAACAGGTTTCTTTTGGTTTTTTGGGTTTTATTTTTTTATGATGGCAGCTCTTATCAGCCCTACACACAATATTCTGCGAGCACTGTGAATAAACTGGAATTAACAACCAGACAGAAGAAATAGCCTGAACCTCACAACCATATCTGTAACTGAGAAGGTGCTGGTTTATTCCTCTTGGTCCCTTACCTGTTTCCATTCTGCTGGACTCCATTATAAGGTCTAAATGGAGGCAAGACTGCAAATTAAAATAAAAGATTCAAGCCTGGCTGCTGTTGAGTGAAGTTTCCATTCGTCCCAGGCTTATTCATTTATGGTCTGATTTCAGGGATTCAGCACTGTGGACCAGAGAGGGCCACACACTAAATTAAAAACTCTGCTGATAAAGCATGTGCTCTTCCAGCTGAAAGCTAAACCAGGTGTAGGGGAAACCCCACAATTACCCACTCTCCAAAGGCATCCACATTCTACGGGGAGAGTCTTCATCTTCCTGGGTCTGACTCTTCCACCCATCTCAGTTTTACCTCCTTAAGCCTTGGCTTTGTACCAGTGCCCATATCCGAGTTGGCAGAGCTTAAAATATGGTTTTTTTCAGCCAAATTAAGTGTTTGTGCTCCACCAATCCCACGTGCTTTCCAGTGCAGCAGGGCTTTGCTGTAATTTGCCTTCTTTGTGTAACTATATTTCAGGTATGTGTAGGAGTGACATTATTTAAGTTCATGTGAAATGTAAATAAGTCAGACACAGCTGAAAATGTATTTCCTCTGCCATCCCTATATTGTAGAACACAGTGTCACTTCATATTACTTTTCATTATGATAATCTTATTTTAAAGCTGACAGTCATGATTTAATATCCTTGAAAAAGCTTAAAAGTGAGAAGTGCACTCCAGCTACTTTTAGCAGTCTTAAGGAGCCCCCTTTCCCAGCATTTGTATTGTCATAATTCAGATTATGAGAGAATCCATACAGCTCCTGTACCTTTATAAATAAAACACACTAGGCAGGGAGCCTGGCATCACTTACTGAGATGGAACCATAATGATATAAGGAATATATTTCAGCCCACCATGAGTTTTGTTACTAATCTGATGCCATCGCATTGCAAGTTTTGGTGCTCACAGAAAAAAAAAAATCTAAATCTTTATCTTTGTCATGTATTAATTATATCCAATCTCTATCCAACAAACCAGTGGTCACAATAAAATTCACCTACAAAAAGTGAAAAATATTCAGAACAAGCCATCATAAAAACATTTACCCTAAGCCACATTCAGAGCACTCAATGTAAAATAACCTCCAAATTACCTCCTTTCATGTGCCTATAACTCTTACAGAAGAACTTGCAAACTAGAACTGCAGCAATATATGCATTTTTCATCTCAGGTAATGGAAAATTATTGTTTTATGGGTCACTCACCAGCACTTGTTTCTTTGTGCCCAGCATTATAGAATTGTTTCAGTGAGGAGGAGGCTGAGTAATGTGAGTTCTAGCTGAGAGTGATTCAGACATGGGCACATCCAGGAGCCAAAATGCAGGATGGCAAACACCTGCTTCCCTCACATCAGGTGTGACAATCTCTGCTTGGCACAGAGCCACACCCTGCTCCTCCACTCTCTCTTTTTGCTCTGCGATATCAGGTTGGGATAATTCCCCATGGCTCACTCTCCATGTGCCATTAAAACCAAGCAGGAAGGCCAGACAATTCTTACTCTGAGCCAGGAAAATCAGAAATTACAGACAGCACTGCCCTGGTGTTGGGAGCTGCACAGATCTACATTTACTCTTGGTTTCTAAGAAACATGATAAAAGGGCAGTAATCTGGAAAAACTGTAAACAGATCAGCTCTCAATAGCTATTTTTTTGATAACACTTGATACACTCCTATGAATGACAGAAAATATTTACTTTCTCAAGTGGATCACTCTCACACAGCCCATTTCTTGCAATGCTGATTCAATTTAGGGGAAGACACAATATCTGTGTTCAGAAACAATTCTGCTTCAAATTAACTGAAAAGGCTTTCAACTTATCAGGGCACTAATGAAGTGTAACCACAGAGAAAATGCAGCTGTACACGCATCCACATTCCCTCTCACACCTCTAAAAAATCCCAAACAACCCTCAAACCCTAAAATATGTACCATCTTTGGAGGATCATCCTCAGGTTTGATTTGTTTGGGGTGATACATATATATATAAATGCATATATATACACATCTGGGGTGATACATATATATATACCCACTCTGCTTTAATTTGTACACTGTCACAACAGTATCCAAACACCTTCCCACACCAAAACCTGCCCTGAGGGTCCTGAGGACTACAAGATAATGTTTTCCTCAAGATAGTGTGGTTTCCTGGCTTAGCTACTGAGAGTTGTGATGGTTCACATTGCAAACTTTGGACAAAAAGAAAGAAGCATCTGCACACTTCATATTTGCTTTGGAAATTTTGGTTCAGAACAGTCTTTTTCACCCTGTAGATGTGGCTGCAGTTTCTACATAACTACCTTGATTAATGATTAAACTTTCATGTAGATTTCGAAGTTATATACCCAAAACAAACCAAAGTGTGCTGTTGGGTGAGAGCAGGATGGTGATTCCACCACAGATGAAGGGCAAAGGAACAGGGAACAGCCTCAGCACAGAAACTCAGCCAGTTGCAGTGAATTAAAGAACATAATTGAGATCCTCCACAGATCTAGAAAAATGGGGGATCTCAAACCATTTATTCACTCAGAAGCAGCTCCATGAGATGGAGACACTTAGGGGCTGTGGCCGCAGTTGAATTCTGTGTCAATGAGTCCCCCTTAGACACCAACATGTCATTTTCATGGTAACTGAGCTGCTCTGCAAAGGAATATTTGTAGCTGGAAATGAAGGGAAGAGGGGGGAATTAATGCCAGTGAAACAGGAGGAAAACCCTGATTTTCAGGTTAACCAAAAGCTTTGGAGCTCTCTCTGGCTTTCATGGTAACAGGAATCACTTTCTTAGGTGAGGATTACTTACTTCTTTGGATTGAGCATTAGGGATTAATGCAATACAAATAAGAAAACTAAGGAAAATGAAGTATTTTTTCACATTTGGAATATTTCTTTCAGGCCATTTTTCTGTGAAAGAAAATCTTCTGTGTAGGTGGAGAATGCACTTTTCAGCTCCTTTAGGAAAGCTGACGTGTTCCCATGCTAAGGCACTAACTTTCCCAAGTAGAAACTGAGAAAAACCTTACAGTCAATTCCCCTCTAATTAAGACATCTCACACAAGTCATTACTGCATGCAATAATTTGTAATATTTAAGAAACCCAACAGTATATTTAGATATTTGAGGGTCAGAGGTCTGTTCAGAGTTACATTTCCATTTGATTGTGACAAATGAACCACAGGAACTGAGGGCCTTCACTAATAAACACTTTCTTAACACACTTATTTTTGGAACAAGCTGCTCTTTTTCCATTGTACTGTGCTAGAATATTTCTCTGTAAAATTCTATTTTACATGCAGTGTAAAAATAAAAGGGTGAATCACATTCCAGAGATCCCTTTCACATTTAGGATAGCTGTCCTTCAACCAGGAAAACCTGCTTTGGACTAATCCATTAATATTTATTGATGCACACTATTTCCATAAAGTCCCATAAAGTTAGGGCATTTCTAGGAATGGGAAATAATTTTTCCATGCAATTTCATCAGAAATATTTCAAGAAATTCCATCTTTTAAAGATTACAGGAGCACTGTGTTTAATTTTGATGAGAAAACTTAATTCACCTAATCTATCAAAATCATCCTTTAATAATTCCTCTGAGCCTTTATTTTGTAGTTTTGTTACTCTGCAAAAGGACAAGAATTGGTACTCCTGTTTTACTGCTTTACAGCTGTATAAATTCAGGTGGATATGTTTTAAAAAGAGTTTTATTTTTCTTCTCCTTAGGAGATCACAGCTTCTTCACTCACTATGATTAAAAAGGATTTCTAGTAACAGATGACAGAATATTAGAAATATGATCAAATCACCTAGATGACAGAATATTAGAAATATGATCAAATCACCTTAAAACTTGCTTTTTAGACATAACTAAATTAATTTGCTGTTTGGACAACCTATGCACAGAAAACAAGAGGGAATGGATTTATTGGCACTTCTTTCAGATGACTTTCAAGACTACAAAACCACAGAGAAATAAAGTCACTCTAAATGCATGCTAATAAAACTTCACACCAACACTCATGATTGATGCTCTTTCTCTCCCCAAATTGATCCAACAAATCAAGAAAGAAAAAGAATTTTCAATGAAAGCATAAAATATATTCACTGAAATTCCCAAGCTCAACTGCATGCTGTAGACTCATGTTGAACATCACATTATGCTCCTCAAACCCCTCAGGCCAAGCCCTGCATTCCCTGAGCAGTTTTGTCACACAGTTCTGCCTCTGCCTTCAGTGCTGCAGTGACCTCTGTGACATTGCCATCACCATCCCCATCACCATTAATCCCTGGTTTCCCTGTGCTTTTCCCTGAGATCAGACTGGGGAACACAAGTGAAACCTGAGTTACACCTGGGTGAGGAGATTCACAGAATGACCAGGTTGGAAGAGACCTTCAAGATTATGGAGTCCAACCCAGCCCCAACAGCTCAACTGAACCCTGGCACCCAGTGCCACATCCAGGCTTTGTTAAACACACCCAGGGATGGGGACTCCACCACGTCCCGGGCAGCCATTCCAGAGCTTTATCACTCTTTCCATGAAAATCTTTTTCCCAATATCCTTGGCACAGCCTGAGGCTGTGTGCTCTGGTTGTGTCACTGCTGGAGACAGCCCAGCCCCAGCTGAGCACAGGCACCTTTCAGGAGCTGTGCAGTGATGGGGGCACCCCTGAGTCTCCTTTTCTCCAGGCTGAGCACCCCCAGCTCCCTCAGGGGTTCCTCACAGGGTTTGTGTTCCCAGCCCCTCTCCATCCTCGTTGCCACCTCTGGACATGTTCAAACATCCCAAGGTCCTTCCCAAGCTGAGGGCCCAGGCTGGACACAGCACTCAGGGGTGTGCCCTCACCAGTGCCAAGAACAGAAGCAGAATGACCTCCCTGCTCCTGCTGCCCACACCATTCCTGATCAAGAGGCAGGGGAAGGTCCCCTCTGGAAATACAACCAGAGAATTACTCCAGGCTGGAAAAAGCCTCTGCAGCATTGATCCCAAGCATTCCCCAGCAGTGCCAAGTGTGGAAATCCACAAAATCAGAAGGTTTTGGGAAAGCTGCAAAAGGCAGGCCTCAGAGACAAAAGAACTGTGAGCAGAGATAAGCAGTAGCCATGAGATTGGTCAGCAGAAAAATAATTTAAAAATGTAGAAAAGCAAGGACAAATAGAACAATGGTCGGTGAATTAATGCTTGTCTAGAATGACTCCCTAAGCTACAGAAAAGCTTATCTAGTGAGATATTAGGAAGCTTGAACCTTAATAATGGAGCTCTGTGTGCTGTGTTTTAAGGCTTACAAGCAGGTATTATATTTGAAATAAGCAAGCATTGTTTAACCAAAGGGATGTGTGCTTATAGTGGTTGGATAGAACTACAGTCAATGTGCTTTTGCTTTGTGTGATTGGTCAAAAAACTTATAAAGTGAGTTGTAACATTAAGTTCTTGGTCTGCTGCCTGGGGTGTGAGCTGCTGGCATCTTCCCATTGCCATAACCATGTAATGAGAGTGGTGCTGGACAATCAAACAGCTCAAGGCGCGTCCCATAGCAGTCCTGTCCTGTTTGTGATTTGTGCACAGACCCCAGCCGGTGATACCAAGCTCACCTTGTCCATGGCCCCAGGTGCCAAACCCACACAGCTTTAAATCCCTCCAGGATGGGCACTCCCCACCCTGCCTGGGCAGCTGTGCCAGCACTGCACACCCTTCCCATGAAGAAATGTTCCCCAATTCCCAACCTAAGCCTCCCCTGGAGCAGGCTGGGGTGGTTTGCTGAGCCAGGAGTCACCTACCTGTATGGGGCTCAATAGAAAAGTAAGGCTGTCCTTCCAGAATGCTATAAACCAGCTTGGCACTGTTTCCATACACTGGATCATCTGCATCTGTAGCTGTTACTTTAGTAACAAAGGTGCCTAAATAGAAAGAATACACACAATTAATGTTTACACTCACTAGAAATTTGCATCTCTTATTCAAAAACTAATTTGAAACAAAAATTCATTTCCTTGGGAGCTGTGTAACAATAATAAAAGAAGGAAAAAAATATCAGTAACAAGTTAAAATATTGCTTGTGGAACAGAAACAAAACATTTTCCTTCAAGCTGATGTGTGCCAGCAGCCTGAATTTCTGGGTAGAATAAAAGCCCTTTTAGTATCTGTATTATTTAAAGTTTCTTTGTAGAATGCATTTAAAGCTACCCAATAGATCTGTGTAGACTTCAAGCATTTGCAAAGGAATCATATCAAAGAGATACAAAACACAAGGTTAATAATACAGTATAATATATTACAGCATAATATGTTGCATTTAAGACTTGCAAATTCACATTCAAAAGAACTTTGCCAAGTTACAGAGACCAGATAGAAAAACAATAATAAAAAGGGTTCTCTTTTCTTCCCTTGGCTTGCAGCCATGATAATGATTGGATGTGGCCACAGTGACAGAGTTGGGACAACAATGATTGTCTCTGAAATGAGTCTCTGCCACTCAGGGGGCCATTGTTCAGCCAGAGTTATAAATTCCACACTCTGACAAAAATAAATAGAGGAAAAAAAAAAAAGAAATTACCCTTTTTATTTCTTAGACAACATAGCACTTGCCATTTCTGTAAGAAGCAAAATGGAATGAAATTTGGTTGGTTGCATTAAGGTTGCTGCAGAGAGGGTTTTTTTGGCTGACATTAAAGTATGATGGCGTTAATTAGGCTGACAATAAAGACAATATCTACAGAGGGAGAGCAAGCAAGAGAAGGAGAAAGGTTAAGGGCTGAATTATGTTCAGAAAGGAGAATAATTACAGCATCCACCAAAAAAAAAATCACCCTTTCTGGATATGCTAATAAAAATAGCCTCCTGTTCCTTCTGTGTGTGTGCTGTGAATCCTGATCCCATGGCCCTCCAGGACAGCAGAGCAGAGGGAAGGAGAAGGAGATCCTTTTGGCACAGCCTTGCTCCTTGCCCTGTGCTCCCTTTCCCTCTCCCTGCACGGCAGCTCTGTGGGTTACAGCACATGTAAATTATTTAGAGAAATGTTTGCATATCCAGATACAATTTGCATATGTCCCAAGAGCTGCCATTCCACCCTTTCCCGACTGGGCAGGCTGTGGGGCTGGTTTGGGAGGGCAGGATTTGGGAGGATGGAGAGCAGCTCTCCTAGAGAGCACAGCTTCTGCAGGGACTGCAGCTGTGGCAGGTTGGCCACGTGGAACTAATGGGATAATTCTCAGTGAAGGGAATGTGGGTGGCAGAAATACATCTCACTAGAGAAAAAAAAAATGGCTTTGGCTGCTATTGGTCATTCATTTTTTTGTGTAAATTTATCCATTCTTACAGGGGAGAACATCAGCAAAGGGAGGCAGAGGATGTGATCCCCCAGCATCTCTCCTGGGCTCAGCAGGGGCCAGAGGAGTCCTGCACATCCCATGGAAAAGGAATATTATGTCACATCTCTCTTTCACACACGCTTGCTGAACCTGTTTTATAAATATACAAACTGTTCCTGTTTGAAGCTAAACTGTATTTGATGGTGAAAGCTGATCTTACACCTAACCTTTAACAGAATAGTTTTTAACCTGTCATGGGGCCTGAGAAATTGAGTTTCTCCTCAGCTTGGTGGTTAGCTTGTGAGGAATTAACATCAGAAATTTATTGTCTGCCCAGTGACAGCAACCAGACAGCAACAGACAACTCCTGACAGCTGTGAGTGGAAATGATAAAGGGGACAGGTGACACTTGTGGTGCCCAGCCCTGTGGCAAGTCCAGCAGCCTCAGCCTACAGGAGATACCCTCAATGTCCTCCTTCAATGGAGAGAGGAAAGGGAAGCAGCCCTGGGCACACTGAGAGATCATGGCACAGGCTGCAGGAAACAGGGAAAACAACAATGAGGGAGTTGGCAGGAAGAGAGGGGCAAAAGGCCCCGTGGTGGCTTGGCCACAGGAGTTACAAGTCTTGAGGAGCTGTAGCTGATGGGGTCATCTCACAAGTTTGATGCCTTGAGAGGCAGACATAGAACAGGGGCTGGGCAGAGTTACAGAATAAAGCAAGGATTTACTAAAAGGCCTCAATGGATGCACCCTGGGCAGCACAAGAGCCCAGCCAGGGCTGCATCCAAGATGAACCAAAATGGTCCCAAAATGCACGGCCGGGCACGGGCTCTGTCACTGTGATCAGTTCTGCTCCATTTGCACCTTGCAGTTCATTGTCCCATTCCAGCTTGAGCCCAGGCAGTCCCACCCTGCTTGTTTTTCTCTCTCCAGCCCACAGTGTTTGTGCTCTTGGGCCTGAGATTTGGGTCATTTGTCCTTGGTGCCCAGGTGGAGCAGGAGTTGTTTTGTCTCCCTGCTCTGTGCACACAGCTCACCATCCCCTGATATGAAGCCCAGACCCTCACACTAAAGCAGCACAGAATCTGACAAAATAGAAAAGCCAAACCTGAGGCATCATTTCCCCCCTGAAATTCTGTTGGCTCACTTTTTGTACTCACACCCATTAGCAGGGCTCTTTCTGCTGTTCCCACACACAACCATCCCTCAGCCCAGCTGATCTCCCTGGACTCTCTGGAGCTGAGCCCCGCAGACCCAGCACATCCCAGCACATCCCATCCCAGCCCATCCCAGCACATCCCAGCACATCCCAGCACATCCCAGCACATCCCATCCCAGCCCATCCCAGCCCATCCCAGCACATCCCAGCACATCCCATCCCAGCCCATCCCAGCCCATCCCAGCACATCCCAGCACATCCCATCCCAGCACATCCCAGCCCATCCCAGCACATCCCAGCCCATCCCAGCCCATCCCAGCACATCCCAGCACATCCCAGCCCATCCCAGCCCATCCCAGCCCATCCCAGCACATCCCAGCACATCCCAGCCCATCCCAGCACATCCCAGCCCATCCCAGCACATCCCAGTCCATCCCAGCCCATCCCAGCACATCCCAGCCCATCCCAGCCCATCCCAGCACATCCCAGTCCATCCCAGCCCATCCCCAGGCTCTCTGCAGCCCAGGGCTGCCGTCCCAGGGTGACACCAGCCATGAATGCAGGCTCAGAGCTTCCTCCAGCTGGATTCAAGCTGATGTAGCAGTGATGTGCTCATTTCTGTGCCTGCTATCTTAGAACTGGTGGTTTGTAATCTCCTAAGACAGAAGAGGTTTGTGCAGAACATCATACAATGGGACAGGGCTGGGGAAAGATAAGGCTCATCACAAAGTGAAAATTTTAGTTGGAGTATTTTATCAGGACTGTTTCATTTTGTTTCCATTATATATTTTATATACAAAGGAAAATAAAGAAATAAAACTGTTGACTTCTTGGAGATTGTGTTTGATTTTCCTAGCTGGCTCTCATTTCAAAGGCCTTCAGAAATAATTACATTGCTTGTTTAGAAAGATTCAATATATAATTTCTATTCTTATCTTACTTCACTTGAGAATTCCTGAAGACTTTCTATAGATATTTATTTCAAGATTCCCAGACTTGAATGGATGTGCTGATTCTTTGATAAGCACCAAGTGCTCATTAGATACTAAAGTTGAATACACCCTAATAAAAAGAGTTAATCAGTGTCTAACATTGCTTCAAATCCTGATGCTAAGCTACCATTCTTGTGATATAAAATAATTCAATCACTTACTGAGATCCCAAGTTCAACTGAAGTTTATAAATGTATTAAAAATACATGGGTTATATGTGTGTCAGTATTTCCAGTTACAGTACACATAAGGCAGGGGAAAAGGCATAATCTTCTTTTTCTTTCCCTTAGAGGTTACTTGAAGTGTGATTATAATCTCACCTAATAAAATTAATGAAAGGAATGTACAACTGAAATATTCTCCTGCCTCCTTAAAACCCATTTCTTCCCCAGCCAGTTTGTGCCACTCAGCACTTCATTCCCACCCATCACACTCTTCTGAGGCCTGTCAAATCCAGCCATTTGCTCCCAACCATCTTACTGATGAAAATTGTTTAGGGAAGATGTGAGCGATCATGCAACAGAAATTAAAGAAATTGCTTCCACTGTGAAATTAGCTAAGCTTTGGCATAGTTTAAATTTTATCACCTTTAATTTGATTTTTTTTTTTTTTTTTTGCTTTATGCCTTGAGTCAAATTTTCTGCAGGTGTGAAACACACCGCATTATGTTGCTCACACTGGCAATAATCAGTATACTTAGGAGCAAACCCCGTGCCCTCTGCAGCTGCAGGTGATGTTGCTAAGTCAGTGCTGCCCTGGTTCCCCTGCAATGCGCTCAGAGTTCACCAATCCCACACCCACAGGCGACAGAACCTGGGCAAAAATAAGGTTTGGAGAGCTGAGAGATTCCTGATGGTGAAAAGCAATGCAGAAAAACAGGAACTCTCAGTCACCATTGGTGTTCTTTAGCCAACATCCCCACCAGAACTCTCCAAGCTTTGGATTGCCAATATTTAAGCAGGATTTTACTCCATGACTGACACTGCAGTTATAAACTACACGCACATAAATATTTCTTACAAGAATAATGCACCTAAAGTTTTAAAGATAAAAATTTTGCATTGAAAAAGCTGTAAGAATGCAGGGAAGGGCATTTATTAAGTAATAATAAATGGAAAAACAACATTCTGGGTTCTGCTCAGCAAATAAACTGGTAAGGTTTCTGTTTGTGTTTAATTTTGACTGCATTTGGCTTGTGTTTGTTGCTTTGTCAATGCTACAACAAACTCATTTAGCCAGAGACTATAAATTTGAAATGGTGCCATTTTTATAAGAAAACCACTATTGTAGTCCAAGTCACTGTTGTCCTAATTACAATAATATTGCAGTTTTATATAATCTTGCCCAACAACATCATCACTGTTTCTTTTTTGCTTTATGTACCTAATGTTGCCTTATGTAAACTAAATTCTTTTTTTCTTGAGAGATGAGGCAAATTTTCAGATGTTCTGTTAAAAAACTTAGCGTGTTTTTTCCTCAGGTACACTTTTGCAATGCTAATGACTCTTAAATATGGATTTACCCACCATAAATAGAGACTGCACAGAGATTCAACAGATGTTAATTAATGAACACTTCTAACGTGCTTTAACCATTAGCCATTGCTGATTGTTTTACTCTGTCAGTGTCAGAGTGTTTTACTCTGTCTTTACAACAGGCCAGCAATCAGAGACACAATTAACAACAGGATTATTTTTACATGGCTAGGTGAGAAAGCCTGTGTTTGCTGGCAAACTAAGATTAAAAACCATCATAAAAAATAAGACGTGTGTGCTCAGCTAGGGCTTTTCTGTTGTTTTGGCTGTGGTTTTATGTGCAAGTCAGGGTACAGATTCTGCACATTAGTCAGAAAGAAAAATGCATATGCTGCCACAGGGAGTAGGAAAGCAAGTTCTTTGGGTGTGGCAGTGAAATCTGCCTACTGGGAGAAAAAAAAATTTCCAAAAAATCAAATTTGAATGTTCTAGAGGAGGTAATGCATAGTTGGTGCCAAGAATTTACATTAATCCATATTCAGTGATCAACCATTTCGTTGAAAGATTGTAATGGCTGGTAAAAATAAATAACGTGACCATAATGAAACCTGGTGGGACCATGTTGTCTCATCTTCCCAGGGACTTCTGGGGATTTTTTAATTTTTTTTTTTTTTAATTTTCCTTTCCTGATGCCATTTTTGGTCTCACTCTTTCTCTCCTAATCTTCCCAGATCTTGACAGGGTGAATTCTCCATTTCACTCTCAAGATCTGATTTCCAGCCTGATGAGGTATTGGAGAGGATTTGCATGACAAAGCCTCACCATTATTTGCCAACTCTTTTGTTTCCCTAAGAGCATCCTCTGCTTCAATCCTGCAGCTGGCTTTGGAGTTGGGCTGATGGAAGCCCCGCAGCCAGGGGTGGTCACACAAAGCTTTGTTTGTAGCCAGCAGGTCAGATAAGCATTCTTTCCAAAATGAAGCCTTTTCTTCACTGTCCTTCTTTGCTATAATCTCACAGGTAGCATGACAGTTGTTGTCATGGTAACAATTTTTTATTGAATAAAACTGCAATAATCTCATAAAAACCTGCATAACTTCTTGACATGTAAATTATGACTGCCTCGAAGCTGAAGGAACTTATTCTTATTTGTTTTCCATTGTTTCTTATTTTTTTAAATGCAAAAACATAGTTTCAAGCCTTATCATCCTGCTTTATTGCATGAGACCATTTCTAAACACAAAACCTATGAATTAGAGGTTTCACTAACCAAATAAAGAAAATGTATATGAAATAGGAATCTGCTTAAAGCTCTACAGAACTTGTTAACATATGCAAATTACCCACATAAAATATCATTGCATATCTTGGTGTTCATGCAGATACATAAATACACACACACACAAATTGTGGGAATGTTGCACGAGTGGTTAAGGGTTCTTGTGCAGATCATATGTTATTATTTCAGCCCTACCTTCTGCATAAATTTATGTAATTTTATCATTATTATTGACAGCTACTTCATTGCCAAAGCTCCAGGAGCCAAATTTGTGGATCAGATCCCATGGGGCAGGAAGGTTCTCTCCCAAAGACCCCAAGAGCCAGGAAACACAACCACAAACAGAAGAGAGACAAGGAGCTTGTTGGACTCAATGATTCCTGAGGTTCCTTCCCAACCCAGGAATTCCATGATTTCATGATTCTGTCAGGAGAGGATGTAAATCCCCTTGGAAGCAATGCTGCCAGCACATGGCGCTGCTGCTGCCCTAACCACAGAGCCTCAGAACCACAAAAATGTCAAGGACTGCTTTGGGGACAGATGACAGAGGCTTGGGGGAGTGTCTCACATCTTCCCACACTTATAGGAAATTATGAAAAAAAAAATCTGCTTTTTAAGTGTCCTTATTTAATGAATGAGGCAATAGATGACACCCTAAGCAGAGGTAAAAGATACAGATACAGGTCAGAACACTCCACTGAGGGAAAAATGGGCAACCTGTGCTTGCCATGCTGGAGAAACAGGAAGGCCAGCATGCATCCTGCTGTTTCCATGGCAGAATCCAATATGCAATCATTTCTAGAGGCAGAAATGAGAAAGAAAATTTGTGTATGGTACAGGTGTAATGCTGGCATGTTGGTGATGAGAAACACATAAATACACAGATACAAGACTTCTCTTTATCTTCTGCAAAGAGAAAAGCAACAACAAAAGCTTCCTTACAATGAGAAATTGCACAAGGAGGAATAACTTCCCAAGGGAAATAACAGAATCCTCCTCAGTGAAGAGTTCACTCTCTTGCACAGGATGCTGGAATAATGTATTCTAAGGGAAAACCCTAGAAAGACAGGAAGATTAACTAATAGGGTAATTTATCTTTCCCAGCTGTAATTTATTTGACTCTAAGTAGTGAAATAGTGTGATGCTGTCATGATCTTGTTTATGATGATTAAGGTAAGGAAGAAGGAAAAGAGGGTTGTTCACACAACTCAGTTTTAGGCTCGACTGGCTAAATTAGACTCCTTGCTGCACCAGCTGCCTGCTCTACCTGAGGGAGGAAGACAGAATCATCTTCTCCTGGAATCCTACTTTTTTGGCTGACCAGAGAGGAACAGAAATGAAATTGGCCAGCTAATGTGAATGACTAAACTGCAGCCCTGTGAGTCCCCTCTTTTGTGGCTGTACCCAAAAAAAGTCTCAGTCTCTAATTCCAGCCCTCCAGGAATGGCAGGCATGAGGAGCTGACACTCCACCAAACAGGACAAGGAGAACCCTGCAAGAATTTCTGGTTTGTTTACATCAAATTCCATCATAGAATCCCAGAATCATAGAACCATTAAGGTTGGAAAATCCCTGCCAGGCCATGGAGTCCCAGCTGTGCCCGATGCCCACCTTGTCCCCAGCCCAGAGCCCTGAGTGCCACCTCCAGCCCTTCCTGGGACACCTGCAGGGATGGGCACTGCAAAGCTCCCTGGGCAGCCCCTGCCAAGGCCTGAGCAGCCTTTCCATGGGCAAATTCCTGCTGGTGCCCACCCTGAGCCTCCCCTAGAGCACTTTAAGGCCATTTTCTCTTGTGCATATCTCTGTCTAAACATCTGTGTGCACTTATATACTCATATAGATGCCTGTCAACACTTTCTGAAATAAACTGCTACTGATACAGTTCATATTTTGGTTTTGATATTGAACTTGAGTGACAAAACATTAGTTGCTTATTTTGCCACTTTGTTTTATATAAGTAGTTGACTGCAATCTCACTGAAATGCACAGAAAGAAATTTTCAGGACTTTACAGACCAATAGGAAATGGCGGATGCTGCGCTAAAGAAATGGTAATCTAAAACAAAGAATAATCTAAACTAAAGCTTTTAGCACCCAAAAATGTGGCTCAATGAAAGAAACTAGAAGAATCTAGCAGCTTGGTCTATAATAAATTATGTAGCACCATGCAGGAAAATGCAAGAAGCTGTTTCTTGGTTCCGACAGAAAAATAATCCTTTCATACCTTTGAAACACTAAATGATGTTTATCTCCATAAGCAAAAGAGGTATCCAGGCTGCTTCTCCCAAATGTTACACATTTCTCAATGCTGGAGCAGATCCTTAAGGAGGCTAATGAAACCCTGAAAGAATGTTAATGCCATGCAGTACATGCTTGAGTCAAAACCTCTGCACAAATGCATGACCTGCCTCATGTAGCACAACAACGTTTGTGCAGATTGCTCATGTGCCGTTTTAAGGGCTTCTTATCATGTGAGGGAAGTGGGAAAACATATTGTATGCAAATGTGTGCCTGCAGAAGTGTGAGAGGAGCTGGCAGTGCCTGGAGAAGGAGGCAGTGTGAGCAGGCAGGAGCGGAGCGGGCTGGCAGCCCCGCTCCTCACAGCTGGATAATGAGGCTGGGGGAAGCGTGCCTGGCAAACCTAATCAACTGCATATTTCACCACTTCTTGTCTGCATAAACTAATTGTTCTGGAACTCTGATGCTGCCTCTTTAATGTAACATTTTGGAATCAGAGATAGTTTACAACGGAAATACATATTCGGATTTAGAGTTGTAGATTCCTCCCTGGCAATTATGCTGGCTGATGTTACCTGGGTTTACCTGTGTGGATCTAACAAGAAGGAACCTTCTTCTTTTTCAGCTTTAAGGCTGGCAGTTCTTTCTTGCTACAACTTATGAGATGGTGCCATTAGAGAGCCTGCAGGTATTCCTTTGCAAATTCCCCTGGGTGGCTGTTTGTTAGGATTAGTACATGGTTTGAAACATCACAAGCAACAGCAGAAGGGTAAAACATATTTTATGTTTGGCTTAAAGAATTATGTTTTCCTTTCATGCTATTTTTTTTTATTCTCCCTTTAGATATCACCCTCGCTATAGAATATTAATTGATATTTGTGAGAGAAGTGGGAAATAGCTCCTCTTCTGTTCAGGACTTTTTGAAAGACTGCTTGTCTCTAATCAATTGACTATTTCATCAGCATTCATTCTGCAAGGTCCCCAGGCAAAGGCAGTAAAATTGGATGATCACTGTACACTGTATTACCAAGCAGAAAAAAAAAGGTACTGTAAGTCTTGTTGATTCAAATGGAAGTTTCAGGTTATGCTCAGGTGTATTGTAAAAAAAAAAAAAATAGAAATAAATAATAAAGCAGCCTAGGCTGTTTACTGCAGAAATCCTTTCATTTATGACTTTGTGTGGTGAGAACAGAAAGTGGCTGATACCATCTCTCAGCTTTGATGCTCTGCTGGCTTTGTTTGGGAGAGTGAAGCCTGGAGCGCCAGCAGCTGTAACCCAGGGAGCAAAAGCAGGCTCTGAAATATTGTCCCCCCCAGGCCACTGCAGGGCCAGCAAACGGCAGCAGAGCCCCCAGGGAGGGGCACAGCTCCATCAGCTGCCCCAAAGCTCCAGGCTGCTCCAGGGGAAGCCCTGCTGACAGCAGCTCCACAGGCAGCGTGAGCTGTTCCCACTGAAACACAGGAGCTGCAGATTCAGCACCTAACCAAAGACAGAGGTGTCATCAGGGCAGGGTGGGGAATGACCAGTGCCAGAGAAAACAATAAAGGATTATGAATTGCTTCTCATTTTGCCAAATTTCAAGTGTGTCCATCAGAGAGATGTCTGACACAGGCCACTTAATGAAGAATTTCAGGAGTATTGGTCCCTGATGTTCCAAAGCCAAGTCTTCATGCTGGCAGAGGAATAGAAATCACAGTAATCAAAGTTTCTGTGAAAATATTATCACACTGAACTTAATTTTCTCACCTAGATCTTTCTACCGTTTTTGGTGAGACCTTGTCTATATTTTCAGTGATTGAGAAAGGTGAGATTATGGTCCTGACCAGTTCTGTGGTATTTCACAGACAGAAACCTGTGCTGCTCTACTTCCTCTCATCCCTCTGTTTTCCACTTAGGCATCATCCCCCAGCCAGCAACAGGCTGATGTCACCAGCCAAGCTGCTTAGAAAAATGAGACAACGCAACTTCAAAGCCTGCAAAACCAAACCATACCACTCTTTGAAACATCTTATTTTTTCCCTTCAAAATTTTACATTTGGGGAAATTGTGAAAAATCCATGCTGAGAATAGATTTAAACTTTTAACCAGAAGAGAATGCATCAGAAACTTGAGTCAGAGGCTTATTTTCATACAGTCACAGAACACAAACACAATGACACATTTGATATATACAAATGGAGGCAACCACAAAGGATTTCAGAAGCAGAATATCTGCTACAAGCACAAGATGTTTGTGGCTAGGAGTCAAGAGGAAGAACCACAGAAGGACAGAGTCTTGTAGGTACACAGGACATTCACCTAATACTGCCAAAATCTCCTCTGCTCTGCCATCACATGATCAACATGTGACAGCTCTGTCTGTCCTCATCCCAAAACTGGAACATCATGGAAAGATGAATTTCTCCATTTGGAAGAGCTCCATAAGGAACTATGTCCTCAGTTCTGATCCCAGCAGATTTTTCCTGCAGAGTTTATCTTCACTACGTGTCATCTGCACAACTTTGTGCCAAGGGAATGCATGTGTGCAAAAAATGGACAATTTGTGACAAATTGCTGCCAGTGAATGAAGAGGAAGAAAAGCAGTGTTTGTCTCAGGAACCAGCACACATCAGAAGCTCATCACCTTGCACAGGAAGTCAGGCCTTGCCCCAGGGACCAGAGAGTGCCTTCAGAACCTCAACACTCAAGTCTTTCCTGCCATTGGTACATATTGCTTGGAGCAATCCCAGAGATTTCAGTAATTCTGTATTGTCAATTAACTGGTTTAGTACAATAGAACAATATAGAGGGGGATAACTAAAGGATCAGCCTATAAAGCCCTAAAGATTATTAATTTCATCATGGTCCTCGAGCTCATAATGAGCACATAAGAACAGTAAGAAAGATAATGACATTTTTGATCGGACCTCATGAGAAATAAAAGCACAGAAATAGCAGCAGGTGCTCAGAACTGTGTTTTCTCAGGGCTCAACAGCCAGTCAGGTTAAGGAACAGCCAGCCAGCCCTGGTGTTGAATGTCCTGAGCCCTTCCTGAAGGATGTGTGACCATTTTAAACACACATACACACTCACCAAAGAAATCTCACATAAAACTCCTTAGTGCCACAGCTCCTGTGTGAGATTATCCACAAGAGGAACAAGTGGAGGAACAAGACAACATGAAAATATACTTTCTTTTTAACAGCTGTCATACTGTTGCCATATTTTACAAGATCTGCTGGTTTTTCTCTTAGCTTTTGCACTGCCTTTGCATTCACCCTTTGGGCTAATGTGTACTTGACCCCTTACTCCACAATTTTGTGACAAACTATCATTGATTTAACAGTCATGCTCAGTGCCTTAAAAATCAATGACAAAAACCCCAGCAAGACAGTGTGGTTGATCTCGATGACATTTCAGGTCAGGTTTTTATCACAACTTTCTGATTTGTCAAGTTATTTTATCACTATTCATGTCAGACATTGCGTGTTGATTTCATATGGAGCAGATTTTGTCCTTCTGTAAACAATTTGCAAGTGGAAGAGAATAAATATCTTTGGGTAAACTGGAAAACAAAGCTGCACTACGTAGAGTGGTCCTGATGCACCTGGCTGGACTAAAGAACTCTGCTTTAAAAAAAAAGAAAAAAAAAAAAAAAAAAAAAAAAAAAAAAAAAAAAAAAGATGATAGAATTTCTTATCTGCAGTGGTGTAATCAAGGGCAAACCATGATTCAAGGGAAAACATTCCTAAGTAGATGTGCTAGTGCCAAAACTGAAAATTGATATTCTGACTCAACTGAAAGCCTAAGCCCTTTCCAGTAAAGACCTTTCATGGAAGCATTAGAGGACAAAATATATTATAATTCTAAGCTTTTCCATATTGTTACTATTTTCAAGTGGCAAAGGCAAAAGCATTTCTAGAGCAATGTCAGACTGAATGCTACTGCGTCTATTTTTTTTATGACTGTCAGGAGAAGCCTTAATATTTGGAAATTTTTAATTAAAGTTTTCCTGTTTACCTTAATTCAGGCAAACTATGAGAAAATTCTCTTCCCTTCTGGCTTTTGTTCTTTTTCCATCTGTGTCCTTTTTTATTTCACCAACACGTTTGTCACTCTGCTTCAGTCGTCTCCTGTCTTTCAACATGACACTCGCTGTCTAAACACTCCTGGCTTCGCCGAGAGCGAAATCAAGAGATTTCACTCCTCATTCCTCCCCTGAAAAAAGGGTTCCCAAAACTCTGCTGTCAGGAGACAATAGCCACTTTGGCTCCCATTACCACCTCTGCTCATGTTTTGGGGAATTCATGAATCTGTGTGTAGCTCAGAAGGTAACACAGAAACAGAACATGCTCAAGGGAAGGTGTGTTTTATTTTTTTTCCTCTTTTCTTTCTTTTTTTTTTTTTCTTTTTTCTTTAAATAAGCTACAGAACTTGTTCCAATTACCCTTATGGATCTTCTAAGCTTGCTCATTCATTTACATAATATTCTGTCTTCGTTGCAGGCATAGAAGCTCACAGAGCTCACAGACAAATGGGGAGGGAAAAAATAGAGTCTTGGGGTTCTTACTCCCAGAAGCACAGATAAATCTTTTTTTTTTAAGGTTTTAACTGAGTTTCTACCCCAGTGTGCCCTTTTAGGCTTAAAAGTGATTAAACAAGATTTACAGAAAAAATTAAATTATTTCCTATTTGTAATACTTGCCATAACGAAGTAATTCCACAGATTTCACTTTTTGATCTTTAATTCTTTAAGAAAATTAATACCATAATTAAAAGATTAAAGTGCACAGTTTCACCAAAGAACATATTCTCCATATGCACTATTAGCTTTCACAAGCAAATTCATCATTTTTTGGAGGTGGGGAGCAGGGCTTACTATGGTAGATTATGTGGGAATTACAGTTAAAAAAATTCAGTTTAGTTCTTAAAACTTTTTTTTTTTTTCTGGAATGTGCTGTTTGCTCAGAGAGAGAAAGAAATGATTTCAAAATAACTCAGAGCGCAGTGGCGCGGCCGGCAGCGAGCGCGAGTGTGGGAGTGTGTTCTGCACAGACAGCTGAGAAGTGAGCAGCACTCCTCCCAGAGAGAGCTCCGGGTAATACTGATCCTCTGTGCACCACGAGTGGGAGGACAGCCATGCAAATCCTTTTGTTTCAGCAGGGAAGCAGGATTTTCCAGAGAGCACCAAAATACAGAGTAAAAACCAAGCAGAGGATGAAGCCGTGGCCACGTGCGGCTCTTGGATGCTGGCACACACACAGAGCCCTCATGGGCTGGCACACACTGCAGGTAGGGACAGAATCCCAAAACTGGGGTGGAAGGGGCCCTAAAGCCCATCCAGTGCCACCCCAGCCATGGCAGGGACACCTTCCCCTGTCCCAGGCTGCTCCAGCCCCAGTGTCCAGCCTGGCCTTGGGCACTGCCAGGGATCCAGGGGCAGCCACAGCTGCTCTGGGCACCCTGTGCCAGGGAACAATTCCTTCCTCATCTCTAATCTAAACCTGCTCTCTGTCAGTTTGAATCTGGTTTCACATCCCCATAGTGTTTCATTCCAGTTCTAGATAGTCAAAATAGCACCTGACATTCCTATAATAGATCTCCTCTAGCCAGGAGCATGAGCCCAGGTCTAAGGCACCTATTAGAAAAACTGCATCGTGTTAGAACCTTAGAACAATGAAGGTTAAAGCCTACATCTGTATTTCGTGCATTGCCTTCCCCTGAGGCCCAAAAATAAAATGCCTTGTACCGCATCCTCATTACATAAGCACTATATATAGAGAGCATATGAGTTCCTCTTCTGTTTCAGAGCAGAAAATTGATATAAGCATTTTGAGGAAAGAAAAGGTTCAGCAGAACTTTGTTTTATCCTAAGTAAGAACACTGCCTAGTGATGTCTGTGTTGCACAAAAGTCAAGGCAAGAAATTGGCAGTGGGTGGAGATCTCTTTAAGGGAATTAAGTAAGTGGATAATGGAAGTGAAATACTCTTAGCGGGGGGAAAGTGAAAATTCCTTGAACTCTGAAAGGAGACAATTTTTTTTTTTGTAAACATTACAGAAGAGCTAATCTAATTTTAAGAGGACTAAAAAAAACTTCAAAAAACCTGAAATAATCTACAGAGAATCTTTTCCTTCATCTTTTGATGTTGCTACCTGTGGGTGAAGGGAAGAAAGCAGAAGGAAATAGTAACAGCAACATTAATGAAGGGTAGCACTCTCATATTCTACTTTGCAGCCTTGACATTTGGTTCCATCAGAGATTAAGACACAGACTCCACTGCCTCTACTTCAGAGCCTTCACACTCACTCCTGTCCCATTAATGCAATCAGGAACATTCTCTGAGTTTTGAAGCAACAGCAGTGAAATAGATTTTGTTTCTCAACAAAAGAGCAGGGGTGCACATTGGTGCTTCTGTGGAGCAGCCGCTTGGAAATCTGCACCCCTAGGAATGTCCTGTAAAACAGCTGGAAGGGCCAGGATCCTAAGGGATAAATGTGCAAAACTCTCAGAGTCACAGTAATAAACCCCAGATCTGCCAGACAATCTATTGCAAATCTTTTTTGCAAACAATTGTAATGTTAACAACCATTTTTGTTGTTAGAACACACTTGTTTCTGGACAAAACTCTTCCATGCAGCCTAGCAAACCATAAGAATACGGAACTTTGTCATTTCAGAGGCAGTTCAGTGTCTCTCTTTCCCCCAAGATGTTTGGGGAACAGATGAAACATTTTCCTGTGGAGCCAGCCCCTTTTGCTATTCCCTAAACTACATCCAGCCATTGGGCATTTCTGCTACAATCCTCTATAATAGTTTTCCTACATGAAGTTTTAACTTATAATTCATCTCTCATTACCTTTCTTCACACTTTTCCCTCCTCTTTCACTCTTTCTCCATTCTTACTTTACCTCTCTTTCACTAGTATTTCATCTTTTATTCTCTTTTATTCCCTTACTCTCACTGCATTTACCATCTTTTAAACCTCATGTTAACAATTTATTAGATTTTCTTCATCTCCTGATTAGTTTCCTCTCAAAGTTTTCAGTTATGGGCGTTTTTTTCTTCTCTTCTTTACAGTGCATACTGCTTGGATAAAGGCCATGTCTTTATCACAGAATATAAATATGCACAGATTTAAATATTTTTATATAGGTTTTGTGATCAGAAACCATCTTTTCTTTTCTTGCATATATCTTTCTACTTTTTCTCCTAGAATACTACATAAATCCCATTTACATAAGGAGTGACAGCATTCAATTTTCCTTCCTCCTTCTCCCACACTGTTCTGTTTTGGTTTGGTTTTCTATTCTCATTTTATTTAATTAAGTAATTTGCTCACCTAGAGCTTGGCTGAAATATCTTCTGAAAGCAGATCCATATTATGTTTGTGCTGCTGTATAATTAAAAGTAACTCAACATATAAAAGCTATGGTTTAGTAAAAGAATTGAAATGCAGGCTCAAAAAATCACATATCATTTTTGGCACAATGAAGATTTGAAAATCTGTTGGAGCAGAGTTGATTTAAAAGATGAAGTGTCAGGTTTGACCGTGCACTCACACTTGCATTTGACAATGACTCGGTGGAACTCTCTGTGCTGTGAGTGAGAGGATGGTTCTGGCTCCTCACATTTCTCCTCTTTTTAGCTAAATAACAGAGAGTGGTGTTTTTGAAACTTTGTGATAGGGCGTTGCTTTATTCCACAAAGTGCCTTGGCACTCCTTCAATTACCTTGCTTTGACAGATGTAGACAAATCACTGAAAAGCACATTATCCTCAACCCAACACTAAAATGCATTAGAATTTCCTCTGCATTTCATGGCCAGATTTTGATGCCTTTGCTCATGCTGAATTTTTGTATTGCCCTAAAATGGATTCTCTTGGTTTGGTGGGTTTGCTTCCCTTGGTTTCAGTGACAGCTGAAGGTGAGCTGCACTCTATGTGTGTCCTGGGGAGTGTCAATATCTGCCTCTGTAAGGACATTCACTTGCACACACAGGGACAAACTATGCAGAAAAGATTCTAATATATTAATCCACGAAGAAATAGATTCACACTAATCCGACAAAATGAATAAATATAAGTAAAATACATTAAGAAGATTATGTTCTTCTCCTTTCTCTTTTCTGCTTTCACACAGTTTATTTCCCTTTTCACCATCTTTTTCCACAGCTTTCTCTGCTTTTCCCTTCCATCATCCATGCAAATCCTGTGGCTAATTGGTTAAGTCCACTCTACAGCGCAACCATCAATTCCCAGACACAGCATCTTTCATTTCAATGTTTTTCCCTGATTAGAGTTGCACTTAGAGGAAAACAAATAAGTATGTATCAATGCCCTGCAAGTGTAGGAAAACAACAAACAGATAATTAAACATCAACAAAATATCAATAGGATTAAAGCATCATGCTGGAGCAAATCTTGATAAATCCTTCTCAATAACAATTCTCTAACTGCAGTGTCAGAAGGGAAATATAAATTTAGCCCATTAAAGTGTTGTTGGACAAAGAGACATTAATACAGCTGTTAATCATTTCCTTACTACTGAGGGACTCGGCTATTGTGCTGCAGATGAAAGCTCTGGCCAAGAAAAGATTTGAAAATATGCAAATGAATGCTAACAACATAATAAATACCTTATTATTCATCACCAACTCAACAGCCTCCTGGCACAGCCCAGGCTGTGAGCAGGGAGAGCTCGCACATACGTACCCACTACAGACATTTCTGGCACCGTGGCGTGGTAGGGGCCCTCCACAAACTCAGGAGCGTTGTCATTGATGTCCTGGACCTTGATGATGAATTCTGAGGGGGGCTCCAGGGGCTGGTTTGTGTCCCTGTCCACGGCCTGGGCTGTCAGGGTGTACTCAGCCTTCTCCTCCCTGTCCAGCCTCTTCATGGCATGGATGTCGCCAGTCTTGTCATTGATCACAAAGATGGTTCCAGCTCCATCTCCTGACAGGATATATTTGATTTTGCTGCTGCCAGGGTCCAGGTCTGTGTGTAGCTAAATAGAAGAAAAAAATTTTAAAAAAGCATTTTAGAGACAAAAAAAAAATGTACACAAGGAATTTTGGGGTCGTTTTATTTTTTGCTTTGGTCTAACTCTACATTTTGTCAGCTGATCCTTTGTGCTTCGATCCCAGCACCAGTGATCCACAGCTCAGCTTGAATACACATGGAGAGCAGGGATTTGTATGCATACTAATCAAAAATTGATGCAATCATAGGCATAATTAGACTTTCTATTTAAAAAGCAGCTGTTATATATATTTTAAATCCCCATTCTAAAATGTAAATGCCTTCAGAACCATCATCAGCCCAAATGAACAAGTACAAAATGTCCTTAACCTATTAGATCAAAGGGCGAGGGAAGGGTTAACCATAACATATGTTTTAATCTAACCTCTTCTTTTTAGTTATTACTTTCAACTTATTTCCAGGTGACTGGAAATGGCTGAACACTGGCATCTATGGAATCTTGTCACAGACAGCAGTCAGAGAAATTAAAAACCCTATCACAACTCAGATCTTTGCAGGACTTAAAAGGTTCTAAGATCTTTATTCCAAAAGCACATGTCCTGGTAGAAAAACACTTGCACACATCTTCCTATTCTCCTCAAAGCCCCATCAAGAAAAAAAATTCCATTAAATTTGTGTTTGGCTTTTCAAAAAGCAAGAGAGAATTACAATAAACTGAAGCAGTATGAGAAAGATATTATTTATTTTTAATGTTTTTATTAATTAAAAACCAGGGGACAAAGGACTTTCATTGATTTTTTTTTTTTTGTAGGCTCAGAGCCAAATACTGCATATCAGATTATCTCCAATAATTTTTAAGTTGTGAGAATGGGAACTGGTTGGATCATATGTATCACTGTCAACACATTCAAAAATACAGGATAATAACTTGAATACCCAGTAATAGGGGTTTAAATTCTGTTTACTGTTAGGTCCAACACACTCAATATGATCAATAAGAAGTGAATAACATCATTAAAAATGTAACTTGCATCTATTATTATTTATCTCTGCCTCACAAAAGACAGTCTGAAGGAAATATGTACAACTTGCTTAGGTTGCAGCATGAGTTACAACCTGCACTAAAGGCTTTTTCCTGTTTGCTCATTCTGGGCAGACAGCTCAACAGAAGTTGTTGCTGGTTATGCATTTTACTCTCAATTGATAGCAGGGGTTGCCAGGGCCAGGCAGCAGCATCATTTAGAATAAGAGCTGGCATTAGGATATTAAAATAGGTGTGGAAAAAAGCCTTGTAACACCAGCAGCAGCCAAACCACAGGAGATTCTTACGGCACAAGTGGCTCTGCAGGTCCTCCTGCCCACAACTGGTCACAAACAGTTGTATCTGCAGCTCACCTGTTCAGGAATTCAGCTGTTCAAGGGCTCAGCAAACACAAAGCTCTGTCTGTTGCAAAGAGCACAGTGGACAGCAGCAGCCAGGGCTGATTTCCCTGTTCGTCTGATTTGTTACAGAGAGAAAATCCTGGCCACCAGTGCATTCCCAGTGCAATCCTGGCCACCAGGGCATCCCAGTGCAATCCTGGCCACCAGTGCATTCCCTGCTCTGCAATACTGGCACAACTCCCACGACCCACACGAGGTGTAAATTCATCCTCTCTGTTTTGCTGGGCAGCATTTTATTACCCCACCATTGTTTTAACAACTTTTTCAGAGCACTTTAGCTGTGAATATGCATGACTCAATCCAGTTCACTCTTTCTACCCAGCCCACAGGAACGCACACAGAGATGTCAAGTGACAGCTGAGTCCCTTTTCCAAAAGTTCAATCTGCTTTTCTTTTTGCACCTGCCATCAGCTCCTCTTGAGAACAATCAGCCCCATTTACTGAGGCACTGCCCTCTCCTCTTGGTTGGTGTCACACTTTGGTCTGCTCAGAAAGTTAACACAATTCCTTTTGGATTTAGGATTACTGTCCTTATGACCCTTATTTTCAGAGCCTGTAAAGATCAATCCAGAATGTGTGTTTTAAACAGATTGTTTATAATTTAAGCATCTGTTTGCTCCCTGAATAAAATCTATATGGCATTAACATTGCATATGAAGGTTTTGGCAGCGTGTTCAGTGCTGAGTTAGAGTGATGTAATATCACAGCATTGTCTGGACACCCACAGCTCAGCACAGGAACTGGGAATGTCTCAGCTCACCCAGCCACACAATAAAAAGCTAAAATCTGAACTTTTAAGAATAAACCAGATATCCCACACAGACATTTGAAAAGGCTTAAACATTCTAGAATTTGCTATTTGCTAATAACTAAGAGAGGCTGTGTGTGTAATCTCAGGTTTTACCCATAATATCCAACAGCAGCTATGGTTCATATATCAGTTCTGGTAGATATTAATGCAGAGCTATAAAACCTTTGTAGTTCCAGTGATATACCAACAGTTAAAATTATAAAAATGTCTATAATTACCATTAATTGTTTCCTCTAATAAGTTAAATTCCGTTGTATCAAAAGCAAGAATTGCTATTTGTTATTCAAGTATTGCTATTTGAAACACTACAAGGTGAAGGGCTAAACATAAAGTACAAGAGATAGGAGCATCTTATAATATTAATGTTGAAACTAACTCTGATGAGTGGAAGATCAGTTTTTACCCAAAGATTTATATGTGGGATATATGGATATATAGATTTATATAAGTGGGGTTTGTTTTCTTTTTTAGTTTTTTAATTAAAAAAAAACCCAAGACATAAATGTGGCATTTACTGCAATCTATGGGGAGCATCCAAACTGACTTAACTAATTAAGATAACTTTTCTAGGTTTTGAAGTCCTTACAGTCTAATATCAAAATATAATAACAAATTACCTATGGAAGAGCCACTTCTCCAAAATCATTTTATTGTTTAGATTTAAGATTAAGTCATCATCACCTACTACAAAGTTATATCACAGACTGAAATCCTAAGTCAGATAGCAGAGCATTTTTCCCAAGTAATATTTCCTCTCTCCTAGCAGACATGAATGATAATTTACTGCAAGAGTCAAGCTTCAGCAAGCTGTGTTCGTGTGAAGGGTGAAGATCATTAAACACATAATTATATAGGATCTAGGTGAATGATAGAAGGGCATAATGAGTGTGAGAAATGAATAGTGCTTTCTGCTCAAAAAAGCCTCACAAATGTAAATATGAAACTGCTTTCCACATCTGCAGCTTTATTTGCTGCACCTTTTCATGAAAGCTGACCTTTTTAAGAGCATAATCCAGATGCAACAAGAATTTCTGCTTGAAACAGAAAATGTCTGTATCTGCCCCAGTGTCCCACGGCCAGAGAGCACCCCAAAACAAACAAACACATTTACTGGAGAACCTCATCTTGTTCAGAGAGAGGTAAAATCACTTCCATTATGTGAGATTCACTTCATTAGACTTCAAAGGAAGTGAAATCATCTTCCTCCATCACTGCCCTGTCTGAAGGACTATAAATCCACACACCTCTCTCTCTTAAAGCAGCAGATGTAAGTCCATCACCCAATTCATGCCTGGATTTATGGAGACAGGAGTCACTTTGGAGCAGCTCTGAGTTTTAATGGTGATGCAGATGCCCTGTATTAATACCTTACTAATAGCTCCCCTGTAGCCTCAGCACAGATCATTTTTTTCCCTAAAAAATTACATTCACTCCAAATGAACCCTCAGATTAGAGCAATTTCTAGTCTTTATTAATTCCTTTGCTGTTCTATCTGATAATACAGATGGTAATAAATGAAGCCAGGACTAACAGGAACAGCACACACAGGGTACTGCCACAAAATTAACATTGTTTACACTAATGCATGTCTAAAATGTTGCCAACACACTATTCAAGGGTATAAAATGCATTTATAGTCTTTCATGTATATACATTGCAAACATGTATAATTAAAATCCATGCCAGGGAAACTGCAGAGATGAAACTGATTCTAAGAGCCTCAGTATTCTGCAGATGCAAAAGTGTTATTCTGCAGTAAAACACAGCTCCAGGAGCGTGGGACTGTTATTAAATTTTCCTATTCCATAACTCTTTGTTCAGCACATTTCAAACAAGGTTTTCTTAGCAAGTCCTTGGCTCCAAACTGCATTAGCAGCCAGGGATTTAATGCATGGACAAAGGCTGGGAGCGAGGTTGGTGAAGCTCCTTTGCAATTCTGAGCAGATTCAGGAGCCTCCTCTGCAGATGGGAGCTGTCTCACCTGCCCTCACTCAGCTACCTGGCAAACCCACGGCAGCCAAAACAACAGGCTGCTCAGCACAAAGAATTCCATGTGTTCACATCCTGCGCTTGGGGCTGGGCCATGCCCAGATGAGCAGAAAGCTGTTGGTTTTCCTCTGCAGGAGGATTGGGCACTTCCAGCCCTCTCAGATCTGTGGTGCTGATGCACAACTTGATACACAACAACCCATTATAGATTCCCTCATCAGTGGGAGGAGCTGTAATCCAAATTTCCTCATATCAGTAAAAAAAAAAAAGAATAAATATAGAGATATTTCATGTGGGGAAGCATCTACACATTATGAAAATGCTCCTGGACATTTTTAATTAAGGCAGGAGAAGGCGGTATTATGTCGTCAAGTTTTTATTTGAGTTTGTTAGATAGTAATTAATTCACCCTCATGTAATTACAAGGGAATTACCCCATACTTGTTTCAAGGGAAAAGGAATCATCTGCCCTTAAAACTTCATTTTAAAATTTGCATCACCCTTCCCTGTCCTAACTCTGGAATCTTTTCTTTTAAGGGTGCCTCACTGATTTTCACCTGATGTTTCACAGACACCAACACTGTCCTAATGCTTCAGGTTCTTCTATTTTTTACCTTTGCCTTGCAATAAAATTCCTCATTTATGAGGCAGACCCCATTTAATGGACTTGGAGATGGAATTTTCAGCTTTTTATGACTCTTTTCTGAAACTGCTGGCTTCTAAGAAGCTCTCACTCATTCTGTGAAAGTATGGAAGGGTGTTAGTGACTTTTACAACCATTTTATATATATATCAAAAACTGTATGCTGGGCTTCAAAATGCTTTCAAAAACTGTAATGCACCTTACTCTTCAGGCATTGCTTTCTGCACATGGCTTTGCAGGGATTATTTTGTCCTAAAAACATGAACCTCTTTAGGAGTTACAGGAAGTTTTTCTGTACATTGTTGATGTGCTCTGACACATCATGGACAATGAGCATGTTTATTGTTGACCCACAGTTTAAAGGGTCATTCCTAATTAAACTTTTATAAATAGATTTGATCTGCTTCCGCACAACACAGAATTAATAAAGTTAATTTAATCTCAATTTAATATTTCAATCTTTCATTTTCTCAGTGAATAGGTTGGTCCCATCTTTAGTAATGGGAATTATAAGTGCACAGTGGGGAAGAGGAGAATCAAATATTCTGCATTATTATTCAGGGTAATGACAAATTAGGGCACAGAGCTGATGCTCTTGACATAATGTCAGTCCTTGGAACACTTTCAGAAGGGAAACAGACATGTCCATGGATGACAAAGGTTCCATTTAAAATCCAGGAATCATGTAAGTTGAAGCCTCTGGAGTAACTGTCAAAGAGCATTACTGCTCACACTTCTCAGCTGCAGTTTCAGAGCCAGATTCAAAGGGAATTAAAGCAGTAATATCCCTAACAATTTCATTTAAGAGTGTAATCTCTGCTTTTGTCTGCCTCAGTTTCCTACCATGTCATTTGAGTATCTTTGATTCCAGATGGCTTCTTTTATGTTTCTGTTTATTCTTTGCTACTGCTTTTTTATTCTATTTGATTTGCTAATTTTGTCTCTGTTTATATTTATGCTGCAACTGTGCACAAATGACTTTTCATTGCTTACCTTTTGGTATCATCCCACAGCACAGTGGAGTGAGCTGCTGTTTGAAAACTGCAGACAAGCCTGGCTTCTAACAGTCAGGTTATTTTAATCCACTGATTATGACCAGCTGATGCAAGGAAAGAGCTCAGGAACCTGCCTGAATCTTGATCTGAATCCTTCCTGGCCACAGTGCCATTGGTCCTTTCTGTATCATTTATTGCCTTCCTCACCAGCCTGATTTAACAGTCTTTAATATCTAATTTTGTTTAATGTCTTGGGAGAAAAAAAAAATACAGCTCTACTTGTTTTTACAAATGGGAGGAACAGAGGAAGAGATAAACCCACATTCAGTCTCTCAAAGACTCACATTAGGAAAAAACATCCAGACCGTGGGACTGCTCAAGCCATTCTTAGACAGCTTCATGCATTTATCTCCAGTTAATCTCCATACAAATTTGCAATTAGAATTTTTAGGTATTTCTGGTGCTGTTTCACTGTTGACAGCCCATGCAAAGCCTCCCCCAACCCCACCTGTGGTTGTGATGGTGACAAGGACAAGGTGCTTTGTTCCCACCCAAACCCCGCTCTCAGCCTGATTTTTCCTGCACACATTCCTCACATACCTTGCTGTTTCTGAGTCCTTATGTTAAGCCAGATGATAGCTAAAGCTTTCTGTTTGCCTAGCTCTGGCCTTGGCCCTTTCCATTTGGGAATACCATCTGTCCTCCCTTCTGTCCTGAGAACGCCGTGCCACACCTGACCCGTCCCACCGCTGCTTGGCCTGGCGCCTCCAGTCCCCGGCTCCTTAACGCCCAAATGTCCCGTGGCAAGTGGCCTCAGATGGCTGGCACCTTTTTGTAGCTGGCTCTCTGCCCAGCTGGGAGTTCATGCAACTATTTCTGAAGCCAGACTGCTGTTCCTTTCTCCTGTTCCAGCACACACCGCTCCTGGAAGCGGCCCTGGATTTTTTTAACCCAACTGTTCCTGACACTTGGAAGCATGAGATGAAGTTGTGTCACGCTGCCAAAGAGGAATCCTTTCCCATCTCATTTACTTCCCTATTATTTCATCTACAGTGAACAGTGGTTCACCACAGGAGATCTGAGAGCTGGGCACAGAGAGCCTCAAAAATTGCATGCAGCTTTAGTCTTGTAAAACACATTCCCTCTTTTGTGTCTTTATGGGGGAAAAAAAGTCTCTGTCATCTCCCACTGCTTGGGGTCAAGCTCTTACATTAACAATTCCAGTGCTTCAGGCATTATAATTAACAGTGCCTCCTCCTGCACTTGTCACTCTTTTCCCAACTCAGAGAAAGAGCAGCAAAGCCATTTGCTCCCTCCTCCAGCTTGTCAGTCTTGGACACAAACAGTGCTGTAGTTTTTGCTAGATGTAAGGCCTGTGAAGCCTCTAGGAATGACTTCAGAGGGCTCTTCCCTTCGGGCTGTCAATTTTATTGCCAGCAGAAGCTAACCTGTGATCCATCCTCAATATAGACAAAATATGGAGTTGGCTGTACAAAACCATAAGCTATAGGAACTCCCATTCCACAGGTTAGCCAGAAGCTCAGCAGTTCCCACATCCCAAATCCTACTCTGCTGTCCATTTAATCATCATCCCCTTATTCACCATGTTCTGAGCTTTTCTGCCTTGTTGTTGGAGCTGTATTTTTCCTTTCCTCCTTAAAAGCTTATTAGAACTTGCCAGGCTTCATTCTCAGGCCCAGAGTTCACTGCAGTTGAGCACCAAGATCTCTTTGTGTTGTTGAAATGATTTCCTCAAGTGAATGTCAAAGCCATAGCTCAGAACACATAGTCTTTGCATTGCAGAAGAGGAATAAAAAGTTAATCACTATGTAGGCACAGCAGTAATTTGAAGGCTGCTTACAAAATCTGCCAAACTAGACAAGCTTAGAGCCTAGATCAGTCGAGGCACAGAAAAATACAACAGGCCAGAGTGGTCGAAGCAGAGAAGATATTTCTATTTATTTAAGAATATTTAGCTGTCATGATTTTAAAATCCTTCAAGGCCTTGCTTTCCACTGCTTTCACCAGCCTGGCTTCTTCTCATGTTTTGCTCAAAATGATTGGGAGGGTCCCAGAGATAATATATTTAACCTGTCTTCCTTCTTAATAAAAGACTTTCAAATCCATGCAGGATGTCTCCTGTTAATAATATTTAATAAAACCAGCCTGAAAGCAGTAAAATACCTTTTTTTTTTTGGAAGGTAATTTTTCAAATTTAAGATTACTGCTTAACATCCTTCAGTGTCTGAACAAGGAAGTAAGTACTGTGTAAAACCACATAATGTGTAAAGCTGGCAGTGCAAATAGAAAGCTCTTCTCTAGCAATTGGCTGTCAAACACAGCTACAGTGCAGAAATATAAACATCAGCTCTGCAGCCAGCTCGAGCTAAAATTGAAAGCTGTTGAGAAGGTAACAGTGAAATAAAGAGAGCTGAAAAATTAAATTGTGGGTACTTACATATTGCTTCTCTTATAAACTATCTGCTTACAGGTGACAATATGACTGATTTCTAGTGCACTTACAGTAACCTGTGAACTGTTCACAGGGGTGCAGTAGCAATTTTTTCTTACTTGAAATATCTTTTAAATTACTTAGATTGTGAAAATAAACACAACTAGGAAATGCTACAAAACAAACTCCTTATGAGATGTCAAACAAACCAGAACCAGCTCCTCAGAGCTGCTCTGTTTGCAATTACATAGCAACATCAGAGTGTCATACATCAGAATGAATAGATGTAACATGAGGATAATTTGATTATTTTTCCCTCTTTTCTTGCAGTTAGATGTTTATTAGGGATAACTCATGCAGAATTGTAAGTTATTTGGAGGAACCTGGTTGAAACTAGTTATTATCATTTCATGCAGTTTCACAAGGAGTTATTTGCCTCATCACTCGTGTGGTTTCCAAAGCTTCCTAATGTAATTTCCCATGCATTTCCACTAAGTCATGCATTCCTGTGAATTTCTTACAAACTCACTCGCAAAGGTTATGTCTCTCATAATGCAATCAATTTGCAACACCATTAAATTTGAAATATTCCTTAAACCACTAGAGAAAGATCATTGCTTCTGCCTTTGTTAATGCTTTTCTGGAAGAATTGAGCAGGGAGAGGATGCATAAACCATTGCACATCGGCAGTATTAAATATGCAGAAATGAAGCACTGCGCCTGCTCCAGCAGGGTTTCATTTCTAGTGATGTGTTACCTCTGATCCTCTAGCAACCTGAACTGAGACCTGCAGACCCCTGCCCAGAACATTTGGAGACTGAAGTCTCAGGGACAATTATCACCTTTTTTTGACACACCAGATAACCTAATTTGTTTCAAAGGAAGCAAAATTAGCAGTGCTATAAGTGTGGGAACTGTTCAGAATATTTATGTCGTTTGCTATAAGCACCTGAGCTACCTGTGATTCCAAACACTCAAAATCTGGGGTCAGCATCCCATCAAAATAGAAGCTCTGGCTCAGCACAGATACAGACAACTTGCGTACAAATCGGTATCCCAGGAGCTGCAAGTGTGTAACATATGTCAATCTCAAGCCAGCCAGAATCCATATAGACTTAGCAATGATTTAGTCTAGACCTTTATCCAAATTGTCTGAGCTCATGGAAAGACTCCTGTGGGAGGCTGCAGGAGACATCTGCACTAATTTAATGATGGCTGAATCACTGTTGGTTTGCTCTGCCCACACAAGCTGGGGGGAGCTCGTAGCACTCTGTGAGCAGGGAACAGCCCAAACCCCATATGGCCCTGTCCCCATTGAGCTGTTCCTGCTGTCCCTAATGCCCCTTGCAGGAAGGATGGGTGAGCAGCTGTCCTGCATTCCCCTACAAGGAGAGGATACTCATTATGATAAAGACAGCAGGCAAAGACTCACAGAATGGGTGGGACATTAAAGCTCATCCAGTGCCATCAAAGGGACACCTTCCACTGTCCCAGGTCACTCCCAGCCCCAATATCCAACCTGGCCTTGGGCACTGCCAGGGATCCAGGGGCAACCACAGCTGCTCTGGGCTGCTGTCATCTTATTGTAAGAGCTCCCATACCTTCTCCGTGATTTCTCATGGGCACCTCCTCACAGCACCAACTTCTTCTTCTTCACTGAACAACCAACAAACTCCATCTCTCCCCTCAACCAGCCACCCCACTCTTTTGTAGCACTGGTCTTCTTATTGGATACAGCTGTGCCTTGTTAAGGGCAGGCCTGTTCCAAATCTTTGGTGATTAGTGCAGCTGCAGCTCCTCAGGTGTGAGATTCCTTCTGCACTATCTTGATTTTCTTACATTCTATCCCTCCACAGGCACCCTGTGCCAGGGCCTGCCCACCCTGCCAGGGAACAATTCCTCATTGCCAACATCCCACCCAGCCCTGCCCTCTGGCACTGGCAGCCATTCCCTGGCTCCTGTCCCTCCAGCCCTTTGCAATTGTCTCTCTCCATCTTTCCTGAAGCTCTTTCAGGCCCTGCAGGGCCACCCTGAGCTCAGCCAAAGCTTCTCCTGTGCAGGTGAGCAATGCCAGCTGTGCCAGCCTTTCCTCCCAGCAGAGCTGCTCCATCCCTCTGCCCATCCTGGAGCCTCCTCTGGGCTCTCTGAGCAGCTCCAGGTCCCTCCTGGCTGGCCCCTGTGAATTTCTTACAAACTTGAGGTATAGGAGACCAAATAATGATTTGTGAGGACCTTTCAACTACACAGGATGTGCATTCCCCTTCCTTCATAGAACTAACTGATCATCAGGCTGCCCACTGGAGAAAATAAATTCCATAAAAGGAACAAATGAGGCAAAGAGCTGCATGAGGGAGAACTTCGAAGAACTCCAAGGACTTTGCTGAGGCTTCTCTAATAAAATGTGTGCTCGGGATAAGAAGCCCACAAAAAAGCCACCTTTAAAAAGATGAAGAAGAGGTACAATACTGAGAAGTGAAGCTGAGCTCTTAAATGATCCAAATAATACCCTGGATACAAGAATGGAACAAAATCCAAATATCTTATGAAGGTTCCTGCTATTTCTGCTGAAGTTCCTGAGGGAAATCTGCTGAGAGCACCAAATGGCAGCTGGGCAGGGGACAAGTGCAGTCAGTACTGAGCTGTAAATAATGGTTATTAATTACCTGCAATTATTATTACTGCAATAACACACAGAGGTCCTTGCTGCCACAAGGACTCTTACATTGTGTGCTATAGCCTTACCTCACTCTCCTCTGTTGATGAGGAAAGAGCAAATGGGGTTTTTTTACCTTCCCTGATTCTAAACCAGAGCCAAGGAAGAATGAACCCAAAATACATCATTTGGGAGGGGAAAAAGACCAACTTTCTAAGACATTGGCTAATTTCTACAGTTGCCACCTATGGATTCAGTTTGAGTCAAACTCATCAGAATAGAGGTGAATTCCTTAACAAATTTCTAGTCCTGATATCACTTTTTAATTTGAATGGTTTTAGGGCCTGATCCTAGCACCTCAGTAGGAGTCTCTGTCTCATATTTGAAGAAACAAAACTCAGTGAGAAGCATGAAGCATGAACAAAGACTTATAAAAATGATACAGAAGAAAAGACACCCCCATCAAAAAAACCCCATCACAACTAACATCTAGTTATTAATTCATATTGTGACTCCACAATTTACAGCCCAATTAAAGTCAGAGTTTACCACTGGCCTACAAGTTTATTTTTTATACTTTTTCTGATAGGTAATAGATGTGTAACTGACTTCCATACAAATGAGATAAATAATGAGATTAACAATTATCTGACTGGTAGATAAAGTGTTGAAAATAGCACGACCCTGAAATGAAGCAAAAGGTTTGAGATTATTTATCAAGTCAGTAAAGCTGCCTTTTTACATTTACTCAGGATATAGGAGATGGAATGTTTTGTTTGCCTATGGAGATGGGATTATTGGGTATGTAAATGGACATTGATGGCAAAGTTAACTGAAAGATTATCTGCTGCATGAAGTTCTTCAACAAAATACCAGCAGTGTCAAATGCACTGTTGGTCAGTCTTGTCAGGAATATTCTGTCAGAAAAACTGATTGATTTAACCAATATATCTTGGCTCATCAAAGGTTAACTCTGTTTTGAGACATGCTAGAACCATGGCCAGTCAGAAATCACAATCACAGCAGCATTAAACCAAATTCTTCTTGCACCCACACTAAAAATGCCAGGCTATTTAAATACCTCACCAGTGCTCTGTGGCTTGGTGCGTGTTTACAGCTGGCCCAGAGCTGCCTGGCTCAGCTGTGCCAACTGCACTCACTCACTGGTAGCTGCTCTCAGGAACAGGCAGAAGGACAGGAATGCTTGGAGCCATCATTTTCTCCAGCCTGGTGCATAAGTGCTGCTGATTATACAGCAGCAGTGCTGGCAAGGGGGCTGAGCAGGGAAACCCCCTGGGTTCCTCAGTCTCCTTTCCTTTCCTGGCTGTGTGATGAGGAAGTGTGAATGCAGTGCTACAACAAGCTCAAGAATTATTTTCAAGACAAAATAATAAGGTTGGATGAAATCCTGCACTTCTAACTAGCACAAAACCCAAGAGAAAACACACAGCAATTCTGTGGGGCTGCAGCACTGACATTCCTAATAACAGGGGAGAAATCCATAAGAAAAGCAGAGTTCCTGGGTCAGTTATATATTCTGCTTTGGTTTCATATATTATTGATAGGCAGGTTTAACAAACAGGTCCAGGTTTGTGGAAGAATCCAGAAGGATCAGATGTGGTATTTTCGGGGTCCCCAGGATGAATGAGGAATTGAGAATCTGACTCCATGTTCTTGGAAGGCTAATTTATAATTTTATGATATGGTATTATTTTATGCTATACTAAAACTGTACTAAAGAATAGAGAAAGGATCCTTACAGAGGGTTAACCAGATACTAATGAAAAAATCCTGACTCCTTCCAGAGTCCCGACACAGCCTGACCATGATTGGTCATTAAATCAAAACAATTCATATGTTGGATAAACAATCTCCAACCACATTCCAAAGCAGCAAAACAGGGAGAAGCAAATTAGATAATTATTGTTTTCATTTTTCTCTGAGGCTTCCCGACTTCCCAGGAGAAGAAATCCTGACAAAGGGATTTTTCCCGAAAATGTGACAGTGACAACCAGAAAATTCTTAGTTTTCATGAGCAGCCCCTTACAGATGGACCCCATTTGTGGAGACCTTGGTATCTACAAGGATGGATGGAAATCCCCATTTAAAGATCCAGTGCCACCAGATCCATGAACACCTGGGATTTCTTACAGCTGACCTGGAACTTTTTAAACCTCACTTGCTGTTTGCTATTCTGATCTCAATTCAGCCCAGTTCTAACAGTTTAGAGGAGCATCACATTAATTCTAACCATTCTCTAGATCTAAAAATAATCTCTATTTTTAAGGAAAAATGAAAAATTATAGTGAAATTGCATTCCATGCAGTGTACTTACTTTTCATCCCTCAAAAATAACTTTTATATAAGAGCTAAATAGTTACAAGTCTAACATCTGTCCCTTACTAATAAAAAGGAATGAGGTTATGCAGATTAGGTGATGGATAATAGAGAAAAATGTAAAAAGCCTCCAGCTAAATTATGCTATATTGTCACAAGAAAAAAATAATCCTCATATCTCAGTTTCTTCTATCTGCTGAAATGTAGTTCCAAAGGGACACTAGTAGTGAAACTCAAAGGCCAAATATCAGCCAGTTTGGATGCTGAAAACAACTAAGAAATAGAAATATCTGGGGTAAATACATGGGAAAACAGGAAGAAACAAAAGGAAATAAATACCAAGCATATGGCTCCTAAAACACATGGAGAAAGAAGCAACAGGAATGTTAGGCAATTTAAATCTTGCCACAGAAAATGAAGCTGAGAATATTTAACTTCCAGATGCTAGTTTATGGATTACAAGATGGTTGGAGCTTTTCTTTTTCTTTTTAATAAAAACCAAAAAACACACAGTCTTCAGCAAAGAGGAGAAATGCCCCAATAATCCAGGAATGCTTATGAAAATATTCACTCTAAGGGTTACCTGGAGAGATTTACATTTGATAATTATATTTCTTTCCATTTCCTGCTCTTGTCTGCAAGAGATTTGACAATTACTGAAGTTTTAGGCCTGTGGGGAAGCACTGGAGAAGCAATCCCTCACCATCAGAGGGATGGGGGAGTTGCTTGGTGGGAAGAAGCTTTTCCAGAAAATCTGCATGAAAGGAAATCAGGATAGCAGCTGGTTGAAACCAAGGAGAACACAAAGAGTTACATTCTGTAAGGCCATGAGTTTGCAGAGATAACATGGATTTCAATTCCTTCTCTGACTGCAGAAGAGATGGATATGGATTCTCTGAGTTGTTTTTTTCCCCCTGACTTGGATAACATTCTATTCAATAATGACTGTATTTTTTTGCCAAGAATACTCCCAGACTTTATTTATTCTTACTGCCAAGCTAGTTTCTTCTCCCTGCCTATGGCTAAAGCTCTCTTCTGGCTTGATTCTCTTCTAGAAGTGACACTTTATATTGATAGTCCAAGCAAAGAGAGTCATCATCAGAGTGGCCATGTCATCCAGCCCTGGGGTGCAGAGTGAGTGATCACACATCCCGAGCAGCAGCAATTCACTCCCAGCTTCCCACAGACCAGAACAACCCTTTTATTTGTCTTCCTGCAGTCAAGGGGATGTTATCAACACCCAGATCTGAATACAGGGACATCACATGTGCCAAATGTGTCACCACAGTAACCCAGAGAACATCTCTGCTAAGCAAAAATCATCTGCCTGTTCCACTGCTGGGGAAACTCTCACAGAAATGGAGGCCCAACACAGAACAAACTGAGCGCTTAAAGGTCCTGAGGATGGCTGCTCAGACCACCAGGAAGACACCCCCAAAATACCAGCCTTCCCCTTGATTTTTTCACCTATATCTTTTTTCACGTTTTTTGTTTTTTTGTTTTTTTGGGTTTTTTTTGTCAGGACAAGAATAATGATTCAGTGACACCAACCATTCATACTACTAAAATGTTGATTTAGGGAAAAAAGAGTTTAGAGAAAGACCAAGGCAGTATTTTTCTCAACATGTTGTTTTCTTCAATATTATTTTTCATTGAGCAGCTTTTTTTTTTAACCTGTATCTGCATGAATTTTATTCTTCTGAAGTGTTTCTCTTTTTTAGGATGTTTAAAATGTAAGCAGAATGTTTCCTTTTAAGTGAATTTTATTTGTTATTGTGTAAGAGGTCTCATTTTCATCTAATTAAAATGCTATGCCTACCCCAAAACATTTTTTGGTGTTTTAAGAGTTGGTATTTTGAGTGACACAAAAGTATCTTCTCTTCTCAACTTTTCAACTGCACATGAAATGAAAATCTGTCATTCATCTCAGAAACAGCTCTCAAGTTCTAGGAGAATTAAATTCTTATTTCCTTTAAAAGCAAAGCCATCCCTACTGCCTACACAAATCTTCCAATTAAACCTTTCCTTCCAACAAAAATAAAGCAATTTCATTTCATTTGTTTATCATAATTTAATTATTTTCCTTATTAGAACCAGCTTTATTTTAATGTTTTAGTCCTTTTAGGTGATGACTCACTCTGTAGATATTAGAGCAGCTTTCTGCCGTGCCTTTACTTCTGCACATAATTAAAACACATTTGCTGTGATTATATTTCAGCACATACAGATCAACATGTATTTTGCTCTTAGGTAGAGAATCCCCATTGTTCATGTAATTACTAGGAGGAAATAATGCAAATGAGTCTGCTGGAGACAATTATTGGACTTTCTTTTTAACTTTATAATGTCAATAAACATGAATTGGAATTCAGCTCGGGAGTGGACAGCAAATATTCATTATATTGAGTGCTTTAAGCACTTCATGGAATCATAGAACAGCAGGATGGAAGGGACCTCAAAGATCATCTGGTTCAACCTTTATTGGCCAGAGCCAATATGGTCTAGACAAGATGGCCCAGCAGCCTGAGCAGCTGAATCTGAGAAATACCCCATGGTGGGGGATCCACCCCTTCCCTGGGGAGATTATTCCAATGGTTGATTGTTCACATTGTGAAAATTATCCTTCTCATGTTCACTTGGATCTCCCCACAAGGAACTTTTACACATTACCCCTCATCTTTTCTATGTGACTCCTGGTGAAAAGGGAGAATGGCTCCAAACTGACAGGTTTGGGTTAGAGATTAGGGAGGAATTGTTCCCTGGCACAGGTGCCCAGAGCAGCTGGGGCTGCCCCTGGATCCCTGGCAGTGCCCAAAGCCAGGTTGGACATTGGAGCAGCCCCAATGGGACAGTGGGATGTGTCCCTGCCATGGCAGGGGTGGCACTGGATGATCTTTGTGATCCTTCCCACTCAGGCTGATCCATGGTTCTAAGATCTTCCTTGCAGCTGCCATTTAAATACTGGAACACAGTGATGAATTCTCCCCTAACCCTTCCTCTCTGAAGGGTGAACCCAGTCCCTCCCAGCCTTTCCCTGTATGGCAGCTTCCCGGCCCTTGCATTACCTTTGTGGCCCTTCTCTGGGCTCTCTCCAGCCTCTCCACCTCTTTTTTTTTGCATAGCAGCGACCAAAACTGAGCCCAAGACTCCCAACATTACCCAGGAGAGGGACAATGACTCTGTCTCTGCTGGTGATGCCCTTGCTGGTGTGACCCAGCAGCCTGTTGGCTTTCTTTGCTGCAGCACCACTGATCACTCACATTGAGCCTCTTGTCACCTGCCTTCAAATTAACAGAAGCTAAGTAACCACATCCTAATCATCTATCTAGTACATACTAATTTATCTCTAAAATAACAGATTATGGTCCTGAGTTGTACAGATTAAGATATTTCCTATTAGTATATCTTAAAAAGCAAAATTGTGTATTGTGGGTCTGTGATAAAGGATGTCACAGCTATGACTTGGCATCTCTCTGCACAATTTGAATAAATAATCCCAGCAGGAAGAGTTAAGACTGAAGTAAATTCCATATGTAGAATACCTCCTGAAACTCCTTCTTGTGTAGGATTTAGAAAGACCTTTAAATTATTACTTTTTTCGTAGTTTGTAATGAAAATCTCTGAGCTGCATCACAGGATGACAACCACCCCATATTGTCTCCTCCTAAATTAGATTACATCATTCCCAGTGACAGCAGTCCCTTCCAGTTCCTCAGCAATCCACGATGAGCACAGAGAAATCTCACCTGTGAAGGCAATAATTTTCCCCCAGAAAACATCTCTGGAAATCAATGGACACGTTGTCAGGTGCCAGGGAACATGGAGCACGGTGCAGGAGGCTCAGGGAAGGATGGGCACAATTGATCCCTGTGCTCAGAGACTGCCAAGTGACAGGGTCACCCCATGGTGTCAAGGCCTCACATGCTCAAATCAATCTCTCAAGATTGTTTTCTCCTATTTTTTTTCTTTTTTTAACCATTATTTGGGGCACTGTGCAAAAGGGAACATCCTGCTGCTTTCCCTGAGACCCATCTGGGATTTGTGACAAGGACAGGGCCACCATGGATGGAGGATCCCTTCCTCAGGGTCAAGCACTGATCTCAAGGCACCACAGGCAGTTCCTGGACATAATCCCTTGGCTCTCATCACCCCAGGGTGAGTGCACAACAACTACAGGGGATCCAACTGCTTAATTTTTTCCAGAGATGGGAATATTACATTTTTAAAACATATTCTCACCTTATATAGGATATCATTAAGGGTCGAGTCAAGTTTTCATAAATTGCAAATACCACACAGGAGTGTGAAATGGACTGAGTTTTGAGAAGAGAAAATAAATTATTAGACCTGAGATCTCCTTAGTTCTTTAACAGTCTCTTCCTAAAGATTTCTTTCTGCTTATCTTTCACAGACCCTACCTTGGCCAAAGGATTTTGGATTACAAGTCTCGATGCACAAACCCAGCCCTTGCTGTGCACAGCCCTTGCTGGGATTGCTTTGAATATATTTCACTAGCAAATGAATTAGGCTGAATTTGCTCTCGCTGTGGAAATCTCCAGCCATAAATTTGATGCTCTTTTAGAAGGGATCTATTTGTGATCCATATCTGGCCCATATTTCAGCCCTTTGAAAAAAATGCAATCAAAAGATTCAGCTCTGTGTCAGAGCATGCCACGATGTCCAGCTGAAATAAAAACTATCAAAATTGGAGATGCAAACAAACCAAAACCCAAGGAAAAAAAAATATATATAGCCATTTTAATCCTGCTGCATTTGCAGGCTCTGCCATCATTTCAAAAGCAGAAATGCACTTAGATATCTCAGTATGCTCTGGAGTAGCAAATTTTTGTCTATCCCTAAGCTGAACAGAAATCCAATGTTATAATTATTCCAACATTCTAAGAATCTCCCCAAATGCCTGTATTGACAAAATTGCTCTTTGATGCTATATCTTGATTTATATTTTAGTGATTTTTTTTAATTTTAAGCAAGGGAATGGGGAAAGAACTCAATTACATTTGTTCACATGGAAAGAAGACACATTTTTTTTGAGAAAACTAAAATTAAACTTCAAGAGCTTTGATATGTTTCCTTTTTTTGTGCCTCCTTATATTATAAAAATGGAAAAGAATTTTTAATTGATGCATATCTAAACTCCTCCAAGTTCTGTAGTACATATGTTTGAATTAAAATTAGAATTATTTTTGAAAGGCTAAGAAGTGCTACCATAGTTTAGCTCTGTTCAACCAAGCAGTGCCTGTGCTTTGAACTGACAGAAGCCTTTAAGTGCAGAAGCTTAGATAAGCTGATAAAGATGAAACCAGCCACATCTGCAGTTACTTAGATCCAATTCAATTCCATTCAGCCCTATCATACTACAAATCTCAAATATTCTTGCACATTTTACAACAGCACTACTCTGGGGTAGTAAATAATAAACATGCACAGATAATGAGACCTCATATAGAAAGAGAAAACCCAACAGATTATTCCAGCTTCCCAGTATATAAATTGCTGTGCTACCACCACAATAAATTAATTATTGCAAATTAAAAATCCCCCCCAAAAAATTACGAAGTTAATAATTAGGAATTTTCCCTTTAATATGGAAAGAACTTTCCATTTCCAACATAAAATTAACCAGAAGAGCAAGATGTTTTACACATTCATATGTTGGTATAAGATCAACCACTGTAAATACAGGAAATAGCAAAAGTGGCAGGGACACCTCCCCCTGTCCCAGGCTGCTCCAGCCCCAGTGTCCAGCCTGGCCTTGGGCACTGCCAGGGATCCAGGGGCAGCCCCAGCTGCTCTGGGCACCCTGTGCCAGGGCCTGCCCACACTCACTTCCTCCTAATCTCTGATCTAACCCACCCATTCCATCAATTCACTTATGTCCTTAATGAAGATATTTAATAACACTGGCCCCATATGGCCCCTGAGGAACCTGTCACTTAAAACAGCTTGCACAGTTCACTTTCCAGGAAACAAAACAGATTTTGGAACTTCTTCCCCCAGTCCTGCATCTGAAGGTCATTGGTATTAAATACACTGGCCACGCACCTTCTTTTTAGAGAACTAAGCAGCTCTCTGTGCACAATAGCAGAGAAATAATAATAGGAAATATAACAATAGGAAATGCTACATCCCTGCCCCCCGAGCATTCCCAAACACCAGGGTAATCAGGACAGAAATGAGTCCACACCACCACACAGGCCCACGGTGCCAAACCAGTTGAGTAAAAGTCTTTTAGCAACGTCTGGCCTAACACACTCGAGCTGCATTTTACCCTCCTTGGACACAAGAGAACAATATCAACTCCAGATGTAATCAGCCCCACTGTGCCCTTACCAAAGTCACTGCAACTCCACAGTGCCCATAACTTTTGTGATGGCTTTTAATTAAAGCAAATGAACAATGAGATTAAAATGTAAATTACCAAAAAAACACCATTCAGATAATTCCATGCTGTTTAAACTTTTTTTTCGATGTGGTCACCAAAAGCACACAGGTAATTTAGTATTTCAAACTGATTTTGCAAATAGATTAGCCGTTAATGTAAAATTGTTAAGCAAATCATTTCAGGAGAGAGCCATTCTGGGATACAGTCACAGGAAGAGGTCGCATATGCAAAACTAGGCTTTGCCCAATTGATTTCCAATTATAAAATCAGAGGCTCTAGAGTTTGTGGTTAATAGTCCTTCCCTTTAGCCTGAAAAAACAAACTTGCAGCTTGTGCTCCCAACAAATCCACAATCGAGGATCCTCTCTGCAGTAAGAACCGAGTGTGTCCTGGCACAGAGCAGCACGAGGGAAGCACAACTCCCCACTGAGGGCCAGCCATGGAATTAGGGCTACAATGCCTCACTGATGACCAGCTGTGATATGGCAAATTGCTTCTCAGAATAAAGCTGCAATAATGTCTGTCTGGGGGGGAAAAGACGCCACAGGCAGATTCTACAAGGGCTGAATAAATTTAAATGCCCATACTGTGTAATTGCATAATGTTATGTTTTCCTTTGCAGAAAGATAATAGCTGAGAATTTCATATATTTAATCCATTAATACTTCAGCACCAAGTGTAGACTGCCAGGACATCTAAGTCTCTTGTCTCATTTAATCTTTGTAAGAAACTGGACGATTCTCAGGATGAAAAAAAACTTACTAAGTGTGCTCAACATAAGGACATTTTTCTGAGTACATGCTGGACCTTCATCATGGATTGAAGTGGCACAAACATGAGTATTCTTTGTCTACAGCAGACACAAATCAGGAAAATCTTTAATATATGATGTGCAGGAGCATTTGATTCACAGGTCTGCCTGTCTGGTTTACGTTATAGCTTTATTCAGTGTACAAGCATCACATTTTAGAAACTAGTAATTTTTTTTCTGAGTTCATAATTTTCTAATGACATACTAATACATCCATACATTCATAAACATTGCAAATCTTTTTCTTGGGAAATCTAAATCCTGTGTTGTGCTGCATGATTACTCAAATAATAAATCACTACTCCTCATGACAAGAAGAGAAGAATTTTGATCTATACAACTTGTCATCTCCATCACTGATGTTTACAAATGAGTGCATTTAATGATTTAGCTGTTAGAAATTTCCCCTTGTAATACTTGCTAAAACTTACTCATCTTCATTATTTTTCTCTCTAAAACTGTAAAAAGAAAACTTTTTATAAAGAAAAATATTTTCTGGATAAACCATTACTTTCAGATCTGGGCTTGATTTTCTGCTGCATTATTCTGCTTGCACATCTATGAGAGCCAGCAGAGATGACATCTTTTGAAGAAGCAGATTTTTCCTTGCTCTGCTCCAGCCCCTTTATCACCCATTCAAAGCCAGACAAAGCAATCTGGAAAACAGTGCCACAAATCCAGTTCATATACCTGAGCAACAGGTTTTTAATCACATATTGATAGTAGACCAGCTTGCGAGCCAGCAGTCAAATTTTGTGGTGGCATCACCCACAGATGTTTCACAGAAAGTCAGACACAGGGAGTTGTCAACCCACTGTGAATCAATTTATTCATTCTCACCAACTCTCCAGCCAATTTCCTCCTTCAAGGTGCAAATTAGCAATACAGATGTATTCTCTGAAAAGATCTCCAGCTCCAGGTTTTTAAGAGCAAGTTCAGAGCTTGTTGGCTCTCATCCAGTGTAGTATCAGTTTAACACTGGAGGAATTCTTCTGCAGGGAGCCACATCCCCAACCTTGAAGCAACCTTCATGAACACGTACTTTTATTAGTTATTATCTCTCTGCAGACCTGTCTTAAGACTTCATAGCCACAGTCAAGACCTGGTAAAAGGCATTTGGATTTTCAGTCGCTTCCACCACAAGTAAAGCTCAAAGAATTCGCGAGTGTCTTAACCTATGTTTGACATTGTTAAAACTGGGGACCAGAATTTGGAGACCAGCTATCCAGAACTACTGCACAAAGGAGGAGCTTTAGTAATTTTAAGCTATGTGGAACAGTGAGATACCTTGCGCCAATTCAAGATGTATTCTGACCTCAGATGGAAGGAAAAAGTAAACTGGAAACTGAGTCAATAAACTACCCAATAAAGTCATTAAAGGTCTGTGACAAGATGAGATGAGCAGAAACAAAGGATAAACAATGGAGTGTTACATCTACTGCACACAGTCTAAGGCCTGTAGAGAAGAACTGTGAGAATTTTCACAGATCAAGAGAGAAATAAAACACAATCCCAGGCTGAGTGAGGCTGGAGGGGCTGCTGTGGTGGCACCTCCCTGCTCCAGCAGGGCCATCCCAGAGCCCAGGGCACAGCAGTGTGTCCGTGTGGCTCTGCAGTGTCCCCAGGCAGGAGCCTGCACAGCCTCTGTGCCCCATCTGCTCAGGGCTGGGCACTGCCAGGGCAGGAGCTCTGGGCATGGGCAGGGGCAGCTCCTGGGCTCAGGCCCTGCCCGTGGCTCTGGGGCCATGGCTGGGCCTGGAGCAGAGCCTGGGCCTGCTCTGCCCTCTGCACACAGGGACAGACAGGGGGACACAGGGACAGACAGACAGGGACAGACTGGGCTGGGCTCAGGCCCTGCCCGTGGCTCTGGGGCCATGGCTGGGCCTGGAGCAGAGCCTGGGCCTGCTCTGACTTCCCTGCACACAGGGACAGACAGGGGGACACAGGGACAGACAGACAGGGACACAGAGGGACAGACAGACAGGGACACAGAGGGACACACAGGGCTGAGGCCCCTCTCAGCCTGGACTCTGTTGCAGACATCTTTTATGAAAAATCATTTCCTTGAGATTTTTCTTCCTGAGAAGCTGAGAGGCCTCAAGAACAAAATGTAAACAATGATTATCTGCTGCTGTGGAATGCAACAGGTGCATCTGGGATTGGCCCACGTTGGATGTTTGTAATTAATGGCCAACCATAGTCAGCTGGCTCGGACAGGGAGCCGAGCCACAAACCTTTGTTATCATTTTTTCTTATTCTATTCTTAGCTAGCCTTAGAAATCCTTTCTTCTATTCTTTTAGTATAGTTTTAATGTAATATATATCATAAAACAATAAATCAAGCCTTCTGAAACATGGAGTCAAGATCCTCATCTCTTCCCTCATCCTAAGACCCCTGTGAACACCATCACAGGACTCCTCTCCAGGCTGAGCAGCCCCAGCTCCCTCAGCCTTTCCTGAGCACTGAGATGCTCCAGCCAAAAGAAACAATAAAAGTCTGTCAGATTCTCCACTACCACTAATATTTAGAGATTTTTTTCTCACTACCATTGCAGGGTGATATTAATAATGGTATAAATCAGTTTGACTGATAGAAAGTAGATTGAATTTACCTGCCTAATTATGCCTCACTTTGGCTTAGCTGTGAGCACTGTGGAGAACAGACAACTAACCCCAGTAGGCTGCTCTGCTGTTCTGCCTTAGCACTTGCAACATTGGTTTCTCTTGATAAAATATTTCAGAGGATCAAAGAAGACGACCGTGTGGGTAAAAATCAGCACTGAAAATGTTTCATTCACAATATACTTGCTACCCTTTTTTATTTAGTTAAGACAGCTTGGAACAAAATATTTCATTCCCGCTCAGAGATGCTGTAAGATTCGTATTAATAAGCACTGTTCTTGTGGTTTTTAAACCCCACAAAACTGAATCTAAAATAACTAAAAATACTACCCTAGGCCCTGAGAAAGTATTTTGTACCTGTCACAATGGCACTGCTCTTTTTTTTTCCATACTCACCCCTTCTTCTGATATGCAGATAATAACAATCTGTGGCTATATAAACATAAACACCAAAGAATCCATTTTAACGAGGGCACATAAAACAAATATACAGAGGTGTAGAGACAAAGCAGTGCCTCACAGATGTAGGGAGCCATACAAATACACAGTTTACATGTTTTTTACTACCACTGTATTCTTGACTCACTCTTGCAAATAGCCTCAGGGTAGTAACTCCAGCAGGGTGAGCATCAGCTAAATCCAACAAAAGGGAGAAAAACAATACATACATTTTTCATTTTTCTCATGGCACAAGACTGAGTATTCTACTCTGGGCAAGAGTCCCTCAAGAGTATGAAGAATATGTGCTACAAATGGCTTTAGGGTGCTCATGAGTGACTGTTTCCTTTCCAGCTACAGGGAGAGCTTGTAATGGATTCTTCTGTCTCTAGGGAAACTTTTAAAACTGTACCAAAATTTCAATATTATTTTGCAGATAGAATAAATTTGTTGCTTTAAACCTAACTGCAGATGCACAGATTTTATTTGAGCCATATTTTTAGAACAAAGAAGTCAAAAAATCACTTTTGAAGGGGTAAGCTTTTATTGAAATTAATAGGGCAGGACTTGCAGCTGGCTGACGTATGGCTAATGTGGTACTTCTCAGGGCTTTTAACACACTTTGCTGATTGTTTGCTCAAGGCATATGGTTTGAATGAGCTGGGCAGTGCACAGTGCAGCTGGCAGACTGGATATCCAAATCTGGCAATAATACCCACACTTATGTGGCACTGGCTATCAAATTTGCCTGAATTTTATGTTATGAATTCTGCCATACCCATGGAAATTTGAAGCTACTTCAGACTGTACTACAATAGATGTCAATGCTTCAAATCTTGCAGCAATAACTGCAGCTGACCCATGTGGTGGAAGAATAATCTCAGAAGGGCAAAAGCTTTTTCATAGAGAAAAAAAAAATTACAGAAAGCTTTCATTAAACAAACCCAGAAATTTCAAAATGGGCAAGCACCATTTTCTCTAGTGCACAGATTGGGAAACTGTGACAGGTGCTGTTCCAAATACACATTCATTTCAATCAGGCAAAGAATAGGAAGTTTTTGGCAGCTTGTCCTGTTTTCCATTACCTCCCACAACCCAAGTCAATGGTTTCAGCCTCAGCTTTCATATTCAGGAAGGTCTACAAAACTCTCCAACACTTTCTGAATACCATTTTTGTATTAATTTAATAAATGAAGCATCATTTTTGGACTCTCAGCATAATAAACTCTCATTTGCACTGAGTAGATTCATAAATTCATGCTGTTAAAACTGTTTTCATCAGAAATGGGCAAACCTCCTGTGGTGCCCATTCATATTCCAGTTCTGAGCTGCAGGAGTGTGTTTGCCAGTCACAAGTGCTCAGTTATTATTGCAGAGTTTCCTTTATTGCTGCTTGAAAAGCCAATATAGATACTAAAAGTGACTCTCTCATCTCAGGGTACACACAACTGCATATTTCTGAGGATAAATTCACATATTTTCAGTGAAGTGCAACCCATTTTTATGCCACATGAACCCAGCGTGATGAATTAAGATGAATACTAAGAGGAACAGAGAAGCAAGTTCCCTGCTCCAGACCTGCCCAGCTGTGTCAAAATCTTGGTAATAAAAGGTGTGTTTGTTGTAATGCAAATGTTCACTGAGCTCCAAGAGAATTCCAAGAACAATGGATGTCTCAAACAAACAGATACAACAGCACAGAGTCTCTATTCAGCTTATTAATCTCCTGAGTTTAGAAAGAAACTAATTTTCTGAAATTCCTATTTCCAGCAGAGAAAGTCTCATTCATTTGTGAGGCTGACCAGGATCTTAAATAATAATGAACAGCTGGACTTTTTTTAAAGTGAAAATAAAGATTAATTCCTTTGAAACCTTCCTTTTTGCTACTCCCACATTCCTTTCTCCCCACTCCCTAAGTTGTCCTAATGATAATACTGAGCATGGAGTCAGCACAGATATGCTGGACTTGGACATATTGAAAGTAAATGGCAAAGGATTTAAAAAAAATTATCTCTCTCAAACTTCAGTTTCCTTATCAGCATAAAGCAATGCAGAGAAGGAGAAAAATAAGTATGAGGAGCAAAGGTTTCCTCAGCTTACAACAGAAGTGCTCCACTAAGTTCTTGAACCTTTTGAAGCTGACCCTGAGCAACGAATTGAATGTGCAAAGGACACTGTTTTACAGGACAAAAGGATACAAAACACAGCAAAAATGTCAAATGCACTGAAGTGAAGTTTGTGGAAGCTCATTTCAGTAGCAGGCAGGCACAATGCAGGTGGGAAAGGTGCATAGTGCTGTTTCTAGTTCAGCAAATAATGCAGAGCTTGGACAAGCTCACCCAGCAGCTCTTTTGAGAGATGTCACCACGTAATTTCTGACTGGTCCCAGAATGTGCCACCTCTCTGACTTCCCCGCTGTGGCCTCTGCACTCTAAAGGGGATCTTTTCATTATTTTAAATTTGTATTTTAAAAACTGAACACATTATCCAGCCCTAAGACTTGACAAAATGTGCAAATACACATTTTGTAGGTAATCTGCAAGGCCTGATTTGCAGACAGGCTCAAAGCCTGTGCAGGTTTCACAGGAAACGCTGACTAATGTTGAGACCATCTATATATAAAATAGTCTGAGGTATAGTTCAAAGAATATTGGGAGGAAATAAGGAGTGTTAGATGTCATCTCACCTACAAAGAAGAAGTGCCATCAGAGGATGACAAAATTTGATTTCCTAAGCAACACTCAGGTCATTGAGCTCGTGGGTCCAGGTGAGGTCAGCTCTAGCACTAATCTGGACATTGGCACATGGCTTCTGAGAGTCACAAAGACCTAGAAATCCACCAGCACCTTCAGCAACTCCACCTGAATTGTCTCTAGTTCTAAAACAATGAAATGCCTTTGTCCAGGCTGGAAAAGAGCTGCCAGCCATCACTTTGCACCAGTGTGAGCCTTCCACATCACGGGGGTGTAAAACCAGCCACATCCTCTCACAAAGAGCCTGATGGACAGAGTTCCACAGCCAGCCTTCAGAGAAATAAAAAACGTGCTGACAGTGTCCTCACCTCATGTTTTACCCATATGATTAGTGAGAAAAATGTGTAGTGTATGATTGGTTTTTCACAAATATTAAAATGAATACTATATGTGTTATGTTAGAAAGCTATACTGTATTAATCCTCTTCAGTAGTGTGTTAAATATAGTTTTAGGCTATAACATAATATTAAAATAGAAACTATGTGATGTAAAATATTTTTTCTAACTAGCTCAAGAAATTCTTCACACAGCGATAACAGCAACAAGACACCAAAATCTCCAAGAGAAGAATTATTGCCTCCTTACTGGGGAGGCCCAGACTTGGTGGGGACTGAAATGACTGATTTACCAGATGAGGGGGGAAGTTGACAATAACCAGAAAACACCCTTTGTTTAAAAAGAATTTTTAAATCACGTATGAGATGTATGAATATACAACAGGCTATTACTTTTAAGAGTTAATCCTTTGTTAGTGAGCCATGCTTTCAAGAGGAAAGCAACCAAACGTTCAAAATTCTTTGCTTTTATTGTCCTTACTCTGATTGTCCAAATTCTTATTGCTCTAATTCGTAGTACTATTTTTATAATAATTTTATTACTATCAAACTTTTAAAATGAGTGATTGGCATCTTTCACAATTAGGCAGGTATTTAAATTCCTCTCCCCAGGACAGAAAGCTGAACAGCAGCTCCCACCCTTCTCAATTCCCTTCCCCAGTTAGACCCTTTCTCTTTATCCCTGGTCTTCATTCAGCTCATGATGTTCAATTTTGCTGTGCAAAGGTAAGAACTTTCAGAACAGAGCCACCTCAGACTGTCAGGAGCCCTAGGAGGAAGGTCCTTGCTCCTCTCAAGAAGGAATATTGGCCTGAGCCAGACTCAGGAGAGGTTCAAAACCAAAGTTCTGTTACACGTGCCTTCTGCCTTCACTTAAATTCCAGACAGAGACAGGTGATCTGAGCTTGTTCCATCAGCAAATAAACCCAGCAGATTAGCAAAACTATTACCAAGTCACCTCATCTCCACTGCTGGTTTAACTCAGGCTAAAAATATAACTTCTGTATTGAGGGCTTTTGGGGTTTTTTTTAATCATACTTGCACCAGATTTTAAAAGCCAGTTACTGAATATCCGGTTTTTACCAATGTTTTCACAGTGAATTAATGCAATAATTAACAAAAGGCTCACTAAGCATATTATCTTAGAATTCAAGTGTTAGAACTGGAAGAACTCAGTGGATATTTTCATGGTAATGCAAAATAGAGAAATCTTGACCCAAGCACATAAAAAACCCAATTCTGACCTCAATCATCAGACTTTACATAGGACAGCCATGGAATAAGCTAGCTAACTGAAAATGGAATTTTAAATGATCCAAAAAGCTGGTTTTGAAGAATGAGCATATTCACACCATAAAATTCTGAGTTACCAACTGCTGCATTCAAATATTCAACTAAAGCCAAGCAGAACTTTTAAGTTAGAATAGAAAAAAATCTTCCCTGAGCCATCTAGAGTCTCCTTTTAGCTTAAGCACAGTGAACATGGCAGCTATCTTGCTGGGTTATACACTACAGAGTCCTGGTGAATTATTTACAGCTGGGGACTCAAATGCTCTCTCAGTATCATCTTTCCCTGGGTTCTGTACTCACCAGAGCCCTTGATACTGAAATGAGTGAGAATAGAAATGAGAATGTTCAATTCCACAACAAAAATGGAGGCTGAAAGGTTTCATTGTAGGTCCAGCACAGATTAAAGTGTCTGCTCAGCCTGAAACCAGTCCTGAGCTTTGCATCTGCAGTCCCTCAGGGCTTCCTTGTCTCCCCTTCAGCATGATTTATGTCAGAAAGTTTGGAATAAATTAACTGTTCTGCTGGGTATTGCAACTGAGAGGAATCTAAAGACATGCTGATTTCTTTCTTTATTTCCCTCCCCCTCACATTTATTTTGCTCAGCACAGTAAGATAAAACCTGCATCAAGATGTGGTTTGGAGTTCTAAGTGGGCAAAAATAGAACTATTTAGAAAGGCTGTAAACTCCTGCTATAAGCCAGTGTTTAAATAATGTATTAGACATATCTATATATACACAAAAACAAAACACATGCACTTAGACTAATATATAGTGTGTGTGTATATATGTTCCCTTGCAGTTCTGTATTAATCAAATTGAATATTCTGCAGTAGAAATACAGTACTAATAACTCAAAAATAGCACTTCTGTTCAAGCTGCCTTGTACAAGCTTGTTTGAGTTCTAATTGTGTGCTAAAATTCTCCCCTTTAAAGCCCAGGTCTATTTGAAGGTTAGCATTTGGTCCCATGGAGATAAAGGAAAATGTGCCAACATTTGAGAGATTTGATTACCTGTATAAAATTATGCTTGCTCATTTTTCCTTGGCAAGATACTCTTGGGGAAAGTTATATTAAAGAGAGGATAGAAATAGTGTACATCCAAGAGAAAATATTTTCCAATTATGCTTCACAAGATGCAGAAAGTATTACTTGTTATGGAGGATTATGAATGAGATAATTACTGAGAGCCTAATGTACCTAAAGCTACAATAAAGGACAGAGAAAATCATTAATAAGTGGTTATTGACTGTTCTTGCTGCTCTTTGTAATAAAAGGCCAGAACAGTAGCAAGGACAAACCTTTCCCCAGTTTGGCTGTGACAGGTTATACACAACAATACCTTTTCCACTTACATGAGCCATCATTAATTCCTATAAGTGAAACCATAGCAGCTTTGATTTAGCACACAATACACTTTACACCTCTCCAAACATCCTTAACAAGAAATGTTTCATATGAAGAGTCAATTGAAAATAGTGGAGATTTAGAAATACACAGGATGAACGTTCCCTCTCTTAAATGGTTTCATTGCACGCATTCCTAATGAGCAATCTGCACTTCCAAAGGAGCCAGACCAGTGCTCTGTTGGTAAGGCACAGAATGACAAAACACTTTGAAAGATTAAAGGATGTCTCATTACCCCTTTTTGATACTCTGATGAAATAAATGATAACCCAATTATTTCTGAGAAACACAGCAAAGAATGTTTGAGCTCCCACGTTCAGGATTTCAATACAGGTGTGATCAATAGGAGACATTATAAAATAAAGGATTTCTGAGTGGTTGCAAATCTTTTCTTATTGCAAAGCAGAACATGGTACCATATGCAAAATTACCTTCAGTGCATTCTTTTCTTTATTTTTTCTCTTTCCCTTTCAGCTCTCAACCCTGCTGCATTGAGGATGAAGGCACAGATACTAGAGAAAAGTTCAGCAGCATTTCTAAAAGAATGGGAAAGGTCACAAACATTACAGGGGTCAGTCTATGAGGACTTGCAGTGCCTGAAGGAAGCCCACAAGAAGGATGGGGAGAGAATATTTACAGGAGCCTGGAGAGACAGGACAAAGGGGCATGGCTTCAAAAGGACAGATTTATGTTTAGATTGCATATTAGGAAAAAAATTATTCCCTGGCAGGGTGAGCAGGCCCTGGAACAGGGTGCCCAGAGCAGCTGGGGCTGCCCCTGGGTCCCTGGCAGTGCCCAAGGCCAGGCTGGACACTGGGGCTGGAGCAGCCTGGGACAGTGGGAGGTGTCCCTGCCCATGGCAGGGGTGGCACTGGATGGGTTTTAAGGTTCCTTCCAATCCAGCCATTCATGAAACTTCACCCTGGGCTGACATCCCAGTGTGGGCAGCAGGAGAGGGGATTCTGCCCCTCTGCCCCTCAGTGATTCCCCACCTGCAGAGCTGCCCCAGTCTGGGCCAGCCCAGGAGGGACCTGGAGCTGCTCAGAGAGCCCAGAGGAGGCTCCAGGATGGGCAGAGGGATGGAGCAGCTCTGCTGGGAAGAAAGGCTGGCACAGCTGCCATTGTTCAGCCTGGAGAGGAGAAGCTTTGGCTGAGCTCAGGGTGACCATTCTACCTGCCAAGGAAGCCACCCAAGTGCTGTGGTTTTCTTGTTCTCCTACGCTTACTTCATGCCAGAAAGAGCAACAGTTTCCCTAATTAACCCCTGCCCTACTGGTTATGGTGGTCTCCCTTAACAGAAATCCCTTCAATATTCCCTTACACATGTACCAACCTGTTCATACATCACACACACACCACTTTTCATCTCAGCGTAGCCAGTGCTCTTTGTTTCACCTCCCTGGCTCCACTAGACCCTGCATAAACTGCATTTCAGACTTTACAATAAATACATTAGGATGGACTGGATGCCTAGTGAAACTGGAAAGCAGAGCCTGCTTTAGAGTTGGATAAGTATCTCCTGTCTTATCCAGTTATTCAGCAAGAATTACAGACGTATCCCTCATTCTGAATAGATGTTGTCTGTGGCATAAACACTGCCTCAGCCACGCTATGGTTTTTCTCACTCTGTGAGTATAAAACATGCATTTCATCCCCCATTCAAAGCACTGCAATGAACCTCCTCTCTCAGGGGTGACCTCCAGCCTGACAGAGCAAAGTTTTGGTTTGCTTTCCATCAGTCTGTCCCCCACAGAGAATTGTCTGCTACAGGATTTGTGCAGAATGCATTTAGATAGAAACATTTACTGAAAAATTCCCTTAAAAACCCAAATACTTGGTTTTGCACACAGACTGCTCAGTTCCATGCAGTCCTTGGCTTATCAGTGGTAGGCAGGAACAAGCAGGTGGTCTTTTGGAAGGGCAGAATTAAGATCAATCACAAAATAATTATTTAATAGAATGATCAGTGCCATTGCTTTCTACACAGAAATACAAGCCTAATGTTGCCTGACAATTTAATGTTGTCCATTTTCTTTCTTTATTTTTGAGTTATGATAATTCCATGAGTCCAGTACGTTCAACATCTTGAAGTATACACATTTCCTACTATATCTCATTTCAGTTATTAATAAATTACATATCTCAATTAGACAGCAACAACTCTGAGGTAGGAATTGTCTCCTACTCAACAAAATGGATCAAAATTTTAGCCAAGGCTTCTTGGTACAAACGGCAGCATTAACAGCATTCACATTTCCTGCTACATCATGCACCAGTCCTCATGCTGAGGGTGCTTTGAGGATCTGTACAATATTTTAAAAATTTGCCCAACAAACAATTTTACATCGAGATTTCTTTTTAAAAAAACCTATAATTTAAATATCAATTTGGTCTTACAGACCAAGTAAAATCTCAGTGTATAATTTGAATGATTGAAATAACTTCCATTTGTTCATATGAAAATTCAATAAAAAGTCCTTGTACATTTAGAGGACTTGATCTCAGTTCATGTAGGATAGCCAACAGCATAATCAAGACCCATTAATAAGCAGAAATAAATGAACAAGTTGGAAATACTGTCTTGGCACTAAGTCTGGTTTCAGATGATTTTATGCGAAGAAAGAAGTACAAGCATTTTCCCTTTGCCTGTGGACGTTGTATTTTCTTGTCAGTATGGCAGGACAACACCAGGAATTGCAAAGTGTGCCAGTGGTCTATGTGAAATGCTTTAGACTACATAATAATTAGAGAACAGGTGGCCTGAAAAACAGGCAATTTAAAATTAAAAAAAAGGAAATAAGACTGAAAAGGGAATAGCAAGATGGCAAGTACATCAGTAATTCCATTTAGATCTTTATTCTGCATTCTGTATTCTTTAACTACTTTATTCTGCAAAGATATGGCAGAATTTTAATAAGCTCTCTGAGGTGAGCACCAGGAGGTTCTGAGCCTTTTGCATCATGCTTTAATACACAGGTTCATGCTGCACCAATTCTGCTGCCAATTATTCCAAACTAATTGAAAAAAATCATACAGTGGTTTTGCCCATTTGCTTTAAAATCCTGACTGCTTGTGTTGGGTGTACAAGATGTCAAAATAAAATGTTAAATAGATCCTGATGAGGTTTGTGGTATGACCTTAGAAAACATCAGGATGGAAGAGGTGTGGGGTCACTGTCACATTTTCTGGAAAATCCCTTCACCAGGATTTCTCTCCTGGGAAGCTGAGAAGCCTCAGAGAAAAAGGAAAACAATATTATCTCATTTGCTTCTCCTGTGTTTTGCTGCTTTGGAATGTGGTTTGGAGATTGTTTATCCAACATGTGAATTGTTTTGACTTAATAACCAATCACGGTCAGGCTGTGTTGAACTCTGGAGAGAGTCATGGGTTTTTCATTAGGATCCTTACAGAAGGCTTCACAAGATACTTTCTCTATTCTTTAGTATTGTTTAGTATAGCATTCTTTAATATCATATAATATCATAAAATAATAAATTAGCCTTCTAAGAACATGGAGTCAGATTCATCATTCCTTCCTGCCACAAGGGACCCCAGAAAATACCACAGTGTGGCATTGGTTTGGTTCAGCTCCTCTGTGCTGCATGGCTGGGCGCCCACCACTGGTTCTGCCCATACCAAAATCCCCTTTTCTCCCTGGCAGCAGTACCCTACTGCACACAGGCAGTTCCCTCAGCCAGGGAAAGGAGAATAAGCTAATGTGGCTTCTGGATGGGAACCAGCAAACGCCCGGGGCCCCTGAACCGCTCCGAAATCCCCTTTGCCGCTGTGCCCGCAGCGCTGCTGCTCACCTCCAGTGATGCTCTGTGAGCCAGCCTGTTATTCCAGCACATTCCCAGGCTGGAACAAACCTCAGCTTTGCCTCTGCTCACCAGGGGCTGGGTGGGAAGCAGTTACAGAGCTCAGAGCCCGGAGCAAGGAAGGGGATGTCTTCTGTGGCTCCTAATGATTCCTGCGGTTAATTCAGGAATGCCACTGACAGTCTCCAGGGAGAGCTACACTTACTTTTGCTTAGCTGCTGGCATGACTGCTGTAAAATAAAGGCTTTAAAAGAAATCCTTGCAGGGGAATTTTTACACTAACAAGGAGTCCTCAGGAAAAAGAAAAGTTATGAAGTACTCTGTATCACTACAGGTGTTCCTCGGGGATCACCGAGAGGCTATTCAAACATATTAATATTTGCTTAAATATCTTTAGGAAAATTATCTGCATTTATTTTACAATTCTACATGCCTCACGCATTGCTTGGAAATAATAGTTACCTTTAAACACTGCCTAAAATATTCATTGCAGCAAATTATTTCTGTCATGAAACTGACACCGTAAATTGCCCAACATCAACATCCCTGGCTTTGTCAAAAAAAAAAAAAAAAACCCAAAAAAAAAAAAACAAAAAAACAAACACAAACGACAACCAATAGCCAAACACCAAACAAAAGACCCTCAGCTGTGAATTCCTTGGTCTGTTGCACCACACATACTGTGGCTCCCTTTTTCTTCTTTGACTTTACCAGAATAGGAAGAAAGCCTAACTTTTAAAACAGATCTTTCAAGAAATGTATTTTATGCAAACTCATTCTCATTATTTTCACTTGAAAACTTATTTTTCTTGTGATTCCTGTGATTTTATATTTGTTGCATCCTAAAAATACAGAGCTGCCCAGCAGCTACAAAGCCTTTCTCAGGTGTGGCCCAGCTCATGAGGTATCACCCACAGCCCTTACTGGAAACCCGCAACCACCAAAGGAATTGGTCCCAAAGCATTTCTCATTTTAATACAAAATTAAAGTTTTTGTCACAAAAATCCATGGCACATTGAGGAATATCCTATCTGGACCTGAGAACAGCAAAACTTCCCTTTCACTTTACAGGTTGAAAGACACATCCTGGCACTTTTGGGAAATCACAACTACCTGAGAGCTCATGGATGGATGGGAAATATGCTTGCCAAGTTCAGCAAGAACAAACTTTTAGCAAAAACCTCCCCCCACAATTGGCACTAATTGGTAGTTAAATTGACAACTGGAACTGAAGCACACTGACAGCACGAGGGGTGGGCCCTACAGGTAGAAATTGAAAACCATTTACTGAAGCAACGTTGGAAAGACTAAACAATCATAGGGCATCTCAGAATATCATGGGGGAAAGCTCAACTCAATTTTTCATAGTGTCACTTCAGCATTTTGCATGCATACTTGGACAACACTTCACTGAGAGGAAGATAAAGTTTTCAGATCAATATATTGAAAAGCACACAAGCTTCTAATTCTTTACACACAAACAAAATGCTCAATATTAGCTGCTGTTTTTTCAGAATATCAGATTTTTGGGGCTCTAGAAAAACATGACCAAGAAATTTAAGCTAATTATGCTAAAGCAATATATACCATCCCTTTTTGTTTTAGAAAAGGAAATTTAAAAAACCAAACAGGAAAAACCAAACCAAAACAAACTAAATGCAGCAAAAGTCCTGCCCAACTTTTATGTTATTCTTCACATCATAGACATTTTCCTACTCCATGAAAGAAAATAAAGGCAGCTGAGGAGGTGCCTGGTGTTTTGCAGTTTGACCCTTTAAGATGCTGGATTCATAAGTAACTGATAAAATGCCTCTTTGAAGTTATTACCAGTCCTGTTCTACAGCTGATGTTCAAGGGGTTTAAGTTGTGTCTCTACTTAAATTGTGGTTATATCATGCCCCAGGCTGGAGATGAAGGAGCATGAAAGTGTTCAACTGCATTCAGTAATGCTCCCAGAAATATACAGAAATGAGATTTTCAGTGTCTGGAGATATGCCTTGTTTCTTAAATTGTAGAGAAATCAGTAAAATATTTTTTACACTGTAGTAGAAAATGTAGACACTGTTGGGTCAATTAAACTGTTCTTACTTAAATTTATGCTTTATATTCTTCTTGGAACTTGATTTTAGTTTAAAAAGAAACAAATGAAATTTGTGCAGGCTCAGGAATACTTTTTTTAAAAAACAATACTTTTATCAGACTTCTATAAAATGTTACCTGCTACATTTATTTTCTTTGCAGTAACATTTAATTACAGAGAGTTTTTCTTACCTAGTTATATTCCTGCTTACTAAGCTGATTGAGACTATGCAAACTGGAGCATTCTGTGCAGTACACAGTCACCTCTTTCCTTTCAAGCACACAAAAGGCAGGGGGAATTTGTATTTTTCATAAAGAATTCAGTAACAAAATAATGATACATTTCAGCTTCTGGGAATTTAATAAACTTAAGCAGGAAAATTAGTGTGTAATTATGGTTGCAAAATAACAACAAAAATCTAAGGCTCAGAAGGCAATGTTGACTTTGCAACATTTCAGATTCTGAATATTTTATGGCATGCATTTAAATCATAGAAAAACATACAAGTGTGTATTAGAAAAAAAGAGTAGAGTCTATTTAATATGGTGTTGTGATTGCTGCTCTGTGAAAATTTCACCAATGTAGGATTATGCTACAACATAATTAATGAAATTAATGTAGGATTATGTTATATCCTATGAAACTTATGCTAGGACTTTGCTACTCCTACATGTCCCAAGGACTTTTTCACTCAGGGAAATAGTGTGTAATTCATCCCTCAAAATGCTGCTAGCCTTAGTTAAACACATTTCTGGTTCTCATCACTTGAGTACAACAGTATTTTCAAGCACCCATCACAATCACAAGCTCAGGGCAGGAATGCAAAGCAAAATGTGAGGAAGGAACTTGTTTAATTAAAACCTTATTTATTTCACCTGTTTACACCACTTGTGCTTCAAACAGAACTAGTCATGATTTTAAAGTAACATTTTACCATTTCCTGGTGAAGGCAGAAAATGCATGTTGCCAAATAAATCAAGGATTGCACAGAGCACGGATAATGTAGAACATACAGCTCCAAGCTATTTATAAGTGCTCTCTGCATTTCCAGGTTTGGGTTTTACAGTAGCTCAGCCTGAAACACTCGATGTGCAAACAGGATGCCTCTCCACTGCTCCTCCTACAGGAAAATTGTTTCTCCTCTACAGCCCTGAACCCAAGCCCCAAACATCAAGGGAAAAATCTGTTGCTCCAAACAGCAAAAGTGGCCCAGCTCCCTCATCCCACAAGCCATACAAGAAAATATGCATTGAATAGAGAGAAAAGACACAAACCAGGGAATAAATAGCAGTCACAGATGGAAAACCTCCCTGAGCTCACCACAACCTGGCCATGCTGGTTCTGAGCCTCACCAACAGTCTCACTGGTTTGCTCCCATCCAGGGTTCTCAGAGCCCTGGAGCAGGCATGGGTGTGCCACAGGGGCTGCTCTTACCTGTCATGCTCCCTTCCCAAATCTCTCCTCACAGAGAAAACAGGCAATCTAGTTTTTGAGGAAATCCAAAAAGTCTGGGGAGATTCTGGGACAACCTGGAAAGTACTGCCAGTGAAGTGGTGGGACACAGACAGCATCAACCTGAGTGACTGCTGGTGGATTTTTGTGCCTGGACCTAAATTTGGATTAAGTTATCAGTAAGCCAGAGAACATAAACACAAACAAACAACTTTTGTAGCCTTCATTGCCTCTTTCATTCTCTCCATGCACTGTGAGGTATAACAAAGGGCCAGATTCTGTACCATGGATGGAGCAGCCTGGGTGTACAGACAGGCTGGAACAAGGAGCCGGGGAGATGACACAGGAAGGGTGCTGGCACTGCCCAGGCTCCCAGGGATGGGCACTGGAGGCTGCCAGAGCTCCAGGAGTGTTTGGACACCAGGGATGCACAGAGGGGATTGCTGGGGGGTCTGCAGGGACCCCCTGGAATGGATGATCCTTGTGCATCCCTTCTACCTGAGGACATTCTATAATTCTAATTACAAACAACTGCTATTACAGTAACTATGCCAGATTTTTGCTTAAAAAACGTCTCTTAAACCAAGTCCTAACCCATTTAGAGCATCACAAACAACACATGCTCCATAAAACAGGAGCTGCAGTACCCCAAGTGCAGCCTCCTAATGCTTTTTCACTTTATTACCTATGTCATTGTGGATTCAGAGGCTGTCTCCTGTGAAAGAACAGTGGCATTTGCTAGAGCCCAGATTTCGCAGCACATCTGCCGCGGTGCTGGAAGAGCATGCAGAGGAGATGGAGAAGATGCAGCAGTGTATAGCAAGTGGAAGTTCTACCCAACTAATCAAGTCCTCAGGGACAGCACGCAGTGTCACAAGACATATCACTCTACACTTGAATGAGGTTGTCAGCCACGGGGAGGCTGCAAGCTGCTGACAGCCCTGAGCAGGGTGGGGAGGCTTCTAAAGGAGACACAGAAGCTTTGTAAAGTATGTACCTGCTTCTGTGGGTGAAGGGGGGAAAAAAAGAAATGAAGTACAAAAGGGTATTTGCAAATCTGTCACTCGGTGTTCTGTTGCTGGGAGTAAACCCAAACTCATCTGACGTGTGTTGCATGAACACAAAAAAGGTTATTTTGCAGGTTTCTCAAAATGCACCTATACATTTTTATATATGTGCAGATCAAAATAATGTGGGATTTATTAAAATAAGAATTATATAAATCAGAATGATATGGAATGAATCAGGATATAGAATTTAACAAGGATGATATAAATCATAAAGAGAATGTGCAAAGGAGGGACACAGAGCATGAAGCTGTGCCAGGGGATGGTTGTGCTGAAAATCAGGGAAAGGTTCTGCTTCCCCCAGAGGTGCTGGCACTGGCCAGGCTCCCAGGGAATGGGCACAGCCCCGAGGCTGCCAGAGCTCCACGAGGGTTTGGACACCAGGGATGCCCAGCGGGGATTATTGCAGGCCTGGGCAGGGACAGGAGCTGGACTAGGTGATCCTTGTGCATCCTTTCCAACACAGGATATTCTATTCCATGATTCTCTGAAAATACCATGTGGCAAAATAAGTGCCATATGAATATAGCCCCAAAAAAGTAAGTTAAAACCTAGAATACTTGTTGCTTTTTATAGGAAATTTCAGGAAATTATAGGAAATAAATTCAGAAAGCACTTCTTTATAGATGTGCGAACTCGAGTAGAGTTGCTCATTTTGAGCTTGATCCTACCAAACATAATGACAAAAATTGGCATTAAAAGTGCATATTGCTCAAATTCATTCTAAGAGGTTCAAGAATGAAAGCAAAAGATTTGCTCCGGTCCTTTACTCGAGCCATTGAAGAAAGACACCACACTTTAAAAGGTGTTCACATTAATTCCTCCTATTAGTCTCACCCCAGTTTACTTCATTTATTAGAGCAAATACACTGGGAATGCGTTTATTACTCTATATCCATGCAGAACAGCAATGAACAAGCCCCTTTGAAGTGTGTGCAGTTGCATTGCAACACTTAAAACTCCAGAGAGAAGTCTTTATTTCTGGAAGCTGTTTCCCCTGGAAAAATTGAGCAGTTTAAGAAAAGATACTAGAGACCTCTGTAATCCTGTCTTGCTACATTTCCCTGCACTTCACAAACTTTGGTATCAGACCTTTCCAACCAACAGGAGGAACTCACAGTCTCTGCATTCAAGCTTTCATTTGCAAAGTGATTTGTGTTCTGTTTGTATCCTATAAAATTAATCTCAGTTTTCAGTTTTATTTTGCTGATAAATTCCATCAATTCCATTAGGACCAAATGCTTCTATTCAGTGCCTTTCCACCCACTAACATGAAAACCATTATTTAAATATCAGTTCTATTCTGAGCAGCTCTTAAGAGCTGAATTTTCAGTGGGTTTTAAAGGTACATTTGAGAACATAAAACAAATTCTGCTTGTGTGTGTATTGTTTCTGTTTGTGCAAAACTTATTTTTGTGTTCATTCTCCAAAGCACCTGATTAAATGTTTGTTCAAAACATACATGACTATGAAAAGCACCAGGTACACTCTACAGCAACGTAGAGACAAAAATTGCAACAAAGATCTACATAATTAGGCTTGCTTCTAGAATGTTTTCTTTGAAGCAATTAACCACAAAATAAAAGATTTGTTTGAAGATTATACTAGAACTTTCAACGTGTAAAAAGCACATGGCAAGCAATACTGACTCTGTAATAGGACAAAAGCCCATTTATATCCAGAAAATGTAGCAAAAATGGGGCAGACATTTGATACCACTCTCTCCACAATGTTAAGCCTCTCTGCACTCGCTATATCCTGTTTTACTGAGTGTCCTTCATTGAAAGTCTGGCCACAAAAAGAAAAAATAAAATCAAGGTAAGTGATAGGGCAGAAAAAATAGTTAATAAAGTCCTGGAATGCAGGAGATACCCCAAGTGTGCAAATCCTTTGGCAGGGGAAAAGCTCAGGAGGCTGGAGGAAGAGTGCAAGTGGAAAAGCCAGGAGGAGGAACCAGGTAAGTGCAAATCCACTGCAAGTTCTGAAAAGGAGGTCATTTTTAAATTGCAGTGGATAAGAAACCAATGAGGGTGACAGAGGACAAATCACAGCCCAACTTCACAGAGAAGGAAAGTATTTTGCTTGTGACATTCTGTACACCCTTAAGTTTTGGGAAGGATTGCCAAGAAGTATAATTGAGGGAGTCTCTGCTTTCCAGTCAGGAAGGATTAAGAGCAGCTCTGAAAGCTGTGGAGTACCTCTGCTCCCACCAGCCTGAAAGCACTCTCAATACTCGCAAGCCTTAGGAAAGAAAAATAAGTCAGAAATATGGATGATTTTTTTCTGGAGAGGGAGGAAAAAATAGAGAGAAGAATTCCAAAAATATTCTATGTCTATGTTCTAATGAATAAACCAAAAATTCCTCCCTATGGGAACAAACTTTGCCTCTTGCTCATTTCCGTCTATAACATGCAGTGTTTTAATTATGCAGCAGTCTCAACAAATAGAGTGTCACAGCATTTTAGCTAATTCTATTTAAGATGCCAGCAGAAGACGGGATAATGTCTTCCTTGGTTTGGCTTAGTTTAACCTACCCACTTCTATTCACCAATGACTCAAACAATTCAGGATATTATAACCACCTAAAAAACCCTTAAAATAGTAGAAATATTTAGATCTGAATATATCCTGAAAATCAAAATACCACAAAGTACAAACCCAGGATTCTCCCCAGCTACTCAAAATAATTTTAAAAGCTCGACTAAAATATTCCAGAAAGAATAGGTTGAATAAAACATTTTAAGATGTGAAATATGCACATTGCTGTCTCTGTGAAATTGAGATACCTTACTAACCCCAGAGAAACAAATGAGAGCAGATACCAAATAGCTGATATAAATGTAAATTGACACAGCACCAAAAGCCACTGCATAGAAAGCTCATTACACCTTCTGACCCTGTCTCACCTGGAAAGTGGCTACCCTAGGGAAGATTTGGGAATGCACTTGATCTCTGTTCTCTTCAATAATAGAATAGAGCTATTGACAGTCCCTGTATTATACTATATGATATTCATTTATCCATGGAAATTCCAAGATTACCATGACATTAACTCTTATCCATCATTTTGTCTAGATTTTTCTTTACTCAACCTCAGTAGCCAGCTAGTAAGGCAATAATGCACTTGGTTGTTCAGAGGGAATTGAACTTTAGTGATAAACAATTAACGTATTTATACCTGCTCACTGCCAAACATGCCTTTATGAGCAGATCATTCTTTTCTAAGAATAATTCTGAGGCTAATTCATCCCTGATGGATACAGATGGCTTATACAAGTGCAAGGCTGATTCACTGACTGGAGGTAACACCCTGAGCTACACAATAAACTAATGCATGGCAACAAGCAAAGCTTTAGGGCAGCAGAAAAGCTGTGACACTGAAAAATATGATATATTGCCCTGTGTTATCTTCCTAACGTTGAAAATAAATTAAAATATCCATGGTAATAATGTTATTCCATATGCGTGCATAGACCTCCATATAAATTAGGACCTCATAATTTGCTGTACAGTCCACACTTTCCTTTTTTGTTCTTGTTTTCTAAAAATCTTCAGAGCATAAACAACCTGATTCATCAGACTGGAGATTGAACATGACCTATGGGTGTAACAATCTTTAGGAATGCACAGGAACATATTGCAAAGAGCTGCTTTGGTAAAAAATATTCAGCTGACAGGGGTGAGGAGTGGTGACTAATGAACAAAAGAAAGAATGTGAACACACTTGTGGGGTTTTTTTGACAAATGGAAAATGCATATTTTTGTTGGAAATAGCAAATTAGCTAACTAGGAAATCATGTCCTTACAGTCAGATACATTTAAAGCACAAATCTATGAATATCAAAGCACCTCAGTCTGAAATTCCTTAGAAGAGCTTGAATGACTGAGGACCTTCTCACAACACACATTTACACATTCAGAGAAAAAAACCAAATCTTGCCTTACCCGGCCAACTAGGATTGGTTCAGGTCCAGAAAATTCTTCCAATACAAACATTTGATTCCAAACCCAGCCTCTCTTGGAACGGTGCAAAACTCTTTGTTCTTCATTTAGCCTTTTTAGTCCTGTACTGGATCCACTTGGTAGTACTTGAGATTGATTCATTGGAGCCATATAAATGGAAGGAAGGACAGTAATCCATAATATTATTAATGGAGTCCATGTATCCATGAGCATTTCCGTTAGTCTTTCTGGCATTGTACCACACGCTACGCAAATCACCACAAAAATGAAATTATTATTATTTTGCTTTCCTCCAGACTGTAGCAATCCAATTCATCACGCAGTACAGAACATTTACTTACAGCTCCTCCATGTGTTTACAGCACAGTCAATGTAAAAATAGCTTAGATGAGAAAAACATGATCCATTGAGTTTTCCAGTCATTAAAGATTCCTGGTGGGGGAAAGAAAAAAAGAAAGTTCAAATCAGTGACTAAAGAGCTTAGGAAAGCATTCTGAAACATCTTATTTACTTTTACATCATAAATAAGCCATGTTAGGTTTTAAATTTGTAGTTCATAACGTTATTGCATAGCTAAATTGATTCTGTGTATTCTTTCGTTGCCTGAAACACCGAGAGAAGACCCAGATAAATGATTACACACACTTAGGAAAATATTCAGGCCTAAGAATTGGATGGGGTTTGCAGCAACCTGGGCTAGTGGAAGGTGTGGGAGGGAGGTGGAAGTGGAGGACCTTGAAGGTCCCCCCCAACCCAGACCATTCTGGGATCTTGCAGTTCATCTGAGGGTCTGAAGAAGCTGCCAACCTTCCCACTACCCTGCACTGTTAATGTGGTCAATTACAAACACATATTCTGTCATATAAGTAAATTTAAATCATGTTCTTGCATTCTTATTCTCCTTTTCTCTACAAGGAAAAAAACCCCAAATTTCTCCTGAGTGTACAAGGCTCCAGCAGCCTATTGTCAGTTGAGACATCACCTCTCTGCAGCAGCACCACTGCCCAGCAAATCCTGCACAGCCCAGCAGAAACAGCACTGCTAAATCCTCTGTGAAATCCATGACTCCCAAACCAGATCACTAAGGAAACTCATTTATGCACATCTGCACTACAGGTCTCGCTGTCTCTCCTTCACTTTCAGAGAAAGCACACAGTCATGTTTCATTTCAAAGACATTTTCCTAGATGGACACTTGGGAGCATTTTGTCTTTCTTCCCTTGCCCACCCTTTGATGTACTAAAAGGTCACACCACATTTCATCTCAGAGTAAATATTCCTTGAAATGGAAAGGCAAGTTAACATAGCAGGGCTGATGCCAGAGGAATGGGCAAACCCAGAAATGGAAAACTAGATGGGATGTGGCTCAGACAGAAGGGCTGCATTACAGGGTTATGGAGTTACCTGGAAAGGGTCTTGATCCATTTTCTTTGATTCATACAATCTCAGGAGAAACCACTATATACAAGAGAGTAGGAATGCCTATTCTGAAGTTTACACTTGATTGAGGCTTGTTTTCTTCTACTTTAAGATTAATTCCTAGTATTGCATGTTTATGAAAATCCTGAGAGCTTTGATTTTTTTTTTTTTCTTTGGAGGGGAGGAAGGATGGGGTGGTTTGCTGTTCTTTTTTAAGGTTCATACACACCTATGGCATAAAGCTGTCATAATCTTATTGCAGGGGTTCCATACTGGTGTCTCCTTATCACAAGAGTCCCATACCTTCTTGGTGTTTCTCGTGGGCACCTCCTCAGAGCACTGACTCTTTCCTCTTCACAAAGCAGCCAACTGACTCCAATTCCCTTCTCACCCAGCCACCCCACTCTTTTATAGCACTCTTCTTCTCATTGCTTACAGCTGTGGCCTGTTAAAGTCAATCCTGCTCCTAATCTTTGATAATTGACCCAGCTGCACCTCTTTAGGGGTAAGATTACTTTCCACACTATCATTATTTTCTTATATTCTATCCCTCTACATGAAACATGCAGAACACCTTTTATACGACTGGTAAAAGTCAGCTGTTCTTTTAAAAGCAAACAATGTAGAAAGTATTTTTTTAAACTTCAGTAATTGCCAAAGCAACTGTGAAATTTGTTGCATGAAAACCCGAAACTGTGAGAAACTTGTCTTGTTAGAAGGGGAGAGGAGCTGCTACCTTAGTGAAACTCAATCTCTCAAGCAGCATGGAAGAATGGTGAGCTAATAGTGCAGTGCTTTGACAATGCATCCAGAATGAGGGAATATCCATTACAGGAGAACCTGGAGCTTTATAGGCCTCACTGCCAACTGGGGTGGAAATAAAGGAATCAGAGAATACAGCAAGCTCTTGAGAGCAAGTTTTGGGGGAAATGTGAGAGAAGTGAGAGGCTTTAAATGTATTGACATTCTCTTAATCCCAGAAAAGGAAGAGGAACAAACAGTCTAATGATGGGATGCATCAGTCACCCTCTGAAATGCCTCTTCAGTCCAGGGAATTAAATGGAGTTCACTGCTGCTGCTTACATGTTAAACAGAGATTTCCAGGGCATGTTTGGGGGTAGAAGGTATTGAAAGAGAGAAACAGCCAAATTTCAGTCAAAGTGATTGGTTTTGCTCAGATGGGATCCTCTTTATATCTGACTGCATGAGTGGGTGCCTGTGCCTGCCAGGAGACAGATTTTTCTTATTTCTTCAATGGAGCAAGAATCAAAACACAGGAGAAATAGAACCACTGCAAAAAGGAGAAAATGACAGTATCTTCAACCAACATCCAGGATTAAATTCAAAATGGGGGGCAGAAACTGAAAACACAACTTAAGGGTCCTTTTTAGGGCTTAAACAGAGCAAGATGTAATGTACTCTTTTCTTTTTAGAGTGACTGTTTCTGGGTGAAAAACCACTTTGTGTACAAACCTCAAAAACCCCTCAGAGAAAAGGACCCAAGTGGGCATGACTGACCTCCTTACACTTCCAGCACAAGTTGGTATAGTTCTTTTTATCAACAAGACCAAATAATAATAAAGCACTTCATATTCAAGAAGATTTTTGAAAACAATTCTAATTAATCTCCACAGCCTGACTTCTAAAAGAAATGAAATAAACGACATAAAACAATATGAAGCTTCCAGAACCATTTTTGGTTGAAGAAAGAACAGGATATTTGGTTTTCACACTGCCACTCTCAATCCTTAGAAAGCATTAAGTTCATTTCAGTGCATCCCTCCTCGGTTCCTCCCCCAGACTTCCTGCTTGTTACTCTTCATTTACTCCAATCAAATTTAGGTCCTATCCACTCACACTAATACAGAAGATTCGCTGTGACTGGGCTGTCCTCACGGTAGCTGTGTGCTCAGCAATACCTTAAGGCAAACGAGTCCAAGGCACATCAGGAATATCAGCAATGCACACCCCGCGCCATTAAACCCCTGAGCGAAGCAGCCCCTTGAGGAGCACAGTTACACAAGCCAAGAGCACACAAAGCTGCGAGATTCTGAGCACTGGCAGCAAAGCTGGGCAGTGCAGGGAAAAGGAAAAAAACCCAAAGGGACTTTGGCACATCCCAGTCCTGCAGAGGGATGTGATCAGTGTGGAACTCCTGAGCAGGATAAAGTTCTCCACTGTGGCACTCACATTCTCTGAACAGAGAGACAGAACTCTCTCTCCCAGGTTTTTTCCTGGAGAAGCTCAGAGAGAAGAAGAGAAAACAATTCTTATCTCTGCTTGCTGGTCCTGTTGGTTTTGCACATGTGGAATGTGTTATGGAGATTGTTTACCTGTGAAGGGTAATTGGATTCTGGTGAGAATTGTTTGGTTTCCTTGGCCAGTTGGATCAAAGCTGTGTCCTGGCTGTCTCAGACAGTCATGGGTTTTTCTTTAGTATTCTTTGTAGTATGGCAACTCTTTATATAGTTATAATATAGTATTAATATAACGTAATATAGTTTAATACAGCAATTGTTCAATATTCTGAAGCATGGAGTCAGATACCAATCATTCCCTGCGTCACAGGCTCCCTGAATTCTACACTCCACAGCTCAACCTGGACTGCAGGAGCCTTGTAAGAGTTATTTGAGAAACAGACTCTCATTTAGGCACTGTCAGTGAATCACGACACACACCTTATGCAATGCAGGGAGGTGGGATTGTCCCCAGATTTCTTTACCAAATGGAAATTACTTTTCTGCCCCATTCCTGGGAGCAGAACACCATGTATGTGGCTGGGAGCTGATGGAAGGCATTTTAAATCTGTGGCCCAGCAATTTACACATTGGCTAATAGGAAAGTTTGAGAAGTGACAAGCAGGTAAATTGTAATCCTCTGGATTAGATGTGTAGGAGGGGATGGCAGGGCTCTTGAACCTGTCTATGATAACAAAATAAAAGCCATATGTAAAGGCAGACTTGGAAATCAAGGAACGCCAGAAGATGAGGCACAGTAGCACTTTCCCTTCTCAGGTTATGCCATGGTCTAAAGAAGAGGTGAGTATGGAATGACAGCAAAATTATTCCAGTGAAGCCAGAATTACCTTTTTCTTAGCAACAAAAAGAAGAGAAGCATGAGGCCCTTCAGGAGTGTATTTCACAGAATCATGGAATGGGTTGGCAGGGACCTTGAACCCATCCAGTGCCACCCCTGCCATGGCAGGGACACCTCCCACTGTCCCAGGCTGCTCCAGCCCCAGTGTCCAGCCTGGCCTTGGGCACTGCCAGGGATCCAGGGGCAGCCCCAGCTGCTCTGGGCACCCTGTGCCAGGGCCTGCCCACCCTGCCAGGGAACAATTCCTCATTGCCAAGATCCCAGCCAGCCCTGCCCTCTGGCACTGGCAGCCATTCCCTGGCTCCTGTCCCTCCAGCCCTTGGCCATTTTCTCTCTCCATTTTCCTGCAGCTCCTTCAGGCCCTGCAAGGCCACCCTGAGCTCAGCCAAAGCTTCTCCTGTGCAGGTGAGCAATGGCAGCTGTGCCAGCCTTTCCTCCCAGCAGAGCTGCTCCATCCCTCTGCCCATCCTGGAGCCTCCTCTGGGCTCTCTGAGCAGCTCCAGGTCCCTCCTGTGCTGGCCCAGGCTGGAGACAATGCTCCACCTTCATCAAGATTTTGCTTGTGTGTAAAAGTATAATTTTTGCTTTTAATCTCCACATTTTCAGATGGCCTTGGGCTGTTGCCTTAAACAAAACTTCAGTGATGTTCTGAGTGGTTTCCCTGCACACTGTTGGGTATATACAGCTCCAGATTCAACTCTAATCCAGCAAAGCTGTTTACAAAACAGCTTTAGTTCTCAATTCATGCCTGAGAGGGGAAAGTGATATTTAAAATATAAAGAATGTCTTTAATGTAGCAAATAGATGAAAGCAAATGCTCCACTATGTCGTGGAGCACAGATTCAAACAACTGCCTTATGTCCTCAAAAACTTAAAACTGTATTCATAAATGCTGTTCTCCATGCACAGGCTATAGAGAAGCACAGATAAAGCTGAGTGGTTTGTTTTCCACTCTGTGTGCTGATAGAGTTTTAAAAAAATATTATTCCGTTCACAGGAGCTTGCATGTTGGAACTCTACTCATAAAACTCAGCAATGGAGTGTGTAAGTCTTGTACAAGTACAACCCCAAGTGATTACCAAGAGGTTTATAAGCTAACAGGAGGACAGCACCAGCACACAGCTTCAGAAAACCCTGTCATGCACCCTGGGACCTGTTCTGGAGCTCAGATCTATGCAGGTCACAGCTGGGAGCTCATCCCTTGCACAGAGAGAGAGCCAGGTGTGGCACTGGACACTTACAGAGATAGAAAGCTCATTTTGTGCATGAGTGGAGGGAAGCACTTCTTTAATAAGCAGAGTTTATTTCACTACAATAACTTTAAAATCATCTTGTAGCTTTAAAAGTTGACCACTGGCATGCAGTAATTTGTTAAAAAGATTAATAAAGTTAATAAAAGTAGTTGAAGGTATAAACTTCCCATTGAGAAAGAAGAAAAGTAAGATCATAAAAAACAACAAAAAATATTTTTTTTCATTTTCAAAGCACAGAATATTCATCTGGTTAAATAAACCACTTTATTACAATGCCAGTGCATTGATTTACACCATGATCTCAGTTTAAAAGATTTTAGAGCTACTCTAGTGGTTCTCTACACTAGAGACATGGAGGTTTGTTTTAAGAACTGCAGGAATATTTTTTTCATTATTTCATTTGCAGTGATGATATGCAGCATCTCAGCCCTTTGACCTCACTATTTCATTGTGATGGATTTTATGAGTTACTAAATAACTGTTATTAAGGTAAAATAAAACCCTTGGGCACTGCTTTCTTTAAATGAGTTACACCAGAGATACCAAAAGAAAACCTGATGGTTTTTGCCCAAAAGGGTTTTTTTTTTTTTTTTTTTTTGGTAGAATTTTCAGGATCCACTATATTTTATACATTAAATATGCAATTTCTATCTTAGATGCTAATTTAATATAAGCAAATCTCATTACAATACAAGCAACCTCAAATAATTGATGAGATGCCTTCATTTAATGACCACCTAGAGAGTGCCAGCCAGTGCTATTTCTTACCTTTTTTTTCTTTGCCCTCACAGGTGGAGAACATCTGTTGATTTTTTATTTTTTTCTACACACTATTCTTGTTTCTTACACTTTTTAGGTTTGTTCTTACCTCTCTAGGTATTGGCCACACTACAACTTTTGCTTCCTTGTCCCCTTTCCCAAGGACTCAGAGAAGGTTCTTTCCTACCAAAAACCAGCAAAATGAGGCAAAGCCTTCCCACAGTGGGCAGAGTGATTATCTTTGCCTCTCTCATCCCTGCTTGGCAGCACAACAGAGCCTTATGTTTTCAGTAACAGAAATGAAAGGCCTTAATGCTCCAGTCACACTTGTAGGAATTCTTCTTACTCTTCTTCAGAGAATCCCAGAGTGGGTTGGGTTGGACCTTTAAACCCATCCAGTGCCACCTCTTGTCACCCTGATTTTTTAAGGTTTTCTAAGCCTTCTGATGTTCACATTCTTGTAGAGAACTTTCTCACACACTTTCTGTAAATAACTCCCTGTTTTGCATTCTTTTATGGAGGAGGAAAACTTTGATGGACTGTTGGTTTGTCCAGTGTCATTGGAGAGGTGGCACTGTCATCCTCCAATCCACTGCCACTTTTGGAAATCTATAAATGTTGGAGTCAGAAAATAAACTTCCCTTTTTTTTCATCCCCTGAGAGCAGTGGTGTGTGCACTTGTGTTGTTTTGTGTCCTATAGTGACAAACCCCTGCCATGGCAGGGACACCTCCCACTGTCCCAGGCTGCTCCAGCCCCAGTGTCCAGCCTGGCCTTGGGCACTGCCAGGGATCCAGGGGCAGCCCCAGCTGCTCTGGGCACCCTGTGCCAGGGCCTGCCCACCCTCACAGGGAACAATTGCTCATTGCCAATGTCAGAAATGGTCACTCACTTTTCATAATTTAGAAAGGTTTATTAAACCTTATCAAAAATACAACAGAAGAATGAATACAGAAAAAGGTTCTGGCTCTGGTAGCAGAGGATTTCCCCACCCTGTGCTCACCCACACAATGGAGATTTGGCCTTTTAACCCTTTAACCCCTCCCAAAGTTCTGTCCATGGGCCCCTTCTTTGTTGTCCAGTGGTGGAGATCTCTTCCCAAATCCTGATTGGAGCTCAGATGTCACCACAGTGACAAGCCAGCCCTCCCAGCTGTCCCTTGATAACCACACAAGGGGGTACAACAGAACTATGAACCTATAAAACTTTTCCAAACCTCTACACATGCTGTTTGTCTGTTAATTGTGAGAGTCAATCATCACATTACTCATCTCTCACACCAAGATCCCAGCCAGCCCTGCCCTCTGGCACTGGCAGCCATTCCCTGGCTCCTGTCCCTCCAGCCCTTGGCAATTGTCTCTCTCCATCTTTCCTGCAGCTCCTTCAGGCCCTGCAAGGCCACCCTGAGCTCAGCCAAAGCTTCTCCTGTGCAGGTGAGCAATGGCAGCTGTGCCAGCCTTTCCTCCCAGCAGAGCTGCTCCATCCCTCTCACTTAGAAGAGAACTGTGGTTTTTAATTTGCCATTAAAGCAGAACAAAACTAAATTCCATCAGAAAGAGCTATCAAAACACCATATCCAACAAATACAGATGTCATCCTTCCCTGCATAACTTAGCTCCATACCCATCCTGTTTCCAGTACATATCTATTAAATTGATATAATTGTACCTGGACCTGATTTAAATCACCTTGGATAAGGCAGCAGGCTCGTGTTTTCCTCTTCAAAGGAATGAATACTTCTTGCCATAAATAATAACGCTTATTCCTCAGAGGATTATTCGTTTGTGTAAAGATTACTCACTTACTCACAAAGCAGTCAAATTAAGAGGCAGCTCTCCACCCAAGAGCAAGATGAAGAGGGATGAGGCTGTAATCAGCCATGCTGCCATGGCAGTGGCTCAGATGCTGCTCTCAGTGCCCACTGCAAAGTGCCACTTGCCTGCCCTGGCTGGGCTCTCCTGCCTCTATCTGCCAGCAGAGCTGTGTGCAGGCACTCCCTAACCCAGTTCTGTCAGAATGATCTTGTTAACTTAAACGCCTTTAATAGTAAGGTGTTTTTAAACCCAAATCATTCTGACAGAGCTGGGCTAGCCCATTGCTCATGCTATAATTCCACCAAGAGCAATTTTCATTTAAGAGGCTCTTACCCCCCTTCAGCTCCCACGACATGCAAGCTACACATTCCCAATAATTGGTCTCCATTCCCATTCCTTCTCCGCTGCAGTGCACTGTCCCTGCAGTTGTGCTATCTGCAGTCAGCACTGTAGGACAGGCCAGGGAAATCTGGGTTAACAAACACAATTTGCAACAAAATCTTGTTCCAAAAAGTCTTTTCCTTCAAGACTCTAACCCAGATCATTGCAGAACTAAAGAACCCATCAACTGTAGGACAACAACAAGAAGTTTTGAGAACAACTGTGCTGACAAAAAGCATGTGAAGTTTCACTGTATACTTCAGACAGCAGAAAAATAGCTGAATCAACAAAATTGAGTTGAGGAAAGCTTCTGGAGAAGAGGAGAAACAGGCAATTAGGGACAGAAAACTACTTAAATAAATGTCTGGTGGACTCCAGTCATGGTAACCTGCCGTGGTTTTATTCATTGGTGATGGCAGGTTTTAGGGACAGAAAGCTCTCCCCAGATGTGGTGGTGTGAGAGCAGGCTCCATCAGGAGGGAGCTGCTGTGAGCACAGCACAGAGCCAGCAGCCACACTCCAGGCAGGCACGGCCCAGGCACTGCTGCAAAGCAGAATTACCCCAGGTAGCTGCAGCAGATTTCACTAACAGTGATTTTAAGGGACTGGTACGTCACCTGGAGTTAACTGTAACACAGAAAAGCATTAAAGCATTATCCACACGTCCTTTCCCTCAGCCACACACCTGAAACCGCACAGGGAGGGAAATGAGCTGGGAAATGCTGCAGGAAATCCTTGGTGCTGTCAGAGCTCCCTGCCAATCCAAGTGCAAATCCACTGTCCGAGTTCATTTTGATGTACAACTCCTGGCAATTTGCTTATGGCTGCCTGGGAAATCAAAAGCAGCTTCCTAAAGCTTTATTTATTGCAGCAGCAATGGCAACAGGCACCACCTTTCTCCTGCTTTTGTCTTAGGTGTTCTGCCCTACCCACACATGGAGTAATTCAATGAGCAAAGATATGCCACTTTATCTTTTTAAGCTTAGTCATGCTCTGCTACTCTTCAAAGACTTCTGCACAGTTCTGTAGGTTATTAAGTGAGTTCCTGAGCTTGTGTCAAATGCTAAAGGACTGGTTTAGGCAGAGTGTTAACCTCTGCAACAGATGTAGCTGAGGGAATCCATGCACTGGGAAAATATGAACATGCAGCTGCAGAAATGCAACAGCTTCTTCAACATTTAGGGCTCTAATAATTACTGAAGTGTTTATTAATATATCTCGAAGATTAGCATTACCAAAAGCAGGTTCCTTCATTGTTTCACAGGAAGACAGAAGGAAGGTTTAGAAAAGCCTTTCTAAGATAAATTCCTCTGCCTTCTCTCTCTTAGTTTGGTGCTTTAACAGGGAAACATCATAACCTGGTGTTCTGGAGTGGAGATAAGGCTATTTTAGGATATAGGTGCTTATCTGTCACAGCTTCACTGAGGCTTTGGGATAGAGAGAAAATTACAACATCCATCACACTGAAATATATATCAATATTATAATAATAAATTATTTGTTATTATGTGTGCTTAACATGGTACTTTATCATATCTACAAAGTCTGTTTTGTGTGACCAGATAAATATTTTTTTATAATTTTTGACAAATATTTACTATCAGATAACTCTTTCTTAAAAAAAACCAAACCACCTAAGAGTATCTTGACCCAGTAATATGTTTTTTGTACAACTTCTCTTGGTATCAATAGAATTTCTTATTTTTCTTTCTCTTAGATAGTAAAATCAATATGGGACAACTTTAAAGCTGTCAAGACTCAGACTTTTTGTATATAAAGCTGTCAGTCTTTCCAGAAGCAGCCACTACTTTATGGAACCAGAATGCTTTTAAAGAAACCCACCGAGGGTGTCGTCAGAACCTTCAAACTATTTTTATTCTTTATTATTCCTTGCTCTGTGCAGTGCTCTGGACTTCCAGTGTGCTACATATGCTCAGGTGCAGGACAAAGAGATAGCAAATGCTACAAAGTTTGCAGCTGAAGGTGAAATTTCCTCCCTAATTAAATAAGTATTTAAAATATTTTAAGGTCATTTTGGTTTTGGTTGGTTGGGAGGCTTTTATTTGATTGAGTTGCGGTTTTTTTTTGGTGTGGATTTATTTTTCCATGACAGCTGACACTAAAGCCATAGGTATTAATATAGCAATACAGCTGTTTTAGCTCTACAGAGGAACAAAAGGAAATTGCAACCTTCCCTTTCAATTTCTTATACTTTGGCAAAAAGAAAGGTTTGTGTCTCTGGGAGGCAGACACTCCACTGATGTGTGTCAGAACATCATCTCGTGATGCAGGTTCAAAACGGAGACAAGAGACAGACAAGGCTTCCAGAGCAGTCCAAAAACTTAAAGAGAAGAAAAACAGTTGCACCAGGGCTGTTTTCATGCTATGGCAAGAGGAAGAAGCGATCTGAAGTAATTTTTTTTCTCTCTAATCTACCAATTAAAGCGGTTTTCCCATGACCCAAGCAGAAGTGCAGAGCGCCTTGGCAGAGCCTCGCTCCCTCCTCGGAAGGTGAACTCCAGAATTCCATCATTGGGCACCTCTGGCACCGCCACGAGAGAAGGGAAAAAGGCAAATTGTGCTCAAAAAGAAGAGCTCATAAAAAGGCAAACAGATCGGCCTGCGACTGAGAATGAGGCGTTAACCGTGCTCTGCCTAGGGCATTGTTTATCAGGAGACTTTCAGCAGCTGGGATGTGCTTATCCTGCACATCCTGAAAAAAAAAAAATCTTTAAATATTAATGGGGGACATAAATATCTTGCTTTCTGGGCTTCTTTTTCAGCCTTTTTTTTTTTTTAATATATAAATATGAACAACAGAACTTTCATATCTTTGTTTAACGAATATTGTGTATTCTCTATGGAATTAAACAAAATATAATACTTAAGGAAAAACCCACATGATTTCCTGACATGTATTCCCATTAAACTAAGATTATAAATTATGACTGGACATCATGTCTTGGTGAAAGCTACATAAACTCTCTCATACACATGAGCGTGTGTGTGCATTGAAAAAATCTTTCAAGAGGAAAATTCTGAGCATACCTGGACTTTTCTAACTGTATACGGTATGGCTTCAAGAAACCTCAAATCTCTGCTGAGATATGTGAAATTAGAAGTGAAGGTTTCTAATTTTGCATCACTGAATTTGATGGCACTTCTATGATCAATTTAGATAAGTTGTTTGGAAAGAATTAGGACTCTCCAATGTTAAACTTATTTCTTCTGGAGTTGCCAAGCTGAGATTTTGTGGGGTTTTTCCCCCCATTCATTTATTTGCATCTAACTTTGGGAAACGCACAAAACTAAAGGTCAGAGGCCAAAACACAGGACACAACCTAAACTTCAGCGACATTAAGTTTTGATACTGTGTTACTTAAAGGGCAATCATAGCTGTTACATTTAATCCATAAGAGCGATTCACATCTGAAGTGTTGCAAAATTCAATTAGAGAATTGCACTTCCTCTTGAGTGCCAGCTCTCAGTTTGCTGCAGTATTTAGGGCTTTGAAATAATATAAATGTATAAAATGTATAAGTTATATATTTATATTTTTATAAAACATAAAATGTGTGCATACAGTTCTGATCATCGGCGACTGCAAAGGAAATGGGTGTAAATGGGAGTTGTCAAACGAGGCTGAGCATTGCTTCCCTGGAAAAGCCACTTTGGGTGAATGTACACGAAAGCTGAAACTGTGAACGAGGGACTGCCAAGACTGTTTTCATAATGTTTTGAACTTCCATATCTGCTGCAAAGACACACTGAGAAACGCCTCCGTGAGCTTGTCTAGGGCTTGGGCACACGGGATGCAGGAGACACTTCCCATGGGAGCTTCCCCACCCAGATCTGGGGCTGGGAGACGCTGCCAATCTCAAACCTGAGCCAGGCTGCTCATCATTCTCAATTTCAAATGATTTCCACAAGACACATCATGATCAACACCTTGGCAAATCAATTCTGGAGAGCTATCACTGCAACCAACCCATGGATAAAGGCTGCTCTCATGGCTACAGCAGGTGGAAATCAGATTTTATAGCATCTGACTCCAGGTAAAAGACTATCTGTTGGTAACTGAACTGGTTCACAGATTTTACTTTTTCTTCTTTTCAGCTTGTGCTTACTACTCCAGCTACCATTAGTACCCAATGTATTTTGGGAACAAAATTTTAATAATGCAGTTGAAATGCCACTGAGTTGATGTTATTTGTATGGCTGAGAAAATGAGAAACATGCTGGACAGATTCTAGAACAAAGGAGAGGAAAATAAATGTGTGTCTATATATATAGACACACATTTGTGATCTCAGATTGGACTTTATTTTGTTCTCTGTCTGTCTACTGCTCAAATAGTTATGTTCAAAAAGCTCTGAAGTGAGCCACCTTTTCTATGGCAACAACACTAAGAAAAATGTTGAGTTTCCACGATCTAATTTAATTCTATTGATGTGATCTTATGGTAGCAATGATGCTTAAAATGCTCCAAGCTCAAATTGCCGTAGCATTTGCCTCCCACTGAAAGAATTTAGGTTTTATTATTTTATACTCATAGATGAAAGACTCTTATGATACCACTATAGTGTATGCTACAAGCATACAATTGTATTAATAGTAGGTCAGGCTTTAATAATATTGAGATGGAAAGGGAATATTGCTGAGATATGGGGTATCTGATAGGTATGAGGGATTTATAAAAATACCTGCATGAGCAGTCGCTTTCTGCCACAAAACATGCACAATCATCACTTGGAAATACACAGCCCCGAGAAATTACAGGGCACGTTCACATCCCTACTTGCCCATAATCTCAGAGATCAGTATTTCTCTCTCTTTAACATCCCTCAGGTTCTGGAAATCAAATCATCTGTGTGTACCAAGAGCCAGGTGGGAGGGCTCCAGGCCCCTATTTTCAATAAACGTCCAAAAAAGTCCCAAGTAAAGTCTGTGGGAATGGTCTTCCTAAGCCAAGATTTAAAAAGATGAAATCTGCAACTCTGTGAGAGGAAATAGAAAGAAAATTCAAGAAGAGCTTCAGGGGCTAACAGACCTAAATTTATGTCCATGGCTGACTGTGAGTTCTCACTTGAAATGGTTCTACATCCTAAAGAAGGGAGAAGGATAATTTTTTCAGAGAAGACAATGACTCATATGTTAAGAGTGATGCAAATAAAGTGCCCAGGGATCGATTAAATTGATTTGATAAAGGTGCAATGTTATTGGAAAAATCCTGAAGATCACAAATGACAAAAATTCAAAATATAATAAATATTTTCACAAAAAAGTGAATTTAAATCTGATTGTGGGACTACTTCCCCCTTTACAACTATTTTTTTGACATCAGTAGCAGGAGCTGAAGGGAATGACTAAACATTCAAAAAGCAGTAAAGGACTTCATCTAAGGAGGATTCTGCCTCACCTGACATAGCTTAAAACTTGGTTTATTTTTAAGGAAAGGCATTAAAGGAGTGGCTGTCATATACAGCCATACTTCTTATTAAAACCAACTGCATTTGTTAAGCAGGCGCACGGAGTGTTATTGATTTTTTAATATTGAAGAAAATGTCCAAAGTTAGTTTCTTGGCTAGCAGCCTACCCAGTTAACAAATTGCTCACCTGGATAATTTAAGAACCAACTTACATGAAATGCTTCAATCTCCAAGGGCACTGAAGGCCCTCAGCTTACAACTAAGCATGGAAATCAAAGTCCTCCACAGCCAGGATGCAAGTTTGGAAAAAGAAGGGAGTTAATAAATAGCTGAGGAGGAAGCTACCAGAAAGCTATGCTCGTTCTGTAAGCAGTGAGGGGAAACAACAAGGTTTAACAGATGAAAATATCATGTAATAATCACTTCCCTTCCTAGGGTTCTTCTGCCACAACCATCCTTACAATTGGGCTGGGAGGTAACACCACAGAGAGCTTTTGGATTCTGATGGTAGCAGATTTTATGGGTGTGAAATTTGCTAATTTCGCGGGTATGCCAAATACGAACTTCCTCCAGAAGATTCATCATCTTGTTTAAGACAGGTAAAATGTACACGAGAGTAATTTCCCACTCTTCTGAATTTATTTATTATTTAGTTATGTATACTGAGAAGCCTATTGTGAAGTCTCTACTTGTTCGCAGCAGTCTAGTATTGAACATAGAGGGGAAATATCACTCACTGCATATTTCTCCTTATCCTTGTTGCAGAGAAACTCTGGAAGAATTTCCAAAAGAGGATGAGTGAAGTTAAGAGGATTTTTTATCTATAGCTTTGGTGGTTATCAGCTCTATTCTTTAATTGAAACTGAAGTGAGCAGCTGTTAGCTTCCCTGCCATTAGGAGCTAACACATTACATTTGGAACAATAAACAGTTGTCGCTATTTGAGTTCTTGCCATCAGCACCTCCCAAAAAACACCTGTGCGAGCCGTCTATGTGCTCGAGTTGGCTGTTCCGAGGTGCCAGCCTTTATAAAAGTTGCATGAGCGCTTCCTCCCCTCTCAGAGGGGAGAGACAGACTGGTTCGCGTGGAGCAGCGAGTGTTTGTGCCTGTGTGAAAGGGAGGAGAGCCAGGGTGCAGTTTGATACCTGTTGGCAGCGCCAGCGGCTCTGTGTAGCGCCGCTAAACGCCAGCTTGGATTGATTCCACTCTATTTAGTCTGCTCCTAAACGCAAACTGCTTGAATCGAGACAAATTCAAGACACGAGCGAACGGCAGCGAACCGCAAAGGGATTCCTGCCTGTGTTAAGTAGTGTCACCTTCATGGCGGTAGGCAGAGCCTAAGTAAGGGTTGGAATTAATCTCTTTTCTATTACCCAGCCAGGAGCTGCCGGAGGCTCTGTGCTGGAGCCTTGCGGTGCCTCGCAGGCTGTGCTGCCGAGCAGGGATGCTGCTGCCCAGCAGAACAGAGGGATGTGCTCCTCCTCTGCCTGCCTCAAAGGGAACACGAAGCGTTTTGTGGCACAGCAGCTCCAGGGGGCTGCAGCCTCCTGTGTTCCTGCTCTGGGAGCCCTGGCATCGAACGAGAGGCTGGAGCTCTAAGGGGATTTCTCCTTCTCCCAAGTTTCAACTGGGTGCATCCTCTGTTTAGTCAGGCAAAGGATGGGAAGGAAAACAACTTGTGGGACAGGGATGACTCCTGGCTAGTTATGGCTATAGATGCATTGCCATCGCAGCTTTCAAGAGCAGTATTTCTCGATGCTTTCCTCTCTCAAAGTAGGAAACGAAGCTACGAAGCCATTCCTATTTATTTACTTACTTAAGGGGTGCAAAGCTTTGCGGTGAGGGAAGGTGATAATAAATCGGGGGGATTTCCCCCCCTCAAGGTTCTTCCAGCCTCCTCCTCCCTCATTTACATATCTGGCTGGTGGGTGATTTTTATTCTCAGCACGAAAACTGCAATCTATTTCAATGCATGAATGCAGCCCTGCATCTATTCAACACAGTGAAATAGCCCAGAGACTTATTGTACTAAATAAGAAAACAAGGCGAAGAAACGGGCTCGCCAGCCTTAGAAGCAACCCTCTGTGATCCAAAGTCCTCCCGATTCTTTAAAGGAGGGTTGTAGAACGGAAGGAAAAAATAAACCTCCCCAAAAATACCCCACCAACAAGCGGGAAGACAAATACAATTACCACCACTTCTTCTCCCGAGAGAATAATAATGATAATAAAAAAAATTACTAACAAACATCCCACGACATTTTCATTATCGGCAATTTGAAAACATCCGACTTAATGAGGGACCCCAGTTGGGTCTAATACCGCACCTACGGACGAGGAAGGCGCTCGCCCAGCGCACCTTGCACGCACACGGAGCCCAAGTCAGGCAGAAACCCACGGGGCGAGAGCCCTCTGCCAGCCAGCCGGCCACAAATTGTCTGAATAAAATGAATACTCACTCTTTCAAGGAGCAGAGGAGCCGCTCGCCCACAGCCACTTCACGCACGGATGGAAAGGGTGAGGTAAAAAGCCATCAGCCGGTCCCCGGGAGCAGGCAGGGTGCTCCAGATTTTCTTCTCATGCTTTCCGAGGCTGCCGATGCTGGCGGAGCCGCTGCTTGCCGGGCTTCCCGGGTCTCTGTGCCTGCATGCCGGAGTGCAGTTATTAATTTCTCCCTTCGCACGAGCCGGCGGCAGCCGCACGTCTCCAGGAGAGCAGGGATATTCCAAATAAATCCGCTAATTCCGGGGCTGAGCGCGCTGCCGTGCCCGCCTGCCTGCCAAACGTAACTGTGAAGCGATGTGGAAAAGTGAGCCGGGAGCCTCCCCTGACAGCTCTTATTGGGCTGATCTCGGAGGCAGGTCTAGCGCTGGGAAATTCGTGTAAGCACTTTGGGGTGGTGGTTTTCCCCCTCCCTCCGCTGCCCGCCTTCCCCCCGGCAGGCACACAACTTTTCCAGGGGCGGCGGCGCCGCTCGCTCCTGCCGGGAGCCCGGGCCGCCAACTCCGCGCCGGGGCATCTCCTCCGGCCGCCCGGGAGAGAAAGACCGAGGGATGCGGGCAGGGACGGAGGGAGGGGTGCGGGAGAGCGGGGGTGGGCACCGGGCGGACCCGGGGCGGGGGGGCCGGGCGCGGAGCGGGGCCACCGGGGACGCGCCCGCCGGGGCTGGGATGTGCCCGAAGCGGTGGCAAAGAGCAGCCCCCCCTTCTCCGGGCACCGTCCTTTGGGGGGATGCCTGCCGGCAGAGGGATGCGGGGAGGATGCGGCAGCACCCCGATGGATGGGCCGCGGGCAGCCGCTCGTCTCCGTGCGACAGCGCTGCGGGCGGGCGCCCTGGGGACAGGGAGGGCAGCCTTGGAAAACGCTTTTCCCAACACGCCCCCGGGAGCTGCGGGCGGCTCGGGGCTCTCGCAGCCTCGGCGGCCCCGGGGCAGCGCCAGGCCCGGATGGAGCAGCAGCGCGCAGTAAGTCCTTGACCCTCGGCCCGTCCCCAAATGCTCTTTGTGACCGACAGCGCCGGGATCCCGCACGGCCCCGCCGCTGAGGCACTGGGAATCGCCACCTGCCCCGGGCTGTGCGGAGATGGAGCGGGCTCGTCCCGTCCGGAGCGCACAAACAGCACGGGCAGCGCTCCGTGAGGGACAGCACCCCGTGAGGGACTGCACCCCGTGAGGGACAGGCCACTGCCAGCCCTGCCCGCCTTCCTCATCCGTCGGGCTTTTCTCCTTGTCGTGCTGCATGGATTATCTGTTAGCAGATTAAATGTATTATTTTTTATAATACATCCTAGCTCTGATGTTTGCCGGAAGGGAAGGGGTAAGAGCACAAGGTCAGGCGCAGGCAGGGACTCTAAAAATGGAGGGCTGGCTCCACACTGAGCTGGTGCTGTTGGGGAAGTTTAATGGCCCTCAATTCCATCCTTCTCCAACTCTCTGTGACCAGTACAATGGTGTGGTTGAAGTGCTGTGTGGTTCTACGTTAATGAACCAGGTTCCTTGCTCAACTTTATTTTTAAAGGGCTGGTCACCTGAATCTCATTCAGAGCACCTGCAAACCTCACCACCTTAACCAAAAGATATGATGACTACTCTGTTGAAGATCTACCCAGGATTGCAGAAAGTGGAGCCTAATGTTCTGCTATACAGTAAGCATACCATATAATTTAGTTCCATGATTGTTAATCTTATTTTCCATGCTGATCCTATGAGTGCATGACATTGTGCGAGACCCTCCCTGTGTAGCTCTTACCTGCTCGACTTTATCTTGACTAAATGCAAGCTAGTGCAGATAACTGGTGCATTTCTGCTTGCACAGAACCTCCTTCTGAAAAGTCCCAGACTCATGGGAATGTAGCAAAATGCACCCAGAATGTGCCATTTTTCAAGGTCAATGAAGAAACATCTAACTATCGCTTTGTTTCCCTCAGCCCAGGCGCTTACCTTCAGAGCTGTGAGCCTGGGAGGATTGCTTGGAGCAGGATGGATATGAAAATACCCAATACCTGAAGCAGGCAGAGCCTTGAGGGAAATACAAAACACTTGGCAGTGCAATAGATAAGATCAGAAATGTGGTTTCCTTTTACCTGGGGTTTTGCCGAGGCAAGGAGCGTTTTTCTCCCCCATCTTTCCACCAACTGAACAAGGCAGTGAAAATACAGATCTTGTCACAAGGGAAGTGGGAGGATGCTCAACCTGGCTTTACTCCTGGGAATTAATGCCACTTTTCAAAATTCTTGTAGGTTTCAGTAAGAGTGGTTGCACACCTTGTTTTAATTTCCATTTAAAACACCTAAAGGAAGCAACCAAGAATAAAAGTTCTTCCTAAAAAGAGCCCTCATGTCCTTGCTTTAAATAGGCAGCACAGCAGTGTGTGGGAAGAAAGCTAATGGTAGAGGTTGTACCTCCAAGTGCAGCTTAAAAGTTGAGTTTTTTGTTTTGATTTCAACCTTTGACTTGTGCCATTTGTTCTACGTGACCTTTCTTGCAATTGGAAATTATCAGGGCAAAAGCTGCACTCTTTCATCTTCAGGTTGTGGGAGAGGATGGTAAGCGTCTTGTTAAAATGGATTATGCCATCCATGGATTCCCCTGCTGGAAAGCCTTGCAGATGATGGAGTAAATCTTGACAGGAAGAAGTGTATAGATGAAAATTAATGTAAAAATAAGCTTGGAATAGCAGAGGAACATTTGCAGCTTTCTGCATCCTATCCAGATGCAATGATTTAATGATATTTATCATAGTGAGAGATATATATATACACATTACTGCATTACACTGATGAATATGCTGGCTAGAAATTGTTTCCTCTTAAATAAATATTATAAGGAAGATTATTCCTCTATCTTCTAAATGGCCATTTCATTTTTTAAGCAAAAAGCAGCTCTGACTCCAATTGCAATGGGATGAAGATTTTTAGTTTAATGACTGTACTGAAGAAAGAAGTCATCTGCAAAATGCATATGATCAAATCTCACCCTGGATCAAACCGGAATGCAATTTTTCATATTAAATTTTGGGATCAGGGGAAAAAAACCAACCAAACAAACCAGACTATTTACAAAATGTATTGGCTTGTGGGATGGGTTGGTTGTGGGTTTTGTTATTGTGGGGTTATTTTTCATCTTGGATTTGTGGTGTCTTTTGGTTACTTTTTTTTGCTTGGTCTTTTTTTCGGCGGGGTGGTGGTGTTTGTTTTTTTCTTTTAGGTGGATTTTAGTTTTTTGGGGGGGGTTTTGTTTGGTTTTTTGACTGGTTGTGATGGAGAATTGGGAAAAAATTCACCTCAGCTTGGAAGAGAACCAGGAGATTTACTTCTATATTGCTTTGCTTTTATGAGTAAGAAGGATTAAAACCCCAATGTGAGTTCCCACACATATACAGACAGGAAGTATCTGTCACCTAAAATATGTGGCATAATGGAAATCCACCATCTTCTCTCACTTTCTTGGTTTTGTGAGAACAGTTGTTGATTATCATTTAATTCTTTGTTCCACAGCAGTGCAATCAGCTGTTTCCTGAAGACAGAGAGTTTAGACCTTTCTGCTTACAAATATCCAGTAGAAGTGGCTTGAAATGAGCCCTTCAGGGGGCAACTCAGTCACAGCACAGCCTTGCCAGGGTTACTGCTGGAGTCACTGTTTGGGGTCATCTCATTTAAATGATAATGCCAAAGTTCAGGGCTAAAGAGGGGAAAAGAAACTACTGTGCTAATTCCTCATATTCACATTTTATTCCCATCAGATCACCCACCAGTGAGATATTTCCCTCAAAGCATCAGTAGCTGATTTCAGTTTTTAATATGTAAAATGGAGCCTGATCCAAAATTACATGCAATTAATGAGTCCAGAGTGAATTGCTTGATCAAGATAAATGACTTTACTGCAAGCTACTTTTGCTTACAGGGATTGCCACTAAAATGCCACTTCAAAGTAATAAGAAATTAATAACTGATTTGAAAGTTACTAAAGCAAGTTTATGGACTAGTGGCATCACCTGCCATTGCTGCAATAAAGCTTTAAACACATTAAATGCTGTTTTCTTAGGCAATACCCACTCTACACCATTGGCACCTTTTGCTCAAATTACATTAAGGATTATTCCTTAATTTAAATTGCTTTGTATGCTAGAATTGACATTAGAATTGTATTCTAGAATTGACATTTCATGACATGAAATAAGAAGAAACAAGAAGTTATCTTAAGTTCAGCACATTTCTGAATAAAATATGCACTTTTATCAGCTCTCTGTGCCAGCACACAAACATAATTACCTTTAGAACATAGGTTCTTATCACTGTCTTGCAACCTTTAAAACCTGCTTGCATACAGTTATCACAAGTTGGTTATCAGGAAAAATAATGATCTCCTGTGTTTGGGAAGTCACTGAAGACATCTGTAACTTGAAAAAAAAAAACGATTATATAATGCTTACAAGTGATCCTATAGATTAAAACAAGGGAAATGATACAAGCAGCCTCTGAGATAAAGGTACAGGATTGGTTGGGATAGGTTTGGCTTCAATTTTTTTCCCTCTGTAAGAAATTTGTGTTTACACTTTAACAGGCAAGGCTAGAAACCCTGAGAGACTGAAGTGAAGGATTTGCAAAGGAATGCCAGACTCCTTCAGGGATCACACATGGTTAAAATTCAATATCCAGCACTGGAACAGAAAGCTTGGGAAGCCCCACTGAAGAAAGAGCAGCAGAAGTGACAGAAAAGATTATCAACCACCCAAAACCCTTTGCTTTTGAGTCTGGGCCTTCTGAGAATCTAATCCAACTCCATTCCCTGGTTACTTGAGATGTGAGGAGAAACATGCATTGATTTTGAAGTTAGTTATGCTTTGACTGGGTAAACATATTCCAATAACCATTCAAATTCCTCCTCCAGCCCAAAGAAAAGTCTGTTTTGTCAGACAGAAACAACAGTTTAACCCAGCAGCAGCCCTGGGCTGGTGGGCCCTTAGCACATCCTTTGCCATCCCCAAACACTTCATTTAGCACTGTAAAACACAACTAGCCCTGAGCCACTTCACTCTCCTGAGACTATAAAATATAACCCCCCCAACTACGAATTTGTGTACCTTTTGCACCAGTGATATTAGGGAGTGCATAAAAATAACACTGCATTATCAGGTTTTATTGTTCCTCGGGCACTGTTTGCAATTTTGACTAGTTGCTGTCAGGTTGGCTGTTAGAAAAACAATTATTCCTTTAGTACATCAAACACGAGGAGAAAGACAAAAGGAAATTATATCCAGCAAGGCATTCAACCATTATTTTTTGGTTGTACATTAGTGCAAGTTGTAGAGGATGCAATTTGGGGAGTTAATCTTTCGCTGTGGGTTTTCACTCTGCCTTGTGAGCGTCAGGAGCTGGCTCAGTCACAGAAGCTGTGCAAATATTGTTTGCTCTACCTCAAGTGCCCTCTAGTGTGCAGTAATTAAGCAGGTTAAAATAAGTTTTTTTCTCCTTTTTTTTCCTAACAGTTACTCTCCTAAATCCCAAAGTGATATGTAACACTGATTTTCTTCGAGAGGAAAGAGAAATTCAATGTTCACTGCATTAATTGTGTGGCTATAAATGAATTATCTCCTCCATGCAAAATCAAATCATTCCTGTTGCTGTCAGATTTTTATTCTCAGAGGTATAAGTTAAATAAAGTACAATAATTCTTTTGGGTGTTGTGAAAATGTCAAACTACAAACAGTTTTTGGTGTTATCAGATCTAAAACAACACATTTCTCTCTGAAAAAGGAAATTACCATATTCATCAACAAAATATGACCCTAGAACCAGATTAACAATAAAATCCCTCATTATGCTTCTAGGGTGTTTTAAAAGTACTCATTGTCTGCAGTTTAGAAAACAGGCAAGCCTACATGAATATAAACAGAATAATGAATGGGGCATACATGTAACAAGTTCTGTGTGTTCTCACCTGTTCTGTGATGCTGAACTTCTCCCTCAAAATTCTGACATCACCTGGCTGGACAAAGCCAGTGGTGTCTGTCAGTGAGAGCAGGCTCTGTGCAGCAGCTCCTGACACCAAAGAACACTGACAGGAGGAGTTAGGAGATGCTGGGAGAGAAAAGTGTGGAGAGGTAAAATTACCAGCTGCAGCTCCAAGAAGAAAGAATTAAAAACTCTGAGGAAGCAAGAGCTATTTAACTTATAAATAAATTTAAATAATAACTTTAACTTATTTAGGTTTATTTCTAAGGGCTCCCCTGCATTTAAAAAGCAGACTTGAGTTTCCCGCATAACTTTCTCCACTGCACAAATGAGTTCATTTTGGGGAAAACCATTGAAGATTTTTTTTCCCCATTCCTCATTTCACTGTGCCCTGACCTCAAAGCCAAGTATTCACTTTCAGGCAGGATTTACCATAAAATTCCAAGATAATAGCAAGCCTAAGTATACTCAAAACAAAACAGATTTTTAATGGACTTCTGAAAGCTGAGGTAAGAGGGATGGGTGGATCCCAGGAGAGATTAAATGGTTGCCTATAATAGGGATATGCTACACAGGGTGAGAGAATTGAATCTTTTATGAGTTGTAAAATCAGTAGGACTTCCTATAAGTGGAAAGAGTCATCATCACAACCCCTGAGCTAGGCTGTGGTGGCAGAGTTGTGGTTTCCAAGTGAGGTGCTGAGAGAAGCTCACAGCATTGTTTCCCGTTTGCCAGCTTGGCTCTGCTGAAGGTTAATTTCTGTACCTTGACTGTTGCATTCTGCAGAGAACACACAGTTCTGGTGCAGTTTAGCATCCATGGGAGGCAGACAGGACAGAGCAGAGCACCACACTTTGCCAATACAAGGTTTTCTAACACAAAATGCCCTGTTTTTACAGCCACACTGCACCCAGGCACCGTGCTGCCAGCAACACAACAACAAGAGTTATTCCAGAAACAAAGCTGGATTAGATGCTCTCATAACTGAAAGCTAAAGTACAGCAAGGTTAGACAGGTTAAATCCCTTCAGTTTAGCCCAGCTCTCCATGAAGTGCCTTCTCTATCTGGAGGAGAGCAGCAGATCTTGGGTCCCTGAGAGGTGACAATTACAGCAGGCAAGGCATCCAAAGGTAGCTGTGGTTACTAACACAAGGGAAAGCAGCTCAAGCACAAACACAAAAGTAGCACAAGCCCACAAGGCCACCTGAAGAAATTCACCAAAAGGTACTTTTGCACACCTCATAACCCAAATCCAACAGCAGCACAAGCTGAAATTTGGCTGCCAGCTCAAATGGTGTTTTTCCATTCTGAATACAGTGACAGATTAGGAGTAGATGCTTATTTCAAAGTACTTTTCTCCAGAGAGTTCTGCTTTGGTTTTTTATTTAATTAAGAAGGTAAGTCAACATATTGCCCATAAAGTGATTTTTTTCAGCAGCTGCTGACATTGTAGTTTGGCAGGCTGATCTTAAAAAAAATCGTAATGCTGTGGTAAAATAAAGCATCCATTTCCCCTAAAAATATTTCTGGTGCATATGGAAGAAATACTGCTAATAAAAGAGAATATCAATCATTTAAATGCACAGGACTCCATGCTGAAGGACCTTCCTTCTTAATCAGTGATTCTCCCTCTATATGCTCTGCTAAACAGGCAGAGCATATAGAAGGAGAATCATGTTACTCAAAACAACTGGTTTTACTGCCAGTAATTTAATGAATCAAGTAAATATCTCCTGAAATATATTCTAAATTTATTTACCAATGCTGACAGGTGGCTTTTATTGTCAAATGCAGTAAAATCAAGTGAATAAGTGCCTGAGACTGAGATGATGCAAATAATGTCCCCCAGAGGAGACAACATGGGAATGATGTGACTGATCCACAGCTTGGTGACCCTCAGCTTCTTTGCAAGACTTAAAAGTGAAGAGAGAGTGGTAAAAGGTGTGTTTTCCATGGATCACTCAAGTCAAAGAAGCCAACTCTGGAATAACAGGAGGAATATCAAGGCCTGACTCACTCTTGTGCTAATTTCACTAATTCCAGCTTAACAGCAGAATAACACTAGGGTAAAATATGACCTATATTTTTATTTAAATTAAAATCTCTAATATTCATCAAATATTTATAAGAATATATAACAAATAATTGTGGCAAACATTGCATAATAAAGATGAAAGGGAAATTAACCTTGTGAATTTTTAAACTGCAGAATAAAGACCATTACATTAATAAGACTTAATTATATCATTAAATATTTAAAATTATGTCCTCTAATAAATGTTTTTATTTAACGTATTTCTTTTCTATCTGTTACATTAGTAAAATGCCTTTAAGATACAGAAAAAAAATTAAAAAGATGGGCTTTTTTTTTCTTTATAGCCATGCAATACAGAGAAAGTGAGAAAGGAGACATGGTGACAAGGTCAGCTCTCAGGAGAGAACAAGAGAACTTCTAGAAGCCTCAGGTCCCTGCTTGAATGGGTTGGTAAGAAGCTGTGTCTTTGCTAATAATTTTTCTTCATTTATTCTCTTCTTTAGGTCTAGCTTGGCTCTCTCTATGCTGATGAACTTGAGTTGATCCAGCACAAATAAACCTTGTCTCTCTCCATGTTTGTTCCATTGAGCATCTAATTCATCCCTGACAGTGCACAGGGGTGAGAGCAGCACTTGGGAACTCCCAGGGAATCCTCAGGAAATCCACACCTTGCAAACAGAAAGGGTCAAATGGATAGCAAAGGATTGGGGGTACAAGGGGTGCAGATTCTTTTCTCAACACTAATTCAGCTCACCTCATGTCTCTAGAGTTTTCCAATTATTCCACAAACAGCAGAAGAGTTAAAGCAAAAATCTTCTGAATCAACCCAAATTGAGCCCACAACATTACACTCCTATCAAAAAGAAATTTCTTTTCCTAGCACACCTCCAGAACTTTTAATATTCCCCTCTAGACAAGGCACTTCAAAGTAATTTCTGTTTCTTCAGTGTGTTCCAGTCCTATTTCTGCCCTGGCTGTGCACACAAACCCCACAGCCAGGGAGCCTGCCTGTCTCAGCTTTCCCCTGAAAAGCCAGGTTTTGCATGCACTTGCAGAAACACTGATTAAAATCAAATGGCAAACAGTGACAAATCAAATCTAACTCATCAGTGTTTCAGATTTATCAGAGGCTACAGTTTAATGATGTTTTAGTGGAAATTCTCTTCATTTGCAAGCACACAAAATTCTAAGGCCCTCTCTGTTTAGTTACTGTGCTTTTTGCAGTTAAACCATTCTTTCTGTTTGCCACAGTAACACTTACTCTGATCTAATTCCCACAAGTTTTTGTTTATTTTTGTAATATTCCTCTGACTTCTGTAGATTGTGTGGTTTGTTGCTATGTTTGTCTTCCTGCTGTCCCTCAGCATTTCCCTCCTCTGTACCCATCATCACCCATCCTGTAATTACAGAAATGTTATTTTTTGATAGACAGATGCATAGGGTTGCTGGCAGGAGTACTGACATTATGCAGTCCAAATATTGTGCAGAATATTAAAGAATCATACAAATCAAGTCTTAGTGAAAGAATAATCTTGTGAATTATCAAAAAGTTTCAACTAAGTCTAGTTTGCTTGTTTACACATGGGATAACTCACCTCAAACTAGGTAACATTTATTTACATATGACAGCTAGGACTGCACAGGAGATAGAGTCTTCTAATTAACACTCCTGATGCTGCAAACATAAACAGGGATAAACACATATTCCATTATGTGTAGCTGCCACTCACATTGCCACAGTATTCTTTTCTTGTCTCTGCACAAGTAAAACAATGCTACAAAGCAAACAAGCACCGAGCTTTCACTTCAGTACCTGCCTAATAATGTCACACCTTATTTTCAGGAAATTTATTTGGAAAAGTTACCAAAAAACAACCAAAAAGCAGTGTCATATCCTATCACTTCACTTAACTCAGGCTCAAGAGGCTGTAGGAATAACATGAGAGCTTCCACTAGTGTTATGTATTACTGTGCTTTAAAGTTTCCACAAATAAGGCACCTGTTTCTGCCTGGCAGGCAGGCTACAGAATAGTGAAAAGTGACACTGTGCTCACAAATAAAAAGCTTAATCTGCAGAACAAATGAGGAATAAAATACACACTGTGGGGCCAAATGGCTCACCATTGAAATGTGGAGAAAAGCAGTCTGAGTAGGCAGAGCAAGGGGAAGGGAATGTGGAAAATTCTGTGGCAACCACTTCCAGCTGTGCCCCCACCAAGATTCCAGCTGGGGGTGCTTCAGGGATCTACCTCAGCCAGTTCTGAAGGGGCCCTGCCTTGTCCTGTCTGGGTGTTTGGGCTGCCAGGGAAAATGTGGAGATGCTGCCAGCAGAGACAGGAGGGCTGGAGCCACCCAGCTGAGGGAGCTTTCCCAGGGCAGCTCTGCCTTTCCTTCTCACTTCAGGGTGGCTCCCAGCACCATCCAGGCTCTGTCCTCCCAAACCATACCCACAGAGGGCTTTGCAAACCTTCCTTCTGCTGTCACTGGGACTGAGGCAGGGTTTATCATTTCCTCTGTGCTCAGCCAGGTGTAGGGCCCTCACACAGAGCTCCCTCAAAGTGCCTTCACACAGACTTCCAGTCTCCACACCACAGCTCACTGCACACCCTTACCCTCAGCTGTCTCATTTATAATTTAAATGTTTAATGTAAAGTGAAGCTCATGTTAACAATGCATATTTTTGACGACTGACAGTATAATGCTTGATTTCCTAAAGGAATAACTGGAGTGATCCATAAGCAAATAGAAAGCCAAGTAACACTGCCTGAACAGACATAATTTGTGCTCATCCTTGAGAACCCTTAGAGAGCATACATCCCTTCCTCCTTCCCAGCTAGGCAAGGTGGGATTGACTGTGGTTTTCTTTCAGACGAGGTATGAAAAGCTGCAGTGCACTTTGTTCTGCACTAGTATTAATGATACCTTCAGAAGTGGGATGTCTTTGATATCTATTGTGTGCTGCTGACTGATGGCTCTTTCTAGCCTGGAAAAGTACCTTGTCTTAGCAGCTTTGTGTGGGCTGAGAGTGGAGGCCACAAGAATATTTTGAAGTTGAGAAATTTTAAATTAATATAAAGAATCGTATCATTAAAGCTGAGATAGTAATACCCTTCTAAATTCACCCTAAAACTTTCTTTGTCCATTCAGGAAATGATCAGATATCATCCCATCTTGGTTCTGGATGTTCTTTATTGCTGTTCATCCTCAGAGGCAGTGGATGAGAATCCCCACCAGCAAGAGCAGGGACAGCAGAATCACTCTCCTTGAGCACAATCTCTGCTGCAAGCCCCCCTCCCGGACACTTCTTCTATTATAAAACACTCAGAAGCAGCGATCCTGGTAATTGTCTGACTAATATCTTCATTATCAGGGAGCGTTATCTTTCGCATACAACAAATGGAGATGGTGCTGACATCAACACTGAAAATAAGGACTAGAGAAGGGGAACTACTGATCAAAGAGAAAATAAACTACAAAGGTAAACTTATGGCACATCCTTTTCTTAACCTGTGTTATATTAAGGAAATATTAAATAAACTAGAACTTGTAAAATGATATTTTATTTCTTTGACTATACTAGCAATACTTAAAATAATTTTGCATGAGAGAAGACCCACATTCTGCTCCTAGATTTTAACTATGCCATCCGAAGCGAGCAGTGGTTAAGAGCATGAGAGAATGGAGACAGAATGAAAAAGATTGGCTGGGGCAGGAATTCAGATGGTTGTTTGGAGGTGCAAGCTCAGAGCAGCTCAATGCAATGTCTGGGAGGAGCTGTTGGCTCTGCAGAGCCACTTGTGCTCTGGCACTGACATCAGTCACCTGGGCAGGCTCAGCAGGAGAAGGGCTCTGGAAGGGCTGCAGCTCCCGAGGTCAGGGCTGACATCAGCAGGACAGCGTGGGGAACAACTGGGGCTGCTGCCCACGCCAAACCTGCTCTAAGAATAGACAGCCTCATCCTCTAGGCTTGTCAATCTGTCACCCAGGAAAAAAATTAGAAAGGAAAATTAAAAGGTTATGATGTTATCGTCTCCAAAAATAGGATTTCAGTCATCCTGGAGAAGTGCTGTGCTGGGGTATTTTCACTCAGGTTCTGCTGACATCTCCCAACTGTCACCAGCACTGAGCCTCCTTTTGGGACTGCTAAAGGTCACCGAGCACCAGGGAGGTGGAGGGAGATGGAAGGAGACCTCCATTTGGGTGACCACAGGAAAATGTTTTCAGGATTAATCTGAGGTAGAAAGAAATGAATCAGTTTGTCTGTGTTTCTCTTTACTGGTGCTGACAACACCCAGAACAGCAGCGCCTTCTGCTCTTCAGCACTGCCTCAAGTCCACCAAAGACCAAAGGTTACTTCCTAAAAAAGGAGCTGCTGCCTGAACCAGCAGCCTGGTTTTCTTATATCTCAGAGCTAACATAGAAAACAAAGGATCACAGCATGCAAGAGCAGAACAGACTATTGGAAAACAGTCTAAGAATAAAAGAAAAACAACCAGCAAATCTCAAACAGTACCTTTGAGAATGAAGAGAAACTCGCGAATGCCATATCCATTTTACTTGGTAAGACAGGATTCAGCTGAGTCCATTGGAAGAAAATCCTCTGCTCTGAGAGCAAAGTGAGACTAATTCAGTTCCCAGGGCACAGCAGAGGGTGGCAGGGGCAGGAGTGACCCCGAGGTGCCACACGACAGCCCGCGAGCTCCGAGTGCTCAGCGTTCTGAGGGTCAGGCCTCTGGCACCGTGGCATTTGAGATTCAGTCTCTCTATAGATTAGGATTGATCTCCCCCGTCTCTGGATAAAAAAAATAAACAAACTGTAACCTTGAAATTGTCATCCAAACCTGGAGTCCAGCCAAAAGAGCAGAGACAAAATCCCCTTGAGAAGCAGAACAGCAACCCCAGAGGTCACTATCGATGCGTCAAACACAAACAGTGGATTTTGATATGCAAGGACTTGAGTAATTTCATTTTTATTCAAAAACTGAAAGTGTAATCATTTTTTTTCCCCCTGAATTTTTTTTCCCCCTGAAATTCAGAATTGCATCCATTTCCATGTAAACACAGATACTCAGAGGATACCTTAAATATTCTCTTGGAACTGAACATGCACATTTGAAAGCAGTGCAGATATAGAACACAGCATTCTCCTCCACGCAAGAGGATGGTGCTGTACTGCCCTCTTTGTTGCTTTGGAGAACAGAGGGAGTTACCAGCAGCTTCAAAGCTGTAAGGAGACAGCAAGCAAATCTGAGCTAGGAATGGCTCCAGTTAACTCCCCAGAAGGAGGGATTGCAACAGGGCAAGCTTGTATGGGCCACTGCAAAACAAAGGGATTTGTCGTGTTGTTTTGGGATTTTTTTGCTTTAGGTGAGGCCATCTTCAAATGAATCAAGAACTCAGGCATGCTGTAGGCTCTGTTTCCAAAATAGTCTCAAATTCTGCTTCAGATTCACTGAAAGTGAGGAGAGAAAAGCCCACAGAATGACATTTCAAGTGTTTGTGCTTAAATGTAGCTCACGGCAATGTGTGCATCCCATTTCATTACTTTTAATGGGGCAACACCCAGCAGGCCCCAAGCAAATGTGCACAGAAAAACACACCCTCAGTTCCCAGTGGTTACCCCAACCTGAAACTCCAGACATTTGAACTTTGTTCCTGCAGAATATCAATCTAAAAACAACAATAACAACCAAACAGCAAAAAAACCCACATGTAAAATTGCCCCCAAAGGCCCCCCAAAAACCCCCAGGAAAGCGCATGAAAAACCATGCAATAATACATGTTATATATAAAATAGCTGAAAAAAAAGCAGAGTAGGAGGCCCTCAAAGATTCAGCCCTATGGAAACAGGAATAAACAGAGGCAAGCCAGTGTTTTGAAGGGAGGTTGAGGAAATGTGATTGCTCTGTCCCTGACTGTGTTGGTTACACTGTGCACAACCAGGAATGCATTTTATTATCTAATATTTATCGCTTTTGACGGTCACAGGTGTTCCTACTTCAAAAAGATTTTAGCAAATGCCCCTAACTGGGTGACATCTGGATACTGTCATCACTGTAACAAGAGGTAACTTTTGCCACTAGGCTCTGCTCTGGCAGATGTGGTTTTAGTGCCACTGTTCATTTCCTTCCCTGTTAAAATGCAAAACATTAGCTTTTACTTACAAACAGACATAGCCTGTTCTAGTCTACAACGTGAAGTCAGATCCTTTTATGCTCTTAGTCCACCAAAAAAACACATTAAATAGAAAAATGTTTCACTTGCTTGGATACTGTGTTAGATCCTTGAGTAGTATAAATCAAAGACAATGAAATTGTTACAATCATGGAATCCCTCCCCACCCTCACAGGGAGGAATTCCTTCCCAAAATCCAACATATCCCTGCCCTACCTAAGCCATTCCCCCTTGTCCTGGCACTCCATCCCTTGTCAATTGTCTCTATCCACTCTTTCCTGTAGGTTCGTCAGGGACCACAATTAAGAAACCACCTATTCTCCAATATCCTCCTATTCTCACAATTAAGAAATCACCTATTCTGAATTGACACTTTTTGTTAAATATTGTTAGTTTGTTCTCCATGTTGTGAAGAATATCTTATAAAAATAATAAATTTTAAAAAGAGAAAAAAACACAGAGGAAGGAAATGGAAAGTTTTCTGTAAACCTACAGAGGGAAAAAGCTGCTTTGAAGTAAGCTGCTAAGCTTAAAACAATTTGCATTAAATATTTTTCACAAAAACCTTCAAAAAAACTAAAATCTTTGGAAACCTATTGTTCTCAGAGCCCCATATGTAGCTGAGTAAAATTAACCTGTTGGTAAATGCCAAAGATTATCAGTTCCATTCAGCTGCTCAGGCACTCAGCAGGGCCAAGGGAGCCATGCCCTGGGGACCAAGTGCCTTTTTATCTCTTGCAAAAGAAAACAAAACTGCACAAACAGAATCTAAAATCCTATAGCAAAAAAACAATTATCTGTGCTGATGAGTGTTACGTTGGGAGCAGTGCTGTGGGTTACTTTTAACTGCAGAAAGAGACAAGAGAATCAACAAGTTCATGATTGGTGCAACCCACCCCACATCTCAACAATCCAGCTTGAGTAAAGAACAGGAGTATTTTGAATGCAGAGGAAAATTATAGGGCATTTAATGAAGCAAATTACTGCAGTTTGTATAATACTGAAGATGGACATGAACTTGCACAGTTTTGGAAAATGTGAACATCAAGAAAGCAAAGAAATACCAGAGGTCTAGGAAAATTCCCGTTTTATGCAGCATATTAATACCAATCTGTGTCAGATTAGACAACCTGTAGTGACACAGATAGGAATTCCATTCTCTGATCTGAGGGGTTTTTTGCATATTAAATGATATAAAGCATTCTACACCTATGCTCAATTCTGCAGGAAATTAAAGCCTATGATTATCACTTGTCTAACAGCATCAATGTAATAAATTAAAGGCTTTGAATAATGGCCAGCAGGCTTCTCAGCCATATTTCAAACTTTTAGAAAATAATCCATTTTTGGCAGATCATCTGACAAGTTCACAACTTTAGATCAAGGCTTATATTACGTGTCATCAGTATTCTTTTGTTCATCTCATACCTATCAATTTTTGTTCATCAAAACCCAGGGCTGTTTAAAACGTGGAAGAAATTTGGCATGTTATGTGGGTCATTTATGGAAATCAAGAACATGATTTAACATTAATATACATAAAAATGACTAGAAATTATGCACCACAAATCTAAATTGGTTTGTGGCTTTTTAAACTCCATTGTATAAGACAAAGCATTTTCTCTGTGAGGGACAGAAAAATTCAGGTGGGAAAAAAATAATTACCAGATAGAAATCTTGGCTTAGTTAAAGCTGTGTCATATATTAATGTTATTCTCAACACAGCAGGACATTGGTAAATAAGATTTACAGCTCTGAATGTTAATTTTTAAAAGGAAAAACTAGCACCTCTCCTTCAAATGCAAACTAACTCCCATGGGTTTGTGAATTCAGGTAAAATTTACTGCAGAGCTATAGCACCACCACAGATGGGATGATCCTTGCTTTAAAAAAGGAGGAAGAAAAGAAGAGGAGAGACAGTTGCTTTCATTATCTGTGAACAGCTGAAAAGAAGACATTTGGAAAATAAATGTCTTCCACTGGAATTAGAATCACAGAACCTCAGAATGGTTTGGAAGAGACCATTCCACCCTTGCCATGGCAGGGACACCTTCCCCTGTCCCTGCTCCAGCCGCAGTGTCCAGCCTGGCCTTGGGCACTGCCAGGGATCCAGGGGCAGCCCCAGCTGCTCTGGGCACCCTGTGCCAGGGCCTGCCCACCCTCACAGGGAACAACTCCTCATTGCCAATACCCGTCCTCCCTGTTCTCTTCTCCCCAGGGCTCCTCTCAATCACTCCTCCACTCCACCTGTGGATGTGCCTTTGATACTTGCTACAGAAAATATCAGAGTTTGCCCATTTTGTGATCCAGTTGGCTCTAGACTGGAGTAAGAATGGAATTTGTGAAAGGAATACACAACCAGAGCCCAGGCCTGACTGCCTGACATGGTGTGGAGTAGCCAAGACATTCCTAATCCTTAGGGTTTAGTGCTGTCCTGTCTTCTGCTACTGATTTATCACAACAATTTTTGAAGAGATTTTTTTCCATGGCTAAAGTGCAAATACTTATGTGCAACAATGAACCAGCACAAACTGAACATAAATTACAGGCTCCTCCCAGCCCACAGTCAGGGAATCTGCATTCATAAATTCAGATTTCTACATTTATGAGGATTATCGAAGCTAAGATAGTTGAACTTGGACACAATTCCTGGTATATCATACTAGAAATGGTGGCCTAGCATTCATTCTGCTTCCTCATTTCATCCTTTCAAAACCACAGCTAATTTGTCCCCTTGATTTTCTTCTCCTTTCTGCCTTTGTATTTCACTCTGGAACATTAAAAAGCTTTGAGTAAGGATGGGGTTTGACAAAAGCCACCAAAAAAAAATCAATCCATGAGCTCTGTATATTCAGGAGAGTGTTTTAGTCCTGTGTGATTGTTCCTTCCAGGCTTCCACAGCACATCAATGTCCTACAATCATGTACTCCTTGTGTGGAACCTGCCATGGCTTTAAGGTGTTTTCCTTTTGCATCACCACCACAAAGGAAACCTCCACAACAAAAATAATCATGTACGAAGGCACCATCAAATAGGTTCAAACACTTCACAGAGTGAAACACACCCAGGGAGCTGTGGACCATGTTCCAGTGCCTGGGAGCTGTGTCAGCACCAGCAGGAAACCCAAACCACTCACCTGCCACAGTGCTCCAGCTGCACATTCCCTGACTGCCCGCTGAATAGCCAAGCACAGCTGAAGGTGAACTCCCCAGATTCCTCACATTTCAAATATGGCTCTTCCCTCCAGAGACCAACTGCTCAAACCCTGCCCAGGATGATGCCTCTGGGGTTTTACAGCCCCTCGTGCCATCTGCACTGCTTGGTGCCCTCCCTCAGCACTCAGGGCCACATTCCAGGAGTGGGAACATCTGACTGCACCTCCCTCTCAGGAATTGGGGTCCTACAGCCAGGCCCATGGGGGGCAATGAATGGCTGAGGTGCTGCTGGAGCTGCAGCCTGCCCAGCTGGCACCCGTGCCCTGCTGCTTCAAGGAAACACCTCTCTGTGTGTCAGCTCTACATCAGACATTTAGCTCAAACATTAGCCTTACCCACAAAGTATCTCTGCTGTGGCAAGGCTTTGGTCTGTGGAGTAATTGCCAGGGAATTGAGGGCTGTTTGCAATAGTGCTGCTCTCTCAGTGCTGCCAGAGCTGGCTGGAGGCTCTGAGAACCCTGCCCTGGGGTGACACCAGTGACAGCCCAGCCTGTCATTGTCAGGCTGTCACTGGGACTAATTTAACATCCATTTGTGCTGAGCAGGGTGACAAACAGGTTCGGGAACAAAGGTGTGCTGATGTCACTTCCCCAGGTACTGTGGGCAGGCAGGACGCTGGTATCAGCCCTGCCATGGGTGGCACTCGGGTGTGCCAGGGCTGCCCTGCCCAGCCAAGGGGCTCCCTCTGCCCACAGCCCCGTGCAGGGCTCAGCCAGGGCTGCTCCTCCCTTGGCTGCTCCCTGAGCACTGAGCCCCTTCCCTGCCCTGTTGGACAGCACATCTCCCCTTTGCCTTGGCACCCGAGTGTGCCCACGGACACAAGGCTGAATTCAGACAAGCTGTAGAGAGGTCTGGAATCCTGCTGATATCCAAATCAATGGCTTTGCCATTAACGTCCCTGTGAGTGAAGTCAGCAAACTGAATTCATGGTTCTTCAACAAACAAAAAAAAATAACAAACACCTAGTGTAGTGAATCCACCCATGTGGTGTGTGTCCTACCTGCTCTTCCTTAGCAAACATCTGTATTTCCAACCAAGACATCAACAAAATCTACAATAACTCAGATTAAACAACACTGAAACTCGGTAGAAGTTAATTTTGACAGAACAAAATGTACTAAATAGGACTCAGCCCTAAAAAGATATCAAATTAACAGAATGTAACTTAACATTACTCCAAATCTAGCAACACTGGAGCATAACTTTATGCAATTTTACCAACATTTAATTTGCACTAAATAAAAAACCATAACAGAACTGAAAATAAATCTCAATAAAGCTGGAATAGAACAGGAAATATCTTAAAATGAAGAACAATTAAACTGGACATTGTCCAAACTCAGTAACACTCAAACTTAACAGAGGTTAACTTAACAAAATCAACTGAAGAGAACTCATCCTTAATCAAATTAATGGAACATATCTTAGTATTACTCAAATCTGACAATGTTGGACCTTAACTTTGCTTAATCTTATTAAGAATAAATCTGCAGACAATCTGTGAACAGAATTATTTTTCTGGAGGGATTAAAAAGGCTGTGACAAATCTTTTATAAGTTTATGTAATGTAGATTCAGGTATAACAAAAGATTAAAGATTACTTGCTGCAACCACTTTTAGATACATAAATTTCTAGAGCTGTGGCAATAAAACAGGTGCATGATTAAATCAACTTTTTCTGCTTGAGCAGTAATATTTTTTCTCATGAGCTAATTATTTCTCAACTTTAAAGAACTGCTGCAGATAAAATTCAAGGTTATAGGACTTAGCTAAGTACTCAAAATTTATAATAATCAAATAATCTTGGGAGAAGGAGAGAGCCATGGGCTGGGCCTGTGTGGAGACCATGGTGGGCAACCTGAACATGGACCCCTGCGTTGTCTGAATTTCCTCAAGCTCTGCAAAGTCAAGCACTACAATTATTGTCTTATTTATAATGTACAGAGGGATTTTATTATACAAACCCCATGGGAACTGGCCATGGAGGGGAATATTTTGTCAACTGTATGGTGATCAAGCCAGCTTTTTTGAGGCAGGAAAGGCGCCCAGAATCAAGAAGAAGGGAACTGTGTCAGTGGTGAATAAGGGCAGTGATCAGCATGGATCACAGTTCCTCATTACCACAGGGGAAAACCTGGATTACCCTGATGGTGTACATACATTATTTGGAGAAGTGACAGAAGGCATGGATGTACTGAAGACAATTAACGAAACCTTTGTAGATAAGGATTTTATCCCATATCAGGACATCAGGATAAAGCATACAGTAATTTTAGATGATCCCTTTGATGAGCCACAAGCCTTGTGTGTTCCTGATGGCTCACTGGATCCTACAAAGGAACAGCTCAACAGTGGCAGAATAGGAGCAGATGAAGAAATTGATGACATGAAAGGACAGCCTGCAGATGAGGCAGAAGTTCAGACAGAAAAACAAACAAAAACTTGTGTCATTCTTCTAGAAATGGTGGGAAACTTACCAGAGGCAGACATCAAGCCACCAGAAAATTTGCTGTTTGTATGTAAACTGAATCCTGTGAAGATCTGGAGATAATACTTTCACAATTTGGTGCCATTAAAAGTTGTGAAGTAATCCAAAACTGGAAGACTGGTGAATTTCTTTGCTATGTTTTCATTGAGCTTGAAAAGGAGGAAGACTGTGAGAAAGCCTGCCTCAAAATGGGCAATGTGCTGGTAGATGACAGATGGATACATGTGGATTTTAGCCAGTCTGTTGCAAAGATTAAACGGAAGGGAAAAGGTGGATGGAAGGAAATCTACCAAGGAAGATTTCAAGGAGCATGAGAAAGAATGTGACAAAGCTTCAAAATTTACTCTGAAAAGAAAGGTAAAACCAAAGTGAGACGCCAAGTACAATCTTGTGCTGGATGAGGATGTAGAAGAGTCTCACACAAGTCAGTTGCACTTGGCTAAAAAACAGAAGAAAAACCACCACCACTCTGAAGATGAAGATGATGACAAAAGGACCAAAACATCTAAGGATTCTGACCGAAAGCATGAAGAATGCTGCAGGGAGAGCACCAAGGGTGAGAAGAAAGACACAGAGCCACAGTCATTCTCAGGAGAGAGATTACACATGTAGCAGACAAAAAGACAAGTACAGATGAAGGGCAAGGAAAAGACAGAGGGGAGCTAAAATAATAAATTTAACTTTCTTTAATAATTCTTTTACCTGTCTGCAACACCCAAGTTTATGATTCACAATCAAGAGATGTTACCGTGTCTTTGCAAAATCTACAAAGTTTATTCTGAATCCACTAGTGCTCTTTAAATGTCTGATTTTCTGCTGCAATACATAAAGCCCATTCCCTTCAACATGTGCCATATAAAAGATGGAGGAAAACCATAAATAATAAAACCACAGCTCTGTTTATTATCTTGCTCTGTAAAAGCAAAATGTGTTAGCAAGAACTAATCCTCCAGTCTGCTGCTCTGGCTCTCTTTTATCTAGTTTTTTGTTTAGGTTTTGTTGAAATCAACACCTTCTATCAGGGTAAGAATTCCTGTTTCATTTGTTTGCTCATTAGGAACAAGAAAGTGCATATTCCAGAAAGGCTTGATGTACAGATGAAGCTGTCAAGAGCAATGTGAATTCTAACAGAGTCGTTTCTCAAATGTGATAATTACTGTTTATTTTATAGGCTTACACATGACATCCCATTATTAAAGTAACTCCCACTTCAGCTTTTATTATTACCCACACTTTTCAATCTCTTATCGACCCCAAGCAAAACTGTATTTTTCTGCACAGCAACAACAAAAAGCTAACACTCAACATTTACTTTCCCAGGAATTATTCTCCAAGCTATTTCCACATTTTAAAAGGTGCCTCATTTGAAAATACTGATGGCTTCCATTAGGGATTGAAATTGCCCTTTAGAATAGACTGGATAAATCAAAGTGTGGGGAGAACCAGGAGGACTTTCAGAAGCATTTTGGAGCTAGTCCAGCTGAGCTCCCACACAGATCAATGAGGAGTTTAACATCACTTTCCAGGACAGGACCAACAGGAAGGGAAAAGCCATGTAGTTACTTTATGCAGAATTCCATGCCATGACCTTGGATGATTATGGGGAAACCACAGACCTCCTAAAAATCTGCACCTTGTACACCTGGGCCACCCCACACAGTGTGGGACCCCCGTCCTTCACAGGAGCTGTTGGCAGGTGGTCACAAACCCTCCTCAGAAGGGCTTGGCAGCAGATCCTCTCCCCAGACATCATTACTATCTCCTTTTTTCCATGAGTGTGAAGTGATGGCCTGTCACAATTTGCTTTAAACCATGTTTCTCCTGAATGAAATGTTACTGCAAGTGGAGAAAACATAGCTGTCCCACCACCTACACACAGAAACATCAAAGCTCTGCAAACCCCCAGGGGTGCAGCTCACTCTTCCCTATGCTTGTATCACTACGGCAGGAGAGCAGGGGGAACAAAAAGCATCCAAAACTTAAAATTGGAAAATATAGAGTAAATTAAAAACCTAATAACCACAACACTAGGATGAATCTCTAGCAGGAAGGGGGGAAAAAGTGGAAAAGTAGATTAGGTGAGAAAGGAAGAATAATGAGGTGTCCTGTGCAGGGCCAGGAGTTATACTTGATAATGCTTGTGGGTCCCTTCCAACTCAGGACACTCTGATTTTATGACAATCTGAAAGGACCAGCAGTGGTTAATAACGGGAGCTGATGACATGCTGGATTGTGTCCTGTGGGAAGCAAGCAAGGAAAGAGTTAAAAAGAGCAGAAAAGTCAAAGGAATCAGTGCAGAGACCACACCTGAACTTTGTCAAAAGGGAGAGGAGATCAGATGGTCCTACAGACCTTGAGATGTCTCCTGGCTTGTGAAAGAGGTGCTCTTTTCTCTTCCATGCATAGTAGCTTTTTGATTAGATATACTTTCAGAGCGTCATAGCAAAGAACATGAGAAATAATCACAATACAGTGAGTTTGGCAGCAAATGTAGGATTTTAGGGGATTTTCATTGAAAAACCTCAGAAAGCAGAGCTGACTGAAAAATCTTTTGAGATCTGTTGGAGATCATAACAGTGAAAGCTGCACATATACAACAAACTGACCCTAGGATTTACCTGAAGGAGCCACAGGAAAGATAGACAGAAGCAATTTGCAAAGGATGGAGTGCCAGGACAAGGGGGAATGGCTCCCCCCTGCCAGAGAGCGGGGTTAGATGGGATATTGGGAAGGAACTGGAATCCTTATCACACTCTACAACTCCCTTATCACTCTCTACAACTTCCTGAAATGTGATTGGAGTAGGATGGGATTGGTCTCTTTCTCCAGGAACTGATAGAACCAGAGGACACAGCCTCAAGTTGTATCAAGGGAAATATAGGTTGGATATTAGAAAAAAGTTTTTTATTGAAAGTGTGATAAAGTTCTGGAATGGCTGCCCAGGGAGATGGTGGACTCACCATCCCTGGGTGTGTTTAACAAAGCCTGGATGTGGCACTGGGCGCCAGGGTTGAGTTGAGGAGTTGGAGCTGGGTTGGACTCCAACCCTTGAAGAGATCTTGAAGGTCTCTTCCAACCCCGTGATTCTGTGAATTCTGTGTGAATTGTTCCCTGGCAGGGTGGGCAGGCCCTGGCACAGGGTACCCAGAGCAGCTGGAGCTGCCCCTGGATCCCTGGCAGTGCCCAAGGCCAGACTGGACACTGGGGCTGGAGCAGCCTGGGACAGTGGGAGGTGTCCCTGCCATGGCAGGGGTGGCACTGGATGGGATTTAAGGTTCCTTCCAACCCAACCATTCTGAGATTCCACCAGTCTACGATTTAGCCAGGCTTTGTCCTGACAAACACTTCCTTCCTCACTGGTAAGTGATGGACCATTGGTGATAGGACCCCATCAAGCCACACCTACAAACACACATCCCCACGCTGCTGCCACGCTCCTTCCCACCTACAGCTTTGATAAATGCTCCATCATTTAGGGATGTTCAGATTTTCTCACTCTCCTGAAGAGAGGAGCACTAATGAATATAAAAGACCTTTGTGTGATTTATTTAAAAATAAATCGTGTAAAATTTTGCTGCATGGACATGTTCAGTTACTGCTAGAACCAGGGAAATGCCCAGCATTCAGCAATGATGTTTATTTGACTTCTCTGCTCCATTGTTATTCTTTCAGTCCGTTGTGCTGCTTTCCTTTTTCAGAAACTGAAAGTTTCTAGAATTTTTTCTAGTATAGTAAAATTTTTAACAATTTTTCCCCTTTTTTTTGGGTCTGAATTACTATAATTATACTCAATGTCTTTATTGCCATCTACCTTCCAGATGGCACTGATGAAAAAATGGAAAAGCTAATACAATATAGACTAATATAAACTACCAGTAGATCTCTTACTCTTTAAGTGATTGAAAGCTTCCACCCCCAAAATAATATGCAGAATGCTGCAAAGTAGCCAGCACATTCTGTGATATAGAAGAATGCAGAGATTTGTAAACCCTTAAGAAGCACTTTTGATGTTTAGGTTTTTATATTCCTTTGATCAGAGATTAGTTGCTAAAAATGCAGCAAAAAGGATCACTTGATAATACACAAGAAAATTTAAGAACTAAAGTGGAAAAAAGCTTCTAAAATACCAAATTTGTAGGCCACCACAGCTGAAATTGAGCCCAACTTTTAGCATGAACACATAGAAAACTAATCTATAATTCCACCTAAAACATTTCCTAAGTGATCTCTTTTATTCAACTGACTGGAATATGATAAACAATGAGCATTGGCATGTTCTATTCTGAATTTCATTAGATAATTGAATTCTAATGTTTCAGGTGAGGTGACACAGAACTGAATTAACATTCACCAAAAATGGCAACTGTCACAAAATCCAGGATAGGATATAACACACATCTCCTACTACATTTATTCTATTACATCGTCAGACACCCTGAAATCTTCATAGTAACACAGAAATGGAGAGAATATACCACTTTGAGTCTTGATTTAGGAAATATATAGGGTTTGTTAAAGCAAGATATTCATATCAAGGCATTATAAAGTCCAATGATTGAAGGCTGGTTGCATTGATTTTTCCAAATAATTTTCCCCCCTCTTTTATATGGTTATCCTATTCATTAAGTAAGGATACATAAACATCTCATTGAAAGGTATTTATATAATCATTTAGAGCTCCACAACATATATTTTGTCAAGGAAAAAGACTGCCTGTAATTGCAGGGCTGAAAAGTTGTTAAATAGACGACTCAAGCTGGAGCTCAGAGGAAAGAAAGGAAGGTCTATCATCTCTGGAGGAGGGACAAGTACCTTGGGGAGATTAAAAGAATGTTGAGAGGTTATGGAGGGAAAAAACTGAAAGGACCAAAGCCGAACTGGAACTAAACTTGGCCACTGCAGGTAAAGACAATGAACACAAGTTCGTATAAAGGCATTGGCAACAAAAGGAAGGCTCTGGAGAGACTCCATCCTTTGCTGGATGCAGAGGGAAGGACAGTGTTTTGGGATGAGGGAAAGCTGAGCTCCTTCATGCTTTGCTTGCCTCACTCTTTAATACCAAAGCTCAGGATCCCAGATCTGGAACTTGGCGATGAGTGAAGCCCCCATCGAATCACAGAACACCCTGGGGTTGGGACATTAAAAATAATCTTATTCCGGCCCCCACAACCTAGGGAACAATGGTTAATGACCAGTTAGACACCCACAAGGCCAGATGGGATTGACCTGGCAGTGCCCATCCTGCAGGGAGGGCAGAGCAGGCCCAGGCTCTGCTCCAGGCCCAGCCATGGCCCCAGAGCCACGGGCAGGGCCTGAGCCCAGGAGCTGCCCCTGCCCATGCCCAGAGCTCCTGCCCTGGCAGTGCCCAGCCCTGAGCAGATGGGGCACAGAGGCTGTGCAGGCTCCTGCCTGGGGACACTGCAGAGCCACACGGACACACTGCTGTGCCCTGGGCTCTGGGATGGCCCTGCTGGAGCAGGGAGGTGCCACCAGAGCAGCCCCTCCAGCCTCTCCCATCCTGGGATTTGTGATTCAGCCTCTCCTTAAATGCCAGGTGCCTCAGTCCCCAACCACGCTGTGGCTTCCCCCTGGACTTGCTGCAATGTCCTCTCTTGTCCATGAGCTGCAGGTGCAGACAGGGTTCCGTTGTGATGCTTCATTTGTGCCATGTTAGGGAAGATGAAACAGGAAAGCCTTGTAAATATGATTGCCTAGCAAAAGATTTTGAGAATATAGAAACTATAAGTGAGATTGAAATGAAAGCAAGCTTTGAGATACCTCAGTTACTGAACAACAGGAAAATAATGACAGGGCCAGCTGAAGGTAATCCCCTTTTGATGGAACAACACCCTCTGCTTGCAGACAGGCCCAAGGGTCAGAGCAGACCCTACAGCTTGGCAGAAGGGGCCCAAAGAGGAGTTTTTAGGGTTTAAAATGTAACACAGTATGGTAATGTTGTGATTCCTATAGGCTGTATGTAAATGCTGTAGGATTTGTATCTTGTACTAGATTGGTTAGTGAGAAATAGAATATTCAACACAGAAGAAGATTTATGGTATTGTAACGGGAACCTCGCTCTCTTCCGCTTTTGCTCTTTTGCCTCTCTTAGGCTCTTTCCCTCTCTCCCCCTCTCCTTTCTCAGTCCTGCTGTGAACTGTGGCTGGCAGCTCCCAGCAGGGCCCTGCCCAATAAACCCCAAATTCCACGACCTGGCTGCAGAGATCCCTCATCTCTGTCCATCCCGACCATGCTACCCCTCAACACTCCTACAGTGCCCAGCAGAAAAGCGTCAGCTTTTCCCTGGCTGTGCTCCCCACAGCAGCCCTGTGGGGATCTCACAGAAGTGTTTGGGTTGGAAGGAACCTCCTTAAAGGCCACCCTATCCCCATGTGCAGGGACACCTTCCAATAGCTCAGGTCACTCAGAGCCCATCCAGCCTGGCCTCAGGCACTCCCAGGTATGGGGCAGCCACAGAGAAGCCTGTGCAGGAGTCCAAACTGACAGCCAAAGAAAAATTAAGAAAAAATGCAACTTTTTGATTTTTAATGTTGGTCTATAAATGTTAGGGACCATGTTTACATCCACTAATGATGGTGTTTTCTCACATGGATCATCCAGTCTGAACTGAGGGATGCTACCCCCCACATCCTCTTGCTAGCTTGAAGTGCAATGTCACAAAGCATGACAAGGCAACATTTTAATGAACAAGCCTAGTGTCTGTGATCTGCCTTCCTATGAAATTAGTTTCTTCCCAAATGCCTGTTATTCCAGTTGTTAAATTACTCTAAGTCATGCTCCAAGGCATGTATAGTACACTACAATAAAACAGGAACAACACTTTGCATATCATTAAATGCCAAATTCTTTCTGCCACTCTGGAAGCAGAACTGCAGCCAGAAATGTCTGCTTTCCCTGCTTCTTTGCAATTCCAATTGCCAAGTGAACACAGACTGGAGAGGCAGTGCTGCCAAGTGTCAGTGCTGCGTTAATATTGTTATTATTCTCTGGGACTGAAGTATATAATGCTATTTTCTCCAAAGGCATTATTGATACCACGGATTAGCATTACAATTTGTATAATTATTGCAGCGCCCACAGGAGTTCATGTCATCAAATATTTATACAACTCAGAATAGTTGAGTGCAAATGATTTCAGATGCCTTGCTGGACCTTTGGAAGGAAAAAGTGGTTGGATCAGGAAGCTAATTCAAAGGAAAAGCACCATATAGCATTGTCAGAGGATATTCAAGAGGTATTTGTCTTGGAATAATCTTGAAATCTCTTCACGCTTCTTGTTTTTAATCAAGGGCCTTTAGCTTCTGAGTTTATTTCTCCTAAAAGCCCATCTAATTTTAAGTGTCCAGTGTCCCTTTCTCACTTCCCATGCTATGACCTGTTTCTTGAGTATCCAGCATTTGTTTTTTCTGCTTTAGGCCTCCATCCCACATATACCTGCAGCAGAACACAGCAGTGCTGTGTTTTCCAGCTGATCCCATTTGATAATCTAATGGATTATCAACGTGGCCCCCAGTGACAAAAGAAAAGGGGTTTTTTTGTATTAAACACCACTGCAAAATTGCTTATCAAAACCCAGAGTTCTAAATTAGAAACATATCAATGCAGTTTGTTCAAAACTCTGACATTGGAACTCAAAAGAAATTTGTCCCATTTTTGTTTTTTAAAGAGACATGAAGCAGTGCCCTTAACCTTGCCAAGGCTTCAAGAAGCAGAAAGATTTTCAAGTGAAGATATAGGCAGGCTGAAAAAAAGTTAATATAAATTCCATACTTTATTCAGACAGCTGTTGAATGAATGGGCCTTTCTATGAACCCCTTGCTCCAGGCCAGATCACACCAAATTCACAGGAAGGGCTCTGTGGCTGCTCCATACTTGAAAAATGTCCAAGGCCAGGTTAGATGGGGTTTGGAGTAGCCTGGGATAGTGGAAGGTGTGCCTGCCTAAGGCAGGGGAATGGAACTTGATGATTTTAAGGATTCTTCCAACCCAAACCCCCCTATGATTCCATGATTCTATGATTTTTGAAGCAATGAATGATTATTCAGCTAAGTCTGATATAAAAATATCTATTACATGTTTGATTTTTACAAAACCAAAACCTCTAGAAATCCTAAAGGCAGGATGACTATCACAGAACACACTTAAATATCAGAAACAGTCATAATTTCTTAATTCCTAAGGGCATGAGCCCTTTTACACAAATAACACTGCTTTATCTGTTACCTCAGGTTAGACTATGGCTTAAATTTAAAAAAAGGCAGGAAAAAAGCAGCCTCACAATGCTGAGTATCAGCAAGTTGGAGGTGGTGACAGGGAGAACCAGACATTCAGAGAGAGTGAGGAGTCATTCCCACTAGCTAATGCATGATGTTTAATCAGCCGTGTCACCAACTGGAGGTAGTGTGCAAGAGTTAAGCATTAATAGGATAAATCTGTCCTCTTCTATTTCAGTCTTGAAAAGAACTGCATTTGAGATGGTTTAAACAGATAATTTTGAAAAGATCAAGAGCAAGACCTAATAAGTAACACTCCATTAAAGATACAGCAATTAGAAGTTAGTGAGATACCACACAACTCTAAGTTTAATATCAGCATTGTAGAAGAAACTGTATAATCATGGGTAAGGACATCAGCAAGACCTTGCAGTTAGACTGAAAAAAAACTTCTATTTTTGTCTCCAACAACTCCAGAGAGCTGTTTCTCTCTGGTTTTCTATCACAGTAAGTGGAGACAACATTACAGCTACAAATATCCACAGTGTGCTGAAACCCTGTCATTTCATTTTGTAGCCAGAAAAAGTCTGAATATTAAAAAAATGCAAATATAACATATGCTGCCTTGTATTTTCACCTTTACCCCCCTTCAAAGTATAGACTATTCATAACAAAAATTTTGAAATACTGCAATAGAAGGAGTGTTATGATCTTCAAAAACAAAATTAAGAAAACATGAGGGAGAGGGTGGCACATGATCTTTCTTCTGCCAAGTATGTTTCTATTCAAAACAGATCAGGACGTGGATGAATATTTCCATGGAAGATAATGGGACTTGAAGTCACTTTGAAGCAGCAGAACTAATGGACTCTAGTGAGGTCAAATCAAGTTAACTGAAACAGAGAGCCTGGCCCACAGTTTTACCACTATGAAATATTGTCTGCGTCAGAAACTTCAGGTGATTGATTAATTTTAGGTAAACATCCAAACTTACTACCCCAAGTCATTCGTAAATACCCTGCAACTAAATTAGCTAATAAAAGCAACTACTGAATAAGGAGAGGATCACCAGTTTCTAGTTCAATTCTCCTTTTAGCTTGTCTTAACCAAAGTTGTATCACAGTAATTGCAAATGACTTCACTATCATTAACATCATTAAACTTCATGGAGAAAGCAGTCTGCAGGGACATTAAAATAAAATCAACTATGCAAAATTAAAAGACTCAACAACTCTTCTTTAAGGCAGTGTGATACTAATTAACAACAATTGCTTTCTGGTTGAGGGTTTCTCCTGGCTGTGTAAATCAGGGGAAATGCTGTGTTGTAGTTTACAGCAGACAAATCTGGAAAAGAAGGGAAAAAACCCCAACCACACCTACATTCCAACCAAAAACAGGTAAACAATGCAGTTCAGGGAAAAGGTGTTGGAATGCAAACCCTTCTCAGCCAGGATACAAAATTTACACAATCCCTTGGGGTCACAAGATACCCATTAAGGAAAGAACCAAAATTTCAGAATAATCTTGTGGGTGAGCACCAGGAGTTGCCAGTGTAGTTCAGGATGAAGGCTTTCCTCACTCATCTCAGTTTTGGCTGCCCCTCACACCATGTGTCAAGATGTCTGTCCCTTCCATAACTTGTGCTCTGCTGCATGTGGAATTAATGCAGAGAGATTGGAAATAATTAACACTCAGGAAAATAATATGGGCTGCGATTTCCCTATCTTAACTCCTTCAGTTGTCCTCTTGAGATAAAAGCAATAACAGTTCTATAATTTTTATGAGAAAATATACTGCCATTATTTGATAGAATTAAATATGGGATCATGTTCACGCTTATTTTTCAGAATTGAAAACCAAATTTTTACCCTGCTTTAGAAGCAGTTGAAACTTTTAAGCTCTCCTGAACTTTTTGTATCCTCTGCCTATGGAGAAAGAATAGTGACTATGCAGAAAAGAAAGAGACATCTCTGGGAATCCAAAGTACCAAACCTCAGAGCCAGCAGGGAGAATGATCTGTCAGAAACTGAACCAGAATTCAGACAGAATTCAGTACAGAAGGGTCTTACTCCAGATGAACAACAGCTACGGAAGGAGGCTTAGAGTTAATATTAGCTAAACCAATCTTAGGATGAATTATGATCATTATAATGATCAAGTTATTTAAATCACTTCCTCAAATACGGAAACAAATATGGGATTTGTCTAAAAGTAAAGAGTTGTGTTTATTTGTGGGGAGTACATTTTTAGTAACTGAGTAGATAGAGTTCTTCAGCTCTCAGCAAAGCACTTCTTATTTGGACTATATTATCACTGCAAGATTCATCTCTTTCAGGCTAATCTGTCATGACTTTAACAGGAGAGGTTTCTTTGGTTTTAGTTCTTAATGTAAATAAACAATTAAGATGTGAAAGATATGAAGGCAACAATTTCTAATAAGTACTTTCAGCTACACAGCTGGGTTATAGAGATTTTTTTTTAAATTTAGAGCACCAAACATTTAGATCTCACTTGCACTAAAGAGAAAAGGGAAAATATTTATGTAATAGTGCATTGTCAAAGGAAGGATATTTAGACACTTTCAGTCCTTAATTGCAGCACTTAATATCACCAATAGAAGGTTATTTTAGTAAAACAAGTATTTCTTGGAATAGCAGTGAAGCAGCAAACTGCTTAAGTGGCTGAGGCTGTACAATCTCTAGGAGACTGACTCAGGTTAAATTCTGACATCTTTTCTCAGCTTCCTGACAATCCCAGACCCTTCAGTGGGATGCTGAACCCAGTGTTGGAGCCTGGGCTGCTGCTCCTTCCTGAGCCACAACCTCATGCTTTAGAGAACCACCTTTCATTGTTGACACAACACTCTTGAGAAGATAAACCAAAGCCTAACAGACACCCAACTAAATCTGGAGACAGCCTTCAAGAGTAGTCAGCTCTGATATCCCCCAGTGTGGCAGCTGGACAGAGCCACCCCATAGCACAGAAAACAGCACCCTCAAAAACACAAAGCAACTTTTGCCAGGAAAGATTGGACCAGATGATCCTTGAAGTCCCTTCTAGCCTAGCATTCTAGGATTTCCGTTGTACCAGGGTGGAAATGGGTTCATTAGAAAAAGGCAAATTTATCTTTTTAGTGGGTGCCTCGTAGAAGTCTCCCAAAACAATGCTCAGGAAGGTACTTGGAGCTGACCCAAAGAGGTATGAGTGACCCTGTCCTGTGCCCACCCCAAGAGGGGAAGGGAGGCTCCTTCTCCCTCCAAGGACTCTGGGTCCTGTTTGCATCACCTCACACTGAACGGAGGCAGAGACACCTCAGGCCATCCTTGCCCAGTCCTGAAATTCCCCTCCCTGATCACAAATTCCTCTGACACCCTCAATGTCCCCTGTTCTATGACTGTGCACCTTCATGCTCTCTTCAACCAACACTCTGCAAAAAAAAACAGCTTTGCCTTCTTTCCTCCATGCTGTGCATCCTTCCCTGCTACTGGAAAAAAAAAAATATATATGTGTAAAGAGCTGTGGTCTTCTACTTCAGGAAACACAAGAGCTAAGAAGAAAGATGTTGGACTAGAACAGCAGTTCCACAAGACTGGAGTTTCTCAATTCATATTTATGGTAAATGCAACAACTGAAGCTTGAAAGAGCTGCAGGAGCAGCACAAGAGCTGAGCTGAAAGCAGCCAACTCCAGGCTCCTCAGCCATCAGTTTGATTTGTCCTCCATTCCTAGATTACAGCTTTGCTCCAGCCTGCTCTGTGCAACTCTGAGCTTCATTTGTTCTGTACCAAGCAATATCATTTCTTGAGATTCTACTGGTTCCTAATGATGTGGAATATAACATGTCACTGCTGAATGCTGTTAAGAAATATGCAAAAGAGAAAATGCCAAACTTTGAAAGAAAATCCCATCTTAGCACACTATTAGACTAATCATGTGAAAATGTTTATTTGCCATGAAGTCAGAGCTATTAAACAAATTGGTCCATTCTGCAGTGCCAGGGTATTCTCACATGGGTTGCAAGATTTCTTTAAAATTATGTTGAAAAAGATACATTCAGCTAATGAAATTAATGAGCTTTAATACTCCCTTGAAGTACAGGTTTTCAGCACAAATTTGCTTCATTATCACAGCTCTGTAAACCTTGTAATGCATAATGGTCACTGATCCTGCCCAGAACACAGTGAAACATGGCAAAAGTTTAATTGTACATGCACCTACATTTTAAAGCAAATAAGGCAGTCTCCAAGGCTATTAATATAACAGATGCCTTTTATAATTAAAGTGATAATGTCCAAAGATTAGCTGGAAAGTATTTTAATTAAAGTTAGTAAATTACTGTTGAAGTCATCATTACATAGAAACTCAATTAAAATGAGATCCTTAATTCTGCAGCAGCACAGCAACAACAGTAAGTTTCCCCACATTTGTGTCACATACAGAATCCCATCTCACATGCTGAAGCACCTGATTTGGTTCAAGTTTTCCTCATTGCTGAAATGCTTAATTTTACAGAAAAGAGCCAAATCTGGTGCATTGTTAAATGGTCTTAATTTTTCTCCCTGCTGTTCTCAAGCAGAAGACTTTATAAAATCTCATTCCCAAAGAGGAGCACTCTTTACATAAAAAGCAATTTTAATGAGTTGATAAAAACTTATTCACAGAAAACACAGCATTAGCCCTGGAAAACCCTTTCTGTGGCACCATTTGAGTGAATGGGTAAAGAGGCACAGAAGGACTCAATAACTTCCCTTGAATGCATCAGCAGTACAAATACAAATCCATTACAGGAAGTCTATCTCAAAGTGTATTTCAATAGCTCAGTTCAGAAAAGGTTTACAAGGTCTTTGGATGGTACAAAGTGACTCTGGCAAGTAGTTAACATAACTAACTATAAGAACACATTTTTCTTCTAGACAGAAGAAGGATTAAGGTCATCTTTTTTTTTTTTAATAATGAGCTGAGGAAGAGCATCCATTTTTTGCCTACTTTGTCAGTTTTATGAGACATCAGATTGCACTCCTGCAGTTTGCTTTGTGTGTCACTAAGTTATCTCTTCAATACTCCCCAGACCATCTACAGGCTGAAAAAGGTCAGTGAAACCAAGTTTAAGCAAACAATTGCATGGATGTAGCCTGTCAAGCACTAAGTGAAATCCTTGAAGGAACAGGAGCAGGAACAGTCCCTTGTTCACCAGAAGCCTGAAATTAGATTTGCAGGTGATACCCCTCAGGAAGCATCAGACCTCCAAGTTTTTGGGCTATAAGTCAGAATAAGTGACAGGAAAGGGTTTAGGGCAGTGATCACATGAACATGGAACATTGGCAGAGGAGCTGGAGAACTAGAAATGAAGATTTTACTTTGCTAAGTAGAAACTCCAAAAGTCAAAGGTAATTTTAAAAGCACATACCAGTTCATAATTGCTATTCCATGGATGGCAACTTGAAATCGTGAGCAGAGGGATGGAGCAGCTCTGCTGGGAGGAAAGGCTGGCACAGCTGCCATTGCTCACCTGCACAGGAGAAGCTTTGGCTGAGCTCAGGGTGGCCTTGCAGGGCCTGAAGGAGCTGCAGGAAAGATGGAGAGAGACAATTGCCAAGGGCTGGAGGGACAGGAGCCAGGGAATGGCTGCCAGTGCCAGAGGGCAGGGCTGGCTGGGATCTTGGGAATGAGGAATTGTTCCCTGGCAGTGTGGGCAGGCCCTGGCACAGGGTGCCCAGAGCAGCTGGGGCTGCCCCTGGATCCCTGGCAGTGCCCAAGGCCAGGCTGGACACTGGGGCTGGAGCAGGGACAGTAGAAGCTGTCCCTGCCCATGGCAGGGGGTGGAATGAGCTTATTTCAAGATCCCTTTCAGACCAAACCATACTATGATTCTCTGAAATGAGCTTATTTTAAAATCTGTTTCAAACCAACCCATTCTATGATTCTGTGAATTGTGTCCTTTAAGAATAAATTGATGCACTACTGATCCCCCCTTCACCTGCTAAATAAGAATTACTGCTTCTGCAATGGAGGGAGAGCACAGTTTAGGCTGTCAAAGCTACCTGACAAACATAATCCACTTCAGGACACCAGAGTTTCCTGCATGACCTGCACATCCATGGCAGAAATCCCTCCCATTGAGCCAAAACCTGAGATATACCACAGAGATAAGCATATATCTAAATGCACTGTCTGAAGTGTTATTGATTTCATAGCCTCAGACTATGTCCAACAAAATCACTCTCTTTTCACTGGTTTTGACCAGCTCTGCTGACTCCACTTACAGAAGTGTCTTTGCATTTCAAAACAAGGGTTTAGTGGGGATATAGGGAGGGAGCCATCAGGAAACAGCATACATTAAACTGCTGCAATCAAGAAAGCTGTGTTAATAGCACTGGCAGTGATGAAACTGCCTTTCATGTCTGTTTGCTGCATTCTTAAAATATATATTGAAAATGTAAAACCATCTTTTCTCCATCTTTCTCTCAGCACTGGATGTATTTTGTAACTAGACTTGCTTAAAAAATTCTTCCAAGCATTTTTAACCTTTTTGCAACTGAAGCTTCTGCCAAGACCTTCATTATACCATTCCCAATTACCCAGAAACTTAACAATTTCTACCAGTTTGAACTTATCTCTTGTGATATATTTCTTGCTTTTTCAATAGCAGGATACTAATTAGCACTTAACATTTACTTAATACATTCTGTTAGAGCAAAATGAATTACGATCTTTATTAACCTGAACTGAGAAATTATGAAATTGTCTATTCAGTCCCTGGGTATATTCACTGCATTTCTATTGTGTTGGTTTTCTTAGGATTCTACTATATTTTCCTCACACTGGGATAATAAGTCTACTAAATTGCTATCTGCAATAAATTTCTTGTGAAATGGTTCAGTTTCCTTTTTTCCACTCTTTCATTTTATGCTTTGAATAGAGAACCCCAGAGTGAGATAGAGATTGCAAAGAAAAAACAATTCAGAGAAGGGAAATCACTAGAGTTTGGAAGAGGATAAACCCAAAAGGTTCAGGGATTATAAATGCACCAGCTGGTCATTTCAGCTGTATTCACATCAAGTCCTATGCTGAAATACATTTAGTAACTGTCAATAATGTCATTAGCTTTCATAGAAATGTTTTGCCTCTCTCCAGGTGTGACTCTGACCACTCCGCCCAGAAGCACATCCCCCACTTACAATGACCTGACTCTCCTCTCCCCAGACCCCTCACTCTCTCATGTACTCCCCAGACGTTTTTCTCTTTTTATTTTTCAGGAGAAAACCCCTTCTGTTGTCATTATATTGCAAAGGTTCCATATTGTTGCTTCCTTATTGCAAGAGTTCCATACCTCCTCAATGTTTCTTGTGGGCAGCTCCTCAGAGCACTGACTCTTCCTTCTTCACAAAGCAACCAACTGACTCAAGATTCCCCTCAACCAGCCACCCCAATCTTTTATAGCACTCTTCTTCTTATTGGCTATAGCTGTGGCCTGTTAAAGTCAGGCCTGCTGCAACTTCTAATAATTAGCCCAGCTGCAACTTCTTACGGGTAAGTTTACTTTCTATACTATCTTTATATTCTTATATTCTATCCCCCTACACTCTACACCTCCTGGCTGCTTTTATTCTTGTCCTTCAAAGCAGAACAAGCTTGTCTTTGGCAGTTAACTCCTCCTCAGAGCCACAAAACAAATTAAATGTGAGGGTTACTTCAGGAACTTTGCGGGTTTTACCCTCTAAATGTTATCCTAATGACTATAAATTACAGTGCCGAACTCCTTTAGAGGAAGACCCAAAAAGCCTTCTAAAATATTACCTTCCACACTTGGGTGCTGAGAAGATCAAGAGGAGAGTCACTGGAGACAGAGACTGAGTAGGACACCTGAGCATCTAAGTGCAAAACCTGATGACTATTTAATGGCCATTTAACAGATATTGAGTGAAATAATATTCTGACAAAGACTAAACAAAAAAAGGGGTGCCATGATCTTTGTTTTTCTTCTGTTCACCCAACAGGACCAGCACTTGTACCAAATGCCCTGGGTTTACAGTAAATTTTTTTTAGTCCTTATTACTTTCAAACTAAGTTCCATTCAAGTCAGGTTTGTAGCACCAACATTGGCCTTAGCTGCAGTGGGACACACAAAATACACCTTTTATAAAAGGGTCCCCCTCAAACACACACTGATTTGTCCTTTTCTTTATTTGAACAACAAACTAGGGGGTCCAGCTGAACTGCTGATCACATCCATGTTACCTTCACGAGGAAAATGTTCCCAAATTTGAGTCAGTGTTTGGGCTCTCAGACATGCCAGAGCTTAACAGCAAGACACCTGAGCAGCTAAGTCCAATGTCTGATGGCTATTTAATAGCTATTTAACATGCATTGAGTAAAATAATAATCTGACAAAGACTAAACAAAAAATGGGGTGCCATGACCTTTGTTTTTCTTCTGTTCACCCAACAGGACCAGCACTTTTACCAAATGCCCTGGGTTTATTGTTTTGTTTAGTCCTTATTACTTGCAAACTAGTTCCATTCAAGTCAGCTTTGTAGCACTAGTGTTGGCCTTAGCTGTATGGGATACACAAAATACAGCTTTTATAAAAGAGTCCCCCCTCAAACACACACTGCTTTGTCCTTATTTGAACAACAAACTAGGAGGTCCAGCTGAACTGCTGCTCACATCGTGTTACCTTCATGAGGAAAATGTTCCCAAATGAGCATTTGAGTCAGTGTTTGGGCTCTCAGACATGCCAGAGCTTAAGAGCAATAGCAGGGTAAAGCATGCCACAAAGAACTGCTTTTGGAGCTTAATTTAATATATTTTGCTGTTTCCTATTGCTGCAAGAAAAACAAACAGATATAACTCCCCCTGGTGAGGATGGCTATGTACTTTTCCTTGAAATCATCACCTAGTTAATGACAGCTCTTAGATATAATTAAATTTATCCACAAAGAATTGCTGCTATGTAGAACAAGTTATCCAAACAATATTGTTGGGTTTGGCTTTCTTTCCAGAAGGTTCAGCTAATAAAAGATGTTAAGCTTTTTTTTACATAATCAAATAGAATTGAATACTAAATCATTTGTGATAAAAGGCAAAAGATTTTGGTTCCTGATAATCTTTCTCACCTGACTGTATTTTTGTTAAGATAGTGACCAACAACAACTTTCTTCCTATTTCAGTAACCACGTCTACTCTTCAGCTAATAAACATTACCTAACAAAAATTCAGAGGGGTTTTTTTGTTTGTTTTGGGGATATTTTTGGGATTTTGTCTCATGTAAGCTTTTAAAACTCATGGTTTCCAACAGTTTTGGTAATAAAAAGCAATACACAACAGATAGTGGAATAGCCAGGATATGCTGCTTTTCCAGAAACATTTTTATACAGAAGATTCAGGGCATGAAACTCCATCTTTTCTTCACAAGGAGTTGAAACAGAACACAAGAAAATTTCTGAAGATATGGAGATTCAGATGCATTGTTTGTGTGTAAAAGAGAATCCATTTAATGATGCATCTGTGAATTTCCCCAATGGTAATAATTTTTATCATCCTTAGCTATTACTTTTGGAGGATAAAAAACAATAGTAAACAGTTAAGAAATTGGATAAAATCCAAATAAGACCAATTTTGAGAACTCCAGGATCTCATCCATGGAAAGGTTGATCATGGAAGCACTGCAGCCTGATTTTGGAACAAGATACCTAAGCTTGACCTACATTACCTTTTAAGCTTCTAGACCTTTTCCTCACTCCTGTATGATTTATAATGATAAGTAATTTTAGGCTTTACAGCTCAGACTGTGCCTGCTCTTCCCTCTCAGGACAGAATTTCCTGAGGATTCAACAGCCTCCATCATAAAACCCTTCTATAACCTTACCTAGCTCATTTATTGTCACAGAGCTGGGCAGTGTCAGGGTATGGAGGGAGCAGGATGAGGATCTGAAAGATTTAGGAAAATGTTAAAATACATCTGATGCAGATGCGTGCAAGGAAGTCCTACCCTATTCACTCCAGGGGAAAAAAAGACATTGCTGAAGGAGAACAGTTCTCCTGAAGGAGAACAGAGAAGACCCCAAGAACCACTCTTATACACAACTATAAATTCAGTGATTGATTTCTGCTTATTCTGCCTCACAAAGTCATTTAGAGAGTGGCTCTGACTTAAAATATTGCACTAATAAAGGTAAGGCATTAAGTTTCAACAGAATTTAATTTTAAGTAAAATGACTAAAATTTATCTTGTCTTACTTTCTTAAAGGTAGAGCAGAGCCACATATGATTATACTTTGTAGTACTAAGCTGATCTTCCTCCCCCTCTAAAAAATAATTAAGATTCTGTATAATCTGAGTCAGCATTCTAGTTCATTAAAAGAACTCAGCACATCAGGCCCTGTTTCTTATTCCACATTACTTTTTACTTGCTTGATATAACGTGCTCTGCTAGAATATTCCACCCCCAAGACCTGTCATTATTTCACTCTTGGCATTGTTTTTGCTTTTGCTGAGCTAAAGAATCAATATCTGTATAAGCCAATTTTTAATTAAGCAAGGTGGTTCTATACAGATATTATCCTGGCTGTAATATTTATATACATGCACAAAAAATAAATGTGTAATTATCTTTTATAAGCTATATTCAAAGCTTTCTGAAGCAAATGGGAAGACTTCTGATTTTCCTGAACTTTTGAATTATGTCCTAGAAACAAACATCACCAGAGATCTTACTCAGCCAAGTGGAAGAAAAGAGATCAATGCTCTTCCATTCTCCCTTGGTTGGGCCATCCCTGATTGCAACAGAAAGAAAATCAAATGCTAAAGAAACAGGTGCTTTGATTTATTCAGTGAGGACTGTGGAAAATTATCTGTCCAAAATTTTAGATAAAGACTTAGTTTAGATTTATGATGAAGAAAAATACACCATTTTGTAGCAGTTTTGGAAGAATTTCAAGGAGATTTAAAATATTACAATTTAAGATGTGGTCTCTGATAGAAGCAAAAGACAGAGTAGAGAAAAAGTGAGACAAGATCACCAAACCCAGTTAAAAAATGTGTTTTGTCTCCCTCAAATATCCTTCGTTCTTATCTTTTAATATCATACTGAATTAATTGATTCAGAACTTGGGGTGCAACTGTACAAGTGGGTAAGACTTGATAAATTGTGAAATTTAGTTTAAGGGGTGTCTCTGCAAAAGCACTGCTTGAAGAATAATTACATTTTCAAATTAGAGACCACCAGATCCTTTTCTGGTATGAAACAGAGGCACAGAGATATAAATATTCCTGTGGAATATTAACAATCAATCAGCTGGGGATCAGACTGGGGCAGCAGAACAGAAGAGCAGAGGACACAGTCTCAAGCTACGTCAGGGAAGGTTTAGGTTGGATATTAGGAAGAACTTTTTTACCAAAAGAATAAAAAGTACTGGGATGCTCTCCCCAGGGAGGTGGTAGAATCACCATCTCTGGATGTGTTTAAAAAAAGACTGGACATGGCACTTGGTGCTATAGTCCAGTTGAGGTTTTAGGACAGAGGTTGGACTCAATGATCTCAGAGGTTTCTTCCAACCTCATTATTCTCTGATTGTGTGTGACTTATCCAAGGTGCAGTCATTCCACTCTCCACCAGTGTGGAAAGGGCAACTACAGCCAAAGGAGCTGGAGTTTCACTGGGAGACAGTGCTGTGGGGAACTCCTCACTGTCTGATTGTGCAGGAGCCACAAAAAGGATTTTCATCAAAACATTCTCCTCACATGGTCCTGCAGGCTTGAAGGCAGGAAAAGGTGAGGGGATCAAGGGCACCTTCAGCAGGTTTGCAGGTGACACAGAGCTGGGTGGATGGGGACACTCCAGAGGGACCTGGCCAAGCTGCAGAAGTGGGAATTCCCTGAGAATCTGCTGAGGTCTGAGTGCTGGGACAATTGCCAAGGGCTGGAGGGACAGGAGCCAGGGAATGGCTGCCAGTGCCAGAGGGTGGGTGCAGGCTGGGTGGGATATTGGGAGTTAGGAGTTGTTCCCTGGCAGGGTGGGCAGGCCCTGTGTTGTGTCACATTGAAACAGAGTCCATCATGTCCAGGGAGAGTGCAGCTGCTGGTGCTGGGCATGGGAACAAAATGAGTCTTCATTTTATAAAGTTCCAGAATCCATTTATCACCTCTGGGGATGAGGAGAGGGATGAAGACAAAAGATGGGTAAAGGCAGGGTTGTGGGGCTTTTATTGGATAATGCAGGGGTGGAGTTCAGGGTTTGGGTTTCCGCCTCTTTGGAATGGGAGCACTGCACAGCCCGGGCACAGGGTGCCCAGAGCAGCTGGGGCTGCCCCTGGATCCCTGGCAGTGCCCAAGGCCAGGCTGGACACTGGGGCTGGAGCAGCCTGGGACAGGGAAAGGTGTCCCTGCCATGGCAGGGGATTGGGAGTTGATTTATACAGTCCCTTTCAAGCCAGGCCATTCTATGATTTTATGATATTTGTCAGGAAAATGAGTGATGCCGTAGAAAATCCTCCACAATCTGCTTTGGCTCTTGCAGTTTCTGCTGTCACACTGGACTCAGAACTCTGTCCTTATCTCAGGCCTGTTCTCTGCCACAGGGGATTTAAATCCACCAGCTCTTACTCTCAGGTTCCTGGCTCACTGCTCAGGCTGTGGAGAGGGACACACTGATAACAAACATCTGAAATTCCCCCTCTGTGCAAAAGGTTGAAGGCCAAAATTTGAGCTGTATGGGCAGCTCTGGTGTCTACAAGGTTAAGCAACAAGTGATTCTTCAGCATTACAAGTTTTGACTTGAGCAGGAACACTCAACCAGATTCTGATTTCAGGTGCTGCATTATCTTCCTGCAGAGCAACCCAATGGCTGGGCACAGCTCCCTGGGACATTCTGCAAAGGTGCTTAAAGTAGGACTGTGCAGAACTTAAAACTGTCTTTTTGATCAAATTTTCTACTTAAGAAATACTGTGCAATGGGAGGGAAATAGTTTTGTGTCAATTTACACAGGATTCAATAAAAGCAAATTAAAAAGTTGTTTCCTATTAAAATCGACACAAGTTTTCTATTATCATGAGTATTATTAACTGGAGATATATGTGCCAGATCTTCTTTTAATTACAGACATATAACTTACACAAAGAGAAGTCATATCTTCCAAGTAATTACAGGCAGCTTTAAAGCATATTATTGTATTATTAAATTAAAAAATCTGCTAGTAGAAAGATCAGAAATTAAATATAGAATCATCCAACATTCAAAGAAAAAGTGTGCATAGACAGACATGAAATAAGCTAAATTATTCAGATTTAAAACAGTTTTCACACAGGAAGAATTATATACAGCAGCAATGTTTTGCTGCAGTTTTCTAAATCAGATGTAGCTACTAGCAAACTATTCAGCTGTTATTAAAACAATCTAAGAAATAAACCCAGCCTGTCCTGGAGAGCACAAAAAGCACATTTATCCCCCAGTGAAGCCATTTCCAGAAAGATCCCCATGCCTAGCAATAGGAGGAAAATGAACAACAGCATCATAAAATGAGAGCACAGTGCATTAAGCAATATTGCCTCCACTCAGTTTTTCAGAACTTGCACACATGTGTGGTTTAACCTCCTTTTCCAGCTCAGGACTCAGAATTCCTGACCCTGCCCAGTGCTAGTGAGACAAGGTGGGAGAGGGAGGCACAGGCCCCACTCCAGATGGATTCCACAGGCCTCTGAGTCCTCATTAGTAAGATAGGAACAATCCAAAGAATATTTTGGATATATCAATATCTTACCAATCCACTGAATATTTTATCCATGTCTTTGTTCAGTCCTTGGAAGAGGCAAATCTGGCTGTGCAGTGACCACAGAGGATGTGGACTCCCTCAAGTTGTGCTTCTCCATTCCCCTCAGCCCAAACTGCCCCAGAACTTGTGCTACCCCACCAAAAACCAGTTCAGCTTCTGTTCTACTCCCTAAGTCTGTGGGGCTCACTATGAATTAATGCTGAGCTTTAATAAGATGGAAAATAGTACAGATTAAAAAGGATCATAATGCATAAAACTGCATTTTGAGGTTGAGCTGGATGTAATTTTTAGCTGGCTGTTACATATTTTACTGTAGCTTTAGAGAAGGATTTCCAGGAAGCATTTTCAAAAGTAGTTCCAAGAGCCTTTTCTATATGGCCATGGAGAGACAAATATGTGCATGTGCTACATACATATTCAAAGTGTACATCTATTTTTATACCAGTGTCTAATGTTTAAAATATTTAAATATTTTATCCCTTTTCCCTCCACTAATAGTTTCCAGTAATGGACAGATCCATAACAATGCAAGAATGACTCGTTTAATCAGATTTCCCTTTTAATTTTGTAAGGTTAGCAGGTTTAGAAATTTATAATAAGTTCTGTACTTCTGGATGTTTATCTAAGCTGAACTCAAAGAAATCCCTTCTAAAATTTTAAATTTCCCTGCTATAATTTTAGTGCTAAAGATCTACCTTAAGTTCTGCATCTTGCATGTAAGTCTCAATTTGTATTGTTATAAAGGAGAGCCACTGGTGTGCTTTCTTGTGATATTGCAGTTATTAAGTGAATCTTTTCTTAGATTCACTTTCTTCTTAATGTAAACCCAAGTCCTCTAAAATAAAGCAAAATATTTTTCTCTTCCTACATGCCAACAGCACACTTTTTTTGAACAAGTACCAACTACATTTGTAGCAATATTAAAAATCAGTTTTACCAGTAACCTTGGCAGGTACTCTGCAAATTTAAAGGCTGTTAAATTTGCTAAGGCATTACCACCCTAGGAAGCTCTTGGAACATCCATCCCCCCTCACAATGGTCCTTGGGCACACACCAGCAGTGAAAGACACCACAAGTTCTACTTGGATGACATAAGACAAAGGACATGCTGGTTTCAACACTTACTGCACAAACCTGTTTTTCTTCTGGCTAATTCAAAGTGTCATCAGAATGGATTAAAGAGCAAAGGAAAGAGAAAGAATGAGGGAGAGGAGGTAAATTAATTCCTCCATACCAGAAAGCCAACTTTCAGTCAGCTTTTCCCTGGATGTTTGTATCTGCAAGCCTACTGAGGATTCCAGCAGAAGGAAGTCTATTAATTTTCCATGTACTTGTTGACGAAAAAGCTATCAGGATTATGGGTTGAATATTTCTAGAGTAGGGAAAGTAAGGGATGCAATTAATCTCTGTGAACTAAAATATACCTCTTTTCATTAATCTTTTATTGTAAATGAGCAAAGTAATTGAACCAGTACCACACTGTCAGAATAAATGCAATGCCAGTGGGATATGCATGAGAGAGCACATACTGATTGAGTATTAAATATCTAACGGCAATAATTTATGGTTCATTACCTCTTTTTGGAGTTCCTTAGTTGCAGAGTGCTTGAATTTTAAGTAGCCAGACTTTCAGCAGAAACCGCTCTCAAAAGCTGAACATACCAAATGTGCAAAACCCTCTTAAAATTAAGAGTTTTGTACTTAGTTGAGGCAACCTCTGCACCACCAGAAATGTGCATCTATTTGCAACTTGGATTAATGCAATTAAAGATGCAGCGATTGTGACGGTGTTCACAGGGGTCTTAGGATGAGGGAAGAGATGAGGATCTGACTCCATGTTTCAGAAGGCTGATTTATTATTTTATGATATATATTAAATTAAAACTATACTAAAAGAATAGAAGAAAAGGTTTCATCTCAGAAGGCTGGCTAAGAATAGAATAGGAAGGAATGATAACAAAAGCTTTTGTCTTGAACAGAAAGTCTGAGCCAGCAGACTGTGATTGGCCATTAATTACAAACAACCAACATGAGACCAATCACAGATGCACCTGTTGCATTCCACAGCAGCAGATAACCATAGTTTACATTTTATTCCTGAGGCCTCCCAGCTTCTCAGGAGGAAAAATCCTAAGGAATGGATTTTCATAAAAAGATGTCTGTGACACAGTGATGAATACTCCAAGGATCATGTGCCAAGTGAAAATCGGAGAAATGAACAGAACATTGTACACAGGCAGGTCACAGGTAAAAATGGCCAAATACCTTCTTACCTGTGTTCCTGTAAAGAGACTTCATATAGGAGACACAGCTTTGTGCTGTTCCCTTGGATCCTGTCACTGGAAACATGACCAGAGGGAACGGCTGGAGCTGGGCAGAGCAGAGTCAGGCTGAGATCAGGGAAAGGTTCTGCTTCCCCAGAGGTGCTGGCACTGCCCAGGCTCCAGGGATGCACAGGGGGATTGCTGGGGGCTCTGCAGGGACAGGAGTTGGGTCAATGATCCCTGTGGTGCCTCCAAACTGAGGATATTCTATGATTCTATGACTTCCAAAAGGCTAAAAGGCCAAATTTTAGAAAAGGGGAGCAGAGCACGACCACTTAAAACACTGCGTCTCATGGCACCACTGAATTATTAAGTAACACTGCTCCTGTTCAAGGCAAAAATATTCAGACATCTCCTTGTACAATTGGAAGTATAAATAATGTTATCTCTTTACTATGACTTGAGCATTCCTGACAGCACCAGGCTTACAGGGAGTTGTGGCAACAGTGAGAGCTGCAATGAGTTTGGCCTCTTCCCCTGGCACCTCTTTCCCAGGCTGTGAGCAGAACCGTCTTTTGCAGGGGAGAGATGTCACCTTTGCTAAATTGACACACCGTGACCTCCTTCACCAATAGGCCTCCTGACAGATTCCAGCTGTCCTGCTCTGACAGAATCTTTCAAGGATCAAAGAAAAGATCAAACTGGAAGTGGGAAATAAATGCTTCAGAGTTTTTATGCCCCCTTCATCTTGACTTCACAGGAGTGTAAGTGATGAAATCTGAGGGAAACCAGACAGAAGTCAGCCCAAACCCACAGATTTTAATCCTTTCTGAATTTGACTCTTTCTGCTGCCTACTGGAATTGGTCCTGGAATGCATACCGGGCTCCTGAGCCTTTCTGCTCCTGGTGAATTCTGCTCATCTGTTGAAAATTAAACTGTCCTACTCAGACACTGCTCACTTGGCAACAGACTGCTTTATGTTTACTGTTTATTGATTGTTGTTAACTGGGACTATAGAGAAGAAGCATTTCAGTTTCAAAGTCGTCCCAGAGGACACTGGCAGGTTACAATCACTTATACTGTAAAAAAGCTTCATATTAATTGACTCTATATTTACATATTATGAATGCATATTTTAATCTGTTTTACATGAATAAGTCCTCCACAATGACGGTTTCATTTCCTTTTTTAAAACAACATAACTACTTGCCTTATTTGAAGAGACAAATCTCTTCTAAATTGTTTTGACCTTTCCTTGTGTCCTTTCTTAAAGTGGAAGTTGTATCTGCCTTCTCAGTTCAGGAATTTCTTATCTTAAAGCAAAGGGATGAACTCAACTTCAAACTGAAACCATTTCATTGTGCTCCCTCCAGTTTGGCAAGTCACCCTCTCTGTCTGTATTTGAAACAGCCAAACTCCTCACTAGCTCAACTCAACTATTTTTAGCCACAATAGACAAAAGGCTGAGAATAGATCAACTACAGCACTGTGCTGGAAAAGGTCTCTGGTCAAGCCCAGAAAGATATGGAGATAGCCCTGACTAATAAAATACAAAGGTCAGGACATTAATCTGGAACAGAGCAGAACCATCTGAACATGGCATTCCTGTTGCTGTTTAATATTTTGCCCTCAACCTTAGCAAAGTTTGTTCTCCTCCTGTAAAGACCTTTTGTTTGGAGTTTCCAAAGCCAACCCACATTAAGATGAAACATTTTCTTACCCATCTCCAATTTCATCACCCTCAGAGCAAGTCAAGAGGCTTCAATAAAATATTACCCACTTATCCAACACACTCTGTGGCCTCAATGCTTCCATTTTAAGTTTACAGTCATCATTATCCCTACCCAAACCCCAAATACTTTTCAATGTTCTGCTGTTTTCCAGGACCACAGGAGCTATTACAAGCCAGCTGTGCTGGGCTCTAAAACCAGAGCCAGACAAAGCTTTCCTCACAAAGTACCTGCCTCCCTTAGCGATTTCCAAATTAAATTATTGGCTCACACAGGACACTGCTAGCAAACAGAAACCCCTCCATCCTAAGGCCTCAGGATGAGGAGGCATCTTACAGAGCCCTATTTGTCAGGCGCCACATTTAAAGCGCTGCAATAAAACAATTAAGGATATTCCCAGATGTGAACACTGCAGTCCTGAGTGTTACTATTCCATTTCCTCATTCTCAAATCACTCTAATATTCCTCTGGTAAATGTGTACTCTGGGGGCTTATCTGTTACTGCTCTGTGTCTTCACAGCACCTTTGTAGCAATGTTCTTTTGTGTTTGGAATTGCACCCTGCAGAAATTGCTTCCTGCCACCGAGACAGACCAATTCATTTTATGACTACAAATCTATATTAATGTCTTTTCTACAGTATTTAGTGATGCAAGTCCTTCCACTTGTTACTCTTAAGCATATAAAGGCCTGTATTTCTGGAGACAGCAGTGCATGCAAAAGATCACAGTGGTTTTTATTGCAGTTAGAAAATACCTGATGTTGCTATGATCAATACAGTGAGACCATGTGTGAGTTACATTAAAATGTTAAATATGGACAAATAAAAAATCAAATAAAAATCAGGACCAAGTGCCTGCAATGGAATAGTTATAAAGAAACAGTTCCCATTTATATTTTTTCTAAAATCCATTCTAGCATCATAGCAGAAGAACAGAAGAAAGTAGCAGAGTGCATATGGAGTTTAATTTTGAATGATATTGAAAGGTCAGTACAGAACTGCTCAGCTCATATTTTTGTGAAGATAACATGTGTGAACTAGTTATTTCCTCCTTTTAACACATAATGACCTTGTCCTTTGATTTAATGAGAAAATTATACCTGCTGCACTCAGATTTAACAAACTCTCCAGAATTAAAGATGTACCAAAGTAGGGGGAAAAAAATATAAAAGAAGAATGAGAAATGAGACCTTACACTTAGGACCCAACCATGTGGCAGAAGAAAGGCCAGAGATGCCAGCACAGAGACCTGTGGAGCCTTTGCTGTGACATGGGCAGGAGCAGAGAGGGGAAAGCTGTGCAAGAGCTCCTTCCACCTCAGGTGCACTGACCTTACTAATGTGATATAATGTGAACAATGCTCATGGTCAAATGGCAACTCACATATGTGCTGCTGGTAGCAGGGAATGCAAAAAAAACCAAACAACAGTGCCTGAAACACTGCACTGCAATTATAACTTGAGAAGGCTTCTATAATCTCAGTTCTAAGAAGGTTGCACAACCTGTGTTAAGGTCATACATGTCGATTATGAAGGTTGCAGTAGTAGCCCATGTCACAAAAGAACATTTATTTGTTCATTTAAAATTGAAATTAATTTAAATTGTTCTCCTCAACTCATGGAAAAAATGTTGAGGCCTGAAAGAAATCTCTTTTCATGTGCAGGAGCGGAAGAGTGAACTCTTAATTCTCATTCTAGCTTTGCTTTAGCCACTGTGTACTCCTGACTATGTTTCTTTTACTTTCTACCTTTTAGAACTCTGCAAACTGCCATATTTCAAAAGATTTGAAATTTGTGTGCCCAGCATCCAAGGACCTGTTGCACAAACAACACAAAATGCAAGTGGCTGCACTTGCTTTCCACTGCTCTCTCCTTGCAGCTGAAGAAATCAGACTGCAGGTACAGAAGCTTAAATAGATTGAGAATTTGCTTTAGTATGACTTCTGTTGCTTTTTCCAGGTGAGCCCAGGGCTGTGCCAGGGCACAGACAAGGAAAGCAGAAGCTTTAAGGGAGTGCTTCGTCCTTCCCTCTCTGCTTGTTTCTTTGGTTTTGTGCGGGGTTTTAATTTCACAAGCACATTGAGTGGAGGGACAGATGAGATCAGAAAGGGATTTCTGAGGATGAACTCTTCCACAGGGATCACCTGGGAAAATCCATCTGATGCCCTAATGACAGACACATTTTTGAACAATCAACCTGAAGAAATGTTTAATGTATATTAGATTATATTAAATATACAGGTTATATCTAAAGCCTGACTAAAGCAACTGGACACTGACACTTAATTTTCTTTAGTTAAAAACGAAAACAAAACCAAACTGAAGACTACTGAGTTTATGTTGTTTCTCCTGATATTCCCCTCTGCTGACTTCAGAGCAAGTTACTCACAAGGAAATAAAACCCTCCCAAGGCCAAGTGCTGGTTTCAGAGAAATGCAGAAGCAAAGCAGGCGGCTCGCAGCCACGCTGGCAAAATTCCCAGGTGCCAGCCCTGTGCAGGGAGCTGTCACAGCAGCGATTGGCAGGTCCAGAGTCCTGTCCCCTGCTTTTAGGGGTTCCTCAGCTGAGTTTCCTGCCTGTGATCGATCTTGCAATCCACCACAGCGTGGCACTGTGACATTCCAGCTGCAAACTTGGGTTTATTTCCCTGCAGCCAGGCTCCGGACACAGCCCCCAGACAGTGCCTGGGCTGGGCACACAGCCCCTGCAGCACCTGGCGCGTTCTGCAGCTCTGCTCCCCCCTTCCCCATCAGCTCCAAGTGTGCATCCCATTCCAGAGGCTCCGGGGCCCCCACTCTGCAGGAATGCCTGGGGGAACAATCCCTTAGCTCTCAAAATAACCCCATCCTAGAGCTAACATTTTATATTCGGTTATACACTTCTGACAAACCAATACTTTCCATCAGAAAGAAAAAAAAAAAAACCACCAAAATCAACAATAATAACCAAAAAAAAAACCCAAACACCAAAAAACCCCCCCAAAAAACCACAAAAAACACCCCAACCAAATTATCAAAGAGCTCCATCCTCAAGAACCCCATGAACATACACCAAGTCCTAGCCCACTCCAATGAGTATTTCTGTACCATTGCAAAATATTTTCTAAGGGACCCTTGGAGTTCTGAAGAATTTGTACTCGTAGATCGTGGAATGAAACAAAACAACCATTCAGCATTCTCAGAATAGTCTGAAATGAATATTGCAGGCACCAGGACTGCAAAAAACCTGTTTATTGTAGAAAGTGTTACACAGGTTTTGTTGATTGGTGGCCAAGCAAAGCCTTCCAAAGTGGTTTGTGGGTTGGTTTGGTTACTATCTTCTCCATCTTAATATAATGTACTCTCCTGAAAGGCTGCAGCCTTTCTGCCCCTGTCTCTGAAGGTGGCAGGAATTGCAATGAGCTGTTCAGGGCCCTGTCACAGCACTGCTGCATCTGTCTCGTGGCTCCCAATTGAAATACTGATCAAGTCTGGCCCTACTGAATTTTTACAATTGAAGTTTCAAGGTGACATACTATGGCATAACATTAAGCATAGATTTCATTTGTCCTTCATTAATAATCAACCTTACAGTCAAATATCCATTAACATGAACTGCATAATAAAATCAACAACAATTTCAAATGAATTCCCATATGAACAAAACATTTCAAATGCTTAATATTTCACACTCTTCTTTCACCAGATAGAGTTCAGTAGCGGTCTAGGTCTTTGAAATCTTCATAATGCTTTTTATCTTTTGAAATGAAACATTTCCCTTAGACTTTCATATCACCCCTATTACTTTACATCAGTGCCAAGTCAATTCCCTTTCTGGATTTCATCTTTCCTCTCATATCTCTTTTGCCATTTAGCAAACAACATCCTGTCTCTGGATCTTCTCAGGGTATTTACTCACAAAAAAAGGACACTGTTCTAACTAAAATTAGCAGAATCAGAACAAAGGCAGCCCTCCTCTGCTTCGTGGGCTGGCATGTGCAATAAGTGAAAACTCAGAGATGGGATTAATTGCATCAAACAAATAAAATTAACAGTTTGTTTGCCGCACAGAACTTAACTTGGCAATGGAGGCCCTCTAGTATCACCCACTGGTGTACTGAATTATTTTAAATGTAATGTAATATGTACATTTACACCTTCGACAATGTAAATTTTTGTCTTTTTCCCTGTCCTGTAGATTTTTTTATTTTACCAAGCAAGAAGGATTACAACCCTTTTTGCTAATATAACCTGGTTCTATTCTGTTCAGGAGAACAACAGCTCCAAAGAACAAAACTCCCAGCCATTATCATTATTAATAAAGAAAAATTTTCCAATTGTGACTGGAGCCTTTTAAGATTTCAGATGGAGCTGCTTTTCCTGGTGGGGAGCAGTGTGATTGCTTGTATTCTGGGGAGTAGAGGTGACTTTGTCATGCTCAAAATCTGCGCTTTTTGATGTTAACTAACTTCCTATAAAACCCTGTGAATGCCAGATAAGGAGGCTTTTACCTGAGAGCAGCTAAGTCTGATAAGTGAGGTGTTTGATTAAGCTCAACTAAGATTAGGAGAAAGTTATTGATGCCTTATCTCCAAAGGACTATTCAGTTCAACAGCTATCTCAGTGAGAAGCTGTCCTTTTTCTCTCCCTGACAAAGCCACAATCTAACCATTTTAAATCCAATCCACTTACAGCACTCAGACAATGCTCTTCATTTCCTAGAGCTGAAGTTGCCACATTCCCATGGCAGACTAGGACAATATTTATTACAAGATCCAGAATGGATATTCTATGGAATTCTCAGGCACTAAACACTTTAGACATGAAAGGTTCCCCAGCATTTCTCCGTCTTGAGAGGAAAGCACAATTTTTAAAGTACTGCTTCCATTACATAATGCTCCTCTGAACATAATGCAGAGCAATTTCCAGCACTTTATAAAATCTATTCCTTTAGGCTGCCATTTACATCCTAGGAATTACAGCCATACCAAGCATTTGCATTGAGATCATTAATATTTAAAGTGCGACGTGGAACTGGAGCAACTGAAAAAATCTGCACTCATAGGGGGGCACAGGACCCTCCTTCAGTGGCAGCAGCAGTGCATCCTTCTGCCCACTGATGGCTCTTTGGAGTGGTGGTTACTGTTTTAATTAACAGTTTGGAAGTCTCCTGTTGCTCAGACAGCCTTCCAAGAGAGGGCTCCTCGATCCCAGAGGTGTTTTATGAAAATGTTGGCACTGCTGAGCACAGACAGGGCAAAGCACCAGCCCTGAACCCCTGTGCTGTGTGGCCAGAACCTCACCTCACCTCTCCTCTCCTCTCCTCTCCTCTCCTCTCCTCTCCTCTCCTCTCCTCTCCTCTCCTCTCCTCTCCTCTCCTCTCCTCTCCTCTCCTCTCCTCTCCTCTCCTCTCCTCTCCTCTCCTCTCCTCTCCTCTCCTCTCCTCTCCTCTCCTCTCCTCTCCTCTCCTCTCCTCTCCTCTCCTCTCCTCTCCTCTCCTCTCCTCTCCTCTCCTCTCCTCTCCTCTCCTCTCCTCTCCTCTCCTCTCCTCTCCTCTCCTCTCCTCTCCTCTCCTCTCCTCTCCTCTCCTCCCTGCAGCCCAGGGGCCCTGAACTGAACTGAGCCTGCCCTGCAGATCTCCATGCCCAGCACTCCTGGTCACATTCCTGCCCCTCCATCTCCCTGCTTGGGGCATCTGCTGCTTGCAAATCTCATACCAAGGTGCCCAGTTCCCAAAATATTGCCCATCCAACGAGCGGTTCTATTTTACAAACTTCAGTATGTGTTTGGGCAGCCCCAAACTTCTTGGGAACGTGATTTATTTCTGCTGGAATGATGTGAGGCCACGCTTGGACTTTGAGTGAACTTGACCTTCTCTCCTGCTGTAAATTGCCTGACACACTGCTGGAAGTACAGAGACTTTGTCAAGAATCTGTAATTATCAAAATGCATGAAACTGGAGATACAATTTGCACTTGTTCATCACACCATTCCATTTTCATACTGTTGTATTTTTTCTCATTTTAATTGAGTTCCTGTGCTGTAAATTAGTCTCATAGTGCTCCTGCCTTGTTCTGGCTTAAAGCAGACATCCATGAGGTATCACTGAAAAAGCTAAATTCTTCCTGTGAGGGATATTGAAATTTCCTCGCTAATTCCACTGCAACAGCTAATTTAACAAAGGTTTACTATTAGTTCTTAATTCTTTTCCAGGCCATGCCTTCTTCCAGCACACAAAAGTGAATGTTAAAAAACCCCACCCTATTATCGGGCTGTCTGTTGTGAACAGACTTGTGAGATGATAATGACAAAAATGCAGATGGGGTCTCTGGAATTTGTGCAGGTAAGCAAACTAAACAGAGCTAGGCAGTGCTCTATTTATCTAGCACAAATATGTATGTTCCACAAATATAAAAAGAAAGTATTGATTTGCTACTGATACAAGCTCTCTTTCCCCCAAGCACCACTGGCTTAAAGCCCTTTATGGAATATACTCTTGTTGATCATCAAATACAGCACATTCCTACATCAGCAGCGTAGGAGGGAAGATTATTCCTCTGAGAATTACTGTATTCAAGAGGCAAGTGATAATATCATCACAAAATAGACAAGTTACATTTAAAATTAAATAAAATAACACACCAGAGGCTTCTGCATCTCCTAATGCTTTTTTATTTCCCAAACTTGCCTCTTACTGGATCAGGCAGAACAGTGCTTTACTTCCATGAATTTTTAATTTGATTTCATCAAAACTGTGGTGAATTTTTCCTACCTTTTCCCTATGCAGACTTAAAAACAGCTTACAGAGTTTGTACAGCCAGAGGAACTGAATCTGGCTCAACATGCCAGACGAAAGCATTGGTATTACTGAGAGTAAATACACAACACTTGACTTAGAGCTCATCTTTTGGCAAAGCAGGGAATTCACTTGTTTGCAAATTGTATTCACAGGCTTCGTTCACTTTATGGGAGGATGCAGGGCTCAAAGGTGTTTCTGCTCCTTTTTCCTTGAAGTAAGAACAATGTCACCCACAAACCGTTTCGCCATTATTAAAAATCTGTCATAGAACCATGGAATGGTGTGGATTGGAATGGACCTCAGAGCTCATCCAGTGCCACCCCTGCCATGGCAGGGACACCTTCCCCTGTCCCAGGCTGCTCCAGCCCCAGTGTCCAGCCTGGCCTTGGGCACTGCCAGGGATCCAGGGGCAGCCCCAGCTGCTCTGGGCACCCTGTGCCAGGGCCTGCCCACCCTGCCAGGGAACAATTCCTCATTGCCAAGATCCCACCCAGCCCTGCCCTCTGGCACTGGCAGCCATTCCCTGGCTCCTGGCACTGCAGTTCCTGAGGATTTGTCCCTCTCTGGGTTCCCTGCAGCCCCTCAGAGCCTGGGAGGAGCTGTGGGGTCTCCTCACAACTTCTCCTCTCCAGGCTGAGCATCCCCAGCTCTCCCAGCCTGGCTCCATAGGGGAGGTGTCAAATTCCCAAGTACTACTGGAGTTTCACAACATGATATTCTCTAAGAAATGGTCATTCTGGCATATGTATCTTATTCTTTCTTCTCCAGTGAGCTGAATCTGTTTCCCAATCAAAAACTTTTAAATGAAGCAACCATTCCTTTGGCAGAACCACAGTGGTGACACTTTCCACTGTGACAGCCACCAGGGACTTGGGGGTTCAGTGAACACAGGGAGCTACTAAAGCACTGCAAGAAATGCAGGAAATTCCTGCAGCACCCATTTGATAAATATAGCCTGGGTTTAATTTGTCCATTCAACCCCTTCTCATCCTGGGGAGGCAGAAGTTAATTTGTTTTACATGCAAGCAGCAGACATTCGGGTCAGCCTGAAGAAACCATTTTGGACTGTCAGCATGCATCTAGGGGAGCCCTGAGACAGAGTGGGAGACAAATTGACCAAACGTTGATTTATAACAACAGTCAGCCAGAGAAGGCAGAAATGTGAAAACAGTGCAAGCAGAGTGTGAAACCCAAATCTGAACTGTCAGGGAACTGAAAGAACAACCAGATGCTTTCTGCAGTGACATAAATCGAAGCAGAAGTCACCAGGCAGAGATATAAGCAATGCTACCACAACACGTAAATAATCTGCCTCACTCTGAAAGAGTTGTTCTGTGGTGCTGAAAGCAACTGCTGGTTGCATAAATCACATCCCCCCTCAGACACAAACAGGGTAGGACATGCATTCTTCAGAGAGAGGAAACGGTGCCACAGAGTTGGAGTATTCTCTCCTGCTGGAAATGCAATCTAGGACAAAGAAATTGTCACATTCTGGGTGTAAAAGAGTACCAGTGGATTAGAGAGTAGCTCCTGCTGGCACTGCTCTTTCAATTTATCCCCAAGTATCACATGAACATTACTGTTACTGCTTCCATTCTGCATTAAGAGATGGAGAAATTGGTTATGGACCAGCAAGAGACCATTCAAACAAATGAGCAGCTAAAAACTACAGAGGCAACAACTCCTGAGTGTACAAGTTACAGCATTCCAGGATGCAGGAATTTATATTTCATTCTACGGCGGACTGTAATTCTATTGTTCCTGTAAGTCAGCAGCTATCATTAAGCAATAGCCACATAAAGTATCTGCAGTCTTCTGAGTTTCAGAGCACAGAACTGAGATAATCCTGTTCTTATGTCATATTGCCAGGTCATCTTTCAAAGTGAAGTTTATGTACAAGAACCTTGTGAACCTCATTCTGAAATAATGGTACCACTATTAAATGCTCACAATCAAAGATTTCAAGTATGTGAAGGCTGATTTTGAAGAGTATCTCCAAAACCTGAGACCTACCTGGAAGACCTCTGGCCTCACCATGCGCTTATGAAGTCTGCTTAAACTCACCTACACTATGTTTATTATTAAAATTTTAAAAAAAGAAAGAATTGTGCAAGGCTTTACATCAAAATGCATCTAAAAATTTCATCTCCAAGCCCTTCTGAAAGGATAGCACACATTGATCAACTGAATTAGTTATTGCCTTTGTGTAAGAAGCAAAAGCAAAATCAAAACCCACTCGTTTTCCTCAAATAATTCAAACTTGGAGAAGGCACTGGACTCTGCAGGGAAACATCTGCTCTCAGAGCAAACACCAATTCAGTAAACAAGAGAAAGGAGTAACATAACACTTGGCTATATCTCACTTTCTTTTCCACCTGTTTGCTTTGTTCATCCTTTAACACAAGAAATAAAAGACACTTTCTCTATGTGCCTTTTTCATATAAAAATACAAAAATATACAAAGAGAAATTACTGGGAAAAGAGAACACGCTGCAATCTTAGTGTGTTTTAGCACTACAGAGCCTTATTCACCTTGCCAAAAAAATATTCACTCTACAGAGACATGAAGTAAGATAAGGGGGGAGAAAAGGGTCTGGCATTGAGGTATGAGATAAAGGTCAGCAAATCACATGAGCATTCTTATGTCAAGGCTGAGCCATGAGGTAAATTACTCTGAGCCCCATGGAGTAGCTACAGAAAGTTGTTTGGAGATTCAAAACCTGTACAAACTAGTCTGCTGGCAGAGGCTGGAAATCAAACCGTGAACTCAATCACTCCCAAGTGATCATAAAACCCAAAAATCCCAACAAAGCTTGAAAATATCCACAAGCAGAAAAGAAAAGCCCATGCTCATGTTGTCCACTTTCTGTGAGCAGCTGTTTAATATGCACAAAACTCAGTAGAATGTTTTCCACTGATTGGAAACTTTCCCCAAAGGCTGTCTGTACCCCACCACCCCAAACTAAAAATACCTTCACCTTCTGAGGAAGCTTTATGTTGTTTTCAATGCTCCTTGTCTCTTTAAATGCTTCAATTTTGTCATCAGCTTTGTTTTGGCAGGTAGGTTCATTTACAACTTGGAGAGTTTTTGTACTGTTTTATCCTCTTCCCCTATCTCAAATATGTTGAAAGATTTGCCTTTAAAAAAGGTTTTATGACAGCACATAATGGAGATCTTCCTTTTAACACTCAGAGGGATGAAAGGCTGGTACAACATGCCTTAACCTGAAATTTGGCACAGAAAAAAGCACAAATATAGAAATCAGGAGAAATTCAGGCTTTTTGTCACTTCTCATCACTATTTTGCCTTTCACATTTTATTTAAGTCCATTGGAAAAGAGGAACACAGGATTAAACCAACAAGACTTAACATATGTTTCAAGACAGGACCAGCACAAAAAAAGGTGTTGAATGATAGGTCACATTTTCAAATGTGAAATGAATGGGTCAGCAATTGTTTCTTTCTGATTGTCTGTTTCTCATCACCCCTTGCACCACTGCAGCACACAAGCTGCTATCAGAACTTTACCACAAAAAGCCAATGTCCATCTTTCACTATTTCTTTTTGCTTGGCCATCAAAGCAAAGACTTTGAAAATGCCAAGATCTGTGGAACTCTGCAGTTCAAAATTGCCAAATAATACTGCACTGAAAAATTGGATGTTTTTAGTGTAAATACTGCTCCAGGAACATGGATGAGCTGCTCCTTACCACCCCAGCCAGGACAGCTGTGTCTCTGCTCTTGACCTATACCAAGCAAACATGAAATCAGCTCAGTTTGGTCTGAAGTGAACTACTCTCTCTACACCAAGTATTTTTGGGTTTTTTTGCATTTGATATTGGCAGACAAGTATCAAGCATGGCAGGGACAATTATCTTAGGTCAGCATGCAGCTTTGTGCATGACCTGCAGCTCTCATTTCTCACAAAGCCAAAGGTCTTGTGGGACAAACACATAACAGGAAAGAGACTTTGCTGAATTCCTTTCTTTCCACCTGAAAGGGCTTTCAGGATATGTACAGCTCTGCCAACAGAAAACTCAAAACTATCTGCTAATTTAATGAGGAAACCCCATATCACCTGTACAGTTTCAATTCTTCCTTCTCCTCAGTGTCAAAATTTTCTTCATGTCATTGAAAAAAATACATAAAGATGTTTCAGGCTTTTAGATCAATACTGATCATCATTACCCAATCATATTCCAACACAGCCTTCAGGAATTCCTGGCTCTGTTCCATATTCTCTAGAACAAGAACCTGTTGCATTTCAGGCTTATTGAACACATACTTATTTTAAATTGAGAGTAATATGCCCAATTATTTCAGTAAGTAATCCTTTCATCTTGAAAACACAATTCATATATTTTTGCTTCGTAACAGGCAAATGAATTACAATATAAGAGAGGGTGTGTTTGGGGGGTTTTTTGCTGCCTTTTTTTGTTTGTTTGTTTGTTTTACTAAATAGTTCAGAACTATGAGCAAATTTTTACAGGAAAGGTGATTCTGGAGTCACAAGTTTTATTCCCCTGACTACTAAACCTGCCACTTAACTGAGGGCTGGATTCTTGTTTGTGAGCTTGCACAAAGTAGGGAGTTGGTGCAAGGAAAAGGAACATGAATAGCAATAAATAGATTTTAAATAATAATTTTTAAAAGTGGATTTAAACACATTTTACTCAGGAAAATAACAACTTCACAAAATCCCTTATTGCTATTGATTACATAATTCATTACAGAATAAATGACTTTTACCGACTATGATTTTAATGACTTAGTCTTAAACAAATCATCCAGATTAAAAGGCTGATGGTAATTTCACTCTTCTATTTAACAGTTATCACAGTTTTTCAACAGCTATTAAGATATCAGTTCTATCAAACCATAATAGCCACAAAAATTGGGTAAAAGGAAACACAGACACTTCATTTCTCAGAGCAGATCCAACACTGCTCTGCTTTCCTAAACAGGAACCTCCCTCAGCAATTCTTTCCTTCTTGCACAGTGATCACAGCAAAATTCCACAGGCCCCTCTGCTGGCAAATTAATTGTTGCACTCCAATTAAGAGCATTTCAAGCTGATACCTTCCCTGGCTTTGCGTTCCCATTGTGCAGAGCTGATCCCGTCCCTGGGCTGCACACCAGGCTCTCAGAGAGCACAGACACTGCACTTCCCTCTCTGCTGTCCCCATCCTGCCACCCTTCAGAAAGGCATTCATCCACCTGGAATGGCTGCTCCACACTTTTCCAAGGAAATTACAATTTCCTTTATTTGTAATTTTATTTTCATTTATTTGCTTCCCAATACCACTCTAAACTGACACTACATTTCACCAAGTACTAAGTTTTCTATTGTCCCTGCAGTGATTACTTTGCATATAAAATCTGAATTTTGATTCATAAACAGAGTTTATATCCAGAACATTTAAATTCCAACTCTTCATTGCAAAGTTGCCTAGAAAACTTACACAAACTTTTATTAATTTCTACTCCAAGTTGGGTCTGAAATGTTTCCATTACCATTGCTTCTCAATTCCCCTTACATTTACCACTGTACTTACTGCTTTTCTTCAGCACTTATAAATTTTAAAAGAAAAAAATAACAAAAAAATAATTGTGAATCTTAGAAATTGCAAATTTGCAAAGTTTAATGCCTAGGAACATACTCAAAACCACTGAGGTAAATCTTAGCTGCAAAATTTCTACAAGGGTTTCCAAGTCTTTAAATTGCTTCTGGATTTTTCTAGCTGCAAAATTTCAACAAGGCTTTCAAAGTCTTTAAATGTGAGGGTTGCTTCCGGACTTTTCTCAAGTAGGAAACCAGAAATGCAGCACATGTTCACACACAAAGGGTTTGAGTTCTTTTTTTTTGAACCACTTCATTATTTTAAATGAAAGAAAGCACCTGGATGAGTGCAAACAATGGAAGAATAATTTTGATCTCAGTTACTCACACACTAAAAATAAACATTTTGCCTGAAGTCAATCATAGAAGATTACAAATAGACACACATTCAGAACCTTATAACTGCAGCTAATCAAGGAAATTGGAGAGGTGTGATGCCTCTCAACTAGTGAAATCAAAAGCCATAAAAACCAGATGGAAGCAGAAGATCTCATACTACAACAGTCTGAAGCACGTTTTGAGTTCTCACAGACCAGCAGCTCCAGGCAGCATGAACAAATCAGGCTGTGGGGCTTAAACTTTGGGGGGGAAAAAACAGGCAGTTTGTTACATGTTTCAGTTTTTTGGGGTTTTTTTCAGAATTTTTTTTTAATTTCAGGAAAGATTTCTCCATGGAAAGGCTGCTCAGGCCTTGGCAGGGGCTGCCCAGGGAGCTTTGCAGTGCTCATCCCTGCAGGTGTCCCGGGAAGGGCTGGAGGTGGCACTCAGGGCTCTGGACATCAGGCTGGGTGACCTTGGAGGTCTCTTCCACCCAAATGATTCTGGGATTAAATATAATTTTTCAGTGATCTTAGAAAGAAATGTTTCCTTTTAGAAGTTTTCTCTTTTCAGTTTGATCTATGCTGCTTTCAGCCTCTCTCAGAGCGTTCCCTCCTGTTGGTTTTTGAGCAGAAATACAGCCTGCCTTAGAGCCAGGCATCCTGGCTTGAATTAGATCATCATTAGCAGAATCCCCCTGGGAAAGCTGAATTAAATCAGGTTCAAAAAAGCCACCAAAAAAACAAAACAACTCTCTCCCTTCACATGCAGGCTAGTGATTTGCAAACCCATAAAGCTGAAAATCCAGGCAGATTTGGCCACTTCTAAAGATTTTAGATCAGGTGATTTAGACCACCTGCCTAAAAGCACCATGAATCTCTTCCATGGACAAACACTAATTGTAATAATGATAGGACAGTCAAAATGGTTAATCACTCACCCAACAGGAAAATTAAAACTAAATTCACATCTGCAAGAGTAGATATCACCCTAACTTCTCTGCCACTGTATAATCAGACAAATCTCCTTAGCCTGGCTTATTCTGCAGTTAAAGCTCTATTTTATTTTAGGAGCAGGACATTGGACAAAAACACCTTACACTGTGCAACCTAAACTTTAGAGAAGGTATTTTAAGCTGAATTTCATTTGACAACATAGGGGGCTAGGTTTTTTTGGTGTTTTATTTTTTGGGGGGGGGCGGTTTGTTTGTTGGTTTGGGGTTTTTTGGTTTTGTTGGGTTTTTTGGTGTTCTTTTTTTGTTTGTTTTTAGGTTTTGGGGTATTTTTTGTTGGTTTTTTTTTTTTTTTTTGGTGGGGTTTGTTGTGTTTTTTGGGGGGTGGGTTTTAGTGCCAGGTGTCCATAGAAAGTGCAGTTATCACAACTGCTGATCCTGCCTGGTGCCCTGGCCTGTCCATCCTGTCTCTGCATCATCAGCTCCTTCAGCAGTGCCCTCCTGGTCTCCACTGCTCTCCTATTCCATGGATTTATCCCTGCTGCACAGGCCCAGCTTTTCAGAAGCAGCTGCTCAGGGCACCCCAGGTGACTCCACAGCTCACAGAGCAGACATTTGGATATTTCAGGGTCAGAAGTTGCAGTTTAGCAGCAAGAAATTGGCTTTAGCAACAGCCAGCCCCACCACTGCAATATTACATGTGTGGTGTGAACAGAGAAAGAAAATGGGGATTTTTCCAGGTGTTTTTCAGCATTTACTTTGAGGAGGAAGCTGCCAGTCTGGTACAAGTTTAGTCTGAGCTGCAGATGTGACAGGGCTGAGATTCACTGCTGCCTCCAGAAGTGACCAGGCTGCTGATGGAGTTATGGATTGCCTCCCACCCTCTCCACTTGGGTTTCCCATGGAGCCCAAGGTGAATTCTAACAGCTCAGAAGGACTCAGGGAGCTGGAGAATATCCCAAACCTATTCCAGACACAGGTGTAAAGGAAGAAAAGCTCCTGGAAGTGAACTCTCCTTATTGGTTTCTTTTCCTTGGGGAAAAAATCCCCACATTTCTAAGTCAATAGGCATCAGCAAAAGGCTTTAAATTCAATACTATAATTCTAATGAAGATGAATTTATTTTTCGCTTTTATAGGGTTTTTTGGATGCAATTCTGCTTCCAGTGAAAACCAATTGCCAGGAGTGTCACAAATTAGACAAGTGAGAAGTAAGCAGCAAGTTTGTTAATTACTAGGATTATTTTAATGAACTTAGTCTCATTAAGCTCCATGAGCCATGCTGTCTATAGGAGTGTGTGAAGGGCCACACCAGGAAAGTCAGGAGGCAATTAGGGACACTGCTGGGAAATTTAGTGATGGGGGAAGAGAATAACAAGGCAAATGTTACATGGAAAACAGCATTATTACTGAAACAACCAATGGTGAGAATTAAAAAAAAAAAAAAGAAAGATAATTTTTGGTCCCAAAGTATATTCACTCCTAAAAGCAGATAAGCAAATGCTTCGACCATGATGTTACTTGGCAGCCCAGGCCCCTCCTCAGGTGAGAAATTGTGTAACAAAGCTTTCCCACATCTGCATCTACTCACTCCTGACTCCTGGCTACCAGCCCTGCCTTTAGCTCTTAGGTGAAATCAGCATTCATGGAAAAGCATTGCTAAGGCACTACAATTCAATAAAATGCTACAATGCAATGTTGCTTTCAAGCCTTTTGAAATTGAAAAGATGTGAATTGATAAAAACCGTGAAGTGCCACTTATAAAATAAACCCTACTTTTTCCTGTTAATCAAATCTGCAGCAGGAAAGACCAGCACCAACACAGACTCAAATCACTACAATTACACAAGAATCAAAGATAACTTTTCCTTTTTAAACCACAAGTTACAGCCTTCAAAAACCTCAAAGCTACAGATGCTCGGATGTGATGTACCAGGGGAATTTTAAGCTTCCCCAAAATATTTAACCCTCCCCTAGTATACTCAGGAGAAATAGCATCATCCATGGCATCCATCTGATGACAACAAAGAGGTGTCACAGATGGGACAGTAACAAAGGCAGTGATGTCTCTGGGAAAACCCAGCTATGAAAAGTGAAAAAGCACTTGAAAAGCAAGGAAATAATCTTGTGGGCACTGAGGTGGGGATAAGGTGCAGGAGGGAATAAATGCTCCCAGTGCTGGAGTGGACATTGCTGCAGCCTGGGCAGAGGATTGTCCTGGCACAACATTTACCTGCTGCCTGTGGAAAGGGTCACTGGAGACATACCTGTGAGAATCTATAAAATCAGAGGGTTTTGGGAAAGCTGCAGAAGGCAGGCCTCAGAGGCAGCAGAACTGTGATTGGAGCTGAGCAGCAGCCATGAGATTGGTCAGCAGAAAAATTATGTAAAATGTAGAAAAGCAAGGACAAATAGAGCAATGGTCAGTGTATTAGTGCTTGGATAGAATAACTCCCTAAGCTGCAGAAAAGATTATCTAGCAAGATATTAGGAAATTCTAAGCTTAATAATGGAGCTCTGTGCATTGTGCTTTAAGGCTTACAAGCAGGTATTGTATTCAGAATAAGCAAGCACTGTTTAACCAAAGGGATGGGTGCTTATAGTGGCTGGATGGAACTACTGTCAATGTGCTTTTGCTTTCTGTGATTGGTCAAAAAACTTATAAAGTGAGTTGTAACATTGAGTTCTTGGTCTGCTGCCTGGGATGTGAGCTGGTGGCATCTTCCCATTGCCATAACCATGTAATGAGACTGATGCTGGAAAATCAAACAGCTCAAGGCACGTCCCACAGCAGTCCTGTCCTGTTTGTGATTTGTGCACAGACCCCAGCTGGTGATAACACCCACAGGTGTTATCCCAGGGAGGGATGTGTCCTGGAGGAGCTGCTCCCCAAATCCCAGCAGGTTTGTCCTGGAGGAGTGCAGCACACAGAAGGATCTGTGCTGGGCTGGGGAAGGCACAGGAGGAAGCAGCAGCAGCCCTGGAGAGACCACAGCCCCTGTGAGGCAATGGCCTGGAAGAGCTGGGAATGAAGGACTGGAATAGAGCCTGGGAAAAGTGGGGAAGGGTGGGGGTGGGCCCTTTTTGGGTTTGCCTCTGTTTCTCACCACCTAAATCTCCTTTAATTAATAATAAAATAATAGTCCATGAGGCTGCTTTGCCTGTGAAGGTAATGGTGAGGGATCTCGTGTTCACAGGGGTCCAAGGATGAGGGAAGAGGGGAGGATCTGACTCTATGTTTTAGAAGGTTTGATTTATTATTTTATAATATGTATTATATTAAAACTATGCTAAAAGAATAGAAGAAAATATTTCATCAGAAGGCTGACTAAGAATAGCAAAAGAAAGAATGATAACAAAAGTTTGTGACTTGGACAGTGTCCAAGCCAGCTGACTGTGATTGGCCATTAATTAGAAACAAGCACATGAGACCAATCACAGATGCACCTGTTGCATTCCACAGCAGCAGATAACCATTGTTTACATTTTGTTCCTGAGGCCTCCCAGCTTCTCAGGAGAAAAAATCCTAAAGAAGGGATTTTTCATAAAAGATGTCTGTGACAGGATCTCTCTGGCTTCAGCTTCTCTGGGGGGTGTTTCCCTCTTCTCCTTGGGAGAATGGAGAGGAGCTTCCCCAGGTCTCCCAGCACAGCATCACAGGAGGGATGAGCTGTGGCACAGGAGCAGCATTCATTCCCTGGCTGCTGAGCGCCACGCCAAATGCACTCCTGGAGCCAGGGGAACACTCACCACAGCCTCAGGAGCAAGTAAGCAACTGTTCTGCTAATGTGATTTGAGTAATTAGCTGTAGCAATTACTATGTAGAAACCACGCACAAGCCCTGTATATTCCATTTCCTTTGTTATTATTTATAAAGCTTTCAGAAGCCTTTGTCTTCTTCAAGGGGGAATATTTAGATGGAAGTAAAGAGGTACTTTTTCTAACTTCTCCCTCTAAATAATTAAGGCATGATATTAATGTTTGAATATTCAAGTATTTCTATTATCTTAACTAGGATATAATTGATATTCTGTCCATCCTATACAGTTTTTGAGATTTTCTGGTGTGGGTGTACTGACACTGATTGTGTTGAACACAGTCAGATGAAGAAGTAAGAAGGTTTTTTTTTAGGATGAACATAATAAATGAAGTAGGTGGTGGGGAATAAATCTTTAAAATGGCTACCCTAGGGAAAGAAATGGAAATATAGCAGTATTTTCCTGTTTGTCTGACATATGGTATAGATAAATGTCTGTTAGTGAAGATGCATTAATTCCCTACAGGAAAGTCTTATCTGTAGCTCTGACCACTGCACAGATATGCAGATATTAAATACTGCGACAAAAAATGGACAAGTTGTACTTTTGATGTTATTTAAGAACTTAACTTCGTAAAGTTAAATAATTTCCAATAAAAAAAAGTGTTTCCCAATCTTACAGATAACTCATAATTAGCTACTCAAATGCATAAGAGCCTGGTAACTACTCCCTTTCCCATAAATTATTCTATAACTCTGTTAGATTCCAGTAGGGCTTTTAAAGTTGGGGTTTTTTTAATGTGAATCTAATTTGTTTGGAGCTTCTGCTGGATGTGTGGGTGGGATTGAGGTGGACACATCCCAAAGAGCACAATTTTATTTTTTTAATATAAATGTAACTATGTAACAAAAGCAAAAACAACCCTGGAACATAAAGGTGTATCTCAGAATATTTGCACGGTAAAATTCGACTCTGCTTTGGCTTGAAGAAAATGCCCTTTTAGATTATTATAAAAGTTGTAAAAGTACATAATTTTTAAAGTTTTTGTGCCATAATTACTATGACAATCCCATTTTCCCTGGTAGAAATACAAAACCAGTTGAGTACAGCTCTTGATGATAAGACTAAAAGCTTATATTTCAAACAAGTAGGTAACATTGATGGAGCCTGCTTCAAACTAAAATTCTTCTAAATTCTACTATATATATATATATATACATGTGTGTGTGTATGTGTGTATATGTATATATGTGTGTATATGTATATATGTGTATATATGTATATGTATAAATATATATATTTATATATATACATATGTGTGTATATGTATATATGTGTGTATATGTATATATGTGTATATATGTATATGTATAAATATATATATTTATATATATACATATGTGTATATATATGTATATGTATAAATATATATGTATATTTATATATATACCCTCACCATTCCATCTTCTTCCCTCTGCCTGTGCTCCTTTTCCTTATATACATTTTCAAAAAAGTATTTAAAAATCACTGCATACCCTCCTGTACAAATTATAGAAACACCCTGAGTCCATCCATTCAGCTGCAATGTTATTCTTATTTTGCATGAAGTCCCCTGCCTCTAATAAAAATTAATTATCTCACCCTATTCAATGAGTCATGCCCAGCCTGCTAATTGTCTCAGCAAAAGGTTGTTGTGGTGATTTATTTCTCCTCTTCCACTGCTACTCTGAAACTCAGGTGTATGGCAAATGCAGGATCACAGAAATGCTTTTTTTCTGAGAAAAAATGGTGTTTGTGTACTCACAGATTTATGTATTTTGTAACAGAGCATAATTCCTACAGGCTTTGGGGGTTTGTGCCCAGCTGCTGCTGCATTTCCCATCTTCCTCACAGGCGCCACACCTTGTAGGAATTTCCACACCATGATTAATGCAATGATTTTTTTATGAAGGGAAAAAAAAAAAAAGCCTTTTATTTGTTGTTGCTCCAAAAATAATTACAAAATGAAATGAAAGAGTAGGAGATATTGCTTGTTTGTTTGCATATTTTTAGTACTAACCTTCACAAAAAGCACTTCAAACCCAATATAAGGGAGTCTTATCAAAAAGAAATTACTTTCAGAATTTCTAGTATAATTATGATTTTAAAAGTTCTAAGGCTCACATCCTCACCTAGAACCAGAAGTCCTTGAAAGCATGGAAATGCAATTTATAAGTGAAGTACCTACAGCTTTTCCTTAGTAATTAGAGAGGGTTTTTTTCTGTTTGATGTTGAACACAATTTCAAGTGAAAATGTGAGCAAAACCTTCACAGTGGTACATCCTCAGTGCTTAAGATGTGTCCCAGGAATGCTGAAAAAAGTGATGGCTATGGAGAGAAAATGTAGTTAGGATGACAGAAAACAACCCTGCAGAAATATTAATAATAAGATATAGATAAGGAGCTGCAGTAAAATGACTGGGGACAAAGCTGACAAGTCCTAGGTTTTAAAACATTTAAGTGGAAGTGGATGAAAAGGTTCTTAAATTACTTGGGTACTGAAATCTAGCTGAACATCCTATTAATTAATTAATTCACATATTAATTAATTGAAGGAGCTTTTAGTAACATGCACATTTAAAGCTGTAAAATGTCTATGGGCAAAAGCTGCCTACTCAACTGCTGAGACTGAACTCTCTGTTTGCTAATGAAGGGATGGAGAAAAATATCTGGAATTTCAAGGCTGGATTTTGAAGGAACTGAATTAATGTTTAAGTTGGTTGTTTTCCACTCCTCATGTTCCTCCAGGATGCTCTCTTAGGAACACAAATTGCTTTTGCCATGTGAAATGGTGCCTGAGATTTTAGAACATTCTGGAATCATTAAGATAAGTAAATGAAATTGATAGATGATAATATTCTTTTAAGAAATAATATCATCTTAATTTTCTTGGAGAAAACGACCTTTTATCTAATATTTTACAGTCATTTCCATGGACACAAGCATTAACAAATGTGAGAATGTAGTAGAATTAGTGGAAAAATGGTGACAGCTATGGAAAATAAATACAAAATGTAGAGAAATAACAATAAAGCAGATTGGAGTGTTCCTGCTCAAATGGAAACTCAGAAGATTATTACCCTAAGACTAATCACAAGGTTTTTTGAGGTGGTTTTTTTTTTTTAACTCTCTGTTTATGTATCAAAATTTTTCAATAAATTATCCAAAAATGGGAAGAAAATCTTTTCAGGGCTGTATTTCTGCTCCTCCATACAAGAACAGAAGGGTCTCAGATTAAATTTCTGTTTTGCTCTCTTACACATCTGTCAGGACACCATGGGGAAAAAATTCCAGTTTAAAAAAACAGCAAACTTCACAGGAATGGGGCAGTCCAAGGAAAGAGAGAGGAACTTAATCTAAGAACAATGAATGGCAAATCAATATTAACCTTCCCTCGTGCTCTTTGTGTTTGGATTTACCAAGAAAGTGGCACAGAATAAATTATTGGCTTCAAACAGGCATTTGGACCACATCTCTCCCTTTTGTTACCTGTGTGTAATGATCAGTGACTTCAACCCACAGAAAAAATCTAGGAGTAAAAAAGATTGGTGCTCCTGCCTTTTGCCTCCACTTCCAGAAGGATTTTTCATTTTTTACTTTAGTTTATCTTCTATCGATTTATTACTTTTAACTCCCTTTCCACAATAACATAAATAGTATTTCTCAGAAGTGTAATGATGTTTATTTCTGTAAAAATATATTAATAAACTAAATCAAGATTAATGATAGGCAAAAATCTATACTCAGATGAGATCTATTTTTCTTTTGTGAATTAGTTTTGTTACTTATACTGTAATGCAACAACCATAAATCAGAGAATGGGTTTTCAAGTTTAAAGAATAAAAATTCCTGCTTTTGATTCACACCCTTCAAACATTTCCCTATTTTAGATGGCTATCATAATTCAAAAAGAAGAGTTACTTTCTGATTATGAGCTAAAAAACTCTTTATGGCAGAAAATAAAAATGCCCATTAAATTCACAGGAAGGTTTGCCTTTTCACATTTCCAGAGAAGTTTTGCAGACATTCATATTTTGGTTGCTTTTTGCCTATCAACTGAACTTTTCCAGGCTTCCCTCAATTAAAACATTGATTTTTTTTCAACAGTATTCATGAATAAAGTGGGACATGAGCTTTTCTCTGGTAGGTTGTTGTTCCTGTCCTGCCCTTTGCATTGACCGCCCTGCCTGGGATTTGTTTTCTCACCATATTTCTTTGCCTTACAACATTTTTCTGCTTTCAAATAGTTCCTAATGGAAATCAGGGAACCTGATCTTCCCTGCACCTGCATTTACACCTCTAATTCCCAAAGTCTTCATGTTCACTGCGATCCAGAGCTGCTCACAATTTATAACTTACTGATTACCCTAATTCAACCCAAAAATACAAAGGAGAAATCTTTGGAATATTTTCATTGTATATAGAAAGTGATTTCGTAAATGCTTTGGTAAATTTCAGTGAGACATTTCCCATTTAATGCTCTAAAGAAGAATTAGTAAAATATTTTGCAGCAATTTCTCTTTAATAAAAGGATCCAGATGATCCATAATTAAATAATAAGTTCCACAGGTTTTCTTACTATAATAGCTGATAAACATGGCTATGAATTTTTGTATCCAAAGTCAAACTTTCTTTGCTGCATCCAAGCTTAAACTTTCTTAGCTAATACTCTTATATATAAAAAACGAAAATTCTCCTTATTTTTCCTCCTAATTTATACACTGAAATTTTATACCTCTATTTATTCACATTTGGACCTAGGAATATATTTTGAATCAGGTGAAGCCATACATATGCTCCACCAGTTCTGCTTTTTCCTCCAGTATTTATACAAATTTTTTTCCCCAATCAAAGCTAATAATCACTTTAAAAATATCTTATTATTATTGCTGTTACTGCCTGTTTACACTTTCCAATCAATACTATTTCTTTCATGGTGCTAAATTTCAATTTGACTATCACTGCTGGTGTTGTAGCACAACTGAAGTCATCCAGTCAACTTGGGCATCAGGTAGTTAACAGAGAATTAATTAGAAAAATATTTGCAATCTATAATCTATTCTGTGTAATTCCCTGGATGAATATTGTGAATATAAAATTCTTTAATTTTTTTCCCAAAGCGGGAAAAAATGTAAGAAAAAAAAAAGTCCTTTAAAATGTAGCTTTAAAGATTCTCATTAAATATTTCTATGACAATTTTAGGAAAAATGTTTTTTCCTCTCTTCAGCTGACCATTTTCGCAGCTGAACAGTATCATTGCAAAAGTCATTGCAGTTTGCTGGACAAGGAACATCAGGGAAAGTTTAATCCTTTAGCAGACAGATAACTCACTGCTCTCAATGGCTCCTCTGTCCTTTTGTCCTCTATAAAATAGCTGAGGATGTATATATACCCAGGATTTTTCTCATGCCCAGTTTTTCCAGTACATTTATTTTCACTGAGCTAGCACCAATGTCCATTCCTATTGCAATTTCAGCCACTATTACCTGACTCTGCTCAAGTCTCAGCTATTCAAATCCACACACAGTGAGTTTCAACAGAACTGTCCTATGCAGTCCTTGTCCTCCTGGGCTCCTTTATGTGCCTTCTCCTTTCCATGGCAAAGCTTAATTCATGTCCACTAATGCAACTCCAAAACAATAAACTTGAGTTCAATTTCTTTCCTTAACAGTGAACTTCTGAAGCCAAATTCTCCTGAGAAACAGCTCATTCTGCTTTGGAGTCTATTTCTGTTCCATTGGAGGAGAAGGATAAGCCTATTCTTAAACCAGTGCTCCGATAAGTTCTGACATATTTTACCCATCACTGATCAAGCACTTAATCTAATTAGCTCTGTAATGAACTACTCAATTGCAAAGCTACAGGTAAGCTGCTTTTTGCTTTTTTCTTTTTTTTTTCTTTTGTAACTCCTCAACAAGAAACCCTTGAAAAAATTTACCTCACAAGTAAAAAAATTACTTTTTCCTCCTTCTTTTCCTTCCCATAGGGATGAGGGTGTCCTAGTGCGTGCAGACCCAGGTTTAGCTGCACCCCTGCCCTTCCATGTGGATGATGGAGCTGTGTGTGTCTCCCTCCAAACAGGGGCACACAAGAGTGATAAATTAGATTAAAGTGGGCAGGATGAACATCAGTATTCTTTGCTAGCTGTTGAATGGGGCAGTGAAATGTTATGTGCCATCATTCAAAGCTGGCTTTTGATGTGCCTCGTGGAGGGCTCTGCAAAGGACTCCTCAGCTCCCTCCATAATTGTCATAGACATCTTTTATGAAAAATCCTTTCCTTAGGATTTTTCCTCCTGAGAAGCTGCGAGGCCTCAGGAACAAAATGCAAACAATGGTTATCTGCTGCTGTGGAATGCAACAGGTGCATCTGTGATTGGTCTCATGTGGTTGTTTTAATTAATGGCCAATCACAGTCAGCTGGCTCGGACAGAGAATCCAAGCCACAAGCCTTTGTTATCATTCTTTCTTTTTCTATTCTTAGCCAGCCTTCTGATGAAATCCTTTCTTCTATTCTTTTAGTATAGTTTTAATGTAATATATATCATAAAATAATAAATCAGCCTTCTGAAACATGGAGTCAGATCCTCATCTCTTCCCTCATCCTAAGTTCTCTGCGAACACCATCACACAAAATCACCTTTTTTTTTGTTGTGCCCTTATCCCAGCCCACAGGACCAGCAAAAACAATGAGCAGGGATAAAATTCCAAGCTCCACACTTCAGTGGAAGCCCATTAGACTGGAGCACACAAGTCAGGCTGCACCAGCTCGTGCAAACCCTGTCTTGCAAAGCAGACCTGGCTTGCCCAAGGGGTGTTGGTGGGATGGGCGCTGCAGGTGCTGCCAGGAGCACTCCTGGAGGTTCTGGCTGTGCACACCCACCCTGACTCACACACAGAGGCAGCAGCTCCTCTGCAGAACCCTGACAGTCAATTTATTTCTAATAAATACATAAGTAATTGTGAGCATCTCCAGCTTCTAGGAAAGTTGAAGAGGACTCAGAAATCCTGAGGAGCAAGCTATTTAAAATTCTAAACATGAGTTTCAGAGTCTGACTTCTGACTCTTTTTTAAATACAATATTTTTAGACTACTAAAAACCCTGCCCAAGCCAGCAGGCTGGAGGAATATTATTTAGGTGATTAATACCACGGCACAGTGCAGGGAGCCAGTCAAAGGCAGCTATAAAGCACACGACCTGCTTAACAAGGAGCCACAGGCAAGCTTTGAGCACAAATCCCCTAATCCTATTGATCCTGCTTCTGGAAAAAGGGAATCTCTTGTGTGCCACAGAAGGGTGACAATATCCAGTAAGTGCCCACGGCAGGCAGGGTGTGCTTCAGGGAACTTAATCACAGAAGTCATTACTTGAAAAATCACTTCTGTCAATACTGCAGCCACATCCTCCCTGACTGCTGCTCCTAGAGATGCTGTCAATCTTCCCGTATGATTTTGTGAAACAAATAAATTCCAGCTCATTTAAAGGTGCTATTATCTCTGCTGACAACATTAGCACCATCCAGGAGCAGCAGAAATGGGAAAATAAAACTTAGTTCAATCCTTTTGTTGGCCAGTCTCTCAGGCCCCCAACAGAAAAGGTTTCAGCCTAGAATTGTAGTATGCATTTAAACGTGTTCTCACAGACATAAGTCTGCTCTTAGCATTCAACGAGGACTATAATTCTATTATAAATCAAAAAAAAGGATTTTTTTTTTCTTTATAGACACAATTATCTTTGAAAGCAGGCACTTCATTCATACAGACTACCTGACATGCTAGAACAACCTGTTTGGCTAATTTTTCTGTAGATTTTTCCGCCTGGATTTACACATTCCCCAAAAGAATGTAAATTATCCTCCCTAAAGTGATTGTTATTACTCATGTCAGAGATTGGTATTGTTTTACATACTTTGATATATCACTCAAACCACAAAGTCCTTAAAAAAAGTACTGTTGATTCTGATTTGATTAAAAGTGTGTTCAAAAACATCTCCCTTTTTGAGAAGAGTTGCAGCAAAAGCTTTTATCCACCTGTGCTGCTGATTTTATTTGTCAGAACTGGAGCACTAAAAATGCTTATTGTAAAAGAGGCTGAAATTACTGTACTAATGGCAATTTCAATTTTTATCCTGGTTCAACTGGTAAGGTATGAGCAATAATCAAAATTCTTGAGTGGCTGCTTCAGAAAAGAATAGTTTTAGTTATGGAGGAAATGCAGGGAAAAGACTGTAAGCGCATTCTGGCCCTTGAATAACAAGTCACAATTATCTTGTGTTGTCATAACACTGTGGAAGCAAGAAAATTTGATTTTGAAAATCATAAAATGTTATTAGCTCCCTAACTCTCAGAGAAAATAATCTGCCCCTGTGTTTCACAATCTTTTTTTTGTATGAAAGTCAAGATGGGGTAAAAAACAATAAAATAAACCCTTTGACCTTTCATGTCTATCTTGACAATGAACATACACCCCCCAAGAAAACAAGTTTAAAAAATGTACCAATGATGAGGTATTTGTTCTGCCACATATGCAGTGAGTAATTATTTGAACATCCAGCAAAGAAATTGAGCAATTAATTATTCCTACTTACTGTCCTGGAAAGAACAGAGAATCATAAAAAATAAGGAGAGGGAAAATGTGAGATGAGGATTCATCTGTTTCTTGACTCAAAGCACAATCAATGAGTGCCAGGCAACAATATAAAATATGAGTAAAACTGCACAAGGAGAATTATTGCTCTTCTTGTTGGTGCATGTTCTTTTTTACCTTGCATTAATTTTCCCTGTAATTTAATTAAATATAAAATGCAGGAAATTTTTCTGCTTGATACAGTGGAATGAGGAAAGTTCAGCTGCAGGAATGGCAGAGAAATGGCTGCAAAAGGAAGGTGTTGTAGATATGGGTTTTATACACTGAGAGAAACAGCACAAGAAAGCCAAAGAGCTTGGAGATACCTTCCCATTGTTTTAATTTTACACAGGAATTAAGTATGTAGCCTTTTTTCCTACATTTCTTTATTTCTATATTTATTCTATAATTATCCTGTTAATTACTTATATGTGTCATACTGCATTACAACACCCTTGAATCACAGAACCATAGAATCATTATGGTTAGAAAAGACCTCTAAGATCATGGAGTTCCCATCAATAATGGATCATTTTCACTGCCCTTGGCACAAGGTTGGAACTAGATGATCATTAAGGTCCTTTGCAGCCCAAACCATTCTGAGATTCTGGAAATTACACCAGAAGATTCACTGCAAATAGAAATTAAATCTTGCAAAACATTAAAGTTCGATATTTAAGGGGCATTCTAATACAGTTTGAATACAAGGATGATTCTAGAGATGTATTCAAAAAGGTCATGAAAAAGAGCCAGAAATTTGCTAGGAAATTTGGATGAAAACTCACAGCTTTATTTTTGCACTGTTCACTCACTCTAAGTACTAACAACTTGGGAAATTTGGCTGTGCCACTGAGGCTACTTCAGGGCCCTGGAAGAGTTCCACAAAAACTCCAGTGCCTTCTAAAGGAGGTTATTATTTTAACATCCTGTTGGAAAAGCAGCACCTTCATTGCCCTCTAATGCCAGGGTGAGACTCTCTTCAGACTTAAAAATCACTGAATCAGACTTAAAAATCACTGAATCCCACAAGACTGCTCTGGGTTGGAAGGGACCTGAAGGATCATCTCATTCCACCCCCAGCCATGGCAGGGACACCTCCCACTGTCCCAGGCTGCTCCAGCCCCAGTGTCCAGCCTGGCCTTGGGCACTGCCAGGGATCCAGGGGCAGCCCCAGCTGCTCTGGGCACCCTGTGCCAGGGCCTGCCCACCCTCACAGGGAACAATCCATCATCTCATTTTGCACTGCTTTGGCTTATTTTGATTTTTTTTTTCTTGTTACCAGACTGTCCCAGAGGAGCCAGCCCCTTCTGCACACATTTAGAGGCTCTTTGAAAGCTGTTGATTGGATGGATTCATGGATTCTGACTGTACAGTAATAACTTCTGTGTCAGCACTGAACTGCTTTTGAAAACTCTATTTGTAAGTCCCTTCTACTAAACCCAAAGCCACTGTACTAAGGTAAAGGAAACAGAATGGGAAATGCATGGATTTCAGGTTTCATTTTCCCTTCCATTTCATTTTCAAAGGATCACTCCTTTACTTAGTCTTTCTAAAGTAAGCTTCACCATGAGTGGAATTTCCAGAGGAGTTATAAACTCCTGAAAAATGGGGTTTATAGCAGAAATGTTGACAGTTGGCTCTTAAGAGTAGAAGAGTTACCAAGCACTGCTGTAATATAGTAGTGTCTAACTACTGTAATTCTGGTGAAAAGTTACTGTAATGTGACTCCCTATCTATACCAGGCCACACCATTTCTCTCCTTTATGGTCCTCATTATGGTAAGGAAAATACATGTGCCCCTAGAGAGAGCTGCCAAAAGAGGTTCTAAGCACTTCTCAGCTGAGTTTCCTTTCCATCAGTGCTGGATATAAGGCCAGGAGATCTAATGTGATTACTGTAATGAGAAACACTATCAATCCTCCCCAGAAAATGAACACTTAGGACTGGGACAGAATTCTAACACAAGTTAATCTATGGTGCCTTTTCCCTTGAAGGATTCCTGGATGTTTTAATGAAGTGTCTCTGGGCAACACTCACTCATCCCAAAAATCAGAGCTGCCTGCAGGATGGACAAAGATTCCTTTTTCCACCTTCTGGGCTGTGTCTCTCTTAATGCTCACAGGGGAGAAGGCAAACAGAAAGCAGGTTCTCAGCTGAACACAGAGAACATATTCCTGAAGTTCACTACCAAGTGGCAGGCACAACAGTTTTGCATTGAATGGTCTCCAGATACTTCCTATAGGTACATCAAATAATTCTTTACGGTGAGCCAACTGCATATTCACTTTTATTAGAAAACAGAATTCCTGGTGTTTATGCTATTAGTCTTTTCTGGACCAGCACCAAAACCTCTGTTCTAACTGTGCAGTTGCTTTAGATGTTCTTTATGCTGGAGAGGGGTGAAAGGAGGCTGATATTATTTTGAAAAAAAAATTAAAAACATATATTTAATAAAAATATTTTTATATTAATTTTTCAAATACTGTTAGGCATTCTTTCTTCACACTTGCATTTTTCTGGTGTGAAATTAGAGATTTTTGATGTAATGTTTGTGTTCATGAATACTATGTGTTTATGTGTGTTAGAGGGAGAGAGAATTTATGCACATAAACTGTCATTTCAAGGTCAGGTTGTGAAATGCAATTGCTATTAATGACAGTAAACAACAGAGGTGGATAAATATGGGTAGCTTTTAGCAGATGAGCAGCTTAGACCATTGCTTAATATTTTTTAGAACAGACAAAAGTTTTTTTGATATGCAGTGGAAAACAGTAGCAAAGGCAGAGCAAAGTCAAAGCTATAATCAGAATGTACTGTGATTAAAAAAAGAATAAATCAGATGGATACAGGAGATTATGACCATCTGTATATTTTTGCCTCACACATCACTCCCACACTGGCTTGAGGCCCCCAAAAAATCTCATTCCCAACATATTTGCCTAGGAATACATCCCCTGTGCACTTCCATTGCACAGAACACGCAGCTCAAAGGAGGCCGGTCAGGATTAACAGCCAGTCAAAAAGGGAATTATTAGAGGGAGATGGAAGGTGCCTTTCACCCTCAGCACCATCACCTGGGAAAATCCCCTCTTACACCAGGGGAAATTTCCCTGAGAGTTCCCCTGTAACTCACTGCCCTGGCCAGGTCCAACACAGCTGGGAACACCTGCCCAGTCCCCAGGCCCTCCTCTCCAACACAGAACATGAGAAACTGCTGGACAATCAGAGTGAGATGGAATAATAATGTTAATGTTAATTGTATTGCTACAGAAGATTCATTGTTTTTCCTTCTGGCTGAGAATAAACTTTTCCCTATATTAAAGCAAAGACAACTGTTTATTTTATTTTGTCTGGCTCTGGAAATGGAGTTGAAAGTGACCTAACTCTATCTTTCCATCCAATTGATGGTGCTGCTACCAAAATACAACCACACAAGTATATGAAATCCACAACTTTACTCATTGAAAATATGGTGAATAACACATCCATTTTCTCAGGGTCTGCTTTAGGTACAAAGGCTAAACCATTCTGTCATTCTGGTGTTCTCTGCATTTTCAACTGAGTGCAGCAATTTTTATCCCCTCTCCTAATGACCAAATCTTTTAATCTTTCCTTAAATTGCAAAGCAATGTAACACAGCCAGTGAGGTCACTTACCTAATTAGGATGAATCATCTAACAAAGTTTGTCAGATCAGCATTTTGAAGGCAGGATTTGAATTTTTGCCAGAAAAGGAAGGACTCTGCAGATTTCACACCCTGATCTTTGGACAACTCAAAACTTTGACAACTCTCCCATTCACCCTCTCCTTCCTCCTCCTCCACAAGATTAAACAACAAATATTGGTGTTATGTCTGCATTTGGGGGAGTATCAGTGGCCAGCTAAAAGTACTAAAGAGATGAGGCTAAATAATGCCAGGAGGGCACAGCAGAGGTACAGACAGATAATCTAAGCAGGATGTATTATACAGCTGAACTAGGGGGCTTATGGTGGAAACCATGCTGTAATAAACCCCATTTAATGAGCCAGAATTAATACAGGGTAATGTACACATGCACAGCATAATGGGATCTTGTAGAGATTAAAAAAAAAAATTAAAATGAGCAATTGTTGTCATTCCTAGAAATAGTATTAACTTCCCATAGACTTTTTCTATAGCAAGAAGAAAACAATCAAGTACTTAAATTACTGAGAACTGGTATGAAGGCCCACATAAAAAGCTGTTGCTTTGAAATAAAAACATGCAAAAATATTTTTAGATCTTGGGTACTTTACATTTATCAATAAATATTTTATGAAGTTTCACCAGAGAAGTTATTTAAACATTGGATAAGCCTGAATAATTAGTCTGGAGCACATATCACAAATAAACAGATTACTTGGGGGGGAAAAAAAAAAAAAAAAAAAAAAGCCAGGCTTGCCTAAGACACAAAATGAGGTGCTGAGATGAGGCACTGGAATGGCATTAACCTTGATTAAGGTTACTGCCTAAAACTGATTGTCAACAGAGGATCCTTCAATGCATTACCCTTATTCCTGTTCTTATCCTTCATCTTAATCTGAGTGGAATTTTAATGGACTTTTAAAAAACATGTTAATAATTGCATGGGAAAAGGAAGTGTCAGACAGATATAAGTTCTTCACATGGTAATTTTCTCTTCATTCCATTCTCCCCTCTGTAGTGGCTTTATTCCATTAAAGCAGGCCTTGTCCATAACTGTCAGGCTCTGTACAACAATTTCAGGCAGAGTTTTTTGGGTCACTCAGCTTTGACCATCTTGGATCTTGTTGTTTTGTGTGAAGGCTGGGCTCTGACAGGCTGACATGATTGCTGCTGCCTTTTCTTCTGCCTCTTTTGAGCTTCTCTGCATGAGGCAGAGCTTGGAGCCCCTGCCCTGGTACAGAGCCCATCCTGCCAGAGCCTGACCACCCTCCCTGCCCGGCTCAGGGGATCACTGAAGGCACGGCCTTGGCAGCATCTGCTCAGGGTAATGGAATTAAAAACATCTAGGGATATGTTCCTTCTCTTCCAGCACTCCTGGGTGCTCCTCTGCTACCCCAGAGCCTGGCTGGAGATTTGCCTCATCTCAGTGCCTTAGCCTGGCTGGAGACCTGCCTCATCTCAGTGCCTTAGAGTGCAAAGGGGTAAATTTGTAGAGGCACACAAAGCTCAAACTGCAATCCAAACCTGCCCAGCAAGCCCCAAGCACCACTGTGTGTGCTCAGTGCTTTGTGTCACTGCCCTACTGCTCTGGTTTCCATCACAGCAGCACTGCCAAACCCAGCTCTGGCTCTGCCTGCGCCACCTACCATGGGATGGGACAGGACACGCTGGATTCCTTGGAGCTGTGCTCCTGCTGATGCCTTGAGAGGCTGACCTAGAATAGAGGCTGGGCAGACCTAAAGAATAAAGCAGGGATTTACTAAAAGTCTTTCATGGATCCACCTTGGGCAGCACAAGAGCCCAGCCAGGGCTGCACCCAGGATGAACCAAAATGGTCCCAAAATGCACGGCCGGGCACGGGGTCTGTCACTGTGATCAGTTCTGCTCCATTTGCACCTTGCAGTTCATTGTCCCATTCCAGCTTTAGCCCATGCAGTCCCACCCTGCTTGTTTTTCTCTCTCCAGCCCACGGTGTTTGTGCTCTTGGGCTGAGATTTGGATCATTTGTTGTGGTATTTTTGGGGTCCCCCATGGCAGGAAGGAAATGATGAATCTGACTCCATATTCTTGGAAGGCTAATTCATTATTTTATGATATGATATTAAAGAATGCTATATTAAACTATACTAAAGAATAGAGAAAGGATCCTTACAGAAAGCTTAATGAGACACTAACAAGTGAAAAATTCCTGAAAATTCTCTCCAGAGTCCCAGCACAGCCTGACCATTATTGGTCATTAAGTAAAAACAATTCACATGTTGGATAAACATGGTCATTAAGTAAAAACAATTCACATGTTGGATAAACAATCTCCAACCACATTCCAAAGCAGAAAAACACAAGAGAAGCAAATGATAATATTGTTTTTCTTTTTCTCTGGGGCTCCTCAGCTTCCCAGGAGAAGAAATCCTAGCAAAGGGATTTTTCCAGAAAATATGACAGTGACAATTTGTCCTTGGTCCTCAGCTAGAGAAGGAATTGTTTTGTCTCCCTGCTCTGTGCACAGAGCTCACCATCCACTAATATGAAGCCCAGACCCACACACCAAAGCAGGTCAGAGTCTGAAAAATATAAAAGCTAAAACCTGAGGCATCACTGCACTGCATTAGATGCAACCACTAATGAATATTTAGTCCATGAGACCAAATGAAAACTGGTCTGAAATAAGCCTTGAAATTCCCCTAACGTGGGTAAGCTCTTAGCACCAACCATTTTAGTACCAACCATTTGGCTTTGCAGACATGGTCTTGTGTCACACAACTTGATATTGTCAGTATAGAAAATGTGTGGCTACTGCTGTGCATCAAAAAGGGAAAGAAAATCTGAAAGCAGGAGTAAAAGTACAGAAAAAATAAAAGGGTTGTAATAAAAGATATACTGTTATGTTATTAATTTAATCAAAATAATTTTCAAGCAACAGACACTGAGAGAAAAAAGATGAGAAATAAATTACTAAATAATTTTTAACATAACAGTCAAGGACTTTAACACTTTTCCTGATGACTAACTTACATGAGTAGGATCATCTATGACTTTGAAACAATATTAACTTTTAGAAATATGTAAAACATTGATTTTTTAGTGTTTGAGCAACCACACAGCTGCTGCACAGAAACTGCACATGAGCTTCCTGACAACTAAAAAATGGCAAAGATTTTTTGCAGACCTAAAACTGTAACTGCTTTGTTTTTGTTGTTTAGCTGAAGTTCACTAGTACCTGGAGACCATAAAAAAGAAGATTCAAGACTATTTTAGAAACACCACACAACCCCCATGCCACAGGGTATTCAGTGGCAGAGAGTTCCAGGTCAATTCTCTGCAAATCCCAAATCTGCATTCACATGGGGCTATGGGACTGAAGGGCCACAGACAGGTCCTAAATGGAAAAGTAGAGTATGTAGGTCAGTCCACACCTCAACATTGTCCTTCTCAGAGAAAAGATGCAGTTGTGGTTGAACTGTGACCAAATTTTAATCATAGAGCTCGCTGAGAATGATGCCATTGGATCCAGAATAGAAAATCATTGGTAACTAGATGGTGAAAATGCTGTTTTTTATAATACAAGCAAGGAAAAAGGATAGCTTTGTTTTTCAACAAATACTGCATTCCAGGACTGATATAATCTAGTTCTATATTTACTCTGCAAACCTCACAGGCCACTTCAGAGGAGGCCCAAGCAGAACTCTGGCACTGCTCATCACTTTTGCACCAGCAGATGGAAAGCAGGAATTCCAAACAAGATTCCTCAATTCCTCAGTGGAAAAACCTGTGTTGAAGTCAAGTAAGAACAAAAGGCCACGGTTGCAGTAAGGAGAAATTGTTCTATTTCTGCACCCAGAATTTTCACCTGGACGTGCCTAAAATCCTTTGCTGTAAACGTTTGCAGCACTGGAGTACCACAAATGCTGTAGGCTTGCCAGTTGTTGATAAAAAGGAAGGACAGGACTGAGGACATGCTAATTGTAGTACTAGTGAAGAAATCAAGCAGTGAAAAAATTGGGTTTGACTTTGTGATGAATAGTGACGTCTTAAACACTGGCAGGATTACAAAAATAGTACAGCAAATTGGGCATATTATTACAAAATATAAGGCTTTCTCTGTACAGCTAACTGATTGTATGTGACTCTCTTTTATGAACAGAGTGTAAAAGCTATTAGAAAAAAAATGAAGCATTTTAAAAACAGCCAGAAAGGGAAAAAAGCATATAACCTTTTTTTTTGCAACCAGTCCTTCTAGAAATATCTGTAACACATGGATATGGAAATAAATTTTTTTAATTGTCCTATTCTGCCAAAAAAAATCCTCATACCTCTGCTAATGAGTTTCACAAAAAAACTTAAACATCATTTTATTCCTTCTTTAGCCCTGAAAATAGGACATAAGCAGAATAGTCCCTTTGCTGGGCCTCCTCACAAAAAATCATTTAATCCAAAATTTTCCCTAATCTTAAATAAAAGGAAGAGAATTAGTTCTTAACTTACACAAAGGCTAAACAAATACTGTAATCAAGAAATTTGGTCTTGTTTTTCTCTCAGAAATCTTTGAATAGAGCACAGATTTAAACTTTAAAGCATCTTGATGACATACTTAACATAAGTATTTGGTTTGTGACTTGTTAGTCTTGTTTTGGCTTTGGAATTTTGAGATGTATTGCTTAGATGTGATTATCCATTACCTCTGGCCTATAGGAAAGTGGCTGAAGGAGTGAAAATTAAGATGCATGCAGTAAGAGCAAGAAGTAGATCCCAAGTTCATAACAAATTAAGACCTGATTTGTATTTTTTACTGCTGGTTTTGTTCAGGGTTTTGTTTGGTTGGGGTTTTTTTAGTTTGTTGGTTTTTTTTTTTTCTTTTGCCTTTTTTTTTAGTGTCTAGCCTTTCAGCTTATAGTGCTGACACTCCTGGGACTGTTTGGTCCTTGCCAGCATGGCAAAGGCACAGGTCTCTCTGGCTACCAAAGCAGGATGTCCAGCCCTGCAGGATGCCCAGCCCAGGGTGCTCTGGGCTCCCTGACCCCAAGAGCATCTCTGGTACAACTTGAGAAAACCCTGGCTGAAATGCCAAGGAGGAATCTCAGCATCTGAGAACAGTCTGAAGAAGGCTCCAGTGGAGCAGCACTCCCCTGCACTGTATTTTGTGTCATGTGAGGTAAGAGAGAGCTCATCAGAAAGAGAAGAGGCTTTGTCAGGCATTTCAGGTGGGTACAGAACCCTCCCTGCCCCTGAGCCTGAGTGAAATCTCCCAGCAAGGTCTAAAACCTTACCTGAGAGCTATGGGCTCCAAAAAAGGAATCAGGAGTGCCTTCCTTGGTTCTGTGCTCCTGGGGTGACTCTGGGTCCCTCTCCATCCTCACCTCACAAGCAGGAACAGATCAACCATCTCTTTATGGATCCCCCCCAACTCCTGGGCATACCTGTGCCACAGAACCACTTGGGAACTCCATTCCCAGGCACCTTGAATGTTACCCTTGAGGATGGAGGGTGATCCAGGCAAGCTGTGGGTATGGGTGAGACCATCAGTGAGCCTCAGGCCCCTAAACCACATTGCTGAGCACAGTCCAGGCAAAGGAGGAGATCCCTAAGCACACTGATGGTCAATACAGCCACGACTCTAGCAGCATGGAGAGCTCATCCCTAGAGACTGGATGTGCCTGGAGCACAAGGGAATGCTGTGCTACACTAATGGAGTCTTTGCTTCTTTTCTGCCAGGTTTGGGATTAAATCCTGAGATGGTATTTCTTGCTGGGACTCAGATGTTTATTAGTTCTTATCTATGTTACAGTCTCACAAACCCTGAGTTCCACAGCACTTTACCCTAACTAAAAATGGAGCCTCATCTCTCTCTCTACAAGGCCTTTCAAGGATAAACCATCCAATTAAGAAATGTCACCTAAATTATTTTTTACTTTTAACCAAATAACCAACCACCTGTGCCCCACAATGGAGACTTTTTATCCAATTACACAAAACCACCCAAACCCATGGAGAAGAAGGTAAATAAGAAGGTAAAGAAGGAAGAAGGTAAAGAAGAAGGACCAGCCTCTTCCCTGAAACATCCATCTTGCTTTATATCTATGACTATATTCTAAACCCTTAAACTCTTAAGTTTCCGACACTGTGATGTTACACACTTCTATTCAAACTCCTCACCCACAATCCCAGTTCTATCACTCAATTTTGGAAGCCTTCTCCACAGCCTCAGGCCAAATGCAGTGTTCTCCTGGGGGTCAGTGCCTGTCAGCACAGAAAGTCTGAAATTTTCGGTAATCAGGGTTCCAACACTACAGGATTGTGAGATTCCTGTTGAAGAGCACTGGGAGAAGCTGTCCTGGCAATGGCTCCGGCCCAACTGGAATGTCTCACATTCAGAACACAAGGATAATGCCACTACTGATTGTAACATTCACATTCCCTGGAAAAATCCTTTCACCCAGAATTTTTCTCTTGGGAAGCTGAGAAGCCTCAGAGAAAAATGAAAATAATTATCTCATTTGCTTCTCCTGTGTTGTGCTCAATGTGTTTGGAGATTGTTTACCCACAGGTGATTGTTCCATTGCATTCTGCTGGGAGTTGTTTTCACTCTTTGGCCAATCAGGGCCAAGCTGTGTCAGGACTCTGGAAAGAGTCAGGAGTTTTCATTATCTTTTTAGCATTCTGTAAGTATCCTTTCTGTGTTCTTTAGTATAGTTTAGTATAGTCATCCTTAATATAATACAGTATCATAAAATAATAGATTAGCCTTCTGAGAACATGAAGTCAGATGCATCATTCCTTCCTTCACCACAAGGCACCTCACAAATACAATAACTGATGATCTACAAGCTCACAGGCCACCTCAGCAGCCGTGCCTGTGATGGGCACATCAGTGCCAGACTGCTTTTGCCACAGATTTATGGGATGTATTATTTGTGGGAAGCCCATTGACTGCTGGATTAGGATGGAGCCTGGAAACAAAAATCCAATATCTCCCCATGCTGTGAGCAGAGACTGAACTGAAACAACTCCATGGTGCAGATCAGTGTCTGGGTATTTTACTTTATGTGGTTTGAAATGAAATAGGGGCTCCATAGTTAAATGTACTCATTCTGTCAAGACTACTCCAGCTTCAATTTTTCCTTCATGACTGTAAAAAGATCCAATTTCCACTATGAAGTCTGGAAAATTATATCAACTATCAGGGTAGAATTAGACCTGATAGAAGCTTGGTGGTCTTAAAAAGTATAAGATATAACCATTTTTCATTGTAAGAAGATTTCAGCTTTCCACTGGGCTTATTAATTTTTGCACTTTTTGTATTGTATTCTACCCTATTTTTTTATAAATAATGCTAAAAACAAAACCTTTATTCCAAATGTTCATTTCTGTTTCATTTTTTAGCTTCCTGATGAATTTAATTTTTTTTAATAAAATGAACAGTAATATAAAGGATGGAAAAATCCACAGTACCCCATTCAGAGGCAAAGAAAAGAGTAAATACATTCATTGCTTTCCTCAGAAGAAATGTATTGTGCAGCTGCTGTGGAATACAATATTGAGATGAAAATGAAGCTGCAATGGAAATGGAATGAGAAATAGGTATTTGCTTCTGGGTGAGCACAACAAACCTATCAGCTACACAGTTAAAATCAGCAGCCCCATCTCCCCAATTCCTGATGACTAAATAAACCACAGGTAAGAGGACAGGGGAATAAGACAGAAGGAAAGGAGGGAAATGAAGCTGCCAAATGAAAGAGAAGTGTTTCTGCAAAGGTCAGTAAGGGATAAGATTAGTTTGGAGTAAGCCAGTCCTACAGTGTAATTTGCAATATTTTCAAACACTTCAGAATAAGCATTCCTTGCTATTTTTAATATGGGCTTTGAGCCATGACTATCTAAATGGAGAGAAGAGGCATTAAAAGTTCATAGGGCTTGATATTGCCTGTAAAGAGAAAGCCCCTACAGAATTTTATTTTATTAGTAACCTTTATTAGCCTTGTAGCCAGTGCTGATTAAAGTATTGTGGCATATCTGTCAGCAGCAGGAATGCATGGGGATTATTAGCAACTGCATTTAAAAGTCTAAGAGCCAAGAGGTAGAGCCACAAGCCTGGAATACTAATTCCCATTTTATTCAGTGTAAATAGTCAAAGGATGGATAATAGCTTACTTGTCTCCTTTTATTGGCATGTTTATTTGTCCTTTTGCTCTTCCCTCTCACCGTGTAACTAAGACAGCAGAAAATAATACAAAATATGAGGCACTTACAAGCCCGGGTCAAATTGATTTCAGTACAGAATATCCAAATTTGGCTGGTCAAACATAACTTCTACCCCTATAGACTAATGACTTCATTGGAATATATAAGCTCAAGCTGCTCACAGGCAGATATGGACTAAATACTGATGGGAAAAGTGAATTCAGCAGAGGATGCCTTTTAGAGTTCTGTCTGTAGACATATTCCAGGTCTTCACTGAAATATTCTGTTTATCATGTGAGGAATCTTTTGTAGACATAACTTCCATCCCAGCTGACTCCAATTTCTTCACTGAGAATATTCACGATTCAAATTGAGCTGTATAAGCAGCTGAGTCACACTGCATTCTTTTATCTTGGGACTTAATAAATTACTCATTAGTTTTAAAACTTTAGCCCAACTCATTTTTATGATGCCCAAAGCAATTTTTTTCCCATGACTCTGCTGTAATTACAGCAAAAGCCTGTTTCGGTCAATATTCAAATTAATGGACTTTCTTTAATATAAATCCAAGGAAAACATTAATGTTAATATCAACAATCTGGTTTGAATTAAAGTCCACTTGGAAATGGATAAATGTTTATGAACAATATCTTTTAACATTTATGATGCTCCACTCATTGCTGCATTTCCAAAAATCCTGAGACAAGGTAGGCAAAATCAGCCAGAGCTCTACTGCTGAGTAAGGAAAACAATCTGAGCACAGTTCAAGTGATGGAATCTCTTTGTCGGTGTAAATCACAGTGAAAAGTCTTGGAAAGGTTTATCTTTCCTCCCTATCATACAAAAGTTCTTCTGCCTGACACAGAACCAAAGCCAGAGAGCATAAACCAGAGCTGAGAATTATTTAAAAGAACAAAGAGATGGTTTCTACCCAATACAAGCCTCAACTGTGAATAGTAACTTGAGATCACCAATGATGCTTTTGCAATTTTTTACTAGAAAACCTTCTGTGAGGCTGAGCATGACATTGTGGCAAAAGAACCTCAAAGTTTCAAGTGAGTAATCCTTAATGTCCTCTTTTAAAATAACACAGATAGAAAATAATTAAAGGTATGACTGTAACATTTTTGTGGACTCTATATAAATATCATGTACTCATAATTAATTACATCAATTAATATGATGATTTAGCAAGGTATAGATTAAAAGTTTAATAAGCATACTGGAAAATGTCTCTGAAGGTAATTAAAAAGCTCAGAATTGTCTTCAAAGTGCTTGTGTAAACAACTGACTGCTCTATTTCTGAAATTGTTGTGTAATTTAAAGCTGACAGTCTTGCCCAGTTTAAAATTTGTATGAATGGATGTATTTGCCTCTAAATATTTGGTAATAAGCCATGGCAATTTAGCATGCTTTGCTTCTTGATCACTTAATGAGTTTAGCATGTCTGTCTGTAGTGTTTGCAATTCCCATGTAAAGTTGTACTTCACTGTATTCCTGTGGTTAAATATTGTTTGTTCTCTGGACTCCAAGAGCCCTGAAGCCTCTGGCTCAGAAGAAATGCTCGTGCACCCCACTGGGAGTGGGATCAGTGCCTGGAACCCACCACCCAGACCAGAGCAGGCAGCCCCAACAACCCTCCTGGCAGTACCTGCAGATATTGGATCTCACTCCCTAAACCTGCCATTAGAATTAATAGAATGAATCGCTATTATTTCTCTACTAAAGCAAAAAGGACTTCAATTTCCCCAATGCTTTCCAGCCCTCTGTAGAACACATATTATCCTATATTAATATGGATTACTGTGATTTTTCTGTTCTTGCTAAAGAGAGCCAACTGGATTCCAGTTTTTCATCTGCTCCTATTCTTTCTGCTGCACTGTTCAGAGACACCCTTGTCAGTTCTTCAGGAAACTTCCTGTAAAGCACAGAATTAGTTACTCTGACTGACATTTTCAATGCAGGAGGTCCTGGATGTCTAAGTAAATTTTATCCCACACTCTAACTGATAATGTAACACTTGTAGTGATATTTTCTTATCACAAAGACTTGGTTTCGTGATTTTGCTAATTTTTCTGCTGTGCTCTGTGGTTCTTTCATCACCTATTTGTTTTATTCTTCTATTTTATTTCTTTTGGAGCAATTTCATTATGGCCTTGCCACTTGTTCTGGCCTCATAAACTGACATAATAAACTGTAAATTTAAAGTCTCAGCTTAACTTATCCTAAGACAGATATAGCTTTTCTGTTCAACAGTCATTGTTGCTTTCATAAATATTCTGGATTTAAACTGTTGCAGGACTATCAACAATCAGGCAAGTGAATCTACATGGGGATGAACACCAAGCCAGAATTTTAACTAGGATTTAATGCATGTAAATTCATCAGCCTGGAAACTGTTTGGGGATAGTAACCAGAAATTCAGAGGCAATATTAATGCAGCCCAGCCTGAAGAACTCAAAGTTGCAAATATTTTCTATACTGCAAACACTCATGGTAGGGCACATTTGTCAAAAAACATCTGCAATTCTGAATACATCTCAGTGATTGGAATAATGGCCAATATCTTGTCTATTTTTCTCCCCAGACCAGTTAGCAGAAGCTTAAACTAGCTGATTTAGGTCCATCTAGCAATTACTGATATTCTATGGTAAAATTTATTAAGCCTGCAAAAAACATCTATGGTATAATGAGAAAAAGAATTTTTATTTACTTAAAAAGAACAAAACTAACTCTTTGATAAACACAAAGATCCACCAGGGTATGCTTTTACAGATGACACAGAATGTTTTCCAACAGAGCCTTGCTCTACAAATTCCACACCAAACAATTTCAGTAAAAATAACCTGTTGACAGAAGTTCACTGCAGGGTTTTGCAGAATAATTGTGTCTGCAGAACTTCTTGATGAGTGTGAGATATAAATATGCCTATGCTTTCAAACAATAAATAAGAAAATACATTCATAAATTAGAAAATAATATATGGATACAATAAGAATCCAGGAATGGATTCTAACACTGATCAGTTATTTCTGAATAATTTGTTGTTCCATCAATAGTTATGAAAGAGGGTGAGAATTGATCAAATACTGTACAATATGAGAATGTCTTGGGAAATATAGATATACAGATCCATTTTTAATTTCAGAGATAGTGTAATCTATTTTTATGTCAGTGTACAATATGTTGATGTGAGGCTGCAAGAAAAAAATGCTATTACAATTACTTGTTCATAGCATTTGCCTGAGTTATAAGAATTGATTTTCCTATTTATTTGACTTGTGATGTTGGAGTTCTCTGTGACTTGTTCAAGAAAGTAATTTCCAAATTTCACAGAAAATTTGGCATTTGGAATGACAGTGAAAATAATGGAAAGTAACATAAGTTTCCCACGTAATTTTGATGGATAAGATAATTATTTTTCTCACTACTACTCCTACCTATCTGAAGACATTCCTAAGTCTAGTTTGAGTGCTCTTTTAAATGAATCCTCAAGACACAGGAGGGTTCCAGTTGAAGTAGTCTCCAGGTTTACCAGTGTATTGGGTGATTACACCATCACAGCCCAGGCCTGGCACAGGGACATGGTGGAGTCACCATTCCTAGAGGGATTTAAAGACTTGTAGATGTCTTTGGAGACCTTGGTGAGTGGTGGGGTTGGCAGTGCTGAGCTAATGGTTGTACTCAATGATCTGAAAGGTCTTTTCCAACCTAAACAACTCCATGGTTCTACAAACTCTACTAGGACCTGGAAAGGGAGAATTCCTGAAATGTTCTGGCCAAGGGTTCAAGTTCTGGGAGCCCTGGGTACCTGGCAATAACTGTGGGGCAGTGTGGAAGTCTCCTTGAATTAACAGAATTGCCTGGTTTGTTTGTAAGGGGGTGTGAAACTGGGGAAATATACAGGGAAGGAAAGGAAGGATTATTGCATGGGAAAGAAAAAAAATAAGTTACAGGACTGAGTATCATTCAAAGTTAGTCATGAAATCCTAGAATGGTTTGGATTTGGAGGGACCTTAAAGCCCATCCAGTGCCACCCCAGCCATGGCAGGGACCCCTCCCACTGTCCCAGGCTGCTCCAGCCCCAGTGTCCAGCCTGGCCTTGGGCACTGCCAGGGACCCAGGGGCAGCCCCAGCTGCTCTGGGCACCCTGTGCCAGGGCCTGCCCACCCTGCCAGGGAACAATTCCTCATTGCCAAGATCCCACCCAGCCCTGCCCTCTGGCACTGGCAGCCATTTCCCCTTGTCCTATTCCAGTTTACAGCCAGAACAGAATGTATACACACATGAAGGGGCAGAAGTGGAACTACGCCAGAGATTGAAGCAAATTTTAAAAATCGTGATGTTCAGAAAACAAAGAATTTCAGTTCTCACATGAGAGAACTAATTCATGATGACAAAGTCCAGTCACACATTTAAATTATTTGCATAAATAATAAATTTACTTGGTATGGTAAAAGTTGAGAATCATAACACAACAAGTTGTAGTTAAATACTTTTCTTAAATACTCAGATCGGAATGGAAAACCTGATATAAAGAGGAGAAAATGTATATAAATAAGGAAAGAACGGGATTTAAAAAATGTACTTTCTCCCCCATAAGCCATGTTAGAGAAACTCCTTCAGTTTGACAGGTACAGGAGTCCACCAGATATTGCTTTTTTTTTTTTTTGTGAAAGCCTTTTATAGTAGCAAACTTCATTTCTCTACAAAAAACTCCATTTCATATAGCAGTTGAAAAATCTTAAAAAAACTAATTACATTTATTATTGAGCAATAGACACTGAGTCCTCACAAGATTCCGAGCATTCATTACTTCAAAAGCAGTAGTTTGAAATTAAAAGGTTAAAATAACAACTTTTCAGGAATAAATTATTTTATCTCTGAAAAGTAGGAAACTAAAACTACCTTCTGCCAGACAAGGTGATAGCCTTTCTCATAAAAGCTTGAAAATGACTACACCTTAAGCCAATAGTCTCAATTACACAAAAAATGTTCTGATCAGATTATACTAATTACAACTGAATCCTCATTAGTGTCCACAGCCATTGCTGTCAGGGCTCTGAACAAGGTGTGGGGATTCTGCAGCACCTCCTCCCCCAGGAGAATTTTCACTGCCTGTCTCCAAAACCAGCTCTAGGGCAGTGCTGCTCCTAATCTTGGATTGGAGCTGTGGGAAAAGGGAGGCTGTGTGAGGAAAAGCTGTAAAACCCTGCTGGGGGAGCACAGCTGATCCCAGTGCCCTGCTCACTCCTCTGAGCTGAGGGGCAGCCACAGCTTCTCACCACCCTCACAGACAGCAATCTCCTCCTAAATAAAGAGGAGATTCTTCCTGAATTTTCTTCCTAAAGTATAAAACCACACTGGTGAATGGTTTGAGGCAAGTCCAGCAATGCCAGGATGAAAGCCTGGATTTGTGCTGCCTTTTGTGTGAGCAAATGTGAGCCATTGCCATGTGCCCATGTCATCTTGAATCCTGCAGCTCCCAAAAATGTCTGAGAGACATTTCTTATCAACTCTGCCAGCACACCTCATTTGTGCTTGAGGCATACAACACTGCAACTCAAGTTTAGGATGTTCCTACAAAGTCTAGGTGACACCAACTCCAGGTATTTCCTCTCCAGGCACAGAGTGACATTGAACTTGACTGCTGTCAGCTGAGGCTGACCCTGCTCAATGCCCTGCAGACAGATGTGGAACAGAAAAGGCAAATTTCTCTCTGTTGTAAAGCTTATCTATCTGGCAGAAATTCAATCTGGACCCTTCTCTAGATGTTTTACCTTCACCTCACGGCCTCAAACACAGTAATAAACACACATTAACACAATGGGAGAGAAGTAGAAGCTGTGACTCCAAGCAAGCTCAGCTGGGTCATGTTTGTAGTTCATTACTCTCAGGCTTGTGTGATTTATTAAGCAATGTCCAGAGAGATCTAGTGAGTTTTCACATAGCTAACACAATTAAATATTAAAGGAAAATATTATCTCATTTGGCTGAAATAAAACCCTGGATGTAGGTTAACTTATTGATAGCCAAAATATATCTTAACATTCAACTTGCTATTTTTTAAGTGAATAAAAATTGACTAACTCTACACTAACAGAAAAATTTATAAACCACCATGTTCTAATAATGACAAATTAATTTGGAAAGCAGTTTGATAGTTAGTAAAATGTTATTGCTAGTTGGATAGACAGTACATTGCAGAGAGATTAATGGCAGGAGCAGAAAATTGGCTGCAGACCTTTGGAACAGAAAATTTCCATGAGGTAATGCAGAAAGCTGTTCTGAGGTACCTTTGCATCATCAAGAGGGAATTTAATTTAGATGTTCAATATTAGTGTCAAGCTCTGAGAAGCTTCTTGGATCACAACAGCAGCAATTAACAAATACACTGCTGGCAGTGGAATCCATCCCACAGGGCAGGAGTTCAGAGACAGCACCAATCTCCTGGCTGGTTTACATTCCACTTTTTCTGACCTGATTTCTAAACAAGGCTTTAACTTGCAGCATTTTGTTATTTTCCACCTAGGAAAGCCACTGTACCAAGTTTGGAAGGTGTGGGCATGCAAAATGTGCAAATTGCAGCGTTTTCCTTTGACTGGCACTGCAGCTGGGGCAGGTCTCAATAGGCACCTTCTCTTAGGTCACATTAAGACCAACAATTGCATATTGAGCTTAACTAGTCTGCAAGGGCTGCTGGCTACATTATCACTGGGGCTTTTATTGTCTAAAAGCTGCAAGGAGGCTATAAAGTGACATATCCAGCATAGTGAAAACACAGCAACATTAAAAAGAACCATTATAGCTCCACTTTAGGTGCCTGGAATACATTAAGTGTCACAAGTAGCCACTTTTATCACACAATTAGGGATTATATACTGTTTGCTGCATCAGTTTAAACTAATTAATTCTAATTATTCTGTCATTTCCACCAAGTTGCTATAGACAAGAAGAGGTAAAATTTTTCCTTTTTCTGAAGTTAATAATGGAAAGGTGGTTTTGATTTGGGTTCTTCAGGGTTTTTTTTGGTTGTTTTGTTTTTATTTTTTGTTAAGCCAATTAGAACAAAAAAACCAACATTAAGAAGATCCAAACTACCATTTAATTTAAGAGGATTTGTCAAGGAGTAGCTCTGATCATTTTTTGTTTGCTCTTTAAATTTCCAACAATCAAAACAAAAACCTGATCTTCAAAGGATTCATTCAGCTCCTTCTTCCCTCTTACACAGAGGTGAAGGAAAGAAAAAAAAATCATAAATTGTTATGGTAACTTTCCAGTCATGCACCTTGGGAAAAAAAAGGCAACTTAAAATTTTTAGGAATGTTGATTTCCTCATATTCTAATTAAAGAAATGCTGTACACTTAGAATGAAAAGCAAGGAAAAGCAGTGAAATTTTGTTTTACAAGTTCATCTTCCCTTGGATTTTCATTTGGTTCCTTATAGCTCCCATAAGAATGTTCAGTTTTCTAAGGAAGACTTTACGATGACTGAGACACTGACTATAACAATATTAATATCTTGAGGGGCTGGAGCCCCAGGAGGGCTGAGGGAGCTGGATCTGGAGGATCCAGAGCTGGATTCATGAGCTGAGGGACACCAGGGCCAAGTGCCAGGTCCTGCCTTGGGGTCCTGCCTGAAGTTACTATGGATCCAGAGCTGGGTCCACAAAATCCCACAATCATTAAGGTTGGAAAATCCCTGCCAGCCCATGGAGTCCCAGCTGTGCCCAATGCCCACCTTGTCCCCAGCCCAGAGCCCTGAGTGCCACCTCCAGCCCTTCCTGGGACACCTGCAGGGATGGGCACTGCAAAGCTCCCTGGGCAGCCCCTGCCAAGGCCTGAGCAGCCTTTCCATGGGCAAATCCCTGCTGGTGCCCACCCTGAGCCCAGCCTGAGGCCGTTCCCTCTGCTCCTGTCCCTGTTCCTGCGAGCACAGCCCGGCCCCCCGGCTGTCCCCTCCTGGCAGGGAGTTGTGCAGAGCCACAAGGGCCCCCTGAGCCTCCTTTGCTCCAGGCTCAGCCCCTGCCCAGCTCCCTCAGGCCCTGCTGGGGCTCCAGCCCCTTGCCCAGCTCCGTTCCCTGCCCTGGACACGCTGCAGCCCCTGCAGGGCTCTGGTGGCCATGACAGGCCCAGCAGCGGCCGCAGCCCTCGGGGTCCCTCAGCAGGGCCAGCCCAGGGGCCGGGCCCTGCCCTGGGCCTGCTGCCACCCCAGGGCTGGCACAGCCCAGGTGCCACTGGCCTCTGGCACTGCTGCCTTTGTGCCCAGCCCTGTCACAGCACCCCCAGGGCCTTTGCCACCAGCAGCTTTCCAGCCCCTCTTTGCCAGCCCAGCTCCATGGGGTTGGGGTGACCCCAGGGCAGGAGCTGGCACTTGGTCCTGCTGTCCCTCAGCCCATGGATCCAGCCTGGCCAGATCCAGCTCCCTCAGCCCCTCCTGTGGCTCCAGCCCCTCAAGATCTCTCCCAGGAGTGAAAAGGTCACAGAAGTCACATCCTGACCTGAGCCCTCCTGAAACACTGCCCTGGGACTGCCCCCCACACTCATCTGTGCCACACTGAGCTGGGGGCAGCCAAAATTAACCCAAATCCCCCAGACACAGGAGAAAGCTGCAGCCTGTCCTGATCAAGGAGACAAGAGCAAACCCTTGATAAGGAAACACACAACAGAGATAATTGACTTTCTCAATGTCGTTGTGCTTAATGTGTAAAGAAATTAAGGAATCTGATTTATCCTTTAGAAAGGTGAACAGAGTCAACAGAATGCAGAACAAACATCCCAGAGGAAGTTCTGTGCAGAAGGTAGGAGTGTCCCACTGGAATGGATGGAAAAACCTGGATCCAATTCCTCAGTTTCCACAGAACAGATGAGCAATTACTCACAACTAGCCTAAGTCCTAGTATGGACATACTGTGTCCTACTGTCACAATTTTCCAACATGACAAGTCTTCTCAATTCAAAAATCAGGCTTTAAGCAGAACACTGACACTTTGGCAATTTTGTTTTTGCAAAAATAATCCAAATAATTTTTGCAAAACCAATCCAATCGTTTGTCTTACATGGAAAAAGAAACAATGGCAAAATTTCAAAAGCTTCTTCTAAACTAAAATATTCTCTGAACTCTGCTGGTAAAGGAGAGGAGGTTATTTTTACTCTAACAAGATAGTGATGAGGTATTTTCAAAAAAAAAAAAAAAAGAAAAAAAATACATTAATGGTACAAGCCCAAATTTTTCCACTTCTGAGGTTTTGAAACTATGTTTGAAGAAAAACCTTGTTCTGCAACCCAGCATTACATTTTCTTTGGGCACATTTTTACACCCTATGTGACATGGCAGGTCAGGAAAAGAAAAAAAGCTATCTGAATTAAATTAGTACAGCCAGTTATGTCTCTTCATAGAGAATTAAAAATGAAACTGCTGGAAAAAATATCACATTCTGCTAATGCTTTATTAGCAGACTCAGGTTCTCTGCTAATTACCAGAATCAGTCACCCAAAGAACGTGTGTTTATTTCTCCCACAAGTCTGAGACAAAAAGGGAGGAAATAATAATATCCCTTGGAGTTGTCAAGGGGCCTCCTGCCCAGCAGAGAAAGAATAACTCCCTGTAAACCTCCATCTTTTCCATAAACACACGGCTCCTGCTCTTTTTGTCACAACTGATGTTTACTCTGTCAGACTTCTTTTAACATTTCAGGGATAAATTAAAGGCCCTAATTATTGCTTTCCATTCTGTTCCCAAGATCAGGACTCTGTGCACACCAGTGCAAGAGACAATAGTGAACTTTGTGTTTGCTGCACCCTTCTTTGGTGGCAGTAATTGCACCTGCTGTTTCTTTGTGGCTCTGACCTTTCAGTTATCCAGAATTAGTCTGGATGAGGCAGTGCCTCTGGCACAAACAGCACTTTGGCCAGCTCCTTGGAAAAGGGCAGTGCCAAGGTAAGACACAGCCATGACAAATTTCAAAACCCTGTTCTGCTTGTGCCTTTTAACACTAAGTGAGAGCTGACTAATATTTATCTTGATTTAGGGGGGTTGTTGGAAAAAGAGTTTTGCTGAGTAGTGATTTAAGAACTGAAAAGTTATGGAAAATTCTTTACAAATAGGAAAAAAATATCTGCAAAGTGACCATTTCACATAGTATTGGCTTTAATCCACATTATCCTACATGATCAGTCGTACTAAGGTCAGTAAATATTAATTAAGTTAAACCTTGGCTGCCTCAAAATGCTTCTTGCTTTTAATAGTTGGGGTCTTAATGTTGCAGTTCTGCTCATTAGAAGGGGTCTGTGCATCCCAGTAGGAACTGCTGGATTTTAATTGTTTTTCCTATCAGGAATTTTGGAGGAGCTTGCACATACAGTGCTTCCCCTCAACAGTTCAGAATTTGTTTATTTCTATTGTCTATTCTGCTTCCACAATTTTTTATCATAAAACAAAAAAAGCATCAGAATTGACATTTTCTTTCCCCAAACAATATTCTCCAAGTGCTACATATTTTACATTTCTTTGAAACACCATGGGACAAATGAATGTAGAGAAACTTCCAGAGGAAATGCTGTGAAGGTGCTCTTGACACCGGGGTGAGCTGCCAGAGGCCCTGGGAAAGGACTCTGCAATCCAGAAGGGTGAGTCTGTGCAGGGCTCAGCACCTCAGGTACATACCCAGGGCTTCACTTTTCCTTAAACCAGGACTTCTGCTGCCCAACACCTCTAAATATAGCCCACTGCTTCTAATTTAAGCTTCTCTCTTGGAATTGTCTCACACTGACTCCAATTACAATTGTGGAAGTTATATATTAAGAAGATACTATTTTTATCTTGAGCAGGTAGATTGCAAAGACAACACGGAATTTACCTAGAATACTCCAGGTACATGAAAAGCACCTGGCAGGGATGGAAAGAATATGCGTGGACAATGCATTAAGAAATCCTAAAGGTTTTTTAGTTTTGATATCAAACATACACTGTAAAGAGAGTATCAGTATATAGCTTATACTGTAAGGACATCTCTGTATTTATATAACAAATAAATCCCAAATCACTTCATATAAAAATAGTAAAAGTAATTAAATAAACACATCCCCTTGGTGTCTGTTGACCTGGAATACTGCAATGAGATTCCCTTCTCAGCATCCCCTTCTCCCAGCTGCACAAACAAAGCTCCTTCCTCCTCCTCCCTTCATCCCTCAGCCCCTCCAAACATTGGGGGTTGCTTGTACCTACATGAGCCCAAAACTAGAACTCAAGAGGGTTCCCCAAAACTGATGGGAACAGGGGAACCCCCTTTTCTCTATAGCTCCTGTCCATGAAGTACCTGGGAGAGGGAAGCCTTCATTGCTAACCCTTCACCCCACATTGATCCCTATGGATGGTGAACCTCTCACCAGACAGGAGCAGCTCAGGTCCCTGGGTGCCCAGCACATGTCACAGTTGAGACAGCCACAACACACAGAGTATCGATCCCCTTACAATTCCAGAAGGCTTTGAATGTTCCCCCACACAGAGTAACACCTTACCTCATCAGGAGGCTTCAGGAGTCTGTCCATACACAGTAACACCAGATCACTGAAGAAAGCTACAAGCATCTCCCTTCTGGTTCTTATCCCAACCTGTTATCCCCTCATGTTGATGCACTGCACCTGTGTGCCCTCTGTTCCCTCTGTGGTTGGTCAGTGATTGCACACCTGGGCACTCCATGGCTCATTGCTGCCAGTGCTGCTCACCTGCTGCTCACAGCTGCAACCCATTGGGGATGGGCCAGCTCCATCCCAATGACCCCAAACTGTGTGCCTGCAACACAGCCCCATCCCAAACTGTGTGTGCCTGCAACACAGCCCCATCCCAATGACCATAAACTGTGTGTGCCTACAACACAGCTCCATCCCAATGACCCCAAACTGTGTGCCTGCAACACAGCCCCATCCCAAACTGTGTGCCTGCAACACAGCTCCATCCCAGTGACCCCAAACTGTGTGTGCCTGCAACACAGCCCCATCCCAAACTGTGTGCCAGCAACACAGCCCCATCCCAATGACCATAAACTGTGTGTACCTGCAGCACAGCCCCATCCCAATGACCCCAAACTGTGTGCCTGCAACACAGCTCCATCCCAGTGACCCCAAACTGTGTGTGCCTGCAACACAGCCCCATCCCAGTGACCCCAGACTGTGTGTGCCTGCAACACAGCTCCATCCCAAACTGTGTGTGCCTGCAACACAGCCCCATCCCAATGACCCCAAACTGTGTGTGCCTGCAACACAGCCCCATCCCAATGACCCCAAACTGTGTGCCTGCAACACAGCTCCATCCCAAACTGTGTGTGCCTACAAAACAGCTCCATCCCAGTGACCCCAGACTGTGTGTGCCTGCAACACAGCTCCATCCCAGTGACCCCAAACTGTGTGTGCCTGCAACACAGCTCCATCCCAGTGACCCCAGACTGTGTGTGCCTGCAACACAGCTCCATCCCAGTGACCCCAAACTGTGTGTGCCTGCAACACAGCCCCATCCCAATGACCCCAAACTGTGTGTGCCTGCAACACAACCCCATCCCAATGACCATAAACTGTGTGTGCCTGCAACACAGCCCCCTCCCAGTGACCCCAGACTGTGTGTCTACAGCACAGCCCCATCCCAAACTGTGCCCCTACAGCACAGCCCCATCCCAATGACCCCAAACTGTGTGCCTGCAGCACAGCTCCATCCCAGTGACCCCAAACTGTGTGTGCCTGCAGCACAGCCCCATCCCAAACTGTGCCCCTACAAAACAGCTCCATCCCAGTGACCCCAAACTGTGTGTGCCTGCAACACAGCCCCATCCCAAACTGTGTGTGCCTGCAACACAGCCCCATCCCAGTGACCCCAAACTGTGTGCCTGCAACACAGCCCCATCCCAATGACCCCAAACTGTGTGTGCCTGCAGCACAGCCCCATCCCAATGACCCCAGACTGTGTGTGCCTGCAACACAGCTCCATCCCAGTGACCCCAAACTGTGTGTGCCTGCAACACAGCCCCCTCCCAATGACCCCAGACTGTGTGTGCCTACAACACAGCTCCATCCCAAACTGTCTGCCCACAACACAGCCCCATCACAATTACCATAAACTGTGTGTGCCTACACCTGGGTTCATTCTGTCCCAAGGCTTTCACCCTCTCTAGATTATCTTTCCAGTCTGCCCAGCCTGTATTTCCCACATCCCCATCCTTGCCTGTTATATTTGCAATTTTCCAGTCATTAGGCACCTTCCCCAAATGCCAAAACCTTTCAGACATAATAGACTCTTGTGAGCTAAGGAATAAAAACATTTTTCCTTACCATTCTTCCCTTAGAAATCAAGAGTTTTTCTAAGACTGATCTGTAGGAGTCTCCTTCCACTGTCTATTTTGCTCAACACAGGATGTAAAAATGAGAAGTCCACATCTGTAGCTTCCTGCAGCTTTTTGACAAACGCCATCCACCTCATGCAGAACATTTTAATTTACAGAGCCTCAAGTAGACAAACAAACCTTGGAATTTAGGTTCAGCTCTTCATCATCTGCTGGTGAACGCACAATTAGGTGCAACTGTTGTGCAGAGTAATTAGTAGGTGTCAAGATGATGGTGGTTTGTTGTGCATGGAGATTTTGGGAACTGGGATAACGATCTGAAATCTTTTGTTCTGGATAGGAACACAAAAGTAGAACTTCCAGCTGAGTATTCTTCAGTGAATAATTCATTTGATGATGACAGTACTGTTGTAACTCATTTTCCAGACAAATTGCTGGGATTGGACCCTCCTGCACATTCATCTGGATTACTTTTTTCCTCATGCTTACAGGACTCACTGAAGTTAAAGAAAGGAGAATTTCCAAGGCTGTGATTACAGAAATAGATTGAAACCAAAACTGAGGGGGAGGGAGAAAACAGAGAAGGTGAAGGTCACGTTAAAAGAAAAAGCCTTTAGCTTTTGTTCTGAATAATTTCAAGTCTTTCAGTTCTCCTATCTTGCTCCCCTCTTAACCCCAGACTCTTTCCCATTACATATATTTATATTTTGAAATTCTGCTAAGTAAGGAGAAAGAAGATAACAATCTTTGCAGGAAAAATGCCTATTTCCTTTGGAAAATAATCTTTAGCACTATTCTGAAATACTGGTTATGCAAAGCTGGTGCAGCTTCAACCAAACTGGAGTAAGAGCAGTGTGAAGGCTTGAATGAGCACAACAAGTCATTATTTTCCTTTTACAAACTCTTTTGTAGGAATAACTGCAAAAAGATGATCATTAACTTGTAACTCAGTGCAGCTGAAATATGAGAGAATTCTTCCACCCTGGAAGAGTTGCAGTGTGTGTGTGTTTGTGTATAAACTCACAGGTTCATAAATGTATGTAATTATTGATTACAAAATATCTCAAGTGACTATTTAAGCCCAGCCAAATGCTAAGTTTGGGGTTTTTTCAGTCTGAAGTCACTGAAATATGCATGAATGGAACTGATATGGATGCAGCATTGATATGTGTCCAACATGGTGCCCGTAAATTACACCAAGGAACAGAGAGATGAGATGTGGGCTGTATTTCTAAAATAATGAAAATTATAAAAGGTTAGGCCTTTTGTTATATTTCTTCTGAAATATGCAATTTGTTACAAGTTATATTGTCTGTGGAAAGAATCCCTACTGCAACTCTAATGTGGTTTTTTACTATCAAAAACATAAAAGCACATCAGAACACATCATGTGCAAACCATGGCATTAAACAGATTAGAAAACTAAATGTCATACTGTAACATGACCGGGGTTTCTGCAGCTAATTTACAAGAAAGGCAGAGGAACTCTGCAGGAAGCACTTTCTCCAAATATGCACCCTGCAGCTAAAATACCTCATATACCTTATTGTTCTTGCAGGGTAAAAAAAAAGGAAGGAAAAAACCCCTTGAATAAAGTGTTAAATTTAAAGCTTGTGTGGATTTTAAGATGACTAAATGAATTCCATGTGAGATTTGTGTATTGCAAGCAAATTTAAAAAAACTCACAGCAGTCTTAGCTATAAAATACTTTTGTAATCTACCGTTCAATTGCTTGCACTGCAGTTGTACTGAAATATTTGCAATTTTATGAATGCTTCAATTACCAGTAAACTTTTTATTTAATTCCTATTTAATTGTACTTTCCGCTGTGCCCCTCATGACACTGCACTCGTGTCAGTACCCCAGAGAAAGGAGACTGCAGCACAGCCCACTGCAGCCACAAAAATGCACTTTTGTTTTACTAAGAAAAATGCTGGAATTTCAAATCTGGTTTGCTGCTGGATCTGGAGGAGTTAAACAAGACTCTCTACACTCTTGAAGAGACTTAAGTAAAAGGCCATCAGTCTTCTTAATTAAGCCTTTTCTTATAAGCACTGCCTGAAAGCACCTTAGTTGCCTTTTCAAGCTCTCACCTGATTCTAATTAAGCTCCTTGGAACATTAACCTGGCTTTTTCTTCATGATTCATCTCATTAGGAGAAAAAGGTAAATGACTCACTTTTCTATGCTACTTTAGTGGCCTTCTGCTGGAGTTGGTGAGAGCTGGGACAGCTCAGCCTGAAGAGGAGAAGTTGTGTGGAGACCTCACAGCCCCTTCCAGGGGCTGCAGGGAAACCAGAGAGGGACAATTCCTCAGGGACAGGACAAGGAGTGATGGCCTCAAAGTACATAAAGATGGGATCTTGGGAATGAGGAATTGTTCCCTGGCAGGGTGGGCAGGCCCTGGCACAGGGTGCCCAGAGCAGCTGACGCTGCCCCTGGATCCCTGGCAGTGCCCAAGGCCAGGCTGGACACTGGGGCTGGAGCAGCCTGGGACAGGGGGAGGTGTCCCTGCCATGGCTGGGGTGGCACTGGGTGGGCTTTGTGCTCCCTTTCTTGGTGTGTTCCTAAACCCTCAAACACTGACTTAAATTTGAAGCAATTAAGGATCAGCCTTCTCCAAGCTCAAAGGAAAGGGAGCATCAAACTGTATTGTATCATGGAAATAAGATATCCTCAATTTTTTCTACTTCCTTCCTTGACTATGCAAACACTGGGAAGAAGTTAAACCTAATATATATTCATATATTGTTGGGTTTTTACTTTGTTCCATTAAAAGTTTACTTCCTTTAGAGACTGCTTGAACAATAACCATTTATCCAGCTAAATGATAAAACATAATTACTTCCAGCTGTTGCAAAAGAAGAAACTGTAGTCAATCTGAAGAATGAACGAAAATTTTTGGACTTTGTCAAAACACAGTAGTTTCCAGAGCTGAATGAAGACTCCTTTTTAGTTTGATAGCTGAACAAAGGGAACAAAAAGGAAATTAGTTGGACCAAGTTAAGCTAATAAATCTTGAAGTTCTTTCCATCAGTACTTTTGTTTCGTGTCTTATAAACATGGGCTCGAAAGGGTGTGCTTTGTTTTGGGACAAAAAACTTTTAGGTAAAATTCTGCAATAATATTTTTCTTCCCTGTACACAATATTTCCTCCAACAGAGGTCATGTGTGTAAAAACCAACTTTCTGAAAATTCTGTTTTGTATAAGGAAAAAAGCAGATTGGAAGCCAAACCCTTTCACCTTGGTCCCAGTTCTAAGGAAGTTGTCCCAACCACCAGGTGATGGAGCCAATGTCTCACTTTGACACTGGAATGAGCAGAACAGAGCAGAAATGTTTCACCCAAAGGCCTGTGACAGAAAAATTAGCAGATGGTGAGGACATGCTGCCAAGAGGAAAGGGAAGTTCAAAAGACATGAGTGGAATTTCTTGCAGCTGTATGTTGGCAGGTGAACAGAAAACTCCCAAGCACCTTGGTGTGACACTTTTAGAAAAATGTGAGGAGTCCCAGATACCCTAAAACTCCATTTCTTGAAGAGTAAATAGTTCACCATCCCCAGGCTTCACCTGCTTTACTAGCAAGTGAAAAAAACTCTTCAGTTCTTTTCATTGAAAATGATGTAAGAGATAAATCTCCACTCCCAGGCTAATTTATTAGTGTCAGTGCAGAAAGGCTGACACAATTTCTATAAACTTATCAATCAACATCTTGGTCATAAACACTTTGGTTTACACCAGGTATTTAGAGCAGCTCCTGATTGCAAGGACACCAGCACTTGGAATCTTTGTACTTGTCCTGTTCAAATAGTCTTTGTCTAATGCCTTCAGAAATTGTTCCAAATCTGAGATATTCCCCAGAGAAGAAACAAAGAAGAAAACCTGTTGTTAAAGTTACCCCTCTGAATAAATAAGATCCAAGAGTACTGCAGAGCTGAGAGCAGTGGAGATAATTGTTCAACATAGAGTATGAGTAACAAACTGTTCAATTGTTGGGCACTAAACCTCTGTCTGTTCTGTGTCTTCTGTGGCATGATATGCTCCAAAAATAATTTCTCCTTCTTTGTTTTCCAAGGTCTCCTCTCTCCTTGCTTCTTCTTCAATGAACACGTCCTTTTAGTGTAAAGTGCTGGAAGTGCAAAACAGATAAGAGCAGAAATGAAAAATAATTCTACTTTTTCTTCTTTTGAAATATTTTCTTCTATGAACAAGGTATGATAAAGTTCTGGTGTTAAACAGCTAGTTAGAAGCTGCTATTGCAATTCTGAACTTTTTGTTCTAATTCTATGACAGTAACAGGAAAAAATATGACAGTCCCTATGAAAAATGGTTATTCCTTAAGTATCATGTTCTTCTGAAGTATCATGAATTCTACTGAGCAGTGCAATATTACACCTAATACCTGTTATACCTGAGCATGAATATTCACAGACTGATCCTTATGCAGCCCTGAGTATAAAGTGACAGCACAAACAGCCATCAGTCACTTTTTTCTGTATGAAACCTTCCTGAAATTAAGATCAGCTAAATTGGAATCAGATGGGATATCAGCCAAAATTCAATTAATACTTGCTTTTGTTTCCACCTTCCCTCAAAAATCAAGTTTTAAGCAGGGTGAGAGAAGGCAGCTTCCTTAGTTTTATTCCCAGATAAATCCTTTCTAAATATGATTTGGTGGAAAAATAGACTGACCTATTCAATCACACCACAAAAAACATAACATATCTTGTTATTCAGGTAACAAAGTAACAGGGTAAAAAAGGCAAAAAAAATTTAATCCTGGGTTATAAATAGATCAAAAAACCCACAGATTTGCAAAATATTTGATGCTTTTGCATAGAAGAATTTTTAGGAACAGGCAGATATCTTGCTGCTGAGTACTCCTTTTCATGAGCAGAACTTCTGCTTGTCATGTTGGTGAAATTGGATTCTGAGATTTTTGGGGAAAAAAAACCAGACTGAGTGTCACATTAAACTCTAGAAAAATAGTGAAGTGGAATAACTACACTGCAAATAAAAGTGTCAGAAAATTTAAACTTGAATCTTTGTCTCAATTCCCTTACCAGGGTAAGATTAATTAGCAAAATGAGAGTTATTGCAAACACTGACATTTTGCAAGCACGAGCTTCACTGAGCAGTGTGATTGTGACAGAAAATTGTATTCAAGTGCTCCTTTAATGGCAGAAGGAGCAGAATGAATACTCATTTCTGCAGGATAGCAGTGGTGGGTATGTTTATGGCTGGTGGAAACATCCAAGGCTCTGCCAAGCCGGCTGAGCCGGCTGCAATCCAATTCCTCATATTCCTGAAGAAAAAGAAGCTGTGGCTTAGAGTGCTGAGTCTTTGGGGGTATTGGAAACACACCATCCCTGTGGTTTGAATTCCTTCTGTGGTTGCTGTAATTATTGTTGTATTAACTTTTATTGTGGCTCTGAATGTTGAGCTCGAATATTCATAATCTCCCTACCATGAGTAAGACGTGAGTGGGTTCAAATTCTCTTTGTTCTTGCATGAATAAGTCTCCCTCAGGTGCACAGCAGGCTAACCATCCCCTCCAGCTGTACAGTGATTATCCCCCTCAGCTGTAGTTACTCCACCAACACTCAGCCTTCCCACAGCTCTACCAAACTTGGGTAAACCCTCCTCAGGCTCACTTAGGAGGCAGAATTTTAACTTCAAACATGACTTTGTGCGATTCAGGGGAGCCAATACTTCCTTTATGTTCACAATAGGAAAACTCAGACTTTCAGAGATGGAACACGCAGGCCAAAAGACACTTTAAAAAAAAAAAAAAAAAAAGCAGTTGTGTTTTCTACAGCTGGTTTACCTCAGTAGATAATATGCATATAAATATACATATGTAAATATATATGTATGCATATAAGTCAATACATATTTATGCATATTTTATGTTTGAAATGTTTATGAAGATATATTTTATATGTGTGTGTATGAATACATATTTATATAGTGTGTATATATATATGTGTGTGTGTTAATATATATGTAAATAGGAGTCCTAAGGCAGAAGTGCAGCAACAAAAATACAACAATCCCTTGCCAGAAGCAGCTGCTGCCTCATTTGTTCCCTGCAAACTCTGTATTTCACGTGGCTATCTCTGCAAACCATAGCACTCATGGTCCTTCTGGGATAGGGGATTTTCCTGCAGAAATAACTACACAGGGAAATGTGGAATTGCTGAGATGCTTTCCAGGCAAGAGGTGACGTTTCTCTCTGTGGCTCCCGGCAGAAACGGCCTGTTTGCCACGAGACAAACCCAGCAGGAAATCTCTGCCAGCTGGGACTGTGCCAGCAGGGAAAGGCAAAATGCTCTGAAGATCTTCTTGGTCAGAAAAATCTCACCACTGTTCATATTATGGGTTTTTTAATCCCTCTGGTGTGTATTTCAAAAGCTGCAAGCACAGGAGCTGGAGAAGAGGGGGAATCCTCCAAGCGCTGGCTGAAATCAGAGATTCATTTCCTCACAAATCCAGGAGTGCAAACTGCAGGGTTTGCTCTCTGCCATGCCCACCCCAAATGGCTGCTCTGCAACACCTCCCTGGGTCACACACATCTATAGAATCTGTACATTAACCAGCCAGGGTCAGCTGACAGGGTAATTAAATCAAATGTGCAAGAGTGAGAGAGAATCTGATTAACTCACTGAGGTTCCAGTCCAAGCAGCCATCAGCCAAGGACAAAAAGCTGTCAAAATGCAGTGAGTATTTTGGAATCTCTAATTTAAGGGAATCCCTGCAGCTGTATCTGAAATGTTACAGCATTAGCCTCTGATTTAAATATGCATTAGTTAATGCTTTTTAAACATATAATATAGGAATAACTGTGTAAATACCAAGCACTGGAATATAAGTGATTTTTAAGAATGTTAATGGTTATCATAATGAAAACTAAAGGAATATCAGCATATCTTTTCTTCTAGGAAGCAGCTCCTGTATCTGCTAAAGTACTTTATGTAATATTGGTTGAAATATCTTCACACTAAATACACTGCCAGAGATTATTTTAATATTTGTCATATGGAAATCAATGGTTTGTTTTACTGACTTCACAGTGAATGAAATCATTTCTCTTGTGGAAGAAATTTCCAAACTTCCCTTCATAACAAAGTAAATTGTAAGTAAAAATCAATGTGAGTAACCTGATCCTGACTGCTAATGCCCTGTCTCATATTGCCTCTCCATTTCTTTCATTCATCTCTCTCTCAGGGAGATTCATTGTCGGTTTGGAACAGATATCAGCAGCACTAAACAATCCCCATTCCCATCACTTATGATGCTCCTGTGTAATTTTCTGAAGATACATAAAAATGTTAAAATATAATCCATTTTGTGGCTAGAACAGCCACTTTTGTCCTGGCACTTTTACAAACAGTTCAGATGTCCAATGTTTTGGGTTTTTTTTTTTTTAATTTAATTAATAAGTGCTTCACTTGTTAAGCTTTGATCTGTCTCCTCCTTCCCTCTACTCAGTCCTTTGCACTTTGCACTCAGCTGGAGCTGTTGCGGGACTCATTCTTCACCTCCTGTCCTTCATTACCTCTTTCCAGTCACTGCAAGTCCTTCAAACCCCAAAGGGAATTTTATGTCTCCAGTTTTCTTTAAGCAGCAGCCCAGGGCTGCAGAGCTGCTGTCCTGCTTTGGGCACCACAGCTCCTGAGTTTCTGTGTATCCTCAGCTCCCAGCCTGCAGTGCCAGAGCTGTTCTCACCTGTGCAATCACCCATTAAACAGTAATTTCTCTCATGATGCCTCACAGCCTCTTATGACAACAGAAATATGAAATGTCTGGGGTTGGAGCCTGAAATTCCAATGGTTTAACCTTGCTCCAAAACCAAGCCTAAAAAGGTAGACAGGGGAAACAGGAGTAAAGCCCTGAAGGGCTGCAGAAGCCATGAAATGTTTTATCCAAAAAGCATTTCTTGAGTTTGCCACCGAATTCAACTCAGCTTCCTTGCAACCAAGGCTCAGAAAGCTGAATTACCATAGGTGGGAACATTAATAACTTTTAGAGCACTTCCTCAAGCTCAGCAAAGTCTTAAAATCCAAGTTAGCATTCAGAGACACTTCTCCATTCAGACCTGCTCATTGACCTTGTCTTATAATTCCATAAAAATACACATATACTAAAATGAGTTAAATTAATGGTATTAACAGAATGGAAAGAAGGCAGAATGAGACAGTATAAACCCAGCTATTCATTCTTTCCTTTTACATTAATTTCCATGCTTTTCCTCATGTCTTTTCAAAATTTTATTAGTTTGGATTCCTGTCCCCAAATTCTATGTTTACTTTGCACTTCTTCAGTTATCAAAATCAAATCATCCTCTTCCACCATGTTGACGACTGAGCTTTAATTTTCCCATAATTGCTAGGATACTGAATGCATTTTTGAAGGCTAAAAGTTCTTTCAAGTAGCACTGAGAGGAAAGCAAAGATTTTGCTTAAATATTGTATTAATTTCTGAAAATAACCATAGATATATTTTATGAAAATCCTTTCGCTAGGATTTTTCTCCTGAGAATCTGAGAGGCCTCAGAAATTAAATGTAAACAATAACTATCTGATGGCTGTGGAATGTGGTCTGGAGATGCTTTACCAACAGGTGCATCTTTGATTGGTTGCATGTGAATTGTATCTACTTGATGACCAATCACTGGTCCAGCTGTGTCGAGGCTCTGAGTAGTCACAAGATTTTATCATTCTTTTCTAGCCTTCTGATGAAATTCTTTCTGTTTCTTTAGTGTAGTTTTAATATATATATTTTTTAATATAATATATATCATAAAATAATAAATCAGCTTTCTGAAACATGGAGTCAAGATTCTCATCTCTTCCCTCATCCTGGGGTTCCCTGCAATCCCACAGTTAAATAGATATTTGTGTATATATACATATATTAGACAAACTCTAGAAACAGTTGAATGAAAAATAATTCAGGTTCATGTCATCTGGTATTTTTTTAGGAGTTCTGTTGTTTTTACCTGCTCCTAATTCTGCTCCTAAAGTTGGATATTGCTTTTTTGCACTCACCTCTGCAGAAAAGCAAGCACAGCCACTCTGCAATAGTTTTTCAGCCACAAGAAATTTCATGTAATCTCTACTGATTCAAATCCAAGGGAGAGGTGGGGGTTATCACACATTTCTCTCCTCTGAATCCAAACTCATCCCTTTTCTAGAAGTGGCTTTTAATCTTCTCAGTGCTTCTGCTGTTGCTCAAAGAAGGAGTTAATCACTTTGGGTATTCCCATTTGCTTCTACCATCATGTCCAGCTGCTCTGCTTCACTTCTTTTCCTCTGATCTTCCTCATAAAATTTGTTTTTAAGTACTATTTTCTAGTTGAGAATAATAGCTGATAATTTCAGTTTAAAAGGGTATAGGAAGCACTGAACAAAATCATTTCAGTGGGAAAATGAAGTGTCTACAAATGAAGCACTAAAAGAATCAAGGAGACAACAACATTGCATTGCTGGTGCAACATTAGTTTTATGCCCATTGTTGAACTGATTTTAATTATAAGCAAAGATATACAGGATCAGGGAAAGCAATCTGTGCTGGAAATGCATGTACACTCATTTAAGAGGAATCACAAAACCAGCAGTGGTGAATTTCTCAAACAGAACATGTGAAAATATCCCAACACTCCTTTTGAACATTACATTTCCTTCCCCTGCAGGTATCAGAACACAGTGTCTGAGCTAAATGATGTAAATTAAGAGCACTAAAATGGTATTTTCCTGAAACAGACTCTAGAAATGGCTTTTCCAGCTCTGTGTTCTGTGAACTCTTTTGTTCACACAACAAATGAACATAAATAATGAAAACTTTTGCTTCCATAAATAATTGCTGCACATTTTGCACTGAATATCCAATGATCTGTAGTTGTGAAAATATTTACTTTGGGGTTTTTGGTTTGGTTTTTGTTGTTTTGATTTGATTTTTTTTTAATCAAGTATTCATAAACATCTGAGATCCAGTACTGGAACAAACAACATTTTAAATTTATTTTAAATTTCAGCACCAGGCCCATTGTGTTAGGAATTCCACTATCCTCTGCCTTTACCTGCTTAGTCAGAAGTAGTCTACACAAAGTTGGAGAGATGAAACAAAGAAAAATTCTGAAAGGAGAAACTGAAAACCCTTAAACTGCATTTTTTGAAAATCCAGTGACATAAAATTCTGACAGCATTTGTTTTAAAACTGGGAGGTTTTGCTTTCAAATTAAATTTATTTTGCAAATAGCACTATTACCTCAATGAGAAAATAATGCAGATATAGATTTACTCTGATAAATTTCTAAATTAAAAAAAACAACACAAATCACCAACGGAGTTGAGTGATACATTTTCTTAAAGAAGAAGGACAGACTAAATGGTAAAAAAGAGTTTGATATCTGGAAATTGCTTGCTGCATGGGAATAAATTCCCAAATTTATGAGCAAGAACATGTGGGAAAATTAACTAAAAGAGCTCATTTAGTGAAAAAGAAAGAGTTCAAAAAAGTGGAACAGAAAAATCTCAGAGAAACCTGTTTAATTATTGCAGAGATCAAATATGAGAGGATAAATATATTCACTTAAATGAAGGAAAATCCTATTTTAATGTGAAAATAAATACAGCATCTTTGAAACTATTTTTACTAGAAATGAACATTTTGCAGCATTCTCTAATTAAGTATTTCCTGCACCACAGCAACTATTGACCCAAATTTGTCCAATGAGAAACAGACTGGTCACAACTTTCTTAAATTAATTCAATAGCTTGATTAGGACAAGAATCACAGCAAAAACACAAAAGCAGAACAAAAAATGGAATCAGTGGGATCAAAGAGGAATCAGAGAATCCCAGAATGGGTCAGGCTGGAGGGGACAGCAATGGAGCACCTGGTGCCACCTCCTGGCGACACTAAAATCAGATCCTGACTGGGACAGGGTGGGGCTTCATTTTTCTGCATGAAACCACGAAAAGGTTCACTGGGTAGGGAAAAGGAAATACAAGTAAATCCAATATTACTGCACCTTCTCTGATGATCTTCCACATTCATTGACTCGTTTCTCTGACATCTTCCCAGCCCAAAGTAAAAAGTCAGAAGGGGTGTTCAGAGGGCAGTGAATATAGGGTAGCCTTGATGATTATCATAGGACTCGCCTCATTTTGAAAGGAAAGCTGTCTTTGACACTTGTCATAGGACTGTTATTTTACTGATTTCTGAAGCAGGAAAATACAGAAAGAAGTCCTTATGATCAAGATAGTCAATGCCATATAATCCTTACAATAATATTTTGACAGAGGAGGAAAAACGATCCTTTTATACACAAGACAAAGATTTTTAAATGGCAAAACCACACTAACATAATAGAGATTAAAATAGTGAGTTGTTTAATTACTACTCCATTTATTAAATTCAGCCCCTGGGTCTGACACAACCTTGCCATAGGTGGACTTAACCTGCACGTTGTGTTTATTAGGAATTGTGTTACCCAGGGAAACTCTACAAGGAAACAAAATGATCTGACCTCAATCTTCTCCTGCATCAGGAAAAGCAGTTTTGTAAGAGTAAATTTAGACATCTCCGATTAAACTGCAGCTGCTTTTTCAATCAGACCAAGAAATGTCTTTCTCTCTTCCAGCTGACCATGGGAAGAGTTGGAACCAAGTGTCTCCAATTTTCCTACGCAGGAAAATTCCCTAGGTAGCATTCCCAGGATGCTCAAAAATATCAGCTGAAGTAAAGCCTGATTAATTAGAACACACTTTGAAAATGTTTCTCCAATTGAAATTTTTTCTTAGTCTTGAGATTCCAGCACAGGAGGCACAGAACTGACACACTCCTGGTCTGTTCTGCATAGGAGGCAGAATTCACATTTCTTTAGCATAATATCAAAATATGCCTTTTATGTTTTTAATTCAGCTTCTCAACCAAAACCTAAAAATCAATATACTGCTACCTGCCCTGACAGTCTGCTTTCCTTTAGAAAGAATACCTTTCAAAACAGAGAAATCACATTCCTGTGAATTTTAATTTCCTGTTTAGAAGCTGAAAAGAGTATACATGTATAAACTGCATTAAACAAGTCTGCATCCTGCCTTTCTACATTTTTGTAATGCAGCACATTTTATTGAAACAATGTATAAAAGAATTATGCATTTTCCTCCTTTCTTGTGATGAGTATCTACTCCTACATCCTAGACACATTTTATTCTACACATGTTGAATCACAAAACATCACATTAGTGTGCTGCCACCACACCACAGTATTAAAAAAAGAGCCTAAAATAGGCTTTGTAATTAAATCCTCTAACTGGAATCCCAGCTTATGAGCAAAAAAATTAAGCTGTTTATCGAATTACTGCTGAACTCATGAATGTGGCAGGAAGATGATACAAATCTGACCTGAGCATTCCAACTGTGTGAACTTTTAACTTTTTAACAATGGAATAGCTAAGAGATATCATTCTCTTTCAAGCTTGGTAATAAAGAACTTTTTCTAGGCAGCAGAGTTGGCATTCAGAACTATTGTGACAGACACATTTTTGCTTATTTCCTTAATGTATTTAAATTAAATCTTCAAACTAATTTAATTTGAAGCTTCTTCCTATGAAATTTTGCTGTGTGGTATTTACTATTCAGAGACTTGCTGACCTTTGATCCACAGCAGATGGCAGAGCCCACCAAGGAAATTCTGCAAGACTTCACACATGCTGGCTACTGAGTGCACAAGAAAATATGTCCTCACAGCATCCACAGAAATGCAGAGTGGATGAAACAGTGCAGGGCATCTATAAAAACAATTATTTTAGAAGTATTTGGGGGTGTTAATGTCATTTTAGAAAGACAGGGCTTGGCTTAGATTTTGCTGCCATGAAAGGTTTAGGAATACAAGCTGCAGCCAGGTAATGTGATATGAAAAAATGGCACAGAGTATTGGAGTGCCTTTTATTTTTCTCCACACTTCCAAAATGCAGTAGAACACTTATTCCCAGGCTTTGCAAAAGAGCTCTTGTGCTTCCAAGCCTTTCTACATTGTAGAATCCCAGAATGGTTTGGGCTGGGAGGGAACACAAAGCTGATCCCATCTCACCCCAGCCATGGCAGGGACACCTCCCACTGTCCCAGGCTGCTCCAGCCCCAGTGTCCAGCCTGGCCTTGGGCACTGCCAGGGATCCAGGGGCAGCCCCAGCTGCTCTGGGCACCCTGTGCCAGGGCCTGCCCACCCTGCCAGGGAACAATTCCTCATTGCCAAGATCCCACCCAGCCCTGCCCTCTGGCACTGGCAGCCATTCCCTGGCTCCTGTCCCTCCAGCCCTTGGCAATTGTCTCTCTATTATATTTGCAGGGAATGCCCCAACAAAGGCAGGAATGATGCATCTGACTCCATGCTCTCAGAAGGCTAATTTATTACTTTATCATACTATATTATAGAATACTATACTATACTAAAGAATACTGAAAGGATACTTACAGAATGCTAAAAAGATAATAATGAAAACTCATGACTCTCCAGAGTCCTGACACAGCTTGGCCCTGGTTGACCAGCGTGAAAACAACTCCCAGCAGAACCCAATGGAACAATCACCTGTGGGTAAACAATCTCCAAACACATTCCACATGAGCACAGCACAGGAGAAGCAAATGAGATCAGAATTGTTTTCCTTTTTCTCTGAGGCTTGTCAGCTTCCCAGGAGAAAAATTCTGGGCGAAGGGATTTTTCAGAGATTGTGAATGCCACAACTCTCTCCATCTTTCCTGCAGCTCTTTCAGGCCCTGCAAGGCCACAGTTATAAAGAATGTACTTCAGACTAAGGCCATACTCCAGTGTCAGAACTCAGTGCATCCCTCTGGGTGTCCAGAGTTGCCAGGGCTCCTGTCAGGGAGCTCAGAGACCCTGGCACACAGCCCACAACACCTGCAGATTTGATTTTGACCCATGGAGCAAATTACCAGCTCTGTATGAGGACCTGAAAGTCACAGAAGTTTAAATAGTAAAATAATAAAATTATCAGAGGCTGAAAATTTAGATTTTAGAATTTATGGTACAGAGGTTATGGGGACAAGATGGAGGGAACTGGGCATGTCCAGCCTTTCATCTTCTTCTTGGTCTCCATCTTCTGCTGTGATGCTGGTACATTGGGATTGGTTTAGAGTAGAAGTGCACTGTCTAACATAGGTGATAGGAAAGTGATTGTAAATATGTTACACATAGGTATTGGAAAGTGATTGTAAATATGTTACACATAGTTTGTAGTATAAAAAGACAACACCGCCTGGGGGGTGGTCAGAGTGCCTGTGGCTGCTGAGCAGATCTCAGCTGGGCAGAAAGAATAATTTTATACATAAGAATTAATAATAAACAACTTCAAGACCAAAAACTGAAGAGCTCTGACTTGTTCTTTGGACACGCGGGCTGAAACAGCGACATTTCGCACATCTAGGGGCAGCAATTAACAACTAAAGACCCGAGACCCCAGCAAGGAAAATTAGTGACCCTTTTTCCTTTTTATCTGTTGCCACACCCTTGACTGACAGGAGACACCTCTGCAGTGGCACCTCCTTTGGCAGCAGGACAGAGTTCACCAGGACGGGATCACAACCATCTGTTCTACAGGCTGAATGCATGTAAATATGTTCGATGCAGTAGGTTCCTTTCTGTTGATATTTGGAGCTGACTCTGTATCCCATAAAGGCCATTCCACCAAAGGAAGTTTCACTCTCCTGGCTCTCACTTTCCATTCCTAGAGCAATGTTCTCTCCACCCACCTGTTGGCAATTTGATACAAAACTCACAACCTACTCCCATGGCCCATGGAAACAGGCATCAAAATCCTCCCGTCCCTTTATGGTGTCCCAGTTTGGGCTCAGATCACTCTCTCTGGAATCAATTCTCTCTCTTGATCACTTCTGTTTCACAGTTTTCTAAGAAAGAAAGATAAGCACATATGAAAGGGGAACAAAAGGATTTCTGTGTTCCAGAGGAATGATTATTGGAAGCCATTCCATATGGAATAAAGAGCACTTCACACTGAGACAAACCACAGGGATTCATCTCCATGTGCCCAATTCAAAGGGCTTAATCAGAAAGGTATTGCCTGCTTTGCAGTGGAACAGTAGTAAAAAGAATTTCTCACTCTCAAATTCAAACAAAATTTAAAGTAGAAAAGTTTTCAGACTAAAAGTATTTCATCTGATGTGATAAATGTAAATGGCAATTTTTTTTTACTTCTACTGATATGAAAAGTAAAAGTAAAAATTAAATTATTGTAACATGAATCAGAAATCAATGGTACCTTGAATTGATACCATTTCTCAATGAGTACAAAAGGAAATGAAACTTGAAAGAATTCCTTTTTCTGTATTTTGGAAACAGTTTACTCTCCCTAAGTACAGCCTCCCACATCTGCACATGGTCTTTACTGGTCCAGCTTTGCTGTGATACAACAACCAGAATCAAAAAATATAAAGCAGTTGCCTAAACATTTAAGTAATATGAAATTTTGAATATAATTTAGAAATTCTACTCAGATTGTTTAAATACTGACCATTGAAGAAATCAAGGACAAGTGGGTGTTTTAAATAACCTTATCCTGACACTCCTTTACACAACCCACTCCTAATATAAAACCAACACAGCTCTTGATGTCTTATTTGTGGGCTCCAAGCATTTTCTGTCCTCAGCATGTTAACTGAGGGAATTTTTTGTCAGTGATGTGGGGGAAGAATGGAAAAACAAGAGGGGGAAATATTTCCTGACTTTAAAAATGATGTGTTTATAGAGTCAGGAAAATCAGCTTCTTGGGAGGGCATCTTGGGCATAATATCTCCCGGTTTCCAGTCTTGTGCCACTGCACTGGCAGCAAGGAAAGTACCTCAATTATTTGTTAATTGTCTAAGCCAGTAACTGTTTCTCCACACACAGGAACTGCACAGGTGCTGGCACTTCCACGAGAATGAGAACACTCTCCTGCATCCCAGAGTTATGATAAAGAATAGGTGGAAAATGTCATCATCAGCATCCATATAAATATCCACTCACAGAGGGGTGCTGGACACCCAGAAGTGCAGAGTTCATTTCAATCTGACTGCAGCAGGGCCCCAGTCTTGAGACCAGTCTGAAGCTTTTTGGGCACAGTGACATGCAGACACCTCTTGTCAGAAAATTCAGATATTACAGGGATTTCCAAGCAGCTCATCCTATGTTGATGAACATAAAATTTCAGGAGCTTGGGCATCTGAGTGCTGAAAAAATGGGGATTATATGTGAATATAAAAGAGTCTAAACCACAGGGAGAGTGGTGGTTTTCCAAATTAAGCACTTAGGAGTACTTGGAGACAACTAACTTAGATGCTGATTGCTCTGGCCCTGGGACAGTTCAGCTATTGATATTGATTTTTAACATTCCTTTTTTAGCTTGACCCCTATTAATCCTCTCATTACATTTAGTCCTGTTACCAAAATGGGCTGTGATTAACTAACAATTTTCAATATCACAAATGCTTTTTCACACATAAAATTTATGTTCTCTTCCAAGAAGAAAGGTGACCACATCACTTCCAGCTGAAGAGGTGGAAGAGCAGATTTTGTAGTTATTTCTCCTCTGATAACAGCAAAACTAAATTTAGAAGTGTATCTGGGTTTTTGGTTGTTTGGGGTGTTTTTTGGAGGATGGGTGTGAGAACAATAAAGAAATTAAATGGAAAATCTTGTAGTAGTTTTGCCTTAGAGCTGCCTCAGCCCCCAAGTAACTCATAAAAATGGATGTTCTCTATTGAGTCACATATTTCCAGTTCTGAGAGTTTGCTTCTCCTCTACTAGGACAGGTTCAGACAGTGAAAGTGTTTTTCAATATTAATAGGAACAACAGCTGAGGAAAATGCAGAAGTTCAGTGGGTGAAGACAAGGTGTCTATGATTCTATTTTAAAAAAAAGAAAATAGCCACAACTGAAACATTTCCCAGAAATATAGTATCAGTTTTTCTGTATGTAGGCTACAATCTCATGCAGGAAGAAAACAGACAAACAGCAATTTCATCACCCACCCACTTCACAATTGCACAAAGTCTAGCTCTTAGCCACCAGGGCTTCAGAAAAAATATGTTTACCATGAGAATTATTGAGCTCATAAAAAACATTTTAACATTCAGATATATTTGTCCTGGTTGCTCTCTAATAATTTCATTACTTACAGTAAAGCTCTCTAAATATGTTTGTAAATGCTACTCCATGGCTGAGGTTGTGGTGAACTGTCATTGATGCCATACTGAGTTTATGGAGATGCTGGTAAAAATGCAAAGCCATCTTCAATTATTCAGAAAGGTCAGAATATTTCAGAATCTTTTGTGTGGTTTTCTGTAAACTTGCTCCTAGCTAGTAGAGAGTCAGATATGTGTTCAAATGTTAAATAAGCAATTCTTTTGTAGTAGTACTATCTTTTTAAAGGAATAAACAAATGCAGAACACTTACATTCATACATTCTATTAATACACAAGAAGTAATGTATTATTATATAAAATAAAATTTAAAACTATTTTAGGCCATTTTAATTGTAGTTTAATTTTGCCCTATGATTCTGAAGATATCAAATGTTTACTATTGGTCTGCTAAACACTTTCCAGCATTTGGTCAACAGTAGGAACACCATGAACACTAACACAGTTCTGACATAGAAGCTTGTTTTGTCCAGTTGCTAACTAAATCCTCTCAGACTTTATATAAAATACTGCCACTTACAATGGGGAACTGCTCTGTTTAAACCTCTTAATTTTGGTATAAGTTATAGTGCATAAATACACCAAGTAACCAAAGGTTTACAGAGCTTTGTTGCTGGAGAAAAAAATAATGAAGGTATGTCAATTGAGAAATAATATTTTAAGACTTAAAATTACTTCCAGGAATAGTATTTTAAGATTTAAAATTACTTTATCTATGTGGAACATAGGTTACTTGCTGCATTGCCCTAAATAGTTTATTTAGTTGTTTTGCACTGGGCGATTGGAGATATAACATGATATTGTTAAAGTTACTAAGACATAAACTGTGCTAAAATAAGAATGAAGAAACTTAAAAACCAAGTACCAGAATAACAAAAACTAAGTAACAGAATATTGTCACAGATAACTAAGAAATAAAGAAATAAGAAATAACTAGTCACAGAACCTAAGAAATAAAAACAGAAATAAGAAAAAACTAGTCACGGATACTAAGAAATAAAAGCAGAAATCAAGAGAGCAAGACAAAAACACCAATCAAGAAAAGTGTACTTAACAGTTTGTAAAATCTATAAAAGTGTGTGTAATATAAGCAATAAACAACTATTACTTAATCATATTCCTCCATTATACAAGAATCCTAAATTTCCCACAATACTCAGCCACTGAGGCACAGCTGGAGTGCTGGGTTCAATTCTGGGCTCAACAGCTCAAGAAGGACAAGGAGCTGATGGAGAGGGTCCAGGAGAGGTCACAAAGATGGTTTTGGGTCTGGAGGGTCTCTGTGATGAGTAGAGGCTGTGGGAGCTGAGTCTGGCCAGCCTGGAGGAGAAAAGCCTGAGAGGGGGTCATGAATCCTCACCAATATCCCCAGGGCTGGCAGGGGATGGTGCCAGACTCCTCCCAGGGGTGCCCAGGGACAGGACAGGGAGCAATGGACACAAACAAAAACCACAACGAGCTCCACATCAACGTGAGGGAGAGCTTCTGTCCATGGAGGGTGGCAGAGCCCCGGGTCAGTGCCCAGGGAGGGCCTGGACACATCCCAACCCACCTGGGCACGTCCCTGTGTCACCTGCTGCAGGTCACCCTGCCCTGGAAAAGGGCACTGGATGATCTCCAAAGGTCCCTTCCAACCCCAACAATTCTGTGATTCTGTGAATATGGACCTTTGTTCTTTCTGCGCTGTGTTTGGGTGGACTGGGACTTCAGCCAACACTGACACTTTGCCTCCTCAGCATTCACTTTACAGAACAACACACAAACACCTCTCTGTGCTACACATGGATCTCATCCCAGACTAGAAGCTACAGTTCACTCCTGTCTTGGAAAAATATTTTGCCCTCAGCAAGCATAAAAGAGCAAAACTGAAAATACATGCCTAAATGTCTAGTAATACATTTGATAACTTCAGTACAAACCCAGGTATCATTAGGAGAATAATACATTCAGCAGCTACTACACAGACCTTGAAAGTGAGCATCAGGGTACTTTGAGCTCACAGGAAGAAAAATCTTCTATGAAAAATTTGCTGTTTCCACTTTGCATTCATCAGATCCCATCAAACACCAAAGCTCATTTCTACCAGTTTAAAAGTAAGAATAAGGACAATTTCATGTTATATTTATCTAGAAATGCAGTTGGATCTTTTTAATTAGATCACTAAAATCTGGTAAGATAGAAAGCCAATTTCCCCTCCCTACATTTCTTTATTTTGCATGAAACACTTTTTTCAGCACTAGAGCAATCCTTTCTAATGCAACTGCCTAAAGTCTGCATACATAAACACTGTGATCTAGAAAATGGTGCCAGAGCTGAAGAATACTATTTTATCTAAATATTACTTATTTTTCTAGCAAAAACTGCTATTCTGGTTCTTACTGGAATATTTCTCCCAGCCCTCTATCACTTGGAAAGCAGACAGGTGGTAAGGACAGGGTATCTCATGTTCCCAATTTTAATTAGTACTGGCATATGAATCAGATAGTGATTTCAAATTGCAAGAAATTAGACCTCTTCAATACCAAGTATTTTGGTTGAAATATAGTTCATCATTCAGAGATCAAGGCTGATAGGGAAAAAAAAAAAGAAACTATTTCATATTATATTTCTTTTCACTTGAAAATGATGTATTGCAGAATGCTAGAATTGAAACTGCACTAGAATTGAAACTGAAATGCAAAGCTCTTGTATGATAGGAAAAGATGCAGAGTTTCCAGCTCAGAAGTTCAAGTCTCTTTGTTTTAGCTTGACACTCATAGTATTCAACTGCCATTCCATTCCCAGCAGCTGTAATTTGGTTGCTCCCAACAACTTGCCTTTTGTTTCTGTCACTGCCCTGCTGAGATTGCTTCTGGGGACATGCAATAGCTTTCCCAGCATGGAAACCACACCACCCAAGACAGACACGGTATTTGGCATGTCAGGAAGCAGCCAGGGGATGGGGAGGCAGCCAGGGAGGCTCCTCACAGCAGATGTGCTGGATCTGAGCACAGCACACAGGGACTGCTGCTGGGGCAGGGTCCAGGGGCTGTCTCGAATAATTCAGGTGGTGAAACAGGAACAGGGCCCAAACAGAAAATCCAGACAGAAGCACAAGGAGATGGGGCTGAGACAAGTGACAGCAGGGCTGTGACACAGGTCCAGGTGACTGGGCAGAGGCAGCTCCAGGTACAAATGTGCATGTGAGGAGTCATTGAGCCACCCTCCGAGCAGAGGGGACATTAGGTGTGCCACTGCATTTGCAAATACAATGAATCTGACTCCATGTTCTCAGAAGGTTAATTTATTACTTTATCATACTCTGTTATATTATAGAATGTTAAACTAAACTATACTAAAGAATACAGAAAGGATACTTACAGAATGCTAAAAAGATAATAATGAAAACTCCTGACTCTTTCCAGAGTCCTGACACAACTTGGCCCTGATTGGCCAAAGAGTGAAAACAACTCCCAGCAGAATGCAATGGAACAATCACCTGTGGGTAAACAATCTCCAAACACATTCCACATGAGCACAACACAGGAGAAGCAAATGAAATAAGAATTGTTTTCCTTTTCTCTGAGGTTTCTCAGCTTCTCAGGAGAAAAATCCTGGGTGACATCCTGGGATTTTTCCAGAGAATGTGAATGCCACATGTGCACCACCAGAGACAGGACAAGGACACCTGTGAGGTGCCTCAAATGAGGACTAAAGATTGGGGGCTGAGCTCACACAGAGCCCAAACCCCACAAGGCCCATGTGGGTGAGAGTTCAGCTGTTCAGGGTCACACTTGAGCACTCGAGGTCCTGACACACAAAACCCACCTGTAAAGAGGCAGGGCTGGGGTAAAATTGTGCCATCCTCCATGAAATACAGAAATGGTTGCTCAAGTGTTTGCTGTCTTTTAGATCAAGCCTTCCAATTCACATTTTGGAAGGCAGCTTGAATTATGTATTTGATTATTTATGTGAATTAATAAAGTTTCACTCCAGAAGCACTTAGAAGAATCATGTACATGTTTACTCATTGTATACAGCACTGGTACTTAGACAATTTTCCCATTTTTAGAGCATGTTTCTTTAATGTCTCCTATGATTGCAATTAGATCAGTACCTAGAGGAAATGTATGCACTTAGAAATTGATTGAACCCACTATTAATAGTAGTTTTTTCTGTACTAGATAGCAAAGAGTAAAATGAAACACAAAATGTTATTATAATTGAGCATTAATGCAAAGAGTAAAAAAAATCAAATAAGATTAATGGAACATGGAAGAATTTTCTCACTTGGACTAATAAATAACCATGCAAAACAAGGAATTGTATTCACAATTTTTCTTTATATTTCAACAACAAAATATAGACAGCAGTTGATCCTCTTAGGAAATAAAATTTCCATGAATTCTGCACACTTGAAAATGTTGATGAGTATTATGAGTATTATAAATTACAAAGCTGAGAAAATTTATGTCAACTATTATAAATGTTCAATGAAATGTGATGTTTTAATATTCCAGATATATAACATTTAATGCTATAAAAAAAGGTACTGTTTCCCATGTCTGAAGGGTGTTTATGTCTGGTATAAAAGCTGCTTTTACTCTCCCAGGGTTCCTGGAAATCACTGATCTGTGCACTCCAGGGCTGGGATGGAACAATTCTCCCCATTGTTTGTCTTCTGCGTGACCACTGAACCAATCTGATACCAGAAATCTCCATTTGTTGTTCCCACAAAGAGCTGCAGCTTCAAGATCCTTCCCCCTCACAAAATCTATAACATTTTTTCCTTGTGCAGGTACTCCTGCACATTCATTCAACCTCTCCTGACAACAATTGTTAAGATTTTTGACTATTCCAAATGAAAGCAGGCCTGGCTAACAGTTAGAGCAGACCCCAAAATAATAAATATTTCACAGGTCAAGCCTCCTTGCCTCAGCCCTGCTCCTCCACACAGCAGGATGTGAATTCGCTTCCTTCTGAAGCAGGAAAGCTTCAAAGAGTAAATGGGACATGCTCTCCCCAACAGGCAGCTGCTAAAGGTTTGCTCAAGCAAAAATATACCAAGAAAAAAATGTGCTCAGTACAGAGAAAAATGTGTTATTCTTGGTGTTTCAGACTAACAAGGTAAAACACTGAAGTAGACAACTGCTTTGTGTCCTCTCCTTTCACTGCTTTCAAGCAGAAGATGGGAAGTACCTGGAATATGTTTGAGATTTTTTTTCCCCACTTCCCTAAGATTAGAAAGAGAATTTTTAAGACAACATTTTGCCCCATGATACAAGAGAGAAATTGGAGGAAGGAGCCAGGTCACACCTTTTTCCAAGGCTCAGTGCTTCCTAGTAAAACAATATTTCTCACTTGACTCTGGCAAACAGACAGCTGAAAGATTATGCTGCTATACTACAGGAGAAGAGAAGTTATAATTCTCTAAGTCATTACTTAGTTTAGCCTAGGGACAAATAAACCAGGAGTTAGAAGATTACCTTTATTCATACAGTAAGAGTTACTGCTGCTGGTGTTTATTTGTCTGTAATTTGATTATTAGCAATCTTCTCAGTATTACATGATGAATAATAGTAAGTTTCATATAAAGCATTAATGTTATTCTCAGTCTCTTTTCATGTTCTTGGTGGAATTAATTTTTCTCTCTGTGTAAGGATATTTTTAAAAGATGAGAAGTGTGTTTATTTCTGAAAGGAATCATACAGTCAAATAGCAAAACTTGATTCCACTACATGTTCAAATTATTTATTTCGTTCCTTGCCTGGTTCATTATCAGTCATGTTTAAAAAGGAGGCAGCTTCATAAATGCAGTGGTAAACCCTTATGTTAAAACCACTAGCAACTCATTAAAAATCTATTACTCTACATCTAAAAGGAAAAAACAAAGAATTTTAAACTATTGCCTTGGTAAGTTTGCAGTTTTCCCAATAACCAACGAACATAAACTACCCAGGACTGTACTTAAGAGATGTGTAGAAGGAGAAAAATGGGTTAAAAGCTCATGATTGGTGTCATGGTTTAACCCCAGATGGGAACCAAGCCCCACAGAGCCACTCACTCACTTCTCTGCCACCAACATGTGGGAGAAAATTGAAATGTAAAAGTGGGAAAAGCTCCATCCCTGGAGGTGCCCAAGGCCAGGCTGGACAGGACTTGGAGCACCCTGGGACAGTGGAAGGTGTCCCTTCCTATGGTTCCATGATTCTAATACTTTTGAGCTGAGATAAAGTTTAATTGGTAAAGCAAAATTCTCACAGTCAATAAAAGCAAATGAAGGAATTAATTCCATACTTACCGTGGGCAGGCAGGTCTTCACCATCCCCAGGAGAACAGGATTCCATCATTCAGAGCTGTGACTGAAAAACAAACATCATCACTCCAAATGTCCCCCCCTTCCTCCTTCTTTCCCCAGTTTTAAACCTGAGCCTGACATTCCATGGTGTGGGACCTCCCTTGGGTCAGTTGGGGTCAGCTGTCCAGGCTGTGTCCCCTCCCAGCTTCTTGTGTCCCCTCAGCCCCCTTGGTGGTGTAGAGGGCTGAGAGGCAGGAAATGCCTGGGCTCTGTATGAGCCCTGCATAGCAACAAAAACATCCCTGAATTATCAACCCTGCGCTCAGGAAAAATCCAATACACAGCCTGCAAGGAAAAGTGTCTCTACCTAAGGAAATCCCAGCTCATTCACATAAATAAAGAGGTTGGAATGACACTGGATAACCATTTCCATGGTTGCCTTAAGTTGCAAATGCAAGATGTAGCTGGGGTGTGTGTTCTGTTCCCATCTGTCAGTGATGGGGCAGATCGCTCCTGTTCCTTGGGCAGTTTTCTTTATCTTTCTCACAGCCAATCCTCCCTCCAGGAGATCTCTGCTGTCCATGGGCCATTAATTAATAATTATCCTCTGTCCATGGCCACTGAGTGTCCCTGCATGGCTGATCCAATTCCATCATCCCATGGGGAGATGCTCCGCCCAGGGGAGGAGCCAAGCATTCCCACCTGGATCCAATCTGAGCTTTGGGACACCACAGCAGCCTTTGCCCCCTGCATTGCCAGAGGAGCAGCTTTCTGCTGCCCTGCATGGCCAGAGGGAGCCCAGGCCCATCTGCAGCAGCCCTGGAGCTGCAGAGGAAAACTCCCCCCTTGTGCAGGATCCCTGCTGCAGCAGAGCCACAGCTGGCACTGCAGGAGGGCTGAGCCCCCCTGGGATGGGGCTGGGACACCGCCCTGGCACACAGGGGACAGGGCCTGTGATCACTCTGGCAGGGGTTTGTTTTTTGTACTATTGCATTTGTATTTTTAATTTTCCTAGTCAAGAACTGTTATCCTACTCCCATATCTTTGCCTGAGAGCCCCTTAATTTCAAAATTATAATAATTCAGAAGGAGGGGGTTTACATTTTTCATTTCAGGGGAGGCTCCTGCCTTCCTTAGCAGACACCTGGCTTTTCAAACCAAGGAAATGATGTAGGACACACACCTGCCTTTCACTGATCATTAAAATCACAGGAAAAATTGGTTTGGATTTTGGTATTTAGACCTAACCAAGCAGCCCTGATTTTTTAAATGCAGCAGTTCAGTGGGAATTATTGACAATAAATATAAGTCAGTGTTCATAGATTTTGCTAGGTTATTTTGGTTATTTATTTAGCTAGGCTATTTTATATGTGTTAAATGATAGACTAAATGTGAGTTGTCTATTATGATAATTATGCAAAGTGCTGATATATTTAAGCTTGGGGAAGGTACTATATATATAACAGCTATATATATATATATATATATTTAAGGGAGAGTGACAGAGGCATAATTGTTAAGCTCAGTTTGGTTAAGTTAAATATTAGCTAGATGAGCATACAAAATATGCTTTCCTACTTACTACTGACTTTATTTCACTTGAAACTAGTACTGGGAAAAATGATCCAAGCAGTAAAAATGGAACCAGAAAGTCCTGTGGGACTGAAACAGTCAGCTCCTTTCCACCCAAGGGGAAGGAATTTAGAATTCCTGCCTTGGAACAGTGACTGGGACCTCCTTTGTGGGAACTGGCCATGATTTACTTCAGGTGGAAACAAAGAAGTAAAAAGTTTCCTGTTTTAATTATTTAATTATTCAACTGCTAAATGAAAGCATTCTTATCTTTTCTTTTTAGCTCTTTTAATTTAACAGAAAAATTTGTTCACACAAAAACATGATTTAGAAAACTGCTCACAAAGTGAGGCAGGATCAAGCCCTCCCAATAAAATCAGAGGGGGAAAGCTGTGATTCTGCTCAGTCCGGGGTCTTTTCAGGCTAGGGCACAGTGACAACACTTTGGACTTGAGAGAAAGCTGAGAATCCATGACCAAAAGGGAAAAATAGGATATAAAGGGATTAAAATTGAAAATTTCAGAAGCTCTCTTTGTCTCCTTAAAAACATATCTGCAGTTTTTAATCTGCAGTTTATCCTGATTTTAGGCGGTTTTTGTTGTTGTTTTTTCAAGTCACTAACTATAGTATGAAAATGGTAATTGCAAGGATCCATATCTTAGCTATCATTCCCAAGCTGTAGACATCATCTGAATTATTCAGAGTGCATCAAATAGTTTTCTGAGAACAAAACAGAACAAAAACTTAAAACCAAAACCAACAACCTTTTGGGGATGGTTTAATTTTTTTTACACAAGTGGAAATATTTTTATTCCATATGAAAACTTCAAAACCTATGCATTCAATTCCCCACTCTGATCAGATATTTGGGACAGGTAGTGCCTCAACTGCTCTCACAGCTCTCTTAGGAGCTTTCTCATCTTCATCTCTGAACTGCAAACTAAATTCTATGTTAAAACTTACATTTTCTCTCTTGATTTTAGAAATGAATGAGCATGAAAATGCAGTTGAAGTAACAGCCCCACCCCAAAAAAAGTCTGAGTGTCCTCTGGTGTTGGAATCCTAGATGGTGAGAATTTTAAACTTTCTGTGCTTAAAAGCACAGACCCACAAGAGAACACTACATTTGACCTAAAGCTGTAGAGAAGACTTCCAAAATTGATTGATAGCACTGGGGTTATGGATGTATAGTTAGTTAGAAGTGTGTAATATCACAAAGTAGAAAACTTAGAGTTTAGAGATTTAAAATATACAAATAAATATAAAGCAAAATAGAAGTTTTAGGGGGAAAGCAAATTGTTCTTCTTCACCTTCTTCTTCCTTCTTCTTCCTAAGTTTAGGTAATGTTCTGTAATTTGTCAAAAAAGTCCGCATTGCAGGCTTCAAGAAATCAGTTATTGAGTTAAAAGAGAAAATAATCTAAGTGTCCTTTCTTAATTAGATAGTTTAGTTTTAAAAGACGTTATAACAAGAGACAGCCATTTTGTGCCTTCTAATGAAAAGCTGTCAAACTCATGGTTGTGAGACTGTTTCACTAATAGGAAATAATAAACACCTAAGCTACTGTCTCAAATGCCTTCAATCCCAACCTCAAAAAACCAATACTCTGGTGACACTTCTGCTCTTAATCCCAAATTATTGACCACTATTCTTGGCCCCCCTGAGCTCTGACCAGATGCCCCACAGGTGTTTCTCACCCTCAGTGTAAAGAGGAGCAGCATTTGCCTCCTGGTGCTTGCTGTGTTTAGCTGCCATTGTTCAATAAAGGAGTACAAATCCAGACAGTAAACTAATTAAACTGTCTCAGAAATATAGGATAAAAAAGTAAAATGTCTTTCTTTGTACTGCTGTTAGTGTTATACATGCTGAACAGGCTCTTGAAGGATGTGCCAGTTCTAAAGTGTAACCCGGGGAGGATGGATTGCTGAATGATTTGCACTCATTTGCACTTGTTTCAAAGGTGACTCCATCACCAGTGTCTGAAAGACACTCTGCCCCTCAGTAACGAATGATTACAGCTAAATAAATCCCAGAGGTTTGCCACTAATGCACAACAAAGGCATAAGAATGAGCGCTGTGGTTCAAGATCTATTTTTTATACCAGCATAATTTTTTGCTTCAGTGATCTATCACTAAACAACAGCTGCTGGGGTAGAGACTCGCTGCTCTGCAGGAGCATTAGCAAATCCTTTAGTGACTGGGCACATGTGTTTGCCTCAGGCCCTCAGAAAAGTCACAAACTTGTGAAGGAGGACTGGCAGATTAATGTCACCTTCTTCCTGCAAGAGATCTGAAGATGCCACGCGCGGTGGAATGACAGGCTGCAGTAAGTTTAGATTTTTTTAAGGATTTATTTTATGATCTAAGCACATGTGGCCAAACTGTCCTGAAAGGGGGAAAGAGGGAGGGGACCAAAAAAATTTGGGAATTTACATATATTGGCTCTGAAGTTAAACTTCTGCAATGTCTTATAAAATGTTGCTTTTATCCCCACTAGAGATCTATTCTCACTTCCAAATTCTTAAAACAGCTTTTCTGCCACTTTTGAAGCAAAAAATATCAAAAAATGGCAGCATTTAAAGCATTCACAACCACAGGAAAAAAACTAAGCCTTTTTTATATTAGATGCTATTAGCAGTCTGTATATAATCAGATTGAAGTGAAAGAAGTTATATGGACTTACTTGTTTTTCACAAAAACTCAGTATTCTCTTAATTAATAATAACTTTTTTGATAATAACCAAATTTCTCTTTGTTAATATTCATCATCTATGTTTGCATATTTCTTGAAAAAATACAAGATAAAAATTATTTCTGAATCATCCAAAAATATTATTTTTAAACTTTTCTTAAACTTTGTGACCTGACAGTTAAAGTCCTCAAACAAGGAAATTAAACATAATCTGAAGTTTGTGTACTTTTTGCACTCCTTTTTTCAGCAGATGATTACAAAAATGCAGTGTCAACTGCACAGGTTTTGGGTTGAGGTTTTTTGCTTATGTTTGTTTGATTTTGTTTTTTAAGGCTAAGTTTCTTTTTCATAAATAAAAAGATCTGGTCTAGAACATGAGATTGGCTGTTGGATGAGGTGTTCAGCTTCACTGTGTACATGTCTTAACTACTTATTCAGTACTAATTACACTCCTCCAACTCAGTTTCCAGTAAAAGGCAGTGAAGCACAATGACTCCTGAAATACTCACAAGATGTGAGATACCAGTATGGGAATCCCTGGAAGGAAAAGGGTCTGTGAATGCTTTGGTTTCATTTGAAGAATTGGAATTTATGAGATGATAAGAGTTCAAAATTAAAATATCTTACATGGGAACTGCCTGAATAAGAAAGTACTGAGTATGAGTTCCTTAATTCTTTCTAGATATCAGGAATTCTTTTATATTAACTTTTTAGTGAGAAATAATCTTGATGCCTGGTCTAAATGCAGAAAAACTGTGATGAAAAAAGTACTTTTTTATGGAAGTTTTCTTTCTCAGCATTTCTCCAAGAAATTACCATACTCATCAGACCCATGGACCAGTTCTAAGAATCTGAAAAATCCACCTGCAGAAGACAACAGCTGCTTGTGTCATGATGAAGAACTTCAATGAAACAGCAGGACATTAAAAGGACCAAGTGGGACAGCACACAAATCTGACAGCGCCTCGCATTTCCTGACTCCTCCTCTGTGAATACAAATGGATTTGGAACCACATGAAAAACTGCGAGAGACAAAGGGATGCATGAGTGATGGAGACCCTTCCCTGTGGAGGAAGGATCAGTTTGGCAGCCTGGGCACCTCCATTTCCCCAAGTCCTACCAGCTGCAGGTTGTGTACCTCGGAGTGACAACGTGCACAGATGTGCAGCTCTGAACTGAGCACTGAACAAAGGACTGCCACGTTCAACTTGAAAGCTCAGAATATTTTGATGTTACAGTTCACCTTGTCACATGAAGCATCCCCAAAGTTTTCAGCAGTGCTTGACATATCATAAAAAATGTATCTGGAAAAATCAAATTTTAGTTTTGTTGCTGCTCTGATGCATGAAAGCTTATTCCAGCCAAAAGGAGCTGTATCTCTGCAATAGTGGCACTCCAAATAGGATTTCTGGAATACAGAAAGCTATGAGAAAAGGAGATTGTGTGGATGCAATGTATGAATTATTTCTTTCCCTTTTACTCATGAAGTCCCAAGGCAGAGGTTTTTAAGACTCAGTTTGTAACTGAACTTCCTTTCTCAAATACAGCATTTAGAAACATTTGTTCAGCTCACGCTCAATAAATGCATATAATTGGTATTTACAAACTTGTTTATTCATATTCCAACAATCTCAACTTACTTAATTATCATATGAATGCTTTCCAATCCCTATAGAACATCTGCAAGCAGAATAAAAAGAAGTGACTATGTCTCAGCAGCCATAAGCTGGAAGAGATCTGTAATCAACCACAGAATCAGAATCCTTGAGTGCTTTGGGTTGGAAGGGACCTTAAAGCCATGTCAGAATTGGTAGGGCTGACAGAATATCAAGGAATGGAATGAGAATTCAAGGAAATTCAGAGCACAACAAAAAAGCTAAACTGACTCCACCAGTGCTCCCTATGAAGGTTGGGAGATTCATTAAATGTAGGAAGCAAAGCAATGCAGAGTCCCCAGGCAGTGCAAAGGAGAGCTGCTTCATTGCAAAAACCAGGCCTTCCTGAGCAGTTGGGCCTTTATCAGTTACAGAGCTTTAAATCATAACAAACTCTCTTGGTTTGAAAGCTAGGTGTCTTCTAAGGAAGGCAGGAGCCTCCCTTGAAATGGAAAATGTAAACCCCTCCCTCCAAATTGTTAGAATTTTGAAATTAAGAAGTTCTCAGGCCAAGATATGGGAATAGGAATAATAGTTCTTGACTAGGAAAATTAAAAATACAAATGCAAAAGTATTTTTGCAAACCACTGCCAGAGTGATCACAGGCCCTGTCCCCTGTGTGTCAGGGGGTGTCCCAGCCCCATCCCACGGGGGCTCAGCCCTCCTGCAGTGCCAGCTGTGGCTCTGCTGCAGCAGGGATCCTGCACAAGGGGGGAGTTTTCCTCTGCAGCTCCAGGGCTGCTGCAGATGGGCCTGGGCTCCCTCTGGCCATGCAGGGCAGCAGAAAGCTGCTCCCCTGGCAGTGCAGGGGGCAAAGGCTGCTGTGCTGTGCCAGGCTCAGATTGGATCCAGGGAGGAATGCTTGGCTCCTCCCCTGGGCGGAGCATCTCCCCATGGGATGCTGGGATTGGATCAGCCATGCAGGGACACTCCCTGGCCATGTGTGAGAGTCTGTCAGAATTTTCCCTCATCTGCCTCACGATCGTCCTTGGGAGACCACTGAAGAGAAGACCCCCCCCCCCCCCCCCCGTCTATATCTGGCTCTGAAGGAGAAAAGTCACACGCCACGGGCCCTGAGACCTGAAAGCTCAGTGTTGAGCTATTGTTTTCACAGGAGTGTTTGCTGTGTGCTAAGAAGTGGACACCATGCCCCGTTTGCAACAATAGCAGCTCTGGAAGCTGTTCCATCTCTCGGCCTGGCTGGACTTCTCCTGAGTCTCAGGTGGTCTCCCACAGAAGACCCTCACCTGTTTTACAACCACCGTGACAGACAGACTGAGATGTAAGAAGCTTCTCCACTAAGGACTGAGACATGAAACTCCTAACAGGCCCCTCTGCTCCTTCCAAGGACTGGGACTGAAACCCCCAGCCCGGGGCAGGTGTGTGGGGAGGCAAGCTGACCAAAGCGAGATGTTTGCCTGCAGGTTGTGGCCACTGGATCGAGAATACAATGGCTCTCGCTTACTGCTGAGAGCATGGACTACCTGTTACATCTATCAAGCACATTTACTGCTGAGAACATAGACTACCTGTTACATCTGTTCCCTATTGTATCTGTTTCCCCCCCCTCACAATTTTCCGTAATAAAAACCTCTGAGTTAGCTAGAGCCTTTGAGATCTCCCCAGCGTAGCAGGTGGACCCTCGACTGGACTGGACCAAAGGACTTCATCTCTGCGTTGGTAGCTATTTCCCCTCTCTCTCTCTCTCTTTCTCTATCTTTTTCTCTCCCTTAATCCCTCTATCGCATTTTTGCTGTAGTTATTTCAATAAAACCACATTTGATTTGATTATCACTGCAAACCCCCTTGTACCATGTTGGTCTTTGCACTCTGAGATCATTCCTACGAACCATCAGGTCATCTGTCCACTAGGAGGGACCCCGACTGTTGAAAGCGAAGGGAACCAACCCATCTTGTTGTTGATCAGCATCAACTCCGATTTATTGATCAAATCAGTCACCCTTTATAATAGCGTTAATTAACTTCATGCATATTGCAAAATTCGAGCTCACGATAGGTTACAGAGAAAACTCTAACCCCTCCTTTTGTTTTACAATACCTGTGATTTGTTTATTGAAAACAGGACCAGCGTTCTCACTGTGATATGAAAAGTTCTCAAAACCTTCATATCTGTTCCCAGAGCAGCCAAGGACTGTTATGAGAAGACTGTCTGAGAATCCTGCTGTTTATAGAAAAGGTGTCTGAGAACCTAGTTATTTACAAAATCAAGCCTGGGAACTGCTGCTCCACAGCTGCCTTTTACTTTCCCATCAGCTGTATACCTTCTTGGCCTCTTGCTTTAAGCCATGCTTGAACCAGGCTCTCCACACCTGACACCATGGACAGAAGATAATTATTAATTAATGGCCCATGGACAGCAGAGATCTCCTGGAGGGAGGATTGGCTGTGAGAGAGATAAAGAAAACTGCCCAAGGAACAGGAGAGAACTGCCCCACCTCTGACAGATGGGAAATAGAATACATACTCAGCCCCATCTTCCAACTTAAGGCACAAACATAATTCAACCAAACACCACACACAATGATGTGAACACATAAAACTTGTTTTTCTACCTCTAATTCAGCTGAGTCACTTTCCCACAGTCCATTCCTTCTGAACTAAAGTAATCATGGCCTGAGCCATGATTTTAGAAGGCCTTCTCTTTGTAAGGTTTCAGCTATATGCAACAATTAAACAATTATTTGAAAATTACAAGTTCTGGAGCTGCCTCAGGTTTAAATGCTAATTAAAAAAAAAATAAGTTTTCAGGAAGTGAAAACCAATCATCACAAGTTGACAATTGAAGAAATTATTCACCTAAAAGTTCTAATGTAATCACACATGAACTTGCTGGACTCTGAGGACGATGTGTTACCTATCGGATAATCTTCTTCAACAACTGAGCAGAGGGTGGTAAGTGCAACATCTCTGTTTAAAATGGGGCCCAGGGATGATTTCATGTGCACAAATGAGACAATCTGACCCCTACACTAAGATAATTTGTAGAAATCTAAGTAAAGAACAAAAATTATAAGCAAGTGGAAAAATCCAATAAATTTGCATAGAGGGAACCCAACCTTATGGATCCATATGTTAAAGAACTGCAGATCCAAAGGATTATTTTAAAGTTTTCCTTCACATGATGCATTTCCAAAAGTTCAGCAGAGAACTGACATGGCAATAGATAAAGGAGAAGCTTCTTTTAAGGAGTATTGACAGTTTTAAAGATTGGATATAATGGATAAGAAGAAGGACTTGTTGCCATAACAGGAAAGGTACCAAGGGAATTAGAGAAGGATTTATGTTAAGACATAGGCTATTCAACTCAGGGGATCCAGAAGAACAAAAGAATGCTGAAGTAAAATTTTGTGGATTATACAGAATTATTCAGGACAATGAAAGAAAATAGTTACGTGAAAAGCTGTTGAAGGACTTCACAATACCAAAGGTAATAAAATAAATGAAATTAAATAATACTAAATGCAAAGAAATGCTAACGGAAAAGAATCAGCATCAGGATATATTTTTTGCTACTATTTTCTCTTGGGAGCCAGAACTTCATTTCACTTCGGATTGTTCTTTGGATACGTTCAAATGAGAACAGAACTGTTCAAAAAGGGAAGTAGAGCATTAAAAATTACTGAAGAGAAAAGACATGACTATGTCACTACATTAATTAGTCACAATCCAACAATTTTGATCACTTCAGCTTAAAATATAGAGTAGAACTAGAAAAGATTTAAAGAGGCATCAGTGATGAGAGCTATGAGACAGCATCTGTACAGAAATTAAACAGAGAAGTGAGACTAAACCTCTTCAGATGGGAGCAGAAATCCTCTAAAGGGTCCATGACAAATATTTATCACAAGTGAGGTTTTTAAAAAAATCTACTGCAACACAAAGGATTTCAGGAGTAATCACTAAATTCTCAAGGAGAGAAAATATACAGCACAACAAAATTAAAATGAGAATTATTCATCATCTGGTAAGAAGCACAATGATTCTGAAGGTGCAACCATTTCTAGAAGTTTGTAAACCTAGACTTTTAGAAATTACAGGCCTGAATAAAAGGAAAGATCAATTTTCATTTATCCTAAGGCATAGATGTGGTACTGGCCAGAGCTGCAATCAGGCCATTAAAAGAAATAGCCTTTTGATTTGAATTTAATTTATTTTTAAGTTCCCAAAAGGCAACAGATAATACTAGCTCTGAAGTTCATTTACATATATATATATGTATGTATATATATGTGTATATATGTATGTATGTACACATTTCTTTATCTAATTTGTATTAAAGGTTTGGGGACTGCCTTCTAAGACAAACAAAGTTTAAAATATTAAAATCCACCTCTGGTTGCTTCTTGTCTTATCAGCAAATATTCCTCTCATGCTCTTAGTATTTTACAGGATTTTTCTGCCCCAGCCTGTTTTCTCAGTCTTAAAAGTTCCTAAAAAACTATTAATTTGCTATTTTCTCAATGGAAAGACCTGCTTCATATTTTCACCCAGATAAAGGACTCCCAGCTTCCAGACTGCTGGCAGAATATTGCATCAGCCACCATTATGTTGGGGGAAAGTATTATTTAATCAGAAGTGGATCAAAGTATTTCATTTTTTTTGCATTTTTCAATGATTTGACAGTGTTAGAGCAGAGGGAGTCACTGTACTCAGTGCTGTGTTCCACAAAAGGGAGCTGCAAATCAGAAGATCAAAGTTATCAAAACTTTCTCAGGATAGTCACCAATTTTTTATTGAATAGAAAGTCCCAAGTTCCCTCCAAGCCAAAGTGTGAGCTCCTGGAATTAGAGAGTATGTGTTTGCAAACCACGTGGTTGTTCCATTCTGGATATGAATCTGAACCCTCCCTCTACAATCCTTCAGCTGCAATTAGTGCACAGCACACCCCTGCAGGGAAAGTCACTGGGATTTTGCTCCTCTCTTTTGGACCAAAGTTCTTGTGTTTGCAAACTTGGCCCTTTTTAACTCCAGGAGCAGTTTCTGTTAGTATTTATGTTTTGAAAAGCTATTTAATAATTTCTCTGTGAGTTCCTTCCCACTATAAAGCATATTTATGCCTCATTACCTTCAACTGACATTTGTTTTTTGCTGAAGTTCCCTTCCCTTTTGCTCTATCCAGTCTGTATATTGGGAAAAGGGAAAGATTTTTCCTTCAAATGACAGTTCTGTAACTCCCGTGATTGCCCTCTGGGTTTCACTCCAATCACTGCCAGCTGAGCATGAAATCATGCTGCTGAAACATGGTGGCTTCCTCATGAAAGAATTCTCGATGATGTTGCTTTTACACATTTATTTCTGCATTAGACAGGAGGGGTGGGGTGCCAGCAGGCACCTGTGACGGTGCTCACAGGAGTCTCATGTTGAGGGAAGAGACGAGGGTCTGACTCCATGTTTCAGAAGGCTTGATTTATTATTTTATGATATATATTACATTAAAACTATACTAACAGAATAGAAGAAAAGGTTCTCCTCAGAAGGCCAGCTAAGCTAATAGAAAGGAATGAATAACAAAGGTTTGTGGCTCGGACAGAGAGCCGAGCTAGCTGGGCTGTGATTGGCCATTAATTACAAACATCCAACATGGACCAATCACAGATGCACCTGTTGCATTCCACAGCAGCAGATAATCAATGTTTACATTTTGTTCCTGAGGCCTCTCAGATTCTCAGGAGGAAAAAATCCTAAGGAAAGGATTTTTCATAAAAGTTGTCTGCGACTTACACCCCCATGCCATGAGCAGCAGCCCACCCAACCTTCACAGCAAATCAAGCCTTCCATGAGAATTAATTACCCAGCCTAAACTATGGAAAGGCCAAGTGATTGGGGAATCAAAGCAAGGCCTGTTAGCTGCTCCTCTTCTGAAGGAACTCAGCTTCCCCATGATTGCCTCTCCCAGCTTTAGAAATTCCCAAAGTGGGAGCTGCCTGTAGGAAAATCTGCACATCACACCTTGCTGGTACAACTGTTTAATACTTTCATTTCTGCTGTCCAAAGAATAGGCTTAAATGATTTTATACACTGATTTTTGAAGCAAATCATATTAAATTATACCGGCAATTCAATTTTATCTTCCTAAAACTCAATACAAATCGGGTCACTTGCACTGACAGACATCTGAATTCTTTATACTACAGGCAACTCATTTAGTTGTGATTGTATCACTCACTGAAACACTAGAATTTAAGAGCACATTCAAATACAGCAGCATTTCCTGATTTTTCTTGGTGCCTTAGGAGATGATGGGAACAAACTCCAGCGTTCAGAGAGCAGACAAGAAAACAGAGGGGTTTTTGCAGTCATGGACAAATTCCTTTGCTTTAGATGAATACACAATAAGAAAAACCTCAGAAAATATTTGTTCCTTTTAGGCATTCCAGGCTGAACTTCATTTTCTCAGCATGCACACAGCACTGGCAGGCAGTGCAGAGATACAGACCTCCTGACACTGGGGATCTGATTCTGCAGCTACTTCCATATCTAAACCACCACCATAAAGAACCATTCTGATCTATTGGATTTCTTTGCAGGATAAGGCTCTGAAGATCACAATCTGCTCAACAGAATTCTCCAGCCCCCATCACATCTTTAAATAAAACATGCTTTGGAAAATTTTAAATGCTGAGTTTTTAAAATAAATAGCACCACTATAATGTAGGTGATGTTTTTGAGCACAATCTTAATTCAGAGAATCATGGAATTTCCTGGGCTGATAGGGAACTTAAAGATCATCTGATTCCACCCTCTGCCATGGCAGGAACACCTTCCACTGTCCCCAGTGTCCAGCCTGGCCTTGGGCACTGCCAGGGATCCAGGGGCAGCCCCAGCTGCTCTGGGCACCCTGTGCCAGGGCCTGCCCACCCTCACAGGGAACAATTCCTCCCCAATATCTGATCTAAACCTGCTTTCTGTAAGTTTGAAGCCATTATTCTCTCTGTTTGAACATTGTGACAATGCATTTCATGCCATTCAGTCAAAATTTTTGTACCAATTTCCAATCCTTGCAAAGGTTATCATAACAGCAAGGTTGGGAGGGGGCAGAGGGAGGTCTAATTTATCAGAAAAGAAGAGAATATAAAAATACCATAATACATGCAGTTCAAATGAAATCTTGACAGCTGCTATTCACAAATATTGCTGACATGATTTATATTATATTAAAATTCAGAATTACTGCGTTTTCATCAGTTTCTCATTTCACAGCTGGCATTTCATGTTGTCAGCATCCTGTGATTTACAAGGCTATATGTAGTGCAAAAATGTTGTTTTAAATGGACAATCTCATAAGCATGTTTACTAATTGATATGCTAGGGCAACTTAAAATGTAAACATAATGTGTGTTCCAAAAGCCAGAATGTTTTCCAGAAGAAAAAACTGAACCTAATAGCTTCAGTTTCATTAAACTTTTATGAAAGTCCCCAGAAAACAGACATTCCCATGCAAATTTTAAAATAATGGCTTAATTTGTGAAGTTACTTTTGCAATGTCAAAAATGCAATGTAAAATACATAAAAAATGGGATTGATACTCACTGCTGGGAGATACAGAAGTTGTTTTACCAGACAGACCCTGGAGTCTTAATAAAGCATTGTTTTCTAATAATGTTTACATAGGATTCATTGGGATATTTTCCAAAGTGATATAAAGCAAGCCTGGCACAAAATGCAAATGCCCTATTCCAGCAATGCTATTCTTTATCTCAGACCTGTAGAAATGATGGAAAGGACAAATTTTCAGGGAATTAAGTCAATATTTTATACATTTCATCATGCTTCTCTGCTCCAGTGCTCAGCAGGAATACAGGATACAACCCACTCTTGTGACAAAGGCACGAGGAGTTATCTGCACATAACTTGGAAAGTTTGTGTAGGTCCAGAGACTTTAGTGAATTCCTTAAGTAGAACATTAATTCCTTAAATAGACATTAAGAACTGTCTCTCCCATTTCACAGAAGCTACTATCAGGCAGCCCAAAGCCTGGAATAACCTTCTAAGATTCATACAATATTTTAACAGCAACAAGACACATTTGGACCTTATCGTAAAAGCTGAGGTATTCCAGAATATTTTGTAGTAAAGGTATGAGAATCAGGAGGACAAAGTGGCAAATTGATTCCAAGGCTCTGCATGTTTCCTTTTTCGATCCTCTTACTCCATCAATAAGAGAGAAATGGCCTGTGAATATGTCCAGGCAATGATATGGCACCCTGCCATCACTTTTAGGTTTTCTACAGATATTTTGTGTTACAGACAACCATGGAGAGAAGCTGTGATGGAATCACCAGTAGCTCATCATCCTCCTCCAGTGATCTCAGTGAATCCCTTCCTTCCCTGCTCTTCTCTTCTCCAACCAGATTTTATTCCTGTATTATTTTTTGTATCATTGTAGGAATTTTTTTCCTAGTACAAATATGGACATTTTCTCAAGTCTGAATTTTGGCATAGATTGACAGTTGATTTCTGCATAGCAATAGTAAACGTTTGCCTCTTTTAACATCACATCTTCAGGTTTTCCTTGCAGTTCTGCTGGGGGAGGTTTCCTTGGATGCAGCTGGAGTTTAAGAGGCTCATTTTGTCCTCCTCTGTGGGTCATAGGAAAATCAAACAGCCAAAAAACATTTTGGCTAATCTTTCTGCATAAGTGGGTCATACTACAGTCTTCACCTTATCTGCAAAATCTTAAACTTTTGAATAATGTTTTCGGAACATATTTCACTTAAAATTATGACAAACGTCATTCATCAACAAAAAAATGTTTAATGACTTGCACCAAACAGGATGTGAGCAAACCCAGGATCTGAGAACCAAGAGACAAACACATAATATTCAAAATAATTCTCTCCTTTGGGGCAGTAGGGGAAGTCTGCACACCATACAGCGCTTACCAAAATGAAAATGTGTAATATAAAGTGTCCTGTGGCCTCACAGTGGTCATTGCAGAGGAGCACAAGTAAGGATGGCACTTGTAGGATATTGTCTGTCTTATAGAATTTGTTGCTTAGCTCTGACACTCTTCCAGCTTTTAGCTGTGTACAGAAGTCCACATTTCTTCTAAGCATTCCCCATCTAAGATTACATATCTTTCATTTATTGCTGCATCTTAAGCATAAATTAACTGGAATATGCTGATACTGGAGCTCTGCCCTCATCTCTGCTGCAGCTGAACCAGCCCTGTGCCCTCAGCTGCTCCTTGAGGGGCCCCTCCAGACCCTTCACCATCTTCATGTCCTCTTTTGGAACCTCTCTAGAGCTTTAATGTCCTTTTTTATTTAGTGGTTCCCAAAACCACCCTCAGGACTCCCCTGTGAGCTGCCCTGTATCAAAAGCAGCGTGGGCAGCAGGGGAGGGGATTCTGCCCCTCTGCCCCTCAGTGATTTCCCTGGCCCAGCCCAGGAGGGACCTGGAGCTGCTCAGAGAGCCCAGAGGAGGCTCCAGGATGGGCAGAGGGATGGAGCAGCTCTGCTGGGAGGAAAGGCTGGCACAGCTGCCATTGCTCACCTGCACAGGAGAAGCTTTGGCTGAGCTCAGGGTGGCCTTGCAGGGCCTGAAGGAGCTGCAGGAAAGATGGAGAGAGACAATGGCCAAGGGCTGGAGGGACAGGAGCCAGGGAATGGCTGCCAGTGCCAGAGGGCAGGGCTGGCTGGGATCTTGGTGTGAGAGATGAGTAATGTGATGATTGACTCTCACAATTAACAGACAAATAGCATGAATATAGGTTTAGAAAAGTTTTATAGGTTTATAGTTCTGTTGTTCCCCCTTTGTGTGGTTATCAAGGGACAGCTGGGAGGGCTGGCTTGTCACTGTGGTGACATCTGAGCTCCAATCAGGATTTGGGAAGAGATCTCCACCACTGGACAGTGAAGAAGGGGTCCATGGACAGAACTTTGGGAGGGGTTAAAGGGTTAAAAGGCCAAATCTCCATTGTGTGGGTGAGCACAGGGTGGGGAAATCCTCTGCTCCCAGAGCCAGAACCTTCTCTCTATTCAGTCTTCTGTTGTGTTTTTGGTAAGGTTTAATAAACCTTTCTAAATTATGAAAAGTGAGTAACCATTTCTGACATTGGAAATGAGGAATTGTTCCCTGTGAGGGTGGGCAGGTCCTGGCACAGGGTGCCCAGAGCAGCTGGGGCTGCCCCTGGATCCCTGGCAGTGCCCAAGGCCAGGCTGGACACTGGGGCTGGAGCAGCCTGGGACAGGGGAAGGTGTCCCTGCCATGGCTGGGGTGTCACAGGATGGGCTTTGAGGTCTAACCCACACCATTCTGCCATTCTCTGAATTAATAATGTAATAATTTTCTTAGAGATAGGGGTTTAGAAGAAGATAGAGCAACAACAAAATCTGTTGAAGTGTACCTTCTATATTGAATCATTTTGACACTACAACCAGTTGCTAGTCAAATTTTCAAGATATTCCCAGGCTCGATTACAAGTTATTGTTTTTATTAAGTACTGTGAAATTACTGCCTTGGCTTTAATTTATTTAGATGGTTGACTTTTTTATTTCATTGTTTTTCATAGATTATGTGTATACATATTTGAATAAACTGGGCTTTCAGGTAGCAAATGATAATATTATATAATCAATAGTGCTCTAGTGTTAAGAAATACTGCAAGGTTTTCATTAAATCAGAGAAAACTGCAGGTAAAGGAATGCTAACAAGTATTGATGTTTAGATTTTATTTATCAATGTTGTTAAACTCCTCTCCACTGCACCGAGTTTATTTTTCTACATTAAAATAACTTTATTTGGTATCTCTAGGGCTGAGTTTTAAACAAGATAAAGTACCTTGTGAATTAATTTATTTCGAAGAGAAAAGAAAATACAATTTGTGTCTTTTCATTAGATTATCCTTAGCTATATTGATTTTACCCAAGTTAAAATTTATTTAGCTGAAAAAGAAACAAAGCTGCAATCCAAATGTGTATCTTATTCTGTGTTAAACTGGGGAGTCAATCCTTGTGGTATTTCACTTCATATTTTATCCATTATTTATCCATTATTATTCATTATATTAATATTAGTCAGCCTCTGATTACCATACTGGCATCCAAATTACATATTTGTACTGGAAAAGTCTCATATATTCAAATGTTTGAAAGCAGCTAAATTACATTTGAGAAAACATTATTGCTTGGGAGAAGAGACCAACACCCATAAAAAATATGGAACACTTCCCAAATCATGCATCATCCTCACACAGATTCCATACACAGATCAACAAAATATACAGAGGAAAGAAGGTTGAAGGAGATAATAAATATTGCCACAAGAGTCAAGGTTCTGTCCTCAAAATTAGAGACCTGAACAACTGCTGATGGAGGAAATTATTTTTCTATTGTGGGAATATGTATTCAGCCATTCCCACCTCATGTAGATATTTATGTTCTATGTTTGATTTGCTCCTGGTGTTTATTGAAGCAAAACATAGGAAGAAGTGATAAAATATACAGATGGGGATAAAATGACAGCTAATTCATTTACTGTGGAAAATAAGGTATGGATATTCTAAAATGTGACACACAACATCAAGGTGTCTTAGAGGCTATTTTGAAACAATTTATCTTATTAACAGCACAATAATATTTTCCTGAAAACATCACACTGTCATCAGAGCTAATGTACATTTCTGACCACAGAATAATGGTACTGAAGATAATGAGTACAAATAGTTCACTTAACAGAATTCCTGCTCTCTAGTTGAATAATTTTCTGTTTCAATTTCTTTAGCAATTATACATAAAGTATTTAATTTTATATTTGGTAAATAACGGCCACAGTATAATTTGAACAATTAAGCATGACAGTTCTCTGTGTGACACTTCTGCTGTGGTTACCAAGACTACCTTCCAAAGAAATACTTCTCTGTAATATTGAACGTACTCATCAGGTATTAAATCTGATATTAAATCCCAGCCACACCAAAAGAAAATGCTGCTGAAGCTTTGTGATACACAAAACACTGGAGGTAAGAGCAGAGTGGATTTGCACAGCTCAGGAAGGACCTGGAGGGGCTGGAGCGTGTCCAGGGCAGGGCCCGGCCCCTGGGCTGGCCCTGCTGAGGGACCCCGAGGGCTGCGGCCGCTGCTGGGCCTGTCATGGCCACCAGAGCCCTGCAAGGCCTAGAGCGTGTCCAGGGCAGGGAACGGAGCTGGGCACGGGGCTGGAGCCCCAGCAGGGCCTGAGGGAGCTGGGAAGGGGCTGAGCCTGGAGCAAAGGAGGCTCAGGGGGCCCTTGTGGCTCTGCACAACTCCCTGCCAGGAGGGGACAGCCGGGGGGCCGGGCTGTGCTCGCAGGAACAGGGACAAGAGCAGAGGGAACGGCCTCAGGCTGGGCTCAGGGTGGGCACCAGCAGGAATTTGCCCATGGAAGTGATGTGATGGGTTGTTACAAAGGGTTCGTAGAATAACAGAATCTTCTGAGTTGGAAGGGACCCAAAAGGATCGTGGAGTGCAACTCTGAAGTGAACAGCCCACGTGGGGATCACAACCACAAATTTTGTGTTACCAGCACCACGCTCTGATTAACAGAGCTGATCTCAGGGTTGTTAAATATTGGAATTAATTACTCCAGTTGCACAACCATTGAGGCTGGAAAATCCCTCCCAGCCCATGGAGTCCCAGCTGTGCCCAATGCCCACCCTGTCGCCAGCCCACAGCCCTGAGTGCCACCTCCAGCCCTTCCTGGGACACCTGCAGGGATGGGCACTGCAAAGCTCCCTGGGCAGCCCCTGCCAAGGCCTGAGCAGCCTTTCCATGGGCAAATTCCTGCTGGTGCCCACCCTGAGCCTGCCCTGTCTCAGCCTGAATTCACAGAATCACTGGGTTGGAAGAGACCTTCAAGATCAACGAGTCCAGCCCAGCCCCAACACCTCAACCAAACCCTGGCACCCAGTGCCACATCCAGGCTTTGTTAAACACACCCAGGGATGGTGACTCCACCACCTCCCCAGGCAGCCATTCCAGAACTTTATCACTCTTTCCATTAAAATCTTTTTCCCAATATCCAGCCTATATTTCCCTTGGCACAGCTTGAGGCTGTGTGCTCTGGTTGTGTCACTGCTGGAGAAAGAGCCCAGCCCCAGCTGAGCACAGGCACCTTTCAGGAGGGGCAGAAAGTGATAAGGGCACCCCTGAGTCTCCTTTTCTCCAGGCTGAGCACTCCCAGCTCCCTCAGGGGTTCCTCGCAGGGCTGAGGCCGTTCCCTCTCCTCCTGTTCATGGGAGCACAGCCCAACCCCTTGGCTAGACCTTGCTCAGGTACTTTGGGCTTTCCTTCTCTGAAGGAAAAATCTTTTCCTAACTGAGTGAAAGATGCCAAGTGCAGAAAGTACTGGCCACCTGTTGTCTCATATATTATAAGAGTTCTATTATCATTATGTTTGTTATCTTATACATACCAAGAGTCCTCTTATCATTTTGGCACAAGAGTTCCATGGCACCAGAGTTTCATACCTCCTCGATGTTTCTCGTAGACAGCGCCTCTAAGCACTGCCTGTGCCTGGTCCTTGCAGCAGTTATCTGACTTCTCTCTCCAGTTCCCATTAATCCACGCTTTTATACTACTAGTTCTTATTGGTTACAGGTGTTGCCTGTTATCATCCAGCCTGCTCCTAATCTTTAGTAATAGGGTCCAGCTGCATCTCCTTGGGGGATAAGATTACATTCTACATTACCTTCATTTACCTATACTGTGTCCCCCTACAGCTACCTCTTGGCTAAGAAAGCATTTCCAAAGCCAGACCCTTATGTTGTGCAAATGAACTTAAAGCAGAAAATAAAACATTCATTCCTGAGTACCTGCTTTTCATTCTTCTTGCAGAAATTACATTAAACATTATCCAGTTAATTAGGGGTTTTTTTTACATTTTCTAAAACAATCAGAGGTCTTTCCCTAAGCTTAATTGTGCAATCACCAGAATATTTTCTCTCCTAAAATAAAAGTAAGAATGGTGGAGGACATAATGTAAATGAGATCCAAGCTGTAGATTGAGAAAGTAATTTCCAAATTTTACTACATTTTTCCCCTAGATTTACAGTCAGGCACTTAGGAAATGTAGTCCAGACTGTCTGGGCACATATATATTTCTGTATAATATATAAATATCAGAGCAGAATGAATAAAGTATTTTCCATGAATAGTAATTTGAATTTTAATAGAAATTTTACTTCAATCTCAATTTTTTCATTACTGAGTGGCTGAACATTTCTAGGAAAAATAGTTTCCAAAAGTGATACTCTAAACCTTCTATTCAACTAAATTTCATAAGTTTAGATACTTAAAATTACTGTTACCTAAATTCTGATAAATTTGTTTAAAACCAGCACTGTGCTGCCTATCCAGAAGAGAGGAACAATGAGATGTCTTTCATTTGCCAGTGCTAAAAACCTTTTCTTTTTTTTTTGGTGAGTAACCCTAAGCATTTCCTCCTCTGCACAACCCCACCTCAGCCCCGCTGCATTTGGGATTGTCTAACACTGTGGCTGAGGTTTGTATTTTGGGGAAAAAAAGCCTTATATTCCCATATAACCATCCATGAAACAGGAATTAGGATTGAGAACATCAGACAGCCATAATCAAACAATATTTGAGCTTTTTACAAAAAATGGTTCTGGAATGAATACAGAATGTCTCAGAGCACACTCGTGACAATTCTGAGGAGATAAAAACAGAGAAATTACATGAATTATTTATTAGGACTCTCATATTGGAAGTCAGATATCAGGAGTTCCACTCCAAGCTCTGCCACCAACCTTCTGTGTGACCTTAGACAAATAGATTTATCTGCTCATGCCTATTCCATGGGGGTTTTTTGTGTCCTGATTTAAAATAAATCAGCTAAAACTTTGTCTTTTCCTGCATGTTTGTAAAAGTACCTAATACATTCCTGCCAACCTTGATTAGTGCCTTTAAATAGAAAGGAAATAAAAGTAAATTGCAAAAAACATAATTAAGATCAAAAACATGAACAAAATTCGCTTTCATGTTGTGTAGAGAATTATTCTTTACAGTAGTTAACTGTATTATACACAGTACATATAATTATCTAATCAAACTTTGCATGCTGTGGGTTTAAATATAATTTATAAATATTTTTCTGAAGAACAGTTGTAAGTTATTTAAAGGCTAAATTCACATAAAACTGATGTGGGTTTGGGTGGTTTTGGTTTTTTTAAGTATTTCCTCTTTCTACACAACATTTAAGGAAAACATATTTTCGCCCGAGATTTCAACAACAGCTTTTTTGTTTTTGGAGTCTCCAAAAAGTCTTCTGTCCATGAAACCTGAGTTGAGAATTTCCATCTCAATGACTTTTCTCTTATCAATCTTACACTAATTGTAAGATTGATAAGAGAAAAGTCTTATCTGGACTAATTGTGCTTGTGCAGGGTTAATAATCAAATGAAACTGAGTGCTTAAAGCAAGAAATGAGAGAAATACTTCAGGATTTAAAGCTTGGAATGGTAAAATCTCTGATCCAGCAAAAACAGAAGTCCCTACTTGAGTTTACAAAATAATTCATGCACTGAAGTAAGTTGTGGGTCTGCCTAACCTGAGATCTGAACATCCAAGTTCAGTGAGAATGTTTATAAATCTTGTAAGAAATATGCATTATAGGACAATTCACCAGGTTTGGGACATCTCTTCTGCCCAAGACTGAGAGCATGGTCTGTGTGCCCAGATAATCTCAAAAATTCCCTCAATCTCCTTGACAATGAATCTTTAATAAAGCTACATAGACAGTGAAACCTCTTACAGCTTCTCAGATGAATTATTTTATATTAATTGGATGGAATCTTCACATTTCTATAGAAAAACTTTGGGGGAAATGCTTATTATGATTAAAGAGATTATTTCAGTTCAATTTATACTGAATTTTCTGGAGAATTTAATGGTCTTATTCAATGTTAGAAAGGATTGCTGACTGACATCCACCAAAAGCTAACAGATGTGCCAAAGCCACACCTCTGTTGTTATTCTTTGCTGAGACACATGAATTTAAGCAACAGCAACAAAAAAGACATAAAACAGAACACAAAGAAAACATCTTTTCTTTTTATGATAAAACTGACATATCCAGTATTTGTTATTTTGGCATTGTCTTCATCAGCCTGAGCTTGTCACATATATTTTAATACATGATTTATGGTTATAAATTCATTTTCCATTCTCATTTATAATATGGTGTCACATTTTATCACAAGTGCATTTAATCATCTGCTGTCTGCATACTAATGGTTACAAATATGATACCTGTGTAGACCCAGCAACCAGTTGCTGTAACTGTCTCTGACTGCAACGCTTGAATGCTTTGAAAAGTGCTGATAAATAGAGAAGTTCAGACATTTTTATGTGTCTGCCCCATTTTAATAGCCAAGATAAAATTCTCCTGCTTCACCAACAACTTGATTCTTTTTGTCCCCACTTGAAAATTTTTTGCATGCACTTATCCATCTTCAGAACAGTGCCACTGCATAAAATTAAGAGTGTACAACATCTTAGGAATTGGTACTAAAAAGGCAAAGAGGAAGATCAGATAGAAGAAAAAGCAGTATCTACCCAAATTTAGGAACATTTTTAAAAAAAGAAAGGAAGTTTGTTTTCTTTAAAATTTTTTGACCAAATTCTGTTATGCAGTGAATGTGAGCACGGGTTTAAATTGAGGACACATTAAATGCACAACTGAATCTCCAACTATTACCATATGAAGGCAGCATATCAACACAGCCTTTTAATTAATTTTTCTGAGGAAAGCAATCCTCACTATTATTTGTTCCGTGTTTTTAACTTACACTTTTCACAAATATCTGAGAAATCTCAATGGAAACAGTTCAATTCCAGTATTTCAGAAGAAAATGGGTTGCAGTCAACTTCAGCAATTTTAATAGGGAAAAGAAAAACACTCTGTAACCAACAGTTACAGGTCAAGGAAGCATTGATTAAAAATACACAGAAATTCACCTGGCCTGGAGTACTGCAGCAAACACAGACTCAGAGAATGGATTGGGCTGTGTTGGGTTGGTTTAAACCTCACCCAGTGTGACCCCCTGCCATGGGCAGGTGATGCCTTCAGTTATATCTTTCATATTTTTTAGATTCTGCTCTGCCTAGGGGTGTAGCTCTGAGCTTCATATTAAGTGTTGGTAGGTTCTCTTCACAGGGTAGGTAGAAAAACAAATCCTTTTCCAGCTTGAGACCAAGGACAGCCAATACTAGCCTCAGGCCAAAAGGTATAAACAATGGGGAATGGAAAAAGAGGCAAACAAGGAGGTAAATAACTGGACAATTAACTCCAATATGCAAAAAGGCCAAAACTTAAAAAAGTGTGAGACCTTCTGACCAGTCATCCATTTTGTGACCATTTTGGGTCCATCTTGGTTGTACCCTTGGCTGGGCTCTTGTACTGCCCAAGGTGAATCCATTGAGTCCTTTTAGAAAATACCTGTTTTATTCTCTTAGCTCTGTCCAGCCTCTGTTCCAGGTTCAGCCTCTCGAGGCATCACAGGGACACCTCCCACTGTCCCAGGCTGCTCCAGCCCCAATGTCCAGCCTGGCCTTGGGCACTGCCAGGGATCCAGGGGCAGCCCCAGCTGCTCTGGGCACCCTGTGCCAGGGCCTGCCCACCCTGCCAGGGAACAATTCCTCATTGCCAACATCCCAGCCAGCCCTGCCCTCTGGCACTGGCAGCCATTCCCTGGCTCCTGTCCCTCCAGCCCTTGGCAATTGTCTCTCTCCATCTTTCCTGCAGCTCCTTCAGGCCCTGCAAGGCCACCCTGAGCTCAGCCAAAGCTTCTCCTGTGCAGGTGAGCAATGGCAGCTGTGCCAGCCTTTCCTCCCAGCAGAGCTGCTCCATCCCTCTGCTCATCCTGGAGCCTCCTCTGGGCTCACTCCAATAATTCAATTTTTATCATTCTCATGCCAATGTTCTGAGTTTCTCTCAAAAGTACCAGTGTGGTTTCTGAATAAACTTAAGCAACTTACACAGACACACACACAGACACGCAGAAAAGCTTTCAATTTGTACATTAATGTCTACTTAGCTACATTTAGGGTAACTTATTTGAAGCTGTCAATGTTAATTATCTTATTGTCTTATCCTTATAGGCACAGAAATTGAGCTTACAAGAACTAGGCTTATGAGTATTTTTAGTCATACTTCTAATTGACTGTTTGACACTTTCTGTGCCTTCTGTCCTGAGTAGAGTAATTTGCCATACTCTGAACCAGACAAGCATGTGCAGCTGACAGGCCAAAAATCCTGAGCTGTCGTTCCTGTGGTGTGGATGGAGCTCCCTGCTAAAGAACTGAAAAATAAATGTTCCTCAGTATGGTGAAAGATTAATATAGTGCATGTTTATCAGAAACTACAGGTTATGATATTTATCTTAACCTTTAAAGCAGAAGCTTTTAAAAACACCTTACAAATCCAGGTGCAGGCAGTGCACATTCCAGGAGCATGCAGAAGGCAGGGAATGCCAATTTGCAATTTCCAAAGTTCACAAAGCACACAAGGTTCAGCTGTGAGCAGGTAAAATTCAGACTGAAAATGGAGAGTGTCACCAAAATTTTCAACTGAAACTGCAAGGAATTAAGTGTCATATGTGTTGAAAAGCATTGTAAGATCACCTTAGAGTCAAATCTACAAAATACAGCTGATGGTTTCTGCATGGGCACTGAGATTTACATCAGTCCAGGGGTAATTCTTCCCCTCTGCCCCTCAGTGATTTCCCACCTGCTGAGCTGCCCCAGCCTGGGCCAGCACTGGAGGGACCTGGAGCTGCTCAGAGAGCCCAGAGGAGGACTGAGAACATGTTCATGATAACATGTAATGGTCTAGTGGAGGTTTCACCCATGGCTTTAGCAATTCTGCAATGATTTTGCTAAAAACCAGGCCTTCACCATGTCACATTCATATTTTCTGGAAAAATCCCTTTGCCTTGGATTCTTCTCCTGGGAAGCTGAAAGGCATCAGAGAAAAGGAAACCAGTTCTTATCTCATTTGCTTCTCCTGTGTTGTGCTCAATGTGTTTGGAGATTGTTTACCCACAGGTGATTGTTCCATTGCATTCTGCTGCGAGTTGTTTTCACTCTTTGGCCAATCAGGAGTGTCAGAACTCTGGAAAGAGTCACAAGTGTTCATTATTATCTTTTTAGCATTCTGTAAGTATCCTTTCTGTATTCTTTAATATAGTTTAGTATAGTATTCTTTAATATAATATAGTATCATAAAATAATAAATTAGGCTTCTAAGAACATGGAGTCAGATTCATCATTCCTTCCTGCCACAGGGCACCCTGCAAATACAATATTCACCCCTCTCCTGCATGCAACTGCAGTTAACTGATAGCAACAGGGGACTATCATGGTCTGTCATGGCCAGCCAGGATTTTTCAGAGATGGGAATATATAGACACCAAAGTCTTGGGTTTTATTTCAGTTTCTAAATAGGATTAGAGTGAGAATAGGAATTTTTGTGTTGATATAGCTGGATCCTAGAAATGGTCCAAACTTGACCCAACTGTAACTTGAATAATATGGTATTTTTCAAAGCCAGGCAGCTTTGCTAACAAGGAGCACTTTCATCTGCCAGAGATCATGTTCCAGTTTTAAAACATCAACTACTGGCACTTTTTATAGAAACAAAATTGCGGTTTTCTTTGGTACAATAAAACAAAACTTTCCATAACCATTTTCCTTTGGAAATTATTTCACCCACTTATCAGTTGTGTACTATGAAGGGAATTTGGGAGTCTGGTGAATTGTACTGTAGCACAATTTTCATGCAAAAGATATGGGCTGCTCCTTTGCAGATTTGAAGTTAAAGCAACTGAAAACAGAATTCTTCATGCAAAAACTGGTGACTCTAACAAGCAACAATACCAGCTTCATCTCTAAGGATTATGTCAATTTAAATAATGCGTAGTAATTAACAGGCACTTTTTTTTCCCCAGCTTTTTATACTGTTTGTGAGAGGTCATTCCTGTCACACTGTTCTTGAAAGAAAATTTTTAATTATGCATAATTCACAATGTGCTACTGATATCTGCTTGTCTTTATTTGTGTTACGTCTTTGGGATTCCTCAATGTCAGTGATGCAAAGAGATTTGTGTTCAGAAGAAAGGGCAGAAAGCCTCATCTCAGTTTTTCTCATATCTGAGTTTGCATAAGGAAGGAGGCTGTGCGTGATGAATCATGTATCACACCTATTATCTCCTCTAAATATAGAGGGAAGAGAACTGACAGCTTTAGCAAAGGTGGTTTGATACTTGTTAACAAGCCTGGCTTTTAAAAATCATTCTACACCAGCATTTAAGGAACATATATTCCACTTCTGGGCCAACAGCACAAGCTCCCACACCCAAAACCTACAGACAAGTGATTTTTCATTTTGTATCTATTACATTATTGCATCATAAAGTATCCTCTGGAAGGAAATATATCTCCTTCCTGAGAAAAGCAGTTTCATAGTACTGTTTTCCTTAATCTACTTACACTTTTGCACACGTGTCCTACAGAAAACTTTGGTGTCTTTTCCTATAAAAAATGCACTTGCAAAATAGGGATATTTAAAATTAAAAACTGCCTTAATTTCAGAGGCTCAGAGAGTTTGGAAGTTCTTGACCAGCATCCTTGTTTGTTTTCACCTCTCTGATCTCTCCAAATTTGAAGTTAACTCCATTCTCCAATCCTGCAGCCCTAATCTTATTTGCCATCATTCTCACATTGCTATGGATCAAGTGATTTACTTTAAGCTCCTCCTAATTTGGTTGTGCATGGAGGGAACTGGAATCAGCAGCACAAGATTGCAGAGTTGCACCTCTGCGAATTGGCAGCAGAAATGAGGAGGTGTCAGCTAGTAAAACTTTTTGATGACCAGATGATGAATCAGAGTCCCTGATCACAGTTCAGTCAGCCAAATTAATGTCATTAATTAGGAGAAAACTAACTCCTCCACTTATTAAAAACCTTCCCTTGCCTCCTCCTTTCACGATAGATCTTTAATTTTGCATTTCTGTCACTTTTATTTGTTGCCTTCCTAACCCTGCTTACCAGAGGAATGTGTACTGTCAGAGCAGGCTCACTGGAATGCCTCTGATCCATGTTTCCAGCTCCCTGACCTCTGAGGAATAACCCTTCCAAAATGTTCTCCCTGTCCTACTGGAGACATATTTCACTGCAGCTGTGTTGCAGTGCATTTGTTAGGCCATAGTGTGCGCCAGCCAGCCTGCTTCTAAGTTTGTTATCAAAGCCTCAGCAATCTGTCAAGGCTGTTGGAACATAAATTGCTCTAAATTAAGAAAGAAGAGGCTGAAAAACCAAATACCAACACTGCAAGAACTAGATAACAGAACATCTGGACTGTAACCAATCACAAACTCCAAGAAATGCAGGCAGAAAAATGAGTGAACAAGACAAAGGCACCAATCAAGAAGTGTGTAGTTGGTAGTTTGTAGAAACGATAAATGCATGTAATATAAACAATAAACATTTTCTGCTCGATCCAATGGGTCAGTTGTACAGGAGTCCTGGATTTCCTGCAATAAGAGGTACCAGACTCCCCCACAAATCCATACCACACACACTGACACTGAAGGGGCTCAGGGTGGGCTCTCTAGCTCAGGGGAACAGAAATAGCCCCAGGTTTTTCATAGATCTGTAAAGATTATTTTTTGGGGCTGCAGGGAACAGGTGACAATGGCCACACTGCCCTTGGGACAGGGCCATTGTCCCTTGGGACAACTGGGAATGCATTTCATGGAAACGCAAATTAACTCTTGAATGAAAGATCTGGCTTTGCACTTTCTTGGCTGCATGGATAGAATCTCCAGCAGGGAAGAGAACTCTCAATTTTTGTAACAGAAAGGCAGGGTGGCACATTTCTGTCCCTCATAACATGACTGGACATGGCACTCAGTGCTCTGGGCTGGGGGATAAAGTGAGGATTGGTCAAAGTTTGGACTCAATGATCTTGAAAGCGTTTTCCAACTGAAAGGATTCTGTAGTTCTGTGACCGTCATATAAATACATATGAGAAATATGCAGCCATGATTTTCATAATTATCATGTTCAGATATACTTTCATATACAGGAATCACCATGTGCCAGTGTGATTCCTGAAGATTCTGTATGTTTCCCCCATTTGGGTAAGAACAAAATCCAACATTCCTCCTGTCGAATTGGTGAGTGCAGGCCAGGGTGGAGAAGGAAACAACACAGGTTAGCAGTGGAAAGGAAATGGAATCTGTATCTGGTGAATCTATGTTTTAAGAAAAATAAATAACAGAGTGAAACAGAGTTGTCCAGAGAAGTTGTGGCTGCCCCTAGATCCCTGGAAGTGTCCAAGATCAGGTTGGGCAGGGCTTGGAATAACCTGGGATAGAGGAATGTAGACAGGGATGGGATAAGATGATCTTCAATGTCCCTTTCAACACAAGTCATTCTATAACTTATTTTAAAACTGAGGTGTGAGTTTGTGCCTAAACTGCACAGCTGGAAGGGACATGGAGATTATTACTCGTGTTAAAGCATGTCACTTTGTAAATACACCAAGAGGGTAAATATCAATTATTTCAGTGTTTACCTTCATCTGGAGATCTGCTGTCACACATTGGTGCACTCCAGCATGTCTGTTATCTTGAGGGCAAGGGAAGGTGATATTAAACACACAATTCACACCTGCTTTTTGTCAGGCTCCTCATCCATTTTATGAGTGATCAATACTTCCAGATGCACAAATCTATGACAGGACCAAATCACATCTGAGAGAGGCAGGACTTCCCAGCACCATTTTGTTATTAGAGAGGATCACAGAAGTTGTTCCTCATTAAATTCTGTACACACACTCAGCACAAAGGAGCTGAGATAATCACATTAAGATGTGAAGTCTCATGATCAGCCCTGTGTGTTTATAAGCATCAGGCTGGGCTGTGTTTGAAGGGTGATGGAGAGAGGACAGTGGCCTTCCCCTCTGCTTCAGGAAGAGCAGCCCAAGGAGATCTGAAATACCAGTGCCCTGGATATCAGAATATTAAGTATAATACTGTTAGGGAGGTGTCATATAAAGTCATGCATTTTTAAATCCTGTTCTTTAATTATTACTGTAAGTTTAGAGCAATAGGTTCCAAGGACAAAGCAATGACTCGAAGCTGTGAAAGCCTGAGAATGAATCACACATCATTTGTTTTTCAAACCTTCTGAATAATCAATTACAGGAAATTCAATTTCAAATTGAATTTGGGCTAAGAAGTATGTTTTAGCAACAAAATTTCTGGAAGTTCAGACCATAACTGACCCATAAAGAATTTAAACAATCTTATTAATTTATGTGGAGAAAATAAAACTGTGGTTTCTTTTTCTTCTTGAAAATAATGAGAATGATATTTTTAGAGTACAAATATTTTTTAAAAAGTTCTAAGAGAAAATCTAGACTATTGTCTGTCCCATGGGGAAAAAAAAACCTTTATGGAATCTATCTCTGAGGTAAGTAGGGTAATTTTTTGCTGGAAGTGATGACATTTTGTAACAGTCCAAGATAATTTCTCCAGCAAAACGTACCTGGAGCAATTATTTCCCTAATATCCTGCTTAACTTTCTACATCATCACTCCCAGTGAATCTTCACAGTTAGTTAGAGAGCCACTAAAAATACTTTCTGGACATGATTCTCTAGGGTACTTTATAACAGTTTCTTCTAGAGTACATTTTTAACTTACCAATGAGAATATCCTGCTATTAGATGGAGTTACATGTTTTATAAATAAATGAAGATCTGTAAAATATCTAATACCTCACACATATCAATAAAACACCTGATATAACAAAAGAAATGGTGCTGTTTTGGCATTATTTCTTTCATGATTCTGTTCTATCAGTTCTTTCACTAATTGTGTGTGTTATAAAGTGATGGTTTCATTATTTGTTCCTATCCCATTCATAAGCACAGCCCCTCACTTTCTTTCTTAAAATAGCCAAATACCTTCCCATTTTGCACTTTTTGGGATCTTTAGACATCTCCATTTTGCACTTCTTTGGACCTTTAGCCATCCCCTGTTTCAAAGACAGCCCCAATGCCTCCAACAGCTTCAGTCAATCCTCTCAAGCAGTTTCAATGACTCCCAGATCAGCTGATATGTAAGCACCAATCTTACAAAAGAGTCTCTGCTCTGATCTTTCCCTCTACCACAAGTCCTTTTTCCTTTGACATTGTTAGTTCCTTTAAAATTATCACAGCACAGCTTTATAGTTAAGACTGATGCAGAAGAGATATTAACACTCTGACCTTCTAAAAACATCCACTGTCACTTCTTTTCCTTCTCATCTGAGGAGCAGATCAGCTCTTCCCTTCATTTCTCTCTAACTATTAATGTACTTACAGAATCCTGCCTTTTATTCTTTCTGTGACTTGTGAGCTCTACCAGGTCTTTTGATGTTTTGCTTATATTTCTGTGCTATTTTTTTTTTTAATATTTACACTCTTAATACTTTGACTTCTTTTCTATTTTCTGTAGGCTTCTTTCTCATCATGAAGTCATTGAAGAATTCATTATTTAGCCAGCTTGGTGTGTCACTAATCTTCCTGCACCTTTGTTTTTTAGGAGAGCTTTTGCTCTTTTTTTTTTTTTTTTTGCTAGTCTTAATATTTCTTCCTTAAGTAACTGTCAGCCCTTCCAGAATCCTTTTTCCCCTTAGACAGCAGATTTTACCTTGTGATCTTCTGAGCTTACTAAAGCTTCAGCTCTACTTTATTTATTCACTATTTTTTCTATCTCTTTTCAAAAAATCATCCATTAGAAAACTTTCTTCTCAATCAGGTCTACTCCACGGAGTCTACAAATTCCTTTGATCACATGGTCAGTCATGGCATTAAATAAAATCCCAAGAGATGTTGCATCACAGAATGTTGTGGGATTGTCTTCTATGGGAATTTTACATCTTTGTACAATTTGCAGGATGTTTTTAGCCACTCATAGCAGGGTAATGTGTCTAATCAATAGGAACAGTCCCACACTGTCTCATGTGTAAGAACTGCAATGGTGAATGGCTCTATCCATGAAAACAACCAAAAGCAAAAGTTTTGAAGATTGATGAGGCTGGGATGAAAAACAAGATCAAAAGCCTCAGTTTCATATTTCTCATGGAAAGACTTGCAAAGGACAGAGTCTCCCATAAACTGGTAACAGTGAGAGACACAAATCTCAACAGAATCCACAAATTCTGGATGGAATATTTGCTGTTCTTGCTCATCCTATCAGATTTTGTAAACCATAGGCACTCATTGTGTTTGGTTACAGCACAACATTGCTGATTCAGTCAGGAGCAGCACAAAAAGAGAGCAACTAAATCCACTGATTTTAAACCATGAATGCTATCAAATAAGTATTTTCCACCTAGAACAGGCAGACAAAATGCAAATCAAAATCTGCAGATGCTACAGTCTATGATTACAGTAAGTGGCTATTGAAGACCATCACTGTAAAAAGCTACCAAAATAACAGTGTTTAACTGATCTTTTTGTGAAATTAGGTTGTTTTTTAGTAAATTGACAGAACTCATAACTAATATATTCTTAATCAAGTATGTAAATGTAACAAAGACTATATAGGATCTTGTTGATTGAAATGTGATTTTGCTACTATGCAGGCCACTAAATGTTGTCAATTTTCATAGGAAGGTCTTGGCTGTAGTTTCCTTCTGTGTTAATGAACTCCAACATCAGAACTCAGCTAGTAACAACAACAATATAATCTCATTTCTCTTCCTATCATGCCCCTCTCAGAGTGACAATCATGAGGAAATACTCTATATATTGATAGAGTTCATAGTGTGGAATTTCTTTCCAGAGAAGAAATTAGGGAGGAGCGTGAACTGTATCTTTTTGTTATATGAAGAATATGGTAATAACGGTGGAAATAAATAGAGAATCAAACAAAATCTCATGGATTTTATATGAGATAAATATATATGTTTATATACATATATATACAGTATTCATAACATCAGCTAATTATTTTTTCCCCCTGTCCTATGTAGCTTTAGACTTTTTTCCCCCTCTTTTTAGGATGTTTAGTTTTGGTCAGGCCAATAATTAGTAAGAACTCACACAGCAACATTTACATCCCAAGTGCTGGGCAATTACTTCTCTCAGAACACACTGATAAGTATCCACAGTGTACTAAACAACTAATAAACCAGTATGAGAATAAGACCAATCATTTTTGCACTATCAATAATCAGCTACCTCTCAGAAAAAGAAAGAAACCTGCTGTTATCAACATTCCAATCTTCTTAAAGAAGAACCAGAAACGCTGATGTTGATTCACCATAAGCATGGTTAAAACTCAAATAGACCAAATAAATCTGCAGAAGGTGTGAAAGCAGGAGAGGCTCTTTTACAGATTCTGAGAGCTGATTCTCCACAAATGCATTGCAGTTACAAAGTTAATGAGGGTGCTAATTTTACTCAGTATCTGAAAGGTAGACAACAAAAGAGGTAACAAAAATCTTCATTGTGTTATGTGCAAAGCATCTAAATTTTGCACCAAGAATTAGATTGCCTTGTTGCCCTTAAAAGAGATTTCCTAATTAAGGCTCTTCAAGTGAGGGAAATCAAACTTTTCCAAGCTGCATTCAGTCCCTGTTTTACTAATCCAAAAATGAAATTAACTTGAACTAGGTGTTGAATGAGATTAAATGAAACTGGCTTAAAATGCAAAGGCTATCAAAATGTCAAGTGCTGTGAAAGCCAGCAGGCTCTGGGTATCTCAAGTGGGGAGACAAAATAAGGAATTTATGCATGGAAGTTTAATTACCACATCTCTGAATTTTACAGACTTGTTTTCTCAAAGCTGATAGTCCCTAACAAAGTTACTTTCAGATGTGTGCACATATATGCATCTTTAAAAATAATGTTTATTTTTTACTTATTTTTTTGTGATTAAAGTTGATCTAAGTAGACAGCAGGAAAAAAAGTGGAGATCAAAAGAAAGAATGAAACAGAGCAGCAATGTAGATTTGTAAAAGGAAAAAAAAAAAAAGATAGGCCAGATCCTCAGGTATATAAAGCACTACTGAATTTGGCTTCCACCAAGATAGGCCAATTAACACAGCTGAGTATCTCTATCAGATTAGGGGCAAAATACATCAGGTAACACTGTGGATTTTTTTCTTATTCTACTCAAGAATTACTGGAAAATAGCTAATTACCTTGTTTAAAAATGTTTCCAGTAATGGGCACTAAAATTGCCCTCAGCTCGAGCAGCAAGAGCAACAAATAATTACTGCAAAGCAACCAGCTCCAATACCTGGAACCTGAATTAAAGGGAAATGACCAGCTGGCACCAGCATGGGTATCACCACTCCATCCTCATGCACTGCCAATGCCACTGAGGGAAAGAGATCAGAAACACAGCAGGGAAAGGCAGGAGATGTTGCTTGGTTTTGTTGCATCAAACAATGAAATCTTCAGCAAACTCCTGCTAACTAAACTAAACTAAACTAAACAGAAAAAATATAACTGGCTTCCGGTTCGGGTGTGGACTGATTAAATAAAATTTAAGTAAAATTACATACATTTGGAAGCTTTCCAGGTTTCTCAAATGAAACCCATAGTTTCCATTTCCCAGTGTGGGATTCAAATACCAAAACCTTGCTTTGCAATGTCAGTGAAATGCCATTCTGTAGCACTTTAGTGTTAAAGTGGTAAAAGTTCCTTTGACATCAGCATAAATTAAAATGGTTTGCCCCACAGTTTAAAGCAAATTTTTTATACACTAGCTTGGATGTCCAAATTCATTGCAATGCAATTGGGTGGGACTGAGGTACCAGAGAGGAGATTGTTTGGAAAATTAACAAGCATTTTTACACTTTTTGTGCAGCTGAATATGGAGCTAAATCAGAGGAGCAGGAAGGCACAGATCAATGTCCTGCAACCATGAAGTAATAAATTGTTTGAAACAGAATCATCCACTGGGCTGCAGCAGCCACTGCGGTCACCCTGGACAAAGAGAAAAGGTTCTGTGGCAATAATTGGCATAAGACCAGCTCTTCATTCCCACTTTAATTTTCAGGTTATTCAGCACATCCCTATATAGCCACAATTCCATTGCAGTGAAATGGTACAAACATCCCACAGTCAATAACAGCAGGAAACAGGGGAACCTGCTGGCATTTCAGATGGTGCAGAGGGGCTGTGCAGTTTCCTCCCTGGGGATATTCCAGAGCCACATGGACACTCTGCTGTGCCCAGTGCTCAGAGATGGCCCTGCTGGAGCACCTGACTGAAACCAGGACGCTTCCAATCAAAGGTTTACAGACAATAGAATCAATGTTTGAGGACGGAAAATTGGGCTACCAGAAAACCACAATCTGTAAATACAGTTTTAGTTATAGAACACTGCAGTGGGCCTGAACTCTTCTTGGTCACACTGAAAACTCAGAAAAGCAGAAACTCAGGCTGAGAAGGGTCAGGTTAAATAAGCAAAAACCCCCAAAACAACAAAAAACACTCCAGCACTAATTCACTGGGAGGATGGTGCTGCCTTGGGTGAGGTTGTCCTTTCAGGTAGTGAAATCACCAGTCCTAAACCTCTGCCAGACAGAACTATTGACCTCATCTAGCAGTTGGCTCATAATAATTTTTCTTCAAACAGCAAGTTGGCCTTGCTGACCTGTGGGGCTGCAATCCAGGTAACTCTGCTACCAGTCTATAACAAAGTTAATCCTTTTCTCGCAAGAACCGAGAACTTTTTTTTTTCCCCTCACAAGAACTTCTGTGTCACTAACAGAAAACAATAGTACTTCAATAACTTTGAGTGGAGCCAGCTGTACTGAAGCACTCGAGAAGACTTACTCTGAAGCAGATTTAATTAGAAACTGAGGTGCACAAAGCACCTTATCCCTTACAGCCAAATACAAGAACCTAATAGAAGGGTACAGGGGTGAGAGAAAGGAGAACACACAGGGATCTGAGAATGACCCCAACAGTCTTCTTATTTATCAAGACTATAACACTGAGATTCTTCTCAGCAGAACTAATCTCACACCTTTAGCCACAGACTTTGCTAAATCCAAATTTCTTATAGGAAAAAAATAAAAAAACATCTTTGTGGTTTCAGATTAGAAAGAGCCTTGAGCTGCTTTCTGCAAGGCTTCAGAACTTTGGGAGTGCCCAGTTCTGACCCATCACTGCTGGTGAGTTATGGCCTCACAGAACTAATTTTCAAGGATAATGTAGCTGGACTAGAGCTAAATTTCTATGACATTGTAGGCTCCTTAACAAGGATATTTTCTGTCAACTCTACTGAGCTGCCAATGGGTGATATCTCAAGGTAAAACTAGGGCAATCTGAACAGGGGAATGTTATCCTGATATCATGTGGTTCTGTTAAAGTATTTGTCATGTTTAACCACAGGTGAGAGGCATAATTTCCAGTGAAATAATAACTTGTGAGAGCATAACCCAGGGAAACCTCTGCCAACAATCCAAAATTCACATCTTCTCCACAGTTTCTGCTGAGCTGGGAATCTTATCCATTAGACTTGGAATGTTATTTAATTGGTTCTTTTAAAGAAGGCCCATTATATTGTATTTTCCCTTGTTTTGCTTCTTGTATATTCTATTATATTACCTAGTGAAAAATGAGCTGGTTGTCTGAAATCCTTAACTTGCCTGAACTCTAAAGTTTTGTTATAATACTTGTATTTTAACATGCTGAGAAATATTGGTGTTTCTATTGTTAACAGCCACATTTCTGCTTCTTGAGAGGATTGTTTACATGGAACACTTCATACAGTTGCAGTCTCAGTTCTCTATAATAGAAAGTTGGTAATATTAAAAATTTTAAGTGTTTCTAATATTAGGACTCCTAAAATAACTTCTTCATTCTTCACCCACACACAGAAAAAGCTGGAATTTCCTCACACTTTGCCTGTTTCTGGTCACATGGCTGTTGATAAATACAACATTAAATACATTAGAGCATCAGAAGAGAACCTGCTGCTCAGAGCACGGCCAGCTGTGTCTGCAGAAACACAGGAATGGGTTTCCTTGTGACCTTCCAATTGCAAACATTCCTGTCCTGTGAGGGGTTGCATCACTTGCTGCTCAGCAGGTTTTTCTGACTGGTGGCATAAGAACTGTTCAATGGCAAATAGCAAACTCAGAAAAAAATCCTTAAATTCTGCAATAATTGGCACTCAAATGTTTAAAACTTTTACACTGTCCAAAATTTTCAGAATTGATCATGACATAGTAGAACTGCTCTAGATAAGGAATTGTATGAGCACAAATACAATCGATGGCAAAAATCCCTCAGGCAAAGCCCTGCAAGCTGTACTTGGTATTAAATCTTAACTGGGCTAAAAACTCAAACTGCATTTGCTAATTCAGATTATTTTGTTCAAAGTCTCTACTTGTATCACTTCAGGTACAGCCAGCATGAACAAGCTTTTCCTTTGGTAACCTCAAAGCTGTATTATATTGTATTTTCTCACCTTATTTGAAATAAAGGGACAATTCATCCTCACAATAACTCTTCAGGGCAGCATGATGGGTTCTGCTGGAGAGGGAGAGGAGCACTTGGAAGCATTTGTGTAAAAGAATTGTTTTGTCACTGTTTTGTTTATCTGCTGCCATTTTGAGAATAACTGGTGACCTCTTCTCCTTCCTGGGGAGGGGACACAGAGAGGGGCACAATGAGTTCTTTTCCCTGCATTGAACAGGTGGTGCAGAGAGGCTGTGGAATCTCCTCCCTGGGGATACTCCAGAGCCCTCTTGTTGGAACCCTGATTACTGAGAATTTCAGACTTTCTTTGCTGCCAGGCACTGACCTCCAAGAGAACACTGCACTGACCTGAGGCTGTGGAGAAGCTTCCAAAACAGGGTGATAGAACTGGGATTGTGGGTGTGGAGTTTGAATAGAAGTGTGTAACATCACATTGTGGAAAACTCAGAGTTTAAGGTTTTAGAATATAGCAATATATATAAAGCAAGATGGAGGTTTTAGGGCAGAGGCTGGTCCTTCTTCTCCATGGTTTTGTGTAATTTGGGTGGTTTTGTGTAATTGGATGAAAAAGTCCCCATCACAGGCCATGGGTGGTTGGTTATTATTGGGTTAAAAGTAAAAATTATTTAGGTGTCATTTCTTACCTTTATCCTTAAAAGGCCTTGTAGAGAGAGATGGGGCTCCATTTTTAGTTTGTTGGAGTGAAGTGCTGCAGAAGTCAGGGTCTGTGAGACTGCAACATAGACAAGAACTAATAAACACCTGAGTCCAAACAAGAAATACCATCTCACTATTTAATCCTAACTTTGGCAAAAAGAAATGAAGACGGCACACCCTCTGGACACACTGCTGTGCCCTGGGCTCTGGGATGGCCCTGCTGGAGCAGGGAGGTGCCACCAGAGCAGCCCCTCCAGCCTCTCCCACCCTGTGCATGGTGACAGGACACAGGGAACAGCTCAGAGCTGCACAGGGAGATTTACACTGAATATTAGGATGGTGAGGCATGGAATGGCTTCCTAGAGAGCTGCTCAGCGCCCAGCTCTGCCTGGGTTCCCTTTGGACAAGGGTGGTTCTATGTCCCTGCCAGCTTCTATTGGCAATCCAATCTAATGGATACCGACACCGACAATGAAGAGAGGATTTAGGAACAAAATAACAAAAGTCTAAATCTCTAAGCCATTTGTGAACTATAAATAAAGCATGATGCACTATAATAAATTGTCATTCCAAATCCCACCGACCATGGTGATAAGCAAATCCATGTTAACTCTAAAGTCTAATATAACCCTCAGTCAAACACAGCATTTAGGTGAGTGGTGGCTGACACAGATGTGCAGACCATTCTTGTTAAAAGCAATTTAAAATATTAAATGCATTCAGATTTGAGAATTTTAAAGTATTCTTTCAGTTGTAATGAATTATTTCAAAAAACCATTTAACCTTTTGCAGTAAGCAGTATTCCCCAGCTTCCCTGTCCCTTCAATGCATTAATATCATAGAATCATTAGCAACCGTGCATTTAAAACAAAATGAAACCACAAAGCCAGGATTTGGGGAACATTTCATCGATGCAAGAGATTAAGATGTAATAATATAGCTTGCACTTTCAATTATAAATAGTGATTATAGAGGGTTTGGTGCCCTGGATATGGTACACATACAAAAGGACATCACTGGCATTTAATTTCATAAAAATCTTTAAATAAATGGGTGATTTAGAAAATAATTCAATTGGCCATAAAGTAATTGATTACAGGAATGTATGTTCTTGTGCAAATCTGATCAGATCTACTACAAACTGTTCTGTTCTGTACCCAGTTCAGCTCCAAAGCAAAAGCAGAGCTGGTGGAAAACACTCGAGTTCACATGGTTAAACAGCTGATCAATTTGTCCCCACTGTTTTTAAACTGGCAGCTGATAAGTGGTAAATAAGGTACTCAAAATAATAATTTTAAACATATCAGTTATAATTGCACAAATGTAATTTGAATAGTCATAACATATAGTTATTTGACACTCAGGCTCAGATTTCTTAAACACAGTATCATCCACACTCCCACAATTTCAGCATTTCCTACTGGTTTTAATGTATAAATATACACAAAACTACATAAATTATTCCTTGACATTATGTTTCTCTGTAAGTGGTTTTAACTTGCTGAGCTCCACTATTACCTTTTGTGCCTGTACTTAACAAGCATCCAGAAGTAAATTTGAAAGGCATTCCCATTTTTATTCCCCATGTTGGTTTGCTCCTTCTTTAAAAAAAAAAAAACAAACCTGACACTAAAAATCACTTATCAGTACCTCCTATCTCCACTGTCACTTACAAATATGACCAATAACACCTGAATAACAAGAAGTGTGGAAGACTTGACCATGCATTCACAGAAGTCAAGCAATGCTTTTTGTAGTGCTTTAATTAACGCTCTCTACATTAACAAATGCCCTCGTTTTCAGCAGTAGTTATTTAATTTTCCAGGCAGTGAGTAAAAGCTGTGGGTATTTGATACCCAACCAAACTGGGCTACACTACTTTGTAATTGCATTTAGGTAACAATTGAGTTGTTGACGCATGAAGTGGAATAAAATCCTATTTTCTCATTAAACCAGCTGCATCATCTCTCTTAATGGTCACTAAGAAAAAGCCTAGATTCAAATACCCACACTGAATGGTGGTAAAAGTCTGATTCCATTATGCACCGAACTAAGGAACGAGGATAAAAATTATTCTCTTTAAATTATACAATGCAGAGACAGATCACCCATGGAACTTCGGAGTTTAATCTGATGTGCTGGCTGAAGCCAGAGTACCTTTAAGAAACTCTCTCCAAAAGTGCCAAGCATTTACTAGCTAATTGTTCCTGTTAGTCACTAATTAACCAATGACTGGGTAATTGACTGCTGCATGTGAGAACTCCACGTGAGACTGCAATGATAACATCATGGCCTTCCAGCATAAGCCAATGCAAGATTTTACAAGAATTTAGGATTAATTCCAGAGCCATCATATGAATTCACTTTGGATTTATGCTATTTACTGTAATTCCAAAAAGTTTTTTCCAGCTGTAAACTATGACACAATATTTCTGCAAAAACTGGTGTTGGCTGCTGTGCAGAGGAACTCTGAATTTTTGTGAGAGTGTAATTCTTTGTGCTCATAATTCTGGACATAACTACACTGTGACAGAGCAATAACGCTCTCCTGCTTAAATTGCTTTAGAAGAACTAAATATCCCTGAGGATAAAAAATATTACAGCAGTCTTCCTATATTACTCTGAATTTGTAGAATAATTAAGGAAATCAGATTGTACCTATCCAGCCACACTTCAAAATGAAAAAAGTGAGCGTTCAACGAATTTCATTTAATTATTATTTTTAAAGTATGAAAGATGTATGCAAGTGATGATAACATTTCTACTTTGGAGGATTTCAACCATGGATGAATATTAGCTGTGGAAAATGTCTTTGGATCAGTTGTCATGATCAAGAGCTATAAGGTGTATTTATGAATTGGGGAAGAAGATTCCCATGTCATATTAATACAGTCATATAACACAGGCTTAAATTTTTATTTGTCTCCCAAAAATCCCAAACAAAAAACCAACAACCAAAAAGCCTCAAAAATAAAAACCAGCAGGAAATTTAGTTGGATGTGTCAAATGCACTTAAGCCCTGCTCCTAAACTCAGGCTGAACTCCATGAATACAGGATTTTTTAATGCTCAAAATAATGTGAGGAGGTCTGGTCCTCCTAGATCCTGAATTTGTGGAACAAGAACTATGCCAGACTGATATCTACCAAGACAAATCACTCAGTAGCTATCCAGAAAGCACAAGCCAATCAATAAGTTAGCCCTCTAAATTCTTTAACAACCCAAACTGATTAACTATGCAAATACTAAATTTCATCCTTCTGTAAATAGGATTTTAAAAATGCAGGTAGTTTTCCTTGTGGATCATTCAATATGTACACAGCATTTCATCTGCTCTTAGGTAGCAAGCAGAGGAAGCACCACAGAAGCATCTTGGAGTACAGATGATGGTGGGAAGGGAGAAAAGGTTGAAAATTCAAGGCTAAAGCAAGATGCAGGACTCCACTATCCTCATTTAGTTCACATTCAGCTGCTCTGCAGCTGCATAATAACAGAGCAAGATTCCAAAATCTGAGTAATTGCAAAATGGAATCTTTTGTGGATATACAAGAAAAAGAGCACGAGCATGTTTTAATTTACATATAGTGTAACTCTCCCTCTTTTAATCAGTACAAGAGATGCCTCCACCTTCTCAAGCACTGTCTGAAGAAATTTAAGAAGCAGCTTCTGTCCAGTTTTTCCAAGTATGCCACTGTGTGATTCATGTCTGTCTGTTAGATGGATACATTTGTCAACAGACACAGAACTGTACCATTTGAAAAATTCTGTGTCTGTGGTTTGCAAAAGCAGTGTCATACAATCCAGGAAAAATGAATCCCTCATTCCCACTGGTGCTATTAACAAGTGAAGCTCTGCATAATTGCATCAGTTTTAATATGAAACAGCACTTCAAAGGCTATAGACTGATAGAAAAGGTAAAAACTTTGTAAATTATGAACTAGAGGATAACTTGACCTTTGTATGAAACTTGGATTTCACTTTAGCCTAATTACATTGCAAATCATCTTCCCTCTATTCAGGGTAATTTACTTTAAAAACATGAAAATAGGGTGTTTCATCTGAGTGCATGTTGAAACTGTATAAACAAAATTTACAGGGAGAGCTTTCTAAAAGGGCTCCAAATGAGGGTATTTAGCTCTTCTATATTCATGATGCTGTGAGCTGACTCACAACACACTTCTCTCACAGCATTTAAACCAATCTGGACAGCCCTGCACGAGGCCACCTGTTACCTGCCTGATCATCACTTCATTCTCAGTCTCTTGGTGCTCCTAAGGCATTTTTAAACTTCTGCTGGTTTTAATCCTATACAGAAAAATGAATTCTGGCAATTTCCTGGATTTCCTCTCGCCTGCTAAACAACAATCAGGTGATGGAAGGTTTCATATTAAATGGAATTCTTTGAGATGTTCAGACTTTAGAGCAGATATTAATAAGTTCTCATCAGCTTCTTCAGCTTGATTTCTGCAGCATGCTTCACTTCAGCATCATGTAATTCTGCTCCTTTTCCTTCGATTCTTTGTTGAAAAGTTCAAACTATTTGATTGTCTCTTTTGGAAGAATGCTATACAATTTACTGCAGCTAAACCCAACAGAATTCTAAATAGCTTTCATTATTAAATGCAAGCAATATCTTACTGAAAAAGGTTTTAGAAACACAAAGACTGAAAAGAAATCTAGATTTCACTTTGAATTGCTGGTATTCAAACCAAACCAAGTAATAAACAAAACCAACCCTCTACGGTACAGAAATTCTACACTGAACTCTTCATGTGCTCAACTGGGCAATTCTCTGCAGGGGAAATAAATGTTCACCCACCCTGCTGCCAAAATTATTTGAGTGTGAAGACAAGAATAACTGTATTAGGACCCTGAAGATCTTTAATTCTAGTATCAGTCAAACCAAACAATGTCCAGCTCTGAACTCTGTGGTTTCAGGTGTGGAGTTAAGATAAAACAATATCACATCTTTCCACTCCCAGGTGTATGCCTAACAAAATCCTCATTGCCCTTAGCTGCCTTTTATGTTACAGCTATTGCTCTGCAGAGGTAGACAGTTTTGACAGAATTCCTTTGAAGCTGATCACCTGAATTTGAACTTTTATTATAAGTTTTTATTATTATTATATAAGTTTATTTGAACTTTGAAAAGCATAAAATTCCTACAGAACTGTTGTCATGATGCATACAGCATGTAACTGCCAAAATTACAATTCACTATTAGAATTTATTGTGTGGTTATGTTATTGATCATCCACATAGGGAGCAGTTTTAAAAGTAGTCAGTTCTCCCCTACTCCCTTCCACTTGTTGTTGAAAAAGAAATTGATATTAAACAGATGTAAAGTTCTGCCATGTTTATTCTTGTATCATTTCTGACCATCATCTGAGTCCTTCCAGATGGATGACTTGTCACTTAAAGACTGGATGCAGTTGACTGTGATAGGATTTGGCTTGGCATATCCATCATCAATGAGCCAGAAAAACATTGCCATTCTCAGAATAATTATATGCAACTAGGCAGCAAATCAGTGGGTCAGATGCAAAGTCAGTTCCAGAGAGCAGTGTGTCTAACCTGACAATAATGATTTCTTTTTCATGTCTTACTACACAGAGTAATTTCTTGGTGCTTTACTCATCTGTTTGGCCTAAACCCAAAATTCCAGCAGAAGTGCAACTACATTTTATGCATGATTATAGAAGCATGAGTCAGAATTAGTGCAAAGTGCAGATTACAGCATAAAAATCATAAATTAATTAGATGGACACTCAGGAGGATAGCACATTCTACTGTTGTTTCTTTATAATATTGTTGATCTCAGGCTCAGCAACTGAACAAGACTCAGTAAGAACTGTTATAAATCTCCATATCATGACTTTGTTGATGGTAAGACTGATTTTATAGACTACATTAAATAGGCTATTAAGAAAGTAATTAAGAGAAAATTATATAGGACTTCCATGTCACAGTCCATTGCAAATGTCAGAATTTATATATATATGAAATTCCCTTAAGTTCAAGTAAAATACAGAAAAATGGGAAAAGGTACACCAAAGACAACAAAAGATACTATTTTCTCTAAGCTAAGCAAACCAAATGCCAGGCATTTTATGGTATGTATATATCTTCCTTCAGAAGGTTTTTGAAATGTAATGTTTAGATTTAATCTTCAATAATACTGGTTATGAATAAAACATTTCCAGAGATATGGTTTAGTTTGAGATTGTTTTGTTGGTTTTTTGTGTTTGTTTCAGGTTTGCTTGGTTTTTTGGGGTGGGTTTTTTATCGCTTTCATTGGGTTTGGGGGTTTTTGGGAATTTGTTTTCTTGTTTGGTGGGGTTTTTTTGTTTGGGGTGGGCTTTTTTCGGTTTCTGTTTGGTTTGGGGTTTTTTGTTGGTTTGGTTTTGTTTATTAATCTCTTATTCTGCACAAAAGCCCTTCCTTTCCCCCGCCCAGCCATTTCCAAGCCAACAAACACTGCTCAGCCTCTGGGGCTGCTTTGTCACCAAAGCACCAAGGTAAGCTCCAACCAAGGGAAAAACCACAACGAGTTTGAAGCAGAGGCTGTGCAAACCCAGGGCACACAGGGAATATTTCTGTGTCTGCTCTGGGGTGCCCTGACCCCCAGGGCAGCGCTGACTCTGACCCTCACTCTGGAGAAAGTTTCCCAGACTTCAAGACAGACTGGAACCCACAAGAGTGTGAAATAGATTATAGAGAGCAGTGTAGGTGTGTCACTGGGTGAGAAATTGAGGGTTTGGGGTTTTTAGTGTGTTGTGGATGGCAGCAAGATGGAGGGCACAGGGTGTCATCCTGGGTTTCTTCATGCTTCTTCTTCCTTCGTCTCCATGGGTTTGGGTGGCATTTTGATATTGGGCAGAAAAGTCCCCACTGGGGGCTCTGTGGGATCAGTTATTGGGTTAAAAGGGAAAATAATCCAGGTGTCAGCTCTTAGTTGGAGAGTTTGGTCTTAAAAGACCTTGGAACAAGAGATTGTTGGCCATTTTGTGCCTTCTAATGAAAAGGTGCTGAAGTCACCGTAGTGAAACTGTTTTACTGATAAATAATGAACACCTGAGTGTGAACATGAACTACCTCAAGTGCCTTCAATCCAGACCCAGAGAAACCAACAGCTGGGACCCCCACAAGAGGCCACCTCAGCCATGCAGCAATAACAGCAAAGTGTCCCCAGAATGTGTGCCAGGCTTCATTTGTCCCAGCAGCCTCTGGCACAGCCCCTCCTCTGTGTGCTGCCAAAGGAGCAGTGCCAGGAGATTTCCAAATGAATGTGACTTCGAGGAGAATCTGTAGGTCAAGGACCCCAAGCAGGCATCAATTCCTCTCTCTCCCTGCCAAAGAGCTGTCACTTCCTTGGAAAGTTAAATTTGTCACAAGGAAAGAAAATTTCACCATGGTCTGCCTAAATAACTTAGGGAGTAGAACCTTTTCCCAGGTGCTTTTTCCACACAAAGCAAATGTATCAATCATTTTATTCTCTGAAATAACAATTTATTATCCATGCAGGAGGCTTTAGATTCAATCTGCACAGTGCTCTGGGTGTCGTGTCAGATACTAGAATCTGTCATCAGTCTTTATCAAGGAAATCATTCTGTTCTTGTCATCCATTTTTATTAATAAGACTATTTATTACTTCAATAATTAATTATGACAAGTAGTCTGCCATTTGGATAATGAATAAATATTGATAAATTGCATGGCTTATACACTGTTGCTGTATAACTAGCTTGGAAAACATGAAGACTTTAATGGTACTAAACCAAATAATTCTAAATGAGATATCACACAGCTAGAGTTGAATATATATTCAGCTAAAACATTAATTTTCAGACTACACAACTTGCAGAGTGCTGGGATTGTTCAGATCTGGACACCTTAAAATGGCCTAATTTTTGAAGCTAAAACAAAATTTAAATCCCACATTAAAGACATAATTCAAAAATTACAATTCATAGAAAAATATATCATGGTAATTGACTGAATGAATTGAAACAGAAAGATTCTCCATCCTGTCCTGTTTAAAACTCTGCCTTTTGGAGAGTTTGACTGGAGACATGCGGGAATCAACCAAAACAAATTATCACCTAAAGCCTGCAATGCAGCCTATCCTAGATCATTCCCTTTCCAGACCACAAAATTCCATCATTAATAGGTTCTTCTATTTTTCAGTACTCTAAACCACAACTTTACACCATTTCAACTGCTCATCAGGAGGTGAGAACTTTACATGTTTGAAGGAACCATAATATACCCTAAGGAAGATTATCACTAAGGAAGCTTGTAAAGAGTGATTAAGTAACAGCACTTATTTCCTAAAATCCTTACATGCTATTTGTCTGTTAATTGTGAGAGTCAATCATCACATCACTCATCTCTCACACCAAGGTCCCAGCCAGCCCTGCCCTCTGGCACTGGCAGCCATTCCCTGGCTCCTGTCCCTCCAGCCCTTGGCAATTGTCTCTCTCCATCTTTCCTGCAGCTCCTCCAGGCCCTGCAAGGCCACCCTGAGCTCAGCCAAAGCTTCTCCTGTGCAGGTGAGCAATGGCAGCTGTGCCAGCCTTTCCTCCCAGCAGAGCTGCTCCATCCCTCTGCCCATCCTGGAGCCTCCTCTGGGCTCTCTGAGCAGCTCCAGGTCCCTCCTGGCTGGCCCCAGAGTTGGAGTTTGAAGAAGTTTGGCTTATTCCAAGAAAATGTATTACTCATGTTAAAAGAAAAAGATTCTTGCCACATGGAAGTGAAATAGGGGATTTTGCTTCCCAAAATGTTCATATTTTTTTAACAATAAGATCAAAAACATTGGAATTGATGATATGCACTCCTTGGGAGGTTTTCCTAGTCCCTATAAAGAGAAATCTTTTAATGGAGTAATGTTTAAACTTCTGTTCAGGAACGCCAGTGAGTACAGCTGAGCTTTGCCATTGGGCAAAAGAGATATCAAAGTAACTTTTAAGGTTTTTATCAGCAGTGTGGCTGTTAAGAGAGAAGAATGAGTGTGAGATAATTCACAGTGTATTGGCTAAAAAGCAATGCTATAAAGACAGAACTATAATACAGACAAAATCAGTTAACTTTATAATAGAATATAAATCTATTTCTCCAAGGAATGAAATATCCTAATGTGTGTCTCTCTCACAGTGCTGGAAGTACAGTCTTTTTACAAGTACAGCTTGTAGTCAAATATAAAGTAAAATGTATTTAATAAAAAGATTAATATTTATCATGCAAGGCGTTTAAAATTTAACAGTTTTTTTAAAAAGTATCTGAAATCAAATGTAAGGCAATGGCACTGCATTTAATTCCAAAGTCTGCAGGCTCAGACTTCCAAACAGATGTGATGTGCAAAGGGTTTGGAGCTAACCTGAGCTCACCTGGGCACAAGGTATGAGCTGACTGGCACTTTGAAGACAGACTACATGTGAAAAAAAATATACTTCAGGAGATTTAAACCCACAAATGCTGACCTTTTCCTGACTGAGCTGATCCACATTGCTTCATGATTATGTCACTCAGAAATTATGCCACATACATTGAATAATTTCAAGCTCAGATTCACCTCAAAGTTCAAATATTTTCATTGCCTAAATTTCAAATTCAAGAACCCAGATGGTAGGGAACTATATGATACTTGTAATTTTGAAACATTTGCACACTTGACCACATCACTTTAAGTTATTAATTAAAGTAATATTATCATGGAAATTAAGTCATACATATTTTTAAGACAGCTTTCCCAGACCATACATGACTTTTCTCCATATCAAGGTTAGCTACATTAACTCTGTAGAAATAGCAGCAAGTACATATTTTCATATATACATATATTTATATAGTTTTTAAGTTTGATATATAACAATTTTTTAAGTTGTTTAAATAAGAACGTGAAAAGAAAATAGTGGAATATAATTCACCTCTAACTTAATTCAAAATAGTGACATTTTGAAATTTGGAATAGAGTTATATATATAGTTCTATAGTTTATATATATATAGTTATATACATATATATCTATATAGTTTTGTGATATATATATATATACACATACACATTTCTATAGGTTTTTTTAGTATGTATATAGAGAGAGAGTTGAAACTCTCTCTATATTCCAAAATAGGGACATATTCCAAAATGTCACTATTTTGAATTAGGTTACAGCTGAATTATATTCCAATATCTTCTTTTCATGTTCTTATTTTAAAAATCCCAACAAACAGTTTCTGGAAATACAGCCCCTTCCTATCCTTAAAAACCTTTGGCAGCAACCCAAGAGATAACTACTTGAGACTTAGGCAAATACATCTACTGAATTATAACATACTAAATATAATGATTTGCTGTAAGGCAAAAAATCCAGTTTGAAAACAAATAGTTGTTACTTTCTGCTGTTTTGCTTGCAGTATATGAAAAATACGGGAGTACTGGTGGAATCTGAAATGCAGGGAACTCTCAGAACTTTGGGCCTGTATGGCAAAGCTTAGAATTAAACACAAGATTTGATCTGAGACCTTGGAGATGGCTTCCAAATTTAGGTGACAGAAGCAAGAATGTGGATTTATAGTTTAAAGCAGAGACACATTAAGTTAAGGAAACTTTAAAGTTTTAGAGTTTTAGATATGGAAAAAAATAAAACTAGTTACAAAGGTGAACAAGGAGTTTAGAATGCAGCACTGTAGGTTTGTGTGTTGTAACATGATTGGCTAAGAAAGCTTACACTGTAGCATGGAGCCATAAAATGAAATATTTAAGGATGGGGTCAAAAACATAAATATCCTTGTTGGCAGTGTTTTATTGGTCAATAAAAGGTCCTGTAACTAAAGGTCTTGTGACCTTTTGAACCATGTGGTGAAGATGTGAGCCTAACTCACCCCTCCTGCCTACGTAGAAGATAAGAAAAATAAACTGCATCATCAAAAAAACCCCTCAGGTGTCCCATCTCTAACTCATTCAAAACTCCTTCAAAAATCCCCATAAAGTGAATCAGCACTCAAAAATATATTCTTACTCATGCTTTAAGTCTAAAAATGAGGTTTACAATAGAAAGTCTGTCATAATCTTAACAGTAGAGTCCTGTATGTGGCTTCATAATGGGGGCAGATAAGCTCTAAATCAGAAACAGGACAACAATCATAACAACTTTCACTTCTTCTAAAGACTCATCATCTACCAAGGCATCCCAGAGCACCTCACGGGTATCAGCCTCAAGATGGTTGAGAGCTAAAAGGTTTACAGCATTAGAAGGATTAAAAAAAAAAAAAAATTGAAAGAGAATATCGAGAAACAAAGATGTAAATACAATAAGAAGTTCATGTCAGTGTTCCTATGAGAACTAAATAATTTTTATGTGGAAATCATTGTATTACACTGTATCATGTGCAGGGGTGCCTCAAATGGTTTCTAGCAGCTCCCTTGTGAGGTCTCCTGAGCACATGCAGAAGTGTGCACACACTCTGAGATGTGCTTGAGAATTGGTAAGTTATATATCTATTTATTTGTCTATGAAAACTTGCTCCATGTGATTATCATGGCTGTTATTTGCTCTACTGCACACCTGGAAAGTTTGCTAAGGTTTCCAACCTTAAAGACACCACTATGAGGACTGCATGATGCAAGATTGTGGTGAGGCTTGATCAAAATTTTGATCAAGAACCCCACTATTGCCAAGGGGAAACTCATGCAGATTGGACATTTCAAAAGCAATTCCAGATCTGTGTAGGAAAATGCTTGCCAGGGTACAACAAATTTTAGTGGAAGCAAAATAGATCAGTGAAAGAATAACTTCAAAATAAAAAAAAAAAAGACCAAGTTCATTCATAGCAGCTTAGAAAACATCACCAAAGGAAAAAGAAGATGAAAGAATTCCTTCCAGGGCACCATGTGATACACAGAACATAAATTTAGAAAGTACATTTAGTAATATTGCATAATTTTAGACTTTTGTTTCTTAATATTTATATTTAATTAAATTTATTCCTGTCAAAACCATCAAGTTTCTAGTTTTATGTAAAAAAATTTGAATAGGACTTCCCTCAGCATTATGTTGTAAAAATCTTGGGCAACAAAACAAAATTATGGTTCTTCTACTTCTGACATTTTGGAAATAGTGGTTAGGATTTAATAGCAGAAATGGAGGCAGACTCATGTTCCCCCTCCCTCTGTAATTTACTGTGAAGCATAGAGATTATCTGGGGTTTAAATTTTACCATTCCTTTTATATCAACATTTTCAATTTTTTTCATTGATAAATGTGTCCTGGACACATTTTAGTCTGATAAAATTTCCAAAGCAATTAAATAGTAATGCAGCCAAAAGTTAATAAACTCACAGATCAAATCCTCTGCTAGACCTAAATTTAATTATATGGTACATGTAAGCATTTAATTTTATGAAGATGAAAATGGGCTACCTTGCAATAAAAAGAACACTAGCAAAGCACTCAAATTTTCAGATTTAATGTTTCAAAAAATGTTTCATTCATTTTACCACCATGAAGGAGACACTTATGCAGCAATATCTATTAGCTCTGTGTCCTAGGTTACAATATAAAGATGTATTCTATTCCTATCCTCAAGAGCAGTTGAAACCAGGAGGGGCATTGTTTTTTCCTTATCTCCATCAACGCCTTTCTGCATGGCTCAGAGATAACCTCTTTTGGGAGCCATCTCTGTTTAATGGACCCACCACATGACTCACAGGATGATACCAGCCCATTGTGAGATGCTCTGCCCAGAGGGGAGGAGCTGAGCATTCCCACCTGGATATAATCTGGGGTTTGGGACAGAACAGTCTTTCCACTGGATTCCCAGAGGAATGGCTGTCTTTTCCACTGGATCTTCAGAGGAAGACTACACCCTTTCTACAGGATCACTGCTCCACCAGAACCACATCTGCCACTCCAGAACAGCAGCCACCAATCCAACTGGACTGCTACCAACACCCTGACCAACAGGGTGTCAGGTTGTATTCTGACTCTGTCAGTGGTTCTTCTTTTTTAATTATTGCATGTATTTTGGTTTTCTTTTCCCTTTTCCAAGTAAATTGTGTTTCTGACTTGGAGTGTCTAACTTTCTGGTTTTGCTTTCAAACCAGAACACTCTGATATGAGAATATTCAAGTACTCTATGATAGGCCAGGAGTCCTACCAGTATCTCGGGATCTGGAGAACAGTTGTGAAAGCTGTTCTTGTGCAGAATCTCAAACCATGGCAAAATGATGCCTAGACCTGAACAAGGGAAAGACTGGCAAGAATTTCCATGGCAGATGGATCTACCACACATGCTCAAGAGCATTGCTGGAAATGTCAGGCCTAGGAATGTCACTACAGGACACGAAAGAACACAAGCACACACACCACTGCTCTCAAGGTGAAGAAAAGAGAGGTTTCTTTTCTAGTGCAAACATTTATAGTTTTCTAAAAATGACAGTGGATTGGAAGGTAAAAGTGCCACCTCTCCAATGACACTGAACAAACTAACAGTCCATCAAGTTTCTCCTCTTCAATAAAAGAATGCAAAACTGAGTTATTTACAGAAAGTGTGTGAGAATGTTTACTACAAGAATGTAAACATCAGAAAGCTTAGAAAATCTTAAAAAAAAAATCAGAGCAACACTAGGAGCAAGGCAGATACAGAATCATGAACTCAGGATCATTTTCCATAACAAATGAAAGGACAGGCCCATATGCTATCATATCAACAAACACGACAATGACAACATGATAAATACAGCCTTTAACAACTCCACTTCTATCAAAATAAACCTGCTTCTTACTACTCCTCATTTCTCAACTTGTTCTGTGATACAAGGATCTTTCCCTCCAATCATTTGACTCCTTGCCTGGACCATGGTCCAAGAGCCTTCTGCAAAGGATGAATTTCATAATTCAGGTTCCTCATAATTTTAGCTTTCCATGTAATTATTGCTCCCACTGCTCATACACACCACTCACACAATTGCAAAACAGCACGAAAAGCAGGAGAATGGGACTTTTAATTTACATCTTACATAGATCTGCACCAGACTTGCAGAAGGAAAATTCAATGATAAAAATTATTTGGAGAGTAGAGGCCAAATATATATATAAAGGGATACAGAGAGTGTACCAATAGACTGGAATCCTGATCCATGGTACTCCATGGAGCAGGAGCTGAGTTTTGGATAGCTTTAGATAGATAACGAGAAAAAAAGCCCCCAAAAACCCAATACCCAAGCTCAGTGTCATTTATAGGCCTAATTTTAATCACTTTTAACTCAATTCACCAATAATTCCAATTAAATAATTATCTTTACATTTTCCTCTTTACATTCAGGTATATTTGAAGCTATAGTACTTATACAATTCTCTTGTTCCTTTGCTTTTTTGCCTTTTAAAAAATTCTGCGTGATTCAGGTTTTTTCCTTTTGTTTTCCATTTGTTCCTGCCATTACATGCCCTTCTGTAGACTTCTAGATATCCCTCTCTTCATTCCTTCTTGTGAAAAAGCTCCATCCAACATCCTCCATTGCCACCTGTCCCCTCTTCCTTGTTCTCCTTCCTATTCCAGCTGCAGCCCAGCAGCACAGCTGGTTCCTATCTCAACTCAGTCATGGCTACTGGCCAAGGAAATCCTTTCTGGGTTCTTCCTGGAATCCTCTCTCTTCCCACTTCTGGCAGTCTTTAAGTAAATTTTAACATGACACCTAAGGGGATTTGCATAATCATGGCTTTCAGCCACTTCTACTTTTAATTGTTGTGGCTTTGTGTTTTTATTTCTAAGGAATGAAAGGAGATTAAAGGTTTATAGCCACACTAATTTCCCATTCTGAGCAGAAGGTAAGAGTTGGTCCTGCAGAGGGTGAGCGCTGCTGAAGGCTTTGGTGCACTGAGAACTTTTGGAACTGCCACCCACAGGATGCTGATTTTCAGTAGCACTCAATATGGTCATTTAAATACTGGCTTTAACCACTGCTTAGGAGCAGCATGAGGCATCATTACCACTGTGGCATTGACACAGCACTGAGCAAGTCATTTGGAAAGCTGTTATGTATTAAAGCTTGTAGGTTTTGGGTAGCTGTTTGGATGTCCACTGCAACAGGCAAAGTATTCCCTCCACAGACACACATTAACAAACCAATTTATTCTCACTTTCTAATCACCCAATTTAATTGGTTCATAATATGGCATCCAAATGCAACTCTGACTTCTTTCTGTAGACTTTTCACAAAACCAGTATAACAAAACAATTATATCACTCATTCTGCACTATCATAGTACTTTATGAAACATAAAAACAAAATTTTAATTCTCTAGGAGCTTTCCTTATGGTGGATTGACTCTGGCTGAATGCTAAGTGCCCAGCCAGGTGTTGCTGCCCCTCCTCAGGTGGATGGGGAGAGAAAATATACCGAAAACCTCATGAGTCAAAATAATGATGGGGAGATATCACTCCCCAGTTACTGCCACAAGGAAAACAGACTCAACTAGGTGGAAAGTAATTTAATTAAATCACAGTAGAATTATAGATTCATAAAAACACTGAGATGGAAAAGACCTCCAAGATCATCAAAGCCGAATGGTAACCAGCAGCACCACCATGTTCACCACTAAACCACGTCCTCAAGTGCCACATCCACAAGTTTTTTGGACACCTCCAGGGATGTGGACTCCATCACCTCCCTGGGCAGCCTGTTCCAATGCTTGACCACTCCTTCCATGGATAAATATCTCCTAGCATCCAATTTTAAACCTCCCTGGCACAGCGTGAGGCTTCTCTTGTGCCTTGTTCCCTGGGAGCACAGCCCGGCCCCCCGGCTGTCCCCTCCTGGCAGGGAGTTGTGCAGAGCCACAAGGGCCCCCTGAGCCTCCTTTGCTCCAGGCTCAGCCCCTGCCCAGCTCCTGATGGGGCTCCAGCCCCTTCCCCAGTCCTGGACATGCTTCAACCCCTCCAGAGCTCTATTATGAAGGGGTCCAAACTGTATCTCTGCCTCCTCTTCCCCTCCAGTGGCACAAGGGGGATGGAGAATGGGGACTGTGGCAAGCTCAGCCCATGTTATCTCTGCTGCTCCTTCCTCCTCATGGGGAGGAGTCCTCACACTCTTCCTCTGCTCCACAGTGGGGTCATTCCCATGGGAGGTGATCCTACATGAACTTCTCCAACTTGAGCCCTTATCCCAGGGTCAGAGCCTCCTTCAGGCACCCCTTGCTCCTGTGTGGGGGCTGCAGGGGGATCTGTGATCCATGCTGTTCCCCAGGGCTGCAGGGGGATCTGTGATCCATGCTGTTCCCCAGGGCTGCAGGGGGATCTGTGATCCATGCTGTTCCCCAGGGCTGCAGGGGGATCTGTGATCCATGCTGTTCCCCAGGGCTGCAGGGGGATCTGTGATCCATGCTGTTCCCCAGGGCTGCAGGGGGATCTGTGATCCATGCTGTTCCCCAGGGCTGCAGGGGATGATCTCTGGTCCTGCATCTCAGGCTCGGGGGATCTCAGCTCCAGCACCTGGAGCAGCTCCTGCCCTGCCCTGGGGCTTTGCAGAGCTGCTCCCCTCGCATGTTATCACTCCTTTCCCCAGCTTCACTTCTGCAAGGTTTTTTCCCCTTATTCTTAAACACTTTACACCAAAGGCACTGCTGTTGTACTGGCGGGCTCACAACAGGCAATACACTTTGGATGTACCTGGTAGAATTTTCATTTTGATCCCCATTTCCTGTTACAATTGGTTTTTCCCACATGCCCTAACAACAAGTCTTAAATGCATTATAAAAAATATTAATAGAACAGAACATACTGCAGTATCTAATCTCTTGGGATATCTGAAAATTAAGGAGATGTTTTTGCTACTTCCAAAAGAAAGCTTGCTTTCTAACTGAGAAGACTGTCCAGTGGTGGTTGTAAAATTTAAACATTTAAAGTTACTTTAAACACAGAAGTGACTACTAACTGTTTTCAATTCTCACATCCAGTAATTCAGTCCACACCCTTAAGTACCTTTATCTGCAACGAATTCTATTGCACATGAAGTCTACTCAGTTCTGCAAAGGGTGAAGGGGCTACTAAACTGTACTCAACAAGCCACTTGGTTGCCCAGATGAGATGAGATTAGATTGCAATGTTCCTTGGAAAAACTGTTTCCACCAGTTCCCCAGAACAATTCTTCTAATGCTTCAAGCTTAACTTCTATAATTCCACAGACGCTGGTAAAATGAAAATTTGAACTTCATTAGAAAACAGGAATGCAAAAAATATTGAGTTCACAAGCACTCAATCCCAATAGTATATTCATCAACACTCCTCTCCATCACCTTATCTTCATCTCCATTTCATATTACATTAACAGGGTTTCCTTTGCAGTATTTCCAGCTGAAGATTTTTATAACACACTTGTCCTCGTTTCTGAAAGCAGAACAATGAAGTCCCTGAAGGACTTCGAGGATGCAAGAGAAGAACTGCAATCAAAAGATTAGGAGACCAAAATGACCCACCTTAGTTCAACTTTATAATAGTACTGTTATTTTAATACATGAGTTGGATCACTACCTAATACACTGGGACAGTCACCTTTCATGGTTCTGAGAATGTATATCTTAGATACACACATTTGAAGAAAAATGTAATAGTGGTGCAGCACTTCTGCTGGAGATTTTCATTCCATTCTAAAGTGTGCTCTCTTTGCTGAGACACAGTGGGCAAATATGAATTCAATTTTAAACCTTCAAAATGGATTATATGAGAAAATAGTCATCCAATATATTTTTAGTGTAATAACATTTAAGTTGTTATAATTAGACCATCCTAGTTCAGAATTAGAGGTGAATTAAACTAAGCTACACAACAAAATACTAACACCACACAGAGGCAGACACGGTGTAGTATTTTCATCCTTGTCTCCTAAATTGCCCTTCACCTTCCAAAAAAAGAATATGCTTTGTAGAAATACAAAACTTTCGATCTTCATAAGCTCAACTTGACAAATATTTATCCACTCTAAGCCAGCCTGGCTCCACTGGCTTCGAGGGAATGACACCTATTAGTGTCACCTGAGCGTGGCACTCCTTTTGTTGGGTGAAATCATCACATCCAGCACAGTCCTTTAACAAGTGGAAGTAGAATTAGAGGCGCAATTTTTCACCAGAAAGAGTTTTCAAGGTTTGTACAATACTCTGTTGACCTGCACTTTCCTCCAAGATTGTATTTCTCTTCTGTCAATAAAACACATTTTTCAGGAAATACCTTACTTTCCTCTGGTAACAAAGCAGTTTTATTAAAGTTCTTATTACTTTCCATCAATACAAACGATGGTGAGCCCTTTAATTCAATTTGCTAAAAAAAACACTGCAATTTAACAATGCCCATCCGTAATTCTGCAGATAAAATGCATTTAGCTCAGTTTTCCTGTCAATAAATAATGTACTTGTTGGAGGGAATAGAAGCCAAGAGACAGAGAATTTCATTTATTACTTCATTTGGTGGGCAAAATGTACTTTATAGTAGATTTTAGTAGAACAGTCATGACCCCAGGTTCCATGAGCATGTCCACTGCTGCACTTGTAAGAGAATTCGCCCTCTGCACTGTCTGGAAAAGGCTTTTGATACTACAAATAGCCAAACAAGACTTAAAAAATTATTTGGTTTTTTGGAGGGGAAGATTTTTTGTTAATTTGGGTTTTGTTTTCAACTAAATTCTAACAGGACAGGTATTCTGATTTTTTTACTTCTAAAAGAAATCATAAAGGCAAGCCTAAAGCATGTATTCTTTACCATAGGATTAAATAGCCTTCACAAAGAGTAAAAATCTTAAATTATAAAATTAACATATTAGGTCCCAGACCCTTTTTCCCCTTTCCAGTCACACAGGAATTTGGTCAGAGCTGAGATGTCACCATGCCAAACCAACTGAAAATCAAACAGAAAAGTCCTGTTAGCTATGACAAAGATAAAATGCAAAACCATTCATCAGTATCCAAGAGTAAATAACCAGATATAACAGATAATGACAGGATGTTAAAATTCTAAGGGTTTAAAAAGACTAGTTAGTGTTTGTATAAATTACACTGAAATGTATATCATTGTGAGTCAGGGTAAACATGTGAAGGACAAATATTTAAGATACTATTTTTATCTCAAGAAATATTAATTTTCTGGAGACTTCACAGCCAAAATAAAGCATGCTTGAATAATGAGGTAGTTTCCTCACTTGACAATACAAATAAGATGCTTTGCATGATAAAGACTGTGTACATGAATATCATCTTTGTGCCATTCCACCAACCTGGCTGTCCTGATAGAGGAGATCAAAATTTATTAAATTCAGAATTTCAAGAAGAAAGCAGAAGCATTTTAAATACTTTACAGGCACGTAGCTACCACACACACACACTCCCCACATTAGGTATATACAAAGTTTATTCGCAATTAACAGTCCTTTTACACTGAACAGTAAAACACTCCCTGATCTACAGGTGACTGAATGCAATCCTAGTTTTCCTCCAGAGTGTGGCAGAGGCTGCTCTGGCCTGCTGGAACACTGCAGATCACTCTTTTCTTTCTTTGTACAAATGTCAGAGCTGTCAGACTGCTGAAACACGGTCACAGAAAGAAGGAAACAAATTGCTGACCTCAGCACCATTTTGAGGTCCTGAACCAAGGTTTTTCCAACATGAATCTAACTAACTACAACATTTGTTGACTGACCCACCATGCTGGTCCAAGCATTACTGTTAGCTAGGAAATTAAAGTTGACAGAGTTTACTCTGGGAACTGATTAATTAAATGCCTTTCCTGGCAGATCCATTAATATCAACACAGCACGGCATCTATATTGACACAGTGAGAGAAATTGCTCTCAACAATGGAGCTCTGTTGACAAAATAGTGTAACATTTACACCATTAGTAACAGTGCATGGATCTATCTCCTCTATCAGTCATATTTCTGCTGGCAGAGCCCTTTAGCAACAAGACAAAAAGGACAGGAAAATACAAAGTATACACATGTGAATTGCACATTTAATGTACCATTTTGAAATAAATAATGGGAACAGAAAACAAATCATGATCGCTGATAGTCTCTGCACAGGACAAGCTGATGTGAGGGATAGGTTGAAGGGAGAAGAAAATACCAAAGAAATCTCTAATGAAGCACTTGGACAAAGTTAGCTTTGTTAATTAAAAAAGGAGTAAAAGATGAAAATATGTAAGGAAACTAAAATTCTTAAACACAACCAACCCTGATGCACAAGAGAAGTTGACACCACAGTAATTTTTGTGTCATAAGCCATTGTGTTACTGATTTTATTGTTCACAGAACAGCAGCTGAAGAATTCTCTTTAAAATATAGGTAAGAAGCACACTCTCTTTCAACCATATGGTATAACCCTGTAACATACTTGTCACCATTGAGCAAGAAATGACACAGATTCACCAGAAGGCTGGTTTGCACAACAGCAGCTTTAATACGAAAATTCTCTTCTTTTCTAGATAGGTGCAACATTCTACTTAATTGGCTAATTAAAAAAACATCTTTCTCACAAACAGTCCTTGAGAAGAACAGAAGAACAGAGCAGGAAAACACCACCCGCAGGTTGTTTATACTAACAAGGTATCATCGTTTCTCCTCAACTCCCTAAAAAGTCTCACAAGTCTACTGTGAGCAAACAAATCCCATCTTCTGGCTCTCTGACCAGGCTGTCACATCCACACACACTGACACAAATATCCTCATTTTCACTGGGCACAGCTCTCCTGATTTAGATTATTTGTATGCCTGACTTCTTCCTACCACTCAGCAAGTGAAACACCTATCTTTACAAACTCCCGAAGATAATGAGACCCAAGCAGGTCAGCAGAAATAGGGGTCAAACACGGGACCTCTGCACTAAAAGGCATAAAGTACTCCATCCTGAGGGGAAGCTGGTGAAAATATCTTTTCATCAACCTCTTATTAGGCTGAGAAACACACAGACAATCCAGTCACATCTAGAAGTGAATGAACCACACAATATATCAAATGTTTACTCAGAAGAATAATCACACTGGAAACTTGAGTCTTGCTGTACAGCATAACCTGTGTCCTGAAGTTCTTCCTCTCCCACCTTAATTATTTAAGGGTAAAAATATATTAAAATATATATATATATACACACACACAGAGGAAAAACACAGAAAAAACTTCATCTGCAGCCTTAGCAACGTTATTGAACAGCAGATCCCAGAGGGTCTGCTCAGAGACCAGTTACTAATAGTGTCCCCCAAGGTTCAATAATGGTCCCAGCATTGTTTAACTTATTCATCAATGGTGGGATGAAGGTCTTGGTGCCTCCTTGTTGGAGTATGTGAGTCAGAAGCCTCTCTGAATCCTTCAGAGAGAGAAAGAAATACAGAGGTTGAATTTAAGCCTTTAGAGAAATTAAGATATATTAAGCCACATAGATATGAATTAGAAGTGTAGGTTTAAGTCTTAAGTAAGTAGAGATACATTTTAAGTGCCTTAAGAAACTCTATTAGCTAGCAAAGGCCCTAAGGCCTAGCTTTAAGTTCAGTAACTTGGACCTAGACATAAAACCAGCAGAACCTTGGCACTAGAATAGATAGAATTATTCAAGTAAAACAGATAAAACTAGATGCAGAAATAGATAGAACTATTCTCATAGACAGATAAACCATTCATGTAAATTTTAAGTAAGAAAACAGAGTACATTTGTGTAAATAGATAATATTACATAGGTTGTTTTGAGGTAAGAACCAGCACTACTTTTGTAAAGAATTCAAAAAAAGACTGGATGTAGCACTTGCTGCCATGATCTAGTTGAACAGTTAGAACATCAGCTGGACTTGATGATCTTATAGGTCTCTTCCAGTCTTGAACTTCTTTGATTCTGTGATCCTGTGTACTACCTTTGCACATTAGAATCAATTTCAGATTGGTCTAAAAAGAATGTTTTAGAATCGTATTTTTAGCTGGTTGGATGTTTTATAAATAAAAAGCTCCATAGTGGGTGCAAGGATCATCTTCATCATCATTGACCACCACAGCATCAACACATCAGCAACCACAAGAAGAACAGGAAGAAGAAACCACAAGAAGAAAAGAAGGAAGAAGGAGGTTGTGGTGCCTGCTGCTTTTCAGAACATCAGGCTCATCCCTGCTGCTTGGGACATGAGACTCTAGGCCAGGGAACAACTGCTGCTGTTCCTAAATGGAACCTGGGACTCTATGCCAGCAAGCTTTTGCATGGACTTAAACACCTTGAACTCTTTGCCTTTCATACCATTGCACGATGTATTCATGTATAAACAACCTTGGAGCAACCCACAACTGCTCGTGTCTCCTTGCACACCCCAGACCCACTGACACCTCAACATCTCCTCAGCAGATTCACTGGTGACACAAATGTGGGAGGAGTAGCTGATCCCCAAGGGCTCCCCAAGCCCTTCAGAGGCCTCAACAGCTTTGGGAGATGGGCAGGGAAAAAACATCTGGAGTTCAACCAAGGCAAATGCAGGTCCTGCTCCTGGGCAGGAGCAAGCCCAGCACCAGCTGGAGCAGCTCTGGGGGAAGGAGCTGGGGGTGCTGGGGACACAGAGCTGTCCCTGAGCCAGCAGAGTGCCCTGGGGACAGCAGAGCCCTGGCAGCAGGTCAGGGGGATCCTGCCCCTGTGCCCAACCCTGGAGGTACCTCTGGGTCCAGCTCCGGATCCCCAGCACAGCAGAAATTCACATCAAGATTCTTTAACCACAAAAAGCCACTCTCCACAACAATGTCAGTATTTTAGAGAGAAAAATACAATATACACTAATACATTATATGAAAATACGTATGTTTAGAAAGTGTTCAGACAGCACGGCAGTTGCATTTTCTGGTTTATGGCAGTATACAAAGAAAACCAACACAATGCCTCAAGACCCCATCAGTGTAATTGAGATATTTACAGAAACTTCATCAGAATTTTTAACTGAGAATTTCTTATTAATTATTCTTATTTTTAACTTTAAATTTATAAATATTCTTATTTATAAGAATATTCTTATAAATTTTAAGTACATTCAATAAATTTGATTTGTCAGTTTAATTTTTAATTATTTTAAAACACAAAAGATGATAGAACTACAGTTCTGACCCCACCTGTATTTCCACTTACATGTGCTACTCTTCAGTAGAATAAATAAATAATGGCCTTTTCTTTTCCATTTTCCAGGTTCCATCTTTACATAAGCCATATCAATAATTCAAGAGTATGGTTGCTTAGCTGATCTCTGACATACTACCAAGCTTTTTCTTTCTACTTCTAATTTTGTTTATACTCTGGACATCTTAGTGGCAAATAAGTGAATTATTTACCATAATCCATACACTAAAGGAGAGAAATTCTGTTCTGCCCTATTATAAACTGACTTCAACAAAATATTCATCACATGGATTGGACAAGCATTGACCTATTCCTATTCATCTTCTGTTTTGCAATGGAAGCCAGTTAGGCTCCCTGCAAGAATGACGGTGTGCTGATAGAGAAATTAAATCAATGTGCAGAAATAATTATTGAACTGATTTCTGAGGAGCTGCATTACTGAAAACTCCACCTGAGGGATGGATACTGGAGCTGAAGGAGATTCCTACACAGTCCTCTGGTGTCTTTTGATGCGTGACACAAATGAATGGAGACTGTTGGTGATCTCCCTGCACTTTCTGGTACTCCTACAATGATTTCCCTCAACCCTCAGCACAGATCAATGTATCTGAGCACATCCACTGCCTAAATTAAGACTTTCAGAACATTTAAAAATTCCCAGGAGCATAGTCACAGAATGCTAAAAAGGTGTGACTGATTAAGCACTGGCAGAAAAAGGCTTTTAATCAAGAAAAATTACAAATGCAGTAAAATCAAAACTCTGCCCTCACTTTGCACATCAGTTTGAAGGCAGGGCTTCAGCCTTTGGAAACTGTGACAGCATCACAGGCAGTTCTTCCCCTCAGCCCAGTCTCACTGCCTGTGACAATCCAGCACTAGAAATGCTGACTCTCTCTCAGAAATGCTGTGGGGATATCCAGCTTCAGATGATTCCTCAGGACTCACCCTGCCTGACAAACTGAGGCCAGGAATGCTGAGAGTCCCCACATTTGGCATGCCAGTCTGTTGTGCACTGAACAGCTCTTAACAGGGTTTGGGCACTGCCACCAAAACCAAAACTTTAGTGGATTTTACATCCAATTTCCTCAGGTCTCATGACACTGAAAAAAGTGATTAAGTGTTTGCATAATACCAGCAATTTGTATGTATTTCCCCAAAATTTATTTAGAATTTATTAGAATTCCATTCTCATGCTCGTGACAAAAGATGTCAAAATTTCTTAACAATAAACTCTCTTTTCCACCAAAGGGGAAACCTAATCAAGAAGGTACTGAGAGCTTCCCTGAAAGCTCAAAGTAATCAGCAACAAAGCTCAGCTCCTGGAGAACCAGGCTGTGAAGATAAATGTGCCTTCTGATGTTCAAACAGATTCCTGGATTAAGATTTTTCATCTATAAAAGGGGTAATGACAATCAACTTCTGCTCATTGTGCACAGCTGAAATATCTGCTATACAATAACCAGGCATTATTTATTTACTTTTAGTCTATACAAAAGAAAAATATTGCTCAAATCACCACAAGTAACAGATTTGAGGTAGAGATTTTACTTTCCTAATACTTTGAACTGAATAAAAATAGAGTATGCTAAGATAATAATGAAATTTTTAAAATAATGTATTAAAAAATGTATTAAAAACTTTTCATGTATCGTTTGTGTTTCCTTTATATGACTTGAAAATTAATGTTTTTCTACTATAATGTAGATCAAATATCTGAATCCTGAACTACTTCAGAGCAGAAATTTTACTCAGTTTTGAACACCCACAGGCACTAAGAAGTGATGCTGTTGTAAGTTATGTGCTGTATGTGAATACTCTTACAATCCTGTAATGTGTAATTACTCTGGTTATGCCTTTAGCCCATGATAGACTGAATCTACAAGAGGAGGGGATTTTTTGTGTGTTTAACAAGTAATGTGAAGAGCTTTAAATGACACAGTAATTTAGTAAAATAGATGTAAATTGCTGAAGTTTGTCATACTTCTAAAGGAATTCAGTGATCACTTAAATAACAAGCTTAAATTTTTTCAAAACAAAAGGAACAGGAAATCAATTCTCTCTTTCCTTTCAGGTCATACTCCCATACCTAAAGCTCCTCCTATAATGAATTTAAGTCTGAAAAAGATATGCAAAGACAAGAAAAGGAAATTTTTTTTTCAAGAGTATTACAGTGCTATCCTTTAATTGTGTGAATGAGGAAATGTGGAATTCAGGCTCTACTTATTCTAATGATCTTAATTCCTCACCCTTTACACTGATCCATTAATATTTCCTTAATTTTTAGAGATGTGGGATGCCAATCATTTCTTTCCTTGGATTCTTACAGCAACCTGGCACCTTGCATAAAATTGTTAGCAAGAGAATTAGAATTAAAAACAATGAGGCACCCAGAGAGTTCCTCCTGCAAGTCCCACCCTTATTCCAGGACAATTCTCATTGTCCATCAGAGACAATGGAAAGGGAGGTTTGGGGAGGGCACACAAAAAAACCTGACTATCTTTTCTTATAGTAATGCTATTTAAATCATTCTTTGAAGATGAAGATTTAAAGTCTTAGTCAAAAGTTAGATTATTGTAGTCTTTCAGGAAAAAAAAACAAAACAACTCTCTCTTATTCAGCAGAAATTTGTGACTAAAGAGCTTCCTCAGAACACCAGAAGTATTTATTTTTGCTCTTTCCTAACAGAAGTGGTTCAAATATAAAATATTGGTAAACAAGTTGCTGTTTGTACAGTAAACATTTCCCTCATGAGTGCCATCTGACAATATGAAGAAGGAACAGAGAATTTTTATTATGTTTAAGTATCACTCACATCTATTTCAATTTCAGTGGCACCTTTACAAAATTGATTGTTCACTTCAGCTGCGCTTCCTTGCCTGATGTTCAGCAGAAGGACAAACCAGAATCAACAAGATCCTGATCAGGATCAACAACATGCAATCAAGGAACTCAGATTTTTACATTCTTGGGATTCACTGGCAAGATTAATTCTGAATTTAATATTATCTTCTCTATAATTACATTCTTTCCTACAGCTCTAGACAACTGAGGCCATATCCTTCCATGGATAACTTGCAAAAGGCTGCTTACTTGCCAACAGCTGCAACTCTTATAAATTCTAGAAGTTCAGCTGTTTTTTCCTCTGAACCATTTGCAAACCATTTACAAATCCTGCAAGGTTGGGTTTCCTGGATTTTTAAAATTTTTTGGTTTGCTTTTCATTGTTGTTGCTGTTGTTTTGATTTTTTTTCTCTGTCCTTTATTCTTTGGAATAAATGGAGGCATTAACTGTCTATCTGCAGCAGCCTAGAATGCTCAGAAGAAATACCAAATTTTGGGCTTCAGTGCCTGGTGCTCTCTATTCTAATTCAGAAGTGATAATTCTGGAGATAAAAAGAAGAATTTAAAAACACCTACTGCTTATTTAGATTTTTAATTCCATTTCTAACTAGGATAATGTATTTCAGGAGCCTCCTTTTGTTTTCACAGAGTGGAGAGGGATATTGTGTAGTTACATCACATGATCTCAAAGGTTTCAGGCTTATCTTTGTTTTTTTCCCCCAGTGTACAAAGTTTTTTACATTTGGCCATGTCATATGAAATACAACTGTATTAAGAACAATTAAGTGCTTTTCAGTGCATCAGGATGCATATTGCTGCATAAAAGTAAACCAAACTAATTGCCTTGCTTTGATTGACTGTGTTGCTGTATTTGCTCAGAAAAGGAATGCTCAGTGCCTGCAATATTGTCACTTTAAAGCAGACCCAGGGTAATATGTGTTTTTGTATGAGAATAATACATTAAATTAATAACCACATTACAATCACACAGATTTAAAATATTGCTTACCCATGGCACTAAGAGGATTCCTTTCATCTTGAAAGAATATTTAAAAATTAAAATATGATTTCACAAGCATTAATCTGTTTCTTGTGCAGGCCCATAAGGCACATTCTAAGTGCTTTAATGTATCCCTGAGCTGGTGGTTTGTATGATAAGATGAGGTTATAATGAGCCACTTCCTAACAATGCAATGTACTTGTGTGTTATTGCAATGTATCTTTGCTTGGGAGCAATCTGGAACTCTCATAAAAAATAAAAAAAAAAAATCTATCAGCAACATAAAATAAAACAAAACACAAATTTCATACTGTTAGCCTTTGCAGGTTAGAATTTGTATTACATTTGTGTTGTGTCTACAGCCCCTGTTTCTTTAGCAAAAATTAGTGCAAGTCACATGCTCCCTTCAGGATCATCCCACAAGTGAAGATCTTCGGAGGGAAAATAATCTTGTACTTTATAATGTGTGCTGGCTTTGTGGCCCTCCCAAGTCTTTGCAGCAATTAAGTGGTACAGAGGAGACTCCACATACCCTTGAGAAGATCTTCAGTGCCCATTTAGGAGCTGTATTAAGGCTCCCCCACAGTTAAAATAGTTCTGCATTCACAGCTATCCACATCTCAGCATAAAAATGCAATGGTTTAATAATCAAAGGTACAAGGACCTGCTCAGTGTCCTTGCAGCTACTGTCACAAATAAGGGTCTCTAAACTGCATTCCCTGCTCAAGCACACAGCCACTGTGCTGAGGGAACACACTGATCTTGTCCTTTGAACTGCTCCACATTCCTACTTGTTCTTCAAAGAAAACTGGAAATTGTTCTGATGTAGAATCACAGAATGGTTTGGGTTGGAATGGTTTTCATTCCACCCCTGCCATGGCAGGGACACCTCCCACTGTCCCAGGCTGCTCCAGCCCCAGTGTCCAGCCTGGCCTTGGGCACTGCCAGGGATCCAGGGGCAGCCCCAGCTGCTCTGGGCACCCTGTGCCAGGGCCTGCCCACCCTCACAGGGAACAATTCCTCATTGCCAACATCCCACCCAGCCCTGCCCTCTGGCACTGGCAGCCATTCCCTGGCTCCTGTCCCTCCAGCCCTTGGCAATTGTCTCTCTCCATCTTTCCTGCAGCTCCTTCAGGCCCTGCAGGGCCACCCTGAGCTCAGCCAAAGCTTCTCCTGTGCAGGTGAGCAATGGCAGCTGTGCCAGCCTTTCCTCCCAGCAGAGCTGCTCCATCCCTCTGCCCATCCTGGAGCCTCCTCTGGGCTTGCTCAAGCAATTCCTGTGTTTGGGACCTCAGGGCTGGACACCATATTCCAGGCTCTACACACCAGGAAAGATTGGTATATCTGATTCTTCACCCAAAACTTACATTAGGAAACACGGCATTCCAGAACTAGCAGCATTTAATGCTTTTTGGGTTGGTTTTGTGTTTGTTTTGTGGGTTTTTTTATTTATTTGGTTTTGGGTTTGTTGTTTTTTTTTTTTTGTTTTTTTTTTCTGTTGTAATTTTGGTGGGATTTTTTCTTGTTCTTTTTTGTTGCTTTATTTTTGAGAAAAACAAAGTTTGGATCATTCTAGAACAGGAACATTATATATTAAATTACAGTAATTCTTCAATAAAAATTGCTTTGCAAGCACTCGTACTACACCAGAATAAATAACTTACACAATTATGTGTCATTGACCAGGAGATGTGTAACTTAACTTAATGTTTGCCATTAATATGAAAGTTTCCATACCCTGAGTCCTATTTGAAAGAGGCTTACAGAAATTATCACTGTCACCCTTCCTGCAAGAACCAAGTCTGTAAAGACAAAGAACCAGGATAAGAAATGCAAAACAAGGTAGGAGTCAATTCTTTCCATCTCTAATGCCACCTGCCACCAATGCAGGAGCACATCTATGAAACTGTACCCTTGTGGAAGCCCCACACCCTCCCACAGCTCTGCCACCTGCAGAACAGGAATTGTGGTCTCTGCTTGATGTGTGCCTGCAGAGGGGTAGGAGCACTGCAGGGTTCGTGCAAAGTTACAAGGTGAGGAGAGAAATTCATCCAAAGAGGTTACACTGAAGTGTGACAGAAACTCTTGCTAGAAATTTTCCTGCCCAGTTTGTCCTGTGGGTTTCCAGCCCTGCACAAGGATTCACATCCAGAGCACCTGCTCAGGGTCTGCCACGAGAGTCTCTGAAATAGTGAGGTTCTAGAAATAGAAATACTCTAGGAATATTTGGTTTTCGGTTTACATTTCCCATTCCTTGCTGGTACCTGTGCTGTTTTACAGCTCTCACGTTACACAGACTGAAGATACTCAGGATAAATCTGTTAGCACAGTCTGGTTCCTCACCAGATGCAGCCTCTGCTTGCCACTGCCTTTCCTAAATTCTCAATCCATTTGCAATTGGTGACTGAATCCTCATCACTCCCACTGCTTCCAGCTTCATATATTTAAATATATGGGGTTTAAGGTCAGATCACACACATCATACAGTGAGGGGGTACAAAACCCTCCCCTTCCCAAAGGGCCATCTGAGCAACAGGCTGCATTCTCTGAAGAGCACAAACACCTCGGTCAAACCTCCAAAAACCCCTTCTTCCCTCTCCCCTCTGAGAAAAGGAGAGGAGAAAGAGAGGAACTGAGCATGCAGAGATCTCCTGGGTTCCAGGGAAATGAGCAGCCTCAGGAAACAGAGATTTCCTTCTCTCACACACTCTGGCAGACAGGCTGGGTGGAAGCACAGCAAACCCAATGCACAGCTCTGGAAAAAGCCACAGTGGGCACAATCAAACCTGCATTTTCTTCACAATCACACCAGCTGCTTGTCCAGCAGATTCTCATCAAGAATTAAACCTAAATATAGCATTGCCTTCTGAGTAAAGACCATATTAAAGTATTTGAAATGTCAAACATGTAAAATAATTACGACATCATGTTGATTACATATTTATAAGTCTCCTTTTCAAAGGTGGAAAGAAATCATGAAGCAAGCCTCTCCAGACTCGTACTAACAAGCTAAAACTAAGATTATAGCACCATCTACTGATTTAATTCTTACTTAAATGGCAATACCTTTTTCCCATTTGAAGCCAAAAAGAATACTGCAGGCAGAAAACAAATTTATAGTCCTACTGAACCCGTTTTTACAATAGGAGAAAAACACCTCCCAGATGGCACGAGTGGTTTTGTTTGGGAGTACATGGCTTGCACACAGCCCATGGGCTATTCATTAAAATAAAACCAGAGGGGCACAGAATTCAAATCAGTGAGAGCCAGCAGTTACTGAAGCATCAGCATGAACACTTTATTGTCCAGACAGAGATGTGTGAAAGTAAGACAGCAAGATTTTAAAAAATCCACAACTTAAAAAACAAGGAAAACAAATAAAACCCAAAAATAATTTTTAAAAAGTTTAAAATGGACACCCAAAAAAAAAAATCTCATGCAGGGTAGAGCAAAGTATGTTTAACATCATTTTCAGCTACTTTTGCATTCTTAACCACTCCTTTCTATCTCTAGTTTATTATTACATTGATTCTTAATTTCTTTAATTTTTTGAAGTATTCCAAAGGGAATTGAGCACTATATTCTTAAACTCTAAATTATCTCTCTTTTGATTCTCTAAGTCTGGTAAGCATAAGGAGATAATTCACAGTAATAATCATTTGCCACTAATATTCAAAGACAACCTAATTTTGGCCTGAAAGCAACAAGTCAAAAGACAAGGCACACATGGAGTTCCCTATGTTGTGCTGTTAGGATTTTAAATACAGGATACACAGAGGATAAGCCTATTTTGGGTATCTATGGTATTTTATCCAGTATATATATATTTTGGTGCAAATATGTTGATGAAAAGAATTTGATTATAATTGTCCCTAAATAACAGTCCAAGCCCTGATGGTATTCACACCAGGCAAAAGAGCAACAACAAAGAGATATAGATATATATTTAAAAAATCCAGATGCTATAGATTGGGTGAAAATTCACATTTGATAGAACAGAAAACTTATGGTAAATAATGCTAGTGGAAGATATTTAATAGTAAGAGGTCATGGCTTGGGGAATCCTTAACAGCATCCATAAGAAACTGAAATTTTTATAAGAGAGAACACTTTTTGATCCTAGTTTTTCCTATTTCCTAAATTCATGCAGATTTTTATATATGAATACAAATTTAGGTCTTTATTAGTGGTGTTTGATTCCCTGTGCCTTCATATTTTGATTGAAGTCTAGAGAAAAATTTGTTCGTTTAATAAAACAACCAAAACACCACTGAGGCATATCAAGTTACAATAAAAAAATGTTTTAAAAATTAATTTTGAATCCCTGCACCTTAACTAAACAATGCCATTTTAAAATTAAGCTGGAAATATCAAGTATTAACCTGCAAGATGTGCTTCTAAGCATGATTTTGTTTGTAATTTTTAAATTCCCTCTTAAAAAGAAATGCCCAACACTGGCCTAAACCCAAAACAACAAAGTTGTTTGTTAAAAATAGATTTGCAGGTTTTTTTAATAAATAGTTGTTGTCTATTTAAGTAATGAAGAAAAAGAAAGAACACATTTAATTGTTTTGACTTTTTAACAACTTAGAACTCCTTCAAAGAGGGCACAGCAGAAATTATCTATTACTGCAGTGTACAAGGTAGATGAGCAGTGACACAAGAAAAAAAAAACACTATTTGAATAATTGCTCTCAGATTCATTGTATTCTCAAAAAATATTTGATTTGGGTTTTTTTGTTTTCTGGTTTTGTTTTTTTTTTTTTTTTTTAAGAAGGAACTTTTTGAATTCACAACATTCACACATGTTTCTGATTAATTTAGCAAAGCACCTATGTCCTGACAGTGAACTGATGAGGAAGGAGCTCGGTGAGGGACAGCAGAGAGCTCCACAATCTCCAGATCCTGCCAAGGGGAGCAGCACCACAGGTCACACTCACAGCCAAAGGCAGCTGCAAACAAAGCTTTGCAAACAAAACCTTCCAGGCAGTGCACTGGACCGTGGAGAGGAGCTGTGAACTCAGAACTGCTCTGTAAAAACTCAAAATGGAAATGAATTTTAGGAAAAGTGTGCCAGACTTTCCCCTCCCCCATGTGCTGCTTCCGGGAGCTGTAAGACAATACAAATGCAATTTGCACTTGAACCAGATGTTTCAACCTGAGGCAATGTGAAATTATTTCCTATTCCTTAGCACTCCTCTAATGGATTCACAACACCGCAGAGCTTTTCTGAAGTGCTACAGGTAGACAAATTTGGCTGAGGAAAAGCGTGTGCCTTTTACAGCAGCTTTAAAGCATCTCCTTGGACAGAAGGGAAGGAAATTGCCAGAATCACAAAATGGTTTGGGTTGGAAGGGACCTTAAAGCTCATCCAGTGCCACCCACCCATGGACAGGAACACTGTCCCACCATCCTGTTGTCATCTTGTTCCAGGGGTTCCATATTGTTGCTCCTTATCACAAGAGTTCCATACCTTCTTGGTGTTTCTCATGGGCAGCTCCTCAGAGCACTGACTCTTTCTCCTTTACAAAGCAGCCACTGACTCCAATTCCCTTCTCACCCAGCCACCCCACTCTTTAATAGCACTCTTCTTATTGCTTACAGCTGTGGCCTGGTAAAGTGAGGCCTGTTCCTAATCTTTGATAATTGGCCCAGCTGCACCTCCTTAGGGGTAAGATTACCTTCTACACTACCTTTATTTTCTTATATTCTATCCTCCTCATCATGGCATGGTCTCCAAGCTCTATCCAGCCTGGCCTTGGACACTTCCAGGAATCCAGGGGCAACCACAGCTTCTATATGATCTTATATGAAGTTGTGTGCTAAAAATCACTGGCCTTTTGGCAGGTTATCAAACCACTGACACAGAAAGAAGTCTTTCAATTTTTCCATCTCACCTGTGTCTAAAAGCTGCATGGTGAGGCAGGTTTAGCCCAGCCACTGAAGTCCATCCTTTTTCCCACCAGTTTTCTCTGTAAGGTGTTTCTCTGCCCTTATTTTATCTTATAGATAACAGTTATGAAAATATAGGCTAAACATTTCAATATTCACATCTCTTTGAATTAAAAAGCAATTAAAAAAAACCCTAAATTCAAAAGCGTGCCTGGACTACGCATGGCAGCAGCTGGCTATAGCTATAGATATTAATACATCCTTTTTAAATTCTCTGAATAAGCACTAGAGACTTGCATTTACATTATTATCTTTAATGCTAACTTTAGACCTCAGTTACAATGGCTTCATGGAGACTTGCAAAACTCCTTTCCTCTAAGAGCTTTTACATGTGGGGTTTCATTCTTCTCTCCAGTTGCTTTTTTTGGTTGCCAATGCCATGACCCCCCCATGATCCTGCACAGAACACTTCTCACGTACATCATGACAAGTGTAACAATGCAGGCTGCCAGTTCCACTGCACTCCAGAGTCACAGGGGCACACCAAAGGAATTTTATATGTGCTACCTACAGCATTTCCCTGTGTGATTGAAGTGGTATCCATCTCTGAAATACCAATAGTCTTGAGAGGTCATGTCACTGATAAAATAATGAGCTGCAGGTTTCTGTGTGTTTTAGGACTAAAACATCAAAAATTATGAAATCATGTTGTAGGAATAAATTAACAAGGTTCATTACTTCCCAATGATTCATTTATTTACCATCAGCTTTTCAAATTCCACTCCTCTGCTAACTGCAACAGTCAGAGTTTGTTTCCTTTATCCCTCCCACTGCTAAGTTACTCAGATCATCCCTCATGTTTCCAGCAACTACAAAGAAACATATGCACTTCTGCTCTTATGATGGAAAAAAATACATTCCCTGCGCACTTCCTGAACCTCACTGCCTGCTGTGCTCCACCAACCTGAGCCTTACAGCTCATGTGCTGGGGAAGTTCCATTATTACACCAGTGATGGTGGGGTGGTTCCAAATCCTGCTGGCACACAATGAGGTTCTCCAGGGACCACTACTGGACCCAGTCCTGTTCAGGGTCTTTACGGATGATCAGGATGAGGGAACTGGGGGCACCCTCAGGCAGTTTGCAGCTAACATCAGGTTGGGTGGGAGTGTGGATCTGCTGGAGGGCAGGAAGGCTCTGCAGAGGGATCTGGCCAGGCTGGATCCATGGGCTGAGGGACAGCAGAGCCAAGTGCCAGCTCCTGCCCTGGGGTCACCCCAAACCCATGGAGCTGGGCTGGAAAGCTGCTGGTGGCAAAGGCCCTGGGGGTGCTGTGACAGGGCTGGGCACAAAGGCAGCAGTGCCAGAGGCCAGTGGCACCTGGGCTGTGCCAGCCCTGGGGTGGCAGCAGGCCCAGGGCAGGGCCCGGCCCCTGGGCTGGCCCTGCTGAGGGACCCCGAGGGCTGCGGCCGCTGCTGGGCCTGTCATGGCCACCAGAGCCCTGCAGGGGCTGCAGCGTATCCAGGGCAGGGAACGGAGCTGGGCAAGGGGCTGGAGCCCCAGCAGGGCCTGAGGGAGCTGGGAAGGGGCTGAGCCTGGAGCAAAGGAGGCTCAGGGGGCCCTTGTGGCTCTGCACAACTCCCTGCCAGGAGGGGACAGCCGGGGGGCCGGGCTGTGCTCCCAGGAACAGGGACAGGAGCAGAGGGAACGGCCTCAGGCTGGGCTCAGGGTGGGCACCAGCAGGGATTTGCCCATGGAAAGGCTGCTCAGGCCTTGGCAGGGGCTGCCCAGGGAGCTTTGCAGTGCCCATCCCTGCAGGTGTCCCGGGAAGGGCTGGAGGTGGCACTCAGGGCTCTGGGCTGGGGACAAGGTGGGCACTGGGCACAGCTGGGACTCCATGGCCTGGCAGGGATTTACCAACCCCAATGGTTCTATGAGTCCTCCACCAGCTTGAATGAGCTCCTCTCCTGGATCTACAGTATTTGACAAATATCAGTTTCTCAAATTAGAATTTGTGCCCCTAGTATTCTGAAAAAAAATCGTACCCTGAATTCCTGTAGAATTTTTTCCTGATGTTAGGTATTTCCTCCTGATGCAAGCTTTCCATGCTTCCCCTGGATAACCAAAGGGGAAGTACTAGACTCATTAAAGGTCATAGATCATTTCCCCAGTAAACATTTTGAATTTCTCTGTGGAACTCTTGGAAAATTTAGAGGATGGCAGTGTTTTTATTTTGTTCTAAGCATAACAGACTTGTTCTAGGAAAAGGAATGTTCTTGACATTTGGAATGAGTTCTGAGACTTGGAGAGCGAGCTCAGCTTGGCAGAGTGATAAGCTGTGTGGCAATAATAGATTAAAAGGTGTAGAAAGAATATGATTTGAACCAGCCTTGAAAAGCATTTTAAGATTGCCATGAAGAAGCATGAATTTTAAATCAGAAAGGTAAGGGAAGCAACATGGCTCTTTTATGAGACAGTTTAAGCTTTTCTTTGCCCTTTCTAAAAGACAGCTACAGATGAGAGGGAAATAGGCCACGCTGGCTTGGCCAAAATGCATCCTCCATAGAGACAAATGTCTTAATTTTTAAATGTTTCTCACAACAGCATGAACTCAGTCACTGATATCTCCTTAAAAAAATAAATAAAAATCAGTAAGTGCAAGTCCCCTTAACTATTCCTTCTCTCAAGGTGTTTTCTTACTGTATTCAAGGTAATGTGGGTAAGAAAAAAAATCATTTCATACTGGGAAGAAAAGTGTCCATATTTGACTATTTTTGAAAAAAAACAGTCAACTATAACAGTCAAGACTATTAACTGGATAGAAAGGTTTAAGGAGTCAACTTTTATTCACACCAGTTGATATGACAAAAACATTGTCCCTGTTACCTGAATTGCCAGGCACCAACCAAATCACCTCCCTTTTTCAACTCAAGTCAGATGCTGTGTCACCATAAATTGATCCAAATTAACTATTCCATCAAAAACCAAGTCAGCTGCAATAGATCTAAAAATAAATGTGGTGGGTTTTCCTCCCCCTCAGTCTGAAGGGAAGCAATTTCAGTGAAAACAAGGGAAGTTGAAAAAGCCTATATAAACTTAAATGAAGACAATTAAACTTCTTTTCACATCTGTGAAATAAGTTTAACAAATTACTCCATTCATTTCCACGATGAATGGCTCCTCATGTGCCAGCTCTTTATTGCATCTAGCAAGGAAGAATACAGCTTTTACATGCTTCTGCAGTTGTTTTTCCCTTCCCTTCTATTCTGATGCTTAGTATCCATATTTTCAGTGGAAAAATGTGCCAGCTATCATATGCAAAAGAAGTGATAATTAGTCTTATATGACTGTCTTTATGTTGCCTTGGCTTTTCTAAACTCATTCTCACACAATTACCTAATCCACTGTTATACAGTCTCTCTCAAAATGAGAGTTGGGGTTTTTTTTTCCATTTAAGCACAGGATTAAAAGGATTTTTCCAGTTTTTAAAGATTCATACATTATAGAAAGATTGTAATAAGGTCAGACCAGACAGATTTAATTCTTGCTTTCTGGTGGATCAGAAAAAAAGAAACCAGGATGCAGATAAGTATCCCAATTTAAATATAAACCTAAATTTCTAAACACTTGCCTCAACTTCTAAACACTTGCCTCAACCTTAATACTATTTTAAAGTTCATATAAGCTAAGGAAAGACATTCTGAAACTGCTGGAGAATTCAACACAACTACTTATAGAGTATCTAGTAACCATCAAAGTAATAATTCACCAATTATTCTTTCCTAATTTTTCCATTTGGAAATAGCTGGAGATATTTGATGCAGCTTCACATCACTTGAGGGTGGAATTTAAAGCAGCCTAACAGGACTCTTTAAGGGCTAGATTAACCAGGTTCTATGTGCAAATCTCAAGGCCTCAAATCTCTAACTAGATTTAAGTACAACTGGAATCTATATCTATCTACTTAAAACTTTTAAGGAACAGATTGCTATATGTTTATTTCAATACAATTCCATGGAGAAAAAGACAGTTCTTGATGGCACACACCCTCAGGAACATATACAAAGGCAAGAGACAGCAAGAGGCCAACACAAAGCCAAGCTGGAGCAACTAGGACAGGTGTCAGGGCACAGCCAGGTTCCTGTGCTCAGAGTTTACCATTAGAGACCTCACCAGGTTATTCAAACAGGCTGTGCCCACCCTGCTGTCCCCTGAATCCCCAGCACTAACCCTGGGCACTTAGCCCCAGTTGCCTTCTCACCCTGACTTCACCAAACATCCCAAGTTGGAAGGGAGCCACACGGATCTTTGATCAGCTCCTGTCCCTGCACCCCAACACCCCCATCCTGGGCATCCCTGACAGCACTGTCCAAATGCTAAGTAATAAACAAAATTTTCAATTTTCTGGGTGATTATTCTACCTGTTGCATTATAGAATTACCTAACTGGAGAATTTAACAGTTGGCCGCTGCGACTTACTCCTCCACAAGCCTTTAGTACAAAGAACCCATAAATATTTTTTTATGCCCAATCAACAGGGCTTAGACAGATAATACCTATATAACTGGGTTGTGTTGGGAGGCTAGCTGGAATAATTAATGGATTCTATAATTTGGATTAAATTTTTGCATGATGGGCACTGAACTGCTCAAAACCTGCTGCATTTATGGCATGCACAGAATGAGAACTCTGCACATCAAGAGAGCTTTAATCATTGTACAACAGCTGATCCTGATAATTCCACACATGTTTCTGTGATCCTTTACTGACTCTGGTCCACAGACACTGAAGTCCTGCTCCTGCCTCCCTTTAAGCAAAAGAGCACAAATCTATCTTCACAAGCTCAGAAATAATGACTTCATGGTGTCATGCAAAGGACATTTTATTCTCTACTTCAATACATTCCTTCTGCATGACTGGCCAAGCAATCCTTATAGTCTGTGGTGTGGTCCACTTTCCAAGATCTTTGTCCTATAAAGGACCTTAATGTGGTCCAACTCACGTGAGCCAACTGGACATAGTACAGTAAATTAAAGCAAGGTTAAAAAACAAGATCACACTTAATATTTCTTTAACGGCTGCCACGGAATGGAGTTTTCTGCATCATGACCAGGTTGAAGTCAGTATTTAAATTAATTATGACAGCCATATAAATTAGACATAAGAGACTTCTAAAGCTAATTAGAGTCTGAGAGTTTTAATTTGATGTCTGTCTCAGTGTAATATCTGCTTTATGGATTAAATTAATAAAATTAAGACTGCATCATTATAAATTTCCACTTTCATAGTTCTCTACGTTTTACAATTACATGCCATATTTGAATGATAATTGAATCAAACAAAATCATTATGTTCATGTCTGTTTTTCCAAAGACTTAAAAATAATATTCCTTATTTTCTTCCATTCACAAAAGTCATAGCTGCTGTAGTGATGCCAGTCCAAAGAGCAGTGCACAGCAAGGGTCAGCTTTAATACAGAAGTCTCTGTACACTGCTCTCACTGTTCCAGCAATAACACAACTTGTAGCTTTTGCCTTTATCAGATTTCAGCAAATAGTTATGTGACCATGATCGCTGCGTGAAAGAACAAATGATAAATGAGTTCTTTCCTATCAACAAAACCCACATCCAATCTCTGAAGAGGGAAAAAGCAGGTCCCCTTTGTGGTCAGAATCTGCACAGAAGGCTGTGCCCTGAGCAAAGCCTTGTTCAGTGCTGGATCAGGAATTCCCAGTTCCTGAAAGGGTCTAAGTTAATCTCTCTTGTTCTTAACTGCTTTACTTGCAGGAAACAGCATTTTAAATATGACATTTTGATGACATTCTTGGTGGAATCATAAGGAACCAGCAGTTTCTGGTATGAAAGAGTTACTGAGTTGTATTTTATGGGAAATCACAGAATGGTTTGGGTTGGGAGGGACTTTAAAGCTCATCCATTCCACCCACTTTCCACCACCCCAGGCTGCTCCCAGCCACAATGTCCAGCCTGGCCTTGGGCACTGCCAGGGATGCAGGGGCAGCCCCAGCTGCTCTGGGCACCCTGTGCCAGGGCCTGCCCACCCTCACAGGGAACAATTCCTCATTGCCAACATCCCAGCCAGCCCTGCCCTCTGGCACTGGCAGCCATTCCCTGGCTCCTGTCCCTGCATCCCCTGGCAATTGTCTCTCTCCATCCTTCCTGCAGCTCCTTCAGGCCCTGCAAGGCCACCCTGAGCTCAGCCAAAGCTTCTCCTGTGCAGGTGAGCAATGGCAGCTGTGCCAGCCTTTCCTCCCAGCAGAGCTGCTCCATCCCTCTGCCCATCCTGGAGCCTCCTCTGGGCTCTCTGAGCAGCTCCAGGTCCCTCCTGTGCTGGGCCAGGCTGGGGCAGCTCTGCAGGTGGGAAATCACTGAGGGGCAGAACCCCCTCCCCTGCTGCCCCCAGCCCAGGGCAGGGCTTTGGGGTCCCAGCACACACTGACAGCTCAAGCAGATCAACCTGTCAGGACCTGTGGTTTTGAACCAGCATTTCTGATTAAGACAGCTTGCAATAGCACAAAATAAGTAACAATTATAATTAAGAAAAAAAACTTTGCATCCATTCCTTAATTTGGCAGTAAGGACTGAAGTTGCATTAATTTATATCTAATAAGAAAATTCTCCTTTGCCTCCTGTTGCTCAGGGGCTCTGTGCACACTATGTCATTTAAGCAGCTATACTTCATGCTCCATTTGATGTCCTGGCATGTTGATAGGACATCAAAAACCTGACATATTAAGGATAACAGCTACTAATATCATCAACAAATTGAGATTATCCTCTGCTATCAACAACACACATCACAGCCCAGTGTTTTGAAATAGAACTTTAGGATATTCTGTGGAAAACATACTTCAAGTGAAGAAAACACTTATTTTACTTTTAAATGGGAACATAACATCTGTGACAAAGGATCATAATCTAAGGTTGAAGATTTGCTTTTGACATTTGTATTTTCACAAGCAATTAAAATTTAATTTGGCCTATGATGAACAGCAAATCCTTTTATCCCATACTTGCAGTCACAAGGGGAACATATTGCATTAGAAAGCGGCACTGTAGCTTAAGGTTTCATATTTGACATTTGTGACATCGTGAAAAAAATTAATTAACAGATAGGAAAGTTTATGCACACTCCAATCATCCTTAAACTTTCCTACCTATTAACAAAACATGATGTCACTGATATTTTAATATACAAGCTATAAGTTCAGATTTAGAGCATTATTTAAAGTAAAGGATACCTGTTTATCTAAAATCCTTTGGCATCTTATCTTACCAACTAAATGCAAAACAATATTGCTGGAGGCAGTGGATGAATGATAAATACAGAAGACAATTTAAATTCATTTTTTGAAAAACACTGAATAACAACACACCCTGACTGGAGATCTCAGTAGTTACTGTTCATTATCTCTGGTTAGCATTCTTCCATATTGCACATTCCATTCATCCTTTTCCTCCAAGTCAGACTTTACAAACCCAAAAGAACATGAGGGATTTGCCCCCTTTTTTGCAATGAACAGAAACTGCATCAGAAATATTCTAGAAATCAGCATCTCCAGAAATTCATGAGAACAGCCAATTTCACCTGCATTAAACTATCAACTACCCATAATAATGATTTTGTGGCATCACACAAGCAACAACATGGACACATCAGAGAGCAACAACAAGCTGATTGAGGTTCATGGAATAAACAGTGCACAGGACTGAAGTCCCCCATTCTAAGCAAACACCTTTCTTTAAGCATTGCTCAGAAGTATTATTAGCATTCCCTTCATGCTTTAAGACATCTCTCATTTCTTTCTGCTGTTTTTATTTTTAACTATCACTTACAAAATAAAACCTGGAGGTTTCAGGCATATGCTCCAAGAAAAGTCAGCTGTGGGCTGGAGTAATGCCATGCTCAATTCCCAGCCAGACCCTGCCATGACTAAGCATTCCATGTGCTCCTGAAACCACTCCCAATAACCGAGCTTCAGATTATTTAAGGGGAGAGAGAACCCTCCAATAATTAAGAGTTTATCTGCTACATATTAACTACAAATCAGAGTGTAATTCCCCACTTTGGAATACAGTCATGTCTGTCACAAAGAAGGTAAAATCTTTTAGTAGCCCCATTAGTGAAATATCCCTGCAAACTCCAGAGAAAGTAGTGCCTGGAGCGAGCACCTGAGCATGCTTAGCCTTCCAATGATGCCTTTTGCATGGCTCAGCAATTTTTTTTATTTTCCTTGAGTGGATCCCAGTTAGATCTGTCTGGAGTTCTTCCAGATGTCAGCCCAGGCTCCAGGTGGAGTTTTATTCACTTTGTGTGGCCATCTCTGGACCAGCACAGATTTGCAGCTCAGAGGATCTGTGCAGGTTATGTCCAGTGCACTCAGGTTCATTAGAAGCATCAGTAACTTTAATCACCAAGAACTCATTTGGTTTGGTTATCATCTGTAATGCCACATGTAACCCACTGTAATTTAAAATTCATTAATATCTGTTTGTACAAGGGCACTGCCATAAATCTCAGCAAGAAGGATGTGCTCTGAGATAAAAACACATTTAACACAGAAGATCCAAACACAAAAATCACTGCATTGTTTTAAAATACAGTTTGGGATATTTTGCTTACTGTACCAAATAAAAATGATGTAAAGTGATAATTGGCCAAGAATTTGTCAAGCACTTAAAATTATATAGAACATAAAAGTAATCTCTGTCTTTATACACAGATGACAGGAGTTATAGCTGCTCTTATCACTCTGCTGCAATAGGCAAAGCAGTAAAATTCTCAATAATAATCATAGACTAACAGCCATATTCATGTAAAATAAAAGTATTTTTCCTCATGTAAAACGCTATTAGCCATATTTGAAGGCATTATGTTCTGATATCATTTTTCCATTTCACTAAATGACAGCTATTAAGTGCAATGGCAACTGCATGACAGGGATATTTTTTATTACTTCAAAAGGAAGAAAAGGATTAAAATGAGTTTATTCAAAAGTGTGATTTGTCAATTTTTTCTTATCAAGGGCTGTGTGAGACAGCTTTAAACCTAAACACTGTGATCTGACCTCTTATTTGAATAAGTTAATGTGATCCAGTGTTCTTAGAAAAGTAGTGAAACCTATCTTTTATATGCAGAAGTCCCAGGAGGAATTTAGGCTTTTACACGGTCAGCTGCAAGGTGCCATTTCCTTTTCATCATTCCTGCTTTTATCATATTGTACTTCTTGACAGCTTAGAGGTTCATTTTAGAATCTGGTGGATGAGCAACTATATAGAGACATTTTTTGTATGACGGATTTCTTCCCAGCCTCCAAGGCTTTACAGTCAAACAGAATTCTGCTGCCAGAAATCCCTCTCTTATATTCAACAGGGACTAATCACCATATTTGATAGAGCAAGCATCTTACCTAAACATCAAATAGAACTATAAATTACCACCTCAGAGCATTAGAGAAGGATTTTACACACATCAGGTCTGTGCATTATACATCCCAGGAACAGTAGTGAAAATCATTTCATATATGTATGTCCATAGAGAGAGGTAACATCTAGCTGGACAAAATATGGCTCATTGGGGATTTCTTTGGAAGGATTATCCTCCTACCAGCAGCTCCTTCTCACAGGAGATCCTACACAGTGCATAACTGCCGTTTTTTGTGTTCACTGTACATATTCTCCCCCTTGCTTACACTAATTTGCATTTGAAAGCATCTATATAAAAAGTCATGATGATTTAAAAACCAGTATATTAATCAGAAAAATTAAATCCAGAAGTATACACTAATTTACTATTGTTTGTAAACCACTATTTTAAAGCTCTGGCATCTCTTGGGTGTCTTCCTCTAGAAGCTTATCTCCTCTAGGGTAGAAATTCTCAAGGCTTCAAGAGGAGCCTAGAAGTTTTGCAGGCCAACATTCTCAGCTAACCTGAAGCAACTCTGACTTGCAAAAAACAAAGCAAATTTCTACTGGCTGCAAATATTATCAGCTGAAAGCTCACAAACCAAATAATTGCATGGATTAATATTGGAACATGAATGTAAAAAGCAACCGGAGACTGTTGTCTTAAATATTACAATAATTCTCTTATCATTATGGTGCAAGGATTCCATAGTGCTAGAGTTTCATACCTCCTTGAGGTTTCTCACAGGCAGCTCCTCTAGGCACTGACTGTCCCTGGTCCTTGCAGCAGCCATCTGACTCCAGTTCCTACCAATCCACTCTTTTATAACACTGTTCTTATTGGCTACAGGTGTTGCCTGTTAAGATCAGGCCTGCTCCTAATCTTTAGTAATTGGTTCCAGCTGCAACTTGTTGGGGGCTAAGATTACATTCTACATTACCCATTTCTGTGTCCTCCTACACAAGAAAGAAACACTGAAAGCTGCGTCTCTCAAACTGAACTGTTCACAGTTATGGATAAAACTTTCTCTTTTAAAATATTGTAATTTTAATACTGCAAAATGCAAACTGTTCCATCTTCCAGCCTGTAGGCCAGGAAAGTATTTTGGTATAGAACTATACTGGCAAAAAGAGCTGCTCCAATTACCTCAAGTAATGAAAAACTAGTTTGGAATAGCATCAGAAATCCACAGGGGCAATATCTTTACCCATTTCTTCTGCTAGTAAACTGCTATTACATATCCACACTTATGGTATCAACAACAGACAGACTTTGCTTGAACATCTTTGCTACTCAGGCATGCAGATTAATATTTTATACTCAAGTTCTACCTAAAAATATGGCCTGTTTTTAACTCTGGGACACGCATGTGGGAGCTGAAAACAGTTCCACTGACTCCAGTTCTTCTAATCTGCTTTGAACCAGAGAAGAACTGCACAGTTACTAAATTCCTCTATTTAAAAAGAGCAGAAAAGTGATGAGAACACAAGTGTTGAGATATGCTGTTATCACACATCATAAGTGATTCCTTTGCTGCTCTGAGCCTGCCTTGGTCCCACGTGCAGGGAGACATTTCAAACAATAAATTACTGAACAGCAACATTCAGAGGGAAACACTCCCAGGCATTCCAGCCCTGCTCTGCAAGCCCACTTCTGTGTCTCCCTGGGTTTGCTGTGAAAACAAGACATGAAGAGGTCACAAAGGCTGCCTTTGTCTAGGGATTGTCAGAGAAAAGCTTTCAAGCACACTTGCTTTACCATTTATCTCAATTCCTGGCCAGCTGCAAACCCCTGTTTACACAAAAGCTGTTAAATTGCTGATGCACTCCTGACTAGTTTAAACTGCTGGTTTTTCTGCATTTCACATTTCTGATTTAAAGACATTTACTCTGTAGCCCTCACATCCACAGCTCAGCAGCCAGTCTCAGGTGGCAGGGACATGCAGGGACATAAAACAACATAATCAGACTGTTCAAGATAACAAAGAACATTATCTGAGCACATGAATTTTTGCCAGCCAAAAGCAAACCCCTGATCAGTGCAGACAACCAATTAAATACCTTACTGAACACTTAAATTTAAAAAAAAACCCTTAAAATATACATTACACAGACAAAAGCTACAATAAGTAATTGCTGAAAAATGGAGGGGAATTTCACAAAGAAATCTTTTTTCCTTCTAACAAGCTGTTTAAAATACCTTTCCATAATATATACTTTTCTTGTCCTTTATTCTGAACTTGAGCAATCAAACTTTCTTGATCAGGTAGAGGAAAAGGGCAACTCCAAAGATTTAAATGGATTTCAAGGCTTGTGTATTCCACTATTGAAGAGTAGCACGGGTTTGTACACCTACATGGACAAGGGCACAATGCAAGTGTTCCTTAGGATTCCATTATTGAGTGATGCTGTCATCAAAAAGTCAAGGAATATTTATTTTATTGCTACACCACATAGCATGAGGATGAGCAGAGGGATGGAGCAGCTCTGCTGGGAGGAAAGGCTGGCACAGCTGCCATTGCTCACCTGCACAGGAGAAGCTTTGGCTGAGCTCAGGGTGGCCTTGCAGGGCCTGAAGGAGCTGCAGGAAAGATGGAGAGAGACAATTGCCAAGGGCTGGAGGGACAGGAGCCAGGGAATGGCTGCCAGTGCCAGAGGGCAGGGCTGGGTGGGATCTTGGCAATGAGGAATTGTTCCCTGTGAGGGTGGGCAGGCCCGGGCACAGGGTGCCCAGAGCAGCTGGGGCTGCCCCTGGATCCCTGGCAGTGCCCAAGGCCAGGCTGGACACTGGGGCTGGAGCAGCCTGGGACAGTGGGAGGTGTCCCTGCCATGGCAGGGGTGGCACTGGCTGTATTTAAAGGTCCCCTCCAAGCCAAACCTCCTGGGATTCTGTGATTATCAATTTGTGTGTGTGTGTGTGACATGTTTTACTACCATCAATGTAACACACCTGAAACTACCAATTAGCTTTCCCATGCTAGAAAATTACAGCAGCTTCAATGGAAACACTGACATTTCCATAGTTGAAAAGTCCTCTCTTCCTGAACCTTTTTCTAAAGTCTGTATTTGAGCAGTTACTGATCACTGTATGGACATAATGCAGTGGGTTTGGCACAGCTCATTGTCTTTGGTGTCGATATCTATGCCAATAATAAGCAACTTGAGACAACTAATATACATAGTTCTTATTTATGATGTTGGAAATCCACTAAAGTAGGCCCTCTAAATGCTTTTCAATATTATTAGAGTTGAAAGCAAAAATTGTCAAATGACTTAACAGAGTGATGTTGACAGCAACCTTTATGTCTACAAGATAGTTTGAAAGATAAACCTTTTTTCCACACGAGTGGCCTTAGCATTATAATTGGTCCATTTATTTCATAAGAACACACATTTTACAAGTAATTGTGTATTTTAATCTGCATTCTTTTATCAACAACTCCTATATATTGCTGTATATTCTATTCAAAGAAAGCAATCTTACTGAACAATATTACATCAGTTGTTTAATATTCATGCTTAAAAGATTCAGCACTTATAAAAATCTCTATTTTAATAAACCAGCCACACCTATCAGGTTTGATAGCTTTCCAATTCAAGTGAGTAAGATAAACTACTTTCTCATTGACTAAATCATTTCTATTCCCAATTTGTTTGTGTTTGGACTTTGCAACTTAGAATGACAGTGCAACCTGTCCAGAACTAATTGCTATAAATATTCCAGATGTTGTAAAAATCTGGACTTATTCCTTTTAAGGGAAAATGAAGCAAATACCATAAGAATGCAGAAATGAATGATTTAATAGTGTAACCTTTATTTCCAGCATTATAGGTCAAATATATTTAGTAAAAATATGGACAATTGACTTCCCTTTTTTGTTAATATCTCAACCCTAACAGGACTAGGCTGGGCTATAAATTTCCAGATTTGCTCAAAGGGCACCAACTCATGGTTCAAAATGAAGCCAATGTGCACCTGAGCACTTTTTGCACACATGTGGGTGCCAGAAGTAAGAGTCTCCTATTTTTGCTTCTTACTACAGCTGAGAGCACATTATTAAGTAATGAAAAATATTAATGCGCCACTGTCTTTAATATATCCCCTCACAGCAAACAAACTCATGTCAGAAATAAAATCTGAATTTACTCAACCACCAGCTGAAGCACCATGACCTCAAGTCAGAACTGACAGGAGCTGAGCATTGAACTAAATTTTGTTTTCCCATAAGATTTGTCAGATAAAGCCCTCAAGAATCTATGAAAAGCAATATATGATAATCAGATATTTCTAATGAAGAGGCAAGTTTTACAAGGAATATTGCCATAACTTATTATGATTTACTGAATTTTATCTAAGTGCAGTGCACACACTATCTTGGCATATCACTAAATGCTGAGATATGAAAGCTATGTTAATTGCCAGCTAAGTTTTATGACTTTCTCTACTCATGTTTAAAGGTAATAAATGGCCAATTTCACAGGCATGAGCTATATAGCATTAAACAGCTGGTGGAAATTCTGCTTTAGGTGAAATCATAATTAATTCAAGCCAATAGAATCAGTTTTGCTTTCCTTGTCTTCACTTATCATATGATTAATTACCAAACTTACAAATATTTATACTCAAACATTCCTCTACTACTGTTATGGGTGTAAAGCTGAGGATGAGAGCCAAAAACAGCAAAATTCCTGTTTACAGGATATTGTTGGCTCAAGCCAGACAACACAGCTACAGACACCTGCAGGCCATGGTTTATTTTTGAGATGAGCTTCTTTTATCATAAGTTATTAAATGCTTCCAAACCCCAATCTGCTGCAGCTGTTACTTTTTGGAACACCCATATGTACATTCAAAATATTTGCCAACCATTATCGTAGAATCTTTGCCTCAGTTGCCTTTCAGGGTCTCCAGACCCATACAACTGGCAAGACAAATATTCATTTAGCACTCAACCAGATGTTTTAAACCCAGCACATTTCTTTACAAAATTCAGGGAGTGTGTGTCCCCTTCAGGTATTTTGATGCAGATATAAAGCACCACATAACCTTCAACAGCCTTTTTCAAGTCCAAGGTTCCTTCAGAGCCCATAATATTAAAACTGTGTTTTTTCCACAGGGAGAAAATTGCTTGTGAAAATAAAACAAAGAACTCTTCAAAGCTAAACACTCAGCCCATTATTACTGCAGGGACAGAAAGCACAGCGTGGATATCTTTTTAAATGTATTCCTCCAGGATGCATGAAATACATCAGGTAATTTCAGAGCAAATCTGTCAAATCTAGATTTCACAGGACTAAAAAATCTGGTATATAAGATCTCCACTGAGACAACAAATGCAAACAACAAACCAGATTTGTAACTGATACTGGCCTGCATTGAAATTTGGTCATTCAAATTATACCAACAAAGTCCTAATTTAAACAAATAGACCTAAGCTCACATTGCATACAAAACAAAGTTCAATGATGAGTGCCCATCACAAGCTTTTAGTGTCTCTAACTTAATTTTTTATACAAGCCACTTTTTTTCCCTGAGAATCTTAAAATCTACTCCATGCCTTTAATGAAAATATTTCTCTCTCAAACCACCAGTGAATTAGGGTCTTCTAATAAAAGATTTGGCATAAAGGCTGATATCTTTGTTGTTGTCAGCAGAGAACTACAATAGTGCTCTGATGAATAAAATGTTAATAACTGTAAGTAAAAGTTTTGAGTAAAATGTTACAGCCAAAATATTGGTTTGCCCTTTTTTTCTTTTTGGATCAATTCCTCCAGCGTTTCCCTCACTGTTACTTTATGAAATAATTATAGTCTTTAGCATTTCATTCTTCATAACTGCCTAAAATCAGAAATTACAAGATCAACACCACTTAGAGTGAATGAATTTCTTGAATTGCAATTGTGTTTTACAACTGGTATTGCCTGAAGGACAAGTTCAACAGGTAAAGCACCTTTGAATCAAGTGATTTTCAGTGTGTTTATGTTTTAAGTGAGGAGAAAATGCCTTCACAAAACATGTGGTAATTTATTCAAGCTCTTTTCTGACAAACAGTGCATAACTATCAGACTGAAGATATTTCTGTTACATAAACTTGACAAAAATCACACATTACCTCTGAGCTGCCAAATGCAGAGCAGTCAGTTACCAGACAGGGAGATTATTTGGGAAGATAGCATTATGGAAGGAGATCAAGTACTTAGATATCTTCTGGGAACAGCATCAATCTTATGCTAACTTTGCATTAAATTCACAAACATGGTATCCTAATGGGTTTCCTAGGCAGGGAATTTGGACAGTTCTCTCAGGGATGCACAGGGTGGGATTGTTGGGGTGTCTGTGCAGGGCCAGGATGAGCCTGGTGGGTCCCTTCCAGTTTAGAACATTCTGTACCTGAGGACAAGGAAAAATGAAGTTGGAGATTCTGGAAAGTCAGCTTTACCTCTCATAAAAATATCCCCAAGCTCATGCTGTCCTAGGAAGGATTTACTCTGCCAGGGATTCACAAGATGGTGCTAAGGACAAGTAAATGTTTTGCTGTCAAGGGACAGGACCTGCAGTATAACAGACCTCAGACACAAAAAAAACCCATTATAAAGGATTATTTAATTCAATTACTTTTCAGCATGAAAAACAAGCTTATAATTTGGGTAGTGTTTTTATATTTTATCCTAAAAATCTCTTCAGCAGCACTTCACTGCTTCAATGACTGATTACAGAAATCAACCTCTTCACAAGATGTACATGCAAAACTACTGCAGAGAAATTTGGCATTTTAAAAACTTATGACTAATTTTACTTTTCAGCTGAAGCATAACACCAGGACTGCCATCAAAGGCTAAGAACATATGTTATTTGATGTCTTAGATGAATCATGCTATGCACTAGATATTCTGAAGTCTCATTTTTAAGAGGATCATCAGAGTGAAAGCTCTTAATACACTGCTTTAGTCTGTCAAGGTCTCTAATACCTCCAGCCAGACAGGCTGATATGCCTCAAGGATCTTCCTTGTTCTCACACAGTCCAGCACACAGAGCATGGTAATGAGTGCATGGGAACCTGACAGCCATGAGGAGCCCCCTGCACACTGCTCCTCCAAAACCTGATCATCTCAGGGCCCAGGCATGGCCATCACAGGTAATGAGGTCTCTTATATAGTATAATATTGGCTTTTAGCAAATATTAAAATGGATTCTATAAGTGTGATGTTAAAGTAACTTTGCTATAAAGATATAGTTTTTATTTCTGTTGTTAGTTAAATTTAGACATAGTAGTGAAATAGCTGATGTAAGTATGTGTTAAATGCCTGCTGGGATGGGATAACACCCAATGCACACAGGATGAGCACACCTGGACACATCTGCCAACCATCAGCACTCACCCTCTGAAGGCAGAGTGTACCAAGGCCCAAAAACTGTAGGTGATAAGAATGAACTAAAACCACAACCAAGGAATCTGCAGGTTCTGAAAAGGCAGACCCAAGGAGAAGCCAGGCTAAACAATTCTTAGAACATGGAAACTAGTGTGGGGAAAAGTTTACTATGCATAAAGATCTATGAATATACAACAGGCTGATGGAAGGGAAAAGTTATTTAAGGGGTATCCCCGAAGATAACAGGGTGCTGTGGCATTCACATTCTCTGAAAAATCCCTTTGCCCAGGATTTTTCTCCTGGGAAGCTGACAAGCCTCAGAGAAAAGGAAAACAATTCTTATCTCATTTGCTTCTCCTGTGTTGTGCTCATGTGGAATGTGTTTGGAGATTGTTTACCCACAGGTGATTGTTCCATTGGGTTCTGCTGGGAGTTGTTTTCACTCTTTGGCCAATCAGGGCCAAGCTGTGTCAGACTCTGGAAAGAGTCACAAGTTTCCATTATTATCTTTTCAGCATTCTGTAAGTATCCTTTCTGTATTCTTTAGTATAGTATAGTATTCTTTAATATCATATAATACCTTAAAATAATAAATTAGCCTTCTGAGAACCTGGAGTCAGATGCATCATTCCTCCCTTCATCCAGGAACCCCACAAGCACAATAGTGTGCTCTTGGCTGAGTGCCGAGATGCACCATCTGTAATAACCTTTGCTCTGTGGTCCTTGTCTCCTATTGTCCTTTATTAAACTTCTTTAATTTCCACAGGAGAGTGACTGTGTTTATCACAAGGTCAGTGCCACAGCACAGGGCCTCTGGCAGCCCTCTCCAAGGTCACTCTGCAGAGCTGTGTCTGCCACGTCTGCCTTTATCATTGCCTTTAAGCACAAATGTAATTACTGCCCAGCCTGGCCAGGCTTCTGCAGTCCCCCAACAGAAGCCACTAAATGGGGAATCACAAAATGCACCAATCCTTACACCTGCAAACACACAGCATTTCTGTGCTGCTCTCTACAAATTAAAACATCACTGTTAGAATTACTGTAAAAGCAAGGAATAAACACTTGAGGCAAAGAGCACTCGAAATTGCACCTAACCCTCAGAATAAGAGTTTGCACACTGACAGTCTAACAGCATGATATTGTGTTTGTGTGGGAAGGCTTTGGTAGCTGGGGGGCTTCTTCTGTGAGAATCTGCTGGAAGCTTCCCCCAGGTCTGGCAGAGCCAGTCCCAGGTGGCTCCAGAGGGTGGGTCCATCAGCAACAGCACCTCTGGTGCCATTAAAGAAGGGGGGAAACCCTGCAGAATTGCAGCCAGGAGAGAGAAAGAACAAGGGATGGAAACAGCTCTGCAGCCCCCCAGGGAAGGAGCTGCTCCAGGAGCTGAGACCCCCGAGCCCGGGGTGCAGCCAGAGAGAGGCAGCTGAGACCCCCAGCCCTGGGCTCAGCATGGAGCAGAGATCATCCCCTGGAGCCCTGGGGAACAGCAGGGACCAGAGATCATCCCCTGCAGCACAGCATGGAGCAGAGATCATCCCCTGCAGAACAGCATGGAGCAGAGATCATCCCCTAGAGAACAGCATGGAGCAGATATCATCCCCTGCAGCCCTGGGGAACAGCATGGATCACAGATGCCCCCCAGCCCCTGCAGGCCCTACACAGGAGCAGGGGGTGCCTGGAGGAGGCTCTGACCCCAGGAATCCCACACTGGAGCAGCTCCTGGCAGGACCTGCAGACTATGGAGAGAGAAGCCCACACAAGAGCAGGTTTACTGGCAGGAGCTGTGACCCTGGGTGTGCCATGCTGGAGCAGCCTGTTCCTGAAGGACCACACTCCATGGAGAAGGGTCCTGCAGCCCTCAGGAAGGACTCGCTCATGGAGCACTGTGTGCTGCTGGGGCAGGCAAAGATCTCCTCTCCATGAGGAAGAAGGAACAGCAGAGATGTGATGAACTGACCACAGTCCCCATTCCCTCTCTCCTTGCCCCAGGGATACACAACTGAGACACTGGGGGACTTCAGGTCCATCAGTGATCCAATAAAGAATCCCAATCACAACAAATTAGTTTTGACAAGGGAGGAGAGAGATGGAAGCAGCCACAGTGAGCAGAGAATAAGGACAGTGAAAGTACCAAAATAGCTGCAGTGAGGGATGAGCAGTGGGACCTGGGTGGGACAGCACATTGGACAATTGTTTCATGTCTGGTTCAGAGATATTGCAGATTTTTCCACCCCCAAGTATTCAAGGAAAAAACTGATATTCTACAGGGCAAAGTCCTACACAGCAGTCCTTAGAAGCAAATGCAAACTCAAGAAGTGAGGGTATAGAAAGAGAGAACTTCAGTGGACAACTCCCATTTGTTTTATTGTTACTTGGATTACATTCCTGCAACACTTTCATTTAACATGCTCAAAAACTTTTGGTGAGTAACATCCTTAGTGCTCACCTGCGTATCCAGCAGGACCTATTCTCTCAAAGATTTATGCTGGCTGTCAAATAAGAGTGGTCTGAAGATCCTCATAAAATTCAAAAATATACAAACTAAGGTCTATTTCTTTTTAAAGGAACTGCAGCACATTTTTATTTTTATATCAAAGGGTTCCAGAGCAAAACACATTCCAAACAGGCAGCTACAGCAGCCACTTGCTAGGATTGTAATCAGCACTAAACCAATGTTTAACAACACCTGTACTTGCTGCCCCTGGGGCTATCAGTAAATAGCAACAGTGAAATGTGTCAGAACTAAACCAGGAGAGATTTCAAAAAACATCTCAGAAGCAGAAACAAAACATAGATAGAAGTCCTCAGAAAGAACTTGAAGCTATTTTGTTCGAGGCACAGAAGTGCTCAAGATGAAGAGAGAAGCCTGTAAAGCTCTGGATGCAGAATCTCACTAATTGGTTGACAAGTGTCAAAACAGCACAGCAGAGGAACAGCACAGACCCACTGCTTCAGCTCCACACGTGTGCCTGTGCTCAGTGACAGGAGGAGGCAGTCTGCAGTCACCATGGCCCTGTGCACGTTTGAGACAAACTGCCAGACAGTGCTACCATCTAATGAAACCAGAAAAACACCCAGGTCAGAGGTTGTGTTTGGTCTCTCACTGCTAGCACAGCGAGGTCGTTATAAAAAGCAATATCAAAGCATTTATCTTGCTATTACTTACTTGGAAACTGTTTTCCCCAGTTCTATCCCTTTGAAGAAGTGTTCTGTTAATTTCCAGGCACTTGTAGTGCCAGATTAAACTCACTTCCAACCTCTTTCTTCCCTTATGACACTTCAGAAGAGAGTGGCTTTTTCCTTTCTGAGAGTGGTGGCAGCCAGCAATCTGCTGCCATGCCTGATGGAGCACCAGAGTCCAGGCACCAGCACTGTGAGGGTCCAGATCTGCTGGGATGAGGGACTCCATCCTCAGCAAAGTATGATCAAAAGGCTTCCAAACATTTGATTTAGAAGATGGTGAGAAGAACTTCACCATTTTTTTCTTTAGTTATATGAATCCTACTTCTCTTAGGGGGTTAAATTCATACCATGAAAGTCTCACTTTTCATATTTCAAATAACATGATCCCAAGTTTGAGAAAACTGCCCAGCTGAGTCTGCTATAAGAAAGTACAAACAACAAAAAATAGAAAGGGCATGCAAGAGGAATATGGTTAAGACATGGGAGCTCACAGCTTAAGTATCCAAAAGTTGCATCAAAATCTAGAAAACACTTAAGGGAATTGCACAAAGGGTGAAAAAAACCAACACCCTTTATGTGTACTGACAATTATTTTAACTTTTACTTTCCATATTTTCAACTGTGAGAGTCTCTGCAGCAATAACAGAAGTAAATGACAAAGTGACTGAAAGAAAGGAACGTTTTGTTTGTACCTCTGTTTCTTCCTATAAAAAGGACATCTCACTCCCTTTAATAGTGCATAAAAAGCAATTAACTTTGGAGTGCATGAACAAAGTGTTGGATTTGAAACATTGAAAAAAAATAGTTTTCAACCTGTGATGCTGGGATATGTTTTTCAGTAGTACCTATAAGGCTCATTAGAACCATTGATTAAGATGGTAAGATTTTCAAAAGGTGAAATAAAAAGAAAAAAATATGTAGTCAACAGGTATAGCTTCTAAGTTTCCATGTAGATTAGTGCAGGGGATAAAAAGTGCATTTAAATAAAAAATAACAGTATTTAAAGGGCTCATAAAAGGATATTATGTTTTCCTTGTTAAAATCAAAAAAACTTGAATTATGCACCTGTCTTTCATTGTACAAAACAAGCCTACAAACATTTTACTGTAAAAATAACTTTCTGGTATTTCCAAGATCCCTTTCTGTCAGGGCTGCACCTTTCCCCATTTCTGCAGTGCAGTAATAACAGTGGTCACTGCTCCACTGCATCCACAGAACAGATTTACAGTGTGTTGGCATTACATTGTGCAGGAGTACTCAAATTCCTGACTAATTTAATGTTTCCAACTGCCCAAACACAAACCTCAGAGGCTGCAGATTCCTCTTCTTTTAAGGCTCATGTTTCTGAAAAATGCTACTCACTGGCAAAAATTTAAATGGTTTATTAAAACTTTATCAAAAATACAACAGAAGACTGAATAGAGAAAATATTACAGCACCGGGAGCAGAGGATTTTTCCCACCATGTGCTCACCCACACAATGGAGGTTTCGCCTTTTAACCCTTCAGCCCCTCCCAAAGTTCTGTCCATGGACTCCTTCTCCCAGCATATACATAATATTTGCCCTTTAATTGTGAGAGTCAACCATTTCATTACTCATTTATCACATGCTCAAACCTTGTACAGAGCAGCCACAATAACTCGTCACAGGTAAAGCCCATATTTCATCACAGCTGTGGAGTTTTTCCCCCAGCACGTAGCCAGGCATGAAAATTGCACTTGCATTGACATCATAAGTGCTCAGGCTCTCCGAGTGACACGAAATGACTCCTCTGGGGCTGTTAGCACACGGATGGAAGTCTGAGAGACACTTCATTGACACTGAAACAGCTCCAGAGCCTGCAATGTGATGGTAATGGCTCCTCTGGGGCTGTTACTGTGTCACCAGGAATATGAAACCCTTCCATTGACGTTACAAAAGCATTTACACTGCTACCAGAAGTAAAACCCCAGGAATGTAGCAATAAAAAAATGAAATTATTAAGCTTAAAAAAAAACCCCAAAAGCTCAAGTGCTCAAGGAAAACAAATTTTCAGGAGATCTGTGTGTTTGTTTTTGCTTTACTGAAACATATTCCTACATGAAAATACTGCCAAAAACCCAACAAACACATCCACCCCCTCACAGATAAGACATCAGCAGCACAGATGAAAGGAGTGCCCAAAACTGCTCCCCATCCTGAAACTATAACTGAACTGTACTTACAATAAACTTTGCCTTTACAGTACTTCTATAGCAATAAAAAATGTTAATTAATGCTTCATAACCTCTCAAGGAAAGGAATGAACGGTTAGGAGTCAAAATAAGTTATATTCAGTCTGTGGTATTTCATTATTTACTTGAAGTGCTTGCAAACAATTGTTAAAAAATGTACATTCTGCAGCCCTAACCTTCAAAAAATAATGCTCATGAGAGAAGTGCTAATGTATTGAATTTGTTATCTGAGGTCACAAACTAATTATCAATCCATGTGCAATTTGTTGAACTCAAGTAACAAATCCAATTACCTTTCCCCAGTTACATATAACTGACAACAACTCAGAATTACAATACTATTATAAAGCATGAACAAGGGGCTTTTCGTGCGCAGCATTTTTAAAAAACAACTTTGTGTTTTCCTCTAAGCAACCACTCCATGGGTTCAATTTTTCTGTTCGAAAAGTCCCTTGAATAGATTCTCCAAGGTCTGCTTCTGTGTTTAGTACAGTCACCAGGACCCACAAATGTTCTATAACCTAGAAATCCACCAGGAAAAGTTTAGGAAAACTCACAAGAGGCAAACACAAGTTAAAAAAGAACAAAAAAAAAAAACCAAAAAAAACCCCAATTAATTATTAACTAAAAGCAAGAGGAAGGTTCTAGCACATGTATAACATATATATTAGTATGATGCAATACTTAGAAACCAACTTCTCCACAAGAAATAAACCCATCAAGACAGACTTTTCCCACCAGCAGAAACTCCAGAAAGAAAAGAAGGGAAAAGAAAAACAACAAACCCAAACCAACCAACCAACCCCACTAGTACCAAAGGAATTATCAGCAAAGATTAGATTAGAAGCCCATCAAGCCCTTGCTCTTATCAAGAAGCTTCACTTGTAGGACAGGTGCAGTCAAGATGACTCAGGAAATAAACTTGAGAGAAGGAAAATCAATTTGTAGTTTGTGGAAACAGGGACTGCTCGAGATCCTGAACATGTGTACTGCTCTGAAACTCACTGGGTACAGGAATCCACATATTGAGTAAATATCATGATAGGGAAAAGGAAAGGGAAAGCCAAAGTTTCTAAACAGGTGTAAGGAAAAAAACCAACACGAGGAAACATTTCCCAACATCCTTGGAGTAAAAGCAGGAAAAGGATTGCAGCTTGCCTGTTCCATGTATCCTTAGGCACATTTATGGGCAAGAGGGCAAAAATTGCAGAATAAATATTTATATATTGTATTATATATTCATCTATTTCATATAATATATATTTATATATTATATAATGTATATTTATATATTATATAACATGTATTTTTATTATATATTATTTTTATATTTTATATATATATTTAAATTATATATATATATAAATTTTTTGGGCACAAACCAAGCTTGAACACTGCAGGTTAAGCAGCAGCAGTGGAATGATGCAAACATTGGCAGGTTTAGCACTGTCATTGCTGTGTTTGCCATGCAGTGATGAAGATGTGCAATCTCCCCAGCACAACTCTGCAGCCTGTGCCAGCTGGCTGCCTGCCCCAGCCCCAGGGAATTGTAATAAATGATGCCTGAGCAAATGGGCACCATCTGGGCAAAGCTCAAGTGAGCTTGTCTGGACAAGGCTCCAGGGTCATGTAAATGAAATGCACTTTCATGTTAAGATGCATCTGTGAAGGAACAATTCCTCCTCCTATAAATCTGGCTGCAGGTGCAGAGAGCTGGCAGCATTTATGGCCAACCTAGAATTTATAGATTTTTAAAGATACCCATTGTTTATGTGCATAAACAGCTGACTCTGGTGCCCATCCCTCACAGCAGCCTTGAAATCACAAAGTCAGCCTTGAAAAGGAGTGAAAAGGGAAGGGCATGGAGCAGCCACAGAAGTGATGCCTTTGTCTGGCTTTATTCATACCTGTTGAATCTCTGTGATCTTACAAGGGCTTTGCTATAGTCCTGGGACATTTGGTAGGACTTTAGGAGTTTTGTGCAAAACTCAAGTCCTGCACTTGCAATAGCAGGTGAGAAGGAAATGTAGCTTCAGCAGTAATGTAATCCATGTAATCCATCATCCAAGGCCTTCTATTTTGAACTCCTTGCTATACTTGATTCCAAATTTAGTTTTTCTTCTTCAGATTGTTGTTATAGTGTATTTTACTTCTCTTAAGCCATTTGGGTTCTAATAAGATACAAAAGGATTTGTATTTTTTGATCTTGTTCACTCATAGCTTTCAGAGGTTAGTTAATTATTTTTAATTTAAAATAAGATGTGATTCTTGGCATGTCCAGTTATATTGCCTGTTATATTTTTCTCCAGCCTCTGCTTGATGGTAAATGTCCCTTTGAAAAAACTGCTTTGTACATCTGTGTATCCCTTGGAAGTTTGGGAATCTGGGCTCTTTAGCTGTAGTTCTGAGTCCTTGCATGACCTGTTTTCCTATACAAAGCCATTGGTCCTGGCACAAGTTGTCAACAATTTTTCATTTGTAACTTTATGCATAAATATTGTTGTAAATGCCAGTGCTGCATATTTCTGAAAAAACATCCCCAAAACTTCATCTGTAGAGTGTTGAAATTTCAGAAAACTGCACACAGTGAAGACAGCTGTAAGTCAATGTTGTCAATTATGGATGACTCAAGTATTACAGCCTTTCTTAAAAATATGAAAGAACTTTCAATTCCTAGTTCACAGCTCCATATTGAAACTTCTCTGGCAGGTTCTGACAGCACGGTGACAACCACCATCAGCATGACCATTCCCAGCCCATCACATACACAAATGCCAGATGGATTTCTGTTTATGCTTTTCCCTTATGCTTAAAGGACTTTACCCTGCACTTGAAGTGAGTTTTGTGTGTCTGTCCAGGAAGGGAGGATATTCTGTTTCTGCTGAGTGCTGTTAAGTGTTGATCTCATGCACTCTCTGCCTCAGCTGCCCTGGCAATGCCCCTTGGTGTTCGCAGGGCTGAGCCACAGGAGAGAGCTCTGGGGGTGCCCAGGCAGCAGCTGCTCCAGCTGAAACACCCCAGGGATCACCCTGTCCATGGAGCTGAAACACAGGAATCACCCCTTCCATGGAGCTGAAACACGGGGATCACCCCTTCCATGGAGCTGAAACACGGGGATCACCCCTTCCATGGAGCTGAAACATGGGGATCACCCTTTCCATGGAAATGAAATAGAGGGATCGCCCTTTCCATGGAGATGAAACACCCCAGGGATTGTCCTGTCCATGGAGCTGAAACACAGGGATCACCCCTTCCATGGAGCTGAAACATGGGGATCACCCTTTCCATGGAGCTGAAACACAGGGATTATCATTTCCACAGGGCTGAAACACAGAGATCACCCTTTCCATGGAAATGAAATAGAGGGATCGCCCTTTCCATGGAGCTGAAACACCCCGAGGATTGTCCTTTCCATGGAGCTGAAACACAGGGATCACCATTTCTATGGAGCTGCAACAGGGGGATCACCCTTTCCATGGTGCTGAAACATGGGCATCACCCCTTCCATGGAGCTGCAACACCCCAGGGATCACCCTTTCCATGGGGCTGAAACATAGGGATCACCCTTACCATGGGGTTAAAACAGAGGAATCACCCCTTCCATGGAGCTGAAACGTGAGGATCATCCTTTCCATGGAGCTGCAACACAGGAATCACCCTTCAATGGAGCTGAAACATGGGGATCAGCCTTTCTATGGAGCTGAAACACAGAGATCATCCTTTCCATGGAGCTGAAACACAGGAATTACCCTTTCCATGGAGATGGAACACAAGGATCATCCTTTCCATGGAGTTGAAACACAGGGATCACCCTTCCCATGGAGCCAGTGGGAGCTGTGCCAAGCTCCTCAGCTGGAAGTCATTCTGCATCATGCCAGATACTGATTTAAAAATCATTCCTCCCAGGGCATCTGGGGTGAAGAATTTGTTTGGGAATCGAGCAGATGCCCCTCAAAACTATGCACTTCCTTTTAAAATCCAGTTGCCATAACAACTGTACAGCACTTTTGCTCTCAAACAAAACACTTTTTTTGTGTATTAGGAAGCCTGCACTCCAGGAGAGCAGCTGATTTACTTTCCCTGAGGAAACACACCATATGACTTGCAAAATGTCAGGCACTGAATAGCACAAACTGGAGCTATAAAACCACATTAGAAATAAAACAGTTTATATCTTCTCTGGGTTCCTAACTTTTTTTCTTTTTTTTTTCTTAGTAAATGCGAAGATTAAGTCAAAATTTACCATTGACAGTATTGAGGCAATGGCTCTGATAGATTGTAAACTATGGAAGGGTTGAATGCCAGATCTTGGAACCTTCAGGCATCTGTAAATAACTATCACTAAGAAACCCACAGCTGCCACATTTATGTTCTCTACTAAGATGGTGCTGATTGGTAAATGCCATGTAATATTGAGCAGTGTGGTTTGTATCAAGCTGTTGAAATCCAGAGTTTAAGGATCAGTTTCTTGCCCACTGACAATGGGTAAGAATTGCAGTTTTTTACCCTCCTCTAGGTTGTTTGAGAGAAACTATTTGCAAGAGTCTGAAGAGACAGGAGCCAGGGAATGGCTGCCAGTGCCAGAGGGCAGGGCTGGGTGGGATCTTGGCAATGAGGAATTGTTCCCTGGCAGGGTGGGCAGGCCCTGTGTTGTGTCACATTGCAACAGAGTCCATCATGTCCAGGGAGAGGGCAGCTGCTGGTGCTGGGCATGGGAACAAAATGAGTCTTCATCTTATAAAGCTCCAGAATCCATTTATCACCTCTGGGGATGAGGAGAGGGATGAAGACAAAGATAGGTAAAGGAAGGGTTGTGGGGCTTTTATTGGGTATCACAGGGGTGGAGTTTAGGGTTTGGGTCAAGGGAGGAGTTGTTAGCAACACAAGGAGGGTAAAATCAAATTTGTGCCTCTTTGGAATGGGAGCACTGCACAGCCCTGGCACAGGGTGCCCAGAGCAGCTGGGGCTGCCCCTGGATCCCTGGCAGTGCCCAAGGCCAGGCTGGACACTGGGGCTGGAGCAGCCTGGGACAAGGGAGAGAAAAACCTTACAGAAGGCTTCTTCTGGAGAGTAAATCAAACACCTTGCCACAACTGTTAAAGCTGCAGGACTTCTCTTCTAGCCTTAAGACCCCACTGGCTCCCCAGCTGAATGGGCAGGGACCATGACAATCAGCATGGAAATGAGCAGATTCCAGCTTTGTGAACCTTAGCTGTGATAACAGAGGCTGGTGATTAGTTTCTTACATCACCAGTGATATGCATGTCAGCACTTTCCTACACATAACACTCTAAGCTTGCTTTGCACTTTCTCATTTTCCTCTGCATAATTTCCACTCGTGCTCCCCTCCACTGTGCTCAGTACTTTATTAACCAGGAAAAACAGATTTCCCACAGAGCTTTCTGACACAAAGCAGTAATCACATTTCTAGAAAGCAAACAATGTCAGATACTTTTGTTTGACAGAGTCTGAGCAGAATTAGACTAGCATGTATTATTTATAAAATAATATCCAGAAAGAACAAATGCAGAAGGTAGCAGTGACCCTGACATCTGAAGGCACGAGGATGCCTCATTTGCACTGATTGCAGGGTCTTCACTGGGCTGCAGGGGCTTCAGAAGGCTTCAAGCCTGCATTCCTAATAAATTTAATTACCTGCAGATCAGAAGTTAAGTGCTGCTCGTGTTCACCTCAGAAGTCATTTGGCACTTGGGCTGCATCTTTGCCAGCCCTGTTAAAATTCCCAGTGTGGCACAAAGGGCTGGGTCTCATCAGGGTGTGCACCCTGTGTGTCCATCACCCAGAGAGCAAATACCTGTTTGTGCTTCTGGCTCCTTTTCTTTAATTGATAGTCATTAAATGTAGTGACTCTGTTACTTAGGAGAGCTGTTGTACTCCTCACACATGCTAATTTAATAACTGTGGCTGCTCATGTTTTCACATTAATTTGTTGTTAGAATTTTACTAAGTCAGGAGAGGAGCTCTCTTTCTCCTGACATGGTTTTTGGGAGCACAGTGGGGTCATTGCTCCTGTGTGTGAAAGCAAACCTGCAGTCTGTATTGTGCACAATCCACCCCGATACCCACCTCAAATCACCCCAAAATTCATCTTTCTCTGCATGTAGGTGTCTACAGAACTGTATTTCTTCTTGCAGCACAGCTACAACATCTGCATTTCTGTTTTAAAGACCATGAACAATGGACTGGGAGGGACTGGGAGGGACTGGGAGGGACTGAGTGGGACATGCAAAAGAGAGGAAATGGTTGGGAGTCTTTAGCTTTCAGAGAAGAAATATCTTATTAAGTATCACCAATGAGCAGACAGCAAAACATGGGAATCTGATGGCCTCACACAGAGACATCACACAAGATCACGAAGCATTTAAAAATTCATTTTTATAATTAATATCTTTTGAAAAAATTCAATCCACCATGCAATATTTTGAGTGTCACGGACATCTTTTATGAAAAATCCTTTCCTTAGGATATTTCCTCCTGAGAAGCTGAGATGCCTCAGGAACAATGTGTAAGCACTGATTATCTGCTGCTGTGGAATGCAACAGGTGCATCTGTGATTGGTCTCATGTAGTTGTTTTTAAATAATGGCCAATCACAGTCAGCTGGCTCAGACTCTCTGTCCGAGACACAAGCTTTTGTTATCATTCCTTCTTTGTCTATTCTTAGCTAGCTTTCTGATGAAATCCTTTCTTCTATTCTTTTAGTATAGTTTTAATGTAATATATTTCATAAAATAATAAATCAGCCTTCTGAAACATGGAGTCAGATCTTTGTCTCTTCCCTCATCCTAAGACCCCTGTGAACACCATCACATCTGAGGAGAGAAATGCATATTTAGCAGTTTATAATCTATTCAGATGAACCAGAGTGTCAGTAAGGAAAATTTTGTTCATTTTAAACATGATTTAAAAATTTGGTGGAGGTTAATTATTACATTTCTTTGTGTGTCATCTCCATAAAGTAAAAAGGTTCATTACTTTCAGTCTCCTAATGAAAATGGCTCTCAGCAATAAACACCTAACACTACTTCCATCTTGTTTAGTGTTTCAGTTAATAATGTGTCCTATTACAAAAGCAATAAAGACTCAAAAGACTAAATGTGTTTTGTGGAAATGAAAGGAAAATTCAACAGTATTTTTAATGGTTCTCTAGAAACTAAAATTTGGAAACTAAAATTTTGAATTAGCTGGTTGTGGGTCATTGTTTTCTCGATATTATTGATGGAAATAGAATTCAGATTTCTGTAGTTTGCAAATTGAATATTCTTCTCCAGAAATGTCAGCCACTGGTGGTTTACACCAGTGCAGGGACAGGAGCTGAACTTGGATGACCCTTCTGTGTCCCTTCCAGCTCAGGGATGTTAATCATGATTCCATGATTAATAGTTATCTTCCAAGGAAGATGCAAAATCAAATCAAAACCCAGTATTTCTATGATTTCCAGTAAAGAGATTGCTAAACCACAGTGTGAATAATTATGGGTGCAGATTCCAGAGACATATTATCACCATCCATTTTGTGTGTGCAGAAAAGAGAAAATAGAGTTTACAATTTCAATACATGTGTTTTTATTCTTCCTTGCATAGCTTAAATGTAAATTATGTTTTTCTTTTTTTGTTTGTTTGGGCTTTTGTTTTGTTTTACATTCCATAAGAAACAATTTAAGTTCTTTGAACTCAGGAAAAAATAAATTATATTCAGTATCAAATTGCATCTTGAGAGATAGAGCTATTGCTATTAAAAATCAAGACAGGCAGCATAAAAAAAGTGTCTGATTGCTTTCTTAGCAATCCCATTGTTTTCTTTCTGCTTTCATAAAATTGTCTTGAGATTGGATTTCTCCTTATTCCCCTATACAGTAGCATTGAGGGTATTTTTGTTTCAAATACATCTATTTTTGTTTCTAAAAGGCTTATTACAACACAGGAGCATTTCACCTTTGGAGCACAGGAAGGGTGCCCAGCTTCTGGGCTTAAACACAACTTGGAGTGTTCACTCACATAAACAATATTTTATATATTTTTATATATCTTCTATTCAGATGGTGGGGCTAGCTAATTTCTTCACATTAAAAAAAACCAAAAACCTGTGTTCACTGTGTTATGGCTCTTAGTATATTAGCACTAAATGTGCTCTTGCTGAGGAAACAAGAAATGTTACTTTTTTCTTGAAATTATAACTTCCAAGATGAGAAGAACATTTGTTTCAGCAATGGATCCTCAGGATATTGAGAACCCTGTGCTCACCTTGTCCTCAGTGCCTGTTGGAAGTGTGGAGCCTCTGTGAACCCCTGTCAGTACAATTAATTAGGTTTAAAGCAACATAATCAGCCTCAGCAATTAGTCATAAGCAAGTTGATTTGGTACTCCCTGTATTTGTCTGCTCTACTTCAAATGCAAAGGACAATGATTTAAATATTGGAATAAAAATCTGATTAGGACCTTATGCTGCAAGAAATTTCTTGCTCTGATTGATGAGATGAAATTTCATAATATTTAACAGGATTTGAGCAGCAACCTGGGGCAGTGGAAGGTGGCCCTGCACAGGGCAGGGATTGGAATGAGATGAGCTTTGAATCTATGATCTTTTGTACCTATATCTATATCTATTGTACCTGTATCTATAATTAGGCCAAACAAGGTTAGGAAATATTGTCATCTGTTCCCTTGCTCTTAAGTTGCTCATTTGGGTGAAAAATAAATTTTCTCTTTTATCAGTTAAAATCTAAAAAAGACAGGTATAATCCTGGCCATGAACTGGGATGGCAGAGTTTAAGGTTTTGAACAGCAGGATTTTTATTTTGGATGAAAATAGAAATACAGTGTCTAATGACTGTGAGTACCACTAATGTCAGCAATATCACAAGCTCCAAAACAGATTTAATGAAGAGTGTTACCCAACTAATCCAACTAATTATCCTGGTTAAGCAAGTCCTTATTTTGCTAGTGAGGTAACCTGGTAGCTCCCATCTCAGTGTGGCAATTTAATACAAGGCAGCTTGTTTATAATGGGATCTGCAGCTTACTCTGAGCTCTGTAACAGCTGAGGGAGTTCTGTTAAACAACTGGACTGGGTGGCCTGTACATTCATACCAAAGACATGTAATTACACCATTAAAAAAAAAAAAAAATTATCTAGCAAACTTAAAAAAAAATCCCCCAGCCTTGCCTCTCCTATTCCAGTGCACTTGCTTATGTTTAGTACCTAACATCACCTCTTCAAATCATTTTGTACCCTTATATCCACTTGAGAACAGAGAGTGTCTTCAATCAGAAAGTGTAAAGTCAAATGAACATTTTACTTCCAAGCTAAAAGAAAGGGTTCCTTTTTAGCTTTCTTGGAGCTTGTAGTGCTAATTTGCAGCTGGCATTGTTGGATAATGGTGTAATGCCTGTGTGCTTCTTGTTAGCCCTGTTATAAAAGTGGCAGTCTTAAATGTTATGTAAATAATTTCAATTTCAAAGGCCCAGGAGAATAGTAACAGAGCTGTTTCAGTTATGGGTAGTTGTAGTGTTCTTTGTATGCTCCTCAAGTGAGCTTGGTCCTTTAGTGCTTTTCAGCTCATATAATCAGTATCTTTGATATTTTTACACCATGAGACCTTTGCAAAGTGTTACTCACTGAGGCCATCACAATGCTGCTTTAAATGATCCTGTTATACACCAGAAAACACTTTCTACCTTCTTTCAGTGCTAAGCCTCCAAGGCCTACATTTCTGTTATTACCACCAAATAAAAGTCCTTACTAAGCTTTCTGAAATCAGTCTGCTTAGGCTGCTTCCAGCTGATGCATGGAAATTTATTCTGCATTACTTCAACTGTGGTTTGAAATAATAGTGTGAGCTGCCAGAGTTACCAAGAAAAAGAGAGATTGTGTTAATGTTTGTGTGCTCTTAACAGTGGAAATGGGGGTCAGGCTTGGGCAGGGGGTGCCCAGGGAGGTTTGGAGTGCCCATCCCTGGAGGTGTCCCAGGAAGGGCTGGATGTGGCACTCAGGGCTGGGAACAAAGTGCTGCTGGCTCAAAGGCTGCATTCTGCTGCTGGAGGTGTTTGCAGCCTCAGTGCCTCTGTGGTTGTTGTGGTTGTCAGCTGGCACAACCAGCTCTCAGGTGTAACTTTGCCTTTCCCTTGTGCCTCACTGTGACATTCCATCTGTAGACAATCACAGGGTCTGAAAAGATCAAATAGAGAGAATTAATGAATTGCATGTCAGTGGATTAGTTCTTTAAATATTCTAGTGAATATTCTAGTGCTTTCTTGTTACAGATTAAGTTTGTTGCCTTGGGTATTCATTAGGGCTCAGCACAGCAACTTTGTGCTCTAACACCAGCACACTCACACTTCAAGATTCCAGCTACTTCCTCTTTCCTCTTTTCTGCTTTATGTACAGTGGGAATGAATTGTTAAACAAGCAGGAAAAAAGCTGTACTAAAAACTGCTGGATTATGAGGGGAGTTACTGAGGAACTCCTGAAGTGTCTGGGTGGGTGGGCTCCACTGGGGCACCAGCAAGGCAGTAGCGTTGGTTGGTTGGTTGGTTGGTTGGTTGGTTGGTTGATTTAGAAAGGGTGGACATGGTAAAGTGGAGGTACTTGGATGGCAAAAGAAAAGGAAATGAAACACAAAGCAGGTCACACGTTTGGGGGTGCAACTCTTGAATAAGTCTGTGCTCATCAGGTTTGGGCTAGGACAGTATATTTGTAGTTCCAAATACACAAATATACTCAGATCTGCCTTGGTTCTGCAGTTGGGAGGGACATGATGTGTTTTCATGGAATCACAGAATGGTTTGAGGGGGGAGAAGCCTCAAAGCCCATCCAGTGCCACCCCAGCCATGGCAGGGACACCTTCCCCTGTCCCAGGCTGCTCCAGCCCCAGTGTCCAGCCTGGCCTTGGGCACTGCCAGGGATCCAGGGGCAGCCCCAGCTGCTCTGGGCACCCTGTGCCAGGGCCTGCCCACCCTGCCAGGGAACAATTCCTCATTCCCAGTATCCCATCCAGCCCTGCCCTCTGGCACTGGGAGCTTTTCCCCCTTGTCCTGCCACTGCAGTTCCTTGTAAATAGTCTCACTCCATTTCTCTTGCAGGCTTCTTTCAGGGACTGGGATTTCATCAAAGGATTTCTCTGTCTCAACATATTAATTAGAGGTGTTTTGGGTATGTTCAGCCACTCTTGTGTCCAGAAGTCTTTAAAAAAAATCCTTACTTAATTGCTTGTGATAATTTCTAATAAGCCACAGGAATATTTACAAATATTGGCAAAATTTTCCTTCCTGAGGGTTTTGGAGTAGAAGCAGCCTTATGATTGTGGGAAAATCATGCAAAAATATGGGGAAAGCAGCTGCAGGCATTCAGATCATTCTGAAGTCCATGTAAAGCTTCGAGAGACTCAAACCTTCTGTAGCAAAGGTGACTTTTGCTAACATTAATCTGTTCTGCCAGGGAAGACAAAGCCTGTTCACATTTATTTGATTGTTGTTCATCTTAGCACAGGCAAACGTGTGTGTGCTGCAGGGGAGCAGCTCAAACATCACTGCCCAGGGTAAACCAAAGCAAAGGGCTGGAAAGGGCTGGTGCAGGTAAAATTCACTGCTAAAGGTTTTGGAAATGAGTCCTTGCTCAGTAAAGAACAAATGTTGAAATTATTATTGCAGGTCTAGAAGTGCTTGATTATTCAGTTCTCTTACAGCAAGAGGGGAAATCTTTCCTCTGACAGATTTTTGTACCATGATATTCAATCTAATGTATTGCTGCAGTGATACCTCTTAAGATTCAAAGCAGATGGAATTAGATGAAAACCAGAAAAGTCTATTTTATTAAAACCATACTGCTAAGTCTTATCTTTTAAGACTTTGTGCTTTTATTTTTGCTTATTATTTTAAAGCCTCCAAATTATCAGTCCTAAAATGTTCATCATATTTGTTAATTAAACACTTTTTCTACTTTATTCTGATAGCCTGATAACAAAATAACAGCTATTTAATACAACAAACTTATGAAAACAAAACACATGGAAATAAATTTTCACTTTTTTCCCTTGATTATTATAAAAGGAATTACATTAAGTGTGCCTGTCTAGTTGTCTTGCACTGAATAAAATGAAAGACAAAAACAAAGCAAGAATAATTTCATTAACTTAAAAGGTTTTACATACTACAGAAAGGCAAACATAGTAGGGAAGGAGAATACAAATTGTAGTTAGTTCCTAAGGACTTTGCTGAGTCTTCCATCCAAAGGAACTGATAAAAGACAAAACAGGTGTAAGACTGAAATATCAAGTGGGAAATGGACAAAGTCATTATTGGCTAAATTGTTGAGTTCATAGACTAAGGTGAAATCTTAGTGTGGGGTGGGGTTTTTGGGTTTTTTTTCTTACTCATAAAGTATTTTTGAGAAATAGATGTAAGACTGCTTGGGTAAATATTACAGAATTCAGGATCCTGAGATGGTGATTTATTATTCCACCATCCTCTGCAGGAAACTCTAAAATAATCTGCTTTGCTTCCTACCTTTAGAAACAAAGATTTACATAGCACTGTGTGCCCTTCCTGATTTTGGAAACTGCTTGACAGATTTCTACTCTGGGAGAAATTTATCCTCAAGAAATGCTGGTGATCTTTCTTGACATGTATCAAGATGCTGAGGGCATTTTTGTATTGTCCCAGGCTTTTCCTGTAGCATTTGCCTTTCCCTTTGCTTTAACACAAATGTTAAAAATAGTTTGATATATGGTGAATTCCAGCTGTGGTGATATTCCCCCTCCCACCCTTCAGTCCATAGGTCTCTTGTCATGGCACTTGGCTTCTGTTCTGCTGACAACTTTCATCATTTTAAAGGTTTATTTTGAACATTTATTGAACATTTGTTTACAAACAACCAAAGAAGAAAGCCTTGGTGCCAGAGAATGAATAAAACTTTCTTATGAAAGACATTGGAACAGGAGATAAAATTTTTAAAGCCTAATGTTTTCATAGCAGGTACAGCTCTTGCACAATTGGGCTTTAATTTATGTAAACAGAGTGGATATTTCTGCTGGTTTGACTGACAGTTGTTTTTTGGGGGAACTATCCTTTATATTTTTGTTGTTTTGGTTTGCTCTCCTTTATATTTTACACTGGGGCAAAGGACTAAGGCCAGATTGATCTGCTGCAGATCAATCCTTTTACTTTGTGGCCTGACTCTTTGCATTACTCTCTAACTTCACACTTGTTTTTCTCCTGGCAATCTATTTTTTCCCTCAGCTGCCTTCAGGCTCTCTTCCCTGAGTGTTTTACCCAATCACCACTTTGCAGTTCCACTGTTTTCTCCTTCATGATCTCCCAGTCTCTGTTCTGCTTCTCTGGTTTTTGCCAGTTCCCAGCTGTAACTCATTTTTCCCTTCCTGTATGATTGAATCCAGCAGCACAGACACCCTGCACCCTTCCCTAACCCCATCCTGCACATCACTAAAGTTCCTTCTGGGGTTTTGCCACAGGATAAATCTGTTCTTCATCCTACAGATGCTGACCTGTGCCTTTCCTTCCATCTCCATCACATTCCCCACAGTGGAAATCTCACCCATGACTTCAGGGCTTCCTTCCCACACAGCTTTGTATTCATCATTGCTCTTCATCAGACAAAAAGTGTGTTCCCTCCTTTCTCCTTCTCAGCAAGTGCTGGAAATGCTGGGTTGTCTAAATTCAGGGCTTGTTTCCAGGGATGTTTTTCATATGGGATCTTCTCTTTCAAGTTGTGCAGTTGTTTACACTCTCATTCTTTATAGAAAAAGGGATGGTAGAAAAAAAGGTCCATTTATTTTCACATTCTACACCAAAGGAATAATAATCACTTTTTTTATGACATGGAGTTACATCAGAAAGTTACCTAATTTTTGGTGGTAAACAATAATTTACCTATTATTTATATTAGCGATTATTTGCAGAAATCATATTATTGATTCTCTCCAGTACCAGGCTGCTATACTGTGGGATGTTGTGGAATTTTGGGTTTTTTGGGCCATTTCTTTTGGGTGGTTTCTTAGAGGTTTTTTACGTAAATGCAATCAATTTTCAAATAATTTGAAATCCATTCTTCACTTTTCTACATATCAAGATAGTTCTTTACTCTTTGCTTCAACATATTCTCTATCAGACCCATGCTGCAATGTTGAGTAATACATCCTGCCAAGATACTGAATGTTTTATTCTGTTACACCAGGGAGAAAAAAATCATTATTTTTTACATATCATCCAGTAATGATTAATCTCATGTTGCATAATAATTTTTAATTTCAATTTCTTGAATATATTTATTAATTTACCTCCTGCTAATATGCTGCTTTTGATGCCACTATTTTGAATTTATTTCTGTACTTAAGTATCATTTGCATAATGGCATTAAGAGGTCCACTCCTGAGTTATTTGGTGGTGGGATGTTGGACAGAGTGAACAGGTTGTAATTAGTGGCATCTGACCTTCAACTTCATCAATATGCAAATAGAAATACCACAGGGTGCAAAAGCATGGTGCTGTTAATGCAGTCACTTCTGTTTGTCAGATTTCAGTCATGGTGCTTTGCTTTTTATTTATTTTATATAATATGTAATGTTATGTGATTTTATGTTATAAAATACCCATGTAGAAGTGAATGTATAAAATTGTACATGCGCAGAGGCAAAGGGGGTTCTTGTATTCTGTAGAGATAATGAGGAAAGCCAAGTAAGCATGGCATGGACATAGTTCTGTTTGGCTTTTCCCACATGAATCCTGACTTACCTAAAGCCCTTCCATGACTGCAATTCCACCACAGCTCTATACCAGAATGTTGGCAGTGGATCACACTGCCTTGTTCAGCTTCCCCAGCAGCAGCTGTTGCTTACACAGCATTGAAAAATTGAGTTTTCTCAACTTTATTTTGGGGTTTATCCTCTGCATGTCATTCTGCCCTCTAGGTAGATGAGACACATCTCATGAATCCCAGGCTGGGTGAGGCTGGAGGGGCTGCTGTGGTGGCACCTCCCTGCTCCAGCAGGGCCATCCCAGAGCCCAGGGCACAGCAGTGTGTCCGTGTGGCTCTGCAGTGTCCCCAGGCAGGAGCCTGCACAGCCTCTGTGCCCCATCTGCTCAGGGCTGGGCACTGCCAGGGCAGGAGCTCTGGGCATGGGCAGGGGCAGCTCCTGGGCTCAGGCCCTGCCCGTGGCTCTGGGGCCATGGCTGGGCCTGGAGCAGAGCCTGGGCCTGCTCTGCCCTCTGCACACAGGGACAGACAGGGGGACACAGGGACAGACAGACAGGGACAGACTGGGCTGGGCTCAGGCCCTGCCCGTGGCTCTGGGGCCATGGCTGGATCTTGATGCTCAGGAAGGATTGAAATGGGAGCATTAAAGGCAGTGTGAGCAGCACATTAGAGAGGGGATTTTGCCCCTCAGTGATTTCCCACCTGCAGAGCTGCCCTGGGAACCCCAGCACAGAAGGGACCTGGAGCTGCTCAGAGAACCCAGAGGAGGCCGTGAAGTTTCTGAGGGGATGGAGCCCCTCCCCTGTGGAAGGAAATGCTGGGAGAGCTGGGGATGCTCAGCCTGGAGAGAAGTTGTGTGGAGACCCCACAGCTCCTTCCAGGGTCTAGAAGGAAGCGACTGAGAGATTTTTCATCAGACAGTGGAGGGACAGGAGCCAAGGAATGGCTCCCAGTGCCAGAGGGAAGGGCTGGGTGGGATCTTGGCAATGAGGAATTGTTCCCTGGCAGGGTGGGCAGGCCCTGTGTTGTGTCACATTGCAACAGAGTCCATCATGTCCAGGCAGAGTGCAGCTGCTGGTGCTGGGCATGGGAACAAAATGAGTCTTCATCTTATAAAGCTCCAGAATCCATTTATCACCTCTGGGGATGAGGAGAGGGATGAAGACAAAAGATGGGTAAAGGCAGGGTCGTGGGGCTTTTATTGGGTATCACAGGGGTGGAGTTCAGGGTTTGGGTCAAGGGAGGAGTTATTATCAACACAGGGAGGGTCAAATCAAATTTGTGCCTGTTTGGAATGGGAGCACTGCACAGCCCTGGCACAGGGTGCCCAGAGCAGCTGGGGCTGCCCCTGGATCCCTGGCAGTGCCCAAGGCCAGGCTGGACACTGGGGCTGGAGTAGGGGAAGGTGTCCCTGCCATGGCAGGGGTGGCACTGGATGGGCTTTAAGGTCCCTTCTAACCCCCACCATTCTGTGATTCTACAATGAGAAATGTGCCATCCCTCAAAATTTCCTGTCCCTTGAGTACTTCGTCTCTTATCAACTTATTTAAATGCTGAAGAAGTGTCAAAAATGTTTGGTTTTCATTTTTAATGACTCTATTTTTAGAGGGTTTAAGTGACACGTTCACATCCATTCCAGGCATATCTATCAATCATCTGTATAAATCACCATGCCAAGCTCGCCCTTATCTGCGTGCACAGCAGAGTCGCAGGGAGTTCTTTTGGATCAATAAGCAACTTTTCCCTGGAAACACTCCTCTCCCAAGTGGGCACAGTGAAGTTGCTAAGTGACTGCTCTTGCTGCAATGTAGCTGTACTCACATCAGCCTGACAGAAAGCAAAGCTTGGAAAGAAAGCAAGAGGCAGCATAGCTGGAGGATGATGATGTGTTTGCTCCCTGGGAACAATATTATTGCCATTTAGAACTTCTAGCTCAGCTCTTGCTGAGTGCACTTGGTCTTTGGCAGGATCAGCAAAGATGTATTTAACTGTTATTCCATGAAGTAGAATCCCTGTGCCTGCTTGTGCAAACCCAGGGCACCAGGAATATTTCTGTGTCTGCTCTGGGGAGCCCTGACCCCCAGGGCAGCGCTGACACTGACCCTCCCTCATGGAGAAAGTTTCCTAGACTTGAGGATAGACTGGAATCCACAAAAGTGTGAAATAGATTATAGAGAGTAGTGTAGGTGCATCACTTGGGGAGAAATTGAGGGTTTGGGATTTTTAGTATGTTGTGGATGGAAGCAAAATGGAGAACACAGGGTGTCATCCTGGGTTTCTTCATGCTTCTTCTTCCTTCTTCTCCATGAGTTTGGGTGGCATTTTGAAATTGGGCAGAAAAGTCCCCACTGGGGGCTCTGTGGCATCAGTTATTGAGTTAAAAGGGAAAATAATCCAGATGTCAGTTCTTAGTTGGATAGTTTAGTCTGAAAAGACCTTGGAACAAGAGACTGTTGGCCATTTTGTGCCTGCTAATGAAAAGCTGCTGAACTCACGGTAGTGAGACTGTTTTACTGATTAGAAATAATGACCACCTGAGTGTGAACATGAACTACCTCAAGTGCCTTCAATCCAGACCCAGAGAAACCCACAACTGGGACCCCCACCCCTGCTCTTCCAGGCAGTGGCAGCACCACGTGAGGAACAAACAGGGTTTGACTTCTCTCCTATGTGAATGAATTCACAGCCCATTGCTGGTCTGTACCTGGGATTTTCCTTCTTGTTCTTCCACTACAACAGAAGCTATAATTTAAATTAACTTTAAATAAACCATGCTGTGTGAGGAGAAAGATAAAACTTAAAAAAAACCCCCATATTCCTGCTAATAACTGAGATTCTTTGGAATTCTGAAGGCAGCGTGACATCCATCTGCCTGCACCACTGAGGGGAAGCAAAGAACTTGTTTGGTTTTTCATCCCTCTGACACACTCTTATCCCCTCCTTCAGATATTTTTGCCTCTGTGTGGAATTAATAATATAGGAGTGGTAAAATGGGATAATTGTCTTTAGCAATTGTAGTTTAGGGCATACAGTATTACATGGCAATGTCCATTGGAAATTCCTGCAGCAGTCACAGCTCAGACCCACAACAAAAACTGACAGAAGGAATCACCTTGATGGAGACAAAGTTTCTTTACACCTGACAGATAAATTGCCTTTGGATTAAAGGATGTTGATGTCCCATGATCACAGATACTTCCAGACACATTTTATACCTGAAGCATTTTTATGCAGATTATCAAATTATGGTATTTGATCAAAGCTAGTTTTCTATTTTCACTATAAAACCAGAAATGAAACTGGATAATCTGTGTGGTGAGCAGTTCTCATGAAATCCACTTCCCAGACTGGCTGGGTGAACTTTCATTTCCAAGCTCCTTTGGTTTTCACTCACGTGAAAGCAAATTATTTGGAAGTTGTGCTGGGGAAATGGAAGGTCTGCAGGATCAGACACTCTATTTTCAGTGCAATTACTTCATGCTTCATGGCACAAAGGGTATACAGATTTCCTTAAGACTTTTTCTGTCACTTGATGCCAACTCTCCATTTCTCCAACTTACACAGAGTATGAAAATATAGAGCAAAGCTGAAACTCTTATCTGTATAATGCTTTATTTCTAAAATAATAAATATTTCCATTTTATACGGAAAATATAAAATGGAAACATTCATTATTTCCATTTAATTTTTATTTAACTTTTATTTTTTTATTTTTTAATTTAAATTTATTTTTACTTTTAATTTTTTTATTTAACTTTGCACATGTCAAACCCAAAGAATTACAAACTTAATGTAGGAAGCTGCTAAGAATCAAAATTCCAATTTAGAGTGTCTAATTATTCTGAATATTTAATTCATTTGAACCATATGCTTCAGAAGAATCATTATCACACTGAAATCCCCAATATTATCTATTATTTGCACAAGTGGCCCTTCATGCCATGAGTTCTGGCATGGTGAATGGGTGGCAGCTCCAGAGTGGGTGTGCCCTTCTGGAGGCAGATGGAAGGTCAGTGCCACTTCAGCCACTCTGAATTCTCCACTGGCCTTGGAAAAGTTCATCATTATTGAAGAGATTATTGCAGCATTTCTTCTGTGCAGAAACGTTCAATAAGGGTAATTTAAAATAAACATGCAAGTAGAAACACAGAAATATTTTGATGTTGTGGGTTTTAGACATAGAATGGGGTTCCCATTTTTTTCCAAGTCAGTGGTAAATTTCAGTTGCCTTCAGTTTTGCCAATGTTTTATGCAAGGGCACTGTAAAAATACAAACATTGTGAAAATGCATGAGTAATATTTCACATTCTCTGAACATATCATGTGGGATTAGCAAGTGACCATGCTTTTGTAGTATCTTTGTATTGTAAGTGCTACTCCTGGATGTCTCTACAATATCTGATGGTCTTTTGTTGTTCTGCTGTAAATCCAGGTTATCTTTGTTCAAGGAGAATTTACTGTTTTCCACTAGGAATCACTGATATCATCAAATTTCATGATGCCTTCTCATATTTCACAGTGTTGTTGTCTAATATGACACAGTCAAGAGTGTGGTTCTATGCTTAAAAATCATTTTTTTAATTTAAAGAATTTAAAATTAAGAATCTGTTAAAAATTTATAAGTTGCTTTCTGCAGATTCTGAATATATGTAGAATTCTTGTTGAAGCATTTTCAATATATTAAGAAGAACAAATGATGGTTTTAGAACTGCTTAAATCTATTTTCTGTGTCTGGTTTTATCAGCGGCACTGGCATACTTCATATCAGTCACACAGGGTTAGGCACCAGTAAAACTCTGTTTCATGATCCTTTAGATCACTAGAGATCAGTTAGATCATTATATATTGTTTAAATTAATTTAAAATTAATTATGGGCAAGGTAGTTTGTGGAGTAAGATGAAGTGGTAACAAAATTAATGGGCTTATCCTCCCTCTCTGGGAATTTGGAAATTTTCCTTTTGGCTACCTGTGCCTTTAATTCATGTAATGGAATTGCAGAAATCAAGCAGGAGTTTCTAAAATGCTGAATTAACTTTCAGTTACAGTCCAGGCTTCCCTCTGAATTGTGACAGGTCAGGACTAGTGGGATGTAAATCACAATGTAAATTACAATGTAAGTTGTAGAATCATAGAAGGGTTTGGATTGGAAGGATCTCATCCTGTTCCAGTCCCTGCCATGGACAGGGACACCTTCCACTATTCCCAGTGAAAATGAAAGTGCAGTTCAGAGTTGTTTTTCCACTGTGGTCTGCTCAGGAAGAGATTGCCTGGGTGTTCTTTCCTGTTCCTGAAAATTCTCTTCCGCCTCTGATGGCCATTCCAAGGATGTTCCTCCCTCACCTCAGCCAGGAATGAGGAGGTGCCCAGGGAATCTTAGAGAATGTTTGGGAAAGGACAGCGAAACAACAAACCTATGTTTCATCTCTGGGAGGAGAACTGGGGGGAAAAGCAGAATTTTTGTTGGTGCCAAGGGCTGCCATGCCCATATTCCCACACTGATCCTGCCTGGCAGTGAGCTGTGTGTGGGGACCTCTCTGCAGAGTTGGTTTTGCTAATGGGAGCTGTGACAGACCTCAGGGCTGTTCATTAGCAGCCAGTTCCTGCCTTTGATTCCTTTTTCCTGCAGCAGTCTCCATTGATTTCAGTGGAGCTGCACACATGCAGATCAATGACAGGATCTGTGCTGCTGATGGACTCACAAAAAACAGCAGCAGGGAATTTATGGTGGCCTGCCTGCTCCCAGCACTTTCCTCATGCATTTTCAAATTGCAGAGGGTTTAGAAAACAAAAGAAAGAAATTGCTTTGAAAAAGCTATAATTGTTTGCTTAGGGAACCATGAGAAGGAAGCAGTAAAGGAAAGAAAATCATTTGGGGGAAGGAATACATAAGGCAACATAGTAAATTTTCCTAAAAGAAAGAAAGAGATGCTTCTGATTTCCTGAAGTGTCCTATTTTTAAGGAGCATGTCAAATTTGTTATCTGCTTCCTAAGAGTTAGCAATGAAAACTTGTGGTAGTTTTGCAGTAATTTTGCATTAAACATCTGCCATAAATGCCTCTATTAGGTATAAAAAAATTCTATTATTAAGGAATTGCTATATGCATGAGACCGACTTAGGAAAACTGATCTTTGCTGAACAGTAACTTACAGTTTATGTAACTACAGTTCCACAATGTCAGAGATATTTAAAACACAGATGTGAATCTCTAAACACGCACTTCTAGTTATAGAATCTCTAAAGGAAATATTAATATGCATTGCCATGAGATCTTTTGGGGCACAAGTTAATTCTCTTTTCAGTTTTGTACCATTCTGTCATTTTCTGGTAATATAAATGTGATTCTTGGGACAGCCCTGTGCAGGGCCAGGACCTGGATCTCAATGATCCTTGTGGGTCCCTTCAAACTCAGGATATTCTGTGATTCTATTAATTTCATTTTCTAAGTCTGTCTTTATTTTGCCATCTTCATATTCACCTTAAAGTGCACAGAATCACATTTTTTAACCCAAATTTCCACGGAAGTCATGGTTGCCATTCACAAAAAGCAGTTCTTCATCACAAGCATGTGGGGTGGACACAGATTGAAAACAGCTCCTGGTCAGCAGGGCAGCTGTGCACTGCATCATTAACTCAACTGAAGGGCTGAGATGCAAGTTTATTACAGAAATTCAGGAGTAGATCTGAGGAACACCAAAGTAGTGCTTTTAGAGGGACTCTTTGTCCCACAGCAACCTGAGGTTCAAACTTCCTGCCCGTATTAGGCTGTACAGGAGGGAGAAACAATTAATTAAACTTTTCCTCACTGTACAGATTTTGGATTCCATCTTCTATGTGAATAAGTCCTTGAAGCAGCACAGAAAATCAGATATAGGTGATTCTGGTAACCTCAAAAGGCTTTTGATCAGCTCCTCTCCTGGCTGTTAATAGAATATCCAGTTTTCCCTTTACAACATAAAGAGGTTATAACACAAGTCTCATGTGCACAATTGCTGAGTGACGCTACTCTTGACATGAAGTATTTCACCTCCAATTCCAACAGGGAATTGCTGATGACAGAAGGTTTTCAAATGCACTGTCAAGCCATCTAACAGATCATTTTCTGGCCAAGAATACAGTGGGACTTCGTCACCTCTGAGGCATCTGTAAGTGAAGATGCCTGAAAGGAAACTAAATCCTCAAGAGATGAATATTTGGGAAAGTAAATCCATTTGGTATTGCTGTTAAGGTCAAAGCCTTTTCATGAGGATGAGTTCTTTGCTTCAAACGTGTTCCTTTTTTTTTTTTTTTTTACATTGGGAAAAGCATCCAAGTGTGCAAGTGCTCATTTTGGAGGATGGAACATTCCAGAGAGCAGTGTGCTTATATTTCAAACTGCAGTTGGTTTGCTTAGTTAGGAGTTAGAATCCTGTCAAGTTAGGAGTTAGAATCCTGTCAAGTTAGGAGTTAGAATCCTGTCAAGCCTGGGGTGGTACCCAGTCACTTCCACTCACCCCTCACCCAGTGATAACAAAGCTCAAACTCCTCATTTTGGTTCCACAGCTGTAATGAAATAAAACATCACTGTTGGTGTTAAATGTAGTTTTGGGGGATTGTTGCAGTTGTTTGTCATTATCACTGTCCCAAAACACATATGGCGCTGCCAGGCTGCACAAAAAGAAACATTTGGGGAACATTTTAGTTGCAAATGGAACAGAGAGTGATATGCACATGGAGCAGATCTGGCTGGGCTGCCTGGTCCCCTGCCTGGGCCAAGGCTGGGCTCAGCTCTGAGAACTGAAAGCATTTAGTGCAAGAAGAAGGAGTAATCCAACAATTAAACCTGGAAAAATCGGTGTCAGCAACAATCAGCACAGAGTAAGCAACTTTTTCCTGATCCTACAGCACAACTGACTGGGTCAGGACCTGAATAACCACAAAAGGATGTGTATTATTAATTGTTCTCTTCACTAAACTGCCATTTATAGATTTAATTGCTGGTGATTAATTTCCCACCTGTCTTTGGGACAAGTGTCTGGGACTAGCTCCTGCATGCTCTTAAACTTGTATTCTCTGGATGTCAAAATCTACACCCCCAAACTGCTGCTCCATGCCATTTACATTCCTAGGTGTGACTTTTAAAAGTACAGATAAAAGGGCATTTGTGCATTTTTTAAAATGTTTTGCATTGAGAAAATATTGTTTATATGGTACCTACAGCTAGAGGAAGAGAATATGTTTATAAGAAAGCCAGTAAATAAAATTTATTTTATACATCTAATTTCAAAGGCCAGAAATGTTCTAAGGGAATATTATATTTGTTTTGAGAATGGATCAGATATCAAGGATAAGAATATATTTTATTAAAAGTAATTGTATTTGTGATGGTAAGAATAGGAAAAGTAGAAGTTGTAATTTTTGTTCAGAAGAGAAATGTGGCATGACATACTCAGAAAAAGTAGCCTTGAGGGTAAAAGGGAAGTTGAAGGAACATTTAAAAGAATTTTTTTAAAATCTAGTGACATATTCAACTAAAACAAATAAAAGCTTCCCTGCATATTTCCTGATTAAAAAGAATTAGAATAAATACCTAAAAATTCAAGTCTTATCTGAAATATTTAATAATGAGAATGTTTGTGCTAAGGACCAGCACATCCAAACTAACGCTACACATTTAATGTCATTGGAGAGAGTGTCAGAGGCTGAGGTGTGTAACATTCACATTCCCTGAACATGATTTCTTCATCCAAGGTTTTTCTCCTGGGAAGCTGACAAGCCTCAGAGAAAAGGAAAACAATTCTGATCTCATTTGCTTCTCCTGTGTTGTGCTCATGTGGAATGTGTTTGGAGATTGTTTACCCACAGGTGATTGTTCCATTGCATTCTGCTGTGAGTTGTTTTCACTCTTTGGCCAATCAGGGCCAAGCTATGTCAGGACTCTGGAAAGAGTCACGAGTTTTCATTATTGTCTTTTTAGCCTTCTGTAAATATCCTTTCTGTATTCTTTAGTATAGTGTATATATATATATACACAGTATTCTTTAATATAATATAGTATAATAAAGTAATAAATCAGCCTTCTGATAAGATGGAACCAGATGCATCATTCTTGCCTGCCACAGGGCTCGCTGTGCATTTACAACATATGTGTGCCAACAAAATACCAACAGATCTGCACCAACAGGTGTCCAAGCACTTGTCTGGCTTTTGAAGGCCAGTGTGATGCTGAGTTCCAGCAAAATGCAGGTCTAAAGCCATGTGAGGCACACAGTTGTCCTCCTGAGCTCAGGGACAGCCTGGAGTCTCTGCCCAGTGTAACAAAGCCCCTCCTACAGAGCTGCCTTTCACTGGGAGGGCAGCTGTAAATCATGGCTTCTGCATTGATTAAGATGAAGATATCATAAGAAAACTGAAGTTGTTAAAATGCAGAACAGCTAAATAATTTATAAATTGCCATCTCTGTAGCCTTCATTAGGCAATTAAATTCATAACAATAATACTTTCATCTGAGATGGCACATTTGTCTTCAGAGGGTCTGACAGTGGCGTCACACAGTGGAATCCTTAACTGCTTCTGTCTGCTCCCTTTACTATTTCAGGACTCTTAATTCCTTGTCTTACTCCCAGGATCTGACAGGATAAGTTACATCTCTGTTGCTCAGCTGTTCAGTGTATTCCCCCTGCTAGAAATTATTTATTTTACTGGCACATGGTATATCATCTGTCATGTCCAAGTAGACAAAGGATCTTCCTCCAATGTCTTTCTTGCTCTTTAATCTTTTTATGGAAAGCTCCAGCTTTCCCTTCAGACTGCTAAAGAGAATGCTTGAACTATTCTTTAAAGCTGAAGAGTTTCTTCTTTCCCCCACCACCATGTTGGGTGCACAGGAGCACTTTTGTGTGCCTTGGTTTTAGCACTAGAAGTCAAATTTTAAACTTTTTCAGGTGTCTTGGGTTTAAATGTAGTAAACTAAAACCTGAGCTAGGTGTGAAAAACACATCAATTCAAACTCTTCTAGAGTTCTACTGGAATTAAAAATCAAATTATTTTAGATGTAGAACATATTAGAAGCAACCCAGACTTCTTACTGATACTATGATGTTAGTGGTATCCTGTTAATGAACATTTCAATGGATTTGAAAGTGTTTTCTTGCTTTAATTCACAAAATGAATGAATGATTATTTTGTATAAAGGCAAAATATCTCCCAGAGATCTGCTTAATTTTTTTGGTGGAAGTTTTGGTGACAATCTATTTTCAATACTAGAATTTTCTCCATAATACTGTTAAAATCCCTTTAACTGCCAGTCTCTTTGCTGTAATAATACTGATTTTGAACATTGTGACATGTTAAAGACATAAATATATTCAGGATATTGCTAAGAGTACCATAATTCAAGTAGTACTAAATTTCTGGGCAAGTTAAATTCAAGTTAGGTTGGATTTTCCTATCCCCTGGTGAGTTTCTGCTTTTAAGTTGCCAACACCATGGGAATTACTGCTTCTATTTAATTAAATATTAGCTTTAATAAACCATTTGTATTGTTTTGTAATTTAAGAGTGCTATGTATAAGTCAGGGGCTCTCTATGGTCTTTGTCCTGGCTGGTATTTTGGTTTTTAACTTATTCCCCAACCCAAAACTTGACAGAATATAGTATCTACCCTTTATATTTTTTTTAGATTGGCTAATTTAACATATAAACAAATTGCTCAAATTCCAGTCCAGTATCACCAAAAAATCAATATCAGCTAAAAGGTATCTTTCTTTCCCAAACTGATTGAAAGGTATTATAAACCTTCAACTCTTCAGGAGAAGTTGGAATAATTCTGATATTCTAATACAGATGTTTGAGCATTTAATTTAAATATATGTCATTAAATATTATCAAGACATATTTTAAAAGCCAGGTTACAAAAAAGGTACAAATCTTAGTTTATAGCTACAGTTGCTCACAATGGATGAAATTTTTTCAGGCACTATTTTCTTTTTTTTAAGTAAAATCACATGTAAAATTGCACGTGTAGAATCTCAAACAAATCAGCAAATGCTAAAACAACTGGAAAAAATAATTTCAATTCAATGATACTTCATAAAATATTGCCCAATTTTGACACAAGTGAGTAATTGCTCTGTTTTATGTAATTTTCCCTTTTTACCTCTAATTTTGTGTGATTTAAGTTTGAAAGTCAGTCAAGCACATTGTTACTCTCTTGACTGCAGGAACTGGTTGTGATGTAGTGGTTTCACACAGTGTTTGGTCATTCCCTGGGTGGAAATCTGTGGCTGCAGACTTTGTGGCAAAATCCCTGCATTATTTAAGCATATCTTTTGCCTTCTGTTGACATCCTCAGGTACAAATTACCTTTTCCTTTAAAAAATTAAGATCATCATGCTTATCTAGATCAAAAGTGAACTTGATCAAGCATTATACTTGATAATTTTGCACAAACAAAAAGAAATAAAACAGTCCAAATATTTAATTTTTTTTATCCCAGTCTTTCCTTCTCTTACATTTCTGTAGGTTTTTTTTTAAAACTGATATCAGAAAATGTGAAATTCCATGAGCTGATGCGATCAGAAGTTTTGAATCTCCCATCACTGGAAATGTTCAAGGCCAGGTTGGAGCACCCTGGGACAGTGGAAGGTGTCCCTGCCCATGGCAGGGGCTGGGACTGGATGGGCCTTAAGGTCCCTCTCAGCCCAAACCATGCAGTGATTGTGCAATAAATGTTTTGCTGGTTATGTTCTGGCCACACAAGGCCACATTTAGCTTATTCTGACATCTCATCCCAAGAGAAGGGAGGACTGGAGGTTTAGGGAAGGAACACATCCTAGCTAAGGTCATTCTTTCCCAGCTTCCAGAAAGTGGAGGCGTATTGTACAAGATCTTGCACACAGATATCAGTATTAGATAGTTAATACTAAATCTCTGTCCCCTGAGCTTCTGTAATCCCTCTTTGAAGCTGTACAGCCTTTTATCTCCATACCTTCACGTAGCAAACACATTGGCTGCATGAATTCTTTGGTTTAAAAGCCGATAGTTCCTCTGAATAAACCCAGGCTCCTGTGTTTTGAGGAGGAACACACATCCATTTGCTCTCTGCATCCCTAGCAACTTTCAGATCTCCTTTATATTTGTTGTCATTATGTTGCAAGGGTTACATATTGCTAGAGTTTCATACCTCCTTGATGTTTCTTGTGGGCTTCTCCTCTAGGCACTAACTCCTCCTCTAGGCACTAACTCCTCCTCTAGGCACTAACTCTTCCTCATCCTCACAGTAGCCAACTGACTCCAGTTCCCCACAACCAACCAACACACTCTTTTATAACACTCATCTTATTGGCTACAGCTATGACCTGTTAAAATCAGGCCTGCTCCTAATTTTTAATAATTAACCCAGCTGCAACTCTTTAGGGGGTAAGATTACTTTCTATACTACCTTTATTTACTTATATTCTATTCCCCTACATATATTCATTTCCCAGGCTTTTCTTTAGGAAGGGAAGTTGTGTAACCTATTTAATTTCCCATCACAGTGAACCTCTTGTGTGCTTCTGATCGCACCAGTTGTGTTTGCTGGACTTACTCTACCTCTCCATTAAACCCATTGGCCAGGTAGTGAAACTAAAGAAAGAAATCACTCAGCAATTCCTTGACAGAGCCAACAGAGTGCAGACTTCAGAGTCATTATTTTTAAAATGTGTTATATATTTGGGAGAAATGCAAAGTAAGCACCAGTTAGGGCTTTGCCTGCAGTCTTCAGTCTGTAATTATGCCCTGCTGGGGTAGATTAGATACCTAATTTGTATTCTGATCAGTGGAGTAGATATACATTTCAGCAGGATTTGGGGTTTCTGTGGTCTGGCATCTGGTTACTCAGAGAGAAAATAAAGCTATGAAAGTTAGAATACCCCTAGGAGTATCAGCAACATCTGCTGAAGTGAAATAGATGTGTAGCCCAGGTGAAAATTCACAAGGTGCCCTATTAGGAATAACAAGACACATTTCAAAGATTATATTTACACTGGCCTAATATTTTCTTGGTGATATTTAATGTTCTGTAAAATAATGGTGTAGCACACAACAAAACTAAACAAAGAAGTAGCAGTGCCCTCAAGGAGAAGCAGATTGCAGAGTAAATCACAGGCACCAAAGGAATGCGTTTGGAGAAGACTCTATTGAGATTAACTTTTTTTAACTGTACTACTTATGTATTTTCTCAGAAGACATAAACAGACTATAAAGCAGCAGCATTCTGGAAGCCATAAACTGAATTAATACCATTAACCCATGCAGTGTTTTTTCATCTGAGAGTGTAGAATGAACCACACTGAGCAGCATCACATATCTCTGGGATATCAATGCTTCTGGTCTTTGAGATGATCATGCTGTAAAATGAAAATAAAAAACATAACTTTAAACAAAATTTGGATTGTTGAGCTCAGTATGAAGGGAGGTGAAAATAGAGGCTTTATTGTGTTCCTGCAGCACTTGCAGCACTGTGCCAACAGTGTGCCACCTTTGTGTGACACAGGGTCACTCAGGGCAAGGCACTCCCATGTGAGCTCTGCTCAAGTGAGTTGTGAGTTTGAGGGATTGGTGAGTTCCAGAAATAGGAGCCTCCTCAAGCCAGGTCTCATGAGTTCTTGGAGGTCTATTTCTCAACCAGGATAGCTCAGCTACCTTTGGAGGCATAAAATCAGCAGGATGGCTTCTCTTGCAGTGTTGGAAACAAAAAGGTTTTAATAAAAGGCAAAATAACAAAACTCTTTACAGAGAAAAACCGATCCAGGTGCAAAAGGCCCTCCTACCCCTGGTAAAACACCTCACAAAAGCGATTAATTCCTGTGTTCTCTTCTTTTTCTAGTAAATTGCTCATGGGGGACTTTTTGGCTCCTGCCCAATTGGCCATCCTTGAGTTTGAGGTGAAGTCCCCCAGGTTCTACGAGGTGTCTTTTTCACTTTGGTGAAAAAGACACCTCGTAGAACCTGGGGGACTTCTCTCTTCAAGGAGAGAAACTTCTGGGCTTCTTTCCTGGTTTTTTTTGAGGGGACAAAGGATAGTTTTGTTCCTCCATCAACAGGAGAATATTCCTACAAGTTCCCAGTGCCAATCCTGAACCATTCCCTACATCCCACTGCTGTGTCTGATGCCTTGAGAGGCTGGCCTAGAACAGAGGCTGGACAGAGCTACAGAATAAAGCAGGGATTTACTAAAAGTCCTCAATGGATCCACCTTGGGCAGCACAAGAGCCCAGCCAGGGCTGCACCCAGGATGAACCAAAATGGTCCCAAAATGCACGGCCGGGCACGGGGTCTGTCACTGTGATCAGTTCTGCTCCATTTGCACCTTGCAGTTCATTGTCCCATTCCAGCTTTAGCCCAGGCAGTCCCACCCTGCTTGTTTTTCTCTCTCCAGCCCATGGTGTTTGTGCTCTTGGGGCTGAGATTTGGATCATTTGTCCTTGGTCCCCAGCTGGAGCAGGAATTGTTTTGTCTCCCTGCTCTGTGCACAGAGCTCACCATTCCCTCATATGAAACTCAGAACTACACACTAAAGCAGCACAGAACCTGTAAAATATAAAAGCTCAAACCTGAGGCATCATGTTCATCTCCCTGTACCATCCAATGCCAACAGGGTCTTTCACAGTTCACTTCTGTAACACCTACTGGGTTTCCAGTGCTGAACATCATTTGGCAAGAAGAGCTGGATTTACATTTCCAGAAGTGTTCCTGTACCTCCTGCACACCTGCAAGGCTGGGCTGGCAGGCTGTCTGTGCCCAGCACACTGCTCACACCCAGCACAGTCAGGTATCTCCCAAATGTGCATCCTGGGCTTTGGGCATGGCTCCATTTAATGGCAGCTTCCCCATGAAGAGCACTGTGCTGAGTATTTGGCGTTCCAAGCTTTGTTATTTCCAGGTTTTTTCACCTGCCAATCACCTCTGAGCAATAAAAGTCAAGTAAATCTTTACAGGACCATTAAATACCCCATGGAGGAAAACTGGTCAAATATGAGAATGATTTACACTTATAGCAAATGTAAATTTACATTCTAAAGAGAATTAAAAGTAAAGTTGACTCCATAATTTGCTATCAAACCACTTTGGAAAGGTTTAATCTTGCAAAGATGAGATTTTGAAAATATCAATCTTTTTACTTGGAAATGAGTGAGATGATTAACAACAGAACACTGCAGACCATTTCTGTTATCAGAAAAGCAGAGCTGTGTGTTACAGGTGTCCAGAAGTAATTTCCTCAGCATCAGAAGACATAATTAGTTACTGCAAGTTTGTAATAATTACAGCTCTGCTGCCAGAGAAATTTAAAAAAAGCAAAGCTCCAAATATTTAAAATAAAAGACAAAAAACAATAGAATGACACCTGCTTCTCACTCTGCTGTGGCCTCAATTATATCAACTCCTCTTGTTTTCCCATAATTGCTAAAATTCCACCTGAATTTACGTGTCCTGCCTTGAGTCATTCAAATATATATTAATGGACTCTGTGTTTGTGGCAGGAATTGAACAGTGCTGGAAACTCAGTGTATGGAAAGCATTTTAAGAGAAAGGCTAAAGGTGAACAGGATTTCATGTGAACTTTTCACAATTTACAACATGACAAATTATTGGAAAATACATCTATTGCATTATTTTCTGCAATGGTCTGGGCACAAATTTACCTGCCTAACAACTTGGCTTGTGCTCAAGTTCATATTGCTATGAATACCTGAATTTTCGTGTTCTACTATTACAAATACAGTGCCCAAAATATTTGTCCCTGATGAGAACAGATTTGGAGGAGGACAGGATTTTTGGGATGGAGAACAAATAATTACTTTATACCTGTAAGTGTGGTGGAAACTTAATTCTGATTCCACTAAAGCTCATGAATGGTTTATCATTGAATTCTTGAGCATTAATAAAGAATTAGACCAATACAGAATGATTTTAGAAATCTCAAACTCCAATTACTTTTGTATGACACCTACAACAAAATTCTGCCATTGGGTTACATCTGAGTTAACTCAGTAGTCCCTGAAATGCCATGTAATTTGGCTCCAGTTAATATTGCAACTAAAATTCATTCTTTTTGGTGAGACTCATTTTTATTTCTACTTTTATATTTTATATTTATTTATGTTCTTATTTTATTTTTAACATATATTCCATTTAAAGAAGCTCATAATTTTTAATTAAGTATTAAAATCACATTAAGGAAAGCAAGTATTTTCAAAGCAAAATATTTTTGCTGCAGGGAAAATAGATTATTTATCCTTTAAAGGAGGGGAGAAGATAAATATTTCATAGTGAGATAAATATGTTGCTCAGTACTTAATCTTTAACATGTGCTGAAACCTAAGGGATTACAAGGGTTTGCATCAGTATTCAGTTTATTACTCTAAATATTTTGTACCATGGAAGTATAGTTTGTGTTTATTGTTCAACTCAATTCTGTTATACTGGCTTATACATAATGCAAAATAAATGTGGATTTTAACTGGAATGTGGTAGTGGCTGGACAGAATCCCAAACACAGGGGACTCAGCTCTGTTCCACATTGCTCAGCTTGAGCATGGACATTAAAAAGGCTTTTCCCTGCTTTTTGCCCTCCATCCAAATGTATTGTCAAATAAAGCAATATCAAACAACAGACCAAAAGGAGAAAATACTTTCAGTTGTTGGAAGGTCTTTTATTTAAAGTGAGCTCCTGCTTTTAGATGCATGTCATCCTGACAGGCCTCTTCTTTTCTGTCCTGCAGTGACACAGATGATATCACAGCCTGCCCAGGAGATAAGAGATTCTGGGGTAACAAAGGCCAAAAATATGGGACTGAGATTATTGATGCATTTAGAAATCACTTGTTTCCTGTTACAGTGAAGGTGAAATGGATAGGTTTCATAGGGAGGGGCCATCCTGAACTTAAAGCTTCCTTCTCCCCATACCTCAGTGCCTGGCTGCTGTAGACAGTGTTTTGATTGTTACTACTGCAAAAAAAAAGTAGAAATAAAAATATGAAACAGCTTATTAAATCAATGTTTACACATGTTCTTTCAAGGAAACAATGCTGCATTATTTTTCCTTACCTTTTTTTTTGTTGTGCTGTGTTTTAGGTATTAACAAGTTCCTATTTAGAACTCAGAGTTCCTAATTAATCACAATGACAAAAACAATCTTTCTGTGCAGGCAGGGTTTACCAAGTGGGACTGCTCAAGTCTTTTTCATTACATCCAGCAGCTTGCAAACCCAAGCTAAGCTGAACTTTCCCTGCTGTTCCCAAATGCTTTGTGGTTTTGCATTATTTAAAATTCCTCGGCACTTCAGGAAGCAAAGATTCTGTCTGGAAAGGTGAGCCCTGAGATTGCAACTTCACACCAAAATGTAGGATTTTGGTGCAGTACATGTGAGTCAAACTGGGCAGGAGAATATCAGTGTAAATGGACTTAGTGCTGTTTAATTAAGTGAAGTACAGATTTAGGGCTGAGAGGGATCAGATCTTTAAATATCACTGCAGCTTGCATTGCCAATGGTCCTTGATTTAAAATAAAATAAATGGCGATTTTTTTTCTTCTCCAGATCCAGAGTATAAATTTTGCAGGTTTCAAGTGGTTGTAGAACTAATTTTGTGCCCCATGGCTTTTCCAGTCTGTCAGTTCCCCTCAGACAGAAATCCAAGGGGAAGAGTGGGATTTTACAACATTGACAGAGATGTTCACCTTCTGCCATGATCCATTGTCCACATTCAATCCCAGAGAAGGTCACCAAGCACATAGAAAAATGAAACCAGGACTTTGGTAGCTTTAATTCAGAGTTTCTTCATGGAAAATATTTAATTACAAATAGCCATTTCTAGTGCAAATTGATTTTGCCCTCAATTAATCACTAAGAACACAATTATAGATTGCCATAAACCCAAAAAACTATATTTTAATAGCATTATACTCTGAACTCTGTAGTCTAGCATTATTTATAAGTTCTACATACCTATTTTTGTAGTTCAGATCTCATATATCTGTTGTATGTAGAAGACTAAGTGATAATTTACTCTCAAAATTCAGTTTTCTGGTATATAAGAGACCAAAAATAATGAAAACACAAAGATGCGAAGGGCTTGAAAATTAAAAAGATTCAATAAGATAAATCTAAACACTTGAAATCAGAAGTCTTCAGATACCATGCAGGCTTAGTTTCTCATTGTCTTTGTATAAAACAATTATTTTTTTTTAATTGTGTGTGTATTTCCAAGGACAGGCTAAGAGAGAACTTCTCTTTCTTTGCAGCTGGATGTGTGTGTTACTCTTTATTATAAATCAAATTCTGTGATTTGTTCTAGGTTTTGACACAGATTTAAAAGAAGATAAATTTTGTGCTCGAATCAATAAATACATTTTCTGTAAAGCATTGCCTTATTTTTAGTATATTCCTGTCTTTTAGGTCTTCATGAAAGAATTATTCTTGATACCTGTGTCATGAAGGAGAAATATCTCATCTGAGCACAGACATGATATCCTCATGAAAACAGAGCTGTGCCTAAACCAGCAAGTGTGACTGCTCTCATGTCTAAATAAATTGAAAATTACCTGTTTCCCTCCTGACTGTGGGGTTATTGGGTGGAGCCAGTTTGCAGCTGACTGTTTAAGACCTTCAAGATGTGTTAAAAGTCCCTGAGCTGCTTTGTCCTCTCCTTTGTGCTGGTGCAAAGTTGGGATGGCTCTGTCAGAGGCAGTGGAACTCTGCAGATGCAGTCATTAAGAACAAAAGAAGCTTTACTATCTTTAAAAGACAATGAAATTATAAAAACAAGGATTTGTATTCGTTTGGAAATCAAGGTGGGTTCCAGTTCATTACACATATTTCAAGAGAATGGCAATCTTCCTTTGGACACCTCTTACAAAATGAAATTAATTTGAAACCTCTTGCCTAAAAATTGGAAAACGCCCGTTTATTTGTCATATTTATGGGTGATTTACATCATCTGATAAATTTCACTCCACCAAAGAATAGGGGATGACAGTTTTTTCAACCCTTTTGGAGACCTCATTACTTCTACAAAATAATTTCTCCCTAATTTATTCCATGAAGAGGCATTTAAAGCAATTGGCATGATTGAAAAGGTGGAAAGAAAGGAGCTGGCATGGCAATATTCAAAAGTCATATTTCACATTTACCTCTTGAGTGGCTCCCTGTGTTTTGTCACTGAGCACAACTCAGGAAGAGAAGCAAATCCATATCCCTTGCCCACCAAAACTGAAGATGAATAACCAGCTGCCTTGCTTCAGTGGGAAAAATCTGGAATCTGGTGCAAAATGTGATGATGTGAAGGAAAAAAAAATACCATGGCAACCTACAGTAACTTAGAGATATGGAAGAAGCATATGGAGGGTGCTGATTCCATGCACTAAAGCTCATAAATCCCAAATTACCCATAAATACCTAATTGTGTGTAATAGCAACCAAGGGGGCTCTTCTTAGGAGTTACAAAAAACAAAGTAATTATATTTTGGTTGCTAGTAGCTTAAAACAGTATGTTGTGTTCACCAACATTTATTTTAGAGTGGTATGTGTTATGCTATTTATCAGATTCCCCTGGAGGACCCATTAAGGCTGCTCACAGTAACAAAGTGCAAATAATGAACCTGGAAGTCACACAAGTTATTCCAAAGACAAATAGAATGCAGCCAGGCAAAGGGAGAGGATTTCCTGAATTTTGCTTGATAATCATAAGTTTAATGATCATAGCTACTCTTCTCAGATATAAACTTTCATTTATGTGATATATTTATGGCCTATTTCTTATTGTCTTCTGATACAGAAGGTGCTGACAAATTTAAGGGCTAGGAAGGCAGCTTAGTCCTCAGAACACTGAGCTAATGAGCTGTTAAAGCATTTTCTGCCAGCTTTGGAGAGAGGATTAAAAAGTAATTCAAGATGCAAGAAGTGATATAACAACTTGTTAATTTACCTAGAGGACTTGTTTCCTTTTCTCCACCAAATGTCAATTTTTATTGGCAGCTTAAGCATGGATCAAGGCAAGTACATGATAAATGAAAATAATTTAAAAAAGGAAATCTTAGAATCATAAAGTGCTGTGTGCTGGAAGAGACCTTGAGGATCATCCAGTGCCACCCCTGCCATATCAGGGACACCTTCCCCTGTCCCAGGCTGCTCCAGCCCCAGTGTCCAGCCTGGCCTTGGGCACTGCCAGGGATCCAGGGGCAGCCCCAGCTGCTCTGGGCACCCTGTGCCAGGGCCTGCCCACCCTGCCAGGGAACAATTCCTCATTGCCAAGATCCCACCCAGCCCTGCCCTCTGGCACTGGCAGCCATTCCCTGGCTCCTGTCCCTCCAGCCCTTGGCAATTGTCTCTCTCCATCTTTCCTGCAGCTGTGGCATTCACCTTCTCTGAAAAAATCGCTTCACCCAGGATTTTTCTCCTGGGAAGCTGAAAGGCCTCAGAGAAAAAGGAAAACAATTCTTATCTCATTTGCTTCTCCTGTGTTGTGCTCATGTGCAATGTGTTTGGAGATTGTTTACCCACAGGTGATTGTTCCATTGCATTCTGCTGGGAGTTGTTTTCACTCTCTGGCCAATCAGGGCCAAACTGTGTCAGGACTCTGGAAGGGGTCAGGAGTTTTCATTATTATCTTTTCAGCATTCTGTAAGTATCCTTTCTGTATTCTTTAGTATAGTATAGTATTCTTTAATATAATATAGTATTATATTATATAGTGTTATAAAGTAATAAATTAGCCTTCTAATTGATTACTTTATTTATTACTAATTCCTCCGGCCCTGGTGCAGCCCCAGCACTCGGCCTTGACCTCAGCAGATTCCCAGGGAATTCCCACTTTTGGAGCTTGCCCAGGTCCCACTGCCCCCTCAGCTCTCTGTCATCTGCAAATAAATTCAAACAAGTGAAGGAGTGGATATCAAGGCTCATTTGCATCTTTTAAATTCTTTATTACACAGCTTTAGTCAATAATAACAGAGAAATTGATAATTACTTCAGTGTCCAGTATCAACTAAGGCCTGAAGCTTTTCTTCTATTCATGAATCAGCTGACTTGAGATGGAAATTTGAAATAATGGCACTTTTAATTCAGTAAATGGAATTCTCAACACCCCAGTGCCCAGCCCTGCTGCTGAACACAGAGATCAGATGAAGGGGTGAAAACACACATGGACTGGGGGAAAGTGAAAAGATTCCTGCAGCAAGAGATTTTAAAACTCAACTTCCTTCTCTGCTGTGCCTCAGTTTTTGAGAAATGATCCATTCTTCCTACTCTTCTGTGGGCTTTAGGAATGCTGCTCCTGTTTTTGTGATGTCTTCAGCTCTGGCTCCATTGTCTGTGAAATCTCTGTGTTCATGCACTCCAATCAAAGTGCAAAATGCTGGAAACTTTTTCAAAGAATACTGTAGTACTTTTAAATCTAGTCATGTCCTTGTCTAATACATCTTAAAGCTTTAATTAAGAACATATAGCTAATGCCAGCTTTATTATAAACACAGGAAATCAACTTCTCATCATTAGTGTTAGGCTCTAAAAAAAGATCAAAAGGAAGCAGATGTAATGAAAGTCTCTCAAAATCAGAAAACATTGTATTAATCTGTTTTACTGGGTAAGACACAGGTTCTCATCACAGCCGATTAGAAAAAAATTGTATGAAACTGCTCAGCTGGACTTTGACAGGGTTGTTTTCAGATGTAGGGTTTGCAGGTCTCTTATTTGCAAGCTGAGTGCACCATTATTAGCATTCTTAATTGGCATTATTATGTGTAATACTGAAGTTATGTCCAGAGGTGTCAATTGTGAGTTTCCCCAGCCTGTTGTTACCATGATCCATGCTGGAAATCCTCACCCTGTGTTTGTCTGCTTCAGCCTGATGCCTAATAACTTTTAGCAATTTTTGGGAATGATTACTTGTCTCTCTGTGGAGATGCTACATCTAGTTTTTATGTGCTGAAGTATTCCTCAATTCCAGTCTGTGCTATACCTATGGTAAAAGAATATTACAGTAATTCTTTTGAATATTATTCGTTTCTCATTGTTGTTATATTACTCTTCCCTTTGCTATTTTGTTCTACCCATTATATTTTCAGGATTAATTAAACTGAGCCTAGAGAGTTTCTCAATGATCTTTTTTTCAGGTTAAAGTCCATTCTCACCTCATCAGAAAATGAATATACATGCATGTGTGCTGTACCTAAGACTGAAAGGATAATTGCTTCCACTTGCCTGACCACTGGATAAAATTATTTGCAGAGTTACAGGCAGTTCCTGTGAATGCTGAGAAGAGATTAGAGGTATGACTTTCATTTGAAAGCTATTCAGGTTGTTTATGGGGAGGCTTGTTCCAATCTATTTTGCAGAAGATTTGTCTTTTCAAAATGTCAGATTCAAGAACTTCCTCAGCCTTTGGGCAGACTGCAAATACTTTGTGGACTCTCTCAAACTCACAGAACAGATGAAGATGCTCATAATAACAGCTTTAAATTCAGTTTCCACACCTTGTTTGATTTTAGAGACACTGACTTTTGTTGAAACATGCTTTGTTTCACCTACTGTACAACCATAATGAACAGCTCCTGTCTGCTCACATCTCTGTTCCCTTTGTTGTTCTTTTTTCTTCCTGTGCCCTTGGGTGGCTTTCCCCACGTGGCCAGATTCATATCAACACTTGTGATTGAAGCCTGCTCTCTGCTTTGCAGTCCAATGCTCATTTTGGCTTGGAGTTAAGTGACTGGGATTTGAAATCAATCAGGCTCCTGCTCAGAACCTGCTCAGCACTGGTTAGGTCATGTTCCTTGGGCATAATGAGGCACTGAACGACTTAAGGTTAAATGGATTTTTAAATCAATAAATACAAACCAGGAGCCAACACAATGTCACAATTTTTCCTTCTGCCCCTTTCTTTTTAGAACAAATATTGATGAGAAGCATTTCAATAGCAACCTTTCCCATGGAGAAATTCTTCATGATGTCCAACCTGAACTTCCCCTGGCATAGCCTGTGCCTATTTCCTTTTGTCCTGCTCTTGTTCCCTGGGAAGAGCCCAGATTCCACCTGGCTTGACTTTTTAAATTTTTTTTTAACTTCAGGTTTGTTTGGAAACAATCCTTGGCTGAAGCACAGCATCAGCACAAAGTGAATTTGGTGACCATGAAATAATTAAAAGTAAAATAATGTAGGCTAAGGCATTTTACTTAGAGAAGTAAAATAATTCCCAAGATTACTGCACTTAACTTTAATTTCTTATACTCAGTGTAGACAGTTCCAACTGTGCTGATTTGCTGCCAACAGTGTTTTTGCCATTTCAGCATCTGGAAGCCTTGCTGTTAAATAATCAATATATATTATTAAAAATTGAGAAACATTTACTAAACTTTCCTAGGAGATTTTCCTGACATGCTTTTGACATCCCTTTGTTAATGAAAACTGTTTTCAAAAGTTTTCAATTTATTTGCAGAAGGAAGAGAGCAAGAGAAGAGGCATTTCTCGTTCCAAACTTCTCAAAATTAACTAGATAGAATAAATAGTGCTTAGCAAGTAAAAATGTTGAATTTAGCATATTATGATATTACTTCTTTTAATGTTCTTCAACTTTTTTTTTTGTGATCAAAGGAACTTCAGACTGCTCTAACACCAATGGAAGTTCATGGGGAAAATCCCATTTCCTGTTTTGAACAACTGTAAGTTGCATAAGTAATGATTTTTTTTTTTTTTGTTACAAAATACACTGAGTGCTTCTGAGTTTTTCCTCTGTCCTTTTTTGTAGATTAATAAACTCTTCCAACCTTTCTAGATGCAATCTGATATTTCATAGGCTGGTATTAAGAGACTTGTCATTCCTTCAAATTTCACAATCCAAGCAAAACATTCAATCTTTTCATCTTTTTCCATTAATAAAAATATTTTTTTTATTAAAAATAAGAAGGATTATATTCTAGACATCTCTTATCCAGGGCAGATTGGTGACTTCTTAGTGTCACATGAATACTAATCTTAGCTTTTGCAGTGCCCTTGTATTCATCCAAGGAAATATTCTTTATTTTTGAAAGCAAAGAGGAAGAATTCAAATACCAAGAGATTTAGTTGGGTATTTGGTGGCCAGTGGAGTTGAGTTTTCTTCAGAATTAAGGTTCTGATTAGAGGAGTCTGGCTGGTAATGCTGATCATTCGGGAGAGTGCAAAATCCCATTTTGAATTGTAAAGCTCTAACAAATGCTCCTCATGGAGGAGGAACACAATTACTGGAGAAGCATTTTGCAGGTTTTTTCAAACACTTCAGTACAGGAACATTTGCTGCCTCCCTCCCAAGTCACAGGCATACAACTCTGGGATTAATCATTCTCAGGCTAAATCCTGTCCTCACAATCTCCTCTTTTAAAACTGTGCTTACAGAGCAATCCCAGCTGAATTCGCCACGAGCAGGAAAATTTCCTTTGGGAGCTGCTGCTAATTCAAGTGACTCAAAATAGCTCATTCAAAACAATTGTATTGTTTATTCACCCAGAAGAACACAGGAAGGCCCATTCCTCTGAGAGCTACAGAAACTTTCCCAGTTTTCTGAAAGTTTAAGAAGCTCAAGCTTGACCCAAATACCTTGAGTTCAGGAGACACAGCAGCTCTCTCCATCCATAAATTTTGCTGGAATATGAGTGCATCCACTCATCCCTTCCCAGTTTGGGGTTGCTCTGCCCAAGAGATATCCCTGAGAGATGAACCACAATCAATTTCTGCCAAACTGGCCAATAATAGCATAATTTAGTTTAAGAAAGTGAACAATGGTTGGAAAAAAATGTCAGTTTTAGTTCCTGATCAGGTTATTTGTTAGCGGCTTAAATTTAAATTTAGGAGTGAAAAAAACATCTTAGACTCATGATTTAATCTACTGTGATTACTGAAATGATGTTTATTTTAGAGAAGGGAAGGCAGAGGCTTATGTCAGGATAGTTCTCAAATATTTTAATTAGAAACTGCTGAAACACTTCTGGGCATTTTTACTGCACTTTTGTGTAATAAAAGGGCTTAGATAAAAGCAAATATTGTGATTTGTGCTTGTCCCAGAGTTCACAAACTTTAGGACACGTGGATATGTGCTGGTTTGTGCTGCCTTGGGAAGTCAGGGCCCCTCCTCTCTGACAATTCCAGTTTTTCCAGGGTTAGAGTCACCCTGTCAGCTGTGTCATGCCATCAATCCATTTACTGCTGCCACTTGGGGGGTTTGTGTCATCCTTTGGCTCCACTATTACACCTAATTCTTTTGTTTTATTTGATTTTGTAACCCTAAAGTATTAAAGGTGCCAAATTTCAAAACATGACCAACATTACCAAGTGTAACTTCTTTAAAAATGTTGTTTCTTGTAGAGAGCTTCCTATGCTAAACCTTGTACCACCCACCCACCAGCTTTTCCTTCTCATTTTGGCTAAGATCAACATTATTTAAAAGGCACTGCTTTTAAAGTTTGGAAGTGAAAAATAATTTCATTTTTCTGTTTTATACTTTTTTTAAATTAAAAAAAAAAAAAGTGCTTATCTTTTCTGTCTTCCACACACAAGTCTGGTGCTAAATATAGACAGGAAAATGAGATTTCAAAGATGTTGTATCTGGACCTACTCTACGAAAAAAATACATTTTCTATTTTAAGTGGTGGATTTGTTTAAGTTAACTTGATAAAAGCTGGAATTGGTGACAAGATGATTTAATACAACCCTTGCTAACAAGTTGCAGACATTACCAGTGTGTCAAAACAGCACTGCCAGAGGCATTCTGGCATCATGCTGGACTGGTAACTCCAGAGCACTGAAACAGCTCCTGGCAGCTCTTTTATTCCTGAGTGCTGCTGATTAAAGGCAGCTTCAGTTACTGTTTTCTTTCCTTCCAGACATTTTCATTCACATACGCTATTATTTTTGCTCACAAATAGAGAGGTAAAGATTTTTAAATGAATAAAAATAAAAATGTAAAAGCTTTAATGAAAATTAAAAAGTAGAAGCCTGTGTCTTGACTGGATGTGAACTGGAATTTTAGAATTCTTTTTTCTTCTACAGTTCAGCTGCTGTGTCTCTGTTGTGATGCACAGCTCAGGTGCACTTGGCACCTCAGGAATTTTTGGATGTTTGCCCTTTGTCCACCTCCTTCAGGAGATCTGTCTATGAAAGAGCTTAGAACTGCTATGGGAATGAATATTCCTGTCATTTCAATAGATAGAAAGTGACATTTGCTGAGAGATATATATGTAAATATTTTTTTATGAATAATGTTGGACTTGAATTTTATTCCTTTCATTTTAGGAACCCGTGGAACTAGACCACAAATGCTATGCAAAACCTTCAATTTTGATCTGAAATAAAAGTGACATTAAATTTTAAACTGTAGTTTATCCTTTCCCATTTCTGTTCAAGGTGTTGATAATGTCCAAAGATTTCTCCTGTAAGCAAAGAATTTGCAATTAAAACTTATACTTATCCTATCATGAAGAATGCTTTCTGAAACAGTTGCAAGCTTTAGATTAGGTTTTCAAATTATAACAGATTTCACATCAAAGGTGTGATGCTGAATTTTACTCAGAAAATTTGCTATTTCGATTACTTATTTTTAATTGGCTTTTTTATTGTTTGACATATCTTTTGTATAGGCAAGTGTGGGGGAGAAATTTGTGTAAAATGAGATGGGAATTTGTGTCTGCTGGAGCCGGAAGCTCAAAACCTGAAGCCCTGAGGTTCCTGACAGGAGGATTTGTTCACATCGTTCTCATCCCTGGAAGGACATGGAGTGGTGAGTAGTGGATTTTGGGAGTGTGTCTGTGTGCTTGTGCAGACAGCTGCTGCTCATGATGCTCCAGCCCGTGCTCCTGCTCAGCTGGAGCATTGGGAAATATATACATAGGGTTGTTGGAAGTGTTTAACTCACCAGAGCTGCTTCCCAAACCTGAGCACAGCTGCTGTTGCTCAGTGTGGCGCAGCTCCCTGAGCACAGGTACCTGGGGCTGCTCTGGAAGCACCAGTGTGACCAGGACATCCAGAGTGGGCAGGGTGGGTGAACCACCAGCTGGGTATTGATGCACCAAAGTGTCTCTGGATATGCACTTTAGTAATCTGAATTTCTTCTCAAAACTCATTCAGAACTAACTCAGGAACGTGCATGAGACAGGACTGTAAAATGTAACTCTTTATGAGCTGTGGCCACTGCTGGGCCTGTCATGGCCACCAGAGCCCTGCAAGGCCTAGAGCGTGTCCAGGGCAGGGAACGGAGCTGGGCAAGGGGCTGGAGCCCCAGCAGGGGCTGAGGGAGCTGGGCAGGGGCTGAGCCTGGAGCAAAGGAGGCTCAGGGGGCCCTTGTGGCTCTGCACAACTCCCTGCCAGGAGGGGACAGCCGGGGGGCCGGGCTGTGCTCGCAGGAACAGGGACAGGAGCAGAGGGAACGGCCTCAGGCTGGGCTCAGGGTGGGCACCAGCAGGAATTTGCCCATGGAAAGGCTGCTCAGGCCTTGGCAGGGGCTGCCCAGGGAGCTTTGCAGTGCCCATCCCTGCAGGTGTCCCGGGAAGGGCTGGAGGTGGCACTCAGGGCTCTGGGCTGGGGACAAGGTGGGCATCGGGCACAGCTGGGACTCCATGGCCTGGCAGGGATTTTCCATCCTCGGTGATTTTGTGACTCTGTTACCTTGGTGGAGTGAATGCGAAAAGTAAAATTTAAAATCCCTGAGGAAATGAAGTCCCAGAGGAAACACTGCAGCAAACACAGGGCAACTTGTGTTTTGTGCAGGTGGACAGGCCTTGGTGTTTAAATTGTTGGGACACTGGTAATATCTGATACCTGGCTCTAGATGTTGCATTAGTAGCCACAGATTTAAAGATAACTCTTGATATTGTGAAAGGACCTAATCATCTTCATTTTCCATTCTTCACTATTTATGTCAAATGTTTTATTTTAACACTGCACTACACATTTGTGTCCTAAAGTTTAATATGTGTAATCACACAGCCAAATGCAACAGATGTGTCTGTTCTGTGGTGTATTAAAACCACAAAAATAAATGAAATGGGCTCTTAGCTTGTACTCTTGAATTATCCATTTGAGCATTTTAACTGGCAGACTCCTTCTAATCCCCTGACAGCACCTGGAGGGGTGCTGGTAGATCACCAAAGGGATGGTGGGAGGATGTGACACATGACACTGGGGCAGGATCTGAACTCAGACAAATGAAATCTGTCAGCCAGCTCCTCACAGCCTGCCACAGCTCTTATCAGTGCTTGGTTGAGCTGGCTTGATACACAGACTTATTGTATTATTTGGCTGGTTTGATTTTCCTTTTTGTGACAACCTTACCCTGGAGACCATCCATCTCTTTGCACTGTTGGAGAATGACTCAAACTGAATGATATTTCAATATAATTTATAGTCCTACGCTGTAAACAGAAGTGATGGTTGCTTCTAAGCACTGTGAAGAATTTCAATAGGTACATTGGACTTTTGTTTTCTTGGAAGGCTGGAAATACTTTGGAAATACTTTGGGAAATTTTTCATAGCCTAGAGTAGTAAGTTTAATAGCTATGAAAAACCCTACAAAGGTGAGGAATTTTTTTCCATATATGCCCTGGCTGTCAATGGTGTGTGTGAACAACTACAGCTGCAACAAATTATTTGCCAAAAATTCAAATGGTAGCTATTATCAGCTTTCAGCTTAAAAACACAGCTCTGATCAGACATCCTGAGAGGAACATCCCCCAACTGTGCCCATTCACTGTTGAGCAGGTTCAGTTTTCACTCCTCCCCATGAGCAACATCCTATTTTTGCTCTGATTTCCAACAGAAATAATGATCTTTCAAATAACAAATTTGATTGATCAATCCTTTTTAACTGCATAGCATAAATAAAAGGTTTAGTGTTTATATAAGCTGTGGCTGCCCCTGGATCCCTGGCGGTGCCCAAGGCCAGGTTGGACAGGGCTTGGAGCAGCCTGGGACAGTGGAAGGTGTCCCTGCCATGTCAGGGGGTAGAACAAGATGAGCTTTAAGGTCCCCTCCAAGTCAAACCAACCTATGAGTCTTGGATTCTGTGCAATAATTAAAAGTAAATTTTAGCGTGTGGAGTTTTCTTTTACTCTAATTGTTCAAGTTTCAAAATATTTTTGAAATATACCACAGAAATATTTTTTAATGAAGCAGCTTGCACTTCAATGTTTTATTTTTCATTTTAATAATGTAGTTACATGTGTAAAGTACAAAGAGAGGCAATGTACAAAGGCTGTAACTGAAATAGAAATGTACAATATAACACAATAGTGATCCTATTAAGTAATTCTATTTGCTGATGCAATAGAAGGCAAGTCAAAAATGCACAGTCTTTTTTGTACACCTGTCAAATGGCTCTATAATAATTCAAATGCTGACAACAGGCATTGTTCTCTGACGGGCAAACAAAGCCACTATTTCAGTGTTTGATCCAATTTTTTTGATTGTGACTATGTTAAATGACATACTGCATCAAACATTTACAAAAAACAAGGGAAAAGGGTTTTTTCTGTTCTATATTCAAATGAGCTAACAAGTGCTGGCACATTCCCAGGTGCCAACAGCTAATTAACAAACAGTAGAAACAACTCAAATCAAGGGGATGAGTTTTTGTGACCAAAGTGCTGGCCCAGCACAGGAGGGACCTGGAGCTGCTCAGAGAGCCCAGAGGAGGCTCCAGGATGGGCAGAGGGATGGAGCAGCTCTGCTGGGAGGAAAGGCTGGCACAGCTGCCATTGCTCACCTGCACAGGAGAAGCTTTGGCTGAGCTCAGGGTGGCCTTGCAGGGCCTGAAGGAGCTGCAGGAAAGATGGAGAGAGACAATTGCCAAGGGCTGGAGGGACAGGAGCCAGGGAATGGCTGCCAGTGCCAGAGGGCAGGGCTGGCTGGGATCTTGGTGTGAGAGATGAGTAATGTGATGATTGACTCTCACAACTAACAGACAAATAGCATGTTTATAGGTTAAGGAAAGTTTTATAGGTTCATAGTTCTGTTGTACCCCCTTTGTGTGGTTATCAAGGGACAGCTGGGAGGGCTGGCTTGTCACTGTGGTGACATCTGAGCTCCAATCAGGATTTGGGAAGAGTTCTCCACCACTGGACAGTGAAGAAGGGGTCCATGGACAGAACTTTGGGAGGGGTTAAAGGGTTAAAAGGCCAAATCTCCATTGTGTGGGTGAGCACAGGGTGGGGAAATCCTCTGCTCCCAGAGCCAGAACCTTCTCTCTGTTCAGTCTTCTGTTGTGTTTTTGGTAAGGTTTAATAAACCTTTCTAAATTATGAAAAGTGAGTAACCATTTCTGACATTGGCAATGAGGAATTGTTCCCTGGCAGGGTGGGCAGGCCCTGGCACAGGGTGCCCAGAGCAGCTGGGGCTGCCCCTGGATCCCTGGCAGTGCCCAAGGCCAGGCTGGACACTGGGGCTGGAGCACCTGGGACAGTGGAAGGTGTCTGTGCCATGGAATAAGATGGGATGATCCTTCCAACACAAACTCTCCTCTGATCCCATGGAAGGTGAGAGGTGAATGCATTTCCTAATGTCAGTTTGATTGATCCTGGTGTAATGAACACAAGCACCCCAAAACAATTTATTTCCTCCAAGTCTTCATTCCCAGCTCTTTGCCCACAGACTGTTCTCATATGTTAAGCACCCAGATGTCACTTGGCTCCTGCTGTAATTAGAGAAGAATTAACAATGTTCCTAAATGTCTGAATTCTCAGATTTGAAAGAGTAAAATGCTGCTAAGAGAGATTTCTGAGGCTTTTCCTGGTCATGGAATGCTGCAAGGTGGAATTCCAGCATCACTCTCAGTAGGTTGTGAGGTGATGGCAGTCAGGTTTTGAAAACTAAACTCACTGAGGCTCCCAAATGAGACAGATCTCTTGATTATTTGACATTTGTATGTGTTTGGATGGCAAAGCTCAGCTGTTAGTGACTGTTACCTGTTCTTGCATTTTCCTGGTCAGTGTAAATCTTCTTTACAGCTTTCCTATGAGACCTTTTGTAGTTTTATTCTGGATTTTTTTCTCTGAATTCAGTCAGTGCCAGCTACATGCAGACTTCAGCAAAACTGTGTTCAGAGAAAAAATAATTAATTAGTGAAGCAGAGACAAATTCAACCAGGCTGACAATTCCCTAAAGATGATGATTTAGATTCAATCTCCTCTCTAACTCTGCCTTAGACTAACTTTTGGGCCAACAATAAAATACAACCAGAATTTCATCCACTCACAATTTAAGAATTTTACCTCTTTGTTTTCCTTTGCTTTTCAAAGAGACCCCTGAAACAAAATGAGGTCATTTCAAGTTGCAAAGTAAAATCAATTAAACCTCTGAAGTTCTAGAATTGATGGAGAAAAAGTGGCAAGTTTTAGTTTTAATTCGATCTGCATAGTCTTCTCAGTTTTTATTGCCAGGTTCAGTACCTGAGTCAGAAAATAAATCATTCACAGAGCTCTAATGATGTTTTCCTTCAGAACTAAGATTAGGCCATACTGATCCCTGAAGAGATACTAACTGCACTGCCCAGGAGTGGGAGTAATCCTCTCAAAATTGGGTATTGTTAGAGAAAATAATATGTTAAAATGATAATAAATAAATAAAATTTAAATAATAAAATTATAATATATAAAAATAATATGTTAAATATGTTAATAAAGTAGCCAGTCTCCTGGCTACTTTATCCAGAGAAGAATATCTGTATAAAAATAAAAAATAATTGTTTGTTTCTCAGTCAGTTTGTTTATCTAAGAGAAAGACTGTGTCTTTTGTCTTTTCCATAAAAATCCATGTATCATAAAACAGCTCTTCTGAGGAAATCTTTGCATCTTGTCTGGGAGTGCTGGTGCATTTTTGCATAAGCATTTCATACTTGTGAATAAGCAGCAGCTTCTGTAGCCCAGAGTGGCACCACAGCAGTATGTGTGCAGCATCCAGCAAATAAATCCAATTTTCTGTCAGGTTTGGGAGCCTTTTTCTGCACTGTTTTATGGCTATCATGGCTTTACCTATGAAACATATCTGAAACAGTTAAATCGTTTTATATCTATGGAAGATTATCATGTGAAGAGATGCTTTATACACAGGTTGTAGGGAGGGCACTGAGCATGTCAGGAATATTTGAGACAAGGACAGGACATGGCCCTGGATCCCTGGAAGTGCCCAAGGCCAGGCTGGACAGGGTTTGGAGCAACCTGGGATGGTGTGAATGGGGGTGGAATGGGAGGAGCTTTAGGTGCATTTCAACCTAAAGCAGTCTGGGATTCTCTGATCCTTGCAGAGCTTTACTGGTTCCAGTTCTGAAGACTGGCACAAGTTATTTTGGACATCAGAGCTCCAAATAAACTTGATTTGATAAGCAACCAGAGACTTTCCTTCCTCCTTACCCTATCATAATTTTTCCTCTGTCCTCTGACACCACCAGTTAGTTCTGCCCTCTTTCTTTCTCATCACATTTTAAATTTTCGAGGCAGGGATCATTCCTTTTCTAGTGCTCTTCTGTTTCCTCCCTTTCCTCCCCAAAACTGAGAACACAGTCAGAACATTAAAAAAAAAAAATTTAAAAAAACTCACCCTGTAAGAAAGAATGCAGTAGCAAATATTCCCTTTTCAAATAGAATCATTACCATAGCACAGCTATCCTTCGGCTCCCAGCAGCTGCAAATGGAACAGGGAGATGTTAGTGCTCACTTCCACTGATCTCATTATACAAACCACTAAGAGGAGCAAGGGAATACATTTGGAGAGCTTTCATGTGGTTAAAGCAACAGGGGAAATTCAGCCTTTGATATCCCCTTGTTCAGTATATCTGCCTCACTTTGTGCCTGCCCCTCAAAAGCAAGGCTGAAAAAATATTAGAGGCATGTTGAAAGGGATTGGAAAAATGAGAAAAGGCTCTAATTAAAAGGACAAAAATACACTTGGAAAGTGTTTCTCAGTGTTTTTAAGTTCAAAACCAGACCACCTATCCAAATCTCCTCATTAAAAGTCAGATTCAATTTTCATGCTGAGAGCTTGATACCAGGTTTCTACCCAGCCAGACAAATACTCAGTGCTTTGATTTCTACATTACCAAGGTGACTAACAGGCACTGATTGATACCTGTGTTTGTGACCTGATGATCTAGGCAGGGAAAAGTCAGCATCCACCTTTGCTAATTTGGTAGTGAAAGCTCAGAGGTCAGGAGATTTGTCCACAACTGCCTGGAATGCAAAGCACAGTCCCTGGCTCTGGAATGCCATGTCACCTTATGGAAACATAAGAACTCCTTTTCTTTTCTTTTCTTTTCTTTTCTTTTCTTTTCTTTTCTTTTCTTTTCTTTTCTTTTCTTTTCTTTTCTTTTCTTTTCTTTTCTTTTCTTTTCTTTTCTTTTCTTTTCTTTTCTTTTCTTTTCTTTTCTTTTCTTTTTTCTTTTCTTTTCTCTCTTCTCTTCTCTTCTCTTCTCTTCTCTTCTCTTCTCTTCTCTTCTCTTCTCTTCTCTTCTCTTCTCTTCTCTTCTCTTCTCTTCTCTTCTCTTCTCTTCTCTTCTCTTCTCTTCTCTTCTCTTCTCTTCTCTTCTCTTCTCTTCTCTTCTCCTCTCCTCTCCTCTCCTCTCCTCTCCTCTCCTCTCCTCTCCTCTCCTCTCCTCTCCTCTCCTCTCCTCTCCTCTCCTCTCCTCTCCTCTCCTCTCCTCTCCTCTCCTCTCCTCTCCTCTCCTCTCCTCTCCTCCTCTCTTCTCATTTCATTTTTTTTTTTTTCATTTTAACCCTGCCATCTCTGTGCCTTGCTGACTCACTCCTCTATTACAGGACCAGAACTATGGAAATTCTAGGATGGAAAGAAAATTTGATACTAGCCACAGTTTTCCTTGAGTAGCTGTAGCAAGACTTGAGGGCAAAACAAAGTATAAAAATCCTGTAAAAATACATACAGTGCAATCCAACTAAATAGGTGTCAAAACACCCCAGTAACACTCTATAACTCATTGCCTTCAGAGTGTGGCACTCTATAGGGCAGGCTGCATATGAAACGTGGCCCTTTGCATTTCAGGCTGCTGCAGAAATGCATTTATTTTGGTTTTCCCTGTCTTCCTTAGAAACTGGAGTTTGTGAAGTCCCTGCACAACTGGTTGCTGCTCTCCAGAGAATTCAGCTGCACAGCACTTCCTTGTGCAGCACTCCCAGCCTGGGGGAATGTTCTGGAATGTGACAGAACAAGGAGATGTGTGCGAGGCCACTGTGGTGGGAACTCCATCACAGGAGGCAGCAGCATAAATAGCTGTGTGCTTCCCTTAAGAGTTTAATTAGTCATTGCATTTGAATTATTCACATGGAAAAGATGCACTGGGTAGCTTTTAATCTAATTAGGCTATTAGCTAATAGTAGCCATATCTAAATAGAAGGTGAAGATTTATTTCAGTCAATCAGGGTACCAGTCTGGGAGGTGATGCACAAAGTTGGGTTCTTCCCATGCCCATTGAAACAGGGTCATCTTAAACCCAAAGAAACAAACCTGGAGGTTAAGCTACACCTTGTGGAATTTAGATCTACCTTGCAAAACTGAGTGAAAGTACTTACAGAAGGAGAATTTTGTCTCTTAATATAATAATTAATATATATATAAGGAAAATATATAGACAGAATACATATAAAAATATATTTATTTATTCACTGCCAGAAAACATATCCTGTAAATAGGGTAATTGTCAGCTCTCACAGGACAAAAGCAATACCTGCCTAAAAATAATACACCTGCTTGAAAATTTTGCAAGAACTAGAATAATGAGGCTATATTTTAATTTTACTAAATTTTTGGGCCTTGATTCAAAGATTTATTTTACAGAATAAAAGCATTTAAGCAGGACTTAATATTACTGTTTTATGTCAGTGATAGTAACACTGGGACTTCAGTCTGCATTACTACAATGATTAATTAAAGTCCTTGTTCAGGATGAGTGAACATCATTATTGTTTTTAAATAGGAAAGGCAGATAAGCATTAGTGATTACTCCTCAATTCCCAGTCTCTCTTGCTAAGGACTAAAGAATACTAAAGGAGGTTGTATAGTTTTCATGAAGCTATAAGCAGAGCCAAGAATAATAATATTACTGTGCAAAGGTAAAGAGTGAGAGCTGAATGAGCTTTAAAATTAAAGCTACAAAAAATCTGCACTGCTGTAAGTGAAAACATTACTGTTATTTTTAGTAATAAGGTAAAGGAAATAGCTTTAGCTTATAAAAGGCTATAGCTTTCTTTTAAACAATTTTTGGTAATTGCAGGATTTTTAGAATGCATCCCTGGATGCAGCTGCATTACTTAAACCTGTAAATAAACTACATTGCCTTAAAAACCATTCAGAGGAATCGTGTAGTCTTGGATATTTTCAATATATCAGTAAGAATACTGAAATACAAACCTGGCTGCCAATTAAATGGTCATTAGAATTTACACACAGTTAAAATAAAAATCACTGAGAAATGCTTCTGTTGACTTGGCTGAAATCAGGAATTAAAGCCATAAGAAGTGGAAGCCATTTACAGTCAAGCTTTTATGCACAAAATAACTTTTAGGATGGATTTCTAGGGAGATATGAAACTCCAAAACTTTTGTTTAGATTCATCTTGCATGTCCAAGTGGTTGGCTTTGGTTTCCAGGTAGGAGAACAGAGAGCAGATTTCTTTGCTCAGTCAAGCAGCTGCAAATTGTGCTGCACTTCCAGCACAGCAAGAAATGTGCACACAAAACCTTTCAATGCCATGATGCCCATAATGAAGTTAGAAACTGGGAATTACTGAGCACCTATGAAATTGCAGGGAATAGAAATGAATGTTAGGGAATAGGACTGAAATCAGTCAAGACAAGACAGATTTAAAAGTTAGAGAAATTTGAAAGCTGGGGAAATGTACATTCTTTGTTGTGAGAGGTTTCATACTTGCTTTTTTCACTGAAAAAAAAGGCTGCCCAGGGAGCTTTGCAGTGCCCATCCCTGCAGGTGTCCCAGGAAGGGCTGGAGGTGGCACTCAGGGCTCTGGGCTGGGGACAAGGTGGGCACTGGGCACAGCTGGGACTCCATGGGCTGGCAGGGATTTTCCAACCTTGAGGGCTCTGTACAAATCTGTCAGGCCATGCTCAGAACCCATGGACTCACGTGCTTTACTGAAGAAGGAATTTATCACCTCCTTTCACTGAAGAAATAAGGAATAGGTAAAAGTCTGAGCTTAATAAGAGCATCACACAGCTTAAATGTGGTCAGAAAGTAGGAATTATGTCAATTATCTGTGTTCTTCTGTGGCAGTTCCTTGACAGCAGGTCTCAGAATCTCCTTGTTCTGGCTCTCAGCCTCAGTCAGCGCTCTGACTCTGCAATGTAATTAATTGTATTAAGTGTAAGTGTCCTGCTGCATCCACTCACCTGAGCCTTCCATTGGGCTTTTCCCCTGCAAAGTCATGATTTCTTCCTGGCACCAAAATCCTAAAGAGGACAGATATGTAGTGGTGTGGTTGTGTGTAACAGCTGTGGAGGGAGCAACTCCCAATGGCCCCTGTGCCAGAAGGAATCCAACAAATGAAGTGTTGGGAAGTGTTGGGAAGTGTTGGGAAGTGTTGGGAAGTGTTGGGAAGTGTTGGGAAGGGAAGGGAAGGGAAGGGAAGGGAAGGGAAGGGAAGGGAAGGGAAGGGAAGGGAAGGGAAGGGAAGGGAAGGGAAGGGAAGGGAAGGGAAGGGAAGGGAAGGGAAGGGAAGGGAAGGGAAGGAAGGAAGGGAAGGGAAGGGAAGTGTTGGGAAGTGTTGGGAAGTGTTGGGAAGGGAAGTGTTGGGAAGGGAAGTGTTGGGAAGGGAAGGGAAGTGTTGGGAAGGGAAGTGTTGGTAAGTGTTGGGAAGGGAAGTGTTGGGAAGGGAAGTGTTGGGAAGGGAAGTGTTGGGAAGTGTTGGGAAGTGTTGGGAAGTGTTGGGAAGTGTTGGGAAGTGTTGGGAAGTGTTGGGAAGGGAAGGGAAGGGAAGGGAAGGGAAGGGAAGGGAAGGGAAGGGAAGGGAAGGGAAGGGAAGGGAAGGGAAGGGAAGGGAAGGGAAGGGAAGGGAAGGGAAGGGAAGGGAAGGGAAGGGAAGGGAAGGGAAGGGAAGGGAAGGGAAGGGAAGGGAAGGGAAGGGAAGGGAAGGGAAGGGAAGGGAAGGGAAGGGAAGGGAAGGGAAGGGAAGGGAAGGGAAGGGAAGGGAAGGGAAGGGATGTACATCTTGTAGTGTCACAAGAGCAGAGCTCTCCTTTCTCTGCTGTCCTCTGTGGAGAGCCTCCAGACAAACCACAAAAGCACAGGAGGTCAGAGCTATTTCTAATTTATTACAGTATTAATTTAGAGCCATCAATAACTCAGAGAAATGCGTCCTGAATTAATCCCTTTAAAGCACACATGGTCTGAAAAGATGAAATCCCTATTAAGGGAAATGCATGCAGAAATAACAAAACCTCTCAAATCATCTTTCAAACAAATAAGTATTTTGAGAAGACTTTTTGGGCACATGCTGCAAAGAACAGCAAAAAATATTTGTGGTTCACACTGTTACCTGTCTTTCAGAAAAATATGAAGTGAAGCTGAGCTGAAGCTACATCACAACAATCTCAGGGACCAAGAATTCAAATTTCAAAGGAGATGCAAGCAAACAAAAATATCACCAAAAGATATAAGTTCACAAATAAGAAGAAAATAGGCAAGTGATAGAGATAATGTGTTCTTTGCTGAAGAACAGATTTCAGGTCACATGAAATGAAGGAAAGATGGAAGATTCTCGTGGTAAAATGATTCTTCCAACAGGACATAAAAGATCATTAAATCAGGGCAATTAATTATTGATCCAAAAAAACATTTTTCAAAAAACCTTTAATATTCAGGACCCGACTGGGGTACTCAAAACTTATATGAAACCATTATGTTGCCATTTTGGCATTGTCCTTCCTTCAAATGGAAAATATTTACTTCCTTCAGCAACACTGAAGAACTGGAAAATGGAGAATATGGACAAAACTGCAGAAATTTATCACCACAGTGTGAAATCCTTCAGATCTTTGGTATGATATAAGGAAGGATTATTCAGTAGCTAAGGGTAATCTCACACTTGTGTTGGCTCCAAGTGAGGCACCAGATGCAGTTGCCATCCAGTTCTTTTGTTTAATCTTTATGAAAATAGAGCTGAAGTGGAAGATGATGCAGAGAGCTGGATTAAGGGAAAGGTCAAGGTCTGTTTTCTGTCTGGTTTTTGTGATGGTGTGTCTCACTACTGACCTGGCAGAAATATCAGAATTTTGACCCTTCCTCCAAGTTTCCTGAGGAGCCCAATTAATTTTATGGGTTTTATTTCAGGTCTGTGGGGTTGCCTCGGAAGGGGAAGGTTTTATGTGTGTTTCTGTGTGATGGTACTCAAACATCAACCCTTAGAGACTCACAGGTTATGTTTCACTCCTAGTTTGGAAGATCCACATTTAGATTCTACAACTGCTCTCTCAGGACTTCAGACAGTCATGGAATCCTGGAATGGTTTGGGTTAAAAAGGACCTAAAAACCCACCCATGGCAGGGACACCTCTCACTGTCCCAGGGGCTCCAGCCCCAGTGTCCAGCCTGGCCTTGGGCACTGCCAGGGATCCAGGGGCAGCCCCAGCTGCTCTGGGCACCCTGTGCCAGGGCCTGCCCACCCTGCCAGGGAACAATTCCTCATTGCCAAGGTCCCATCCAGCCCTGCCCTCTGGCACTGGCAGCCATTCCCTGGCTCCTGTCTTTGAAAGCAAATGTTCCATACATCTATGAATCCTTGTGAAATTTTATTATGTATTTTTTGCTTTTTATTAGAAAAATCTGGCCATTATATGTAAATGAGCTATTCAGTGTCCAGTGAATCCCTGAAGTCGGTGAAGATAGTAATCCATAGAATCAGCTTTAGTTTTTTGGTGTTTTTTTTCTTTCCCTAGGTATTTTGGATTAAATTAGTTAAATCTGCTCTCTGTTCTAATCCAGTTGTTCTTTCCAAGGTGAATTTTCATTGCCACCAGAGAAGAAACTTTTAAGATGTGGATAAATTTTGCCTTCTCTTCCCCATCCCCTGATATGTTGGTTTGTTTGGTTTTCCTATTCAGCATCATGTATGAATACAATCATCTTTGATACCAAAATTGAGTCATTTTACAGCACAAAAATCATCTTGATTCAAACAAATCTGCTCACTCATTTGAGCAGACATTAAAACATTGCCTCATACTCTCAGCTTTCAGCACAAGGTGAACACAGTCTGTCACTCAAGGTCTCCAAGCAGCATTAAAAAGAGATTTCCCTTTAGACTCCAGGATGCTGCCTGGCACATACAAATCTTTTTCTTTCTTTTAGTTTAAACAAAAATCCTTTACATTTCATTATTGGAAGATTAAGACATTCAATTTCTTTTTTTTTTGTGTTTTGAGTTTAAAACAAACTCATATTTTGTTGACATATCAATCAATTATATAAAGAAATAAAGGTTAAAATTATCAAGGTCATATATAAAGACTGAAAAGATGAAAGATGAAAAATGCAAATTCATAGCCATTTAAGCTCAGTGACATAAGTTGAGTCTAAGTTTTGTCTTTTATCCATAACTTATATATAACCTGCATCATACATATATATAATATATATATTTCCAGTGATCTTCATCACTCCTCTCAGTTTTCCTGCTCCTAAATAAGAAGTATTTAGGTTTTTATTAAAAAATTAGTAAGCCTCTCCAGAAATAAGCAAGGGGTTAGTGTTTCATCATCTGTTTCAAAGTGAAATACTGTATGAAAAAATAACCCTTTCAATTAGATATGTCTTAATTTTTTCCTCAAAACAGCATTTTTCAGTGATTTTGTGCAGTTTTTTTGCATTAAATAGTTTATTTTGTGGTAAGTGATGCATTGCAGGTTGCCCCAAGGCAGGGATGGTTTTCCCCTCACCATTTTCTCTCTCCTTTTCCATCTTCAAGTTCTGTTAGAAATCCACCAAGCCACTGCTCATTTTCTGAAGGTTTGGACACAGAACCGAAACACCCATTATTTTCCCACCTGTAGCAATGCTCACTCTGGAAAGCTAACTTCGAGCTGCAGAAAAATAGGTTCATTAAATGCTATTTGCACAATAATGCACCATGAAGAAGTTATTATTTTAGATTTAAATTACTGTAAATTAGAGAAGAAGCAGGATTAAAATATTCAGAGCAGCTGCCTGAGCTGGTTGCAGCTCTGCTCTGAGGATGGCAAGCTGAGGTGCTGGAGCTGGGCTGTGCTGCTTTGGAGCTGCAGGAAGGTCTGTGGGATGCCACTACCATCTTCAGGCAAGTCAGGGCATAACACAGCAATTTCTCAAAACTAAAGGCCAAAGCATAAATCAGCCTGAAAATCAGCCCTTTCACTTTGCTCAGGTGTTGTCCTTTGTTAAAGTCAAAAATGTTGTATTTTGCCTACTCTTGAACCTGCTCTTGCACAGCAGTAACAGATTTTTAAGCACATGCAAAGTAGGGTATTCTTAATTTCAAAACAAAAAGGGTATTAATTTTCTTTTTTCAAGCACTGACTGAATGCAGACAGAGGGGACAGACCTGAAGATTCCTCATCAGTACTCATAAATTAATTTAAAATATAATAAAATCTAACGTTTACCTTCTTAAGCACTGAAATCCGTTACTGCAGGATGTGATAATTTATTTTTGATTTGACTCTGAAATGTGAAAAACAATCCATCAAGAGCTGTGGCAGTAAAACCACACCTCAATTAAATTGTTGAGAGAGAATGTTTCAACTACTTATTCTTTTTCTATTATACTCTTTCATAAACAACCAGTTGGAATAAGGATAGTTGAGCAATCAAAATAAATGGGGCTTTGATAACCAGATTTTTGGAAAGCATTTGGGTAAAGTGGCAATTTATGCATCTTTAGAAGGATAATTGGACAATACACTAATATTGGAAAACTATACTACATGATTTTCCTGAGGACACACTAGGTTTAATTCTGTCAATTCAAATATCTCAGGTCAATTGCAGAATCAATTTTGTTTTCATGCTGCCTGTGAGGAAAGCTTTCTTCTGCTTAAGTCTTTTTTGATTTCTAAATACTCTGTTGTCCCTTGTCTTAGCAAATTTTCAAGTTTCAGTAAAGGCAGTGTTTAAATGCTGCTTCTAGAAACAGTCTGACCTTGCCAATCACTTTTTTTGCTGGTGGATAATGTTGGTACCTTCCAGTTTCTACTTATAACTTGTCTTTGAAATCATCAAGGGGAGGGCTGCTTCAAATTTTTGTCCTCCACCCCTCAAATTCAATATTTACTATCAATGTGGTGTGTGTTTTAAGACATTTACTGCTCTGTATGGAATAGAGTAATTTTTAAATATATTTTTTTTAAGATTAGGAGTAAGAAAGGTTGTGCATAAAACATATTCCATATTATATGGCTAAGGCTTTATTCTAATTAAGAATTATGGGTATGATGGCTGTTATTACTGTATAAAACTGCACTGTGATTCCCAGGAGATTTAGGGAAGCTTTTCAACAGTTGGATCTTGAAGTTTTATTTTCTGTTTCAGAAAGGGAAAACTCATTTGAGGCTTTCAGGCTTCAGTGATTTTGAAATTAAGCTGCTATAGAGAACTATCACAGCACTTCTTATCCATGTGGAAGCTCAGGCCAGATGATCCAAGCTGGAATTGAGGTCTCACTTGCTGGAGTGTGGATTAATTTCTCACTTGCTGGAGTGTGGATTAATATGTCAGAGAGAAACTGTAGCATCAATACAAAATGCTTTTGTAAAAGCCTTTGCCAGCCCTTCACACTGCCCACTGCAGAGCAGTTTCATGAAATCCTGCACATTCATTGCTCCTGCACACCTGAGAATTCCTGGGCTCTGAGGCAACCCCATGAAAGCAGACTTGGAGCTTCTTAAAAGTCCAAAGGTGCCAGACCTCTGCTGAGGGAAGATTTCTGCTGCTTTTGGTCCCTGAGCTTTGGTGAGGAAGAGGAGGATGTTTGTTGTCGACGTGATCCTTTCACCATCAGTTTCAAGCTCCTGAGATGTTTATCTATAGCTAAAAGTGACAGGAAGTAATAGAGAAATATGTCACCATTTGCCATTGCTAGGAGAAGGGGCCAATGAATTTAAGATTTACAGTGAGTACATTGGAAAAAATAAAGCACACAGTCATTTCCAGCACTAATTTATTTTGAGCAGGGGGAGGAGGAGAAAAAAGTAATACTTGTATATAATTAATTACTAAAAAATAATTACTAAAATATGGGCTAAGCAATTTTCTTCCTTGAAGTTAACTAAGAAAGCCAAAGGGAAGTGGATTAGGAGAGTTTGAATGGAGAACATTCTCCTTCCATCTTCTCACAGTGGTGTTTAAGATGAGAGAAATCTGACAGCAATGGGTGAGTATTTCCATCTGGTCAAAGGTAAATGCTTTCACATTGAGAACACTTCACCTAAGGCACTCAGAGATGAATTGCTGAAAATAAGGCCTTTGCAATAAAAATATGAAGCAAGATTGACACCCAATTCTATGTTGTTACTCAAATTTAAGGTGACTTACAGTCCTAGAATGTTGAGAGTTTCCTGATTTTGATTCCAAGCTGAACAATGACGCCCTGCAGCCAAAACTAATTTTTTCCTTTTCTGTTTTGATTGCATTTCCCTTCTGTAGAGAACAGTGCTAATGGATGAAGTTGCAGGTTTATTTTAACACAGATCATTAACTGGGAAAATATTCAGGATGACTGTATCCTATTCATAGTCTAAATCTAGTTTATCAACCACACCAGGCAGTGCAATTCCATGGCTTGCAGGACAATTTTCCTAAAACGAGAAGCACTTGAATAAAGCAGAACTGTAGAATTCTGTGATCTGAATCTGTGTAAGTGTTAGACAGAGTTAGAATAGGCTGTACTTTGCTTTGGGTCAGTAAAAATGGGTGCCAGTGCTGGCTGTACCTCAGAGCTTGTGGGAAATCGGGGGCTGATGGTCAGAATCTCTGTACAGCACCGGCTATCAGAATTTATTTGCCAGCCACATTTCATATTGCCCTGGATCACTGAGACAGCAGAGGACACATGACAAATCAGAGTGGTATTCTGGTTTAAACAGGGCTATAAACTGGTGCAGTAAAGTAGAAAAAATATAAAGAAAGGCCTCATTAGATCAGACCTGCTCTGGCTAGCTGTCATTTCTTCTAAGGCAAGCTAGCCCTTTGCAGGTTCCCATGTGAAAGCAATCCTGGTGGGAGCAGTTGGTTAACATCACAATCTAGTTCTGGGTGAAAAACAACCAGCACCTGGATAAACTGGTTTTATACCATTAGATAGAAATGGTGTAAACTATCTCTCACAACTTTCCCTGCATGTACACCCAAGGGTTTTGACTGACCAATCAATACAGGATAACAACTTGTTATTAACCAATAAAGTAATTGGCAAGAAAGCTCCTGACCAACTGGAGTCACACACAAGGTCTGTAATACTGCATAAATAAGAACTGTGTGAATAAAGAAGGGACTTTTTCCACCATGAGGAAAATGGAGCCCATGTGATTTATTCCCATAATAAACAGGTCCCATTGCTACAGATTAATAAAACTGTTGTCTTTGGTCTAAAAAAGAACCTTAATTGGGCTGGGAAGCTTTCTTAGATGGAATCTGGCACAAAGAATTAAGGTATAGACTGCTTCAAACCAGGAATTTTCCTTTGTCAGTGTATATTTAAATTTTTCCAAAGGACCCGTATTCTGAGGATGTTTATTTCTCTAACAGGATGTGTTCCTTCCCATTGGGAACAGGCTGTGGCTCCATTCCTGGTGTCCCTACCTGCCAGCAGTGTTACAGGGCTGTCTCTGGATCTCCTGGACTCAAGCCTTGTTCTGAACAGGCAGAGACCATTAGAACTCTGGAAAAAAGTCAGATTCCAAATTGATTAATTAGCAGATCTGCTTTAGCATAAACCCTGTTTTGAAGGATAATAGCTGGAGTCTAAATTAGAAGATCTGATGCTGAATATCTTTTTGTAAGAGAGGTTTGTTTCACAGATGACAAAAACTCTGCTGGAAAGCTCTTTGAAGTCACAAGAGTTTTCTGTTGATGTCAAGAATCTTTGGTCCAAGCTTGTGTTGTGGTGTGTTGGTATGTTCTGTTTCTCTCCCTTTGTTTATGATGGTTCTGTCCTCCCAGTTTTCCCCACCCTAGTTTCTGTCCATTATTTAGTTACTATGGTTGCCCCCTTTGTCGTGTAATTTCCCCGCCCTGTATCTCCTAATATGTATAATTTTCCCTCCTCCCTGGGCCCAGTCAATCACTCCCCACCACTCCCAGTCTTCCAGAATGTTCCTCTCAGTGGGAGTAGTGATTGGCTGAGGTCCCGGGGCCCCTCCTTTACAATGTATCGATTGGTTCTCCCTTACAGTCTATTATGTTAAGCTCGTCTCCTGACTTCCCCTGATTTGGTTCTTTGTAAATCCCACCTCCAGTTACCACCTCCCTTTATAATCCCATGCCCAACCTCTTTTTTTTCTCTCACTCCCTGCTGGTCGACCCCCCTGGACATTAAACCAGTTTGGACCCCAGAGAGTGTCCGGCTCTTTTCTGCTCCGCCCTTTTCAGCAGCTCTGCCCCGAGACCTCGTCCTGCAGGCACAGCCCAAGGCTTCTACCGCCGAGGGGTGCCTGAAGCTGCCAGTCCTGGGGCCTTGCCACCGGGGCTGACACCCCCTGCTGCAGTGGGACTGTTGGCCACCTTCTCAGCTAGCCAGGTCACAGGGTCTCCGACTGCGGTCATTGCTGCAGATTGGCGCCCAACGTGGGGCAGTCGCTTAGACCCCGCGGACGAGGTCATCGGACCTTTGGACACTAATCTACCACCGGTCGCAGCAGGCTCCGTTGTAGGAGCGGCACTCCCGGTGGACCCGGAGCTACAACTCCTCTCACCCAAGGAGAGCTCCGAGGGCGGAGTTCTGCCTCTACCGGATCTTCTTTTCGCCGTTCGTCTGATTAGTAAGCCCCTGCCTTGGGGGTCTTCCCTCCCACCTTTTTAATCTTCCCGGGACCTGAGCCCTGCTTTGGGGACAGCTCCCAACCCCTCTTTTCCTTACACCCCTTCCTTTGTTGCTTTAACTTTCCGGTGGGAGTGCTACTCATGCCCTTCTTGGGACCGGTAGCCTAGTGGTCATGCCCTACTGGGACCGCTACTAGAGAAGCTCCTACTTCCCTAAAATCACTTTCCTACTGTCTTGCTGTTGGGGGCTCATGCCTACTTTGGGACCGGTCTTCTAGGCAAGCGGTAGCGTGGGAGCAGGCGGACGAGCAGTTCTTGTTGTAGTTGTTTTTTTACTTCAGTTTAGGCAGTTGGTGTCAGCAGAGGAGTGCTCTTTTTTTTACTTTCTCTGTCATTTTCTTTTAATTTACGCGATGGGTGCGCGTCAGAGCTCTCCTCAAAAAAGAGCCTTTCACCAAGTTAGAAGTTTGTTGCTTGGGGGAGGTTTGGATCCCCCGAAGGTTGCCTTAAAAGTTTAGTAAAGTGGATTTTTTCTCAGTTCCCCAACACTACCCCAGAGCAAATTAGAGACCCCCTCTATTGGAAAGCTGTTTTAGCAAAATTAGATCAAGAAGTCAGCTCTGGGGAGGCAAAGCTTTACCCGGCCGCTTACTGGGCAGGTAAAGTTTTGCAATTGTTGTCTCAGCAGAGGGAACTGTGAAAAAATCCATCGGTGCCGCGGTTGAACCCCAGTTCTCCCGGTTCTGTTGTCCCTACCCCATCTACCTCACCCCGTGTCCCTCGGTCGGAGCCCTTGAGGGGGGTCCTCAAGGCCAACCCACAGCAGAGGCTCCATCTTCCCTCTGCCCCCTCTCGATCGGTCCGACCTGGCCCTCCAAAAGGAGGACTCCGAGGAGATCCTGGCCCGACTCCTCAGAGCAGGTTTTCCTACCCCTTTTCCCAACCTCCCCAGTACCCGGTTGACATTCCCAAGAGTGTTCGGTTTAATGTCCCCCCAGTTAATGTCCCACCGCCTCCACAAGATGGCTCCTATGGAGCCCAAGATGGAGGCGGCCACGTGCATTTTCCCGCCGATTTTTCCTCTCCTTCCCATAATCCCTTCGCCCCTCAGTCAAATCCTTTCCTATCCCAAGATCCACCCTTTCCTCCCCTGCTTCCACCCTCTGTTCCTCCCTGCGCTCCACCCCTCAATAGCCCCTCCTTCACCCTGCCTCCTGTCTCCGCCCTGCCTCTGGACTCCACCTCGGAGGCGGAGAAAATCCAGCCACCACCCCCAGTTCCGCCACGCCCATCAGCCGGTCCCTCCCAGATGCCAGGCCCCACCTCTGCCTCCCTCCTTTCCGGTTCCCACGCCTCCCCTTCCAGTTCCCACGCTTTGTGTTCCGGGGGGGGGGGGGGGGGGGGGAGTGGGTAACCGGAAGCCAGGGCGAGCCCCTGTTTTTGAAGCCGCCCCGGTTACCTACCGCCTGAGCGGGGAGGGGAGCTCCCAAGCTCAGTGGGTGCCAATTGCACGAGATCGGATCAAAGATCTGTGCAAGGCCCAGACAGAGTACTCCCGGGAATCGGAGTATTTTCGGGGGCTCCTCTGTTCAGCCCTTGCACCGGAAGATCTGATCCCTGCTGACCTGAGAGCTCTTTTTTCCAGCCTTTTAGGACCTATGGAGTTTAGGGCCTGGGCAGTGGAGTGGGGGAGGGAAGTCGCGGAAGTTCTCCCAGCTCTCTGGGAGAACCAAGCGACTGCACATGACGCGGATGGCCAATTGAGATCCACGAATCATCTGGTGGGTACAGGGGCATGGGCTGGTGGGGCGATTCAGGCGCGGGTGCTCTTCCCGACTCAGATCACCGAGTCCTGTCGGGCTGCAGAGAGGGCCTTTTTCAAGCTCCCAGCGGTCTTCTCTCAGCAAGACGAGGAAGAGCCCCAGCAGGGGCCACAGGAGCCCTATTTACTTTTCTTAGAAAGACTTTACAGGTACGTGGAGACTCAAGCTTCCGAGGAGGGAGAAAGGGAAAACCTGTTGCGGCGGATGGCATTCAAGAACGCAAACTCTGAATGCCAGAGAGCCATCCGAACCCTCCCCCGTAGTCCACGACCTACCATCAAGCAAATGATGGAGGTCGTGGCACGAGAAGTCCCACTGCCAGGAGCGCCTGACTCCAGGCTGAAGAACAAGCAGAACTCAGTGGCGTTTGCGTCGACTTCCAGCGCCGATGAAGAGGATTACAGCGCGGCAGCAGCTGGAATGTCGACCCCAGGAGCAGCAAGGAGACATCCAGGGACCCACCCGTGTCATCTATGCCGGAAAACGGGGCACTGGATGCCTGACTGCCCACTGCGGCAAGAATTCTTAACATTTAAAAGGAAGGAGTGTCCTGCTGGGAAGCAGGAGGTAAAACAACAAAAAAACTAGAAAGCGAGTGCAGCCCCTCCCTGCGCCATGATACAAATAAGGTGGGGAAGGTTACACCAGGCAGGGAGGAGGGAACAGGGAGAAGCCCGCCACATGCCTCTACTGGACGTGACTTTTCTATACCAGACTTGACTTACTGTACCTGTTGGCTTCAGCCTCAACCTGCTTTAACCACCACCTCTTCATTCTCTCCTTTTAGGCTGCAGCTGACCTGTGAAATACATCTCCCGGACACTGATTTCCACCTGGTGACTGCCGACATTCAACATCCCGGCAGCTGGAGGAGACTTGGACGTAGCAGGTGGATCATTGTTGGGGACACCAAACATACACCACTCAATCTTCACATAGTCCCGGGGTTAGTAACAACTGACCGGGACAGATTCGCATTAGGGCTGTACTGCGTCCAGCCCCCGCTTCCTCTCCCCAAGGGCCAAATCATCGCCCAAGCCATTCCAGTGCCGGAGGAGGTGCAGGATTCCCGGCCATCTAAGGGGTCCTCACCTCCAACGGTTGCTTGGGCCCAAGTTGTGGGGAGAGAAAAGCCCAGGCTGACATGTCAACTGTCCCTGGGCTCAGACCGTAAAATTGTGCGGGGGTTACTCGACACAGGAGCAGATGTGACGATCATTCCCTCTAGGGATTGGCCGTCACATTGGGATTTGCAAAACGCAGCCGGACACATGCAAGGTGTAGGGGGTCTGAAATTGGCGAAGCAATCAAAGAGCATTGTACAAATTACGGGGCCAGATGGGCAATTGGCTTCTGTACGCCCATTTGTTTTGGATTACACCGAGCCCCTGTGGGGAAGGGACCTGCTAGCCCAATGGGGAGCCGGAATTGACCTCCCAAAGGCTCCCCAGGTTTTTCGGGCAGTGGCCACTGAGGAGCGCCCTACCTGGAAGCTGGATTGGCGATCAGATGAGCCAGTACAGGTAGTGCAGTGGCCACTTAATAAACAAAAATTGAAGGCTCTCAACGAGCTCATTCAGGAGCAGCTGCTCAAAGGCAACCTGGTGGAGACCATGTCACCTTGGAACTCCCCAGTGTTTGTCATCAAAAAACCTAATAAAGACAAGTGGCGGCTCCTGACCGACCTCCGCCAAATTAATGAACAAATAATTGACATGGGTCCCCTCCAACCAGGGATGCCATCCCCTACAATGCTCCCCCAGAATTGGAATTTGGCTATAATCGACATAAAAGATTGTTTTTTTCCAAATTCCTCTACATCCTGATGATGCCCCGCATTTTGCGTTCACGGTTCCCTCCGTCAACCGTGAGTCCCCGGCCAAGCGCTATCACTGGCGAGTTCTTCCGCAAGGAATGAAGAACAGCCCTGTGATCTGCCAGTGGTACGTCGCTTCGCTGCTGTCTCCTGTCCTTATAGCCCTCGGGGATGTCGTCCTGTTACATCACTATATGGATGACATCCTCGTCTGCGCCCCAACAGATGATCTACTTGCCCATGCGCTTGACCTGACAACCAGTGCGTTGGTTGCTGCAGGGTTCGAGCTCCAAGCAGAAAAAATTCAAAGGATGCCACCTTGGAAGTACCTGGGCCTTGAAATCACCAAGCGGACCATTGTTCCGCAGAAATTGGCCATCCGGACGAAAGTCCAGACCCTAGCGGATGTTCACCAACTGTGTGGGTCTTTAAATTGGGTGAGACCCTGGCTAGGTATACCAACAGAAGACCTAGCCCCCCTTTTCAATTTATTGAAAGGGGGAGAGGAGCTGAGTTCTCCTAGGGAACTCACCCCAGAGGCTCAGGTAGCCCTGGAGAAGGTTCAGAAAATCATTTCAGTCAGGCAGGCCTGCTACCATCCGGGCCTGCCATTCAAATTCAAATTATTCTGGGGAAACTGCCACATCTTCACGGCTTGATCCATCAGTGGGACAAGAGTTTAAAGGACCAGGGTCTGGGCGACCCCCTCTTGATCATAGAGTGGGTGTTCCTCAGCCACCACAGGTCCAAAAGGATGACAAGGCCACAAGAGCTGATGGCCGAACTGATCCGAAAGGCAAGATCTCGGATCAGGGAGCTGGCAGGCTGTGATTTTGCATGCATTCACCTTCCAATTAAATTGGTTTCGGGCCAACTCAAATTAAAGACCTTCAATCAACTGCTGGAAACCAATGAAATGCTACAATTCACACTAGATAGCTACGCTGGCTGCGTTGCAGTCGATCGGCCGGCCCATAAACTTTTTAATTCAGAGTTTAAATTATCAATCAAAGGGATTCAGAGTAAGAAGCCTCTAGATGCTCTGACAGTATTTACCGACGCGTCCGGAGCATCCCACAAGTCTGTAATGACTTGGAAGGATCCTCAGACTCAGCGGTGGGAGGCTGATGTTGCCATTGTGGAGGCTTCTCCACAAGTAGCTGAGTTGGACGCAGTCGTCCGAGCATTTGAGAGGTTTCCTGGTCCCTTCAATTTGGTCACAGATTCCGCATACGTAGCTGGTGTAGTATCTAGAGCAGAGTCAGCAGTTCTGCAGGAGGTCTCTAACCAAAAATTGTTTAATTTGCTCTCAGAACTTGTAGAATTAGTCTCCCACCGAGAGCATCCGTTTTTTATAATGCATGTAAGATCACACACTGATCTGCCAGGGTTCATTGCTGAGGGCAACCGTCGGGCCGATTCTTTGGCCGTGGCTGCTGTCACGGTGGGCCCGCTCCCAGATGTGTTCAGCCAGGCTAAGATCAGCCATCAGCTCTTTCATCAAAATGCGCCAGGCCTGGTCAGGCAATTCCATCTCACGCAGGACCAGGCCAAGGCGATCGTGGCCACATGTCCCCAATGCCAAGCCCATCAAATGCCTACCATCGCAGCTGGGGCAAACCACAGGGGCTTGGCGAGCTGTGAAGTGTGGCAGATGGACGTGACACACATCCCGTCCTTTGGGAGGCTGTGTTACGTCCATGTCTCCATCGATACCTTCTCAGGAACTATCTTTGCCTCTGCCCACACAGGTGAGAGGGCGGCAGATGTCCAGAAGCATTTGCTTCTGGCGTTTGCTGTCCTGGGCATCCCTAGGGCTTTAAAAACTGACAACGGCCCAGCGTATACCTCTAAGGAGCTGCGGCGCTTCCTGCAACAATGGGGAATAGAGCATAAAACCGGCATCCCCTATTCCCCGACAGGCCAAGCCATGGTAGAGAGGGCCCACCAGAGCCTTAAAAAAATCTTGGAGAAACAACGCGCAGCAGTGAAGGTGGAGACCCCCCACGTCTGGTTGTCAAGAGCTTTGTACACCTTAAACTTCCTAAACTGCTCTTTTGACAACCTGAATCCTCCAGTTGTCCGGCACTTCGGCAGTCACCAACAGCTGCAGCCGAAGGCCAGGCCTCTGGTTCTGATAAGGGATCCGGAGACCTGGCGGATGGAAGGGCCATATGACCTAGTTACCTGGGGGAGGGGATACGCTTGCGTGTCCACTCCCTCAGGGCCGAAATGGATACCGTCAAAATGGGTCAAGCCCTTCCTCCCCAAGCAGGCAAAAACATCCGAAGCTGTGCCACAGGTGCAGGAGGCATGTTGGCGGCGGAGGAGGAAACCTCACACTTTCTCTCACCTTTATTTTCTCAACAGGTTCCCTCCGACAGGGTCCCCTTCCTCTCCACCATTGATTTGCGCCCCTTTCCGAGTCGTTTTCGATTCCCGACCTTCCTCCCCCGTCTCAGATTCTACCTCCGAACTTAATTTACTTTTTGAGACAGAACCATCTCTTTAAGAAAATATTTAAGTTACAACCATGCTTGTTTTGTTTTTTCAGTTTGTCTCCCTTTGCCTGGCCCACACCACACCAGAATGGCCCAGCTCAGCCCTCAACTGTGGCAGCGCCCAAGCGCTCCTTTACATCTCCTGATCTTCTGCCTCCTCCTTCCACCCTGGGCAGCGTGGATCGTCCCTCAGCCAAAGGTGAATGTCTGGCGTACCTTGGCTCAGGCGTTGGGGCAAGATCATATCTGCCTCGACGCAGCATCAGCAGAGGACCCGATGTCGTCGTGCCTTGTGGGGATCCCTTTCTCTCCAGGCGAATTCCCCTCCGCTTTTCAGTCAGCCCTTTCCCCGATTTTGGCCCGGAGCCTTACTATCCTTCCTAGTTTTGATTCCAGCAACGCTTGGAGAGACGGAGTGGTAAAGCTGGATCCTTTGCCCTCCGAGCCCACTGAACTCCACCTGCTTGGTTCCGCCAATTCCTCTATTTGTTTTCAATTTGAGTATACCTTTTCCCCTATTGAGAAGGGCAATGAGATGGTGCAACAGAATAAAGCTGAATACCAAGCCCACCAGTGGTGCAAGGCCGTTTTAAAGATCAGCGGCCCCACCACCACGGGTCGCACCCCATACGCCCTTCCCAGGGGAGCATTTTTAATTTGTGGCGACCAAGTGTGGGCAGGCATCCCCTCTGGTCTGATCGGAGGGCCGTGCACATTAGGCAAGCTGACGCTGTTTACCCCCAACATGACTCAAATTGTGAATTGGAAGAAGACTAACATCACAGCAGAATTGGCCAGATCCAAAAGAGATCTTAAAGATCTCCCAGAAGACTGTGATGACGAAATTACACATTGGTCCCATTCCAAAACCGTCGCTTTTACCATTCTGTTGCCGTGGGTATCAGTGGCGAAGTCTCTAGGTGAATTGGGCCTCCTAGAGTGTTGGGTGGTTAAGCAAGCCAATTTGACTTCAGCTGCAATATACGACCTCCTCACAGACGAGGAAATAACAAGGAAGGCGACACTCCAGAACAGGGCAGCAATAGATTTCCTATTGCTGCTCCATCATCGTCAATGTGAGGAGTTTGAGGGCCTCTGCTGCATGAATTTGTCCTCAAGAGCTGAGGACGTCAGACACACCATCCTGAAGATGAAAGACCAAGTCCATCCGATGGAACAAGAAACATCAGATTGGCTGAGGGACATTTTTAAGGGCTGGGGCTTGGGCAGTTGGGCCAGTTCTGTTCTAGAATCAGTTATGAAGGTTGTTTTAGTTTTATTTTTACTTTTGATTTGCTTTTCGCTGGTCCGTGGGCTGGTCCAAAGACTTGTTAATAAGATCACAGCTCCAAGTGTCAACCAGGTGGTAGCGGGAGAATCCGCAGAGGGAGACACCTATCCTTCGGAGGCAGAGGAAGCCGCAGATGAAGAAGAGCCCGCTGCACCTCCCTTATACCACCAGGAGCTGTGTTATGAAGAAGAGGACGCCTGGACTGATCAGCCCCGGAATCCAGCCTTTTGAACCCTTTCATACAGATTTTTCCGTTCTTTTCAATTTTATTTAACAAAAAACGGGGAGATGTTGTGGTGTGTTGGTATGTTCTGTTTCTCCCCCTTTGTTTATGATGGTTCTGTCCTCCCAGTTTTCCCCGCCCTAGTTTCTGTCCATTATTTAGTTACTATGGTTGCCCCCTTTGTCGTGTAATTTCCCCGCCCTGTATCTCCTAATATGTATAATTTTCCCTCCTCCCTGGGCCCAGTCAATCACTCCCCACCACTCCCAGTCTTCCAGAATGTTCCTCTCAGTGGGAGTAGTGATTGGCTGAGGTCCCGGGGCCCCTCCTTTACAATGTATCCATTGGTTCTCCCTTACAGTCTATTATGTTAAGCTCGTCCCCTGACTTCCTCTGATTGGTTTTTTGTAAATCCCACCTCCAGTTACCACCTCCCTTTATAATCCCATGCCCAACCTCTTTTTTTTCTGTCACTCCCTGCTGGTCGACCCCCCTGGACATTAAACCAGTTTGGACCCCAGAGAGTGTCCGGCTCTTTTCTGCTCCGCCCTTTTCAGCAGCTCTGCCCCGAGACCTCGTCCTGCAGGCACAGCCCAAGGCTTCTACCGCCGAGGGGTGCCTGAAGCTGCCAGTCCTGGGGCCTTGCCACCGGGGCTGACACCCCCTGCTGCAGTGGGACTGTTGGCCACCTTCTCAGCTAGCCAGGTCACAGGGTGTCCGGCTGCGGTCATCGCTGCACGCTTGCACTCACTTGTGCAAAGACACAATAAATCTGTGTTAATGGGCAGGTACAAGCACAGATTATGTGATAACTGTGTGGTTTTTCTATTAATATATTCTCCCGTGACTTTACATGTTGTTTCATTAATCTAAATCTTCCTTAGCACCACTTCTAATCTAGTCTGCAGGAGCTGCAATAATGTCTAAGCACAGAGAAAAAGCAGTGAAGTATTTGGTTGTTTTATTAAATGCCTATTGCAGTCCTTGATCATGAAGGTACCTTAGTTAAAACCAGTCCTAATTCAAATAAATATTCTGTGGAAATATTATGAAAGCTCTAATTAATCTAGCAATGGAATGTTTGTTTAATCAAGGTATTTCAGAAATACTTTTACAAAGCCTGATAAATTACACTGAAATCCAAGGTGCTAGCAGCTATAAATGATAGCTACCTAAATATTCAAGTCCTTTTACAAGTGATGTGTATGCAGAAAATAAGTAGTTTCTTTTTAAAACCCCTAAAACTGTTTTTTAATGCAAATGAATTATACAAAGTTCCCAAATGTGAAACTAAATTATTTTATGAATAAACATTTTTAATCATGAGGAAAAAAAACTGTCTAGACTAAAATTCATTGTAATGAATGTTGTGATGATGCAGAGAAGTGATGACTCTTGTTATAAATGCTCACTAAATATGCACAGAATTATTTCCTGTTGTATGTGTGAATGCCTTTGAAGAAATGCTGAAATTCAAAGTTTTAGTGTCATGTACCAAAGCAGGGATTTTTTTTCAGCCTTTTAAAATGCAGACTTGCCCTAGAACTTTAACTCATTATGTGACATTTTCAGGGTTTCAGATCCAAGCTCTCTGCTTTCCTTGCAGCCTGCACAGTCCAGCTGTGAGGTCATTACTGGTCTTGCCCTGCTTCCTCTAATGACCCTGAGCTGCTGCACTTCTGCAGAACAACTGAAGTGAGTACTGCAGGCAGAGACTTGGCAGGGGAGGAAAGGAAAATCATTTTGTAAGTAGCTCAGGGTTCTGTAAATCACACAGCTTGGCCAGGCTTGGCCCCTGTAACACGAGGTGAATAAATATTCCTGGTTTTATCCACCAAAATCCGTCCTGTCCTTGCATAAGATTTGGAGCTGCTCAGAGAGCCCAGAGGAGGCTCCAGGATGAGCAGAGAGATGGAGCAGCTCTGCTGGGAGAAAGGCTGGCACAGCTGCCATTGTTCAGCCTGGAGAGGAGAAGCTTCAGGGTGAGAGTTTGGTTTCTTCTCAGCAGTATGTGATAAGTGATTTCCTTGCATTCATTTTGACCCACAAGTCTTCCCACTCTAGTTCTTCCTATTTTCTCCCCCATTACACTGTGGGGGGTGGAGGACAGTGAGCAGGCTGCTAAAATACGTGAAGTTCCTTCTCTATTCCTTATTTTATAGTACCAAACCTTTCTTTGCCTTTTTTGCTATTTTAACTCATTTATAAACTGAATTTAAATATATTATTCTGATAGAAAATTTGAAAAAATCATGGAAGAAGGTGTTATTTTGTTGTCAAAATCTTCCTTGTACAGAGGGAAAATTGGGGCTCCTCTTATTTGTATATTCTGTCAACCTGGTGCGAAGGAGCATAGGAACTTGTCATTGCCATAAAGGCATAAGGAGTGGAACTCTGCCTTTATTCTCAGAGGTTAAATCAGTCTGTGCTACAATTCTGTTTATTCCTCAGAGGAGGAGAGGAGCCATTGTTATTCTCCTCCAGCCCAGAGGAGACTCCAGTCTGTTTCAGGTCTGCAGGTAGTACTGCCATGTAAAATTGTTCCATAAGTAAAATAAATCAGTGAAGCAGGAAGAGGCTAAAACAACTGAAACTCCAGGGTTTTTTTTCCTCCCAGTTTATCCTTTGCTGATGACCATTGTGAACATTGCAGGAATGTGTAAATGCCTGCCAGGGGTAGGAAGATGGAGCCAAACCCATTGGTGGTATCGAGTTAAGGGAGAGGAGGTAATATCAGCTATCTGAAATGCAGAAAATTCCATTTAAGCATAAGAAAAAACCTTTTCACTGTGAAGACAGCCAAACCTGGAACAGGTTGTCCAAAGGGATTTTAGGTTCTCCATCCTTGGAGACACCAAAAACCTGACTTGAAGGCAGCTGACCACAACCTGCTCTGCCTGGCCCTGGTGTGGGCAGGAGAGTGGATTAGAGAAATCTCCAGAGGTTCCTCCCAGCCTTATCCAGGGTGTGATCCTGTGCTGTCCTCTCCAAACTGTGAACAGCAGCACAGAAATAAAAGAAATAAATATAATACCTGCAATTAACGCGGGACAATGTCACTAGTGTGCATAAAATGCCATCTGAAAGTGCCTGAAATGATGGCTTGTGAAAATAAATTGCACTCCAATCACCCAGCTGCAGACAATTTCAGTAAAAACATTACTGAGCTGATATGTGGGTTGATGGTGTTTCCACTGGCCGTGGTGTGCAAACCTCCTATTATTTTCTTAACAGAGGCTGCATAATGTTCATCTTTAGAAAAGCTATTGCAGAGATTTGTGGAAGCATAATATGAAAATAAGACTAATGGATTACCTGGGAAAGTGTTCTTGTTACTCACGGCATAAATCAGAGGTCAAATGGTTATTCACCTTAGCATGGCTCAGGCTCCCTCAAGCCTTCATGCAGCTTCTGTTTTCAGAAATGAGCCAAAGTACAAATTCCATAGCCTGAACATAAGAATATTATGAAAAATAACACCTCACAGAAAGACTGAACAGAGGAAGGCAAATACATTGGAGAGATTACCTCATGTCTTCCCACGGGTTTGATCATGTGGAGGTAAATGCTTTTCTTGTACACAACAGGGTTTTGTCAAAAAACTTGTTGTGAGACAGTGGAGCAGCAAGAGTTTCTATAAACATCTACTAACAATGCTTTGCATTCCTGGGAAGCAAATAAAATGGGGAACAAAGCAGGAGTATCCAGGCAGTAGAAATGGGATTAAGCACTCTAAATCCCAGCTAGGTGAATCACAAGAAATTCCTGAAGCAGACTTTATTCCAGGTCTGCTATACATTAAATAGTTGTAATTGTGCTGGTCTTGTGCTTTGTAGAATGACAAGAATTAAAATACTCTGAGGGGAGGGGAGGGGAGAGGGAGAGGGAGAGAAGGGACCTTAAAGCTCATCCAGTGCTTCCCCTGTCCCAGGCTGCTCCAGCCCCAGTGTCCAGCCTGGCCTTGGGCACTGCCAGGGATCCAGGGGCAGCCCCAGCTGCTCTGGGCACCCTGTGCCTGTTGTGTTGTGTTGTTTAATTTCCCCAGTTATTCCCCCATTTTATGTATTCTCCCCCCTGTTTCTGTACAATGGTTCCTCTCTTCCCTGATTTTCCCGCCACTGCCTCCCCTGACAGTTGGTCTCCTTGGTTACCCCCTTCCCCCTCAACTGCCAATCTGCCTTGGTTATGTAATTACCCCTCCCTTACACTCCTTATATGTAAGCTTTTCCTCCTCCCTGGGCCCAGTCAATCACCCTCACTCCTCCCTGCTTTCTGGAAGCTTCGCCTCTCTGGGGGCTGTGGTTGGCTGTGGTCCCGGGGCCCCTCCTTTATGTTGTATTAATTGGTTAATCCCTTATGCCAGTTATGTTTGTACCCCTCCCTGGTTGGCTAGTTGGGCTTCCCTCCTCTCTCCACCCCTACCCTTTAAAACCTTGCTTCTCCCCTCACTTCTTGCCATTTGCTGGTTGGCACCCTCCCTCGCCGTTCGTGTCATCAGACCTTCAATAAAGCGGAGTTAGCACCAAGCTTTTGGACGCCTCTTTCTTCGTCCTTCAGCGCTCTCATCTGCACCGTGCATCCAGGCCAGCCCAGCCCAAGGCCAAGACGCCGAGGGGGGCTGGCAGTACATGCGCCGGGGGTGTCGGCCACCTCCCTCTCGCATTGGCTAGCCGGACATTAGGGCCAAATACGCCCCTAGCGCATGTGCCAGGGCCTGCCCACCCTGCCAGGGAACAATTCCTCATTGCCAATATCTGATCTGAACCTGCCTCCTGTCAGTTTCAAGGCATTCCCCCTTCTCCTGGCACTCCAGGCCCTTGAAAATAGATTTGCCAAATTTCTGTTCTTGGCATTGTAGCTAAAACCAGCAGAGTCCAAAAAACAGTTATCAAGATGGTCTTGAGAATATTAAAGTGAAGAGTACCAATCAGATACTTTGGTTACAAAAATTCTTAGATATAGCCATTTACATTGCTCAGTGTTCTTCCATGCTGTGCATGTAAAAAATTTCAGCACCAGTTGTATTAATTTTTAAATTATTTTGATTTGGTACAAACTCTCTATTGTACTGATATTTCTAGGAAGATTATTATTATTATTCTGATAATAGTATTTTCACTCTGGGAATATCACTTAATGATGAATCCTATGCCATTTAAATAATCATGAGTCTTTTGAGAAAATAATTACAATATAATTTCTACAGAGAACCATTTAAATTTTGATCAGAGGTTATTCGGGTCAAACATGATGTATTGCCTATCAGCATTTTTCTGATATGACCAATCTATAGGGATTTCTTGTTCCATTTCCTAATTTTCTTTTTTTGAAACAATTTCATTTCAGATTGGGAAAATTTCTGTAGTAAGAACAGCTTTTTCTTGTCAAACTGTGAGTGATGTACGAGGGGTTTTGTTTTGTTTCTTTTGTTGAGGAAAGTATTTTGAGGAAAGTATTCTGTTTTCACCTGAATATTGATGAGGCTTTTACCAATGACTTTACAAGTATCCAATTTTTATTGCCCATGATTTTTTTTTCTTCCTTAAATATTTATCTTTCAGAAATTCAGACACCAGTGACATTTCTACAAGTGAAACAATTAATCTCTTCTTTGGTCAACAAATGCATAAGAGACACTCCAGGAAATGTGACTTCATTGCTGACATTGATCTTGCATTCATTTCTATACTCAGATACTTCAATCTGTGTGAATCTGATTTAAGGCTTTCATTCCCACAAACTCAGGAGAACTCAAGGCCATATGTTTAAAGCTAAGCAGTCTGTTATTTGCTCCTCAATGAATGACAAATGTGCATATTTAACTGTTTTCAGATGTTAATTTTTTCCTACCCTATTTTTAGGGAAAGCAGATCCCTCATAAGCTTTCTTCTGTTTGCTAAAGGCAGAGCAAAATTTTAGCACAAGGATCATTTTTCATGACTATGAAGGTCAAGGTACTCTGAAAAATTTCCTTTCTCATTATGAAACCAGTCAGAGGTGGGAAACCTTTTTGTCCAAGTTGTATGACACAGAATCCCAGGATCACTGGGGTTGGAAAATCCCTGCCAGCCTATGGAGTCCCAGCTGTGCCCAGTGCCCACCTTGTCCCCAGCCCAGAGCCCTGAGTGCCACCTCCAGCCCTTCCCGGGACACCTGCAGGGATGGGCACTGCAAAGCTCCCTGGGCAGCCCCTGCCAAGGCCTGAGCAGCCTTTCCATGGGCAAATTCCTGCTGGTGCCCACCCTGAGCCCAGCCTGAGGCCGTTCCCTCTGCTCCTGTCCCTGTTCCTGCGAGCACAGCCCGGCCCCCCGGCTGTCCCCTCCTGGCAGGGAGTTGTGCAGAGCCACAAGGGCCCCCTGAGCCTCCTTTGCTCCAGGCTCAGCCCCTGCCCAGCTCCCTCAGCCCCTGCTGGGGCTCCAGCCAGGATAGCATCCTAGTGCTATACAAAGAGCAGTGTATAGACCTGCCAAAGGTGCCTTTATCACCACATTTTAAACTTCCATAAATACAGAAGGACTCTGCAGGAGGCACTAAAGCCAAGTCAGCAGCCAAAGTGCCAATGCCCTGCGCCCAGCAGCGCGGCCCGGCCCGGCCCCAGGCTCGGTGCCGCGGTTGCCCGGTAACCGCGCCCGGGCCCTCAGCGTCTGTGACGGCGCCGCGGCCTCAGCGCCCGCAGCCGCCCCGATGCTCATTCGCACCCGGCGCGCTCACCGGCGGCACTCGGCCGCTGCCAGCGGAGCTGTTCGCACAACAGTGCTGTCTGTGAGCGAGAACTCGCAAAACACTGCTCTGCGAGGGACGCCTAAACTCGCAGAACATTGGTTTCTGCCAGAGAGTCCTGAATTTCGTTTGAAGGTAAAGATTGACTCAAGTTGTACTTTCTGGTTTTGTCACTTCTGTGCTCTGAAAGAGAATGCCAAAGGGAAATACAGGATGGGATAATGCCAGTCTTCAGTTCGGTGGCATGGACAGCTGAGGGGATGAACAATACATGGTCTGCAGATGGTGTTTTTTTCTCACTGAAGAAATGCAACATTTCCTAAATATACTTGTCTATACATTTTTCCTATAGTATTTATTTAAACTACTTATAGGTGAATGAGTTCTGTTCAAGTTTCAGTGGGTTGTTATGATCTGGTTATTAAAATTATTAAGGAGATGGCACTGGATTAAGGTGCAAACCAAGACCATGTGTCAAAGTCAATAGTTTGGATTTTATGGAACAGTAAATGTGAGGAAGAGAGAGGGAGAAAGAAATAAAAAAAGAAGAGGGGGAGGGAAGGGGCTGGGAAGGAGGGAATAGAGTGATAGAGACAGATTTAGTAGAAAATATCACCATTCCATGGATCCCATCCCATCCCATTCAGTCCTCTTCTGGTCTCTGTGGTGAGGTCTCACAAAATGTGAGACTCCAATGGATTAATGCAGATTTGGGCAAGGTGGGACTGCCCAGGTACCTCCCTGGGGTGGGGCAAGTTTGGCTCTGTCTCTTACTACTCTCAAATAATATAAAATCTTTAGCACCAGTATGTCCTTTGAGTCTGCCATGAACTGGGTTTTGGATTTTCAGCTCTGTTGTGTTTCTCTGCATGCCATGCAGTCATCTGGTGCAAGGCCTCAGGAATGGCTCTGGGGGCACTTTGGAGGTCTTTGCTGGGTTATGACACCCCCTCAGCTGCCCCTCATGGGAATGTCCCCTGGATGTGGCCTTCTGGGGCTGGGGGGTTTTAGAGCTGAGCCAGTTTGTCTGAGGGAGGATGGGTGTCCTCTGCCCCTTACCAGAGGTTGTGCCTCACCCCCAAAATTTCCTCCTTCCCCCTCTGTTGATGGGAGGTTTGTGTTCCAACCTGGCCTCAGCAGACGAGTCTGTGGCTATGACTTCCCCAGCCTGAAGGCAGACAGAGCTGATTTTCAGGACAGCTGCTGGATTTGACTTTAGTGGGGATATATTTTTCTCCCTCAGCCTTGTTCACTTCTCCCAGACCTGAGCTAACAGGACAATAGTGTCAGCTTTATCTTGTCTCAGGTTCCGTTAGACAGCTTAACTCCCAGTGCCAAGTTCCAGTCAGGAGGCATTTTCAGGGAATGGTGGGCTTGAGGGTCTCAGCTTCTTTATATAGTTTTGTCACATGGGCAAAAAGTCCTTTATAGCAATACTTAAGCCATTAACCATAACATTCCAGTCTCTCACAAGTCCTGTGAGGAGCAGCTGAGAGAGCAGGGGGTGTTTAGCCAAAAAAGAGGAGGTCTACTCATGCTGGTTTTAAGTAATATTTGAGCAAAAGCTTTGTCTGTTCAAACTATTATTAATATTCAGCATTTTAGCTCCAGGTTTCAGTACAATTCACCTTTGAATGGAATAAAGTACCCATATAGTTGCAATAAAGTCCAACTAGAGGCTTAACAACACTAGCTGCTTATGCCTAATGAGCACTTAGCTACTTTCAAATCATATAAAACCTTTAGCACCAGAACATCCCTTGAGTCTGCCATGAATTGGGTTCTGGATTTTCAGAGTTCCATTGTTGTTCCTTCCAGTTCTGTTGAGACGCTGTCACTCCTCTGTGACATCATCTCTTCACAATGGCTTCTGGAGTGCCAAAGACACCAACACCTCGTATTTTGCTCAGGGAAAGACTGAAGGCTGATTCTGTGAGTAGCCCCTGGGGCTGTGTTAAGGCTGCAAACTGCCCTGCTGTCCCTGCTCTCCCTGCCCTGCTGTCCAGCAGTGCTCTGAAGCTGCAGAGCCCCTCCCCAGCCCTTTGTGCCGTGCTGCTGTTGCTGGGGCTGTCCTGCTGCAGTAGGGAACACTGTGGGATGTGTCAGGGACAGCCCAGTGCCCTGCCTGGCTGTGCCAGCAGAGCCAAGGGAAACCAATGTACAGCTGAAACCCTCAGCATGGGCTTCTTTCCTTCCCCTTTGCCACAGCCATTCCTTCTGTCAGTCTGGGCACTCACCTGTGCTGCTCTGACCATCCTGCCCTTGGGCACCTGGGCACGTGAGGGGGAAAGCTCAAACTCTGCCCAAAGCCTTGAGAGCCACGGCTGGTCCCAGCTGGAAGAGCTCCCAAGGCAGCTGTTCCCTCCCAGCTCCTGGGTGGGCACAGATGCAGCCCTGCAGGCAGCACTGGATGGAGCCAGGGCCACAAAGGTCCCTTGCTGTCTGCAGCTCACTTGGCTGAAGATGCCCCACTGCTGAGGCTCTGCCAAGGAGATCCCTCTGTTTTCTTCTGTCCAGGGCTCTGTCAGCCCACACAGAGAAAACCAATGCTAATTGACAGAGAGAACTAAAACTCGGACACATTCCTGTGCACCTCACTCTTGGTACAGCTTTTCCTGCTTGCTTCCCTTGGACTCAGCCAGCAGTGCTATCTGCTGGCTGTGAGTTTTGAGTGTTGTGCAGGGATGGAGTTTGGGCAGTTCTGAGAGCTCCTCCCCACTCTCTGAAAGGTCACTGCCTCAATCCAGGGAAAAGTAAGAGGAAACAAATGCTCAAAGAGCAGAAATCCCCAACCATGTCCCATCAAATCACAGAGAGACTCATGGGACACAGCCATGTGGCTGGAGTATGTGCATTTCACTCTCTATTATTCATTTATTGGTGCCGAGTATTTCAGCAGCAAACTTCCAGGGCTTGCAGAACTGTGCTAGTGGCTGTGATCACAAATCATTCATCAGTAGTAAGTGAACAAGAAAAGCCTCCATGAGCAAGGGCATTTCTGAGACTCTTGCTGGTTTTTTGCCTTCCAGCTGACTCCCTCTGCCTTCCAGAAGGAGATGTCTCTCAACACCAAGCAGAGGCTGGCCAGAGCTAAGAAGCTGAGTCTGCCTCCCATTGTCCAGCCTCAAGACAAGCCTGGGACCTCCCATCACAAGGTAGCCTTTCCCTGCCCTTGCTGTTTGATGCGATAATTGAGGAGGATGCCAAAAGGGCAGCTTGGCTTGAGCCTGCTCAGCCTGGTCCAGGAGCTTTTGGTCAGCCCAGGGCAGAGGTGGAGGAGCCACTGTTTGCCCAGCGTGGACTGGGCTGATGTGCTCACCCAGAGTCTGCACTTCACTGGGGATCAGAGCAGAATCTTCCTCCCAGCAGCTGAACCTGTCTCTGCTCTCTCTGGCCTCTCCCTGCAGTTCTCAGCAGCTGCCCCAGAGCAGCGCTCGTTTCAGCCTTGCCCACCAGAGGTGGTGTTTCAGAACTACAGCCCCGGTGAGGTCTGTGAAGTGCCGCTGGTTCTGAGGAACAGGGACAAGGTGAGTGCTGGGACTGGAGGTTCAACGCTGTGCTGGAAGAGGAGAGCAGAGAAGGGTGGTTAAGGATGGCACCAGGGCATGTCCACCTGTGCCATCACAAGTGGCAAAACCATCATTCCATGTCTGTCCTGCAGGTTCCTCACCTGTTGAAGGTCACCTTGAAGAGCTCACCTTATTTCCAGCTGGTGGGCCCCAATGACGTGTGCCGCAAGGTGCCACCGGGCCTCTACACCACTGTCCGCATCCTCTTCACCCCTGGGCAGAGAAAGGTGAGTCTGGAGGGCCCAAGAGGTTGCTGTTTGCAGTGGAAAGTGGACCTGCAAGGCTGGACTCAGGGCATCTGGCCTGGCTTTTGAGGACCTGTTTGGTTTCAGAGGATCTAGAACTGGGAGATACTCTTTGCCCATGCTAAAGATGGAGATAAAGGCTCTGTGCTGAGACAGTTTCTTTTGCCACAGGATTATTTCCACCAGCTCCTCTGCACCACTGAAAATGAAGAGTTCATTGTGCCAATTTGGGCCATCGGTGGCCGAGCCATCCTGGACTTCCCTGACCAGCTGGACTTCTCCACCTGTCCGGTCAAGTACACGACCCAGAAGACCCTGCTGGTTCACAATGTTGGAAACCGGCCTGCTCGTTACGAGCTGAGCACCCAGAGGTGAGGCAGCTCATCTGTCCTTGTACAAAGGATATCACCTTTGGGTGATGGCAGAGTTGGGAAAGAGCAGCAAAAGGAACCAGAGCATCAGAGCTGCTGCCCCACAGCCCTGGCTGGAAGTGAGCAGGACGTGTGGGGTTTGCCGTTGCTTCTCATGGTTTAAGCAGGATGCAGTCTTTGAGCTTTCTCTGTCTCAGATTTCCTGGAGAGTGCTGGAACATGTTGGTAGCTGGCTTGCACCCTCCTGAGCACAAGCAGCTTCTGAAATGCTTACTCACCACTGCCAGCCAAATAGACCCATTCTCTAGGAGGCCACAGGCACATGGCTTTCCAGTGGTCCCCTTATCAGATGCCCAGTATGAGAAGACAATCACTGTTTCTCCTGTTGGCTGAACTGGAGAGGGTAATGCATTTTTGACACCGTACCTGCAAGGAAACCAGTTCAGTTGGCTGGTGGTGTGTTGAGGGTTATGAGATCCCAGAGGTCTTGGTGTAGGAGCTGAGCTCAGGAATGCAGCACAGACCTGCTGTCTAACCTCAGGCAGCTGAGTGGCCTTGATGTTTTTTTCTCTGGCAAAACAGAGGTCAAAAGGCAAATTGACTTTTCTGCTGTGAAACGTGAGGGTCCAAGAGGAGCTTCCACCAAAGCCTGCCAGAGCTATTGGCAGCTCCAATCCAGGCTCCTCAGATGCTGCTCAAACAGGCTGCTGCTTTGGACTGTGCAAACATGTAGGCAGGAACTTGTAAATCCATGCACGGTTTTTCTCTGGGATTTCCAGATCTTGTTTTGTCACCACCAAAACAAATCCCCAATAAAGTCTGGTATCCTTTTACAATGTGCTTGCCAGCAGTTCTGTTGAGTGCTACAGAGCATGTTGGATCCTGCTTGATAGGGATTTAAAGAGTTTCTGAACTTCAGGAATTAAATCTTGAAGTAGATGAAATAGAGCCTAGATGCAGTGACAGAGGGAAAGATGGAGCTTGTGAGCTGCTGACTCTGGACAGAATTTTTCAGCACAGAGATGGAGCTGCTGTAACCTAACAGACTGAATTTATTAGAATAGTTAATGCCGCTTGACGTCAGAATTAACTGACCATCACTTAAAAGTAATAGATATTAAGATTAGATGATATTTGAGTTTCTTCCTGCAATAAGTGTTAGTGGACACATGAGGCAATTCAATTAGCCCTATTTTTTTTGTCTCCCTTGATGTGGGAGGCAACTTTTAATGAGATCAATTCTCCCAAAATCAAATCATTTAATAATGGCAGTTAAGACACCAGTGGACAAAAGAATGTTTGGCTGTAGCAGATAACTGTACCATGGGACTTGAAACAGATTGCAGCCTCCTTGCACACAGCATCTACCAAAAGTGCAGGTGAATGGTGCTTTGAGAGACTTGGTCACAAAATTGCCAGCTTTGCTCACTGGTCAGCTCTGTTTGTAAATTATGTTAGGAGTACTTGGTCCTTGGTATCCATGGCCATAACTTTTGCCCAGCTCTGTCAGTAAGGGGAGCTGATATCTGATGAGAGTAAGCAAGATGCAAATGACCCTTGAGCCTCATTGCAGAGAGCTGGATACAGAGTATGGGGGAGATGAGGTCATTTCATCCCACAGGATCTTGTGAGGGCTGCATCTCCTCACACTAGAGTCAGTGGCTGTTTCTGACCCTGTCTATTCTGTCTTCTGCTGACTGTGGTTGGTTTGCTCTTTGCTTGCACAAGTGAGCAGAACTGGACTGCAAAAGGGTCCCCAAATCTCCACCAAGAGCCCTACTGTCTCTGTGTTGCAGCCCTTTCTCTGTCACTCCGGCCATGGGAACTCTGGATGTTGGTGACGCCGTGGAGGTGGCAGTGGAATTTCAGCCACTGAAGACTGGTGACCATTGCAGGTCCCTTGTTGTGCACTACGACACAGGTGAGTGCTGGCCAGTGCTCAGGGCACTCTGTGCATCCCTCAGAGCAGAGCCTGCTCTAAGCAGAAAGGCTGGTGTGGCCGTGGGTTTCAAGAGGGAGATGATGATACTTTTCATGGGGTTCATGTTCTAGTCATCTGGTTTGTAGTCATGCAGTTTGTCATCTTGATCCTTGTAGAGCTCCATGTAAATGCCATTTCTAGAGAGCATGTCTGGTATTTGTTGTTTGCATCTCGCCTGGGTAATGCTCACCTGCAACAGGAATGGTGAGCTTGAAGTCTGAGCCCAGATGAATCCCAGGAGCTGGCTGGGAATAATGAAGCTTTGAAAGCTCTGGAAATGAGGGAGCCTTGGTAGGGGTCTGTTCTAGAGGGTGAAATGCTGGCAGGTTGTCAGGACAGCATCATGCTGTGCACATGCAGCTCTCAGCTTGTGATCCATGGACTGATCCATGGAACTGCTCGTTCAGCTAAAAGCTGTGACACTTTCTTCTGCTGCCTGTGGTGTGCTCTGTTCCTTGTGCTTCCATCAGCCAGTGAGGTGAGCAAAGACTCCCCTGTGCTTTGTTCCAGGTGAAGACACCCACACAAGCCTTCATGCCAGAGCTGTGGATGCCCACATCAGGCTGGACAGGAATACTGTGACCCTGCAGAAGACATACATCACCATGTCAAACAGCGCAACTGTGCTCATCCACAACCGCAGCGACATCACAGCCCGCTTCCAGTGGAAGGCTGTGGATACTGAGGAACAGGAGGAACAGCTGAGGCAGAGGTGGGTTTGAAAGATCCATTTCAGAGACATTCCTTGCCCAAGGGTAAAACTAACATATGGCTTCAAGAGGTACTGGTGCTTTTGAATGGCTTTGGGTAAGTAAACCAGCCCATCTCTCCTGCCTCCCCCAAGCAGTTGTGTGCCAGGAAAAGCTGCCTGAGGTGGCTGATGGATTCTCCCTCAGCTGTGGAGGAGGCTTTGAGCCAGAAGGCTCTGTTGAGGGCTGCTGCCTTTGGAAAGCTCTCCTGAGCTTGCAAGTGTGGAGTGAACAAGTGACCCTCTGATCCATTTGGGACCCCATGGCTCAGGGTCAGCCCTTTGCTGTGGAGCTGCTCCTGCACTTCCACTTCTCTCTGCAAAGACGTGGCTTATTAAACAACCTGCTGGGTTTGTCTTTCCTATGCCTGCAGGCAGTATCACAGGATATACCAGCAGCAAAGGCACAAGTTGTATAGTTTTCTGAAGGAGCGTGAAGTGGACATCACTTGCCGAGAACGCCTTGCTCTTCTCAACCACACCTTCCAGAGTGAGGTAGCAAAGATCAGAGGAGATCCCATGCTGTTAGACGATGACATTTTCTCCCTTGTGCCAAAGGTAAATGATGGCTGAGAACCTCCCTTCCTGCTTCTCTCCTTCCTCTTCCTCCTCATCCCTGACTAAGGTCACTTGATCCCTGCCTCAGCTGGCTTTGTGTGCCAGGAGAGAAGTCATCGGGATTCTGGTGAGGTCAGAGAGCTGGTTGCAAAAAGCATTTCTGCCCTGTGGGCTCCTGGCAGGCAGCAGGAGCCTGACTAAAGCTTCCAAACTCTGTTCTCAGTGTTATTGATGAGTGTTACTCACTCCTTGCTTGTCACTGATGCTCTAGATAACAGCTTACAGGACTGTGGTTGAAAACAAGAATTGTGGTGTCTGAAGATAAAGGTTTTGCTGTGTCCTTCTGCTTTAGGAGGGTGAGATCATGCCGAAGTGCTCGGCTGAAATCAGCGTGTTCTTCACGCCCCAGGCAGCCCAGGTCTATGAGCGAACAGTTTTCTGTGACATCTCAGGTACGGCTCCTTCCCCTGCCCCTCTCTGCAGTGAAGGCAGCTGCAAACACTCCCCCAGGTCACTGGGCTCCTGTGCCATGGCTGGGGAGGGTCTGTGCTCAGCAGGGCCCTGCTGGCACATGCCCACTGTCCCTGCAGCTTCCAGGGCATTCCTCTATTTTGATTTTTTCCCTCTCAGCTGTTCTGAATGCTGCCTGTATTTAGTCTGCTTCTCCTCCCTTGGGGAAAACACTCTGAGGTGCACCCAGAAGGAGGAAGAACAAAATTTCTGGCATTTCCTAAAGTTCCACACTCAGCACAGGGGTAGAAGAAAGGATGGTGTCTATGGATGTACTGCATCTCCTGAGGGAAGGGAAGGGTCCATATCTGCTCCTGGGACATCAGGAGCTGGTCCCATGCAGCACAGAGTCAGGGACTAGCACTAAGGCAGCCTGGAAAATGCAGGAGAGCAGAAGGAATTCCTGTACTGAAATAGAAATCTCTCCCCAGGCCGTGAGAACAGGCTGCCCCTGCTCCTCATGGGGGAAGGCCTCGGGCCCCGGGTCCATTTCCACTTTGAGGAACTGAACATCGGGGAGGTTTTTGTCAGAGTAACCCACAGATATGAGGTAAGCAGCAGGGTTGGGGTGGGTCCTGCTGGCTCCTAGGGTAGCAGTGAGCCTTGTGGACCTGTGGAATTCCTGGCAACTTGGGTAGTTGTGATGCTGGTCAATTTTGGGGGATTTCTTGGAATCTGGATCTTTTGGATGGGGTCACAAAGGTGTGTCTGTTGTTCGTGAGACCCCAGGCCCTGCTGTTGGGCAGCCTTCTTTGGAGATCAGCTGGGAGGCTTCCTGCAAAACCACTTGACACATGAAACCAACACTGGGTCAAAAAGCTGCATGTTCAGAGGCTTTTGTTCCAGTCCCAGACACAAATCACCTTTGTGCTCAGGCTGTCCAAAAGCAGCTGGAACAAACTGGCTGCATTTGAGTTCAAGTCCATTGCAAACAGTTTTCAGCCATGTCCCTCCTGCATATTCGTGGGAGTCAGAGGAAAACCATCCACCCTCCTGGCTCAGCGCTGGTCAAAGCCCTTGGCAGTGCTTTCCCTTGCTGACCAGCCCCTCACCACACCTCAGCCATGATGTACCTCTGGCTCTAGAAAGAGCAAAGTGTTTCTGGGAAGGAGGCAAAGGAACTTCCTACATCTTTGCTTCTGGTTTCTCCCACTCCTGCTGTAAACAGGTTGGGCTGCAATGGAAGCTGAACGTGCCCTGCCCATGGTGGGGTTGGACACGTTTGAAATCTCTGTGGTGATGTCACTGGTAATGCTGTGATGCCCAGTGCTGCTCTGAGGGCCAGGTGTGAATGAACTGGGTGATGCTGAGCAGCCCCTCTGTGCTGCAGGTCAAACTGGACTGTCTCTGCCAGTGGGAAAACCCCAGAGTGCCTCTGGTTAGATGAAGTTATCACTGCTTTGCATGAAACACCCAAAGCTATACAAAGCTGTATTTCAATGTTGTATTTTTGGCTTCTGCCATGCAGCAGCTCAAGGCATCTTCTGTCTTTTACTGGTGTTAATAGTTTAATTTGAAAGTGACTCAGACTTCTGTAGGAAAGGAACATTCCTCATGTATTTCCACTTTGCTTTTCTGCTGCTGCAGGCATACCTGATCAACAAGGGGCCTATTGAGGCTCCCTTCAAACTCATCCCTCCAACCACAGCCATGGGCTCCTGCTTCACCTTCCTGCCCCAGGAGGGCATCGTGGCACCAGAGAAGCTCCAGGCCATCCGGGTCTCCTTCTGTCCCACCATCCGGGGGGAGTTTGAGGAACAATTCTATTTCCATGTGGCTGAATCCCCTAAGCCTGCGATCTTCACTGTCAGGTGAGGAGGGCTTTGGGAGCTTGTTGGGCACATCTGTAGCTGTCTCTGGGTAATCATCTTCCATCTGCCTCATTTTGTGGTGGAGCAGAGAAAAAAGGTGTTGCCTGAGGTGGCTCTGGCATCCCTTTAGTGTGGGGTGCCTGCTGCCCTGTGTGGGTACCCAGGAGCTGCAATGACTCCTCCCTGCAGGGATGTCTCCTGCTTAGGCTGTTGCAGGCAGTGGGATGGATCAGCTTTGGGCAGCAGCTGCTCTGGGATGTCCCACCTGAACACCCAGCAAGGCCCCCAGGGCTTTGAGATGGGCCAGCCTGGGTCATTCTGCAGCAGCAGCAGTGTTTGTAAAAACTCCTGTGAATAATCCATGCCAATGGGCAGCAGCAGCCTCAGGTCCCCTCTCCCAGCCATGCTGTGGGGACAAGCTGTGCTCCCAGCTCCTGTGCACAGAGGGCTCTGGTGCCTCCTTTGCACAGCCAGCAAAGGGCTGATGTGGGAGTCAGGAACTGTGCAGCAGGAACTGTGCCAAGGACTGGGGCATCTGTCAGCTGCTGAGCACTTTGCTTTGGCTGCCTCCTGCCCCCGTGGGTGCTGTGCTGAGCACAGGCTGCTGGGGTGATTTGAAACCCAGGGTGGCTCTGACAGCAGCATTTATCCACCCTCTCCCTAAGGACACCCAAACCCTTTGTGATTCCCTTTAACAGAGGCACTGCCTCCCTGCCTTTGTCCACCCTCTCCCTAAGGACACCCAAACCCTTTGTGATTCCCTTTAACAGAGGCACTGCCTCCCTGCCTTTGTCCCTGCAGGGGCTCTGTGATAGGACCCACTTTCCATTTTGATGTGCCCGCCCTGCACTTCGGTGACATCGCCTTTGGTGAGTGTGCCCTGGGCTGGCACCACAGTGTCAGAGCTTGCTGTGGTGCTGAAATGGAGCCCTTGAACATAAGAGCATTCATCACTCGTGTTCCTCCACCACAGCCTCTTCAGGGTGTTCATTCAGGGCTGCTGGTGCCTCAGATACCCTTTTGTTTGATCATGAGATCAAACAGGACCAAAGGAATAAAAAGTCACCATCACTGTTTGGCCACTTCTTGTTTCCCTTTTAGTAAGTGGCACAATAAAGAAAGGCACCGGGCAGCAATATGGTTCTGTAATAGCAGAGTCATCCTGCTTAATCTGATTTCATTCCTAAGGTTTCTTCAGCTGGGAGCAGCTCTTTAATCTTTGTTTCTTTAAACTGTGCTGCTGAATGTTGTCTGCATGTGTTACCTCAGTGGCATTTGAGAGCGTGACATCCTTCTTGTGCCTCTCCTGCCTCCCTGCTGCAGTCACTGTTGATGGGCATGGAGAAGCCCTGGGCTGTGCCTGCAGTTGGCTTTTCCTCCCCATCTGGGTTTAAATGACTCTTGGTAAGCAGGCTGGGAGATGTCTGCTCCACACATAGCTGGCCAGCCAAGCCCTAGATCCACTGCAATGAGCTGTAGTTGAGATAACAAAGAAGTAAAATCCAAGCACAGTTTTATCCTACCAGCAGGATATTCACACCAGCAATCACGAGGTATTGATGCCTAAATGGGGATTTGTGTCATTTTCTTAGGTTTTCCTCACACCTTGAAGTGTTGCCTGTTTAACACCTCCCTGACACCCATGGGCTTCTCCCTCTACATTCCTGGGGATGGCTTGGGAGTGCCCAGTGTTAGCAGCACTACTCAGATAGGCAAACCCAGCAGCCAGTTGTGGAGGAAGGAAGTTCGAGTTCTGAGGAGATTACAGGAATTTACCATAAACCCCCACAGCGGGACCGTCCGTGCCCTGGGATCCCAGGATATCAAGGTATGGGAAGAGTCCAGCTGCTGGGGCTGAGGCTTCACTGCAGTGTGGGAGGGCTTTAGCTCTGGTGCCAGCTTGGAGCATCCTGGGAGTGAGAGATCTGCACTGCTGGGAGGCCTCTGCTAGCTGGGTTACCTGGGATGTTCCTCAGGAGCACTGTTTTGTTTCCAAAGTCATACACTGAGATCAATACCATATGGTCAAGTCCTGAAGCCATTCTTGTGTTTTTGAGAACAATTTATTTGATTGCAAGTGGGCAGAGGAAGGATGAAAACAGAAAGTTGCTGTTAAAGAGAGAGATATCATTGTGGAAAGCAGTTTTCTTCTCTTCCTGGTCTTGTTTCTCATCTCCTGGGCAGCAGATGAGTTGTATTCACTGCAGGAATCTTCGGTGGGGACAGAAAATACTCTGCAGCCACAAACTGCCCAGCATGTGCTGGGCCACACTCTGCCCTCAGCTTCCTGCTGTAAGGCTGGACTTGTTCCATTGGAGACAACAGACTTCTTCTGCATTTATGTCATTGTAGTCAGGTGAAAAATTAGTCCCTTTAGCAAATCTCATATTGCCAGAGGGCTTTTTTTACTCTCAAAGACTGTTGCTCTACTTAGGGACCAGCAGAAGAATTAAAGCAAATCCTCCCTTTGTCTACCATGGAACAGGAGTTGGAGGACAGCACACATGGGTAATGAGAATTTTGGGAGTTAGCAAATACTTGCTGCACTTCATTTCTTTTCTGCCAGGTCACCCTGTGTCCCAACACTGTTGGGGACTACAATCTGGAGCTGGTGCTGGACGTGGAAGATGTTGGCAGGAAGGTGTTTGCACTGCCCCTCACAGCCAGGTACCAACACCTTTCCTGCACCTGCTTGTCTTTGCTCCTGCATCCTGCACCAGCACACTGCCTGGCTGCAGCTCCAAAGGAGAAGTGCTGCTTCATGAGCTGGATCTGCCCATGTAGACATGAGAACAGTGCCAGGAAAGCAGCCTATAGTGACATACCCCCCTGCTCACAGCCAGCCATGGCCCTAGCCCTTTTTCTAAAGGGAGCAGGAATAACATGAATTGTTGGCCTGGGCTTTGGTGCTTGAGCTGGAACAAATTTCCAAAGGCTTGCCTGCCCTTCTTCCTGCAAGTGGTGAACTTATGCTGCTTGTGAGCACCCTGCAGCAGTGGTTTGGAACACAGTGAGCAGCCTGCTGAGAGCTGGGGTCTGGGTCCCTTCAGCAGTGCATGTGCAGTGGGGAAGAGGCTCCAGGCAGGAGTGGGGAGAGCAAAAGGTCTTACAAAGAGGACTGTAGTCCTTGATGTGGAAGGTTGTGGGAACTCAGCATATCACTCCTGATGTCCAGAGTTGCCGAGATAACCCTTGGGGGGCTTGGAAATCCTGGAATGTTGCCAGAAGTGCTTGGTGGTTGGATTTTGACCCTGCAGGGGATGTGTATGAGGACAAGAGAATCACTTGGGGATAAGTGGTGTAAGAATTAATTATTCACAGGGTGGAAATACAGGTTTTACGATTTTGGCAGGGGGCTTGTAGGAGACAAGACGGAGGAATCGGGGCGTGTCTTGCCCTTCTTCTTTCTTCTTCTTGTCGTCCATCTTCTGTGGTGATGTTGGCACTTTGGGATTGGTTCATGTTGAATGTGCACTTGTTAGTATGGGTAAAAGGTATTGGAAAGTAAAGGTAAATATATTGTACGTAGTTTTTAGTATAAAAATAGACGACCGCCCAGTGGGAGGTCAGTGTGCCCTTGGCTGCCTTGCTGGTCAGACCTCTGTTGGGCTGGAAGAAAATTTTGTAGATAAGAAATAATGAACAACACTGAAGACCGAAAAATATGAAGAGTGCACTCATCCTTTGGAGCGCGGGCTGTCCCAAGGCATAGGATGCTATGCGTGACCGGGCAGAGACAAAAGGCCGGACCGGTCAGAAGGTCAGCTCAGCTTTCACTGCTTCCCTCTGGCTCTGTTGAGTCATGTTCTCAGAGCTGAGACCAAAAGTCATTCTTGCTGCAGCAGAAATCCATCCTGCTGTGCTGCTGTGGGTGTCAGTTTAGTGCCAAGAGGGATGCAGTTCCCTGGTGCTGTTCCCTCTCCCAGGCAGAGCCATCCAGTCAGTGCCTGGGCTGCCATTTTGTAAAGCAAGCACAAATGGGGAGAGTCAGTGTAGAGACCCATGGGGGAAAGAATTGAGGCAGCTCTAGGAACTGGAAGAAGTTGATCACCTGCACTGTGGGCCTTGTGCCCTTCACTGCTGGAAGAGATGATTCAGTTTTCAGGCAGGACAACAGTGCTGGAGGAGAAAAGGGAGTCATTTTCACTGATACACTGGAGTCTTGTGTTCCTTGAGCCTTGGTGGGCACTGGTCCTCACTAGAAAGGCTCCCCCAGAGCTCAGGGACCACTGGCACTGTTACAGGAGTCCTTGCAAGTGTCCTTGGGCAGAGAAGGGGCAACACTGCTGAGACAGCTCTGGACTACTGTAGGACTGCTCTACTACTCTACTCTGTTAGATTTGCAAATACCTTACACTCCATTGCATGCTCTTGGAGGACAAAAGTTCTCCATGCTCCCAGTGTCTCTCATTCCCCTGGGGTCATTTCTTCGCCCAGGTGCATCGTTCCTACACTGCGAGTGCTCAACCCTGTCGTGGAACTGGGGCACTGCTGCCTGAAGGTGCTCTATGATGAGAAGGTGACCCTGGTGAATGACAGTGACTTCCCAGGCTGCTACTGTCTTCTCCCTCAGGTTTGGCCTTGCATCCATCTCCTCCCCTCAGATTTTACTGGGGGGGTTATTAGGGGAATAAAAGGGTTTGGATAAGACCTTGCTGGTTTCTATTCAAAGCTAAAGGTTTTCTGAGAACAGGAACCTAAATACAAACTTTAGGAAGCAGTTTAACATCTTGAGGAAGATGTTTAGAGTCTAGTCCTTGACTTGTTTTCACGTGGCAGAGCTTCGAGGGCAGTGAAAATCCGATGCAAGGAGGCTGTCAGCACCCAAGTGGGTGTCTCTGATGCAGCAACTTTGGACCCCTGGGGATGCTGAGCACCTACACCTTGCATCTTGGTTTTTGCTTCCTTGCTTTCTCCTGAGAAATTTTACAAGCGTGTGGGAGTTGCTCTTGTGGTAGAGGTTAAGGAGTTTAAAGTTTCCTCCGTTCTGAAGATGCCTTTGATTCTGTCCCTGCCAGGAACACAAGGAGGAGGCTGCTGCGTGGTACTCCAGCCTTGCACCCTCTGGGATTATCGAGGCTCACAGCTCGGTGCAGATCCCAATTACAGTCCAGGCCCAGTTGCTGGGACAGTGCAGCATCACTGCCAAGCTGGCCGTGTTTGGGAGACCAGGATCCCCACTGGTGAGAGCAAGGGGACTTGTGTGCCTTGAGCAACTCCTCCCAGTGGGGTGTAAACTGCACAGGGATTCTTCCAGGAGCTTGTGATTCATGGCTGGTGTGGACAAGGACAGAAGGGACTGGTGCCACAAGCAGCAGCTCATGCCTAGGAAAGAGGAAGAGTGGAAGCCTCACAGGTGGCAATCTGAGTGCCTGACCCAGCACAGAGTTACAAATCTGGGAGATGGGATAACAAGCCCAGGCTGAAACCCAAACCAGTCCCTGGGTCTCATACTCTGCCATGTTATCAGATGAACACAAGGGCTGCTTCATTACAGCTGTTCAGCATCACATCCCTGAATCCTGCTAAAGCAAGCACTGTTTGCTAAAGGAATGTTTTGTGCAGAGCTGGACTGAGGCTTCTCTGAAAGCCAGGTCCCTCAGGTCTGAGAAATACCCAGCATATCTCCTCAAGAAAAGCCCACCCAAAACAAAATGAATGTCCACACAACTTGCATCTGGAGCACAGGCTTTGCTTGTTTTTTCCACCAAGTTTGGAAATGGATAAGGCAAGCAATTTCCTGAACTAAAGCCTCCTAAAAGAGGACTCTGAAGATTCTGAAGAAGATTCCAAGGACTGTAAAGAAGATTCTAAAAGAGCTCCTAAAAGAGGCACATATCATAACAGCAAGTGGCTACAAAATAGAGGCCCAGTCTGCCAGGCATGGATGCTCTTCATCCCTCCATAGTCTGCTTTGTGCCATGAGTACCCCACAAAGGCAGCAGTGCTGCAGCATGTGGACATAGTTTAGCAAAGAATTCCATGTTCCTTGTCCCATCATCTGTGCCATTTCTGCAAGAACAATCCTTTTGAGTTTCAGACTATTAAGTCAGTTGAGACTTTTTTTTAAGGAAAAAATACTGCTTGAATGATGCAACTACTAATTAATGCCCCTTACTCATATATATGAAGATTACACATCAGCACAAACTGAAGGCAGCTAACTTGCCTCATCTCCACTCTGAAGAGCCTCCTTGCCTCTGGCTCGTGCTCTTTTCACCAGAGCAGCTTTTTGAATTGTAAAGAGTCTTCAAGGATGGCTGTGCAGCAGCAAAGGTTGGGAAGGTGCTTTGGGCCAAGGTGGAGCATTTGAATGAAGCAGGCAGGAGGTAAAGAGCCATGTGGAAGAGGTGTGAAGAAGCAAGCATGGCAAACAGCAGTGCTTTGTGCTCTGATGATGGGAGATTGTGGCTTTCAGGTGGGATCACTGCAGACCCCACACTTGCTCCAGGCCTTCTGTTTCAGTCTGCATCACTGACAACTTCCAAGGGCCATCATTGTCCCCAGTCTAGGAATGCTCTTGGAGCAGGCTGTGTTTTTAAAACTGCCTTTGTTGCGTCTTTTGACCTTTCCTACCTTCTTCCTGGAACAGGAAATCCGTTTAGAGTGCGTTGGCCAGGGCCCCGTTGTCTATGTCCATCCCAGGGAGATAAACTTCGGCTCTATCCCAGTCCTAGAGGATTGTTCCAAAACTCTCCACCTCGCCAATCAGTGTAAGATTCCTGCAGCCTTCCAGGTGGAGATGGTAAGTGTCTGTGGGGCTGTTTTCCAGGGACAGGTGCTGGTTACCAGCAGCCCTTGACTTGTTTTTGTATGCAACGTTTCTGTACTGTTCTGTGTGAGTGGAAGCAAGATATTCCATCCAAGGGCAAGCAAGAGGAGCCAGGATCTCAGGCACGCCTCTGTGAAATAGTTTGCAGAGAGATTGGAGCAGAAATGAGTCTGGATCATGTTTGCAAGTTCTCTCTTTATTTTATGGAAGATACTTAGCTGTGCAAGTCCTGTTTTCGGAGCTCTGAGATCAAGAGAAGCTGTGGCCCTTTGCTGCTAAGAGGGCATGGATTTCCCCATGGACTCCCCATTCCATCTGCATTTGTTTGTGCCAGACTTGTGTTAATGGCAGAAAGCAGGGTGTGAGATCTGCCCTCAAACTGCTCATGGGGAGGCAAGTTTCACAACTCCTGTGGGTCAAACCAGTGGTGCTGTTGCAAACAAATGCACCTGTGAGGGTTGTGCACCCCCAGAGCCTGTGGTCTCTGCAGCATTGCAGAATGGCTCTGGAGATCACCTGCAGAGGAAGGTTGTTTCATTCCTGAAGGTTACAGAGGGGGACAAGCCACAGGGCTGGAGCTGCAGCTTGAAAAAGCTTTGAAAAGAGATTTGATCTTCTGTATATTGGGTGGGTTCAACTTCTGGAGCTGGTTAAAGCCAACCCTGATCAAGTGGACTTGTTTGTATTTGTGGATAAATCATCAGGTGCTGTGTGAGAGTTCAGGCTCAGCCTCCTGGGCCAAGGAGGAGGGGCGTGAATTTTCCTCTTGCTGCTTTTCCAGCTGTTTGGGGGATAAATGTTATCCCAAAGTGGAGGACTGGCAGGGCAGTTTTTCCTGACTCCACAATGGAGTTCTGCTTTCAGCCTCTGCAGGGAGCAGTGCACCTTGGCTGGGTGCTCATGGTGTGTAAAGGTTGGGTTTCACATGCTCCTGCCAGGGCCAGACCTGCAGAGCTGTGTCTGTACAGCTGTGCTGGTGCAAGGCCTTTCCCCCTCCTTTGGGCACCTTCCAGCTCCCTTGCTCAGTCCATGAAGTCCATGAGAAAGCAGATGACAAGAGTTCTTGGGAAGAGTGGGCCATGCCCACAGAGCACATGTTGTCCAGTTTTCTTTCTGCTTCCTGCTTTCCTGCTCTGCTATAAGCATTTAGAGGTGACTTTTCCAAAGCAGAGGGCCCTGGGGCACCTCTCTACAGCTGATGATTGGTGGGGAGTGAGGGCTTCAGTCCTTCAGGGGGTGTTGAGAAGCACTGATGGCCCCTTGGGAAAGGAGATTTGGGATTTTGCTCAGCTGGCTTTGCAGAGTTATCCTTCAGGCTCTCAGCAGTGTCCTCCAGCTGTGTGGCTGCTGGGCTGGGATTTGAGCAGTCCTGCCTTCCTCCAGCCATGAGCCTTTGTGCACACCCAGCTCCGCTGCCAGGAAGCCAGCAGGGAGTAAACAGCTTCCCTTGGCAAGCGCTCCAAAGAGAGCCAGCAGGGGGAATTACCTTCTCCTGAGGAGGAGCTTCCCTTGGGTTGAGCAAAACAGGGCTAATGACCCGAGTCTGTTAAAGGAAGGTAAAATACAGGTTGTATAAGCTCTTGGGGAGTTGCTGTGCTGGACACCATAGCTTACATTTAGGGAAATTAAACGTTTATGGTTTTTATACTCATCTCTTTAGCCTTCCCGTTTTCTGCACCTCACAGCAGAGCAGGGTCCATGGCTTCCATCTAACTTTGTGTTTGGCTTTTCCTACAGGCTGTGGAGCGTTCCTGCTGGAGGATTGAGCCCAGTAAAGGAGTGGTCCCCCCCAGTTCTGAGGTGTCTGTGGCTATCGTAGCTAACCTGAATGACACAGTGAAATTCCAGGAGAAGCTGAAGGTGTTCATTGAGAACAACCCTGTGACCATCATCCCTCTCCAGGCTGTGGGCATTGGCACCACAGTTGTCACGGACAAACCTCTCGTTCCGAAGCTCGACTTGAAGTCCTGCTTCAGGTAGGAGACTCTAGAAACTTCCACATCTCCTGTGTGTTCAGCAAGGAACAATTTTTCCATAGCCCTTCAGGTTAGATCTTCAGTACTCAAGGTCCCAGCTCTGTTTCCATGAAACCACAGGAATTCATTGAGAAATATGTCAAATATCCTGGAAAGCCACAGAAATGGAAAAGCCGGAAGACCTGGCAGCGCTGAAGCTTTGAGCCTGGGCAGCATTTTGGGCAGAGGTTTTATTGCAGAGTGCGCAGTCAGGGAATGCCATCGGGGTGAAGCTGAAGCTGAGTGATGCCAGGGAAATAACAGCTCCCGTGACATTTTCCATCTCTCTTCTCTTGCAGCTTCAGTCGCTGCTTTTACCACTTCCAGCTGACGAACAGAGGCCGCCGCACGCAGCGGCTCTACTGGAGCACGGAAGGGTTCCGCACCTTCCGCCGCAGCGCGCGGGCCCCGGCCCCCGCGGGCCCCCCGGGCAAAGGGGCTCCCCCCATGCCCAGGCCTGGCAGCCCCGTGTTCAAGCTGTGCCCAGCGCAGGTGGACCTGAGGCCGGGCCAGACTGTGGACATGGTGCTGGAAGGCTGCTCCAGCACTGTCCAGGTGAGGCCCTGCCCAGGGCTGAGCCCTCCCCATCAGATCCCCTCCACTGCAGCTTCTTCTGCAGCCCCTTGACACTGGCCTGGCACAAGGAGCAAGTGACTTCAAGAAACTGTTTCAGGGCCAGTTGCTTTCCTTGCTGGCCACCATCAGTTGCTAAGGCTCTTTTGTGTTTCCCTAGCTACCATAAACCCAACTTGCTGATCCCAAAATACAGACTGAAGGAAGTACTGCTCCTTTGGGCAAACAGGGCTTACCTGTGTCATGTGCTGAGGCAGAAAGGAAGAGCAGAGAAAAGAAGTTGCACTTAGGCTAGAAGCCCAGGCAGGAAGCAAATTAAACTACTGTCAAGTGCTTTTTCTGAGGGAAAAACCCTTTACTCAGGCAGTAAAACAAATGCCCTGGGAATGGCAGGAGCGTCTGGGAGCAGCATTGCTTTTCCTCTGAAGACAAACGTGGGCACAGGGCTGCTCTAGCTATGAGTCCTGGAGGGGGAAAACACAGTGTGCCAGCTCTAATGATCAGTGCAATGTCCATCCAGGCAGGAAACTGTTCCCAGACATCATCAGAATTGACAGTTTGACTTTGGTCAACTTTTCTATCACTGCTTGCCCCAATGTCTCAGCCACCCCTGGTGTCCCAGGGACAGCCAGGTTCTGCAGCACCCCTGGAGAGCAGCTCAGAGGGGGAGATTTTAGCAGGGTCTGGGAGTGTTCTCCTACCTGGACCTTTCTTTCCAGGGGAAATGAAACTCTGCAGAGAAGATGCCAGCTAAGTCTGGTATGCATTCCCTGGCTCCAGGAGCCCTGGGCACAGATATTTAGAATAAACAGGTGGCAGCACAGAAAGAAAAGAAAGCTATTGAGGAGAGCAGAGACTAATTACAGTCCCTAATAACAAGTGACAGGAATGGGGCCCATGGGTGGGTGGCAAGGCAGTGTGGGGTGTTGGGCCTGCCAGCACACACTGGGACACAAGGGAATCTTGTGTGCAGGAGGTGAAGGAGCGGCTGCTGTGCCACGCTGTGGTGGGGAAAGAGACAGCAAAGAAACAGATCCTGCAAACAGATGTCATCTGCAACTTCATCTGCCCTGCAGTGCAAATGTCCCCCAGAGCCATCGCTTTCCGTGTGGAAAAGGTAAAGTCACCAGATTGCATCCTGGCATTTAAAGGTGTAACTCTTAACTTGGCTGGAAGTAAATAGAAATATATGCACTTCTGGGGCTGAAAAGTGTGAAGTGCATTGGAAAGGGAAGGAGGTCTATGGCACTTGAGGTTGTTTTCCCTTGTCTCCTGTTTCTGTAGAAACCCAGTGATGTCCTGAAACTGCAGTACCAGCCGTTGACATTAAAAAACACCAGCTCCCTGCCATTCAGCGTGGTGCTGGACGTGGAGCAGCCCTTCCTGGTCTGCAATGTGAACCGGAAGCCCCTCCCTGCAAATTGCAAGGTGAGCCTCTGTGGGCTTGTGCAGTGGGGTTTGAGGAGGAGGGATGTGGTGCTGCACTTCTGCTGGGAGCTCCTCAAGTTGAGAAGCTCATTCTGTAGTGTCAGCAGTGGATTGGCCTGAGCTGAATCAGCAGAGCTGCTGAAGGAATCAAAATCTTATCTGAATTGGTAACATCCATGCTGGCTCTAAAACATGAGGAGAGGGGAGCAGGAAAGCAGATTGAGGCAAGCCATGCAGTAAAGGTGTCTCCTGGAAAGCATGCCAGCTCTCCAGCAGCCACCCCCTTGGATTGGGGCTGAGCACAGCAACGGGAGCCTGAGGGATCCTGGGCTGGACTGTGGTGCCTGCAGTCAGACCCCTGCTGTAGAGAGATGAACCATGAACTGAGGAGCCCATGCTGGCCTCACTTGGAGCATTTACTGTTTGCTGCTGTCAGGCCTTGGGACATCATCCCACAGGTGATTAATTACTGCTCATCTCCTTGCAGCCTGTGAGAGTGGGTGTAGGGAAGGAACTTCATCTCTGCATCTGCTTTAACCCAGCTTATAAGAACAGTCTGATCAGCTGGGTGGTAAAGAAGGTTCTCAGGGTGAGCTTCATGGAGCATCCTCATGTGGAGAAGATCCCTCTTCGGGGGGAAGTCTGCTTCCCAAATCTCCACCTCCCCACCAAGGCCGTGGACTTTGGCTGCATCATAAATGACACTGAACAAGAGTTGAAGATGGAGATGACCAACTGCAGCCCACTCCCTGTCAACTACCACTGGTCATTCCTGACAGACAGCCAGGTGAACACCATCAGGTATGAGCATCATCATCCCCGTGCTGCTGCGAGCATGGAGCTGCTCCAGCCTGGCTCTGAGTGGCTGTCACTGAGCTCAGCACACCAGCACCCAGCCAGGGGCTGCAGTGCAGTGAGGAGCTGCTCTTGCAGGCACCTCTCTCCCCCACTACAGGTCCACCATCACAGTTATGTTATTTTCCAGGTTCATCCCTTCACCACCTAAATTCAAGCCACGGTCATTAAAGAAGAGGAGAGTGTTTCTACGGAGATACTCCATGACTGAAAGTGTGGAGGAGCCGACCAAAACCCCAGAAACAACGCAGGATTCTGCCCAGGAAGATTCTTCCCAGGAAGATTCTGCCCTGGAGGATTCTGTCCTGGAGGATTCTGCCCTGGAGGATTCTGCTCAGGAAGATCATGCCCAGGAGGGTCCTGCCCAGGAGGATGCTGCCCTGGAGGATCCTGCTCAAGAGGACTCTGATCAGGAGGATTCTGCTCAGGAGGACTCTGACCAGGAGCCAGAAGATGCAGAGCATTCCCTGGAATCAGAGGTGGATTTTCTTGTGCACCTACCACTTGCTTTGCCTCCTCAACTTGCCACCAAAAAGTCATACTCGTGCCAACCTCCCTTTTTGCTGCCCTTCCGTCCTGTGCCCTGAAAGTGGCAGTTGGGCATGGGGTGTCTGGGGAGGCAGAAATAGGAAAGTTTTGCTCAGAGAAGCTCACTCAGATCCTACACACCTATGCTGACTTTGGGACTTTTTGGCTTAATTTCTTTACAATGTAAAATGAGGTCTTTATCTGCATCATGATGAGAAGGCCTCCAGCTTCCCATGTCAGTCCATGAAGAGCCCTGATCTCTACGTAGCCCCTTCCCAACCCAGCTAGAGCACTCACATCTGTGCCTTTGCCCAAAAACTAGTATTGTAGAGACAGCTCCAGAGCAAGACTTTGCAAAGTCACTTATTATGGAGCAATAAAAGTCACTTATTATTATGCAGTTTAAAAACAAAAAAAAGATGTAAGGAAGCAGAGAGTTTCACAAAAGCCCAGTGTTGGCATTAAGTTTATGGAGAAGGGTTGTACCTGCTCACACACAAATACCAGTTGTTTCTACACTGCACAGTTTTTCTGAATCAGGAGAAACAAAGCCCTATATGAACAGTGTGGCTGAATGTTTTCAAATAGAAGCACAAAATCATCTTTATTTCCTGATTGTTGCCATGTATGCACAAGTAAACCAGGGAAATTCAGGTGGCCATCCTGGAATCCTGGAATGGCTTGGCTTGGAAGGGACTTTCAGAGATTATGTAGTTCCAACTCTCCCTGCCTGAGTGCTGGGGGCACCCAGTTCCCTCAGGCAGGTTTGATGTAGGAGGTGCAGATGGAGCCCAGGTCTGATCTGTGGCTGGGCTTGGGCCCACACTCGACTGATGGCCTGGACATTGTCACCCTTGGTTTGTGCCCAGGCCCCTTTCCAGCTGCTCCTGGTGTGGGAGGTGCTGGAGCCTGCAGCAGCGTGACCTTGCTCAGAGCAGCCAGCTCACTGCAGCCCGTGGTGCTTTTTCCAGGGGCTGTCATCCACTCCTGGGGCGTCTCAGAGGCCGCTGAGGATGAGGGGACTGAGCTGGTTCTCAGAGATGGAGCACCCCAAGCTGGGAATGCAGGAGGTAAGTGGGAATTTGTCTCACGTCCATGTTTCCAGTGTGGGAGGTGGTTCTGTAGCCCCAGTGCCACTGGTGCCCCTCAGCACTGCTCACAGAGGGGCCTCACATCCCTCCCAGTGCATCACAAAGCTCTGCTGAAGCCAGTGCTCACTGGAGAGGCCATGTGGGATGTTTTGTAGGGCTGCCCCAGGATGCTCCCTGTGCAGCCCCTGTGGCGGGCATTGCTCCCATTTACCTCATCAGGTGGTTTTCAGCACATTTTTGTAGGAACTTTGGCTGTAGCAGCTTGAGAGAACAGCACGTAAGTCAGAGAGAGGGAGAAAGGCCTCAGAAGTCAGATGAGCCTTCCCCCAGCTCCAAGGGCTCCCACCTCCAAGTCTCCTGTTTTTCTGAAGACAGTGAGAAGTGTTTCCAAAGACAAGTTCTGCAGCAGAGAGAATTTCTTGCTGCCAGGAGACATTCCAATTGACTCTAATGTAGTCTATACTCATGGATAAGTGATTATGGGAGAAGATTTTCCCCATGGTCCCTCCACTGGTCAGTGGCACGGACACAGGATGAGATCAGGGTGATTCTGGCTGTGTTTGGGGAATAGACCCCTCCAGCTGTGACTCTGCTTTATTTCAGGACACAGCTGCTCTTCTGCATCCATGTCCACTCTCACCATCTCCATCTCTCCTCCCCTCCCTGCAGGTTTTTGACGTGCGGCCGCTGTGGGGTGAGCTGCAGCCGGGAGAGAGCGAGCAGGTCACCTTCACCTTCTTTGGGCACGCCAACGTGGTGGCGCGTGTGCGGGCGCTGTGCCACGTGCAGGGAGGCCCCAGCTACGAGGTGGTGCTGACCGGGGAGGCCTCGTGCCCCAGCTACCAGCTGGACCTGCAGGAGATCGACTGGGGGCTGCAGGTACCACAGGCTGCTCCTGCCACAGCTCCTTGGCTGTCATCGTGGCCACCTCCGTCCCAGGCTCTCTCCCCCTCTCAGCCCCTCTGCTGGCTCTGGGGCTTGGAACACAACCTGTGAGAGACAGGCCAGCATCCCAGCTGGTTTGGAATGGCCATCCCCACCCCTCCCTCCCTTCCCCTGGCTGAGGGACAGGACACTGTCCTCTCCAAGGCACCTGACCCTGCCGCCTGGGGAGCACAAGGCTCCCAGGGAAGATGTCCACAGGGACCTGTCCCTGGGATATCCCTCCACTGATCTGCTCCTAAAGCTTGAGCTCCAAGGAGATGCTCTTGTCAAATGCTCTGGCTTCATCCACAAAATCATCCAGGGAGGAACTTGGGCTTTCAGTCACTTCAGTACCTGAAAACAATGTCCCACAATAATCCCCACTTTACTTCTTTACACTTTAAAGTCCACAGGTACTTCCAGCTGCTGGCACTGCCTGTGTTGTCCTGTGTGTCTCTCTTGTCACCTGTCTGTTTCTTGCCAATATTTGCATGCAGGTGCCTTTTCTCCTGGAATGCCTCTCAGAAATGCACTGACTTTTAGATACAATTCAATGGGGACAAAGTTGTCAAAGCAAAACAAAACTGTTCATTAGTAATAATTCAGCCGAGCTGGGTGTGTGTCTCCCTGTCCCCGGAGAGGAGCAAACACACCTCCAACAAAAGGGCAATCTTTGTATCCCCTTTGGGACAGTCCCTGGCCCCTTTACCCTCGGAGGGGTACTCAGGAACTTCCATTCTCTCTGATCACCAACTTTTCTGTCCCCTCCCCTCTCATCCTCTTTCCTTTTGGTCAGGTCAGGTTGTCAACCCCGTCCCTCTGCCAGCTCACAGCAACACCCAACAAACCAACCTGAACAAATCCAAACCACAAACAGCAACATGCAGAACCAACAACTTCCATTCTTTAACTCCATCAGCTTTTGGCTTCATCTCACACATCTCAGTGCCACCTCCTCTGGTTCTCCTGGCTGTTGGTGGCCCCTCAGAGTGCAGAGGACCTGGTCCCCTGGTTCATTTCTTTCTGACCTTTCCAAGGTTTTACCACCTCTCTGTAGCTGTGTGGTTGCACTGTGGCTGTGTGCTTTCAGTGCCATCAAAGAGGCAGGAGGTTGCCAGCCTCAGGCCTGTGTCTGTAACTTCTCCCTGCTCTGTCCTCTCTGCAGAGGTTTAACAAAGTCCTCAAAGCAGAGGTGACCCTGCGCAACACCGGGGTCATGGAATTCACCTTCGTGGTGCCAAACTGCAGCACTGGCACTGCAGCAAAGCCTCTGCCTGGAGTGCCCGTGGTCGTGCCCACCACAGTGAGTAGCACAAGTCATTGCCCCTGGCCCTCTGTCAGGCAGCCCAGGAGAGAATTAAAGGAAAAAAGGGGGGAAAAGAGGGAAAAAAGGGGGGGGAAAGAGGGAAAAAAGTGGGGGGAAAAGAGGGAAAAAAGTGGGGGGAAACCCCAAGCTGTGCTGAGACTGCAGCCCTGCGACAGCTCAGGAGCACACACTGCACCCCAGGGTTTTGAGCACAAGGAAGGTAGAAAGTGATGTGGTCTGATGGTTTCTTCTGCATGAGAACCTGTCCCCTCAGCCTGTCTGTCCCCTGAGCCATCCCACAGCAAAGCTCTGATGCAGTCCCTTCCTCCTCTCCTGTCCCTGCAGGGTTCCCTTGCACCTGGCCAGAAGCAAGTGTTGAAGGTCTATTATCTGCCAGGACAGCTGGGAGCCTTCCACAAGACTTTCCAGGTCAAAGTGGCTCATCTGGAACCGGCAGAAATCACCCTGAAGGGAAAGGGGACCTTCCCTGGGGTTACCAAGTACCGGCCCAGGAAGCTGAAAGGTGAGCACTGTGTTGGCTCCCAGGAAGATCCCCTGGTTTCCCCTGCCATCACACATCAGGCAGCTCACACCCATCTCCACAAGCCTGGAAGTTGCAGGGCTGCCAGACCAACACTTTGGCCTCTCTGGCTGCTTCCTGAGTTTTGAGCAGTTGAGTCCGTTTAGGCTTTTTCCCAGGATCCTTTTCCCAGGATCATGCCAGCACATTGTTGTAGTCCTGGAAAGATGATGGCCAGGCAGAAAAGCTTGGGAAAGCTGTGAGAGAGGCTGGCAGGGCTTTTGGCAGGGTTGGATGTGCGTGGCATTGCAGGGGATGAGATGATCCCCTGTGAGTGAGAATGAACATGAGGATTCAGAGAGGAGCAGCAGCATCCATTGTTTCTGGGACAGGCCACTGTTGGGGAAGTGGGACTTCTCAGCTTCAATGGGATTGGCAATGTGCCTTGTCTTCTATTCATGGATAATTCTTTCCTTCAGAAGAGGAGATACTGCAAGAAGAAGGAAAAAACCCAGAGGAAGAAGAAAAGGAAAAGGATGAATCATCTGTGACCATCTGTGACGATGGAGTCACTGATGGAGTCACTGATGGGTCACTGATTGTCACACCTGAACAACAGGCTAGTGTCCAACGTCTCCCCAGGGCCCCTTCAGCTGAGGGGTTCCCCCAGCAGCACACTGGGTCTGGTGGAACAGGTGGGAGGGTTATTCCCACTTGGGAAATTGGAGGAGTAGCAGCTGTGCTCCCTCCCAAAGCTGCCTTTGCTTGTGGCCAGCCCATCCTCCATACTTGGAGCTCTCAGATAGGTACTGCCACAATCAGATTGCCAGATTTCTGGGCCACTTGCTGCATTTGGAGAGCTTGTGCTGTGTTCTCTTTTGTGACTGAGAGAAATATTTGTATTCAAGTGTTTATACCTAGAAAGTGAGCAGAATATTCAGAGTCAGTGAAGGGCCAAGCACCAACAAACTCTTCTTCATTTGCTGTGTAAATGGCAAGAAGGGCAACTGAACTGGTGAACTTTGTGATCTCCAAATGGCCTAATTCATGATAGCCCTCATTTTTTATTGGTGTATGATTCTACAAGACATTACTGTTCTGGAATACAGAGGTTAAGGGGGAAAATTGCCTTTTTTTTTTAAAGGCAATTTCTGCACCTGTATGATGGGAATGATGTGGTTTCTTCTCCAGTGATACTGCCAACTTTGAGATTTCAGCTGAGGATAAAGAAACGGAATCATCCAAATATTCTTCAGAAGATAAACCTTGAGAAGACCAAGGGAAACTGGGAAGCTCTTTGAAGAACCTACAGAGCCATAAGAACCTCGAGGATTGGCATTGGCACATCTTGTTTATCAATAAAGCAGAGAAAGGAATCTCCTATGGGAAGAAATCTGTGAAGGCTGAGCCCTGCCCAGGCATGGTGCAAACTCCATGAGATCCTGCACTGTCTTCCTCTTCTCCCAGTGAAGCTTTTCAGGACAGAGAACTGGATCCTTTCCCCCTCTGGGAAGCACCTGGAGCTTTTATAGCCACCCTTAAGCACTACTTGAAGTCCCACCTGTCCCTTGCCCCTGGAATTGGAGAGCTAATGCTCTAAACCCCTGTCATGAAGGCAGTGACACCCTTAGGATGGTCATGGATGACAGTCTGAGAGCAGCCACGTTACCTTGGGGTACTTTGGCCCAGATAACCCTGGGGATTGTGGCAGGCTCAGAGAGAACACTCTTGGTCAGGTGTGAGATGTATGGCACTGATCATGTGGGTCATTATGACTGAACTTATTGCCAATACAGTATCTACATATTGTCAGTGCAGTATAAAATATAAGCAGGTCTAATATGACATGAGCAGCTTTGGCTAGAAACCTGCAGGTGTACAGACTGGAACTGCAGAACTCACAGGGACAATGCAACACAGCACCCGTGGAGCTGCTTCAGGATTTTATCTCTGGACATGGCTGGGTCTTAGCTGGATCTGCAGCCAGAGGCACCAGGAAGCTGCTGGGGCATGCAAGGAGCTCAGGTGGCACAGGGGAGGGTGGCAGGAGCCTTTCAGCCCTTGCTCCTTGCCAGATGCAAGGGAACCCTGCAGGGCTCGGCCTGATGCTCTTCCTCTGCCTTCTGGATGCTTTCCCATCCATCATGGCATTTCACACTCCAGAAGAGCAGCCTCTGTGAGGTGCACTCCCAAAGGCAAAGGTATTCTAAAGTGAAAATCACTGCTCTAACTTGTGCCACTTTGCTGCTGAGTTGAACAAGAGGAGCACCCCCAGCAGCACCCCTTCTTGCAGCTCTCTGGCTCCCAACTAACTGCACACGTGCCAGCTGTGCCAAGCAATGGGGATTCTAGCTGTGATCACACACTGGGCAGATTGTGCTATCATGGTAACTGATTTTCAGAGGAATGGCAGATTTGTCTTTACAAACTACCTGTGGGTCTGCTGGTAGATAAAACCAGCACTGGGAGATAAAAGAAACAAAGGAAAGGGTTCCACTGATTGATGATTGGGAAAAGATATTTGCTTTTACAAATAAACTTTAGGTTTGCTGATAAATGAAATTAGACATTGAAAATGAAAGAAACAATAGGGAAGAAAAACCCCTAAATTCCATAGGAATTAAAAATGAAAAGGGAGGGTTATACCTTAGAGGGAAATCTTTGGTATCAGGTGGTTTGGGAAGTCTGTACCTCTCATATACCTCAGTCAAGGGGAAAGAGAGAAGGGAAATGTGGCTGGAAATTGGGATGAAAAGGGAGGCTGAGTCCTCCAAAAATTGGAGAGATCCCAAGGGAATGCCCCGTGGCCTCTCCCTTTATTCAAATAAAGCCAAATAAAGCCTCTGTCTCCTTTTTGGACATAAACCTCTGGTGTTTGTGGATTAATTTTCCTAACATTTTGATTCACTGTGTTGCAATCAAGTAGAAAAAATTATTAAAGAAAGGCCTCATAAAATCAGTCCTGCTCTGTTAGATCCATGGCTGGCCTATCATTTCTTCTAAATGCAGCTAGCACTTAGCAAGTTCCCTTGTGAAAACAATCCTGGTATGAATGGTTTGTTAAGATAACAATCTATTTCTGAGTGAAAAACAACCACACCTGCATAAACACTAGATCTATCCCATGAGAATCAGGCAAGAAAATACACAAACAATTTAAGAATAAAGAGATTTGATAGATAAGTAAAATACCTTTTTCTAATCAATAGAGTAATTGGCAAAAAAGCTGCTGACCAATTGGAGGCACACACGAGGACTGTAAAACTTCTAAATGAAGTCTTGGCTACACTGAGTTACAGGGAGTGGGAACAAAGCTCTCCAGAAACTTGTAGCTAGAAAGATTTAATGATATTCCTCACTTTGAGCCTCTTCCAGAGCTTAACTGCCAACACAAAAGCTTTTCCATGATCCTTTTAAGCAAATAAATGAGATCCATGAGAATTGGGATAGACCACAAGGGTCTGGGACAGCCTCAGTGCAGAGGCCAACGGGTTGGATGTGTTACAGAAACCCATAAGATGCACACCTAGAGAGCCCTTTCCATTCCAATAGCAGCTGGGCATGGAATTCAGCACATGGAATTCAGTCCATGGAATCCAGTTCATGAAATTCCCAAGGCCTTATCAGTTTCACACAGTCACTGAAGTCTCTGCTATCACAGAAACCCAAAATCATTGGAGTTGGAAAATCCCTGCCAGCCCATGGAGTCCCAGCTGTGCCCAGTGCCCACCTTGTCCCCAGCCCAGAGCCCTGAGTGCCACCTCCAGCCCTTCCTGGGACACCTGCAGGGATGGGCACTGCAAAGCTCCCTGGGCAGCCCCTGCCAAGGCCTGAGCAGCCTTTCCATGGGCAAATTCCTGCTGGTGCCCACCCTGAGCCCAGCCTGAGGCCGTTCCCTCTGCTCCTGTCCCTGTTCCTGGGAGCACAGCCCGGCCCCCCGGCTGTCCCCTCCTGGCAGGGAGTTGTGCAGAGCCACAAGGGCCCCCTGAGCCTCCTTTGCTCCAGGCTCAGCCCCTGCCCAGCTCCCTCAGCCCCTGCTGGGGCTCCAGCCGGGATAGCATCCTAGTGCAATACAAAGAGCAGGGTATAGACCTGCCAAAGGTGCCTTTATCACCACATTTTAAACTTATACTTAGCACCAATAAATTAATAATATGGAGTGTAATACACATACTCCAGCCACATGGCTCTGTCCCATGAGTCTCTCCATGATTTGATGGGACATGGTTGGGGATTTCTGCTCTTTGGGTCTGTTTCCTCTTTCATTTCGTTGGATTGAGGCAGTGACCTTTTCAGAGAGTGGGGAGGAGCTCTCAGAAGTGCCCGAACTTCATCCCTGCACAACACTCAAAACTCACAGCCAGGAAATACAACTGCTGGCTGAGTCCAAGAGAAGCAAGCAAGAAAAGCTGTTCCAAGAGTGAGGTGCACAGATATGTGTCCAAGTTTTAGCTCTCTCTGATAATTAGCACTGGTTTTCTCTGTTCCCTCTGCTCCCGTCCCTGTTCCTGGGAGCACAGCCCGGCCCCCCGGCTGTCCCCTCCTGGCAGGGAGTTGTGCAGAGCCACAAGGGCCCCCTGAGCCTCCTTTGCTCCAGGCTCAGCCCCTGCCCAGCTCCCTCAGCCCCTGCTGGGGCTCCAGCCGGGATAGCATCCTAGTGCTACACAAAGAGCAGGGTATAGGCCTGCCAAAGGTGCCTTTATCACCACATTTTAAACTTTCATAAATACAGAAGGACTCTGCAGGAGGCAGTAAAGCCAAGTCAGCAGCCAAAGTGCCAATGCCCTGCGCCCAGCAGCGCGGCCCGGCCCGGCCCCAGGCTCGGTGCCGCGGTTGCCCGGTAACCGCGCCCGGGCCCTCAGCGTCTGTGACGGCGCCGCGGCCTCAGCGCCCGCAGCCGCCCCGATGCTCATTCGCACCCGGCGCGCTCACCGGCGGCACTCGGCCGCTGCCAGCGGAGCTGTTCGCACAACAGTGCTGTCTGTGAGCGAGAACTCGCAAAACACTGCTCTGCGAGGGACGCCTAAACTCGCAGAACAGTGGTTTCTGCCAGAGAGTCCTGAATTTCGTTTGAAGGTAAAGATTGACTCAAGTTGTACTTTCTGGTTTTGTCACAGCTGTGCTCTGAAAGAGAATGCCAAAGGGAAATACAGGATGGAATAATGCCAGTCTTCAGTTCGGTGGCATGGAAAGTTGACGGGATGAACAATACATGGTCTGCAGATGGTGTTTTTTTCTCACTGAAGAAATGCAACATTTCCTAAATATACTTGTCTATACATTTTTTCCCATAGTATTTATTTAAACTACTTATAGGTGAATGAGTTCTGTTCAAGTTTCAGTGGGTTGTTATGAATCTGGTTATTAAAATTATTAAGGAGATGCCCCTGGATTAAGGTGTAAAACGAGACCATGTGTCAAAGTCAATAGTTTGGATTTCATGGAACAGTAAATGTGAGGAAGAGAGAGGGAGAAAGAAATAGAAAAAGAAGAGGGGGAGAGAAGGGGCTGGGAAGGAGGGAATAGAGTGACAGAGACAAATTTAGTAGAAAATATCACCATTCCATGGATCCCATCCCATTCAGTCCTTTTCTGGTCTCTGTGGCGAGGTCTCACAAAATGTGAGACTCCAATGGATTAATGCAGATTTGGGCAAGGTGGGACTGCCCAGGTACCTCCCTGGGGTGGGGCAAGTTTGGCTCTGTCTCTTACTACTCTCAAATAATATAAAATCTTTAGCACCAGTATGTCCTTTGAGTCTGCCATGAATTGGGTTGTGGATTTTCAGCTCTGTTGTGTTTCTCTGCATGCCATGCAGTCATTTGGTGCAAGGCCTCAGGAATGGCTCTGGGGGCACTCTGGAGGTCTTTGCTGGGTTATGACACCCCCTCAGCTGCCCCTCATGGGAATGTCCCCTGGATGTGGCCTTCTGGGGCTGGGGGGTTTTAGAGCTGAGCCAGTTTGTCTGAGGGAGGATGGGTGTCCTCTGCCCCTTCCCAGAGGCTGTGCCTCACCCCCAAAATTTCCTCCTTCCCCCTCTGTTGATGGGAAGTTTGTGTGCCAACCTGGCCTCAGCAGACAAGTCTGTGGCTATGACTTCCCCAGCCTGAAGGCAGAGAGAGCTGATTTTCAGGACAGCTGCTGGATTTGACTTTAGTGGGGATATATTTTTCTCCCTCAGCCTTGTTCACTTCTCCCCAGACCTGAGCTAACAGGACAATAGTGTCAGCTTTATCTTGTCTCAGGCTCCCTTAGGCAGCTTAACTCCCAGTGCCAAGTGCCAGTCAGGAGGCATTTTCAGGGAATGGTGGGCTTGAGGGTCTCAGCTTCTTTATTCAATTTTGTCACAATGGGTAAAAAGTCCTTTATAGCAATACTTAAGCCATTAACCATAACATTCCAGTCTCTCACAAGTCCTGTGAGGAGCAGCTGAGAGAGCAGGGGGTGTTTAGCCAAAAAAGAGGAGGTCTACTCATGCTGTTTTTAAGTAATATTTGAGCTACAGCTTTATCTGTTCAAACTATTATTAATAGTCAGCATTTTAGCTCCAGGTTTCAGTACAATCCATCTTTGAATGGAATGAGGTACCCATATAGTTCAAATAAAGTCCAACTTGAGGCTTAACAACACTAGCTGCTTATGCCTAATGAGCACTTAGCTACTTTCAAATCATATAAAACCTTTAGCACCAGAACATCCCTTGAGTCTGCCATGAATTGGGTTCTGGATTTTCAGAGTTCCATTGTTGTTCCTTCCAGTTCTGTTGAGACGCTGTCGCTCCTCTGTGACATCATCTCTTCACAATGGCTTCTGGAGTGCCAAAGACACCAACACCTCGTATTTTGCTCAGGGAAAGACTGAAGGCTGATTCTGTGAGTAGCCCCTGGGGCTGTGTTAAGGCTGGAAACTGCCCTGCTCTCCCTGCTCTCCCTGCCCCTGCTGTCCAGCAGTGCTCTGAAGCTGCAGAGCCCCTCCCCAGCCCTTTGTGCCGTGCTGCTGTTGCTGGGGCTGTCCTGGTGCAGTAGGGAACACTGTGGGATGTGTCAGGGACAGCCCAGTGCCCTGCCTGGCTGTGCCAGCAGAGCCAAGTGAAACCAATGTACAGCTGAAGCCCTCAGCATGGGCTTCTTTCCTTCCCCTTTGCCACAGCCATTCCTTCTGTCAGTCTGGGCACTCACCTGTGCTGCTCTGACCATCCTGCCCTTGGGCACCCGGGCACGTGAGGGGGAAAGCTCAAACTCTGCCCAAAGCCTTGAGAGCCACGGCTGGTCCCAGCTGGAAGAGCTCCCAAGGCAGCTGTTCCCTCCCAGCTCCTGGGTGGGCACAGATGCAGCCCTGCAGGCAGCACTGGATGGAGCCAGGGCCACAAAGGTCCCTTGCTGTCTGCAGCTCACTTGGCTGAAGATGCCCCACTGCTGAGGCTCTGCCAAGGAGATCCCTCTGTTTTCTTCTGTCCAGGGCTCTGTCAGCCCACACAGAGAAAACCAATGCTAATTGACAGAGAGAGCTAAAACTTGGACACATTCCTGTGCACCTCACTCTTGGTACAGCTTTTCTTGCTTGCTTCCCTTGGACTCAGCCAGCAGTGCTATCTGCTGGCTGTGAGTTTTGAGTGTTGTGCAGGGATGGAGTTTGGGCAGTTCTGAGAGCTCCTCCCCACTCTCTGAAAGGTCACTGCCTCAATCCAATGAAATGTAAGAGGAAACAAATGCCCAAAGAGCAGAAATCCCCAACCATGTCCCATCAAATCACAGAGAGACTCATGGGACACAGCCATGTGGCTGGAGTATGTGTGTTCCACTCTGTGTTATTCATTTATTGGTGCTGAGTATTTCAGCAGCAAACTTCCAGGGCATCCAGAACTGTTCTAGTGGCTGTGATCACAAATCATTCATCAGTAGTAAGTGAACAAGAAAAGCCTCCATGAGCAAGGGCATTTCTGAGACTCTTGCTGGTTTTTTGCCTTCCAGCTGACTCCCTCTGCCTTCCAGAAGGAGATGTCTCTCAACACCAAGCAGAGGCTGGCCAGAGCTAAGAAGCTGAGTCTGCCTCCCATTGTCCAGCCTCAAGACAAGCCTGGGACCTCCCATCACAAGGTAGCCTTTCCCTGCCCTTGCTGTTTGATGCGATAATGGAGGAGGATGCCAAAAGAGCAGCTTGGCTTGAGCCTGCTCAGCCTGGTCCAGGAGCTTTTGGTCAGCCCAGGGCAGAGGTGGAGGAGCCACTGTTTGCCCAGCGTGGGCTGGGCTGATGTGCTCACCCAGAGTCTGCACTTCACTGGGGATCAGAGCAGAATCTTCCTTCCAGCAGCTGAACCTGTCTCTGCTCTCTCTGGCCTCTCCCTGCAGTTCTCAGCAGCTGCCCCAGAGCAGCGCTCGTTTCAGCCTTGCCCACCAGAGGTGGTGTTTCAGAACTACAGCCCCGGTGAGGTCTGTGAAGTGCCACTGGTTCTGAGGAACAGGGACAAGGTGAGTGCTGGGACTGGAGGTTCAACGCTGTGCTGGAAGAGGAGAGCAGAGAAGGGTGGTTAAGGATGGCACCAGGGCATGTCCACCTGTGCCATCACAAGTGGCAAAACCATCATTCCATGTCTGTCCTGCAGGTTCCTCACTTGGTGAAGGTCACCTTGAAGAGCTCACCTTATTTCCAGCTGGTGGGCCCCAATGACGTGTGCCGCAAGGTGCCACCAGGCCTCTACACCACTGTCCGCATCCTCTTCACCCCTGGGCAGAGAAAGGTGAGTCTGGAGGGCCCAAGAGGTTGCTGTTTGCAGTGGAAAGTGGACCTGCAAGGCTGGACTCAGGGCATCTGGCCTGGCTTTTGAGGACCTGTTTGGTTTCAGAGGATCTAGAACTGGGAGATACTCTTTGCCCGTGCTAAAGATGGAGATAAAGGCTCTGTGCTGAGACAGTTTCTTTTGCCACAGGATTATTTCCACCAGCTCCTCTGCACCACTGAAAATGAAGAGTTCATTGTGCCAATTTGGGCCATCGGTGGCCGAGCCATCCTGGACTTCCCTGACCAGCTGGACTTCTCCACCTGTCCGGTCAAGTACACGACCCAGAAGACCCTGCTGGTTCACAATGTTGGAAACCGGCCTGCTCGTTACGAGCTGAGCACCCAGAGGTGAGGCAGCTCATCTGTCCTTGTACAAAGGATATCTGTCACCCTTGGGTGATGGCAGAGTTGGGAAAGAGCAGCAAAAGGAACCAGAGCATCAGAGCTGCTGCCCCACAGCCCTGGCTGGAAGTGAGCAGGACGTGTGGCGTTTGCCGTTGCTTCTCATGGTTTAAGCAGGATGCAGTCTTTGAGCTTTCTCTGTCTCAGATTTCCTGGAGAGTGCTGGAACATGTTGATAGCTGGCTTGCACCCTCCTGAGCACAAGCAGCTTCTGAAATGCTTACTCACCACTGCCAGCCAAATAGACCCATTCTCTAGGAGGCCACAGGAACGTGGCTTTCCAGTGGTCCCCGCATCAGATGCCCAATATGAGAAGACAATCACTGTTTCTCCTGTTGGCTGAACTGGAGAGGGTAATGCATTTTTTACACCGTATCTGCAAGGAAACCAGTTCAGTTGGCTGGTGGTGTGTTGAGGGTTGTGTGATCCCAGAGGTCTTGGTGTAGGAGCTGAGCTCAGGAATGCAGCACAGACCTGCTGTCTAACCTCAGGCAGCTGAGTGGCCTTGATGGTTTTTTCTCTGGCAAAACAGAGGTCAAAAGGCAAATTGACTTTTCTGCTGTGAAACATGAGGGTCCAAGAGGAGCTTCCACCAAAGCCTGCCAGGGCTATTGGCAGCTCCAATCCAGGCTCCTCAGATGCTGCTCAAACAGGTTGCTGCTTTGGACTGTGCAAACATGTAGGCAGGAACTTGTAAATCCATGCACGGTTTTTCTCTGGGATTTCCAGATCTTGTTTTGTCACCACCAAAATAAATCCCCAATAAAGTCTGGTATCCTTTTACAATGTGCTTGCCAGCAGTTCTGATGAGTGCTACAGAGCATGTTGGATCCTGCTTGATAGGGATTTAAAGAGTTTCTGAACTTCAGGAATTAAATCTTGAAGTAGATGAAATAGAGCCTAGATGTAGTGACAGAGGGAAAGATGGAGCTTGTGAGCTGCTGACTCTGGACAGAATTTTTCAGCACAGAGATGGAGCTGCTGTAACCTAACAGACTGAATTTATTAGAATAGTTAATGCTGCTTGACATCAGAATGAACTGACCATCACTTAAAAGTAATATATGTTAAGATTAGATGATATTTGAGTTTCTTCCTGCAATAAGTGTTAGTGGACACATGAGCAATTCAATTAGCCCTATTTTTTTTTGGCTCCCTTGGTGTGGGAGGCAACTTTTAATAAGATCAATTCTCCCAAAATCAAATCATTTAATAATGGCAGTTAAGACACCAGTGGACAAAAGAATGTTTGGCTGTAGCAGATAACTGTACCATGGGACTTGAAACAGATTGCAGCCTCCTTGCACACAGCATCTACCAAAAGTGCAGGTGAATGGTGCTTTGAGAGACTTGGTCACAAAATTGCCAGCTTTGCTCACTGGTCAGCTCTGTTTGTAAATTATGTTAGGAGTACTTGGTCCTTGGTATCCATGGCCATAACTTTTGCCCAGCTCTGTCAGTAAGGGGAGCTGATATCTGATGAGAGTAAGCAAGATGCAAATGACCCTTGAGCCTCATTGCAGAGAGCTGGATACAGAGTATGGGGGAGATGAGGTCATTTCATCCCACAGGATCTTGTGAGGGCTGGATCTCCTCACACTAGAGTCAGTGGCTGTTTCTGACCCTGTCTGTTCTGTCTTCTGCTGACTGTGGTTGGTTTGCTCTTTGCTTGCACAAGTGAGCAGAACTGGACTGCAAGAGGGTTAACATCCCCAAATCTCCACCAAGAGTCCTACTGTCTCTGTGTTGCAGCCCTTTCTCTGTCACTCCGGCCATGGGAACTCTGGATGTTGGTGACGCCGTGGAGGTGGCAGTGGAATTTCGGCCACTGAAGACTGGTGACCATTCCAGGTCCCTTGTTGTGCACTACGACACAGGTGAGTGCTGGGCAGTGCTCAGGGCACTCTGTGCATCCCTCAGAGCAGAGCCTGCTCTAAGCAGAAAGGCTGGTGTGGCCGTGGGTTTCAAGAGGGAGATGATGATACTTTTCATGGGGTTCATGTTCTAGTCATCTGGTTTGTAGTCATGCAGTTTGTCATCTTGATCCTTGTAGAGCTCCATGTAAATGCCATTTCTAGAGAGCATGTCTGGTATTTGTTGTTTGCATCTCGCCTGGGTAATGCTCACCTGCAACAGGAATGGTGAGCTTGAAGTCTGAGCCCAGATGAATCCCAGGAGCTGGCTGGGAATAATGAAGCTTTGAAAGCTCTGGAAATGAGGGAGCCTTGGTAGGGGTCTGTTCTAGAGGGTGAAATGCTGGCAGGTTGTCAGGACAGCATCATGCTGTGCACATGCAGCTCTCAGCTTGTGATCCATGGACTGATCCATGGAACTGCTCGTTCAGCTAAAAGCTGTGACACTTTCTTCTGCTGCCTGTGGTGTGCTCTGTTCCTTGTGCTTCCATCAGCCAGTGAGGTGAGCAAAGACTCCCCTGTGCTTTGTTCCAGGTGAAGACACCCACACAAGCCTTCATGCCAGAGCTGTGGATGCCCACATCAGGCTGGACAGGAATACTGTGACCCTGCAGAAGACATACATCACCATGTCAAACAGCGCAACTGTGCTCATCCACAACCGCAGCGACATCACAGCCCGCTTCCAGTGGAAGGCTGTGGATACTGAGGAACAGGAGGAACAGCTGAGGCAGAGGTGGGTTTGAAAGATCCATTTCAGAGACATTCCTTGCCCAAGGGTAAAACTAACATATGGCTTCAAGAGGTACTGGTGCTTTTGAATGGCTTTGGGTAAGTAAACCAGCCCATCTCTCCTGCCTCCCCCAAGCAGTTGTGTGCCAGGAAAAGCTGCCTGAGGTGGCTGATGGATTCTCCCTCAGCTGTGGAGGAGGCTTTGAGCCAGAAGGCTCTCTTGAGGGCTGCTGCCTTTGGAAAACTCTCCTGAGCTTGCAAGTGTGGAGTGAACAAGTGACCCTCTGATCCATTTGGGACCCCATGGCTCAGGGTCAGCCCTTTGCTGTGGAGCTGCTCCTGCACTTCCACTTCTCTCTGCAAAGACGTGGCTTATTAAACAACCTGCTGGGTTTGTCTTTCCTATGCCTGCAGGCAGTATCACAGGATATACCAGCAGCAAAGGCACAAGTTGTATAGTTTTCTGAAGGAGCGTGAAGTGGACATCACTTGCCGAGAACGCCTTGCTCTTCTCAACCACACCTTCCAGAGTGAGGTAGCAAAGATCAGAGGAGATCCCATGCTGTTAGACGATGACATTTTCTCCCTTGTGCCAAAGGTAAATGATGGCTGAGAACCTCCCTTCCTGCTTCTCTCTTTCCTCTTCCTCCTCATCCCTGACTAAGGTCACTTGACTGATCCCTGCCTCAGCTGGCTTTGTGTGCCAGGAGAGAAGTCATCGGGATTCTGGTGAGGTCAGAGAGCTGGTTGCAAAAAGCATTTCTGCCCTGTGGGCTCCTGGCAGGCAGCAGGAGCCTGACTAAAGCTTCCAAACTCTGTTCTCAGTGTTATTGATGAGTGTTACTCACTCCTTGCTTGTCACTGATGCTCTAAAGAACACCTTACAGGACTGTGGTTGAAAACAAGAATTGTGGTGTCTGAAGATAAAGGTTTTGCTGTGTCCTTCTGCTTTAGGAGGGTGAGATCATGCCGAAGTGCTCGGCTGAAATCAGCGTGTTCTTCACGCCCCAGGCAGCCCAGGTCTATGAGCGAACAGTTTTCTGTGACATCTCAGGTACGGCTCCTTCCCCTGCCCCTCTCTGCAGTGAAGGCAGCTGCAAACACTCCCCCAGGTCACTGGGCTCCTGTGCCATGGCTGGGGAGGGTCTGTGCTCAGCAGGGCACTGCTGGCACATGCCCACTGTCCCTGCAGCTTCCAGGGCATCTCCTCTATTTTGATTTTTTCCCTCTCAGCTGTTCTGAATGCTGCCTGTATTTAGTCTGCTCCTCCTCCCTTGGGGAAAACACTCTGAGGTGCACCCAGAAGGAGGAAGAACAAAATTTCTGGCATTTCCTAAAGTTCCACACTCAGCACAGGGGTAGAAGAAAGGATGGTGTCTATGGATGTACTGCATCTCCTGAGGGAAGGGTCCATATCTGCTCCTGGGACATCAGGAGCTGGTCCCATGCAGCACAGAGTCAGGGACTAGCACTAAGGCAGCCTGGAAAATGCAGGAGAGCAGAAGGAATTCCTGTACTGAAATAGAAATCTCTCCCCAGGCCGTGAGAACAGGCTGCCCCTGCTCCTCATGGGGGAAGGCCTCGGGCCCCAGGTCCATTTCCACTTTGAGGAACTGAACATCGGGGAGGTTTTTGTCAGAGTAACCCACAGATATGAGGTAAGCAGAGAGATTGGGGTGGGTCCTGCTGGCTCCTAGGGTAGCAGTGAGCCTTGTGGACCTGTGGAATTCCTGGCAACTTGGGTAGTTGTGATGCTGGTCAATTTTGGGGGGATTTCTTGGAATCTGGATCTTTTGGATGGGGTCAGAAAGGTGTGTCTGTTGTTCGTGAGACCCCAGGCCCTGCTGTTGGGCAGCCTTCTTTGGAGATCAGCTGGGAGGCTTCCTGCAAAACCCCCTGACACATGAAACCAACACTGGGTCAAAAAGCTGCATGTTCAGAGGCTTTTGTTCCAGTCCCAGACACAAATCACCTTTGTGCTCAGGCTGTCCAAAAGCAGCTGGAACAAACTGGCTGCATTTGAGTTCAAGTCCATTGCAAACAGTTTTCAGCCATGTCCCTCCTGCATATTCGTGGGAGTCAGAGGAAAACCATCCACCCTCCTGGCTCAGCGCTGGTCAAAGCCCTTGGCAGTGCTTTCCCTTGCTGACCAGCCCCTCACCACACCTCAGCCATGATGTACCTCTGGCTCTAGAAAGAGCAAAGTGTTTCTGGGAAGGAGGCAAAGGAACTTCCTACATCTTTGCTTCTGGTTTCTCCCACTCCTGCTGTAAACAGGTTGGGCTGCAATGGAAGCTGAACGTGCCCTGCCCATGGTGGGGTTGGACACGTTTGAAATCTCTGTGGTGATGTCACTGGTAATGCTGTGATGCCCAGTGCTGCTCTGAGGGCCAGGTGTGAATGAACTGGGTGATGCTGAGCAGCCCCTCTGTGCTGCAGGTCAAACTGGACTGTCTCTGCCAGTGGGAAAACCCCAGAGTGCCTCTGGTTATATGAAGTTATCACTGCTTTGCATGAAACACCCAAAGCTATACAAAGCTGTATTTCAATGTTGTATTTTTGGCTTCTGCCATGCAGCAGCACAAGGCATCTTCTGTCTGTTACTGGTGTTAATAGTTTAATTTGAAAGTGACTCAGACTTCTGTAGGAAAGGAACATTCCTCTATTTCCACTTTGCTTTTCTGCTGCTGCAGGCATACCTGATCAACAAGGGGCCTATTGAGGCTCCCTTCAAACTCATCCCTCCAACCACAGCCATGGGCTCCTGCTTCACCTTCCTGCCCCAGGAGGGCATCGTGGCACCAGAGAAGCTCCAGGCCATCCGGGTCTCCTTCTGTCCCACCATCCGGGGGGAGTTTGAGGAACAATTCTATTTCCATGTGGCTGAATCCCCTAAGCCTGTGATCTTCACTGTCAGGTGAGGAGGGCTTTGGGAGCTTGTTGGGCACATCTGTAGCTGTCTCTGGGTGATCATCTTCCATCTGCCTCATTTTGTGGTGGAGCAGAGAAAAAAGGTGTTGCCTGAGGTGGCTCTGGCATCCCTTTAGTGTGGGGGTGCCTGCTGCCCTGTGTGGGTACCCAGGAGCTGCAATGACTCCTCCCTGCAGGGATGTCTCCTGCTTAGGCTGTTGCAGGCAGTGGGATGGATCAGCTTTGGGCAGCAGCTGCTCTGGGATGTCCCACCTGAACACCCAGCAAGGCCCCCAGGGCTTTGAGATGGGCCAGCCTGGGTGATTCTGCAGCAGCAGCAGTGTTTGTAAAAACTCCTGTGAATAGTCCCTGCCAGATGGGCAGCAGCAGCCTCAGGTCCCCTCTCCCAGCCATGCTGTGGGGACAAGCTGTGCTCCCAGCTCCTGTGCACAGAGGGCTCTGGTGCCTCCTTTGCACAGCCAGCAAAGGGCTGATGTGGGAGTCAGGAACTGTGCAGCAGGAACTGTGCCAAGGACTGGGGCATCTGTCAGCTGCTGAGCACTTTGCTTTGGCTGCCTCCTGCCCCCGTGGGTGCTGTGCTGAGCACAGGGTGCTGGGCTGATTTGAAACCCAGGGTGGCTCTGACAGCAGCATTTATCGACCCTCTCCCTAAGGACACCCAAACCCTTTGTGATTCCCTTTAACAGAGGCACTGCCTCCCTGCCTTTGTCCCTACAGGGGCTCTGTGATGGGACCCACTTTCCATTTTGATGTGCCTGCCCTGCACTTCGGTGACATCGCCTTTGGTGAGTGTGCCCTGGGCTGGCACCACAGTGTCAGAGCTTGCTGTGGTGCTGAAATGGAGCCCTTGAACATAAGAGCATTCATCACTCGTGTTCCTCCACCACAGCCTCTTCAGGGTGTTCATTCAGGGCTGCTGGTGCCTCAGGTACCCTTTTGTTTGATCATGAGATCAAACAGGACCAAAGGAATAAAAAGTGTCAGCATCGCTGTTTGGCCACTTCTTGTTTCCCTTTTAGTAAGTGGCACAATAAAGAAAGGCACCAGGCAGGAATATGGTTCTGTAATAGCAGATTCATCCTGCTTAATCTGATTTCATTCCTAAGGTTTCTTCAGCTGGGAGCAGCTCTTTTATCTTTGTTTCTTTAAACTGTGCTGCTGAATGTTGTCTGCATGTGTTACCTCAGTGGCATTTGAGAGCGTGACATCCTTTTTGTGCCTCTCCTGCCTCCCTGCTGCAGTCACTGTTGATGGGCATGGAGAAGCCCTGGGCTGTGCCTGCAGTTGGTTTTTCCTCCCCATCTGGGTTTAAATGACTCTTGGTAAGCAGGCTGGGAGATGTCTGCTCCACACATAGCTGGCCAGCCAAGCCATAGATCCACTGCAATGAGCTGTAGTTGAGATAACAAAGAAGTAAAATCCAAGCACAGTTTTATCCTACCAGCAGGATATTCACACCAGCAATCACGAGGTATTGATGCCTAAATGGGGATTTGTGTCATTTTCTTAGGTTTTCCTCACACCTTGAAGTGTTGCCTGTTTAACACCTCCCTGACGCCCATGGGCTTCTCCCTCTACATTCCTGGGGATGGCTTGGGAGTGCCCAGTGTCAGCAGCACTACTCAGATAGGCAAACCCAGCAGCCAGCTGTGGAGGAAGGAAGTTCGTGTTCTGAGGAGATTACAGGAATTTACCATAAACCCCCACAGCGGGACCGTCCGTGCCCTGGGATCCCAGGATATCAAGGTATGGGAAGAGTCCAGCTGCTGGGGCTGAGGCTTCACTGCAGTGTGGGAGGGCTTTAGCTCTGGTGCCAGCTTGGAGCATCCTGGGAGTGAGAGATCTGCACTGCTGGGAGGCCTCTGCTAGATGGGTTACCTGGGATGTTCCTCAGGAGCACTGTTTTGTTTCCAAAATCTTACACTGAGATCAATACCGTATGGTCAAGTCCTGAAGCCATTCTCGTGTTTTTGAGAACAATTTCTTTGATTGCAAGTGGGCAGAGGAAGGATGAAAACAGAAAGTTGCTGTTAAAGAGAGAGATATCATCGTGGAAAGCAGTTTTCTTTTCTTCCTGGTCTTGTTTCTCATCTCCTGGGCAGCAGATGAGTTGTATTCACTGCAGGAATCTTCAGTGGGGACAGAAAATACTCTGCAGCCACAAACTGCCCAGCATGTGCTGGGCCACACTCTGCCCTCAGCTTCCTGCTGTAAGGCTGGACTTGTTCCATTGGAGACAACAGACTTCTTCTGCATTTATGTCATTGTAGTCAGGTGAAAAATTAGTCCCTTTAGCAAATCTCATATTGCCAGAGGGCTTTTTTTACTCTCAAAGACTGTTGCTCTGCTTAGGGACCAGCAGAAGAATTAAAGGACAACTCTCCCTTTGTCTACCATGGAACAGGAGTTGGAGGACAGCACACATGGGTAATGAGAATTTTGGGAGTTAGGAAATACTTGCTGCACTTCATTTCTTTTCTGCCAGGTCACCCTGTGTCCCAACACTGTTGGGGACTACAATCTGGAGCTGGTGCTGGACGTGGAAGATGTTGGCAGGAAGGTGTTTGCACTGCCCCTCACAGCCAGGTACCAACACCTTTCCTGCACCTGCTTGTCTTTGCTCGGGCATCCAGCACCAGCACACTGCCTGGCTGCAGCTCCAAAGGAGAAGTGCTGCTACATGAGCTGGATCTGCCCATCTAGACATGAGAACAGTGCCAGGAAAGCAGCCCTTAGTGAGATACCCCCCTGCTCACAGCCAGCCATGGCCCTAGCCCTTTTTCTAAAGGGAGCAGGAATAACATGAATTGTTGGCCTGGGCTTTGGTGCTTGAGCTGGAACAAATTTCCAAAGGCTTGCCTGCCCCTCTTCCTGCAAGTGGTGAACTTATGCTGCTTGTGACCACCCTGCAGCAGTGGTTTGGAACACAGTGAGCAGCCTGCTGAGAGCTGGGGTCTGGGTCCCTTCAGCAGTGCATGTGCAGTGGGGAAGAGGCTCCAGGCAGGAGTGGGGAGAGCAAAAGGTCTTACAAAGAGGACTGTAGTCCTTGATGTGGAAGGTTGTGGGAACTCAGCATATCACTCCTGATGTCCAGAGTTGCCGAGATAACCCTTGGGGGGCTCGGAAATCCTGGAATGTTGCCAGAAGTGCTTGGTGGTTGGATTTTGACCCTGCAGGCCACCTCTGTGAGGACAAGAGAATCACTTGGGGATAAGTGGTGTAAGAATTAATTATTCACAGGGTGGAAATACAGGTTTTAGGATTTTGGTGCAGGGGGGTTGTAGGAGACAAGATGGAGGAATCGGGGCGTGTCTTGCCCTTCTTCTTTCTTCTTCTTGTCGTCCATCTTCTGTGGTGATGTTGGCACTTTGGGGTTGGTTCATGTTGAATGTGCACTTGTTAGTATGGGTAAAAGGTATTGGAAAGTAAAGGTAAATATATTGTACGTAGTTTTTAGTATGAAAATAGACGACCGCCCAGTGGGAGGTCAGTGTGCCCTTGGCTGCCTTGCTGGTCAGACCTCTGTCGGGCTGGAAGAAAATTTTGTAGATAAGAAATAATGAACAACACTGAAGACCGAAAAATATGAAGAGTGCACTCATCCTTTGGAGCGCGGGCTGTCCCAAGGCATAGGATGCTATGTGTGACCAGGCAGAGACAAAAGGCCGGACCGGTCAGAAGGTCAGCTCAGCTTTCGCTGCTTCCCTCTGGCTCTGTTGAGTCATGTTCTCAGAGCTGAGACCAAAAGTCATTCTTGCTGCAGCAGAATTCCATCCTGCTGTGCTGCTGTGGGTGTCAGTTTAGTGCCAAGAGGGATGCAGTTCCCTGGTGCTGTTCCCTCTCCCAGGCAGAGCCATCCAGTCAGTGCCTGGGCTGCCATTTTGTAAAGCAAGCACAAATGGGGACAGTCAGTGTAGAGACCCATGGGGGAAAGAATTGAGGCAGCTCTAGGAACTGGAAGAAGTTGATCACCTGCACTGTGGCCTTGTGCCCTTCACTGCTGGAAGAGATGATTCAGTTTTCAGGCAGGACAACAGTGCTGGAGGAGAAAAGGGAGTCATTTTCACTGATACACTGGAGTCTTGTGTTCCTTGAGCCTTGGTGGGCACTGGTCCTCACTGGAAAGGCTCCCCCAGAGCTCAGGGACCACTGGCACTGTTACGGGAGTCCTTGCAAGTGTCCTTGGGCAGAGAAGGGGCAACACTGCTGAGGCAGCTCTGGACTACTGTAGGACTGCTCTACTACTCTACTCTGTTAGATTTGCAAATACCTTACACTCCATTGCATGCTCTTGGAGGACAAAAGTTCTCCATGCTCCCAGTGTCTCTCATTCCCCTGGGGTCATTTCTTCGCCCAGGTGCATCGTTCCTACTCTGCGAGTGCTCAACCCTGTCGTGGAACTGGGGCACTGCTGCTTGAAGGTGCTCTATGATGAGAAGGTGACCCTGGTGAATGACAGTGACTTCCCTGGCTGCTACTGTCTTCTCCCTCAGGTTTGGCCTTGCATCCATCTCCTCCCCTCAGATTTTACTGGGGGGGTTATTAGGGGAATAAAAGGGTTTGGATAAGACCTTGCTGGTTTCTATTCAAAGCTAAAGGTTTTCTGAGAACAGGAACCTAAATACAAACTTTAGGAAGAAGTTTAACATCTTGAGGAAGATGTTTAGAGTCTAGTCCTTGACTTGCTTTCACGTGGCAGAGCTTCGAGGGCAGTGAAAATCCGATGCAAGGAGGCTGTCAGCACCCAAGTGGGTGTCTCTGATGCAGCAGCTTTTGGACCCCTGGGGATGCTGAGCACCTACACCTGGCATCTTGGTTTTTGCTTTCTTGCTTTCTCCTGAGAATTTTTACAAGCGTGTGGGAGTTGCTCTTGTGGTAGAGGTTAAGGAGTTTAAAGTTTCCTCCGTTCTGAAGATGCCTTTGATTCTGTCCCTGCCAGGAACACAAGGAGGAGGCTGCTGCGTGGTACTCCAGCCTTGCACCCTCTGGGATTATCGAGGCTCACAGCTCGGTGCAGATCCCAATTACAGTCCAGGCCCAGTTGCTGGGACAGTGCAGCATCACTGCCAAGCTGGCCGTGTTTGGGAGACCAGGATCCCCACTGGTGAGAGCAAGGGGACTTGTGTGCCTTGAGCAACTCCTCCCAGTGGGGTGTAAACTGCACAGGGATTCTTCCAGGAGCTTGTGATTTATGGCTGGTGTGGACAAGGACAGAAGGGACTGGTGCCACAAGCAGCAGCTCATGCCTAGGAAAGAGGAAGAGTGGAAGCCTCACAGGTGGCAATCTGAGTGCCTGACCCAGCATAGAGTTACAAATCTGGGAGATGGGATAACAAGCCCAGGCTGAAACCCAAACCAGTCCCTGGGTCTCATACTCTGCCATGTTATCAGATGAACACAAGGGCTGCTTCATTACAGCTGTTCAGCATCACATCCCTGAATCCTGCTAAAGCAAGCACTGTTTGCTAAAGGAATGTTTTGTGCAGAGCTGGACTGAGGCTTCTCTGAAAGCCAGGTCCCTCAGGTCTGAGAAATACCCAGCATATCTCCTCAAGAAAAGCCCACCCAAAACAAAATGAATGTCCGCACAACTTGCATCTGGAGCACAGGCTTTGCTTGTTTTTTCCACCAAGTTTGGAAAAAGAAAAGGCAAGCAATTACTGAACTAAAGCCTCCTAAAAGAGGACTCTGAAGATTCTGAAGAAGATTCCAAGGACTGTAAAGAAGATTCTAAAAGAGCTCCTAAAAGAGGCACATATCATAACAGCAAGTGGCTACAAAATACAGGCCCAATCTGCCAGGCATGGATGCTCTTCATCCCTCCATAGTCTGCTTTGTGCCATGAGCACCCCACAAAGGCAGCAGTGCTGCAGGATGTGGACATAGTTTAGCAAAGAATTCCATGTTCCTTGTCCCATCATCTGTGCTAGCTCTGCAAGAACAATCCTTTTGAGTTTCAGACTATTAAGTCAGTTGAGACTTTTTTTTAAGGAAAAAATACTGCTTGAATGATGCAACTACTAATTGATGCCCCTTACTCATATATATGAAGATTACACATCAGCACAAACTGAAGGCAGCTAACTTGCCTCATCTCCACTCTGAAGAGCCTGCCTTGCTTCTGGCTCGTGCTGCTTTCACCAGAGCAGCTTTTTGAATTGTAAAGAGTCTTCAAGGATGGCTGTGCAGCAGCAAAGGTTGGGAAGGTGCTTTGGGCCAAGGTGGAGCATTTGAATGAAGCAGGCAGGAGGTAAAGGAAAGAGCCATGTGGAAGAGGTGTGAAGAAGCAAGCATGGCAAACAGCAGTGCTTTGTCCTCTGATGATGGGAGCTTGTGGCTTTCAGGTGGGATCACTGCAGACCCCACACTTGCTCCAGGCCTTCTGTTTCAGTCTGCACCACTGACAACTTCCAAGGGCCATCATTGGCCCCAGTCTAGGAATGCTCTTGGAGCTGGCTGTGTTTTTAAAACTGCCTTTGTTGCGTCTTTTGACCTTTCCTACCTTCTTCCTGGAACAGGAAATCCGTTTAGAGTGCGTTGGCCAGGGCCCCGTTGTCTATGTCCATCCCAGGGAGATAAACTTTGGCTCTATCCCAGTCCTAGAGGATTGTTCCAAAACTCTCCACCTCGCCAATCAGTGTAAGATTCCTGCAGCCTTCCAGGTGGAGATGGTAAGTGTCTGTGGGGCTGTTTTCCAGGGACAGGTGCTGGTTACCAGCAGCCCTTGACTTGTTTTTGTATGCAACATTTCTGTACTGTTCTGTGTGAGTGGAAGCAAGATATTCCATCCAAGTGCAAGCAAGAGGAGCCAGGATCTCAGGCACGCCTCTGTGAAATAGTTTGCAGAGAGATTGGAGCAGAAATGAGTCTGGATCATGTTTGCAAGTTCTCTCTTTATTTTATGGAAGATACTTAGCTGTGCAAGTCCTGTTTTTGGAGCTCTGAGATCAAGAGAAGCCTGTGGCCCTTTGCTGCTAAGAGGGCATGGATTTCCCCATGGACTTCCCATTCCATCTGCATTTGTTTGTGCCAGACTTGTGTTAATGGCAGAAAGCAGGGTGTGAGATCTGCCCTCAAACTGCTCATGGGGAGGCAAGTTTCACAACTCCTGTGGGTCAAACCAGTGGTGCTGTTGCAAACAAATGCACCTGTGAGGGCTGTGCACCCCCAGAGCCTGTGGTCTCTGCAGCATTGCAGAATGGCTCTGGAGATCACCTGCAGAGGAAGGTTGTTTCATTCCTGGAGGTTACAGAGGGGGACAAGCCACAGGGCTGGAGCTACAGCTTGAAAAAAGCTTTGTAAAGAGATTTGATCTTCTGTATATTGGGTGGGTTCAACTTCTGGAGCTGGTTAAAGCCAACCCTGATCAAGTGGACTTGTTTGTATTTGTGGATAAATCATCAGGTGCTGTGTGAGAGTTCAGGCTCAGCCTCCTGGGCCAAGGAGGAGGGGCGTGAATTTTCCTCTTGCTGCTTTTCCAGCTGTTTGGGGGATAAATGTTATCCCAAAGTGGAGGACTGGCAGGGCAGTTTTTCCTGACTCCACAATGGAGTTCTGCTTTCAGCCTCTGCAGGGAGCAGTGCACCTTGGCTGGGTGCTCATGGTGTGTAAAGGTTGGCTTTCACATGCTCCTGCCAGGGCCAGACCTGCAGAGCTGTGTCTGTACAGCTGTGCTGGTGCAAGGCCTTTCCCCTCCTTTGGGCACCTTCCAGCTCCCTTGCTCAGTCCATGAAGTCCATGAGAAAGCAGATGACAAGAGTTCTTGGGAAGAGTGGGCCATGCCCACAGAGCACATGTTGTCCAGTTTTCTTTCTGCTTCCTGCTTTCCTGCTCTGCTCTAAGCATTTAGAGGTGACTTTTCCAAACAGAGGGCGCTGGGGCACCTCTCTACAGCTGATGATTGGTGGGGAGTGAGGGCTTCAGTCCTTCAGGGGGTGTTGAGAAGCACTGATGGCCCCTTGGGAAAGGAGATTTGGAATTTTGCTCAGCTGGCTTTGCAGAGTTATCCTTCAGGCTCTCAGCAGTGTCCTCCAGCTGTGTGGCTGCTGGGCTGGGATTTGAGCAGTCCTGCCTTCCTCCAGCCATGAGCCTTTGTGCACACCCAGCTCCGCTGCCAGGAAGCCAGCAGGGAGTAAACAGCTTCCCTTGGCAAGCGCTCCAAAGAGAGCCAGCAGGGGGAATTACCCTCTCCTGAGGAGGAGCTTCCCTTGGGTTGAGCAAAACAGGGCTAATGACCCGAGTCTGTTAAAGGAAGGTAAAATACAGGTTGTATAAGCTCTTGGGGAGTTGCTGTGCTGGACACCATAGCTTACATTTAGGGAAATTAAACATTTATGGTTTTTATACTCATCTCTTTAGCCTTCCCGTTTTCTGCACCTCACAGCAGAGCAGGGTCCATGGCTTCCATCTAACTTAGTGTTTGGCTTTTCCTACAGGCTGTGGAGCGTTCCTGCTGGAGGATTGAGCCCAGTAAAGGAGTGGTCCCCCCCAGTTCTGAGGTGTCCGTGGCTATTGTAGCTAACCTGAATGACACAGTGAAATTCCAGGAGAAGCTGAAGGTGTTCATTGAGAACAACCCTGTGACCATCATCCCTCTCCAGGCTGTGGGCATTGGCACCACAGTTGTCTCGGACAAACCTCTCGTTCCGAAGATCGACTTGAAGTCCTGCTTCAGGTAGGAGACTCTAGAAACTTCCACATCTCCTGTGTGTTCAGCAAGGAACAATTTTTCCATAGCCCTTCAGGCTAGATCTTCAGTACTCAAGGTCCCAGCTCTGTTTCCATGAAACCACAGGAATTCATTGAGAAATATGTCAAATATCCAGATATCCTGGAAAGCCACAGAAATGGAAAAGCTGGAAGACCTGGCAGAGCTGAAGCTTTGAGCATGGGCAGCCTTTTGGGCAGAGGTTTTATTGCAGAGTGCGCAGTCAGGGAATGCCATCGGGGTGAAGCTGAAGCTGAGTGATGCCAGGGAAATAACAGCTCCCGTGACATTTTCCATCTCTCTTCTCTTGCAGCTTCAGTCGCTGCTTTTACCACTTCCAGCTGACGAACAGAGGCCGCCGCACGCAGCGGCTCTACTGGAGCACGGAAGGGTTCCGCACCTTCCGCCGCAGCGCGCGGGCCCCGGCCCCCGCGGGCCCCCCGGGCAAAGGGGCTCCCCCCATGCCCAGGCCTGGCAGCCCCGTGTTCAAGCTGTGCCCAGTGCAGGTGGACCTGAGGCCGGGCCAGACTGTGGACATGGTGCTGGAAGGCTGCTCCAGCACTGTCCAGGTGAGGCCCTGCCCAGGGCTGAGCCCTCCCCATCAGATCCCCTCCACTGCAGCTTCTTCTGCAGCCCCTTGACACTGGCCTGGAACAAGGAGCAAGTGACTTCAAGAAACTGTTTCAAAGCCAGTTGCTTTCCTTGCTGGCCACCATCAGTTGCTAAGGCTCTTTTGTGTTTCCCTAGCTACCATAAACCCAACTTGCTGATCCCAAAATACAGACTGAAGGAAGTACTGCTCCTTTGGGCAAACAGGGCTTACCTGTGTCATGTGCTGAGGCAGAAAGGGAGAGCAGAGAAAAGAAGTTGCACTTAGGCTAGAAGCCCAGGCAGGAAGCAAATTAAACTACTGTCAAGTGCTTTTTCTGAGGGAAAAACCCTTTACCCAGGCAGTAAAACAAATGCCCTGGGAATGGCAGGAGCGTCTGGGAGCAGCATTGCTTTTCCTCTGAAGACAAATGTGGGCACAGGGCTGCTCTAGCTATGAGTCCTGGAGGGGGAAAACACAGTGTGCCAGCTCTAATGATCAGTGCAATGTCCATCCAGGCAGGAAACTGTTCCCAGACATCGTCAGAATTGACAGTTTGACTTTGGTCAACTTTTCTATCACTGCTTGCCCCAGTGTCTCAGCCACCCCTGGTGTCCCAGGGACAGCCAGGTTCTGCAGAACCCCTGGAGAGCAGCTCAGAGGGGGAGATTTTAGCAGGGTCTGGGAGTGTTCTCCTACCTGGACCTTTCTTTCCAGGGGAAATGAAACTCTGCAGAGAAGATGCCAGCTAAGTCTGGTATGCATTCCCTGGCTCCAGGAGCCCTGGGCACAGATATTTAGAATAAACAGGTGGCAGCACAGAAAGAAAAGAGAGCTATTGAGGAGAGCAGAGACTAATTACAGTCCCTAATAACAAGTGACAGGAATGGGGCCCATGGGTGGGTGGCAAGGCAGTGTGGGGTGTTGGGCCTGCCAGCACACACTGGGACACAAGGGAATCTTGTGTGCAGGAGGTGAAGGAGCGGCTGCTGTGCCACGCTGTGGTGGGGAAAGAGACAGCAAAGAAACAGATCCTGCAAACAGATGTCATCTGCAACTTCATCTGCCCTGCAGTGCAAATGTCCCCCAGAGCCATCGCTTTCCGTGTGGAAAAGGTAAAGTCACCAGATTGCATCCTGGCATTTAAAGGTGTAACTCTTAACTTGGCTGGAAGTAAATAGAAATATATGCACTTCTGGGGCTGAAAAGTGTGAAATGCATTGGAAAGGGAAGGAGGTCTATGGCACTTGAGGTTGTTTTCCCTTGTCTCCTGTTTCTGTAGAAACCCAGTGATGTCCTGACACTGCAGTACCAGCCACTGACATTAAAAAACACCAGCTCCCTGCCATTCAGCGTGGTGCTGGACGTGGAGCAGCCCTTCCTGGTCTGCAATGTGAAACGGAAGCCCCTCCCTGCAAATTGCAAGGTGAGCCTCTGTGGGCTTGTGCAGTGGGGTTTGAGGAGGAGGGATGTGGTGCTGCACTTCTGCTGGGAGCTCCTCAAGTTGAGAAGCACATTCTGTAGTGTCAGCAGTGGATTGGCCTGAGCTGAATCAGCAGAGCTGCTGAAGGAATCAAAATCTTATCTGAATTGGTAACATCCATGCTGGCTCTAAAACACGAGGAGAGGGGAGCAGGAAAGCAGACTGAGGCAAGCCATGCAGTAAAGGTGTCTCCTGGAAAGCATGCCAGCTCTCCAGCAGCCACCCCCTTGGATTGGGGCTGAGCACAGCAACGGGAGCCTGAGGGATCCTGGGCTGGACTGTGGTGCCTGCAGTCAGACCCCTGCTGTAGAGAGATGAACCATGAACTGAGGAGCCCATGCTGGGCTCACTTGGAGCATTTACTGTTTGCTGCTGTCAGGCCTTGGGACATCATCCCACAGGTGATTAATTACTGCTCATCTCCTTGCAGCCTGTGAGAGTGGGTGTAGGGAAGGAACTTCATCTCTGCATCTGCTTTAACCCAGCTTATAAGAACAGTCTGATCAGCTGGGTGGTAAAGAAGATTCTCAGGGTGAGCTTCATGGAGCATCCTCATGTGGAGAAGATCCCTCTTCGGGGGGAAGTCTGCTTCCCAAATCTCCACCTCCCCACCAAGGCCGTGGACTTTGGCTGCATCATAAATGACACTGAACAAGAGTTGAAGATGGAGATGACCAACTGCAGCCCACTCCCTGTCAACTACCACTGGTCATTCCTGACAGACAGCCAGGTGAACACCATCAGGTATGAGCATCATCATCCCCATGCTGCTGCGAGCATGGAGCTGCTCCAGCCTGGCTCTGAGTGGCTGTCACTGAGCTCAGCACACCAGCACCCAGCCAGGGGCGGCAGTGCAGTGAGGAGCTGCTCTTGCAGGCACCTCTCTCCCCCACTACAGGTCCACCATCACAGTTATGTTATTTTCCAGGTTCATCCCTTCACCACCTAAATTCAAGCCACGGTCATTAAACAAGAGGAGAGTGTTTCCATGGAGATACTCCATGACTGAAAGTGTGGAGGAGCCGACCAAAACCCCAGACACAACGCAGGATTCTGCCCAGGAAGATTCTGCCCAGGAAGATTCTTCCCAGGAAGATTCTGCCCTGGAGGATTCTCTCCTGGAGGATTCTGCCCTGGAGGATTCTGCCCTGGAGGATCCTGCTCAGGAAGGTCCTGCCCAGGAGGATGCTGCCCTGGAGGATCCTGCTCAAGAGGACTCTGACCAGGAGGATTCTGCTCAGGAGGACTCTGACCAGGAGCCAGAAGATGCAGAGCATTCCCTGGAATCAGAGGTGGATTTTCTTGTGCACCTACCACTTGCTTTGCCTCCTCAACTTGCCACCAAAATGTCATACTCGTGCCAACCTCCCTTTTTGCTGCCCTTCCGTCCTGTGCCCTGAAAGTGGCAGTTGGGCATGGGGTGTCTGGGGAGGCAGAAATAGGAAAGTTTTGCTCAGAGAAGCTCACTCAGATCCTACACACCTATGCTGACTTTGGGATTTTTTGGCATATTTTCTTTACAATGTAAAATGAGGTCTTTATCTGCATCATGATGAGAAGGCTTCCAGCTTCCCATGTGTGTCAGTCCATGAAGAGTCCTGATCTCCACGTAGCCCCTTCCCAACCCAGCTAGAGCACTCACATCTGTGCCTTCACCCAAAAGCTGGTATTGCAGTGACAGCTCCAGAGCAAGACTTTGCAAAGTCACTTATTATGGAGCAATAAAAAGTCACTTATTATTATGCAGTTTAAAAAAAAAAAGATGTAAGGAAGCAGAGAGTTTCTCAAAAGCCCAGTGTTGGCATTAAGTTTATGGAGAAGGGTTGTACCTGCTCACACACAAATACCAGTTGTTTCTACACTGCACAGTTTTTCTGAATCAGGAGCAACAAAGCCCTATATGAACAGTGTGGCTGAATGTTTTCAAATAGAAGCGCAAAATCATCTTTATTTCCCGATTGTTGCCACGTATGCACAAGTAAACCAGGGAAATTCAGCTGGCCATCCTGGAATCCTGGAATGGCTTGGCTTGGAAGGGACTTTCAGAGATTATGTAGTTCCAACCCTCCCTGCCTGAGTGCTGGGGGCACCCAGTTCCCTCAGGCAGGTTTGATGTAGGAGGTGCAGATGGAGCCCAGGTCTGATCTGTGGCTGGGCTTGGGCCCACACTCGACTGATGGCCTGGACATTGTCACCCTTGGTTTGTGCCCAGGCCCCTTTCCAGCTGCTCCTGGTGTGGGAGGTGCTGGAGCCTGCAGCAGCGTGATCTTGCTCAGAGCAGCCAGCTCACTGCAGCCCGTGGTGCTTTTTCCAGGGGCTGTCATCCACTCCTGGGGCGTCTCAGAGGCCGCTGAGGGTGAGGGGACTGAGCTGGTTCTCAGAGATGGAGCACCCCAAGCTGGGAATGCAGGAGGTAAGTGGGAATTTGTCTCACGTCCATGTTTCCAGTGTGGGAGGTGGTTCTGTAGCCCCAGTGCCACTGGTGGCCCTCAGCACTGCTCACAGAGGGGCCTCACATCCCTCCCAGTGCATCACAAAGCTCTGCTGAAGCCAGTGCTCACTGGAGAGGCCATGTGGGATGTTTTGTAGGGCTGCCCCAGGATGCTCCCTGTGCAGCCCCTGGGGAGGGCATTGCTCCCATTTACCTCATCAGGTGGTTTTCAGGACATTTTTGTAGGAACTTTGGCTGTAGCAGCTTGAGAGAACAGCACGTAAGTAAGAGAGAGGGAGACAGGCCTCAGAAGTCAGATGAGCCTTCCCCCAGCTCCAAGGGCTCCCACCTCCAAGTCTCCTGTTTTTCTGAAGACAGTGAGAAGTGTTTCCAAAGACAAGTTCTGCAGCAGAGAGAATTTCTTGCTGCCAGGAGACATTCCAGTTGACTCTAATGTAGTCTATACTCATGGATAAGTGATTATGGGAGAAGATTTTCCCCATGGTCCCTCCACTGGTCAGTGGCACGGACACAGGATGAGATCAGGGTGATTCTGGCTGTGTTTGGGGAATAGGCCCCTCCAGCTGTGACTCTGCTTTATTTCAGGACACAGCTGCTCTTCTGCATCCATGTCCACTCTCACCATCTCCATCTCTCCTCCCCTCCCTGCAGGTTTTTGACGTGCGGCCGCTGTGGGGTGAGCTGCAGCCGGGAGAGAGCGAGCAGGTCACCTTCACCTTCTTTGGGCACGCCAACGTGGTGGCGCGTGTGCGGGCGCTGTGCCACGTGCAGGGAGGCCCCAGCTACGAGGTGGTGCTGACCGGGGAGGCCTCGTGCCCCAGCTACCAGCTGGACCTGCAGGAGATCGACTGGGGGCTGCAGGTACCACAGGCTGCTCCTGCCACAGCTCCTTGGCTGTCATCGTGGCCACCTCCGTCCCAGGCTCTCTCCCCCTCTCGGCCCCTCTGCTGGCTCTGGGGCTTGGAACACAACCTGTGAGAGACAGGCCAGCATCCCAGCTGGTTTGGAATGGCCATCCCCACCCCTCCCTCCCTTCCCCTGGCTGAGGGACAGGACACTGTCCTCTCCAAGGCACCTGACCCTGCCGCCTGGGGAGCACAAGGCTCCCAGGGAAGATGTCCACAGGGACCTGTCCCTGGGATATCCCTCCACTGATCTGCTCCTAAAGCTTGAGCTCCAAGGAGATGCTCTTGTCAAATGCTCTGGCTTGATCCACAAAATCATCCAGGGAGGAACTTGGGCTTTCAGTCACTTCAGTACCTGAAAACAATGTCCCACAATAATCCCCACTTTACTTCTTTACACTTTAAAGTCCACAGATACTTCCAGCTGCTGGCACTGCCTCTGTTGTCCTGTGTGTCTCTCTTGTCACCTGTCTGTTTCTTGCCAATATTTGCATGCAGGTGCCTTTTCTCCTGGAATGCCTCTCAGAAATGCACTGACTTTTAGATACAATTCAATGGGGACAAAGTTGTCAAAGCAAAACAAAACTGTTCATTAGTAACAATTCAGCCCAGCTGGGTGTGTGTCTCCCTGCCCCTGGAGATGAGCAAACACCCCTCCAACAAAAGGGCAATCTTTGTATCCCCTTTGGGACAGTCCCTGGCCCCTTTCCTGGTACTCAGGAACTTCCATTCTCTCTGACCACCAACTTTTCTGTCCCCTCCCCTCTCATCCTCTTTCCTTTTGGTCAGGTCAGGTTGTCAACCCTGTCCCTCTGCCAGCTCACAGCAACACCCAACAAACCAACCTGAACAAATCCAAACCACAAACAGCAACATGCAGAACCAACAACTTCCATTCTTTAACTCCATAAGCTTTTGGCTTCATCTCACACATCTCAGTGCCACCTCCTCTGTTTCTCCTGGCTGTTGGTGGCCCCTCAGAGTGCAGAGGACCTGGTCCCCTGGTTCATTTCTTTCTGGCCTTTCCAAGGTTTTACTACCTCTCTGTAGCTGTGTGGTTGCACTGTGGCTGTGTGCTTTCAGTGCCATCAAAGAGGCAGGAGGTTGCCAGCATCAGGCCTGTGTCTGTAACTTCTCCCTGCTCTGTCCTCTCTGCAGAGGTTGAACAAAGTCCTCAAAGCAGAGGTGACCCTGCGCAACACCGGGGTCATGGAATTCACCTTCGTGGTGCCAAACTGCAGCACTGGCACTGCAGCAAAGCCTCTGCCTGGAGTGCCCATGGTCGTGCCCACCACAGTGAGTAGCACAAGCCATTGCCTCTGGCCCTGTGTCAGGCAGCCCAGGAGAGAATTAAAGGAAAAAACGGGGGGAAAAGAGGGAAAAAAGTGGGGGGAAAAGAGGGAAAAAAGTGGGGGGAAACCCCAAGCTGTGCTGGGGCTGCAGCCCTGCGAGAGCTCAGGAGCACACACTGCACCCCAGGGTTTTGAGCACAAGGAAGGTAGAAAGTGATGTGGTCTGATGGTTTCTTCTGCATGAGAACCTGTCCCCTCAGCCTGTCTGTCCCCTGAGCCATCCCACAGCAAAGCCCTGATGCAGTCCCTTCCTCCTCTCCTGTCCCTGCAGGGTTCCCTTGCACCTGGCCAGAAGCAAGTGTTGAAGGTCTATTATCTGCCAGGACAGCTGGGAGCCTTCCACAAGACTTTCCAGGTCAAAGTGGCTCATCTGGAACCGGCAGAAATCACCCTGAAGGGAAAGGGGACCTTCCCTGGGGTTACCAAGTACCGGCCCAGGAAGCTGAAAGGTGAGCACTGTGTTGGCTCCCAGGAAGATCCCCTGCTTTCCCCTGCCATCACACATCAGGCAGCTCACACCCATCTCCACAAGCCTGGAAGTTGCAGGGCTGCCAGAACAACACTTTGGCCTCTCTGGCTGCTTCCTGAGTTTTGAGCAGTTGAGTCCATTTAGGCTTTTTCCCAGGATCCTTTTCCCAGGATCTTGCCAGCACATTGTTGTAGTCCTGGAAAGATGATGGCCAGGCAGAAAAGCTTGGGAAAGCTGTGAGAGAGGCTGGCAGGGCTTTTGGCAGGGTTGGATGTGCGTGGCATTGCAGGGGATGAGATGATCCCCTGTGAGTGAGAATGAACATGAGGATTCAGAGAGGAGCAGCAGCATCCATTGTTTCTGGGACAGGCCACTGTTGGGGAAGTGGGACTTCTCAGCTTCAAGGGGATTGGCAATGTGCCTTGTCTTCTATTTATGGATAATTCTTTCCTTCAGAAGAGGAGATACTGCAAGAAGAAGGAAAAAACCCAGAGGAAGAAGAAAAGGAAAAGGATGAATCATCTGTGACCATCTGTGATGACGGAGTCACTGATGGAGTCACTGATGGGTCACTGATTGTCACACCTGAACAACAGGCTAGTGTCCAACATCTCCCCAGGGCCCCTTCAGCTGAGGGGCTCCCCCAGCAGCACCCTGGGTCTGGTGGAACAGGTGGGAGGGTTATTCCCACTTGGGAAATTGGAGGAGTGGCAGCTGTGCTCCCTCCCAAAGCTGCCTTTGCTTGTGGCCAGCCCATCCTCCATACTTGGAGCTCTCAGATAAGTACTGCCACAATCACATTGCCAGATTTCTGGGCCACTTGCTGCATTTGGAGAGCTTGTGCTGTGTTCTCTTTTGTGACTGAGAGAAATATTTGTATTCAAGTGTTTATACCTAGAAAGTGAGCAGAATATTCAGAGTCAGTGAAGGGCCAAGAACCAGCAAAGTCTTCTTCATTAGCTGTGTAAATGGCAAGAAGGGCAACTGAACTGGTGAACTTTGTGATCTCCAAATGGCCTTATTCATGATAGCCCTCATTTTTTATTGGTGTATGATTCTACAAAACATTTCTCTCCTGTTTTGGAATACAGAGGATAAGGGGAAAAAATATTTTTTTTTAAAAGGCAATTTCTGCACCTGTATGATGGGAATGATGTGGTTTCTTCTCCAGTGATACTGCCAACCTTGAGATTTCAGCTGAGGATAAAGAAACGGAATCATCCAAATATTCTTCAGGAGACAAACCTTGAGAAGACCAAGGGAAACTGGGAAGCTCTTTGAAGAACCTACAGAGCCATAAGAACCTCGAGGATTGGCATTGGCACATCTTGTTTACCAATAAAGCAGAGAAAGGAATCTCTTATGGGAAGAAATCTGTGAAGGCTGAGCCCTGCCCAGGCATGGTGCAAACTCCATGAGATCCTGCACTGTCTTCCTCTTCTCCCAGTGAAGCTTTTCGGGACAGAGAACTGGATCCTTTCCACCTCTGGGAAGCACCTGGAGCTTTTATAGCCACCCTTAACCACTACTTGAAGTCCCACCTGTCCCTTGCCCCTGGAATTGGAGAGCTAAGGCTGTAAACCCCTGTCATGAAGGCAGTGCCACCCTTAGGATGGTCATGGATGACAGTCTGAGAGCAGCCACGTTACCTTGGGGTACTTTGGCCCAGATAACCCTGGGCATTGTGGCAGGCTCAGAGAGAACACTCTTGGTCAGGTGTGAGATGTATGGCACTGATCATGTGGGTCATTATGACTGAACTTATTGCCAATACAGTATCTACATATTGTCAGTGCAGTATAAAATATAAGCAGGTCTAATATGACATGAGCAGCTTTGGCTAGAAACCTGCAGGTGTACAGACTGGAACTGCAGAGCTCACAGGGACAAAGCAACACAGCACCCGTGGAGCTGCTTCAGGATTTTATCTCTGGACATGGCTGGGTCTTAGCTGGATCTGCAGCCAGAGGCACCAGGAAGCTGCTGGGGCATGCAAGGAGCTCAGGTGGCACAGGGGAGGGTGGCAGGAGCCTTTCAGCCCTTGCTCCTTGCCAGATGCAAGGGAACCCTGCAGGGCTCGGCCTGATGCTCTTCCTCTGCCTTCTGGATGCTTTCCCATCCATCATGGCATTTCACACTCCAGAAGAGCAGCCTCTGTGAGGTGCACTCCCAAAGGCAAAGGTATTCTAAAGTGAAAAGCACTGCTCTAACTTGTGCCACTTTGCTGCTGAGTTGAACAAGAGGAGCATCCCCAGCAGCACCCCTTTTTGCAGCATCTGGCTCCCAACTAACTGCACACGTGCCAGCTGTGCCAAGCAATGGGGATTCTAGCTGTGATCACACACTGGGCAGATTGTGCTATCATGGTAACTGATTTTGAGAGGAATGGCAGATTTGTCTTTACAAACTACCTGTGGGTCTGCTGGTAGATAAAACCAGCACTGGGAGATAAAAGAAACAATGGGAAGGATTCCACTGATTGATGATTGGGAAAAGATATTTGCTTTTACAAATAAACTTTAGATTTGCTGATAAATGAAATTCGACATTGAAAATGAAAGAAACAATAGGGAAGAAAAACCCCTAAATTCCATAAGAATTAAAAATGAAAAGGGAGGGTTATACCTTAGAGGAAAATCTTTGGTATCAGGTGTATTGAGAAGTCTGTACCTCTCATATACCTCAGTCAAGGGGAAAGAGAGAAGGGAAATGTGGCTGGAAATTGGGATCAAAAGGGAGGCTGAGTCCTCCAAAAATTGGAGAGATCCCAGGGGAATGCCCCGTGGCCTCTCCCTTTATTCAAATAAAGCCAAATAAAGCCTCTTTCTCCTTTTTGGACATAAACCTCTGGTGTTTGTGGATTAATTTTCCTAACATTTTGATTCACTGTGTTGCAATCAAGTAGAAAAATTATTAAAGAAAGGCCTCATAAAATCAGTCCTGCTCTATGTTAGATCCATGGCTGGCCTATCATTTCTTCTAAGTGCAGCTAGCACTTAGCAAGTTCCCATGTGAAAACAATCCTGGTATGAATGGTTTGTTAAGATAACAATCTATTTCTGAGTGAAAAACAACCACACCTGCATAAACACTAGATCCATCCCATGAGAATCAGGGAAGAAAATACACAAACAATTTAAGAATAAAGAGATTTGATAGATAAGTAAAATACCTTTTTCTAATCAATAGAGTAATTGGCAAAAAAGCTACTGACCAATTGGAGGCACACACGAGGTCTGTAAAACTTCTAAATGAAGTCTTGGCTACACTGAGTTACAGGGAGTGGGAACAAAGCTCTCCAGAAACTTGTAGCTAGAAAGATTTAATGATATTCCTCACTTTGAGCCTCTTCCAGAGCTTAACTGCAAACACAAAAGCTTTTCCAAGATCCTTTTAAGCAAATAAATGAGATCCATGAGAACTGGGATAGACCACAAGGGTCTGGGACAGCCTCAGTGCAGAGGCCAACGGGTTGGATGTGTTACAGAAAGCCATAAGATGCACACCTAGAGAGCCCTTTCCATTCCAACAGCAGCTGGGCATGGAATTCAGCACATGGAATTCAGTCCATGGAATCCAGTTCATGAAATTCCTAAGGCCTTATCAGTTTCACACAGTCACTGAAGTCTCTGCTATCACAGAAACCCAAAATCATTGGAGTTGGAAAATCCCCCCCAGGCCATGGAGTCCCAGCTGCGCCCGATGCCCACCTTGTCCCCAGCCCAGAGCCCTGAGTGCCACCTCCAGCCCTTCCCGGGACACCTGCAGGGATGGGCACTGCAAAGCTCCCTGGGCAGCCCCTGCCAAGGCCTGAGCAGCCTTTCCATGGGCAAATTCCTGCTGCTGCCCACCCTGAGCCCAGCCTGAGGCCGTTCCCTCTGCTCCTGTCCCTGTTCCTGGGAGCACAGCCCGGCCCCCCGGCTGTCCCCTCCTGGCAGGGAGTTGTGCAGAGCCACAAGGGCCCCCTGAGCCTCCTTTGCTCCAGGCTCAGCCCCTTCCCAGCTCCCTCAGCCCCTGCTGGGGCTCCAGCCGGGATAGCATCCTAGTGCTATACAAAGAGCAGGGTATAGGCCTGCCAAAGGTGCCTTTATCACCACATTTTAAACTTTCATAAATACAGAAGGACTCTGCAGGAGGCACTAAAGCCAAGTCAGCAGCCAAAGTGCCAATGCCCTGCGCCCGGCAGCGCGGCCCGGCCCGGCCCCAGGCTCGGTGCCGCGGTTGCCCGGTAACCGCGCCCGGGCCCTCAGCGTCTGTGACGGCGCCGCGGCCTCAGCGCCCGCAGCCGCCCCGATGCTCATTCGCACCCGGCGCGCTCACCGGCGGCACTCGGCCACTGCCAGCGGAGCTGTTCGCACAACAGTGCTGTCTGTGAGCGACAACTCGCAAAACACTGCTCTGCGAGGGACGCCTAAACTCGCAGAACAGTGGTTTCTGCCAGAGAGTCCTGAATTTCGTTTGAAGGTAAAGATTGACTCAAGTTGTACTTTCTGGTTTTGTCACATCTGTGCTCTGAAAGAGAATGCCAAAGGGAAATACAGGATGGGATAATGCCAGTCTTCAGTTCGGTGGCATGTACAGCTGAGGGGATGAACAATACATGGTCTGCTGATGGTGCTTTTTTCTCACTGAGGAAATGCAACATTTCCTAAATATACTAGTCTATACATTTTTTCCTATAGTATGTATTTAAACTACTTATAGGTGAATGAGTTCTGTTCAAGTTTCAGTGGGTTGTTATGATCTGGTTATTAATATTATTAAGGAGATGCCCCTGGATTAAGGTGCAAACCGAGACCATGTGTCAAAGTCAATAGTTTGGATTTTATGGAACAGCAAATGTGAGGAAGAGAGAGGGAGAAAGAAATAGAAAAAGAAGAGGGGGAGGGAAGGGGCTGGGAAGGAGGGAATAGAGTGATAGAGACAGATTTAGTAGAAAATATCACCATTCCATGGATCCCATCCCATCACATTCAGTCCTTTTCTGGTCTCTGTGGTGAGGTCTCACAAAATGTGAGACTCCAATGGATTAATGCAGATTTGGGCAAGGTGGGACTGCCCAGGTACCTCCCTGGGGTGGGGCAAGTTTGGCTCTGTCTCTTACTACTCTCAAATAATATAAAATCTTTAGCACCAGTATGTCCTTTGAGTCTGCCATGAATTGAGTTGTGGATTTTCAGCTCTGCTGTGTTTCTCTGCATGCCATGCAGTCATCTGGTGCAAGGCCTCAGGAATGGCTCTGGGGGCACTTTGGAGGTCTTTGCTGGGTTATGACACCCCCTCGGCTGCCCCTCATGGGAATGTCCCCTGGATGTGGCCTTCTGGGGCTGGGGGGTTTTAGAGCTGAGCCAGTTTGTCTGAGGGAGGATGGGTGTCCTCTGCCCCTTACCAGAGGTTGTGTTTCACCCCCAAAATTTCCTCCTTCCCCCTCTGTTGATGGGAGATTTGTGTGCCAACCCGGCCTCAGCAGACGAGTCTGTGGCTATGACTTCCCCAGCCTGAAGGCAGACAGAGCTGATTTTCAGGACAGCTGCTGGATTTGACTTTAGTGGGGATATATTTTTCTCCCTCAGCCTTGTTCACTTCTCCCCAGACCTGAGCTAACAGGACAATAGTGTCACCTTTATCTTGTCTCAGGTTCCCTTAGGCAGCTTAACTCCCAGCGCCAAGTTCCAGTCAGGAGGCATTTTCAGGGAATGGTGGGCTTGAGGGTCTCAGCTTCTTTATATAGTTTTGTCACAATGGGCAAAAAGTCCTTTATAGCAATACTTAAGCCATTAACCATAACATTCCAGTCTCTCACAAGTCCTGTGAGGAGCAGCTGAGAGAGCAGGGGGTGTTTAGCCAAAAAAGAGGAGGTCTACTCATGCTGTTTTTAAGTAATATTTGAGCTACAGCTTTGTCTGTTCAAACTATTATTAATATTCAGCATTTTAGCTCCATGTTTCAGTACAATCCATCTTTGAATGGAATAAGGTACCCATATAGTTGCAATAAAGTCCAACTAGAGGCTTAACAACACTAGCTGCTTATGCCTAATGAGCACTTAGCTTCTTTCAAATCATATAAAATCTTTAGCACCAGCATATCCCTTGAGTCTGCCATGAATTGGGTTCTGGATTTTCAGAGTTCCATTGTTGTTCCTTCCAGTTCTGTTGAGGCCCTGTCGCTCCTCTGTGACATCATCTCTTCACAATGGCTTCTGGAGTGCCAAAGACACCAACACCTCGTATTTTGCTCAGGGAAAGACTGAAGGCTGATTCTGTGAGTAGCCCCTGGGGCTGTGTTAAGGCTGGCACTGCCCTGCTCTCCCTGCTCTCCCTGCCCTGCTGTCCAGCAGTGCTCTGAAGCTGCAGAGCCCCTCCCCAGCCCTTTGTGCCGTGCTCCTGTTGCTGGGGCTGTCCTGGTGCAGTAGGGTACACTGTGGGATGGGTCAGGGACAGCCCAGCGCCCTGCCTGGCTGTGCCAGCAGAGCCAAGGGAAACCAATGTACAGCTGAAGCCCTCAGCATGGGCTTCTTTCCTTCCCCTTTGCCACAGCCATTCCTTCTGTCAGGCTGGGCACTCACCTGTGCTGCTCTGACCATGCTGCCCTTGGGCACCCGGGCACGTGAGGGGGAAAGCTCAAACTCTGCCCAAAGCCTTGAGAGCCACGGCTGGTCCCAGCTGGAAGAGCTCCCAAGGCAGCTGTTCCCTCCCAGCTCCTGGGTGGGCACAGATGCAGCCCTGCAGGCAGCACTGGATGGAGCCAGGGCCACAAAGGTCCCTTGCTGTCTGCAGCTCACTTGGCTGAAGATGCCCCACTGCTGAGCCTCTGCCAAGGAGATCCCTCTGTTTTCTTCTGTCCAGGGCTCTGTCAGCCCACACAGAGAAAACCAATGCTAATTGACAGAGAGAGCTAAAACTTGGACACATTCCTGTGCACCTCACTCTTGGTACAGCTTTTCCTGCTTGCTTCCCTTGGACTCAGCCAGCAGTGCTATCTGCTGGCTGTGAGTTTTGAGTGTTGTGCAGGGATGGAGTTTGGGCAGTTCTGAGAGCTCCTCCCCACTCTCTGAAAGGTCACTGCCTCAATCCAGGGAAAAGTAAGAGGAAACAAATGCTCAAAGAGCAGAAATCCCCAACCATGTCCCATCAAATCACAGAGAGACTCATGGGACACAGCCATGTGGCTGGAGTATGTGTGTTCCACTCTGTGTTATTCATTTATTGGTGCTGAGTATTTCAGCAGCAAACTTCCAGGGCATCCAGAACTGTTCTAGTGGCTGTGATCATAAATCATTCATCAGTAGTAAGTGAACAAGAAAAGCCTCCATGAGCAAGGGCATTTCTGAGACTCTTGCTGGTTTTTTGCCTTCCAGCTGACTCCCTCTGCCTTCCAGAAGGAGATGTCTCTCAACACCAAGCAGAGGCTGGCCAGAGCTAAGAAGCTGAGTCTGCCTCCCATTGTCCAGCCTCAAGACAAGCCTGGGACCTCCCATCACAAGGTAGCCTTTCCCTGCCCTTGCTGTTTGATGCGATAATGGAGGAGGATGCCAAAAGAGCAGCTTGGCTTGAGCCTGCTCTGCCTGGTCCAGGAGCTTTTGGTCAGCCCAGGGCAGAGGTGGAGGAGCCACTGTTTGCCCAGCGTGGGCTGGGCTGATGTGCTCACCCAGAGTCTGCACTTCACTGGGGATCAGAGCAGAATCTTCCTCCCAGCAGCTGAACCTGTCTCTGCTCTCTCTGGCCTCTCCCTGCAGTTCTCAGCAGCTGCCCCAGAGCAGCGCTCGTTTCAGCCTTGCCCACCAGAGGTGGTGTTTCAGAACTACAGCCCCGGTGAGGTCTGTGAAGTGCCGCTGGTTCTGAGGAACAGGGACAAGGTGAGTGCTGGGACTGGAGGTTCAACGCTGTGCTGGAAGAGGAGAGCAGAGAAGGGTGGTTAAGGATGGCACCAGGGCATGTCCACCTGTGCCATCACAAGTGGCAAAACCATCATTCCATGTCTGTCCTGCAGGTTCCTCACTTGGTGAAGGTCACCTTGAAGAGCTCACCTTATTTCCAGCTGGTGGGCCCCAATGACGTGTGCCGCAAGGTGCCACCGGGCCTCTACACCACTGTCCGCATCCTCTTCACCCCTGGGCAGAGAAAGGTGAGTCTGGAGGGCCCAAGAGGTTGCTGTTTGCAGTGGAAAGTGGACCTGCAAGGCTGGACTCAGGGCATCTGGCCTGGCTTTTGAGGACCTGTTTGGTTTCAGAGGATCTAGAACTGGGAGATACTCTTTGACCATGCTAAAGATGAAGATAAAGGCTCTGTGCTGAGACAGTTTCTTTTGCCACAGGATTATTTCCACCAGCTCCTCTGCACCACTGAAAATGAAGAGTTCATTGTGCCAATTTGGGCCATCGGTGGCCGAGCCATCCTGGACTTCCCTGACCAGCTGGACTTCTCCACCTGTCCGGTCAAGTACACGACCCAGAAGACCCTGCTGGTTCACAATGTTGGAAACCGGCCTGCTCGTTACGAGCTGAGCACCCAGAGGTGAGGCAGCTCATCTGTCCTTGTACAAAGGATATCACCTTTGGGTGATGGCAGAGTTGGGAAAGAGCAGCAAAAGGAACCAGAGCATCAGAGCTGCTGCCCTGCAGCCCTGGCTGGAAGTGAGCAGGACGTGTGGCGTTTGCCGTTGCTTCTCATGGTTTAAGCAGGATGCAGCCTTTGATCTTTCTCTGTCTCAGATTTCCTGGAGGGTGCTGGAACATGTTGGTAGCTGGCTTGCACCCTCCTGAGCACAAGCAGCTTCTGAAATGCTTACTCACCACTGCCAGCCAAATAGACCCATTCTCTAGGAGGCCACAGGCACGTGGCTTTCCAGTGGTCCCCGCATCAGATGCCCAACATGAGAAGACAATCACTGTTTCTCCTGTTGGCTGAACTGGAGAGGGTAATGCATTTTTGACACCGTACCTGCAAGGAAACCAGTTCAGTTGGCTGGTGGTGTGTTGAGGGTTATGAGATCCCAGAGGTCTTGGTGTAGGAGCTGAGGTCAGGAATGCAGCACAGACCTGCTGTCTAACCACAGGCAGCTGAGTGGCCTTGATGTTTTTTTCTCTGGCAAAACAGAGGTCAAAAGGCAAATTGACTTTTCTGCTGTGAAACATGAGGGTCCAAGAGGAGCTTCCACCAAAGCCTGCCAGAGCTATTGGCAGCTCCAATCCAGGCTCCTCAGATGCTGCTCAAACAGGCTGCTGCTTTGGACTGTGCAAACATGTAGGCAGGAACTTGTAAATCCATGCACGGTTTTTCTCTGGGATTTCCAGATCTTGTTTTGTCACCACCAAAATAAATCCCCAATAAAGTCTGGTATCCTTTTACAATGTGCTTGCCAGCAGTTCTGTTGAGTGCTACAGAGCATGTTGGATCCTGCTTGATAGGGATTTAAAGAGTTTCTGAACTTCAGGAATTAAATCTTGAAGTAGATGAAATAGAGCCTAGATGTAGTGACAGAGGGAAAGATGGAGCTTGTGAGCTGCTGACTCTGGACAGAATTTTTCAGCACAGAGATGGAGCTGCTGTAACTAAACAGACTGAATTTATTAGAATAGTTAATGCTGCTTGACGTCAGAATTAACTGACCATCACTTAAAAGTAATAGATGTTAAGATTAGATGATATTTGAGTTTCTTCCTGCAATAAGTGTTAGTGGACACATGAGGCAATTCAATTAGCCCTATTTTTTTTGTCTCCCTTGGTGTGGGAGGCAACTTTTAATGAGATCAATACTCCCAAAATCAAATCATTTAATAATGGCATTTAGACACCAGTGGACAAAAGATCGTTTGGCTGTAGCAGATAACTGTACCATGGGACTTGAAACAGATTGCAGCCTCCTTGCACACAGCATCTACCAAAAGTGCAGGTGAATGGTGCTTTGAGAGACTTGGTCACAAAATTGCCAGCTTTGCTCACTGGTCAGCTCTGTTTCAAAATTACGTTAGGAGTACTTGGTCCTTGGTATCCATGGCCATAACTTTTGCCCAGCTCTGTCAGTAAGGGGAGCTGATATCTGATGAGAGTAAGCAAGATGCAAATGACCCTTGAGCCTCATTGCAGAGAGCTGGATACAGAGTATGGCGGAGATGAGGTCATTTCATCCCACAGGATCTTGTGAGGGCTGGATCTCCTCACACTAGAGTCAGTGGCTGTTTCTGACCCTGTCTGTTCTGTCTTCTGCTGACTGTGGTTGGTTTGCTCTTTGCTTGCACAAGTGAGCAGAACTGGACTGCAAGAGGGTTAACATCCCCAAATCTCCACCAAGAGTCCTACTGTCTCTGTGTTGCAGCCCTTTCTCTGTCACTCCGGCCATGGGAACTCTGGATGTTGGTGACGCTGTGGAGGTGGCAGTGGAATTTCGGCCACTGAAGACTGGTGACCATTGCAGGTCCCTTGTTGTGCACTACGACACAGGTGAGTGCTGGGCAGTGCTCAGGGCACTCTGTGCATCCCTCAGAGCAGAGCCTGTTCTAAGCAGAAAGGCTGGTGTGGCCGTGGGTTTCAAGAGGGAGATGATGATACTTTTCATGGGGTTCATGTTCTAGTCATCTAGTTTGTAGTCATGCAGTTTGTCATCTTGATCCTCGTAGAGCTCCATGTAAATGCCATTTCTAGAGAGCATGTCTGGTATTTGTTGTTTGCATCTCGCCTGGGAAATGCTCACCTGCAACAGGAATGGTGAGCTTGAAGTCTGAGCCCAGATGAATCCCAGGAGCTGGCTGGGAATAATGAAGCTTTGAAAGCTCTGGAAATGAGGGAGCTTGGTAGGGGTCTGTTCTAGAGGGTGAAATGCTGGCAGGTTGTCAGGACGGCGTCATGCTGTGCACATGCAGCTCTCAGCTTGTGATCCATGGACTGATCCATGAAACTGCTCGTTCAGCTAAAAGCTGTGACACTTTCTTCTGCTGCCTGTGGTGTGCTCTGTTCCTTGTGCTTCCATCAGCCAGTGAGGTGAGCAAAGACTCCCCTGTGCTTTGTTCCAGGTGAAGACACCCACACAAGCCTTCATGCCAGAGCTGTGGATGCCCACATCAGGCTGGACAGGAATACTGTGACCCTGCAGAAGACGTACATCACCATGTCAAACAGCGCAACTGTGCTCATCCACAACCGCAGCGACATCACAGCCCGCTTCCAGTGGAAGGCTGTGGATACTGAGGAACAGGAGGATCAGCTGAGGCAGAGGTGGGTTTGAAAGATCCATTTCAGAGACATTCCTTGCCCAAGGGTAAAACTAACATATGGCTTCAAGAGGTACTGGTGCTTTTGAATGGCTTTGGGTAAGTAAACCAGCCCATCTCTCCTGCCTCCCCCAAGCAGTTGTGTGCCAGGAAAAGCTGCCTGAGATGGCTGATGGATTCTCCCTCAGCTGTGGCAGAGGCTTTGAGCCAGAAGGCTCTGTTGAGGGCTGCTGCCTTTGGAAAACTCTCCTGAGCTTGCAAGTGTGGAGTGAACAAGTGACCCTCTGATCCATTTGGGACCCCATGGCTCAGGGTCAGCCCTTTGCTGTGGAGCTGCTCCTGCCCTTCCACTTCTCTCTGCAAAGACGTGGCTTATTAAACAACCTGCTGGGTTTGTCTTTCCTATGCCTGCAGGCAGTATCACAGGATATACCAGCAGCAAAGGCACAAGTTGTATAGTTTTCTGAAGGAGCGTGAAGTGGACATCACTTGCCGAGAACGCCTTGCTCTTCTCAACCACACCTTCCAGAGTGAGGTAGCAAAGATCAGAGGAGATCCCATGCTGTTAGACGATGACATTTTCTCCCTTGTGCCAAAGGTAAATGATGGCTGAGAACCTCCCTTCCTGCTTCTCTCCTTCCTCTTCCTCCTCATCCCTGACTAAGGTCACTTGACTGATCCCTGCCTCAGCTGGCTTTGTGTGCCAGGAGAGAAGTCATCGGGATTCTGGTGAGGTCAGAGAGCTGGTTGCAAAAAGCATTTCTGCCCTGTGGGCTCCTGGCAGGCAGCAGGAGCCTGACTAAAGCTTGCTTGTCACTGACGCTCTAGATAACAGCTTACAGGACTGTGGTTGAAAACAAGAATTGTGGTGTCTGAAGATAAAGGTTTTGCTGTGTCCTTCTGCTTTAGGAGGGTGAGATCATGCCGAAGTGCTCGGCTGAAATCAGCGTGTTCTTCACGCCCCAGGCAGCCCAGGTCTATGAGCGAACAGTTTTCTGTGACATCTCAGGTACGGCTCCTTCCCCTGCCCCTCTCTGCAGTGAAGGCAGCTGCAAACACTCCCCCAGGTCACTGGGCTCCTGTGCCATGGCTGGGGAGGGTCTGTGCTCAGCAGGGCCCTGCTGGCACATGCCCACTGTCCCTGCAGCTTCCAGGACATCTCCTCTATTTTGATTTTTTCCCTCTCAGCTGTTCTGAATGCTGCCTGTATTTAGACTGCTCCTCCTCCCTTGGGGAAAACACTCTGAGGTGCACTCAGAAGGAGAAAGAACAAAATTTCTGGCATTTCCTAAAGTTCCACACTCAGCACAGGGGTAGAAGAAAGGATGGTGTCTATGGATGTACTGCATCTCCTGAGGGAAGGGAAGGGTCCCTATCTGCTCCTGGGACATCAGGAGCTGGTCCCATGCAGCACAGAGTCAGGGACTAGCACTAAGGCAGCCTGGAAAACGCAGGAGAGCAGAAGGAATTCCTGTACTGAAATAGAAATCTCTCCCCAGGCCGTGAGAACAGGCTGCCCCTGCTCCTCATGGGGGAAGGCCTCGGGCCCCAGGTCCATTTCCACTTTGAGGAACTGAACATCGGGGAGGTTTTTGTCAGAGTAACCCACAGATATGAGGTAAGCAGCAGGATTGGGGTGGGTCCTGCTGGCTCCTAGGGTAGCAGTGAGCTTTGTGGACCTGTGGAATTCCTGGCAACTTGGGTAGTTGTGATGCTGGTCAATTTTGGGGGGATTTCTTGGAATCTGGATCTTTTGGATGGCGTCAGAAAGGTGTGTCTGTTGTTCGTGAGATCCCAGGCCCTGCTTTTGGGCAGCCTTCTTTGGAGATCAGCTGGGAGGCTTCCTGCAAAACCACTTGACACATGAAACCAACACTGGGTCAGAAAGCTGCATGTTCAGAGGCTTTTGTTCCAGTCCCAGACACAAATCACCTTTGTGCTCAGGCTGTCCAAAAGCAGCTGGAACAAACTGGCTGCATTTGAGTTCAAGTCCATTGCAAACAGTTTTCAGCCATGTCCCTCCTGCATATTCGTGGGAGTCAGAGGAAAACCATCCACCCTCCTGGCTCAGCGCTGGTCAAAGCCCTTGGCAGTGCTTTCCCTTGCTGACCAGCCCCTCACCACACCTCAGCCATGATGTACCTCTGGCTCTAGAAAGAGCAAAGTGTTTCTGGGAAGGAGGCAAAGGAACTTCCTACATCTTTGCTTCTGGTTTCTCCCACTCCTGCTGTAAACAGGTTGGGCTGCATTGGAAGCTGAACGTGCCCTGCCCATGGTGGGGTTGGACACGTTTGAAATCTCTGTGGTGATGTCACTGGTAATGCTGTGATGCCCAGTGCTGCTCTAAGGGCCAGGTGTGAATGAACTGGGTGATGCTGAGCAGCCCCTCTGTGCTGCAGGTCAAACTGGACTGTCTCTGCCAGTGGGAAAACCCCAGAGTGCCTCTGGTTATATGAAGTTATCACTGCTTTGCATGAAAACCCCAAAGCTACACAAAGCTGTATTTCAATGTTGTATTTTTGGCTTTTGCCATGCAGCAGCACAAGGCATCTTCTGTCTTTTACTGGTGTTAATAGTTTAATTTGAAAGTGACTCAGACTTCTGTAGGAAAGGAACATTCCTCATGTATTTCCACTTTGCTTTTCTGCTGCTGCAGGCATACCTGATCAACAAGGGGCCTATTGAGGCTCCCTTCAAACTCATCCCTCCAACCACAGCCATGGGCTCCTGCTTCACCTTCGTGCCCCAGGAGGGCATCGTGGCACCAGAGAAGCTCCAGGCCATCCGGGTCTCCTTCTGTCCCACCATCCGGGGGGAGTTTGAGGAACAATTCTATTTCCATGTGGCTGAATCCCCTAAGCCTGTGATCTTCACTGTCAGGTGAGGAGGGCTTTGGGAGCTTGTTGGGCACATCTGTAGCTGTCTCTGGGTAATCATCTTCCATCTGCCTCATTTTGTGGTGGAGCAGAGAAAAAAGGTGTTGCCTGAGGTGGCTCTGGCATCCCTTTAGTGTGGGGGTGCCTGCTGCCCTGTGTGGGTACCCAGGAGCTGCAATGACTCCTCCCTGCAGGGATGTCTCCTGCTTAGGCTGTTGCAGGCAGTGGGATGGATCAGCTTTGGGCAGCAGCTGCTCTGGGATGTCCCACCTGAACACCCAGCAAGGCCCCCAGGGCTTTGAGATGGGCCAGCCTGGGTGATTCTGCAGCAGCAGCAGTGTTTGTAAAAACTCCTGTGAATAATCCCTGCCAGATGGGCAGCAGCAGCCTCAGCTCCCCTCTCCCAGCCATGCTGTGGGGACAAGCTGTGCTCCCAGCTCCTGTGCACAGAGGGCTCTGGTGCCTCCTTTGCACAGCCAGCAAAGGGCTGATGTGGGAGTCAGGAACTGTGCAGCAGCAACTGTGCCAAGGACTGGGGCATCTGTCAGCTGCTGAGCACTTTGCTTTGGCTGCCTCCTGCCCCCATGGGTGCTGTGCTGAGCACAGGGTGCTGGGGTGATTTGAAACCCAGGGTGGCTCTGACAGCAGCATTTATCCACCCTTTCCCTAAGGACACCCAAACCCTTTGTGATTCCCTTTAACAGAGGCACTGCCTCCCTGCCTTTGTCCCTACAGGGGCTCTGTGATGGGACCCACTTTCCATTTTGATGTGCCTGCCCTGCACTTCGGTGACATCGCCTTTGGTGAGTGTGCCCTGGGCTGGCACCACAGTGTCAGAGCTTGCTGTGGTGCTGAAATGGAGCCCTTGAACATAAGAGCATTCATCACTCGTGTTCCTCCACCACAGCCTCTTCAGGGTGTTCATTCAGGGCTGCTGGTGCCTCAGGTACCCTTTTGCCATCATGAGATCAAACAGGACCAAAGGAATAAAAAGTCAGCATCACTGTTTGGCCACTTCTTGTTTCCCTTTTAGTAAGTGGCACAATAAAGAAAGGCACCGGGCAGGAATATGGTTCTGTAATAGCAGAGTCATCCTGCTTAATCTGATTTCATTCCTAAGGTTTCTTCAGCTGGGAGCAGCTCTTTAATCTTTGTTTCTTTAAACTGTGCTGCTGAATGTTGTCTGCATGTGTTACCTCAGTGGCATTTGAGAGCGTGACATCCTTTTTGTGCCTCTCCTGCCTCCCTGCTGCAGTCACTGTTGATGGGCATGGAGAAGCCCTGGGCTGTGCCTGCAGTTGGTTTTTCCTCCCCATCTGGGTTTAAATGACTCTTGGTAAGCAGGCTGGGAGATGTCTGCTCCACACATAGCTGGCCAGCCAAGCCGTAGATCCACTGCAATGAGCTGTAGTTCAGATAACAAAGAAGTAAAATCCAAGCACAGTTTTATCCTACCAGCAGGATATTCACACCAGCAATCACGAGGTATTGATGCCTAAATGGGGATTTGTGTCATTTTCTTAGGTTTTCCTCACACCTTGAAGTGTTGCCTGTTTAACACCTCCCTGACGCCCATGGGCTTCTCCCTCTACATTCCTGGGGATGGTTTGGGAGTGCCCAGTGTTAGCAGCACTACTCAGATAGGCAAACCCAGCAGCCAGTTGTGGAGGAAGGAAGTTCGTGTTCTGAGGAGATTACAGGAATTTACCATAAACCCCCACAGCGGGACCGTCCGTGCCCTGGGATCCCAGGATATCAAGGTATGGGAAGAGTCCAGCTGCTGGGGCTGAGGCTTCACTGCAGTGTGGGAGGGCTTTAGCTCTGGTGCCAGCTTGGAGCATCCTGGGAGTGAGAGATCTGCACTGCTGGGAGGCCTCTGCTAGCTGGGTTACCTGGGATGTTCCTCAGGAGCACTGTTTTGTTTCCAAAATCATACGCTGAGATCAATACCATATGGTCAAGTCCTGAAGCCATTCTTGTGTTTTTGAGAACAATTTCTTTGATTGCAAGTGGGCAGAGGAAGGATGAAAACAGAAAGTTGCTGTTAAAGAGAGAGATATCATTGTGGAAAGCAGTTTTCTTCTCTTCCTGGTCTTGTTTCTCATCTCCTGGGCAGCAGATGAGTTGTATTCACTGCAGGAATCCTCAGTGGGGACAGAAAATACTCTGCAGCCACAAACTGCCCAGCATGTGCTGGGCCACACTCTGCCCTCAGCTTCCTGCTGTAAGGCTGGACTTGTTCCATTGGAGACAACAGACTTCTTCTGCATTTATGTCATTGTAGTCAGGTGAAAAATTAGTCTCTTTAGCAAATCTCATATTCCCAGAGGGCTTTTTTTACTCTCAAAGACTGTTGCTCTACTTATGGACCAGCAGAAGAATTAAAGCAAATCCTCCCTTTGTCTACCATGGAACAGGAGTTGGAGGACAGCACACATGGGTAATGAGAATTTTGGGAGTTAGGAAATACTTGCTGCACTTCATTTCTTTTCTGCCAGGTCACCCTGTGTCCCAACACTGTTGGGGACTACAATCTGGAGCTGGTGCTGGACGTGGAAGATGTTGGCAGGAAGGTGTTTGCACTGCCCCTCACAGCCAGGTACCAACACCTTCCTGCACCTGCTTGTCTTTGCTCGGGCATCCAGCACCAGCACACTGCCTGGCTGCAGCTCCAAAGGAGAAGTGCTGCTTCATGAGCTGGATCTGCCCATCTAGACATGAGAACAGTGCCAGGAAAGCAGCCCTTAGTGAGATACCCCCCTGCTCACAGCCAGCCATGGCCCTAGCCCTTTTTCTAAAGGGAGTAGGAATAACATGAATTGTTGGCCTGGGCTTTGGTGCTTGAGCTGGAACAAATTTCCAAAGGCTTGCCTGCCCTTCTTCCTGCAAGTGGTGAACTTATGCTGCTTGTGACCACCCTGCAGCAGTGGTTTGGAACACAGTGAGCAGCCTGCTGAGAGCTGGGGTCTGGGTCCCTTCAGCAGTGCATGTGCAGTGGGGAAGAGGCTCCAGGCAGGAGTGGGGAGAGCAAAAGGTCTTACAAAGAGGACTGTAGTCCTTGATGTGGAAGGTTGTGGGAACTCAGCATATCACTCCTGATGTCCAGAGTTGCCGAGATAACCCTTGGGGGGCTTGGAAATCCTGGAATGTTGCCAGAAGTGCTTGGTGGTTGGATTTTGACCCTGCAGGGGATGTGCCACCTCTGTGAGGACAAGAGAATCACTTGGGGATAAGTGGTGTAAGAATTAATTATTCACAGGGTGGAAATACAGGTTTTAGGATTTTGGTGCAGGGAGGTTGTAGGAGACAAGATGGAGGAATCGGGGCGTGTCTTGCCCTTCTTCTTTCTTCTTCTTGTCGTCCATCTTCTGTGGTGATGTTGGCACTTTGGGATTGGTTCATGTTGAATGTGCACTTGTTAGTATGGGTAAAAAGGTATTGGAAAGTAAAGGTAAATATATTGTACGTAGTTTTTAGTATAAAAATAGACGACCGCCCAGTGGGAGGTCATTGTGCCCTTGGCTGCCTTGCTGGTCAGACCTCTGTCGGGCTGGAAGAAAATTTTGTAGATAAGAAATAATGAACAACACTAAAGACCGAAAAATATGAAGAGTGCACTCATCCTTTGGAGCGCGGGCTGTCCCAAGGCATAGGATGCTATGTGTGACCGGGCAGAGACAAAAGGCCGGACCGGTCAGAAGGTCAGCTCAGCTTTCGCTGCTTCCCTCTGGCTCTGTTGAGTCATGTTCTCAGAGCTGAGACCAAAAGTCATTCTTGCTGCAGCAGAATTCCATCCTGCTGTGCTGCTGTGGGTGTCAGTTTAGTGCCAAGAGGGATGCAGTTCCCTGGCGCTGTTCCCTCTCCCAGTCAGAGCCATCCAGTCAGTGCCTGGGCTGCCATTTTGTAAAGCAAGCACAAATGGGGACAGTCAGTGTAGAGACCCATGGGGAAAGGAATTGAGGCAGCTCTAGGAACTGGAAGAAGTTGATCACCTGCACTGTGGGCCTTGTGCCCTCCACCGATGGAAGAGATGATTCAGTTTTCAGGCAGGACAACAGTGCTGGAGGAGAAAAGGGAGTCATTTTCACTGATACACTGGAGTCTTGTGTTCCTTGAGCCTTGGTGGGCACTGGTCCTCACTGGAAAGGCTCCCCCAGAGCTCAGGGACCACTGGCACTGTTACAGGATTCCTTGCAAGTGTCCTTGGGCAGAGAAGGGGCAACACTGCTGAGACAGCTCTGGACTACTGTAGGACTGCTCTACTACTCTACTCTGTTAGATTTGCAGATATCCTCCATTGCATGCTCTTGGAGGACAAAAGTTCTCCATGCTCCCAGTGTCTCTCATTCCCCTGGGGTCATTTCTTCGCCCAGGTGCATCGTTCCTACTCTGCGAGTGCTCAACCCTGTCGTGGAACTGGGGCACTGCTGCTTGAAGGTGCTCTATGATGAGAAGGTGACCCTGGTGAATGACAGTGACTTCCCTGGCTGCTACTGTCTTCTCCCTCAGGTTTGGCCTTGCATCCATCTCCTCCCCTCAGATTTCACTGGGGGGGTTATTAGGGGAATAAAAGGGTTTGGATAAGACCTTGCTGGTTTCTATTCAAAGCTAAAGGTTTTCTGAGAACACGAACCTAAATACAAACTTTAGGAAGCAGTTTAACATCTTGAGGAAGATGTTTAGAGTCTAGTCCTTGACTTGTTTTCACGTGGCAGAGCTTCGAGGGCAATGAAAATCCGATGCAAGGAAGCTGTCAGCACCCAAGTGGGTGTCTCTGATGCAGCAACTTTTGGACCCCTGGGGATGCTGAGCACCTACACCTTGCATCTTGGTTTTTGCTTTCTTGCTTTCTCCTGAGAATTTTTACAAGCGTGTGGGAGTTGCTCTTGTGGTAGAGGTTAAGGAGTTTAAAGTTTCCTCCGTTCTGAAGATGCCTTTGATTCTGTCCCTGCCAGGAGCACAAGGAGGAGGCTGCTGCGTGGTACTCCAGCCTTGCACCCTCGGGGATTATCGAGGCTCACAGCTCGGTGCAGATCCCAATTACAGTCCAGGCCCAGTTGCTGGGACAGTGCAGCATCACTGCCAAGCTGGCCGTGTTTGGGAGACCAGGATCCCCACTGGTGAGAGCAAGGGGACTTGTGTGCCTTGAGCAACTCCTCCCAGTGGGGTGTAAACTGCACAGGGATTCTTCCAGGAGCTTGTGATTTATGGCTGGTGTGGACAAGGACAGAAGGGACTGGTGGCACAAGCACCAGCTCACGCCTAGGAAAGAGGAAGAGTGGAAGCCTCACAGGTGGCAATCTGAGTGCCCGACCCAGCATAGAGTTACAAATCTGGGAGATGGGATAACAAGCCCAGGCTGAAACCCAAACCAGTCCCTGGGTCTCATACTCTGCCATGTTATCAGATGAACACAAGTGCTGCTTCATTACAGCTGTTCAGCATCACATCCCTGAATCCTGCTAAAGCAAGCACTGTTTGCTAAAGGAATGTTTTGTGCAGAGCTGGACTGAGGCTTCTCTGAAAGCCAGGTCCCTCAGGTCTGAGAAATACCCAGCATATCTCCTCAAGAAAAGCCCAACCAAAACAAAATGAATGTCCGCACAACTTGCATCTGGAGCACAGGCTTTGCTTGTTTTTTCCACCAAGTTTGGAAATGGATAAGGCAAGCAATTCCTGAACTAAAGCCTCCTAAAAGAGGACTCTGAAGATTCTGAAGAAGATTCCAAGGATTGTAAAGAAGATTCTAAAAGAGCTCCTAAAAGAGGCACATATCATAACAGCAAGTGGCTACAAAATACAGGCCCAGTCTGCCAGGCGTGGATGCTCTTCATCCCTCCATAGTCTGCTTTGTGCCATGAGCACCCCACAAAGGCAGCAGTGCTGCAGCATGTGGACATAGTTTAGCAAAGAATTCCATGTTCCTTGTCCCATCATCTGTGCTAGCTCTGCAAGAACAATCCTTTTGAGTTTCAGACTATTAAGTCAGTTGAGACTTTTTTTTAAGGAAAAAATACTGCTTGAATGATGCAACTACTAATTGATGCCCCTTACTCATATATATGAAGATTACACATCAGCACAAACTGAAGGCAGCTAACTTGCCTCATCTCCACTCTGAAGAGCCTGCCTTGCTTCTGGCTCGTGCTCTTTTCACCAGTGCAGCTTTTTGAATTGTAAAGAGTCTTCAAGGATGGCTGTGCAGCAGCAAAGGTTGGGAAGGTGCTTTGGGCCAAGGTGGAGCATTTGAATGAAGCAGGCAGGAGGTAAAGGAAAGAGCCATGTGGAAGAGGTGTGAAGAAGCAAGCATGGCAAACAGCAGTGCTTTGTCCTCTGATGATGGGAGATTGTGGCTTTCAGGTGGGATCACTGCAGACCCCACACTTGCTCCAGGCCTTCTGTTTCAGTCTGCACCACTGACAACTTCCAAGGGCCATCATTGTCCCCAGTCTAGGAATGCTCTTGGAGCTGGCTGTGTTTTTAAAACTGCCTTTGTTGCATCTTTTGACCTTTCCTACCTTCTTCCTGGAACAGGAAATCCGTTTAGAGTGCGTTGGCCAGGGCCCCGTTGTCTATGTCCATCCCAGGGAGATAAACTTCGGCTCTGTCCCAGTCCTAGAGGATTGTTCCAGAACTCTCCACCTCGCCAATCAGTGTAAGATTCCTGCAGCCTTCCAGGTGGAGATGGTAAGTGTCTGTGGGGCTGTTTTCCAGGGACAGGTGCTGGTTACCAGCAGCCCTTGACTTGTTTTTGTATGCAACGTTTCTGTACTGTTCTGTGTGAGTGGAAGCAAGATATTCCATCCAAGGGCAAGCAAGAGGAGCCAGGATCTCAGGCACGCCTCTGTGAAATAGTTTGCCGAGAGATTGGAGCAGAAATGAGTCTGGATCATGTTTGCAAGTTCTCTCTTTATTTTATGGAAGATACTTAGCTGTGCAAGTCCTGTTTTTGGAGCTCTGAGATCAAGAGAAGCCTGTGGCCCTTTGCTCCTAAGAGGGCATGGATTTCCGCATTTACTCCCCATTCCATCTGCATTTGTTTGTGCCAGACTTGTGTTAATGGCAGAAAGCAGGGTGTGAGATCTGCCCTCAAACTGCTCATGGGGAGGCAAGTTTCACAACTCCTGTGGGTCAAACCAGTGGTGCTGTTGCAAATAAATGCACCTGTGAGGGCTGTGCACCCCCAGAGCCTGTGGTCTCTGCAGCATTGCAGAATGGCTCTGGAGATCACCTGCAGAGGAAGGTTGTTTCATTCCTGGAGGTTACAGAGGGGGACAAGCCACAGGGCTGGAGCTACAGCTTGAAAAAAGCTTTGAAAAGAGATTTGATCTTCTGTATATTGGGTGGGTTCAACTTCTGGAGCTGGTTAAAGCCAACCCTGATCCAGTGGACTTGTTTGTATTTGTGGATAAATCATCAGGTGCTGTGTGAGAGTTCAGGCTCAGCCTCCTGGGCCAAGGAGGAGGGGCGTGAATTTTCCTCTTGCTGCTTTTCCAGCTGTTTGGGGAATAAATGCTATCCCAAAGTGGAGGACTGGCAGGGCAGTTTTTCCTGACTCCACAATGGAGTTCTGCTTTCAGCCTCTGCAGGGAGCAGTGCACCTTGGCTGGGTGCTCATGGTGTGTAAAGGTTGGCTTTCACATGCTCCTGCCAGGGCCAGACCTGCAGAGCTGTGTCTGTACAGCTGTGCTGGTGCAAGGCCTTTCCCCCTCCTTTGGGCACCTTCCAGCTGCCTTGCTCAGTCCATGAAGTCCATGAGAAAGCAGATGACAAGAGTTTTTGGGAAGAGTGGGCCATGCCCACAGAGCACATGTTGTCCAGTTTTCTTTCTGCTTCCTGCTTTCCTGCTCTGCTCTAAGCATTTAGAGGTGACTTCTCCAAAGCAGAGGGCCCTGGGGCACCTCTCTACAGCTGATGATTGGTGGGGAGTGAGGGCTTCAGTCCTTCAGGGGGTGTTGAGAAGCACTGATGGCCCCTTGGGAAAGGAGATTTGGGATTTTGCTCAGCTGGCTTTGCAGAGTTATCCTTCAGGCTCTCAGCAGTGTCCTCCAGCTGTGTGGCTGCTGGGCTGGGATTTGAGCAGTCCTGCCTTCCTCCAGCCATGAGCCTTTGTGCACACCCAGCTCCGCTGCCAGGAAGCCAGCAGGGAGTAAACAGCTTCCCTTGGCAAGGGCTCCAAAGAGAGCCAGCAGGGGGAATTACCTTCTCCTGAGGAGGAGCTTCCCTTGGGTTGAGCAAAACAGGGCTAATGACCCGAGTCTGTTAAAGGAAGGTAAAATACAGGTTGTATAAGCTCTTGGGGAGTTGCTGTGCTGGACACCATAGCTTACATTTAGGGAAATTAAACGTTTATGGTTTTTATACTCATCTCTTTAGCCTTCCCGTTTTCTGCACCTCACAGCAGAGCACGGTCCATGGCTTCCATCTAACTTTGTGTTTGGCTTTTCCTACAGGCTGTGGAACGTTCCTGCTGGAGGATTGAGCCCAGTAAAGGAGTGGTCCCCCCCAGTTCTGAGGTGTCCGTGGCTATTGTAGCTAACCTGAATGACACAGTGAAATTCCAGGAGAAGCTGAAGGTGTTCATTGAGAACAACCCTGTGACCATCATCCCTCTCCAGGCTGTGGGCATTGGCACCACAGTTGTCACAGACAAACCTCTCGTTCCAAAGCTCGACTTGAAGTCCTGCTTCAGGTAGGAGACTCTAGAAACTTCCACATCTCCTGTGTGTTCAGCAAGGAACAATATTTCCATAGCCCTTCAGGCTAGATCTTCAGTACTCAAGGTCCCAGCTCTGTTTCCATGAAACCACAGGAATTCATTGAGAAATATATCAAATATCCTGGAAAGCCACAGAAATGGAAAAGCTGGAAGACCTAGCAGGGCTGAAGCTTTGAGCCTGGGCAGCCTTTTGGGCAGAGGTTTTATTGCAGAGTGCGCTGTCAGGGAATGCCATCGGGGTGAAGCTGAAGCTGAGTGATGCCAGGGAAATAACAGCTCCCGTGACATTTTCCAACTCTCTTCTCTTGCAGCTTCAGTCGCTGCTTTTACCACTTCCAGCTGACGAACAGAGGCCGCCGCACGCAGCGGCTCTACTGGAGCACGGAAGGGTTCCGCACCTTCCGCCGCAGCGCGCGGGCCCCGGCCCCCGCGGGCCCCCCGGGCAAAGGGGCTCCCCCCATGCCCAGGCCTGGCAGCCCCGTGTTCAAGCTGTGCCCAGCGCAGGTGGACCTGAGGCCGGGCCAGACTGTGGACATGGTGCTGGAAGGCTGCTCCAGCACTGTCCAGGTGAGGCCCTGCCCAGGGCTGAGCCTTCCCCATCAGATCCCCTCCACTGCAGCTTCTTCTGCAGCCCCTTGACACTGGCCTGGCACAAGGAGCAAGTGACTTCAAGAAACTGCTTCAGGGCCAGTTGCTTTCCTTGCTGGCCACCATCAGTTGCTAAGGCTCTTTTGTGTTTCCCTAGCTACCATAAACCCAACTTGCTGATCCCAAAATACAGACTGAAGGAAGTACTGCTCCTTTGGGCAAACAGGCCTTACCTGTGTCATGTGCTGAGGCAGAAAGGAAGAGCAGAGAAAAGAAGTTGCACGTAGGCTAGAAGCCCAGGCAGGAAGCAAATTAAACTACTGTCAAGTGCTTTTTCTGAGGGAAAAACCCTTTACCCAGGCAGTAAAACAAATGCCCTGGGAATGGCAGGAGCGTCTGGGAGCAGCATTGCTTTTCCTCTGAAGACAACCGTGGGCACAGGGCTGCTCTAGCTATGAGTCCTGGAGGGGGCAAACACAGTGTGCCAGCTCTAATGATCAGTGCAATGTCCATCCAGGCAGGAAACTGTTCCCAGACATCATCAGAATTGACAGTTTGACTTTGGTCAACTTTTCTATCACTGCTTGCCCCAGTGTCTCAGCCACCCCTGGTGTCCCAGGGACAGCCAGGTTCTGCAGCACCCCTGGAGAGCAGCTCAGAGGGGGAGATTTTAGCAGGGTCTGGGAGTGTTCTCCTACCTGGACCTTTCTTTCCACGGGAAATGAAACTGCAGAGAAGATGCCAGCTAAGTCTGATATGCATTCCCTGGCTCCAGGAGCCCTGGGCACAGATATTTAGAATAAATAGGTGGCAGTACAGAAAGAAAAGAGAGCTATTGAGGAGAGCAGAGACTAATTACAGTCCCTAATAACAAGTGACAGGAATGGGGCCCATGGGTGGGTGGCAAGGCAGTGTGGGGTGTTGGGCCTGCCAGCACACACTGGGACACAAGGGAATCTTGTGTGCAGGAGGTGAAGGAGCGGCTGCTGTGCCACGCTGTGGTGGGGAAAGAGACAGCAAAGAAACAGATCCTGCAAACAGATGTCATCTGCAACTTCATCTGCCCTGCAGTGCAAATGTCCCCCAGAGCCATCGCTTTCCGTGTGGAAAAGGTAAAGTCACCAGATTGCATCCTGGCATTTAAAGGTGTAACTCTTAACTTGGCTGGAAGTAAATAGAAATATATGCACTTCTGGGGCTGAAAAGTGTGAAGTGCATTGGAAAGGGAAGGAGGTCTATGGCACTTGAGGTTGTTTTCCCTTGTCTCCTGTTTCTGTAGAAACCCAGTGATGTCCTGACACTGCAGTACCAGCCGCTGACATTAAAAAACACCAGCTCCCTGCCATTCAGCGTGGTGCTGGACGTGGAGCAGCCCTTCCTGGTCTGCAATGTGAAACGGAAGCCCCTCCCTGCAAATTGCAAGGTGAGCCTCTGTGGGCTTGTGCAGTGGGGTTTGAGGAGGAGGGATGTGGTGCTGCACTTCTGCTGGGAGCTCCTCAAGTTGAGAAGCTCATTCTGTAGTGTCAGCAGTGGATTGGCCTGAGCTGAATCAGCAGAGCTGCTGAAGGAATCAAAATCTTATCTGAATTGGTAACATCCATGCTGGCTCTAAAACACGAGGAGAGGGGAGCAGGAAAGCAGACTGAGGCAAGCCATGCAGTAAAGGTGTCTCCTGGAAAGCATGCCAGCTCTCCAGCAGCCACCCCCTTGGATTGGGGCTGAGCACAGCAACGGGAGCCTGAGGGATCCTGGGCTGGACTGTGGTGCCTGCAGTCAGACCCCTGCTGTAGAGAGATGAACCATGAACTGAGGAGCCCATGCTGGGCTCACTTGGAGCATTTCCTGTTTGCTGCTGTCAGGCCTTGGGACATCATCCCACAGGTGATTAATTACTGCTCATCTCCTTGCAGCCTGTGAGAGTGGGTGTAGGGAAGGAACTTCATCTCTGCATCTGCTTTAACCCAGCTTATAAGAACAGTCTGATCAGCTGGGTGGTAAAGAAGGTTCTCAGGGTGAGCTTCATGGAGCATCCTCATGTGGAGAAGATCCCTCTTCGGGGGGAAGTCTGCTTCCCAAATCTCCACCTCCCCACCAAGGCCGTGGACTTTGGCTGCATCATAAATGACACTGAACAAGAGTTGAAGATGGAGATGACCAACTGCAGCCCACTCCCTGTCAACTACCACTGGTCATTCCTGACAGACAGCCAGGTGAACACCATCAGGTATGAGCATCATCATCCCCGTGCTGCTGCGAGCATGGAGCTGCTCCAGCCTGGCTCTGAGTGGCTGTCACTGAGCTCAGCACACCAGCACCCAGCCAGGGGCTGCAGTGCAGTGAGCAGCTGCTCTTGCAGGCACCTCTCTCCCCCACTACAGGTCCACCATCACAGTTATGTTATTTTCCAGGTTCATCCCTTCACCACCTAAATTCAAGCCACGGTCATTAAAGAAGAGGAGAGTGTTTCCATGGAGATACTCCATGACTGAAAGTGTGGAGGAGCCGACCGAAACCCCAGAAACAACGCAGGATTCTGCCCAGGAAGATTCTGCCCAGGAAGATTCTGCCCTGGAGGATTCTGTCCTGGAGGATTCTGCCCTGGAGGATTCTGCCCTGGAGGATCCTGCTCAGGAAGGTCCTGCCCAGGAGGATGCTGCCCTGGAGGATCCTGCTCAGGAGGATCCTGCTCAAGAGGACTCTGACCAGGAGGATTCTGCTCAGGAGGACTCTGACCAGGAGCCAGAAGATGCAGAGCATTCCCTGGAATCAGAGGTGGATTTTCTTGTGCACCTACCACTTGCTTTGCCTCCTCAACTTGCCACCAAAAAGTCATACTCGTCCCAACCTCCCTTTTTGCTGCCCTTCCGTCCTGTGCCCTGAAAGTGGCAGTTGGACATGGGGTGTCTGGGGAGGCAGAAATAGGAAAGTTTTGCTCAGAGAAGCTCACTCAGATCCTACACACCTATGCTGACTTTGGGATTTTTTGGCATATTTTCTTTACAATGTAAAATGAGGTCTTTATCTGCATCATGATGAGAAGGCCTCCAGCTTCCCATGTCAGTCCATGAAGAGTCCTGATCTCCACGTAGCTCCTTCCCAACCCAGCTAGAGCACTCACATCTGTGCCTTCACCCAAAAGCTGGTATTGCAGTGACGGCTCCAGAGCAAGACTTTGCAAAGTCACTTATTATGGAGCAATAAAAAGTCACTTATTTTTATGCAGTTTAAAAAAAAAAAGATGTAAGGAAGCAGAGAGTTTCTCAAAAGCCCAGTGTTGGCATTAAGTTTATGGAGAAGGGTTGTACCTGCTCACACACAAATACCAGTTGTTTCTACACTGCACAGTTTTTCTGAATCAGGAGAAACAACAGTGTGGCTGAATGTTTTCAAATAGAAGCACAAAATCATCTTTATTTCCTGATTGTTGCCATGTATGCACAAGTAAACCAGGGAAATTCAGGTGGCCATCCTGGAATCCTGGAATGGCTTGGCTTGGAAGGGACTTTCAGAGATTATGTAGTTCCAACCCTCCCTGCCTGAGTGCTGGGGGCACCCAGTTCCCTCAGGCAGGTTTGATGTAGGAGGTGCAGATGGAGCCCAGGTCTGATCTGTGGCTGGGCTTGGACCCACACTCGACTGATGGCCTGGACATTGTCACCCTTGGTTTGTGCCCAGGCCCCTTTCCAGCTGCTCCTGGTGTGGGAGGTGCTGGAGCCTGCAGCAGCGTGATCTTGCTCAGAGCAGCCAGCTCACTGCAGCCCGTGGTGCTTTTTCCAGGGGCTGTCATCCACTCCTGGGGCGTCTCAGAGGCCGCTGAGGATGAGGGGACTGAGCTGGTTCTCAGAGATGGAGCACCCCAAGCTGGGAATGCAGGAGGTAAGTGGGAATTTGTCTCACGTCCATGTTTCCAGTGTGGGAGGTGGTTCTGTAGCCCCGGTGCCACTGGTGGCCCTCAGCACTGCTCACAGAGGGGCCTCACATCCCTCCCAGTCCATCACAAAGCTCTGCTGAAGCCAGTGCTCACTGGAGAGGCCATGTGGGATGTTTTGTAGGGCTGCCCCAGGATGCTCCCTGTGCAGCCCCTGTGGAGGGCATTGCTCCCATTTACCTCATCAGGTGGTTTTCAGCACATTTTTGTAGGAACTTGGGCTGTAGCAGCTTGAGAGAACAGCACGTAAGTAAGAGAGAGGGAGACAGGCCTCAGAAGTCAGATGAGCCTTCCCCCAGCTCCAAGGGCTCCCACCTCCAAGTCTCCTGGTTTTCTGAAGACAGTGAGAAGTGTTTCCAAAGACAAGTTCTGCAGCAGAGAGAATTTCTTGCTGCCAGGAGACATTCCAGTTGACTCTAATGTAGTCTATACTCATGGATAAGTGATTATGGGAGAAGATTTTCCCCATGGTCCCTCCACTGGTCAGTGGCACGGACACAGGATGAGATCAGGGTGATTCTGGCTGTGTTTGGGGAATAGGCCCCTCCAGCTGTGACTCTGCTTTATTTCAGGACACAGCTGCTCTTCTGCATCCATGTCCACTCTCACCATCTCCATCTCTCCTCCCCTCCCTGCAGGTTTTTGACGTGCGGCCGCTGTGGGGTGAGCTGCAGCCGGGAGAGAGCGAGCAGGTCACCTTCACCTTCTTCGGGCACGCCAACGTGGTGGCGCGTGTGCGGGCGCTGTGCCACGTGCAGGGAGGCCCCAGCTACGAGGTGGTGCTGACCGGGGAGGCCTCGTGCCCCAGCTACCAGCTGGACCTGCAGGAGATCGACTGGGGGCTGCAGGTACCACAGGCTGCTCCTGCCACAGCTCCTTGGCTGTCATCGTGGCCACCTCCGTCCCAGGCCCTCTCCCCCTCTCAGCCCCTCTGCCGGCTCTGGGGCTTGGAACACAACCTGTGAGAGACAGGCCAGCATCCCAGCTGGTTTGGAATGGCCATCCCCACCCCTCCCTCCCTTCCCCTGGCTGAGGGACAGGACACTGTCCTCTCCAAGGCACCTGACCCTGCCGCCTGGGGAGCACAAGGCTCCCAGGGAAGATGTCCACAGGGACCTGTCCCTGGGATATCCCTCCACTGATCTGCTCCTAAAGCTTGAGCTCCAAGGAGATGCTCTTGTCAAATGCTCTGCCTTCATCCACAAAATCATCCAGGGAGGAACTTGGGCTTTCAGTCACTTCAGTACCTGAAAACAATGTCCCACAATAATCCCCACTTCTTTACACTTTAAAGTCCACAGATACTTCCAGCTGCTGGCACTGCCTGTGTTGTCCTGTGTGTCTCTCTTGTCACCTGTCTGTTTCTTGCCAATATTTGCATGCAGGTGCCTTTTCTCCTGGAATGCCTCTCAGAAATGCACTGACTTTTAGATACAATTCAATAGGGACAAAGTTGTCAAAGCAAAACAAAACTGTTCATTAGTAATAATTCAGCCAAGCTGGGTGTGTGTCTCCCTGCCCCTGGAGAGGAGCAAACACATCTCCAACAAAAGGGCAATCTTTGTATCCCCTTTGGGACAGTCCCTGGCCCCTTTCCTGGTACTCAGGAACTTCCATTCTCTCTGACCACCAACTTTTCTGTCCCCTCCCCTCTCATCCTCCTTCCTTTTGGTCAGGTCAGGTTGTCAACCCTGTCCCTCTGCCAGCTCACAGCAACACCCAACAAACCAACCTGAACAAATCCAAACCACAAACAGCAACATGCAGAACCAACAACTTCCATTCTTTAACTCCATAAGCTTTTGGCTTCATCTCACACATCTCAGTGCCACCTCCTCTGTTTCTCCTGGCTGTTGGTGGCCCCTCAGAGTGCAGAGGACCTGGTCCCCTGGTTCATTTCTTTCTGGCCTTTCCAAGGTTTTACCACCTCTCTGTAGCTGTGTGGTTGCACTGTGGCTGTGTGCTTTCAGTGCCATCAAAGAGGCAGGAGGTTGCCAGCATCAGGCCTGTGTCTGTAACTTCTCCCTGCTCTGTCCTCTCTGCAGAGGTTTAACAAAGTCCTCAAAGCAGAGGTGACCCTGCGCAACACCGGGGTCATGGAATTCACCTTCGTGGTGCCAAACTGCAGCACTGGCACTGCAGCAAAGCCTCTGCCTGGAGTGCCCGTGGTCGTGCCCACCACAGTGAGTAGCACAAGTCATTGCCTCTGGCCCTCTGTCAGGCAGCCCAGGAGAGAATTAAAGGAAAAAAAGGGGGGGAAAAGAGGGAAAAAAGTGGGGGGAAAAGAGGGAAAAAAGTGGGGGGAAACCCCAAGCTGTGCTGGGGCTGCAGCCCATGAGAGCTCAGGAGCACACACTGCACCCCAGGGGTGGAGGTGCCAGCTTTTGGGTACAAGGAAGGTAGAAAGTGATGTGGTCTGATGGTTTCTTCTGCATGAGAACCTGTCCCCTCAGCCTGTCTGTCCCCTGAGCCATCCCACAGCAAAGCCCTGATGCAGTCCCTTCCTCCTCTCCTGTCCCTGCAGGGTTCCCTTGCACCTGGCCAGAAGCAAGTGTTGAAGGTCTATTATCTGCCAGGAAAGCTGGGAGCCTTCCACAAGACTTTCCAGGTCAAAGTGGCTCATCTGGAACCGGCAGAAATCACCCTGAAGGGAAAGGGGACCTTCCCTGGGGTTACCAAGTACCGGCCCAGGAAGCTGAAAGGTGAGCACTGTGTTGGCTCCCAGGAAGATCCCCTGGTTTCCCCTGCCATCACACATCAGGCAGCTCACACCCATCTCCACAAGCCTGGAAGTTGCAGGGCTGCCAGACCAACACTTTGGCCTCTCTGGCTGCTTCCTGAGTTTTGAGCAGTTGAGCCCATTTAGGCTTTTTCCCAGGATCCTTTTCCCAGGATCTTGCCAGCACATTGTTGTAGTCCTGGAAAGATGATGGCCAGGCAGAAAAGCTTGGGAAAGCTGTGAGAGAGGCTGGCAGGGCTTTTGGCAGGGTTGGATGTGCGTGGCATTGCAGGGGATGAGATGATCCCCTGTGAGTGAGAATGAACATGAGGATTCAGAGAGGAGCAGCAGCATCCATTGTTTCTGGGACAGGCCACTGTTGGGGAAGTGGGACTTCTCAGCTTCAAGGGGATTGGCAATGTGCCTTGTCTTCTATTTATGGATAATTCTTTCCTTCAGAAGAGGAGATACTGCAAGAAGAAGGAAAAAACCCAGAGGAAGAAGAAAAGGAAAAGGATGAATCATCTGTGACCATCTGTGATGACGGAGTCACTGATGGAGTCACTGATGGGTCACTGATTGTCACACCTGAACAACAGGCTAGTGTCCAACATCTCCCCAGGGCCCCTTCAGCTGAGGGGCTCCCCCAGCAGCACACTGGGTCTGGTGGAACAGGTGGGAGGGTTATTCCCACTTGGGAAATTGGAGGAGTGGCAGCTGTGCTCCCTCCCAAAGCTGCCTTTGCTTGTGGCCAGCCCATCCTCCATACTTGGAGCTCTCAGATAGGCACTGCCACAATCAGATTGCCAGATTTCTGGGCCACTTGCTGCATTTGGAGAGCTTGTGCTGTGTTCTCTTTTGTGACTGAGAGAAATATTTGTATTCAAGTGTTTATACCTAGAAAGTGAGCAGAATATTCAGAGTCAGTCAAGGGCCAAGAACCAACAAACTCTTCTTCATTAGCTGTGTAAATGGCAAGAAGGGCAACTGAACTGGTGAACTTTGTGATCTCCAAATGGCCTTATTCATGATAGCCCTCATTTTTTATTGGTGTATGATTCTACAAAACATTTCTCTCCTGTTCTGGAATACAGAGATTAAGGGGAAAAGATATTTTTTTTTTAAAAGGCAATTTCTGCACCTGTATGATGGGAATGATGTGGTTTCTTCTCCAGTGATACTGCCAACCTTGAGATTTCAGCTGAGGATAAAGAAACTGAATCATCCAAATATTCTTCAGAAGACAAACCTTGACAAGACCAAGGGAAACTGGGAAGCTCTTTGAAGAACCTACAGAGCCATAAGAACCTCGAGGATTGGCATTGGCACATCTTGTTTACCAATAAAGCAGAGAAAGGAATCTCTTATGGGAAGAAATCTGTGAAGGCTGAGCCCTGCCCAGGCATGGTGCAAACTCCATGAGATCCTGCACTGTCTTCCTCTTCTCCCAGTGAAGCTTTTCGGGACAGAGAACTGGATCCTTTCCCCCTCTGGGAAGCACCTGGAGCTTTTATAACCACCCTTAAGCACTACTTGAAGTCCCACGTGTCCCTTGCCCCCAGAATTGGAGAGCTAATGCTCTAAACCCCTGTCATGAAGGCAGTGACACCCTTAGGATGGTCATGGATGACAGTCTGAGAGCAGCCACGTTACCTTGAGGTACTTTGGCTCAGATAATCCTGGGGATTGTGGCAGGCTCAGAGAGAACACTCTTGGTCAGGTGTGAGATGTATGGCACTGATCATGTGGGTCATTATGACTGAACTTATTGCCAATACAGTACCTACATATTGTCAGTGCAGTATAAAATATAAGCAGGTCTAATATGACATGAGCAGCTTTGGCTAGAAACCTGCAGGTTTACAGACTGGAACTGCAGAGCTCACAGGGACAAAGCAACACAGCACCCGTGGAGCTGCTTCAGGATTTTATCTCTGGACATGGCTGGGTCTTAGCTGGATCTGCAGCCAGAGGCACCAGGAAGCTGCTGGGGCATGCAAGGAGCTCAGGTGGCACAGGGGAGGGTGGCAGGAGCTTTTCAGCCCTTGCTCCTTGCCAGATGCAAGGGAACCCTGCAGGGCTCGGCCTGATGCTCTTCCTCTGCCTTCTGGATGCCTTCCCATCCATCATGGCATTTCAGACTCCAGAAGAGCAGCCTCTGTGAGGTGCACTCCCAAAGGCAAAGGTATTCTAAAGTGAAAATCTCTGCTCTAACTTGTGCCACTTTGCTGCTGAGTTGAACAAGAGGAGCATCCCCAGCAGCACCCCTTTTTGCAGCTCTCTGGCTCCCAACTAACTGCACACGTGCCAGCTGTGCCAAGCAATCGGGATTCTAGCTGTGATCACACACTGGGCAGATTGTGCTATCATGGTAACTGATTTTCAGAGGAATGGCAGATTTGTCTTTACAAACTACCTGTGGGTCTGCTGGTAGATAAAACCAGCACTGGGAGATAAAAGAAACAAAGGGAAGGATTCCACTGATTGATGAATGGGAAAAGATATTTGCTTTTACAAATAAACTTTAGGTTTGCTGATAAATGAAATTCGACATTGAAAATGAAAGAAACAATAGGGAAGAAAAACCCCTAAATTCAATAAGAATTAAAAATGAAAAGGGAGGGTTATACCTTAGAGGGAAATCTTTGGGATCAGGTGTTTTGGGAAGTCTGTACCTCTCATATACCTCAGCCAAGGGGGAAAGAGAGAAGGGAAATGTGGCTGGAAATTGGGATAAAAAGGGAGGCTGAGTCCTCCAAAAATTGGAGAGATCCCAGGGGAATGCCCCATGGCCTCTCCCTTTATTCAAATAAAGCCAAATAAAGCCTCTGTCTCCTTTTTGGACATAAAACCTCTGGTGTTTGTGGATTAATTTTCCTAACGTTTTTATTCACTGTGTTGCAATCAAGTAGAAAAAATTATTAAAGAAAGGCCTCATAAAATCAGTCCTGCTCTGTTAGATCCATGGCTGCCCTATCATTTCTTCTAAGTGCAGCTAGCACTTAGCAAGTTCCCATGTGAAAACAATCCTGGTATGAATGGTTTGTTAAGATAACAATCTATTTCTGAGTGAAAAACAACCACACCTGCATAAACACTAGATCTATCCCATGAGAATCAGGGAAGAAAATACACAAACAATTTAAGAATAAAGAGATTTGATAGACAAGTAAAATACCTTTTTCTAATCAATAGAGTAATTGGCAAAAAAGCTACTGACCAATTGGAGGCACACACGAGGTCTGTAAAACTTCTAAATGAAGTCTTGGCTACACTGAGTTACAGGGAGTGGGAACAAAGCTCTCCAGAAACTTGTAGCTAGAAAGATTTAATGATATTCCTCACTTTGAGCCTCTTCCAGAGCTTAACTGCCAACACAAAAGCTTTTCCATGATCCTTTTAAGCAAATAAATGAGATCCATGAGAATTGGGATAGACCACAAGGGTCTGGGACAGCCTCAGTGCAGAGGCCAACGGGTTGGATGTGTTACAGAAACCCATAAGATGCACACCTAGAGAGCCCTTTCCATTCCAACAGCAGCTGGGCATGGAATTCAGCACATGGAATTCAGTCCATGGAATCCAGTTCATGAAATTCCTAAGGCCTTATCAGTTTCACACAGTCACTGAAGTCTCTGCTATCACAAAAACCCAAAATCATTGGAGTTGGAAAATCCCTGCCAGGCCATGGAGTCCCAGCTGTGCCCAGTGCCCACCTTGTCCCCAGCCCAGAGCCCTGAGTGCCACCTCCAGCCCTTCCCGGGACACCTGCAGGGATGGGCACTGCAAAGCTCCCTGGGCAGCCCCTGCCAAGGCCTGAGCAGCCTTTCCATGGGCAAATTCCTGCTGGTGCCCACCCTGAGCCCAGCCTGAGGCCGTTCCCTCTGCTCCTGTCCCTGTTCCTGGGAGCACAGCCCGGCCCCCCGGCTGTCCCCTCCTGGCAGGGAGTTGTGCAGAGCCACAAGGGCCCCCTGAGCCTCCTTTGCTCCAGGCTCAGCCCCTTCCCAGCTCCCTCAGCCCCTGCTGGGGCTCCAGCCGGGATAGCATCCTAGTGCTATACAAAGAGCAGGGTATAGACCTGCCAAAGGTGCCCTTATCATCACATTTTAAACTTATACTTAGCACCAATGAATTAATAATATGGAGTGTAATACACATACTCCAGCCACAATGCTCTGTCCCATGAGTCTCTCCGTGATTTGATGGGACATGGTTGGGGATTTCTGCTCTTTGGGTCTGTTTCCTCTTTCATTTCGTTGGATTGAGAGGCAGTGACCTTTTCAGAGAGTGGGGAGGAGCTCTCAGAACTGCCCGAACTTCATCCCTGCACAACACTCAAAACTCACAGCCAGGAAATACAACTGCTGGCTGAGTCCAAGAGAAGCAAGCAAGAAAAGCTGTTCCAAGAGTGAGGTGCACAGGAATGTGTCCAAGTTTTAGCTCTCTCTGTTAATTAGCACTGGTTTTCTCTGTTCCCTCTGCTCCCGTCCCTGTTCCTGGGAGCACAGCCCGGCCCCCCGGCTGTCCCCTCCTGGCAGGGAGTTGTGCAGAGCCACAAGGGCCCCCTGAGCCTCCTTTGCTCCAGGCTGAGCCCCTTCCCAGCTCCCTCAGCCCCTGCTGGGGCTCCAGCCGGGATAGCATCCTAGTGCTATACAAAGAGCAGGGTACAGACCTGCCAATGGTGCCTTTATCACCACATTTTAAACTTCCATAAATACAGAAGGACTCTGCAGGAGGCACTAAAGCCAAGTCAGCAGCCAAAGTGCCAATGCCCTGCGCCCAGCAGCGCGGCCCGGCCCGGCCCCAGGCTCGGTGCCGCGGTTGCCCGGTAACCGCGCCCGGGCCCTCAGCGTCTGTGACGGCGCCGCGGCCTCAGCGCCCGCAGCCGCCCCGATGCTCATTCGCACCCGGCGCGCTCACCGGCGGCACTCGGCCACTGCCAGCGGAGCTGTTCGCACAACAGTGCTGTCTGTGAGCGAGAACTCGCAAAACGCTGCTCTGCGAGGGACGCCTAAACTCGCAGAACAGTGGTTTCTGCCAGAGAGTCCTGAATTTCGTTTGAAGGTAAAGATTGACTCAAGTTGTACTTTCTGATTTTGTCACATCTGTGCTCTGAAAGAAAATGCCAAAGGGAAATACAGGATGGAATAATGCCAGTCTTCAGTGCGGTGGCATGTACAGCTGAGGGGATGAACAATACATGGTCTGCTGATGGTGTTTTTTTCTCACTGAGGAAATGCAACATTTCCTAAATATACTTGTCTATACATTTTTTCCTATAGTATTTATTTAAACTACTTATAGGTGAATGAGTTCTGTTCAAGTTTCAGTGGGTTGTTATGATCTGGTTATTAAATTATTAAGGAGATGCCCCTGGATTAAGGTGCAAACCGAGACCATGTGTCAAAGTCAATAGTTTGGATTTTATGGAACAGTAAATGTGAGGAAGAGAGAGGGAGAAAGAAATAGAAAAAGAAGAGGGGGAGAGAAGGGGCCGGGAAGGAAGGAATAGAGTGATAGAGACAGATTTAGTAGAAAATATCACCATTCCATGGATCCCATCCCATCCCATTCAGTCCTCTTCTGGTCTTCTCTGTGGTGAGGTCTCACAAAATGTGAGACTCCAATGGATTAATGCAGATTTGGGCAAGGTGGGACTGCCCAGGTACCTCCCTGGGGTGGGGCAAGTTTGGCTCTGTCTCTTACTACTCTCAAATAATATAAAATCTTTAGCACCAGTATGTCCTTTGAGTCTGCCATGAACTGGGTTTTGGATTTTCAGATCTGCTGTGTTTCTCTGCATGCCATGCAGTCATCTGGTGCAAGGCCTCAGGAATGGCTCTGGGGGCACTCTGGAGGTCTCTGCTGGGTTATGACACCCCCTCAGCTGCCCCTCATGGGAATGTCCCCTGGATGTGGCCTTCTGGGGCTGGGGGGTTTTAGAGCTGAGCCAGTTTGTCTGAGGGAGGATGGGTGTCCACTGCCCCTTACCAGAGGTTGTGTTTCACCCCCAAAATTTCCTCCTTCCCCCTCTGTGGATGGGAGGTTTGTGTGCCAACCTGGCCTCAGCAGACGAGTCTGTGGCTATGACTTCCCCAGCCTGAAGGCAGACAGAGCTGATTTTCAGGACAGCTGCTGGATTTGACTTTAGTGGGGATATATTTTTCTCCCTCAGCCTTGTTCACTTCTCCCCAGACCTGAGCTAACAGGACAATAGTGTCACCTTTATCTTCTCTCAAGTTCCCTTAGGCAGCTTAACTCCCAGTGCCAAGTTCCAGTCAGGAGGCATTTTCAGGGAATGGTAGGCTTGAGGGTCTCAGCTTCTTTATATAGTTTTGTCACAATGGGTAAAAAGTCCTTTATAGCAATACTTAAGCCATTAACCATAACATTCCAATCTCTCACAAGTCCTGTGAGGAGCAGCTGAGAGAGCAGGGGGTGTTTAGCCAAAAAAGAGGAGGTCTACTCATGCTGGTTTTAAGTCATATTTGAGCTACAGCTTTGTCTGTTCAAACTATTATTAATATTCAGCATTTTAGCTCCAGGTTTCAGTACAATCCATCTTTGAATGGAATAAGGTACCCATATAGTTCAAATAAAGTCCAACTAGAGGCTTAACAACACTAGCTGCTTATGCCTAATGAGCACTTAGCTACTTTCAAATCATATAAAATCTTTAGCACCAGTATATCCCTTGAGTCTGCCATGAATTGGGTTCTGGATTTTCAGAGTTCCATTGTTGTTCCTTCCAGTTCTGTTGAGGCGCTGTCACTCCTCTGTGACATCATCTCTTCACAATGGCTTCTGGAGTGCCAAAGACACCAACACTTCGTATTTTGCTCAGGGAAAGACTGAAGGCTGATTCTGTGAGTAGCCCCTGGGGCTATGTTAAGGCTGGAAACTGCCCTGCTCTCCCTGCTCTCCCTGCCCTGCTGTCCAGCAGTGCTCTGAAGCTGCAGAGCCCCTCCCCAGCCCTTTGTGCCGTGCTCCTGTTGCTGGGGCTGTCCTGGTGCAGTAGGGAACACTGTGGGATGTGTCAGGGACAGCCCAGCGCCCTGCCTGGCTGTGCCAGCAGAGCCCAGGGAAACCAATGTACAGCTGAAGCCCTCAGCATGGGCTTCTTTCCTTCCCCTTTGCCACAGCCATTCCTTCTGTCAGGCTGGGCACTCACCTGTGCTGCTCTGACCATCCTGCCCTTGGGCACCCGGGCACGTGAGGGGGAAAGCTCAAACTCTGCCCAAAGCCTTGAGAGCCACGGCTGGTCCCAGCTGGAAGAGCTCCCAAGGCAGCTGTTCCCTCCCAGCTCCTGGGTGGGCACAGATGCAGCCCTGCAGGCAGCACTGGATGGAGCCAGGGCCACAAAGGTCCCTTGCTGTCTGCAGCTCACTTGGCTGAAGATGCCCCACTGCTGAGGCTCTGCCAAGGAGATCCCTCTGTTTTCTTCTGTCCAGGGCTCTGTCAGCCCACACAGAGAAAACCAATGCTAATTGACAGAGAGAGCTAAAACTTGGACACATTCCTGTGCACCTCACTCTTGGTACAGCTTTTCCTGCTTGCTTCCCTTGGACTCAGCCAGCAGTGCTATCTGCTGGCTGTGAGTTTTGAGTGTTGTGCTGGGATGGAGTTTGGGCAGTTCTGAGAGCTCCTCCCCACTCTCTGAAAAGGTCACTGCCTCAATCCAGGGAAATGTAAGAGGAAACAAATGCCCAAAGAGCAGAAATCCCCAACCATGTCCCATCAAATCACAGAGAGACTCATGGGACACAGCCATGTGGCTGGAGTATGTGTGTTCCACTCTGTGTTATTCATTTATTGGTGCTGAGTATTTCAGCAGCAAACTTCCAGGGCATCCAGAACTGTTCTAGTGGCTGTGATCATAAATCATTCATCAGTAGTAAGTGAACAAGAAAAGCCTCCATGAGCAAGGGCATTTCTGAGACTCTTGCTGGTTTTTTGCCTTCCAGCTGACTCCCTCTGCCTTCCAGAAGGAGATGTCTCTCAACACCAAGCAGAGGCTGGCCAGAGCTAAGAAGCTGAGTCTGCCTCCCATTGTCCAGCCTCAAGACAAGCCTGGGACCTCCCATCACAAGGTAGCCTTTCCCTGCCCTTGCTGTTTGATGCGATAATTGAGGAGGATGCCAAAAGAGCAGCTTGGCTTGAGCCTGCTCAGCCTGGTCCAGGAGCTTTTGGTCAGCCCAGGGCAGAGGTGGAGGAGCCACTGTTTGCCCAGCGTGGGCTGGGCTGATGTGCTCACCCAGAGTCTGCACTTCACTGGGGATCAGAGCAGAATCTTCCTCCCAGCAGCTGAACCTGTCTCTGCTCTCTCTGGCCTCTCCCTGCAGTTCTCAGCAGCTGCCCCAGAGCAGCGCTCGTTTCAGCCTTGCCCACCAGAGGTGGTGTTTCAGAACTACAGCCCCGGTGAGGTCTGTGAAGTGCCGCTGGTTCTGAGGAACAGGGACAAGGTGAGTGCTGGGACTGGAGGTTCAACGCTGTGCTGGAAGAGGAGAGCAGAGAAGGGTGGTTAAGGATGGCACCAGGGCATGTCCACCTGTGCCATCACAAGTGGCAAAACCATCATTCCATGTCTCTCCTGCAGGTTCCTCACTTGGTGAAGGTCACCTTGAAGAGCTCACCTTATTTCCAGCTGGTGGGCCCCAATGACGTGTGCCGCAAGGTGCCACCGGGCCTCTACACCACTGTCCGCATCCTCTTCACCCCTGGGCAGAGAAAGGTGAGTCTGGAGGGCCCAAGAGGTTGCTGTTTGCAGTGGAAAGTGGACCTGCAAGGCTGGACTCAGGGCATCTGGCCTGGCTTTTGAGGACCTGTTTGGTTTCAGAGGATCTAGAACTGGGAGATACTCTTTGACCATGCTAAAGATGAAGATAAAGGCTCTGTGCTGAGACAGTTTCTTTTGCCACAGGATTATTTCCACCAGCTCCTCTGCACCACTGAAAATGAAGAGTTCATTGTGCCAATTTGGGCCATCGGTGGCCGAGCCATCCTGGACTTCCCTGACCAGCTGGACTTCTCCACCTGTCCGGTCAAGTACAGCACCCAGAAGACCCTGCTGGTTCACAATGTTGGAAACCGGCCTGCTCGTTACGAGCTGAGCACCCAGAGGTGAGGCAGCTCATCTGTCCTTGTACAAAGGATATCTGTCACCTTTGGGTGATGGCAGAGTTGGGAAAGAGCAGCAAAAGGAACCAGAGCATCAGAGCTGCTGCCCCGCAGCCCTGGCTGGAAGTGAGCAGGACGTGTGGCGTTTGCCGTTGCTTCTCATGGTTTAAGCAGGATGCAGTCTTTGAGCTTTCTCTGTCTCAGATTTCCTGGAGAGTGCTGGAACATGTTGATAGCTGGCTTGCACCCTCCTGAGCACAAGCAGCTTCTGAAATGCTTACTCACCACTGCCAGCCAAATAGACCCATTCTCTAGGAGGCCACAGGCACGCGGCTTTCCAGTGGTCCCCGCATCAGATGCCCAATATGAGAAGACAATCACTGTTTCTCTTGTTGGCTGAACTGGAGAGGGTAATGCATTTTTTACACCGTACCTGCAAGGAAACCAGTTCAGTTGGCTGGTGGTGTGTTGAGGGTTATGAGATCCCAGAGGTCCTGGTGTAGGAGCTGAGCTCAGGAATGCAGCACAGACCTGCTGTCTAACCTCAGGCAGCTGAGTGGCCTTGATGTTTTTTTCTCTGGCAAAACAGAGGTCAAAAGGCAAATTGACTTTTCTGCTGTGAAACATGAGGGTCCAAGAGGAGCTTCCACCAAAGCCTGCCAGGGCTATTGGCAGCTCCAATCCAGGCTCCTCAGATGCTGCTCAAACAGGCTGCTGCTTTGGACTGTGCAAACATGTAGGCAGGAACTTGTAAATCCATGCACGGTTTTTCTCTGGGATTTCCAGATCTTGTTTTGTCACCACCAAAACAAATCCCCAATAAAGTCTGGTATCCTTTTACAATGTGCTTGCCAGCAGTTCTGTTGAGTGCTACAGAGCATGTTGGATCCTGCTTGATAGGGATTTAAAGAGTTTCTGAACTTCAGGAATTAAATCTTGAAGTAGATGAAATAGAGCCTAGATGTAGTGACAGAGGGAAAGATGGAGCTTGTGAGCTGCTGACTCTGGACAGAATTTTTCAGCACAGAGATGGAGCTGCTGTAACCTAACAGACTGAATTTATTAGAACAGTTAATGCTGTTAGACGTCAGAATTAACTGACCATCACTTAAAAGTAATAGATGTTAAGATTAGATGATATTTGAGTTTCTTCCTGCAATAAGTGTTAGTGGACACATGAGGCAATTCAATTAGCCCTATTTTTTTTGTCTCCCTTGATGTGGGAGGCAACTTTTAATGAGATCAATTCTCCCAAAATCAAATCATTTAATAATGGCAGTTAAGACACCAGTGGACAAAAGAATGTTTGGCTGTAGCAGATAACTGTACCATGGGACTTGAAACAGATTGCAGCCTCCTTGCACACAGCATCTACCAAAAGTGCAGGTGAATGGTGCTTTGAGAGACTTGGTCACAAAATTGCCAGCTTTGCTCACTGGTCAGCTCTGTTTCTAAATAATGTTAGGAGTACTTGGTCCTTGGTATCCATGGCCATAACTTTTGCCCAGCTCTGTCAGTAAGGGGAGCTGATATCTGATGAGAGTAAGCAAGATGCAAATGACCCTTGAGCCTCATTGCAGAGAGCTGGATACAGAGTATGGGGGAGATGAGGTCATTTCATCCCACAGGATCTTGTGAGGGCTGCATCTCCTCAAACTAGAGTCAGTGGCTGTTTCTGACCCTGTCTGTTCTGTCTTCTGCTGACTGTGGTTGGTTTGCTCTTTGCTTGCACAAGTGAGCAGAACTGGACTGCAAGAGGGTTAACATCCCCAAATCTCCACCAAGAGCCCTACTGTCTCTGTGTTGCAGCCCTTTCTCTGTCACTCCGGCCATGGGAACTCTGGATGTTGGTGACGCCGTGGAGGTGGCAGTGGAATTTCGGCCACTGAAGACTGGTGACCATTGCAGGTCCCTTGTTGTGCACTATGACACAGGTGAGTGCTGGGCAGTGCTCAGGGCACTCTGTGCATCCCTCAGAGCAGAGCCTGTTCTAAGCAGAAAGGCTGGTGTGGCCGTGGGTTTCAAGAGGGAGATGATGATACTTTTCATGGGGTTCATGTTCTAGTCATCTAGTTTGTAGTCATGCAGTTTGTCATCTTGATCCTCGTAGAGCTCCATGTAAATGCCATTTCTAGAGAGCATGTCTGGTATTTGTTGTTTGCATCTCACCTGGGAAATGCTCACCTGCAACAGGAATGGTGAGCTTGAAGTCTGAGCCCAGATGAATCCCAGGAGCTGGCTGGGAATAATGAAGCTTTGAAAGCTCTGGAAATGAGGGAGCTTGGTAGGGGTCTGTTCTAGAGGGTGAAATGCTGGCAGGTTGTCAGGATGGTGTCATGCTGTGCACATGCAGCTCTCAGCTTGTGATCCATGGACTGATCCATGGAACTGCTCGCTCAGCTAAAAGCTGTGACACTTTCTTCTGCTGCCTGTGGTGTGCTCTGTTCCTTGTGCTTCCATCAGCCAGTGAGGTGAGCAAAGACTCCCCTGTGCTTTGTTCCAGGTGAAGACACCCACACAAGCCTTCATGCCAGAGCTGTGGATGCCCACATCAGGCTGGACAGGAATACTGTGACCCTGCAGAAGACGTACATCACCATGTCAAACAGCGCAACTGTGCTCATCCACAACCGCAGCGACATCACAGCCCGCTTCCAGTGGAAGGCTGTGGATACTGAGGAACAGGAGGATCAGCTGAGGCAGAGGTGGGTTTGAAAGATCAATTTCAGAGACATTCCGTGCCCAAGGGTAAAACTAACAAATGGCTTCAAGAGGTACTGGTGCTTTTGAATGGCTTTGGGTAAGTAAACCAGCCCATCTCTCCTGCCTCCCCCAAGCAGTTGTGTGCCAGGAAAAGCTGCCTGAGGTGGCTGATGGATTCTCCCTCAGCTGTGGCAGAGGCTTTGAGCAGGAAGGCTCTGTTGAGGGCTGCTGCCTTTGGAAAGCTCTCCTGAGCTTGCAAGTGTGGAGTGAACAAGTGACCCTCTGATCCATTTGGGACCCCATGGCTCAGGGTCAGCCCTTTGCTGTGGAGCTGCTCCTGCACTTCCACTTCTCTCTGCAAAGACGTGGCTTATTAAACAACCTGCTGGGTTTGTCTTTCCTGTGCCTGCAGGCAGTATCACAGGATATACCAGCAGCAAAGGCACAAGTTGTATAGTTTTCTGAAGGAGCGTGAAGTGGACATCACTTGCCGAGAACGCCTTGCTCTTCTCAACCACACCTTCCAGAGTGAGGTAGCAAAGATCAGAGGAGATCCCATGCTGTTAGACGATGACATTTTCTCCCTTGTGCCAAAGGTAAATGATGGCTGAGAACCTCCCTTCCTGCTTCTCTCCTTCCTCTTCCTCCTCATCCCTGACTAAGGTCACTTGACTGATCCCTGCCTCAGCTGGCTTTGTGTGCCAGCAGAGAAGTCATCAGGATTCTGGTGAGGTCAGAGAGCTGGTTGCAAAAAGCATTTCTGCCCTGTGGGCTCCTGGCAGGCAGCAGGAGCCTGACTAAAGCTTCCAAACTCTGTTCTCAGTGTTATTGATGAGTATTACTCACTCCTTGCTTGTCACTGACGCTCTAGATAACAGCTTACAGGACTGTGGTTGAAAACAAGAATTGTGGTGTCTGAAGATAAAGGTTTTGCTGTGTCCTTCTGCTTTAGGAGGGTGAGATCATGCCGAAGTGCTCGGCTGAAATCAGCGTGTTCTTCACGCCCCAGGCAGCCCAGGTCTATGAGCGAACAGTTTTCTGTGACATCTCAGGTACGGCTCCTTCCCCTGCCCCTCTCTGCAGTGAAGGCAGCTGCAAACACTCCCCCAGGTCACTGGGCTCCTGTGCCATGGCTGGGGAGGGTCTGTGCTCAGCAGGGCCCTGCTGGCACATGCCCACTGTCCCTGCAGCTTCCAGGGCATCTCCTCTATTTTGATTTTTTCCCTCTCAGCTGTTCTGAATGCTGCCTGTATTTAGTCTGCTCCTCCTCCCTTGGGGAAAACACTCTGAGGTGCACCCAGAAGGAGGAAGAACAAAATTTCTGGCATTTCCTAAAGTTCCACACTCAGCACAGGGGTAGAAGAAAGGATGGTGTCTATGGATGTACTGCATCTCCTGAGGGAAGGGAAGGGTCCATATCTGCTCCTGGGACATCAGGAGCTGGTCCCATGCAGCACAGAGTCAGGGACTAGCACTAAGGCAGCCTGGAAAATGCAGGAGAGCAGAAGGAATTCCTGTACTGAAATAGAAATCTCTCCCCAGGCCGTGAGAACAGGCTGCCCCTGCTCCTCATGGGGGAAGGCCTCGGGCCCCAGGTCCATTTCCACTTTGAGGAACTGAACATCGGGGAGGTTTTTGTCAGAGTAACCCACAGATATGAGGTAAGCAGCAGGATTGGGGTGGGTCCTGCTGGCTCCTAGGGTAGCAGTGAGCCTTGTGGACCTGTGGAATTCCTGGCAACTTGGGTAGTTGTGATGCTGGTCAATTTTGGGGGGATTTCTTGGAATCTGGATCTTTTGGATGGGGTCAGAAAGGTGTGTCTGTTGTTCATGAGATCCCAGGCCCTGCTTTTGGGCAGCCTTCTTTGGAGATCAGCTGGGAGGCTTCCTGCAAAACCACTTGACACATGAAACCAACACTGGGTCAAAAAGCTGCATGTTCAGAGGCTTTTGTTCCAGTCCCAGACACAAATCACCTTTGTGCTCAGGCTGTCCAAAAGCAGCTGGAACAAACTGGCTGCATTTGAGTTCAAGTCCATTGCAAACAGTTTTCAGCCATGTCCCTCCTGCATATTCGTGGGAGTCAGAGGAAAACCATCCACCCTCCTGGCTCAGCGCTGGTCAAAGCCCTTGGCAGTGCTTTCCCTTGCTGACCAGCCCCTCAGCACACCTCAGCCTTGATGTACCTCTGGCTCTAGAAAGAGCAAAGTGTTTCTGGGAAGGAGGCAAAGGAACTTCCTACATCTTTGCTTCTGGTTTCTCCCACTCCTGCTGTAAACAGGTTGGGCTGCAATGGAAGCTGAACGTGCCCTGCCCATGGTGGGGTTGGACACGTTTGAAATCTCTGTGGTGATGTCACTGGTAATGCTGTGATGCCCAGTGCTGCTCTAAGGGCCAGGTGTGAATGAACTGGGTGATGCTGAGCAGCCCCTCTGTGCTGCAGGTCAAACTGGACTGTCTCTGCCAGTGGGAAAACCCCAGAGCGCCTCTGGTTATATGAAGTTATCACTGCATTGCATGAAACACCCAAAGCTATACAAAGCTGTATTTCAATGTTGTATTTTTGGCTTCTGCCATGCAGCAGCACAAGGCATCTTCTGTCTTTAACTGGTGTTAATAGTTTAATTTGAAAGTGACTCAGACTTCTGTAGGAAAGGAACATTCCTCTATTTCCACTTTGCTTTTCTGCTGCTGCAGGCATACCTGATCAACAAGGGGCCTATTGAGGCTCCCTTCAAACTCATCCCTCCAACCACAGCCATGGGCTCCTGCTTCACCTTCGTGCCCCAGGAGGGCATCGTGGCACCAGAGAAGCTCCAGGCCATCCGGGTCTCCTTCTGTCCCACCATCCGGGGGGAGTTTGAGGAACAATTCTATTTCCATGTGGCTGAATCCCCTAAGCCTGTGATCTTCACTGTCAGGTGAGGAGGGCTTTGGGAGCTTGTTGGGCACATCTGTAGCTGTCTCTGGGTAATCATCTTCCATCTGCCTCATTTTGTGGTGGAGCAGAGAAAAAAGGTGTTGCCTGAGGTGGCTCTGGCATCCCTTTAGTGTGGGGTGCCTGCTGCCCTGTGTGGGTACCCAGGAGCTGCAATGACTCCTCCCTGCAGGGATGTCTCCTGCTTAGGCTGTTGCAGGCAGTGGGATGGATCAGCTTTGGGCAGCAGCTGCTCTGGGATGTCCCACCTGAACACCCAGCAAGGCCCCCAGGGCTTTGAGATGGGCCAGCCTGGGTCATTCTGCAGCAGCAGCAGTGTTTGTAAAAACTCCTGTGAATAATCCCTGCCAGATGGGCAGCAGCAGCCTCAGCTCCCCTCTCATGGCCATGCTGTGGGGACAAGCTGTGCTCCCAGCTCCTGTGCACAGAGGGCTCTGGTGCCTCCTTTGCACAGCCAGCAAAGGGCTGATGTGGGAGTCAGGAACTGTGCAGCAGGAACTGTGCCAAGGACTGGGGCATCTGTCAGCTGCTGAGCACTTTGCTTTGGCTGCCTCCTGCCCCCGTGGGTGCTGTGCTGAGCACAGGGTGCTGGGGTGATTTGAAACCCAGGGTGGCTCTGACAGCAGCATTTATCCACTCTTTCCCTAAGGACACCCAAACCCTTTGTGATTCCCTTTAACAGAGGCACTGCCTCCCTGCCTTTGTCCCTGCAGGGGCTCTGTGATGGGACCCACTTTCCATTTTGATGTGCCCGCCCTGCACTTCGGTGACATCGCCTTTGGTGAGTGTGCCCTGGGCTGGCACCACAGTGTCAGAGCTTGCTGTGGTGCTGAAATAGAGCCCTTGAACATAAGAGCATTCATCACTCGTGTTCCTCCACCACAGCCTCTTCAGGGTGTTCCTTCAGGGCTGCTGGTGCCTCAGGTACCCTTTTGCCATCATGAGATCAAACAGGACCAAAGGAATAAAAAGTCAGCATCACTGTTTGGCCACTTCTTGTTTCCCTTTTAGTAAGTGGCACAATAAAGAAAGGCACCGGGCAGCAATATGGTTCTGTAATAGCAGATTCATCCTGCTTAATCTGATTTCATTCCTAAGGTTTCTTCAGCTGGGGGCAGCTCTTTAATCTTTGTTTCTTTAAACTGTGCTGCTGAATGTTGTCTGCATGTGTTACCTCAGTGGCATTTGAGAGCGTGACATCCTTTTTGTGCCTCTCCTGCCTCCCTGCTGCAGTCACTGTTGATGGGCATGGAGAAGCCCTGGGCTGTGCCTGCAGTTGGTTTTTCCTCCCCATCTGGGTTTAAATGACTCTTGGTAAGCAGGCTGGGAGATGTCTGCTCCACACATAGCTGGCCAGCCAAGCCCTAGATCCACTGCAATGAGCTGTAGTTCAGATAACAAAGAAGTAAAATCCAAGCACAGTTTTATCCTACCAGCAGGATATTCACACCAGCAATCACGAGGTATTGATGCCTAAATGGGAATTTGTGTCATTTTCTTAGGTTTTCCTCACACCTTGAAGTGTTGCCTGTTTAACACCTCCCTGACGCCCATGGGCTTCTCCCTCTACATTCCTGGGGATGGCTTGGGAGTGCCCAGTGTTAGCAGCACTACTCAGATAGGCAAACCCAGCAGCCAGTTGTGGAGGAAGGAAGTTCGTGTTCTGAGGAGATTACAGGAATTTACCATAAACCCCCACAGCGGGACCGTCCGTGCCCTGGGATCCCAGGATATCAAGGTATGGGAAGAGTCCAGCTGCTGGGGCTGAGGCTTCACTGCAGTGTGGGAGGGCTTTAGCTCTGGTGCCAGCTTGGAGCATCCTGGGAGTGAGAGATCTGCACTGCTGGGAGGCCTCTGCTAGCTGGGTTACCTGGGATGTTCCTCAGGAGCACTGTTTTGTTTCCAAAATCATACACTGAGATCAATACCATATGGTCAAGTCCTGAAGCCATTCTTGTGTTTTTGAGAACAATTTATTTGATTGCAAGTGGGCAGAGGAAGGATGAAAACAGAAAGTTGCTGTTAAAGAGAGAGATATCATGGTGGAAAGCAGTTTTCTTCTCTTCCTGGTCTTGTTTCTCATCTCCTGGGCAGCAGATGAGTTGTATTCACTGCAGGAATCTTCAGTGGGGACAGAAAATACTCTGCAGCCACAAACTGCCCAGCATGTGCTGGGCCACACTCTGCCCTCAGCTTCCTGCTGTAAGGCTGGACTTGTTCCATTGGAGACAACAGACTTCTTCTGCATTTATGTCATTGCAGTCAGGTGAAAAATTAGTCCCTTTAGCAAATCTCATATTGACAGAGGGCTTTTTTTACTCTCAAAGACTGTTGCTCTACTTAGGGACCAGCAGAAGAATTAAAGCAAATCCTCCCTTTGTCTACCATGGAACAGGAGTTGGAGGACAGCACACATGGGTAATGAGAATTTTGGGAGTTAGGAAATACTTGCTGCACTTCATTTCTTTTCTGCCAGGTCACCCTGTGTCCCAACACTGTTGGGGACTACAATCTGGAGCTGGTGCTGGACGTGGAAGATGTTGGCAGGAAGGTGTTTGCACTGCCCCTCACAGCCAGGTACCAACACCTTTCCTGCACCTGCTTGTCTTTGCTCGGGCATCCAGCACCAGCACACTGCCTGGCTGCAGCTCCAAAGGAGAAGTGCTGCTTCATGAGCTGGATCTGCCCATCTAGACATGAGAACAGTGCCAGGAAAGCAGCCCTTAGTGAGATACCCCCCTGCTCACAGCCAGCCATGGCCCTAGCCCTTTTTCTAAAGGGAGCAGGAATAACATGAATTGTTGGCCTGGGCTTTGGTGCTTGAGCTGGAACAAATTTCCAAAGGCTTGCCTGCCCTTCTTCCTGCAAGTGGTGAACTTATGCTGCTTGTGAGCACCCTGCAGCAGTGGTTTGGAACACAGTGAGCAGCCTGCTGAGAGCTGGGGTCTGGGTCCCTTCAGCAGTGCGTGTGCAGTGGGGAAGAGGCTCCAGGCAGGAGTGGGGAGAGCAAAAGGTCTTACAAAGAGGACTGTAGTCCTTGATGTGGAAGGTTGTGGGAACTCAGCATATCACTCCTGATGTCCAGAGTTGCCGAGATAACCCTTGGGGGGCTCGGAAATCCTGGAATGTTGCCAGAAGTGCTTGGTGGTTGGATTTTGACCCTGCAGGGGATGTGTATGAGGACAATAGAATCACTTGGGGATAAGTGGTGTAAGAATTAATTATTCACAGGGTGGAAATACAGGTTTTAGGATTTTGGTGCAGGGAGGTTGTAGGAGACAAGATGGAGGAATCGGGGCGTGTCTTGCCCTTCTTCTTTCTTCTTCTTGTCGTCCATCTTCTGTGGTGATGTTGGCACTTTGGGGTTGGTTCATGTTGAATGTGCACTTGTTAGTATGGGTAAAAGGTATTGGAAAGTAAAGGTAAATATATTGTACGTAGGTTTTAGTATAAAAATAGACGACCGCCCAGTGGGAGGTCAATGTGCCCTTGGCTGCCTTGCTGGTCAGACCTCTGTTGGGCTGGAAGCAAATTTTGTAGATAAGAAATCATAAACAATACTGAAGACCGAAAAATATGAAGAGTGCACTCATCCTTTGGAGCGCGGGCTGTCCCAAGGCATAGGATGCTGTGCGTGACCGGGGAGAGACAAAAGGCCGGACCGGTCAGAAGTTCAGCTCAGCTTTCGCTGCTTCCCTCTGGCTCTGTTGAGTCATGTTCTCAGAGCTGAGACCAAAAGTCATTCTTGCTGCAGCAGAATTCCATCCTGCCGTGCTGCTGTGGGTGTCAGTTTAGTGCCAAGAGGGATGCAGTTCCCTGGTGCTGTTCCCTCTCCCAGGCAGAGCCATCCAGTCAGTGCCTGGGCTGCCATTTTGTAAAGCAAGCACAAATGGGGACAATCAGTGTAGAGACCCATGGGGGAAAGAATTGAGGGAGTTCTAGGAACTGGAAGAAGTTGATCACCTGCACTGTGGCCTTGTGCCCTTCACTGCTGGAAGAGATGATTCAGTTTTCAGGCAGGACAACAGTGCTGGAGGAGAAAAGGGAGTCATTTTCACTGATACACTGGAGTCTTGTGTTCCTTGAGCCTTGGTGGGCACTGGTCCTCACTGGAAAGGCTCCCCCAGAGCTCAGGGACCACTGGCACTGTTACGGGAGTCCTTGCAAGTGTCCTTGGGCAGAGAAGGGGCAACACTGCTGAGACAGCTCTGGACTACTGTAGGACTGCTCTACTACTCTACTCTGTTAGATTTGCAGATATCCTCCATTGCATGCTCTTGGAGGACAAAAGTTCTCCATGCTCCCAGTGTCTCTCATTCCCCTGGGGTCATTTCTTCGCCCAGGTGCATCGTTCCTACTCTGCGAGTGCTCAACCCTGTCGTGGAACTGGGGCACTGCTGCTTGAAGGTGCTCTATGATGAGAAGGTGACCCTGGTGAATGACAGTGACTTCCCTGGCTGCTACTGTCTTCTCCCTCAGGTTTGGCCTTGCATCCATCTCCTCCCCTCAGATTTTACTGGGGGGGTTATTAGGGGAATAAAAGGGTTTGGATAAGACCTTGCTGGTTTCTATTCAAAGCTAAAGGTTTTCTGAGAACACGAACCTAAATACAAACTTTAGGAAGCAGTTTAACATCTTGAGGAAGATGTTTAGAGTCTAGTCCTTGACTTGTTTTCACGTGGCAGAGCTTCGAGGGCAGTGAAAATCCGATGCAAGGAGGCTGTCAGCACCCAAGTGGGTGTCTCTGATGCAGCAACTTTTGGACCCCTGGGGATGCTGAGCACCTACACCTTGCATCTTGGTTTTTGCTTTCTTGCTTTCTCCTGAGAATTTTTACAAGCGTGTGGGAGTTGCTCTTGTGGTAGAGGTTAAGGAGTTTAAAGTTTCCTCCGTTCTGAAGATGCCTTTGATTCTGTCCCTGCCAGGAGCACAAGGAGGAGGCTGCTGCGTGGTACTCCAGCCTTGCACCCTCGGGGATTATCGAGGCTCACAGCTCGGTGCAGATCCCAATTACAGTCCAGGCCCAGTTGCTGGGACAGTGCAGCATCACTGCCAAGCTGGCCGTGTTTGGGAGACCAGGATCCCCACTGGTGAGAGCAAGGGGACTTGTGTGCCTTGAGCAACTCCTCCCAGTGGGGTGTAAACTGCACAGGGATTCTTCCAGGAGCTTGTGATTTATGGCTGGTGTGGACAAGGACAGAAGGGACTGGTGCCACAAGCAGCAGCTCATGCCTAGGAAAGAGGAAGAGTGGAAGCCTCACAGGTGGCAATCTGAGTGCCTGACCCAGCATAGAGTTACAAATCTGGGAGATGGGATAACAAGCCCAGGCTGAAACCCAAACCAGTCCCTGGGTCTCGTACTCTGCCATGTTATCAGATGAACACAAGTGCTGCTTCATTACAGCTGTTCAGCATCACATCCCTGAATCCTGCTAAAGCAAGCACTGTTTGCTAAAGGAATGTTTTGTGCAGAGCTGGACTGAGGCTTCTCTGAAAGCCAGGTCCCTCAGGTCTGAGAAATACCCAGCATATCTCCTCAAGAAAAGCCCACCCAAAACAAAATGAATGTCCACACAACTTGCATCTGGAGCACAGGCTTTGCTTGTTTTTTCCACCAAGTTTGGAAATGGATAAGGCAAGCAATTTCCTGAACTAAAGCCTCCTAAAAGAGGACTCTGAAGATTCTGAAGAAGATTCCAAGGACTGTAAAGAAGATTCTAAAAGAGCTCCTAAAAGAGGCACATATCATAACAGCAAGTGGCTACAAAATACAGGCCCAGTCTGCCAGGCATGGATGCTCTTCATCCCTCCATAGTCTGCTTTGTGCCATGAGCACCCCACAAAGGCAGCAGTGCTGCAGGATGTGGACATAGTTTAGCAAAGAATTCCATGTTCCTTGTCCCATCATCTGTGCTACCTCTGCAAGAACAATCCTTTTGAGTTTCAGACTATTAAGTCAGTTGAGACTTTTTTTTAAGGAAAAAATACTGCTTGAATGATGCAACTACTAATTGATGCCCCTTACTCATATATATGAAGATTACACATCAGCACAAACTGAAGGCAGCTAACTTGCCTCATCTCCACTCTGAAGAGCCTCCTTGCCTCTGGCTCGTGCTGCTTTCACCAGAGCAGCTTTTTGAATTGTAAAGAGTCTTCAAGGATGGCTGTGCAGCAGCAAAGGTTGGGAAGGTGCTTTGGGCCAAGGTGGAGCATTTGAATGAAGCAGGCAGGAGGTAAAGGAAAGAGCCATGTGGAAGAGGTGTGAAGAAGCAAGCATGGCAAACAGCAGTGCTTTGTGCTCTGATGATGGGAGCTTGTGGCTTTCAGGTGGGATCACTGCAGACCCCACACTTGCTCCAGGCCTTCTGTTTCAGTCTGCACCACTGACAACTTCCAAGGGCCATCATTGTCCCCAGTCTAGGAATGCTCTTGGAGCTGGCTGTGTTTTTAAAACTGCCTTTGTTGCGTCTTTTGACCTTTCCTACCTTCTTCCTGGAACAGGAAATCCGTTTAGAGTGCGTTGGCCAGGGCCCTGTTGTCTATGTCCATCCCAGGGAGATAAACTTTGGCTCTATCCCAGTCCTAGAGGATTGTTCCAAAACTCTCCACCTCGCCAATCAGTGTAAGATTCCTGCAGCCTTCCAGGTGGAGATGGTAAGTGTCTGTGGGGCTGTTTTCCAGGGACAGGTGCTGGTTACCAGCAGCCCTTGACTTGTTTTTGTATGCAACGTTTCTGTATTGTTCTGTGTGAGTGGAAGCAAGATATTCCATCCAAGGGCAAGCAAGAGGAGCCAGGATCTCAGGCACGCCTCTGTGAAATAGTTTGCAGAGAGATTGGAGCAGAAATGAGTCTGGATCATGTTTGCAAGTTCTCTCTTTATTTTATGGAAGATACTTAGCTGTGCAAGTCCTGGTTTTGGAGCTCTGAGATCAAGAGAAGCTGTGGCCCTTTGCTCCTAAGAGGGCATGGATTTCCCCATGGACTCCCCATTCCATCTGCATTTGTTTGTGCCAGACTTGTGTTAATGGCAGAAAGCAGGGTGTGAGATCTGCCCTCAAACTGCTCATGGGGAGGCAAGTTTCACAACTCCTGTGGGTCAAACCAGTGGTGCTGTTGCAAACAAATACACCTGTGAGGGTTGTGCACCCCCAGAGCCTGTGGTCTCTGCAGCATTGCAGAATGGCTCTGGAGATCACCTGCAGAGGAAGGTTGTTTCATTCCTGGAGGTTACAGAGGGGGACAAGCCACAGGGCTGGAGCTACAGCTTGAAAAAAGCTTTGAAAAGAGATTTGATCTTCTGTATATTGGGTGGGTTCAACTTCTGGAGCTGGTTAAAGCCAACCCTGATCAAGTGGACTTGTTTGTATTTGTGGATAAATCATCAGGTGCTGTGTGAGAGTTCAGGTTCTGCCTCCTGGGCCAAGGAGGAGGGGCGTGAATTTTCCTCTTGCTGCTTTTCCAGCTGTTTGGGGGATAAATGTTTTCCCAAAGTGGAGGACTGGCAGGGCAGTTTTTCCTGACTCCACAATGGAGTTCTGCTTTCAGCCTCTGCAGGGAGCAGTGCACCTTGGCTGGGTGCTCATGGTGTGTAAAGGTTGGCTTTCACATGCTCCTGCCAGGGCCAGACCTGCAGAGCTGTGTCTGTACAGCTGTGCTGGTGCAAGGCCTTTCCCCCTCCTTTGGGCACCTTCCAGCTCCCTTGCTCAGTCCATGAAGTCCATGAGAAAGCAGATGACAAGAGTTCTTGGGAAGAGTGGGCCATGCCCACAGAGCACATGTTGTCCAGTTTTCTTTCTGCTTCCTGCTTTCCTGCTCTGCTCTAAGCATTTAGAGGTGACTTTTCCAAAGCAGAGGGCCCTGGGGCACCTCTCTACAGCTGATGATTGGTGGGGAGTGAGGGCTTCAGTCCTTCAGGGGGTGTTGAGAAGCACTGATGGCCCCTTGGGAAAGGAGATTTGGGATTTTGCTCAGCTGGCTTTGCAGAGTTATCCTTCAGGCTCTCAGCAGTGTCCTCCAGCTGTGTGGCTGCTGGGCTGGGATTTGAGCAGTCCTGCCTTCCTCCAGCCATGAGCCTTTGTGCACACCCAGCTCCGCTGCCAGGAAGCCAGCAGGGAGTAAACAGCTTCCCTTGGCAAGCGCTCCAAAGAGAGCCAGCAGGGGGAATTACCTTCTCCTGAGGAGGAGCTTCCCTTGGGTTGAGCAAAACAGGGCTAATGACCCAAGTCTGTTAAAGGAAGGTAAAATACAGGTTGTATAAGCCCTTGGGGAGTTGCTGTGCTGGACACCATAGCTTACATTTAGGGAAATTAAACGTTTATGGTTTTTATACTCATCTCTTTAGCCTTCCCGTTTTCTGCACCTCACAGCAGAGCACGGTCCATGGCTTCCATCTAACTTTGTGTTTGGCTTTTCCTACAGGCTGTGGAGCGTTCCTGCTGGAGGATTGAGCCCAGTAAAGGAGTGGTCCCCCCTAGTTCTGAGGTGTCCGTGGCTATCGTAGCTAACCTGAATGACACAGTGAAATTCCAGGAGAAGCTGAAGGTGTTCATTGAGAACAACCCTGTGACCATCATCCCTCTCCAGGCTGTGGGCATTGGCACCACAGTTGTCACAGACAAACCTCTTGTTCCAAAGCTCGACTTGAAGTCCTGCTTCAGGTAGGAGACTCTAGAAACTTCCACATCTCCTGTGTGTTCAGCAAGGAACAATTTTTCCATAGCCCTTCAGGCTAGATCTTCAGTACTCAAGGTCCCAGCTCTGTTTCCATGAAACCACAGGAATTCATTGAGAAATATGTCAAATATCCAGATATCCTGGAAAGCCACAGAAATGGAAAAGCTGGAAGACCTGGCAGGGCTGAAGCTTTGAGCCTGGGCAGCATTTTGGGCAGAGGTTTTATTGCAGAGTGCGCAGTCAGGGAATGCCATCGGGGTGAAGCTGAAGCTGAGTGATGCCAGGGAAATAACAGCTCCCGTGACATTTTCCATCTCTCTTCTCTTGCAGCTTCAGTCGCTGCTTTTACCACTTCCAGCTGACGAACAGAGGCCGCCGCACGCAGCGGCTCTACTGGAGCACGGAAGGGTTCCGCACCTTCCGCCGCAGCGCGCGGGCCCCGGCCCCCGCGGGCCCCCCGGGCAAAGGGGCTCCCCCCATGCCCAGGCCTGGCAGCCCCGTGTTCAAGCTGTGCCCAGCGCAGGTGGACCTGAGGCCGGGCCAGACTGTGGACATGGTGCTGGAAGGCTGCTCCAGCACTGTCCAGGTGAGGCCCTGCCCAGGGCTGAGCCTTCCCCATCAGATCCCCTCCACTGCAGCTTCTTCTGCAGCCCCTTGACACTGGCCTGGCACAAGGAGCAAGTGACTTCAGGAAACTGTTTCAGGGCCAGTTGCTTTCCTTGCTGGCCACCATCAGTTGCTAAGGCTCTTTTGTGTTTCCCTAGCTACCATAAACCCAACTTGCTGATCCCAAAATACAGACTGAAGGAAGTACTGCTCCTTTGGGCAAACAGGGCTTACCTGTGTCATGTGCTGAGGCGGAAAGGAAGAGCAGAGAAAAGAAGTTGCACTTAGGCTAGAAGCCCAGGCAGGAAGCAAATTAAACTACTGTCAAGTGCTTTTTCTGAGGGAAAAACCCTTTACCCAGGCAGTAAAACAAATGCCCTGGGAATGGCAGGAGCGTCTGGGAGCAGCATTGCTTTTCCTCTGAAGACAAACATGGGCACAGGGCTGCTCTAGCTATGAGTCCTGGAGGGGGAAAACACAGTGTGCCAGCTCTAATGATCAGTGCAATGTCCATCCAGGCAGGAAACTGTTCCCAGACATCGTCAGAATTGACAGTTTGACTTTGGTCAACTTTTCTATCACTGCCTGCCCCAGTGTCTCAGCCACCCCTGGTGTCCCAGGGACAGCCAGGTTCTGCAGCACCCCTGGAGAGCAGCTCAGAGGGGGAGATTTTAGCAGGGTCTGGGAGTGTTCCCCTACCTGGACCTTTCTTTCCAGGGGAAATGAAACTCTGCAGAGAAGATGCCAGCTAAGTCTGGTATGCATTCCCTGGCTCCAGGAGCCCTGGGCACAGATATTTAGAATACATAGGTGGCAGCACAGAAAGAAAAGAGAGCTATTGAGGAGAGCAGAGACTAATTACAGTCCCTAATAACAAGTGACAGGAATGGGGCCCATGGGTGGGTGGCAAGGCAGTGTGGGGTGTTGGGCCTGCCAGCACACACGGGGACACAAGGGAATCTTGTGTGCAGGAGGTGAAGGAGCGGCTGCTGTGCCACGCTGTGGTGGGGAAAGAGACAGCAAAGAAACAGATCCTGCAAACAGATGTCATCTGCAACTTCATCTGCCCTGCAGTGCAAATGTCCCCCAGAGCCATCGCTTTCCGTGTGGAAAAGGTAAAGTCACCAGATTGCATCCTGGCATTTAAAGGTGTAACTCTTAACTTGGCTGGAAGTAAATAGAAATATATGCACTTCTGGGGCTGAAAAGTGTGAAGTGCATTGGAAGGGGAAGGAGGTCTATGGCACTTGAGGTTGTTTTCCCTTGTCTCCTGTTTCTGTAGAAACCCAGTGATGTCCTGACACTGCAGTACCAGCCGCTGACATTAAAAAACACCAGCTCCCTGCCATTCAGCGTGGTGCTGGACGTGGAGCAGCCCTTCCTGGTCTGCAATGTGAACCGGAAGCCCCTCCCTGCAAATTGCAAGGTGAGCCTCTGTGGGCTTGTGCAGTGGGGTGTGAGGAGGAGGGATGTGGTGCTGCACTTCTGCTGGGAGCTCCTCAAGTTGAGAAGCTCATTCTGTAGTGTCAGCAGTGGATTGGCCTGAGCTGAATCAGCAGAGCTGCTGAAGGAATCAAAATCTTATCTGAATTGGTAACATCCATGCTGGCTCTAAAACATGAGGAGGAGAGGGGAGCAGGAAAGCAGATTGAGGCAAGCCATGCAGTAAAGGTGTCTCCTGGAAAGCATGCCAGCTCTCCAGCAGCCACCCCCTTGGATTGGGGCTGAGCACAGCAACGGGAGCCTGAGGGATCCTGGGCTGGACTGTGGTGCCTGCAGTCAGACCCCTGCTGTAGAGAGATGAACCATGAACTGAGGAGCCCATGCTGGGCTCACTTGGAGCATTTACTGTTTGCTGCTGTCAGGCCTTGGGACATCATCCCACAGGTGATTAATTACTGCTCATCTCCTTGCAGCCTGTGAGAGTGGGTGTAGGGAAGGAACTTCATCTCTGCATCTGCTTTAACCCAGCTTATAAGAACAGTCTGATCAGCTGGGTGGTAAAGAAGGTTCTCAGGGTGAGCTTCATGGAGCATCCTCATGTGGAGAAGATCCCTCTTCGGGGGGAAGTCTGCTTCCCAAATCTCCACCTCCCCACCAAGGCCGTGGACTTTGGCTGCATCATAAATGACACTGAACAAGAGTTGAAGATGGAGATGACCAACTGCAGCCCACTCCCTGTCAACTACCACTGGTCATTCCTGACAGACAGCCAGGTGAACACCATCAGGTATGAGCATCATCATCCCCATGCTGCTGCGAGCATGGAGCTGCTCCAGCCTGGCTCTGAGTGGCTGTCACTGAGCTCAGCACACCAGCACCCAGCCAGGGGCTGCAGTGCAGTGAGGAGCTGCTCTTGCAGGCACCTCTCTCCCCCACTACAGGTCCACCATCACAGTTATGTTATTTTCCAGGTTCATCCCTTCACCACCTAAATTCAAGCCACGGTCATCAAAGAAGAGGAGAGTGTTTCCATGGAGATACTCCAGGACTGAAAGTGTGGAGGAGCCAACTGAAACCCCAGAAACAACGCAGGATTCTGCCCAGGAAGATTCTGCCCAGGAAGATTCTGCCCTGGAGGATTCTGTCCTGGAGGATTCTGCCCTGGAGGATTCTGCCCTGGAGGATCATGCCCAGGAGGATCCTGCTCAAGAGGACTCTGATCAGGAGGATTCTGCTCAGGAGGACTCTGACCAGGAGCCAGAAGATGCAGAGCATTCCCTGGAATCAGAGGTGGATTTTCTTGTGCACCTACCACTTGCTTTGCCTCCTCAACTTGCCACCAAAATGTCATACTCGTGCCAACCTCCCTTTTTGCTGCCCTTCCGTCCTGTGCCCTGAAAGTGGCAGTTGGACATGGGGTGTCTGGGGAGGCAGAAATAGGAAAGTTTTGCTCAGAGAAGCTCACTCAGATCCTACACACCTATGCTGAATTTGGGATTTTTTGGCATATTTTCTTTACAATGTAAAATGAGGTCTTTATCTGCATCATGATGAGAAGGCTTCCAGCTTCCCATGTCAGTCCATGAAGAGTCCTGATCTCCACGTAGCCCCTTCCCAACCCAGCTAGAGCACTCACATCTCTGCCTTCACCCAAAAACTAGTATTGTAGTGACAGCTCCAGAGCAAGACTTTGCAAAGTCACTTATTATGGAGCAATAAAAAGTCACTTATTATTATGCAGTTTAAAAAAAAAAAAAAAAAAAGATGTAAGGAAGCAGAGAGTTTCTCAAAAGCCCAGTGTTGGCATTAAGTTTATGGAGAAGGGTTGTACCTGCTCACACACAAATACCAGTTGTTTCTACACTGCACAGTTTTTCTGAATCAGGAGAAACAAAGCCCTATATGAACAGTGTGGCTGAATGTTTTCAAATAGAAGCACAAAATCATCTTTATTTCCTGATTTTTGCCATGTATGCACAAGTAAACCAGGGAAATTCAGGTGGCCATCCTGGAATCCTGGAATGGTTTGGCTTGGAAGGGACTTCCAGAGATTATGTAGTTCCAACCCTCCCTGCCTGAGTGCTGGGGGCACCCAGTTCCCTCAGGCAGGTTTGATGTAGGAGGTGCAGATGGAGCCCAGGTCTGATCTGTGGCTGGGCTTGGACCCACACTCGACTGATGGCCTGGACATTGTCACCCTTGGTTTGTGCCCAGGCCCCTTTCCAGCTGCTCCTGGTGTGGGAGGTGCTGGAGCCTGCAGCAGCGTGATCTTGCTCAGAGCAGCCAGCTCACTGCAGCCCGTGGTGCTTTTTCCAGGGGCTGTCATCCACTCCTGGGGCGTCTCAGAGGCCGCTGAGGGTGAGGGGACTGAGCTGGTTCTCAGAGATGGAGCACCCCAAGCTGGGAATGCAGGAGGTAAGTGGGAATTTGTCTCACGTCCATGTTTCCAGTGTGGGAGGTGGTTCTGTAGCCCCAGTGCCACTGGTGGCCCTCAGCACTGCTCACAGAGGGGCCTCACATCCCTCCCAGTGCATCACAAAGCTCTGCTGAAGCCAGTGCTCGCTGGAGAGGCCATGTGGGATGTTTTGTAGGGCTGCCCCAGGATGCTCCCTGTGCAGCCCCTGTGGAGGGCATTGCTCCCATTTACCTCATCAGGTGGTTTTCAGGACATTTTTGTAGGAACTTTGGCTGTAGCAGCTTGAGAGAACAGCACGTAAGTCAGAGAGAGGGAGAAAGGCCTCAGAAGTCAGATGAGCCTTCCCCCAGCTCCAAGGGCTCCCACCTCTAAGTCTCCTGGTTTTCTGAAGACAGTGAGAAGTGTTTCCAAAGACAAGTTCTGCAGCAGAGAGAATTTCTTGCTGCCAGGAGACATTCCAGTTGACTCTAATGTAGTCTATACTCATGGATAAGTGATTATGGGAGAAGATTTTCCCCATGGTCCCTCCACTGGTCAGTGGCACGGACACAGGATGAGATCAGGGTGATTCTGGCTGTGTTTGGGGAATAGGCCCCTCCAGCTGTGACTCTGCTTTATTTCAGGACACAGCTGCTCTTCTGCATCCATTTCCACTCTCACCATCTCCATCTCTCCTCCCCTCCCTGCAGGTTTTTGACGTGCGGCCGCTGTGGGGTGAGCTGCAGCCGGGAGAGAGCGAGCAGGTCACCTTCACCTTCTTTGGGCACGCCAACGTGGTGGCGCGTGTGCGGGCGCTGTGCCACGTGCAGGGAGGCCCCAGCTACGAGGTGGTGCTGACCGGGGAGGCCTCGTGCCCCAGCTACCAGCTGGACCTGCAGGAGATCGACTGGGGGCTGCAGGTACCACAGGCTGCTCCTGCCACAGCTCCTTGGCTGCCATCGTGGCCACCTCCGTCCCAGGCTCTCTCCCCCTCTCGGCCCCTCTGCTGGCTCTGGGGCTTGGAACACAACCTGTGAGAGACAGGCCAGCATCCCAGCTGGTTTGGAATGGCCATCCCCACCCCTCCCTCCCTTCCCCTGGCTGAGGGACAGGACACTGCCCTCTCCAAGGCACCTGACCCTGCCGCCTGGGGAGCACAAGGCTCCCAGGGAAGATGTCCACAGGGACCTGTCCCTGGGATATCCCTCCACTGATCTGCTCCTAAAGCTTGAGCTCCAAGGAGATGCTCTTGTCAAATGCTCTGGCTTGATCCACAAAATCATCCAGGGAGGAACTTGGGCTTTCAGTCACTTCAGTACCTGAAAACAATGTCCCACAATAATCCCCACTTTACTTCTTTACACTTTAAAGTCCACAGATACTTCCAGCTGCTGGCACTGCCTGTGTTGTTCTGTGTGTCTCTCTTGTCACCTGTCTGTTTCTTGCCAATATTTGCATGCAGGTGCCTTTTCTCCTGGAATGCCTCTCAGAAATGCACTGACTTTTAGATACAATTCAATGGGGACAAAGTTGTCAAAGCAAAACAAAACTGTTCATTAGTAATAATTCAGCCGAGCTGGGTGTGTGTCTACCTGCCCCTGGAGATGAGCAAACACACCTCCAACAAAAGGGCAATCTTTGTATCCCCTTTGGGACGGTCCCTGGCCCCTTTCCTGGTACTCAGGAACTTCCATTCTCTCTGACCACCAACTTTTCTGTCCCCTCCCCTCTCATCCTCCTTCCTTTTGGTCAGGTCAGGTTGTCAACCCCGTCCCTCTGCCAGCTCACAGCAACACCCAACAAACCAACCTGAACAAATCCAAACCACAAACAGCAACATGCAGAACCAACAACTTCCATTCTTTAACTCCATAAGCTTTTGGCTTCATCTCACACATCTCAGTGCCACCTCCTCTGTTTCTCCTGGCTGTTGGTGGCCCCTCAGAGTGCAGAGGACCTGGTCCCCTGGTTCATTTCTTTCTGGCCTTTCCAAGGTTTTACCACCTCTCTGTAGCTGTGTGGTTGCACTGTGGCTGTGTGCTTTCAGTGCCATCAAAGAGGCAGGAGGTTGCCAGCATCAGGCCTGTGTCTGTAACTTCTCCCTGCTCTGTCCTCTCTGCAGAGGTTTAACAAAGTCCTCAAAGCAGAGGTGACCCTGCACAACACCGGGGTCATGGAATTCACCTTCGTGGTGCCAAACTGCAGCACTGGCACTGCAGCAAAGCCTCTGCCTGGAGTGCCCGTGGTCGTGCCCACCACAGTGAGTAGCACAAGTCATTGCCTCTGGCCCTCTGTCAGGCAGCCCAGGAGAGAATTAAAGGAAAAAAGGGGGGGAAAAGAGGGAAAAAAGTGGGGGGAAAAGAGGGAAAAAAGTGGGGGGAAACCCCAAGCTGTGCTGGGGCTGCAGCCCTGTGAGAGCTCAGGAGCACACACTGCACCCCAGGGTTTTGAGCACAAGGGAGGTAGAAAGTGATGTGGTCTGATGGTTTCTTCTGCATGAGAACCTGTCCCCTCAGCCTGTCTGTCCCCTGAGCCATCCCACAGCAAAGCTCTGATGCAGTCCCTTCCTCCTCTCCTGTCCCTGCAGGGTTCCCTTGCACCTGGCCAGAAGCAAGTGTTGAAGGTCTATTATCTGCCAGGACAGCTGGGAGCCTTCCACAAGACTTTCCAGGTCAAAGTGGCTCATCTGGAACCGGCAGAAATCACCCTGAAGGGAAAGGGGACCTTCCCTGGGGTTACCAAGTACCGGCCCAGGAAGCTGAAAGGTGAGCACTGTGTTGGCTCCCAGGAAGATCCCCTGCTTTCCCCTGCCATCACACATCAGGCAGCTCACACCCATCTCCACAAGCCTGGAAGTTGCAGGGCTGCCAGACCAACACTTTGGCCTCTCTGGCTGCTTCCTGAGTTTTGAGCAGTTGAGTCCATTTAGGCTTTTTCCCAGGATCCTTTTCCCAGGATCTTGCCAGCACATTGTTGTAGTCCTGGAAAGATGATGGCCAGGCAGAAAAGCTTGGGAAAGCTGTGAGAGAGGCTGGCAGGGCTTTTGGCAGGGTTGGATGTGCGTGGCATTGCAGGGGATGAGATGATCCCCTGTGAGTGAGAATGAACATGAGGGTTCAGAGAGGAGCAGCAGCATCCATTGTTTCTGGGACAGGCCACTGTTGGGGAAGTGGGACTTCTCAGCTTCAATGGGATTGGCAATGTGCCTTGTCTTCTATTTATGGATAATTCTTTCCTTCAGAAGAGGAGATACTGCAAGAAGAAGGAAAAAACCCAGAGGAAGAAGAAAAGGAAAAGGATGAATCATCTGTGACCATCTGTGATGACGGAGTCACTGATGGAGTCACTGATGGGTCACTGATTGTCACACCTGAACAACAGGCTAGTGTCCAACATCTCCCCAGGCCCCTTCAGCTGAGGGGCTCCCCCAGCAGCACACTGGGTCTGGTGGAACAGGTGGGAGGGTTATTCCCACTTGGGAAATTGGAGGAGTGGCAGCTGTGCTCCCTCCCAAAGCTGCCTTTGCTTGTGGCCAGCCCATCCTCCATACTTGGAGCTCTCAGATAGGTACTGCCACAATCAGATTGCCAGATTTCTGGGCCACTTGCTGCATTTGGAGAGCTTGTGCTGTGTTCTCTTTTGTGACTGAGAGAAATATTTGTATTCAAGTGTTTATACCTAGAAAGTGAGCAGAATATTCAGAGTCAGTCAAGGGCCAAGAACCAACAAACTCTTCTTCATTTGCTGTGTAAATGGCAAGAAGGGCAACTGAACTGGTGAACTTTGTGATCTCCAAATGGCCTTATTCATGATAGCCCTCATTTTTTATTGGTGTATGATTCTACAAAACATTTCTCTCCTGTTCTGGAATACAGAGGTTAAGGGGAAAATTTTTTTTTTTTTTAAAGTCAATTTCTACACCTGTATGATGGGAATGATGTGGTTTCTTCTCCAGTGATACTGCCAACCTTGAGATTTCAGCTGAGGATAAAGAAACTGAATCATCCAAATATTCTTCAGAAGACAAACCTTGACAAGACCAAGGGAAACTGGGAAGCTCTTTGAAGAACCTACAGAGCCATAAGAACCTCGAGGATTGGCATTGGCACATCTTGTTTACCAATAAAGCAGAGAAAGGAATCTCTTATGGGAAGAAATCTGTGAAGGCTGAGCCCTGCCCAGGCATGGTGCAAAGTCCATGAGATCCTGCACTGTCTTCCTCTTCTCCCAGTGAAGCTTTTCAGGACAGAGAACTGGATCCTTTCCCCCTCTGGGAAGCACCTGGAGCTTTTATAGCCACCCTTAACCACTACTTGAAGTCCCACCTGTCCCTTGCCCCCAGAATTGGAGAGCTAAGGCTCTAAACCCCTGTCATGAAGGCAGTGACACCCTTAGGATGGTCATGGATGACAGTCTGAGAGCAGCCACGTTACCTTGGGGTACTTTGGCCCAGATAACCCTGGGGATTGTGGCAGGCTCAGAGAGAACACTCTTGGTCAGGTGTGAGATGTATGGCACTGATCATGTGGGTCATTATGACTGAACTTATTGCCAATACAGTATCTACATATTGTCAGTGCAGTATAAAATATAAGCAGGTCTAATATGACATGAGCAGCTTTGGCTAGAAACCTGCAGGTTTACAGACTGGAACTGCAGAGCTCACAGGGACAAAGCAACACAGCACCTGTGGAGCTGCTTCAGGATTTTATCTCTGGACATGGCTGGGTCTCAGCTGGATCTGCAGCCAGAGGCACCAGGAAGCTGCTGGGGCATGCAAGGAGCTCAGGTGGCACAGGGGAGGGTGGCAGGAGCCTTTCAGCCCTTGCTCCTTGCCAGATGCAAGGGAACCCTGCAGGGCTCGGCCTGATGCTCTTCCTCTGCCTTCTGGATGCTTTCCCATCCATCATGGCATTTCAGACTCCAGAAGAGCAGCCTCTGTGAGGTGCACTCCCAAAGGCAAAGGTATTCTAAAGTGAAAATCACTGCTCTAACTTGTGCCACTTTGCTGCTGAGTTGAACAAGAGGAGCATCCCCAGCAGCACCCCTTTTTGCAGCTCTCTGGCTCCCAACTAACTGCACACGTGCCAGCTGTGCCAAGCAATGGGGATTCTAGCTGTGATCACACACTGGGCAGATTGTGCTATCATGGTAACTGATTTTGAGAGGAATGGCAGATTTGTCTTTACAAACTACCTGTGTGTCTGCTGGTAGATAAAACCAGCACTGGGAGATAAAAGAAACAAAGGGAAGGGTTCCACTGATTGATGTTTGGAAAAAGATATTTGCTTTTACAAATAAACTTTAGGTTTGCTGATAAATGAAATTCGACATTGAAAATGAAAGAAACAATAGGGAAGAAAAACCCCTAAATTCAATAAGAATTAAAAATGAAAAGGGAGGGTTATACCTTAGAGGGAAATCTTTGGGATCAGGTGTTTTGGGAAGTCTGTACCTCTCATATACCTCAGTCAAGGGGGAAAGAGAGAAGGGAAATGTGGCTGGAAATTGGGATAAAAAGGGAGGCTGAGTCCTCCAAAAATTGGAGAGATCCCAGGGGAATGCCCCATGGCCTCTCCCTTTATTCAAATAAAGCCAAATAAAGCCTCTGTCTCCTTTTTGGACATAAAACCTCTGGTGTTTGTGGATTACTTTTTCCTAACGTTTTGATTCACTGTGTTGCAATCAAGTAGAAAAAATTATTAAAGAAAGGCCTCATAAAATCAGTCCTGCTCTGTTAGATCCATGGCTGGCCTATCATTTCTTCTAAGTGCAGCTAGCACTTAGGAAGTTCCCATGTGAAAACAATCCTGGTATGAATGGTTTGTTAAGATAACAATCTATTTCTGAGTGAAAAACAACCACACCTGCATAAACACTAGATCCATCCCATGAGAATCAGGGAAGAAAATACACAAACAATTTAAGAATAAAGAGATTTGATAGACAAGTAAAATACCTTTTTCTAATCAATAGAGTAATTGGCAAAAAAGCTACTGACCAATTGGAGGCACACACGAGGTCTGTAAAACTTCTAAATGAAGTCTTGGCTACACTGAGTTACAGGGAGTGGGAACAAAGCTCTCCAGAAACTTGTAGCTAGAAAGATTTAATGATATTCTTCACTTTGAGCCTCTTCCAGAGCTTAACTGCCAACACAAAAGCTTTTCCAAGATCCTTTTAAGCAAATAAATGAGATCCATGAGAATTGGGATAGACCACAAGGGTCTGGGACAGCCTCAGTGCAGAGGTCAACGGGTTGGATGTGTTACAGAAACCCATAAGATGCACACCTAGAGAGCCCTTTCCATTCCAACAGCAGCTGGGCATGGAATTCAGCACATGGAATTCAGTCCATGGAATCCAGTTCATGAAATTCCTAAGGCCTTATCAGTTTCACACAGTCACTGAAGTCTCTGCTATCACAGAAACCCAAAATCATTGGAGTTGGGAAATCCCTGCCAGCCCATGGAGTCCCAGCTGTGCCCAGTGCCCACCTTGTCCCCAGCCCAGAGCCCTGAGTGCCACCTCCAGCCCTTCCCGGGACACCTGCAGGGATGGGCACTGCAAAGCTCCCTGGGCAGCCCCTGCCAAGGCCTGAGCAGCCTTTCCATGGGCAAATTCCTGCTGGTGCCCACCCTGAGCCCAGCCTGAGGCCATTCCCTCTGCTCCTGTCCCTGTTCCTGGGAGCACAGCCCGGCCCCCCGGCTGTCCCCTCCTGGCAGGGAGTTGTGCAGAGCCACAAGGGCCCCCTGAGCCTCCTTTGCTCCAGGCTCAGCCCCTTCCCAGCTCCCTCAGCCCCTGCTGGGGCTCCAGCCGGGATAGCATCCTAGTGCTGTACAAAGAGCAGGGTACAGACCTGCCAATGGTGCCTTTATCACCACATTTTAAACTTATACTTAGCACCAATGAATTAATAATATGGAGTGTAATACACATACTCCAGCCACATGGCTCTGTCCCATGAGTCTCTTCATGATTTGATGGGACATGGTTGGGGATTTCTGCTCTTTGGGTCTGTTTCCTCTTTCATTTCGTTGGATTGAGGCAGTGACCTTTTCAGAGAGTGGGGAGGAGCTCTCAGAAGTGCCCGAACTTCATCCCTGCACAACACTCAAAACTCACAGCCAGGAAATACAACTGCTGGCTGAGTCCAAGAGAAGCAAGCAAGAAAAGCTGTACCAAGAGTGAGGTGCACAGGAATGTGTCCAAGTTTTAGCTCTCTCTGATAATTAGCACTGGTTTTCTCTGTTCCCTCTGCTCCTGTCCCTGTTCCTGGGAGCACAGCCCGGCCCCCCGGCTGTCCCCTCCTGGCAGGGAGTTGTGCAGAGCCACAAGGGCCCCCTGAGCCTCCTTTGCTCCAGGCTCAGCCCCTGCCCAGCTCCCTCAGCCCCTGCTGGGGCTCCAGCCGGGATAGCATCCTAGTGCTATACAAAGAGCAGGGTATAGGCCTGCCAAAGGTGCCTTTATCACCACATTTTAAACTTCCATAAATACAGAAGGACTCTGCAGGAGGCACTAAAGCCAAGTCAGCAGCCAAAGTGCCAATGCCCTGCGCCCGGCAGCGCGGCCCGGCCCGGCCCCAGGCTCGGTGCCGCGGTTGCCCGGTAACCGCGCCCGGGCCCTCAGCGTCTGTGACGGCGCCGCGGCCTCAGCGCCCGCAGCCGCCCCGATGCTCATTCGCACCCGGCGCGCTCACCGGCGGCACTCGGCCGCTGCCAGCGGAGCTGTTCGCACAACAGTGCTGTCTGTGAGCGAGAACTCGCAAAACATTGCTCTGCGAGGGACGCCTAAACTCGCAGAACAGTGGTTTCTGCCAGAGAGTCCTGAATTTCGTTTGAAGGTAAAGATTGACTCAAGTTGTACTTTCTGGTTTTGTCACATCTGAAAGAGAATGCCAAAGGGAAATACAGGATGGGATAATGCCAGTGTTCAGTTTGGTGGCATGTACAGCTGAGGGGATGAACAATACATGGTCTGCTGATGGTGCTTTTTTCTCACCGAAGAAATGCAACATTTCCTAAATATACTTGTCTATACATTTTTTCCTATAGTATGTATTTAAACTACTTATAGGTGAATGAGTTCTGTTCAAGTTTCAGTGGGTTGTTATGATCTGGTTATTAAAATTATTAAGGAGATGCCCCTGGATTAAGGTGCAAACCGAGACCATGTGTCAAAGTCAATAGTTTGGATTTTATGGAACAGTAAATGTGAGGAAGAGAGAGGGAGAAAGAAATAGAAAAAGAAGAGGGGGAGGGAAGGGGCTGGGAAGGAGGGAATAGAGTGACAGAGACAAATTTAGTAGAAAATATCACCATTCCATGGATCCCATCCCATTCAGTCCTTTTCTGGTCTCTGTGGTGAGGTCTCACAAAATGTGAGACTCCAATGGATTAATGCAGATTTGGGCAAGGTGGGACTGCCCAGGTACCTCCCTGGGATGGGGCAAGTTTGGCTCTGTCTCTTACTACTCTCAAATAATATAAAATCTTTAGCACCAGTATGTCCTTTGAGTCTGCCATGAATTGGGTTGTGGATTTTCAGATCTGTTGTGTTTCTCTGCATGCCATGCAGTCATCTGGTGCAAGGCCTCAGGAATGGCTCTGGGGGCACTTTGGAGGTCTCTGCTGGGTTGTGACACCCCCTCAGCTGCCCCTCATGGGAATGTCCCCTGGATGTGGCCTTCTGGGGCTGGGGGGTTTTAGAGCTGAGCCAGTTTGTCTGAGGGAGGATGGGTGTCCTCTGCCCCTTACCAGAGGTTGTGCCTCACCCCCAAAATTTCCTCCTCCCCCTCTGTGGATGGGAGGTTTGTGTGCCAACCTGGCCTCAGCAGACGTGTCTGTGGCTATGACTTCCCCAGCCTGAAGGCAGAGAGAGCTGATTTTCAGGACAGCTGCTGGATTTGACTTTAGTGGGGATATATTTTTCTCCCTCAGCCTTGTTCACTTCTCCCCAGACCTGAGCTAACAGGACAATAGTGTCAGCTTTATCTTGTCTCAGGTTCCCTTAGGCAGCTTAACTCCCAGTGCCAAGTTCCAGTCAGGAGGCATTTTCAGGGAATGGTGGGCTTGAGGGTCTCAGCTTCTTTATTCAATTTTGTCACAATGGGTAAAAAGTCCTTTATAGCAATACTTAGGCCATTAACCATAACATTCCAGTCTCTCACAAGCCCTGTGAGGAGCTGCTGAGAGAGCAGGGGGTGTTTAGCCAAAAAAGAGGAGGTCTAGTCATGCTGTTTTTAAGTAATATTTGAGCTACAGCTTTGTCTGTTCAAACTATTATTAATAGTCAGCATTTTAGCTCCAGGTTTCAGTACAATCCATCTTTGAATGGAATAAGGTACCCATATAGTTGCAATAAAGTCCAACTAGAGGCTTAACAACACTAGCTGCTTATGCCTAATGAGCACTTAGCTACGTTCAAATCATATAAAATCTTTAGCACCAGTATATCCCTTGAGTCTGCCATGAAATGGGTTCTGGATTTTCAGAGTTCCATTGTTGTTCCTTCCAGTTCTGTTGAGGCGCTGTCACTCCTCTGTGACATCATCTCTTCACAATGGCTTCTGGAGTGCCAAAGACACCAACACCTCGTATTTTGCTCAGGGAAAGACTGAAGGCTGATTCTGTGAGTAGCCCCTGGGGCTGTGTTAAGGCTGGCACTGCCCTGCTCTCCCTGCTCTCCCTGCCCTGCTGTCCAGCAGTGCTGTGAAGCTGCAGAGCCCCTCCCCAGCCCTTTGTGCCGTGCTCCTGTTGCTGGGGCTGTCCTGGTGCAGTAGGGTACACTGTGGGATGTGTCAGGGACAGCCCAGCGCCCTGCCTGGCTGTGCCAGCAGAGCCAAGGGAAACCAATGTACAGCTGAAGCCCTCAGCATGGGCTTCTTTCCTGCCCCTTTGCCACAGCCATTCCTTCTGTCAGGCTGGGCACTCACCTGTGCTGCTCTGACCATGCTGCCCTTGGGCACCCGGGCACGTGAGGGGGAAAGCTCAAACTCTGCCCAAAGCCTTGAGAGCCACGGCTGGTCCCAGCTGGAAGAGCTCCCAAGGCAGCTGTTCCCTCCCAGCTCCTGGGTGGGCACAGATGCAGCCCTGCAGGCAGCACTGGATGGAGCCAGGGCCACAAAGGTCCCTTGCTGTCTGCAGCTCACTTGGCTGAAGATGCCCCACTGCTGAGCCTCTGCCAAGGAGATCCCTCTGTTTTCTTGTGTCCAGGGCTCTGTCAGCCCACACAGAGAAAACCAATGCTAATTGACAGAGAGAGCTAAAACTTGGACGCATTCCTGTGCACCTCACTCTTGGTACAGCTTTTCCTGCTTGCTTCCCTTGGACTCAGCCAGCAGTGCTATCTGCTGGCTGTGAGTTTTGAGTGTTGTGCTGGGATGGAGTTTGGGCAGTTCTGAGAGCTCCTCCCCACTCTCTGAAAGGTCACTGCCTCAATCCAGGGAAAAGTAAGAGGAAACAAATGCTCAAAGAGCAGAAATCCCCAACCATGTCCCATCAAATCACAGAGAGACTCATGGGACACAGCCATGTGGCTGGAGTATGTGTGTTCCACTCTGTGTTATTCATTTATTGGTGCTGAGTATTTCAGCAGCAAACTTCCAGGGCTTCCAGAACTGTGCTAGTGGCTGTGATCACAAATCATTCATCAGTAATAAGTGAACAAGAAAAGCCTCCATGAGCATTTCTGAGACTCTTGCTGTTTTTTTGCCTTCCAGCTGACTCCCTCTGCCTTCCAGAAGGAGATGTCTCTCAACACCAAGCAGAGGCTGGCCAGAGCTAAGAAGCTGAGTCTGCCTCCCATTGTCCAGCCTCAAGACAAGCCTGGGACCTCCCATCACAAGGTAGCCTTTCCCTGCCCTTGCTGTTTGATGCGATAATTGAGGAGGATGCCAAAAGAGCAGCTTGGCTTGAGCCTGCTCAGCCTGGTCCAGGAGCTTTTGGTCAGCCCAGGGCAGAGGTGGAGGAGCCACTGTTTGCCCAGCGTGGGCTGGGCTGATGTGCTCACCCAGAGTCTGCACTTCACTGGGGATCAGAGCAGAATCTTCCTCCCAGCAGCTGAACCTGTCTCTGCTCTCTCTGGCCTCTCCCTGCAGTTCTCAGCAGCTGCCCCAGAGCAGCGCTCGTTTCAGCCTTGTCCACCAGAGGTGGTGTTTCAGAACTACAGCCCTGGTGAGGTCTGTGAAGTGCCACTGGTTCTGAGGAACAGGGACAAGGTGAGTGCTGGGACTGGAGGTTCAACGCTGTGCTGGAAGAGGAGAGCAGAGAAGGGTGGTTAAGGATGGCACCAGGGCATGTCCACCTGTGCCATCACAAGTGGCAAAACCATCATTCCATGTCTCTCCTGCAGGTTCCTCACTTGGTGAAGGTCACCTTGAAGAGCTCACCTTATTTCCATCTGGTGGGCCCCAATGACGTGTGCCGCAAGGTGCCACCGGGCCTCTACACCACTGTCCGCATCCTCTTCACCCCTGGGCAGAGAAAGGTGAGTCTGGAGGGCCCAAGAGGTTGCTGTTTGCAGTGGAAAGTGGACCTGCAAGGCTGGACTCAGGGCATCTGGCCTGGCTTTTGAGGACCTGTTTGGTTTCAGAGGATCTAGAACTGGGAGATGCTCTTTGCCTGTGCTTAAGATGGGGATAAAGGCTCTGTGCTGAGACAGTTCCTTTTGCCACAGGATTATTTCCACCAGCTCCTCTGCACCACTGAAAATGAAGAGTTCATTGTGCCAATTTGGGCCATCGGTGGCCGAGCCATCCTGGACTTCCCTGACCAGCTGGACTTCTCCACCTGTCCGGTCAAGTACATGACCCAGAAGACCCTGCTGGTTCACAATGTTGGAAACCGGCCTGCTCGTTACGAGCTGAGCACCCAGAGGTGAGGCAGCTCATCTGTCCTTGTGCAAAGGATATCACCTTTGGGTGATGGCAGAGTTGGGAAAGAGCAGCAAAAGGAACCAGAGCATCAGAGCTGCTGCCCCGCAGCCCTGGCTGGAAGTGAGCAGGACGTGTGGGGTTTGCCGTTGCTTCTCATGGTTTAAGCAGGATGCAGCCTTTGAGCTTTCTCTGTCTCAGATTTCCTGGAGGGTGCTGGAACATGTTGGTAGCTGGCTTGCACCCTCCTGAGCACAAGCAGCTTCTGAAATGCTTACTCACCACTGCCAGCCAAATAGACCCATTCTCTAGGAGGCCACAGGCACGTGGCTTTCCAGTGGTCCCCGCATCAGATGCCCAACATGAGAAGACAATCACTGTTTCTCCTGTTGGCTGAACTGGAGAGGGTAATGCATTTTTGACACCATACCTGCAAGGAGACCAGTTCAGTTGGCTGGTGGTGTGTTGAGGGTTATGAGATCCCAGAGGTCTTGGTGTAGGAGCTGAGCTCAGGAATGCAGCACAGACCTGCTGTCTAACCACAGGCAGCTGAGTGGCCTTGATGTTTTTTTTCTCTGGCAAAACAGAGGTCAAAAGGCAAATTGACTTTTCTGCTGTGAAACGTGAGGGTCCAAGAGGAGCTTCCACCAAAGCCTGCCAGAGCTATTGGCAGCTCCAATCCAGGCTCCTCAGATGCTGCTCAAACAGGCTGCTGCTTTGGACTGTGCAAACATGTAGGCAGGAATTTGTAAATCCATGCACGGTTTTTCTCTGGGATTTCCAGATCTTGTTTTGTCACCACCAAAATAAATCCCCAATAAAGTCTGGTATCCTTTTACAATGTGCTTGCCAGCAGTTCTGTTGAGTGCTACAGAGCATGTTGGATCCTGCTTGATAGGGATTTAAAGAGTTTCTGAACTTTAGGAATTAAATCTTGAAGTAGATGAAATAGAGCCTAGATGTAGTGACAGAGGGAAAGATGGAGCTTGTGAGCTGCTGACTCTGGACAGAATTTTTCAGCACAGAGATGGAGCTGCTGTAACCTAACAGACTGAATTTATTAGAATAGTTAATACTGCTTGACGTCAGAATTAACTGACCATCACTTAAAAGTAATAGATGTTAAGATTAGATGATATTTGAGTTTCTTCCTGCAATAAGTGTTAGTGGACACATGAGCAATTCAATTAGCCCTATTTTTTTTGTCTCCCTTGGTGTGGGAGGCAGCTTTTAATGAGATCAATTCTCCCAAAATCAAATCATTTAATAATGGCAGTTAAGACACCAGTGGACAAAAGAATGTTTGGCTGTAGCAGATAACTGTACCATGGGACTTGAAACAGATTGCAGCCTCCTTGCACACAGCATCTACCAAAAGTGCAGGTGAATGGTGCTTTGAGAGACTTGGTCACAAAATTGCCAGCTTTGCTCACTGGTCAGCTCTGTTTGTAAATTATGTTAGGAGTACTTGGTCCTTGGTATCCATGGCCATAACTTTTGCCCAGCTCTGTCAGTAAGGGGAGCTGATATCTGATGAGAGTAAGCAAGATGCAAATGACCCTTGAGCCTCATTGCAGAGAGCTGGATACAGAGCATGGGGGAGATAGGTCATTTCATCCCACAGGATCTTGTGAGGGCTGGATCTCCTCACACTAGAGTCAGTGGCTGTTTCTGACCCTGTCTGTTCTGTCTTCTGCTGACTGTGGTTGGTTTGCTCTTTGCTTGCACAAGTGAGCAGAACTGGACTGCAAGAGGGTTAACATCCCCAAATCTCCACCAAGAGCCCTACTGTCTCTGTGTTGCAGCCCTTTCTCTGTCACTCCGGCCATGGGAACTCTGGATGTTGGTGACGCCGTGGAGGTGGCAGTGGAATTTCGGCCACTGAAGACTGGTGACCATTGCAGGTCCCTTGTTGTGCACTATGACACAGGTGAGTGCTGGCCAGTGCTCAGGGCACTCTGTGCATCCCTCAGAGCAGAGCCTGCTCTAAGCAGAAAGGCTGGTGTGGCCGTGGCTTTCAAGAGGGAGATGATGATACTTTTCATGGGGTTCATGTTCTAGTCATCTGGTTTGAAGTCATGCAGTTTGTCATCTTGATCCTCGTAGAGCTCCATGTAAATGCCATTTCTAGAGAGCATGTCTGGTATTTGTTGTTTGCATCTCGCCTGGGAAATGCTCACCTGCAACAGGAATGGTGAGCTTGAAGTCTGAGCCCAGATGAATCCCAGGAGCTGGCTGGGAATAATGAAGCTTTGAAAGCTCTGGAAGTGAGGGAGCCTTGGTAGGGGTGTGTTCTAGAGGGTGAAATGCTGGCAGGTTGTCAGGATGGCGTCATGCTGTGCACATGCAGCTCTCAGCTTGTGATCCATGGACTGATCCATGGAACTGCTCGTTCAGCTAAAAGCTGTGACACTTTCTTCTGCTGCCTGTGGTGTGCTCTGTTCCTTGTGCTTCCATCAGCCAGTGAGGTGAGCAAAGACTCCCCTGTGCTTTGTTCCAGGTGAAGACACCCACACAAGCCTTCATGCCAGAGCTGTGGATGCCCACATCAGGCTGGACAGGAATACTGTGACCCTGCAGAAGACGTACATCTCCATGTCAAACAGCGCAACTGTGCTCATCCACAACCGCAGCGACATCACAGCCCGCTTCCAGTGGAAGGCTGTGGATACTGAGGAACAGGAGGATCAGCTGAGGCAGAGGTGGGTTTGAAAGATCAATTTCAGAGACATTCCGTGCCCAAGGGTAAAACTAACAAATGGCTTCAAGAGGTACTGGTGCTTTTGAATGGCTTTGGGTAAGTAAACCAGCCCATCTCTCCTGCCTCCCCCAAGCAGTTGTGTGTCAGGAAAAGCTGCCTGAGGTGGCTGATGGATTCTCCCTCAGCTGTGGCAGAGGCTTTGAGCCAGAAGGTTCTGTTGAGGGCTGCTGCCTTTGGAAAACTCTCCTGAGCTTGCAAGTGTGGAGTGAACAAGTGACCCTCTGATCCATTTGGGACCCCATGGCTCAGGGTCAGCCCTTTGCTCTGGAGCTGCTCCTGCCCTTCCACTTCTCTCTGCAAAGACGTGGCTTATTAAACAACCTGCTGGGTTTGTCTTTCCTATGCCTGCAGGCAGTATCACAGGATATACCAGCAGCAAAGGCACAAGTTGTATAGTTTTCTGAAGGAGCGTGAAGTGCACATCACTTGCCGAGAACGCCTTGCTCTTCTCAACCACACCTTCCAGAGTGAGGTAGCAAAGATCAGAGGAGATCCCATGCTGTTAGACGATGACATTTTCTCCCTTGTGCCAAAGGTAAATGATGGCTGAGAACCTCCCTTCCTGCTTCTCTCCTTCCTCTTCCTCCTCATCCCTGACTAAGGTCACTTGACTGATCCCTGCCTCAGCTGGCTTTGTGTGCCAGGAGAGAAGTCATCGGGATTCTGGTGAGGTCAGAGAGCTGGTTGCAAAAAGCATTTCTGCCCTGTGGGCTCCTGGCAGGCAGCAGGAGCCTGACAAAAGCTTCTAAACTCTGTTCTCAGTGTTATTGATGAGTGTTACTCACTCCTTGCTTGTCACTGATGCTCTAAAGAACAGCTTACAGGACTGTGGTTGAAAACAAGAATTGTGGTGTCTGAAGATAAAGGTTTTGCTGTGTCCTTCTGCTTTAGGAGGGTGAGATCATGCCGAAGTGCTCGGCTGAAATCAGCGTGTTCTTCACGCCCCAGGCAGCCCAGGTCTATGAGCGAACAGTTTACTGTGACATCTCAGGTACGGCTCCTTCCCCTGCCCCTCTCTGCAGTGAAGGCAGCTGCAAACACTCCCCCAGGTCACTGGGCTCCTGTGCCATGGCTGGGGAGGGTCTGTGCTCAGCAGGGCCCTGCTGGCACATGCCCACTGTCCCTGCAGCTTCCAGGGCATCTCCTCTATTTTGATTTTTTCCCTCTCAGCTGTTCTGAATGCTGCCTGTATTTAGTCTGCTCCTCCTCCCTTGGGGAAAACACTCTGAGGTGCACCCAGAAGGAGGAAGAACAAAATTTCTGGCATTTCCTAAAGTTCCACACTCAGCACAGGGGTAGAAGAAAGGATGGTGTCTATGGATGTACTGCATCTCCTGAGGGAAGGGAAGGGTCCATATCTGCTCCTGGGACATCAGGAGCTGGTGCCATGCAGCACAGAGTCAGGGACTAGCACTAAGGCAGCCTGGAAAACGCAGGAGAGCAGAAGGAATTCCTGTACTGAAATAGAAATCTCTCCCCAGGCCGTGAGAACAGGCTGCCCCTGCTCCTCATGGGGGAAGGCCTCGGGCCCCGGGTCCATTTCCACTTTGAGGAACTGAACATCGGGGAGGTTTTTGTCAGAGTAACCCACAGATATGAGGTAAGCAGAGAGATTGGGGTGGGTCCTGCTGACTCCTAGGGTAGCAGTGAGCCTTGTGGACCTGTGGAATTCCTGGCAACTTGGGTAGTTGTGATGCTGGTCAATTTTGGGGGGATTTCTTGGAATCTGGATCTTTTGGATGGGGTCAGAAAGGTGTGTCTGTTGTTCGTGAGACCCCAGGCCCTGCTGTTGGGCAGCCTTCTTTGGAGATCAGCTGGGAGGCTTCCTGCAAAACCACCTGACACATGAAACCAACACTGGGTCAAAAAGCTGCATGTTCAGAGGCTTTTGTTCCAGTCCCAGACACAAATCACCTTTGTGCTCAGGCTGTCCAAAAGCAGCTGGAACAAACTGGCTGCATTTGAGTTCAAGTCCATTGCAAACAGTTTTCAGCCATGTCCCTCCTGCATATTCGTGGGAGTCAGAGGAAAACCATCCACCCTCCTGGCTCAGCGCTGGTCAAAGCCCTTGGCAGTGCTTTCCCTTGCTGACCAGCCCCTCACCACACCTCAGCCATGATGTACCTCTGGCTCTAGAAAGAGCAAAGTGTTTCTGGGAAGGAGGCAAAGGAACTTCCTACATCTTTGCTTCTGGTTTCTCCCACTCCTGCTGTAAACAGGTTGGGCTGCAATGGAAGCTGAACGTGCCCTGCCCATGGTGGGGTTGGACACGTTTGAAATCTCTGTGGTGATGTCACTGGTAATGCTGTGATGCCCAGTGCTGCTCTAAGGGCCAGGTGTGAATGAACTGGGTGATGCTGAGCAGCCCCTCTGTGCTGCAGGTCAAACTGGACTGTCTCTGCCAGTGGGAAAACCCCAGAGTGGCTCTGGTTGTATGAAGTTATCACTGCTTTGCATGAAAACCCCAAAGCTACACAAAGCTGTATTTCAATGTTGTATTTTTGGCTTCTGCCATGCAGCAGCACAAGGCATCTTCTGTCTTTTACTGGTGTTAATAGTTTAATTTGAAAGTGACTCAGACTTCTGTAGGAAAGGAACATTCCTCATGTATTTCCACTTTGCTTTTCTGCTGCTGCAGGCATACCTGATCAACAAGGGGCCTATTGAGGCTCCCTTCAAACTCATCCCTCCAACCACAGCCATGGGCTCCTGCTTCACCTTCCTGCCCCAGGAGGGCATCGTGGCACCAGAGAAGCTCCAGGCCATCCGGGTCTCCTTCTGTCCCACCATCCGGGGGGAGTTTGAGGAACAATTCTATTTCCATGTGGCTGAATCCCCTAAGCCTGTGATCTTCACTATCAGGTGAGGAGGGCTTTGGGAGCTTGTTGGGCACATCTGTAGCAGTCTCTGGGTAATCATCTTCCATCTGCCTCATTTTGTGGTGGAGCAGAGAAAAAAGGTGTTGCCTGAGGTGGCTCTGGCATCCCTTTAGTGTGGGGTGCCTGCTGCCCTGTGTGGGTACCCAGGAGCTGCAATGACTCCTTCCTGCAGGGATGTCTCCTGCTTAGGCTGTTGCAGGCAGTGGGATGGATCAGCTTTGGGCAGCAGCTGCTCTGGGATGTCCCACCTGAACACCCAGCAAGGTCCCCAGGGCTTTGAGATGGGCCAGCCTGGGTCATTCTGCAGCAGCAGCAGTGTTTGCAAAAACTCCTGTGAATAATCCCTGCCAGATGGGCAGCAGCAGCCTCAGCTCCCCTCTCCCAGCCATGCTGTGGGGACAAGCTGTGCTCCCAGCTCCTGTGCACAGAGGGCTCTGGTGCCTCCTTGGCACAGCCAGCAAAGGGCTGATGTGGGAGTCAGGAACTGTGCAGCAGGAACTGTGCCAAGGACTGGGGCATCTGTCAGCTGCTGAGCACTTTGCTTTGGCTGCCTCCTGCCCCCGTGGGTGCTGTGCTGAGCACAGGGTGCTGGGGTGATTTGAAACCCAGGCTGGCTCTGACAGCAGCATTTATCCACTCTTTCCCTAAGGACACCCAAACCCTTTGTGATTCCCTTTAACAGAGGCACTGCCTCCCTGCCTTTGTCCCTGCAGGGGCTCTGTGATGGGACCCACTTTCCATTTTGATGTGCCCGCCCTGCACTTCGGTGACATCGCCTTTGGTGAGTGTGCCCTGGGCTGGCACCACAGTGTCAGAGCTTGCTGTGGTGCTGAAATGGAGCCCTTGAACATAAGAGCATTCATCACTCATGTTCCTCCACCACAGCCTCTTCAGGGTGTTCATTCAGGGCTGCTGGTACCTCAGGTACCCTTTTGTCATCATGAGATCAAACAGGACCAAAGGAATAAAAAGTCAGCATCACTGTTTGGCCACTTCTTGTTTCCCTTTTAGTAAGTGGCACAATAAATAAAGGCACCGGGCAGGAATATGGTTCTGTAATAGCAGATTCATCCTGCTTAATCTGATTTCATTCCTAAAGTTTCTTCAGCTGGGAGCAGCTCTTTAATCTTTGTTTCTTTAAACTGTGCTGCTGAATGTTGTCTGCATGTGTTACCTCAGTGGCATTTGAGAGCGTGACATCCTTTTTGTGCCTCTCCTGCCTCCCTGCTGCAGTCACTGTTGATGGGCATGGAGAAGCCCTGGGCTGTGCCTGCAGTTGGTTTTTCCTCCCCATCTGGGTTTAAATGACTCTTGGTAAGCAGGCTGGGAGATGTCTGCTCCACACATAGCTGGCCAGCCAAGCCGTAGATCCACTGCAATGAGCTGTAGTTCAGATAACAAAGAAGTAAAAAAAATCCAAGCACAGTTTTATCCTACCAGCAGGATATTCACACCAGCAATCACGAGGTATTGATGCCTAAATGGGGATTTGTGTCATTTTCTTAGGTTTTCCTCACACCTTGAAGTGTTGCCTGTTTAACACCTCCCTGACGCCCATGGGCTTCTCCCTCTACATTCCTGGGGATGGCTTGGGAGTGCCCAGTGTTAGCAGCACTACTCAGATAGGCAAACCCAGCAGCCAGTTGTGGAGGAAGGAAGTTCGTGTTCTGAGGAGATTACAGGAATTTACCATAAACCCCCACAGCGGGACCGTCCGTGCCCTGGGATCCCAGGATATCAAGGTATGGGAAGAGTCCAGCTGCTGGGGCTGAGGCTTCACTGCAGTGTGGGAGGGCTTCAGCTCTGGTGCCAGCTTTGAGCATCCTGGGAGTGAGAGATCTGCACTGCTGGGAGGCCTCTGCTAGATGGGTTACCTGGGATGTTCCTCAGGAGCACTGTTTTTTTCCAAAATCATACGCTGAGATCAATACCATATGGTCAAGTCCTGAAGCCATTCTTGTGTTTTTGAGAACAATTTATTTGATTGCAAGTGGGCAGAGGAAGGATGAAAACAGAAAGTTGCTGTTAAAGAGAGAGATATCATTGTGGAAAGCAGTTTTCTTCTCTTCCTGGTCTTGTTTCTCATCTCCTGGGCAGCAGATGAGTTGTATTCACTGCAGGAATCCTCAGTGGGGACAGAAAATACTCTGCAGCCACAAACTGCCCAGCATGTGCTGGGCCACACTCTGCCCTCAGCTTCCTGCTGTAAGGCTGGACTTGTTCCATTGGAGACAACAGACTTCTTCTGCATTTATGTCATTGTAGTCAGGTGAAAAATTAGTCCCTTTAGCAAATCTCATATTGCCAGAGGGCTTTTTTTACTCTCAAAGACTGTTGCTCTACTTAGGGACCAGCAGAAAAATTAAAGCAAATCCTCCCTTTGTCTACCATGGAACAGGAGTTGGAGGACAGTACACATGGGTAATGAGAATTTTGGGAGTTAGGAAATACTTGCTGCACTTCATTTCTTTTCTACCAGGTCACCCTGTGTCCCAACACTGTTGGGGACTACAATCTGGAGCTGGTGCTGGACGTGGAAGATGTTGGCAGGAAGGTGTTTGCACTGCCCCTCACAGCCAGGTACCAACACCTTTCCTGCACCTGCTTGTCTTTGCTCGTGCATCCAGCACCAGCACACTGCCTGGCTGCAGCTCCAAAGGAGAAGTGCTGCTTCATGAGCTGGATCTGCCCATCTAGACATGAGAACAGTGCCAGGAAAGCAGCCCTTAGTGAGATACCCCCCTGCTCACAGCCAGCCATGGCCCTAGCCCTTTTTCTAAAGGGAGCAGGAATAACATGAATTGTTGGCCTGGGCTTTGGTGCTTGAGCTGGAACAAATTTCCAAAGGCTTGCCTGCCCTTCTTCCTGCAAGTGGTGAACTTATGCTGCTTGTGACCACCCTGCAGCAGTGGTTTGGAACACAGTGAGCAGCCTGCTGAGAGCTGGGGTCTGGGTCCCTTCAGCAGTGCGTGTGCAGTGGGGAAGAGGCTCCAGGCAGGAGTGGGGAGAGCAAAAGGTCTTACAAAGAGGACTGTAGTCCTTGATGTGGAAGGTTGTGGGAACTCAGCATATCACTCCTGATGTCCAGAGTTGCCGAGATAACCCTTGGGGGGCTCGGAAATCCTGGAATGTTGCCAGAAGTGCTTGGTGGTTGGATTTTGACCCTGCAGGGGATGTGCCACCTGTGTGAGGACAATAGAATCACTTGGGGATAAGTGGTGTAAGAATTAATTATTCACAGGGTGGAAATACAGGTTTTAGGATTTTGGCGCAGGGGGGTTGTAGGAGACAAGATGGAGGAATCGGGGCGTGTCTTGCCCTTCTTTCTTCTTCTTGTCGTCCATCTTCTGTGGTGATGTTGGCACTTTGGGATTGGTTCATGTTGAATGTGCACTTGTTAGTATGGGTAAAAGGTATTGGAAAGTAAAGGTAAATATATTGTACGTAGTTTTTAGTATAAAAATAGACGACCGCCCAGTGGGAGGTCAATGTGCCCTTGGCTGCCTTGCTGGTCAGACCTCTGTTGGGCTGGAAGAAAATTTTCTAGATAAGAAATCATAAACAATAATGTAGACCGAAAAATATGAAGAGTGCACTCATCCTTTGGAGCGCGGGCTGTCCCAAGGCATAGGATGCTGTGCGTGACCAGGCAGAGACAAAAGGCCGGACCGGTCAGAAGGTCACCTCAGCTTTCACTGCTTCCCTCTGGCTCTGTTGAGTCATGTTCTCAGAGCTGAGACCAAAAGTCATTCTTGCTGCAGCAGAATTCCATCCTGCTGTGCTGCTGTGGGTGTCAGTTTAGTGCCAAGAGGGATGCAGTTCCCTGGTGCTGTTCCCTCTCCCAGGCAGAGCCATCCAGTCAGTGCCTGGGCTGCCATTTTGTAAAGCAAGCACAAATGGGGACAGTCAGTGTAGAGACCCATGGGGGAAAGAATTGAGGCAGCTCTAGGAACTGGAAGAAGTTGATCACCTGCACTGTGGGCCTTGTGCCCTCCACTGCTGGAAGAAATAATTCAGTTTTCAGGCAGGACAACAGTGCTGGAGGAGAAAAGGGAGTCATTTTCACTGATACACTGGAGTCTTGTGTTCCTTGAGCCTTGGTGGGCACTGGTCCTCACTGGAAAGGCTCCCCCAGAGCTCAGGGACCACTGGCACTGTTACAGGAGTCCTTGCAAGTGTCCTTGGGCAGAGAATGGGCAACACTGCTGAGACAGCTCTGGACTACTGTAGGACTGCTCTACTACTCTACTCTGTTAGATTTGCAAATACCTTACACTCCATTGCATGCTCTTGGAGGACAAAAGTTCTCCATGCTCCCAGTGTCTCTCATTCCCCTGGGGTCATTTCTTCGCCCAGGTGCATCGTTCCTACTCTGCGAGTGCTCAACCCTGTCGTGGAACTGGGGCACTGCTGCTTGAAGGTGCTCTATGATGAGAAGGTGACCCTGGTGAATGACAGTGACTTCCCTGGCTGCTACTGTCTTCTCCCTCAGGTTTGGCCTTGCATCCATCTCCTCCCCTCAGATTTCACTGGGGGGGTTATTAGGGGAATAAAAGGGTTTGGATAAGACCTTGCTGGTTTCTATTCAAAGCTAAAGGTTTTCTGAGAACAGGAACCTAAATACAAACTTTAGGAAGCAGTTTAACATCTTGAGGAAGATGTTTAGAGTCTAGTCCTTGACTTGTTTTCACGTGGCAGAGCTTCGAGGGCAGTGAAAATCCGATGCAAGGAAGCTGTCAGCACCCAAGTGGGTGTCTCTGATGCAGCAACTTTTGGACCCCTGGGGATGCTGAGCACCTACACCTTGCATCTTGGTTTTTGCTTTCTTGCTTTCTCCTGAGAATTTTTACAAGCGTGTGGGAGTTGCTCTTGTGGTAGAGGTTAAGGAGTTTAAAGTTTCCTCCGTTCTGAAGATGCCTTTGATTCTGTCCCTGCCAGGAACACAAGGAGGAGGCTGCTGCGTGGTACTCCAGCCTTGCACCCTCTGGGATTATCGAGGCTCACAGCTCGGTGCAGATCCCAATTACAGTCCAGGCCCAGTTGCTGGGACAGTGCAGCATCACTGCCAAGCTGGCCGTGTTTGGGAGACCAGGATCCCCACTGGTGAGAGCAAGGGGACTTGTGTGCCTTGAGCAACTCCTCCCAGTGGGGTGTAAACTGCACAGGGATTCTTCCAGGAGCTTGTGATTTATGGCTGGTGTGGACAAGGACAGAAGGGACTGGTGCCACAAGCAGCAGCTCATGCCTAGGAAAGAGGAAGAGTGGAAGCCTCACAGGTGGCAATCTGAGTGCCTGACCCAGCATAGAGTTACAAATCTGGGAGATGGGATAACAAGCCCAGGCTGAAACCCAAACCAGTCCCTGGGTCTCGTACTCTGCCATGTTATCAGATGAACACAAGTGCAGCTTCATTACAGCTGTTCAGCAACACATCCCTGAATCCTGCTAAAGCAAGCACTGTTTGCTAAAGGAATGTTTTGTGCAGAGCTGGACTGAGGCTTCTCTGAAAGCCAGGTCCCTCAGGTCTGAGAAATACCCAGCATATCTCCTGAAGAAAAGCCCACCCAAAACAAAATGAATGTCCGCACAACTTGCATCTGGAGCACAGGCTTTGCTTGTTTTTTCCACCAAGTTTGGAAATGGATAAGGCAAGCAATTTCCTGAACTAAAGCCTCCTAAAAGAGGACTCTGAAGATTCTGAAGAAGATTCCAAGGATTGTAAAGAAGATTCTAAAAGAGCTCCTAAAAGAGGCATATATCATGACAGCCAGTGGCTACAAAATACAGGCCCAGTCTGCCAGGCATGGATGCTCTTCATCCCTCCATAGTCTGCTTTGTGCCATGAGCACCCCACAAAGGCAGCAGTGCTGCAGGATGTGGACATAGTTTAGCAAAGAATTCCATGTTCCTTGTCCCATCATCTGTGCTAGCTCTGCAAGAGCAATCCTTTTGAGTTTCAGACTATTAAGTCAGTTGAGACTTTTTTTTAAGGAAAAAATACTGCTTGAATGATGCAACTACTAATTGATGCCCCTTACTCATATATATGAAGATTACACATCAGCACAAACTGATGGCAGCTAACTTGCCTCATCTCCACTCTGAAGAGCCTGCCTTGCTTCTGGCTCGTGCTGCTTTCACCAGTGCAGCTTTTTGAATTGTAAAGAGTCTTCAAGGATGGCTGTGCAGCAGCAAAGGTTGGGAAGGTGCTTTGGGCCAAGGTGGAGCATTTGAATGAAGCAGGCAGGAGGTAAAGGAAAGAGCCATGTGGAAGAGGTGTGAAGAAGCAAGCATGGCAAACAGCAGTGCTTTGTGCTCTGATGATGGGAGCTTGTGGCTTTCAGGTGGGATCACTGCAGACCCCACACTTGCTCCAGGCCTTCTGTTTCAGTCTGTACCACTGACAACTTCCAAGGGCCATCCTTGTCCCCAGTCTAGGAATGCTCTTGGAGCTGGCTGTGTTTTTAAAACTGCCTTTGTTGCGTCTTTTGACCTTTCCTACCTTCTTCCTGGAACAGGAAATCCGTTTAGAGTGCGTTGGCCAGGGCCCCGTTGTCTATGTCCATCCCAGGGAGATAAACTTCGGCTCTATCCCAGTCCTAGAGGATTGTTCCAAAACTCTCCACCTCGCCAATCAGTGTAAGATTCCTGCAGCCTTCCAGGTGGAGATGGTAAGTGTCTGTGGGGCTGTTTTCCAGGGACAGGTGCTGGTTACCAGCAGCCCTTGACTTGTTTTTGTATGCAACGTTTCTGTACTGTTCTGTGTGAGTGGAAGCAAGATATTCCATCCAAGGGCAAGCAAGAGGAGCCAGGATCTCAGTCACATCTCTGTGAAATAGTTTGCAGAGAGATTGGAGCAGAAATGAGTCTGGATCATGTTTGCAAGTTCTCTCTTTATTTTATGGAAGATACTTAGCTGTGCAAGTCCTGTTTTCGGAGCTCTGAGATCAAGAGAAGCCTGTGGCCCTTTGCTCCTAAGAGGGCATGGATTTCCCCATGGACTCCCCATTCCATCTGCATTTATTTGTGCCAAACTTGTGTTAATGGCAGAAAGCAGGGTGTGAGATCTGCCCTCAAACTGCTCATGGGGAGGCAAGTTTCACAACTCCTGTGGGTCAAACCAGTGGTGCTGTTGCAAATAAATGCACCTGTGAGGGCTGTGCACCCCCAGAGCCTGTGGTCTCTGTAGCATTGCAGAATGGCTCTGGAGATCACCTGCAGAGGAAGGTTGTTTCATTCCTGGAGGTTACAGAGGGGGACAAGCTGCAGGGCTGGAGCTACAGCTTGAAAAAAGCTTTGAAAAGAGATTTGATCTTCTGTATATTGGGTGGGTTCAACTTCTGGAGCTGGTTAAAGCCAGCCCTGATCAAGTGGACTTGTTTGTATTTGTGGATAAATCATCAGGTGCTGTGTGAGAGTTCAGGCTCAGCCTCCTGGGCCAAGGAGGAGGGGCGTGAATTTTCCTCTTGCTGCTTTTCCAGCTGTTTGGGGGATAAATGTTATCCCAAAGTGGAGGACTGGCAGGGCAGTTTTTCCTGACTCCACAATGGAGTTCTGCTTTCAGCCTCTGCAGGGAGCAGTGCACCTTGGCTGGGTGCTCATGGTGTGTAAAGGTTGGCTTTCACATGCTCCTGCCAGGGCCAGACCTGCAGAGCTGTGTCTGTACAGCTGTGCTGGTGCAAGGCCTTTCCCCCTCCTTTGGGCACCTTCCAGCTCCCTTGCTCAGTCCATGAAGTCCATGAGAAAGCAGATGACAAGAGTTCTTGGGAAGAGTGGGCCATGCCCACAGAGCACATGTTGTCCAGTTTTCTTTCTGCTTCCTGCTTTCCTGCTCTGCTCTAAGCATTTAGAGGTGACTTTTCCAAAGCAGAGGGCCCTGGGGCACCTCTCTACAGCTGATGATTGGTGGGGAGTGAGGGCTTCAGTCCTTCAGGGGGTGTTGAGAAGCACTGATGGCCCCTTGGGAAAGGAGATTTGGGATTTTGCTCAGCTGGCTTTGCAGAGTTATCCTTCAGGCTCTCAGCAGTGTCCTCCAGCTGTGTGGCTGCTGGGCTGGGATTTGAGCAGTCCTGCCTTCCTCCAGCCACGAGCCTTTGTGCACAGCCAGCTCCGCTGCCAGGAAGCCAGCAGGGAGTAAACAGCTTCCCTTGGCAAGGGCTCCAAAGAGAGCCAGCAGGGGGAATTACCTTCTCCTGAGGAGGAGCTTCCCTTGGGTTGAGCAAAACAGGGCTAATGACCCGAGTCTGTTAAAGGAAGGTAAAATACAGGTTGTATAAGCTCTTGGGGAGTTGCTGTGCTGGACACCATAGCTTACATTTAGGGAAATTAAACGTTTATGGTTTTTATACTCATCTCTTTAGCCTTCCCGTTTTCTGCACCTCACAGCAGAGCAGGGTCCATGGCTTCCATCTAACTTTGTGTTTGGCTTTTCCTACAGGCTGTGGAGCGTTCCTGCTGGAGGATTGAGCCCAGTAAAGGAGTGGTCCCCCCTAGTTCTGAGGTGTCTGTGGCTATCGTAGCAAACCTGAATGACACAGTGAAATTCCAGGAGAAGCTGAAGGTGTTCATTGAGAACAACCCTGTGACCATCATCCCTCTCCAGGCTGTGGGCATTGGCACCACAGTTGTCTCGGACAAACCTCTTGTTCCGAAGCTCGACTTGAAGTCCTGCTTCAGGTAGGAGACTCTAGAAACTTCCACATCTCCTGTGTGTTCAGCAAGGAACAATTTTTCCATAGCCCTTCAGGCTAGATCTTCAGTACTCAAGGTCCCAGCTCTGTTTCCATGAAACCACAGGAATTCATTGAGAAATATGTCAAATATCCAGATATCCTGGAAAGCCACAGAAATGGAAAAGCTGGAAGACCTGGCAGGGCTGAAGCTTTGAGCATGGGCAGCCTTTTGGGCAGAGGTTTTATTGCAGAGTGCGCAGTCAGGGAATGCCATCGGGGTGAAGCTGAAGCTGAGTGATGCCAGGGAAATAACAGCTCCCGTGACATTTTCCATCTCTCTTCTCTTGCAGCTTCAGTCGCTGCTTTTACCACTTCCAGCTGACGAACAGAGGCCGCCGCACGCAGCGGCTCTACTGGAGCACGGAAGGGTTCCGCACCTTCCGCCGCAGCGCGCGGGCCCCGGCCCCCGCGGGCCCCCCGGGCAAAGGGGCTCCCCCCATGCCCAGGCCTGGCAGCCCCGTGTTCAAGCTGTGCCCAGCGCAGGTGGACCTGAGGCCGGGCCAGACTGTGGACATGGTGCTGGAAGGCTGCTCCAGCACTGTCCAGGTGAGGCCCTGCCCAGGGCTGAGCCCTCCCCATCAGATCCCCTCCACTGCAGCTTCTTCTGCAGCCCCTTGACACTGGCCTGGCACAAGGAGCAAGTGACTTCAAGAAACTGTTTCAGGGCCAGTTGCTTTCCTTGCTGGCCACCATCAGTTGCTAAGGCTCTTTTGTGTTTCCCTAGCTACCATAAACCCAACTTGCTGATCCCAAAATACAGATTGAAGGAAGTACTGCTCCTTTGGGCAAACAGGGCTTACCTGTGTCATGTGCTGAGGCAGAAAGGAAGAGCAGAGAAAAGAAGTTGCACTTAGGCTAGAAGCCCAGGCAGGAAGCAAATTAAACTACTGTCAAGTGCTTTTTCTGAGGGAAAAACCCTTTACCTAGGAAGTAAAATAAAAGCCCTGGGAATGGCAGGAGCGTCTGGGAGCAGCATTGCTTTTCCTCTGAAGACAAATGTGGGCACAGGGCTGCTCTAGCTATGAGTCCTGGAGGGGGCAAACACAGTGTGCCAGCTCTAATGATCAGTGCAATGTCCATCCAGGCAGGAAACTGTTCCCAGACATCATCAGAATTGACAGTTTGACTTTGGTCAACTTTTCTATCACTGCCTGCCCCAGTGTCTCAGCCACCCCTGGTGTCCCAGGGACAGCCAGGTTCTGCAGCACCCCTGGAGAGCAGCTCAGAGGGGGAGATTTTAGCAGGGTCTGGGAGTGTTCTCCTACCTGGACCTTTCTTTCCAGGGGAAATGAAACTCTGCAGAGAAGCTGCCAGCTAAGTCTGGTATGCATTCCCTGGCTCCAGGAGCCCTGGGCACAGATATTTAGAATACATAGGTGGCAGCACAGAAAGAAAAGAGAGCTATTGAGGAGAGCAGAGACTAATTACAGTCCCTAATAACAAGTGACAGGAATGGGGCCCATGGGTGGGTGGCAAGGCAGTGTGGGGTGTTGGGCCTGCCAGCACACACTGGGACACAAGGGAATCTTGTGTGCAGGAGGTGAAGGAGCGGCTGCTGTGCCACGCTGTGGTGGGGAAAGAGACAGCAAAGAAACAGATCCTGCAAACAGATGTCATCTGCAACTTCATCTGCCCTGCAGTGCAAATGTCCCCCAGAGCCATCGCTTTCCGTGTGGAAAAGGTAAAGTCACCAGATTGCATCCTGGCATTTAAAGGTGTAACTCTTAACTTGGCTGGAAGTAAATAGAAATATATGCACTTCGGGGGCTGAAAAGTGTGAAGTGCATTGGAAAGGGAAGGAGGTCTATGGCACTTGAGGTTGTTTTCCCTTGTCTCCTGTTTCTGTAGAAACCCAGTGATGTCCTGACACTGCAGTACCAGCCACTGACCTTAAAAAACACCAGCTCCCTGCCATTCAGCGTGGTGCTGGACGTGGAGCAGCCCTTCCTGGTCTGCAATGTGAACCGGAAGCCCCTCCCTGCAAATTGCAAGGTGAGCCTCTGTGGGCTTGTGCAGTGGGGTTTGAGGAGGAGGGATGTGGTGCTGCACTTCTGCTGGGAGCTCCTCAAGTTGAGAAGCTCATTCTGTAGTGTCAGCAGTGGATTGGCCTGAGCTGAATCAGCAGAGCTGCTGAAGGAATCAAAATCTTATCTGAATTGATAACATCCCTGCTGGCTCTAAAACATGAGGAGAGGGGAGCAGGAAAGCAGATTGAGGCAAGGCATGCAGTAAAGGTGTCTCCTGGAAAGCATGCCAGCTCTCCAGCAGCCACCCCCTTGGATTGGGGCTGAGCACAGCAACGGGAGCCTGAGGGATCCTGGGCTGGACTGTGGTGCCTGCAGTCAGACCCCTGCTGTAGAGAGATGAACCATGAACTGAGGAGCCCATGCTGGGCTCACTTGGAGCATTTCCTGTTTGCTGCTGTCAGGCCTTGGGACATCATCCCACAGGTGATTAATTACTGCTCATCTCCTTGCAGCCTGTGAGAGTGGGTGTAGGGAAGGAACTTCATCTCTGCATCTGCTTTAACCCAGCTTATAAGAACAGTCTGATCAGCTGGGTGGTAAAGAAGGTTCTCAGGGTGAGCTTCATGGAGCATCCTCATGTGGAGAAGATCCCTCTTCAGGGGGAAGTCTGCTTCCCAAATCTCCACCTCCCCACCAAGGCCGTGGACTTTGGCTGCATCATAAATGGCACTGAACAAGAGTTGAAGATGGAGATGACCAACTGCAGCCCAATCCCTGTCAACTACCACTGGTCATTCCTGACAGACAGCCAGGTGAACACCATCAGGTATGAGCATCATCATCCCCATGCTGCTGCGAGCATGGAGCTGCTCCAGCCTGGCTCTGAGTGGCTGTCACTGAGCTCAGCACACCAGCACCCAGCCAGGGGCGGCAGTGCAGTGAGGAGCTGCTCTTGCAGGCACCTCTCTCCCCCACGACAGGTCCACCATCACAGTTATGTTATTTTCCAGGTTCATCCCTTCACCACCTAAATTCAAGCCACGGTCATTAAACAAGAGGAGAGTGTTTCTACGGAGATACTCCAGGGCTGTAAGTGTGGAGGAGCCAACTGAAACCCCAGAAACAACGCAGGATTCTGCCCAGGAAGATTCTGCCCAGGAAGATTCTGCCCTGGAGGATTCTGCCCTGGAGGATTCCGCCCTGGAGGATCCTGCTCAGGAAGGTCCTGCCCAGGAGGATGCTGCCCTGGAGGATCCTGCCCAGGAAGATCCTGCTCAAGAGGACTCTGACCAGGAGGATTCTGCTCAGGAGGACTCTGACCAGGAGCCAGAAGATGCAGAGCATTCCCTGGAATCAGAGGTGGATTTTCTTGTGCACCTACCACTTGCTTTGCCTCCTCAACTTGCCACCAAAAAGTCATACTCGTGCCAACCTCCCTTTTTGCTGCCCTTCCGTCCTGTGCCCTGAAAGTGGCAGTTGGGCATGGGGTGTCTGGGGAGGCAGAAATAGGAAAGTTTTGCTCAGAGAAGCTCACTCAGATCCTACACACCTATGCTGACTTTGGGACTTTTTGGCTTAATTTCTTTACAATGTAAAATGAGGTCTTTGTCTGCATCATGATGAGAAGGCCTCCAGCTTCCCATGTGTGTCAGTCCATGAAGAGTCCTGATCTCCACGTAGCCCCTTCCCAACCCAGCTAGAGCACTCACATCTCTGCCTTTGCCCAAAAACTAGTATTGTAGAGACAGCTCCAGAGCAAGACTTTGCAAAGTCACTTATTATGGAGCAATAAAAAGTCACTTATTATTATGCAGTTTAAAAAAAAAAAAAGATGTAAGGAAGCAGAGAGTTTCTCAAAAGCCCAGTGTTGGCATTAAGTTTATGGAGAAGGGTTGTACCTGCTCACACACAAATACCAGTTGTTTCTACACTGCACAGTTTTTCTGAATCAGGAGAAACAACAGTGTGGCTGAATGTTTTCAAATAGAAGCGCAAAATCATCTTTATTTCCCGATTGTTGCCACGTATGCACAAGTAAACCAGGGAAATTCAGGTGGCCATCCTGGAATCCTGGAATGGCTTGGCTTGGAAGGGACTTCCAGAGATTATGTAGTTCCAACCCTCCCTGCCTGAGTGCTGGGGGCACCCAGTTCCCTCAGGCAGGTTTGATGTAGGAGGTGCAGATGGAGCCCAGGTCTGATCTGTGGCTGGGCTTGGGCCCACACTCGACTGATGGCCTGGACATTGTCACCCTTGGTTTGTGCCCAGGCCCCTTTCCAGCTGCTCCTGGTGTGGGAGGTGCTGGAGCCTGCAGCAGCACAGTGATCTTGCTCAGAGCAGCCAGCTCACTGCAGCCCATGGTGCTTTTTCCAGGGGCTGTCATCCACTCCTGGGGCGTCTCAGAGGCCGCTGAGGATGAGGGGACTGAGCTGGTTCTCAGAGATGGAGCACCCCAAGCTGGGAATGCAGGAGGTAAGTGGGAATTTGTCTCACGTCCATGTTTCCAGTGTGGGAGGTGGTTCTGTAGCCCCGGTGCCACTGGTGGCCCTCAGCACTGCTCACAGAGGGGCCTCACATCCCTCCCAGTGCATCACAAAGCTCTGCTGAAGCCAGTGCTCACTGGAGAGGCCATGTGGGATGTTTTGTAGGGCTGCCCCAGGATGCTCCCTGTGCAGCCCCTGTGGAGGGCATTGCTCCCATTTACCTCATCAGGTGGTTTTCAGGACATTTTTGTAGGAACTTTGGCTGTAGCAGCTTGAGAGAACAGCACGTAAGTCAGAGAGAGGGAGACAGGCCTCAGAAGTCAGATGAGCCTTCCCCCAGCTCCAAGGGCTCCCACCTCCAAGTCTCCTGTTTTTCTGAAGACAGTGAGAAGTGTTTCCAAAGACAAGTTCTGCAGCAGAGAGAATTTCTTGCTGCCAGGAGACATTCCAGTTGACTCTAATGTAGTCTATACTCATGGATAAGTGATTATGGGAGAAGATTTTCCCCACGGTCCCTCCACTGGTCAGTGGCACGGACACAGGATGAGATCAGGGTGATTCTGGCTGTGTTTGGGGAATAGGCCCCTCCAGCTGTGACTCTGCTTTATTTCAGGACACAGCTGCTCTTCTGCATCCATGTCCACTCTCACCATCTCCATCTCTCCTCCCCTCCCTGCAGGTTTTTGACGTGCGGCCGCTGTGGGGTGAGCTGCAGCCGGGAGAGAGCGAGCAGGTCACCTTCACCTTCTTTGGGCACGCCAACGTGGTGGCGCGTGTGCGGGCGCTGTGCCACGTGCAGGGAGGCCCCAGCTACGAGGTGGTGCTGACCGGGGAGGCCTCGTGCCCCAGCTACCAGCTGGACCTGCAGGAGATCGACTGGGGGCTGCAGGTACCACAGGCTGCTCCTGCCACAGCTCCTTGGCTGTCATCGTGGCCACCTCCATCCCAGGCTCTCTGCCCCTCTCGGCCCCTCTGCCGGCTCTGGGGCTTGGAACACAACCTGTGAGAGACAGGCCAGCATCCCAGCTGGTTTGGAATGGCCATCCCCACCCCTCCCTCCCTTCCCCTGGCTGAGGGACAGGACACTGTCCTCTCCAAGGCACCTGACCATGCCGCCTGGGGAGCACAAGGCTCCCAGGGAAGATGTCCACAGGGACCTGTCCCTGGGATATCCCTCCACTGATCTGCTCCTAAAGCTTGAGCTCCAAGGAGATGCTCTTGTCAAATGCTCTGGCTTGACCCACAAAATCATCCAGGGAGGAACTTGGGCTTTCAGTCACTTCAGTAGCTGAAAACAATGTCCCACAATAATCACCACTTTACTTCTTTTCACTTTAAAGTCCACAGGTACTTCCAGCTGCTGGCACTGCCTGTGTTGTTCTGTGTGTCTCTCTTGTCACCTGTCTGTTTCTTGCCAATATTTGCATGCAAGTGCCTTTTCTCCTGGAATGCCTCTCAGAAATGCACTGACTTTTAGATACAATTCAATGGGGACAAAGTTGTCAAAGCAAAACAAAACTGTTCATTAGTAATAATTCAGCCGAGCTGGGTGTGTGTCTCCCTGTCCCCGGAGAGGAGCAAACACTCGCTCCAACAAAAGGGAAATCTTTGTATCCCCTTTGGGACAGTCCCTGGCCCCTTTCCTGGTACTCAGGAACTTCCATTCTCTCTGACCACCAACTTTTCTGTCCCCTCCCCTCTCATCCTCCTTCCTTTTGGTCAGGTCAGGTTGTCAAACCCGTCCCTCTGCCAGCTCACAGCAACACCCAACAAACCAACCTGAACAAATCCAAACCACAAACAGCAACATGCAGAACCAACAACTTCCATTCTTTAACTCCATAAGCTTTTGGCTTCATCTCACACATCTCAGTGCCACCTCCTCTGGTTCTCCTGGCTGTTGGTGGCCCCTCAGAGTGCAGAGGACCTGGTCCCCTGGTTCATTTCTTTCTGGCCTTTCCAAGGTTTTACCACCTCTCTGTAGCTGTGTGGTTGCACTGTGGCTGTGTGCTTTCAGTGCCATCAAAGAGGCAGGAGGTTGCCAGCATCAGGCCTGTGTCTGTAACTTCTCCCTGCTCTGTCCTCTCTGCAGAGGTTTAACAAAGTCCTCAAAGCAGAGGTGACCCTGCGCAACACCGGGGTCATGGAATTCACCTTCGTGGTGCCAAACTGCAGCACTGGCACTGCAGCAAAGCCTCTGCCTGGAGTGCCCGTGGTCGTGCCCACCACAGTGAGTAGCACAAGTCATTGCCTCTGGCCCTCTGTCAGGCAGCCAGGAGAGAATTAAAGGAAAAAAGGGGGGGAAAAGAGGGAAAAAAGGGGGGGGGAAAGAGGGAAAAAAGTGGGGGAAACCCCCCAGCTGTGCTGAGACTGCAGCCCATGAGAGCTCGGGAGCACACAGTGCACCCCAGGGTTTTGAGCACAAGGAAGGTAGAAAGTGATGTGGTCTGATGATTTCTTCTGCATGAGAACCTGTCCCCTGTCTGTCCCCTGAGCCATCCCACAGCAAAGCTCTGATGCAGTCCCTTCCTCCTCTCCTGTCCCTGCAGGGTTCCCTTGCACCTGGCCAGAAGCAAGTGTTGAAGGTCTATTATCTGCCAGGACAGCTGGGAGCCTTCCACAAGACTTTCCAGGTCAAAGTGGCTCATCTGGAACCGGCAGAAATCACCCTGAAGGGAAAGGGGACCTTCCCTGGGGTTACCAAGTACCGGCCCAGGAAGCTGAAAGGTGAGCACTGTGTTGGCTCCCAGGAGGATCCCCTGGTTTCCCCTGCCATCACACATCAGGCAGCTCACACCCATCTCCACAAGCCTGGAAGTTGCAGGGCTGCCAGACCAACACTTTGGCCTCTCTGGCTGCTTCCTGAGTTTTGAGCAGTTGAGTCCATTTAGGCTTTTTCCCAGGATCCTTTTCCCAGGATCTTGCCAGCACATTGTTGTAGTCCTGGAAAGATGACAGCCAGGCAGAAAAGCTTGGGAAAGCTGTGAGAGAGGCTGGCAGGGCTTTTGTCAGGGTTGGATGTGCGTGGCATTGCAGGGGATGAGATGATCCCCTGTGAGTGAGAATGAACATGAGGATTCAGAGAGGAGCAGCAGCATCCATTGTTTCTGGGACAGGCCACTGTTGGGGAAGTGACTTCTCAGCTTCAATGGGATTGGCAATGTGCCTTGTCTTCTATTTATGGATAATTCTTTCCTTCAGAAGAGGAGATACTGCAAGAAGAAGGAAAAAACCCAGAGGAAGAAGAAAAGGAAAAGGATGAATCATCTGTGACCATCTGTGATGACGGAGTCACTGATGGAGTCACTGATGGGTCACTGATTGTCACACCTGAACAACAGGCTAGTGTCCAACATCTCCCCAGGGCCCCTTCAGCTGAGGGGCTCCCCCAGCAGCACACTGGGTCTGGTAGAACAGGTGGGAGGGTTATTCCCACTTGGGAAATTGGAGGAGTGGCAGCTGTGCTCCCTCCCAAAGCTGCCTTTGCTTGTGGCCAGCCCATCCTCCATACTTGGAGCTCTCAGATAGGTACTGCCACAATCAGATTGCCAGATTTCTGGGCCACTTGCTGCATTTGGAGAGCTTGTGCTGTGTTCTCTTTTGTGACTGAGAGAAATATTTGTATTCAAGTGTTTATACCTAGAAAGTGAGCAGAATATTCAGAGTCAGTGAAGGGCCAAGAACCAACAAACTCTTCTTCATTTGCTGTGTAAATGGCAAGAAGGGCAACTGAACTGGTGAACTTTGTGATCTCCAAATGGCCTTATTCATGATAGCCCTCATTTTTTATTGGTGTATGATTCTACAAAACATTTCTCTCCTGTTCTGGAATACAGAGGTTAAAGGGAAAAAATATTTTTTTTTTTAAAGTCAATTTCTACACCTGTATGATGGGGATGATGTGGTTTCTTCTCCAGTGATACTGCCAACCTTGAGATTTCAGCTGAGGATAAAGAAACGGAATCATCCAAATATTCTTCAGAAGACAAACCTTGAGAAGACCAAGGGAAACTGGGAAGCTCTTTGAAGAACCTACAGAGCCATAAGAACCTCGAGGATTGGCATTGGCACATCTTGTTTACCAATAAAGCAGAGAAAGGAATCTCTTATGGGAAGAAATCTGTGAAGGCTGAGCCCTGCCCAGGCATGGTGCAAACTCCATGAGATCCTGCACTGTCTTCCTCTTCTCCCAGTGAAGCTTTTCGGGACAGAGAACTGGATCCTTTCCCCCTCTGGGAAGCACCTGGAGCTTTTATAGCCACCCTTAAGCACTACTTGAAGTCCCACCTGTCCCTTGCCCCTGGAATTGGAGAGCTAATGCTCTAAACCCCTGTCATGAAGGCAGTGACACCCTTAGGATGGTCATGGATGACAGTCTGAGAGCAGCCACGTTACCTTGGGGTACTTGGGCCCAGATAACCCTGGGGATTGTGGCAGGCTCAGAGAGAACACTCTTGGTCAGGTGTGAGATGTATGGCACTGATCATGTGGGTCATTATGACTGAACTTATTGCCAATACAGTATCTACATATTGTCAGTGCAGTATAAAATATAAGCAGGTCTAATATGACATGAGCAGCTTTGGCTAGAAACCTGCAGGTTTACAGACTGGAACTGCAGAACTCACAGGGACAAAGCAACACAGCACCCGTGGAGCTGCTTCAGGATTTTATCTCTGGACATGACTGGGTCTTAGCTGGATCTGCAGCCAGAGGCACCAGGAAGCTGCTGGGGCATGCAAGGAGCTCAGGTGGCACAGGGGAGGGTGGCAGGAGCCTTTCAGCCCTTGCTCCTTGCCAGATGCAAGGGAACCCTGCAGGGCTCGGCCTGATGCTCTTCCTCTGCCTTCTGGATGCTTTCCCATCCATCATGGCATTTCAGACTCCAGAAGAGCAGCCTCTGTGAGGTGCACTCCCAAAGGCAAAGGTATTCTAAAGTGAAAATCTCTGCTCTAACTTGTGCCACTTTGCTGCTGAGTTGAACAAGAGGAGCATCCCCAGCAGCACCCCTTTTTGCAGCATCTGGCTCCCAACTAACTGCACACGTGCCAGCTGTGCCAAGCAATGGGGATTCTAGCTGTGATCACACACTGGGCAGATTGTGCTATCATGGTAACTGATTTTCAGAGGAATGGCAGATTTGTCTTTACAAACTACCTGTGTGTCTGCTGGTAGATAAAACCAGCACTGGGAGATAAAAGAAACAATGGGAAGGATTCCACTGATTGATGAATGGGGAAAGATATTTGCTTTTACAAATAAACTTTAGGTTTGCTGATAAATGAAATTAGACATTGAAAGATGAAAGAAACAATAGGGAAGAAAAACCCCTAAATTCCATAAGAATTAAAAATGAAAAGGGAGCGTTATACCTTAGAGGGAAATCTCTGGTATCAGGTGTTTTGGGAAGTCTGTACCTCTCATATACCTCATCCAAGGGGGAAAGAGAGAAGGGAAATGTGGCTGGGAAATTGGGATAAAAAGCGAGGCTGAGTCCTCCAAAAATTGGAGAGATCCCAGGGGAATGCCCCATGGCCTCTCCCTTTATTCAAATAAAGCCAAATAAAGCCTCTGTCTCTTTTTTGGACATAAACCTCTGGTGTTTGTGGATTAATTTTCCTAACATTTTAATTCACTGTGTTGCAATCAAGTAGAAAAATTATTAAAGAAAGGCCTCATAAAATCAGTCCTGCTCTGTTAGATCCATGGCTGGCCTATCATTTCTTCTAAGTGCCGCTAGCACTTAGCAAGTTCCCATGTGAAAACAATCCTGGTATGAATGGTTTGTTAAGATAACAATCTATTTCTGAGTGAAAAACAACCACACCTGCATAAACACTAGATCCATCCCATGAGAATCAGGGAAGAAAATACACAAACAATTTAAGAATAAAGAGATTTGATAGACAAGTAAAATACCTTTTTCTAATCAATAGAGTAATTGGCAAAAAAGCTACTGACCAATTGGAGGCACACACGAGGTCTGTAAAACTTCTGAATGAAGTCTTGGCTACACTGAGTTACAGGGAGTGGGAACAAAGCTCTCCAGAAACTTGTAGCTAGAAAGATTTAATGATACTCCTCACTTTGAGGCTCTTCCAGAGCTTAACTGCCAACACAAAAGATTTTCCAAGATCCTTTTAAGCAAATCAATGAGATCCATGAGAATTGGGATAGACCACAAAGGTCTGGGACAGCCTCAGTGCAGAGGTCAACGGCTTGGATGTGTTACAGAAACCCATAAGATGCACACCTAGAGAGCCCTTTCCATTCCAATAGCAGCTGGGCATGGAATTCAGCACATGGAATTCAGTCCATGGAATCCAGTTCATGAAATTCCTAAGGCCTTATCAGTTTCACACAGTCACTGAAGTCTCTGCTATCACAGAAACCCAAAATCATTGGAGTTGGGAAATCCCTGCCAGCCCATGGAGTCCCAGCTGTGCCCAGTGCCCACCTTGTCCCCAGCCCAGAGCCCTGAGTGCCACCTCCAGCCCTTCCCGGGACACCTGCAGGGATGGGCACTGCAAAGCTCCCTGGGCAGCCCCTGCCAAGGCCTGAGCAGCCTTTCCATGGGCAAATTCCTGCTGGTGCCCACCCTGAGCCCAGCCTGAGGCCGTTCCCTCTGCTCCTGTCCCTGTTCCTGGGAGCACAGCCCGGCCCCCCGGCTGTCCCCTCCTGGCAGGGAGTTGTGCAGAGCCACAAGGGCCCCCTGAGCCTCCTTTGCTCCAGGCTCAGCCCCTGCCCAGCTCCCTCAGCCCCTGCTGGGGCTCCAGCCGGGATAGCATCCTAGTGCTATACAAAGAGCAGGGTATAGACCTGCCAAAGGTGCCTTTATCACCACATTTTAAACTTATACTTAGCACCAATGAATTAATAATATGGAGTGTAATACACATACTCCAGCCACAATGCTCTGTCCCATGAGTCTCTCCGTGATTTGATGGGACATGGTTGGGGATTTCTGCTCTTTGGGTATGTTTCCTCTTTCATTTCGTTGGATTGAGGCAGTGACCTTTTCAGAGAGTGGGGAGGAGCTCTCAGAAGTGCCCGAACTTCATCCCTGCACAACACTCAAAACTCACAGCCAGGAAATACAACTGCTGGCTGAGTCCAAGAGAAGCAAGCAAGAAAAGCTGTACCAAGGGTGAGGTGCACAGGAATGTGTCCAAGTTTTAGCTCTCTCTGTTAATTAGCACTGGTTTTCTCTGTTCCCTCTGCTCCTGTCCCTGTTCCTGGGAGCACAGCCCGGCCCCCCGGCTGTCCCCTCCTGGCAGGGAGTTGTGCAGAGCCACAAGGGCCCCCTGAGCCTCCTTTGCTCCAGGCTCAGCCCCTGTCCAGCTCCCTCAGGCCCTGCTGGGGCTCCAGCCAGGATGGCATCCTAGTGCTATACAAAGAGCAGGGTATAGACCTGCCAAAGGTGCCTTTATCACCACATTTTAAACTTTCATAAATACAGAAAGACTCTGCAGGAGGCACTAAAGCCAAGTCAGCAGCCAAAGTGTCAATGCCCTGCGCCCAGCAGCGCGGCCCGGCCCGGCCCCAGGCTCGGTGCCGCGGTTGCCCGGTAACCGCGCCCGGGCCCTCAGCGTCTGTGACGGCGCCGCGGCCTCAGCCCCCGCAGCCGCCCCGATGCTCATTCGCACCCGGCGCGCTCACCGGCGGCACTCGGCCACTGCCAGCGGAGCTGTTCGCACAACAGTGCTGTCTGTGAGCGAGAACTCGCAAAACATTGCTCTGCGAGGGACGCCTAAACTCGCAGAACAGTGGTTTCTGCCAGAGAGTCCTGAATTTCGTTTGAAGGTAAAGATTGACTCAAGTTGTACTTTCTGGGTTTGTCACAGCTGTGCTCTGAAAGAGAATGCCAAAGGGAAATACAGGATGGAATAATGCCAGTCTTCAGTTCGGTGGCATGTACAGCTGAGGGGATGAACAATACATGGTCTGCTGATGGTGCTTTTTTCTCACTGAGGAAATGCAACATTTCCTAAATATACTAGTCTATACATTTTTTCCTATAGTATGTATTTAAACTACTTATAGGTGAATGAGTTCTGTTCAAGTTTCAGTGGGTTGTTATGAATCTGGTTATTAAAATTATTAAGGAGATGCCCCTGGATTAAGGTGCAAACCGAGACCATGTGCAAAAGTCAATAGTTTGGATTTTATGGAACAGTAAATGTGAGGAAGAGAGAGGGAGAAAGAAATAGAAAAAGAAGAGGGGGAGGGAAGGGGCTGGGAAGGAGGGAATAGAGTGATAGAGACAGATTTAGTAGAAAATATCACCATTCCATGGATCCCATCCCATCCCATTCAGTCCTCTTCTGGTCTCTGTGGTGAGGTCTCACAAAATGTAAGACTCCAATGGATTAATGCAGATTTGGGCAAGGTGGGACTGCCCAGGTACCTCTCTGGGGTGGGGCAAGTTTGGCTCTGTCTCTTACTACTCTCAAATAATATAAAATCTTTAGCACCAGTATGTCCTTTGAGTCTGCCATGAATTGGGTTGTGGATTTTCAGATCTGTTGTGTTTCTCTGCATGCCATGCAGTCATCTGGTGCAAGGCCTCAGGAATGGCTCTGGGGGCACTTTGGAGGTCTTTGCTGGGTTATGACACCCCCTCAGCTGCCCCTCATGGGAATGTCCCCTGGATGTGGCCTTCTGGGGCTGGGGGGTTTTAGAGCTGAGCCAGTTTGTCTGGGGGAGGATGGGTGTCCTCTGCCCCTTACCAGAGGTTGTGCCTCACCCCCAAAATTTCCTCCTTCCCCCTCTGTTGATGGGAGGTTTGTGTGCCAACCTGGCCTCAGCAGACGAGTCTGTGGCTATGACTTCCCCAGCCTGAAGGCAGACAGAGCTGATTTTCAGGACAGCTGCTGGATTTGACTTTAGTGGGGATATATTTTTCTCCCTCAGCCTTGTTCACTTCTCCCCAGACCCCAGCTAACAGGACAACAGTGTCTGCTTTATCTTGTCTCAGGTTCCCTTAGGCAGCTTAACTCCCAGTGCCAAGTTCCAGTCAGGAGGCATTTTCAGGGAATGGTGGGCTTGAGGGTCTCAGCTTCTTTATATAGTTTTGTCACAATGGGCAAAAAGTCCTTTATAGCAATACTTAAGCCATTAACCATAACATTCCAATCTCTCACAAGTCCTGTGAGGAGCAGCTGAGAGAGCAGGGGGTGTTTAGCCAAAAAAGAGGAGGTCTACTCATGCTGTTTTTAAGTAATATTTGAGCTACAGCTTTGTCTGTTCAAACTATTAATAATATTCAGCATTTTAGCTCCAGGTTTCAGTACAATCCATCTTTGAATGGAATAAGGTACCCATATAGTTCAAATAAAGTCCAACTTAAGGCCTAACAACACTAGCTGCTTATGCCTAATGAGCACTTAGCTACTTTCAAATCATATAAAATCTTTAGCACCAGCATATCCCTTGAGTCTGCCATGAATTGGGTTCTGGATTTTCAGAGTTCCATTGTTGTTCCTTCCAGTTCTGTTGAGGCGCTGTCACTCCTCTGTGACATCATCTCTTCACAATGGCTTCTGGAGTGCCAAAGACACCAACACCTCGTATTTTGCTCAGGGAAAGACTGAAGGCTGATTCTGTGAGTAGCCCCTGGGGCTGTGTTAAGGCTGGAAACTGCCCTGCTCTCCCTGCTCTCCCTGCCCTGCTGTCCAGCAGTGCTCTGAAGCTGCAGAGCCCCTCCCCAGCCCTTTGTGCCGTGCTCCTGTTGCTGGGGCTGTCCTGGTGCAGTAGGGAACACTGTGGGATGGGTCAGGGACAGCCCAGCGCCCTGCCTGGCTGTGCCAGCAGAGCCAAGGGAAACCAATGTACAGCTGAAGCCCTCAGCACGGGCTTCTTTCCTTCCCCTTTGCCACAGCCATTCCTTCTGTCAGGCTGGGCACTCACCTGTGCTGCTCTGACCATCCTGCCCTTGGGCACCCGGGCACATGAGGGGGAAAGCTCAAACTCTGCCCAAAGCCTTGAGAGCCACGGCTGGTCCCAGCTGGAAGAGCTCCCAAGGCAGCTGTTCCCTCCCAGCTCCTGGGTGGGCACAGATGCAGCCCTGCAGGCAGCACTGGATGGAGCCAGGGCCACAAAGGTCCCTTGCTGTCTGCAGCTCACTTGGCTGAAGATGCCCCACTGCTGAGGCTCTGCCAAGGAGATCCCTCTGTTTTCTTCTGTCCAGGGCTCTGTCAGCCCACACAGAGAAAACCAATGCTAATTGACAGAGAGAGCTAAAACTTGGACACATTCCTGTGCACCTCACTCTTGGTACAGCTTTTCCTGCTTGCTTCCCTTGGACTCAGCCAGCAGTGCTATCTCCTGGCTGTGAGTTTTGAGTGTTGTGCAGGGATGGAGTTTGGGCAGTTCTGAGAGCTCCTCCCCACTCTCTGAAAGGTCACTGCCTCAATCCAGGGAAAAGTAAGAGGAAACAAATGCTCAAAGAGCAGAAATCCCCAACCATGTCCCATCAAATCACAGAGAGACTCATGGGACACAGCCATGTGGCTGGAGTATGTGTGTTCCACTCTGTGTTATTCATTTATTGGTGCTGAGTATTTCAGCAGCAAACTTCCAGGGCATCCAGAACTGTTCTAGTGGCTGTGATCATAAATCATTCATCAGTAGTAAGTGAACAAGAAAAGCCTCCATGAGCAAGGGCATTTCTGAGACTCTTGCTGCTTTTTTGCCTTCCAGCTGACTCCCTCTGCCTTCCAGAAGGAGATGTCTCTCAACACCAAGCAGAGGCTGGCCAGAGCTAAGAAGCTGAGTCTGCCTCCCATTGTCCAGCCTCAAGACAAGCCTGGGACCTCCCATCACAAGGTAGCCTTTCCCTGCCCTTGCTGTTTGATGCGATAATGGTGGAGGATGCCAAAAGAGCAGCTTGGCTTGAGCCTGCTCAGCCTGGTCCAGGAGCTTTTGGTCAGCCCAGGGCAGAGGTGGAGGAGCCACTGTTTGCCCAGCGTGGGCTGGGCTGATGTGCTCACCCAGAGTCTGCACTTCACTGGGGATCAGAGCAGAATCTTCCTCCCAGCAGCTGAACCTGTCTCTGCTCTCTCTGGCCTCTCCCTGCAGTTCTCAGCAGCTGCCCCAGAGCAGCGCTCGTTTCAGCCTTGCCCACCAGAGGTGGTGTTTCAGAACTACAGCCCCGGTGAGGTCTGTGAAGTGCCGCTGGTTCTGAGGAACAGGGACAAGGTGAGTGCTGGGACTGGAGGTTCAACGCTGTGCTGGAAGAGGAGAGCAGAGAAGGGTGGTTAAGGATGGCACCAGGGCATGTCCACCTGTGCCATCACAAGTGGCAAAACCATCATTCCATGTCTCTCCTGCAGGTTCCTCACTTGGTGAAGGTCACCTTGAAGAGCTCACCTTATTTCCAGCTGGTGGGCCCCAATGACGTGTGCCGCAAGGTGCCACCAGGCCTCTACACCACTGTCCGCATCCTCTTCACCCCTGGGCAGAGAAAGGTGAGTCTGGAGGGCCCAAGAGGTTGCTGTTTGCAGTGGAAAGTGGACCTGCAAGGCTGGACTCAGGGCATCTGGCCTGGCTTTTGAGGACCTGTTTGGTTTCAGAGGATCTAGAACTGGGAGATACTCTTTGCCCATGCTAAAGATGGAGATAAAGGCTCTGTGCTGAGACAGTTTCTTTTGCCACAGGATTATTTCCACCAGCTCCTCTGCACCACTGAAAATGAAGAGTTCATTGTGCCAATTTGGGCCATCGGTGGCCGAGCCATCCTGGACTTCCCTGACCAGCTGGACTTCTCCACCTGTCCGGTCAAGTACACGACCCAGAAGACCCTGCTGGTTCACAATGTTGGAAACCGGCCTGCTCGTTACGAGCTGAGCACCCAGAGGTGAGGCAGCTCATCTGTCCTTGTACAAAGGATATCTGTCACCTTTGGGTGATGGCAGAGTTGGGAAAGAGCAGCAAAAGGAACCAGAGCATCAGAGCTGCTGCCCCGCAGCCCTGGCTGGAAGTGAGCAGGATGTGTGGCATATGGTTTTGCTTTCAGTGTTCTTAGCAGGATGCAGCCTTTGAGCTTTCTCTGTCTCAGATTTCCTGGAGGGTGCTGGAACATGTTGGTAGCTGGCTTGCACCCTCCTGAGCACAAGCAGCTTCTGAAATGCTTACTCACCACTGCCAGCCAAATAGACCCATTCTCTAGGAGACCACAGGCACGTGGCTTTCCAGTGGTCCCCGCATCAGATGCCCAATATGAGAAGACAATCACTGTTTCTCCTGTTGGCTGAACTGGAGAGGGTAATGCATTTTTGACACCGTATCTGCAAGGAGACCAGTTCAGTTGGCTGGTGGTGTGTTGAGGGTTGTGTGATCCCAGAGGTCCTGGTGTAGGAGCTGAGCTCAGGAATGCAGCACAGACCTGCTGTCTAACCTCAGGCAGCTGAGTGGCCTTGATGTTTTTTTCTCTGGCAAAACAGAGGTCAAAAGGCAAATTGACTTTTCTGCTGTGAAACATGAGGGTCCAAGAGGAGCTTCCACCAAAGCCTGCCAGAGCTATTGGCAGCTCCAATCCAGGCTCCTCAGATGCTGCTCAAACAGGCTGCTGCTTTGGACTGTGCAAACATGTAGGCAGGAACTTGTAAATCCATGCACGGTTTTTCTCTGGGATTTCCAGATCTTGTTTTGTCACCACCAAAACAAATCCCCAATAAAGTCTGGTATCCTTTTACAATGTGCTTGCCAGCAGTTCTGTTGAGTGCTACAGAGCATGTTGGATCCTGCTTGATAGGGATTTAAAGAGTTTCTGAACTTTAGGAATTAAATCTTGAAGTAGATGAAATAGAGCCTAGATGTAGTGACAGAGGGAAAGATGGAGCTTGTGAGCTGCTGACTCTGGACAGAATTTTTCAGCACAGAGATGGAGCTGCTGTAACCTAACAGACTGAATTTATTAGAATAGTTAATGCCGCTTGACGTCAGAATTAACTGACCATCACTTAAAAGTAATAGATGTTAAGATTAGATGATATTTGAGTTTCTTCCTGCAATAAGTGTTAGTGGACACATGAGGCAATTCAATTAGCCCTATTTTTTTTGTCTCCCTTGATGTGGGAGACAACTTTTAATGAGATCAATTCTCCCAAAATCAAATCATTTAATAATGGCAGTTAAGACACCAGTGGACAAAAGAATGTTTGGCTGTAGCAGATAACTGTACCATGGGACTTGAAACAGATTGCAACCTCCTTGCACACAGCATCTACCAAAAGTGCAGGTGAATGGTGCTTTGAGAGACTTGGTCACAAAATTGCCAGCTTTGCTCACTGGTCAGCTCTGTTTCTAAATAATGTTAGGAGTACTTTGTCCTTGGTATCCATGGCCATAACTTTTGCCCAGCTCTGTCAGTAAGGGGAGCTGATATCTGATGAGAGTAAGCAAGATGCAAATGACCCTTGAGCCTCATTGCAGAGAGCTGGATACAGAGTATGGGGGAGATGAGGTCATTTCATCCCACAGGATCTTGTGAGGGCTGCATCTCCTCACACTAGAGTCAGTGGCTGTTTCTGACCCTGTCTGTTCTGTCTTCTGCTGACTGTGGTTGGTTTGCTCTTTGCTTGCACAAGTGAGCAGAACTGGACTGCAAGAGGGTTAACATCCCCAAATCTCCACCAAGAGCCCTACTGTCTCTGTGTTGCAGCCCTTTCTCTGTCACTCCGGCCATGGGAACTCTGGATGTTGGTGACGCCGTGGAGGTGGCAGTGGAATTTCGGCCACTGAAGACTGGTGACCATTGCAGGTCCCTTGTTGTGCACTACGACACAGGTGAGTGCTGGGCAGTGCTCAGGGCACTCTGTGCATCCCTCAGAGCAGAGCCTGTTCTAAGCAGAAAGGCTGGTGTGGCCGTGGGTTTCAAGAGGGAGATGATGATACTTTTCATGGGGTTCATGTTCTAGTCATCTAGTTTGTAGTCATGCAGTTTGTCATCTTGATCCTTGTAGAGCTCCTTGTAAATGCCATTTCTAGAGAGCATGTCTGGTATTTGTTGTTTGCATCTCGCCTGGGAAATGCTCACCTGCAACAGGAATGGTGAGCTTGAAGTCTGAGCCCAGATGAATCCCAGGAGCTGGCTGGGAATAATGAAGCTTTGAAAGCTCTGGAAATGAGGGAGCTTGGTAGGGGTCTGTTCTAGAGGGTGAAATGCTGGCAGGTTGTCAGGATGGCGTCATGCTGTGCACATGCAGCTCTCAGCTTGTGATCCATGGACTGATCCATGAAACTGCTCGTTCAGCTAAAAGCTGTGACACTTTCTTCTGCTGCCTGTGGTGTGCTCTGTTCCTTGTGCTTCCATCAGCCAGTGAGGCGAGCAAAGACTCCCCTGTGCTTTGTTCCAGGTGAAGACACCCACACAAGCCTTCATGCCAGAGCTGTGGATGCCCACATCAGGCTGGACAGGAATACTGTGACCCTGCAGAAGACGTACATCACCATGTCAAACAGCGCAACTGTGCTCATCCACAACCGCAGCGACATCACAGCCCGCTTCCAGTGGAAGGCTGTGGATACTGAGGAACAGGAGGATCAGCTGAGGCAGAGGTGGGTTTGAAAGATCCATTTCAGAGACATTCCGTGCCCAAGGGTAAAACTAACAAATGGCTTCAGGAGGTACTGGTGCTTTTGAATGGTTTTGGGTAAGTAAACCAGCCCATCTCTCCTGCCTCCCCCAAGCAGTTGTGTGTCAGGAAAAGCTGCCTGAGGTGGCTGATGGATTCTCCCTCAGCTGTGGCAGAGGCTTTGAGCCAGAAGGTTCTGTTGAGGGCTGCTGCCTTTGGAAAGCTCCCCTGAGCTTGCAAGTGTGGAGTGAACAAGTGACCCTCTGATCCATTTGGGACCCCATGGCTCAGGGTCAGCCCTTTGCTGTGGAGCTGCTCCTGCACTTCCACTTCTCTCTGCAAAGACGTGGCTTATTAAACAACCTGCTGGGTTTGTCTTTCCTATGCCTGCAGGCAGTATCACAGGATATACCAGCAGCAAAGGCACAAGTTGTATAGTTTTCTGAAGGAGCGTGAAGTGGACATCACTTGCCGAGAACGCCTTGCTCTTCTCAACCACACCTTCCAGAGTGAGGTAGCAAAGATCAGAGGAGATCCCATGCTGTTAGACGATGACATTTTCTCCCTTGTGCCAAAGGTAAATGATGGCTGAGAACCTCCCTTCCTGCTTCTCTCCTTCCTCTTCCTCCTCATCCCTGACTAAGGTCACTTGACTGATCCCTGCCTCAGCTGGCTTTGTGTGCCAAGAGAGAAGTCATCGGGATTCTGGTGAGGTCAGAGAGCTGGTTGCAAAAAGCATTTCTGCCCTGTGGGCTCCTGGCAGGCAGCAGGAGCCTGACTAAAGCTTCCAAACTCTGTTCTCAGTGTTATTGATGAGTGTTACTCACTCCTTGCTTGTCACTGATGCTCTAAATAACAGCTTACAGGACTGTGGTTGAAAACAAGAATTGTGGTGTCTGAAGATAAAGGTTTTGCTGTGTCCTTCTGCTTTAGGAGGGTGAGATCATGCCGAAGTGCTCGGCTGAAATCAGCGTGTTCTTCACGCCCCAGGCAGCCCAGGTCTATGAGCGAACAGTTTTCTGTGACATCTCAGGTACAGCTCCTTCCCCTGCCCCTCTCTGCAGTGAAGGCAGCTGCAAACACTCCCCCAGGTCACTGGGCTCCTGTGCCATGGCTGGGGAGGGTCTGTGCTCAGCAGGGCCCTGCTGGCACATGCCCACTGTCCCTGCAGCTTCCAGGACATCTCCTCTATTTTGATTTTTTCCCTCTCAGCTGTTCTGAATGCTGCCTGTATTTAGTCTGCTCCTCCTCCCTTGGGGAAAACACTCTGAGGTGCACCCAGAAGGAGGAAGAACAAAATTTCTGGCATTTCCTAAAGTTCCACACTCAGCACAGGGGTAGAAGAAAGGATGGTGTCTGTGGATGTACTGCATCTCCTGAGGGAAGGGAAGGGTCCATATCTGCTCCTGGGACATCAGGAGCTGGTCCCATGCAGCACAGAGTCAGGGACTAGCACTAAGGCAGCCTGGAAAATGCAGGAGAGCAGAAGGAATTCCTGTACTGAAATAGAAATCTCTCCCCAGGCCGTGAGAACAGGCTGCCCCTGCTCCTCATGGGGGAAGGCCTCGGGCCCCAGGTCCATTTCCACTTTGAGGAACTGAACATCGGGGAGGTTTTTGTCAGAGTAACCCACAGATATGAGGTAAGCAGAGAGATTGGGGTGGGTCCTGCTGGCTCCTAGGGTAGCAGTGAGCCTTGTGGACCTGTGGAATTCCTGGCAACTTGGGTAGTTGTGATGCTGGTCAATTTTGGGGGGATTTCTTGGAATCTGGATCTTTTGGATGGGGTCACAAAGGTGTGTCTGTTGTTCGTGAGACCCCAGGCCCTGCTGTTGGGCAGCCTTCTTTGGAGATCAGCTGGGAGGCTTCCTGCAAAACCACTTGACACATGAAACCAACACTGGGTCAAAAAGCTGCATGTTCAGAGGCTTTTGTTCCAGTCCCAGACACAAATCACCTTTGTGCTCAGGCTGTCCAAAAGCAGCTGGAACAAACTGGCTGCATTTGAGTTCAAGTCCATTGCAAACAGTTTTCAGCCATGTCCCTCCTGCATATTCGTGGGAGTCAGAGGAAAACCATCCACCCTCCTGGCTCAGCGCTGGTCAAAGCCCTTGGCAGTGCTTTCCCTTGCTGACCAGCCCCTCACCACACCTCAGCCATGATGTACCTCTGGCTCTAGAAAGAGCAAAGTGTTTCTGGGAAGGAGGCAAAGGAACTTCCTACATCTTTGCTTCTGGTTTCTCCCACTCCTGCTGTAAACAGGTTGGGCTGCAATGGAAGCTGAACGTGCCCTGCCCATGGTGGGGTTGGACACGTTTGAAATCTCTGTGGTGATGTCACTGGTAATGCTGTGATGCCCAGTGCTGCTCTAAGGGCCAGGTGTGAATGAACTGGGTGATGCTGAGCAGCCCCTCTGTGCTGCAGGTCAAACTGGACTGTCTCTGCCAGTGGGAAAACCCCAGAGTGGCTCTGGTTATATGAAGTTATCACTGCTTTGCATGAAAACCCCAAAGCTATACAAAGCTGTATTTCAATGTTGTATTTTTGGCTTCTGCCATGCAGCAGCACAAGGCATCTTCTGTCTTTTACTGGTGTTAATAGTTTAATTTGAACGTGACTCAGACTTCTGTAGGAAAGGAACATTCCTCATGTATTTCCACTTTGCTTTTCTGCTGCTGCAGGCATACCTGATCAACAAGGGGCCTATTGAGGCTCCCTTCAAACTCATCCCTCCAACCACAGCCATGGGCTCCTGCTTCACCTTCGTGCCCCAGGAGGGCATCGTGGCACCAGAGAAGCTCCAGGCCATCCGGGTCTCCTTCTGTCCCACCATCCGGGGGGAGTTTGAGGAACAATTCTATTTCCATGTGGCTGAATCCCCTAAGCCTGTGATCTTCACTGTCAGGTGAGGAGGACTTTGGGAGCTTGTTGGGCACATCTGTAGCAGTCTCTGGGTAATCATCTTCCATCTGCCTCATTTTGTGGTGGAGCAGAGAAAAAAGGTGTTGCCTGAGGTGGCTCTGGCATCCCTTTAGTGTGGGGTGCCTGCTGCCCTGTGTGGGTACCCAGGAGCTGCAATGACTCCTCCCTGCAGAGATGTCTCCTGCTTAGGCTGTTGCAGGCAGTGGGATGGATCAGCTTTGGGCAGCAGCTGCTCTGGGATGTCCCACCTGAACACCCAGCAAGGCCCCCAGGGCTTTGAGATGGGCCAGCCTGGGTCATTCTGCAGCAGCAGCAGTGTTTGTAAAAACTCCTGTGAATAATCCCTGCCAGATGGGCAGCAGCAGCCTCAGCTCCCCTCTCCCAGCCACGCTGTGGGGACAAGCTGTGCTCCCAGCTCCTGTGCACAGAGGGCTCTGGTGCCTCCTTTGCACAGCCAGCAAAGGGCTGATGTGGGAGTCAGGAACTGTGCAGCAGGAACTGTGCCAAGGACTGGGGCATCTGTCAGCTGCTGAGCACTTTGCTTTGGCTGCCTCCTGCCCCCGTGGGTGCTGTGCTGAGCACAGGGTGCTGGGGTGATTTGAAACCCAGGGTGGCTCTGACAGCAGCATTTATCCACCCTTTCCCTAAGGACACCCAAACCCTTTGTGATTCCCTTTAACAGAGGCACTGCCTCCCTGCCTTTGTCCCTGCAGGGGCTCTGTGATGGGACCCACTTTCCATTTTGATGTGCCCGCCCTGCACTTCGGTGACATCGCCTTTGGTGAGTGTGCCCTGGGCTGGCACCACAGTGTCAGAGCTTGCTGTGGTGCTGAAATGGAGCCCTTGAACATAAGAGCATTCGTCACTCGTGTTCCTCCACCACAGCCTCTTCAGGGTGTTCATTCAGGGCTGCTGGTGCCTCAGTTACCCTTTTGCCATCATGAGATCAAACAGGACCAAAGGAATAAAAAGTCAGCATCACTGTTTGGCCACTTCTTGTTTCCCTTTTAGTAAGTGGCACAATAAAGAAAGGCACCGGGCAGCAATATGGTTCTGTAATAGCAGATTCATCCTGCTTAATCTGATTTCATTCCTAAGGTTTCTTCAGCTGGGGGCAGCTCTTTAATCTTTGTTTCTTTAAACTGTGCTGCTGAATGTTGTCTGCATGAGTTACCTCAGTGGCATTTGAGAGTGTGACGTCCTTTTTGTGCCTCTCCTGCACCCCTGCTGCAGTCACTGTTGATGGGCATGGAGAAGCCCTGGGCTGTGCCTGCAGTTGGCTTTTCCTCCCCATCTGGGTTTAAATGACTCTTGGTAAGCAGGCTGGGAGATGTCTGCTCCACACATAGCTGGCCAGCCAAGCCCTAGATCCACTGCAATGAGCTGTAGTTCAGATAACAAAGAAGTAAAATCCAAGCACAGTTTTATCCTACCAGCAGGATATTCACACCAGCAATCACGAGGTATTGATGCCTAAATGGGGATTTGTGTCATTTTCTTAGGTTTTCCTCACACCTTGAAGTGTTGCCTGTTTAACACCTCCCTGACACCCATGGGCTTCTCCCTCTACATTCCTGGGGATGGCTTGGGAGTGCCCAGTGTTAGCAGCACTACTCAGATAGGCAAACCCAGCAGCCAGTTGTGGAGGAAGGAAGTTCGTGTTCTGAGGAGATTACAGGAATTTACCATAAACCCCCACAGCGGGACCGTCCGTGCCCTGGGATCCCAGGATATCAAGGTATGGGAAGAGTCCAGCTGCTGGGGCTGAGGCTTCACTGCAGTGTGGGAGGGCTTTAGCTCTGGTGCCAGCTTTGAGCATCCTGGGAGTGAGAGATCTGCACTGCTGGGAGGCCTCTGCTAGCTGGGTTACCTGGGATGTTCCTCAGGAGCACTGTTTTGTTTCCAAAATCATACACTGAGATCAATACCATATGGTCAAGTCCTGAAGCCATTCTTGTGTTTTTGAGAACAATTTCTTTGATTGCAAGTGGGCAGAGGAAGGATGAAAACAGAAAGTTGCTGTTAAAGAGAGAGATATCATTGTGGAAAGCAGTTTTCTTCTCTTCCTGGTCTTGTTTCTCATCTCCTGGGCAGCAGATGAGTTGTATTCACTGCAGGAATCTTCAGTGGGGACAGAAAATACTCTGCAGCCACAAACTGCCCAGCATGTGCTGGGCCACACTCTGCCCTCAGCTTCCTGCTGAAAGGCTGGACTTGTTCCATTGGAGACAACAGACTTCTTCTGCATTTATGTCATTGTAGTCAGGTGAAAAATTAGTCCCTTTAGCAAATCTCATATTGCCAGAGGGCTTTTTTTACTCTCAAAGACTGTTGCTCTACTTAGGGACCAGCAGAAGAATTAAAGGACAATCCTCCCTTTGTCTACCATGGAACAGGAGTTGGAGGACAGCACACATGGGTAATGAGAATTTTGGGAGTTAGGAAATACTTGCTGCACTTCATTTCTTTTCTGCCAGGTCACCCTGTGTCCCAACACTGTTGGGGACTACAATCTGGAGCTGGTGCTGGACGTGGAAGATGTTGGCAGGAAGGTGTTTGCACTGCCCCTCACAGCCAGGTACCAACACCTTTCCTGCACCTGCTTGTCTTTGCTCGGGCATCCAGCACCAGCACACTGCCTGGCTGCAGCTCCAAAGGAGAAGTGCTGCTACATGAGCTGGATCTGCCCATCTAGACATGAGAACAGTGCCAGGAAAGCAGCCCTTAGTGACATACCCCCCTGCTCACAGCCAGCCATGGCCCTAGGCCTTTTTCTAAAGGGAGCAGGAATAACATGAATTGTTGGTCCGGGCTTTGGTGCTTGAGCTGGAACAAATTTCCAAAGGCTTGCCTGCCCTTCTTCCTGCAAGTGGTGAACTTATGCTGCTTGTGAGCACCCTGCAGCAGTGGTTTGGAACACAGTGAGCAGCCTGCTGAGAGCTGGGGTCTGGGTCCCTTCAGCAGTGCATGTGCAGTGGGGAAGAGGCTCCAGGCAGGAGTGGGGAGAGCAAAAGGTCTTACAAAGAGGACTGTAGTCCTTGATGTGGAAGGTTGTGGGAACTCAGCATATCACTCCTGATGTCCAGAGTTGCCGAGATAACCCTTGGGGGGCTCGGAAATCCTGGAATGTTGCCAGAAGTGCTTGGTGGTTGGATTTTGACCCTGCAGGGGATGTGCCACCTCTGTGAGGACAATAGAATCACTTGGGGATAAGTGGTGTAAGAATTAATTATTCACAGGGTGGAAATACAGGTTTTAGGATTTTGGTGCAGGGGGGTTGTAGGAGACAAGATGGAGGAATCGGGGCGTGTCTTGCCCTTCTTCTTTCTTCTTCTTGTCGTCCATCTTCTGTGGTGATGTTGGCACTTTGGGATTGGTTCATGTTGAATGTGCACTTGTTAGTATGGGTAAAAGGTATTGGAAAGTAAAGGTAAATATATTGTACGTAGTTTTTAGTATAAAAATAGACGACCGCCCAGTGGGAGGTCAATGTGCCCTTGGCTGCCTTGCTGGTCAGACCTCTGTCGGGCTGGAAGAAAATTTTGTAGATAAGAAATAATGAACAACACTGAAGACCGAAAAATATGAAGAGTGCACTCATCCTTTGGAGCGCGGGCTGTCCCAAGGCATAGGATGCTATGTGTGACCGGGCAGAGACAAAAGGCCGGACCGGTCAGAAGGTCAGCTCAGCTTTCGCTGCTTCCCTCTGGCTCTGTTGAGTCATGTTCTCAGAGCTGAGACCAAAAGTCATTCTTGCTGCAGCAGAATTCCATCCTGCTGTGCTGCTGTGGGTGTCAGTTTAGTGCCAAGAGGGATGCAGTTCCCTGGTGCTGTTCCCTCTCCCAGGCAGAGCCATCCAGTCAGTGCCTGGGCTGCCATTTTGTAAAGCAAGCACAAATGGGGACAGTCAGTGTAGAGACCCATGGGGGAAAGAATTGAGGCAGCTCTAGGAACTGGAAGAAGTTGATCACCTGCACTGTGGGCCTTGTGCCCTTCACTGCTGGAAGAAATGATTCAGTTTTCAAGCAGGACAACAGTGCTGGAGGAGAAAAGGGAGTCATTTTCACTGATACACTGGAGTCTTGTGTTCCTTGAGCCTTGGTGGGCACTGGTCCTCACTGGAAAGGCTCCCCCAGAGCTCAGGGACCACTGGCACTGTTACAGGAGTCCTTGCAAGTGTCCTTGGGCAGAGAAGGGGCAACACTGCTAAGACAGCTCTGGACTACTGTAGGACTGCTCTACTACTCTACTCTGTTAGATTTGCAAATACCTTACACTCCATTGCATGCTCTTGGAGGACAAAAGTTCTCCATGCTCCCAGTGTCTCTCATTCCCCTGGGGTCATTTCTTCGCCCAGGTGCATCGTTCCTACACTGCGAGTGCTCAACCCTGTCGTGGAACTGGGGCACTGCTGCTTGAAGGTGCTCTATGATGAGAAGGTGACCCTGGTGAATGACAGTGACTTCCCTGGCTGCTACTGTCTTCTCCCTCAGGTTTGGCCTTGCATCCATCTCCTCCCCTCAGATTTTACTGGGGGGGTTATTAGGGGAATGAAAGGGTTTGGATAAGACCTTGCTGGTTTCTATTCAAAGCTAAAGGTTTTCTGAGAACAGGAACCTAAATACAAACTTTAGGAAGAAGTTTAACATCTTGAGGAAGATGTTTAGAGTCTAGTCCTTGACTTGTTTTCACGTGGCAGAGCTTCGAGGGCAGTGAAAATCCGATGCAAGGAAGCTGTCAGCACCCAAGTGGGTGTCTCTGATGCAGCAACTTTTGGACCCCTGGGGATGCTGAGCACCTACACCTTGCATCTTGGTTTTTGCTTTCTTGCTTTCTCCTGAGAAGTTTTACAAGCGTGTGGGAGTTGCTCTTGTGGTAGAGGTTAAGGAGTTTAAAGTTTCCTCCGTTCTGAAGATGCCTTTGATTCTGTCCCTGCCAGGAACACAAGGAGGAGGCTGCTGCGTGGTACTCCAGCCTTGCACCCTCGGGGATTATCGAGGCTCACAGCTCGGTGCAGATCCCAATTACAGTCCAGGCCCAGTTGCTGGGACAGTGCAGCATCACTGCCAAGCTGGCCGTGTTTGGGAGACCAGGATCCCCACTGGTGAGAGCAAGGGGACTTGTGTGCCTTGAGCAACTCCTCCCAGTGGGGTGTAAACTGCACAGGGATTCTTCCAGGAGCTTGTGATTCATGGCTGGTGTGGACAAGGACAGAAGGGACTGGTGGCACAAGCAGCAGCTCGTGCCTAGGAAAGAGGAAGAGTGGAAGCCTCACAGGTGGCAATCTGAGTGCCTGACCCAGCACAGAGTTACAAATGTGGGAGATGGGATAACAAGCCCAGGCTGAAACCCAAACCAGTCCCTGGGTCTCATACTCTGCCATGTTATCAGATGAACACAAGGGCTGCTTCATTACAGCTGTTCAGCATCACATCCCTGAATCCTGCTAAAGCAAGCACTGTTTGCTAAAGGAATGTTTTGTGCAGAGCTGGACTGAGGCTTCTCTGAAAGCCAGGTCCCTCAGGTCTGAGAAATACCCAGCATATCTCCTCAAGAAAAGCCCACCCAAAACAAAATGAATGTCCACACAACTTGCATCTGGAGCACAGGCTTTGCTTGTTTTTTCCACCAAGTTTGGAAATGGATAAAGCAAGCAATTTCCTGAACTAAAGCCTCCTAAAAGAGGACTCTGAAGATTCTGAAGAAGATTCCAAGGACTGTAAAGAAGATTCTAAAAGAGCTCCTAAAAGAGGCACATATCATAACAGCAAGTGGCTACAAAATACAGGCCCAGTCTGCCAGACATGGATGCTCTTCATCCCTCCATAGTCTGCTTTGTGCCATGAGCACCCCACAAAGGCAGCAGTGCTGCAGGATGTGGACATAGTTTAGCAAAGAATTCCATGTTCCTTGTCCCATCATCTGTGCTACCTCTGCAAGAACAATCCTTTTGAGTTTCAGACTATTAAGTCAGTTGAGACTTTTTTTTAAGGAAAAAATACTGCTTGAATGATGCAACTACTAATTGATGCCCCTTACTCATATATATGAAGATTACACATCAGCACAAACTGAAGGCAGCTAACTTGCCTCATCTCCACTCTGAAGAGCCTGCCTTGCTTCTGGCTCGTGCTGCTTTCACCAGTGCAGCTTTTTGAATTGTAAAGATTCTTCAAGGATGGCTGTGCAGCAGCAAAGGTTGGGAAGGTGCTTTGGGCCAAGGTGGAGCATTTGAATGAAGCAGGCAGGAGGTAAAGGAAAGAGCCATGTGGAAGAGGTGTGAAGAAGCAAGCATGGCAAACAGCAGTGCTTTGTGCTCTGATGATGGGAGCTTGTGGCTTTCAGGTGGGATCACTGCAGACCCCACACTTGCTCCAGGCCTTCTGTTTCAGTCTGCACCACTGACAACTTCCAAGGGCCATCATTGTCCCCAGTCTAGGAATGCTCTTGGAGCTGGCTGTGTTTTTAAAACTGCCTTTGTTGCGTCTTTTGACCTTTGCTACCTTCTTCCTGGAACAGGAAATCCGTTTAGAGTGCGTTGGCCAGGGCCCCGTTGTCTATGTCCATCCCAGGGAGATAAACTTCGGCTCTATCCCAGTCCTAGAGGATTGTTCCAAAACTCTCCACCTCGCCAATCAGTGTAAGATTCCTGCAGCCTTCCAGGTGGAGATGGTAAGTGTCTGTGGGGCTGTTTTCCAGGGACAGGTGCTGGTTACCAGCAGCCCTTGACTTGTTTTTGTATGCAACGTTTCTGTACTGTTCTGTGTGAGTGGAAGCAAGATATTCCATCCAAGGGCAAGCAAGAGGAGCCAGGATCTCAGGCACGCCTCTGTGAAATAGTTTGCAGAGAGATTGGAGCAGAAATGAGTCTGGATCATGTTTGCAAGTTCTCTCTTTATTTTATGGAAGATACTTAGCTGTGCAAGTCCTGTTTTTGGAGCTCTGAGATCAAGAGAAGCCTGTGGCCCTTTGCTCCTAAGAGGGCATGGATTTCCCCATGGACTCCCCATTCCATCTGCATTTGTTTGTGCCAGACTTGTGTTAATGGCAGAAACCAGAGTGTGAGATCTGCCCTCAAACTGCTCATGAGGAGGCAAGTTTCACAACTCCTGTGGGTCAAACCAGTGGTGCTGTTGCAAACAAATGCACCTGTGAGGGTTGTGCACCCCCAGAGCCTGTGGTCTCTGCAGCATTGCAGAATGGCTCTGGAGATCACCTGCAGAGGAAGGTTGTTTCATTCCTGGAGGTTACAGAGGGGGACAAGCCACAGGGCTGGAGCTAAAGCTTGAAAAAGCTTTGAAAAGAGATTTGATCTTCTGTATATTGGGTGGGTTCAACTTCTGGAGCTGGTTAAAGCCAACCCTGATCAAGTGGACTTGTTTGTATTTGTGGATAAATCATCAGGTGCTGTGTGAGAGTTCAGGCTCAGCCTCCTGGGCCAAGGAGGAGGGGCGTGAATTTTCCTCTTGCTGCTTTTCCAGCTGTTTGGGGGATAAATGTTATCCCAAAGTGGAGGACTGGCAGGGCAGTTTTTCCTGACTCCACAATGGAGTTCTGCTTTCAGCCTCTGCAGGGAGCAGTGCACCTTGGCTGGGTGCTCATGGTGTGTAAAGGTTGGGTTTCACATGCTCCTGCCAGGGCCAGACCTGCAGAGCTGTGTCTGTACAGCTGTGCTGGTGCAAGGCCTTTCCCCCTCCTTTGGGCACCTTCCAGCTCCCTTGCTCAGTCCATGAAGTCCATGAGAAAGCAGATGACAAGAGTTCTTGGGAAGAGTGGGCCATGCCCACAGAGCACATGTTGTCCAGTTTTCATTCTGCTTCCTGCTTTCCTGCTCTGCTATAAGCACTTAGAGGTGACTTTTCCAAAGCAGAGGGCCCTGGGGCACCTCTCTACAGCTGATGATTGGTGGGGAGTGAGGGCTTCAGTCCTTCAGGGGGTGTTGAGAAGCACTGGTGGCCCCTTGGGAAAGGAGATTTGGGATTTTGCTCAGCTGGCTTTGCAGAGTTATCCTTCAGGCTCTCAGCAGTGTCCTCCAGCTGTGTGGCTGCTGGGCTGGGATTTGAGCAGTCCTGCCTTCCTCCAGCCATGAGCCTTTGTGCACACCCAGCTCCGCTGCCAGGAAGCCAGCAGGGAGTAAACAGCTTCCCTTGGCAAGCGCTCCAAAGAGAGCCAGCAGGGGGAATTACCTTCTCCTGAGGAGGAGCTGCCCTTGGGTTGAGCAAAGCAGGGCTAATGACCCGAGTCTGTTAAAGGAAGGTAAAATACAGGTTGTATAAGCTCTTGGGGAGTTGCTGTGCTGGACACCATAGCTTACATTTAGGGAAATTAAACGTTTATGGTTTTTATACTCATCTCTTTAGCCTTCCCGTTTTCTGCACCTCACAGCAGAGCACGGTCCATGGCTTCCATCTAACTTTGTGTTTGGCTTTTCCTACAGGCTGTGGAGCGTTCCTGCTGGAGGATTGAGCCCAGTAAAGGAGTGGTCCCCCCCAGTTCTGAGGTGTCCGTGGCTATTGTAGCTAACCTGAATGACACAGTGAAATTCCAGGAGAAGCTGAAGGTGTTCATTGAGAACAACCCTGTGACCATCATCCCTCTCCAGGCTGTGGGCATTGGCACCACAGTTGTCTCGGACAAACCTCTCGTTCCAAAGCTCGACTTGAAGTCCTGCTTCAGGTAGGAGACTCTAGAAACTTCCACATCTCCTGTGTGTTCAGCAAGGAACAATATTTCCATAGCCCTTCAGGTTAGATCTTCAGTACTCAAGGTCCCAGCTCTGTTTCCATGAAACCACAGGAATTCATTGAGAAATATGTCAAATATCCAGATATCCTGGAAAGCCACAGAAATGGAAAAGCTGGAAGACCTGGCAGGGCTGAAGCTTTGAGCCTGGGCAGCATTTTGGGCAGAGGTTTTATTGCAGAGTGCGCAGTCAGGGAATGCCATCGGGGTGAAGCTGAAGCTGAGTGATGCCAGGGAAATAACAGCTCCCGTGACATTTTCCATCTCTCTTCTCTTGCAGCTTCAGTCGCTGCTTTTACCACTTCCAGCTGACGAACAGAGGCCGCCGCACGCAGCGGCTCTACTGGAGCACGGAAGGGTTCCGCACCTTCCGCCGCAGCGCGCGGGCCCCGGCCCCCGCGGGCCCCCCGGGCAAAGGGGCTCCCCCCATGCCCAGGCCTGGCAGCCCCGTGTTCAAGCTGTGCCCAGTGCAGGTGGACCTGAGGCCGGGCCAGACTGTGGACATGGTGCTGGAAGGCTGCTCCAGCACTGTCCAGGTGAGGCCCTGCCCAGGGCTGAGCCTTCCCCATCAGATCCCCTCCACTGCAGCTTCTTCTGCAGCCCCTTGACACTGGCCTGCCACAAGGAGCAAGGGACTTCAAGAAACTGTTTCAAAGCCAGTTGCTTTCCTTGCTGGCCACCATCAGTTGCTAAGGCTCTTTTGTGTTTCCCTAGCTACCATAAACCCAACTTGCTGATCCCAAAATACAGACTGAAGGAAGTACTGCTCCTTTGGGCAAACAGGGCTTACCTGTGTCATGTGCTGAGGCAGAAAGGGAGAGCAGAGAAAAGAAGTTGCACTTAGGCTAGAAGCCCAGGCAGGAAGCAAATTAAACTACTGTCAAGTGCTTTTTCTGAGGGAAAAACCCTTTACCCAGGCAGTAAAACAAATGCCCTGGGAATGGCAGGAGAGTCTGGGAGCAGCATTGCTTTTCCTCTGAAGACAAATGTGGGCACAGGGCTGCTCTAGCTATGAGTCCTGGAGGGGGAAAACACAGTGTGCCAGCTCTAATGATCAGTGCAATGTCCATCCAGGCAGGAAACTGTTCCCAGACATTGTCAGAATTGACAGTTTGACTTTGGTCAACTTTTCTATCACTGCTTGCCCCAGTGTCTCAGCCACCCCTGGTGTCCCAGGGACAGCCAGGTTCTGCAGCACCCCTGGAGAGCAGCTCAGAGGGGGAGATTTTAGCAGGGTCTGGGAGTGTTCTCCTACCTGGACCTTTCTTTCCAGGGGAAATGAAACTCTGCAGAGAAGATGCCAGCTAAGTCTGGTATGCATTCCCTGGCTCCAGGAGCCCTGGGCACAGATATTTAGAATACATAGGTGGCAGCACAGAAAGAAAAGAAAGCTATTGAGGAGAGCAGAGACTAATTACAGTCCCTAATAACAAGTGACAGGAATGGGGCCCATGGGTGGGTGGCAAGGCAGTGTGGGGTGTTGGGCCTGCCAGCACACACTGGGACACAAGGGAATCTTGTGTGCAGGAGGTGAAGGAGCGGCTGCTGTGCCACGCTGTGGTGGGGAAAGAGACAGCAAAGAAACAGATCCTGCAAACAGATGTCATCTGCAACTTCATCTGCCCTGCAGTGCAAATGTCCCCCAGAGCCATCGCTTTCCGTGTGGAAAAGGTAAAGTCACCAGATTGCATCCTGGCATTTAAAGGTGTAACTCTTAACTTGGCTGGAAGTAAATAGAAATATATGCACTTCTGGGGCTGAAAAGTGTGAAATGCATTGGAAAGGGAAGGAGGTCTATGGCACTTGAGGTTGTTTTCCCTTATCTCCTGTTTCTGTAGAAACCCAGTGATGTCCTGACACTGCAGTACCAGCCGCTGACATTAAAAAACACCAGCTCCCTGCCATTCAGCGTGGTGCTGGACTTGGAGCAGCCCTTCCTGGTCTGCAATGTGAACCGGAAGCCCCTCCCTGCAAATTGCAAGGTGAGCCTCTGTGGGCTTGTGCAGTGGGGTTTGAGGAGGAGGGATGTGGTGCTGCACTTCTGCTGGGAGCTCCTCAAGTTGAGAAGCTCATTCTGTAGTGTCAGCAGTGGATTGGCCTGAGCTGAATCAGCAGAGCTGCTGAAGGAATCAAAATCTTATCTGAATTGGTAACATCCATGCTGGCTCTAAAACACGAGGAGAGGGGAGCAGGAAAGCAGACTGAGGCAAGCCATGCAGTAAAGGTGTCTCCTGGAAAGCATGCCAGCTCTCCAGCAGCCACCCCCTTGGATTGGGGCTGAGCACAGCAACGGGAGCCTGAGGGATCCTGGGCTGGACTGTGGTGCCTGCAGTCAGACCCCTGCTGTAGAGAGATGAACCATGAACTGAGGAGCCCATGCTGGGCTCGCTTTGAGCATTTACTGTTTGCTGCTGTCAGGCCTTGGGACATCATCCCACAGGTGATTAATTACTGCTCATCTCCTTGCAGGCTTTGCCAGTGGGTGTAGGGAAGGAACTTCATCTCTGCATCTGCTTTAACCCAGCTTATAAGAACAGTCTGATCAGCTGGGTGGTAAAGAAGATTCTCAGGGTGAGCTTCATGGAGCATCCTCATGTGGAGAAGATCCCTCTTCGGGGGGAAGTCTGCTTCCCAAATCTCCACCTCCCCACCAAGGCCGTGGACTTTGGCTGCATCATAAATGACACTGAACAAGAGTTGAAGATGGAGATGACCAACTGCAGCCCACTCCCTGTCAACTACCACTGGTCATTCCTGACAGACAGCCAGGTGAACACCATCAGGTATGAGCATCATCATCCCCATGCTGCTGCGAGCATGGAGCTGCTCCAGCCTGGCTCTGAGTGGCTGTCACTGAGCTCAGCACACCAGCACCCAGCCAGGGGCTGCAGTGCAGTGAGCAGCTGCTCTTGCAGGCACCTCTCTCCCCCACTACAGGTCCACCATCACAGTTATGTTATTTTCCAGGTTCATCCCTTCACCACCTAAATTCAAGCCACGGTCATCAAAGAAGAGGAGAGTGTTTCCATGGAGATACTCCAGGACTGAAAGTGTGGAGGAGCCGACCAAAACCCCAGAAACAACGCAGGATTTTGTCCAGGAAGATTCTTCCCAGGAAGATTCTTCCCAGGAAGATTCTGCCCTGGAGGATTCTCTCCTGGAGGATTCTGCCCTGGAGGATTCTGCCCTGGAGGATCCTGCTCAGGAAGGTCCTGCCCAGGAGGATGCTGCCCTGGAGGATCCTACTCAGGAGGACTCTGACCAGGAGGATTCTGCTCAGGAGGACTCTGACCAGGAGCCAGAAGATGCAGAGCATTCCCTGGAATCAGAGGTGGATTTTCTTGTGCACCTACCACTTGCTTTGCCTCCTCAACTTGCCACCAAAAAGTCATACTCGTGCCAACCTCCCTTTTTGCTGCCCTTCCGTCCTATGCCCTGAAAGTGGCAGTTGGGCATGGGGTGTCTGGGGAGGCAGAAATAGGAAAGTTTTGCTCAGAGAAGCTCACTCAGATCCTACACACCTATGCTGACTTTGGGATTTTTTGGCATATTTTCTTTACAATGTAAAATGAGGTCTTTATCTGCATCATGATGAGAAGGCTTCCAGCTTCCCATGTGTGTCAGTCCATGAAGAGTCCTGATCTCCACGTAGCCCCTTCCCAACCCAGCTAGAGCACTCACATCTGTGCCTTCACCCAAAAGCTGGTATTGCAGTGACAGCTCCAGAGCAAGACTTTGCAAAGTCACTTATTATGGAGCAATAAAAAGTCACTTATTATTATGCAGTTTAAAAAAAAAAAGATGTAAGGAAGCAGAGAGTTTCTCAAAAGCCCAGTGTTGGCATTAAGTTTATGGAGAAGGGTTGTACCTGCTCACACACAAATACCAGTTGTTTCCACACTGCACAGTTTTTCTGAATCAGGAGAAACAAAGCCCTATATGAACAGTGTGGCTGAATGTTTTCAAATAGAAGCGCAAAATCATCTTTATTTCCCGATTGTTGCCACGTATGCACAAGTAAACCAGGGAAATTCAGGTGGCCATCCTGGAATCCTGGAATGGCTTGGCTTGGAAGGGACTTTCAGAGATTATGTAGTTCCAACCCTCCCTGCCTGAGTGCTGGGGGCACCCAGTTCCCTCAGGCAGGTTTGATGTAGGAGGTGCAGATGGAGCCCAGGTCTGATCTGTGGCTGGGCTTGGGCCCACACTCGACTGATGGCCTGGACATTGTCACCCTTGGTTTGTGCCCAGGCCCCTTTCCAGCTGCTCCTGGTGTGGGAGGTGCTGGAGCCTGCAGCAGCGTGATCTTGCTCAGAGCAGCCAGCTCACTGCAGCCCGTGGTGCTTTTTCCAGGGGCTGTCATCCACTCCTGGGGCGTCTCAGAGGCCGCTGAGGATGAGGGGACTGAGCTGGTTCTCAGAGATGGAGCACCCCAAGCTGGGAATGCAGGAGGTAAGTGGGAATTTGTCTCACGTCCATGTTTCCAGTGTGGGAGGTGGTTCTGTAGCCCCGGTGCTACTGGTGGCCCTCAGCACTGCTCACAGAGGGGCCTCACATCCCTCCCAGTCCATCACAAAGCTCTGCTGAAGCCAGTGCTCACTGGAGAGGCCTTGTGGGATGTTTTGTAGGGCTGCCCCAGGATGCTCCCTGTGCAGCCCCTGTGGAGGGCATTGCTCCCATTTACCTCATCAGGTGGTTTTCAGGACATTTTTGTAGGAACTTTGGCTGTAGCAGCTTGAGAGAACAGCACGTAAGTAAGAGAGAGGGAGACAGGCCTCAGAAGTCAGATGAGCCTTCCCCCAGCTCCAAGGGCTCCCACCTCCAAGTCTCCTGTTTTTCTGAAGACAGTGAGAAGTGTTTCCAAAGACAAGTTCTGCAGCAGAGAGAATTTCTTGCTGCCAGGAGACATTCCAGTTGACTCTAATGTAGTCTATACTCATGGATAAGTGATTATGGGAGAAGATTTTCCCCATGGTCCCTCCACTGGTCAGTGGCACGGACACAGGATGAGATCAGGGTGATTCTGGCTGTGTTTGGGGAATAGGCCCCTCCAGCTGTGACTCTGCTTTATTTCAGGACACAGCTGCTCTTCTGCATCCATTTCCACTCTCACCATCTCCATCTCTCCTCCCCTCCCTGCAGGTTTTTGACGTGCGGCCGCTGTGGGGTGAGCTGCAGCCGGGAGAGAGCGAGCAGGTCACCTTCACCTTCTTTGGGCACGCCAACGTGGTGGCGCGTGTGCGGGCGCTGTGCCACGTGCAGGGAGGCCCCAGCTACGAGGTGGTGCTGACCGGGGAGGCCTCGTGCCCCAGCTACCAGCTGGACCTGCAGGAGATCGACTGGGGGCTGCAGGTACCACAGGCTGCTCCTGCCACAGCTCCTTGGCTGTCATCGTGGCCACCTCCGTCCCAGGCCCTCTCCCCCTCTCAGCCCCTCTGCCGGCTCTGGGGCTTGGAACACAACCTGTGAGAGACAGGCCAGCATCCCAGCTGGTTTGGAATGGCCATCCCCACCCCTCCCTCCCTTCCCCTGGCTGAGGGACAGGACACTGTCCTCTCCAAGGCACCTGACCCTGCCGCCTGGGGAGCACAAGGCTCCCAGGGAAGATGTCCACAGGGACCTGTCCCTGGGATATCCCTCCACTGATCTGCTCCTAAAGCTTGAGCTCCAAGGAGATGCTCTTGTCAAATGCTCTGGCTTGATCCACAAAATCATCCAGGGAGGAACTTGGGCTTTCAGTCACTTCAGTACCTGAAAACAATGTCCCACAATAATCCCCACTTTACTTCTTTACACTTTAAAGTCCACAGATACTTCCAGCTGCTGGCACTGCCTCTGTTGTCCTGTGTGTCTCTCTTGTCACCTGTCTGTTTCTTGCCAATATTTGCATGCAGGTGCCTTTTCTCCTGGAATGCCTCTCAGAAATGCACTGACTTTTAGATACAATTCAATGGGGACAAAGTTGTCAAAGCAAAACAAAACTGTTCATTAGTAACAATTCAGCAGAGCTGGGTGTGTGTCTCCCTGCCCCTGGAGATGAGCAAACACCCCTCCAACAAAAGGGCAATCTTTGTATCCCCTTTGGGACAGTCCCTGGCCCCTTTCCTGGTACTCAGGAACTTCCATTCTCTCTGGCCACCAACTTTTCTGTCCCCTCCCCTCTCATCCTCTTTCCTTTTGGTCAGGTCAGGTTGTCAACCCTGTCCCTCTGCCAGCTCACAGCAACACCCAACAAACCAACCTGAACAAATCCAAACCACAAACAGCAACATGCAGAACCAACAACTTCCATTCTTTAACTCCATCAGCTTTTGGCTTCATCTCACACATCTCAGTGCCACCTCCTCTGTTTCTCCTGGCTGTTGGTGGCTCCTCAGAGTGCAGAGGACCTGGTCCCCTGGTTCATTTCTTTCTGGCCTTTCCAAGGTTTTACCACCTCTCTGTAGCTGTGTGGTTGCACTGTGGCTGTGTGCCTTCAGTGCCATCAAAGAGGCAGGAGGTTGCCAGCATCAGGCCTGTGTCTGTAACTTCTCCCTGCTCTGTCCTCTCTGCAGAGGTTTAACAAAGTCCTCAAAGCAGAGGTGACCCTGCGCAACACCGGGGTCATGGAATTCACCTTCGTGGTGCCAAACTGCAGCACTGGCACTGCAGCAAAGCCTCTGCCTGGAGTGCCCGTGGTCGTGCCCACCACAGTGAGTAGCACAAGTCATTGCCTCTGGCCCTCTGTCAGGCAGCCCAGGAGAGAATTAAAGGAAAAAAGGGGGGAAAAGAGGGAAAAAAGGGGGGGGAAAGAGGGAAAAAAGTGGGGGGAAAAGAGGGAAAAAAGGGGGGGGGGAAAGAGGGAAAAAAGTGGGGGGAAACCCCAAGCTGTGCTGGGGCTGCAGCCCTGCGAGAGCTCGGGAGCACACACTGCACCCCAGGGTTTTGAGCACAAGGAAGGTAGAAAGTGATGTGGTCTGATGGTTTCTTCTGCATGAGAACCTGTCCTCTCAGCCTGTCTGTCCCCTGAGCCATCCCACAGCAAAGCTCTGATGCAGTCCCTTCCTCCTCTCCTGTCCCTGCAGGGTTCCCTTGCACCTGGCCAGAAGCAAGTGTTGAAGGTCTATTATCTGCCAGGACAGCTGGGAGCCTTCCACAAGACTTTCCAGGTCAAAGTGGCTCATCTGGAACCGGCAGAAATCACCCTGAAGGGAAAGGGGACCTTCCCTGGGGTTACCAAGTACCGGCCCAGGAAGCTGAAAGGTGAGCACTGTGTTGGCTCCCAGGAGGATCCCCTGGTTTCCCCTGCCATCACACATCAGGCAGCTCACACCCATCTCCACAAGCCTGGAAGTTGCAGGGCTGCCAGACCAACACTTTGGCCTCTCTGGCTGCTTCCTGAGTTTTGAGCAGTTGAGTCCATTTAGGCTTTTTCCCAGGATCCTTTTCCCAGGATCTTGCCAGCACATTGTTGTAGTCCTGGAAAGATGACGGCCAGGCAGAAAAGCTTGGGAAAGCTGGGAGAGAGGCTGGCAGGGCTTTTGTCAGGGTTGGATGTGCGTGGCATTGCAGGGGATGAGATGATCCCCTGTGAGTGAGAATGAACATGAGGATTCAGAGAGGAGCAGCAGCATCCATTGTTTCTGGGACAGGCCACTGTTGGGGAAGTGGGACTTCTCAGCTTCAATGGGATTGGCAATGTGCCTTGTCTTCTATTTATGGATAATTCTTTCCTTCAGAAGAGGAGATACTGCAAGAAGAAGGAAAAAACCCAGAGGAAGAAGAAAAGGAAAAGGATGAAACATCTGTGACCATCTGTGACGACGGAGTCACTGATGGAGTCACTGATGGGTCACTGATTGTCACACCTGAACAACAGGCTAGTGTCCAACGTCTCCCCAGGCCCCTTCAGCTGAGGGGCTCCCCCAGCAGCACACTGGGTCTGGTGGAACAGGTGGGAGGGTTATTCCCACTTGGGAAATTGGAGGAGTGGCAGCTGTGCTCCCTCCCAAAGCTGCCTTTGCTTGTGGCCAGCCCATCCTCCATACTTGGAGCTCTCAGATAGGTACTGCCACAATCAGATTGCCAGATTTCTGGGCCACTTGCTGCATTTGGAGAGCTTGTGCTGTGTTCTCTTTTGTGACTGAGAGAAATATTTGTATTCAAGTGTTTATACCTAGAAAGTGAGCAGAATATTCAGAGTCAGTCAAGGGCCAAGAACCAACAAACTCTTCTTCATTTGCTGTGTAAATGGCAAGAAGGGCAACGGAACTGGTGAACTTTGTGATCTCCAAATGGCCTTATTCATGATAGTCCTCATTTTTATTGGTGTATGATTCTACAAAACATTTCTCTCCTGTTCTGGAATACAGAGGTTAAGGGGGAAAAATTGCCCTTTTTTTTAAAAGGCAATTTCTGCACCTGTATGATGGGAATGATGTGGTTTCTTCTCCAGTGATACTGCCAACCTTGAGATTTCAGCTGAGGATAAAGAAACTGAATCATCCAAATATTCTTCAGAAGACAAACCTTGAGAAGACCAAGGGAAACTGGGAAGCTCTTTGAAGAACCTACAGAGCCATAAGAACCTCGAGGATTGGCATTGGCACATCTTGTTTACCAATAAAGCAGAGAAAGGAATCTCTTATGGGAAGAAATCTGTGAAGGCTGAGCCCTGCCCAGGCATGGTGCAAACTCCATGAGATCCTGCACTGTCTTCCTCTTCTCCCAGTGAAGCTTTTCAGGACAGAGAACTGGATCCTTTCCCCCTCTGGGAAGCACCTGGAGCTTTTATAGCCACCCTTAAGCACTACTTGAAGTCCCACCTGTCCCTTGCCCCTGGAATTGGAGAGCTAATGCTCTAAACCCCTGTCATGAAGGCAGTGACACCCTTAGGATGGTCATGGATGACAGTCTGAGAGCAGCCACGTTACCTTGGGGTACTTGGGCCCAGATAACCCTGGGGATTGTGGCAGGCTCAGAGAGAACACTCTTGGTCAGGTGTGAGATGTATGGCACTGATCATGTGGGTCATTATGACTGAACTTATTGCCAATACAGTATCTACATATTGTCAGTGCAGTATAAAATATAAGCAGGTCTAATATGACATGAGCAGCTTTGGCTAGAAACCTGCAGGTGTACAGACTGGAACTGCAGAACTCACAGGGACAATGCAACACAGCACCCGTGGAGCTGCTTCAGGATTTTATCTCTGGACATGGCTGGGTCTTAGCTGGATCTGCAGCCAGAGGCACCAGGAAGCTGCTGGGGCATGCAAGGAGCTCAGGTGGCACAGGGGAGGGTGGCAGGAGCCTTTCAGCCCTTGCTCCTTGCCAGATGCAAGGGAACCCTGCAGGGCTCGGCCTGATGCTCTTCCTCTGCCTTCTGGATGCTTTCCCATCCATCATGGCATTTCAGACTCCAGAAGAGCAGCCTCTGTGAGGTGCACTCCCAAAGGCAAAGGTATTCTAAAGTGAAAATCACTGCTCTAACTTGTGCCACTTTGCTGCTGAGTTGAACAAGAGGAGCATCCCCAGCAGCACCCCTTTTTGCAGCTCTCTGGCTCCCAACTAACTGCACACGTGCCAGCTGTGCCAAGCAATGGGGATTCTAGCTGTGATCACACACTGGGCAGATTGTGCTATCATGGTAACTGATTTTGAGAGGAATGGCAGATTTGTCTTTACAAACTACCTGTGGGTCTGCTGGTAGATAAAACCAGCACTGGGAGATAAAAGAAACAAAGGGAAGGATTCCACTGATTGATGATTGGGAAAAGATATTTGCTTTTACAAATAAACTTTAGGTTTGCTGATAAATGAAATTAGACATTGAAAATGAAAGAAACAATAGGGAAGAAAAACCCCTAAATTCCATAAGAATTAAAAATGAAAAGGGAGGGTTATACCTTAGAGGGAAATCTCTGGTATCAGGTGTTTTGGGAAGTCTGTACCTCTCATATACCTCAGCCAAGGGGGAAAGAGAGAAGGGAAATGTGGCTGGGAAATTGGGATGAAAAGGGAGGCTGAGTCCTCCAAAAATTGGAGAGATCCCAGGGGAATGCCCCATGGCCTCTCCCTTTATTCAAATAAAGCCAAATAAAGCCTCTGTCTCTTTTTTGGACATAAACCTCTGGTGTTTGTGGATTAATTTTCCTAACATTTTGATTCACTGTGTTGCAATCAAGTAGAAAAATTATTAAAGAAAGGCCTCATAAAATCAGTCCTGCTCTATGTTAGATCCATGGCTGGCCTATCATTTCTTCTAAGTGCAGCTAGCACTTAGCAAGTTCCCATGTGAAAACAATCCTGGTATGGTAAAAAAGTGACTGACCAATTGGAGGCACACACGAGGTCTGTAAAACTTCTGAATGAAGTCTTGGCTACACTGAGTTACAGGGAGTGGGAACAAAGCTCTCCAGAAACTTGTAGCTAGAAAGATTTAATGATATTCCTCACTTTGAGCCTCTTCCAGAGCTTAACTGCCAACACAAAAGCTTTTCCAAGATCCTTTTAAGCAAATAAATGAGATCCATGAGAATTGGGATAGACCACAAGGGTCTGGGACAGCCTCAGTGCAGAGGCCAACGGGTTGGATGTGTTACAGAAACCCATAAGATGCACACCTAGAGAGCCCTTTCCATTCCAACAGCAGCTGGGCATGGAATTCAGCACATGGAATTCAGTCCATGGAATCCAGTTCATGAAATTCCTAAGGCCTTATCAGTTTCACACAGTCACTGAAGTCTCTGCTATCACAGGAACCCAAAATCATTGGAGTTGGGAAATCCCTGCCAGCCCATGGAGTCCCAGCTGTGCCCAGTGCCCACCTTGTCCCCAGCCCAGAGCCCTGAGTGCCACCTCCAGCCCTTGCCGGGACACCTGCAGGGATGGGCACTGCAAAGCTCCCTGGGCAGCCCCTGCCAAGGCCTGAGCACTCTTTTTGCTTTTTCTACAAAAAGGAAGATTTTGTATTAAAGACATTCTGTACTTCTGTTGTTATTTATCCTGTGCCTGTGCTTGGAAAATTTCTTCACCATGGTTTGATAGACTTGATGATCTTGAAGATCTCTTCCAACCTAATGATTCTGTGATTCAAATATCACCAATTAAAAGAAAAAGTCAAAGCTGTTGATTCTTTCTCTCTTCTTCTTCCATCCCCCTGTTAATTTTCATCTTCTGAATTCCGCTCTTTATTTTTCTCTCCATCACACACAACTGTTTTTAGTACTCTCATTCATTCCTATTCCCTATCTATTAATCAGCAAGAGGTAGAAAAGAACAAATGGAACTGTATCTGTTGGGAACAGTGTAGCTCCATGTTTTCACAGCACTCATGGTAGTTTATTTTCTGTGAGACCATTGCCCATTTGTCAAATTCAGCTGAACTGCTGGACAGACAAACAGATGCTGCAATTACACAGAAAACAGAATATTGTCTCCTTTCAAAGGAGAAAACTGTGTAGAAAATTGTTTTGAATTTTTCCTCTCCTCCCCTTTTCACTATAAAATCATGACAACAGGCAAGTGTAGATGCTTTGACAGGCTTCAAGACCACCACTTTACCCAAGTCTTCTGCTCTAATTACTTTTTATCTAATAATACAGAGATTAATGAGTAATATCAATGAATTAGTCTAACAACTGGCAGTTTTAATGCATTTTTATACACACTTGTATAGCACCATGATCCAATCAGATCCTCAGATTGAAGCTAAACTCTAGCCCATGTCCAGCATGGGTAGAGGAAGAGTAATTCCCAGGAAGAAAGTTCTGTTTCCAAACAAAAAAAAATCAATATTTGATGAGCTTTATGACAAAGATTAAGTATATTTTTAAAACAAACTAATGATCATAGACAAGCAGGGCCATAATATATCAAAATGTAGCAGAATGGAAATCCTGCAGGTTGGTATAATGAGAACTATTATTGTCACTTAGAAGATTGAACTGTTTCATTTAAGCAGTTCTGAATGCCAGAACGCTGAAAGTAAAATACCAGGAGTTGTTAAGTGTAACGATTTTTAAATCAGGATCATTAAACAGAAGGATTACTGCAGGAGCTGGTGATGAAAGCTGGGGCAATAAAGCACCCATTTAGCAGGCATTCAAGTTGTAGCAGAGAACATGAGTGTTAACAGTTCATGATTTAGAAAATTTTACTTCAGTCTTGAGCACTTTCCAACGTTTTTGTGTATGACTCAAGCAGTCTTTATTGGTAATGTGTGCTTAATATGCCATGATGGGGTGGGAACTGCTGTGCAGAGGGCAGGAAATTATTTATTCTCACAGGTCCAATCTTCTTCTGCAGTGAACATTTAAAATTAAATTAAAAAAAAAATACAACCCACATCCCCAATGCTTTCTAAGTTTATGGAGCTGTCAAAACAAGACACTGTACAGAAAGTTTAGAGTTTTGTGGGCCTGTTCTGCTGAGTCTTTGTAAGACTTGATGTGTTAGACTAATGGCTACAGACTTGCTTCCTAATCAAAGGAAAGCTCAACTTCTTGATAAAGAACTTCTGCTTTTGGGTGTCTTGCTTGCTATAGAGCTCCATGGTACAGATGATGTAATTCCAAATCCCCACATGGGAGGAATTATTAAAGGGAAGATGCACCCTGCATTATCAAGGACAGAAAAGGCTGGGTTTGAAATTATTCATTCTAGAAAGTTCTTGAGGTTTTGTTGAGCTTCCTTAACAAAATTATTTCTCCATCCTTGCTCCTTCCCTTCCCTCTGCCTCTCCTTTTTTATTTTTATATTTTTATTAAGAAAATACAGGAAATAGTCTAATGTACAATGGAAGCATTACACTGTGTTCAGGACATTATTGCCTTCTTTTGTAGAAGGGCTTGGGATATTTGAAATAGCCATGGAAGTGTAGCAGAAACATTCTGTATGTTGGAAGCTTCCACAGAGGAAGCAAGATGTGACCTTACAAGTCAGAATGAAAAGAAAAAGAAAAAATAAAAATAAAAAAGGGGAAAAAAAGGGAGAGGGGAAATCTGACAGCGACACAGTAACATCTCTAACTGGTTATCAGGAAAACCAAAGAAATAAAAATACAAAGAAGGAAAGGAGTTGGAACAAGTTGTTTGAGAAATATGGCAAATATTCTTAGGAGACTTAACAATGTGTCTAAACAAGAATCATTTTTTGTGTGCTATAAAGGCATCCAGGAGTTCCAGGACTCTGTTGCCACAAGCAAAGAACAAAATCCTGACCCTAGAAAGAATTCACATCCAGTTACATGGGAAACAGGGACACACTCTTTCAAAAACAGAAGGGAACCCCTCCAGCTTGCTGTTGGCACTACTAAAACTTATACAAAGGGCAATTTCTCATTAAGCATTAAATTACAAGCAATGCCTGCAGTGCACAGGTGTGAATCTGGCAAGGGTGAAGGAGAACTGATGGTTGGAGGTAAAAATTACCCTGCTGTCTTTAATGTTTTCCTTTACATATTAACTCTTATATTTGGAATAATTATCTATAACATATGTAAAGAAAATGTTGTTGAAAGTGCATAGACTCCACAAGTAAACAAATTCATTTTCAAGTGAAGTCGCAACTTGCCTTCTTCTTATTCCAGTTGAGAACATTTATAGAGTTTTGAACATATGAAGTCTGGAGAGTGAAGTACAGGCACAGTCTGTACCACAGAGTGTCTTTTTTTTAATTAAAAGAATGTTGTAAGTGCCATTTATGACTTTATTTAAGAATGTACAGCTGGTGCTTTTGAGGAGAATATGTAAATGATGGGTTCTTTCTAGGTTCAGTATTAAGTAAATACAGACTGCTCCAGCATCATCCTATTTGATGCTGCTGAAAGGAACTAATCAAATAGTCTATAAATACCTGCAGTGTCCTTTTCCCTCAGAGGAGCAAGTTACTCTCTGTGAAATTAATTTCCATATTGTGTGTGCTAAATAGAGTAAGTGACAGCTTTTCAAACATGTTGTGTCATTACCTAGTGAACAAGCTTTGCATCATTGTAATTTAACAAGGGCATCATGTTATTATATTATGATATATATAATAATAATAAATTAATAAATAGAGAGGTCACTGGCCTGATAAACCACTTCTGGATCATGACAATGAAGTGTCCTGCTTCTTTTCCTAAGGATGGAGGGAGGTGAAAAGGTGGAAAGGGGCCAGTCTGATCACGGTGTCCATTCCTGTAAGAATCTGGATCTTTTTCTTTTGTATTGTGTTATTCCTGGAATATCTACTGGCACAATCCAATTTCTACTGTTATGCCTTGAAATAGAACCAACTGCCTTCAGCTCAACAGGGAAAAAGGGGAAAAAGGGGAACTTCCTTTATTGTTTAGTTTCCTGTGACTGTGTTTGTTAGTGAGCACTGGATCTGATGCTGCCTGTGATGGGGAAAATGTCCATTTTTAGCTACTGTGCTTTCTGTCCTGCATTCCTGCAGCTTTCCATTTGGTTTTATATCTGAAATAAAAGGCATGTGAGTATTTCAAGGCTTTCTTGACTGAGCAAGGAACAACTCTGGGTAGTTTTTGCCCTGCCCTGCCCTGCCCTGCCCTGTTGGAAGGATGGAATCCTTGCACAAATCTGACTGAATCCCAACTTACAGGAGCCTCCTGCCTGGGAGCTGCACTCTCCAAAGAGAGCAGGCATGGAAACACATCCTTGCTCTGCTTGCCATACCTACAAACTCACCCACTCTGAGTTCCCAGCAGCCACTGGATTATTTTATGCTGGACTATGGGCATAAAGCTGCAAATTCATTCCTTTCACACTTGGGTTGCCAGTAGTATTATTTCACTTCTCAGTCCCAAAATGAACCACCTTGAACTGACTGCAAAATATAATTTATTCCCATATTGTGCATGTTGTGTTTGGATGGATGACTCATTTCAAAAATCGGAAGAGAAAGTTCATTCTGTCCTAATTTAAACCCACTCATTTTACAAACTCTCTTTTACACCTTTATTCCTTATAAAAGATATCCCATTAGACCTCAGAAATGAGAAGTTGACAACCAATCCATGGATAAAATTCTCTAAAATTCCATTTCTGTGCAGCATCTTATTGTTTATATTTTTTGTATTTTTCACTAAATTTCACATCCTATCTTTGAAAGACACTTTATTGCCATCCAGGTGTAGTTGGGCAGGCCTGGATGTGCCTGCCCAACTAAAACATGGCTGTAGTTTAATTCCAGCAGTGATGAATTGCTTGAGTGAATTCATGCAAACAGGGAAATAGAAATTAAATTCATCACGCTAGGAAAACCATTCTTCCCCATGTAAATTAGTAGCTTTACTGCTAAAATAAATTTGTTTTGGTAAATTATGCAAAAATTCTCAAAGGACCTAGGTACTTGATTTATTATACTCTTACTGTTTCGTAATATTAGAAAATGAAATTTATTCACACAATATTAGACGGCATAAACTGAGAGCTTTAGTGGCAACTTCTGTTTATTACAATTAATCTGTGTTGTCTGTGGTGACAGAATTCCCACAATGTGTAGGACATAATCTTTATGACAGATGCTTTTTATTAAACTGTACAGAAGTGTTCTTCATTTGAACAGAACAGGTCAATTACTTCTCTATTGCAAGGCCTTTCAATTTTTCTAATAATCTCTAATGAAATTCAGGATTTATATGGAAACTGCATTCTGAATTCCTGGAGTATCAGGACTTCAAAATGCCCTCAGAAAATAAACAGCTCCTCAGACCTTCTAAGCAATGTAAGTGGGAGCTATTCAAAATTACTTCACACATCTTGTTCAGGGTTCTAAAACTCAGTTTGCAGTTCATTCATGCAAAGAGTCCTGCAGCTGAAATCAGTGGAGTTAAATGCACGTGGCTATCACTTGATAGGATCTAAATCCCTAAAGAAATACAAAAATAGTGTGCTAGAGATGCTGGGGGTGAGGAGACAGGGAGTGGAAAATAGGATTCACACAAGTAATTCATGTCTGGGCAATAAATCGTACAGCCAGAGAAATACATTAAAGAAAATAAACATGCATTTATATTTTTTTACCTCTTAATTATGGAATGGTGAGCTGGCCAATATAAATTGTACATATGTGTGCAGAAGCATTTTTTCTGTGTCCCTCCTGGGCATTAACCAGCTGCAGTAAGCCCAGAGGGTTTGTCCTTTGTGAGGGGTTTCTGCCCATCTCCCTGCAGGTTTAATGGACAATGGGGCCTCAGGCAGAAAAGCCATCACCCCAAAGGGAGGGAAACAGCACCGAGCTCAGCTTAACCAGAGTGAAATTAAAAATATACATAACAAAAAAGCACCAGAATGTTGTCATATTTCAAGATCTGTTGCAAAGAGAGATCCCAGGATGGTTTGGGTTGGAAGGGACCTCAAAGCCCATCCAGTGTCACCCCGGCCATGGCAGGGACATTTCCCACTGTCCCAGGCTGCTCCAGCCCCATCCAGCCTGGCCTTGGGCACTGCCAGGGATGGATCTTTGCTCCTTCTCCTAGCAAACCATAATCCCAATGAACTGTTACAGCTTTTTGCAGATGGAGGTGCAAAACAACTCTTAAAGTGTCTACAACTGCCCCCTTTAATAATTTCTTTTCAGAGGATAGTTTTTGACATAATAAATACAAATACAATGAATAAAATACATCATGCAAAATATTTTGAACTTGAACATTCATGTCAGTTTTAAGCACCAGACAGCTTGCCTGTGTTACCTCAGAAACCTCTAAATATCTTTAAGTGAAGAATATCAAATTTATATCTTCAGACAAAATTTAAATATTTGTTTTAACCCATGGTGCCAGTTTAGAAAAGAAAAATCTTCTCTCCCAGAACTGCTTTACATTCCCTAACTTGTGTGTAGGTATTGTACTGAGTCAGGGAGAGGTAACAGCAGGTCTGGAGGGCGAGTGAAGCTTTGTGAACGTTAATTATAACTATAATTATGACATATATTATAACTATAATTACAATTATAATGTCAGTGGGCTGGCAAGGGCCCCAGGCCCCAAGGGAGATGTTTCTTGGTGCCAGGTGACAAAATGTGGTGAGCCTGGAGATGGCCACATGAACTGACCACTGAAGCTGGCAGGTTCCAGCGTGGTTCACACCTGCATTCCCAAACCTTGAGCTCCAGGATCTTCACTGAGTGAAGCTCAGAACTCCCAGTGCCCACCCTCAGATCTGCTGCTCCTCTCCAGGGGCTCTCTCCATCAGAAATCCTTCAAATCCGTGGGTGTGAGGTATAAAACTAGACTGGGACAGAGGTACAGAGTATCCTAAATAACATGGACCTTTATATGACCATCATTATAGAAGTGAAGCTGTCAGGTTTGCCCCTCTGTCCAAGTGCAGAAGAACTTTTGGGAGGCTCCTTCCCCTTAGCAGAATTCTGAGTACTCTAATTCTGACAGCAGTGTTGAGGAACTCCACAGTGTGTGCTGATTTAAAAGGATTTTCTCCCAGCCCTCCTTTGCCTGTGCTCTGCAAGCTCACAGAGTTTGTGTGAATAGGCACTGACTAATCATGTACTCACAGTGGGAAATGCAGAAATTACTGTGTAGGGAAAAAACTGGGTAGGAAAAAACTACTTTTGTAATTTATTTTTAATGACAGAGTCTTTTCCTCTAATCAGAAAATGGCTGACAAAATACATAGCATGATGCCTGAAAGGGGCTGTCTTTTCTACTTTACATCTTCTCTATTTTATGTCTTTTCTATGTTATGTCTTGTCTTTATGTCTTTTCTACGTTACTCCTTGAGTTTTTTCTAAAGTTAAAATTTCTGTCTTTTGAGTCTTTTGTCTTTTGAATTTTTTTAGTGGCATATTTCTGCTCAGGTCACGGCTTTAGCACTTATAAAAGCTGCTCTCTTTTAATGTCCCTTTTAATTTTGTACCAATGGGGACCACCTTGACAAAGCACACAAAGTCCTTCAAAATTCTGCTGTGGTGCAAAACTCACAGGCTTTGGGCTGGGTTGGCACAGCCTCATTTTTGGCAGCAGTGGGGAGGGCCACAGAAGTGGCTTCTGTGAGAGGCTTCTAGAAGCTTCCACCCTGCCCAAGAGAGCCAATCTCTGATGGCTCTGAAGAGGGACACGCTGCCGGCTCAGTCAGAGGCTGGCAATGCCTCTGTGATGCCACATTTAAGAAGAAAATCAAAACATTGCCCACACAGTTCTTTCCCCCATGGTGGAGAGGTGCCAAGTCCACAATATTGCTGGAAAGTTTCTTTTTTATATATAATATAGCTCCTCCCATTGAGCACCAGGGTCTCTGAGTTTTGCACCATCTGTTACACATTCATATTTAAAACTTTTATCTTCAAGGCTTTGTGACTTTGAATCCTCTTGTGATTCATGTAAGCCTTGTGCCTTAAGCAATGGCTCATTCTTCTTCAGCACAATGCAATCCTCCAGCAAAAAGGGAACCATACAAAGGTAATTAAAACCATTTTTATGGCACAGCTGATATTTTTTAAAGTTCAGTTCACAACTGTTCAATATCTTACTTGGACAATGAACTGACAATTTATGGAGACAAGATTAATTTCTTTAATGGGCTAGTTGAAATTAATAAATTCAATTATTCTGAGATAAAGAACTTCGTAATTTTCAGGTAATGGATTGCCATGGCAATGTGGAATATCAGGAAAAATTCCTCACCAAAGCAGGATGGGAGAGATGCCAAAGGAGCAGCATCATGCTGCAGGTCATCCACAAGATGGCAATAGCAGAATGAGTTCCTGGAAGTTCAGCCTTTAAGAAACCGTGCTCTTTCCATCTGGTGCTTATTTGGAAATTTAATTTAGCTCAGAGCAGAGCTGGGACAGAAGTTGGTTTTTCTGCCATCCTCTCGTTCACAGAAATATAACAGGATTATAAAATATAAAACATAAATTTGCATTCAAACCTTGCTGACCTTATTTAAAACATTTAATTTTTTCAGCTGGTCATTGATACAGTAGAATTTCTGTTACATTAAATGTTGTGAACAACATTTCTCTTCTTTCCCTCTATCCAACTTCTGTAAGTCCATGAAGGCTCCAAGCTGAAATATTTTGAACATTCATATTTCTCACAGGTCTGTATGAACTGAAGTTAAGCAGTTGAATAAAAATCCTAATATTAAGTGATGCTAAACCTGTCCCAGTATGGCAAACTGATGGCAAATAGGTGTTTCTCCAAAGAATCTGGACTATGTATTTAATACCTGTCACATTTAAAAATATATTTCTGAGAGTTTGTTCCTGTGTGCTGCTACATTTTCAAGCTTTTCAATTGCATCAAAAGCAAAACAAAAATCTTTTTTTAATCCACACAAACATACATTACATTAAAAAATGGAGGGGGGTCTATTTTCGATTTTTTTCCTTTTTTTTTAAAGCAATGCTCTCTAATCAAAATTCTTTATCAAATTTAGTAACTAAGTGAAAGAATAGAGCTGGTAATCCTTCTTTTCTTCCAGTGCCTGAAGGAGCTGACAGGAAAGAGGGAGAGACACTATTTACAAGGGATGGAGGGACAGGGCAAGGGAAAACAGATTCACACTGACAGGGAGTTTATTTGGATGAAGTTTTAGGAAGGAATTGTTCCCTGGCAGGGTGGGCAGGCCCTGGCACAGGGTGCCCAGAGCAGCTGGGGCTGCCCCTGGATCCCTGGCAGTGCCCAAGGCCAGGCTGGACACTGGGGACAGTGGAAGGCGTCCCTGCCATGGCAGGGGTGGAATGGGATGAGCTTTAAGATCCTTTTCAACCCAAACCATCCCATGAGTTTATGATTCACTATTTTGGACATGGATAGTGCTGGTAGATTGATGTTCCTGAGGTTTAGATGCCCATCATGCCTGATGAGGAGCTCAGTCCACCTGTCCAAACACAGGATTTCATCGTCTGAGCCCTCATCTGCCTCCATTTTGCAAAATTAGATGGAGGAAAAATTGAAAATGCTTGAAAACAACAGCTCCCATAGTCACTAAGGAAGTTGTGGTGTTAAGGAGTTGCATCATCCCTGGAAGTTGCCTGTTCCACACTTGCAAATGGCCTTGGGAGATAAGAAGGCCCAATTATCACTACTCATTACTGCCACAATAACAGGTTCACTGGAGGTCAAGTCTTCTGTAAATATCAGCAGCCAGTCTTCAACCTATTGGAGCTGATTTGTTTATTCCCTGTTCTGCTCTCACAAGCCCTTAAAGGACTCTTCAAACCATCCACAGGTCACTTCTAACACACATTTCCCACCAGGCCTCCAGAGCACTCCAAGCTGCCAGGACAAACCTGCCCTGGACAGCCCCACAGGAGCTTCTGAAACGCTGGGGATACCTGGAGGGGCTCAGAGCCCTGGGAGGAACAGGGCAAGGCCAAGAAATGCAGGGGGAAAAAAAGGGATATTGAATTGAAGGTGGGGAGGGCTGAGCAAGGCAAGGGAGGGGTGCAAGGCCAGGGTAAATCAAGTGGTGGCTGTGCCAGGCAAGGCAGGGAGAGTCCTAGGAGGAGAAATAAAGGCAAAGGACAGCTGTAAAAATGGGTAGGGATTTCAAGCTGGGCAATGGGTGAGCAGGTCAATTCAAGGGGTACAAAGGGCAAGGGATGAGTCAGGAAGGCAAAGGATAGGGGTAGTCAGGAATGGCAAGGAAATGCTGAGGAGATAAAGGCCTGGCAATGCAAGGCCTGACAATGAGACAAGAAAGCAATATGGGCATGCAAGTTAATGCCAGGCAAGTGTGAAAACCGCCAATCACTTGTTTTTAACATTCACAAGTTTAATAGTAATAAAATGGTTATAAAAATAGTAATATAATTAGAGTAGTAATAATTTAAACAATTGAGATTAGGACAATATAAGACAATAAGAACAAAGAGTTACGGATGGTCCAGGTACTTCTGCTGGGCAGCATAAGCCTGAAAAAGGACCCACGTTAACAGAGGATTAACCCTTAAAAACAACACCCTGTTGCATATTCATACACCTCATGCATGAGGCATAAATTCCATTCAAACACAGGATTCTGTCTGGTCAGTGTCAGCTTCTTCCTCTGAATCCTGCCAGTGTCTCCATGGCTGAGTGAGGTGGGAAAGAGGAGGTTCTCTTCTGATAAGAGAGCAATAAATTCTTTTTCTCTGTAAGATTTGGGTGTCCTGCGGCTGCTATCTCAGTGGGAGTCCTTTCTTTAAAAAAAGTATCTTACACAGCATAGTTTCTATTTTAACATTATGTTATAACCTAAAACTATATTTAACACACTACTTAAGAGAATTAATACAGCATAACTTTCTAACACAACACATATAATATTCATCTTAATATTTGTGAAAAACCAATCATAAAATACACATTTTTCACACAAGGGAGAGTAAGAAGGACAGGCAAGGAAGCCAACTTGGCCACTTGGGTTGCCAGGACAAGGCAAGGCAAGTGGGAAGCACACTCAATGATTGCTCCCAGGCCAGGAACAGCTAGCCTGTCCAGCCTTGATCTCACACTGAAAACACTGGGGCTGCACATTTTCCTTCATATGCTAAAGAACTGTCATTCTGGTCCCAGAGCCCAAGGGCAAAATGTGGATTTTTCCCTTTTGGTACTGTCCAAAATTCAGTACCTGCAAGCACTGGTCCCAGACAAAAACTGCCCAGAAAAATGGATCTGGCTTCACATGGTTCTCCTAAGGGTTTCCTCTCCTGTGCTCCTGAAACACTGGGATATGAGAGATCCTTGAGGGTCCTGGGAGGAGCAGGGAAAGCAAGGGAAGGCTGGGAAAAGCTCAGAGAAAAAAAGGGGTCTTGAATTGCAGGTGGGGTGGGATAAGCAAGATAATGGAAGGCAAGGGAGGGCTTCAAAGGCAACTGCTGGGTGTGCAAGGCATGGCAGGGGAGAGGTGGTGAAAGCAAGGAGAGCCCTGGCAGGGAAGGAAAGGCAAGGCTGGACCTGGACAAATTGCAAGGAAAGTCAAAGTGGAGATGGGTGAGCAAGGCAGTGCAAGGCAGTGCAGAAAAGGAGGGCCAAGGAAAGGCTGCAGAGGGGGCAGGAAGGCAATTCAAGGTGGGGGGAAAGAAGGAAAAGGAAGCAGCTGCTGGAGGTTTTAAGCTTTTTGGTATCTGCAAGAGTGAAAGGCTCCACTTGTACCTTGAGGGAGGGTGAATATTTCAGAGTATGAGACACACCTGCTGCTGATGCCAAGATGATTTTTGTCTCTTCTTTTATACATTTTTATACATCTTTTATGCATCCTCAGCACTCCTAGCATGCACACTTGTAGTTCCTTAAGTCTGACAACTCAGCACAGTCCTGGTGTTCTGTTAGGCCAGGAGACCAAACATCCTGGAGGCCTCACAGGGCCAGAAAGGCGTAAGCTAGCTTGAGAAAACAAGATACAATATATTCTGGAAACTAAAAATGTGACCCATCCAGGAGAAAATTCCTCAGGATGAGAGGATCTCACACCATTCATTCAAGCCTCTCATTGGGGCACTTTGTTAGAAATGCTAATTTGTAAGGTCTATAAATTGTATACCTGATCTTCTGTGTGTGTGCATTGCAGTGCATTCCACCTTATCAAAGTGGTGCACCACAGGAATCCCTATTAAAATACTGAGGTAAAAACCCTAAACCATGTCTGGCTCTTAACTTTTAGGACCAAGGAAAAGGCATCAGTGCAAGCCAGACTTTCTTTCCCAGCTCTAGGACCTGTGGCCTTTAGGCACAGTCTGAGTCTAAACTAAAAGGTTTCCTACTACAGCTCTGTAGGGAAAGAATAAAAAGCAAAGAATGCTTCCCCATTGCCTCTTTGAAGATTAAAGTTGCCTCTAACAAAAACTTCAGAAAGTGCTTTGTTTTTCAGAAAATGAGGCACCCTGTTGGAAGTTACTCCTAGAGCTTGTGGTTGATACACTAGGGTTGCTAACACCAGCAAGCTGACCGCAGGACACTGCTGATCCATTCAGCAAGCTAGCAGCAAACTTGCCATATATGAGGTGAAAAAGCTTCTGATATACCAAGTGAGCCACCAGTAAATGTTTCCATACATCCAATGAGCCACCTGTGAAGTGGACATGACAATTGCCACTCTCAAAACTCTCCCTCAGCAGTCTCCATTTGGATCCTGACAGCATCCTGAGACTGAAGGCTCAGGATGGTACCTAGAGCTGAGAAAGTGCAAATAACAGTGTGTGCTGGGAGTTTCATGGGTTCAGCTGAAATCAGCTGGCACTTTTGGGAGCTCTGTTTTTGCCAGGTGTTTTCAGGTTTGTAGGAGGACTCTGAGGGAGTGAAAAGCTTTGATAGAGGAAAGGAGCTTTTGTTGCTCTTTGAGTATGGTGCAAAGAAGAGGTGAGAAACAAGCGCTCACTTTGAAAATGTAAAAAGGTTTATTAAACCTCAACGAAAATACAACAAAGGACTAAATAAGGAAAAATTTGCAGAGCTAGGAACTGCCCCCCATGGATACCACATGGCCGGTTCCCCTTCAAGATGGATGCTCAGTCTTTTATACCCCTGGGGTTGCATCAGCCAGCCCTGGCCCCTCCAAGGTCTGTCAGTCAGCTCTTCTGTGCCATGTATCAGTGCAGACTGCTTTCTTGTCACTGGATAGGAGGGCAGCTGTTGCCATGCCCACCCCCTGAGCACCAAGCTGCACATGTGTGCCTTGCATGGGGCAGGAGGAATGGAAGAGCTTGTCACTGGGGCAGGGGCACCAAAGTTCTGTCCATGACCCCTTCTTCACTGTCCAGTGGTGGTGATCTCTTCCTCAAATCCTGATTGGAGCTCAGATGTCACCACAGTGACAAGCCAGCCCTCCCAGATGTCCCTTGATAACCACACAAGGGGGTACAACAGAACTATGAACCTATAAAACTTTTCTAAACCTATATTCATGCTGTTTGTCTGTTAATTGTGAGAGTCAATCATCACATTACTCATCTCTCACACTAACACCCATGGAATTGCTTGTAAAGACATTAAAACACACCTTTGCTAAAAACTTTAATTCAGAAAACAAGACACCATAATTTATTAACAAACCATGAAACCAGCTTTGCTGGACACTGTAGTCTGGCTTAGAAATCTTTTATTATATGTATTTGATGCTTTAAAGTACTGAAGTGTTGCAAAACTAATACACCAGTACCAACATAACAATTTAGCAAATATATGTGTGCCAAACTAAATTGAATATATTTCAACCAGTAGAGCACTTTTAAACAACCTGGTGGGTATAAAATACTTCATTCAGGAACGTCTTCTTCTGGAACGACTTCCAAAAGCATCTGGAGGTGCATAGTGATGGGCTCTGAGGAAAAGATTTATTGTTAGAGGCTTTATAAGAGAACTTTCAATTCAAACTCTAAGTGAGAAAACTATTCTTCTATGTCATTGGGTTTTTTAATCTGTATTCCTATTTCAAAATGAAAAATAAGGGGTGGGGAATAAACAGGCTTAAGATCCAAACTACAGCATTCCTTATTTCCAAACTTCCACTGGAGTATAATGCTTCAAATTACATAATTTAAATTATAATTAATTATAATTATTACATTATAATAATCATCCTGGGGACAATAGAGACAAATGATGGGTTTTTAAATGACTGTAGAACTACTAATGCTGTTGTATTCAGCTAATTCCAACTACCCTCCTAGAAATACCTGTGTATCCTGTTTTGCCTGAGGTAATATCAGAGTTTCTCTAGGGATTATGCAATCAGTTCATAAATGGTCATTTTGAGTTCTCGCAGCTTTCACTGTACTCAGCCCTGGGATTATTTTTTATCTTAATGCTGTTAACATTTTCTTTAGCAAGGATAGTTAAATTAATAATCAGAGGTAAAAGCCCGGTATTTGGTGGCATAAGAATGTCTGCTAATCTTCAGTTAATGGCTAAAGCAATGTTTTGAAATACAGATAACTGAAAAACTGACTTAACAGGTTAATTAGTTCTGTTTCCTTGTGCTACTACAGTGATGTGTTGTTTTTTGTGAATTAAGTTTAATTCTTCCTCAAGTAGACATTATTTCTTTTCAGCAGGAAGGAGTGAAATCCAGTCTTCAGTAAAGCCCACTGCATACTAGGGAAATTGCTTCCCTGCACATTCTGCTCACATGCTTTATGTGAAAAAATGCATATTATATGATTGGCTCTTCACAAATATTAAAACGAATACTATATGTGTTATGTTAGAAAATTATGCTGTATTAATCTCTTTTAAGTAGTGTGGTAAATATAGTTTTTAGGCTATAGCATAATATTAAAATAGAAACTATGTGATATAAGATATACTTTTTGTAACTAGCACTAAGAATGGAAAAGATAATCAAGAAATTCTTCACATTATCCTCTCTGGAGATAACAGCAACAGATTCCAAGATCCCAAGAGAAGAATTATTGCCTCCTTATAAGGAGTCCTCAGACTTGAGGAACCAAGAAGGTTGATTTACAAGGTGAGGGTGCGAAGCTGAAATTAAGCAGAACCACCCTGGTTTGAAAGGAATGTTTGAATCATGTATGAGATCTATGAATATGCAATAGGCTATTGCTTTTAAGAGGTAATTCTTTGTTAGCAAAGCGTGCCTTTTGGCAGAGTGCAAAGCACCCAGATGTCCAGAATTCTTTGCTTTTTATTGTCTCTAATTGTCCTAATTTTTATTACTATTTTCATTACTATTAAACTTCTAAAATTTTAACAAAAGTGAATGGCATTTTTCACACTTTAGTAGGGATTGACCAGGTAATGAACTTTAACATTCTAATTAATCTCAAGTTTAGCAAATACTGGGTTTAGAGCTGGCTACCTGAGGTATACTTACTTGATATTTTTTGTGCCCATCTGAATTTTAAATGAACAAAAAGTGCATAAACTATAAGTCCACTAAGTATAAATAAAGTACAGTACAAATAGGGCAGTTCAGGTGCACTGATGATTGGTGCCAGTACCAGCACAATTGACACCAGTGTCACTATGACAGGAATGATGATGGGGACCTGCAAGACACAAAGAATAAAATCACCTCCTCATTCTTTAGCTGTTTTTACAGAAATTGCCTGTATGAAAGAATATTTTTATTGCCTTATGCATTTTTTTTTTACTTTAAAGTTTTCTGGAATCAGATGGGGCAACGGAAGGAGTATCAGAAATATGGGCAGGGAAAACACTTCTGCCAAATTATCCACTACGATCTCTTATTTCAAATTGCAGTGTCCAAGTTTGCATTTTAATAAACAATATGCAATGGCTGGGGTCTTATTTTGGATATTCTTTCAATGGAAGTCTGCTGAGTGCAATTACCCATCTGTGAAATTCTGGCTTTTGTGCAAGTGAAAATCAGCATTCTGTAATCTTTTCCCAGTCCTTATGAGCTTTGGGCTTATGAGTCCTGGTGCAGATCTGCTGTTAAATGGTTGGATTTCAGGCAAGAGGAGTGAAAAGCAAGGACACTGCCCAAGGGGGCTGTTTAAACATCCAGATACTGAGTGTGAATTCCTGCTACAGCATCAATGGAATGGAGGAAAAGCCACACAGAACTTACCCTGATAGGTCTCTTGAGTTCCTTCCTTGTAAACCTCATAACAATTAGTGCAAGTACAGTTAAACCATAAAAGATCCAGACCGCAAAGCTGAAGTAATTTATGAGGGAGTTAATGTCACCAGGAATAACATAAATAATAGCAATGGCCCCCTAGAAATGAAAACAAAAATTAGCGTAGTCTATTATAGAAGAAGGTTGAATTTTACATCTGTTTCAATACAGCAGCATGTGTGATGTTCCAGAGTATGAACCGTGAATGTTTTTGCTTAAATATTTGGGTTTAAGTGCATTGCAGCACCCTTAAAGATTGTGACTGCCTCCTGCCAACACGTGGTTATTTTTGTGTGCAATCTGAATTCCATTTTAAGTCAAAATGCTTATCATTTTTATGCATTAATCTGTTTTATTGTTGACTAACTATCTTGAAGATATAAAATATATTTTTAGGTTTTTAATACTACTGGGATTGAAAGGAATGAGGAGGAGGTGTCTTTACAAACAAACTGTGGGCCTGAGGGTAGATAAGGCCAGATAGGGAGAGGTGAAAGAAGCAATGGGCAGAACCATAAATTCCGTAGGAATTCCACTAATTGACACAGACTGTTACTCACTCAAGACTGTGCTACATCTCTGGACTTAGAGAAAAAGAACAGAGACATGAGGAGAAAGAAAAAGCGCATTAGAAATGAGGTCTGTATGAGGTGATGTGGGAAGTCGGTACCCCTCAAGTACCTCAGCCAACGGGAAAGGAGAGGGAAATGTGGCTGGAAATTGGGATTAAAAGGAGGCTGTGTCCTCTAATAATTTGAGAGACCCCGGGGGGAATGCCCCATGGCCTCTCCCTTTATTCAAATAGTTATGAGACTCCTCTGTCTTCCTTTTACATAAACCTCTGGTGTTTGTGGATAAATTTTCCTGACAGGATTGAATGTATCTTGTTTTGCCTTGAAGATAAATGAGTAAAATAAAAATAACAAGACGTTCTAGATTTATTCTTAAATGTGTTGACTGACTGGACTTTTTTAGTGTGAACTAAATCTTCTACATGGAGGAAACAGGGTAGTGATAGCTGGCTTACAAGTATCCTGTGAAAGGTTTCCCTAATATTAACCATTCATTTAAGATTCTGTCCTCATAACATTTTGATTTTTAAAGTCCAGTTCTGGAACAAATATGTTCACATTAGAGAAGCTGGAGGTTTTTTGTAGTCTTCTTCCCAAAATGCATTTAGCAATTTTCTTGTCTAGATAGTTAATGACAGGTGACAAAACTGCTTGTAAGAAGCTGTGAAAGTATGAATTACTGGAGAATTTTTGGTGATAGGTGATGATTATTTTTCTGTATTTCAATACCTACTTACATAAAATATGATGGCAGGTGCTGGTGTTAAGTGCTTGACACTGATGTAGGACAGAATCTTCAGCACGTGCCCCTCACGACCTGCAACGTACACAAGTCTGGCAAAACAAAAACAAAGCAGCGCAGTTAGTGTGGCACCTGGGCTTTAAAAGGTGCCACTAAAGTAGATATCCAGCTAATTCCATCAGGATTTTCTTTGATGTGCATTGGGATTTAAAGATTGTAGCAGTTAAAAATGAAGGAAATTAAATAACCGGTATTAAAGCAGTGAGATGAAACAAATTCTGAACGGTGTTAAAATAGAGCACTTGAAATTAATTTCAGAATCATTATTGAAAATTATTTTGGGAAATGTTACCAACTGTGTCTCTTTTAATTAAATATTTCCTTTTTCATGTGTTTCATAGCAAAAAGGTGTATTGACAACCTGTTGTTTAAAAATGGTCTTTAAAGCCACATTGTGTTCAGATGGTTTTGAAATCTTAAAATATTTTAAATAGTAAATGGAAGTGCTGAACAACTGATAGAAAGGAATAGCTTCTCAGCTACCTTTGCTGGTGTAGTGATGTTTTTACTGGTAGCTTTTAACTGTTCAATTCTCAGCTTTAAAATTGATGAGAAATTAAAAAAAAACTTTTGTGCTACAGTGGTATACCTTCATTGAATTAAGAAGAGAACATTTTTCTAACTTTCAAACCTCAATAGCCGCTGTTTCTTTTTGAAAATTAAACAATATAGCTAGATTTACGGGCAATTTCAAATTACATTTTGTGTGATGTGGATCAGAAGAATGTTCTTGTGTCTGTAGATACATGTATATAAATTTTTCCACCCTTCATGAAGATATTTAGCATGGGGACTTACCTGCCTGCAGTGAAACAGGTGCCATTGGCAGATCCAAGTGTGGAAAATACCACAAAGAGAGGAACTATCCAAGAGGCTGGATAAAGGACTCTGTCTCCAAATGTCTGGGAAATGGGATTAAAATTAATCACTTTTTTTCATTTTAATTACCATTTAGTAATGTTAAGCCTCTTTGTAAGTAAAGTAAATGGTATCTGAGCTGTGTTACCCAACAAATCCATGCTGTATATTTTGTGTAGTTATTGAAGAATGCTCTGACTAGTAAAGACCTGGATTCATTCACTGACCACTATAAAATGGAATATTTTTGTCATGATGTTTATGATGCAACATCTGTAGGAGACATTGGAAGGCAGATGTAAAAACTGCACAGAAATTCAATTGTGTTATAGACGCCTGCCTTGGGATGTGTCTCCAAGACAGAAGGAGGGAGATGGCATTGCTGCAGACTCTGTGCACACAGAAATCTGCTTTCAGCCTCTCCAGGAGGAATAACATCAGCAGGGACAGCCTGAGATGGGGGCAAACAAGGACAAGCTCACCCTGGTCCTTCACCACATTTGAGTTTTCACCTGTGGCGTGGTGTGTCAGTTCTTGCTGTAGATCTCAGCTGGGTACATTGTCCAGAGGAATTTGAATTTAAATGTTTTTGACAGGTCGGTTTAGTTTTTAGTTGGGTTGGGGTTTTTTAGTAAATCAAGCATGAAGAGCTTTGCTTTTGCACCAGTCTGACACCAGTGATGTTGCTTGGTCCAGAATTGGGGCACTCAAAGGCTGCTGGCAGCTGCATAGAGCTCTCTGCTCAGAGCCAGTGCTGAATTTTGTTAATTCATTTGTTAATTGGTAGTTCAGAGCTGGTTGCTGGGAGCTGTTCAGATTGTAAGCTTAAAGGTGTATTAAAAGGGACTGGTTCTTATACAAGATTTAACCTCATACATTCTCTGCTGTACCTTTTGGTGCAGACAAGCTGTTTAAATGCACAGAAGATCTAAATTTTAAAATATTCTATTTTAATTTTTTTTAATTTTTATTTTATTTTAATTTTTTAAAATTTTTTAAGCATTTCAACATTACTGTACTTCTTCACTGGACAAGACTATTTTATATATATAAAAATATATTTTTCATTATATTTATTATTTATTATGTTGTTAATTAATATTTATATATTATTATGCCACTAATTTTATTATTTTTATATGTATATATAAAATATAGGTTAATATATATGGAACATATACTTTTAAAATATATATATTATTATTATTATTATTATTATTATTATTATTATTATTATTATTATTATTATTATTATTATTATTATTGGTTTTTTTAATGCTTGTCACACACTGTTTGTTTTCCCCAAAACCTTGCATTAGGAAAATTGTTGCAGGACCTCAGTTGTTTCAGAGACACAGAAAATTTACTAAGTGGAACTGAGGGGGCAGATGTGTTTTTTATGGCTTCAGGAACTTCTGTAATTTCTACTTTTACCTGTAAGAGTATGTCTTGCAAAAATGTAAAAATCCTATCTTTCATATTTGTTAAGGAAAAAAAGCCCAAAAAGAATAAGGTGGAAGTGACTGATGGACAATTTGCTGTTATCTCCATAACAAACTCAGATTTATGTCCTATGGCATTTCTCAGAAATCCTGGGAACACTGAAAATGGCAAAGCAGCTGTCAGGTGTTATTTCCCTTTCCATCCTTTTGCTGCCTATGGAAAGCAGTCCCCCTCTGACTGCAATGTTTACAATATATTTGCTGAAGACTGCTTTACTTTTGCTTCCTTCTTTTTTATTCCATCTGGAGATGACAGAACTACTCCTCCAATTTGGCAGTACTGAAATTTTAGGTTAAGGAATGATAGTGGCTAATGGGAGAAAGGTGGCACTAACAGCTTAGACTAAAATTAATTCTATCTTACAAAAAAATAATGGAATTTAATGGCTCACATGACTTCAATGCAGATGTTCTATTACAAAATTAAGTAACTTACCACAGCAACAGCCTGGGACTGCAGGAGCTCTGTTGAAGTCATCACAGTGAAATAGGAAACATTTATCAGAACGTAACAAACTGTGACCAAGGGGATTCCAATAATTATAGACAGTGGCAGATTTCTAAAGAATGGAAAAGCAAAACCCCATCAGCATTGCTGGATCACTACTACAGTTATCATAGTAAACTCTGCATTCTTACTTTTCCTATTTACTTTTTTTTTTAAGTGTAGAGCTATGGAAATCAGGATTGTAAAAATTATGCAAAGATACAAAGCCTGTAATAATAATTAGCTAATTAGCTTTGTCTGTTAGTGCTCAAACCTTGAATAATAGAATATTAGTGCTTTTAAAAAACAAACCAAAATATATGCTTGCTTATAGAAAAATATATAGGGCTTGATTTCTTGCCAGTAAAAAACACTGCTTTCCTACACAGCTTTACCTGTAAGGATTTTTAAGTTCCTCTGTGATGTAATTGAGTTGATTCCTGGAAGGAAAAACATTCATAGAGTATTTCAGCAGTCAGGGGTTTAAATACTCACCTATGAGGTGAGGTTATTTCTTCTGTTATTGTTTTTAATCTTTTCAGTTTTAAAAAGGAAAAAAAATGTGAAATCAATTTTTTAAGTGGGAAAACTGCAGGACAAAACCAATGTGAGCTTCTTATCCAAAAGTCAGGCTCTTGATTCACCATCTCTTTCTGCATTATCTCTAGTACCTCTGAGACTAAGTTTTGGTTAAAATATCCCAGAATAATCAATCTTAGATTTCCAAAATTGCCTTTCAACTTTGAGCTTTGCAGTATCTGAGTCTTTTCAAATAAAAGCACAAGTGTGCTGGGGGCAGAGAGAAAAGCAAGTCTGCTGCTGTTTCAGAGCGGTTCTGTAAGTCAGACTGCCTCTGAAAAACAGGCATGAAAACCTTTTTAAGGTGAATTATAATTTCCAAATAACCATTTTTGCTAGAGTGTGTAGACCAATTGAAACAATTTTTATTTTTTTATATTTTTATATTCATCCACTCTGAAAATCTGAAGAGTGAGTATTTACAGTTCAAAGGCAAATTTTCAAATGATAGTGCCTGGTGGTTACATACACAAATAATTATTTAGGGATCAGCTTCTTTACCCTCTTAAAAAGTCTGTGTGAATGCCTGAATTAGCGGGCTCATGCCTGAGTTGAGGCACTCAAGCTTGGAAATACAACCTAAAAGAAGAATCTATTTAAAATAAATTCAGTTTCAAAAGCTTTTAAATGGGAATTGCTGTGTGGTAGACCAAGATTATGTCCTTATTTGCTCCCAAACTACTGACCTATATACAGACTTTTGCAGTTTGTACATTTTAGAATAACAATGGATTTGTGCCAACAGAACTCTGTGCCAACTGACATTCCCTAAGAAAAAAAACTGCAAGTTGAACCTTATAATTTCTGACACAAAGTTCCTTTTTATGTTCTCCTGGACTAATCAAAAACCTCTGTATATTTCACAAGGAATGGAGTTTGATGGGGTAGCCTGCAGGGAAAGCTATTTTGTCTAACACAATGGAATTAAATTTGTTATATTTATATTCTCCTTATTACTGCAATATCTAATCACCTTCAACACCAAAGCAGTAATTGTCCTTTTGGGATCTAAGATATTTTCTTTCCCTAACAAACAGCAACTAAAAGAGGGTGGAGTTCTGGGGTTTTTTTACCCAAACTAGTGTTCGTTTTCCAGAATTCATCAAGATATTCTTAATAACAAGTCAGTTGCTAATGCCTTCAGAGGGTTCTACAGGGAGAGAGTAAACCAGTTAAAGGCTGTTAAACTCTAACTGTGAAGGTTAATAAAGATTTCTTACCATCCATCATATGCCCAGAGTCCATTATAAAATGCCAAACTGATAGAACTAACAGAAATTTTACTGCCCTTGAAAGAATCTTTAAAGTTATCTGTTTTTCCTGCAAATAAGAGGAAGATTACTGATCAGTGTTGGAATTAATTCTTGTAATCCCCCCAACAGATGAAAAAAACATTCCCACATGTCTCATGCTTTGAAACTTTTCACTTATAAAATTAATGAACACCCTTTTGTATTAATTGATCTGTAGTTTATATTTGTAGATCTGTAGATTTGAAGTTTGTATTAATTTATCTATAGTGTTGCATTTTGCACACATCCCCTTCTGTGAAAGAAAATGCCATATTTTCTAAGAGATTTAGAACTAAAACCCAGAATTAAGAGATTCAGGGCTGTGCCTTATTTCTGTGTCTCTTCTCTCAGTGGGGAATTTTTAATCATCATAGCAAAAGCTAAAATAATTTTTTCAAATAACATAATTTTATTACCTTGCGCAAGGAGAACAATTCCACTTACAATAATGATTGTGACAATGATCATTTTAGCAGCTGTGAGAAAATTCTGGAGGTAACTTCCCAGCTTCACACTCAATGAATTCACAATTGTAATTACCACTAAAAGAAATCAAGTTATAGATTTTCACACTCTTTGTCAGAATTTAAAGAAAAGTTGCCCCTCCCCTTATTTACTGCACTGCTTTTCTGTCACACTTTTTGTCTATGTATATTATATTTATATATGTATATTATATATGTATGTATATATATATATATATGTGTGTGTGTGTACATGTATATGTATATTATATATATTTGTATATTATAACAACATATAAACATATAACATATAAACTATATGTATATATATATAGTTTGTATATTATATATATATTTTTGCCTGTCTATACAGTTTTTGCTTACTGTGTTTGGATAACTTTAGAAATAGTGAGGAAAAACAAATTTATGAATTAGACTTTTAAAGTACCTTTAATAAAAAACATTTTGAAGTTGCACGGCATTCTGATAAATAAAGAAATAGCATTTTCACAGTTATTTTTTCTTCCTTTTCCGCTAGAGATAAGCATTCATTATACAGATGTATCTATCTTAAGGAAGAATAATAAAACCCTCAAACTAGGGGAAAAAAACATTTTAAATCCATCCTTTTTATGCTGTTCAATTTGTTATTGTGGGAAGGACTCACTGGACTGTGTCTTAAAGATTTCTGGTGTCTCTGTGAAGATGAACATAAGGAAAATGCACTTGTGGACGGGGCCAGACACAGGTCACAATGCAATTCTGTGTTTGGGCTGTTTAAAATTGTGATTCTTACCAATAGCAGCAGCTGCCAGACACTTGATGACGGCCTGGGGTGGGTCACAGCCTGGGTAAAAAGGAGCTGATGCATATTCTGCAAAGCTGAGGCAGATGATGGCAAAGGAGCTGGGCTTTGTGACCAGCAAGCTCGTCCAAGAGAACAGAAAGGCTGGAATCGGCCCAAACGCCTCCATGAGGTAAGGATATTCTCCCCCAGACTTTGTGATCATCGTACCAAGCTCAGCAAAACAGAGTGCACCTGGATAACAAAAAAAAAGCAGGTTTAGTTCATGCACTTTTGGTCCTGGGACTGCTTGAAGAGATGATCGCTTTTTTATAGGTAGAAAAGTGAAGGGAATTGGTCTGTACTGTGCACCATTACTCTCTTCATGTTTCTGTTTATTTTACTGTATATGCAAAATACAATTTTAATTACGTGTGAGCAATTGAAAGAAATACCCAGAAATTATTCAGGTGCAGTCTAAAAATTATTACCATTGATATTTAAAACTTCCCCAAAACATTACAAACAAACTTTTTTATTTCATTTGATTTCTGTTTAAGAAATGAACACTGTAAGAAGCACTTGAGTGAGAACCGCACTGGCTGACACACCTATTGGAAACTTGAAAAAACAGACTTTCTGCACTATTTTGAAATAAAATGTCTGCTAAGCTCAACATTAAAGTACAGTGATACCTCCTGTTCTATTGCTCTATGTGGCATCTTGAATTAAGGTTTTTCTTGTTTGCTGCCCCACTTGATACAATGCTCAAAATTTTGTTTTACTTCTTGAAATATTTTGAGGTGCTTAGTGCTAAATTTTCAGATAATAGAATTATAATTGCAGAAGTAGAAAGCCAGAAGAAAGTACCTAGCTCACTATCAGTAAATTTCACATACTGGCAGCTATTGAAGTAGAAGACTATTGTCTTTATTACAGTCAGTGGATGAAGCAGGAAAAACTAAAACTTCCTTTCCAAATAGAGTGTAATTTACAATTTTGAAACTTGTCTTCTAGAAACACCCCATTTGAAATTTATGGTTGAGTACTGCATATATGCATATATAGAGCAGGATTTAGTGGATCTTGGTCCTGGTGCTATAAGCTAATTTGTGAAATGAGAGTATGCAGAAAAGCAGATATCAAGATTTAAGGCAAAGATTCAGATTCTTTGTTGAGTTTTTTACCTAATGTTGCCAGAACTCCACAGGCTGCCCAGATGGTTAAACAAGGACCCACAGCTTCCACATTGGCAAGAACTGATTTTGGAGAAACGAAGATACCTGAGCCAATAATGGTACCCACAATCATACAGATTCCACTAATCAGGCCCACCTTGAAGTAAAATGAGATGGTTTTGTAAGCAACTTCTAGGAATTCACCAATTTCTTTTCAGTATCACAGAACTACAGTAATTGTCCTTACTGACTGGTTTTTATTGGCTTTCAATATGTAAGTTCTATAGAGAAATAAATTCAACGATTTTGCAAAGTTTCACTCTTCTTATCAAGATCTCTCTGTGGTGTACTTCCTGCTGTTTTCAAAAGTACATCTGTCTGTGTTTCACATGCCTATTTCTTTAATTAAACTGTCTTTTGAACTATGTGAATTTCAAATATAACCTTGAATGGGTGAACTTGCCCTTTCCTCTCTGATTAAGCCATGACATTCTTTTGCAAGCGCTTGATGAATTCTGAATTTTCTAAGATTCAGAAATTCATGGATGGGATCCTTTTTTGTTGCTGTTGCTGGGCAGCTGTTTTCCTGTCCTTGCTTTAAATATCTGCACCTAGGAATGGTGTTGGTACCACTGGGTGAGAAGATCATGTTCTCCCAGATCTGTAGTGACCTACAATATTGCATGAAGCCACTGAAACTGAGGCATGGACTACTCAATATTTTCTGATAGCTATGGCTTCTCTAATCACAACAGTATTTTTCCAGTCTTGGCACCAAACTAAAAGCACATAGATAATCTTTCTCCAGGCTACTTAAATTAAGAGAAATGCCACTCCCTCCTGAGAGGAGGTGACACAACTGTTTTCTAAAGCATCTGTAATTTTCTGTAAGAGACAGATTTTCACTTCTCTTTAAGTACCAGTGCCTATTTTCTGGCTATAAACACTAACAAACTTTCAGAAACAATGAGCTGGACAACCAACTATGACTTCTGAAAATTACATGCAGAAAAAAAAAGTTTATGAAATGCCTCAGTTGATCAACTTAGAGTAAGTCTTTGAATTATTTTTATATCTGATAACTTCAACAACATATCCTTGGGGGTTTAGTCTGTTTTTATCAGTTATTTAACTTCAGTAACTGGCTGTTTCTGAGAATGCAAGCCAACCACATAGCTGAGATATCAGGATATTTTTGCTAAATTGGACACAGTGGTGTTTTTGTAAGCTGATGCATGTGCACAAATATCCCCTTGTGCCTCCCTCTGCCAGCCCCTGACACCCGGACCCGAGGGGAAAGGAAAAAGGAAAGGAAAAGGGTTTGCCTGCTTCTGTAGGTTCATCGTTTGGGGCTCATGACTCTGGATGGATTGTCTGTCCTCTCTTCCTTTGTCCTCTCCTTTTCTTCTCTTCAAGCTTTCTTCACCCATTTGTTTTCCTTGCTGAAATTTCTAAGGAAACAACAACAAAATCTTACTCTAGCATATGAACGTTACTTGACTTCAGCTGATGCCCGTGGGTACAAATGAGTGCAGGTAAATATGACCAGAAAACAAACACAGCGCACAGTCACTCCCAGGAAAAGGATTTCCATGGCACTGCCTGCCCAGAGAGGAGAAGGGATGGCAGCTTCACCTCCTCCCCTGTGGATTTTCCTTACACCCACCTGGCAGGGGCTGTCTGTGGCTTCTCACATTCAGTTTGCAGGACGTCCTCACTGGAACAATCCAGCTTTTATAGCCAGTCCTTCCTTTGAACTACTCCAAAGGTCCAGACAGGTTTTATCTTCCTCCCAAAAACTGGTTTTCTTCTTATCTAGGAGACCTTCTTTCCATTCTTCATTTAATTAGGCTTTGCCTCAGTTCCTTGGAGACGGAAGCATCTGCTAAACAGAGTGTGGGCTCCCAGAATTATCTGTTTAGCAGCTCCCAGAATTATCTGTTTAGCAGCTCTTTGCCTCGGAAAGGGTCACCAATCTTCTCTCTATTGATTCAGGGTGAATGTCTTCCACTCAATGTTTTGTCCTTTTTAGAACTGGAATGTAAAGAGTTTGTTTTCAAATTTAAATTTAGATTTACGGGGTTTTTTTTTTCGGTGAGGATTTTGCTTGTTTCCCCTAGAACTGGTCTAAAATACAATCTGAGACGGTGATGGAAATTGATGAGTCTCTAAAGTAGATTCAGTCAAAAGTCTCTTCTCTCCTAAGACTCTGCAATTATATTTACTTCAATTTGAACGCTGAAGATCCTTATGCTTTTTTACAGATGGTAACTGTGGAAGGCATCATGTTAAGGAAACATAAGTTGGTTTTTTTGTAAATTAATTTGTAACTGTCTACAAAACCTGCAGCATTTTAAATTGACAGAATACCTATCTCAGTATTGTTATCTTCAGAAACATTTAGGCTATAAAGGCATCAGGTTTAACTTCTGAAATAAAGATTTTTAAAATAATCGTAATGAATTAACTGTTAAGATTAAACCTATGAAGGAAAACTGCACACATGAAGAATGCAGGGCTTGGGTGGCTGAACTTCATCGCAGCTTTGTGCCCAATGTCTCTCTTCTAAAGCCCTGTATTTAGACTGCTTCAATCATTACCTTTAGCAATTCTTGCTTTCACTTACCTTATTTATTTAAATTTGTTTGCAGTTAATCAGGTGCAGGAATCCTTGCCAAGTGTGTTTCTCCTGTTGCATTTCCCAGCCAGTTACAAGCAAGGCATGTCCATGTCTGAAAGCAGAATATGAAGAAGGGGCAGCAGCCTAAGTACAGAGGTTATAAAAGGTAATCATTAAACCTATTTTCTGCCAAGAAGTTTTGAGTTAGGAACCACAGGTAAACTGATAGTCCAGTTAGTTTATCTTTAAAAACAAGAAAATCCAGCTTTGTCCCATTTGTGAGAATGTTTGTCCAGTGCTAAGCAGTGCATCACAAAGTGAGAGTGATCCATCATTTGGAGAATCTATTTTGATGATCTTTACAGCAAGCAGCTGGTAATTTAGGAATGCTTTGGCAAGATAACCTTGAAGTAATTGTCACATTATGGGTGCATTAAAACCACGTGCTCAATTTGAAGCCTATTAAAAATAGCTGATGTTTGTATCTCGAGAAGGTAGAGAAGCATAAGCAAAAACATTTCCTTTGTTTTTCATTAACTTGAGGCAGCTGAGTGGGCAGCTGGTGATCCCTTTGCTTGCAGCTACAAAGATTTTCCATTTTTGTAAATATTTAAAGATCTTGCTCCAGTGAAAAATGCTATTCTCTGTTTCTATTCAGTTGTATATCCAGGAAAAAAAAAGTATTATTAACCTGAATTCTGCCATAAGGTAACTGCTTTCATTCGAGCTAGTCATCCCTAAAACACTTGCAAAAAGCCCCTTAATCATGTTAATCACTTAATTGTTTTTAGCAGTGCAGTTGGTACAACTCCTTTGCTGTGTGACACTCAATCAGTGAGTCCTGAGCACCCCCTGTAAATGAGTTTGTCAATAAATACCTACTGGTAAAAGCTAAAAAGTGTTCAAATACTGGCTCCTGATGTTAACATTTAACATTCCTTGCCTTGATGAGATAGTGGCTCATAAACATGCACTACGGGGCTGGAAATTAAGAGCAAATTGTTGGGCCTGAGTATCAACAAAGCCACCCTAAGCACGTTTTGACAATTGTCTTCCTCACGTTTTAACAAACTCCTTAAGCACGCAGGATTGATCAGCAGGAATTCCCTCTGCGATGATGATGTAAATCTGTGACTAAAAATGGACTCTTCAGAACATGGGAAACATTTGTTAGTTTATATTTGCCCTGTTTTCTGGTGGTTGAGCCAGACTGCACTGGGAATGTTTTTCTCCAAAGTAATGTTGGTACAGAAAACAAAATCAAAACTGTTCCTTTTCAGTCACTGGCTTTTCCCTCTGTTTTTCTTGTTTAATTCTCACAGAAATGGGGTTAAGATACAAGAGAAGCTCTTCCATCTTAAATAACAACTTCTTGAAAAATGACCACAGTAAGAATGGCCAGACAAAACTTTGGGGTTTTTTTCTTTGCCTACAGATAAAGAGAATAAAACAGGTTAAAATTATAGTCATGCTTCAACCATATGAAAAGGCAAGTATGAAAAATTTATTCATTTTAATGAAAGTTTTACAAGGACTTTTTAAATATTTTTCGTGGTAATTGTGATATATGACAAAAATTAACCAATGTCTTCATATCCTTCAATTTCCCAATTTCATTTGGTATGAGATATTATGTACTTATAATGTACTTCTGTCTTCCTTGTTCTGATAATTTTGAAATGAAGGTTCATAATCTTTTCATACCTGTGTTGTTCCTGAAATGCCACAGAGACTATTGAAATAGCTGATGTGAAAAGAAAAAAAAAAAGAGGGGAGGTCATATTATGGGGCTAACATTGTCCCTTGAAATGAAGCAGCCACGTCTTTCACATCAACTCTACCCTGGAATTTACAGACCAACAAAAAACCCCCCAAAACCCACATAATTTTGATGAAAAGATAACGGGATATGTAATCTTTAATGTTCGGTTAAGTAAAGTTTTGCTGAGGAATTTTTTCTTAGATTTAGTGTAATTTGATTTGACCTCAACTAGTCTGTGTTTCTTTATAAAAATAGAAAAGTACCTTCATTTATTGTCTAGTTTTGTTTTAGGGCTTGCTCTCCTTGGGATGCTGTAAACCCATTAAAAGATTTTTAATTTTACCAGCAATCCTTCTTTTCCTCAGCCACCAAAGGAAAAAAAATAAACATTGATTTCAAGGATTCTAATGTTATTTTCCTCATAGACAAGGGAAATGACATTTTACAGCCGTGGGAAAAGAATCCTTCCCTCTCACATAGGTACACAAATAGATGAAGACATGAAGGAGTTCAAATTCCAAGGCATTTTGAGGCAAACACTTTGAGGGCTGCTCCTATTTAACCCTGTAGTTTGAACCTTTTCAAGATGCACTTTACCAATTAAATCATAAAAAGTAATTTTCAACTTTAATTCGGGAAATAGCAAGGGTACAGTATATAAATGCACCTTTTATTATCCCTACTTACCAAAAATGAAGGTTAATGTTTGTTAGGGTTGGAATTTATTGCTTGCAGTAATGCATGCTCTGCTTTGATCAATACTAAAGCAAATGATAAGGATCATCCTAACTTGCAGTTTTTAATTGTAGCTTAGCAGTTTCTCAGGGTGAATACTTTCCATTCCAACCTTCCTGCTTCCAGGTTCTTGAATTTTAATGAGAGGACCAGCGTGTTTCCCTGCATTCATCTGACAATATTAATGGTCAGATGTGTTCTAAGATTTGATCTCAGTACTGTCATTCTTTAAATAACTTTATTTTCCTAAATAATTGCAGGTATGTTGCAAGTGGAATATAAAAAAATATATATGATTTAATAGCTGTGGTGATGCTGGGTCATGGTTTGCAAGAACTTTGCATCTTGTGAAGGTCAGCAGGAAATATTAGGTGACTGCAATTCTTAATTACCAAATAGACTACAGCTCTTAACAGAATATTTGGGGTTTAAATATCTGTATTTTTCCTTACTTAGTTCTTGGTTCCAGTGGAATTGGTTTTTATTCTGTGATAAATAAGGCTTTTGAAAATATATTCAGGTCTGCTAAAGGTTCTGTAATAGAACTGCCTGAATAGTGCAGAGTCTTTAGTCCAGCAAGAGATTTATTTTGTATTTTTTTAAGTAGAGCTGTTTAGAGACTCTCAATAAAATGCTGGGTAAATTCTATCCAAAAGGCCACCAAAAAAATCAAGAAGTCTCTTCTTAAGGATGTTCTAAAGGAAATTTGATGGCCTCTGGAGAAAATCAGCTTTAGTATGTCACAATAGCTTTTAACAGTGCTTCAAACTCTGATCAGGATCAATGATTTTTCTGATAAACATCCACCTCCGAAGGAGACTGTGTTTTTTTGTTTTTTTTTTTTATTTTAAAAACAAAGCCTGACTTTGATCTCCTTTTTGAGTCCAAACTCATTCCACGGGCCTTCCACCAAGTGGGGGTTACCAGTTAACACAGGTTTTGGAAGGCAAACCTGCCCTGTGCCCATCTCTGGCTGAGGAAAGAAACACTGAGTACTGAGGCACTCACTGAGGTTATGATGTTCTGTGCTACTTTTCAAGTCTCATTTTAATTTTATATTTACTGAAACCAAATATTTCAGGTAGAAAACAATCCTAAAAGCTCAAATATATTTCTTTCTGTATTTCATGTCTGAATATGTGCTTATATAGGTATGTTGAAATAAATTTAGTACAGAAGAAAATAGTTCAGGACTAAAAAAAAATCTGGAGAGCTCACTCCTTGAGAAAACACATTTTTAAACATAAAGAAGCTTTCCAAGTGCTTCTGCTTTTCTAGATCCAAGCTGATTGACACCATGGAGTTTTTACCACAGATTTGCAGAGAAGGATCAGTACTCAGAATTCTCCTAAATTCTCCTTCCATGCCTGCCCAAGGAAGGATTTGTAGTCCCAAGGGAAAAGCTCTCAGAACTCCTGATGCCATGTGCCAGGATAGTGGCACGAATTTTTCATGGTGAAAATGTCTTAGGAGGTTCTCTCTTCTGAGCTGGTGAAAGGCAATCTCCTGGCCTGAAAAACAGCATCTTCGAGAAAAGAAGAGGGGAAAGGAAAGGGGAAAGGAAAAGGACCTGGGTTTAAATGACTTATAATGGTCAGGGGAACTTTTCTAGGAAGTGGGAATAAAGATAAGGTAAGTACACATCAAAGCTCTGTCAGGTCACATAACGCTGGTACACACTCACCTTAATGCACTGCTGAGTGTCAGACTGTCCCTGCTGCTGACACACCCAAAATACAGAGTGTGAAACGCTCTGTTCTCGCTGTGGAGTAAAAAGTAACACCACTATTTCAGCTGTACCTGGAAAATGCATTGCAACTACTGAGAACTACTCCTGGCAGGAAAATGAATCCACAAACACCAGAGGTTTATGGCCAAAAAGGAGGCAGAGGAGTCCTTTTACTTTATTCGAATAAAGGGAGAGGCCATGGGGCATTTTCCCTGGGTCTCTCAGATTTTAGGAGGACACAGCCTTCTTTTTATCCCAATTTCCTGGCCACATTTTCCTCTTTCCCCATTGGCTGAGGTGCTTGGGAGGTACAGACTTCCTCAAACACCTGATACCAAAGACTCCCTTCTAAGGTATCACCCCCCACCTTTCTCTTTCCTTGTGTCAGCTAGTGGAATTCCTTGTCACAGACATGTTTTCTGAAAAATCCTTTCCTTGGATTTTTTCTCCTGAGTAGCTGAGAGGCCTCAGGAACAAAATGTAAACATTGGTTATCTACTGCTGTGGAATGCAACAGGTGCATCTGGGATTGGTCTCATGTGGTTGTTTCTAATTAATGGCCAATCACAGTCAGCTGGCTCAGACTCTGTCAGAGACAGAAGCTTTTGTTATCCATTCTTTCTTTTACTATTGTTAGCTAGCCTTCTGATGAAATCCTTTCTTCTATTATTTTTGTATAGTTTTAATGTAATAAATATCATAAAATAATAAATCAAGCCTTCTGAAACATGGAGTCAGATCCTCATCTCTTCCCTCATCCTCAGACCCCTGTGAACACCGTCACAATTCCTTATGGAATTTATGGTTCTTCCCGTTGTTTCTTTCATCTCTCAGTATCCAGTTTTATTTATCAGCAGACCTATAGTTTGTAAAGACAAACTCTCTCATTCCATTCATCAGTCAGTGGAATCCTTCCCATTGTTTCTTTTATCTCTCAGTATCTAGCTGTATTTACCAGCAGATCCACAGTTTGTTTGTGAAGTTCCTCGTTCCTTTCACTCCAAATTCTCCTGTGGTTTTGGTTTCTAAAAGGTGATGGCAATGTTTGCATTTTGAATATATAATCACATTATTTATTCCAAAACATGGCAAAATTATGTTCAGTTTTTATGGACAGAATGTGCTCTGTAAATTCATCAATGAAACTTGAATGTGACTACAGTTCCACAAATCCTGAATTTTCTCCCTTTCTTGGTAGGAATGGAAGAATGTTTTAATGTTGTCTTGTGAAATGAAGCTGAAAATACTTCATGGTTTCAATTTACCAACTGGAAGATCTGGAAGGTTCTGTAACTGGAAGGCAGGAGCAATATAACAGAGTCAGGATGCTCTGTCAGCATTTTCAGGGGAAAATAGCAACTTTATATTGTCAAGTGGGAAAATGGATAAATTGGCATGGGTAGAGTTACTGTACTAGACTAAAATGAAATAATTTCTTTCAGCTGTTAATAAAAGAGAGAATCAGTTTGGAAGGAACTGGAGGGAAGCACCTGTCTAATCATAATTCTGTTTGTACAACACTGGGCACATTTGCAAATGGGTTTACTTTTGCTGATCTGAAACAATTCCAGTATTTTACTCTCCAAGTATGTCAAGTGGGTTCATATGTATTTAAAATATGTTCATATGTATTTAAAAAAGCCTGTAACAGGATTTTTGTTATGCCAAAGAAGTGTTCCTGAGCCACAGAAGGACTTTTTCATCCATGGGATATAACTTTTACTCAGTTCTCTTCCTGTGCAAACTGAGTATGGAGAATCTGATTAAATGTTAGTTCATTTAAAGTTCAACAATGTTAGTTCATTTAAAAGTCATATCTTAAGGATATGCAAATGGCAAATTAAGTGTAGCAATTCTGAACAAGGCCTTAGGAGTGTCACTGTCAGGGTGCTGCCCTTTGAACCTTGCATTAAAACCTACTCTAAAGCAAGAGCTGTGAAAATGGGCAGCAGGTGTGGCAAAAGTGCAGTTCTAAGACATGCCCAGGTCATTTCAGTGGAAAAACAGACCAACATGGAGAGTTTTGGAAATCTTGCTTCTGTTTCTAAGAATTACCAATACAATAGCTTTTCCTTGTGAAATTTTTATAGGCTCTTAAAACAAACTCAATAGGGCAATTAAAACCAGATGAGGATAGTATTGAAAATATTAAGTCAGTTCTGAGATTGTATTTGCATATTAAGAGATGCCTATATTAGAAAATATGGCATGAAAGGCTTCATTTTCCAAGCCTGCCTTTAGAAAGGTGAAAAGCTGAGGGTATGGCCATGTTCCCTGCTCTTCCAGAGCCTGCACACCTGCAGATTGGAGCAGTGGAAACCAGAGGAGTGTGGGTGCCTGTCTAACTTACCTGCAGAGGGATTTCAGACCTGACATTTCAAATTGGGTTTTTTTTCTAATTCAAGGAACATAGGGGACAGGACTGGTGTAGTGATAGACCACCCCCATGACAATTTCACATATTAATGAAATTATTTCCGACGGTGCTTAAAAATAGCTTCTGGTTGTTATGTTGAGGCGTGGAGTCTTAGAATAATCAAGCTGAAAAGGCCAGGAGAGTGAAAGGATTCAAAGGTGTAGCTCTTATTAAGTCTCTGTGCAGAGACCAAAAGACAGTGTGCTGTTGAGAATAGCTCTGTTAATCAGTGTCTTAAAGACTCTGGCATGCTGAAGTTGTATCTTGATGAACTGATAAGGCTGCTGCACTTGTGCACTTAAAGGGAAGGAATTAAAGTACATCCTAAAATCCTGCTTGCATATATATTACTGAGCTGCTTTGGTGGTTTCCCATAATCAGGGAAATGTAGTCTGAGTGCCCTGAGGTTCTGCCAGTGCTCTGATCTGTAGCTATTTTAGCTTTGCACAGTGCTGCAGGACCTGCATTTGAAAGCTGTCCATCTGTCTGTCCCTGACCACCATGGTGTGATAGAAGTGCTGTCCCCACCCTCTCCTGAATAAAGCCATTCCTCCTCACCCTGCAGGAAAACTCTGCAGAAACCTTTCTAGACACAAACACTATGAACTTCTTTTAGTATTTTAACTTGGTTTTCTGCTCTTTTTGTTAACTTTGATCAAAGCCAATAATGAAATAATTAGAATTAATGAAATAATGAAATATTTCATGTAGTATTAGAAATAATGAAATTCTTCCTTATTTCCAATACTACACAACTATGATAGTTATATGGTTTTTGTATTGTTACAGTTTTCTTGGTACCATTTGTGTTTTCTTATGAAAATGAAGCAAAACCAAAAAGCTGATCCAGCAAGTTATATGTAAATCCAAAATAAAGTTGTATCACAGTAATATATACTACTACAAAGTTGATGTGCAATATTGTGAAAAACCAACAAAACTGAAAGCTAATACAAATACAGGTCAATAATCTAAAAGCATAAACAATAAGCACTGCTTCAGAGAATACTCTGTGTGGTTTTGAAGCCCCTGAGTCTGAAGCAGGATGAACAAAACAATCTGGAGGAGAGCTGCATCCTGTGCTGGCAGCTTGTCCCCTTGGCAAACCCATGGCAGGAGCATCCCCAGCACCTGTAAATCCCAGATCCTGTAAATCTACACCCTGGACACTTGTGCATTCAGGCACAGCAGCTGTCATGGGGATGGTTCAGTCATGTCTGCTCCACACTCAAATTCTTCTCTGTCCTTCAGACAACAAGATTTTTGGCACACCATCTGGTATAAGGACATCCTTGCATCTTAGAAAGTCAAGATGCTTCCTCATGAGAGAAAAGTACAAGCCACACTTGCTTTTCAGCTTGGATCATACTCCACCTGGCAATTTAGGGAGAATTCACTGAAACTTGTCATTTTAATTTTAACTAGCACTGTCTTGCTGCTCACTTGTTTTGTGGCATTGTGTGTCTGTGCTGAACACCAAGATGTTAACTTAAAGTTGCACCACATTTTGTCTTGAGAATAAACAGCCTTTTCTTCAAATAGAAAAGTTGTATTTTAGGCTAGATTTACATTATTAACAGAACAAGTAGAGAATATGCAGTTGTCATTTTCATGACCCTAAAAATACACTAATATTGAAGACAGCAAGCATTCCATTACACCTCCTGCTGCTGAAAAGTCAAATTTAGGCACCAAGTTTTCTTTCTTGGATGAGATAAGATTCTTATCACTGACATTCCTGCTGAATTTCATTTGCAGTAGGGGATGAAGTTTTCACATCACAATAGCTAAAATCATGTCCATACACTAGGTCCTTCTGAGAGAGTGGTTCATGAACTGTGACAGCACTCCATGTGTTCTTCCTCAGGGATTTCTGTAAGAGTTCTCTCATTCTCTTGTTTTCTTTGGCTGTGGATTCCCACATGATTTCAAGTTCCCCTTCTGTTTTCCTAGGAAAAAAATGAAGAGAAATTTTAACTTCAACAATGTTTCAGCAGTACAGAAGTACAGTATGTGGATAAACAAATTAGAAATAGCCTGTATTTAGGTGCCTGATTGAAATTAATTCCTTTTTTGCTTTTGAAAAAGCTCATTAAATGTAATGCTATATAGGATATGACCAGAAAACCACCCATTATGTAACAAGTTGGATTAAATCTGCACACAGAGCAGTGCATGTGAGACCCAGATATTGTGACTGTCCCTCCTGCACTGACTGAGGCTCCCTGGTGAGCACAGCTCTGCCCCTTCTCACTGCCCAGAGCACTGTGCCACCCCTCTGAGCCCCAAGGCTCTGCTCAGTGCCAGCCTCTGTGCTCAGCTAATGCATCTTTGGGGGAGCCAAACAAAAGTGGTATCAACTCAGAAGGCAGACAAAGCCCAAGAGCTTGGGTATCCTTTGGCTCCTAGTGTATGTCAAAATACAAAATAATAAGGAAATGAAGATCAGTTGATGTGAAAAGCACAGCTGATGCATGGAAAATGAGCACACATATTTTAATACACAACCAGAGGACACAGGCTCAAGCTGTGTCAAGGGCAATATAGGTTGGATACAAGGAAAAAGTTTATTACAGAAAGGGTGATAAAGCTCTGGAATGGCTGCCCAGGGAGGTGGTGCAGTCCCCATCCCTGGGTGTGTTTAACAAAGCCTGGATGTGGCACTGGGTGCCAGGGTTCAGCTGAGCTGTTGGGGCTGGGTTGGACTTGATGATCTTTAAGGTCTCTTCCAATCTGGTCATTCTGTGAATTTGTGAATCTGAACTCTTCTTGGAGGACTAATTTTGAAGCAGAGCTGTGAGATGCAGAGGCAGGGAGTGCTAACTGGCTTTGCAATGAGCAGTCAGAGCACACTGCAGTCCCAGGTAAGGCACTGCAGTGTGGCACCACTGCACAACTTGCAGTCTGGTATTTCACAGTTCAGCTGTTTCCCAGCTCAGCATCTGACAAGAAGCAGTAGCATCCCAAGTGTAGTTACACAAGGGGATTTTGTTTGAAAATTTTGACCTGATTGAAATTTAAAAATGCATTCAGTAGAATTGAAATTTAAAAATGCATTCATTGCTTAGGGAGAGGGTGTCTTCTTGCTAGTCACAACCTCCCCTTCCTTAAGGAATTTGGATTACAGAGCAGCTTGGTTGCTACAGCTGCTGATGCTCTGTACATCTTTCTCAACACCAAAATTTCCTTGTCTCTACAGCCGGTTTGCCTTTTGAAACACAAGTCTTTGCCACTTGGCATTTAAAACTAGATACATGTGCTGTTTCCAGATGCCTTCAGACAAAAGGCATTACATTCATTTCTTATTAATGTAGGCTATTATTAATTAAATAAGTAAAAATAAAAATTTAATTAAACCCCTAACTTAGCCAAAATGTAGGATTTTATAACTTGTTGAGTAAGCAAAATTCCAGTGCTCCACTGAAGTTTGAGGATGAAAAAATTATTAGATGTAGGTTCTGAAAGATTCCTCTTTAAAAAAGACATGCCCTCATTGAAGTAAATTCATCCAGCCTTAAATCTCAGAATCTTATTTGGGCTGGCTCAGGAATTCATTGTCATCTATCCTGTAACAGTTTGTTTATATATTCCTTATCACCATGGTTTTTATTATGGTTATAATTTTGTATGTCACCTCAGAGATAAGACAGCTCCTCCCCCTTGCTGTGCACAACTGCAAAGCTTTTCTGCTGTGGAGCCTCTTCCAAGGACAGTTTAATGCACTTTTCAAACTTACATTCTGCATCCAAAGCACAGCAGCTGTGACTAGCTTGAGGTATTGTTTCTCTGCAGAAGTTTTATAAAATAAATTCTGACCTAGAAAACTCATAAAGGTCAGTGACCTGTCAAATAAGACTGGAAACATCTAGGAACTTGTTTTTAACCCTAGGATCACATCATGAACTTTGTTTATATCTCAAACCTATTATTTAAGGAAAGGTTGTGATATTGGTATCTCTTATAGTTACTCAGTGACTAATAAAGATTGCATTATCAGCTGCCTGAAAAACAAAATGCTATTGCTTTCTCATTAAGGGTTGCTGGGAATTTGCAATCTTGTCTAGCAAAGGCTGTAATTACTGATAAGGCTCTAAAGAGCAGCTTCCAGTAAGGGAAATCTGTTTAAAAGCTTTTATTTATCAAAAGTACAAGTATATCTATATGTGTTTCTTCTGAAAACCAAGTAGAAAAATTCTTATCCTTTGGATGCAATGGGTAAGTAGTGGAACTGCTGATTTTTCTTATGAGCTTAAAGAATGCAGGAGGGGAGAAAATTTCAAAGGCAAGTCATCTCTGTTATATTTGATGAAAGCCCACGCTAGTTTGGAGTACACTTGTTAAAAAGAGAAGGAGAGAAGCAGCATGGATACATTTCTTTGTCTACTTGTGAGCATGCTGTGACTGCAGCGGAGGGGTGATGGGGGTGGGACAGTCAGGATGGATGGAGATGAGAGATCTCTGAAATCAGGTTTTGGAACTTGGGGTTTATTGCAGAGGGCCTGGGTGCAGAGCCTTGCTGGGAGCTGCAGCCACAGAGAATAAAGAGAGTGGGAAAGGGAGAGAAGGCAGGAGCGTGGTAAAGAGGATGAGAGAGTAAAAGAGGTAAAGGGTAAAAGAGAATAAGAGAGTAAAAGAGGGTAAGAGAGCAAGGTTCCCATTACAATACCATAAATCTTCTTCTGTGTTGAATATTCTAATTCTCACTAACCAATCTAGTACAATATACAAACCCTACAGCAGTTACATACAGCCTATAAGAATCATTACATCACCATACTGTGTTACATTTTAAACCCTAAAATCTCCTCTTTGGGCCCCTTCTGCCAAGCTGTAGGGTCTGCTCTGACCCTTGGGCCTGTCTGCAAGCAGAGGGTGTTGTTCCATCAAAAGGGGATCACCTTCAGCTGGCCACACCACTGTTTTCCAGTTGTTCAGTAACTGAGGGATCTCAAAGCTTGCTTTCATTTCAATCTCGCTTATAGTTTCTATATTCTCAAAATCCTGTTCCAGGTAATCATATTTACGAGGCTTTCCTGTTTCACCTTCCCCAGCAGGGCAGCTGCTGTGCCTGTGGGCACACAGGGGCTGGGCAGTGCCCTGTTTCACTGTGCTCCTCCTCAGGTTCTGCTCATCCCTCTGCAGGCTCTCACTGAAAGCACAAGGCTCTTTCCAGCTCCAAAGTGGGATTTCACTTTGCTTTTCAAGAGAACTTACCAGCAACAACAGGTACAGTATGCTTTTATGATAAACAATTTCATGGTGGTAGATAAGTCAGACTTGCCCCAGTTTCCTGACTCCATATTATTAAACTAAATGCATGAGCAAAATAAATTATATGAAATAGTTTTCTGTCTTCACCTGCTTACAGTGACTCATCATACTTTCAGCTAGATTTTAAAGTAAACTGGATTTCTGCTTAAAATGTGGCATGCTACTCTGGTTTTCATTATGTAACAGTGAAATTAGAGAATAAACATTGATTGCATGCACTTATCTTAATGTCTATGTAGGCATTTTGCACAGAAATATTATCAACTACACAGTATTCTGGACTAAAAATCTACTCTGTAAACACAGCTAGTCACAATAAATTGAAATGTTTGGTACCCTCCTAGCACTAAGGGACTTTAGTTGCTAAACTACAGATGATGAGCAACATCTGAACTACAAATAATTTTCCCTTCCTTACTTCTGTGACTGTGTGAAGGGAGAAAGAAAATAATAAACCTTTGTAAAATCATTAAAAAAAATCAGAAAAAGCAGACTAAAAGACACGTTTAATTTCTAGCTGATAGGCATAAAAGAGTAGATACATATTTGGATTACATTGGGAAACTACTTTATATTGCAGTACTTGAGAAGAATAATGGAATATGAAGAAGTTAGTTCATATTAATTGTATCAGCCATGGTGTTAGTTGGTTTTATTGATTTTGTTTCATAAGCATAAAAACTTATTATCTCTTATAGAGGTGTAGAATTTAGCTGACTTCTTAGTAACATTTAAAAATTTTTAATCTACATTTTTAATACAGTAATCAAAGGAAAACAGCAAATCACGAGGTTAACTAAAATACTACTTGGAGGATTATAGTAAAAATTCTTCTTTACTTTTAGACTTGTGTTCATTATATTATATTCTAATAATTACTGTTAAGATCTAACTACCACCAGAAAAAAGCAGTCACTTGTTACACCACTCAATAATGTTGGAAACTAAAGAAATGAAAGACATATCTTGATGGGATTAATCTTGGGCTTGTTTCCATAAACCACTTTTCTTTATCATCCTACAGTTAAATGGACTACAGTGGTGTAGTTCCAGGTCCAGATCCTGTTTCTTAAAAGGAAGCTGCAAATATTAATTGTGCATGTTTACTGAAGAAAAAAGGAATTAATTTGGACTGAAAAGGTAAAAGTGATTTAGTATACTGCATGGAAAGTATAATTACTTTACACATCTGTGTTGCATCATCTAATTTGCCTACTTTGGGGCTAGAAGGGTAAATTTTGAATTATCCATACTGTGGGATTTCAAATTTTGCTCTATCCTACTCTGAAAAAAAAAAAAAAATTACAGTAAAAAATTGTAACATGAGCCCAGAGATATGAAAGCCATTTAACAGTTTAAAATCCTAAGCAAATATTTTCAGAGAAATGTCAATCAGTTCAATCTGGTTTTAAATGTGAATATATTATATTATTATTAATATTATATATATAAATATATAATATATATATAGAGAGTATAATATATTAATAATATATTATTATATTATTAATGTGAATTTCAGAGATCATTGTACAACTCTGCTACTTACACCTGTTTAATTGCAATGTATAAAGTAACTGAGAGGGACTGCACTGATATAAGGCAGATAATACCAAGCCCTGTTTTTCTATTGTCTGTTAAAATCTATTTAAATCGATTATTTCACAATGGCAGTGATGACTTGAGAAATGACTGCTTATTACTTTTCTTTAGTTGTAAACAGAAACTGTTTTTTTTATGCTGATAATGTAAATGTGCTATGAAGCTTTCCACTATCAGAGGGAAAAATACTTTTAAAGGACTCTGTATTTAAAGGATATCTCAACACTGCAGACATAATCTTCTATAAATCTGTTCCATTTTCTTCTCTTTATTTTGCACATAGCCAATCCAGGTCACTTGTTAATAGATCAGTAAGACAGACTCAAAAGAAAACAGATCTTTGGTGTACTTAATAGATTCCCTTTATTTCCTACTATTCTAAAACTCTTGAGGGGTATGAATGGGGAAGTGTTCAGCCTTTAGCAGAAGGTGCTATTAAAATAAATCAACATATATTTTGATTTACAGAATCTTTTCAAATTATCAAAGATTCACACAGATTGATATCCTCCTCAGACTGATATCCTTCTTAAGAAAAGCAGCAGCCATATAGAATAAATTGCTCCTTCCAAAGACCTTTCTTTGGAGAGCTGGCAATCATGGGCAGGGTTTCAGCACTCTCATTTTCATGTCACAGGAGATGGTTTGTTTCCAGCTCTGCTGGAAAGCAAGTGCTGGTGGCTGTGTGCAGGTGCTTTCCTGCCACTGACATATTTTATGAAAATCCTTTTGCTAGGATTTTTCTCCCAAGAAGCCTCAGAAAAGAAATGCAAACAGTAACTATCTGATGGCTGTGGAATGTGGTCTGGAGATGTTTTACCAACAGGTTCATCTTTGATAGGTTGCATGTGAATTGTTTTGAATTAATGGCCAATGACAGCCAGCTGTGTCGAGGCTGTGAGCAGTCACAAGATTTTTCATTATTATTCATTCTTTTCTAGCCTTCTGATGAAATCCTTTCTCTATTCTTTAGTATAGTTTTAGTATATCATTCTATAATGTAATGTAATGTAATGTAATGTAATGTAATGTAATGTAATGTAATGTAATGTAATGTAATATAATATAATATAATATAAATCAGCCTTCTGAAACATGGAGTCAAGATTCTCATCTCTTCCCTGGGGACCCTCAAACACCTCCACACTTTCCCTTGTCCCTTCACCTGCCTGTGCCCCCCTCACCTGTTTTGCTCCAGCACCTCCTTGAGGGTTTCCTGTTTGTCTTGCAGCAGCTGCTGCAGGTGCTTCTTCTCTTGCTCATACTGAGCAGTCTTCCTTTCAAATTCCTTCTCCTGCTCACTCATCTTGAGGTTGATATCTCCAAGCTTCCCAGCTGCTTTCTTTTTATACACCTGTAAGGGTTAAAGTTAATAGAAAAAACTGGGATTGTAGGAGAAATAAGGACAAGTCATTCCCAACAAAAGAAAGAGCTGGAGATACTGATTTTCATTTGAATCTTTACATCAATGCTGCCTTGCTCAATTATGCCAGGTAGACTGCATTATGGGATTTTTTTGATCTATTTCTTAATATGAAGGTATTACACTTAATTTTGTTCTGCATAAAAAACTACAGTGCACAATGAATATCATACTGTATGTCTATTTTATTAGCTGCAACAAAAGGTTTATTTTCCAAAGCTACACTTCACAGCACATGTTGCTTACCACTTGCTGAAGAGTCATACTTATCAGTACATACCATGAAAAAGTGTTTCTGTTTTGTTAGTTTAATCTTAGTAATTAAGAGGAAGAAAAGAATACTTTTGCTTGCTGCTTCATGTAACAGTCCTCTTGTTCAGTGAAGCACAAGTGATTTTTTGATTAATGGCTATAGTAACTAAATTATTTACTAATGACTGGTTTCATCTCAAAAATAAGAAATTATAACTTTGCTTTCTGAAATAACATCCCCATTGAATTGCATAAGCACACAAGAAAACTGGTTTGTGTATTGTTACACATTTCTAGATGCTGCTGCTCTTGACAATACCAAAATCCAATATTAACTTAATTTTCTCATGATTACAAATAAAATGCTAAAACTGTTATTTTTCTCTGCATATTGTGATGTTTCCTACAGGCTGCAGAACAGAGTTTTGGGATAGAAACACCTCCTTTAATAAAACTGTAAACTAGTTTAGAGAAGCTTTGAAAATACTGCTAATATAAAGTTTTATTTCAGGTGCTAATCACTAAGGTTTTATCTTCACCTGAATCAGGGGAGAAAAATTTGAGTTTGCCTTTTGCAGGTATTAAAAAAAGGCATTTTTAGACATGCTGTATATAAGGCTATATAATCCTTCCCACAAACTGTTTCCTTTTTAGCACTTACAAAATGTGTCATTGTGAAGTTTCATTTTCTAGAGGTAATAGGATAACAATAGGTAATATTTACCTAGAATATCAGTAATTCAATATACAAGCCTGACCAACATAGGGCTTTTATCCTATTTTTTCCCTGACAGTTTTAATAGAAGAATAAGAAGCCTGAAAGTTAACCAGTACCCAGAGAAGCCTCCAAAATGCAGAGTAATGTTAAGGAAGGCTACAAGTAAACAAGTTCCTTGTGAACAGAAGGCTGCTCAGAGCCAGCCTGGAGGAAGTGCAGAGTATGGGAAACAGCTGAACCTTCCCCTGTGTCAGTAAAAGGCCCAGCACGTGCCAGGTCCAGCCAGGTGTGACTGAAATGCCCTCTGTAGATTAGATGCCTGTAATAATTTCAAAGAACAAGAGCAAACTTCCTCTCTCTACTTTATCACAAGGAAGGAAGGCTGGTGAACTGTAGCACTGGTGAAACCCTGCTTTCCATCATGTGCTGACCATCTGAGGTGTGTGTTTTAAGCTGCATTCTGTCCTCCCCAGCCCACAGCTGCCTCTGCTGGCTCTGCCCTCCTGCTCTGCCTTTGCCAACTGAAGCTGAGTCCCGTGTGCAGAATGGTTGCAAAATCAGAGGGGAAAAGTGCACATTTTTCTTATGATTGTAGTCTGAAACTAGGTTTGAGTGATACATTGTTCTGATTGATTATAAATAATCTGTAAAATGCAGCATGGGCAGGTTGGGCACACTGACACAGGCAGCTGCTGGCACTTGCAGATCCTTCACACCTTTGAATTGTTCAAGATAACCTATTACTGTGAAGTGAAGCAGGCAGCAGCAAACAGACTGGTGGAGGTGACAGTTTTCAGGAAGAGGATGGCAACACACAGCTGGAAGTCCCAATATTTCCCTCTAGAGATGGTCATGGCACCCCATGTACATAGCAAGCAGGATGAGGAATGATCATGGATGCAGTGCTGGTACTGAAGGGGACATAATTTACTCCCAGGTGGTAAAGAGACAGTAAAACAGACTGCAGATGATGAAGAGGAACTATGCATACATGATATTTTTGGGTCAGGGTATACATTATGCTGTTATTCTGGGTCTCCTAGGAGGCCCTTGGCTCCTGGGTTGGTCACAGAGATCTTGGAAATGGATGATTTTGTTGCAGTCATGGAAAGATAGGTTCTATTCAGCAGGCTCAGAATGCCTGGGACACATAACCAACCTTCCTGGGGATATTAATCTCTTCCCTGATTTTTGGCAGCACTTTTGTGTGAGTGGCAGTGTGTGCAAATCATCTCCTGGGTTCACAGCTGAGTGGAGAAGTGTCTGAAGCTGTTTCAGTTTTCTCACAAAAGCCAGCACAAATTTGGGCACATTTCTCTTTCCTTTGCATACAGATCAACTTACAAGTGTGAAACAGAATCCAGTGTTTCCTTACCAGTGAGATGAATGCATTTCCTTTCAATTTTGGTTATACTTTCTGTTTTCTATGCAAACATGGTTAACTCTGGGAAATAAGCTACATAGTATACAAAATAGTGACATACACCAGAATAATTTAGAGATTCTTTCTATACATCAGCTAACATCACAAAGTGTGAAAGATTCTGAACATATGAATGAAGGGAATGAAGGGAAAACAGGTGTTGCAATATTATATGCTGTACTACCTGAGCCCTTGTATTTCCTGATTGGTAACTTGGGACAAAAATAGGGGTGAATTCCTGCCCTGATAATTAAAATATTTGGGGAAAAAAATAATCCATTTTTAGGACTGACAGAACAATGGAAGAAGTTTCTTAAGTGGCTGCATTTAAAAAACCAACAACGCTCCATAAATTTTCAAGGGTCTCATGCTGGAAAAATCTAGAGTCTAACAAAGCAGAATGAATACTCTGAAGAGAAAAGCCATGTATGCAGCAAGACTTCAATCAATCCATGGTATCCTGATTTCAGACACAAAGCACCTTTCCCCAAGTCCAGATTAATGTTGATAGGAACATGGCAAAGGAACACTGGTGATAGGAACATTGTCTCCATCAAATGTGCTGGCATGAACAACTGCTTATACAAATCAGCAAGTTCTGCAATTCTAAGAACATGCAGTTCTAAATACACTGCTCCTCAGTGATCAGGAAATGCTAGGAACAAATCTTTATTGCTTTCTCTTCATCAATCACAATTTTGTACTCTAAATGCAATAGGGAGCAAGAGGACAGGAAAAAAATTAAGGCCAAATTAGCAAACTTGCATGAAAATGAGGGCAGTTCCAGCAGGAGATGGTAGATATCCTCAATACAAAGGTTGTTTCTGTTTTTACTAAAACCTCATGACTAACAAAATAATTATCAGATAGAGATTCAGAATGAATGAACTTCTTGTCATTCTTTTTATCAACAGTGTGTGTGCATAATTTAAAGATTAATTACATTTGCAGTAAAGGAAAGGAAAAGGTGTGTAATGATGAACTGGATGCAAATTCTGTTATCAGAGATTTACTATTCACAGTTGTAAGTCCAAAACCCTGGATTGTTTTCACAGAATTTCTACTAGAAATGTTTGACTAAAATACTTCATAAAAAGACAGATTTTTCTGTGTTAGCTGTCCCTTTTGCATGAAGTTGAAGGACTCCCTGATGAGACAAACATTATGTCCAAGCGCATATTAAAAGAGAACAGTGCAGAATTCTGACTGTAAAGAAACAGTTTTAATACAAGAAAGATTGGCTTCCTCAAATTCTTGCATGGATCATCAAACTGCTTGGTAATTACAATTATGAACTACAAAGAGAGCTCCCAGGGAACACCAGCCAAAGTACTACCTCAGGTTATGCTGACCATGGCACGAGTCAGTATCTCTCAGTTCACAGGATCACAGAATGAATTAGCTTGGAAAAGACCTTTGTGATCATGAAGTCCAACCCATGACCTGAACACCTCCTCATCCACTAAACCATGGCACTGAGCACCACATCCAGCCACCTTAAACAGCTCCAAACAGCTCCAGGGACAGTGACTGCACCACCTCCCTGGGCAGCCCAATCCAATGCCCAATCACCCTTTGTGTGAAGAACATTTCCTAATGTCCAGGCTAAACCTCCCCTGGCACAGCTTAAGGCTGTGTCCCCTTGTCCTGTCACTAAATGCCTGGGAGAGAAGACTGACCCTCACCTGAGCACAGGCACCTTTCAGGCAGAGAGTAAAAAAGTCACCCCTGAGTCTCCTTTTCTCCAGGCTGAGCACCCCCAGCTCCCTCAGGGGTTCCTCACAGGGTTTGTGTTCCCGGCCCCTCTCCAGCCTCGTTGCCCCCTCTGGAGGTGTTCAAACATCCCAAGATCCTTCCCAAGCTGAGGGCCCAGGCTGGACACAGCACTCAGGGTGTGCCCTCAGCAGTGCTGAGCACAGGGGAAGGATGATCTCCCTGCTCCTGCTGGCCACACCACTCCTGATCCAGGCCAGGAGCCATTCTTGGCCTTCCAGGCCACCAGGGCACTCTGCTGGCTCACATTCAGCTGCTGTTGACCAAAACCCCCAGGTCCCTTTGTGCCTGGGCACTGCCCAGCCACTCTGTCCCCAGCCTGTAGGGGGTTTTGTGGCCAAAATGCAGGACTGGGCACTTGGACTTGTTAAACCTCACCTTGTTGGACTTGGCCCATCTATCCAGCCTGTCCAGGTCCCTCTGCAGAGCCCTCCTACCCTCCAGCTGACCAACACATGCTCCCAGCTTGGTGTCACCTGCAAATTTACTGATGGTGGACTCAATCCCCTCATCCAGATCTTCACGGAAGATACTGAACAGGAGTGATCAGTGCCCCAGCAAAGCCCTGAGGGACACCCCTGGTGCCTGGCCCCAGCTGGATGCAGCACCATCCCCACCACTCTCTGAGCCCTCCAGCCAGGTCTGAGCCCAGCACAGAGAGTACTCATGTCCTGTTGGGATCTCTAGCTGGTCACAGTGACCCCAAGAAAAGTTGGAAAATCTCTTTTCCCAGTCCAGTGGTTCAAGGAGGAGTCAGGGCTCTTCATTTTTCAGTCTCAAGGTTGTTTATTGTTTCTTATCTATAAAACTCTTTCTCCTGACCTGCCAAGGTCCATTCAGCAAGACACACAGAGGCACTCTGCCTGCCCCCAGTGTGGTGTTATCTTTTTATACTAAAAACTACGTGTACAATATTTACAATTACTTCCCAATACCTGTCACCTGTGTTGGACAGTGAGCTTCTACTCTAAACCAATCTAAAAGTGATGTTGGCATCACCCAGAAGATGGAGGCCAAGAAGAAGGAGGAGAAAGGCTGGATACACCCAGATCCCTCCATCTTGCCCCCCTGAATCCCCATTCTACAAACTCCAAAATCTACTTTTTCACCCTGTGATAACTTCACTGTTATTCTACTTAATTTGTCATGGCTTGCAGATCTTCATCTAAGGTTGGTACCTTGTTCCACGGGTCACAATCAAACCCACAGGTGTTCTGGGTTCTGTGTCAGGGTCTCTGAGACCCCTGGCAGGGGTCTTGTCTGCTCAGGACAGACAGAAGGATGTCCTGGGTCCTGACACTGTCCCAGCCCTGGGCTGCAGCTTTTCCAGGAGGGAGCTGTGGGACAGAGTGCCAAAGGCCTTGTTGGAGTCCAGGTAGACACATCCCCAGCCTGCCCCACTGTCACAGACATGTTTTATGGAAAATCCCTTTGTTAAGATTTTTTCTCCTGAGAAGCTGAGAGGCCTCAAGGACAAAAGGTAAACATTGATTATCTGCTGGTGTGGAATGCAACAGGTGCATCTGTGATTGGTCTTATGTGGTTGTTTCTAATTAATGGCCAATCACAGTCTGGCTGTCTCAGACTGTGGTCAGTCACAAGATTTTATTAGCATTCCATTCTTTTCCTTTGCTTGCAAGCTTTCTGATGAAATTGTTTCTTCTATTCTTTTAGCATAGTTTTAGTATATCCTTTTATTTAATATAATATATGTATCATAAAATAATAAACCAGCCTTCTGAAACATAGAGTCAACATTCTCATCTCTTCCCTCGTCCTGAGACCCCTGTGAACACCCCACATCCACAGGTGAGTCACCTGGTCCCAGCAGGAAATCAGGTTGGTCAGGCAGGTGCTGCCCCTCCTAAGCCCACACTGGCTGTTTCTGATGCCTGGCCACCCTGTGGGTGCCATGTGATGGCACTCAAGGTGATCTGTTCCACAACCTTGCTGGGCACTGGGATCAGACTGACAGACCTGGAGTTCCCCAGAGCCTCCTTCCAGCCCTTTCTTGGGGATGGGCTCACACTGGAACCTCCCTGGTGAGCCAGGACTGATGGTAAATGATGGAGAGCAGCTTGGGGAGCTCATTTATTCCAGCTCAGCTTTATGCCAGCTCCCTCATCCCCCTGGGATGGATCCCCTCTGGGCCCATAGACTTGTAAACCATCTAAATGGTTTAGCACAGCCCTGACTGCTTCCTCCTAGATCACAGGGGGCTATTCTCCAGGGAGGCTCCCTTTTCCCTTCTCCCAGCTCAGGAGGCCGGCTGTCCTGAGAGCAATCTGTTTTACTGCTGAAAACTGAGAAAAATATGGTATTAAGTATCTCTACCTTTCCTTACGTTAATATATTTCCCTCTGCATCCAATGAAGTATGGAGGTTGTCCTTGCCCATCCTCCTTTTGCCAGTATTGGTTTTGCACTTAAAATTCACTACATGTAAATGTTCTTAATTTCATACCAACCTCTTCTCTATCCCTTACAGCAGTCACAGATCTATTACATTGCAAAAGATCCACATTTAATAAGAATACAAGCCACTGTCTTAACAGAGGAGCTAGAGATAAATTATGGCGAAAAAAGCTAAAAATATTTTATGGCTGTCTTAATATAATTAGGTAAATATTTCACAGTAGTGTTTCATCCATTCAGGTATTTTATAAAGGCTTCCTTACAAATTCAAGCTATGTTTCAGCTTACTGCTGTCTCTTTGCACTTAAAATTTCATTTATTTTCTTGGTGGTTAATTTCTAAGCTGTGCCAATCCTTACAATGAAAGTGCAGAAGAAGATGGTCTCCATTAACACAGTGGTGGTGCACATTTGTGTCATTTGATGCAGGAATAGCAGTGGATGTCTTGACTGGCAAAGTGGAATATGGAGACTCTGCCTCAGGATAAACTGAACAAACTTTATGTAATACAAAACAGCTTTTGTAATAATGTAAAATATATATTACTTTCTAGATACAGAAACCAATATACCAGGTATCTTTCTCCTTTCTTTTTTTAAGATTACAGTAAAAATAATCATGGTAGCACCAAAGATGCTGAAACATAAATGTTTCAAATTTATTTCACTGTTATACTGCAATTATATACTGTGCTTTTTGTTTAGGGAGTTATAAAGATAACTTGAACTTAAAATGTATTCCCTAACTAGGCTGGATGTTTGAAATCCTCTGATTTCAAACACACTTTCACAAGAAAGTACTTGATGATAACTGTACACCTGAGATAACATTTTCATTCTTCCAAATCTAATTGTAATGGATTTCAAGTTGAAGGAGTGGTACAGCCTCAAAGAAGTAGAAGACAGAACACTTGGGTTACAATATAGAGCAAAAAATGAAATACAAATAATCTTTAAATATTATTACAACTACTCATAATTCTCCAAGTAATGATGTAAACACAGTATCTGGCAGATATGCAATGCACAAATACAATGGAAGAAGACACTAGTGAAAATAACAAGGATGATCTGTTTTGTTTTTTCAAAACTTTTGAAGATAATCCATACATAACTCTTTCATAAAAACATTGGCAGAGATTAACTACTTTTCTCATTAAAAATCCCAAACATTTCACAATAGATATTTAGCTTAGAAACACTGCTTACCTTTACTTTTTCTTCCAATCTTCCTAAACGCAGGCTGCCTTCTATAATTTTCTTGAGAACACCCTGATTCTCATTTTCCAAACATCTGGCCTGCAACCATGCAGTAAACAAAGCCACATGTAACACTCTGTCAGTTTGTCAGGGCAGACAAAATGCACACACTGAGGGAGACACAGCAATTCCACTTTGAACTCCAGCTGTCTGAAGAGCCAACATGGATAAAGAGTCCTGGAAATTTTTCTCAGAACAGCTCATTAATAATTTGTCAGCTGACTGTGAATACTATGAAGCAGTATTATTCTGAAATGAAACATACTGTAAACCCAACCAATTCTGTGGGTTTTCCTACAAATCTAAGTATGCACGAGTAGGGATCCCATTTTAAGCATAAGACTCATCCTTTAGGTCACATTTTGCAGTCTGCTCTCAAACAAGCCCTTGAAATTGGCAGGGGTTCAGGCAAGGGTATTTTTAATATGGTATGATTAATATTGAAAAGCAGATATCCCAGAGACTGAGATCTAAGAATCAGTTCCCCCACTTTCTAGGATACATTTATTGTGCTCAGTTTCACAATCCTCAAGTCCAGGTTGTAGTGGACAAGGATTTGAGCTGTGTCACCATAGTTCTCTCCTAGAATTAGGAATTAACTGCTCTATCTTTTTATCCAATGCTGATGACAACCTTTGTCTGCTACTTGAACAACAAGTAAAAGAAGCTTTATTTTTACAAAGTTTTGTGAAATTATTTCAGATTCAATCTGAAGAGAAAAACATGTATATGAAAAATTGAAATTGTGCCCAGTATCCTGTAAAAGAAACAAAATGGGTTTACAAAAAGCCCAGAAACCTCCATGCCAGGCACTTCTTCTAAACAGAAGTTGTTCCAAAACTCTCAATCAGCCTGTCAAAATGACTGCTAACCAACAAGGAGCAATAATATGCATCCACAACAGACAGTCCATACAGACAAGGATAACAGTCCACCCTTAAGACTCAAAACAAATATTAAAATGTTATGATTGTGTGCTATTTTTAAATACATGCCGCTGTTTTTAAATACATGAGCTATTTTGAAATACATGTAACATCAACTTCTGTAAACTAGGTTAAAAAAATCTTTTAAACTTGGCAAGTGCCATTTCAGACCCCAATGCTTATGTTATTAAGGCTTAATTATATTACCTCCAGAAATAAGGGTAGCTGCTTTTAATTGCTCCTCTAGAAAAAAAATCTTTCATTGCTCCTATCCTATTTGCTAAAGTCTACTTAAATAGAGCTAAATCCTTAAACTGGAATTACAGCTTTATTCTTTGATAATTCAGATTAATAATAACTAGCGCCAGTAGCATGATAACTGTGTGAAATATGAGTTAAGTCACATTAATTATGTAAAGGTAATTACCAAAAATACAAGATGGTCACGTTCCTTAGCTATCTTCTCCACCAGCCCAATAAGGTTTGCTAGATAGTGATGGGCTGCAACTTCTTTTTCCATTGCTTCCTCCAGCTGCACTTGCAAAAGACCAATTTTCTTCTTTAATCGTCTGTAAAAGAAAAGGGAAAATCTTTGGATTGGGAATTAATAATGGCCTTAAAAAACTTGTATCACACATGCAAATCAACATGTACAAGTCTCAAACTGTTAAAAATGCACTGGCTCAGAATATTTGCAGTGCCAATAGCATCATGTTCCAATTTTTGGGGCTGCTTTTTCTTTACAATATGTTATCTGAATAACAACAGTAACAATGGTTCAAAAGAACAGTTTGTGCAATGGCTACAAGCTCATATTTCTTAAGATATAGGACAACAATACTGTCTTTTTAAAATATTGTGAACTCCTCTCTAAGCAACCAGGTGCATGAGAAGATCTGCAAATAGCATAAATCTTATCCTTATCTAACTGGGAAAAGGGTTTGTCTACTCATCTTATTTTCAGATAATTTTAATTACTAAATTAAAAATATATTCTTAATTTGCAAATAGACACAGAAAAGTGAGCATGAAAACACAAAAATTAGCAAAACTTGACAACCAGGCCTCTAGACATGACAAACATGTTCAGATAACATGGGTTTTTTTTGCAGTAGGTAGAAAATACACATTATGGGAAGTTAGACAATATTTTTACAGATATTTCTGTACAAGAAAATGAGACTGTGATAAGACCTGTTTGTCTTTTGAGTCAACTGCATCTCAGTTTCCAGGATCTTCTTGTCAGCCATGAAGTTATTTTTCTCTAAGAGCAGTTTCTTGTTTTCACTTTGCAGTGATGCTATTTTTCCCATTACTGCTTCCACCTCAGAGAGCTTTTTCTCCTGCTCCTGCTGTAAAGAGCTGCAAAAACCAACAGTGTAGAACAGGTATCATGTACAGATCCACATCACTAAAATGCTGAGTTACAGGAAGATACCCATGTTGAAATTCTGAAATAAGATACACTGAGAATGCTCAATGCTCCCTGGTGACATCAGAGAGGTATTACAATCTCATATCAAATTATTCAAGTAATTCCTTCTGACTGCACTTAATTTAAATAATAAAAATATGCTGCCCAGATGTAATCCCTTTGTGTTTCTTTTTTTTTCAAATCAATTACTATCAACACCAAAATACAAGGTCTGAGGACTTCTCAGGATGGCACTGTACCATGAAACAGTAACCAGCACTGTCCAAAGGCTTGAGAACATTCAAATTTATGCAATGTCTTCACAGAAACATTACTCTGCAGATTATGCTGCACAGCACCACTTTTGAGTTGTGATGTTTCATGTAATTTCCATATTGTAACAATGAGAGAAACTTAGAACATCTAGTTCAGAATTTCAGGATTCTTTAGACATGTTCCAAAGATGGGAACACAAGAATGAAAATGTTCTTTATATAGTAGTGATAGAAGCAAACAGATTTGACAAAAATGGTATTTTTAATGCCTCCTCTTCTACTATTCAAAATGGTACAATTAGCAGCAGGTACTCTATGGTAAAAACACTTCTGCCAATATTTCTAGAACTGGGATTTTGTAATTTTAAATGTCTCTAAAAACTAAGACAGTGTTTTTTAAAGACTTCTTTCCCTTTTTTTGTGCTTTGGTGGTTACCTTGCTGAATTACCAGCATAAGTTTCCTTCCTACAAAGTGCTGTGTGTCATGTGCATGCCTTGCACCATTGTTTCTCCATATGTGCACCATAAGTAAATTCACACCTTTTTAAATCATTCACCACAGCCAAGTGCTCCTTTTCTGGTATTCTGCTGTCCACTTTGGCTTTCAGCTCTTCACATGTAGAACACAAAGCTTCCAGCTGCTTCTGGTACTCTGCTATTTCTTTCTCTTGACTCTTGTTCTTATCTTCTAAGATTACTATTTGTTTGGTCAACTTTGAAGCTTTTGGAAGGAGGGAAAAAAAGTCAAATATGTGTAGCAGAACTAATTCAAGCACTGAGTGAAACTTCAACAAAACCATTACTACATTAATTATTAGTTGTTTATAACATTATGTAACAGAGCATTTGTCAGTCTGTGTTTTAACAGTTTGGACTTGATATTTTGCTGTCTCAAGCAACTTGGTTTGGAATAGTGCAGAAACTTCAAGAGTACTTCTTTTCAAGGCTATAAGCTCACTGAAATGTCATTTTACTCTGAAAAATTCTGATTCAGTTTGAAGTGCTCTTCAATTATGCAAATGACTGTGTTGTTGTTTAACAGTTCTTCTCACTCTTCCAGAAGGAATCAAAATTGAGTATTTTTTATACTGTCAATAGGTGATAATGACATTTTTTTAAGTATCAGTTGACATCCAGAGCTGGATGTCCTATTAATGTTACCTACATTCAAGGATGCTTTTTAGACATATATAAAGTTGTAAAAACCCCCCATGCCAACCAAAACCAAAACACTGCCAAGCTTGCCAAAACAAAAAAAATGACAACAGAAAACAAACAAAAACCCTACAAAAATCAAAACGTGCAGTACCATCTTTAGTGTAGTTCAGATGAATAGCAGCTCAAGCACTTTTACCTTCTTGAACATGCTGTCTGTGACTATCTTTTGCTTTAGCTTGTTGAATTTTGAGTTGCTCCATCAACACTGTGTTTTCTTCCAAGACAAGCTTGGCCTGAGTTTGCAGCAGCTGCCTGCAATGATAAATGTAAATAAAATATAACTCAGATGTTATGTCCAAAGAAGAAACACAACTACGTGGCAACAGTGTAAACTTAAAAAATCATATTTGAACCTCTTTAAAAAACAGATTAAAAATCCTTATTGAAAGCAAAAAAAACCAACTTGTTCCAACCTCCTTGTGAGCAGAAGCTCACCCACAGTACACTCAGAGCAGGATGAAAACTCTGCAGTGGCAGCAAATCCTCTGGGCAGTAGGTCTGGCACCAAAACCATCCCTGTGCACTCCCATCCCAATCCCAAGAGAGAGAGGAGCTGAATCCCAGCCAAAATCTCCAGGGATCTCTGCACTTCCCAAGGGAAAGCCCCACAGCTAAGAGCCTGCAGTCAGCTGCACTCTTCCTCCTCTTCCTCCCAGCCACATCTGTTAAGTATCAGTCATTCCCCTCTCTCAGGCAACAAATGGGAGAAAAAAAATTAATAAAAAAGGAAAAATCCTAACCTCCAACAGCTACTTGACTTGATTATGCACTGTCTCACTTAATTTCATTTGCATTGTCTCACTTCTCAAAAACATCAAATTCTTCTCATGCCACATTCCAGTGCTATTTTGTATTAGTGTTAAACTGATGCCACTGGCACACTGTAAAGGTATGTAACCTGCAATACCTAGGACAGAATTACACGGGCTTCCAGTGCAAAACTCCACATTCATATTTAATCTTTACTCTAAAATTATTCCAGGCATTGCAGATCAGCATTGTTCCAACATGACAGTTGTGATGCTATTATTTCTTCAGAAAAACAGTGTTTAAAGAAAAAAAAAATCCTTAAGATCTGTAATTTTAAAACTTTGCATGCAATAAGCATGCAAAAATAATTTCTGAGTTTGAAATTAATTTCTAGTAATATAACTTGCCATTCTGTTGGGGAAATGCAGTTATTTAATTGCCCATGCAAATCTTCATTCTCCTTCACCAACTCTTCAACTCGTGCTTTAAAATTCTTCATATCCTCCTGGAAGACAAAGGATTTCATATAAAGTTCTTTATAATTATTTTGCTTTAATTTTTTTATCAACAACAACATGCTTAGGTGACTTCTAGTTCTTATCATAATAGAGTATTATCTCACTACTCACTCATCTCTGATTCAGGTGTGCATATTTGATTTCTAAATTGGTTCATTAATCTAGTAATAGTTGATTAAAAAATAATACTGATATTGTGCCACATTTTTGCAAGTTGTAGACCCTCAGAAGAATTCTGGAAATTACTGGATGACACTATCCATTTTCAGTAGCAGTGACATGGATTTGGATATGGTAAGACAGCACAGTGAATTTACAATAATATAAAAAAACCCTTGCTGCTTTCTGCTTATTTTATGGCTGAATTTTTTGAAGGAAATACATTTCTTTTTAAAACCCAGAAAAGTTGTACTCTGAAACAAATTGCTATTTTTTCAAAGATTCAGTGACAAAAAATGCTTCTAAAAAGCAACAAGAGTACCCAATCTTTTAATACCTAGAAGTACTCTTCTACCACAAAACCCACAAGCAGCTGCAAGAGCACTGAGTTTCCATCATGAATGAAAAAAATTCATTCCACCAGTGACTAGTTTATGGTTTGCTCTATTTTTAGAGCATATCTTACATTATGTCAGTGTAGTGCATGCTCCTAAATGTGAACAGGCTGACAAAAACAAGCAAACCAAGCAGGATAAAACAGCACAATACTATGCACGGAAAAGAAAAACAAAGTAGCTTTAAATGTTAGGCAGACAACAGCATTGGTAAATCCCTTTAAAAATTCAGTAATTTTTTTCTGCTTTAGTGGATATTTTTTCTAAATGGCAACTTGCCTCATGTTCAAGAATAAAATCTTCCTTTTCTCTTATTCTATCTTCATATGCCAACAGAAGAGGTGACAAATACTTCATATCCAACTTAAAAGAAAATTAAAAAATAAATACATGTAGATTAATTATAAGCACACAGACCATTATATACAGAATGATGGTGCAGAAACACCTCACAGTACTGTGTTAGCAGCAAGCTTTGGAAAGGAAAAGACCTCATGCTTCACTTGCATCTTTCTTCTAAAAAGCAGCTTTAGCTTATCACTACATGTAACACAGCAGATTATGGATGCAAATGAATACAAAATAAGATTCAAACACTTTAGTGAATATAATGCTAAAAAAAATTATCCCAGATTCATTAGTAAGTGAGAAGGGAATTTTTACACTCTCAAATCTGAACCTGAAATTAAGACTAAATAAATTCATATGTGATTATTGGCTATTTTGGCTAAAAAGAGAGAGCAGGAGAACTTTCCCACTCTGTATAGTTCTCTGTATAGTAACAGTGAGGAAAGAAAATATCAGATCTGTTGAGTATTTCAAGGAGAAATTGCTTTAACATATTACAAACACATTCCTTTTCACAGACTATTTCCTTCTCCTTGTCAGAAATTCATAGGCTACTACTGGATTCATGACATTCCTACAATCAGAAAAATTCTGTTTTCCTTTAGTATGATCACAAAAAAAGTAACAGCAAAAGATTACCAATTAAGATTACCAATTAAGCAACAGACCTTGAAAGACCTTGAAGCAAACTACATGCTAGACAATTCTAAGTAAAGATGGCATTTATGATTCTCAGCATAACAATACTTTTCAATAGTTCAAAGATGGTGACTATGAGAAGCTTGTAGCTTACTGTACATTCAACTGGAACTGCACCCATTCATTACAAAGTTCTGCCATTCATATTTTTCTGCCACAAAAGAAATGTTTATAATATTCTATTAGTATGTGATAGTTCAGCAGAGTAATATCTGAATACTTTGATTCCAGTAAAGAAATTCTACTTCTTTACTTAGAGAGAATGAACAATCAAATGAAATTATTGTTTGACTTACCAGCCATGGTGGTTGTGGTCCTTCCATGGGTAAGCTTTTCAGCTTTGCATTCTAGAATAGATAATTAAAAATATATTGACATTACTTCCTGATTTTTTAAGCACCAGTAAAATCCAGTATGTTACTGATACTAAATAATACTGAATTCTTAATATTAGACTTAATGATAAAGGCTTTTTTTAAATTTCAGGAAAAGCCTGTGTAATTTATAGACTTTATGGCAAATCTGGAGAAAAAAGTCGTAAAAACTCAGAAGATTAAACAGACAATGGAACATTTCAGTAGTAATTATAATGAGGATAATGAAGATTGATAATGATAATGAATAATAATTGATTAATAATGATAATTGATAATGAAGATTCTCACCTCTTCGTGGGACAATGACCTGAATTTAGTCTGATAACGACTTAATTCTACATTTAAACGATGGACCACTGTTTTCAAAGCATCATTTTCATCTACCAGCTCTTGTGCTTGTTGTCTGAGAGAAAGTAATTCTGTTGCCTCTCCTATTAAAACAAATAACCAACAGGAAAGTTCAATTAAAATTCAAGAAACGTTCACAACAATTTGTTAATTGTAATGAAAAAAAAATTAAATAAGCTAGAATAATAACAAATAACTTCTCTCAAAGAGAAGGAAAATTTGAAAAATTCCACAAAAAAACTACTAGCAAAAAACTCCATTCTATTTCAAACAACACAAGTGATTTTTTTAAATTATCATGTACTTATTCCTTGACAAAATTTCTACAAATGTAGAAAATACTGTTTGGAAACTACTTCTGCATGCATACTTGCCTAAATCAATGACTTGAAACCTGCTGCTAGAGGAAAAAGTTGTAAGAAATTAGAAAAATTGAAACAAGATAACTACAGAATACCTTATATGTTTCTCCCACCTTCTCTATGTGAGTTCTCTGCAGCTTCTTTAAGTCTTCTATTTTCTTCTTCTAGCATCTTCAGCTTTAATTCCTGCTCTTTTATGAGCTGTTTTGTTCCCTCAAATTGCTGGACCACAGCTTGGCATGCCTTTTTCAGAGACCAATTTTCTTGTTTTAGCTCTCTGAACTTTTCTTTGCTTATATTTTCCCATACTTGCCTTGCCCGAGCAGACACATCTGTAATGCCACAGAACAAGGTATTTAAATACTAGCCAGACTGGAACAGGAATTTCAGCAATAACAACCTATTCTTTCTAATATTAACATTATATTGAGTGATACTTTAAGATCTAGATCAGTATCCAGACTGGAATAGGAATTTCAGCAAATTACAATCCATTTTCTCTAATATTAACATTATATATTAATGATACTTTATAAGATCTAAATCAGTATCCAGACTGGAACTGGAGTTTCAGCAAATTTAAATCTATTTTTTCTAATATTAACATTATATATGAGTGATATTTTATAAGATTTAAATCAGCTCATGGCTCAAGATAAGACTAGGGAAAACAAAAAACCGTGGATTAGGAAAGAGAGCTGTGAAGTGGCTGCAATTTCCCATCTTTTCTAAAAATATTCATTCTTTTAATGTAAAAGACAGTGTCAGCAAATCTCTCTCCCAAGCATCAGTGACTGGAGAGGTGATAGTGAAATGCCCACTGCAATAAGCAAAGTGCCCTGCATGGACTAGTCAGTATTCTTGGTCCCTGCACATTTTAACCACCCACCCAAAGAAAACTTCACATTCCTTCCCACTGAACAGCTTCAGTGTTATTGAATAGAAGTTACTGACCAATTCTTATAAAAGTAAACTTTTAGATTATCTGCAAAACTTTGGATATGTTGTTGCATCAGTAGAAGTGATTTTCATATACACATGCATATTAATAAAGTGAAAATGTCTGTCAAAGTCATTGAAAAATCCAAAGTACCTGGGGATGGTGGAGGTTTGTCATGTATCAGATTTTCAGCTACTGATTTTTCCTCCTAGTAGAGAAATAAAAAATGAGATAATCTGCTTTAATAGCATCACTGCTGAAGAACTTTAGAAATAAAACTTTAGAAGGAGTTTCTTTTATAGCAACTAAATGGAATGTTGGATCTACTGCTGATAATAGACAACTTAACATCTACTCATCTAGACATCATTTTATCAATTATCACTGCCATCAGTCACTTGTGGACACCTGAAACTCACTATTATCTTTAGTAGTCAGAAATGTACAGTTCTCAAAGCAATTCTTTTACAGCTGACATAAAAGTCACAAACACAAAGCTTCCTGATGAAACAGGAAGGGCATTCCTCCCACTTGTTAGTTTGTACAGAGTAAGACTTTAGAGCAGTCAATTAACTGGGTATCAGCAAATAAATTAAAATGTGAAGTGTTTTTCAGAGTTGACGAACTTTGTTCTTGCTTTGCTGGAAAAAAAAAAAAGGAAATATTTGTACATTTTCAGAAGGGAAAGAATTACAGTGTCATTTATGCTAATGTATTTTACTTGAGGTGAAGGTGATGTAGAGATTTCTCCATGTTTTTATAAAACAGCAGTACGTTTTGTAAGGATATGCTGTCATGTAATTTAACACATTGATGATACTGAGTGACACCAATGATTAAATGAGACAAAACTCATGAACAATTTCAAAGAAAAAGATACATGGTTAAGAACTTGTAGAAAAAAGTTCTGATAACAATGGAAGAACTGACCATTTCCATAAACAATCTTCTGGCAACTAGATCTGAGAAACTACATTTTCGGGTATTCCTTTTCAAGCTTATGAAAGCAGTCAGATCAGCTCAAATAGAAAAGTATACAAAAATGCAATAAAGTCAGGCTCAGAATTTGAAAATTAACAGTATGAGCTCCCTCTTGCTATAGCATGCTGGCTCTCAAGTTTCTTTCTTTCACATGAGAAATAACAGACAATATACTAAAAAAAAAAACAAAGCCAACAACTTTTGTATGGCTCATTTACCTATATAGTAGCATTTTCTCAAAAGGAATGATTAGCCATTTTTTTATTCTAAAAGAAAAATATTCCATAGTGGCAATAAATTAGTTTTCTTATAAGTGACCTCAAACCTATCAGCTTTTTATGACAAGCTATTTTCCAAAACGCATCATAAATCAACCTTTATAAAAGTCTTACCTTTAAATTCAAGCCCAGATTTTGGTCTTCTGTTAAAGAAAAAACAGATCTTTCAGTCAATTAGAACAAAAATTATTTTAAGTCCATAAGCTCTAAGGGTTCACAAGGATATGTCTGCACACATATAATAAATGCAAATAGATGTAAGAAAGTCCTTCCCAAAGCACAGATTAGATCACAAATTTTCCATTAACTGTTTCATGGTGTAGCAGGACACTGATGGGAGACCTCAATTTACCTCACAGTGGATAGGTGCAAGTATGGAAGAAATGAAGCTGGCTTCTGCGATAAATTCAGAATTTAACTGAAGGAAAAATGAGATATTGTCACTGATTTTACTGGACTCGAGTCCTACTGCATCTCTGAACAAAACAATGTAATTCTGACAGCTTTCAAGGCCTGCAGCAGTTATTATGTACAAGAGGGATTAGAAACAGTTTATATATCCTACATTTTCAGTTTCATGCCTTCACTTCCCAAATGGTTTTATCAAAGCAACTGTTCTTTCTGAATATTGTTCTCTATGAAATAGAGAAATAAATAGAGTCCACTGAAATAATACTGGGATCCAACATGAATAAAATTTAGAAAGACATAATTTTTTGCAAATTGACTCAGTTTTTCTTCCTCTTTCCTATCCACTAGCTACAGAGTGCTACCATTTGTGAGAGATACAAAAGATGTTATAGAATAAGGGCCTGAGAGGCCTCTGTTCACTTCTGTTCATTTCTGTCACCTCAGCTCATGGGAAACCACTCTGGGAAAGCCTCAGCTAAGGGGACAGCAAAAACCAAGTTACAGAACCTAAAAACCAAGTTGTGTAAACAGAAAACAAGCCATACAAGCAGTGTGTGCTCAGTTTGTGTTTGGGGTTCTGACTGGTCAGGGCACATGGGGACACTGTGACATCAAAAAGGGGATGGGGTAAAGGAAATGTGAACAGCAGAACCTGCAGGGGCAGGCAGCCACTGCATGTTTTTTCTATTCCATGGGAATGGAAACAGGTAAGAGTTTGCCCTCTAAATACAGCATTAAAATGTTTTTTGCAATAAACCATCTTTCTTTGCAGCTGCTATGGGGAGTCTGTTTTTCATTCATCATTGCTACAACTATCCTCTGTAAAGACTGCATTTTTCAGCTCCAAAATTAATTCTTATTTCTCTATTCTTGATTTGAAAATAACAGACAAGATAATTATGCAAGAAAACTGCTACACCCATAAATTGGTGTTGCTCTATTGTTATAATTTTTTCCCACAATATTCTATTGTTATAAAAAAACAGCCTAAGGACAGATCCAGTAACAACCCAAATGTCCCTAATCTAATGAAATTACTTAGTGAAAAAAAAATTATTTGTGAATCTTAACAATTCAGTGCTTAGGTTGATATTCTGAGACTGATTATCATGTTTATTTCTCTATTCTGAAGAAACATCCTGATAACAATGATACATTACAATACATCCTGACAATAATGATACAACATTTGTAAAAGGTATAACAACACTACTATCATGCCATTTGATTATTTAAAATTCAATTAGTTTTTACTACTGTTTTTTAATAAAAAACCAGTTATTTTACTACAGTAAAATAACTGATTAAAAAGGTTTTCCTCTATCTCTCTATCTCTAGCTTTTGGCTTGTTTTTTTTTCTTTTGAACACTGCTAGTTTCTACAGCTTTTACTTTTTTCCATTTTATTTCTGAACACATTAGCACTCCAGAAAGTTCCAGATTACAAACCTGACTGTTTCAACAAAGGCATAGTAGAGAATGACTGCACTTTACAAGACAAGAGTTCACAAAACCTTTCTCCCCATTTCTTCATTTAACAGTGGCTGACAGTTCAGTGAGTATAGACCAATCTTTCCTCTTTATGCAGGATTTTAATTTTCTATAACTATTAGAAACTGCTAAGTACTTAGTAGCATTTCTTTAACTGCCATTTAAAAAAGGAGTGTAACATTGCAATATAGCATTACATTTATTTTATTATTTTTTTCCCAATGTTATTAAAAGCATAGCATTTTGACTTAAAGTAAGTTCACTTACCTTCTATTTGCACACTTGACTTATCCACCAGCACCTGACACTCAGTTTCATGGGAAGAAACCTCTTTCTTGTCAGCATTAGGAATAGGAGATTGTGGAAACTCTTCCTATGTAAAAATAAGACAAACCTCTCTAAATCATGAGGTCACTGTTAAAACAGCCCATGAACCCTGATATCTGCATGACACATTTAGTGTATTAACCTCCCAGTCACATTCAGAATTGTTCACCAATATTTTAAAATAGCAAATTATAAGATTTGTTTCTTCTCTTGTTTTCTTGGGGGTTTTTTGTGGGTTTTTTTTGTGTTGCTGTTATTTAGGACCCTATGTAAATAAAATCTAAACCTTACAATGACCAAGAGGAGGTTAGCAAGTATGAAGTGATAAGTTCAAGTACCCTCTGTCACCTTCTTTGGTTACAAGAGCCCATGAAATTACTCTCTGTTTCCTTGCTTGCTGTGGCATATATAATCTCAATTATCAACCATTTATCTACTGTATCACACTGTGAGGGATGAATGAACCATTAATGAACCACAATTGACATTATCTTTGCTGGTTTGCCCACTGACCACACACCACTGTTCCACATATTCTACTCACTCTCCCCCACCCTTTTTTTTTCTTCCCCTTCTGTGGTATTTTCTGTGTTTCTCGTCATAGGGAGGAAATGATGAATTTGACTCTATGTTTTCAGAAGGCTAATTTATTATTTTATGATACTATATTATATTAAAGAATACTGTACTAAAGTTATACTAAAGAATTGAGAAAGGATTCAGACAGAAGGCTTAACAAGATACCAATGAAAAACTCCTGACTCTCACCAGAGCTCCAACACAGCTGGACTGTGATTGGTCATTAAGTCAAAACAATTCACATTAAAACAATCAAACAACGACCAGTTTGATGATGATGATGATGATAGTAATAATAATAGTAATAATAATAGTAATAATAATAGTAATACCTAAACTACATTCTAAAGCAGCAAAACACAGGGGAGGCAATCAAATAATTATTGTTTTAATTTTTCTCTGAGGCTTCTCAGCTTCCCAGGAGAAGAAATCCTGGCAAAGGGATTTTTCAGAAAATGTGACAGTGACACCCTTCCCTCCTCTTACCAGCTACTGTCTCTGCACCTTGGGGTGTTTTATGGATTCTTTCACATTTTGGGATTTGTGGTGTATATTCTAAGACTGATGGTCATACCTTACTGGTGCTGGGTTTTGTTGAAGGGGCATCTTTTTAGAGATCTTTTATTGCCTTTTTCCTACTCAGGTACTTCTTCCTGTTTCTTAAATTTTTGTAAATCTCATTTTTGATTTAATTTTAAATGTGCCTTTGGAGTATTAAATTCATTACTGTTTAAGACAATCCAAAATTATAGCATACATAAATTCCCTGGTCTTCAGGAAAAGGTTATTTATTTTGTTTGATTCTGAATCTTCCCATTTCTATATAGGCCTGTGCTCATTAGCACAATACTGAACCATTAACTAAGCTTTCACCATCTAACAGTAAAATTACTACTGCTTTTAACAAATCATCTACTGTGTAAGTACCATGCTCAATATAAATTATTGGACATTTTACAAGACTATGCATCATTATTATATATAATATAATTATGCATGATAATTATATCCAATACCAGTGTGCTCCTAATAACCAGAGAAACTCTGTGACAATCAACAAATCTAGAAAATTCATGTAAGAGTAAATGAATCACAAAAATTAGCATGTGAAATAAATATTGAATACATGTGTGAAGAGTAAGAAGAGAATAAAAAGCATCTGAGATATTAGCATGCATTAATATATTAAAACATGGTAAAGGAACTGACGCATTTAAAAATTTTACCTTTTTAGTTTTGCAGGGAACAGAATAAATACCATTGGTGTTAAAGCTTCCTTCCCTTTTCTCATTACTCTGGCAGCTGGACTCTGCCTCTTTATCAGCATCTGAAAGATATGTATCCATGTCCTCATCTTCACCACAATTGCCTGATATTTCCAGGGACTGCAGAGGAGATCTGTCACAACCATCGAGGTTCCAGTTAGATCTGCAAAAGCAATTTAATGACTGTTTCAGCACAGTCTTCAAAATAACCCAACACTAGTAAAGCAGACCCATCAGTCTTGCAATGTACACAAGTCCAAAGAGACACAGAGACATCTGAGCTTCCCTTCATTCCTTGTTAGATGTACAAAGAATGAAAGCAGAAACAGGACAGCAAGCAAGAGGCAGCAGGAACTCCTCAGCTGTAGCTGAACTTTTTAGCTCCTGGAAGGGAGGGGCAAAACCCCAGAGCAGCAGCCCTGGCCCCCAAACACAGCAGAGACTCCCCAGGACTGCTCACTGGCATTAGCTGGTGCCTGGCCTTGGGCTGTGCAGAGCTCCTGGTGGGCACACACTGGCTCTGGGCTTCCTGAGAGCAGAGCAGCAAAAAAGGCCAAGCTGGCAAGCTCAGACACAGTGCCAAAGCAAAAATAACAATAATAAAACAAAACCAAAACAAAACAAAAAAATAACCCCCCCCCCAAAAAAACCAAAACAATATGAAACAAACAAAAAGAAACCAACCAAAAAACAAAACAAAACAAAAAACTAAAGAAAACCAAAATAAAACAAAAACCAAAACAAAAAACCAAACTGAAACAAAAAAAAAAACACCAAAAAAACCCAACAAACCAACCAAAAGACAAAACAAAACCAAAAAAACCCCAACCAACCAAAAAACAAAACAAAAAAACCCAAAAAAAATCCCCAAAAAACCCCCCACCCCCCCCCAAAAAAAACCAAAAAAACAAAGAAAAAAAGCAAACAAAAAAAAAGAACACAAAAACAAAAACAACCACAAAAAGAAGCAGGCAAACCCCACAGAAACAGCAGGATCCCTGGTCAGTGTGTCCAATGGACACCCTGGCTCAGCTCCATTCTTCTCAACAGCCCCAGAGCCAGGGAGGGTGGGGGCTGAAGCAGGGACAGCAGCCACCCTGGGCACAAACCAAACCAAACAGACCAAAAACCCCAAATGGTATGGGATAATAAACCATCTCCAAGACAGTGTCAATGTGTATACTCTAAAACAGATAATTAACACTGGTACTACCTTCTCCTCTCTGTCTTAAAATGGCAGATTAGAGACAGCTCTTAATTCTACCAAAAAGACAGTTTGAAATAATCATTTTAGTACAAAGGAAATATCTTACATGTAAATCAAATGATTCCTCAGTTCATCACATTCTGTAAAATTGATCATCTGACAGAAACAGTATGTGACTTTAGTTATGACTGTTGTACAATCAAAATGTGCCTCTCTGAAGACTGTATGTGTGACACCACTTTACAAAAAACAGAATAAGGATTGTTAGAGACTTCAGACTGAATTTATGATATGGTAAGAAAAAAGTAAGTAACAGCTGTAACAAATTTTACCAGTTTGCTGTCACTCTGGTAAAATTGATCACCGAGAGATTCCAAGGTATCATTTCTCATCACAATTTCAGGTATCAAACCAGAAAGCATACACTACCCTATTCCAAGCTCTGTGACTGTTGCATATGGCTCCAAACATTCCTGTTCCAAGAAGGTGGAATCACCTTCAGAGAGGGATCTCTGCCGAGGCTGAGGAATAGCAACAGTGCGCCCTGTTAGTGTTGTTGCAAGGATTGCTGCTGCTAGAGCAGACCTGCAAGGAAACACAATAAAGAAATGAAGCAAAACTGATGCTGTGCTCCACATTTTATAACTTTTCCTTTGCAAAATGTCTTCTCTATTTAATCAAAGCAAAACGTTCACAGTTAACAAGCATAAATACCACTGAGTGCTGTGGGATTGGTTATAAACTATAACCTCCTATGGCAGACATCTTTTATGGAAAATCCTTTCCTTAGGATTTTTTCTCCTGAGAAGCTGACAGGCCTCAGGAACAAAATGTAAACATTGATTATCTGCTGCTGTGGAATGCAACAGGTGCATCTGGGATTGGTCCATGTTGGATGTTTGTAATTAAAGGCCAGTAACAGTCAGCAGGCTCAGACAGAGAGCCAAACCACAAACCTTTGTTATCATTCTTTGCTATTCTATTCTTAGCCAGCCTTCTGATGAAACCTTTTCTTCTATTCTTTTAGTATAGTTTTAATGTAATATATATCACAAAATAATAAATCAGCCTTCTGAAACATGGAGTCAGATCCTCATCCAAGAACCCCTGTGAACACTGTCACAACCTCCCAAAGCAAAGCATAAAGCAATGCAGCTATCCAAGAGTAAAGTACAATATCTATTGATTTTCCCAAATCACATGCATGAAAATCATGGAATACACCGAGTTACTTTCCCCAAATTCACATCAGTAATTTACAGTACTTAGCACTCACTTCAGCCATAACAATACTACCTTGTGCTGTGTTGAAAAGGTCCTCCATGTCCTGCTATTTTGTCTCCATTATTCCCTACTCTAAACCTTTTACTGATGACTCTGAAGTTGTTAATAAGAGTTGGCACACTGCAAACCAGGACAAGCAAACAGCAGTGCCTATTTGTGTGATGCTGTGGAGCACAGAGAAGGGTATGATGAAAAGGAAAAATAAGCAGTAACTAAGATTAAAGCAGTGAAAAGCTGAGAACTGTAAAATGAATGACAAGAACTTGAGGCCAAAAAGAAAGAAGAAATTAATTAGAATTAAGTGGGAATGTTACAGACACTAAAAAGGCCACGGAAAACAACGAGAATGCAGAAAAATAAACACAGAATAAAAACTGTAAGAAACTACAACTTAAAAGAAAAATAATTTGCATGTTTCCAACCCAGAGTGGTGTTACATGCCAGTTTTTTAAGTCCCTGGTATGGCAGCAAGGCTTAATTTATGTTTTTCTAATGAGCTAACATTTCCTGACTCATAGCACTCGTGCTGCTGCAGTCCTACACTCTACTGTAGCAGCCAAATTTAAAATTCCACTAACTTTAAATAGTCCATTTGTCTTTAATCGACTCAGACAAGTCACATATTCACAACAGTTACTGTCCTGAATATTTACCATGCTTAGGAGTGGGGGAAAAAAGCTCAGAGTGAAAAATTTCCCTCCTTAAAAACACATTATTTTGATGAAAAGTTCTGTAAACACGGTAAAGACATGCAATTATTCTAATCAGATTTTTCTAGTATGCTACAATACCTGATGGAACAACAAAAAAATATGTTTAAAAAAGAAAATAATTTTAAAAAACCCCAAAAAGCAAGACATACCTGGGCCTTTCTGGAGAAGGGTTTGGACTACGAGGGGGAGGGGTGCGGGGAACTGCAGGTTTAGGAGCTATGGTAGCAGCAGGGACCAGGCCATGAGCTATGTGTTTCTAAATGATTTAAAATAAAATTAGTTGACAATGATTGTAAGGATTACAATGATACAATGAGACAAAAACACAGAACTGAATGTGCACAGAAACTACCAATGCAAAATAATATAAAAGGGAAGAACAATTACATGCAATTAATGTAAACACAAGACTTGAAATGGCATTTCATTCCCCTTAAAGTCAGAACACCATGTAAAGCTGGCAAGATCATTTCACATTTATCAACAGCTGCTTTCAAAGGTTAGAAATGTAATTTACACGAGACCCATAATTATACATTTTCTATCCACTATATCACAATTTGGAAAACCAGAATTTTAACTTACTCGTCTTTTTCCTATAGATACACAAGAAAAACTGGACTAGAAAACAACTTTCTCAAAATATGAGAATGCTGCTTCAAACTAACAATATTAGTCCCTTCCTTCTAGAGTCTGTCACTCCTTAGTCACAGCAGTATGAGATGGGGGAAAAAAAAGCCCTACCACTAAGTCTTACAGTCAAAGTTTCAACCTTGATTATAAAAAAAACCAAAAAACCCAATAATTTTTTTCATCAGCAAGCACACTAATTCTTTTTAAAATTAAATATATATATTTAATTGGTATAACATTAAACACCAGCTCAGAAGAAATGGGACCACAGCTCCTACAAAAGTACTGTGAGGGAAACTGGATACTGGAAGGGAGCTCTGGAGATTGTCCAGCTCAGGCTCCTGCTCAAAGCTGGGTCACCCATGAGAGGGTTCCTTGGTATCCTGTCCAGTCATGTCTTGTGTACCTCCAGCCTGGACCAGTGCTGAGCCATCTCACTGTACTTTATTATTATGTTTAAGTTGAATTATCTGTGCTTGAGTTTGTGCTCATTGCCTCTTGTTCTCTCTAGGCATCAGAAAATACTATGCCATAATAATCCATCACCTTTGGGCACATGTTACTTTTCTGTGGAGTGAAACAGACTAAGCTCCTGCTATTTCTGCTACAGATCTTTTCTCCCCCAATTACTCTGTAATTCACTTCTCCAACAGGAGAATGAAGATGAAAACTGGGAAATATTTCTGGTTTTTTATGAAGTCACATTAAATAATTAAATGGTGCACTAAAAGACTGCCTATTTATTTAGCCATGCAAACTCACTGCTCCCTAATTCTGCATGTGTGTCTGGCATGCACCATTTCGTTGACTGCAGACACGACTATGACTGACCCTGCTAAGACTACCAGAACACACCTGAAGCAAAAGTCATCCCATGGTAAAAGTATGACAACAACAGAAGATTAAATACTTTCACCGTAGTAATAAACAAAAATTCAATTAGTTCAAGTACGTTGGAAGAGTACACCGGCACAACTGCTGACAACCGTACGGCATTTGTCTACTTTGGGCGGCCGATCAGAACTTTTATCAGCTCACTTTACTGAACGGTGCTTTGAGGATGGGCTCGGCAAGAGCTGGGAGCGAGCGAGCTGCGCTGCCAGCCCGGCCACAGGGAAGGGAAGGGAAAAGGGAAAAGGGAAAGGAAGCTCGGCGTTCCTGAAAAGCCAAGCAGGCCGGGACTGAGGGAAAGGAACGCACCAGCCCCCAGACACCATTTTGTCTTGGTTTGGGCTTCATTTTTCTCCCCGATTTTCACTTTAGAGTGCTCAGCGCTCATGGGCATCACCCCTGGCCCCAGCCGCGCACAGACCCCCGTGCCCTGCTGTCCCCGCTCACGGTAAAGGAGCCCCATCCAGGCACAGCGATACTCACGAAGGGGCCCCTGCGGCCTCTCCGGAACAGGAACGCCATCGGGACGGGACAGGACGGCTCCAACCAGCGCCTCACGGCCGCCTCCTCGCCGCGTCGGACGCTTCGCCTTCGCGACCCGCCTGGAAACAAAGGCACGGCGGATTTGCTGCGGGCCCGAGCTCCTCCAGTCAGCGCGGGCTTTACTCAGCCTCGCTCGGCCGTAGCAACAGCTCCGGCTGCGGCCCGCCCTCCGCTCCTCCTCCGCCCGCGGCCTGTGGAGCTCCCGCTGCCGCTTCCCGGTACCGCTGCCCGGCGGGTCCTTGGCTGCTGCGGATCGGGCAGCGCCCCTGCGGTCTCCGCCGCGGGATGTGTGTCGGTGTGGTACCAGCTTGCCTGTGGTGCTTGTCCATTAGTTCATGCCTCAGCCTCCAAGGCTCGTTAAAGTCAGAACACCGCGTAAAACTGGCAAAGCTGAACATAATCTCTCCCGCCTTTTAATAATTGGTCTGGAGACTTCCACCAGCTGAGGGATGGAGGGGCCTCTGGAGTCGGCTTTGTAATTCAGGAAGATTTCCTCGCAGCAAGTTGGATGAAGGTATGGAAAAGGCAATGTGGGGTTTTTTTCACCGTCTGTGTGTTTTCATTCGGGCTGAGCGGTAAAGCTGAAAGTGAAATTTGCAAGTTAACAGCATTTATTAAGTGAACAGAGCTGCTGGCCGATTTTCACCTTAGCTGTAAGGAAGCTTGAGGAAGGAGGTAGTGTCTCTTCCAGAACATCCTAAGTTTACGATTAAAATTTATAAACTTGCAACAGGTTTGTAAAATGTGTTGCTGTTTTTCCACGTTTCTTTCTAGGGTGTAACTGCTACTGAAGGAGGATTTTAAAGGAGGGCTGATGACAACAAAAGCAAACTCTCCTGTGACAGCAGGATCTATAGTTGTCCCTTTAGGGCATGTCATTGGAAATGAGAAGTGGAGAGGCTCAGAGCTGGCCCAAAGGCTACAAGGTAAGCACAAACTGGAAGAGGAAAAGCAACTCGGGCAAAACATTCCCCTCTATTGCCCAGTAACATTGAGAACAGCTGGAATATGCTTTACTCTGTGCCTGACTGGTCCCATATTTGTGATATGGACTGTGTTAGCAGGCTGAAAGATCCCGGTTGTTTGTCATGTATCTGTGTGATCAGCTCAGTTTTCAGAGCACTGCAGGGAAGCAGCAGAATCTGCTGTTGTGGGGCTTTGCAGGTTTGCATCTCCACTGAGCTCCCTTGAATTTACATCTATAACTCTGCTACCATCCTGCTGGCACAACAAACTAAATTATAATGCTCCAAAGCATGTGATATTTGTTCAACTCCAGAGTTTACTGGGCAGCTTTAGTACTTTTAAATCTGTAGATTGGAACTGCTATTAAATTTGCATTGCTAAAGACATCACAGTAGTTTACACTGCTTGTAATAGATTTACTTAAAGGGAAAAAAGGCTTTTTATAAAGTTCATTATCAAGTCACTAGAATTATTGACACTTTAGGAAGGCTGTGCAGTGAAATAATTGTTAGTATGTTTTCAACTACTGTGTTTTTTCTTCCAACAATCTCACCCTAAGGGAAAGTTAGACTCATCTTTGAAGATGGCTTGGGACTGGTGGACTTTCATCTTCCAAACAGAACTTGCATTTTACTTATTTCTGAAGCAGATTTGGTTGCAGGGGATGAATTCAAACGAAGATTGGTTAAGTTTAGAAATGTAAGTGCTATATAAAGAGAAAAGTTTTCACTTGATACTTGTTTATTCCATGCTTCTGAAAACATTCTTCTTGTATTTTTTTTAATTCCATTGGAGATGACCCTTTGGGATAATTTTCATGTGGAAAAAGAAAAATTCTGCAGCTGTATTAAATCTCTGTCCTGTTGCTGCAACTTACATTCTTCCTCTGATTTGCTATTAGGCAGCTCATACTTAAAAGAATTTCTCTCTGTTACATTGCATTAACTTGTCATTAACAAGGTTTCTCCTAATACCTTTTTCCTTTCAATACAGGCCAGCAGTCTGAGGGGAATTGTAATTGTAGAGAAAACCCCAATCAGTGATCAGTACTACCTAGGAGTGCAAAAACTTGTGGTACTCGAACTTGGCATGGTGTTGCTTCCTGTGGCAAATCAAGGAGAAGCTTCTCAGCTTATTATTCAACTAGTAAGTTTCTGTGTTATATTAAAATATGAGACGTATAGCAAAGCAGGTAAGTTTCTGTGGTATATTAAAATATGAGATGTATAGCAAAGCAGGTAGATCCCCCCAGTGATCATTTCAGAGAGAATACACAGATCTTATACATAGGAGTACAACATCATTTGAATGTAAGGAATAAATCTTCTGCAACAGTGATACAGTAGTAGAGTTCAGTGGAAAGAAGGCTCATTTGGGAACAAAGAAAAAAGGCTGAAGAATATGATCCTGGATTTTTTTAATGTGATCTTGTATGAGGTGCCCACTAGGTGGCATTAGGGGAGTGTCACTGTCAAAATCAACTTGAGACTTGGCTTTCTCTAAGGCTAGGGAAGCTGTTTTTAAATTGTTTATTTTTACCCTTTCTCTGACTGCATCCAAAAGGTGACAAGAACAATTGTTTTCTTTTGTTGCTGCTATTAAGGAATTGTTGGTTTCTGTGGTGGTGTTCGCAGGGGTCCCAGGATGAGGGAAAAGATGACAATCTTGACTCCATGTTTCAGAAGGCTGATTTATTATTTTATGATACATATATTATATGAAAATGATATATTAAAACTACACTAAAATAATAGAAGAAAGGATTTCACCAGAAGGTGGGGAAAGGAAAGGAAAGGGAAAGGAAAATCTTGTGACTGACCATACAGTCTGAGCCAGCTGATTGTGATTGGCCATTAATTAAAAACAACCACATGAGACCAATCCCAGATGCACCTGTTGCATTCCACGGCAGCAGATAATTATTGTTTACATTTCATTTTTGAGGCCTCTCGGCTTCTCAGGAGAAAAGATCCTAAGGGAAGGATTTGTCATAAAATGTGTTTGTGCCAGGTTTCCTAGTAAGGTTTTGTCGAACCGCATCCCGTAAGGGAGCACACCTAAAGGAGGGGTTTTGTATTTGCACCTTCCTGGCGGCTGCACTGAATGCTGAGAGATGAAGCCGAGCGAGGAGGAGCAGGAGCGCTGGGTGTCGCTGACAGCTCTCTCTGTTCGCAGAGCTGTGCGGGAGCGCTGGGTGTCGCTGACGGCTCTCTCTGTTGGCAGGTGCAGGAGCGCTGGGTGTCGCTGACGGCTCTCTCTGTTAGCAGGGCTGTGTAGGAGCGCTGTGTTGCTGACGGCTCTCTCTGCCCGCAGGTGCGGGAGCGCTGGGTGTCGCTGACGGCTCTCTCTGTTCGCAGGGCTGTGCGGGAGCGCTGTGTTGCTGACGGCTCTCTCTGTCCGCAGGTGCAGGAGCGCTGTGTGTCGCTGACAGCTCTCTCTGTTGGCAGGGCTGTGCCGGAGCGCTGGGTGTCGCTGACAGCTCTCTCTGTTGGCAGGTGCAGGAGAGCTGGGTGTCGCTGACGGCTCTCTCTGTTAGCAGGGCTGTGCAGGAGCGCTGGGTGTCGCTGACAGCTCTCTCTGGCCGCAGGGCTGTGCAGGAGCGCTGTGTGTCGCTGACAGCTCTCTCTGTTGGCAGGTGCAGGAGCGCTGGGTGTCGCTGACGGCTCTCTCTGCTCACAGGGCTGTGCGGGAGCGCTGGGTGTCACTGACAGCTCTCTCTGTTAGCAGGGCTGTGCAGGAGCGCTGGGTGTCGCTGACAGCTCTCTGTTGGCAGGGCTGTCCAGGAGCGCTGTGTGTCGCTGACGGCTCTCTCTGTCCGCAGGTGCAGGAGCGCTGGGTGTCGCTGACGGCTCTCTCTGTTAGCAGGTGCAGAAGCGCTGGGTGTCGCTGACGGCTCTCTCTGTTAGCAGGTGCAGAAGCGCTGGGTGTCGCTGACAGCTCTCTCTGGCCGCAGGGCTGTGCAGGAGCGCTGTGTGTCGCTGACGGCTCTCTCTGCCCGCAGGTGCGGGAGCAGAGCCGGGACCGTGGCTCCAACCCGTTCGTGGGCCGGCAGCGCGCCCGGCCCGCAGAGCCCGCGGTGCTGCAGGCGCTGCAGCGCATCCCCGGCGTGGGCAGAACTAAAGCTCTGCTGCTGCTGCAGCGCTTCGGGAGCATCCACCGCCTCTGCAACGCGGACAGCCGGGAGCTGGAGCAGGCAGTCGGACAGACGGGAGCACAACAGATTTATACTTTTCTGCATTCCTGACGTGCACGTGCAGTGGTACTTTGCAAAACAAAAACTTAGGGTTTTTCTTCTGAGTTGTAGCATTTTCGTTTTAATAATCACATGTTATGCTGATTTCTGTAATCATGGCTAGCAGCAACTGGCCTCTGATGCTTCTTTTCGACATTTGCTCTGTTCATATAGATTAAGCTGTGTAAATTGCCTTGGAAAGAAGTCTGTATTTTGCATCTATCTGGAACAAATAAAAACCAAGCAAGCTGTCTTTTTCAGCATCAGTGTTACAAAATGGAAGAGCAATCTGCTTGCTTACTTTGGTCTTCCAGAAAAAACCACCATATGAATATGTGCATAGTAACTTCTCAGTAACTGGAAATATGTTACATGTGTTTAAAAAGATAGCATATATTGCTTGAGAGATGCTTTTCACACACCTGCTGAAGGGAAAATGCAATTTTACCCTTAGAAAATAGGATAAGAATATAACTTAAAATGCAAGATGTTAGGAAAACCAATCCTCTTTACAAATAGATTTTGTAAATCTATTTGTAACATTTTTGTAACATTTTAAATTTATCATTTGTAGTTCCTTTGGAAAGTCCTACTGGAAAACACATTTGACTTCACACTGACGTACTTCTCTGGTCACCCCTCCAGTTCATAAGGCATTAATAATTTATTTTCATGTGTCTGATATCCGAAATATTGGTTAATTTATGTTGTCCTTCTGAATATATGTTGGCATACTAATAATAAATTGCAAAATATTTTGATAAATTACAACTTCTACTATGTTATTTACACTATCAATCATACTATTATATATCCTACAAATAAAATAATATGGGAAGCTTTGAACAAGATTACTAATTCATACTATTCTTCCAGTATTAATATTTTGAAAATTACTTGTAAAGAGGATTGGTTTTCCTGATATCTTACATTTTATTTTAAGTTATATTCTTACCCCTATTTTCTAAGGGTAGAATTGCCTTTTGCCTTGAGGAGGGGTGTGAAAAGCATCTCTCACACCATTTGAGAGTTTGGACCACAGCAGGAAGGCAGCTGAGAAGGATTTTCCACTCCCTGCTGTGGGAGCCTTGGCATCTCTGAAAGTCCTCTCTTATACACATGGTTAGCATGGACAGCAGGTGGACCTGATATTTGTATTGATTCTGTACTTGGGATGAAAATTTGTGTTTAACTTAGGACATAAATATTTAATTTAGTGAATAATAAACATCAGAATTTCCAAAAGTACAGGAAAAGATACTACTTTTTTTTCAGGCAACCAGGGAGTACTTTAAGCTTCCTTATACATGAGTTTGCTCAGATTTTATTCCTCTATGGTTTTGTCACTTTGCTGTGAAGGGTGGATTTCACACCTAAAGGCTGTTGTGTTGCAAGACAAACACCTTTTCCCTATGGGAAAAGCTCAGTGCATTAAATGCAGTTTAGTTCAGCTACAGTTCAGCTGAAGGAGTAACAATTAACATTAATGGGGTTACAGGCTGTGCTACTAATCCATTGCTAACCTTTGTTTTTAGGGCCTCACACATCCTTGTGGTAGACACTTGCTACAAAAATTAATTCCTGTGGCCTGAGCAAGAACATAAAGCACTCACTCCTTTCTGGTTGAGTTAGCTGTTGGCTGCCACTCAGTGTGGAACAGAAAACTAAGAGTATTTGTCTGGTACCTGAGATGTCCACATTTTTGCTTGAATTTTGGGGTGTGTTTTGAATTTTAAAAGCCAAGCTTTCCTCAAGGACAAGTGAGTATGATGATGGGAAGGGAAAGACAATTATTCAGGAGTTAAGAAGGAAAGTATTTCCAGGAAGACTATGATAGTGGTTTAGGAGAAATGAAGAGCTGCAAGGGTGATTGCTGTGACTTTGCTAAAGGCCTGGGTACTTGGATAGCAATTTCAGCACCCAGGCACAGTAAATCTCATCTGTATGGAATAGTGTGAGGCAGGGCTGTGCAGATCAGGGGCTGCCTGCTGCTGCCTGTGTGTGTAAAAGGAGCACTACTACCAACACACCTAAAGAGTAACTGCTGAGGATAGGCAAGTCACAAGGAATTTACAGCTTATTTTTCATGTAACCTTTACAGGGAAACTAGAAATATGTTTACACTCTTTACAAAGAAGTTGGTTTTTAACTCTTAGTTGATATTGCACAATACAACCTTTAAGAAAAGTTTCTTAGATCTCTGTAAGCAACATTAGAGAAACAAGAATTATGGCAACAGTAAATAGCAAAAACCTGTAAATTATGCTTTATCATCCAAACTGAAGCAGAATTAAAAAGTTACTAGTAAATGGCAGCATCTGATTTTTATTCTTAAATAAGGGTCATCAAGATATTTACACCTACTACATAAGAAATTAAAAATAAATGACAACTAAAAAGTTTACAGCAAGATGCAGATTTTTGTGTAAATTTTAAGTATCTATCTACTCTGTAGATGGCAAAGTTAACTAACACTACAGTGTTAGCAATTTTCAATTAATTTAAGGAAACAGAAGAATCTTAAAGAAATGCTCACCAGTTATTTTTGTCCCCCTCCTTACTCTAGATACAGCTTGCTCATTAATTTTTCCAAGGGCAGAAGATTTTTTTTTTGCTTGATGTGATAGTAAATAAACATCCTGCCACTTAGCACAAGCACTTCCTTTATCATATTTTAAAGCACCACTGCAATTTATGTGCCCTTGAATCAATATATTATAATATGTCCATTTTGAGATTTGTTTCACAGCTATCCATTTTATCAAGACAAGTGAGATACAAGTCTTAAGGTAAGTAAGTTAAATAACATTTGGAATAAAGCCTGTTTTTAACAACTGAATCAACAGGCATTTAAAATGTTACCTAAATCAGAAAAAGAAGAGAGTAAAAGCCTTTTGGAGTTCAAAAGACCTTAAGCTTTGTAATTCTCTTCCAGAACTACATGACCTGTTCAGTAGGCTACACCTAGTACTCTGAGGAAGCACCTCTGCATAAAAACACAACTCTATGACACTGCTCCTTGGCACAAGACTTGTTTCTCTGAATAATACTATTTCCTCTCACCTGTGCTTTGTTAAGATAAGTTTTTTCAAAGTAATGTTAAATGATTTATTATTGACTCTTAACTTTAGGAGCAAAATCATTCTCTAACATGTCCCCTTATTATTTTGCATTCAGCATCAAGTTTGTAATAAATAACTCCCATCTAGCATAGTTATGACTATTTTTATGAAAAATCAGTCATAACTGTATTTTGAAACCCCAAAGGATTCCAGTCTTCATGTAAGCAATTCTAGAATCTACATCTTGTTATTGCATACCTCCCAAAGGACTTCATTCTAACCTTCAAATACTTCAGTTTTACATTTTCTGCCAGCTTCTCACCACAAGTGGCTCAATGCACAGCAAATGAAGTCACCAGTATTTGTCTGGGTTTATACATACATATGTGAAGATAAAATTGATCAATATTTTTACATTTTAAACAGAAGTCACATTAACAGATACTTCTGGAAGATTCAGTACAATGAACTTTCTGTATTGAAAAGTGTGAAGGGAGAAAGCTTCTTCTTAGTCTGAGAACTTCCAGCCACAGCTGAAGGAAGGCAGAGTGTACTTGCAGCTTTCTGTCTGTTTTTAGTTCCCCAGCTTAGAAAAGGAAGTTTTAGTGGGGCTTTCTTGGTCTGATCAATTTTATCCTCGTCCATGGCTAAACAGATTAAGGAGTATGTCTTCTGCATTCCCATGGAGTAAGTTGCACTCTTGCTATGCTGTGGGAAAAAGAGAAGCATTGTAAGAATCACTCATCCAAAATGGGTCAAAATTTTGAGAATAACAAAAGGTTACTGTGCAAACAGTTTTGCAGGGCAGCCTGCAGCAAGCTTTCTGTGCTAATGACATTGCTGAGCACGAGGCCCTTCAGAGTGCTGTCACCCTGGGCCTGTGCACATGTAGAGTCAAAGGTATGCTCTGCAAAGCACAAAGGAACTTGTGAATCTTTCCTTGGGTTGTTAATGTTTACTGGCTTCTAGCATAACTATTTAATATCCACAGAAACCTCCCTACAAAGCTCAAGTGTGCAATTCCTGCACAGATGTGAAGGAGAACCTCTTTGGACAGGTTCTATACTGATCACAACTACAGGAGCTCCTGTGTGACATTCTCCTGGGATACCTGACAGAGACAGCCTTCTCTGTCTTCTCTTAGCTTTGCCCTGAAACAATCTGCTTATATTCTAGCCTTTGAGTTGCAGCTTGGAATGGCAGATGCACAATTCCTTATTTTCAATAAGGAAAACCAATTTTAACAAAACAAGAAAACCTAACAGCAGCAGGGGCACCTTAACAGCTTCTCAGGCAACATTACTTGAGTGTCTAATCTTGCCAGGGAATGTTAAAGGCATGAAGCAGTGGGTTTAGCTGAACTACAGGTTCTTTCACACAACTATTAAGTTATTTAGAGCTTAATACTTTTTAATCTTGTGATGACTTTCCCTTGGTCTAAAGCTTCTATAATAACTTTGTAACTGACTGGACAGTTAAAAGTTCACAAAAAAAAAAATACACACAATAATCCATCATCTAATCACAGATCATTTAGAATAACAGTGCATAGAAAATAAACACGTGGTCTTGGATGTTCTATTTCCTTCCATTGTTGTTTTTCATTGTGGTTTTTCCACTGCTGAAGAGAGTAAGGCCTTCATCCTCTGGGACAAGTTAGGGGAAATAAACTAAGTATTCAAAATTTTCATGCAATTAATCTAAGTAGCTGCACTGCAAAAAATTCCATCCCATTCTTATGCAGCCAGGCTGCTTTAGCTTGCTAGGTCACAATGGTTTAAACAGATGGTTTGAAACTGAACATTATATATTCCCAGGCTGAGTGGGATATCTGAGTACAGGAAAGTAAACATCAACCAGGAACTGAAGGCAGGCAAGTGACACAACTCCAGCACATCAAACCTGCCAGTTTGCCTCATTACATACCAAAGATGCTGCTGTATCCTGGCAGCTGATAACCTCCATCTCCACGGGCTGCTTTCCCACACTTTTCAGTTTTTCCAGCACTTCACTGACACCAAGCCACTTGCAATCCACCCCACCAACTGATACAATGTAGTCACCTTCTTTTAGGCCTGCTGACTGTCAAAAAAATTGGGCACAGGTTATTTTCCAGAATTATAAAGACATGTAAAATGTTTTTGTTATCACAGAGTATCTGCCCCAAAGGCATTTCACTCTTAGATGCTACAAACACATTCTCTAGCTACACATGTGCAACTTTCTCAAGTACACAACCTACCTCTGGAGTTACCACTGATGTGATTCTGGAATACTCAGATATTGGCTGTTTTTATGTTCTTTTTACTTTTCTCCTTAAGTAAATGAACCCTGGGCTTTGCTATGCTATTGTCATTTCCTGCAGTGTGTAATTCTTTTTCTTCATTATTTCTATCTGTATTTCTGTGGTTACTTCTGCCTTTTCTATAAGTGAACTGCTTTTCACTGCATGCTGCTTTATCCCTTTGGATTTTCCCTGAAAGAACCACATTACAAGCCAATAAAATATTCTTACCCTTCTTTACTTAGGCAAACACTACACCTTGCATTACCCTCCTGATCCTTATTCTTGATGCTACCTTTTAAAGTATTTATCCCTTCTAACCTCCTGAATAAGACAGGAAGTAACATTTGCTTTTATTATTTGTGACTTTTGAAGAATGAACAGAGAAAGAAAACAACTCTAGTTTAATGTGATATTGGGGATATGGGTACTTTAACAATCTACAACATATATAGCACTTAAAATGCATTCAGATTATAAGAATTTACTATCCTAATGTAAAGGACTCAATAAATCCATGGGTATGAACTAGCTAAAGGTACATTTTCATGCTAATCTGCAGAGAAATTGTTCATATCACACCAGTATACTTACTGCTGCAGGACAAGCTGGATCAAGACAATAAATCTGTACTGGTGAACCTCCTTTCAGACTGAATCCAAGCTCTCCTGCTTCATGGTGGAGGCAGATGGTCCTTGGGGCTGTCCACCTCTGCTTGGCTGAGAACACTGTCAGTGGGCCCTGCAGGGAGCACAAAGCAGGCACATTGTGCTTTACTGTCACTTGTAAGTCAGCATTTCTGGGTTTTTAAGTCACAATGCTTTAAACTCATCTATTGTAGGTTTTACTCAGGTTAACTCCCAGCTAATTCCCTGGAAATGCAAAGGGATTTCTTGACTGTTCAGTTGATACTTCAGACAGACTGGGATAAAGCCAAGTTGTTCAGGATCTCTAAGGTGTGCACAATCTTCTGGCTGCATAGGCTGTAAGAAGGTCCTGTATTACTCATTTCAGAGGAGATAAACTGATTCATGAAACCTTGCATATTCTGATCCTAACCATATTCCCAGCTCCTTTTGCTCACTGACACACACAGAGCCACCTGAAAGACTGGTGACAGTGACACATTCTGCCTGCCTGTCTCCACACACTAGGTATCTCTCCCTCCCCTTAAGTTGTGTGCAATTATCTGTTGGGACTTCATGGGACTTTTATAAAGGTTTTCAAGACTGAATGTTGTACAAGCCATGTAGAAATGGCACTTCTATTCTTTCCTTCTCTCAAGATGCCTCTAAAGCTAGGAGTGATTTCTCCAATAGCTTCTGAAAAATCAATTACTACAGGATCATTTTTTCAGGCTAAAATACATGTGTCCCTTCCCTCAGGTTATAGTGAATTTATAGGTGCTATCAAAAGGGCAGAGGTTGGTCAGCATCAGTGTGTTACATACCAGCTTGTGGAAGAAGTCTTTCACTTTCACCTTGGAAAACTGAGGAGCAATTGTTTCTATTTTATGTTCTGTTTTAGCTGAAATAAAAAGAAAACAAAATTAGATTTCTTTTAAGTATTAGTTAAAAGACAAAAAATAATTTTTATTCCATTCCAAGCTAGATAGGAATTTTTCCTAAATTCTTACAGGGCTGTGGAAAAACTAGTTTTTGTGGAAGTTCGTTAGATATCAGAACTGCCTCAAAAATATCTTCAGAGCTCACAGTATCAATATGAAAAGCTTTAAAAAAATCCATCTGAACAAAATTATGCTATTCCCATCTTTATTTTATTTTTTGAGAAGGTTTTAAAACCAGCACTCATAGTTTCTTACTGCATCCAAAGAAGAAAGAGTTGTATGAGCTGGACTAAGGTAGAAAAAAAAAAATTAGCAGTTGAACTGAGTTAACAACCCAGTGTAGTACAAGAGTTGGGCTCAAGAAACAGTTACTGTAGTTTTCCCCCAAATAATTTTAACTTTTCAAGTTTCCCCATTTTTTCTAGCTCACAAGATAGTCACCAAAAAAAGCTGGATTCTAACTAACCACCATTGTGATCTACCCCAAGAAAACAATGTTCCTAGAGACAGAAATACTGTAAAACAGTTCTAACAAAATCATATACTGATCAAAATATTGACCTGTGACTGAGGAAACGTGTAAGGAATCAGAACTTGTGGAAGAGATTTTACAGGGACTTCTGTGAGCCACAGAGAAGTCTGATAAGAGAATCCATGTGTACCCCTGAAAGAATTTCCTACCAAGGTCATTGACACAGAAACCAAGAAAGAAAGAAGGATAAATAAGAGAAACCTGCAACTGCCTGTTCCAATGAGCACTTTGTCTCTTCTGACCACTGAGTAAAGTGTAGACTTATGAGTTTGTAAGAATGTATAAAAAGCATCCATGCTACAATAAAAACAGGTTTGAGGCCTTCTGAAAATGGAATGTTGCTTTGGATTGTGTTCATCTCAACTATGACAGGAACTCTACATATTCTACATTATTTGACAGGAACAGTACATATTCTACATTATTTCTGTTCTGGCTGTGCACACTTACAGAGTATATCTGGAGCCTGGATGAGACTGAGGAAATCATCTTCTGTCTCCTGCTGAGCATATTTGAGCAGGGAACGTTTATGTGCAGCTGTCAGGACCTCCTGGAGAACCTCAATGTTGCGGAGCTTTTTGCAGAGCCCACAGACTCTGAGAGCTTCCTCGTGGTGAACGATGGCTTTGCGCACATGTGCTTTCCCTGCAAACATTAAACACCTCTGCTGGTCACCCAGACAATGAACACCAGGTCGTTTTCAAATTGTAGCCACCAGCTGTGTGAAAGTGGCACTTACCTAATTGTTTTCTCTGGACTTTGTCCTTTAGAACATCAAGAAGCATCAGCCCTTCAGGCACACAGTCATACAGCTGGGACAAGGCTTTCTCCTGCTGATCTTCATCATCACCAGGCTGCACTGTAATCATGGATAAAAAACATTAATCATGCACTTCTCCTGGTCCCCTGTTCCTTTAGGTGTATTATTGTGAATTATTATTGAGAATTATTACTACATTCTCTCCCAATGCAGTAAAACTTACATATGTGTAATAAATACATAAATACATAAATTTCAAGTTTTTATAATCTACAATATGCAAGTAATACTTACATGCCAAAACATATTGATAAAATCTAAACTATTTAGTAGCATATAATGGATATAAGACTTTTCTTTTGTTTCAGTCAGTTTACTGAATGTTCACATTTTTCTCAAAAGACAAAAAGAGCATGGCCTCATATTTGAGTGGGGAAAATGACCACAATTTAACATAATTTAATATTAAAGCACCAAAGTTATTCCTCCAAAACTTATTCAAAGACCAAATGATAACTGATGGTGTGTTTATTATTTATTTATAAGAACATATAAAGAAGTATGATTCTTACATTCATGGTCACACAGAAGGGTGGCAGTGAAGTAATGTGCCAGAGCTTTGTAATGGTCTGACTTTATTTGTGCCAGCTTAGACCAGGAATAGGGAATATTCTCTTTCACTGGTTCCTGATTCATTGCAGTGTTGACCTGCATGTAAACCTCTCCCACCTGAAAAAAGGCAAACAATGGAAGTATTAGAACTTAATATGAGGTATTAGGAACTCAAGTAAGGGATATCATATTCAGGCTTAAGATAATTTCATATACAATCACATCAAAGAAGGGGAAAGTATGGTTAGGATGGGTTGGAATTAAGTTTGGAGAAAAAGTTGAAATGTCTTCTCTGATTTTTCCCTCACAAGAAAGGTAAATCAATTTTGTACAAGAACAGATGGACTAAGTCAGTCATATTATATGGCTTCATAGTTAAATAAAAACACCATAAAATAAACAGGTCTTAATTTATAAATATATCTCATTAATTCAGTTGAAAAAAAAGAGTGAAGCATTTTCAAACAGTAGGTTTGTGCTACACTTTCAAACTGTGGAGTCAAACATAGCCTGAAGTTTGTGTGGTCCAGTTAAAACTGGGATATTATTTTTTACACAGAGGAATTAAAATAGTTTTTCAAGCAGTGAATGCTGATTTAATGGATCAAAAGAATAAAAATATCTTTCCCCTGCAGCTGATCAATCCTACAGATAAATCCCAGAGGCTTTGCAGGGTTGGGATGAAAGACTTTGCCTTTTTCTTGTATGGAACCACTTTTATATCTGCTACTCTGAAATAACTGAGGAAGCACAGGAATATCCTCATGGCACACTTATTTTTTAGTACATATCTCAATCAAATATTAACACTACCTCCTGGGACAAGACCACCTCACCATTTTCTGCCAAGTCCCAAAACAGCTCTGCAGGTACCAATCTGACTCTGTCAAGGTCACTCCCTCAGTTACAATTTAGCTCTTCTTTTGGATTAATCCAAAAGATTTTTAGGTTTCTATACCCTTCATCAGCTGGGAAACAAGACAGGTTGTGTTCAATACTTAACAGGGAACCACACAAACATCCTGTAACCTTTTGTATGTAGTTTTGTGGATAAAATCTCTACTGTTTGAAAAACCAACATAAATAGCTTGTTAAAAACCTTCAGCAAGTTCACTGCCTATTTCTGTTAATCTCCATGAATTATGAATTAAATAAATTGTAACAACTCTAGAATAATATCTAAATTTTGTTCACATTTTACTCTTCTGAAAGGTTGTGCTTTTAACTGTAGTTTGTGAGCTGCCCCATGTTATTTTGGTTTCCAGTAATGGTTGTTAACATTTTAATTTAATAAATATTAATATTATATATAACAGTACACATATAATAATGATAATAGTATATACATTATATATAATATTATATAATAATAGTTAATATTGCTAAAAGCTGTAGGCAATGAGACAGCACTGTAAACACTTATTTTACAGACTAGATTTAAAGTCCCATATTTTACCTTGGCAACTTCCTGTGTCATTTTTACCAGTGTGAAAAACTCATTCCGTATTCCAGAAAGGCCAATCTGCTCAAACACACACTCCTGAGCTTGTGCAAGCATCATTTTTACCAGTACACTCAGCATAGCTGGGCTCATGTCATAACTTGGTGTGTGAGTAAAGGTCTCCTTTAAGTAGCTTAGAACTCCTGCAATTACAAAATGGTTTTGTCAGCATTACAAAGATAAACAAGTGAACTTAATTCTAATATTCACCATAATAATTAGGATTTCAAGAATATTTTCTAGTATTGCACTACAGCAATCTGAAGGAATTCTTGGTGCATAAGAAGTTAGACTGACCTACAGGTTTTGCTTTGCATTGCCATCAACCATCCCCAAGTACAACTGTCAAAATTACACTGCTGAGGAGCAACAGAAACTGCAAGTTTTGAGGGCACTGCCTTCAGGGTAAAAGTTCTCTGGACATTTGGTTCCACCAAAACATCAGTAATTTCTATCATTTATCAAATCTGAAACAAACACTAACTGTAGTGCAGTACTGAGTAACAGTTTCATGGATGGGAGCATAACCCTCAACAGGCATCTCATCAGACTGGTTCAGTGAGTTCTCCTGCCTTGCTCATGCTGACAGGCCTGCAGAGGTGTAACAGTTTCTGTAGCCTGACTTCTTCCCACCACACTCAGTTCTGGCCACGTTGTGCTGTATTTACCCACTGAACAGTGTCTGTGATTTTTGATTTGCCATCTTACACTCATATCTGAATTTTTAATATGCCATTAAACAAATTTGAAACGTGGCCATCTCTACCTTTTGCACTAAGAAAATTACTCCCAAATTTACCAGGCATATACTAAGGACAGATGGAGTGCCCTACTGAAAGGGACTGAAAGTATAGGAGGAAAAAAAAATGTTTGTTTTTTTTTTTTTTCTCAACATATTTCTGCTTATGCTGAGGATAAATTCTGTGTAACATCATCCATTCAGCACAGGGAAACAGTTAATACAGACTGTGTATCCTGCCCCTGCCAACACAATGAAGTGTTACAGCACCATGCACAGGTACAATGAAATGCCTCCTGAGCATGCTGCTTTGGGGCCCTGCAAAGGTAACTGTGGTAGCAAACACCTTTCCAGTTTTGCAATAATTCTGTTCTGCAAACATGTTAAAGTGAAAAGCAGTTATTTTTAAAATTTATTTTTATTATTTGATTTTATATATTTTTATTTACAAAATGAACCAGTAAAATGGAGAAATTTCCTAAATATTGAAATTTTTTTTAGATTAAACAGAAAGGTTGAAAAATAATAGATTTATTTATTTTAAATATGCATGAAGAAATACTAATTTTTTTTAATAGCTGTGTATTCAAAGGAGGGGATTTATGAAAATTCAACTCTGTGCTCCACAGCTTTTAGTTGATAAGGCTAAGTGCAAACTAAGGCATACAGTGCAAACCAATAGTCACAGATGTTAGTGCAGAAATAAATCCTACAGTACATCTTAATTACAAAGGACATGTCTTTAAATATTATGTGTAGAACAGAGGATACTTACAAATCAAATCAGAAAATCTATTTAAAAGTCCCCAAAGAAAACAAAAGACTTTATAATGTGTTAATTCAAGGGAAAGGATTCCCTTTATTGGAATTTCTATTCTCCTTGCTTGGGACAGACATTATTTTGAACCTGATTGCCTTTGGAATCTATGGAAAACAGGTATGAAAATGTTTATGTTTCAGGTATGGAAATGTTTCCATACATGGTATGCATGGAAAACAGTCAACTTCCAGTGAATTGCAACTTTCACCAGAGGAAAAAGTAAGAATAATTTTTAAGACCCTCAAATGGATAACTAGACTTAGGGGTTTTTATCAAACCTGTCAACTGCCTCCTGCACAGATTTGACACCAAGGTGCTATCACTGAGGTAGAAGCAGGTATGCCAGTGAAACAAGGAATGAAGCAGTTAATGCCACTGCAGTAACTCTGACCTTTGAACTGCAGCTCAATAATCATTAACCAGAGCATTCAATATCTTATCTGCATGTTCAGACTGCACTTCCAGGTTTTAAAGCTTCATCTGAGCTCTTCCCTGGGCTTCTTGAATGTCCCTGTTCCTCCTTGTCTGTGTAATCAGGCCAGTAGGAAATGCAGAAATCTCTATGATATCAGAATGAGACTGGGGACATTTGCATGAAGACCTTTCCATTATTTTAAGATATGTACCTGCAGCTTTCTGAAAAGCATCAACAGCATTTTCAAGTCCAGCCCGGGTCTGACGATTGCACCTTGTTCCAATCTGTGTGTAGAGAGCTCCAATGTTGAATAAAACACTGGCTTTTTCAAGCAACAGGTTTTGCTGGCACACTGGGACACCTGTGAAGGAATCATACCTTGGGAAACAAATATTAGAAGTGTTAAGATTAGCAGAGTCCATTGCAAAAAAAGCACACACTTTCATTCCGTTTTTCTGACTGAACAGTGGAATTATTAACTGTTCTGCTACAGTGAAAATGAAGGGGAACAGAAACACCATTATGTTCTGCAAGGACAATCCACATTATTAACCAAGGCAGGCAACAGCTTTATTTGAGAGAGTTTTCAGCAGGTTTTAGAGCAGTGCCTCCATAAGCTCATTACATTTAACTCAGAAGTGCCCAAAAACATCACAGAGATGGAGAGCAGACTGAGCAGCATCCATATGTGCTGCTACACTCTCCCACAGGTGCTGCCAAAGATCAACTGGCATGGTCACATCCTCTACTGCTTGTGTTAAAACTTCTATTTACAATTCTCACTAGAAATGTAACAGTTCCTCTTGGCTACATGGTAGTCATCTTTTTTCATCATAAAAATTTTGAATTCAGAGTCAAATTTTGCTCACAGATATAGTAAATACTCCCTTATAAAAAATAAGTTGTTCCTTTCTCTTTTCTGGCCCAAGTGGTCTTCTTAACAAATTGAAGGAGAGGAATTAAGGTCTGACCCCATTCCTTGTCCTCATTTTGTATACCTAGGTTCAGAATTTGGAAACATCTGTAGCTGTCCAAAATGAAGATTATTTCCTCTCTTTCTCCCTTGTGCTAACCCGTAGCCCAAATCATAACCTAGCCAATGGTTTCACTCTAAGCATGTAAAGAGTGTACTGTATGCAGGTTTAGTCTTAACTTAAAAAAAAAGAAAATAAAAGAAAAAAATTGACAACACACACTGCAGGGATTCAAGAGGAGACACAGACTGGCAGACTTCAGATTAAAGACAGTTCATGATTAACCAATGTTCTGGGGGAAAAAAAGTACTAAAAAGAAACATGAACTACACACTTACCATGTAAATAAAACTCCAATGTGCCTGGTGGGTGGGAAAAATCTGTTTTCTACATAACCAAGTTGCAGGAAATAGCTTATCAACATCTCAATGCCAGCTTCATCTCTGCTAGGAGTGCGGCAGGCCTTGAAAGACAACAGATTAAAATTGAGTTACAGGGTGAATGCTGAAACCCCAGGGATAAAGCTCTGCTTCCTCTGGACTTCTGCATATCATAGAAATGTGTGGAATCTGAGAAGAGAAAGCTTAAAGCCATATGGATTCATGCCAAACGTTTTTCAGCTGCACACAAGTAGCACACAACCTTTAAAAAAGCAAACAGAATATGTTTGGCAAGTCTCAAATTTAATTAAATAAAGATTGTAGGTATTTTATGGAAGCTAGAGAAGGCTTATGTTTGTAGCATAGCACAGGAAACAAACAATAGTCAGAAACACCCACCATTCCACTACAGAATTTTGCCAGGTTAATCCACTTTAACACTCTCCCTGCTAAATTTGATATACTTTAAAATAAAAAACAGTCTTGGATAACAAAATTTACAAAGTTACATTAATAGCTCAATCACTTTGCATAACTTCATCTGTTTCTTCACTCTTTCTTTACTCAGATTGTAAAGCTCTTGGACAATGGCCATTTATGGACCATGTCTCAGAAATGAAGTGAACTGGAGTACAGTAAGTTCTAAGTAAAAATTATGTATTTTGATTCCATACAAATGTTATTTACCACTGTATATTAAAAGACCTCCTAGAATACCATAGCTGAACTTACTTGTCTCAGATCCATGAGATCTGCTATCTCATCTTCATACTCTGAACTGTCTTGACTATAATGTTCCTGAATAAAGTCCTAAAAGGAAAAAAAAAAAAAAAAAAAAAAAAAAAAAAAGATAAAAAATTAAAATATCTAAAATTAGCCTAAACTGGTTTTTCTGCAGTTCCAAAGAGTAGGAAATGGATTCAGTTGTGATTTGAACAGTGCCTACTCCCTTTCAGTGAACATGTAACAATGAGACTACAGTAAAACAGCAGGATAAGGATTTAGTATCTTAGATTTCACTGTGGTGTAAAGGAACCAAACATCTGCTACATTAGCTCCAATTGGTTTTAAAACAACACCACTCAGTAGTTTTGAAAGGGACAAACAAACTCTGCTATCTAAAATGACAAGGGGATCAAGTGACCATAAAAACTTGTTAACAGAAAGAGACTGACAATTTTTTGTGAGCTCCACTAGGGCAATTCCACTTAAAATAACAAAGCTGCAATGACATGAAGTGGTACCATGATCTGACCATGGAATTTAACCCACAGAAGTAAAAATAGACACAAATGCTACAGTGATACAAGGTGGTTTACTGTGAGATTAAAATCTGTATTGCACAATACACAGAAGTACAGAAAATACAGAGGATGGTTCTAACAGTCAGCAAAGTACATCAGACAACAAACAAGCAGAGTTAATGCTGCAACACTGCTTCCCAGCTGAGCTATTCTAGTGTAAACTGGTGTATCACTACATTATGGTGAGTAAAACCTTCATTACCACTTCCTCTCACACTTACATCAGTAATCAATACCATTATTAGAAACAAAACCATGGAAGGAATTTTTATTCTTTGGTTTAACTCTGTCTTCAAAATGGAATTTCTTATAATATTTTTGGACTTCTTGTCCTAATTAGGTAAGAGCAATGATGCAAATCAGTGGTAGTTAATTTTTAACATGTCATGATCTTGATCTTAGGGCAAAACAAAAAATAATTTGTACCTGAATTACTTCTGTTTCTTTAAACAAATCTGAAGTGGAAGTTATTCCTGTTAACCATTCATTCTGAAACGTGTATGTAAAACTCACCTTGAGGGGGAGTGTAAAGTCTACATCTTTGGTTTCCTTCAGGCCAAGAGGTACCAGGGGGATACTGAAAGTCTCTCTATGGAAAAAAAGGCAAAAAGATTCACAACTTCTTTTTCTGCTTCTGTTATAATTACTTTTGTTTTATTTAATGACAGAAGTTCAAACCTGCCTAATGGCCTGTACTTCTCAAGAAGAGAATGAAGAAAGCTACTTGCCTGCACTTTGATTTTTTTTTCTCTATTATTTAAGCCTATTTTTCCTCCAGGCAAAGGAAAGGAGACTCTCAAAGGCTGCCTCACTGCAATTTAGCTCCACAGCAGCAAGGAGATCTGCCACAGTAAGAGCCTTGCTAAGTATCAGCAGTTATAATCAGGATTTTACAGGTTACCAATGGTTTTGTATGTAGTGATTATTTATGTGTGCAGCACAGGGAGAAGCAGGGCCAAAGTGCACCAGCTTTCACAGAGAAAGGGCTAGGGGTAGCAAGTCCAAGAATTGCTTCATTTCTAGACAATGCTGGGTGTTAACCTCCAGACAAGTCAGCCTCTGGAATATCACAGGGCAATAAGGATGAGAGCTGACTTTAAAAAAGGTCAGAATTGCTTCCAGATACATAGTTGGTTGTGTAGATTGAACAGATCAGTATCAAGCAATTATAAAGTTCATCTAATATTTTCATTGCTCCTGAAAACAGCCTTTTGTCTAACCATTGTTTAGAGCACTCCATTACCAACTACAAAATCCCATGTTCATTTATGGCCTTGTCAGCAAAATCAACTTTCTTACTGGTGAAAATTCCATCTTGAGAGAGTGGCAGTAGGAATGCAGCTTCCTAAGCAGAGCAAGAGTCCTTCATGATGCAGAAAGTGGCTATGCTAGCTGGAAAAGGACTTCCAGGATACAGAGCCAAAACACCATTTCAAGTGGTGCAAATGAAGAAACCTCAACACTTTTCCCACAGATTATGTCAAGACTTTTTCCTCAAAAGGAAGTGAGACACATGGAAAGGAAATCCTAACTTAGTGATTTAATCCATTCTAGTGCCATCCACATGCCCTGTAGATATCAGCATTGGTCATTCAAAGAAAGTGAATTTAACCTTTTTTTTCCACAGCTAAGGTGCCACACCCATGGAGCCAATCATGAGAGGATTGAGCATTAGGGAGGTGATCCTGGATTTCTGGAACTGAGAAGAAACAGCATCACCCTTCTCAATCAAGCAGAAATGTGTGCAAGCCCTGGGAGGGCCAACCCTTACATTGTGATAACACAATACAGGGTAGTGCAGCAAACCATGGGTGTGACCCTGTGTTAACAACTGCACACACAATAGGCAGAACAACTATTAATAGCTACTTACTGCTAAGGGCTGGACAGCACTTACAGGGAGTATTTTAGCTGATAAAACATGAAAAGCATTTAGAGCTTAAGAATAAGAAAGGCAAAACACCATTCAAAATAGACTGGGAAAGTAGGATCAGGAGAGAATAACAAGCATACTGCTGTCCAGCCTCAAGGCTTTTGCCTGCCTACTGCTCATCCTTCAGTGAGAATCCAAATATTTTTAATATTCTTTAGCTAGAAGAAGAAATAGTTCTTGTAGAGCCCTGCTCTCATTTCCATAGCTGTAACTGCTCTCCGTGCTCACATGCATCTATGAAGAACAGTAAAATCTTGAACAAGAAACCCAAATCTCAAAAAAAAGACTGACCAAAAAACCCCAAAATATTTTCACATCAAATAGTTGTCAAAGTTTGCCATGGGATGGAGGGTAAGAAGTTTAACACAAGTTGCTGTTTGAGAAAACTACAACATAGGTATTTTGCATCAAGTCAGCATTCAGTTGAAAGTTACCTCCCTGGAAGTTACCTCCCTTCATCCTTTTACATTAAGAATTCCTTGTAATCCACCTGGAAGTTTAACACCTAGGTGAGAACAGTGCTAAGAGGGACCCAAAATTATACCCCCATCACATGAAGTATGTAAATTTGTACCTTGAGCTGCTGTTGATCAAATAGTAAATATTTTAGTTTTAGGAGGAACAAGGTATAGAACTGATACAGAAATCATTTCAGTAGGCAGGCAATGAATACTCCTTAACTTTGAAGTTTTATCCTTGAGGAATCCATTGCAATTTAAAAATCAGTATGTTCTTCAAAGTGGAGAAAAATATCTTGGAAAAAATCCAGCTTCATCTACTACAAATTCCTCTGCTTTAGCCAAGAAATGTATGTTTTTCTGTCACTGAAGATCACATTCAAGATTACCCAGGCTGCTCTAAACATCAGATCAGCACTGTGTTTCTGTTCTCCAGCTCCAGGGGACTGCTGAATGCACCACAATTCAGAAGAGACTTTACTGTATGGCTAAGCTTGCTCACTCCAGAATGCCCCGAGCCAAATTCCCATTCCAGTGGGAATTCTGCCAAGTGCCAACTGCTTACAGTACAGCCCCAAGAGCTTTCAGTTCTCACAACATTCCTCTCCTCAAAGGAACTTCACATCCAAGGAGTAGTGGCACACACATTTCCCAAGAGAAGGGCAAATATGCAGGCTAACCCTTAGTCAACAAATCCACCACCAAGTATGCTCTCCTCCTATCAAGCTCTGCTCTTTCACACGATCACTGTCCAACATTCACACTCACCTAGAAACAATTCTGTTTTCAAGGGCAAACAGAATATCTGTTAATAATTGGATCACTTAGCTTTATACTTACTCTGCATTTTGATAAACTTCTACTGAGATATTAAGTCCTTCCAATTCCTCCTTTAAGATCTGCAGGTCTGAGTTGACAAAACTGAGTTCCAGCAGTACTTGCTCTCGTACTTTGTTGTTGGTGGTTGCTCTGCAGAGACACATCAATGTTTTACTGCTCAGGAAAAGGTTTTCTGCAAGCTTGGCTGACCCCCTTCAACCTCCAATGCAAGCATTCTCAGCATTTTTAAGATTTCTTTTTATCTCCTTAAGAGATGACACAGGATCTCCTGTTTCAGAATTTATTAGGTTTTTCTGTCAAGAGAGTGCCTGGGATAGTTTCCAGATAATAGCATGCAGCCACAGAAAATGTCCTATAATCCAGATTTTCCATGTATGATTAAGAGTTTCAGATTATTTCAGTTATTTTCAGATACATTGATCAACAAAACTAAGCATCTTAATCAGAATCACTGTCCTATTTTCATATTATGTAATATTTTTTTTCCTATGTAGAAGATAGGTGGGTGGAGGTGAGAAGAGTCAGGAGACATTCTTCAACAGAGACTTCCCCACCTTATAAATTGAATAAAGATCTTTTGAGACTTCTGATTTTAAGATTAAAAGAAAATAACTTTCCCCCAAAAGTTATTACAGAAAGAAATATCTTTCAACCAGACCTTTTTAATACAAGCCAAATTTCTCTAAAATTTGATTTTGTTGGATGCAAATATGATTTTGTTTGCTTGTTTCCTTTACCATTGATGTATTTAAATGGCAACACTTTGAACTGCAAGCACAATAAATGTTAGCATTTAACATGCCCTGAGCATTTCTTTGTGATTATTTATTTATGTATTTATATCACCATTTCTAATCTAAGTCTCCACACTGACAATTTCACTACAATATTACTCTACTCAAGATACTTAAATCACCTCTATCTATAAATCCACAGGTATGAGGTTAAGGTAAAAGGTATCCATAATTAAGATACTGTAGCTTTATATTAGAGGCTGAATCTGAGGACAAGAACAAACTTAAATTTGCAGCATTTTGCATTTACCTTTATTTTAAGACAAAATTCACTTTCATAAATATTTATGAACAACCATCTCATAAATCTAGGTTCCACTTGGAGCAGTTCTCCAGTTTTATGGAGCACCTTGATGAAGAACTAATTATTCCAAAACTAAGATTCTAAGTTTGGTTTTTATATTATAAATCAGTTATCTGTGATTTTTCTATGCTGTACTTTAGAGAATACTTTGGATTGCTTCAATTAAGCAATGTTAACATCTGTTGCCTTGATAAACCAAACAGGATACAAACATATGGTGGGGTGCACCTTCCCTGATAAAGGCAGCACCCCACAGATAAATGGGAAGTTTTAATGCCACAAGCACTTTAATTGTGATGTATTAAGGCTCCATGCTTGGTCTAGGCTTACCATCCTCCCCAGGAGGGATTCTAATATCTTTGTAAGAAACCCCAAAATTCCATCCAAATTTACTTCTCTATTTTCTTTATGGCTGTGAACATCTATGTCAATTTTATTTGATGACCTTTCCATGTTTTTTACACTGTAGACATACTTTTGAGTAACAACCAGTGAAAGACAGCTACAGGGGCAATGTGATATTGTCAAGATTCACAACTCTACACTGAATTTAATTTCCAATAAAAAGGAGAGAGTGACTTTTAGAAACTCTAAAAACCAAAGTCTTTGCACCACGTGCTTCAAGCCTAGTGCTTACTTTCAGCCAAAAGTAAAGGAACCTGCATTTCCAGTTTTTTCTCAAATTCTACTCCAGGAGGCTTCTTGTGGTCAGCAATTGGTTTGTTTCCTTTAGAACTTGATGAAATTCAAATAGAAACTGCAAACATAAAGCTTGTTTACATTTTTCCTTAGGAGACTGTAGATACAACTAATCCTGTGAACTGGCTGGTGGTCAGGTTACTTATAAAATTGTTTCTTTCAAAGAACTAGCAAGTTTTAATAGTTCAACGGGTGTCAATTCATTTTAGATTTCTAAAATCTTAAAGGTAAGTCTGTTGCTCTACTCTTAGGTAGATTTAGTTCCCACTCCTGTAAACAGCAGATTCAGTATTTCAGCAGTTAACACTGGCAGCAGAAACTGAACTTTAGGATATCTGGGTTAAATGTTACCAGTTTCCACATTAGATATTACTCATCTCTTTAGCCCTTCCCAAACACTCCTGAATCAACAAGCAGCAACATTAACTGAATGAAGCATTCTGCTTCAAAAGCAAGTACAATAATTTTGCTGGCCATACAAAAAGCAGTAAAATTCTAAGTCTCACTCCTTAAGTTAATTACCAGAAAACAAAGCACACTTAAGCCAGTCACAGAGGCTAAAACTATTTAAGTTTCCAACCTGTCACATCTCTTGCAGGAGTGGAGATAAAAGCAGGTAACAGACAACAGGCAACCCACTGACTAATGGCAAGCTTAAGAAAATTTAATTTATCCAAGCATTTTCACTTCTTTAAGTATATTTACTAGATTTTGTTTTTGAGGACCCATTGTTGCTCCAGTTGCAGAGAAACAGACACTACAGGAAACTACTGCAGATGTGAATTGGGATTATTTTCAGTTCTGCTGTGTAAGATTGGAAATCTATAGGCTGTTTATCAAAGAGTTAATCACAGGGTCAACATAAGGCTGCTCCTGTGGGGACAGCCACATATGGAAACATCTCCTGACAAAATTTAATAGATGAAGTCACCTCAAACTGCAGGAGAATTTGGAGGCAGCTGGTGGAAACCCAGCTCAAATTAGATGTGTACTACCCTGCTACTCCTGTACATTATTACAGGGAGTAGAGAAGGCAATGGATGGTCCTTTCTACTTTGGAGCACAGAACTTGGAAAAAGCCAATAGCATAGTGGCAATACCTTTATGTGATTTGATTTGAGGAGTAAAAGGGACTCATCACAATATTCAGCAAGGTTCACTTGCCATTATCACTAGCAATAAAGCAGAACAAAGAGAGCAACCTAAAAAAGTCTAACATTCATGTAATTTACTACAATATAGTATAAAAGAGCACTTGAAAGCAAATAATGGCTCTGTAGAACTACAGCTTGAAAAAATCAGGGAGATTCACAAATCATTCTACAGTAAGAAATGCAGCATGTTTGGGGAAAAAAAAGGAGAAAATACAATAGCTAAGAGACTTCTAAAAAATTAAATTAAACAATTGTTGGTAGGGCAAGAAAACCAAGAAACCATGAGATATACCTTAGAAGATTTTCAGCACCAGCTCTCATTCTCACTGCTCTTAAGATCTGTTGGTTTAGAACAGCTCTTTGATTTTGCAGTTTGCTTCGTCCAGTCTCAGCAAGAGGATTACATCCCTAGAATTAAGAAAATAAGTTTGTTGTTGCTGTTAGAAGAAACTTCAGAGGAACTAACACTGAATTTAAATGAACTTTAAGGGTTCATTTAGATTCAATGTTAAAGGCATAGGTTCTGTATGAATACAAATTAGCAACCTTGACAGCAATGATGATCTGACATTAACAACAGTATTTCTTGCCTCAAACTTTGTCATTAGAACCAAAAGAGACCATAACCACAGTACATTTTAACATCAAAATTCAAACAGAAAATATCTGCTTTAAACCTTAAGAACACATGTGAGCCAGTCTCTTCTCCCCTAAAAATATTTTCAAGATATTTTGCAAATACAGCCAAATTTGACAGAATGTTCTAAAGTTTGTAGGATTTTATGAAAATAGTATTTGGCAAGACAGCAATCCCCATCAAAGCTTCTGCTTAACCCTTGTAAAATATCAGAGTTCCAATCTGGGATATATGCAGCCTTGAAATACAACTCTGTTCAAAACAGACTGTGGTGCTCAAAGTTTGGGCTCAAAAATCTGCTCTCACTTTTAGGATCTCTGATTTTTTTCCTTCTGGTGGCTCAGACCTTCAGTACAACTCCTCCCCCTGCTTCCCCAGGCTCCTCTCGTCACATCTCAAACTTACCAAAATAGAACTTAACAGGGCAAAATGATTACACTGTCAGACTCTTATCAAATCAGGCTCTTAAAGAGTAAAGTGTGAAATCCAGAATTCACAAGAATGCTCCTGGGTGTGTGCATACCTCACACAAGTACCAGACTCAAAGTGCTGAAACCTGTGTTTGAGCAGGGCTGAACCATTGTATCCTGAGCCCTGATAAGCTAAAACTGCTACAGATGAATAGCACTGCATGTTTGTCCTTTTTTGTTTAAGGGAAACACGATTTTAACACCTTTTTAAAACAGGTTAGAAATTTCCCTTACACAATTTATTCTTTGCTTCTGCCACCTATTTTTAAAAAAGTATCAAATGCCTTTGAATCTTAATACACAAGAGTCTGCCAGCACAACCCTTTAACTAATGATTCTGAAGCAAATCACTGTTTAAAGGCTTACCCTTAGATAAAGAATGTCCTTTTGAGTGGCCTCACTGGGTATCATTACAAGAGTCCTGCTGTATTGTCTGCTACACAAGAAAGAGGCTCAGACCTCTCTAAGTCTTCTTTCAACTACTCCAGCCACAAAATTATGCACTATTTTGGACCTCTCCCTCTTAGTTTTGACTAGAAAAAACTGATTTTCATATAAGAGCATTTAAAAATCTATTAACAAGCTCTAATTATGAGTGGTCAAGCAGTGACATACCAGCAAAACAAAAGTGAGTATTTAAATAGAACATGACATTCTGATCATGAAGTTCAGTTCTTGTTTCTGTGGTCAAGTGAAAGCAAATTGACTTGACAGCAGAGAAATGAGCTGATGAAACCAATTACTCTAGTTCAACTGAGAAGGCACATAGCCCAATAATGTTAATTCAAGATATCTAGTTTGAAAAGCTTGTAATAAATAGGTCAAATGACAGGGAGCTTGTGCAAACATCTTCAGAAGCACCATTTGCTGTGTAAAAACCACACCACACTGAATTACTTCAAAACCCACACCACACTGAATTACTGCACTGAAATGTTTCTGCATTGAAATACCACTCACAGCACAAGCCCCCAGCTCTCTTCATCGAGGGAGATCTCACAGCAAGCTTGACACATCGTGTCACAGCCCAGGTGTTTAGCAGCGGGGAGGGCCACAGAAGTAGTTTCTGTGAGGAGCTTCTAGAAGCTTCCACCGTGTCTGACAGAGCCAATCTCTGATGGCTCTGAAGATGGACACGCTGCTGGCTCAGTCAGAGAGGCTGGCAATGCCTCTGTGATGGCACATTTAAGAAGAAAATCAAAGCAATGCACATGTGGGTTTCCCCAGGGATGGCAAGGTGCTGTGGCCACCATCTCAGTGCAGCTCAAGTCATGCCCTGCCTGCCTGGCCACCCCTGGCCAGCAGTGGAAACATGGTGAACAATTCTAACAGGGAACCTGGACAAAAGCAACCTCTCAGCACGGTGGAATGTAGTGGGATAGAATATAAGAAAATAAAACTAGTGTAGAAAGTAATCTTACCCCTAAGGAGGTGCAGCTGGGCCAATTATCAGAGATTAGGATCAGGCCTGACTTTAACAGGCCACAGCTGTAAGCAATGAGAAGAAGATGCTATAAAAGTGTGGGGTGGGTGGAGTCAGTGGCTGCTTTGTGAAGGAGAAAGAGTCAGTGCTCTGAGGAGCTGGCCATGAGAAACACCAAGAAGGTATGGAACTCTTGTGATAAGGAGCAACAGTATGGAACCCCTGCAATGAGATGACAACAGTGGGATCCTGTAGGAATCTTTGAATTGGTGGAATTTGTTGCCAATGGTACCTATGAGCAGCAGTTTTTCTTCTAGTTAGAGAAGAGGAGGAAGCAAGGGCATGTGAGGGAAAATGATGTGGTGATAGCAAGGTCAGTGGGAAAGAAAGAGGGGAGGAGGTGTTTGAAGTGTCAGAGCTGAGATCCTCTGCCAGTTATGGTGAGGACCATGGTGAAACAAGCTGTGCCCCTGTAATGCATGAAGTGCACAGGGGATGCAGAGATCCACTGGAGCCCGTGGGAAAAGCACTTGGGCCTGGGTGGGTGCCAGAGGAAGCTGTGATCCAGTGGGAGACCAGAACAGAGAGAGGGCCCTTGCTCCCAAGCTAGAGCAGCCTGTCTTTAGAGAACTGCACCCTGTGCATGAGCAACCCACACAACAGCTCTGGGAGGACTCTTTTGTTGGTTTCTCGGCTGTTTGGGTGACCTGGAAAGGCCCAGGGTGGCCTTGGACAGCCCGCGCTTCAAAGGATGAGAAGAGACTTCTGATCTTTTCTCGGTCTCGGTGTTTATTAATTGTTTATCTAAAAGATTTTCTTTCAGCCCAACAGAGGTCTGCACAGCAGCCAGCCATGAGCACACTGAGAGCTCCCGGGGCGGTCACTTATCTTTATACCTGAAGTTACGTATACAATATTTATAATTTTTCCCCAATACCTTCTACCCTTATTAACCGGTGCTCTTCTAGTAATGACCAATCCCAAAGTGCCAACATCACCACAGAAGATGGAGGCCAAGAAGAAGAAGGACAGGACATGCCCCAATTCCTCCATCTTACTTCTTTAGACCCCCCTGTACAGAAATCCTAAACCCTGTGTCTTACACTCTAATTAACCCATCCCTTCACCATTCACCCAGTGAAATCCTCCCATCCTCATACAGGTGTCGTCTCCCGCGCAGGATCAAAGTCCAGCCACCAGACACTTCTGGCAACATCCCAGGACCCCCGAGCCCCCCAAGGGTGGTCTCGGTCACTCTGCACATCAGTGCTGAGATCCCACACTCTTTGCCTGTGGGGTGGACCCCACAGCACAGCAGAACAAAGATTCCTCTCCCTGAGAGCACAGCAGAGGATCTTGGGTGCTGAACTGACCAAAACCCTCACACCTTCTCTCCCTACACTGTTGGTGGGAATCAGGGAGGGGCTGCAAGGAAAAAAAGTGTTTTAAAAGCTTATTTTACTTGTCATTATCCTCCTCTGACTCTGCTAATAATAAATTTACTTTGTGCCTTTAAATTTGAACTTGTTTTGCCCTTAGAGTGTTTTCTCCCAATCCTCATCTCAACTCATAAACCCTTGGTTAATGTTTTTTCAATCCCTCTCCTCTGCCCAGCTGAGAGCAAGAGATGATGAGCAAATGAGACTTTCATGGGTGCCTGGTGTTTGGCCAGTGCCAAACCACAACACTCAGAGAAAATGAACTTTTTACTGGAGGGAACACACATATGCAGCAAACTCATTCATTCACCTCAGATTAGAAGCAGGCCTTTAACTACTGAATACTTTGTTCCTTTACACACAATTATACACAAAGACGTAAGCAATGCACACTTTAGTGTATAACATGGTGTTGTTGCCACAAGCTGCTGTCTGCTCTTTGTCTGGTTCTTTTTCTGGGGTGTAGCTGTTCTTCCCCACTTTCTTTTCCTCATTTTGTGTTGTATGGTCTTTTCTACTACTGCTATTCAAAGCTTTACCTCTTTTCATTCTATCCATGCCATTTTTCATTTGAACCTCACCAATTATTTCTTCTTGCTCTTGCATTCATTTTGAGTATTTAATTTTCATCTCAGACCTGTTATCTCCATATTTGTGCACACTTATTTCCTTCCAACTTCTTTCCTGGCTACTTAGTTCCAGCATCCTTCTAAAATGTCTCCTTGCCTTGCCCTTCATTTTTTCTGAAAAGCTGCAGCTTCCTCCCAGAACTCCCTGGCTCTTTCTGTGTGCCAAACAGGTTTGATGACATCATTCAGATGCTTCACTTCACAAATTTGTCAGGAAGATAAACTGCCTGATCCCCAAGCCCATGAAGCTCGTAGGTGTGATCTCTTCATTTTAATGAACTTTTGATCAAGCTCCCACTGAACAATGAGTACAAAACTGCAGCGATCTGAAAGTCTCTGCAGAGAGAAAAAGTGTAAGAGATGTTTCCCTCCATTTCAGGTCCTCAGGCAGGAAAACCAGCCCTGACAGGACAAGGCAATGACAGACCAAGGTATCTGTCCAACCTGCAGTGTGCCTGTAAGTGTGACAGTTTTGATAAGAGGCTTCCTATGGATAGAGAAGTCTGTTTTCAGGATATGCTCACCTGTTTGAGCATATGGCTCCAACAAGGAGGAATTAATATTTCACTTTTTGGAAAATGTTGCTCTTTGTGTCTCCTGCACAGAGGATGAGGACACTCAGCTAGTTTGTGTTCATTTGCAGCTTAAACTCTTAATTGTAATCAAGCTGCCATAAAACTGATGGGTGGTGTGGGAAATGGATTTCTAGAAAATTCTCCAAGCCTGACAGAAGGCTCACATAGTGTACATCTGCATGCAGACTTTGAGATAAGAAACACTGACTCAGAAATGCCATAGAATAGGACAGACATGGTTGAGAGAGAAATGGAACTAGAAACAAGTGTCAAAAGATAACCTTACAAATAAGACTAGGTACTTAAAATGCATTATAGTAAGACCCATGAGAAGCAATTTTAAATTATTGCCTTTAAAGCATTTACAGCATAGTGTAGCAAAAATTAATAAACCAAGAATTGCTTGTAATGTATTGTAATTAAGAAATAATTAACTTCTGATTGTGATAGTGTGAATTATAACATCTGTACTGTCTCACTCTTCACATGAGACTGAAAATAGAAGTTTTTAAAATGCCCCTCAGTTACCTCATCTCTAAGTTAAAAAAGAGCTTAATCTGACAAGGTAGAAGTCTGTGTAGAGAACAGTAAAATAAACCAGTATCTTAAAAAAACCTCAAGAAATATAGTCTGGGAAAGACACCCCCTTGTGTCACAAATTCTGTGTACTAAAAAGTTTTTTAGTAAACAGGTCCAAGCAAGTGCTTAGTTTTGTCTTCCTCCATGCAGCAGATCCCTTTCCCAAACAGCATTTCTACATGCTTCACATCAGAAGTGCAGTCATGATAAATGCCAAAATCATGACTGCTTGCCAAACAATGAGTAATGGCAGTAAGTATTGGACATTAACATAAATGTGCTTCACAAAGTAGTGGTTTGAGCTTTTCAAGATGAGCCATGCTGTCTGAGGGTGACACAGAGTTGAAACTGGGTGTGCCTCCTTGCTGGAAGGAGAGCAGTCCTTTCCAGCCAGTGCTGCTTGTCAAGCCCAGCAGTGTACACAAATGGCCGTGTCCTCCAGGTACTCAAACATGCATGTTTAAATAACAGCTCTGGATGGAACTCTGCACACATCTGCTTTGGTTCTGGCAGCAACCGTAGCAAACAGCAAATTCACACCAGTATTTCTACAAGTCCTGCTAAATTGTCATTTCCTTACTTTCCTGCAGTACTATAATTAATGGTTCTTTGTGCAGATGGCAGATTACCACTAGTTCAGTTTTGAAAATTTAGCTGTATACTGCAGATCTTTCAGAAGCACAAGTTTTATCTGAGTGTTTTGTTGTTGCTTTTTGTTTTAATAGAGAGGTTGGGAAGATCTGGTCTTCCAGAGCCTGGTCTACTTGTGCTATGAATTAAGTTTTTTATAGTTCTAAGTGCCTGGCCCAAAGATTAATACAAAGTTAAAGAAGTAATTATTGTATTAGACCCCAAATATGTATTTCCTACATGAACTCCATCTTGTCACAGCACTCACTAAGCAAAATTTACCATTCATATTTCATCACAGATGTCTGTCTCTTGACTAACCAAGTTTCAGATGATTCTTAGTTTCACATGAAGGCCTACTTTCTGTACTAGGTTTTATGAATTTGTATATAATGAGTGGACTTTGGATGACAAGGGTTATGAATCATTGCTAAGTTGTTTCTGTCCTGCCAGACAAGTGGAAAGAGAACAAATAGCCAAATAAATATTCCTGTGGCAATGCTAATGTTGATGGTTGCCTGGCTACTAATGACTTAAAAAGAACCCCGTGAGCTAAACCCCGGTGGAAGGACAGGTGTGGCAGGTTGGTAAACTGATACATTAACAACAGGTGGGGGGAAGCCCTGCAGAAAAAAGCTCAAAAAGAGGGGAAGGCCACAGAGTTAATTAGGGAAGTGCTGATTCATGAGCTAGTTACCATACCTTATCATCATTTTCAGTCTGGTGCTTCACTTATGGAGCTGCCTGCTCCTGCTTTTAGCCTTCATCCCTGACACAGGGGACTGATACACAGTCATTCCTTCTGAGCCAGCTGGGTCTGTGTGATAGGGATCTAGCCTCACAGATGAAAGCAAAGCTTAGAAAGAGAATAAAATTATGCACCTTTGTTCAACTGATCAGAATCTAGAGATTTATTAAGCTAGCTGTTCTCTGTGTAGCACAGTGGACTGCTATCCAGAGCAGCCCAACTGGAGCTGGGATGTCTCACGTTGAGCCAGCCAAAGCTAGAGAGCTGCAGAAATGTTAACCTTGGAAAACTAACTGTGGCTTCTTCTTACCATTTATTGCAACTTTCTGACTGGTGAGAGAACGCTGAAAATGTGGCCAGTGTAGTGTCACAAAGCAGTGAGTCAGGGTGGGAAAAACAGAGTAGAAAGAACTTGCTGGGTATCTCTTCCCTGCTCTGCTCCTCCCACCAAAAAAACAAACAAGGAAAACAAAAACCACCCCCAAACAAACAAACAAAAATAAGGCAGGCACAGCCCTACTAACAGGTTATCCCACAAGCACTGGATCCCATCACTGGGTGAGCACTATATTATAAATACCCTGAGCTCTGTATGTTGATGTGCCTCAGGGATATTTACTCTGCAAAAGCTTACTGGAGTGGTGTACTGCAAAAAAATAAATAAATAAAAGGGGAGAACTGCTTGAAAAAGAAGGCTGTTTATCTTATAAGAATTCAAAGATAACTAAAAAAAACCCATGAAGAGGGTTTTTTGAGAGGGCAAACAAGCTATAGAACCATGGCAGGTGTATAAAATCACCATGGTTGGGAGAAGCATCTAATGGGAGCAAAGCAGCACATGACCTTCTTTAATTACTACTGGTCTGCTGAAAAATGCTTCCTGTCTAAATGCTTCTAAAACAAATTTTAGTTATCATTAGTTTTGTCATTATTTTCACAGACAAGGAGGACTGGGGGCAGAATTTGGATGGATGTGTGGGACAGGCATGGCTGATTCACAGCTTGCTGGCAGTAACAGTGAAGGAATGTGAAACTGCACACAGAGTAGGTCAAGACATGAGGCTCATGGCCCAAGAGCTCTCACACCACCCAGGAGAGCAGGTGCAGTGTGCCCTGGCAGTGTACACTGAAACAAGCCAAGATAAACACAACAGCAGCAAAACCAGTTCCTGCTACATTATCAGCCCAGAAATTAAAGTTCCAGGCAGAAGTTTTATCTTCTCTTTGATGGAAAGCAAGGTGCTTCTTCCCTTTTGCCATACCCTCTTCTGGACACCACAAAAGGTATTTTTTGTTGTTGTCTGTTTTGCTTTTAAAAGTAAAATTCTTCTCACAAGTTTGGTTGCAGATATCAAAGAGCTCAAGAGAGTTGTTTAGGAAGGGCAATATATGAGGAAGAGAATGGAGCAACAGTGATAGAGTTGTATGAACCCTGTGTGGCTGCACAGGTGATTTCCTTAAAATCAGGTGATTAAAAAAAAAAAAAAAAAAAAAAAAAACAACAAAAGACACACCAGCACTGAGGCAGCTCAAAGCATCCTAGGAGGTTAAAGGAAAAATTTGATTTTGCACATATAAATGATAAATTTTGCCACAGGAGAAAAGGAGATAGTGGGAAAAGGGAAAAGGTCCATGTGGAGCAGCTCTGACATCACTGGAAGGGAATGGGGAAGGTAAAGCTGAGAAAGGGTGCAAGTGGACTTCAGCTCCTGGCACCCATCACATCTCAGACTCATGGCAGAGTCACTTCTTAGTGTGGCACCACAAGTCAAAGCAGGAACCATGACTGTGCACCTGTGTCCCCATTTCTGGCCAGTCACAGTTTTATGGGGTCCCCTCCCTACATAAAAAAAAAAAAAAAAAAAGGCACTAAGCAAAAATTAAGTAAGTTGTTTAACATCCTGCATCTTGGGCATAGTGAGGGCTGCTTTCCAGTATGCTGTATTTAAAATTTCAAAAAGTATAATACATAGAAGAGCAAGAGAGGCTTTGAGCACAATTCCCATAGAAATCCATTCATCAAAATAAATTATCAAAAGTCTTGATAAAAACCGATTTGATACGGTATGAATTACCCAATTTTTCTCAATTATAAAATTTCATTGTGCACAATATTTCTTAGAAAGTTTGGGAGGCAAAACGGGAGGCAAGCTCACTGTGTAAGAGTGCTTGGAAGCCACCTTTGAGCAGGACTGATGCAAAGCAAGCGTTTTCACCTTGCTACACAGCTTACAGAATAAAAAAAAGTCAATGAAGGAAGTACCTTTTGACCTAAAAGCACAAGGACTACCCTTGGAAAGTGATGTGATTGTGCACCAACAAATGTAGTAAACCAGCCCTCAGATCTTTTCAGGAAAACAAACGGTGTGATTTAGGAAGGAAGGAGAAAACAACACCAAGATAACTCAGGGGGGAAGACCCAAGGACACCCATCCAAAGCTGTCACTAATCTCAGTCACATGAAATCACCAAGTTTACCGTTCACAGGGACATGCAGATACCACATTTAAAGAATCTCCTCGGGTTCACAGCTTGTACCTAGTTAAAGATTCCAGGAGAGGGATTGTTTCGGTCCTTTTTTTTTGGTGTTTTGTTTTCCCTCCCCCTTCACCTGGAACTTCTAAACCAGAATTAAAACTCTGACTTTTCAGACCATTCAGCTAACACATAACAAGATACACTATTTTCCTTCTTACTTTTAGGGACTAAAGGCTTTGAGCATCTAGCCTAATCTGAAGTTCATAACTTTATTAAAGACACTTATGAGCTGGCAGAACCTTTCCAAGATCTGAGGGAACAGAGGCAAGCATGTGGCTCATTCAGATTTTATCAGATTCTCATTTTTTCATTACTTATGTCTTAAAGCAGTAAGTAACAGGAAAGATGCTCCTGATTAGGTATTAAATTGATCTTACAGTATTTTCATATATGAGAAAAACTTCATTCTTGTCCAATAGGCTTTACACTGAGCTAATACTGTTTCAGCGACCAGAACTGAAACATAAAACAACTTAATTTAAAACAGTCTTTTAGCAAGTCTGAGTGTAGATCTACTACTCTTATGACCCGAGGCACAACTTGGCAACTAAACCTCAGTTAGTCCTTATCAGTAACTTAGTTCATGAAAAATCAACTTTTTCATTAACATACCTCAAGGCAGCCTATGAGTTTCCTACAGAGTAGAAAACATAGCTATGAAAACTAAACAATTACAACTTGGACACATGGTATGACTGGGAAAGACTGGGAAAGATTGAAAGTTCTGCTAAATACTAAGAAAACAGTGATTTACTGACCAAATATTATCGTAGGATTACTCAAATGAGGAAGCCAGACAAGATTTGGTCCAAGTTTTGTTTCAGTCTCTCTAGTTATTTACAAGGTGGTAGCGATTCCTTGCTGCATGGCTGGCACAGGTAAAGCTCGGCTCTTTTCAGCTAAAAACAGTTCCTCTGCTAAAGGGCAATGTTCATGAATTTGACAAATACTGTGGCAAAAAAAATCTAACAGCCTGTAAATACGGCAACAAAGCCAAGCCTATGTGCGTCCTTGCCAGGTAATCCAGGTGGTTGCTAAGTGCGCAATGGGGCTATTTCTGCGCAAAGGCGAGCAGCAAGAACCTGGTGTCTGCAGCTTTTTTTTACCCCCTCCATAGACTAGACAGTTCATGGTCTTGGATCCGGAATCTACACCAAAACCCCCATGGACCTACGGACGGGATTTACAGGTGCTGAGATCTTAAAAACAGTGAGGGAACGCCGAAGCAGAGCTCTCTGAAAACGGCACTTACTGCCCGCCCTTTACCTCCGGTGAAGTTCACAGAACCCCACAGGGCTGCATTACAAGCGATACTTAACTCTAATTACTGTTGTGCAGAAAGAACTCAGGTGCAGGTTATGGCATAAGCCGCCCAGTCGGTCTGAAAAGTAATTAGGGCAGATGTTCATTAGGAACTTCCTAATGAATCTGTTAACTTCGTTACCTTACTGCAGTAAACTTTCTTACAGGTACATACGGCAATTTACTAGAAAGCGCGCCGGGAGACGCAGCGAAACCAGGGAAGGGACCAGGGGCGGGGGGTGAAATAAATAAAGACAGCAAAAAGACGGCGGACAAGCGCAATTCGACTCATTTTGGGCAGCTACGAGGGGTCGGTCCTTCAGGGAGACGCCCAGCTCAGAAGCAGGGGAGGCCTGCGGGATCCGAGCGGCCGCGCTCCCTCAGGGCCAGGTCCCCATGCCGGCTCCCCGCGCCCGTGGGCTGGCACAGCACGGAGCCCACAGCGCTCCGCCGGGAGAAAGCAAACCCTGAGCGGCGGAGAGGGGACCCCAGCGCCGCGCCGCCCCCGGGAGGCGCTCCCCGGGCACACAGCCCGCTGTGCACGCAACCCACCCGCCCCGGGCTGGCCAGCGAGCCTCCCACCTTCCGAAAGTAGCCGTCCCCCGCCGGCTCCGCCGCCTGGCGGGGCAGGAGGGCGTCTGTCATCTTCGGGCGGGCCGAGCAGCCGTCCGTCCGTCTGTCTGTCTGTCTGTCTGTCTGTCTGTCCGTCCGTCCGCCAGCCACTGCTACGAGACGAGCTCTCCTCTGCGAAACCAGGACCCTGCGGAAATGCCAGCGCTGCCCCACGGCACCGCCCGGCCCCACCTCCGGTGGTGGCGGGGAGGAGCTGCCCCGCCCCACGGCGCTGCTCCTCCGCCGCCCAGTGGTCCAGTGGAGCACCTTGCAGCGACCCCCGGCTCTCTTCGCGTGGAAGAGGTCCCCGGTGGAGTGGCTGAGGTGCCACAGAACAGTGCGGAGCCGGGCGGTGGCTGTGGCTGACTGTGAGCGGAGCCCGGTGCCCAGCTGCGCGGTGGCGGCTCGGCTCGCTCCTCCCCGGCCCTCCGGCCGTTCTCCGCTGGAGCGTGCCGGAGTCCGGCTGGCCGCCTCGAAGGCACGGCTCGCCTCCTGGAGCTTCCCCGCGGCCTCCCGCGCCGCCGAGCCTGGCCACAGCCCCTGGGGGTGGCCACCCGGAGCGGCCGCTCCCGGCACCGTGGGGCTGCCACCACCTTTCCCCGGGCACCGCCTCGGAGAGGCGAGGCTCCCCACGGGTGGCTGCCCCTCAGAGCGGCTCGTTCCCCGAGAGGGGCGCTCCCAGGCCCGCTGGTGGCTGCCCCTCAGAGCGGCTCGTTCCCCGAGAGGGGCGCTCCCAGCCCCGGGGATGGCTGCCCCTCAGAGCGGCTCGTTCCTCGGAGAGGGGCGCTCCCAGCCCCGGGGATGGCTGCCCCTCACCGCGGCTCGTTCCCCGAGAGGGGCGCTCCCAGCCCCGGGGATGGCTGCCCCTCAGAGCGGCTCGCTCCCCGAGAGGGGCGCTCCCAGCCCCGGGGATGGCTGCCCCTCAGAGCGGCTCGCTCCCCGAGAGGGGCGCTCCCAGCCCCGGGGATGGCTGCCCCTCAGAGCGGCTCGTTCCTCGAGGGGCGCTCCCAGCCCCGGGAATGCCGCCCGCAGCGAGGAGCATCACCGCGCCCCGGCCCCTTAGCACTGAGTGCTTTGGGGTGGGTATCGACCCACGGTTCGCAGCACTGATCTCTCCCTGGCCCCTGTGGGGGCTCCGCCGCCCGCACCCTGATCTGTGTAAAGGGTGGGAGAGGAGCCGGAGCCCAGGCCATTAAAAACGACAGCGGCACCTCAGTGAAAGGCAGGGTTCGCCCTGCTCCAGGAAACTGCTGTGGGACCAACCTCAACATTGCCGAGGTCTGCAGTGATTCGTGCTGCACAGACCACCTGTCTGAAACACTCCCTTGTGTAACTGGTTTCGCAAATGTTATTGGACGCAAATATTGGAATTTGCCAATATTGGTTTCTATTCCAAGCCATGCCTAACCTACAGAGCTTGCTAATTCCAAATATTGGAATTTGCCAATATTGGTTCCCATTCCTAACTGTGCCTAACCCACAAAGCTTGCCAATTCCAAATATTGGAATTTGCCAATATTGGTTCCCGTTCCTAACTGTGCCTAACCCACAGAGCTTGCCAATTCCAAATATTGGAATTTGCCAATATTGGTTCCTATTCCTAGCCGTGCCTTACCTACAAAGCTTCCTGCACATTTAGCATCGAAAGATGAAGTACTTCTATCGGTATTGCCTAACTTACCTTCCTCCTCACCTCCCCCGGCCTTAATTTCTCTTTTTTTTTTTAGCTTTCTTTGAATTATGGTGTAGTTTTGCCGGCAAAAAAAATTTGGAGAGAACATTTTTTTTTATCAAAGGAAAAAATATCCTTAGAATTATATCATTAATGGAAATGGTTCTTTGCAAATATTGGGGTCTCCAAAGGGAGGCTGGTTAAACTGCGTGTCTACTGCATGTTTTTAAGGAAGAATGCTAGAGTCAGCAACTCAGAAATTGGGATCCAAAGATTTGCTGTGTTGAAAGCAGCAGAATTTTGTTTGTTGTGATTTTGCTTGCTTTCACCTCACTATTTTTCCCCCAATAATTCTAAATACTGGATGAATGTATAAAAATATGTATTAAATATGAATAGGTGAAAGTAGGAAACTTGCTTCAATTTCTGATCTGAGTGTGTAAAAAAGTTTTAATTTTTATGCTAATAGAGAAGGTACTTATCTGACAAAAAGGGTTTTAAAATTCAAGTCTTGCAAATCAGTAGAAAACTCCAATGCAATACATAGAAACTAGTTTAAGGTTAGTAATTTGCCAGGTGGGCTGTGCCGATACAATCTGCCAATTAAAACAACATCAATGTAACCCTCTTTGGAGTTTGCACTGCTGTCACTGGCTTTATTGAAAACTGATCCCATTGAAAGGCGACAGCTATTACTCCAAATAAGGTCCTAAGAGCTTGCAGTTAAGCCAAAGGCTCAGTTAACAATGATCATTATCATGGCTATGCGTAAAACACAAATTTGCAGAGATTTCTGCATGACACACCAAAGGCACTTTCTAATATATACCAGTGGCAAAATGCAGCTTTTCTTCGTTGCTGGTGGATTCTTTGAATAAAGCAAAGTCAGCACATCTAGTAAGTTTGTACAGTAAAAGCAGGAGTCCAAGAGAGCAGCATTCCTCCCTGTCGGTGTCTGGGGTTTGTCACCAGCACCCTCACAGCTGCCAGACCAGACTGTGCTTTCCTCTGCACAAATAAATGGTATTTCATCATCACTGCACTAGGACTGATTGAGTGTTTCTTCACTAAGTCACTCTAGGTTTTGTGTGCATATAGTGAACATGGTTTTTTTGCAAAAGGCACATATTGGTTGTATGGTCTCAGAAGTGCTCAGCTGTGTAATGACTGAGTAGGAGTGCTCTCTGACCCTGGAATGTAAATTGCAGCTTAGAACATTCCAAAACCTGATTTATGCTCAAAAAACCCCCATGTCCCTGCTCTTCTCATCATCTTGTCTCCAGTAGCTTTTTGATTGCTGTTAGGATTCCTAAATAGAGTTGGGCTCATACCACAAACTTCCTCATGATTACTGCCTGAGTCAGAAGGCTTGGCTGCTACATTGAGGCTAGAAATACAGATTAATGCATTCAGAAAATGCATTATGTTGTACAGATAGAGATGTTTGCTTGACATTTAATATTTAAAGGGAGTCAATTCTGTGACCTGGTGCACTGGACATGCACTATCTCTAAGAAATCATCAAATGTTTAAGAATTTGCACCTAAAGAATATCAGTAAGTGCTGAGCCCTGAGCAGCAGGCCTAAGCCAGGGCTGATTTACAATCCTGGGCACTGTGACCAACACCATCAGTATTACTTACCTACAAACAGATGACTAACAACTTATGCCAGCTGTTTAACACCAAACAGGCTGCTTTGGAAACTTGCCCATAATCTTGTGTAGTTATCTGCAAGAAATGCATAATTTTAAGAAACTTTCCCAACTGATATTAATAGAGGTTGGTTTGTATGATATTTTAGGGAAAACCCACTCAGCTGAGGCCTGGGCCCTGGCCCAGGGTGCCATCAGATCCAGGTGTTTCTGTGCTAAAAATATACACAGGCCAAAGGACTGGCTGATTTGGGCTGATAAATCTGCCTCCCTTTCAGGGCGAATTTGGAAGCCTCACCTATGGGTGGATGCACCAGGTAGGATTTTCCCAGTTGACAGGAAGAGTTCTCCAGGTCCTCTCTGCGAAATGGGGCTCAGCAGCAATTGCAGTTGTGGATTCTGGATGATGGTATTTAGGCACTTGGTGATCTATCTTTCTACTCTTCTCTTTCTTGTATAGTAATGATTAGGTGCATTACTTGCTTATTTTTGCTTGTTGTTAAAGCTGACTTGTAAGCTTATTGTTTTATGAAATGTATCATTTTACTTTTGTGTTACCTTACTATTCACAGTAAAATGAGACCATTCTCTCCATTGGTGTCTGTGTCCTTTAAGTTGCCCTGTCAATCGGCAAAACGGTTCTGCTTGAAGTGTTAAATCTGAAAGAATTGGTTCTTATCTGTGCATCATCTCTCTCAGTTCTTTCCAGAAGAACTCATCATCTCCTGGTTCTTTGCAGGACTAGGTGCTAAGTGGCTTGGTGCATTTTCAGATAAAGAAGCCAGGGGATCTAGACAATGACCATGCTGAAACAGGCACGGAATGGCAGACCCTGAGTTGTCCCGTGTTTTGTCCCGCAATAGTAAAAGTAAGAGGGATGAGAATTGGGACCGGAATCTGAACACCCTTCCCGCAGACACATAAATATGATATATACGTATATATTTCTCATATGTTTGTATCACTCCACTCATTCTGTTAATCCTCTTCTTCTTCTCCTGCTCCATCATATGAAAAAATATGTGAATATAAGAAACCCCATCAATAGTCTTGTCTTTGGCCACTAGGAAATATCCCAGTTTGGGAATTAATTTCCTGCTGGGGTACCGGTTATGTATCATTCCATAGCCAAGACAGCAATCTGGCTGCTCTCTGGAGACACAATGTTTCTTATCTCTGATTTTTCAGACCTTTTGGCTCTATGGCGGCAGCAGGTCACAGGACATCTTTTGTCCCAGAGAGACCCCCAGGCTTACCAGCAAAAGCACATTAGAATTATTCTGTATGAAGGGAGAAGTATTCATCAACTCCTGCTGCTTCTCAAGGCAGGTTTTTGAATCCTGAACCTGACACATGGCTGCACATTTCTGTTGCTATTGTTGTTGGCTTTGAATATTAAACTTAGATTTTGATCGGAAAGATTTTGTCAGTGATCATGACAGCTTTTATGTCAATAAATTCCAGTGCAGTGATTTAGTTGAATTAGTATAATCCTTTATTTCTAAAGATTGCAGTTCTTAATGAGCAAACGTCTGCCTACTGTAAGCAAGTACTAGGTGAGGAGTAGGGAAACATGATCATAGGTCCATTATTTTTTCCATTCTCTTTCCAAATAGTATTTGTGGGGAAGGAAAAAAAGGTTACAAATTGCAAAAATAGGGCAAGAGACACAGCAGCAGCAGTGATGTAACTCTGCTTTGAGACTGTTACAAATTTACTGGATGAAGTAGAAGATTTCCTTACCAAGAAATTTACTGAGGAACAATAAAATGATCTGAAAATGATACACCAAGTCAGTGTCGGGACTTTGTATAAGCACGATATGATTGCTGCAGGTGCAGCGCTCCACTGCTGCTTCTTCCCCTTAGAGGTATTAACTGCACTTATTAATTGCAGCATTATCTTCACTGAAATCCCATTTATTATCAAATAACTAATCTGCTTTGCCTGTTCTGCTGTGAAATCACAGTGAAAACAAGACACTGCAGTTTATGTGGAAACTAAGACCAAACATGGGCAAAATCATCGCCACTTTTCCCAACTAATGCCTTGCCTTTAACCGAGACCGACAGATAAAAGTCTGGGTATTCAAGAACAATGTGTTATCTCTTTATTTTGCAGTCCTTTAAATAAAGAAAATTAGCACTTTGGAGCAGCTAAGGCAATGCCTCAGGGGCTGACCTTCAGGTGACTGTTTTGTCAACTGATACCACAGCCCTGAGTTAGCAGGGTGAATATTCAGTGAAACGCTGAATGCAAGATAAGGCCGAGTTTGTCTTATTGTTTGTAGGAATATGGGATTTTTATATTTCCTGTGCTTATGATTTTTGTTTTTCTCTTTGTTGTGATTTAAAAAACCCTTTAAATTAATCGAGTATTTACTTTTTTTCTTTTATATATCGATTATACAAATTTTAGCCTGAAGTTCCCGTGACTTGCATGACTTAAAACTAATTAACAAATATATTTGAAGAAGTGGTCTTAAATAACACAACAAAACACATAACAAGACACTTCCATGCCTGATCTTCTCGATGAACTAATACAGAACCAGATGTTGAAAAGTATGTATTGGCAAACAAAAGTCTAAAGTCCACCTCGGGCTTTAGGGCTCAATTTCAGCCTCACAGCCACTGGCAAATACCTGAACTTTCATTCAAAAATGCAGGTGCTTTTATTTTACCAGACAAATATCTGTAAAAAATTATTTGAAACGTATTATTCAGTTCTACTAGTGTTTAATTTCCTTGCAATAAAAAAAAAAAAATTGGAATGATTGTCTTATGTAACAGCTACAAATAGCAATTGTCACCTGGTTTAGTAACTATAAACGTGAAAGTTTACCATGGAGAAGGAAATACCACCGGGATGCAAACGGAAAAAAGCTTCAGTATTTGATTACCTCAACTCTTTGAACTGATCAGACAAAACACTCAAAAGATTTTCCGTTGGCATTGTGCAAAAAAGGTTTATTTAAGCCGGTGTGTTAAGTCAAAGTCACACAGTATCGACTATTCAGGAACAATTCTGTCCTAAACAAAGATAAGAAGGAGGTATGCTAACAACTCATTGCCGCTGCATGTTCTAGCTAAGTGCTCTGTAATGATGAGAAAAGACAATGCACGTAGAGGGTCCGTGGCTTTTACTTTACTGTTTCTAAGTGAATTAGAGACCTGAATGAAACAGCGAAATCCCTATTTGTATGGAACCATGTCAATATTCCCCATGGAAACCTGGAGCCACGTGAAACTCCGGCAGTTTCACCGTGGAAGAAACCAGTTCCAAGTAAACAAATGAAGAGAAATACTCGGATGGAGAATACACAGAAGTCTTACCTGTTAAGGGAAGGAATATCTGAAGACTGTGTTTTGATTTATTTTCAAGGATTTCAGAGAAACTGGTGATACTTTAAAAAGTTGCGGACTGATAGAATCTTCAGTGCAAATTGAAGCGTTTGCTTTTGGGGGGGGAGAGGGGGTAACAGTGGAAATAAAACCCAAATTTTGAACATTTGGATCCTACTGGTAAAAACTGGTCTTTGTACAAAATACATTCAGGAAACGTTTCTCTCTCGATACAGGACTTCCCAAGGAGGTTCAGAGATCCCTGAAAGCCTTCAGGGATGAACTCTGTGAGGGAAGGTTTGAACGCCCAGACTTCTACCCCGATTTCTGCGCAAATTCTTTTTGAACAGCGCGTAAGACAACGTGGTTAGGCAAATTTTGCCATGTATTTGCTTAAGTGTACAATGAAATTCGCAACTCCATTGATTTTGGTTCAGGGTGGAGTCCGCTTTACACCTTGATTTAGATGAAATCAGTTTGTCAGTCGTTGCTGCCCTTTTCCCAGCCCTGAGTCTGAGGGGGGCTGATCTGGTGCACTCGATGATTCGCGGCTGACCACCGGCAGTTTGACATAATGTGCCGTGGGTTATTTCTAAAGACACCAGGCAGCGTTTCGGACCGATGATGTGGAGCCGCACACGGCAGCTCCGCTGGGGCTGGGGCTTCTCCAGCCAAACACGGCTGGGCCGGAGGGATCCGTGCGGCCGGACGGGCTGCGGCCGCCGCCATGCCCTCCCTCATTGCGGGCACTGAGAGGGGCCACCGCACCGCGCCACACCACACCCTAGCGCCGCTGAGGGGCTCCGGGCGATGCCGCCGCTCCCGTCCCGCCAGGGGGGTCCCGGCGGTGCAGGGTGCCGGTGCCGCTCCCGTCCCGGCGGTGCAGGGTGCCGGTGCCGGTGCCGCTCCCGTCCCGGCGGCGGGGTCCCGGCGGTGCAGGGTGCCGGTGCCGCTCCCGTCCCGGCGGGGCAGGGTGCCGGTGCCGGTGCTGCTCCCGTCCCGCCAGGGGGGTCCCGGCGGTGCAGGGTGCCGGTGCCGGTGCCGCTCCCGTCCCGGCGGGGCAGGGCGCCGCTCCCTCGCAGAGCGCTCCCAGTGCCGGGAGGCGCCGGCGCTGCGCGGCTCCGCCTCCTCTCGTGACACCGCCTCTCGTGTCCCGCGCGGCCACCGTCGTGTAAGATGGCGGAGAGCAGCGACAGCGAGGAGGAGGACTTGGTGAGCTATGGAAGCGCGCTGCAGCCGCTGCAGGAGGGTAAGGGAGCCCCGGGAGGTTCGTCTGCTCCTCCTCCCTCTGTCAGTGCGTTGGGCGAGCGCTGCAGAGCGGCCCGGCGTGAGGCGCTGGGGCCGGGGTATCCCGGAGGGCCTGCGCGGTCCTGTCCGGTTCTGTTCGGTTCCCGGCTGAACGCCGCCCAGCCCTTACCGTGAGGGGCTGCGGTGTGTGGGCCCAGCACAGACCTGCTCCTGCTGCGGGGAGCCTTGCTCGGCAGCCGAGCTGTGCTGCGGGAGCATGGCCCAGCACAGGGCGGGCGGAGCGGGGGAGGAAAGGCCTCAGTAGCACTGCGGCTGTGGCTCCCGTACCCCGCGGCTTGTGCCGGCTGCTCCGGGTGAAGCTGGGTGCCAGTGTTTGCTTCTGTTCTCCTCACCCCCCAAAACCCCGGTACAGTTCAAATAAAACACTTCAAATGTACGCTGTTATGCTGATCTGACCGTCTGATGCTTATGTGGTTGAGATGGATAGGGCCAGGACTAATGTACAGTTGTGACTCCCAAATCTGTGCCTCTTTATTCAAGAAACGTTGTTAAAAAGAGGTAAATGTTTGTGTCAAAGTCTACGGGTTTTGTGTTTTGTTTCATTTTATACAGTTTTGATGTGTAGTTTCTCAAGCAATTACTGAAGGGAAGAAATCCTGCCAGAAATCTTGCATACTTTAAAAGTTTCCTTTCACAAGAAAAAATGCAATGTTCTCAGAAGTCAGTAGAACTGAGGATTTTGATGTGAACACTTCATACTTTTGGCTTATCACTGGTGTATGTGAATAGTTACAATGGAGTGGAAATAAATGAAATGTGGTGATTTCCATGTCAGGGTGGCTAGTGTTTGATCCTGTTCTTACAAGGAAGAAACAGCTTCTGGAGGAAGTGGGAAATTGTTCCTTCATGTAAAATTGTGTCTTACTTTCTGGTTTATTTGATTGTAGGTGAACGAATTAAAAAGCCAGTTCCTCTCCAAGAGCAGACTGTTAAGGATGCAAAGGGACGATACCAGCGCTTCCATGGTGCATTCACTGGTGGCTTTTCTGCTGGCTACTTCAACACTGTTGGGACAAAGGAAGGTCAGATATTTTGCTGTCTTCTGGGAATGGTTATATTGAGAATCATATTGTCGTGCTAGTGAAAACAAATTAACTGTCACTAAGCATTTTTGTTCCTGCTATTCCTTATACTGTGAGTACTTGAAATAGTATTGCTGAAGTTATTTCTCCCTGAGTTTTTGGACTGTAATTTTACAAATATTCCTTTGCTATATCCTTAAGATATAAGGTTGAAATGTTTGAATTGTTTTTGAATACTGAGTTGCCTTAAGTATCTTACTTAAATTTTTGCCTTCTTTAAAGGATGGACGCCATCAGCTTTTGTGTCATCACGGCAGAAGAGAGCAGACAGAACTGTTTTTGGACCAGAAGACTTCATGGATGAAGAGGTAAATTTAGAAAGGAATTGAAAACTTGTCTAAATAGTTGCCATGACAGCAAAAATTGAAGTAACCTTGAAATTACTTCTTGGATACAGTGTTATCCTACTAGCTTTTACAGACTATTTAATGGGTTCATTTAAAAAGCTCCTGTAATGTCAGTATTAAAAAATAAAACCAGAACTCAACCTTTTCACCTTATTAGAAAATGCAAATACTTTTGAAACTGTTTAAGATATTTCCACTAAAGTTATTGCAAAATCAACTGCATAAGTGGTTTGAGAAAATTAGCAAATATGAAAGCCTTATGCCATTTTCATTTCTTTACTATTACAGTAAGTAAGAATTTGAAGAATGTTTAATCTAAATGTTCTCATTTTTGTGTGTATTTCCAGGATCTTAGTGAATTTGGGATAGCACCAAAAGATATTACAACTACAGATGATTTTGCATCTAAAGCTAAAGACAGAATAAAGGAGAAAGCTAGGCAGATTGCAGGAGTAGTTGCTCCCATTCCAGGAACCACTGCATTTGATGATTTAATTGGACCATCTAAGTAAGTAAATTTACCTGAAACTTTGCCAAACCATTCATTTCACTTAGAAGTGTTGTATTGCTTAGAAAAGGAATGTTTGGCCACTGCAGTTGTCAGACTGGAAGATCCTGCTGTGCTATATTTCCTAAGTGGCCTCCACTTGGATTTTTGTTTTGAATGTGCAAACTTGCACCAAGTAAAGATGTATAAACTGACAGGTGCTGTGTATGCAAGTAGTAACACTTTCAGATTTGATTTTAAAGCAGGATACAAAACTAGAAGTTCAAATATTTTATATGTACATTATTTATCAACAGATAATAAAGGTGTGGTTTGAAGTAATTTTGGGTTTTGTTTCCTTTTTCTTTTTAGAATCACAGTTGGGGTTGAACTGTTACGAAAAATGGGCTGGAAAGAAGGACAAGGAATTGGCCCACGAGTCAAACGAAAGCCACGCAGGCAGAAACCTGGTGAGTTCAGGGAACTGCCTCAGCTAATTCATTTCCTTGGTAGTAGAAAGTTAGCATTCATAGACTGATTAGAAAGTTGATTTTAAACCCTCTTTTTGTTTTTATGAATGTAATATGATGTTATGGTGTCTCTTACAGATCCTACAGTGAAGATTTATGGTTGTGCTTTACCGCCTGGACTGTCTGAGGGTTCTGAGGTACTGAACAGGGAAAGTGGCTTTTGTAAGAATATGTGATGACACTTTAAAAAATAAAACAACTTCTTTAATATCCTCAAACGGTATTTTAAAATGCAGTTTCAATTCTTCTTAAAAGTGTTTATAAATTCTTCCTATGCTTAATGTGAAGAAAGGTGTTAATATCTAAATTTCTTCTTTTGCTACGTAAGAAGGTTTAGTTCATACACAATTCAGGAAATGCAAACTTGCCCAGGCTCATATTAACTGAATGTTGTAAAAGCTCAACATACAGAACTTTGAGTCATATTTGCTCTCATAAATTTTTATTTTGTACAAGGATGAAGAGGATGAATACCAGCCAGAGAATGTGACTTTTGCACCGAAGGATGTAATGCCTGTAGACTTGACTCCGAAAGAGAATGTCCATGGACTTGGCTACAAGGGTTTGGACCCCTCTCAAGCCTTGTTTGGTGCATCTGGAAGAGAACACCTGAACCTCTTCACAGGTGGTTCTGAAGAAACAAGCAACTTACTTGGTGATCTGAGACACAGCAAAGGAAGAAAACTAGGTATTACAGGTCAGGTAAGGACATTTTTTACAGCATTTTATCATTAGTGTAGTAAAAGCCACATAAATTTTGTTTTAAGTGAAAAGCTCATTGTAATATTGTAAGAAATGTTAAGTGTAATTTGAGAATAGGATTTTTTTAAAACTTATTTTGAAGATGTGGAAAAATCCTTAGAACTCTCAACTGCCTTCACTTACTGAAACTGTAAAAGACAATTGTAAAACTACTCAGCTACTCTGAGTAGCTGGATGGAAAAATGTTCTGTGTTACTTTGATGAGATAAAGTTAATATCCTGTACGTTCTTAGATTTTTTTTTGGTCTGTTGTACTTTCAGTAATGCTGTATCTGTCAGCTAGAGAGGTTTTGTGTTGCTCCAGGGTATTTGTAGTTCTTCTCTAGAAGCACTATCAGTTTATATTTTCTGGGAATTCTGCTTGTTTAATTTCCCTGTTAACTGCCATATTTTTTTCCTTTTGAGAACTTAACCTGCTCTTAGTCAGATTATATGTGTTATTTTGGTGGAACTAGTCTGTTGTCCTTGTCTTGTACACACCAAACTTGCTGTCCCTCCCTGCCAAGGGACTGGAATGTGTTTCCTTTCTTGCTTTTGTGCTCACTGAGGTGTGGGGCTTTTCCCACCTCAGTTTCTGTGGTGTAACTCTACATTTTTCCCAGTGTATCTATATTTGTACTGTAGACTTTATATAGATGAATAGATATCCATGTAGATGTGTTCTCATATGTGACTTCAAAGTTTTTCCACTTTTGAGTTCTCATTTAAAATCTGTATTTTAGGCTTTTGGTGTTGGAGCTCTGGAGGAAGAAGATGATGATATTTATGCAACTGACACACTGTCAAAATATGATACAGTTCTAAAGGATGAGGAGCCTGGGGATGGCTTGTATGGCTGGACAGCACCAAAACAGTATAAATCCAAAAAAAGTAAGAATTGTGGTTCTCTTTAAAGAGTGAGTGTAATATGGGGTGGGGAAAAATAAGAAATGTGTTCTGTATTTGCCATATATTGTAATTTTCAGCCTTGATATCTGAAAATTCAACTAGTCCTCCTTCTATATTGAAGTGTTCAATTATGGAAATAATTTCCAAAGTCCTCCACTAATCCCAGTGTAGATTAAACTCTCAAAGCTGTTTTTTCAAAAGGACAATATGTGCTGCTTTGTGAGATACAGTGCTCAGTTTCACTGAAGGAAACAAGTGATTGTGAATCACAGTTACAAAATATGGCCCAGCACTTAAAAAGAACTTTTGTTTTAGATGAACTTCTGTATTTTCAGATAATTTTTGTAAATTTTATCTTGGTGTCGCTTTATTTTTACTGCACTGTGTAAATGCACGAAATACTGGTGTAATTTTGGAGCAGCTGTTCACGTTGGTTGTACACATTGGTGGCACTGAGGGTGTTGGCTGTGCACAGTGTGGACACTGCTGCTTCACTGTAAGCCATGTTCAGCCTCCAGCAGTCACTCTGGGAGCAGTTTTTAGTTGAATAATACTGATCCAGAATCAGAACCCTTCATTTTAAATGAAAGGTGGGGAAGGCAAACTACAGTTATGACTTAAAATAGACAGTGTGACATATGGAAAATATTCAGAAAAAAAATTGCCTATCATGCATGTTTTAAATATTGTATCTATGATCATTTTGTAGGGCCTGAAAGAGATTTTAAATATATAGGCAAAGTCCTGGCTGGTTTTTCCTTGGCCTCAAAACCATCAGCTCCAGTCAAGGTAAGCAGATAGTGATATTTTATGTATTAAGAATAACATAATTCATCATGTGAACTGTGTGGACTCTGCTGCTTCTTGGTGTTTTTCTGTTCTTAGAAATAAATGGTTTGGTCAGCAGTAAAAATTGCTGAATGAACAAAATTATAGCACTGGAGGCTGTTTAATAGAAACCTAAAATTTATCAGGCTCCTGAAGGTATTTAACCTTTGCCTGGGTACTGGCTTTGAACAAATGCCTTCCACACTCTTCACTGCTACTTTCCATAAAGCTGGAGGAATGGTTTAATTTAACTTTAAATATATATATATATATATATATATATATATATATATATATATATATATTTTGCTTCTAGATCTTTCATATGTAACATTCAGTTTTCTGTAAAAGGCAGGCCTCATGTTTTGTCCACTTTGCTATTTTGGTGACAGTTTAATTTTTTAGTCCTATCTTCAGTTTACATAATTCATGCCATATATATTTGCATAAATTAGAATGACAACCAATTATATGACAGGGTCCTCTTTCTAAGGAAGAATATTTGTGTGGTATATAAAATCCCATGCTATAGGGAGCACAGAGATAACCCTTTAAGTAACAACTTGGATGAAGAACGTGGGGAAAAGCACTTTGAAAGATGTTAAAATATATATATAGTAAGCATGGAAGTACTCAGTAATCCAATTGATTAAATCATTTGACTTGTGTTAAAAAAAATATTAAGCAATATTAAAAGGTGTTTTCTCAAATAAAAGCAGTACATCCTAAGACTAGTTAATTTTTCTGTCGCTTAATGTGCATGTTTCATATTTTTCCATAGCTGTAAATTTATTGTCAATAGTTTTATTCCCAGGGTTTGTATTACAGTGCCACTTCCCAGTCTGTAGGAATTGGTAGCTTGTACTATCTGTTGGAAACTTGTACTATCTGTTTCTACTCTAAGATGGCAATTGAGGAATTCTTAGGTTGAGCTTTTTCTGGAACACATGTGTAGGTGTTGTCTCTGTCTCTCAGTGGGTTTTTGTTTTGTTGCCCCTTTTCCCCAGATTTATCCCCCGCCCAGCCTGCCCCGCACCTACAGACCGGTGCATCACTTCAGACCGGTGCTGCCCGCCGGGAGTGAAAGCTGCCGCCTGCAGAGGGCCCTGGAGCACTCGGCTGGGAAACTGGAGAGCGACCCGGCCCAGCACGGCAGGCACGCTCTGAGTGCAGCCCAGAGGAGGGAGCAGCTGGGGGAGGCTGAGCTGAAAGGTGGGAACACACCTGGCCCTGTCTTTGCTTGTGTTTCAAACCTCTTTGTATGTGTAGTTATATGTGGGATCTCTGATGTGCAGAGTGGCCGAGACCACCCTTGGGGGGCTCGGGAGTCCTGGGATGTTGCCAGAAGTGTCTGGTGGCAGGACTTTGATCCTACACAGGAGATGACACCTGTATGAGGATGGGAGGATTTCACTGGGTGAATGGTGAAGGGATAAGTTAATTAGAGTGTGAAACACAGGGTTTGTGATTTCTGTACAGGGGGGTCTAAAGAAGTAAGATGGAGGAATTGGGGCGTGTCCTGTTCTTCTTCTTCTTCTTCTTGGCCTCCATCTTCTGTGGTGATGGTGGCACTTTGGGATTGGTTATTACTAGAAGTGCACTGGTCAATAAGGGTAAAAGGTATTGGGGGAAATAGGTAAATATTGTGTACGTAACTTCGGGTATAAAGATAGGTGACCGCCCCGGGGGCTCTCAGTGTGCTCATGGCTGGCTGCTGTGCAGACTCTGTTGGGCCGAGAGAAAATCTTTTAGATAAACAATTAATAAACACTGAGACCGAGAAAAGATCTGAAGTCTCTTCTCGTCCTTTGAAGCGCCGGGCTGTCCAAGGCCACCCCGGGCCTTTCCAGGTCACCCAAACAGCCGAGAAACCGACAGTTATAGAGCAGTAAGAATTTGCTCTGGCCTTGAGTGCTTATTTTCTAACATAAATATATCAAATCTGGTTACCATTTCATTGCTCAGTTTCATCTCAGCTGGTGAATTGTTGACATAACTGGCTGTATTTTCATTTACTTAAATATTTTAAAAACAAAAAGTATGTGTTGGATTTTGTTTTTTTTGACAGAGTTGTGGCCTTTTATGAATACAATAGGCTGTGATAATTTTTTCTGTAAAATGTTTTACTGAAATCCATTCAGATATACTAAGAAGATAATTTATAACTGTGGCTCACATTTGTATCTACAATAGTAAACTTTATCAAGTTACATGTAAATAGCATAAAAGATGTAACTGTGGCCAAATTTTTATTTGCCATGTATGCCATATATTTGCCATTTATGCCATTTCATTGTTAATTTCTGATTAAGAGCATTTAATCTGAATTTATACACATGTGGTAGGGATTTTTCTTCTAAAGTGAAAGAAATAGTTCTAGTAATTTTTAATTTCTCCTTATCTTTCACTGCTTTTTTTCTGCTTTAGGTCCAGCTCCTTCTGTTTTGGAATATCTGTCTGAGAAAGATAGAGAAAGACTCAAACAAGTGAAACAAGCATCTGAACAACAAATGAAAGCAAAGCCAGTGCCTCAGCAGTCCCCAAGTGAGGCAAAGCCAGTGCCTCAGCAGTCCCCAAGTGGCAGATTCCAGCTGGCCTCCAGAGAAGATGATGCTCACAAATGGCAGACCCTGCTGGGAGGGCAGTTAGCAAATGCTGGTTCTAGTGACTTCAAACCATTTGCAAAAAATCCAGAAAAACAAAAAAGATATGAAAATTTTGTGAAAAGTCTTAAACAAGGAGAAAGAGGTAAAATATTTCTTGATTTATTTTTTCCTTCCCCTCCCCTACCCCCCTTTTTTTTTCCCCCAATGCATTTTATATTGACTATGAGTTCTCCTCATGAATTTCACAGCATTTCTCCTTTTACTTCTTTTCAGGACCAATGTTTACAGAAATCTTTACTGATACTTAGTCATGTTGATTTCAAGAGAACTGCTCAGTTATTCAGTTGTCAGCAAGTCTTGGTTTTAGGCAATACATTTCATACTTCTGTGATGTAGCAGAAGTTCAGTTCTACTTCATTTCCTGGATTTCCCTTATTTCATTTGAAGGTACACTTCAGCTTTGGTCGGTGGAACAAGCCTTTTAATTTAGTTTGTTTCTCTTTGAGGAGCTAAACTGACAGATCATATAAAGGCACAAAGAGGACTGGGTAACAGTAGAACCAAAAGAAACCCCATTCCCTCTGCACCAGGGGAAGATAAGAATCCTAAAGTGAATTAAGTATTTCATATTTCACACTTGTCAAAGCTTCTATTGCTGATACTCCAACTTCTGCTGTCCCTTATGTTCTTCTCAGAAAGATCTATCACTGTAAAAACACAGCATCCATGCAGAGCTCTTACTCCAAACCAAAAACCATCCAACCTCCTTCATCATCTCTTTTCATGCTCTTTCAGTCTCCTTCCATTTTGTTTAGGTTTTTGATATTAAATGACACTGTGGTGTATATTAGATTAAATTAGGTACTCACAATGCCTTGTGGTGAGGTCTTCAGTTCTGTGATTTTTCTGTAAGGCATGAAAAGCTGAAATTGTTCTAGGGAGTTTATTCATCATCAGCCCATGACTTAAATTGCCTTGAAATGAACTTAAAAAAAAAAAAAAAAGGTTGGGTTTTTTCTAAATTTTGAAGTCCACAGGGGCTACTGGGGAAGAAGAAAATGGGCACTAGGGAAATTTGACAGAGGAAAGCATATGGTGACAGGTGGAAAACCTGGGTTTGTTGTTTTGGTTGTGATTTGGGATTTTTATGTCTTTTTTAAGTAATTTTCATTATATAAAATAAATATTTTCTGGTCAGTAGCCTCTTCTGGTTACTGCATTGGGACAGACTACTTGAGCTTTGAATCCATAGTTCCTGTGGTCAGGACTGGGATTTTCCCTGGGTAAAGTTGACTATTCCCAATTATGGCTGTGTTAGTGCCTCCCCAGTCATTATGATGGAAATGTATGAATAACTGGAATGGTTAAAGGTCTGTTTTACTGTGAGTGTATTTGCTTGGCTGATGTTATTTCCTCTTCCTTCTGGGAGACAAACTGAACCTGTTGCTGTAAACCTGTGTGCAAACTCTGTATTTATCAGTGAGCAGTTATAGACCAGCAAATTACCAAGCATAGGCAGGCTTAAATTCTTCTGTTCTGTGTTTTAGCTATTTGATAAAGCTTTGGGTGATACTTTTTGTTTTAATCACCTGTTAAATCCATTAAGTATTTTGAACATTCTTTAAAGGGCAATGAATAAGGGATCAGTTTCACAAGTAAAATTACTTAAAATACCAATTTAGCATTTGGCAAATGCTGTCATTCTTGCTGTCTTGAAAAACGACGTCCATTTATCAGGGATTAACACAGTTGAGGTTAATACTACCCTTAAGATAAATATTCATTAAATACTTGCAAGAATGTTATTTTTTGTTTGAAAAGTGTTGACCCAAAGCATCTCTGCTAAGAATTCCTCTCCTCATCCTACAGGAGAAAGATTGGAGAGGTTTTTTGACCAGAACATGACGGAGTGGGAGCGAGGCAGAGAACAGGAGGAGTTCTTCCGTGCAGCAATGTTCTACAGGTCCTCAAATTCCACACTCTCATCCAGGTTCACCAGGGCCAAATATGAAGATGATGTTGACAAAGTTGAAGTTCCTCGAGACCAAGAGGTATTTGCTGTCTTTTAACACATTGGAGCTGCAGTTGTTGCCTTAGCCCTGACTTTTCCTTTTAAACTCTCATGAAGATGTGTCATTGTTTTGCTGCCCTTCTGTTCAGCAGCTTTTGAAAACACTTGGTGCAAACAGAGTAGTATTTGTTAAACAGCATTTAAATATTGATGGATTTGTCCTGTTCATAAATCTTACAACAGTTCAGGGTTTTTTTGTGTGTAAATTCTGCAATTAATTCTGTAAATTAAACAGTATGAATTCTGCACATTGCAATTGTATATAAAATACATTTTATATCTCTCTTTACACAAATTATTTATCAGCTCTAAATGTTTGACTTTTTCAGAATGATATTGATGATAAGGAAACAGCTGTGAAGATGAAGATGTTTGGCAAACTCACCAGAGACAACTTTGAATGGCATCCTGATAAGCTGCTGTGTAAAAGATTTAATGTTCGTGATCCATATCCTGAGTAAGATAATTCATACTTATATTTTTAAAACTTTTTATAAATTCTGAGTTTTTCATTTGTTTGTGGAAAATCTGGCTTGATGTTTTCTTGTGTCATAAGGTGATACAGAACTGCCCAAAGTTTTGATTTGTGTCACAAAATATGGTGGCCTCTGATAAAATAGCATCCATTTGAAGGACTACTGTAGGAGTTCAGGTTGTTGTAGCTAATTTGAGAACTTTCCTCCTGTGTTTAATACAATAATCAGCAAACAATTTTATTTCTCTCTAGTTCTTCTGTAGTGGGTTTGCCAAAAGTGAAACGAGACAAGTATTCTGTTTTTAATTTCTTAACTGTGACTGAGCCCACCACATCTGCAACTCAAGCAACAAATGAAAAGATCCAAGAGAGCAACAGTCTCAACAGTAAGTTTGTTGTTACTTTTTAAATTTAGCTATACATGAGGTAATAGTACAGAAAAGGCATCTTTCTCATTGAGAAACTAGCCACATGATTTTTTTTTATTAACAAAACAAACAAAGGAATTGAAAATAAAAATTCAGTGACATAAAAACTGAAGTTAGTGATATAAAGCTAATTTCTTCTACCTAAAAGACATTTATAGGTCAAGTATTCATTAGAAAGATTTAAAAATGTCAAACTGAAGAAGCAGAGTAATTTAAAATCAAGTAGGCCTTGAAATGCAGAACAATTTGGCATGCAGGTGATTTGAATATTTTGGATGTTTTAGAACCAAAGAAATCTTCAAGGTGGGATGTGTCAGACAAAGAGAAGGAGAAGAAAGATTCCATCAGTGAATTCATTAGTCTTGCTAGATCAAAAGCTGATGCTCAGCAGCAGCCCCCAGTGCCAGCCAAAGAAGAATGTGGAACTGGGACAACTGAAACTCCTCCCTCTGTGGTGAGTTTACAACAGGGTTTGAACTGAAAGGGAACAGCTGTAAACCTTGAAAACACAGAAATATAAACAATTAATATATTAACCCATCTTATGTGTTCATATTGTTTATATATGTTAACATGAATTGTTAATATATGAATACCAGATCAGTTTGCTCAAGAGCCAAGTCAGGATGAGCAGAGGCATGAGATGGCACTTTGAAGAACTTTGAGCTTATAATTCTGGGATGAAAGATCTTTGCAGCTCACCTCTGATTATACTGGAAGTAGAGCTTAAGAGAAGAAAAAATGTAGCCCAGTAGTCTGGGAACTAAATTCAGTAACTTTGCCATCACTCTGCTCACAGGCACAGAATGTATTTATTTCTCCTTCCCATAGAACAGAGTGCATATTTTGGGGAGAAATGTGATGTTTTACTTTTGCTTAAATTTGATATTATATAATTGAAGTTTGAATTAATGAATTAGAATGTATAATATCTGGGGATGTATTTTCACAAACTGCACTACTCTTTACAGGACACTGGCTTAGTTCCTCAGTGTTTCAGAGCTTTACTCTTTGGGACTAAGATTGTTTATTTCACAGCTGTTGTGCCATCCAAATGTTTTGTAAATACCTGTCAGCATGCTTGAGGTTATTCCTTATCAGAGAGAGATTGTTAGTTTCAGAGAGAGATTGTTAGTTTCTATAGTGCCTAAATACACTTTGTTGTGATGCTCTTTAGCAGGCAGCTGATGAAGATAAGGATCAGGAGGAAGAAAGCAAACGACCACCCATGGACTTATTTAAGGCCATCTTTGTGAGCTCCTCAGATGAAAAATCATCTTCCTCTGAAGAAGAAGAGAGTGATGAAGAAGAGCAACCAGCTACTTCAGAAAGACAGTCAGAAACCACCAAGCCAGTTGATGTAGCAGACAGTTCTTCCTCTAATTTACAAGGTAGTACTTCTGGAAGTTCATTTTTATGCAACATAAAGTACATACCTTGTAAAAGTTCCACTTTTGAATCACACATTCTTGGACTGTTAGGACAGTGCTAACCAGTGCAGATCATCAGAGATTGGCAGAGCTGGTTGTGTGGAAAATGCAAATAAATACAGCACTGAATAGGGCCTTGCATGTTACAGTGTTAGCATTGCCATGCACCTTTTGTGTGGATTTTTCAGGCAAACTGCTGCATAGAATATGCCTGTTACACAGTGAGGGGGAGCAGAACATCTGCTGTAAGAACATACTTAAAATGAAAATACTCTGTTCACTTACTGTCACAGCTGGTTCTATTAACATTCAACTTGTAGTGTTTATTAACCTTGTACATCTCATTGAGTTTTTTATTCATTCTGAGTAATGGAAAAATAGTACTGTTACAAAAGGGAAGCAAACAAATACACACTAATAGCAATTTAATTAATAATTTATAGTTGAAAAGGTAAATTTTGATTTAAAAGAAAAAAACCCTACAGTAGGTTGACATGTTTCAGAATGTCGGCTACCCAGTTGGCCAAATCTTAAAGATTTTTAGAAAGCCTCTTTGAGCTTTCTTCAGCACTTCTTGGAAAAAATATTTATATAGCAAGTTTTGGTTTTTTTCATAGACAATGTGACTGCTACAACTGATTCTGGCATTCCTTCATTGCCTACTTCAAAGCAGGAGCTGGATGCAGCAGAGGAATTTGGACCAAAGTTGCCACCAGCTTTTTCTTCTGGTAGGTTGTGTAAGCATCTAGAATGTAAATAGTGAAATAGTATATAAAATGCATGATATCTCTCTTTATAAAAAGCATTTGTGAATGGGCCATCTATCTCTTAAATGTGTGCTATGGAAACAGGCATCACCAAATGTTTTGTTTCCATGCTCTGACCCACAACAGGAACCTCTTTGCCTGTATGCCAGGTTTATTTTAACTATAGAGGTAATGATAAAAAATGGATGTGAAAATAGAGGATAGTCTTGCAATTTCATTTTTTAGCAGATTGGAAGGGCATTTAATTACATTGGGGGTGTTGTAGGTGGGAGTTTTAGACAGGTAATTTCCTTTTTAAAGTAAGGAGTTTTGTTTGTTTAATTATCAGATCAAGTTAAAAGTAATACAGAATATAATAACCAAATTGCCCTATTTTTCTTGGTTTTTTTTACTCTTTATGCATTTGCTTTGTACTTTAGGCACTACTTGGCAACAACAAACAGAGGTGCCAGCAACTTTTCCTGGGCCTAGCAAGAAAGAAAAGCATAGGAAAATCAGAGAGAGGCACAAGGCTAAGAAAGAACGCAAACGAAAAAAGGAAAAGGTAATAAATTTAAATACTGATTTCTGATTTATTGATTATTTGATCTGCCTTTCAAAATATTTTATTATTTAGGCTTGGTTGTAGAAAAAATATATACTGGGATTAGAATTTAAACAACAGAATTTTGTTGATGTTTTGAAAGCAGAAAATTATCCCATTATGATGCTGCTTTTCCCATATGCACACATGTGACTACAGGTACAGTAGTGTGGGTGGTTTCCTGTTCTGTGTGGAAGATGTCAGACACATTCTGGGAATTGCATTCATGCCTTATATTCAGATAACTGTAATGAAATGTCTGCTTTAGGGAGAGTTGAGTGCTTGGATTAAATGAATTTTGGTTTTTAATATTTTTTTTTTCTTTAAGCTTAGTCTGAATAGTGAAAAAGAATCATTGATAGGTGTTCTGTTAAGCTTTGAGTCCATACTGAAATTACCTTTTTTCTTCTGTTGACATTCAGAAAAATCCCAGTCTTTCACAAGGAGATAAAAGATTATTTCTGTTCTTTTTACAGAAAAAGAAGCATAAGAAGCAAAAAAACAAAGGAAAACACAAGAATAAAAAATCAGAAAAAGAAAGCAGCTCAGACACTACAGATAGCAGTGACAGCCTTAGTGATATGGATACCACAGGCTTGTCACCTAAAGAACTTCTTAGAAGGTAAGCAGAAAGGTTACTTAAATATTTGCAAATTTAATAGTGAATAACTAAAACATCAGTTTATGAGTTGTCATTCTAGTGAACCTATTTGCAGCAAATGTGAATAAGCCAGTTTCTTTGTGAAGATAAAATATTGCTGACTTTGGTGAGGAAAGTACAAATATTGGACATTTTAATCTAGAGGGCAATTAATTTCAGGATAGAAGCCTCTTAAGGTAAAGACAGCTAAACACAGCTAAACACACAGGCCTAGCAGAGCTAATGGACATAATAATTAAAGATGACTGATATTTTTGGAAGGTATTTTGAATTGAAATGAAAAATTGAATTAGTGCAGGTGGAAATTCATGTTTTCATTTATCTACTCTTTGCCTGGGAACATTGGAAGAAACTTGTCTGCTAAGATTCCATTCAGAGAGATCTGTTGTGTGGCACCAATGCTTCATGGTGCCAAATGTTTTTATCTGACACAACTCAGATCTCTCTCCCTGCAACTAAGGTTTAAGAAACTGCTCAAGTAATGAAATGTTCCAAATGTGGTGTGTGCCTGTTTAGTGTGACCTTTTTCCTTTTTTTTCCTCTCTTTCAGATTAAAACAACTCCAGTATTGAAGAGCTCTCTTGTGTTCTTCAGTGTTGTGTGACTTGATCTCAGTTTTGATCTCCTCTGTGATGGTAGATCAGTGGTGTATGATGTGAAGCACTATAGATACAGTATTCATATTGAATTGCTTTCAAAGTACATGTGCATATGTTTATGATGTTCCATGAGCTCAAATGTATGGGTTATAGAACACTGAAAAGACCCCTTTCTAGGCATAATCATCTGGAATACTGCAGGCTCTGTTTTATTTAATAAAACAAAGCATTTTAATAAACTTTATTATTACAAATAAGTTTTGTATAGTGCTAATTTGTTATGCCTAGGACCTCTAAAATGCTGGAGAGTAACTTCCACTCTGAGTTAAGTTAGGAAGTTAGAACTAAAGCAATGTAAAAATTTTATTGGGTGCAAGTACTTCTATTGAATCTAATGTAGAATTTCACATCACAGTTTTTGAGTATCCAGCTGTTATTTTTGCCTCTCCAAATTGTATAACATTTACTACAGCAGCTCTAAATCATTAACCTTTGACAGAATCACACAATATGCTGAGTTGGAAGGGATCTATCAGGTTCATCAAGCCCAAGCCCTCACCCTGCACAGTGCATCTCACATAAATTATCACAACTAATGAGCTAAAAGATTATGTATGATTAGAAACTGCCTCATTTTATGTAGTTACAAAGAAAACTGTTCATACTGCTTTTTATCTGCAGTTGGCATATAGAAATAATTTAGATGAATGTAGAATAATTTAAATATGAGCCATGAAATAATACAGAGGTGGTGGGGAGCAGCTGTGGGGCAGCTTGGAGCCCTGCAGGAGGGTGGGTTCAGGGCTCTGGGGGCTGCTGGCAGCCCAGGGATGGAAAGCTCCCTGACACTTTCTGTGGGGTTAAAGCTTGTGGCAGCTGGTGTTTGGTAGCTGTGTTCACACAAACACAAGGTTCACAGACATGAACAAACTTTCCTTCACAAATGAGTGAAGAAAAGACTTTTCAAAATATCTTTGCCAGAATTTGTAAGTCTTGGCCAGAACATGTGGCCTAAGAGCTCCATGTGCTGCATTTGGATGGGCCAGAATTAAGGAAACAAATGTTGGAAGACTTGAGAGGCTTCATGAGATGTAAAGATTTTTTTTTTTTTTGAGAGGAAGAAGAGTTTGAAAACAAATATCCAGAAAAACAAAAACACAGTCCCTATCCATCAGCATTTTTTCTTCTCAACCAGATTCAGTAAATCTGCTCCAAGGTGGCATCAAGGATATGAACTTTGCTGTCTAGTGGAACTCAGGATCCTTTCTCCTGTGGTTCCTGCTTTCATACTCCCCCTCGTGGACTGAACTCAGCTCATGTGAACCCCTGAGTGCTGTGCAAGGGACTCTGTGTGCTGAGCACACTGCAGCACTGAGATCTGCACACATTAAACAGCATGACTCAGTCTAGCAATGGGTAATGAGTACTAGTGCATTAATGTCAAATTAATTCAGATGAAGTAATTTAAGGAAGTGTCTAAAATGTTGATTTCCTGCTGTGCAGTGCCAGGTTTCTACCAAAACCAGAAGCTTTCCAGGCATACTGAAAAGGCCCAAGAAGCACAAAAGCACAAAAAGACCAGACAAGGTTCAGCTTAGCAGCATTGTGTAGCCAATAGCTGTGGATGGCTAGCTCCAAGAAAGCAGGAAATGGAGAAGGAAAAAGTCACATCTTTTAATGACAAGTAAATAAACACATGGCAGCTGTAAGCAGATATTGTAGATTTGAGATATAAAAATAAGTGTCTCAGTGTGTTAGTCATGAGATGTACAGCTGAATAACTGTCAGATTAACAGTTCCAAACTTTCTTGCTTTGTCTGAACTCAGAACTGGAACTTTTATTTTTCTGTCTTCAGCAAAATGCTATTCAGCTCTCTTATGTATAAGTAAACTGAAATCAAGACCAGAAAATAAGAAGAAAATCTATTAATTTTTTTAAAGTATAATAGATCCTGGAATCTTCTTTTTGCTGAAAAGAGTATAATGTGCCACTTGTCTCAAGTCTCTAACTTCTGTTTAAGAAATTTTCTCTCTCTAATTTTTATCTAAGGAAGTTTAACACTTGTTGAGCAATTCTCAAATTTGATTCTCTTTCAAAATCTATCTAAAAGTATTTCCCTGGGTACTGGGAACTTCCTGACAGCACCGTACAGGCAAGATGATGTAAAATATAGTAAAAAAGGCCTGATTTCCTGCCCTACAGCAACAGCTGAAGCAAACAGAATTCAGGAGACTATGGTGGATTTGGATCATGGGGGACTAGGCCAGCCCTGACAATTTTCTCTCTGGCATTCTCTTTTTTCCCCTTTGAAAGAGCAGATACCAAATGACTGGCTGTACTGAGAAAGCATTTGAAGTTGTTCTTGACAACAAACAGTATCTCTGGAACTGACAGTGCACATGTCTTTGGGAAAACAAAGATTAATAGTGCATGCAGCAGACAAAGACTGGCTAAGTCTGGAAGGGCAGTTTTCGCTGCAAGACTTTTTTGATTCAATAGAACAGGAACACACAGTAGCTTTGATCTTTTCTTTCTTTGATCTTAGAGACATTCCTAATCATTCTGGTGTCAGTACATTGACACACACTGAGAAAATAAGTGCAAAAGTGAAAAATAAATTTACTTTCAAGTTTTGTCTGTTATCAAGGGCTGCCAAATTAGCAGGATAGCTCCTTCCAGTGAAAGCCCTTGTGAGGGAGCAGCTCTAGATCTGAAATTTGGTGTCAAAAAGGGCAGTTGCAGTCAGAGATACAAGATTTTATTCTCATATTGAAGACAAATGAAAGAACACATCATGAAGGGAGTTTATGTTGCCTACTCTCTGACTGATTCTAAAACTTCTTTGTACTTACACAAACAAAAATGTGTAAGTAGATTGTAGAAATTAGGTTAATAATGGAAATGGAAGATGGTTTACCTAGTGAAGGTATGATGGCTGATCCTGTGATACTCTGAAGTGGGAGTTACTCTGCATGTCAGCAGTCCTCATGGGGTTTTGTGGTGGATACTTACAGTCAGCTGGGCACCATAATCCATTTGAAAATTTTGATTTGTGTTTTTATTTGTTTTACTAAAGAACTTCATAGAAACACAATTGTTTGGGTTGGAAGGAGCCTTAAAGATCATCCAGTTCCAGCCCCTGCTATGGGCAGGGACTCCTTCCACTGTCCCAGACTGCTCCAAGTCCTGTCCAGCCTGGCCTTGGGGCCTTGGACATTGCCAGGGATGCAGCACCCACAGCTTCTCTGGGCCACCTCACCAGCCTCAGAGCAGAGAATCTATTCCTAATACCAACCTAAACCTACTCTCTTTTAGCCTGAAGCCATTTCCCCTTTTCCTGTAGCTTCAGGCCCTTGTCAATAGTCTCTCTCCATCTTTCTTGCAAGCTCCCTTCAGGTACTGCAAAGGCACAATTAGGTCACCCCAAAGCTTCTCTTCTCCAGGCTTTGGGTCACCCCAAAGCTTCTCTTCTCCAGGCTGAACAATCCCAATTTTCTCAGTCTTGCCACAAAACAGGGCTGCCCCAGCCCTCTGATCATCTTGGTGGCCTCCTGTGGCCCTGATGCAGCAGTTTGCTGCCTTTCCTGTGCTGAGGAGCCCAGAGCTGGAGGTGGGATCCAGCTGGGATCTCACCAGAGCAGAGGAGAGGGGCAGGAGCACCTTCCTGGACCTGCTGGCGACGCTTCTTTTGATGCTGTACTTCAAAGCTTTATTTATGGCTTAGGACTGATTATGTTTTGAGGCTTAATTTGGATATTTGAAAAAAAAAATCTTCATGCAAAGTCTTGTCAAGCATTGTAACAGGCTACCCAGGGCAGTGGTGGTGTCATCACCCCCAGAGGGGTCTAAAGGGAGGGACTGTAAATGTGGCACTAAGGGATGAGGTTTAGTGCTGGACCTGAGTTATTGCTTGGACTTCATCACCTGAGAGGTCTTTTCCAGCCAAAATGATTCCATGATAAATGAGCCAGTAATTCAGTATGGGTCATCATCTCAGCACTTCAGCAGTCCGTGCATTGCTGCTGTAAAAAACCAAAATGATGTTTAAGTGGCAATGCCTTACGTTTCAGGTTTTATGTTTTTTCAGATCCTGCACTGCATTAGTGTGTAACTCTGAGCTCCATGTAAGTGTCAGCAAGCTCTCTTCACATTTTGGTCAGACTAAACAATCCTTCCAGCCTGAGAACCAAGGTCACCAACACAGCCTCAGGCCTGAAAAGTATAAATATAAGTGAAGTGGGGGGGAAGCAAACCAGGGAAATGTGACTTCATTACCTGAAGCTATAACTGGGCAATTAATTAACCTCTGATATGCAAATAGACCAAACATATATCTGTGTGAGAAGCTCGTGACCATGATCCATTTTGGGTGTAGTCTGCAAGGCTGTTGCACTGCCCAAGGTGTATCTGCTGAAGGTGGAAGGAATGAGGGACTTGTCTTTACAAACCAACCCTGGGTCTGCTGGGAAATAGAGCTGGATACTGCCAGATAAACAATGGGAAGGATTCCATTGATTGAAAATGGAATGAGAGAGATTTGTCTTTACAAACAAACAATAGGAAGAACCATAAATCCCATCAGGAATTCCACTAATTGACAAAGGTGTACCTTTGTCCTTTGTCAAGTTCCTCAGCCAATGGGGAAAGAGGAAAATGTGGCTGGAAAACTGGGATAAAAAGAAGGCTGTGTCCTCTTAAAATCTGATATCCCAGGGGAATGCCCCATGGCCTCTCCCTTGATTTGAATAAAGTAAAAAGAACTCCTCTGTCTCCTTTTTGGACATGAACTTCTGGTGTTTGTAGATTAATTTTCCTGACAAAGGCCTTTAATAAATACCTACTTTATTCTTTTAACACTGTCTAGCCTCTGTTCTAGGCATTGGTAGGATTTTCTATTATGAGAGAGATTTCCAGTTATTTATAGATGAATGCTTCAGAACATGAAGGACAGCAAAGGGAACCCCATCAATTTTGAAAATGTAACAGTGACAAAGGCTGGCATCAGAGGAAAGGCAGAAGGGAGATGAATATCTGAGAATCAACCACAGAACTTTGGATTTGAAGGCAGCATCTGTAACTTGGATGAATAAAGAGAAATAATCGGATTGCCCAGTTAGCCTGTGTCTGAGTGGAAGTGCTGGGGAGCTGTTTCTCACTGCCCTGGTTTCATTCCTGGATCACAGACGTCTCTTGGTCCCTCCACAACATGAAATAAGTGCTACTACAAACCACTTGTTAGGAAAATCAATCCACAAACACCAGAGGTTTATGTCCAAAAAGGAGACAGAGGGGTCCTTTTTCTTTATTGAATAAAGGGAGAGGCCATGGGGCATTCCCCTGGGATCTCTCCAATTTTTGGAGGACTCAGCCTCCCTTTTTATCCCAATTTCCAGCCACATTTCCCTTCTCTCTTTCCCCCTTGGATGAGGTACTTGAGAGGTTCAGACTTCCCAAAACACCTGATACCAGAGATTTCCCTCTAAGGTATAACCCTCCCTTTTCATTTTTAATTCCTATGGAATTTAGGGGTTTTTCTACCCCGTTGTTTCTTTCATCTTTCAATGTCGAATTTCATTTATCAGCAAACCTAAAGTTTATTTGTAAAAGCAAATATCTTTTTCCAGTCATCAATCAGTGGAATCCTTCCCATTGTTCCTTTTTTCTCCCAGTGCTGGTTTTATCTACCAGCAGACACACAGGTAGTTTGTAAAGACAAATCTGCCATTCCTCTCCCGCTGCTGCTCTGGACAGCTCTTCTCTTCATGTGAATTTTTACACTGCGATGGAGTTGGCTGGTTTTTTTTGCACCTGCAGACCTGAATGCTGTAGTGAGGATGATTCCTGTACTGCTGCCACCAGATTAATCTGGGCTCACACCCCGATGGTGCCAGCTGAGTTGGGCAACTCGAATAACTAAATAGCAGTTCTATGGGGAAAAGGCACCTATGGCTTGGGGACATACAAATACAGACAGGTTTGTGAGTACTGAACCTGAAACCATGCTTTGCACACTGAACTCTCCTTTGGTTTTATTCACAGTCGAGCTAACAATTCTCAGAGTGCCTGTATTTTAATTTTTGAACAAGATACCTCCTTGATTTTCTAAATCAGTAAAATTTTTGTGTATTTTTTTTTTCTATTTAGCTGTGTGTTGGAGTTTAGGATTTTTCCTTTTTTTATCTCTCACGGAATTTTCTCCCATATGTTGCCTAAGAGATGGCAATGATGATGCTTGGGAGACAGAAGAGGAGGAGGAGGAAGAGTGCAGCTGACTGCAGTTTCTTTCTTAGCTGTGGGGCTACCCCTTGAGAAGTGCAGAGATCCCTGGATATTCTGGCTGGGATCGGGGCTGGGCTAAGCTCCTCACTCTCAGATCAGAGTGCACAGGGGTGGTTTTGGTGCCAGACCTGCTGCCCAGAGTGTTATAAATGATCAATCGAAAGCCAAATTTTGGAGTTTGAATAGACATCCGTCCCTCCGGCTGCTTGTGGTCTGAGACTCGTTTGGATTTCACAATCTTTCTAAAATACATTCTTTGATAGCATGAATTATTTCTAACATGTATTACAGGAGGATTCGCTGCCACTGCGGAGTTTTCATCCTGCTCTGACTCCACTCTCTCAATTCACTCTTACTCTCGCAAGAGCAGCTCTTGGATCGGGACCTTTTCCAACCCCGATCTCGCCGGGAAGGGGACCCCGACCCCAATCCCTTCCCGGCGGCAGCGTCTCCCGGCCTGCAGCAGCCCAGCCCTGCTGTATATCTGCCTCTGCTGCTAGGGGTTTTTGGCTCCATTTTAACGCGACACCCCGCAGGTTCCGGCACAGCTTCCCGCGCTGCCCCAGCACAGGCTGTGCCGCCGCCATTCCGCCGCCCTGAGGCACCGCCCGCCCCTGCGGCTGGGCACGGGAAACCCCGCGTCCCTCCCTCCCTCCCTGCCGCAGCCACAGCGCCCCTTGCAGGCGCGGGGGAGCCACGGCCCGGCCGCAGCCACAGCGCCCCTGGCGGCGGAGCCGGAACTGCAGCCGGTGCGCGGCCCGGCTCGGGCCCGGTTTATCGGTGTGAGAAACACCGGCACTCCCCCGGGAAATTAAACAAGGCTAATGAAGGACGGTAGGAGACAAGAACCACAGATCAAAGGTTATTACAGACGGGTGCATCTTGGCTTCGGGGATACCCCTTAATACCTTTTCCCTTCAATCAGCCTGTTGCATATTCATAGTCTCTTATGCATAGTACAGTTTTCCCCTAAAATAGTTTACATGCTCTAAGAATTGTTTAGCATGGTTTCTCCTTGGGTCTGCCTTTTCAGAGCATGCAGATTCCTTGGTTGTGGTTTTAGTCCATTTTTATCCCCTCCAGTTTGGGCCTTGGTACATTCTGCCTTCAGAGGGTGAGTGCTGATGGCTGGCAGATGTGTCCAGGTGTGCTCATCCTGTGTGCATTGGGTGTTATCCCATCCCAGCAGGCATTTAACACAAGCACACTGATATCAGCTTAAATAACAAAAGAAATAAAAACTATATCTTTATGACAAGTAACTTAACACCACACATACAAAATCCATTTAAAATTTGCAAAAATCCAATATTATAGTATGTATCTATAACACCATGAACCGCAGCCAGCTGAGGCCGTGCAGGATGAGGCAGAGCTGGAGCTCTGGAGGCAGTCTCGCCCATAAATGCCTGAGAAGCCGACATTTATGCATTTTCCTCGCTCTCTATGTGCGCTGTGCCGCAGGCAGGGCGGGCGGAGCGCGGTTCGCGGCCCCGCACGGGGCAGGGCCGGCAGGGCGGGCGGACAGAGCAGGCCCAGAGCAGGCCCAGCCCCTCTGTAGCCGTTCAATGGCGCACGGAGGGGCGGCTCAACGCGCGGCGCCGTGGCTTAGTTGGTTAAAGCGCCTGTCTAGTAAACAGGAGATCCTGGGTTCGAATCCCAGCGGTGCCTGAGCCGGTGGGCCGGCTTTTTGTCCTCGCGCTGTTTTACCGGCCGGCACGGGGCCCGCCCGGGAGAGGGGGAAACAGCGCGGGGCGTGTGAGTAACTACAGCAAAGTGTGGGGTGAGTGTGAGTAAATACAACAAACAGCGCGGGGCGTGTGAGTAAATACAACAAACAGCCTGTGGGTGTGAGTAAATACAACAAACAGCCTGTGGGTGTGAGTAAATGCAACAAACACCCTGTGGGTGTGCAATGGGTGTGTGTGCAAATACAACAAACATGCGGTGGGTGTGTGTGTAAATACAGCAAACTGTGAGGTGGGTGTGAGTAATTGCAACAAACAACGCAGTGGATGTGCGGTGGGTGTGTGTAAATACAACACCCCAGTGTGTGTGTAAATACAACAAACACCTCGGTACCTGTGTGTGTAAATATAAGAGCCCATGGGTGTGTGTGTTAATACAACGAACACCCCAGTGTGTGTGTGTGCAAATACAACAAACAGCCTAGTGGGTCTGTGTGTGTAAATGCAACAGCCCTCTGTGTGTGTGTGTAAATACAACAACCCTGGTGGGTGTGTGTGTAAATACAACAGCCCGTGGGTGTGTGTGTACACACGGACCCACAGGAACAGCCGCAGCTGGGCGTCCAGGCTGTCTCCTGTTGCCTTTATGGGAAGCTGTTTTCCAGGAGTGTTTATGCACACTGAGTCGGGAAATGCCTCTCAGCATTTTTTCTTCTAATTGCCACATCTTCAGCAGCCCCTAGGGCAAACAAAGCCATGATTGCCTGTTCTCCTGCCCTCACAGCCAGAGTGCCGCTGACTCCGTGGTTGCTCTGAGGCTTTTGCTGAGGTTTTTGCTGTCCATCAGCACTGAGTCCTGCCTGTCACCCCTTACCTGCTACTGTCACATTGAGTCTGGCTTTGCCAAGTGACACTTGCAATAAGCACTCCGTGCTACCACGTCATCAGCGACACAGCAGAGGTGTTAAAAATAGCTTAGAAAGTGTTGTAAAATAGTTGACAGATCACTAAGCATGTACTGTTAGTTTGGTTGCTATATTGTGGAAGGGGTTAAAAGGGGAGTTATAAGTAATACAGCACTCAAGGTACCATAACACACCTCAGTAAAGTGCAGCACCAGCCAGCCTGGACAGAACTGTAATGGCCAATCAAGGCCTAAAACCTTCATGGAAATGAAGGATCCAAACAGAAACCAATCCAGAGGGACAAAAAAAGGGATAAAAGGGGGGATCTGACCCAGGGGAGCTGTGCTGTTCCCCTGGAACCTCGGGGCCATCGCTGCTGAGCAGCCCCAGCGCTGGCGCTGCTCCATCCTCTACAGGAACGCTCCTGCTCGGCCCAGGCCCCTCGCTTCAGGCCTTTATTTATTTATCATCAATGCTGAAATCACTTTAGTACTGGGAGCCTGCTCTCTTTTTATCAGAGGGACAAAAGGATTTTCTAGAAATCCTGCAAAATTAAAAGCCAAACCGTGTTCTGTTAGGCGTGGGAATTAGTTTCAGTGAAAAGATTCCAAATTTGTGTTACTCTAAAGAAAGGCAGAATCCATCCTTAAATCTAAAGGTGAAAGGCTTAAAATCCATTAGTACAAGTTCCAGCCTAGCAACCATATCCTTCAGGTGTTGTTTTTGCACTCACACAGCAGTGATGGGAGTAAAGGGATTCACAGCCACATTTGGAGATCAGAGTTTTGAGGACTCAGATCAGCACCCAAATCACAGTTGTCTGAAATGTAATGTATGAGGCTTAATGTCTAGGATGAACATTTTGGTTATAATGTTTACCTGCAGAAAAGAAAGGAAAGAAAGATTTCTTTGACTAGCACTTACTGTAAAAATGCAGGCTAGATAGTATTTGGTATGTCATAAATATAAGTATCCTTTCAAACTGCGATATGTCAGCCTAAAAAGGTGTAAGTCCATCTAAAAAGGTGTAAGTCCATCTGCTTTTTTCATTAATTTTTTCCCAGTGTTCTACATTACCTCTGTGCATATTGCAAGGAGGAAGGGTAAGTGCTGGCTAACGAATGGCAAATTCCATTTTCTCCAAAAAGGCTGGATTTTTTGAGTATCCTGAAATGGAGAGTATGGGCAAGTTTCAATTTTCAGATTAAAAGGGTGTCTATGCTTGTTGAACTTGATTTTGGCTGAGCACTACACCACTCACCTGTTTTCCTTGCCAAACTGGGCAACTGGACTATTCAGTCAATCCAGCCAACCTCAGTGAAACCATTCCTTGACAATTTTTTTTCCCTTTTCCCCAGGATTAAGGCTTCAGGTGTCCTTCCTCTGTTGCAGGTAATATTTAGTTCCAAAGATGAGAGTAAGGGGAGCAACCCAAGGAAAACACTCACCAATGGGGATTGTGTAAAGCGCTTTAATGAATTTGATTAAAAACCTCTGTTAAAACATCTAAATACTAATAATGCCGAAAAGATTTAGTACTGTTTATCACTGGACTTTCTCCAAAGTCTTTAAGGTAGTTTAGAACTAAACAAATCACCAACTCTTAAGCTAAATGCATATGTTGAGTGTGTATGGGGATTTTTTTTGTTTTGCATTTATTTGTGGAAATAGACCAGAAAAAGACTGTTTAACTCCAAAGTAGAATTGTAGTAACAAATTTGTGAATGTTGTTAAAAATTGCATTAAAGCTTATTCGTGGTGTGCCAGGTAGCAGGCAGTAACAGCTGTCTTTGCATAAATATTTGCTTTTTTATTTGTAACGTGAGCTGAATAAGCTTCCTTCTCCCACCCCTCACCCAAATGCTTTGTCATCACATCACTGTCCAGAGAGGTAAAGCAGCTGTACTTTTTATATTAATATATAATTATAGATATTAACTACTTTAAAATATACATTATATTATATTATATTATATTATATTATATTATATTATATTATATTATATTATATTATAATATATTATATTATGTTATGTTATGTTATGTTATATTATATTATATTATATTATATTATATTATATTATATTATATTATATTATATTATATTATATTATATTATATTATATTATATTGTATTACATTACATTACATTACATTACATTACATTATGTTATATTATATTCAACATGCTGTGCTTGTAGGCTGCCTGGTCCTTATGCTACTGGTATTTGCAAGGCTGTATTTGAAAATCTATATATGCTCTCTATATATTATATATATATATATATATCCATATATGCTCTGTATATATTTCTCATATATATATATATATAAAATATGATCTATTGAATTTCCAATGAGCAGGAGCACCTGGTCAGAGTAGTCCAGTGCATCAAGGCCTGTCCTTGTCCCTCAGCTGCTCTTTGGCTCTGCACAAACTGCTCTGACCTTTTCATCTCTTCTGCCATCTGCAGAATGACCACAATACCTGCTGCTCTGCTCCCACAGAGTTAATGAATGTAGTATGAAGCACTCTGAGCCCTCAGATAAAATCAATGTTATTAAAATCATGTTTTTGTTTTTCTCCTCAGTGAGTTCAGGTCATGCTGGCACCAAACCTTTTCAATAATGCTGGCAGCATTCACAGATGCATTTAGATTGTTTCTGAGAAAAGGAGCCCCATCCGCTGATGAGACAGAAAAACAACCTGCAAATAAAACTTTTGAAATTATTAAACTGGGGAGTTCATGTACAATTTAGTATGTAGGACTGTTTTAGCCTTCTTGTTGAAGGTGCTTATTAACTGTTAAGATAATTTTATGTTTATCCACAGAAATATATGTAATACATGTTTTTACAGGCCAGAATTTTTCTGGCAAGATACTTCTACCTTAATCTCTCAAAATATTACAACATTTTACATGAAGGTGTATGATTATGATACCAATATGTGATTGATATTCCTATTATTATTATTGGTATTACTATTATTGGTATTACTATTATTATTATTATTACACATGTTTTTATAGGCCATATTTTTCTGACAAGATACTTCTACCTTAATCTCTCAAAATATTGCAACATTTTGCATGAAGATGTGTGATTATGATACCAATATATGATTGATATTACTATTATTATTATTATTATTATTAATAGTAGTAGTAGTAGTAGTAGTAGTAGTAGTAGTAGTAGTAGTAATAGTAGTAATAGTATTACTATTATTATTATTATACATGTTTTTACAGGCCAGTATTTTTCTGACATGATACTTCTACTTTAATCTCTCAAAATATTGGAACAGTTACATGAAGGTGTGTGATTATGATATCAATATATGATCGGTATTATTATTATAATTACTATTATTATTATAATACAGGTTTTTACTGGCCAGTATTTTTCTGACATTAATCTCTCAAAATATTGCAATATTTTACATGAACGTGTGTGATGATGATATCAATATATAAATGACATTACCTGAGAAGGGTTAAGTGTAATATGTAGGTTATGACGAGTACTTAAGAAACACTTTAGAATCTTTCCAATTGCAACATTTATTGATGCCAAACGTAAACCAAATGGCCACAGTCTGTAAGAAAGCAGGTGAATACCCAATTCATGTTCCCATTATGATTGCCTCCTTCAAATGGAAGCCTAAAATGCTCTCCATTATCTGTCAGCCCTGGCTCAGCAGGGAGGTCCCAGAGGTGCCAATGTGACGCCAATCCAACAAGAGCAGAAGGAGGCTCAGGGAAACTCCAGATGTGTCAGCCTGGCCTGGTGCCTGGCAAGGGTATGGACCATAAGTTGAATGCCAGAGCATTGAGTTTAAACAGGACCAAGTGCCTGGTTGTACACTTTGGCCACAACAACCCCCTGCAGCTCCCAGCTCTGAAGAGCGGCTGGTGTGAAAAATGTGTGTTTTATTATTGGCTTTTTGCAAATATTAAAATGAATATTATATGTGTTATGTTAGAAAGTTATGCTGTATTAATTCTCTTAAGTAGTGTGTTAAATATAGTCTTAGGTTATAACATAAGGTTAAAATAGAAACTATGCTATGTAGGATACTTTTTTTTTAAAGAAAAGACTCACAGTGAGATATCAGCCACAGGACACCTAAATCTTTCAGAGAAAGAGAATTTATTGCTCCATTATCAGAAAAAATGAACTTCTTCCTGCCTTGCTCGGGCAGGATGATGCCATCAGGATTGAGAGGAAGAAGCTGACACTGCCCAGACAGAATCCTGTGTTTGAGTGGCATTTATGCCTCATGGATGAGGTGTATGAATATGCAACAGGCTGTTGTTTTTAAGGGTTAATCCTCTGTTAATGTGGGTCCTTTTTCAGGCTTGTGCTGCCCAGAGAAAGGTACCTGGACCATCTGTAACTCTTCATTTTTATTGTCTCAAATTGTCCAAAATTTTAATTTATGTTTATAACCATTTTGTTACAATTACACTTTTAAAATTTTAAAAACCAAGTGATTGGCGTTTCTCACAGCTGGGAAGGTGATTGAGAGCAGATGAGGCTGAGCCCAGGGGGGCAAGAGGCCAAAGGCACCTGCCTGGATCAGCAGCAGGGCAGGGATTGTCCCTCTGTGCTGGGCACTGCTGAGGCCACTCCTCAGTGCTGTGTCCCTTTCGGGCCCCTCAGTTCCAGAAGGACATTGAGGGGCTGGAGCAAGTCCAGAGAAGGGAAGGGAAGTTGATGAAGGGTCTAGAGAATAAATCTGATGGGAAGTGGCTGGGAGAGCAAAGGGAGCTGGGGAGAGCTCAGGGTTGAGCAAAGGAGGCCTGTGGGGAGCGTTGTCCCTCTCTGCAGCACCCTGGCAGGAGATGGAGCGAGACGGGGATTGGGCTGTCCTCAAAGTGACGGGACAAGGGGACAAGGGCTTAAGCTGTGCCAGGGAGGTGAAGCTGGACATCAGAAGGAATTTCTTTACATTAGGAGTTCTGAACCATTGGAAGGCACTGCCAGGGAGGTGGTGGAGCCACCATCTCCGAAGGTGTTCAGGGCCCAGCCAGATGTGACATTCAGTGCTCTGCTCTGGTTGACAAGGTGGTGTTTGGGCCAGAGCTTGATGCAAAGATCCCAGAGATCTCCTACAACCTAACTGGTTCTGTGATTCTCTGAAACTGACACCTGGTAAAGACAGGGAATCCTTTCAAGGTAAGTAGGATGAACTATAACATTTTGGTAAAAGGATTTTGCACGAGGTCACATATTCCGCTGACCAATCTATAGACACAAATCCCTAGAATTGTTAGCTGTTCTCTGGTCTTTTTATCCACAAAGCACACAGTGTTCTACAGTTTTAGAGCTATAATGAATCTTTGAAATCATATTAAGGTGAAACCAAATAATAATTTAATTGCCAATAGCAAGAATCCTGTTAAATTATTTGAGCAGGAAGAGCAAATCTACCTGCATTTGAAAATTTGTGATGAAGTTAATGGTGTGAGTTCTTCAGCAGCATTTGTTTGGGTTGTCTCTGGATATAACACATGGGTAATTTAACCTTGATTGTCTTGAATGGTTCCTAAATTGCTCGGTGTTTTCTTAATGGTTGTGCATGCTTTCCTTAATTTTCTAGCCTGTGTGGGCAAGGACAAAATGCACAGATACAAATTCATGAAGAAGTCAGGAGGTTCTGGATTATTCACATGTAGTCTGTGACCAAAGCCTCATGTCAGTCATACAGTGCAGTCTCAAGCTCAAAGGTTTTCAGCTTAGAAAAGCACAGTTTATATAAACACCCATGTTACCTCTATGTATTTGGTGGCTATTTTTATTATGCCTGCCTTTGACTTGGTTTAAAAGCAAGACACTCAAAATACACTCGGCCAAAAGAGCTCATCAGGTGAGTCCAGCAGGTTCAAACCAGTGCTCTGGCCAGAATCTGCTTTTTGGTTTTCATGTGGCACTCTCATGTGTTACAGGTTGAAAGTGAAGTCTTGTCTTGAATTAGTCTAATAAAAAATTTTCCATCTGGAATGGAAAAGACTGTAATTCCAATCTTTCATGAAAGCCTTACAAATTAACTTGGGAACAATAAATAAATGATCTTTTAATGTATGTAATTGGAAGAGAATTTTGTGTTCTAGCAGCTTCTGGTGATTTATCCTAATGGTGGCAAATTTATTGAGATGAGAAGGAGAGGAGCAAGGAAATTTGCCTGCCTATGTGTTTCCTCTTGTCTAACAGCAGCTGCATCTCTGGAAAATGTGTTCTAATGAGAATATTTATTTTTTCAATAGGAGACTAAACTGCTTTATAGAGTTCTGGATTGAGCCAAATGACTTTTAAAGCCCAGAAATTAAATTTTGAAATGAAATTAAATTTAGGTTCTAGCTTTGTTTTCAGCTGCTGCTGATGCAGGTTTTTTCTTTTGGAGTCTGACTGACATAATGTGTGAACACTTAATAAATAAGTTGCACATAAGGTGATGGAAAAATATTATATATTGCCATACTTCCTTTAACTTAATCACAGCCTATGCAGTATCTCTAAGGACCTGTAGGGAATAAATTTAAGTTTTCCTGATAGGTATATTTTTAATAAGCTTTTATGCTAGACAGTTGCCAGAATGTGATCAGTATCTGTTATTGATTAATAGCTGAATTAGGAACACAAAACAAACCTGTTCTTGAGAATCAGCTCCTGGGATTCTATCAAGCTGCTATGGAAGTACAGCACGTGCAACAATACATTAGCAGCTTGGTATTTATATAAAAATATGAAGTGGTAAATAGAAAGGCAGTATCTGGCAATAGAAAGAATTCTTCAAGTGGCAGAATTGCTGCAGAAGATCTTTAACTCGTGTGCTGTTGTGATTAATAATTGTTTTAGGCATTTCATAGCTTGCCCTGTGAAATTGTATCCAGAACTTACCACAATAACAGTTAAGTATTACTTAACATAAGAAAATACCTGGATTCAAAGTGAATCAGACTGACAGTGGATCTGCCCAGTGTCCTCTCTAATAACCATGGCCAGCAGCTCATGTCTGGGGCAGAACATGAGCACAGGGCAAGCAGGCAGCAATATTTGGCCAGAATACCCTGCCAGCCTCTGGTGATTTCCAGCTCAGGGTCCTGAACTTCCAAACACAGATCTGATCAAATTGAATTTTTCATTCCTCCATGTCTGTGAATAGGGAAAAGCAAAGTGACTCCTGCAGGCAGATTTGCTCATTGGAGATCTGTTTTATCAAAGTGGCAGTTGCCTAAAGAAGGGAATTGGAGGCTGCCAGATGTTTAGTGGCTGTTTATTGCAACACTGACTGTAGGCTTGGGGGAAGAGATCTCCACTTTGCCTGGGAGCTGCCACTGCTGCCTACACCTTACTCACAAAGATGTGGGTGAAAACATTTGACAAAAACATCAAGTGAAGCCACAGTGCCTGTTAACCCCGGTTTGTAGGACTGCTTTTTGTCTGTCCTGACGTGCTGAGCTGTGATGTGTCATTCCTCAGCAGGCATGTTCAGCCACATGTGTCATGTACAATGTGATGTCTGTATCCTGGAAGGATTTGCCAGTGTCAGCTCTGGATTTTGGGGCAGAGGGAGGGGGAGAACTGTTTGGGGTACTGCAGTCTGCACATTGGAAAACAAAGACATTTCCCAGTTACTCCTTGTAGAAAACATCCATATGGATGGTTTCATTTGTAAGTAAATTGCAGAAATCGTACCTGTTGCTTGTTTTAAGGTTTTCATTGTCTGTTCTTACAAAGTAAGCAATGACATCAGAGTGTCTTACTGAGAGAAAAGTGACTTGCCTCCATCACCCAGCAGAGAAGTCCCTGATGCATTTTGCTATTGATGTTTACAGAGATGGAACCGGCCTGTGAACTTGGAGATAGACATGGTAGATATCCCACGGTGTCACCTTAAAGACAAAAAAATTCAACAGAGGCCAGGAGGAGAGGGAGCAAGAGGACACTGAGCAATTTAGATTGTTTAGGACCTGTGCTGCTCCATCCTCCAGACAGCCTAGCTCATAAGTACACCAGATTAAAAGAAAGAGTTTTTGAATGCTTCACTATATTTTGGTTCATCATGAAACACAAGTTTGTTCAAGCTGTGAGTGTAGCTGGCTAGTAAATTGCAAGTTGTGTTCCTTCCTGCAGCAGATAGAACATTTTTCATCCAAAAGGCTGAAACCCATAGCCCCAAAACATGAGGTTCTGTGGGACTGATGGGAGAAGTAAGGCAGTTCTGGAAGTGTTCTTTGACCTCTTTGAAAAATGTTTTTTCATTAGCTGTGCTTGGCTCATGTGCAGAATTTTGCCTTTGTGCAGGTGTTTACACTTCTTACATTTTAAATGTCTATTTGCCTATCTTGGCAAATTGTGCTTGCATTTTTTTAGATGGTGAAGCCATTACACTTCAGTTTATTTTCAGTTTACTGTTCTACTTTTGTTCCAACAGGGAAGGAGTCTGTAGGGATTCAAATAACAAGCAGTGCCTTGTAGGTGCAGATGAAGTCCAGTGTACAGAACTGACGTGGCATCAGTTTCTGCAGAGTGCACCATTGCCATGTGCCAGCTCACTGGTGTGCACAGAAACAGAACCAGCAGTGGATAATTTGGTTGCCCACCAAATGAGAGGAAGAAAGTTTCTTTTCTCTTATGGGCCTGTGTCTCAGCTGTGAAAACTGTCCAAGTATGTTAATTTTCTCATTTCATAGCTCTTTCCAGTAAATAGTTCTTAACTCATGCTTTTTCTGTGCCTGCAATTGTCCTCTCTGTCCCACTGCTGTGTGAGGGAGAAGTGAGGGAGTGCCATGTGGTCTGTGGTGTTTCACTGGCAACACTAAATCATCCCTAAACATGACATAGGGCCTCCTACATGTACCATTCCTGTTTGGCCAAAGACCCTTTCAATCCACAAATGAGTTTAAATTTAGTGTATTTTGAAGGCATTTATTACTGGCTGTGGTCTCTCTGCAGTCTCTCTACATCTCTTTCATTATGATAAAGGTCGAGAGGCGTAGGCAGGCTTGTGGAACCTGCAGCACACTATTTTCTCACCCTGGAGATGTGAGATTGCACAAGTTGCATGGGCACACATGTGTGAGGGTTGTGGGAAGCTCTGTTTCGCATCCTGTAAGGCAGGCATGCATGTTTCCATGCATTCAGCAACTGTCAGAGAGCCAGCAGCTTCTTTCTTTTACATCATTGAAAGATGACACCAGGGGGAAGCATCTGTCTTTTGTGGTTTTGCAACAGGACTTCTTTCTTTCAGAAAACTGTAGTTAGGCTATGATTAAGGTTTAGATATACAAGTTATTTTTAATATTATTTGGAGAGGTAGTCAAGCAGTGGCCTCACTTGACGTGGATGGCAAACTCCCACTGACTGTGCCATGGTGAGGTTTTCATTCAATACAAAGGCAATAAAGAATCTGATTCATAACGAAGGGAGGAAAAGATGAATCAATTCAGGCTGTGTGGGCAGATTCTTTCCTGTGCTGTTAACTGTGCAATGCCATCAAAACAACAAGGTCTGTCCCTATCTCCTGCTGTATTAATAGTTGTTCTTTACTTACAGATGACTAAACACAATTAGCCCCTAAAATTAGCTGTTGTTGTCAATGGAAACTGTTGAGTGATGGCTTTTTCTGAAAAACCCTTGTAAATACTTTAACATGAGAAATATTTTGAAATTGTCTGAATTACAGCTTTTTAAAAATTATGTAAGGGTTGACCAAGTGTTGTTTGTAGACTTTTTTAAAACAATGTGTTTTTTAGTATGTATACTACATCCATTAGAAATCTGTCTTTCTTTTTGTCCAGTGATAAAATAATTGTTAAAAATATCATAAGAGTTATAACTGTCATAAAAGCAAATAATATGACCTTTTATACATATTATTTCATTTGACATATCTTGCTGAATGAACCTGCTAGAGTCATAGCTCAGAAATAATTTATTATAGTGTCCCTAATTACTATGAGTATGGTTTAATATTTGAAAAAATTACTGATATAAACTATTCAATTAACTCTGCATGTTTATTTCTGATTAATTATACTATATATAGTGCTTCTCTATTAAAATAAATAATGTCAGTTACAAAAATTGTCAAATAGTATGCTAAGTCAGGTCTGTTTGGCCAGCCCAGAGGGGCTATTTTTTTCAGTACTAGACTTAATTTTTTTTTAAATTAACATTTTAATTTCCATGTCATTTTCAGGCAGAACAGAATCACTTTTTTTTTTCCTTCTTATGGGTTATGTTTTTCTATTATGTGCTTCTCAAGGTACTTTGAATTATCTTTATGTAATAAATATGTATTGATGCACTGTCTTAATTGATCAGGGTACCACTATCCTATTATTTCCCTACCCTTGAAGCAAACCAAACCCAACCCTTATTCCATATTATCTGTACTGGCTGAGTCCTAAAGTTTGCATATTGAATGAAAAAAAAACCTCAAGACTTTTACTTCTCAACTCTAACCAGCTGAAAAGATACGCAGGTCTCTGTCTGCAGTTCTTTCACTACTATGTTAGAAAATTAAAGCATTGGGTGAACAGTTAACTTGGGACACCTGGTCAAAATGAATAAACTGCCTTGGTGGCCATGGCCAGAACCTGCTGCCCTTCTAAGAACTGGGTGAAATTCATGTGCTCCTTAATATTGATTCCCATGACAAGTTGTGATTTCTTCTGTCATTCTCTCTGGCTGTGGTCTGTGGGAACAACACCAGAAGATTAAGGGAGAATTGAATTAATGAATTAGTAGTTGCAAACACAAATTTGGAATTATTAGAGACTGTTATGAAATAGTACATCTCAAAAAAGGTGCTAAAACCTAAGGCATCTCTTGGACACATAACAGTGATGTTTAGATATTGTGGTCCAAATTCAGTGTCATGACTGTAAGAGAAGGGTTTAGTCACTTCTTTTGATGTTGTCTCATTGAATCTCTGACTTAATAGTTGCCAAATGTTTTCACATAAACTGATTATGCAGCTGCTGCTGGTTTCTGTGTTTCAGCAGCTCTAAATGTGGGGCCCTTAGGAGAGCACAAAAATAGATTTGGGGCTGGCTGGGCAGGATTGGGTTTAGGGCTGCCTGGCAGGGATCACAGCTAATGCAGCTGCAGAGCTCTTGGTTGGTACTGTGCAATCTGAAAGTGATCCATTTATTTGCTCTGCATCTGCTCTTCCCTGTGAAGGACTTCAGGAAGAATATTAGTAATGACCATGGCAGGGAAAATGGCCCATAAGGAAGAGGGGCATAGTTATGCAGTAAATACAAATATTTCTGAAACAAACTTACATTGTGGGAATATTAAGATGGTGAATGCTTGCACATCAAGATTTACATATCACTGATGGGGCTTGTGTTAACTTTTTGTGCCCTTGAGAGGCTTTGCAGAAATCTGAGCCCTTCTGTGCTGGGATGCATCAAGTAAATTACCAGCAAAAGCAGTGAGATTGGTGCCAAGCTAAATGTGGGCACTGCAATGAATATTTGTGTTTACAACTGGGAATAATGTACTTTTAGTATATGTATAGACACAGGATGAAATATTTAAAGTTTCTTGACATTAATTGACAGTTAAATATTTGCTAGTGTGGTGTAGCTTGCTTTTGAGAAGTAGGAAGCCCTTGTGATTTTTTCTTCTGTGTCACTGTGATCAATGGACACTGCTTTGCCATTAAGCTCAGCAAATGTAGAATTGAGAACAAATTAACTCATCACTATACACCAGTTCTGTACAGCAGGGGAGGCAAGAAGAGGTGAATTTGTGATTGCTGCACCTGTGGCCATGGAAAAAGATCAATGCCATGTTGGCTAATGAAATAATGGTATTAAATATTATCTCTTTCAATCACTATCTTTGTTCAAGCTAGCACAATGCATTTTTATGGACATAACTACTATTTTTTCATAGTTAGAGCAGAAGAGCATGGAAAAAGTAAGATTAAAAAATAGCAATTGTTGTAATTACTGTCATTTATGAATGCTGGCAAATTACTATAGTAAAGGAATAGTTTAAAAGGAGTAGGTTTTCCAAGTTACATGACAATTATATGTGAGCTGCCATACTTTTGGTAGTCAACAAAACAAATGCATACACATAGTTTTGTTCATTTGTTCCAAGAGGGTCTGTGAATAATGATAGATTTATAAAAGCTAATTACAGTTAACTCCCAAAACAATTGGTTGTGTGAGATAGTAACTGAAAAATCTATAAACATCTCATGTGTGAGTCTGACAATGTGAATACAAATTTAAATATAAATGAATACTTGGGTATTTTATTCAAACAGGTTTTAAAGCTGGTTTAATCTTTACAGCACCTCCCCTGACATGGGCAGAACAATCACAATGGGAAGAAGTGCCCTAATGAAGGGTATTTGAACACTGATCACTGTAGATGTGTGCACCAATCTGGAGATCATGGGATTTTCTGTGCTATGTATGCTGTGTTACCCTGGAGTCCTCTGAAATCTGTGCAAGAGCAAAGAACTTTTCTGTTAGCTACTTTCAATTTAGGATTTGTGACCCCAGTGGTTTTATCAGCTTGATTGTTTCCTGTTTAAAAGAATTCATAAATGTGCAATATATAAATATAGAGCAACATATGGAGCAACGTATGTATAAATTGATTTTATTATTGTTGCCTGCTGCAGGATTCTCCCCTGTGCCCTCTGAAATATGATTGGTTCTGAGATTTCCCAGAGTGAGAACTCTGTGCAGAAATTATTTATTTAGTAAAGTTGTAGTTACCTTCAGGTAATTGTGATTTTAAGTAGGTACCTTTTGCAGCATCCCTGTTCATCTGTCACGATAGACACTCATGGATTCTATCCTAAGTGGTTTCACTGCAGTTTTCTTTGATTTTATTTCCTAATTTTTATTAAAATAATATTTTTCATTAATTTAGTCGGCTGCCCTATCTGGCACCTTTATTTTCAGCTGAGGAGCTAGCTGGAATGTTTGACAGCCACGTGGATGCTGGGGAGGGGATGCCCCCTTGGGGAGCTCTGCATGCAGCCATGGCACTGCTGCCCTGGGGATAAATGAACGAATGAATGAATGCCAGCTCAGGGGAGCACCACTGATCCCTGTCACAGGCTGATGTGTATTGGCACACACACATTTTATGAAAAATCCTTTCCTTAGGATATTTCCTCCTGAGAAGCTGGGAGGCCTCAGGAACAAAATGTAAACATTGATTATCTGCTGCTGTGGGATGCAACAGGTGCATCTGGGATTGGTCTCATGTGGTTGTTTCTAATTAATGGCCAGTCACAGTCAGCTGGCTCGGACTCTCTGGTCAGTCACAAGATTTTATTATCATTCCATTCCTTTCTATTCCTTTCAAGCCTTCTGATGAAATCCTTTCTTCTATTCTTTTAGTAGAGTTTTAATATAGCATTTTCTTTTAATTTAATATATATAATAAAATAATAAATCAGCCTTCTGAAACATGGAGTCAAGATTCTCATCTCTTCCCTTGTTGGGGTTGCCTGCAAAATTCAACATTTGGTGAGCCCTGAGTGAGGAACATTGCCACAGTGTATGAAAGGGGATCCCAGATGACTCAACCTTCACTAACATGGAGGTGCACAGGCAGAAATTTTCTTGATATTGTCTTCCAATTTTTGACAAATATCTCACTGCCTCAGGCATTGGGTTCACAGATGATGTTGTGTCCTAACAATAGGTATAGTTTAAGCTTTGTCTAAACAAGTACCAATGCTCTCTTAAAACAATTTTCATCATCTAAATCACTGATTATCCTCATACCCACTGCCCTTTTTTTTCCTTCTCTCTAGGCATACTTACAGCTCAATCCACAGTCCTGTTCACTCATTGTTCAGCTGTTGAAATGATTTTCCCTTCTCGTTCTTCCACTCGTCACAGGCTCTTCTCTTATTTTATGCTTTGGTTGGAACATACAAGTAGGATCCACAGCTCTGCTGCACAGACTGTGTCATAGTTAAAGGATATATTTGATTACAGGGTTTTCTTTATGCACGAGAAAATCTGACTTTTCATGGTTTTAAACTCCATTGAATGTTGAAGCAGCTTTGATTTTTCTAGAAATCTCTGACAGTAGTTTTGTTCCATGGTTTATGATTATCCTTTCTTTTCTCTCCTCTCTGTAATGCAGCATGCTGGTTTGTGAAAACATTACTGGGGTTTATATTTATCAGATTTCACTTGTATAAAGATTTTACTTTTTAGAAATTTTGTACAACGTGCAATAATACAACCAGCCTAGGCAGCATGGAACAGAGATGAAAACATTACACCTCCAGGGCAGGTGTAATTCCCTATCCCAGCTGTGAGCCCACCACCCTTGGTGGCATGCTACCAGTTTTTGCCACTCTAGCTGTTACTGTCAATGGCTGGCAGGATCACTGAGGATGCAGAAGGACAGTGTTTGATGATCCAGGGGACAAACCAAAGAGAGCAGAGCATTCTGTGTCATGGAAATCCACCTCATGACTCAGTAGTGATGGACTGGACATGTTCTGTGATCTCTGCCTGGTAAGTGTTGGCTCAGCCTGGGTAAAGATCAGACATCCACACTTTAACACAGCTTGGTATGTCTTCTTTCTTAGTGCTTTAAACTTATCTTTTCGTGAAATTAGCTAATCACTAATTACAGTGAGACACTAATACATTGTCTTTCCTTTTATTTACTTTTATTTCCTATTTATTTCCATTTCTATCTTTTTTCACTCTCTCTGTGGAACAGTTTCACTGAGGCACAGTTCTAAATTCTTGCTGTGTTATCAGTCTACTGATTTTAAGAAGAGCTTTAGGAAATAAGATGTAATTTGCTCTTTTATGCACACAAAACCACTGTGCTATGAATATATATTGAGAACATTAGGAAGAAAATTTAGAATTTCAGTAATAATTATTCTAGTTGATTCCAAGGATACCTTCAGACTGTAAAATCATAAGGACTTTTAAAACTATGTGGGGTTTTGCAGTGAATAAGAAGTCCAACCCTTCATGCAGAATGGGTGTAACAGAAATTTATACTCCAAAATATACCATTGGAACTTGAAAAATATAATTATAGTAGACAAATAAGAGAAACAAAGCCATACATCAGTCTTAGTGACAACTCCTGAGACAGGTGAAACACAAATTGCATTTTTTAGGGCCAAATAAGCCCCTTAAGTATCTGGGCCAAATTTTAATGAAGACTAGCCAGAGACACTAAATTTTACCTATTGGTCACACAAGTAGTAGGAAATTAAAAAAAGTATTTAATTGTCAATGAAATGGGAGAAGACTGGCTATCCTTACTCTCTACTGTGCTTTTCCCACCCAGCTGGTAATTGGGTGTAAGTAAAAAGGCAGTCCATAATAAGTGTATAGACTGCAGCTATTATTCAGCTTACACTGGCATTGCTGCAGTGCTTGTAGTCTGGTTCAGAGCTGTTCTGTCAGTGTTGCTGTGATTGTTAACCCAGAGCTTCTTGGTGAAATGGCAGAGCACCAGCTCTGTGCTATTTTCTGGGTCCCCCGTCATTGGGAGGAATGAATGAATGAATCTGATTCCATGTTCTTAGAGGGCTAATTTATTATTTTATGTTACTATATTATAGAAAAGAATGCTATACTAAAGAATAGACAAAGGATACAGACTGAAGGCTAAAAGATATTAATGAAAAACTCATGATTCTCTCCAGAGCCCTGACACAGCTGGCTGTGATTGGTCATTAAGTCAAAACATTTCACATGAAACCAATCAAACAATGCCCAGTTGGTAAACAATGTCCAAACCACATTCCAAAGCAGCAAACACACGAGAAGCAATCAGATAATTATTGTTTGCATTTTTATCTGAGGCTTCTCAGCTCCCCAAGAGAAGAAATCCTGGCAAAGGGATTTTTCAGAAAATGTGACAGTGACGCCAGCTCTGAGTTCCTTGCTGCACCACTCCTCAGCCAGCAGTTTGCTGACCAGCCTGCTCTGGCTGAATCTTTGCACAAGTTTCCCAGCTGTAAGAATGGATGGAAGACAGCTCTAGGAATTATTGCTGTTCCCAGCTAATGGGTAACATTGCAGCAGAGAGCATTTTCTGGGCTGGTAGGGGGAACACTACAGGGTGGTGTGACAGGGGAGCTGCTCTGCAGCCTCTGCATCTGCACTGCAGTAGTTTACAACCCTTCTCCACAGCACAAAAAACAGTCACTGAACTGATCTGAAGTGTCTGCTCAGTCCTAATTTGCTTTTCTGTGCATGCTCCATTTTAGATAAGCCTGATTGTATGTAACACTTTAAGTAATTTCTAATTTTTTTCCCTTTCTTTTTAACAGAATTGGAGGCTGGGAGCACATTGCTGAGCAAACTCAGGTGGCTATTTTCATCTGTTCTGATAACAGTATTTATTCTGAGCAAAGATATTTGTTCTCTCCCTAGGAGATAGCTTTAATGTGCATTCATTCTGTGAGTTAGAGGAGCTTTCATGCTCCTAATTCCAATCTGTTTGATCTCCTACTTAAATTCTAAAATAAGTCTAGTAATTCATGCAGCTAGTGTATGTTGGATAAGAATGTATTGATAGTTTGTTCCATTTCCTTTTGTAGAAAAGAAGTAAAGTAATAAAGACAACCTCAGGCCCCACTGGGCCTGTTATTTCTTTTAATTTTTGCAGGTGAAGGGGAGTCTGAAAACACATTAATTCATCTAAAATGTGATTCAGCCTTATTTTAGTACTGCTCTTCTATCATTTACAAGCAGAAGAGACTTCTTGAGTCACTTTAGCCCTCATTTATCAAACATTTTGTATGTCAAGGAAAATAGTAAATCCTTTAAGACTCCAGCTACCAGAGGGAGTAAGCCCCTAATATAACCAAAGCACAAAAGGATTTATCATAAACTAAACTAAATTATCCAAACTCATCTCATCAGTAGATTTGAAGGAACTGGCAGAAGAGAGAGATCAGTTCAGCATCTTAGTAGATATGGGGTTTCACTATTGTCCTGCAGTGCTTTCCTACTGAGTAGATAATAAACCCCAGCATCACCACAGTTTAAATCAATCAGATCCAGTTTTTAAGAGACAAAGTCAGCAGGGAGGTGGGAGATGTGATGGTGAAACAACCTTTCAGGGTGGCAGCACAAGTGAAATCCATGTGCAGGAGCTCCCTGTCCTTGTGAGAGCTGCAGAATTCCTGTGTGTGCAGGGCACTGGCAGGAGCTCAGAGATTCCAGGGCATGGGGATGAGTGAGCTGTGCTGGCCTGTGATGGATGGCAGCTCAAACAGCTGTCACAGTTCCTGACATAAAGCAGCAACTTGAGATTGAAAACCCAATCACGCTGAAAATATTTAAAGCCACAAAGAAGAGAGAAATAAAACAGTGCTGGTTGTGGCCTGGCTTCTTTTTTCAGGTGTCTGGAATGACTTGTCCAGTGGAGCTTAATGAGAAAGTGCAGCTTAAAAAATGTGTTAAGGAACTGTGATAAACTTCCTCCAATTATCTCTGTAAGTATTTGAAACACAGACAACTCTAATCCTCCTCTGTAATTATGCTGCATGTTTCAAAAATCTGATCTTAGTAACACAATTAAACACAAATGAGACATAATTTACTTAATGGAGAGGTTGTGTGGACCTTCAGTTTTGTTAAGAGAGCTAAGTTACAAGTATAAAAAAACCCCTAATATGCAATTAATGCTGCCTTGATAGTAGTTACAAAGACAACTGAACCCTTTCAAGAGAGAATAATTTTATTTTGTTTTTCAAGCAATTACCCTAATGTAATTGCTGCTCATAATCTGGTCTGCTTGATGCAAGCTCAGAATTTCATAGAATGTTCAGTGTAGTAGAGGAATATCACAGCTTTGCACTCTCTTTGCCTATACATTGGTGATGTTCTTACACTATTTCTCCATCAAACAATTCGTATTTGCCCTCCTGTGATACCAAATTGCTCATATTTATTCCCATCACATTTCATGAAATGAATGTGAATTATAACAGGGTTTTTTCAGCTCTACACACAATTCATGAATAACAAATTCCTAAAGAAGAGGAAGGAAAATAGATCACTGTGCAGTTTAGTAATGATCTGTAATGGATCAAGGCAGAAATAGTGTTAAAGTTGGTGCAGCAAAGCACCCTTGGGAATTTCCTTCTCTTTCAGGGAGAGTGCAGTTGTCACTAAATGTAAACCTTATTAAATGCAGCTCGAGAGTGCTGTGCAGTGATGCAATAAACCCAGGGATGAACAAATAATGTCTCACCACACCCAATGTTTTCTACCCAACTTTCTTTAATGCCAGCTGTCAAAAGAGAACAGTGGTGATTATTATGGGATCACAGCCTTGCTGATCTGCACAAGGCTGTGCATGCATTGAAACTGATACATGCTGAAAAGGAGATAATGCACATAAATTACTTGTGGAAATGGTAAAATTATAGTCTTAGTTTAAAGACATCTCAACCAAATTAATCCATTAATACAGATGCTTGTAAAAGAAGCATAAGTTTTATTAGTTACAAAAACTAGGTACAGGGGGAACTGACGTGAAAGTAATAAAATGACATGTAATGAGAATAAGACAGGTATTACACACATGGATAGGCTAGTGTTTTTTATTTTAATGTTTTAGTACTAATGTTGATGGAATCCATAATCTTATGTCTTCATTTTTCTAATGCATATTTTAAAAAATTGTAATATCTTTCGATTCCACTCAGTAAACCTTTATCAAAATTTTATTTTGGTGGTGTAACATGACTTTTTTGTGATCCAATTCTGTCAAAAGCATTAAAATGAATGAATGTACCTATAGCTCCAGCATACATAATGTATAACATCTACTCCTGGAGCCATCTCTGCACCATGTTTTGAAATGGGATATGAAGGTTTGACACGTGGCTTGAGCAATGATTCAGTTTGGCACAACTGTTTTAAAGGGATTTTAAAATAATCTGCAAATCACCCTGAAGTAGAGCACCTAGGATGGGGTGTGTTTTCAAGGTAGATGTTGTGATGTGATAATTAATTCCCCCAGGCCAGCAGATGATGGAGCATACACATATCTACATTCATATATGTTTTCTAAAATATACATATATTTATGTGAACACAAAAGTGTGTGACTGAAAATCAGGTCTCAAAATTATAAATTAGTCCTATGTGAACATCAAAGTATAACTCTAAACTGAGTGGATTTTATCTTAACAAGTTAGTGGCATGGACACAATCTGTTAAAAAAGGAGTCTGCAGCCATCATTTTGCTTTCAATCCTATACAGTGTGCTGTTTTTGTGAGATGCAAGGGTGTTATTTAATGGAAATGAGATATATAATTTACTCATAATTATCACAAAAAAGGTTAATGCAGAATATAGAAGTGACTGTATATGTTTTTCAAATTTTATTATAATAGACTCACCAAGGAAAAATTCTTTTATGAAACATTCCATTATTGCCTTTACAGACCCATAATTTGAGGATTACTGCTCAAAAACCCAGATGAAATGATTTTGCAATCTTGGGTCCATTAAAGGTTTAAGAATTGTCTGGTTAGATTACAAAGAATTTAGATGTGAAAAATGTTGTGTGACTTATTATGGCATTTAAAGTTGCACAGACACATGTGAAATAGGCTGTATCTGCAGAACAGACAGATACTGCTGTGCTGAGTGTGGGGCCTGCTCACCTACAGGCAAACTTTGTACCACTTATTATTTCTGCATCTCTAGCACAGTAGAAGTATTTATTATGACATCCATTTCTCTCATTCCAGGTACACCCAACATGATACTGCTGATCCTCAGGCCAATTATCCATTAGGCATTAATTAAGAGCCAGAGTGATAGGAAAATGCAAATTACAATTATAATAATTCCAACAAAGGAGTTGATAAGGAAAAGGTAAGGCACAGGTCTGTAGCTCAGTGAGGCTAAGGATCTCAACCTGAAGCACTACTATAGCCACACTTTATAATACTGAAATAAAAAGGCCTAAAGCACCGGTACTGGTTCTCAGGAGCAGTGTGTGAGCATCTGCAAAAAGGAAAACAAGGAAAAGTTCAGCAAACACGAGGTACAGCTGGTTCACTGTCGCTGTTAGGGCAGCCTGGGCAGGGGTTCCCGTCCCCTTGCACTGCTTTGCAATTCTCCTCGTGAAGTTCCCAGTTAACTTCTGCCCTCTTGCTGCTTGTAAACACATTAAGCTTTGTCCATTTTCAGTGGGAGAGGATGGGTTTACGTCGTTTACAGCAATCCGAACTGGCTGCCTTGCTGTGGATACGTTACCTGTGCGATGACAGATGAGTTGTTTCACGCTCGGCAGGGCCTGGGAGGTTCGGGCCTGGGTCCCAGCGCTCGGTACGGCTGAAGGCGCTGAGAGCTCCATGGGCAGCCGGGCTCCTGGGGAGCTTTTCTCCGTGCGCCCATTACCGATCACAGCCTTCACTCGCGGCAGCGGAGCCAGCTCAGCGTAGCTCCGGAGGAAACTGCCGGGAAAAGGCATCCGGGTGACCGCAGGGCCGAGGCGGCTCCCGGCCGGGGGCTGGCGGCGGCGGCACTGGGCGCGGCCTCCCGGCCTGGGCCCGCAGCCCCGCGCACCGGCCCGGCTCAGAGGCGGCCCCGCGGGGCGCAGCGCTGGGCCCGGCCCGGCCCGCGGGCTGCCGGCACCATGGCCGCGGGCGCAGGGGCGCGGCGGGAGCCGGGAGAGCCGAGCCTGACAGGAAGCGCGGCGGCCGGCGCGGCGCGGGCGGGCTCGGCCCTCGCCGTCCCTTCCGCCCCCGGCCGCGCTCCGCCCGGCGGCCCCTCAGGTGTGCGCGGAGGGAGCGGAGCGGGGCGGCGCTGCGCTCCCCTCGCTGTCTGGCCCGGCCGCCGCAGCCGCTCGCAGGCGGGCCCGTCACGTGGGGCAGCGGCGGCGGCGCTGCGGTCGGGTCTGTTCTCTGCCACCTGCCCCGGAGCGGCGGCGCGGGCCGGCCATGGGGCCGCGCCGGCCGCCCGCTCCACTCCCGGCTCCCCGGCGGGCAGGGACACCGCGGGCCGGCGGCGCCGCCGAGGACTCCTGCGGCTCGGCGTAGCGGCTCGGCGGGCGCGGAGCCGCCGCGGTTCCCCCCGCGCTGAAGGGCAGGCGACAGCGACCCGCCATGGAGAAGGCAGCGGCCGCGGAGCTCCGTCAGGGCGCGCTGGCGCCGCTCACTGCCATCTGCCTGGGTGAGTGCGGCCCGGCCGCTCCCTGGCGGCGGGGCACGTCCGGGCACCGGCTCTGGGGACCGCTGGGCTCCCTCCTCCCCTGCGGGAAGTGCCCGTGGGGCGCGGGATGGGACCGGGCTGCACCGCCCGAATGGTGCCGGCCGAGCTCCCTCCCGTCACCGCTTCCGAACGGGCCCCGGGCCGGCGCGGCCCCGGCTCGCTCAGCGCCGCTCGGGCTGCCGTGCCCGGCCGTGTGGGGCCGCGCAGAGCGCTGCCGGGTCCGGCGGAACCCATCGCCTTGCCCTTGGCTCTGGAAGCGCTGCCATAACCTCGCATAGCCCTGAAATTAAAAAAAAAAAAAAAAAAAAGTTTAGGAGGCATCAGCGGTTGTTCCGTGGGCTCTGAGCTTGTGCGGAGTGCGGTGCGGGCTCGGCCAGGGACTGCCCGGCGCTTCTCTTGAGTGGCAGCGGGAAGAAACATTTCCTCTCCCTCCGTGTCTCTGCCATATTCTGCTCTCTTCCTTCCCTTCTGCTTGAAGCCGTTGCTTTCCGCTCTGCTTCTCAGCAGGTGTTAATTTATGGCAACGTGATGAAGCGTATTGCTGCTTTCCAGTCTGTCAGCCCGTTCAGGCAGGGCATGGTTTTTGTTCGGCAGAAGCGTCGGCGCCTGGCTGTGACAAGAAGGAGCGAACGACAGGCCCGGCGTGTTTAACAGGGACACGAGAAGTTAGGAGCTGCTAGAGCTGCCTTAACTCTGCCAGGGCATCCTGGTGGGGCAGCGCATCAGGAGCAGCTGAGCAGAGCTCTGCTGAGCCCTCCACACTCACTTGGTAAACTGTCACAGCTCCTTGATGCAGAATGCTTTAACTCACATCTCTGTGCTAGTGAAGTGGATTAGAGTTAATTTTTAATAATCCCGAGTGACAGTTACTATTTGTTATGCAAAGGATCAGAAAGGGATATCTTGTGGCCAGACTGCTTGTTCTGTAAAGCAGACTGCCTGTTTGTGTAAAAGTGCTTCCTTAACATCAGCGCTTACCTAGAAAAGTGTAGGAAGTTGAAGTTCAGTGCTGCTGTGGTTATTTCAAATGTATCTAGTTTAATTAACGTATGTGCAATGTAAAAAGCTAGCTAAACCATAAAACGCTTTGAACATCCAGGTCGTACAACTCTTCTTTTTTGCAGAGTCTTAACGGGATTTCAGAGATGTGCACAGCATGAGGATAATGTCTGCTGCACTTCTTATTTAAAGTTAGAGAAAGATACATCTTTTCCTTGTATCTCTGAATTTCTTATTGTTCTTTGGGGGTGTTTTGGGTTTTTTAAAATTTTATTTAGGTTTTTTTTTGTTGTTTTGTTTTTGTGGCCCAGTCAGACCTTTCTTAAACCTGTTATTAGTTGACATAAATAGCATGGTTGTTGTTAAAATGATTAATGAGATAATAAAAGGTTATGTAAACTCCAGAGCTGAAGTGAGAACACTTCTTGTGTTTAGGTGTGGGTGATGTCAGGCTGAAAGTTTAGTAGATTTCTGCTTTCTGTGACTTCTAGAATTTCACTGTCTGGCTCTTCTTTTCAGCTGGAATGTTTTATTCCTATTCCTTGCACAACTGACAGTAGTGGAAGTTAAGAAACATGAGAGGTGGGAAGCTTGTAAGGTATTTTGCTTTAGTGAACCCGTAAGAATTTAATGCTGCTACTTTAACTATTTTTATGTTTTACTTCCTGCTTGTCTGTCCTTTCCTTTCATCCTTGTTTTTGGTCCTTGCCATTCTTTCCTTGTTTTCCCATGGGCTGTGTGTGGGTGTTTGGTGTCTGTATCAATGCACTGACCACTGCTGTGTGACCTCATCTGTAAACTGCTGCTCCCAAGGCTGCAACTGGGTTTGTTTCAACTGCTCTTTTGTGAAGCCATTCTGTTTATCATTTTGAGAAATCCTGGAGGACACAGAAAGTTACTAGATAAGAAGGAATCAGTGAAACTGAAGTCTCTCCTTCTGGCTGTGGGGAAAGCCTGGTAGCTGTCATTTGGTTTGGAGGTGCCAAGATGTAAATTTTCCCTTTGATCCAAGCAGCCACTTTCCAAGCTGAAAACCTCACTCTGAGAATTATTTAGCAATCCAGATGAATGGCACAGTAAGTTTCCTGCATGGAGTTCAAGCCTACTGAACCACTTCTGGGATTTTTTTCTGGCTTTCCCATAACTGCTCAACAGTTAAGAAAAAGGGAATCTAGGAAACTTTCTAATACTCTAGTCTCTCAACTGTTTTTATTTTGACAAGAGACAAGAAGATCAGCAGGGAATGGCTGTTCTTTCTTATGGGCCTATGCCAGTTTTGAGAGCTGGGTGCTGGTTTAACAGTGCTCTTGTGGCTTGATTTGAGGGTTTTGAGTGAGCAAAATGGATATTGGAAACTGTAAGCTTATTCAGTTGCTTGGAAAAATATCTGGTGTGACACTTAGATTTTATTTTAAAGAGCTATTTTTGCTGACTTCTTGAAGAACTTGCAACTGCAGCCAATAAAAGTTTTTTGCAGAGATAAAGGAGTATTTTTGGGTGTTCTCTTAGGTATCTGCCAGGTGTGGTGTGCAAGGCTGCCTATATTTACCACTGCATTTGTGCTAGTAAACTGGGGCTCACTGTTTAAAAGTCCTCTGTAATGCAGCTCTCAGTTGGCTGATTCCACTCTATTATGCCCCTTGTCTTTATCCTACTTATTTCCATTTAAAGGGCATAGGAGCCTCTTTTAAGCCATGTGAGGAAACCTCTGCTTCAGAGCTTGTTTCTCTTATGGCTGTTGGGAGTGTTCAGGTAGGAAACATAAAGAAAGATTACAGTGGTAGTACAGACCCAGACTTCCATACATTGGATCTTCAAACCCTGCTGTCAGTTGTGCTGATATTAGTTATGCAGAGTATATTCCTGTACTTTCTTTGGAGCAAAACCAAGTATTTGACTTCTCATGAATATAAATTTGTGACATAATCATGGATTAATTTCATCTCAGCCTTTAGGACTATATTTCTATGGTTACAGAAGTAGTGGCACTTTAATACTGGATGAGGAAATGCTGTGTTGCTGTTGCTGCTGTGATCCTGAGTTTGTCACAAACGGATGTGCTGCTTGCCAGAGTTAACAGGGCTGTGTTGTTTCCTGGTACAGGACAGTATTTTTGCTCCTAGGTACTCTTACTCACCTAACAGAGCAAACCAGCTCTGTGAAAGAAGAAATAATTACATGGCACACTGTTATTGTCACATAACAAATGTTACAGATGTTAGCTAATTATGTAATAAAACCAGTGCTGCTAGGGTCCTTTGAACATCATAATAATGCTTATTAACACAAGTCTGTGGCTCAGGTGTGTTTCTCCTCAAGCTGTAGCATTACATAGACTGCCATTCCTGGTTTTGTGTGTTCCTAAAAGCTCAGTCCCAAGACTTAGAAGGAGGGGGAGGTCACTGCCCTTGTCCCTGAGGTGGAGCCCTGCTGTCTGTGATGAGTGGCCCCAGGAGCAATCCTTCTCTCTGTTTTGTAGGGCCTGACCTCATCCTGAGCTCTGAGGTCCTCCCAAAAGGAGAAAATCCAAACTGTGGACAGCCAGATACTATGGAGGGACAGCTGTAGGCACCGGGGCTGCTGCACTGTGGTGGTGACTGAAAAATGTGCCTGGGCCTGAACTGGGAAGCTGAGGGATTGTTTTGTATTTCCACCCCTTTAGGACTTCTTGTACCGGTTTAAGTTGTAACAGAAGGCAGGGCAAGGGTCATTGTTTAGGGATGTGTTTGGACAGTGTAGAAGACAATGGGGGCCCACTCTGAGCCATAAATAGTGTTAATTGTCAGCTGCTTCCTTAATGAGTGTTGGGAACAGGGACGGTTTCTCTTCCTCTCTTCTCCTATTGTTGATGTTTAAATGATGTTTTTAACTAAATTCTTGCCAAGAGATTGCCTATTAAAAGATCTAGGACTTAACATGTGCAAAATAAAGGCAAAGTGAATTCTCAGGCTGGGATGTTGTAAATTAAGTTTTTGCTAACATTTTAAACCTTTCTAAATTTTTTAAGCATTTGTAATTTTACTGATAGGCTATCTTTGTAGATTACAGATTACTGCTGAAATGAGAGCAGTCAGTGGGACACGCTGTAATTTTTAAAGAATGTGTGGGGGAGCTAATTGGGAACTACATGTTAATGCTGACTTCTGGAGCCACAGTGACACAGGACACATTTTCTTTGGCAATAACTACTCTTTCCAGATCACTTTAATGGTATACACTGTGAGAGGAGACTTGAGAAAGTGAAGAGTCTTTGGAACTTAATTTGCAAGTCAGATATGTATTGCAAGTACTGCCTCATCCTGTTTTGATTGTATTAGTGGACCTTGTTGAAAACTTCATTGCTTTTGCTTAGTCAAGGCAATCGTGTTAGCTTTAGCAGCTGATTTTCAAGGTGACATTTACCTGGGGGGAGCAAACTTTGCTGTATTCAGAGAAGTATTTAAGGATAATAATGGTGTTTTAATGTGACTGTTGTTCTGTGTTCTGCAATTAAAATTAATCCTATGGGAGATAATTTGAAATAGATTGGCAGTTGTTTCTTTTGGTAGCTGTTTCAGAGATACTAAACTTCCACTGTGTATTGACTTGTTTTAGCTGCAGTGAAGGATAACAGTTGAGTACACGACTTGCCTGTGCAGATAAGCAAAGTTCTTGTTGGGAAACTGGAATGAGTTTGTGCTAACACCCCAGGAATGGTGAACTATCGACTGCCACCCTGTACTGCTAGAATTTGTCTGAACATTGTTTTTCTGTCTTTACACAGTGAATCTCTTCCTGACTGGGAAAATAGAAAGTGCTGTTACCTCATTAGGTAAGACATGCTTTCCTTACCTCTATTTACTGTTCATTTGAGCTGTTACTGTTTCTTTCCTGTGCAGAGAGATGTTCTAATGAAAGAGTGACTTTTTAAATGACATTTGTTTAAGACAGACTAACGATGACATCTGAGGAAATTTAGGACTTCAGGTCTTCCTGGGCTTTGTCCTGGTGTCAGCCAAAGTGAAGGATCTCTGTCCTGCTGTCCCCAAGGCCAGGGATCACCATCCTGTTGTCACTAAGGATTGCTGTCCCACTGTCCCCAAGGCTTGGGTGGCTGTCCCTGTGCCAGGGCTGTCCCCATGTGTGCCCGGTGGGGGGACAAGGCCAAGGTGCCATGCGGAGGCCACGCCACTGTTCTGGTCACTCTGGCCCTGTCTCTGTCCCTGTGTTCTGGTCACTCTGTCCCTGTGTTCTGGTCACTCTGTCCCTGTGTTCTGGCCACCCTGGCCCTGTCCCTGTGTTCTGGTCACTCCTGTCCCTGTGCTCTGGTCACCCTGGCCCTGTCAGGCTCCAAGGGCTTTGGCCATCGCCCTCTGTCACACACTGCTGTCATTGGTGGTGTCACTGTCACTGATTGTTCTCTCATCTGGTGCTGTTAAATTGTGAATTGTAACAGTAAATTGTTATCTCATCCCCTAATCTGTGTTTCATCTCTCTCACCTGTGGGTTGGGGGACAGGAGTGGCTGTGGGGTTTATTTTCCACTTGAGTTTAAACCACAACAGGATTATGGACTGCATCATTGTCAGTGATAGATAAAAATTGTAAGCTTGAGGCTAAGGTCATAGTGCTGTCTGTTTAGAGGAAAACTGTGTTTAGGAAGTGTGCCTGGGAGCACCAAGTCAGGGAAAGTGGCTCATTCCTGAAGAAGCTAAAACAAGAATATTAAAAATGTCTCATGAATGTCAGTGTGGAAATTTAACCAGAATCACAGCACTTAGTGTAATTTCCTTCTCTCTAGCAGTGCTGTGACTTAGTGGCATTATTGGAACATTGCAGTCAGGGTCTTCTCAGTGATAAAACCTTCTTGTGACTGTCACTCCACCATCATACATGTAGATGTACTTTATTCCCAGAGAGGCTGCAACTTATATTAAAACTGGAAATGGCAAATAAGGGAGATGGGAGGAAAGATATTGGAGAACAGAAAAATAATTCTAGGACAGCAGATTGAATAATACTGGAGCTTGAGTGTTCAAGTCAAAATTGGGGGTTGAGAGCTGGTTTAAATCAGGAGAAGGTAGCAATTTTATGATTAGGTAACCTGCTTAAATTAAGCCTTAAATTAGAGGAAGTGTGGATAAACCATGCAGGACATGTTGTTTGCAAGACAGTATTTTCCATTCTTTCACTGGAAAAAGTACAGAATGTCACTTATGTCCTGTATGTTCTGCCTGGATGGTTCTTTAGCTTTTGATGGAGTTTGGCATCTGTTTGGTGTATGATGCATGAGTTTACAGAATGTAAATTAAGTAATTACACAGTTACTTACTGTTGTTGCTTACTTAGACTGGTGCTACTGTCCCAGCCTAAAATACATAGAGCTTCTTTCAGTTGGCTCTGCTGCTTTTTAACACTTTTTTTTTCCACTAGAAATAGAGTTGTAACATCTGGCTTTTATTCCAAAAGTATGCTGAAAACCTCAGAGTACTGTACCCTTCATATTTTCTTGTCTTCATACAGTTTTGAGTTAGCTTGTCTCCTGATGGTGTAACTGGAGCTTGGGATGAAAATGATCAACAAAGGTCATTGCACCAGAGGGGTGAAAATGATTAACAAAGGTCATTGCACCAGAGGGGTGAAAATGATCATCAAAGGTTGTGGGATCTCAGCACCTCAGCACTGATGTGCAGAGTGACCGAGACCACCCTTGGGGGGCTCAGAGGTCCTGGGATGTTGCCAGCAGTGTCTGGTGGCTGGACTTTGATCCTGCACGGGAGACAACACCTGTATGAGGATGGGAGGATTTCACTGGGTGAATGGTGAAGGGATAAGTTAATTAGAGTGTCAGACACAGGGTTTGGGATTTCTGTACAGGGGGGTCTAGAGAAGTAAGATGGAGGAATTGGGGCATGTCCTGTCCTTCTTCTTCTTAGCCTCCATCTTCTGTGGTGATGGTGGCACTTTGGGATTGGTTATTACTAGAAGTGCACCGGTTAATAAGGGTAAAAGGTATTGGGGAAAAATGATAAATATTGTATACGTAACTTCGAGTATAAAGATAGGTGACCGCCCCGGGGGCTCTCAGTGTGCTCATGGCTGGCTGCTGAGCAGACCTCTGTGGGGCCAAGAGAAAATCTTTTAGATAAACAATTAATAAACACCGAGACCGAGACAAGATCTGAAGTCTCTTCTCGTCCTTTGAAGTGCGGGCTGTCCAAGGCCACCCCGGGCCTTTCCAGGTCACCCAAACAGCTGAGAAACCGACAAAAGGTCATTGCACCAGAGGGGTGAAAATGATCATCAAAGGTCATTGCACCAGAGGGATCCATCCCTGTGCAGCTTCTCTGACCTGTGCTCACACCAAGCCAGGTGGGCCTGTTGATGGAGCACTGTGAGCTCAGGGTTTGTCACATCTGTGGGTGGAACCCTTGACTCTGCCTTCACTGGCTCTGGTCAGGGACAGAAAAAGCCAGCTGGAGCCCGGGCAAAGCAAAGGGGAGCCTGAAATCTTCTTTTTCCACAGGCATAAGGGATCTGCATTAAACCACATGTGCAATCCCCCCTTGAGGGAGCATTGTGAGAACTTGGGGAGAGTTTCCTGCTGACACTGAGAGAGCTACTTGAGGAAATGTGTATTGCCAAGAATTTGGGTTTGAGAGGAGGTTCCTGTGGCAAGTGCAAAACATCTTTTATCCTGGAGCAGATGGTTGGGATGTGTTCCTTGTGACTGGTGCAGAAGAATGTGAAGCTGCAGGATTTATTTTTGTCTGGGATTGTCTGAAAATGTATTCCAGCACAGCATAGAACCCTCAGTTCTGTCCTTTGCTGAAGTTTAATATATGTTTTATTACAGTTACTCTTGCAAAAATAAGAGTAATATTATTAATGTAAAGATTTTGGAAATGTCATTGCATGTATTTGTGGCATATTTAACTGGCAGAGGGAATCTACTGCTGTTTACAGTAGAAGAAATCCATTTGATTGTTACAGAAAGCCTCATTAAGATTTATGCCCTCATTAAGATTTATATCCTCTTGACAGAAACTCTCTGAACTCAAATCTCTTCTGGCATTTGTTTAAGTTTGGGGTTTCTTTTTCTTTGCTTGTTTAGTTGTTGTTGCTGTTTAGGGCTTTCTTTAACTGTGAAAGATTTATTATTGTTAATTATTTCATAATTTATGATTTTTTTAAGAACACCATCTCAGTAAGATTTTTGGTGGATTGGTTGGACAATCCAGGAATTGGTATTTTTATGCTTCTTCAGTAATGTTAAATGTGGGAAATTTAAGCAGTTTGGAGTTTTTAGTGAATTGGGATTTCACTTTTCTTCTAGGTTTGTGCAGAAAGGCTATGGAAAGACACTGAATTGTTGAAAAAGTGTTATCACTATTCTTTTGTGTTATCACTATTCTTTTGTATTGTAACTGATGATAAGGTCTATGGAATCCAGGACTGTGCCTTTCTATTTAGGAACTTCCCTTTCCTTTAGATGTTTTGGCAATTTGAGCAGGCTTTTGTTTGTTTTCCTGAAGGAATCACAGTGTCATGCTGAAGCCCTAAGTACTTATTAACACAGTACTTAGGCATGTGTGTGATTTTGCAGGCTTCATGGCCAGGAGCTGAGGAGGGAATTGGGACCCTTTTATTAACAATGAAGCCCCAACAGGATAAAATTCTGCCCTTGCGTGGTTTTACCGTTTTGTTGTCAGCACTGAAGGCTGTGTTTAGTAAAGGTATTTCTTTCAAGATTAAAGTGTGTGAAAAAAGAGCTGCTGAAAGCTGTGCTGGGATATTTCACCTTTTCTTCCTTGCAGCAGTCAGAGCACAAGGAGTGGAGGGGCAGGGGCTGCTTTAGGAGGAGATCAATTGATGTTTGCAAAGGCTGTAGTAATGAGCATTGGTGGGAAAAAAGGCACCAAAAATATGAGGCAATTAAGTGAGGTTTGGGTAAACACTACAGTGGTTTTGGGACGGGTGTCCCCAGTTTGCTCCAACAGGTTTAGGGGACCGTGGATGTGTTGTTAAAACAGTGTAATTAAGTTTTGGCAATACTGTCTTGGTGTCTTTCATAATGACAGTGTACCCCATAATAATCTGTGCCCAGAAATCCTTCCTGTATCTCGGAGGTTCCCTGGCCAGGAGCGGTGTGTGTGTGATGAGGTGTGTGTGAGCGTGTGTGTGGTGTGGTGTGTGTGAGCTTCTGTGTCTTTGAGTGCTTTGTGTGAGTTGGTGTGTCTGTGAGTGTGGTGTGTGCGAGTTTGTGTGTCTGTGAATGCTTGTGTGTGTCTGTGACTGTACTTTGTGTGAGTTCGTGTGTCTTTGTGTGGTGTGTGTGTCTGTGAGCGGTGTGTTTGTGTCTGTGTGTGGTGTGTGCCAGTTTGTGTGTCTGTGTGTGTTGTGTGCTAGTTTGTGTGTCTGTGTGGTGTGTGCCAGTTTGTGTGTCTGTGTGTGGTGTGTGCCAGTTTGTGTGTCTGTGAGCGGTGTGTTTGTGTCTGTGTGTGTTGTGTGCTAGTTTGTGTGTCTGTGTGTGTTGTGTGTCTGTGTGTGTTGTGTGCCAGTTTGTGTGTCTGTGTGTTGTGTGCTAGTTTGTGTGTCTGTGTCTGGTGTGTGCCAGTTTGTGTGTCTGTCTGTGTGTGTTGTGTGCTAGTTTGTGTGTCTGTGTATGGTGTGTTTGTGTCTGTGTGTGGTGTGTGCGAGTTTGTGTGTCTGTGAATGCTTGTGTGTGTCTGTGACTGTGCTGTGAGTTCGTGTGTCTTTGTGTGGTGTGTGTGTCTGTGAGTGGTGTGTTTGTGTCTGTGTGTGTTGTGTGCCAGTTTGTGTGTTTGTGTCTGTGTGTGTTGTGTGCTAGTTTGTGTGTCTGTGTCTGTGTGTGGTGTGTGCCAGTTTGTGTGTCTGCGAGCGGTATGTTTGTGTCTGTGTGTGTTGTGTGCTAGTTTGTGTGTTTGTGTCTGTGTGTGTTGTGTGCCAGTTTGTGTGTCTGTGTGTGTGTGGTGTGTGCCAGTTTGTGTGTCTGTGAATGGTGTGTGCTAGTTTGTGTGTCTGTGAATGGTGTGTGCTAGTTTGTCTGTCTGTGTGTGTTGTGTGCCAGTTTGTGTGTCTGTGTGTGGTGTGTGCGAGTTTGCTTTGGCGCGTTGTTCCAGAGCTGCCCGAGCAGCCCCTCTGCCCCTCACGGTGGCGGGCTCGGAGCTAAGGGAAGCTGCAGCGACGCCGTTTCTAGCCCCAAGCTCGGTGTCTTCTGAGAGGCAGCAGCAGCAGCCATCAGCCATTTCCAGCCCTGGTGTCTGTCGGTCTGTCCCGACCCCGGGAGTTCAGGGCGCTGCCGCCCGCTGCGGTTCCAGCCGCTGCCAGCCGAGCACACCCTGCCCAGCCGCCCTCTGACCGCCCCTGCCTCCCGCGGGACAGGTGCCCTCCGTGAGCTGGCAGCCCTGAACCCACAGAACGTCAGGCAGGGCTCAGCCCACAGGAGATAAGCCCAGTGAGAGACAGGAGAACGGAGCGGGCCGGTGGGGAGAAGACTGACACCATTTCCCCTTTGCTTGCTCGAAATCCAGGGCACCGCCTTGGGGGCTGTGCCTGGCAATTTTTGTTTGGGGTCTCTTTTTGTTTTGGGGAGTCCACAGGGTTGAGCAGTTTTGTATTCAGTCGTTATTTGCTGTTGGTTCTTGTCGTTGTTGGATTAGGAACGGTGAGAAGCAATGACGTTGACGCTGAAACTCAGGAGGCATCAAGTGAAACTTTGTTAGGAACTTCAGATATTTATAGGCAGGATTGTTCACCCAAAGCCTGACTGGTTCTCAAACAACACCCCTCTCACAATTGGTTTAATTAGGAACAACACCTTGTTGTCCAAAAACATCACATACAACATTCCACATGTTTTCACAAACACCAGGAGTACAGACTTGAGATAAGAATTGTTTTAATTCTTTTCTTTGAGCTTCCCACAACTTCCCCAGGACGATGCCTGGGAAAGTTCTCTGTTTCTCTGACTAAACTGTCTCAGCCACAGTTTCTGACTGTTGCTATTCTGCTTTTTAGTAAAGGGTTGTTTTCTCATTTAATCTACTTACATTCATTGCTTATTTTGATCCCTGAGGGAGATAGCCAGACCCAGATGCTTCTCCTTTAAATTGTCTTAAACCAAAACAGATATTAATTCAGATTTGTGGTCCATTCAGATCAGGACCCTTTGCAAGAGCTAAGCAATTGTCCTTTTGATTTTGAGTAGGACAAGTCTGAAAAGCTTGATTTGTGTCAGAGGGGCTAAGGCCGTGGTAAAGTATTGGCAACAATAGCCATTGTCAGTGGAGCTGCCAAAAATGGCACACAGTGTCAGTGCAGCCCTTTCCTTGCTATGTCCTTAGATTTGCACAGCTACAGTTCTTCTGGTGAAAGGAAGAATCTGTTTCTTTTGTCACTTGTTTTTTTCTTGCCTCACTTTTATATCAGATGTGCAGTGTTAGTAAGAAAAACATTTCTCACTGAAGACCTGAACTGTGATGTTACAGAACATCCTCTACATAAGGAAACAATGGTATTCCAAAAGGAAAATATGTAGTGATATTACTTCAGAAAAGCTGGGATACTTAAGTAACTATTGCTCAGAATCTTTGTAATTACTTCCTAAAACTGAGAAACAAGTATTTGGGACAATAATAGTTCCCCTAACTACACTGATGGATGTGTGAATGGAAGTGCTCATGCGGAGCCATCAGCCTGTCAGTGGGACTTCCTCAGAATAGAAACTAAATCAGTTTTGTGTAATTTTAACTCTTTTTTTTATTGCAAGTACTATGAATAAGGGATATTAATCCAAAACATAATATGGTAAAAGGACAGCAGAAATATTTGCACAGGTGTCAGTGGAAGCTTCTCGATAGTGCTGTCTGCTGTATTTGTTCTTTCACTTTCTGTTTCCTTCCCATTTTGAAGTGTTATTAACCTGGCAGTTAGGAGATGCAGCCTTTGCAGCTCCTTTATGTGTTTGCTAGCTCTTGGTCCTCTGCTGCTGTGATATGTTGGTGCAGTAACAAGTATGTGGAGGAGCACAGCTATGGACCTAAAGAAACTGAGAATTGCAGTTGGAAAGTCCTGTGGATCTTAAATTTCTTTTATAATTCTGTAATGGCAACTGCATCTCAGTATTTGCCAGCAGCTGGCATGGAGCTGCTCTGGTTTTAGAAATGTGATGGCAAAAATCTTGTTCTTGTTTTTGTAACTTCATTACTGCAAAATATTTGTTTGGAAATAGATATTTTCATGTATTTATGTGTTCTGTATGTTTTTGTGGCCTTTGAAACTAGTAGGAATTATATACTTGTATTTCAGTGCAATGCTCTACCTGGAGAGTAAAAATAATAGCATTTTTATGTTTTGCCTCAGGTAAGTTACTCACCTGGGGCTTTTTGTATTCCTGTGGCTCTCACTTCAGAAGTGCTCACTGTGAACAAACAGAGCAGTGCCAGCCTAGGTTCCTGAGGGGATGTGCTGCAGCCCTGCCACCTGACCTGACTGCAGCCAGGCAGCTGTGCTGGTACCCCTTCCTCCACCCCTCCAGTGCAGCTAAATCCGATCCCAGCTGGGAACTGCAAGTGGTGTATTTGTGTGGCTGCATTTCAAGCAATACTGTAGATCTCTCATTTATAATGCAGTGTATTTGGATGTGTGTGTGGATGAGGTGACAAGGTATAGGCAATCTTTTTTTTCCCTTTCTGTATTTTTCAGCTACAAGAATGTAAGCTTCTTTCAAAAATGAAATATTCAGCTGCAGTCCACAAGTCATGCTCTAGATAGTAATTTGTTTTAAAAATAGTTTAAATAATATTTTTGGAGAATGTTCAGAATAGCTATTGCATTGCAGAGAATTTTCCCTCTTGTAATCTGCTTGGAGTATGTTTTCTTATCAGAACAGCTTTTCAACTTGTCCTCAGAACATTTAATTTTCATTTTTGAATTGCTTAATTACAAATTAAAAGTATTTGATAAAGCCTGCTGTTTTCCATAGGAAGAACTAAATGTGCTTTGAAAATGCTGAGCTTTATTTGGCCTTGTTTGCTCCTTTCCCTGTCTTGAATTTTTTCCCATCTATGTGGGTTCAGAAGGAATTTAGAGTACTTTAGTAATGTTCAGTGAAAACATTTAACATTAGATTGCAGTTTACTTTTTTGTGGGAGGTGTGGGGGTGTGGTGGGTGGTGATATTTTGTTAACCCTTACAAACTCTTCATGTGGTTAAGAGAATAAACAGCATGGCCAGAAACATGGCACAACAAAATGAGTTCCTAGTTACTTTACAGTTAATACAGATCATCTTCACTTGCTGGGTGACCTGCCTAGGCTTTGGAGGCTGGTCAGAAGGATTTCTGTATTACATCCTCTTGGCAATCCATGCAGTAATATTGATTGTAGCCTGTGGTAGATTCATACAAGATTATTGATTGGTCCTGCATTGAAATGCAGGTTATGCTTACCTACACTTGGTGTGGGTGTCTTAATTAAAAAACAGGGCAGGGAAGAGAGCAGTAAGGGGATAAAACTGTTCACTCTCATATGTCTGCAGTCTTCAGAAACTGGTGAAAGCTCTTGAAGCTAATATGAATTGTTGATTAGTCAAAGCATTAATAATATTATTTTTCTCTCTTTATTAACAGCTGCTTGCAGTGGAGAGCTGGAACAGCACACAGAGAGACGGGGAGTCATCTACAGCCCTTCCTGGCCATCCAACTATCCTCCAGCCATAAACTGCAGCTGGTACATCCAAGGAGATCATGGAGATATGATCACAATTAGGTATGGCTGGATATTTGTGGAGGTAAAGCCCTGCTTTGCTGAAACAAAACAAAATGGGAGTTTACCTGGTACACCAATGTGAGGCTGTGTTCAGAGCCACTGACTGATCAAAGAGAGCTGAAATTGGTTACACTGGAACATGGTTCCAGGTTGGGCACCTCTCTCTAATTAAAAATGCTTCACTGTGGCTTGTTGGTTACCCTGGAACATGGTTCTAGGTTGGGCACCTCTCTCTAATTAAAAGTGCTTCACTGTGGCTTGTTTCTGTAGGCTGCTCCTGACATCTGTGATTACAGAAGTCACTTGTGGTCTGTTAATGTATTTATCTTCACAATGCCTGTGTGAGATTTCATATAGCCCTGACATTTGAGAGAGTGGGAGACAGCAATATATTTACTCACATTATATAGTCCCCTTTCCCTTCATTGCTTATAAATAGGAGTAGGTGAAGGCTAAAAAACCTGCAACAGCTTCAGTGGGCACGTAAAATTTTTAGAAAAAAATTAGCATTTTCACCAATGTCTTGAAATGGTGTTATGTTTAATAGACAGTTGAAGATAATTATTGCTTATTGTTACTTGTTTACCAAAAGATACATGCTTTTCTGCTTAATATTTATTTCCAACAAAGCAAATAATAGTTAGCATTTGTGGTACAATTTCAGCTCAATTCTAGAAAAATGCTCTTCAATAAAGACTAAAATGTACTGTAAATGGGTTGTTAAGAATGTTTAGGGTATAAAATGAGCATAGTGTGAATGTGCCTGATTTCTCTGGGCTAGTGGTGGGATCCATCATAAGCCAATAATTTCTTACTTAAAAAATAAAACCTAGGAAAAGTTTTTTGGGGGGTTTTAGCCCTGTTACATTTGACACCATCTGCTCATTCTTTGCTCAGCTGCTTAAAAGGGTTGCAAAACCTCTTCAAGTGCAGATGCTCAGAAATTGAAAACAAATCTGCCACAGATGGAAAATAGGAAGGCTCTACCATCCGTAGTTCAAAATGGGAACTACTCACCAAAAGTCATGAAGTAAATACCTGCCAGCATTTGACATTCATAAATAGAAACATGCATTTAAACCCCATTACACTACATTGGATGTGGGGAATTTGTTTCAAAGCAGAAATTGTTGGAAGCTGAGAAAGCAGACAAATGAGAGACAGGACTTGGCTCTGGAGAATAAAGCTGCAGTTTAGGCTGTGAAAATGTCCCAGAGTTCCAGTTAGAATTAGAACTCTCTTCTGCAGCTGTGAGTGTAACAGGCTGGAGAAACAACATATGAGGTGTGGCAGCTGGTAATAATGCGTGCACAGTTTAGATATGTGCACAGCAATATGAATGGCAAGATTTCTGAATGGGTTTGTTTTCTCTCACTGAATGCACAGCCATATCCTGCCCTCCTCTGCACATGCAAACAATAGAAACAATGTGTTTACATCCCAGGGATGTGTTGTGGTGGTGTGTTTGGGACTATGAATGTGCTTGGAATGACTCACTCCAGGGTATGAAATGCAAAATATTACAGCATCTGAGGATTCCTTGACAAGGCTGTTGCCCTTGCAACAGCAGGGATGTAAAAGAAGGAGCTGACTTGCCTGGGCTGGGAAGTTTCAAATGCAAACATGTTTCTGCTTTCCAGTTGGGTATGCTTCTTACTCTAACAATGTGTTGGTAAGGGCATAAGAGTGGCTTTTTAAATTTTCCTAGGAAAATCAAACACAGTTGTTGTGCTAACATCTGCATTTTGAAAGGTTTCAGAAAAGCCCATCTCCTTTGTGCTATGTTACACAGTATGCACTTCCTTTGATCTTGAATTCTCGTTGACAGCAAGACAGCAGTGTTATATAAGAGAAATATAAAATGAGATACAGCAGGAGTCATTAAGGGATAAAATTGCAATTGAAAGTATTTTTTTTTCTAAACTGTTTGCACTTGGTGGTTATTTTTATAAACCTATTTTTCAGCAGCTTTCAGTAGAACAGTGACCAGATCTACATGTGTGTGTAAGATGCTGGCTTCTGTGTCCATCTCCTTTAGAAGCTATGTCTTAATGTCTGTCTTTCATGTGTTTTCTTAATATCCTCACATTTCCATGCCTATTGTTTTGCTTTATAGTTTAATTTTTATAAATCCTTGAGGGAGCTCTCCCATGAACAGGAAGTTTATGTTCTTTGTGCTTATACCACTCTGTATGCATATTTCAGTACTTTCTTTCAAGTTCATGTGTCTGATGGAATGGTTCTATTGAGACTGTGAACAAGCCTATAGCCACTGTTTTCCAGAACTATGTTATGTTTCTTTAAATTCACTGATCAGTTGCTAGTTATTGTTTTGGAAACTATTTGATTTTCCCACCCATTTTCTCTATTTTTGTCCTTCTTTTCACAGAGGATTACATAAAACCATGTCAGATCATATAAACACATCATATGCAGTAACTGCCTCTGTACCATCATTTACAGCCTTTATAGGTTTATGTTTCCTCACAGCTATGAAAGAAAATTGTTTAGCAGTTGCTGTTACTTGATGGTTGTAATTAACCCTGGTGTGGGTGGAGTATAAATTTATTGTTTTATTACTGGAATTTAGGGGACTGCAAGTAAAATGTTCTCCATGTTCAGAATTCAAGATAAGAGTATTGAAAAGCAATCTCCTTAGTGGCCCACTCAAGCTGTCTCTTATTAATTGAGGTGAGGGGATCACCTCCATTGGCTTTCACTTCAGTGGCTTTGTAAAAAAGAAATTGTCAGATACCATTTGAGTTTCAATTTCTGCATAAAATTGAGGCCTGTTCATGTATTCTTGCTGGTCTGTAATTGTGTGAAGAGTTAAAGGGACTGCTTCACAATCTGTGTACCAAATTCATAGTGTTTCAGAAGTTGACATTAATTGGAGAAAACCTCACAATAGCTATTTACTTGAGGAAATAGCCCCTACTAGGCAGTGTCTCTTGTCTAAGGTCATGCAGTTAGCTGCTGCTTGGGAGCTGGGAGGGGAATGGAGCTCTCCTGACTTCAGGTCCTTGTGCTTCAGTGGTTAAGCAGGAGTTTTTAATGAGCCAATTAAGTCATCAGTTGTTCACAGTCTACACTTTCTGTGAGAAGTTGGCAAATAGAAATAACCTTTTTCCTGAATTGGTTGGTTTTATTCTGGGACTGTGCTTTACTGACCTATCCATAATATTTATTCTCCAATTTTAAAATTAGTTGAGAGGGCTAAATTGGACATTTACTTTTTTATTTATTTACTAATTGCTTTCATTCAGATTTTGCATCCCATGTTTGTCCTTTCCCAGTTACTAAGAAAGCTTTCTTTTTCTTTAATCTGTAGTCCCTCGTGCCTAAATTACTGAAAGGGTTGTGGAGAATTCCCTACATTATTTATAGAAGTACTTTCTTTTCCCTAGCTGCTGCTGTTCCTTTCAGTGCAGATGGCAAAAAACTAAGCTCTGCTAAGCATTAGTTTTGCAGGAAGCACATTTTTCTCATATGTATAGATTATTAATGTGTGTTTATGGTAGTCTGGTTTAATGAAATACTTTCCAGCAATGTAAAAATAGATAATAGGAAGACACCATGGTAGGCTGTTACTTCATGTGAGTACATAGGCAAAAACTGATGTATATGACTAATACAGTAATTTCCTGTGAACTCCTGGAGGTCTGTTTACAGTTGGTAACTTCTATTTCAGTGTCATTTCACTGGAAAAAGAATCAGATGAGTTTACTGATTTCTGCAGAATTCAGTGCTGCATTTCTCGGTTCACACTGGGTTGTTCTGATCCTCAAATTCTGAATACTTTCAGTGTTTCATTGGCTATTGTTGTACTTCTCTATAAAAATGTGGAAGAGACATTCCAAGAGCAAGACAATAGCATCTTTCAGGAGTGTCACAGACATCTGTTCATTAAAAATCCTTTCTTAGGATTTTTCCTCCTGAGAAGCTGGGAGGCCTCAGGAACAAAATGTAAACAATGATTATCTGCTGCTGTGGAATGCAACAGGTGCATCTGGGATTGGTCTCATGTGGTTGTTTCTAATTAATGGCCAATCACAGTCAGCTGGCTCAGACAGAGAGTGTGAGGCAGCTGCCTTTGTTATCATTCTTTCTTTTCTATTCTTAGCCTAGCCTTCTGAGGAGAACTTTTTCTTCTATTCTTTTAGTGTAGTTTTAATGTAATATATATATATATATAAAATATATATATTATATAATAAATCAAGCCTTCTGAGCATGGAGTCAACATTCTCATCTCTTCCCTCACCTGAAAACCCCTGTGAAAACCGTCACACAGGAGAAACAAAACCTGCAAATTTTGATCCAATAATTTTGATCTTGTACACCGCTCTCCTTCTACATTCTTGTATTGTTTTGGAGATCCACAGGTAGCAGTGAGAGCAGCCTAAGGCCAGGCCATTTTAAAAGATGTTCTGTGATGGGGGTTGCATTTTGTTTCCGTTGTAGTTCTGGTGCTGGAAATACCAATGTTTTACTGCTTTTCCTCTCCCTGCCCTGTGCACTAGGGCTGTGTGCTCTGCTTGTGGAGAGGAAAAAAAGCCTTGAGGAAAGGCAGGTTCTGTTCCCTTTATCACCAGGTGCCAAGGGTGCATTTACCAGGCAGGGGAGCTTTGCTCTGTTAGAAGCCCTGGGGTGGAGGGGGTGTCTGGAGCAGGGGGTAGGGCTGGAATGGAGTTTATTTAACACCCTCTGCCCTGCAGTTTGCATGGTGGGATCACCCCTTGGTCCCTGTTCCACTCCTGCAGAACTGTCAGAGGGCTTTGCTGGGGAGGATTAGGGACTGAGCAGAATGTCTTTGCTTTTCCTCTCAAATCCTGTGCTTCCCTGCCCAAAGTATTTAAAAATACTGTGGCACTGGCTGGTGCTGCGTGAGATATGGATGATGCTACAAATGAGTACTCTCTGTTTCAGTATGGCTCCTGCTTCTTCTTTCAGTCACAAAAAATGTAGGTTTTTGATACAAAAGGTCTGGGACTTCCCTCAAGATCAGTAACTACAGGCTTGGGTACTTTTCCAAAGACTGTACAGTGGCTGTGTAGTCCTACAAGCAGTACAAGCACAAGTCTTTGTCCTGTATTTCCACTGTATACCAATACTCATTCAATCCTTTTGACAGAAAAATTTGCATTCCAGTTTGACAAAGCTCAGCTGAATAAATAAATGTTTTGTGGGTAGCAGGATTAAGTTATTCTTCAGAGGATATAACAGAGCAGCTCTAGATCTAATTAGAGATGATGAAAGAAGTAAAGCAATAGAGGCTGAGTGCAGTATTCAGGAGTCTTGGCTAAAATAAATCATTAATGTCAGAGTAGAATGGCAGAAACCTCTGACACAAAACCTTGTCACAAATACATTATGAAGTGAAGCCAAATTATATATACTATATATATATATACACACTATACAATAATAATAATATATATAGTATATATATTATATATACAATATATTATATATATATATACTTACAAGTGCAAACGTATGTATTCATTTTGTTTTTATATTTCTTTAGAAGATAGTGTTTTTTTTGTGGTGAGGGCTTGTTCAAGTATATAATGCTTTTGTCTTGTAAAATCACCATCAGGGTAAATGAGGAAAAATATGCTTCTAGTAGGGGTATAACTTAAAAGGGTGCTGAAATAGTGACAATGCCTTAATCAAAGGAAAGTTTGTTGAAAATACATCTGTTGATTAGTTTGCATAAGGGAGAACATAATTGCTTTGACTTTGCTTTGTCTCTTAGCAGAAGAAACTCTTTAACTGTTGTGGTATCTATTACACATAAAACTTCACATTAGAACTAGAACACAGAGAAATTGTGTTTGAAACTTTTGGGCACTTGGGATTAAGATGTTTGTTTTTGTAGCAGCGTTTGTTCTTGTGAATATTCTGTATTTCCCTTTTTGAATAGCAAGGCATTTTTTCCAGTAGCTTGTGTATCTCTGAGAGGCATGGTGTTCTTGGGGAACCTTTAAACACAGTGTTTCCTTGCAAGTCTGTTCTGCCTCATCACCCTTGTACTCTGTGGCTGAAGTTTGGATTTGTCAGTGAAGAAATGTGGGATTCTGCTCTGAATCTGAGATCCATAAGTGACACTCAGGAAAATCTGTTATCCTCTGTATGCCTGGGCTTCTGCATTGGAAGCTGGAACTAAAGGTTGCTCCTCTTCCACAACCAAAAAACCCCCTGTTTATTAATAATGTACAGTACTACATTTCCAAGGTGCAAGTAAAAGGGTTTAATTGTACACAAATGCAGCCTCGTGAGGGTACTGCTGTCACCTGCAGAGGAGTTTGTAAACAAGGTATGTGCATGTGGCTGACTTTTCTGTACTCTTCCTCTGCATGAATCTTGAAAGTGTTAAATATTTTTCTTTTTTTTCTAGAAAGAAGTGCTTTTTAAAGTAAGTTATAGACAGCTTATTGCATAGGCAAATTCTCCCCTTGGGTTGTGCAGTCTGTGTTGTGTAACCATGCTATGGCTGAATTATTTACTTGATAGACAAAAGTAGCTCTTTTCAACACAGCAAGGAAAATGAGTGGCTGTGGGACCCAGTGGGAGTGCTGGGAGCTGGGTAAGATAGGAGAACAATTTGTTGGCATCTCTAAGGTACATCTAAAGTAACTACATGGTACATCTAAAATAACTACAAAAGTCAAGCACCAAAAGATGTAGTAAATGAACTTGTTTGCAACATACAAAAAGAACTTTTTTAGTCATTCCCTCCCCCCCCTTCCCAGTTTTGAGTTTCAGTTTCTTGATTTAGTGACTGTTCTTTTTCCTTAAAACCTTCTGTTGTTGGGCAGATGGATATTTCTAACACTTAGTCAAAAAGTTTTCATTAAAAAATTCCTATGAACAATCCTCCAAGGAGATGACAGAAACCCTGCGTGATGTGTGGTGCCAAAATGAATCACAGAGAGCAAAACTGCTGTGGTAGCTCAGTAATGCTGGCTCACATCTCACATAACAAACAAACTCTATGTGAGTACCTATAGCTTCCCTGATGCTTTGGATAATTCCCTTTCATGGTGCAGTGGCTGTTCACTTCTTGGTCATTAAAAACATTTTATGCAGAACACCTGTAACAGAAATGCTCTGGTTTGCATATCTTTGAATGGCTGAGTACTTAAATCTTTTTATTTTGGCTGCACAGTCATCTAAAACTTCCTTGCAAAATATGCTGGTTTCAGAAGCTTGATGGGATTGCTTATAGCAAAGAATTAAGTGCTGTGGGAATATTTCCTCACAGCTGGGAAGACACACAGAGGTTGGTGGGAGAAAGAGTTAGAGGAGGAAGGACATTTCTGGGTGGAATGTCCTTGCACATATGTTGTTTGTCATCTCCTAATTTCCATTTTAACTTATCACTTTTGGTGTTCTCTTACTTCTCATGCTCTTGCTGATAACATTTTTTTGAGAGTTATTAAGCCAATGTATTTGGCAGGACCTAGAGGTGTGGGTAGGCTGTCTCCTGCCTAAATGAATTAGCTAGTTTATATATTTGCTGATCTTTCCTTTTCAGCTTCAAAGGTCAAGATCAGGCAGGCATTGACAGCCTTTTGTAAATACACATTGATATCAGAAAATTCTTTCCATTATCTTTTTCAAGGAATTTGTCTTTGATTTTGTGAAAAATCATCTAGGGAAGGAGACCTGTATTTTGCAAGTTTTTCTGCCTTTCGGAAAATTCTGTCTAGATATTTGCATGGAGTATGGACAGCTTCTCCCAAGTTCATTTGGTGTAGCTGAGTTACATAACAAAGGACCAAAATTCATTTCTAAGTGTTCTGAACAGTGTGCCCTTTCCTAATGAGTATGCTTTTCTGTGCAGTCTGCAATCTGCTGTTGTCATTGCAGATTGCTGCATACAAATGCAATCTGTTTCATCAGACAACAAATACCACATATGGTTCCTGAGGCACAGGTAGGGATGATTATCCAGTTGTGTTCAGTGTCCTGCAAACAGTCAGACTGCAAACTCTTTGCACCAGATCAGCTACTATTGAATAATCACTTGGCTTGTCTCAGCACAAGGGTTAGAAATTTGACTGTGCTCTAGTCTTGTTTGCTCTGAACTTGCACTCCCAGAAAGAGAATATTTTAATCTTTGAATTAAAACATAATGGTGTTAGATTTTAGGTTCCCTTTCCACCCCTATTCTCTTCTTGGTCTCTCCTTACCCATCCCTGGCTCACGGAGTGGATTTGTCTCTCATACTTAGCCCTTTAGGATTCTTTGTACTGCTTTCAATTGTTCTTTTTCCAAGACAGTGGTCAACCCTGTCATCCCTAGTTTCATAACTTGTACAGTTGGAAATGACTGCTGAAATTTATCTATTTTCTGTATAATGTATTCTAGAATTTTGCTTTTCCTCCTGTCTGTATTTTAGGAAGCAGTTTTGTTTAAGGACTGACTAAAAGAGGACTCACTGTTTGAGCTTTTGGAGCTACTTTGGTGTGATGTTTATGCTTGTGACATGGGTGCTTTTTCAGATTAAGGGATGTGCTTTGTTTCTGTATACTCAGGGTGGTATATAAAAAGTATTTCATTATCTTTGAGTTGTTACCTTTATGTCAGCACTGTTTGATGCAGAAAGTCAGCCATTAGAGTCTGTTCTTTCTCTGTTAGCTTTTGTTCTAGATACATGTCCTTTTTGTAACTTGTGCTTTCTTTTGTTCTGAACAGTTTTAAGAACTTTGATTTGGAAGACTCTCAGAAGTGTGCAGTAGACTGGTTGATGATTGGCCCATCTTCCAAGAGGGAGGAGTACAAAGTGTGTGGATCTTCCATACCTCCATCTTTCATCTCTGCAAGGGACCATGTGTGGATATTTTTTCACTCAGATGCATCAAGCTCAGGACAGGCTCAGGGATTTCGCCTTTCTTATATTAGAGGTAAAATCTTGGGGGTTTGTTGACTTCAATTCATACTCTCTCTGGCAAAACTTGCAAGACAGGAGTACTTTTTTTTGACAAGCATCTTGGGCCGTTGATGACTGTAAGGTATTGGTGTGGTAACACTGATATTATTTACATGTGGCTTTTTAACTGTGTTGCTGAAGTGTACTGGCCTGACTAATTAGCTTGTGACATGCATGGTAGTAGATGTTGAAAAACGATATCAGATTGTTCCAAAAGTTTTCAAACTGATTTTTGTTCCTCCTTGTCCTCTTTCACAGGAAAGATAGGTCAGTCTGCGTGCCAGTCAGATGAATTCCACTGTGCAAATGGGAAGTGTATTCCCAGTACCTGGAAGTGTAATTCCATGGATGAGTGTGGTGATAACTCAGATGAGAAGAATTGCACTGTCCCCCCAACAGACCCTCCATCCAGCATCTGCCCCTCAGGAATGTTCCAGTGCAGCACAGGGCACTCCACCAAATGCTTGCCAAATGAGCTGAGGTGTAATTCAGTTAAAGACTGTGGGGATGGTTCTGATGAAGATAATTGTCCTGATCTTTCCTGTGGCAAAAGGCTGGGGAATTTTTATGGATCTTTTGCTTCCCCAGACTTGTTCCGTGCAGACCACAGCAGGTCAGACCTTCGCTGCACGTGGTACGTGGACACGCAGGACAACCGGCACGTGCTGCTGCAGCTCGACCTGCAGCTGGGCTACAACGACTATGTGAAGGTGTATGATGGCATTGGAGAGAGAGGTGATAAATTAATGCAGACATTCTCACACCACAACAACAGGCACTCTGTGAGTGTGGAGTCGTCCAAGGGCCAGCTCACTGTCTCGTACCATGCCCGCTCCAAGAGCACTGGCCATGGATTCAATGCAACCTATCAGGTGAAAGGGTACTGCCTGCCTTGGGAGCACCCTTGTGGAAGTGATGAGGAGTGTTTCACAGATAAGCAGCATTGTGATGGCTGGTGGCATTGTCCCAATGGCAAAGATGAGGAGAACTGTCCTGCTTGCCAGAAGAATGAATACCCATGTGAAGGAAACAGTGGGCTTTGCTACTCAATACTTGACCGCTGTAATAACCAGAAGAACTGTCCAGATGGCTCAGATGAAAAAAACTGCTTTACTTGCCAGCCAGGAAATTTCCACTGTGGGACAAATCTGTGCATCTTTGAGACCTGGCGCTGTGATGGGCAAGAAGACTGCCAGGATGGAAGTGATGAGCGTAACTGCCTGGTGATTGTCCCCAGGAAGGTCATCACAGCTGCCCTCATTGGCAGTCTTGTGTGTGGCTTGCTGCTAGTCATAGCACTGGGTTGTGCATTTAAATTATATTCTCTGAGGACCAGGGAGTACAGGTAATTGTTTTGCTTTGTTGATGTGTTTATAGCTGTGGTAGTTTTTAGTGTTTTGTTAAAAGGAAAAGAGAGGCAATTCTTAACCAGAGAATTTGCAAAATGCTATGAAATCAAATCCAAGGACCTGGTGACAGCTAAATAGTTTTCACTGCATTAGGCTCAGAGAAGATTTCTGGAAGTAGTGAGTGGAAATAGCAGCTCTTCTGTGGTCTGTGAGAAGTACATGGTTATTGTGCAGTATGGCAGAATCTGTTTGTGACCTCATCTGCCTTTTCCTTCTCATCCCCTTGCAACAAACCCTGTGCCCCTGCCAAAAACTGAATGCTGAACTGCTTCAGTGAAGTCTTCACTGAATCTGAACAGCCATTCATCCCTCCCCAAATACTCCAGGTCTCAGTTCTGCTTAAAGCAATGTCCTGCTCTGATGGGGCCTATTCTCAGTGGGTGTTGTCCATGGTATAAGCTGTGCCCCTTTCCCTTGGTTCTGTGTGCCTCATTCTGGGTGTAGTGTGTGTTTCTTTGCCTGGGAGAAGTGAGTTCTGCCTTGCAGGATTCATAAGGGACTTTCTGGTTCCCATCTCCTCACCTGCATCAGCCCTGTGCTGTGCTGCTAACACTGTGTTTTTAAACAGTGTGCTTTACATTCTCTCTTGATCAAATCTGCATGATTCAGGACCTGCAAAAGAGCTGCTAAGGTGGGAACTTCAGTGCCTCTGTTCTGGCAGGACTGGCAAACCTTTCTGCACTGCAAGCTGCCCTGTTGTGTGATTGTTTCCAGTTCTTAATGTCTTTTCCAAAATAACCTTTGGGCCCTAGCTGAACAAGTTACTGCTGTTACTGGCACAACAATTACTGGCCACTTGAAAAAATTTCAGTTGCCACAGTGTCCAACCTGAGACTGCACTAGAGAGTTTGCTAGTTTGATTAATTCATGTTTATACCCTGTAGTCTTCATCCTTTTGTTTATTTTTGCATCCTGATAAGATTTTCATGTGGTTTTACTCCTAGCATGAGCCCTTTGGCAGTGCTTTTGTATAGTAGATATTTTTGCCCCTGACAAAGGAGAGGAATGATGAGGAGGACTCCATCTTATCAGAAGGCTAATAAATTACTTTATTATACTGTATTATTCTATACTATATTACATTACATCTAAACTGAACCTGCCAAGCACCCGTGACTGTCAGCTGACAGTCCTGACACACCTGGATCCAATTGGTCAGTGAATCCAAACACTCACGCCAGAATCCAATTATCAATTCCCTTCAGGTAAACAATCTTCTACAATGCACTCCACTTGTGAACAACACAAGAGCAGTAAATGAGATAAGAATTGTTTTTTCTTTCTCTGAGGGTCAGAGAACATGAAACCCAGAAATATTATTGGGAAGAATCGTGCTTTGCTTTTCTCTGGGAAGAGAAACGTGGCAACACTCATATACATTAGTGTCAGGGAGGCGGGGCAAGCTGTTACTGTGCTCCATATTTTCTGTGTGGTTCTGTTGTGTTCCATGTTTTCTGTGTGGTTCTGCTGTGTTCCATGCTTTCTGTGTGTTCCGTTGTGTTCCATGTTTTCTGTGTGTTCTGTTGTGTTCCATGCTTTCTGTGTGTCCTGTTGTGTTCCACGTTTTCTGTGTGTTCTATTGAGTTCCATGTTTTCTGTGTGTTCCGTTGTGTTCCATGTTTTCTGTGTGTTCCGTTGTGTTCCATGTTTTCTGTGTGTTCCCTTGTGCTCCATGTTTTCTGTGTGTTCTGTTGTGCTCCATGTTTTCTGTGTGTTCTGTTGTGTTCCATGTTTTCTGTGTGTTCTGTTGTGTTCCATGTTTTCTCTGTGTTCCGTTGTGTTCCATGCTTTCTGTGTGCTCCATGTTTTCTGTGTGTTCCGTTGTGCTCCATGTTTTCTGTGTGTTCTGTTCCATGTTTTCTGTGTGTTCTGTTGTGTTCCATGTTTTCTGTGTGTTCCCTTGTGCTCCATGTTTTCTGTGTGTCCTGTTGTGCTCCATGTTTTCTGTGTGGTTCTGCTGTGCTCCATGTTTTCTGTGTGTTCTGCTGTGTTCCATGCTTTCTATGTGTTCTGTTCCATGTTTTCTGTGTGTTCTGTTGTGTTCCATACTTTCTGTGTGTTCTGTTCCATGTTTTCTGTGTGTTCTGCTGTGTTCCATGCTTTCTATGTGTTCTGTTCCATGTTTTCTGTGTGTTCTGTTGTGTTCCATACTTTCTGTGTGTTCTGTTCCATGTTTTCTGTGTGTTCTGTTGTGTTCCATACTTTCTGTGTGTTCTGTTCCATGTTTTCTGTGTGTTCTGTTGTGTTCCATGTTTTCTGTGTGTTCTGTTCCATGTTTTCTGTGTGTTCTGTTGTGTTCCATGTTTTCTGTGTGTTCTGTTCCATGTTTTCTGTGTGTTCTGTTCCATGTTTTCTGTGTGTTCTGTTGTGTTCCATGCTTTCTGTGTGTTCTGTTCCAGAGCCTTTGAGACTCAGATGACGCGGCTGGAGGCAGAGTTTGTGCGGAGGGAAGCTCCACCTTCCTATGGCCAGCTGATTGCACAAGGACTCATCCCCCCTGTGGAAGACTTCCCTGTCTACAATGCATCACAAGTATGCAGACAATTTATATTTCAGCAGCCAAACTGCTATAAATTAGATACAATCAATCTGGAACTGTATTTCAGTGGCTAATTATATGGAAGTAATATAAAAATGTGTATGTGTTACATGGAGCTGAAGAGCCACAGATCTTGCTGTGGGTAGTTTTGAACACATTTATATATATTTTTAATATATATTTTGAACATATTTTGAATGTATTTGTTGGGAAGCAGCAGTGAGATAATCACTTTTGCTGTACACCAAGACACAATGAATAGAGACAGAGAGAAAGGTCACAAAGTAGATAGAAGAAAAAGGCTTTTCAAGCTGAAACTGTAAATACACCTGAAATGATAAGAAAATAAAGTCTCTATAGCAGGATTTTTGGAAAATTGTTAATTTTACAAAATGATTGCTTTTCATTTATAGGTAAATTACACTGGCAAGCCACTAAGTCATTCTGAAAACTCCTTTATGGTTCAGAAGTACCCATCTGAGATACAGTTCCTAATGTGATAAAGCACTTGTAGTTTGTTACTCCAGTGGGAAATTAACATCCTGGGCAGATAAGCAGAGCTGAAACTCATAAAGGAAACACTGTAAGGAACAGAAGTTGTGGCTGCTCTTCCCTGGCAGTGTTCAAGGCCAGGCTGGATGGGGCATTGACCAGCCTGGTCTAGTGGGAGATGTTCACAGCAGGGAATTTGGAATTAGATGATCTTTAAGGTCCCTTGCAAGCTAAACCATTCTATAAATCTATGAGAGTCTTTTGGTACAGGCAGAGCTGTCTTTGGTTAGAGTATGCAGGGAGCCCCTGATGCAGGGAATGGTTGGCATCTGACTCCATTGATTGAGAAAGCTGAACTTATTAATAACTTATAACTGATAAATTATTAGTTATTATATTAAATAATAACTGCTTTATTAAACTATATTATATTACATTAATACTATATTATATTAAAGAGATACTGTACTACAAAGAATACTAAAGAAAAACCTGTGACTGTCTCAAGACAACCAGAACACAGCTTTGAGTGATTGGTTATGGTTAATTAATATAAACAACCATCCCCAGAATCCAATTACCAAATCCCTTCAGGTAAAGAATCTCCATAGCATATTCCACATGTGCGAAAACAACAGGAGCAGCAAGTAGGGATAAGAATTGTTTTCTCTTCTTCTCTCTGAGCTTCTCCAGGAGAAAATCTGGGAGAGAGAGTGATCTCTCGCTGTTGAGAGAATGTGAATGCCACATTTGGTGTTCTCCAATAGTTTGTTAGATAATACACATTTAAGAAGCAAGCACAGGGATGGAGTCTGAGTATTGTGGCAAAGTGGAGATATTCACGGGGAGAGGAGGGTGTGGCAGTCTCTGCAGTGCTGTGCAATGCCGGTCTCTCCTGTGTGTTGCAGGCCTCGGTGCTGCAGAACATCCGCACGGCCATGCGCAGGCAGATGCGGCGCCACTCCTCACGGCGCGGCTCGTCCCGCCGGCGCCTGGGCCGGCTCTGGAGCAGGCTGTTCCACAGGCCCCGGGCGAGAGGACAGATCCCCCTGCTGACTCCTGCCCGCACCTCCCAGACCACGCTGGGCGATGGCATCATCAGCAGCGCTGCTGGGACTGCTCGGAGCCCTCCCCCTTCCCCAGCAGCACCCGGCTCCGAGGCCAGCGGCCAGGCCAGGGGCCCACAAGAAGCTGGATGTAGCAGCCTGCAGCCAGAGACTGAAATCACAGAGCCGTCGCCTTCCAGCACCTTCCAGCCAAATACTTGCACAGCAGCACATGCAGAGCCTGAGGCTGGACACACCAATAAATCTTTAAGTGCTGACTCTGACCGAGAGCTTAAGCAGTGCAGTAAAGCAGATACAGGAAAGGCTTTCAGAGATCCTTTATCTGAAAGCGTTACAGAAACGATCCATGGAGGGTCAGTATCCAGGAGGACTGTCCCAGAGGACAGTAGTTTAAGTGGAAGTCATCCACTGAGTGAAGATCCATGTAGATTACCCTTAAAAAAGTGGGAGTCTGGTTATCCAGACAGCCCTATGAATGTTCATATCCAAGTGAATGGACAAAACCAATGTTGCCCTAACTCACACCAGGAGGAGCCTTTGGGTGTTCATGCAGCTTGTTGCCATTCTGTGGAAGTGCCAATGTTACAGTCATCTACTTCCCTCTCTGAAAACAATACCAGTGATGATGAATCTTTACTTGTTTGCTAATAAAAATTTTTGTTTTGTCCATGTAAATCTTGTAGCTTCATTGTTTCTGTGGCAGTGCACTTTGATGGTAGGGGGTATGTCTGTGCTCCCAACTTGCTCACTAAAAATGAGTGTGCTTTAATGCCACAGAGAGTGCAGTCAGGGCTAAATGGGACATGTTTATGTCACTGTTGCTATTCCTGAAACTGCAATGGGGCAGAAGTAGGCCAGTGTGTGAATTAGGGGCTGGGAGAACAGCAATGTGTCACTGCAGTTTGGAGGCATCTCATCCTCTGGTATTTCTTTTGTACTTTTACTCACTCTGCATTCAGTGTTTCTTTGCCTTTCAGTGGTCTTATTGAACTAGAGAACTCTACTGGAACCTGGGGCAGACACCAGTCATTGTAACTCTGAGTACTAAGCTACAAATAACATAGTCTTTTTAGGCATAATAATTTAATTAAAATTTAAATCATTTTAATTAAAATGCTTAGGAGGAATTTAAATCCCTTTCTCTCATATGGAAACTGCTCACTTCTTTTGCTCCCTTCAGGAATGTTTTGATGGCCATATGAACCTTAAAGCATCCACTAAATCCACATTTTCTGTGTGGAATACCCAGAATGAAACCAGGTGTCTTAGCTACTAAAGCTTTGTAAGGAGAATGTAGCAGTGTTCAGTGTGAGTGGAGTGCATTGAATCTTAGTTGCAGCAATATTTCTTTCTGGCATTGCCATGTGTTGCATTTTCTTCATGGTGATGTTGGGAGTTGCAGAATTGTTTCCTCCTTCTCTACCCTTTGTCCTCTCCTCCCTTGTGTTTTTCTGAGTATGCTGGTACCACTTTGAGAGTGCCTAAAGGACCCTGAGGCTTTCCAGCTCCTTGGGGCTGCACTGAGAAGTGCTGAGCCCTTGGTCAGGATCAGACTTCTGGTTTATTTTGAAATTAAATCTGTCTCACACGTTGCTTGTAAATCTGCTACTTAAGTGCAGAAGTATAAGCCAGTAATTTTATTTATCGTTTGTTTTTAGAGAATGTTATTTTGCTTTTTTTATTTTTGGTTTTTTTTTTTTTCCTTTGAAGAACTGAAATACATCAGTGCCATTTTTAAAGCTGACACTTTGTAGATTGTACACACTTATATGTGAACTGGTGCCTTTTTGGTTTTTAGAGTATTATTAGAAGTAATTAAGTTATTTACCTGTAAGAAGGTGGCATTGCATAACAAGGAGTCCCTGCAGAATGGCAGAACTCTGCTGGGTGGTGGCTTGGTCCTGTTGTGGTGGCCAGACTGTCCCTACTCTGACAAGAGCTCTTCAGTTTCCCCCTGACACAGTGACACACAAAAATGCTTTTTAAAGGAGGTCACCAGGAGGTTGATGCTGCTGCTCTGTAAATATCTGAGTGCTCCAAAACCTCTTTGTTGTTGTGGGAATTCAGGTTGTGCAGTTATTAACTGAACCTGTGAAATTTGGCCTTAGTTGTGGGCCTGAGTTGTGCTGCTCACAGGACTTTCCTGGCTGTAGAGGCAGACTTCTGCAGTGAACACTTTACATCAAAGTGTCACAGATTTTTTCCTTTAAATGGGCTATATTTTGCCCTGGATCTTTCGCTAGGACTCTTTGAGAGACTCCCTTGAAAAAAACAAGGAATAGGACTTTTCCTACTAAAATGTAATACAGAAGAATTAAATAGAAGTGATTTTTTTTTTCCTCTTCTATTGCAAATTGGTTTCATACTGTGCATTCCAGAGTTAGAAGATTCAAATTCTTGAGGGCATTAATCCCAGGAAGGGCTTGTGGCAAAATGCATAACAAGAGTTGTAGTTGCATTAAATAAATACTGCTCAGTATTTTTTCCGGGTTCTTCAGTGATCAGGACTCATTTCATGAAAGAAAATGCACTTTTGAAAGAGATCTTGCTCTCCTAGCATTTGTAAACATTTTGGGTACATTCCACTTTTGCAAGGCCATGTACTGTAGTCATTGCACTGCCAGAGTATTGTTTCCATCAAAGGCTACAGGTTTTAGTGTCTTTATTTTTTTTTTTGTCTAGAGGTAACTTTAAAGTTTTAGTGTCTTTATTTTTTAGTGTTTTAGTGTCTTTATTTTTTTTTGTCTAGAAGTAATTTTAAATCCATAGTTTTGTATGTCTAAGGTAGTTAAGTACAGCTGGGAGAAAGAGTAAAGATTTATTTTGTGTAGATATGAAGGACCTTAAACGTGTATATTTATTTCTGTTACAGAAAAATATTTCTATAATAAAATAATGCTGATCATGCCATGCCTCAAGCCATCACCATCATAAGGCTCATAAAACTGAAATATGTACTTCAGAGTGCTGCTGTATTTTGGGAGCAACCCTGAACAGCTAAGATGTGTAACTTCCCATTATTTCTTAGGTGTATCATACATATTTTGTGTATTGATTCATTTGGTAACTCAGTGAAAATTTTACTGAGAAGGTTTTACTTTCAGAAACTTAAAAAAAATCCAGGTTAATGAAAATTTGATGTTGAACCATACAGAAGTATCTACAGCCCTCATTACTGGACTCTATACAGCTTTGCATCAATGGGAAATACAAGCCTGGTGCTGTTTGTAAGCACTGACTGCTGTGTGCTGAAGGGCAGGTTTCTCTCCTAGCTCATACCTTGGAAGGGAAGAGCAAGAATTCAGTATTAATTTCACAGAAGAAATCTCTCTGTTTGCACTGTGAGCACAAAGAGGTGCAGTGCCCTGGAATGTCAATACCTGTGTAAATCACAAAGTCTGCCTTGGTGTGTGTCTGCCCTTCTGCCATCTCCTGTAAGTGCTAAACAGGGATCAACCATCCTTGAAGGCACCTCAGTTCTGGCTCATATAAACTGCATCCCTGTATTCAGAACATCCTAAAATTAGAAAAAAAGTGGAAATACAACACTTTAAAGACTTTACAACCTTAAGGTAATTGGCTGGCAAACTTGTTAGAATTTTTGTTACTTTAACAATGTTGATCTGCGTTCTGTGAGGATTTTTGTAGACAGGATACAAAGTGTTTGTTTGGTTGGTTTTGGTTTTTTAAGATACAAAATTCCCCTGTCCAAGCAAGACAAAAACCCCCTTTCCAAAAAACACCTCTCTGAATAGAGAAGAATAGCTACTGGTTTAAAAAGAATGCAAGCTCATAGGCAGCATAAAGGGGAAAAGTGATTCTCTTAATATTTCCTTTATTGCTGTTAAAGCAGGGAATATTTCTGTTAAAAATTCTGTTCCTTCCTGCTTGTCTATTACTCTGCAGCATCCCTTAAGCATACTTTTTCTCTATTTCTGTTTTCTCCTTTTTGGCTTTTTTTTTTAAATTTGTGTTGTATGTATTGATTTATCTGCAACATTTTACCATAGTGTGTGTGCAGGCAAATGATTCAGGTATGGCATCATGTTTGTCAGTGTCTGCTGCTGCTTCCTGGACTACTGAGCAAGGTACTGAGCCAGAAAGATGCTGGGCATCATTGTGCTTTGACTTGCTTTGGATCTCTTAATTTTTAATAAAATTTGATATCCCCAGACCTGTGGGTTCCTGACTGTCACTCTTAACACCTAAGCTTGAGGATTCTTAAATTCTATTCCCATGGTCTTAGTTTGACTCAGACTCTTATGTGTCAACCCATGACTCCATCTGTGGACAGTAATTTGACGGGGGAGGGTGTATTTTGGTTTGGTTTTGTACCTTGTTTTTTTTTATCATCTGCTTTTTCTGGTAGCTGAAGCTGGTCAAAGGGAGGTATGTTTATATATTTAAATAATACATGTGAAATCTTGGTTCTAGGAAATTCACTGTGGTATACAGCTGCCTTTGATGTGTATGTATGCATATATCCCAACCAAAAAAAAAAAAAGAAAAAAAGAAGCTCTGAAGTGTATGACTGTTAGGGTGGTTAAAAAAATAATTTCTGAAGTACAATCTCTGCCTTTTCTGAGGCCAATGCTTGTTTTGCTGATGCTTTTCTATCCTCATATCTTTGAGCCACTGCTGGCTCTGTCCTGCTCTTTTTTCAGGGGAAGGTGAAAGCTGAATTATTTTGCGTTGACTGTGTTCCAGACTTGGAAATCTGTATCTGTATTGAAGAGAATTGGACAGACTTCATGATGAGCCCAGATTATGAAGGATGGAAGGACCCAGCTTGATGCAGAGGGATGCCACCTTCTAGCCTAGCAGAAAGGCTTGGCTTTGCTGTGCTTTGCATTTGTTTTGCCATGAAATTCTCATTCAGCTACAGGAACAGAAGCATTAATGTTTCAAACCATACCATCATACCCTGATGTGAGGCTGGAGTGAGAATAACCCAGGAGATGGAAATAGAGTTGTAAATGATACCTGAGTGTTTTGACAGCCTGTGCAGTACAATAGATCTGTCTTAGAACAAACCAAGGGACAAACTTGAGAAGTCTGAAGGGAATTGGTTACTTGGAAGACCTTTCTCTGAGAGGAAAAACTGCTTTTGCTTATTTAAGATTTTTGGACTTGGCTGGAAGTTGAGTTTTAATCTCCCAGGTAAGTGCCAGGATTTAAAATCTGATACAAATAGCTGTCTGAACCTGAGCCTTGCAGGCAGCGCACTTGGTGTCCTGTTCTTTGTCAGTCTGTCACCCTAGCAAACAGCTCAGTGAATTGTTCTTCCCTCTTCAGATTCTGGCTCTTTAATCCCTGCTGGCTGCAGGGATTAAATGGTTACCAAGGCTGAGGTGAGTGGTGGAGGTTTTAATTTTATTTCCTTTCATTCTATGTGTTCCCTGTTTATGATGCCCTCTGGATCTCCTTCCCTCCTATACCTGTGTCTTACTATAAGACCTTAAGACAAATTTGGTTTTGGCCTCTCAGCATCTTCTTACTCACTTTCTAATCCTTCTTGCATTTTCCTTTTCCATTTTCCAAGTGCAGAAGTTTCTCATTGAAGATAGAGCGCTGGTGAGAGGTGTCAAGGACCAAGGACAAGAGATTTAAAACCAAGAGTTTGGTTTGCCTGTACTCACAGTTAGAGGTGGACACAGGACACAACTCTCCAAAGCTTTAGGAAGAGACAAATTCTAAGCAAAGTTTACCCTACATTTTTCTTTCAATATCTCTCATAGAACTCCTCATCAGGTGAATAACTGCGAGCAATTTCTGATTTGGTTCTTGGTACAAAGGGACTGGAAACCAAATGATTTTTCCCAAGTAAGTGAAACATGAGAAATCCCTTGACAAAGGCCTCTGCATATGAAGTGTGGGAGAGCATGTCTGTTGAGGGCTAGTTGGTTGTTCATGTGTTGTCTTTCCTTTGAAGGTGAATTATTTTGTCTAACTCAGCTCTCAGCACATTTCTCTCACACCATTAGCCTGTTTGGAGCTGGGCTGTGACTCTGTCCTGGGCCCTCAGCCCACCCCAGGCAAAGGTGGCCTCCCTTGGTGCCACCAGCCCCTGTCCTGAGGCTGGCAGCTGCACCAGGCCTTGTGCTTTCACAGTGATGGAGGGTGGCAAAGGAAACCTGCTCTTGTGGTTTTTACATTTTAGTTAAATAGTTTGCTCTGTCTCATCCCTCAGAAATGTAGGGTTTATTGCAGGCCTGTGATCCTCCCCTGAAGCCTCGTGGATCTGTAATGCCATTGGCCCAAGGTATATTCCGTGCCCATTTTGAATCTCTCTGGTAAACTGTGAGGGGAGACCACAGATCCTCTCTTGGCCCTTTTCTCCCCAGGCTCTCCCTCTCTCCCCCCCGTCCCTCCTGTTCCTCCCTTCTCCTTCAGGAACCCTGCTGCTCCCGGGGTGGGACCCCAATAAACCCTCAGCTGATGAGCCCCCTCAGGAGCCGTGTGGAGTCTCCTCTCCTTGCCTGCTGCTACCAGCGAACACACAGCCCCCCAGGGACCCCTCAATCCAACTGCAACCTGCTCTGAGTGGTTTTGGATACATCTTTTGGAAAGGTGCTTCCAAGTCTAATGTATTATTAAATACACAGGGACTCCTGTGTCCTTAAGTGGAGGAAGGCTCTGGACTGAAACAAAGCTCTGAACCCAATCCCCACATGGGCCTGTTCCTTCAGAGCTTGGTTCCATGTTCCTTGTGGGTCCCTCCCAACTCAGAATATTCAGTGAGTCTCATCCCTCGATCCTTCTGAGATCAAACTCTTCTGGTTTATGTACTAGTGTGAATGGAAGACAATAAATTCCTTTATAAAGTTTTTGAAAACACTTGAGGGTGGCCAGGCCAGCAGAAGCTCTGCCTCATTCTCCCTGTTCTTCCCAACTGTGCCTATCCAGCTCCTGGAATTTTATCTTCTCCACTTCTGTCTTGCAAAGCATGTAGCACAGTGATGATATATCTGTTGCCACTGTTTTCAGTCCTGTGATAAATCAGGTTAGAATAATCCAATCAATTTTTTACTGACTTTGCCTTAGGCTGACTTACAGGTGATACTCCCCAGAGTATTTTCTGCATTACACCCCCTAGTATTTTATGCTATATAAATATATAGGCTTACATAGTATTGCATTGCTATTCAAGCTTTATTTTAACTCCTTTCTGTTGGAAGCAGCTTGCCTTTCTGTATCAAGTATCACAGTAGTCTCAACATGCTGGTAGTGTCAGCTGCTTCAAGGCTTTTTGTTCAGTGGGCTTTAAAATACCAGTAATTATGTCTCCTTTGGGGCTAGTTGCTTTGTCTTTAGGAAAAATCTCTCTCATATGGATTGAGTGTGCTGCTAAATTTCATTTAGCATATGAATTTAAATTTCTAATTCTGTACATTGATTTCTGTGCTTAGAAATTCTGCACATTAGGCACTAACCTTTGCAAAGGCTTTAATGTATGCGATGCTGGGAGCAGAGATGAAGCTGTTCCTAAAAATGAAACATTGTGGAGCACTTTTTAGGGATTGGCATGTAATTCAAAGATGAAGTCTAGTAAATCAGCCTGTTTTAAATTAAGCCTTCTGGTTTAAGGCCAAATGTTGTTACTTTTAAAGCATGTCAGTATAACCAGGGAAAACTTGAGCCAAACTCAATTAACAATTATGAGGAAATTTGTTCTTTAATTTTCCTTTTGATTTCCTTATATAACAGCCAAGAAAAGCCTTGGTAGCTGTTTCAGCATTACTACTATTACTATTATTAATATTTTCTCATTACCATATAGACTTGTCTCAAGAGCTGCAAAGTTTCCTTGCTGGCTGATTTACATGTCTTAATTGTTTAAACAAACAAAAATAAACCCATGCCAAAACTTAGCAGTTCTGTAAGCAATCAGTATTTCTGATGCTGTAGTACATGTAGTTTTCCCACTAACTAGTAAAGGTATTGAAAGAATTAATCTGTTGGAAATTATACCTCAGAAAGTGGATTTTGAGCTATGGAAAAGGAGAATTAATCATGAGAGCCTCTGATATTAGTTAAAGGTTCAGGAGCTGCTTAGCCACAGGGAGGTCTGTTCTGAACTTTTCTTTTAAAAGCAAGCTGAATATTTATGATTCCCATTAACAAACAATATATTCATGCTATTATTGAAAATGTGGAATCTTTCTTTACATGTGCGGATATATATACACAAACCACACCTTTTTTCTAGCTAAATATGTATTTTAATCTCTTACAGTTAACAGCTTTATACAGAGAGAAGAATGTAAACTGTGTTTCTTTTTAGTATCTACCCTCTGAAAGATGGAGATGAATAGAATTTTAATATATAGATATAGATATTATTATTATTTTATTACAAAAGTATTTCTGAATAATTAACTAAGATAATAAATCCACAATTTTTGTGCCAGGGCCATGGAAAGATACTTTTAAAATTACATTCAGATGGCTGTTACCAAGGCTACTGAATGTGATAGGTTTTGTTTTCAAATACTGTGAAAGAACAGTAGCTCAGTGCTGTTCTCACATTTTGCATTTTTAGAAGATTCCCTGGTGTGAAAGTGGCCATACTGCTACAGTAACAAATCTCCATAAATTTATTAAGTGCATGATTTTTTTTTCCCCCTAGTGTATGGCACAAATAAAATATGCAAAACACTTTCTGAGGAGCATCTGATGTGTGAGTGATACTTGGCTGAGCCCAGCTGGAGAGGGGAATTGGTCTCTGGAGCAGTGTGACAGCACCTGACACCTGTCAAGAGACAGGAGCAGTGTCAGGGTCCTCTCCTGTGCTTCCCTTGAGCTCCATGCTGAGCCTGCTGCAAACTTCTGCATTCTCCATCCTCCCCAGCTGGCACCTGGAGCAGGCTGAGCTCCCTGCAGGAGCCCTGTCCCATCAGGGATGCAGGAACCCCCTCCATCTCTACATCAGGGCTTCAAAACTGAGGGACTTGGGATTTACATCACTGCAAAACTGAGACACTTGGGATTTACATCACTGCAAAACTGAGACACTTGGGATTTACATCACTGCAAAACTGAGACACTTGGGATTTACATCACTGCAAAACTGAGAGACTTGGGATTTACATCACTGCAAAATTGAGATACTTGGGATTTACATCACTGCAAAATTGAGACACTTGGGATTTACATCACTGCAAAACTGAGAGACTTGGGATTTAGATCACTACAAAACTGAGACACTTGGGATTTACATCACTGCAAAACTGAGATACTTGGGATTTACATCACTGCAAAGCTGAGATACTTGAGATTAGATCTCTTCAAAACTGAGACACCTGAGATTTAGATCTCTGCAAAACTGACACTTGAGATTTACATCACTGCAAAACTGAGACATTTGAGATTTAGATCACTACAAACTGAGACACTTGGGATTTAGATCACTGCAAAACTGAGACATTTGAGATTTAGATCACTGCAAAACTGAGACACTTGGGATTTAGATCACTATAAAACTGAGAATCTTGAGGTTTAGATCACTGGAAAACTGACATACTTGAGATTTAGATCTTTACAAAAAGGAGATACCTGAGATTTAGATCACTACAAAGCTGAGCTACCTGAGGTTTAAATCACTGCAAAGCTGAGATACCTGAGAGCTAGATCACTATAAAGCTGAGGTACTTGAGATTTAGACCTCTACAAAGCTGAGATACTTGGGATTTAGATCACTGTAAAGCTGAGCTACCTGAGATGTGGATCACTACTCTGTACCTTTTTCCTGTGTCCCAGAATGATGCTGCAGGGTGCAGGGGTTGTTGGTGCTTTCACTCTGCAGTCTGTGCTCAGTGCAGCCCTGGCTGTGCTGCTCTCTGGAGCTGGGCTGGGGGTGCTGTGCTGCTCCAGGTGTGTGGAGGGCTGATCCTTTGGGTTGTTCCTTCCTGGGTACTCACCCCACTCAGGGACAGCAACAGGTCTGCTTGTGCTCTCTTGATTTCTGTGCTTTGATTTTGTGTTGGGAGCTGCCCTAGTTTTGAAATGCCTAAATTTGTGTGTCTCTGGTGGACCCTCATGGTGACTAAAATCAGTATTCCAGAGCTGTGTCTGTGCTGCTTTCCCCTGCTGAGCAAGAACGCTGCCAGAAAAAAAAAAAAAAAACAAACCAAAAAACAAACAAACCAACCAGCTCCTTATTTTACATTTTATTTTTTCTTTTTTTTTCTTTTTTTTTCTTTTTTTTTTCTTAGGGAATAACTAAAAGCTACAGAGGCCATAAAGGATGTAGCTCATTTTATGGGCTTCACTATTGGTGCTCTAAAACAATTTTTTTTCCAGAAAAACTTTTTTTTTTTTTCAAAAATCAGCATGTAAACAAGAAGCCACTTCAGCCTCAAAGGCCACGCTGGTGTGATTTCCTCACTGCTGTGTCGCTCACCAGCCTCCAGGAGTGGGAGGAGGAGGAGTGGGAGTGCTCTTCCTCTGCACTTCCACACTGAGGGTACACCACAAAACACAGCTTCTGCCCCCAGCACGTCAGGGACTCTGCAGGGAGCAAATCACCAGCGTTAGTGGGGGTTAATGGGGGCTTCTAAACAAAAATGGGATGCTGGAGCAATGTCCTGAGGGCAGGAGCTGCACAGCCCTCCCGCCCTTCTCCCTCCAGCTCAGTCTGCAGAGTGCTCCTGAATCAGGGAAAATGAAGGTGGGACAGCTCTAGGAACACCTTTAGGGACAGCTCTAGGGACACCCCTCCCCAGCCCCTCACAGAGCTGCCAGTGCTGCCCATGGCAGCCTGATGGGTTGGGATGGCAGCCAGCCCTCCTGGCCCTGTGTCAGCCCAGCTGCAGTGACCACTGGCCAGGGGGAGCTGCTGGCAGTGCAGCCAAGTGCAGCTGACAGAAACCCTCGAGAGGGTTGCAGTGTGCTTGTTTGAGAGTCCTCACCAGCAGAGTGATTAAAACCCAAGCACAACCAAAACATAAAAGACTGTTTGCAGTTTCAATTTTATATGAGGAGTAATGTAAGTCTTTGTAAGAAACATTTAAGTATGAGATAGCTCATCATGTCACCAGGGCTTGGTGCACAGGGGGAGGAGGCAGGGCAAAACAAACTCTTCAGTTCCTTGGTGAGTGTCCATTCAGTCTCTGTGTGTGTAAAGTGTATTTGCTGGGACAGGCTGCTGTGAGCAAGCTGAGTGCATGGGCACAGAGGCATGAGAGCAGTTAAATGTACCCAGGAGTGTGCAAAATAGCTGCCCAAAGCAAAGCAGTGCCTGGCCAGCCTGTGCCCAGGGGCTGCCATGGCTGGGAGGGGTGGCCAGGCTCCTGAGGCAGTTCCCTGGCTGGGAGGGCAGGGAGGCACACAGTGCTGCCTTACCTATTAGCCTATTTACACACTTTGGTTTATTTCTCCAGTAGACTCCCAGGAAGAACACTGGCACTCCAGTTAGAATGATAATGAGTCCAACCCCACAGACAATGGGCTCGGAGTAGAGGCTGAAGACCAGCAGGAATGCCCAGAAGGCCAGGTAAGTGATGGGGATGAGGAGGTTCACCTGCCAGGGGAGAGCAGAGCAGAGCAGCACTGTGCAGAGCAGCAGCAGGGCCTGGGTGGCTCTGGGGGCTGCAGGCAGAGCAGGCTCCAGCCCCCCAGGCTGTGCCCCCTTCCCTCCACCACTGTTCCCCTCTCTGCCCATCCCAAGCAGCTCACAAGAGATGTGCCTGTGCACCCTTCTGTTACACTAATGGCACTTTGGGATATGGTCTGAGAGGTGTCCCCACCCCACCCATTGCAACCAAGAGATTGAGCTCTAACAGTGTCACCTTGATAGGTCTGAAGATTTTGGGTTTCCTCCAGCGTAGAACAATCAGGCCAATAATTGTCACTCCATAGCAGAGGTAGTTAATGAAGGACACGTAGTTGATCAGTGTGTAGGTGTCTCCAACAAGCATGATGATGAGTGTGGCCAAACACTGCAACGAGAGGAGCACAGCCTTCTTCAGCCATTACTAGAGAAAGTAGCTTAAAAACAACAAAACCAAGCAAAAATCCCATTAAAGCATGAAAAATCCCTTTCTTTGTGGCACCTGCTGGGCATGTGCTGCTTCCTGGGGCTCTGTTCCTTATCCCAGAGCTGTGCCACCAGGACTGGGGCTATGTGGGTATTTGGGGTGATTTGGGGCATGCTGAAGCCAGAGGCTAGAGGGTCTCTATAAAAATACCCTGTGCTGGCAGAGGTGTCTCTGCTGCCCATAGGCAGGCAGGGCTGGGAAGGCTGGCAAAACTCCCACTCCACCTTTTTCTGTGAGGTGTTTTAACCTTGTGGTGAGGACTCCAGGTGAAAGGGTTTTGTAGACTTTACATGCTGTGTTTCAGGCACTGTGTTGTTGCTCTGTATTTTATAAAGAATTAGAGGTTTGCCCTTTTTCCTGCTGGCTCATGTCACAGCTAATCAGCATCATGAATCTTATGAGCATTACTATTGTTTAGAAACTGGCAGATGGATGGTGGACATTTCCATGCTTTTGCTTGCTTTTTGAACTCTGTGTCTGCCTAATGCTGATAGGGAATTGATTTCCACCTTTTTTGCTTTTATATTCTCTCTATATTCTGTACACATACAATACTATTCTAGTATTCATAGCAAAAATACTATTCTAGTATTTTTACCTACTCTCTTAGAAAGACAAAATAAATTCCCCTGTGGCTCCAATCTGGGGGTCCAAGTTTAGATTTTCTGGGAAGCCAAGGCTTAAACCAGCTCTCCAAGACACATTTTCATTAACACAGTTTAGTTCCTGTCTAATTTGGGGGGGGGGGGGGGGGATTGAAAGGATTGAAGGGGAATTATCTCATTATTTATGCCTCTAATTAGGGTTTCTTGTCAGTTATGCTAATAACCTGAACATATAGAAATTGTATGCACTTTAAACCTAAACTGTGCATCGTTGTTGCTTTCCACCAAGTTGTGCACCTAATGATCCTTGTAAAGGTAACTTCTCTTTAGCACCTGTGTCTAGCTTGTGATTTTTGGACCAGCAAAAAGGCATCAATACTGTAAAGCCAGGAGAGCTGAGCTGGGGGCCAGGGCACTGCTCCTTGAGCCCCCCACCCACTCTGGTACCCCAGGGGCTGAGCACTCACCTGCACAAAATACCAACCCAGTGAACACTGGGGCCCAGAGCCTGAGGGAAACTAAATACCCAAATCCCTCCAGAGAGTGTTCAAGGTTTGGTTTGTGTTGATCCAGGCTCCCCTTTTTCTTAATTAGCTGTTTCAACAGTACATTCCTCCCAGGAGGGAAGGTCTCTGCACCTCCAGCAGAGGAGTTAAACACCACCATAACCAAATACTCTGTTGGTCCCTCTGCTCCCCTTTTCAAAGCCTTGCAGGCTTGGCTGGGGGATTTCAACACCTTGAACTGTCTGAGCTCAAAATGGATTTAAATTTGGGCACCATCTCATACCACTGCCATATAACACAGTCTGTGCTGTCCCCTGCAGTGTGCACTGTGTCACACAACTCCCTGCTGCCACTGGGAGTGCCACAATGCCACTGGTGTGTCAGATCCACTCACAGGGTGGTGCCAGCCCCTGTGGCTGAAGAGGGGCTGTGGGGGGGATAGAAAATAAAGATAGTGCAGAAGGTAATCTCACACCTGAGGAGCTGCAGCTGTGCCAATCACCAAAGATTAGGAACAGCCCTGCCCTTAACAGGGCACAGCTGTGTCCAAGAAGGATGAGGGCTATAAAAGAGTGGGCTAGCTGGGTGAGGAGAGAGATGGGGTTTGTTGGCTGTGCTGTGAGGACCTGCCCATGAGAAATTATGGAGCAGGTATGGGAGCTTTGCAATAAGATGATAACAAGGGAGTGCTGCCCTCCTGCTGGCCTGGCCACAGCCCCCTGGCTGGCAGCCACTCCCCACCATCCTGCAAAACAGCTGCAGCCGAAATTTTACATTTAGCTTGGCCCCTTGATTTTTGGCAGTAAAATAGGAAATCAGTAAACATAAAGGTCTCACTGGTAGTGTTGAAATAGCCATTCTTGATGTACAAACAAGCTGCTCTCCATGCAGAGAGCTAGGTGTGATTCTGTGGAAGAGACAAGGAACCTGATGTATTAATTAGGTTTGCCTGAAGTGTGGCCCAGTTTGCTGCTGTAGATGCCTACACTATACTATTAGTATCTTTCTATTTGTTAAGAAATAAATATTTCCTAGCAGCATTTGGTGTGCACTGAGCTGCATTAAAACACCTTCAAATGATGAATTAATGTGCCATGCTGGTTCTGTGATTGGCACTGTGATTCAAGGGGGTGGCATGGCATGGATCAGCCAGCTCAACAGGCAGCCTGCTCTTTTTGGGGCTGTTCCACAGAAAACAGCCTCTGACACTCAGCTGTTGTTTCAACTGATGTATTTTTAAGGACAAAGGAGTTCTGCCCCTGTAGAACAGAGGATCCCATCCCATGATGGCTGCCCAGGGCAGTTTACCCCAAACCTTCAATGGGCAATACACAAGATGTTTGTGATGGGGCACTAAGCCCCAGGAATGCCATAAAACCTCAACAAAATGCATATTTTGTCATAAAAGAGGAATGAGCTTTTATGGTGGGGAAAAAAAGCTTATTTGGTGAAATTTTGTATGGGCGTATTGTGCCAGAATTGTTGTTAGAGCCGGGAGACATGTAAACATGCATTTTTTTTAGTGCATCTGGGGTCAAACCCTTGTGGTTTTGATATCAGTGGCAAATCTGCAGTTGGCAGCCATTGACCAGCCTAGATTTCAAGCAAATGGCCTTTGGGGATTCCTTTGCTTGGATCCTGTGGCCATGGACAGCAGAGGCACAAATCACTTTCCTCTTTGTCATCTTCTAAGCCACTCTAAAACCCTCCACAAATTCCAGCTGCACTATCAATAAAAGCATATAAAACTCTTTGTTTAGAATAGTAACTTCCCTAAGTCATTAGTATTGTGGAAATTTCTGCTGCCTAAAAAGTGAGGGGAGCCTTTTCCCATGGAGCAGAGCAGGAGCTGTACCCCCAGCACTCCCAACAGCTGGCACATTGGTGTCTGGCCTTTGCAGGTGACCTCTTGTCTGCCTGGTGTGCCATTCAGCAGATTCCCTGCTGGAATCATTGTCCCTTAATAGTTTCTTGGCTGTGGAAAGAAATACCTGTGGCCCTCAGAGAACTGCCTGGCTACCCCTCACAAGGTGTCTTGGTTGTTGAAAGTAATTTTTGGAGCACTTTGTCCTTTCTCTGGGACTCCCCATATCTTTGTCTTTGGAGGCAGGACCTAAAGCAGCCCTGCTGGAGTGGGATTAGGACCATGGACGTTTCCAAATTCTGGTGGGAAGCAGGAAAATTGGTCTAAGGAACTTGTCTTAGATGAAGTTTCTCTGTTTCAAAAGCCAGTCCCGGTCTCTTGCTGCAGGACAAGAGTTAATGAGCTTACACTGCAACTCAGGTTATGAGGGAAACCCTTCAGGTGCCAAGGGGACTGGAAGAAGGAGGAGGAGGAATTATTTCTGAGGCTAAAGGCTGCTTGGTTGGAGCTGCTCAGCTGGCACCTACCAGCTGCTATTCAGGGTGACCCACTGCTCCTCTCCTGGGGTAAAACCACCTCTCAAGGGTTTTTCCAGCTCACCTCTCAGTGGCTCAGTGTTTCTACAAGCAGGTGATGGAGCAGGGATAGGAACTTACACAGATGAGGAGGGCAGGGATGGGTGTGCAGTTCTTGACATGGATCATGGCCAGCAAACTTGGCAAGTGGCCCTCCCGAGCACCAGAGAAACACAGCCTGGAAATAAGAAGGGGAATGATGAATCCACTGGGTGTGCAACAGCCTCTCCAGTCCCTACTCATATAAAACCTCTTATCTCAACCACCTGCTTTGGTTTTCTCATGGAAAGGAGCTGTGGCTGCAGCTGCAGAGACAGCTGGAGACTGGGGAAAGGCATTTAAACTGAACCCTGCAGTGTGCAAGGCCTTTAACAGCTAATGTCACCTGGGAACATCTCAGACCTGCTCTGAGATGCCAAAATACCTCCAAGGACCATCTGCTGGCCAGCATTGTCTCTTTACCCAGTGAGGGGTGATGGCTCTGAAGGTTGTGTGGGTATTTACAGTGCCAAAAGGGGTTTGGATAAGGTTCAACATGCCTTAGCTTTTCACTTTTAAGTGTACAGCCTGTTACATATGCATGCAACAGCCTGTTGCATTTCATCACACCCATGAAAAGGTTGGGATAAATAATTTTCCCAAGGTACTTCAGCTGTTTCCTCAAAAAACATTGTAACTTCTAAATTAAATTAAGACAGGTCAGTTATTATAAACAGACTTTATTTATGACAATCTTACAGACTTTACAGATTCTGGCCCAGCTATCAGCACTATGCATGCAAAGCATCTTGCTTGAAAGGTGATTTCCCAGCATTAAAATGCCTGCAGCTGAGTGCAGCACCAGGCCCCAAAACTCCTCCTTGAGCAAAGCACAGTTTAGCTGTGAGCTACTGGAACTTTATTGATATAAAATTATTTTGGTTCCATGCTAAAGCTGTGTTTGGCTCTCACTGTGAATTATTCCACACCTGCAAACACTTTCAATAACTCATGAGGATTAATTTGCAAGAAATTTCATGATTCAATATTACATTTGCTGATTTGAAACAGAATAATTCATAACTGATTGTATCCAACACACCCAACAACAAACTCATGCTCTACAACATCCAAAATGTCTAGCTAGCATTTCTCTAGCAAATGCAATTAAAACAGCCCCTCCCCAAATTAGATAACGTTCATAAAATTGTACTCCATCTAACCTTGATGAGGTAAAAAGGTATCCATTTATTCCTCCAAATGTAGATAGGGCCACTGAGACTGGCATAACCCAGGAAAAATAGCCCAGTAACTTTTCACCAAATGTCTAAAGCAACAGAAGGCAGAGAAACTGAAACACACTGCAAAGCACAGCACTGAAATCAAAGTGTGGTGGTACGTGCAGGGAATGGTTTTACTTACTACAGCCACAGCGTTGGAGGACAAGAGCTCGTGGGGAGACATGGCAGTGAAATATGCAATGTTGGTGAACGTGTACACAAATGTCACCAATGGGATGGATATGAATATGGCACGAGGCAGGTTCCTGATAAGAGAATTGGGAGGGTAGATAAGAGATTACAACCATACACAGTGAGATCATGACAGTGGGGTGGGGCCTGGGTGAGCTCCCTGGCTGTGTCTGTGAGGGAAGCTGAGCTCCCCACTGCGGGGGAGAGAAGGCTGAAATGAAATGCTGTGTCTGCAGGTGGGTGCCTTGGTCTGTGAGGGGTGCAGAGCTTTCCCAGCTCTCTGCCCCACTGCAGGTGAGAGAAGGCTGAAATGAATTGCTGTGTCTGCAGGTGGGTGCCTTGGTCTGTGAGGGACGCAGAGCTTTCCCAGCTCTCTGCCCCACTGCAGGTGAGAGAAGGCTGAAATGAATTGCTCTGTCTGCAGGGACCTCCAGGGGACAGATACCATGAGCTGCCTTGGGGCTCTTGATGGGGACTGGGACAGACTGGGACTGAAAAGGGAAACCTACATTTCCCAAAAGCCCTGGGGACAGGCACTGTGGTGCAATAAAATGTGTTGTTTTGCTTCACCTTCACCTGCTCTCAAAAGAAAGGGGGTCCTGTTGTTCAGCTGCTGCCCTGGCCCATTGTGTACCCTAAATCTGGTCTGGTTATTCAACTCACAGTAGTACAGATGTACTTGATATCCAACCCAGAGAGCTTCCTAGAGGTGCACACCTGAAAAATGCATTCTATATCTAACAGAATGCATTTTCCTCTCTGTGTCAGATTTGGGAAAAAAAGTTTTTTGTTTAACCTTGTGAATTTGAATAGATTAGTAAAAGGAGAAAATGGTTTTTGTTATCCAATTTTTTTTAATACTTTAATTTCTCCACTAAGGCTGCAACAATAATTTTTAAAAAAGGCCATTTGCTCCATTCTCTATTTCTCAGCCAAGGCCATATTTACCTTATTTAAGTAATAACTTTTTTATTGTTCAGCTTTGAAATCGTGGTGGTCCATTAAAATATTATTGTTTAATAAGGAAACACATTACCACACTTTCTTTATTTCTGCCAAATCCCTGGACACTTTGCCACTCACTGGTGTGCACAGATGCTCATAAGGCTGTAGCTTTAATTCCTTCCCATCCAAGCTGTAATAGCTTCCATTTCTTGCTGTTTAATTGCTGTGTGCACTGGATGCCCAGGAGTAACTAATGCTCCAAGAGCTGCTCTTGACATTTGCCATCCCACTTTATTAACTCAGAAATGTTGAAACATTTGAGCTTTGCTGAACTAAAATTCCCTTTCCCTCCAGCCTTCTCAGGCTGCTTGTGATGAATCCTTTCCAGCCCTTCCCATAGCCAGGATCAGCAGTGACCCAGGGTAAGCTGCCTTGGCAGTGTGTGCCACTTCTGCTGCACAAATCATCTTCTCTTTCAGCCGTCTGTGGGAGAGCTTTGGGTGAAAAAGCAAAGCAACTTCCAAATAATTAAACTATTTTATGACAAAGAAGATTCTTCCTGTAGATATTTGTGTGGCACCTCATCCATGGTTAATTTTCTGCTCTGGAATTGAATAGTGACATAAAGATCCTGCCTTGTCTGTGGCTGCTTTGATGTTCATACCTAATTTCAGTGTTTCTGTAACTTGCCTGCTATCTGTTCTGAACAAAACTCTGTCTCCTTTGGAAAGACCGGTCCCACAGCCATGGAATGACATTGCAGCCCCTGATGGAATGAGAAATGCTCCCAGAGAGCTCCCATGTCTCAGCACTGCAGGGAGGGCACCGTGAGGGGGGTACTTGCCTGCGGGGATCCACCAGCTCCTCTGTTACATAGTTCAAGAAGTTCCAGCCACTGAATGCAAAGGACCCTTGGAGAAAAGCTAATGCTAAATGCCCCACAGATGGAGTCATCCAAAATCTGAATGCATTGCTTGGTGTCAGCTCTTTGTAGTTTCCTGCATAGAGAGTGCAAGGCAGATGTTAGGCCATGCCTACCCACCTCACAGACTTTAAATATGTAAGATTTTGCTTTTTATTCTTTATTAGAGCTGAGCCCTCATGCTGTTCATGGCACCATGGGCTGACAGAGCAGTTGCAGTGCTTTGTGCAGGACAGTGTCCTGGTGAGGCAGCTCCTGCTCTCCACCACCACATCTGTGCCACAGCAGCTCACGGGACCCTTTGGCAGCCTGCTCTGGCTGAGGGTGGATCCTGGGCAGTGCAAATCCCTGCCTGCTCTTAATGACATTCTCTTTTACAAGAGTTTGGTGTTATTTAGGAGATATCCTTTAAAATAAAATACCTATGGGCCTGAAAGGTTTGTCAGGACTGTAGGACTAGCACCACTGAGAAAACAAGTTTTCTGTTCTCTGCAAATGTCACATTTCTTCATCCTTTATATGACCCATGATAAAAATATTATAGGTCTTTTGTACTTTTGGCTTTCCAATAACTGGTGAATCAGTGAGACATTTTTCACCTTAGTTTAATCTTATAAGTGACTTTTTGTAGGAAATTGGACTAGTGCCTGAAATGAAGCAGATATCATCCTGCCCTAGGCAAAGCATTGCTTATTCATTTTACATCCAGAACACTTCAAATTAAGGAATGAACAACAGATTAAAAATGTTAAGTAACTATTCCAAAACATTTTATTCTATCAAAGCCTACAAGGTGGGCTGGAAAGAGACTTTTTAAAGAGGATATAGCTGATTGCTCCCTGGTGTCAGCTGTGTCAGTGTGCAATCCCACAGCTTGGCAAAACCCAGCACACCTCCAGGTCAGTTTGTAAGGAGGAAACATTGCAGTAAGTGGGAAAAATCAGGTCTATCAACAGTACTATAGCAATGACAGAGTGTCTCACAGAGTACCTTTAAAGATCTGGATGAAGCCCACAACAATGATGAGGGTCAGGGCTAAGAGTTTTCCTGCTGTGAAAATATCCTGGATGCGCGTCGCCCATCGCACGCTGGAGCTGTTCACCCATGTCAGGAGCACTGCAGAGCAAAAGGCTGAGTTCAGTGGGATGAAATTGTGCTTATTTGAGAATGTACAGCCAAAATAGTGAAAAACACACTCATGTTCTATTGAAACAGGCTGACCCCCATGGCAGGGAGAAATGATGAGGAGTCCATCTTATCAGAAGGCTAATTAATTACTTTATTATACTATATTATTCTACATCATATTACATCTAAACTGAACGTGCCAAGCACTCAACTGCTCAGAATCTCATGACTGGCCCCTGATAGTCCCCCCCACACACACACCTGGCCCTGACAGATCAAGGAAACAAAACACCATCACTGTGGGTAAACAATCTCCATATTGCATTCTACTTTGGCACAGCACAGGCACAGCAAATGAGATGAGAATTGTTTTTTCTTTCTCTGAGGTTCAGAGAATGTGAATCCCAGCAATATTCTTGGGGATATTTCCTTGTTTTTCTCTGTGAAGAGAAATGTGGTGACCGTGTTCCTGCAGGGAGCTCTAGCATGGCCAGAACGAGGGTGAGGAGGAAAATTGCCTTTCCCAAGCTGCAGGAGCTTCCCTGGCAGCCATCAGCCCCTGGGTGCTGCCACAGGGGCTCTCCCCAGCTCAATAACTGTGCCTGAGCCCGTGCCCAGTGTGTTTGGGTTTTGAGTTGTTAGAATGGCTCTTGAGGTATTAAAAGTCTTTTTTCTTACTTAGCCCTGTGCTCAAAGAAGTTGGGATTTTTTGGGTTTGGTTTTTAAGGTTGCCTTTTTTTTTTTTTTTTTCCTAATACATTCTTTTTTGGATTTGTGCAGGTTTGTTTAGCAGGTTGGGTTGAGGCACACTGACCACCCTTGGGGCAGTGTTATCTTTTAAACTAAAATCTATGTGTACTTTATTTACAGTTATTTTTTAATACTTATGACTTATGTTAGACAGTTTGTCTTTATTTTAAACTAGAGAAGTGTCACTATCATAGAAGTGTCACTATCATAGCACAAGATAGAGGACAAGAAGAAGAAGACGACAGGACATGCTTAGATTCTTCTATTTTACTTCTTGAACCCCCAGTCTAAAAACTTTAAAATTCTACTTTTTCACTTTGTGATAAATTCACTATCATTTTATTCAAACTTTTGTGGCTTTTAACTCTTTGCACAAAGTTGGTCATTGTTTCCATGGGCTAAAATCAAAGGCACAGGTGGTTTTGACTCCATGCCAAGGTCTCTGAGCCCCCTGCCAGGGTCTGGAGTCCTCCAGGGCAGCCAGAGGAATGTCCTGGGTTCTGACAAGTGTGAAGGATCATTGCCTCCTCTCAGGAACAGTGAAAATCTCCAGTCCTGCAGCTCAGCTTTGCTCCTGCCAGCCCCAGCAGTGGCTGGTGCAGAGCTGGCTGCACTCTGCCTCTGCACACTCGTGTGTGAGTGTGAGAGAGAACAGGAGGGGCTCACAGGGTGGTGGTGACCCGTGCCAGGTGCCCATGGGATGGTTCTGCAGTCCTGCCCCATCCCACATGCTCACCTGCCACCACTTTCCCTGGACCCACAGGGGTTTGGGTGCCTTTGTGCCTCCCCCCAGGACAGAACATCCCACACCAGCCACCACAGTGCCTCTCCTGGGACCTCCCCACGGGCCTTTGGAGCTGGGGCTGACCCCAGCCTGGCTGGAGTGGCCCCTTGTAAAACCAGGGCAAGATTTGTGTGTGTGCAAGAAGCAAATACTTACACAGACACACCATGGAGAGGATCCTGGAGGCATTATAGGGCGGGATGCAGTTGGGGAAGACAGGCTGCAGGACATAGTTGGAGAAGGTCAGTGCAATGACAGCCAGACTGGTTGGGTACATGATAAGCACTGCACTCCACAGCAGCAGAAACCTGCAGAGACAAGGCAAAGCACAAGAGAGCTGGTGCTGTGCTGGAGGAGGGGACACACAGCCAGCTGTGCACAGGGAGTCAGGGCTGGACACCTCCACCCTGTCACACACACCAGTGGGACCCTCCTCAGCCCTTCTCCCGTGTGCTCAGCACAATATGTATTTTAAATCAAACACTGTAAAGCAAACATGGCTTAGGAATGTGTGGAAGAGTGAGGATTATGACCAGCAGGCATGTTTGGGTTTAACTCTGTGTCTAGAAAGGAGCTCTGCTGCTCCTGGGCTGACATGGCACCACAGCAGACAGCAGTCCCTACACTGAAGGCACCTCTGAAAGGTTTTGGCTGCAGCCAAAGGCAGCAGCTGCACTTTTGGGACTGCTACCAACTCCCTGCTGGTCCCTGCTGCTGTTGGCTCTGTGAGCCAGGCCAGTGCTGCAGGATTTGTGATGGATCTCACAGCTGGGCTGGCTGCCTGCCTCCAGCTGTGGCTTCAGGTGATTGCACCCAACAAGGTATTGTGCAAATATAAAGTGTGAGATATTTTGGTTTTCCATTCTGTGCAAAGGAAAAAAATACTTAAAAAGTCAGCAGTGGATCAGGTTAGTCTTTAAAAATATTTGAAGTATTATTATTTCTATTGTGAGAAGTAATCATTGCAAGAAAGTGAAGCTTTCCTTGCCATGTATATACACACACACACACACAGACACACACACACACAGAGTCATTCATTCACATGCATGCACAAGTATAATGTGCAGGGATGCATGACACAAGTGAGGATTTGAGATGATATTTCCAAATAAGACAGTATAATTTCTATATTACATGGGCTGCTCTTTAGGGGCTGCACCCACCCTGCTCCCAGCCCTGAAATCTGCCCACCTGAGGGAGCCTCTCTGTGTCAGCAGCCTGAAGGCAGTGCTGCTCCTGGCTGCTCCTCAGCTGAGCTGCAAAATGTCTCAGCCCCATCCTTCACTTTCCCTTCTTGCTCCTGAGAAGGATGGGGCAATTAATTAGCTACCACAGTTAATTTGGTGAACCAGACCAATGTCAGAGCTGGGTACCTTCCCAGCTGCCACTGTAGTTTTTTACAATAAACTCAGCAGTTTTTTCTTTCTCTTTATTTTGTTGTGTGAATCCCTTTTTAGGGTTTTTTCCCCCCTCAATTTCTAATGTTTTTCCTTGTGGTTCAGAGCAGTTTTCTCCAGTGACTGCTTTGTGCTATTTGGTGTTGTTGATGATGCACCCAGCTTGGGACAGCTCTGCAGGTCCTGCTTGCTGAGTTAACTCTGCTGGTCCACACTGAAGAATAAACAGGACCTAAGGACTACAATAACAATTTGCTGAATATAATTTGGATACTGATGGTGCTGCCTGAGCTGTTTTGTGTGGCTGTTGACTGGCAGGGCCTTTGCAGAGGCTGCCAGTTTTTCCCTGCCATGTTTTTCTTCAAATTTTACACAAATTTTTAGCCTACATATGTAGGCTGAGAACTGTGTAAAACATTCAGTGGGGAGAATGACTCTGAAAAGACTATTTCAGGCAAAATTTGCCCTGGTTTATATGCTGTAATATGGAGTGTGGGGTAGCTGGTATTGGGTAGAACTTGGTTTAATGGGAATGGATTAATGACAGTCATGGAACTGAAATGCAGGATTGATAACACAAATTAAAGAAAATGCATAATTTTAGCAGAGGGGGGACAAAGTTGCACTGTCAAATGTGAAGCTCAAAAAAGAGATGGCAGCAAAACAAGAAGGAAGCTTTGCCTAAGGTATAGGCCCACGTTAATGGTGTTTCTACATGTAAGTCTTAGTTAAAACCTATTTCTGAGAAAAATATCTCCTTGCTGGTCACTGAGATCACATTTCCATCCTTAAACAAGCAGCTGTGGGGGCCAGGGGGCAAGGCTGGCATGAGCCACGTGCTCACAGTGCCAGCAGCTGCCAGGGCTGGGGCCCAGCTGGGAATGAATGGCTGCTCCTGGGGAAAATGGCTCATGGGAGATGATGTGGGAGAGAACACAGCATGGCACACCTGGAATCACTTTGTTCTTCAGCTGGAAAGTGGCAGAATTATTGCCCTGAGGGCTGAGCTACAGAGCTGGAGATGGAACTCAACCCTACAGCTTTTCATAGTTACTCTGTAGCTGGGATCACAAAAGTAAGAGAAGTCAAATCTTCTCTTGTTGCTGACTGAGAAGTGATCAGATTTTATAACAGGTTTGAGACAACTGAATGTAAAGAAAAAGGAAGATGTAACTCATTGGTTGGGTTTGGTTGGTTTTGGTTGCTTGGTTGGGTTTTATTTTTCTGAACACTGGAGTTTGCATGAGAAATCTGAGCTCCTGCACGTGCTGGTGGTCAAGGAGCAGGTGAAATAATCTCTGTACCTGTATTCCAGCTGCTGGCTGGGTGGGCTCTGCTGTGTTTGGTTGCTGAGCCACATCCAAAGTTCCCTGAAGTCCATGGCCCACAGTCCATCAGTGTGTACATGAGTGAGACCCTGTCTACTCAGAGCCCTCCCTCTGTCCTAGGAACAGCCTGGGGTGAGTGGTGCCTCCTGCTACCCCTGGGCAAGTGTGGCATTCACGTGGAGTGCCACCCATCCCTGGACCAAAACTGAATTTTTTGCAGATACCTCAGTATACTAACTCCCTCACCTGTGGAAAGAAATAAACAACATGGTTTCACCTGGGTCCTGAATAGTCTAGTGGACTTGGTGAAATTGGTTCTCAAATATCTGTTTGGGATATGCCTGTACTCCCTCAAGGATCTCAGATATATTATGGATTCAAAGCAGCCTATGAAAATTAAAACTCCAGTGTACCCTACTTGTGCATTGGCAAAAAGAAACAGTTTGAAACAGATGCTGTAGTACAGCTCAGGAAAAACTGGACTGGTTTAAGCTGGAGCCAGTTTGAATACAATTAATGCCATCCTACATTGCTGGATGACTTACTGCCTTTGGAAAATTCAAAATTTTGCAATAACGAAAAAGAAACATGGAAGTATATTTGAAGCATGTTACACTTGCAGTTTGGAGTGACACTTATGAAAGCTCTGGCTGCAAACTCTGCACTGATTTTGGTGGGCATGTATGTCCAGAGAGCAGGCTCTGCTGTGGTAGCTGCAGCATGACTGCTGAGCATTCAGAAGGAGTGGTATTGATCAGAAACTCACTGCAGGGTTTGTTCTTCTGCAAGAACACCTATTAAGGCCTCTATTTATCATTTGGGGTGATGTTCTTTTTCCTCAAACAGACTTGCAGGCCCACATCATGCAAGGAGAGCTGTGCTCAGAGGGCTCCTGCAGCACAGGCTGTGGCCATTCCCTGCAGTTTGTGCTCACACACAAATGCTATTTAAAACCACAATGATTCCTAAATAGAGAGGAAAGCAGGAGTTTTTCTCTGGCACCAGACCAGAGCCTGGTAATACTGGAACCCTTCCTCACCTGTTCCTCCTCCCTTGGCCAGAGGAGCTGGGCAGTATCCCTGCTCAGGGCTGTCCCCAGCCAAGGTTTGCCATGACCACCACTTTCCAGCAGTGCTTCGTGCTGTCCCTGAGCTATCCAAGGTGGCCCTGTCCTGCCTCTGTTACTGCATTCAGCTCCTCACATCACAGCAATGTGATTTTTTCAATAAACAGTTGTGCATCCAGCTATCAGTAGTGCCAGACACAGAAGCTGGGGCATGGAGTACTCCAGTAGCTGTCACAGTCAAATGGTATTTATTTGTGCCTTGTATCTGTGCAGGAAAACCTGCATAAATATATAAAAAATAATAAATGGGAGGATTTTGGGAGACAGGGACAAGACAGCAGAAGTGGAGTTGTTGTGGTCTGGGTGGGTACAGCTGTGCTCTTACAACAAACACCTTTTCATAAATAAATATAAATAATAAACCAAAACATCCAGCTGGTCACTGGCAAAGTCAGATGCACGGGAAAGTCAGGTGCACTAAAGCTTTGTGTGCTGAGTTTGATGTGCTCAGCTGTAGAAGGATTAAATCAAAAAGCAGCAGTGGTTTTTGTGCCAGGGAGGCACAGGGCAGCCCCTTGAAGCTCAGCCTGCCTGTGCCCAGCCAGGGCTGGATGGGCACTCCCAGGTGGGGAGCTGGGGGTGCTGGAGCTCCCAGAGCTGCAGCCTTTGGGTGGTGGCTGAGCAAAGGGCAGCAGGGCACAGTCCCAGCTTGGCTTTACTGGAAAAGCTGACCCCAATCCCCCTTTTACACCAAAACCTGCCTGATGGCTCTTGCCTAGTGCACCCTTTGTCACAACAGTGGGACTATTTCTTTCCTTGAGAGAGAGCTAACATCTCTACACAGAAGGATGGGAGCACTGCTTCCCTTCAGGTCACAGGTTGTGCTTTTTTAATATTGCCTGTGCATTACAAGCCTGGACACCAAGTGAGTGCTGCCCAAGCTGAATCTCCTGCCTGGGGAGGTGAGGCTGTCCCCAGGTACATGCTGGGCAGTGATCAGTCAGCTGCTGGGTGGTTTGTTACAGCAGCTGCACATCTTGGTGGTTGCAGGCACCAGACAAGTTCTCTGAAGTGGCAGAGGGAGCTGAGGAACAATTTAAATTAATTTTAATTGAATTAAATTCAATTTTAGTGGTACTTGATTTCTAAGTAGTTTCATTTTCTCCCTTAGAAAACACAATTCCTTTGGTTTTGTGGACCTCTCATGTTGCTGGCCTCCTTACAGTGATGTTCCAGGGGTGGGAGTTGTGGGGTTCTGTGCTCTCAGTTGCCCTGTCCCTGCTTGCAGACCCTGCTCCTGTCAGCAGGCACTGGGGGAGCTGCTGCTGCAGGGCCCTGGGGAAGCAGAGCTCTGCTGGGCTCCTGCCCCATGAGAGGACACACCTGAGTGGAGCTCAGCTCTGGTTAGCCAAGCCAGTGCTGCTGTTGCCCCCATCTGTTCTGTGATGTCAGTGTAATTTTCTGTGCAAAGCAGGACAGCAGTCAGAGGAGAGATCCCATCAGCTAAAGAAACACAGACTTCATGAACCAGCAGAAGGCAATGGCTGAAGCTTGGCAAGCATCAGAAATGCCCCTGTGAGCAGGCATGTCTGCAGTGCTGGCTGTGCCTGTGTGGCACTGAGCTGAGGCAGAAATGAGAGGACAGCCTTTGGGACAGGGTGACAGACTGCCTGTGTTGTGCCTGTTCTGATCTGTCCTTGCTCAGCAGCCAGCTCAACTGTTAGAAGCTCATTTTCCATCTCACATGAGAAGGAATACTCTGGTTTGGTGGGGGTTTTCCTTACTCTTTCTCTAGTTTTCTGTACTGGTGCTTATTTTTCTTAACTAAACCACCAGCATGTGGTCTGGCCTCTCTACTCACAGTGAGGGAGCTACTCAGAACATTCTGGTGCTTCTCTAGTAGTCTGTGAGTACAGGCTGACAGCTTAATTAATTGTGTTGAATGCATCAAAAAGTGTACACTAAGAAAGATAACCTCCTCTCACTTGTCCCTTCCTCACATCAGTACTATTTTCAGAGAGAAATCCTTCCCTGAGTTAGCATTCCCCCTCTCTGTATTTACTTGGTGATTCTGGACAGCAAGTCAAGCAGCTTTGTTTTATTTGTGCTGAGCAGCTCCAGCCTGGCCTGGGATGGGTAAAACTCTTCCACACAGGCACTGATCATTCATGGCTTGCACACAGGAACATCACTGAGACACAGCATCACCTCCTCTGTCATGGACTTGGAGGGAAGTGAAAGGATCTGTCACCTTCCCTTGGAAACAGCACTGGGAGCTCTGTGTGGGGACAATTTGGTATTTCTAACACAGAACAGAAAGACTGATTTTGCCGAAGCATTTTCATTAACAAATGTTGTCTCTTCCAAGTTTCCCACACCAAACACACAACATAAATGTGCTTTCAGATCAGTTTATAGAGAGAGGGTACTTACCCAGCCAACCCACCAAAAATCTCAGTGACATAGGAGTAGTCCCCTCCTGACTTGGGGATGGTGACCCCCAGCTCCGCGTAGCACAGCGAGCCCAGGGCAGCCACGCCGCCCCCCAGCACCCAGATGATGAGAGCCAGTCCCACCGAGCCTGCGTGCTCCAGAACTCCTTTGGGGGAAATAAAGATCCCAGAGCCTATGATGTTACCTGCAAAGGACAACACGGCAGCAGTCAGGGAAACGAAAGTAAATAGTTGGCTTTTATTTGTTCAAAAGAAGGGAAACAAGCCCAGAGCCCCCACCCAAACAAAAAGCACAGCCTTGCCACCCCTGTGCTCCCGTTTCAGATTTTGTATGACTGCACTGTTTCTGATTATGCCCTGGCAGAAGTGCTGCCATTTGTCAGCAATCAAAGATGCTAAATGTGTGCTCAGCTCTGCTGCTGAGGATCCATGAGTTTTCTGGCACCAACTTCTTCAGCCTGCCATGCCCAAGTGTATTACTGCAAGGAGTTAGAAGTGACTTTGTAATGAAGACTTTTCATCCACTCCTAAGAGGAATTTGAACAAGTTAAGGCAAATTTCCAGGGAGTTTGGGAGGTCAAAAAAGAAGAGAATAGCATTGTCTGTAACGATGGGCCCAAAAGGTGTGCTTGCCACCAAGGATGGATTTAAGATTGTGCTTGAAAAAGCAATCTCAAAGTCTGAAATATTAAAAATCCATAAGCATTTTGTACTTGCAATAGCTGTGCTGCTTAGTGATCAGCCATAAAATGTAAAGTTATAATGTGGCATGGCTAAAATGTTGGACAGCATGAGACAATTGAGATGATGTGAGTTCAGGCAGTGCTGGGTATAGAAAAGGAGCGCTGGAAACCTCCAGATGCTCTTTTTCCATGTGGGACCAGTGTGTGTTACATTGTGGGCAGCTGGCTCAGGGCTGGGCACAGAGGGTGGCAGTGGCTGGGTTGACAGAGGATGGCAGTGGCTGGGCACAGAGGGTGGCAGTGGCTGGGCACAGAGGGTGGCAGTGCCTGGGGTGACAGAGGATGGCAGTGGCTGGGCACAGAGGGTGACAGTGGCTGGGCACAGAGGGTGACAGTGGCTGGGGTGGCACCAGACTGGGGCCTGTCCCCAGTGGGGCTCCGCAGGGCTCCACCCTCAGCCCTGAGCCCAACACCTTCACTCATGGTCTGGAGCAGGACCCAAAGGAGCCCTCAGGGAGTTTGGGGATGGCACTGAATGAGGAGGAGCTGTTGGCTCCTTGGAGGGCAGACAGGCCCTGCAGAGAGCCCCAGGCAGTGGCAGAGCAGGGAAATCCCAGCCATGTGAAGTTTTCAGGCCATGGCAGAGCAGGGCAATCCCAATGCCAGCCATGTGAAGCTCAGGCCATGGCAGAGCAGGGCAATCCCAATGCCAGCCATGTGAAGCTCAGGCAATGGCAGAGCTGGCTCTGCCCTGGCTCTGTGGGCACACTGAGAGCTGCAGAGCAGCTGCAGGAAGGGCCCTGGGGCTCCTGGCCTGTGGCCACTGGAGCTGAGCCAGCAGTGCCCTGGGGACAGCAGGGACATCCCTGTCCTGGGCATCAGCCCTAGCACTGCCAGGCCTGGGGGATTGTTCTGCTCTGCTCTGGGCTGGGGCAGCCTCACCTTCAGTGCACCAGAGCATGAGGAAGACATGAAGGCATTGGAGAATGCCCAGAGGAGGCCATGAGGGTGGGGAAGGGTCTGCAGGGGAAACCTTGAGAGTCTTTGGTGCTGCTGTGTGCCACAGTTTAACAGTTGTACTTGTGCATATGGAGAAAGACCTTAAATGATAAAAACCCCTTAAAAATGATCTGCTATGTGCCAGCATACATACCTGTGCACCTGCATTTTCCACAGATCAATGTGCCTGAGCACACTGCACTGCTGGGAGGAGCTGGTGGTGCTCTGGGGACCATGCTGAAGTTCAGACACAGTGTTTTTTACCAAGATAGACCTGTAGGTTTCCATACTGAATAAATGCCCAAAGACAGAACAAGCCCTAAATGGGTCCACTGGCTCCTTTCCTGCCATCTCTTCCTACCCTTGTTCACCTTAGCTCAGGTTTGCTGGTATTTTGGCAGCAGAGAGCAGATGCAAAGGCTCACCCTTCAGCAGGCTCTCAGTTTCCACCCCTGTCCCTTGGGTCACCTTTCCACGTTGTCCATACATGAGGAAAGGATGCAATCCAAACGCAGCCGGGCATCCCTCAGACTGGTAATGGACAAGAAATCCAAGGTTCCAGGGGGTCTGCATGGTGCTGGCAGGGTCTGCCCTTTGTGCTGGCCAGGGGCTGAGCTGGGTTGGCTGTGCCCACTCAGCTGTGGGGGGTGGACAGAGCTGCAGGGGGGTGGCAAGGGTGGGGGATGCAGAGACAAACATCAGCAGCACCAGGGGAAGCAGTGGGATCTGGCCATGCTGTGAGACACCCAGGGGAGAGAGCTGGCTCCTGGTGAGCTGTAACTGCAGAGGGAAGGTGGTGGCAGTGATGTGGCACAGTGCAGGCTTGTGGGGATACCAGTTCTTGGTTTCTCTGAGTCTGGATTGAAGGCACTTGAGGTAGTTCATGTTCAGACTCAGGGGGTCATTATTTCTAATCAGTAAAACAGTGTCACTGCTGTGAGTTCAGCACCTTTTCATTAGAAGGCACAAAATGCCCAACAATCTCTTGTTACAAGGTCTTTTAAGACTAAACTCTCCAATTAAGAACTGACACCTGGATTATTTCCCTTTTAACCCAATAACTGATCCCAAAGAGCCCCCAGTGGGGACTTTTCTGCCCAATTACAAAATGCCACCCAAACCCATGGAGAAGAAACCCAGGATGACACCCTGTGCCCTCCATCTCGCTGCCATCCACAACACACTAAAAATCCCAAACCTCAATTTCTCACCAGGTGATACACCTACACTGCTCTCTGTAATCTATTTCACACTTTTGTGGGTTCCAGTCTGTCTTGAAGTCTGGGAAACTTTCTCCATGAGGGAGGGTCAAAGTCAGCGCTGCCCTGGGGGTCAGGGCACCCCAGAGCAGACACAGAAATATTCCTGGTGCCCTGGGTTTGCACAGAGGCTAAATAAAGATGATGTGTGTTTTGAATGCTTACACTCAGCACTGTCAGAGCTCTCTGTGTTTCATGTTTCTGCCCCCAGGAAGGAGCTTGGTTCATCCCTGGCAGCCTGGCTGGTGGGCACTGAGGGGCACTGGCACTGGGGCTCTTACCCAAATCCAAATGGCTGCAGGGAGGAGGTGTCTGTGGCCTCCTGTTATGGTAAGACTTCCAAAGCAGTCCTCCTCATCTGCAGCTCTGTCTGAGCTGGAAACAGCCAGAACTTTCTTTGTTTATGGAGAATATGTTCTGGGTGCAACTATCTGCAGGAGCAGGACAGGGACCAGACACATTTCTGGATAATTCTTTCATACAAGCATTCTACTAATTTTTTTTGGTAGAAGATTAAATAGTGATTTAATTTTGTAGAAATTAAATAGTGAATCATATTTTAATAAATGTAATATCCTTCATGAATGAATAAAGAATAAGGCAAAATTACCTTCCAAAGTCATTATGGATTTCATATTACTTTGCACTCACAACATGTGCAAAAGCCATATCAGTAGGAGTGGAAGTGCTACACCCCTTCTGATAACAAAATGTTCTTATGAAAATCTGCCATGAATGTGGTAAATGTGCCCAAAAAGTACCTTCACTTCACTTAGTGTAGGACATGTTTACAAATAGGTGGAGATACTGAAATGCTCCAGAAATGAAGATGTCAGAAACTGCCTGGTGAGAAGCAATTTTCAGGAGGTCTTGGTCAGCAGGATCTGGAGGGAATTTGGTGAGCAGCTTTAGGGGTGAGAAAATGCAGCATGCACTCTTTCCCATACACAGCATTGTATTTTGTCATCTCTTGTTTCTTGGTGTTTGTTTTTTCCCCTCCTTTTCACAATAATATGGAATCATTGGTATAAAAATACCATGACAACCTCAGCTTTTGTTTAAAAATTATGTTACCAACAATTATGAGTCAGAACGCAAGCAAAATATCCTGAAATATATATATATATCACTTCTGAGATCTTATCCAGTGTCATGATTATTTTCTTTTTTTGGGACAATGTTGAGAGAAGTTTCCACATCCTAGAAAAATAGGAAATGGGGGAAGGGAATACAAAAGCAAAAAAAAGGAAAAAATATCCGTGTCTCTTTATCTCTCCAGTCAAGTAACACATCCAGCAGTGCTGGTAGTAAAATTGGTAGAATGTTTGCATGGAAGAACCATCAGAAATGTGTCTGGTCCTTGTCCTGCTCCTGCAGATAGTTGCACCCAGAAGGCATTCTCCTTAAAGAAAGAAAGTTCTGGCTGTTTGCAGCTCAGCCAGTCCCAGATGAGGAGCCCAGCCTGTTCTCTGTGAGCTGCATGCTCAGCCCGAGCAGCCAAACCTGTGAATCCTGGGCCAGGTGAACGAACCCAAACCAGCAATGTGGGTGTGAAGTGGGTCCAGCCTCTCCCTTCAGCCATGCTCCATCTCTGCCTCAGTGGAAGTGGGTCCCAAACCTGGTTTTCTGTGAAGAGAATGCCAAACCCCCCATCCTTTCAAATCTCCAGTTGTTTATCTAATTGTGTTTAGGATCTTTTGTGACCTGGCCCTGGAATGGGTTTCCAGACCAGTCACACACATGCAGTGTGTGGTTTGGCTCTGAGGTCAGCACTTCATGTGGAGCTAAACCATTTGGGAACTGTGGTAAATGATGTGACAATTAGAACATTTGGCTTATTGAAAAATCCAGTGTTTTCATTTTGCCTTTGGCTTTTGAACTATGAGAGTGCATTTGGGGTTAGATGTGGGGTTTTGATGTCTTTTAATATAACTATGAGAACTGAAACTCATTTCTTAAACAAAAGCTGAATTCTCACCAAAACACTTCAAGAACTGCACTTTGAAGGAAAACAGTATCCCTGTGCTTGTGAGAAAATAAAGGGACTTGGTAATACTTGGCATATTCACTTAGTATGCAAAATCCTTAGGGCATCTTTCATTTATCTGCAGCACACAATACACACAGACTATAAAAACTGGATCTTGCAGCTTGTTGAAAGCATCCCTCAGTTCTGTAAAAATTGATTTATTATATTTAGAGACCATATTTGGTCTTTCTTGGATAAAACCAAGCAATTTCCTGTATAGCTAGCAAAGAAAAATATCACTCATGCCTTTTTATTGCATGCGCATTTCTTTAAAGATCTGTTGTACATCTGAAATTCTGGATGTATCAGTAATTATCATTCCATTCCACTTTTTTCCTTGCAAGCCTTCTGATGAAATCCTTTCTTCTATTCTTTTAGTATAGTTTGAATATAATATATATCATAAAATAATAAACCAGCCTTCTGAAACATGGAGTCAGATCCTCATCTCTTCCCTCATCCTGGGACCCCTGCGAACACCACCACAAACCTGATTTCAGGTTCAGCTCTCTCTTGATATATTGGTGTACTGTGTCCTCAACAGGCAGTTTTCACTGAGAATAGAATAATAATCAAAAAGTTCTCCCATTCTCTCAGAACTCCCACATCCAGGTGGACATTGCCCAGGCCAACAGGATGACAGTCTGTGTCACTGCATAAAAAAGTTCTCTTATCAACAAATGCTGAAGCTTTGCATCCTGCCTAGGAATTATAAATAAATATATCTTTTTTCAGTAGAAAATATTGTAAAGAATTGAGAATCCTGTTTGGCAACAGCAACAAAGGAGCTTAATCAAAAGGAATTGTGCTTTGCAAACTGTCTCAATCCAAATTAAATATGAGGTGGATTATGTCAATAATGTAACTCATCATGGATATTTATTTATGTATGTATTTAGCAGAAATCTGCTAAATGAAGCAGCTTCTGGTGCAGCTAATTGCCAGTTAATTGGCTCCCAGGAGTTAAGCACTCCCAGCTGAGGATGCCAGTGACCAGTTTTGACTGCCACTGCCCCTTTGTGAACTCAGGGCATGACACGGATACAAAGCCAGTCAAGAAGTAAAATGCCCAGCTCATAATTTTGGTGCAAACTGGAAACTGTGTGGCAGCACAGACAGTCCCAATGGCTCTGCTCATTCCCAGAAAATGAACTTGCTGCTCTCTGCCCTGGCTGAGCCCCGTGCCAGGAGGGGAGGCTGCCATGCAGCACACAAGTGCACATCCAGTGCAAGGATTGAAGTGTCCCCTCCTCCCCCTCTGAAATACAAAGAGTAAATGAAATTCTGCATCAAGACAACAGGTCCATAAAATTGCTAGGCTGTAGGGACTCAGTGGAATTAAAACCATCAAACACTTCAAGTGCATTTTCTTAACCTCTAGTCAAACATGAATTTAGGCTATGTGGCAGTTAAGGTATTTGATGCAATTTCCTGGAGTTTTTTTGCTTTTAAATAGCATTCAGAAAACTCTTAGTGAAAAACAGATAAAGAATAAAAGGATCTATAAAGCCTGGAATTAAAATAATAGCCATTTAATTTCATATGCAAGTAAAAAAATGGAATTTCTGTATCACTGGAAAATGAATTATGGCTGCTCTGCTAATATGCTTGCAAAAAAAAAAAAAAAACAAACTCAAAAAGGGCTGTAAAAATAACAGTGATAATTTAATGTTTACAGGGATTAGTATTTAACAAAATTAAACTTAAAACCTGACTTCAAATATTTATGTTAAAATTCCTAGCAAGCCAGAACATGACCAGCCATTATAAACTGCTGTTCCAGCATTCCAACAGGATTTTACTGTGTTAAGAATTTATAATCTGATTATACTACACACAACTTTAAAGATTTAAAAAATCAGGCTGCTTCAAATACTGAGAGTTTTCCTTAACTTCTGTTAGATGTGTAAAGATCATTTACCTTCTGAGCACCAATATGCAGGTGTAGTCCATTAGGGCTTGAACAACCAAGTTTTCTAACAATGAAGTTGTGGATAGAACAGAAAACTGAGTTAAGGAAAGAAAATATTTCAGGCATAGCTTCACTAATGATACCTGATGCAGCCTTACTGTTCCAGTGATTAGGGTTAGATTTTGCTATTGCATGAGGTACTGTGGAGAGCTGTAAATAATTTAAATTTCTATATATTAAAAATCAATACCTGCTCAGCGAGGCACAGCTGTGCCCTGCCCAGCTGCACAAAGGACAGGGAAATGCAGACTTGCCCATGTGGTGGGAAATGGGCTGGAAATATCTGTTATCTGGAGAACCTGTGGCAAGGATGGAATATCATCCTTATCCTGAATTTTAGTGAATGTTACTGTGGATGCCAGATATTTGGGTTGCTGTTCTCCCTAGTAAAAATCCAGTCTGCAGGATGATGACATGTATCCTTCCCCAGAGAGAGAGCAACCTCTGCCTTCTCATCTGTTATTGTAAGAAAATATAGGAGTTACTAAATTGCAAAGACCACTGATACACCTTGTGCATGGCAGCTGCATTGTTGTGATTTTGGGAGTGTGTTAGGCAGCTGTGCAGCAATTAGATGAAAAAATCACAATCTAGAGAAGAGCAATCAAGGTAAATTTTAGCTAACCTCAGTCTTCACAGGACCTTTAATATATCTGGGGCCATTTGAATGGTTCTTTAAAAGTAGTAAGCCACACATTTGGCTCTGGCTTAAGGTATATAAACTGCTTGATGATGAGGGTTTGTTTGGATTCCCTTTCCACTGGCAGTGGAAGGCAGCCCTGCAGGAATGCAGTACTCTAATTCTGCAAGATGCATTTATGGCACTGCAGTGCTTTGCTCTTCAGCTGGAGCCTGCTGCTTGCCACAGGAGACTGACCATGCTCAGGCCATCAGTAATCCAACCTCTGCCCAAGTACCCAGCAGCTTAAACCCACAAAAATCTGGTGGTTTAAAATTTCTACCTTCTTGTAAAATTAGTGATAATTTGTCAATTACTGTTGTTCAACAGGAGCGGGTTAACCAAGAGAAACTTAATCAGGAAAGCTTTTAAGCCTCTGTTTTGGTAACATGGTATTCACAAAATACTTTCAAAGCAGGTTCCTTTGGCATGTGTTGACTACTTGTAGGAAGGGCACATCTGTACCATAAGGACCTCACTGAAGGAGATAAAATGTGGGGATATTCTCATTATAGTACTTGAGTCAAATGCAGATGTTCCAATAACCAAAACCAGCCCTGGAACCTCTGATCCAGTCCTCTGGCTGGCAAGCATCATGCTCTCCTGCAATTAGATGTTTGTATTTGAGCAATCCTGAGTATGTATGTGGGCATACACTAGGTTTGATAAAACAATTTACAAATCCTTTTGTCCTTTGGTCCAAAATTGCAGGACATACAACTGAGAGGGAAACCTGGTTGTCCCTATCAGTCAGTGCCAGTGCTGCCCTGCTGGAGAGCAAACATCCAGCACAGATCTGCACCAAGGCAGATAAATGGCCAGAGGTGCTGGGGATCAGGCCTCTCAGGAGAACATGAAATAATAAAGATGACAGATATCTGCTAGTACATGGTTTTATTCAGTTTGATTTGATTAACACTGTTACAGTGTGTTTATTTCAAAGAAGAAGTTAAAGCCTCTATGATAGGATTTTGTTGTTGCTCTAAACTGAAACTCCTTTTATTCTGCTAATCCTTTCACAGGCTGCAGGCTCTGTCTCCTCTTTTCAGGCACACAGTCCACTGCTTTATTTCCTGCTCCTCTGTTCTGACTCTTGTACTTGGTCTGACTTCTCTACTTCCTTCACTTCTGACTTGCTCTCCTCTTCTCTTGCCAGCGTTGGGGTATGTGGGCTGCATTTCATTACCATGGAGAGGAAACCTCAGCCTCCCTTGCCCTTCTCTGTGGCTGCAATGATAAGGCAGAAACATCAGGAAAAGCGTTCTCCTGGGCACTGGGAGACTTTTTCAGTGGGATATTCTCACTGGGAGCTCCCACACCCTGCTGCACTCAGAGCAATACAGCTGTGCCAGGAGGGGATCACAAAAGCCTGCTGCTTTTGCTGAGCTCCATATTGCACCTTCCTCTTTTGCCTTTTTCCTTGGCATCAGGGGCCTTGAGCAGGGTTTGTGGCAGGGCAGTGCTGCCAGGTAAGCATGAGGGAAGCCCACAGACAGCTGCAGAGCAGCAATTCCCCACTGGCAGTGGCACCTATGGGGAACAGAGGCTCAAACTTCCCCCTGACTGTGGGACATAAAGGAGCTCTGTGACCCTTGAAGCAAGGGAGAGAGGCTTCAACCCTCCTGCTGATTTCCAAAGAGAAACTGAGTGCCAAGCCTACCTTGGTGTTGTGAGAGGGACATGGAGGATCCCTGTGACAGTGCCTGGGTTGCCCTGGTAAGAAGCTGCAGCTCTGCCCACTGACTGCTCTGCAAACACTGCAGCTTTTTGTGGCTTTGGCCCTTGGTATCTGTCCAACATCTGCTTTCTGTGCTCTCTGCATCTCAATATCCTGACTGGGAATTTTACCTGCAAAGGGCAGAAATGTGTTGTTAAATCCCTGGTGTAGAAATGGGAGTGGGTAAAGCTCTGCCCTGCAAGCATGCTGGAGGACATGGGGGTCTTCTCTAGGACACTGTGAGACTGATAAATTCTGATTTTAAGGAAAGCACCTGACAGTGGAGATTGGTCCTTCTGTGGTGGCTTAGGGGGCAGATGCCAGCCCATTCAGCTGATTTAATATTTGTCCCTCAGCTGAGAAATCCCACAAGTGACAGCTGCATTTCTCACAGGGCTCTCTATACCTGCAATGATTTTTGGTATTTACCAAGAAGAAAAGCACCTGACAGTGGAGATTGGTCCTTCTGTGGTGGCTTAGGGGGCAGATGCCAGCCCATTCAGCTGATTTAATATTTGTCCCTCAGCTGAGAAATCCCACAAGTGACAGCTGCATTTCTCACAGGGCTCTCTATACCTGCAATGATTTTTGGTATTTACCAAGAAGAAAAGCAGTTCCAAAATGCTGCTTTAAAGCTCACCAAGTCAGCTGTGGAAACAGCCAGAGTTCAGCTGTGCTGGGCAGTGCTGTGGCTCAGACAGGACAATGTGACAGCCACAGCTCTTCAGCAGGCCACCCTTCAGCCCTGCTCATGCCAATGGTAAAGATCCCTGCACCATCTTTGAAGCATCATTTGTTTTATGGGAAATGCTGGATTTTCCCCCTTTTTTCTCCCCTCAACTCTATTCTTTTTGCTGACTGATTGATCACAGTGAACAGATTATTAAGTCTGGAAAATCCATCAGCAGCTGCTGCCCAGTGGGAAAGCCTCTTGCTGTCCATTCCTGAAAACTGTCAGTCCTTAAGGATGTGCCATTGGCCAAATCAGAAAGATTAAATAAAACATCAGGATGCAATTTGGAGAGTTACACAGCAAACAGAAGGATTTTTTTTGTCAGACAGGTGTAGGCTCTAGAGGAAGAAAGCAGCCTAGAAGTTGGCACATTTCTCTGACCCCCTCATTGCTCCACATTCCCTGCTTACCTCTGCAGCTTTCTGCTCTGAAAAATGTTCCTTCCTGCAAATTAAAAACTTTGTTTGCACACATTGGTGTCCTTGCAACCCTCAGCTATGGCTGCCAGACACCCATGTGTGCCCTGCACCAGCCAAGGGACACTGTGGGGATTTATGGGGCAGCATGACAGGAATGAGCAGGTCTGGAGAAAAAAACACAGCTTGAACTTGATGGCTCAACTGCAAAGAAAGCAAAACCTAATTCCCACTCGTGCCTCTGATTTTCTCTCAAATTACTGGGTTTTATGCCTTCTGCTCTGATCCCACAAGGATGAGCCCTGCAGAAGTGTCCTCAGGCTAGTTGGTGGATTTTTGACTGTGCTTACACAGCAAACTTGGGATCCATCAAGAGCATCTCTAAACCAGGCATCACTTCATCCTTGATTTCTGAAAGGATATAATGGGAACTTCAGGATGCTAAACTTTCAAGGTAAAGCTTATTCTTCAATAATACCCTGAACAGTAAAAGGCTAAAATGTTCAAAGTGCCTTCCTGAATTGCAATTCCTGGCAATACATGTTTAAAACAAAGCTATGTGAAAATGGCAGTAACAAATCATCCAAATACTTCAACTGCTGTGGTATAGCTCATGTTATTGAGAAGATTGATTTAGAGTCTCCTGTAAGGTCTACTGCCACTGCCTAGGATCTTACACAACCTTATTTTGGATGCAGATGTAAACAAGACATGAACTTCTTAGCAAAGCTTGGGGAAGTTGCAGGTTTCACACCTCCTTAAAAGAAAATCATTCAATCTCCTGAGTTTACATTCTTCTGGCTGTAAATCTGGGTTAGTTTTACCTCTTAGCATGGTAATCTCAGCATTCACATCTCTAAGTGGCTTTATCTCTGTTTTATCAAGGAATACAAAGATAGTCTATGGTCAATGAACTGAGGTGGAATTTAAAAGCAATAAATTAAAAAAAAAAAGGTATTTATGCTTCCTGGGGTGTGCACAGCTATTGCACAATGATACCTGATTTAAAGCCTGCACTTAATTCAAAATGAACTTTGGTAAACAGCTCAACCTGAGTTTAAATGAGATTTACAAACACTTACCAGCTCAGTGTACACTTTGACAGACACCACTTATGATGCTGTGTTTCTGTCCTCATGTATTTAGAACCAGTTCTGATTTGTATCTTGACTTTATTTTTAAATATATGATTTATTTTAAAGAACCTGTTTAGACAATTTTACTGCAGAGAATCCTGGATTTCCAAAAGAAATGGCAGCTTTTCTTGCAGTTCTCAAATATCTTTGATCTGGGAATTCAAGGACCTGTTGTAATATGATCAGGATTTAGCAAAATTGCTATATAATATTCTTATCCATGTATGAATCTTGTATTTGCAGATATCACAACTACCTTTTGAAATTAGGTATCTTGAGAATTATGAGACTTCATGTTGCTCACTGATGTCTTTATGTAACAGGTTTATCTAAGCAGTTGACCAGCTCTATAAAAAATTCATCAAAAGAATGTCACTCCTGTCCCCTGAACAGAAAAACTTGTTCATAGAATAGTTTGAGTACACAGAAACATGGAATAAAATTAGCTAATCCTGCAAAACAGATGTTAACACAGACTTGAACATCCCTGTATCACAGTGTATGGGACCCTGCTTATAATCCACATTTTCTGTTCTAGCTTTGTAAGAGTTGGAGATCTGTCTTGTTTTCTGCTTTCCTGGTTTCCTAAAGTATCAGACTTATGGTTGAAGCATGTTCTTTACAAATGTCACTTTACAGAAGTTTTCTCCTTGGTTTTTGGTTTTTCAGTTCTAGTGCTTCTGAGCAGCTCAGCCAAGAGCTCCTCAGACTATTTCAGAGGGCCTCAAAGGAAACAAAGGCATTTCAATAGATGGAATATTCACAGACCTTTTCAGGGACGTTCTGTGAGATGGTGGCTAGAAGTGAATTTGCTGCTGTTTCCCTTTGTGTGCCCCTCTCCCTGTCTGAAACAGAGGATGATCCCCACCCCAACAGAGGATGCTGCTCCTGTCCCTGGCTGTGTTTGCTCAGTGACAAGAGTGCTCAGTTTTGGATTTGGGGTGCAATGAGGGAATGGGCCTGGCCCTGTGAGTTCAATGAATGAGAACAGCTTACACTTGTTGGCTTTGCTCTCTGCTGTGCCAGCTGAACACAGCAAGGCTCATTCTCTGACTGCCAGCCTTGCTCAGGTATGTAGGCAATCAAGGATTAATGAGTTTGCATCTAGCTGCTTTCATTTAATTTAAAGCCTATGAGGCAATGGAGTCCTCCACTCCTGATGCCTCCAGCAGGATTTGAGGGACTTGGGACCAGTTAAGAAAAGGGTCTTTAATTTTCTGTCAGGAGCACAAGCATGTGAAGGAGAGCTGTTCCTTCTGTATGCACTTGTAATATGTACAGGATTGGGCACCTTTTGTAAAGTCTGCTTAAATCTTGCTGTGTTGCTAGGGAACTGGCCCTGTCCACAACCAAAAAACATGGAGACATTGTGTCCTACTGGTTTCTGGCAGAGTTTACCATAAGAAATGGCTTAATTGCAACAAGATCTACTAGCAGGAGTACAAAAAATGTGATTTGTCAGCTTTTTTGTCAGCTTTTTTAAAATTACAAATATTTTAATTCTATCACACACATGGAAATCCCTTTCAAGCTAAAAGCTAGGCATGTGAGGACAGCACCACAATCAAACACTTCTTTATTTTTTAAAATACTGATTCAGCTATTTTTAAATTTACTTGAGTCAAAGTACAGTGTTTGCAAGCTTAACAAGCTTGGATACTCTCTGCTCTTTTGTACTAACTAAGGCTATTACTATTTTCAAGACTCTTATAAAAAGAATTCATTATCTATGTTTCCAAAATGTATGGTTTTTCAAGTTTTCAGACTGCATTTAAAAGTATTAGAAAAAAGAAACCTGTATTTATGGAGAGCTAGAATGACATTTCTGATACAGTTTCTTAACCCTTTCAGGATATAAGAACTGAGTTGGTTTAAATTAGTGATAAAACAAGGCTTAGAACCCCAGATAGCAAAGAATAAGTCTGCTATCAAAACAGGACAAAATTTGGGCAGAGAAAAAAATAAGCCATGGGGAAATCAAAATGAAATATAGTCTGAGGTGACCTCCCTTAAAACAAACAAGTAAATTCTGTCCTATTAAGCTCTCAGGAGAGCTGCTAAAGAATTTTGAAATAATCCAGACAAGGAACTCAACCCCACATTTTCATTCTTGTCAGTCCTTTTCTTGCAACTCCCTAAGAAAAAATGATCCCTTGTGTGTTTTGTCCAAAAGGGTGAATTTTTATTGTATAAAAGCACACACTTTAAAGCTGTAAGTCCTCATTCCTTGGCAGTCATTAACTTCAGGTTTATGGAGAAACATATATTGATCCTTTCCAAGGCATCGGTAGGCAGGGAGGCAAAAAACTCTTGTGGATTCATCAGCCTTCTACATGGGACCAGGAGGAATCTCACAGCACAATACTATTAAAAACCTGGAATATCTGGCACCTGTTAATAGCTTTTTCTGCTCCTCTCAGGATAGTTACATAATTTAACAGCAAAAAGATGGAAGACACAGGAACTGGGAGACCAGCCAAGCAAGGATGTTTTTTCTTGTCACAGGTGTAGCTTATAATGTCATTTATGTGTACACAAGTGCAATGGCCTTTCACAAAACTCCTTGTGTTACAGAGAAGGTGTTTCAATATTCAGACTTCAGCTTTTGTCTTCCACTGTCTGGATGCATCTCTGTAAGAGAGCACCTTTTACACTGACTGCTCCTCCCTGGATTTTCTAACCCAGAGTTAATGTACAATAATTGACATGCCTGTGTGTTGATCAGTCTTACATGTGAATTCATAATTTTGTGGTGGGCAGCCTTGTGACTTTCATTGCCACAGATCACATTAATATTGTGGATTTTACCTTTCTGACCCAGTGTATTCGACAGAGTGAGTTTCTTCCTTGTTTTCTCCTGGATGTAAATAAGGCCCTTATGTTGTTCAGACATCATTTTTTGTGGTATACTATTTTAAGATGTTTGGCCTGATCTAGATTAAGCAGCTTCATATAACTGATGAAAGAGCTATTGTTTTTCACAGCAGAAAAACTGCCACTCATCCAGATCACTGACCTATTTCTTGGAGTTAGAGGTAACCTTTCTGAAGTTTTACTGCTTTTAAATGGGATGTTTTACACTATTGATATTTTGGTCCCATATCTGAAGTGTGATTACGCCATTATTTAAGGATCAGATATAAAAGAATTCAACTTGATTTTCAGATGCCAAAAGATTTTAGTTTTCTGTAAGTTTTGGTACTATTCTAAAGAAAGTGTTCAATGAATCAGAGCAATTCAGCTCCAGGGGTTATTCCATTACTCAACGATACAGAAATTCCTCAGGCCTAAACATCACCACTATAGCCCTCACCACTTTCCTTGCTATGGGATCCAGTGGAATTTGTCTCTATTGCCTGAAAGGGATGATGAACCATGTCTAGAAGGAACAATTTAAACAGCTCACCCTAACACTACACTGGTTTGTGCGTTACCCTGCAATCAGAAAACCAGCACCTGCGAGTTCCTGAGGATGGGAACAGTCTGTAGACAATCACTCTTCAAATCTTGCTTTTCACTTTGACTTGCAAAGGCCAGGGCCAGAAGAAAACATTAGGAGAATAAACTAATACTGCATAAAGAGATTTTGTGGAGGCTGACATGAATAAATGTATTTAATACTACACATATCTTTTCTCTGCAGGACAACAGAGCTTGCATATTCTCTATGCTCTCTCACTGTACAGAGAGGGCTACAAGCATTTTAAAAGGAATTAGGGTGTTGAGATTCTCAGTCAATGCTGGATTGCTGGCTCCCTGCTCCTTGCCATGGAACATCTGCTAAAGAACTCTTTGGGAGAGTTCTGGGTTTTTAAGGACCAGCAGAATAACACAACACTGTTAGGATGTTTTATATTTGGGACACTTCAGTACTGACAAATGCCTTCTCATTTTATCATGCTGCAATCAAGATGACAAAAAAGTGTGGCAGCTAGTAGAAACTCCCCCCACAGCACAACAAAAACCAGGGTCTCAAAAGGAAAAGTTTGGCACATGAAAAGCTGCAAAGAAAAAAAAAAAGCTAAACCTCCACCAAACCATTTCTGCTTGTTGTGAGCCTGCCAAAGCAGAGCAGACTTTCTCAACAGAAAAGGCCACATTATGCTAGAAGGAAATGAGCTGCAAGGCACAGGAAAAGGGAACACGAGTGGAGATTTATGGCAGTGCTGAAAGCAGGCACTGTACTGCCAGATCAGGAGTGAGACACTTACCAAAGGATGCTACCTTTTTTAGTTCATCTGTCAAGGAAGGAGTTGCTGTTGTATCTGAACTCCTGGCACTCACTGCAGAGCTCATTCTTCAGCCTTGTGATCAGAGTCACTCTGTCTCAATCAGAATTTTCTACTTTTTTTAGAAGGTAAGAAGGTAAAAACCCCCCAAAACTAGCAAAACTCACCCAAACTAAATCCATTCAAACCAAAACCATCAGTCAATGAATGCTTGATAGCTAATGACTTGGAAACAGAATTGTGTGGCAGTCATTGCAGAAAAATACAAATTCAGCTTTTTTTTCCCCTTCATATTGAACATGAGGGACTTCACAGGCTGAATTCTCCTTGATATAGACTGCAGCAGAAAGGCACATCTGTGGACAAATAAAACCCTTTTCTTTCTCCAGAAATATTCAGTAAAAAAAATTATAAAGTTTTAGGGCTCTTTCCTCCCTTCCCCCCAGGAATTTCTAATTACAGCTCCTTTTTAGACTTCCTCTGTAAGTCAGTTTACTCTCAGAGGTAAGCTGCAGAATCTCCCTGAATTTTGACCAACTTTAATTTGAACTTTGCCATGGTTTTTACTTTCAAGTGAAACTGCAGCTTGTTTTCAGCTCCCTAAACTCAAGTGAAAGGCTACTCTAAACAATTCTGATGGAGAAGTGTAGGTTGGAACAGTCTTGAAGAACATGGGAATATGTAAAATATCATGCCATAAATGTAACTTGCATTTTGGTTGGGCATCTGCTGCACCAAGGGAAATGCAGGTTGGAAAAAGTTTTTACAGAAAGGGTGATAAAGTTCTGGAATGTTCTGCCTGGGGAGGTGGTGGAGTCCCCATCCCCGGGTGTGTTTAACAAAGCCTGGATGTGGGGGCCAGGGTTCAGCTGTTGGGGCTGGGTGGGACTCGATGATCTTGAAGGTCTCTTCCAACCCAGTGATTCTGTGACTCTGTGATCTCCAGCTTTCCTTTCTTCCAGCTACAGGATCCAATCTTTCTCAGCAGTATGAACCTTTTTTCCTGTTGGGTACCATACCAAATTATGGACACCAATCAGCTTAAATGTACACATGGAATGGGGACATGTAATTTTCAGTAGTTTTGAATTTAAGCCTAAGCCTCTGGGCTATATGGGAAAAAATCATTCACAAGTCCCTCAAAAGTGTCTTTGTGGTTTCTCACTAGTAAGGAATCTGTGCCATTTATCTCAACAAAGATTGACTGCTGACTTTACTAAACCATAATTTGCATTTATGAGAGGACAAGACACTGAATTACAGTCCAGAGCTCAATCCTGAACCATTGCCCTGAAAAAAAACCCCAGTTGTGCATTTGTAATTACTTTGTGTGTTCCATCAGTAAGTGCCATGTGGAACTAAATGCTCAAATATTAGTTAGCAAGGTGTGTAACAGATAAGGAAGGCTGACTCCTTTCTAAAGTGTTTAGAAACATTTTTTTTTTTTGAGAGAGAGAAGCACTGAAGTGTAATCTGTATTACTCTCACAAGTCACCAAACAAAAGTGTGTCCTGAAACTTCAGTTAGCTATAAAAGTGAAATGCTCTCACACGGATCCAGAGAGTGAGAAAATTCTTGCTGCAACAACACTGTTTTCTGTGACTCCGGGCAGGATCACAGAAATCAGGAAAAATCATCCAGTAATGTGGGTGGTGGCTCTCTGCTTTTTTTCCATACATCTTTCTTTCTGCTGCAGTTCTGTAACTTGGGTACTGCTCCAGTGAAGTCCATTGGGTCTGACTAGAAACGATCTCCTAATGATTTGAAATGTTACTTGATTAACAGATGGATCTGATTCAATGACCAAGCCCAGCCCACTTGAGCAATGGTGGCACGTGAAACATGACCAGAGAGGACACAGCAAGCACTGTGCATTAACACCTATCCATTTCCACTTGAAAAAGAGGAATATGAAAGCAATTCCCAGTTCCACGTGTTCTCTCTCTCCAGTGTTAAGCTAGCAGCTTGCTGAATCCTGTTTCTGCCAACAAAGACTGTCTGTGGGGTTTTAAGGGATGTCAGAATGGCAGGGGCACAGCAGTAAGGAGACAGCTAATTGACACACAGGAAGGCTGGCAAATGGCTTTTTGTTACTGACAAGGAGGAAAATCACATTGGGGTGCAGCCCTGGGAAGTGATATTTATGCAAATAAAAACTTCTGTGCACATGCATATGCAATTATTTGTACATAAGACAGGCAGATATAATTACAATTATAATTATAATTACAACCAAGGCAACTCAGTTGTTCTCCTGATGGATCACCATGATGTGGGCAGTAAATTGCAGTACAGGCCAGGACAACTCTGCCTAAGGAGGCATCTCTGATGGAAGGAGGTTTCTGAGCTTGTGGGCATTCTGCTGAGACATTCACTGGGTGGCTGACTGAGGGGGATGACAGCAAGCCTGTGCTGTCATCTGGGCACTTGGACAAATAAATGCCAGAAAGTTACTTTCAGAACTAGCAAAAATTGAACATATTGCTCACTGAACACAGTTTTGTTGCTATCACTGGGCCTGAATCAGGAACCAGTTTATAAGGGATCTTACATCAAATTCATGTGTGAGCAGAGTAAGTACCACAAGCATTTTTTAAGCAATGCCAAGTCAGCTGATGCAGATAACTTGCCTGCCTGTGCTCAGCAAAATAAGATGTATTTAGTTTTAGCTGAAATATTTCATTGTAGTTGAATTTGTAAGTCTTCTAGTCAGTCTCATATAACCTGATATTAAATCATTCATGAGTATACAACAGGTTTCATCATAATGCTAGTATGACCCTATGGCTACTTTCATGCAGTTTTACCACCACATAAATAAAGCTTTTAAGAGATGTTTAACTGTTTGTTTTATATAATGTTACTTGATCTGTATTAAACAGTTAAACAACCCTTTTTACATGTGTTATAGATACAATTTGTGTATACAGTTAAACATTTCTAGTATATGAATGGTGAATTTTGTTGTTCAGACCCAAAGAACCAGGCTGCTTTAAGACATTAATCAGCCTGCACTTTCTAGTTCTTGTAACTTTCTAAAGAACAATGGAATGTGGTAGAAATTACATCAAGTCATGGAACTTTTTACTTAGCTTTTTATCTGCACAGGCAAGACTCCAAGGGAGGCACTGTATAGCTAAGATGCCTGTGTTCAAAGAAAATACACATAAAAAAATCTTAATTACATATACAGTCCTATGAAAGCATGTGCATGAAATAACTGTTCAGTTAAATACAGCATTGATTTCTGTGCCTGCCAAATAAATCTAGTGTGGCTTTCAAACAATGATATACTATCTCTATGTTATTATCTAGGACATAATAACACATGTATGTCACTACTTTTTAAGCTGTATCCCTTCATTTAAGTAGTGGCAAGATTGATTTGCAGTGCATGTGAGTGCATTAGATTATTTGTTTTCACTGTACATAACCAATTTTGAGACAGAGCAGTTTGGGTGTTTCTACAGCCTGTCTCAGGCACTTTCCAAAAGTGCTCTTTCTGTGACAGAGATGAACTGCCAGAAAGATTTGTTACTGCTACTAAACACTGTTCAGTTTTACAGTCATTGACTACCAGTCTCTATTTGGAGTTAAAGGGTTTTGTATTCAGTACCTTTATTTACATCAGGATACTCAGAAGAGCTGGCTTCTGCCTCAGTGTGAAATGAACTTTGGAAATAGCCTTCTTCTCTGATCAGGCTTGTTTGTAAACAAGTTTAAAAATATAAATGAAGTAATGAAAGACAGATTTATGTTGTGCAAAAGTTAGGCTGCTGAGAGAGATCAGGAGACTGTTCTATGGGGTGGATATAGGAAGGATGTAGTCCTAATTTGATGTAGTTTATTATGGGGGTTTTTTTCTGCATAGTTTTTGTTATGAACTGATATTTCTTATGGCAAAACCTTTCAAAGCTCTATAAAAGGAGGATAAAAATTTGAAAGCGTAAGTTTTGTGAGTGCATTAAGACAGCATAGCAATTTATTGTGTTGATAAATACCTCAGTTGTGAAAGTAGTAAGAAAATTGCCCAACAATTCAAAACATGTCAGGAAGATTGAAAAGTAAGACCTGTTTTCCAGGGAATTAGCACAGGGCATGGTGACTTCAGCACAGCTGGCAGGGTGCAGGCTGTCTGTGCCCTCCCTGCTCCCTGAAGCAGACTGTGCCCTGTACCACAGGGCAGGCTGAGCCCCCTGAGCTCAGCAGCCATGGATGTTTAACCTGAGCTACCCACAGAGGCTGCAACTCTGATGGAGGACTGCTGACAGACTGCAAATTCTACAGACTGCATCCTGCCATTATTGAAACATTCTCAAATACAGCGTGCTCCCACCCCCAAACCTTCTCCTTCACTCCATGTCACTGCTGATTCCTCCCCAGCACTGACTCCCCAGCTCTGCAACTCATACAATACCTTATTTCAAACATGCAGAATTAGTGTATAGAAGGCAACCACAAACTTATTAATAATGTATTTATAAGCTCATATTTACAGTATTTTTCAAATACTCCCTCATGTTTCCTCTTCATAATTACCAGAAGATTATAGTTCTCTATATCCATCCTGCAGCTGATTAGAATTGTAGAACAGTCAGCTAAACCAGAACATTTGGTGTAATGCTGGCAGATCACAGCATCAAATTTCTATTTGATAATATTAAAATATGCTCATACATTTTCTGTACCTGCAAGAACATTTAAAGAAAAATAAGAAAGCATAATCCTTATGTCCATACAGAGCAAGACGAGTTTTTTTCACAAGTGATTTCTGGTTTTCTTGGTGTTCTCAGTATGACTTTGCTGCGGGATGCATTAGAATCTGATGTCTAAACCCTTGAAATGGGTTTCCCTCCTCCACTCCAAACCAGGAAATCCAGTATGATGGCTGACATAAAAGTCCTGGTCTGTCCTTTGGTCTGTTCCACAGGCTCTGACACACTGACTGCATCTGTTCTTTCCATGCTATTCAATCACTTGGAAATAAATCTTCCCCCTGTGTTAAATTCTATCAAACAGAAAATTTGTGAGTTACCTGGTTGCCGAATATCAACTTAGATGAACTAGTTTATTTTTTGTATAAAGGAGCCTTAAAAAAGATTTCATTTAGTTAACTCCACTAAAGGCTTGCAAGCCTATCTGATGTAATTTCGTGTCCTCTGATTTGAGGTTGTCATGTTTTATGCAGTGGCACCTACAAAGCCAGACTATTCCTACTACATACCACTTTGTTACAGAAGTCTGTGATACGTGATGTAACTTCATGCATCTGCACACAAACAAATCAAACTAAAAAATAGGATCCTATGGTTGTGTTTCAAATGTCTTCTATGAAAATATGGGGAAATTGGCAGAAGAATTTTCAGGCTTTATGTGGCAAAGCAGATAACCTTCTCTAACACTTAGACCACTTGAGAGTACTACAGTTTGTCAAAAATGTCAGTGCATTTCCTTGCTCAAATGTCCCTGATTAGATGAGAAGCTGTTTCACAAGATTTATTTTGGACAGGCATGACATATATGAATTCTGCTTGCAGGATATTGCAAATAAGGTTGATGAAAGGTTGACTGGGAGAGAAGGGTAGCAGTCTCAAGGTACCATTCTGTCATACCTAATAAATGACAGAGATGCCATAAATCTTCCCTATGGCCAATAGCAACTCGGGGAATTCCTAACCCTGGAAGTGCCTTACCTACAGCAAAGTGCAGCACTCAAAACTTCACTCTAGCACAAGGTCATCTGAGCTCCACTGAGATCCAGAACCGAGATTTCCCCCTCAATTATGCTGAGGGACTCAAAATAAAGGTAGCTTTGGATATGTAGAACACAAAAACTGCAGATACAGATTTTATTTTTTCACTGTGGGAATGGACTGAAATATTTTCCTTTCTTATAACAGCCTTGCTCAGAATGATCCTGTTCAATGGTACTGAAGTTTTTTTTTTTTTTTTTTTTTTTTTTTTTGCAAGACCATATCCACCTACATTGCATATAGAGGCATACATGACTAAGAGCACAAAATTTCAGTAGGGCACTATGATCACCTATAGGAAGCATGCAGTGAAATAATCTTCCTGAAGCTTGGTGTCATCAATCACAGAGACACATGGGGGTGTCCAGGCAGTTCTGCCTCTGAGCCGAGCCATTCCCATGGATGTGGCAGGTCCTGCTGTGCCCGCTGTTCCCTCCCTGTGCTGCCGTGCACCTTGACACGGCTGTCACTGCCAGCCTTGTCCCCGGGTCCTGGTGACAGAACGCAGGGTCTTCCTGCGGGGTTTGGAGGCTGACTGCCTTAGTACAGGCTGCTTTTATTGCCCTGGGCGAATCTTCCTTGCTCTCACATCCTCAGCAGTGATGGAGCACACGGAGGGACAGAGCTGCCCCTGTTTCCCAGTTTTGATCTGTTACGGGAGCAGCAGCTCAGCCCCGCTGCTGACCGCTGTGCCGGCGATGGCTGCTGGGGACAGCACCTCTGCTAGCCACGGCTGCGGGGGACAGCACCGCTGGCTGCTGCGGACAGCACCGCTGTGCCAGCCACGGCTGCTGCGGGGGACAGCACCTCTGCTAGCCACGGCTGCTGCGGGACAGCACCTCTGCCAGCCACGGCTGCCGGGGACAGCACCGCTGTGCCAGCCACGGCTGCTGGGGACAGCACCTCTGCTAGCCACGGCTGCTGGGGACAGCACCTCTGCTAGCCACGGCTGCTGCGGGACAGCACCTCTGCCAGCCACGGCTGCCGGGGACAGCACCGCTGGCTGCTGGGGACAGCACCTCTGCTAGCCACGGCTGCTGGGGACAGCACCTCTGCCAGCCACGGCTGCTGGGGACAGCACCGCTGGCTGCTGGGGACAGCACCTCTGCCAGCCACGGCTGCTGCGGGGGACAGCACCGCTGTGCCAGCCACGGCTGCTGGGGACAGCACCTCTGCCAGCCACGGCTGCTGCGGGGGACAGCACCGCTGTGCCAGCCACGGCTGCTGCGGGGGACAGCACCGCTGCCAGCTGGCGCTGCCGCCACCGCGGCTCCGGGACAGCCCGGCGCTGCCTTCCGAGAGCCCGCGCTGCCACCTGCACTTTGCAGAGCCCGATCTCAAACAGACGAATCAACCTGGTTTAGCCTGATAAGCGAGCGCCGCAGAAGCCTCAGCAGCTCACCGGGCATCAGGACAGACTTTAGGACACCTCGCGATTTGGAGCTCGCTGAACGGCTGGGCAGAGGGGGCTCACTCTGGCCGGCCCCTCGGCACGCACCGGGTGTCAGCCCCTCGCCGCCCATCCCGCCGCGGGCCGAGCCGCACGGAGCAGCGGCGCGCTGTCCCCGGCCGGTGCCGCGCACCTGCCCGCGGAGCCGCGCATCGCCTGTCCCCGCGCCGGCCGGCGCCGAGCCCCGCCGCAGAGGCAGCACAGCCCAGTGTCAGGGCTGTCAGCGGTGCCCTTACCGATGATGATGGCACAGGCGCTCACCAGCCCGATCTCCTTCTTCAGCGCCACCCGCTCGGGGCCGCCGGGCAAGCGCTGCTCCCCGCCGGCCATCGCTGCCCGCGCTGCTCTGCCCCGCGGCCCCGCGCGCATGCGCCGCCCCTCGGGCCAGAGCCGGGGGGGCCGCGCCGGACGGGGCCGGACGGGCCGTGGGACCCCTGAGGGTGGCGGTGCCTGAGGGCTGCGGTCACTCGGGGCGCGGCCGCTCTCCGCTCCTGCCAGTGCGTTCCCGAGGGGCCGCGGGGACAGCAGAGCCAGCGCTGTGCGGCGAGGGCTCAACGCCGAGCGCTGCGCTCGGACATTGGGCGTGTCGGGCAGCGGGTCCTGCCCGGCGCCACGAGCCAGCCTGGCGCCGTGCCCGGGCCCCCTGGCAGAGCCGCCCCGAGCGGGCTCCGGGGCCACCGCCTCCTCTTGGGCTGTTAGTTGAGGTGGTGCGATAACCTAGAGAATAAACGTTTTATTGCTTGTCATCGGTACTGCCAGAGTTAAAACCAAGACGGCAATGCCCGAGATTGGCTGGTTTCCGTACTTTTTAACTTAAGTTTCTCCGCTCTTTCTTCCCACGTTGTTTGACACTTCTGAAGGGCTCTCGCACCGGCTCCCCCGCACCCGCGGGGCTAAGAGGCTGCGGGGGCTCTGTCCGGGGCTCTGTCCCGCACAGCCCCGCGGGGCTGAGGGGCTGCCATGGCTGTCTCCCGTGTCCCCCACATCCCCGCGGGGCTGAGGGGCTGCCATGGCTGTCTCCCGTGTCCCCCACATCCCTGCGGGGCGGAGGGGCTGCCATGGCTCCCTCCCGTGTCCCCCAAATCCCCGCGGGGCTGAGGGGCTGCCATGGCTCCCTCCCGTGTCCCGCACAGCCCTGAGGGGCTGAGGGGCTGCCATGGCTCCCTCCCGTGTCCCGCACAGCCCCGCGGGGCTGAGGGGCTGCCATGGCTCCCTCCCGTGTCCCGCACAGCCCCGCGGGGCTGCCACGGCTCCCTCCCGTGTCCCCCACTGCTACTAGGGGCTGAGGGGCTGCCATGGCTCCCTCCCGTGTCCCCGACATCCCCGCGGGGCTGAGGGGCTGCCATGGCTCCCTCCCGTGTCCCCCACTGCCACTAGGGGCTGAGGGGCTGCCATGGCTCCCTCCCGTGTCCCGCACAGCCCTGAGGGGCTGAGGGGCTGCCATGGCTCCCTCCCGTGTCCCCGACATCCCCGCGGGGCTGAGGGGCTGCCATGGCTCCCTCCCGTGTCCCCCACTGCCACTAGGGGCTGAGGGGCTGCCATGGCTCCCTCCCGTGTCCCGCACAGCCCTGAGGGGCTGCCATGGCTCCCTCTCGTGTCCCCCACATCCCTGCGGGGCTGAGGGGCTGCCATGGCTCCCTCCCGTGTCCCGCACAGCCCCGCGGGGCTGCCATGGCTCCCTCCCGTGTCCCGCACAGCCCTGAGGGGCTGCCATGGCTCCCTCCCGTGTCCCGCACAGCCCTCAGGGGCTGAGGGGCTGCCATGGCTCCCTCCCGTGTCCCCCACATCCCTGCGGGGCTGAGAGGCTGCCATGGCTCCCTCCCGTGTCCCGCACAGCCCCGCGGGTCTCGCCGGGCCGGCAGCGGCTGCTGACGAGCTACAGCTGGGGGTATCTGCCGGGGAACATAAGGAAAGAAATGTTTTCTTTCTTCACACAGGGGATGGAGCTTAAATGTTGGGATCTGCGTTTGGCAAATCTTTGCTCTGTGAACAAACTGCCTTCACAAGAATATCAGTGAATGAAGTCTGCTCTCACGCGATATCAAAAAGCTAAATCGTAGCTTGGACACCTGGGCTCTTCCCTCAAGTTATAACAGCCAAGCGTTTATTGATGGGAATGCCCAGGTCGTTACTTGTTTCTAAGATGACACCGTGTTTATACGGTGTTTATAAGATGAAGATACCTTCCTGAGGCCATTTCTGTGTTCAGAGAAGACCCCCGTGTAGGTGACCTATTCTGAAAGTGCACAGGTTAGAAACATGTCCTAGGAAGATTTTGTGGTAACTGACAACGTGCACCAGTGTGACAAACAACCAGTGCAAACTGGCGAGGTTGTGGCAGGGTGGGACAGGCAATGTCTGGTTTTTCACCCCAGTGAAGGAAGTTGGGAGGTTTCTGTGGTGACACCAATCTGATTTTCTTTGTCTTCACAATGAAAACTATGACAACTGGTAAGCCTTTTGAGAAAATCCGTGGATTATTCTTAGAAAGCTGATAATTGTAAGTGGTTTTACTTTATACTGCTGCTTTATTCTCCTCCTTTTATAGAAAGGCTTACAGATTTTCAGAGGCTGAGGCTTGTTTCCTAAGCTGATCTACTGCTCTGTTTCTGAATGAAGTGCCTCACTAACCACTTCTAAAATGTCCTTTTTATTGAATGACTATGTGATTTTTATAAGAAAGTTTACAAGAAGAGTTACTTTCTGGACTATATAAACAGTACTACTGTTCTTCTTTTAAAGACCACAAAATACATATACAAAGACTGGAAACAAAGTTTCAGGTATTCAAAAGTAACCTGAAGTATTGGGTGTTTCTTTTAGCTGCCCTAATCGATTGCTTCATAGCCTTCTTTCTTAGTAAGCCATGTATATTTTAGTAGGTACTTCTGAAAGTCTCTACATGCTTGGCTTATATAGACAAAATAATGTATTTTGGAAAAGTTTTCTATGATAGTCTATTTCTTTTGTAAAAGCTAACAAAAATTAGTTTGAACATCGTTTAAAAAATACAAAAGTCAAGAAATATGTGAATGAATGGTGTTTCTAACTCTACTGAGTTTCAAGAACCTAATGAAATTTAGGCCTAATTAACCTTTACAGAAAACCCACACAATCTGTTAAATGAATGACACTTAGGAAGGATAACACTGCACTTGTTTTCTCTGGCTGTGGTAAAAGTGTTGGTTTGCTCCGAAGTTTGTGTGATAGAAATCCCAGTCAGCCCTCTTCTACTGATTAGTGAGCAACAGAGCCTGCTGGCCGTGGGATGATGGAAATGAATACTAGAGTTCAATTAACTCTAATAAACTTCAAATCAACTGATAAGTAGCTGTAGGATTTTTTAAAAAAATATTCTGGCCAGTTTATAGGGCTTTCCCAGGGAAAATGCTAAATATTTTTGTGCCTGTGTGTACTCTTCCTTGCTGATAGGAAATCACAGAATCACAGAAGTTCAAGACTGGAAGAGACCTGTAAGATCATCAAGTCCAGCCGATGTTCTAACTGTTCAACTAGATCATGGCAGCAAGTGCCACATCCAGTCTTTTTTTGAATTCTTCAAGGGATGATGACTCCACCACCTCACTGGGTAAATGATTGTTTTGTAATTGTTCTTCCTTACTGAAAGCCAAGAGGAATAACTAAGTGACTTTACCGATGTCACAGGTAATAAGAAGGAAAAACCTAACAGAAAGGTACCAGAAACCTCTCCTTAGGAGAGGCAGCCAACAAACCATTACAGCTGTGAAAAGCAGAGGAACCTTAAAGCATCTTGTCTTGCTATCCAGTTTCACCTCGGGTGCCTTTTGAACGAGGCTACAAGAGCTGGCACTGGAGACCCATGGGGTGAAATCTCAGCTTCATCCCAGTGAAACCTCTGGCAGCAAAAACATTAATGAGCTGCCACATCTCAGTGTAGCTTAGATGGCAGGATGTTGTCTATTACACCTTACAGCTTCAGCACCAATCCTGGTTTGTTTGATCCCTGAGGGCAGTGTTGTGCCCCTGCCTTTGTGTGGGGCTGCTCCCAGGAGGATTAGGCAGCTTTTGTGGCTGGGCAAGGTGTGCTTCCAGGGGCTTCTGACACAGCAGACCCAACACTCAGCTGCCTGCCTAAGGAGGGACCTTAAAAATGTCCATTTGAGAGGACTTTGCCCAGTCTTTGTATGTATTTTGTGGTCTTTAAAAGAAGAACAGTAGTACTGTTTATATAGTCCAAAAAGTAACTCTTCTTGTAAACTTTCTTATAAAAATCACATAGTCATCCAACAAAAGGACATTTTAGAAGTGGTTAGTGAGGCAGTTCATTCAGAAACAGAGCAGTAGGAAACAAGCCTCAGCCTCTGAAAATCAGTAAGCCTTTCTATAAAAGCAGCCGTAGAAGGTATACATTTACCTTTTTCTCAAGAAGATTAGCATTAATTTCACAGGTGCTGCTTTGTGGCATCTCTGCCAGCACATCCTGCCTAATGCAGTAGAACCCTGTGGGCAGTGTAGCCTGGTTGCTTGGTGGGCACGTGGGGCTCTGGGTGCAGCTGTGGGGTGATGAAGGAGGATGGTGGCTGTGCAGCAGCAGCACAGCCCCTTCCTGCCACGTGAGACTGATTTCATCTATGGATTAAAGGGCAAGGGGTGCAGCCAAGAAATCTGTGCTACTCACTTAATTTAGGATTGTAGTCCTGGACCACTGTAGAGAACTTAATTTTTCTCATTTGTCCCAGGACAAATTCTTTCCCTAAATCCACATAAAGAACACTGATTTACTGATTCTTTTCCCAGGGTGTGCATAATAATTTACTTTCCTTGTCAAAGTTTTAAGTGTTTTACTACTGGTGAAGGATTAAGCAGGTGGCTGTTTATGACCCAAGTTTTCAATATGCCCACATCCATAGCAGAACACTGGAGTGTAAAACAGCAGTGAGCCAGAGACCTGTTGGAAAAGACAGCAGTGACAAAGGTTGCCCACATTAACTGCCAAAAAACGCTCTTTCTTTATTTTCTTCCTATTTTTTTTTTCAGGCTGAGTGCCTGCCTGCTACACTGTGGTTTTTGCATGAGGGTGAAGAGAGGACTTTTCTCAGTTTGTGGTGGTGTTGGCTTATTTAGGTTGTGTATTTTGTCCTATTGTTAATATAGTTTCAAAATGAGCAAGTCAGAGGGCATGTAGGTTCTAATTAGTAGTTATCTGAGGCAACTCTTGGAGCAGAAAACTCATTTAAATTGTTTTGGATTTGAACATACTGTATCTACTTGAGTGACAAAACGTTAGAAAGCAAAAAAGCCAAAGTTCTTTGTGGGAAGGCAATTGCTGCATAGCAACTGCATAGAGAGGATGCAGTGAAGCTTGCATGTATTCTCCTTTGTTGCTATTTTTGTCCTTATTTTCTTTATGTTCTGAAATGTACAGAAATTCCTGAAGTTGTTGGAATGAGTTATTTCATTCATTGCTACTTATGCTCTAAAAAAAAAAAGAGAAGTAAATAATAGCAATTTGAGTTCTGTATTTTGGAAAGAAAAAAGGAAATTTAATATGCTATTTGTGAAGGGATGCTGTGACCGAGTTTTCAAATGAATGTGCTCTTTGATATATGGAAAGGAAGCAAGCTTAAAGAAATATAAAGATTCTCCATGATAGCAGTAGTTTTGCAGTCTCACTCCATTTTGTATCCATCTACACAAATTTCTTTTTTCCTAAAACCTTACAAAACTGAAACTTACAAGAGTTATTAAAACATAATTCAACTTTGAACCTAATGGGCTCCATGAACAGCAGCTGGGAAACAGTTATTTGGAAGAATGACGTGTTTGTTGTATATTGTTAAATAAAACAGCGGGCTGGTTGGCTTAGCAAAAGGAAATTTGGAGACTAATGGGATTGTAAAGCGTTTCTTAATTGCTAATAAACTTGTGAATAAGGTTTTCCATGTTGTGTCTGTGGAAGGCTCATACAGAATGTGGGAGACTGATCTCAGCTGTGCTCTGGATGTGCCTTGCACAAGTGCATGTTTGAGGGGTTAAGTTAGGATGTGCCACCCCTGCAGCTGCTTTGGGCCTTTGGGCTCCCACTGCAATGGGATTGCTGTTTCTCTGTGTTTCTGCACACTTCTGTAGCAGGGCAGAAGCTTGGGGAGAATTAGGATTAAACAAGAACACAAACAGGAGAAGGCCACCCCATTATTGGAAAGTGACATCAGTGGGAGGAGCTCCTAGGAAGCCTTTCCACTTTAATGGGATGAGTCCCAACATGTAACTCTAAATCAAGCCCAGGTGCAGGTGGATCAGTTACTTGTTGAAAGCATCCTACTCTCCATCATCTTTCTCTGTTGTGTTCAGTCTCTAAGACAAAGGTGGAAAACGGTGACCTTTGCATTTCTGGTACTGTTTTCTGTTGTACATCTGTTTCAGAAAGCTGTAGAAGAAGAAGGCCCATGAGTATGTGATTACTCTGTGCCTCCCCAGTGCCTGCTCAAGAAGGGTATGTAACTCCTGTGTGACTCCCCAGTACCCACACAAGAAGAGTGTGTGACTGCTGTGTGACTCCCCAATACCCACACAAGAAAATGAGGGATGTATGTTTGAAAAGGAAAAGCAGAATCTTTTTCTCTAACTCAGTAAAGTAGGAAAATGTCCAGAGTAGCTTTTACGGTGGGTAGCCACTCTTCTCTGTACTCAGGGCAGCAGGAGAGAGGTTCCCTCAACTGTGGGACTGTTCTGGCATTATGTTAAAGAGGCTCATGGAATCCCAGGCTGTGCTGAGTTGGAAGGGACTCCAAAGGGTCACTGAAGTCCAACTTGTGGCCTTGCACAGAACACCTCCAAGAACCCCACCCTGTGCCTGAGAGCAGTGTCCCAATGCTTGGACTCCAGCAGGCAATGGTGTACACCCTCTGAATTCTGCTGTGCGCTGCATTTGTTGGGCACTGGGAAGAGGCACAGGTAGGGCTGGCTGTTTGCACTGACTGATGCAATGGTTCCATGGCCCTCTGCAGGATCTGGGAACTTTAATTCTGCAATTTGGGAATCTCAGGACATTCTATAGGCACTGTCATTGTGCTTTGTTCTGCCCTAACAGGAATGTTGGTCTTATACACAGCAGGGGCTTGCCTGGTGTTGATAACTCCATAGCTTCTATAAAGGACAGTATTTTGACAAAGTGCAGAAAATTCAGGGCCAGCTGCTTCACATCATTTGAACAGCACACTTTTATCTGTAGATTCTGGTGACTGGAGTGTTTGCTGTCTTTTAGGTAGATAATTCATCAGGTATGAACTGCTAGATACTTAGATACCATTAGATACATAGATATCTGTGCAAAAATCTATTTCTAAATTTCCATCTACATGAAATGGGTCATTTAATGTTCAAATTCTATCATTCTACCCTCCCTTCAAAGACATTTCATGACAACTCATAAGTAGATGAGTGTAAGTAAATTATGTGTAGAGTTATTTGTGGGTTGTTGATGAATGAGGTTTCTGGAGGCAGAGTTATTGAAAGAACCTAGATTGAATTAAGCATTGCCTCATTTGCTGTGTTATGAGAGTATCTTGAAATGCAGGGTGAAAGGGAATGAAAGGATGATCAATTTCAGAATAAGCACTTGTTTTATGCATCTTTTTAAAGCTCTCTGATAACACTGTAGTATTTCAACATTTCACCACTATAAAAAGCAAAAAGAATGTCTCAAATCACTAATCTAAATTGTGCCTGTTGACTCAGGCATTTAGCTTGAGGTTCACTGGAAATTTTAAATATCCTTTACAGAAGGAAGAGACCCACCAAGTCCTTTCCCTCTTACCTATCCTGCCCTTCCCTGTCCTGCATGGGTATGGATGTTAGATCCTTTCTTTCTTCTTGCCCCACGTTTTCAGCTAAACATCAGCATCCTAACTTTACACCATTTCACCAGCCAGCTGAGATTGTCCTGAATTTTATCCCTCACTTCTGCATTTGGTGAACCCATGAATTTTTCGTCTCTGTTTTGTCACTCAAAGTGAATTATATTGGTCCATGGATAGATCCCAGGAGAATCACTCAGAAATTTCTTTCTGGCTTGCCAGTATATTTTGAATAATTAAATCAAGAGAGGCATTTTTTATTATTATTTTTTAAAAACTAGTTACACAGGTAATATCACAATTAAAACTTGGCTCTAATTTTATATCTTCTAGCTTATGAACATAACACATTTGGCAGAGTTAAAAGCTCTAGTTTGAAGGAAGCTAGTTCATCTCTGCCACTTCCTGTTTATCTGCTGAAAGAAGTTCCCCATCAGACACAAAAACCTCGACTCACATAAAGCCCTCTCTGAGAACTCTTGTCACAGAAGTGCACTAGATGGCACTCTGGATCTGTGTTTTACACTCAATGTGATCTCAATTGCCTCCTCTGATGATTCTTGGAAGTACTTACTTTTGAAGTTTGGCATCTAAGTTTAAGATTAAAATTACTGTAGCAGTAAAAGGCTTGTGTAAGTGGGTTTGGGTTCATGCTGTCATTTACTTCTCCTCCCTCCCCCCCAGTAATCCTTCAGCATCTATTTTTAAAGCACAATTTTATGTATGCCACTGAGGGGGTAATCCAGCCCTGTGAGGGCAGCTGGGCCATGTTCCAGTGCTGGCTGTGCACTCATGTATCCATGTTTGATGATGAAGAACCAAATTAAGAGGAGCAGAGGATGGGGATCATCCTGCCATGTGTTCTCCCAGTCTGAGTATGGCTCAGATATAATTTGAATGAAGGCATGAAGGTTGATGAGACCAGCCATTGCTACCATGATCCATAGGTTATCTATCTATCTATCTATCTATCTATCTATCTATCTATCTATCTATCTATCTATCTATCTATCTATCTATCTATCTATCTATCTATCTATCTATCTATCTATCTACCTATCTACCTATCTACCTATCTACCTATCTACCTACCTACCTACCTACCTACCTACCTACCTACCTACCTACCTACCTACCTACCTACCTATATATATATTTAGGTATTTCCAGGATCCACAGAAAAGGTGTAGTCTGTGCTAAAGACTTTATGTAACATTAGTTTTGCTAATGGCATCAGCTCTGGAATTGTGTTTCTGATTGTATCTAAGTTACCTGAAGCCATACCTACTGCTTCATTTCCAGCCTCATGTGAGTACAGCTTGGATCTATTGACTCTGCTCATGCTGGGTGCTCTGTGGGCTCCTACAATGGTTTGGGAAGTGGAGTGTGGGTTCTGCTTTCTGTGGGGCCCAAGGCATGGCTCTGTGGCTGTGCTGTGGGCCTGTGATGAAGGTGCTGGGGCAGGGCAGCTTTCTGCACGCAGGGGGCAACTCAGCTGCCAGAGGAAATCTCCAGACTGCTGCTTCAATGATTTACCACTGAGACATGATGGGTACACTGCTGTCTCCTGCCTTTTTGAATACTGTGTCCTGATAGTTGATTTTGTTAAGGTAAAGTCAGTGGTGCTTAACTTACCTTGTCTTGGCTTTGCCTTCAAAGGGCAATGCTTAGGATGCCAAGTTAACTTCACTCATCTAGGATTTTAGAGCTCCCTCTCAACTCTTCCTGACCTGTGAACACTCCTGAGTCTTCCAGGACAAAATAAAACAAGTTAGCTGAGCCACCTGACAGTGGTTTGAATGAACTTGTTTGATTTTGCCCTAGAACTGACTAGAAGTGCTTACACAGCCAGTTACTGGGACTCAGCTGTAGGATGTTAACAGCAGAGAAACAGAAAGGAACAGCTTTTTAAATGGCCTGTGAACTGTGTGCCCTGGGTGAGAGGCTTTGTATTAGCCTGTTCATTTCCCTGGCAGAGATAAGGTGTGTTTCTATGGCCTGTTCCACCTGAGGAGTTCAATAAAAAGCTGTCATGTCTCAGCTGTACCTTTCCTGCCAAGGTGTGCTCCTTACCTGTGCAGCACAGATGACATTCCTGTACCCAAGGTGTCCAGTGGTGTCACACAAAGTGCTTTACAGGGCTGCCTGTGTGGAGGCTCCATTGCAGAGCCTTGTTTTGCTGTGTACTTCAGAGAATGGGGAAGGCAGTTTGGCACACTAGGTTTTCTGAAATACAGAAATGCTTTTTATTCCCACTTCTCTTAATAAGCTGGTGCATCTATTGGATAATGGAATAGTAAGGAAATTATAACACTTTTTATCTGTACAACATTATAATTTCTGAGAAGAATAACAAAGTTAGAACATGTATCCCGCTCTTCACTTAATGTGAATATTAGTGAATTTGTGCACAAAGAACCACAAATAAAGTAGATTCCCCTGTTGTCCAAGAGCAAATCTGCCTGCAAGATGAAGAGTTGTCTTACAAACAGAAATCTATATTTGGTTTAAGTGATGTAAGAAAGGCTCCAAAAAGTGCTTTTTCCGAAAATACTTCATCATTAAATCTGCTTATCATCACCACTCTTGAACACCTGAGAACTGTGTGTGGTGCGGACTGCGGGTAGCTCGCCTTGAGGCTCATTAAAAGGAAGGCAAAACTGGTGCAGCATGTGGAGGGGAAAGTGAGGGGCAGAATCCCTGACCTTTCATGGCCTGAGGCCTCCGGGAGCCGATGCCGCCTGCCCGAGGATCCCCCCCGGTGCTGCAGCGCTGGCCCGGAGCGAGGAGCGAGCTGTGGAACCCCTGCTCCTGCTGCTGCTGCGGTGAGAGCAGCCCGGGGCTCGCTGCCGCCGTCTGGCACCGCTCCTGCCTCCCGGAGGACGGGCTGCCCATTCCAGAGATCGGAGACGGCAGATAAGACACTTCAAACAGAAAAAAAAATAAAAAAAAAAGGACAAAAATTTTCTCTGCTCCCCCATCCCTTCCCAGCAGCACCTATCCTATGCTTTTTAAAGTAACCTTGGCTTTTTCTAAACTTTTCTCTACTTTCTCTTTTTCTTTGCTTCCCTTACTGTTAAATAAAACATATTAATTTTTTGGCATCAACATTTAATCTCGTTTGGTTTTAATCTAGTTTATGGGAATATTTGGAACCTTCAAAGTTCTTTCTGGTTTATACATAGAGACTTAGCTTTCTTTGTTCCTCTGGGTTTAAGTCAGATCATAACAAGTGCATTGTACTTAGAGTTCACACATGTCCCCTCCAGTACTTACTTATTAAATGAGTTCACAGAAACTACACTGTAAACCTGCTGGAATAATTTTTATGAAATAATTTTCTCTGGTGAAGAGGGAAAACAGAGCTGCAAGGAAGTTAAAACCTGGGCTTGGCTTCCCCACTAATGACAAAGGCAGGCCCCAGAATTTGCTGAGACAGAGATGACAGGCTCTCGCAAGTACATTGGGTCATCCACCTACCCCTCCTTTCTGCTTGCTGCAGGGTACAGGTGCACTCAGACAAAAAGGACTGGGGCTGCTTTTGAGCTTTTTTGTTGCCTTTTTTTTGTTAACACATAAAGCAGAGCAGGAGTGAGATGTAGATAAAATGATACACCTGTTCAAGTGCACTAGCCCAGCACCACCAGACCTTTTTTCCCTCTCAGTGCTTGAAGAATATAGATTTCAAGAGTGCTGCAGCACTGCTGGTTTTCTGTCAGTTCTGGGGGGGCATTTTTAAATGTCAGCCTTGAGTGTGAGTGCTTCCCAGTAGGAACAATTTGTGTTTAAGGAAAAGCTACATGGGAGCAGGGATGCTGTGTGTAGGTCGGATTGCCTGTGAGCCCATTCACTCACTTCTGCTATGTGCACCAGCCCACACAACAGTGAATGACCCTCAGATACTGGTGCAAAATGTGATCCAGGTTCTTGCCTCTCTGGACTTGGTTGCCTACCTCTAAACCAGATGTTTCCATCCTGTGGCAATCTGCCTGGAGAGTTGTATATATTACATTATCCTTTGGTATTACCAGTGGTGGACCTTTTCAAGAGGAGGCACAGGATGCCTTTTCTTTGTGTTAGGCTTTGACAGCATCATTGCAGGGGAAGGGGATTTGCTGTGGAGTGCATCACCACACAAACATTTTTGATGATAGCATCAGATTTTTCTCCTTCTTGCCCTTTTCCTTTGGAAGAGGTTAGGCTCTGTGGCCTGATGAAATTCAGGAGGTGGGTGGGTGCAATGAGATTTTTTGGCTGCACTTCTCTGTAGAGTTACTGAGAGTGGAGAGGGCCCTCAGTCCAAATAGGGAGCAGCCTGAACAAATGCAAGTAGAATCAGAAGATTCTCCAAGGCAGGACATTTCTTCTTTCTGCAGCAACTCACCAACAGATAAGAAGATTATGTTGGAAGCAGCTGGGCTATTCTGTGTGTGTGTGTGCATTTGGATAGTGATCCTTCATGTGATCACATCAGTCTCATGGAAATATGCAGTTTTGGTTGGGTGTTGGTATTCACATGGAGCTGGTACAGAAGAGTAAGGAAGGGGAGTTTGTAAACTATGAAAGGTTCTGTCCCTAACAGAAAGGAGGGCCAGAATCTGGAGATCTTCCTTTACTGGTAATCTCACTGATCTGTCAAAGATTGCTGCTTTTTCACTGTAATTTCAGTGTCTTCTTTCTCCCTTTCTTCATTATTCTGCCTTTAGAATCCCTTTCTTGATACGCTGCTTATGTGCTTACATGCCTCCTGATCATCTTTCATACTCCTTTCAAACTTGGAAGATGTGGACAGACAGGCATACACATAGCATGACTGCAAAATATATAGTAGAATTCTTTGACATCTCTCCCATTTAGAGAAGAATTTTAAAAGTAGAATTCTTTAACATCTCTCCCATTTAGAGAAGAATTTTAAAAATAAGATTCTATGTTTTAATAATTCTACTAGTCCTCATACTTGTTATCCCATGCATATTTGCATGTTTAAAACACACTATAAATCAAATAGCAAAAAAAGTTTTCCTAGTGCAAACAGAAGGGGGAGATGTGGGATCTCAGCACCTCAGGACTGATGTGCAGAGTGACCGAGAACACCCTTGGGGGGCTCGGGAGTCCTAGAATGTTGCCAGAAGTGTCTGGTGGCAGGACTTTGATCCTACACAAGAGATGACACCTATATAAAGACTGAGAAGATTTCACTGTAGTGAATAGTAAAGAGATAAGTTAATTAAGGTGTAGAACACAAAGTTTAAGATTTCTGTACAGAAGAGTCTAAAGAAGTAAGATAGAAGAATTAGAGTGTGTCCTGTCCTTCTTCTTCTTCTTCTTAGCCTCCATCTTCTGTAGTAATAGTAGCACTTTAGAATTAGTCTTTACTAGAAGTGCACCAGTTAATAAAAGTAAAAAGTATTAAAAAAAAATCATAAATATTGTACACGTAACTTCGAGTATAAAGATAAGTGACCGCCCCAAGAGCTGCAAAAGTGTGCCCATAGCTGACTTACTGTACAGACCTCAGTTAAGCTAAAAGAAAATCTTTTAGATAAACAATTAATAAACACTGAGACCAAAGCAAAATCAGAAGTCTCTCCTCATCCTTTAAAGCGCCGAGCTGTCCAAGGCCACTCTGGGCCTTTCCAAGTCTTTGAAACAACCAAAAAACCGAGCAAGTGACATCCCTAAAGTATCTCCAAACATAAATCAGCCAGCAAAAAAAACAGAAAAGCAACAAGCATAAATCAACTATAAATCAACCTAAACCAACATAAATCAACCATAAAACAAAAAAGAAAAAAAAATAAAATCCGACAAGGAAGCTGCTGACAACTCAGACAAAATGGTGTTTTTCTATCTGGGCTGTTGGCCATTCAAACTGAGCTCACACCAGATCTTTGGGGCTTTGGGAAAGCCAGTGACAAGTCAAAGAATCCTGTTTAAATTTGTTGTAGCTGAATGCTGCACTTGCTTCTGAGGCTTGATCTATTCCTTTAATTCACCAACAACATCTCCTTCTTTCCACAGACAATTCCTAAGATGACCTCTTGAAGGAAAGCACAATTTTCTGCTGTGCTGGTGATTCTCAGTGGAGCAATCACAGGTGTGTGCAGAGGGCCAGAGCCAAGATGAACACCTGCATGCTTCACCTCCTTCTCTTTGGTTACCCAGCAGTGATGGCACCATGTGGTGCAGGATTGCAGGCTGCTCAGCTCCTAAAATCTAAGGGGCATGGTTCAACACTTTGCATGGTCTAAGAACCAACATGCATCTGGGTGTTCTTTCTGCTGTCTGGTGTTACATGCTACCAATATTTAACAACATCTAAAGGTTAGTGCCTTCATTTCTGCTAATTTCTAGTCACACTATTTTCTGTCTTCATATACATATCTCCTGTCTGCTCCTCCCAGTATACCCACCATGCCTTATGTGCATTTTATCTTACATGGACAAAGTATAAGTGGACCTGGCTAGAAGTTTTGTTTGACTAGAGGCTTCCTGTAAATGGCAACCAGAGGGCCTAGCCCACCCCTGTGGCACAAGCTTTTAAAGTCCCATTATTGCTCTGAATCACACCTTCATCTCCACACCCTGAGTCATATATTAAAATAAAACTGTGGGAAATAATAAAACCCAGTTGTATGAATGCATTTTTTATTATAAGAGTTCTTCTTTTTTTTTTTATTACTGCTTTGAGGCTAACTCATCATCTTTTGTTATGTTCATTACAAAAGGTTTTGCTCTAGTCCCTATTAACTCAAAGGGAAAGGAACAGAGTGCACAGACAGAACAGTTCCTTGCTGGCATCCATTCCCTTGTCCTCAGTATTCCTCAGTCCTCAGCTGCTCTACAAGAGCCTTCTGGGGCAGGCTGGGTTACAGGGAGGATTGACAGGGCAAGTTTGCAGAAGACAACTCAGAAGAGGGGGGCAGATCAAGTTCTCTTTAAGTCCCATATCTAGCTTCTGGCCTGTTTTTCCAGGTACACCTCATACAGGTCCTTTTTCAAGCAAACAAACAATTTTCAGCTTTGCCCCAGCAAAGTGAGAAGTTTTACTCAGTCACAAAGAGGTGGAAGATGAGATTGGAGGGGGGGAAGAAAAAGAAAGTAAAAGACAGAAGACTTGCTTATATTTACTAATTAGAAAAGTGGGTTGTTTCCATTTAAAAAGGAATATTCTACAAGACCATGTTTTTGTTAAGTATTAGGTCTCTGTAGATTGGGGAAATAGATGGAGCCCTTTTCTTTCTTGGACTTTCTAAATTAAAGTATTTGTATCTTGACTGAAGCTTGAGAAATTCCTGTTCATCTTCAATTTTATATTGTACTTGTTTATCACAGCAGTACCAGGACTCCTTGCTCAAAATACAGCACATAATCTGTGCCATTTTCTCTCACCCTAGGATGGAGCTGAATGTACAGAAACTGAGTCCTGACCCAATACCCCACTGGAGCTGGATATCATACCAAAATCATTTCTTTGTGCACCTCTGGCTATGATTTCCAACCTCCCCCCCATCCCCAACCCTCACCGCCTTTTCTTTTTTCCCTTCCCTTCCCTTCCCTTCCCTTCCCTTCCCTTCCCTTCCCTTCCCTTCCCTTCCCTTCCCTTCCCTTCCCTTCCCTTCCCTTCCCTTCCCTTCCCTTCCCTTCCCTTCCCTTCCCTTCCCTTCCCTTCCCTTCCCTTCCCTTCCCTTCCCTTCCCTTCCCTTCCCTTCCCTTCCCTTCCCTTCCCTTCCCTTCCCTTCCCTTCCCTTCCCTTCCCTTCCCTTCCCTTCCCTTCCCTTCCCTTCCCTTCCCTTCCCTTCCCTTCCCTTCCCTTCCCTTCCCAAAACTTCCCTTCCCAAAACTTCCCTTCCCAAAACTTCCCTTCCCAAAACTTCCCAAAACTTCCCAAAACTTCCCTTCCCTTCCCAAAACTTCCCAAAACTTCCCTTCCCTTCCCAAAACTTCACTTCCCTTCCCAAAACTTCCCTTCGCTTCCCAAAATTTCCCTTCCCAAAACTTCCCTTCCCAAAACTTCCCTCTCAGATAATAGCACAAGCCTTAGCCTGTGCTCTAGGAATAGTCTGATATTCGAGATTTGCCTCTGTTGCAGGACTTTCTGCCATTCCTGTCACACATTTATCCAGATCATCTTAATTTCTTTTGGCTTTTCAAAGAACAGTTCTTCAGAGACTGCAGCCTGAAGCTCTGATGCAGCAGGTGAGACAGGAGGTTCCTATTTGCTCTATGGGGAGAGGATGCTAAAATCCCTCATTACAGATTTGCTGTAGCTTTTTTCTTGAATTTTCTCATAGAGCCACTACTCAAAAAGGTATTTTTATGATGTAGGCTTCTGCTACTTTAAAATTCTGCTGCCACCAAACTTTCCATTCATAGAACACCCAACAATTCTCTGGTGGTGGTGGATGACTTCCCAGTAGATTTTTTATATACCTACTTCTGTCTGTTTCTGAACATGGATTAAATTATGCTCCATCATCAGAAATACATTAAATGTACCCTGAGAGACCATCCACAAATCATTTAAATAGTATTCTTCTGTTTTACCGAATGTCTTTTTAGACATATATTATTCTCTGCTTAATAAACCATGCAGGATCTTAAACTATGGCAGGTCTACTTGATCTCCAATTATTGCATGTATTTTAAAATTATTTTACCCATAGACTCATTAAATCATGAGGTATTTTCTGCTTCACAGCTAAGAAATAAATAAAATAAATAAAAGTTCCTGTCAGGTAATCATAAACTCAACAGACCAAGGAACTGGCTCTTGAAAGACACATTAGATCATCAGGATACCCCAATGTGGAACAAATTCCTGGAAACTGAGAGTCATCTGAAAATAATGTAAGTCTCTGGACATGGTTGTGAAATCCCTGCAGGTATTTTATTCCCTGTTTCTCAGTAATTCAGGTGGCTTTTCTGTGGCTAATGTCTGGAGAGCTCCCATGGAAAAAAACCTAATGGTGGAAACAGAGCTGAGGGAAACACGCTACAAAGACTTCATACAAACTCCTAATCCATGAGATCAAGCATATTCTATGGAGGATATTGAATAATGGATTTGCTGGCTGTACAAACAGAAGGCTTGTTACAGGCCCCTTTCACTTACTGGCCTTCTGAAACTGCTCATCCAAGTTCCAATGCCCACCTCTTTTGGTACTGAGTTATTGTAGGATATAGCATGGAACTGAAATATTGTCTGCTTCATTCTTTCTGTTTCTGTGGTTGGTCAGAGCTCCTGCCTTTCTGAAAATAAGTGAATTAAGGGAAGTAAATGATAGCTTTAAATCTGGGTGGGAAGCTGTTCATGGTCCTTTTCTTTGTGTGAGTAATTGGGCTGGTCCTGGGCACTCAGTATCTAACATTTTGCATGCAGTGAATGGGTGAATGACTTATATCCGTGACAGTGGGGCCTGTGGGAAGATAGAATAACTGGGAAATTCAGTTCTTATAAATCTATAAAAATAGCTAAGAGGTGTAATGTACTGTAATACTGCCACATTAACACACACCAGGCTGTCTTTTTATTGTTTTGATATGCAGCAACAGCTTTATAGCTGTTGCAAAAGGTGTTATAAAGCTTTGTTTCAACATGGAGGATATTCCAAATCCAAATTTGTTTCATTTTTATGTGGTTTCAGAAAACTAATATTAACTAGAATACATTTGCATTTACCCTGCTTGTCACAATTACAAGGCAGGTGCAGGAATAATGAAAGTTACTTTCATTTAATAGCAAAGATTCAGCAATGTTTGTGCTATCCAGCTGTCTATTTTTTCCCCTTTTAGGTGCATTGAGAACCAGAGCTTGTGATGCACAATCACTGTCTTCAGCTGCCTGGTCTTTCTTTGCCTCTCTTTCCCCATGTGTCAGGAGGGTATCTCAGGAGAGCCTGGTGTGTAGGGCAACTCAAACATGCAGAGTGTCAGGGCCCAAACACATGGAAGCAAGGTAGCCAAAAGTGTGTTGTAAAGTGGCAAACACCAGTTCTGTTTTATTCCTGAGACATTTGATGGTCCCTGGTAGCTATGCTCACTCTCCCCGTTTAGTTCACCCTTCTTCCCCTGCAGACAAGCTCTGGACTGCTCCCTACACCCCCAGGATGTTCTCCCTCCTCCTCCATCCCTTTCAGTGGAAAAGGCTCTCTTGTTGTCTTTGTGACTTACATTCATTATTCTCTTCATAATTTCCATCCTCTACCTGACAGAGAAGGGAGGAGAAGGTGGTGAGGCCCAGAGGTGACAAACACCAGATAAATCAGGTTGCCTGTGAAGAGATACACCGTGTTTCCCCTCCTGAAGTCCACAGTGGGACAACTGTCAGGGTCTTTCTTGTGTACTCCACTATCCTGTTGCAGAGCAACCAGCATTTTTTGCAACAGTTCCCAGGGAGGAGGGAGCACAGAACATAGCAGAGAAGCTCTGTGGTGTGACAGACTCTTATTTAGACCTGGTGCTCATCTGCATGATGCCTAGACTAGGGGGAAAAGCAGTTCTAAAAGGAGGCCAAGAGCAGAACAGTTTCCACCCTAATAATGACTGATTTTACTGTTCACTCTCTGAAAACTGAAACAGCTTGGAATGCTAAACTTCCCTCACCGTGTTCCCCTGAGAAAACACCCTGACCTGTCCTCCTGTGGGGTTTTTTTGGGTGGCCTGTGTATTGTTCTGTGTTCATAACCACGAATTTCATGAATTCCTGTGACCCAGGAAGCCTGACTAGAGCAGTGTCCACTGCCTACCTGGAAGTTTTTGCTACCTACATGTGAAGTTGCTTGGCTTAGGCTGACTTCTTGCCTATCTCCATGCTAGCACCTGTCTGCCATCCTCACCATATCACAGGTGATACTAGCTAAAGGGCTGGGACTTCAATCCTTCCCTGAATTTTCAGTTTCTTGTTTCACATCCACAAAGAGGAGATTTGGTTTATTTTAGTCTGTATAACAGAGCTGATGTTGAAGTACAGCTCATGCTCTTTCTGAAGCTGTCAAGGGAGGACAGCTAGAACAAATGTTTGCACTTGGAATTATTACTGTGCATTCTGGAAATGCCATATACATATCATTCCTTAGTGGTTTAGGCCTTTGTCTGTCCAGCTGATTCTGGCTAATCCTGTCCTGGGGCTCAGACCTGCAAAGCAGTGAACAGTCAGGTTATTGTGGAGAACTTGACCTCACAGAGGTTAAGAAAATAAAGGTTTCAGCAGAGAGCTGACCTAACATTATGCATGTATTTCCTGTATTTATGTACTCTGTTTGGTGTCAAATGTACTTCAGGTGTTTAAAATAATAGCAACTTTATTTTTCAGGAAAGAAATGCCTTCTGAAAGTAAAATTTTCTTATGGCTGTATAAGAACTAAATAAATTCAAAGCAAATCATGCTTAGTGTTTTAGTTCCAAAGATGACAAACATTTATATGCATTCAGCCTGTGCTTCACATGGTTAGAGAAATAGAGCTGAGGAGGTTTGGATCTACATTTGGTTGTTAAAGGGAATTGTTTTAACGGTAGCAATGTAGTCCAGGAATTTTACCCAGTTTTTGTTTATTCTCTTTCTAGTCAGTGGAAATCTCAGGTCTCTCAGCATTAAAATGGGGATCATATGTCATTATTTTTTTGTGTAAAATTGGATATCCATGTCAAGGTGATTGTAGAAAGATTGCTAAAAGTGAGCAAACCACCTTGGAAATGATGGCCTGCAGGTGGTGCAGGCTGCTAGGAGGTCCATAATGGCTATTTTGTGCAACTCTTCTGTAGAGCTTGTTACTTTAGAAATATCAAAATACTTCTGTGATTTACTAAGAAAACAATATAATCTCATATTTTTTAACTGACTCTGCTTTATGTTGGGACAGTGTATATATTGCTGATAATTTTTCTTTTAAATTATACCAACAGACAGTAACTCTAGCTGAAAAGTATAATCACAACAGTATTGATAAGGAGAAGGATGAGCACTGAACACAGATTTTTAAGTGGTGAGTGTTAGAAATTAGTCCTAAATTCTTTTACAGTGTAGGAAGTCCTAGTTAATATTCACATTTCAATTTTAGTGGTCATAACAATTAGATCACCCTGATTATCTTGTGTGATAATGCACAAATAAGCATATTTTGCCAGAACTCTGGGACTGTTATGACAGGAACCATAAGAGATGGGGTGAATTTAAGTCTCTGTTCTAGGTTCTGCTCCTCACTATGTCTCTCTGCATCTCTTCCTGTGCTGGTAAGGGAAGAGCTGGCCTATTCCTCTCTTCTGGCACGAGAGACATTGCCCACATTCTTTTCCCTCTACTCAGAAGTGAGCTGGGGTCAGTACTGTGCTATGTGAGACAGCTTGCATTCTTTTCCTGCACTCTTCCATGGTTGTCTTTCAAACAAACAAAAAACCCAACCAACCTGAAAGAAAAACCCAACCCTTCCCCCTACAAAACCCCACATTTGCCTAAAGCAGGCCCATTTCTGGTTTTGTGGTGTGTGAAACAGTGATTTCACTGTTGATAAGGCAGCTGAATAAATCTACCTGCTTTCCATTAGGGTAATACAGTATTTATTTCTTCATGGTAACCCAGAGTTGTAGTGGGATTTCATTGCTTTTGCACCACTCTTTACCAGAATCAGCCTTTCTCCTGTGTTTTCCATGGAGAGGGGATAATAGGGGGAAGGCATATTTTAGATTAGTATTTTCTATCTTTTTTTTTCTTCAAACATTGTTTTTACACTGATTCCCATACAGGAGCCCAAGTTGTCAGAAAATATATTTTACTTAATGGCAAATACAGATAAATATTGCTTATAAGTGAGCCATTTTAACTTCCTTAGAACTAGCTCTATTGCAGGATTTGCAGAGGAGAATATAGACCTCTAGTGCCTTAATTTTTTCAAAGTTCTAGTGTTAGAAGAGTTGCAAAAGTTCTCATCACAGCTTGCTTGGATTTACTTTCACTTTTGGATTCCGCAGTTATTGTGGATCACATGTACTAAATGAAGGGGCTTGGGTTTGTTCTTTCCTTGTCAGCAGCACCTCAGAGGGAAAGTTCAGCATTTAAAAATGCTAGAAGTAATTCCAAGAAAGAATTGAAAGATTAATGTAAACATGAATGTGAATGATTTTGAAGTATAACACCCCTGATGGGATTTCTGATCTGAAACTGTTCTGAGCCCAATGAATGCCACTGAAGGAAGGACGTGATTGGGTAAATTGAGAGTAATGCCATGAGATGCTGGCAAACCAGGTGTTAAACTCAACAAGATGTGTTTGGAGGATTGGGGCCCCAAATGTGATTCTCTGGTTTCATCTTGAGCTCTGGGTGAGTAGGTGTATGCTGTATGACAGCAAGGTTGCTGTAGTAATTATTCATTAGCTTTAAATAACAGGGTAATTATGAAGTTAAAATTCATATACCCCAACACACCCATTTTTCTTAGCCTTTCAATTTCTGCAGAATGCCTACAGCTGTCTCCTTTGTGTTGTAAAACAGGGCACTAGCCCTAGCTGTGCATGGTTGTTTCTTTGATTTTTGCATGCTCCTTGCAACAAGAATGTTAACTGGGGTGAAAAGGTAACATGAATCAGGGAGGCCAGCCCCAGAAGAAAATAAAGACTCATTTTCTCCTATGCCTCCAAGGATAAAGAAGATCACTCTGGCACTCATAAACACATGTATAATCCACATAGGATGGGTTTCTCTGTGAAATTCTCAAATTATCTGGTTTTGTTTAAATTTCTGTTCACTTCTATTCTAGGGCAAAAAACAACCAGCAGAGCAGAGATGGAGAGGACAAGTGGCAATATTTTGGAATGACAGGATCCATTCTGGTATTCTATATGGTAGATATTAAACCATCAGGTGCTTTTGGGTGACAAGGCATGACCAGAGAACAGGTGAACAAATAGAGTTGGAATGCTTCTGAATAAAAGTTCAGATCCAGGAGCTGCTTTATCTCACATAGATTGAACCTAATTCAGTGTTTTCAGAATCTGGGAATGAAGTCTGCAAAAATGGCTCTGTCTTTATATGTATAACTGAGGACCATTGCCTGTGATTTGCTGTGGCTGGTTCTGCATGGCAGCTCTGATTTACTCACTCAGTAAATTTACTCACTCAGTAAATTTACTCACTCAGTAAATCAGGGCTGCTGCAGGATGTGGGGCAGGGTGCCTGGCCTGTGATGTGATGTGTAACCTGTAACTATGATCTAAGGCATCCCCTCCTACAGTGCCTGTGCTGGAAGCCCCAAACCTGCCCTGCACACTGGGGTCCTCACCCAGTGAAAGGGCTCAGCAAGGGCAGGGTGCTCAGCAGGGCTCTCCTGTCACTGTCACTGTCACTGCTGGTTTTCACTGAAGTCACTCAGTTTGCTGTTCTTGACAATTCAATGTTGCAAGCACAGGTTAAGGGTTCATTCTCTGTTTCTTGTGCATCATATTGTGACTGTCCAGTGGAATGTAATGGAGCTTGTGCCTGTAAAGGTATTTCTGGCTCAGGCCCTGACACAGACTGGGGTACAAGTGACATGTCTCACGTTGCAGATGAATTTTCAGTGCACTGAATTTATGGGATAGAAGGAATCAGCAACAGTATCACATTTGTTTGGTTTCAGATGTGTCTTCTTCAAGGTCCAACCTGGTAAGTCTGCTCTGGGATCTGACAATGAGCTTTTTCAATGAGATCAACCAGATGGTTCTGAGTTTGTAATCCCAGATATATCTTAAATAAAATATGAAACTAAACGTAATGCCTAGTGATCTTGCAATTTTTTTCTTGCCACCTGTAAATATTTGCAACTTGGTATCAGTAAAGTGCTATATAAATTCTGAGTGAGTCATCTGACGAGTTAGGCAAGAACTTATGAAAGAACTTATGATCTTGTGTGGAAATTGCATGTAACATTTTTCTGTTCTAGTGGAGAGGATGTGAGCAAAGATGGGATTCTAAAAAGGCCTGTGTGGACCATGGTGTGTTCTGAACACAGAGCTGAAATAGTTCCAGTCTGGTGCATTTTCTAAGGGGAAACACTGACAAGAGTGCACAGTTGGACAGATTTGTGATAAAGGAAGAAATAAATTGAAACTTGAACTTTCTAAAGAAAGCTATGTTGCTGTGCTGGGAAGTATGGAGAGCAAATCTGTGAGACTAACCATTTGAAAACAACTAGTTATATTAGTTAGCTAGTTCTTGGAATTAAGGAGGCTTTTCAGCAGTGAGTGCTTTGTTGCTGCAGTGTCTGGGTGCCACAACCCTGCACTAGGGTTTGTGTCATTTATTCAGAGGTATCCTATTAAGTTGCAAAATCTGGTTTTAAGAAAAGCTGAAAAGAAGGAAGCTGTTGGATATCTTAATGGGCAGCAAATGGTTTTCATGTTAAAAAAAACTCCAAACCAAATCTACTTCTGCTCATTCAACTCCAGCAAAAAGCCTTTTTGTGTTGTCACTGAATTTAAAAAATAGCAGTAAGAGTTTAGGCCTGTAAATATCAGGAGAGCTCCTATCCAAGCATCCTGGTCAGGACAACTCTTTTTTGAAATCCTGAGCATTTTATTAGTGGAGCTTTATCTTTGCCTGCTTCTGTTCATCCTCCTGCTTTTTGTCCTCAAAGCAGGACTGTTATTTTTAAACACTTTGGTGGCTTGGAAAAAAACTCTTATTAGGTTTTCAGTAACTGTGTCTCTCTATCCACCTGCTCCACTGTGCCCCCCAGCAGCAATGAGACACTCTTGGCCATGCAGTGTGGATACTACAAGAGTATCTCATTGAACTAAGGTTAGTGGAGCTGTAAGAAATACACTGAATAAACAGTGTTTTACACAATAGGAAAGTGGAAGCTGGTACAAAAGCAATTGGTAACAGATGATCTGTGGTTGCAAAATGCTAAGAGTTAAAATAGAAGGTGGTTGTTGTGGTTTAACCCCAGCCAGGAACCAAGGCCCATGCAGCCACTCACTCACTCACCAGTGGGATCTGAGGGAGGACTGGAGCAGTAGGAGCTGCAAAACTTGTGGGTTGAGGTAAAAACAGTTTAATAGGGAAGGCAAAAACAGCACACAAAAGCAAAGCAAAACAAGGAATTAATTGACAGATTCCCATGGGATGCAGGTGTTCAGCCATCTCCAGGTGAGCAGGGCCACATCCTGCAGAACAGTGACTTGGGAAGACAAACTCCTTTGACACTGTTGAGTCAGGGATGGAATGAATTACTCCAGTCATCAGAAGGTGAAATAGAATTCCTTTACTAGGAAAAATTCTGACTTTTATAGTCTGACTCACTAAGCTGATCCCTGATTGGTCTCAAAGTGAAAACCTCTCACACCACTGGTGACCTATGAACAGCACACTCTGGAGAACCATATCTATAAACAATGGTCACAGAAAGAGAGATAATAATTGTTTGAATTCTTTCCTCTAAGTTTCCCACAGCTTCTACACAGCTTCCCAGGATTCTCCTGGGAGAACCATGTCTCTGTTCAGAGGATATGTAATTACTACACTGCATCACTCCAGACATCCCCCTTTCCTCCTTTTACCCCCACTTCATACACTGGGCATGATGTCAGATGCTCTGGAGCATCCCTTTGGTCAGTTTGGGTCATCTGTCCCAGCTGTGTCTCCTCCTTTGCACCTGAAATGTCCTTCTCATTATGGCAGTACAGAAATCAGAAATGGCCTTGGCTCTGTGCAAGCCCTGCCCAGCAATAACAAAAATGTCTCTCTGTTGTCAACACTGTGTTCAGCACACACCTGAAACACAGCCCCATACCACTGTGGAGAAAATTAACCCACCCCAGCCCAAAGCAGCACACAGATCAAAACCTCCTCGATGTTTTCTTGCACAATATTGTAAGTTGCACACATGTGATTATATAAATATATACCTTCCTCTCTTATGTGCATTCCTTGGGCCTCACGCTGTATAGTTTCATAAAGAGAAGCTGTAAATGCCTGTTGTAGTGAGCCTTTGGTTATTTTTATTTCATAACACGATCTTGTTTTTGTTTTTGTTTGTTTTCATTTGAAAGCCTCTGAGAGCCAAGCAGGTGTTTATAGGAACCATATTTACCTGTATTGCTGGATTACTTAGCCAGTGATCCTGATCCTATCACACATTTTGCATCCTAGCATCACAGGGACATTAAATCAGCTCCAGAGTCACATAAATATTTCAAGCACACATTTTGAGTCCTAAAAACTGAGGGCTTTATATTTGCAAAGAAAATCTTGAACATTTGAATGTCCAGCTTTGGATGATGATGTCCATGACGGACAATCAGGAACACAATCGTCTTCACAGAACAATTGGTGCTTAGTAGCTCTGAGAGTTTAGATGTCTTGGGCAGGATAGCATGAATTATTAACACTTCTGTGGGTCTTAGCCTCACCCTGATGAAATTTAATCAGGATTCTTACAGACTGTTGATGTATCAGACACGAACAGGAACTTTTCTCTTTGCCTTTCAGTGCTCTGTGCTAACCACAGAGTCATCCTCCTCCTGTTGCTCCAATTAAATGATTGACATGCCAATCCATTGCTTCAGAGGTTAATGGCTACCTGGAAAGTAATAAAGCAGGCCCTTGTGGCAAAACAGAAGCTTATCACACAATTTCCTTTCTGATCCTCTGAGTTTTGACACTCAAAAGAAAAAAGAAACATTGGTCAGTGAAACTAGGATTTTTCAAATGGAATTAATTCAATTTTTGGGCATCTTTTTCCTTGTCTCTCCATTAAAAAAAACCAAACTAAACCAAACAAAAAAGCAGTGCGTGGAAATTTTAATTATTTTGTAGATTGAAGTGAATAAAAATTGGATTATAGACTCTGAGAAGCTGAGGATTGTAAAAACAGAATTCTCATAAAACGAGTGTCTGCTTATTAAATAGGATTAGCTCTGTCATGCAAGTGTTCAGGTATAGCAAGCACAAGCAGCAAACAAGCTATTTTCTCACCTTTGTAGAATGGTATCCTATCCTACCCCTTATGGTGTCCTGCACCATCATAACACTACAATTTCAGTTAAAAACTCTACACTAAAAAATAAATACACCCCCACCCCCCTCCCCAGTGATGTAAAGAGTAGGAAAAATTGCAAAATATATTTTAAACAGGAAACATTGCTGGTAGAGTAAAAGAAAGAGGAAGGTTTCATTGCTAAATTGGGAAGTAGAAGTTCATCTGAGAGAGGTTTTCCTCAGGAAAAGCTTGGTAGATGTGAGGCAAGGTGACACAGCAGCTGCCATCTCCCACCTCGCCCATCCCAACACAGGGTCACAGCTCTGCTCTGTACCTCGTGTACCTGGAACCCAAACAATAGCAGCAAAGAGTGAAGTCCTATGTGATGGTCTGTGTGAGGGTTCTGCAGCTGCAAGGAATTTTATACTAGTGACCCCTCCTTGGTGCAGTACTTTGCCACCTGGTTTTTTGTGCATCAGTTTACCTGTTCACTCCAGAATGCATGCTAAGGTTTTTCTGTTGGTGACTCCAGCTATTCAGTTTAATTAGTTACAGTTTGTTCCTAAGCCACACAAAATACCCAGTCTTCAACTAAAAAAAATTTAAGAAAAAAGAAAAAAAACAAATATCCTCAAATATCCTCAATATCCTATGACTTTTGTGGATTACATGGACAAGATGCAGGAGTTCAGATACCAAACATGGTCATGTCATTGTGAAAAAGGAGCCTCAGCAAGGAATTGTTTAATTCCTCTTTCTGCTCAGAGGGATGCAACAAAACACAAGGTCAATGGTCACATATTATAACAACTGATGTTTCAACCAGATATGAGAATTTTTTTTCTTCACTAGGGTGGTGGTCCAGCACTAGAACAGGCTACCCAAAGAGCTGGCAGTCACTGCTCTTGGGCTGTTCAAAAGCTGAGCCTTGAGCAGCCTGCTGTGGCTAGATTCGTGCTGAGCAAGGGTGCTGGACCAGGGGACTCCAAAACTCCAAAAATCCCTTCCAGCCTCAGCTGTTCTGTGATCTGTGTCTCATTCTGTGTATCTTAGTGCCAGAAATGACTTATTGTACACCAGATTTTTAAATACCGTGACACAAAAATAATAAGTGGTTTTCAACTCATCAGAATATGTAATTTTTCTATGAAAAAAGGCAAATTCAGCAGACCCACTTTTAAATAAATTTCAGACTGTGTTATGTATTTTAGTAATTTTAAGCATAATGATTTGTCCTGTCTATTGTCATTTGCTTGGTCTTGTCCTTTTATGGGAGGTTCCAATCAGATTTTCTGTAATTTTCTATCTTGCTTTCCTTCATGTAGAAAGGACCAGTAGTGTTAAACTGCATGTCAATGCTGTCAGCTTCAGTTGTTTGGCCAGTGGGAATTATGTAGGATATAGAACCATGAAAATTGAATTTTCTTTGGAAGTTAGTAATAGTTTCCTCCCCATGTCCCAAATTATGTATCATATTCTTAATGGAAATCAATGACATTTTGAATTACATTGATGAAACTAATAATCCAGAACAGTTGGTTCTTGTAGATGAAATCTCTTCCTTGATGACCTTCAAATAAGTACTGTAATTATTAAGTTTGCTGATATTTTTCAAATAATAGATTTGAGGGATATTTAACAAGATTCACTAGTTAAAAAAGCACTTTTTTTCTACCTTGTGGTTTAAAAAACTATAAGCTAAGAAAAAAAGACAAAAAATCTTCACTTTTGCAGATGTTACATCTCTTGTAACGTGAAATGTTATTCTTATGCTTTAGGAAGTGTTTATCTTTAGTCTAAGCAATTATCTGATTGGCACCTTCTTTCTTTTTCATCTCCCACTATCTTTTCTCTGGTCTGGATTCTTCAGTTCTCTCTTTCCTGAGAACGGAATAATTATTAAAAGAAAAAAATCTGATTAAAATACAGTTAGTTAAATATGTACGTTTGAACAAGTGTTTCTAATGGAAAGCACTACTTATGATGGCTGCTGCTATTATGTGTATTTTGAAATTTTTCTAGATTTGGAAAATGCATCTTGTGTGGACAGACAAAAACCTCTTTCTCTTCCAGAGGTAATTTCTATCCTTACAGTGCTTGATTCAACATGCTTAGACTATGTATGAGATTAAAACCCAGGGAATGGAGAAGCATATATAGAGCCTGAAGAAAATAGTCAGTTATTAAAACAATTTAGCTCGTCATTAAATCTCAAATTTTGGAATATAAATAGGTTGCTCTTCCCTTTGCCTCATCTGTCATTTTATTACAGCAGAAAATCTGGTGCTGGACAGAAGAGGAAAGGTGGCTTAGCAGTTAAAATAGAACTTGAAGTCAGGATCTGGATTTTTGTTCTGACTCCAATGACAAACTGATCATCCTGTGCAACTTACCAAAGCTCTGAGTCTCACCTACCACTCTGTAAATGTCATATAACTCTACAGGATGCTGCGAGGTTTAATTAGAATTAATTTTAGTCTTTCAAGTACCTTGTGTTTCTCAGATGAAACGTGCTATTCAAGTGTGAAGGATAATTATTATGTTGCGTCTGTGTTTTTCTGATACATTATTACTATTTTATTAACCGTGTTTTGGAAAAAAAACCCCAAAACCACCGTACTTACTGCTTTTCAGTTGGGTTTGTAGGGTATAAAGTTAGTCCCTATGAGCACAGTAAATAATTAAACTAATATTGGCATTGAGATGTGAGGTTGTTTTATTTGAGAATGTTAACGACCATTAGCAGAGTGTCACAAAATGTCTGGCTGGATACTTTGAGCACTTTAAATCATTCACTTAGGTGTAGGATGGTCATATTGCCTCCAGATGTGGTGAATTAGCCCAGCAATTGCAGGCTGGAGAGCCTCAGCCCAGGGCTGCCTTGCAGCTGGTCGGGCTTGAGCCAGCCAGCTCAGAAAATTGTCCTGGCAATCCGTGCCTGGTGCCACCTTAACCTTTGCCAGTCCTGCGGGGAGCTCAGCACACCTTATGCAACAGGCCACTCCTGTTTCTCTTCTTATTTTCCTCAATTGTAGCACTGAAGAGCAGGGAAAGCTGAGATACCAGAGGGTGACAGCAGGCAGGTGGAATCTTGCTGTCTTGGTGGATATGAGACAACTGTGTTGTTTCCAGTGGAATCACAGCTACATCAGAAATAAAAATACTGACTGAAGCAGCAACTCCACATCCCAAGGACATAATAATTCAGAAAGTGTTGAGTTATTAACTGTTCTTTAACATGGATTTGAGCATGTGAGTGGGCTTTTCTTGTAGCTGAGAGTTCAAGAGCCTGAAGTAGAAAGGCAGTATTAGCAAATAAGGTCAGATCATTTGGGGATAATGAACTTCTTTCAATAAGGTTATTGTTTTATCAGCAGGTCACATTCTTTTTGTCCTCACTTGCCATGTACTATAAAGTATGACTTTAACACACAGGACTTCTGTGTTAATTGCAATTAGATAAATGTGGCTGGAGAGAGAGTCTTTACCTTGGCCATAGACACACTCACTGGAAAACTGCTTGAGCTGCTTTGGTGCCATCCTATTCCAAAGTAGGTTAGAGCAAAAAATCAAAAGGAAATGAATAGGTTTATGCTATTGTTACACTTTCTAAATCTAGCAGGCAGATGCATATCACTGTACTGCCTAAGCAAAATGCAGACCCAACTCATCCACTGAGGCTGAATTTTTTATTCTGCTTTAATAAAGCCACTATGAAGCAAAGCCCTTCAGAGTGGCAGTTTTACTGGTGTCATTGTCTCCACTGTCCTGGCTATAAAGTAACATTTGATAATCCTGACAGATGTAGAGACAAATGTGAGCTTTGTCAACTTTATGCAAGAGTTCTTCACCAGCATAAACCAGATAGTAACTTCAAGATTCTAAATTTACAGAAAACGTGTATCTTAAATGCTAATCCAGCCCTGATTAAGGTACATTCACATGGGAACTCCAAGTTGACAGCTAAAAGCCACATCTAGTTGGCTTTTCTTTTGCAAGTAGGCATCTTGACTTTAGTTTATCTGGCAACTTGTGTAGATGTAGGATAGATGCTAAATGAAAAGCATATGAGTTTTGTAGGGCTTATTAGATAAAAAATGTCATTTGACATTGCTGTTATCAGGAGTGCTGTGGAACTGGAACATTCTCAGAGCAGGGATTAGGCACTGGCACATTTGATGACTCCAGCATTTCCTTGTTTCTCCCCTCCTGTGTGTGTCAGCCTGTGATGCCCATGTGGGATGTGAGGCCTGAAGTCATGTACCAAACCGAGTGCTGCTTGTGCTCTGGTGCCTGATGACCATTGAACAGCTGGGGTCTGATGGGTCTGGCATCACCCTGGGCACTCAGCAGTTTGCTGTCTGCACATCTCTGCTGCCCTTTGAGGAATAACTGGTCATGGACATGAACCTAGCTGAGCCCTTAACAAAGAGATTACCAGCTCTGTGAAGACACTCACGGACTGAAAGGGCACTCTGTGTTTCCAAGTGTTTATTATTTAAAGTCAGTTACTGGGAAATATATAAAATGGAAGGGTCAGAGTAAGACATTGTGCCTTGTTGGCTTTGCCTTTTAGATTTTAGGAGATCAAAAAGAGAAAAGGAGGAATATGTCATATTGCAGGTAATTAAGGATTCATCAGGAAATAAGGAACACTTGGTCCTTCTCATAGCTTTGAGGACAAAAGGTGAAGGGTAGCTGGTATAATATCTTCCATATGTGGCATGCTAATTGGAAGAATAGAAATGAGGCATTTGGAAAGCTGAATCTAAGCTCTTATAAATGGAAATTGCTTTTGCTTAATGAGTTTGCTGGTAGGCTCAGTGCTTTACACTTGGAAAATAAGAAAATATTTTTTATTATATGTTTGTAAATTAGTGTTAGCCTGCTTGTTGAGTTAGTCCTACGGATTTAATAACTCACAAGTGAAAAACTGTGTTTTTTCTTTCCCTATAAGTACTTGAAATATAATGATGATTCCCATCATTGTAGTATCTTCTTACCACTGCCTTAGTCTAGGCTTTGAGTATTTTAGTTTAAGCCTTTCAAGAGTTTTGAAAACCTCACACTAGGAATGGCATACAGGAATAGCTTGTTTCTCAGACCTCAGGAAAGTGTGAGGCTTATTCAGATTAGGCATGGCTTTGTCTTTGAAGACAAAAGGGCATCACCAGTGCTTTGTTTTGATAGACACCCCCTGGCCCAGAAAAAATAGATCCCTGTCCAGGTGAGCAGAGGCAGTGGAAACACCTTCTGGGTAGTTGTGTCCTGCCAATATAAAAGTTGTTCTGGGAGGAAAGTCAGGAATTGCACATGGTTCCCACTAGATGGCAATTAAACCCCACTGATAAAACTGCCAAAGCTTTCCAGCCTGCTCCAGAGTGCTGAAAGCTGGGCTTCAGAGCGAGGTTTGGGATATCTGTGTTTTCCTTGGACTGGAACATGCAGCACTTTCCATATGGCAAAGGAAACACTGTTGAGGCTGAGCAGCGTTTTGGAGAGCAGTTTGGAGCCATCCGTGTTTGTGTGTAGTAAAGGGTGTATTTGGTTTCTGTGCTGTCCAACTCCCACCTCCTTGGGGGTAGAGCAGTGCAGTCAGCAGCGAGCAGGAGAGCCCTTGGCAGGGTGGCCAGCTGGAAATTGGCTGCCAGGAACCAGAGCAGCCCTAATTAGGCAGGCAAGCAGGGCCTGATCCAAAGCCTGCTGAAGTTAATGGCAGTATCTCGGGTTAGTGCATTTTTCCCTATTTCCAGGTAAACCACCCAAGTGAGTCTCTCCTTTCAGCAGTCAGCTTTATACACATTACATCATCTACTGCAATTGTTGGTGTGCTAGGAATAAATGCATGTCTGTGCTGTTTGTAATGAAGATACAGCATTCATGTGCTCTGTATGAGTAACTTACAGGAATACTTGTGAGGTAATTGAATTGTTTTTCTATTTTTTTTCCTAATTAGAATTTGCAACAATATAACTTTCTCTTTAACATCTCTGCTGGAGAGTATAATTTCTTTTGATTGAAGGAGAGGGAGAGCTTTTATCCTGACTGTTGTCTCAATATATTTCAGCTAAAGTTCTAATTAAATGTAGAATATCAAAAGTTGTGCTGCCCTAACATGTACCCAGGGACCTTAATAACAGCTGGTTCTGGACTTCTAAAATGTCATAGTTAGCAAAATTCAGGCAAAAGCTACCATAGTCTTGCTTCTCTGTTTAAAGTTGCTCTAGTACTGGCAATACTCATCTCAGAGATAACTAATATAAAATACTGGAAATTACTCTGTGCTTTATAATCAGGAAAAAAATCCCTGTAGATTCAGTGGGAATAGTGCCTGGGTAAACCCACAGGTATTGTGTGCACTGTGAGATTGCGTGCAAGGAAAGATCATCCCTATAAACTAACTTTATGGCCTATTTAAAAAAAAAAAAAACCTAAATAAAGATTAATGGAAACAGTTTCTCTGATTACACCACTGCTTTATGCTTATTTGAGCAATTTTAAATAGATAAGAAAATATGAGTTTCAATCTGTGCCTGGTGCCCCAGAGTAATTGAAACTCCCCTTTGTTGCAGAAGTGCTGGCTACAACCACTGTAAAACTGCAAAATGTCTGCCAGTTATTCTTGCAGAATTCTGGCTCTCTCTGTCAAAGTTTTTTCACCTCATTCACACAATTTTATTGTAAATTTTATGTTTATTTTAAAAGAGATACCTAATCTTTTCATTACAGGAGCACAGCATATGAAAAAAACTGAAAGATAGCAGTGTCAGGTTTTCACATTGGTCAGTCACAGCTGGATTCAGGTAGCTTTGTGCTGGGTTTTGTACAGAATTGATTTGTGATTGGAGAAGGACACTAGTTTCCTAAGAGCTGACAGTGGCTGCTACACATCACACACAGAGAAAGGTTTTCATGTGTTTTAGTCTTGTTGGGTTGATGCTGCGCCCCTGAAGGGCTCAGGTTTCTTCTACAAAGCTGCTGCACTGCAGCTCTGAGGAAGTAAAGAAGTTCCCTGTTGGTATGGGCGGGTGATGAAACTGTTTTTGACCTTAAAGACAGATGAGTTTGTGTGTCCCCATCTCCTCTCAGCCAGCTCTGGACACTCTTCAGGTGGACAGTTTCTTACTCTAGGCTTGGACTCCCTCCTTATCCTTCAGTTCTTCCATGTGCTCACTGAGATTCAGCCGTGCCATCTTTTCAGCACAGTGGGCAGAATGGAGGAATTGATCAGTTTGCAGAGGATCATGGCCAGATCAATTTGGAAGGGAAATGCAGAGGGTTTGGTGCTCATGTGGGTGCTCAGTGAGATGGGAGAAGCTGTTGATTGCTCTCCTTTGTCTACAGCTTTTAGATGATCAGGCAGGAGTGTGGTTCCTAAGCAGGGGGGGCTCAATGCCCTGTGTGCAGCAGCACAGGCCTGTACAGTGCTCCCAAGGCTGCACAGGCTGGTTTGGGCATGGAAAACAGTGCAAAAACCTTCAGGAAGAGTGCAGGGCACTGAATCTTCAGCTGGGGACGTGTAGGCAGGTGGTTCTCTGGGCCTATATGAGGCAGGAGCTGTGGATTCATTGTTTAAACAACCCTCCCAAGGACAGGTGCTTTCTTTCTAAAGATGCATCTCTTTAAAAAATTAGGTAGAGATAATATGGTTTAAAAAGTGATTTTAGCCCCTTTTCTATATAATAATCCAGCAGTTTAATGAGGAAGCCAATATTCAGAGGCTCCTCAGGTAGGAGAGTCTTCAGCCACCTTCTTTCTCCTGGGAGAGCTGTGTTGATGCCTCTAAAGAATACAACTTAGTCTGGCAGACTGAGTGCAAGGAAGGGAATGAATCTGTCAGGTAGTGACTGAGGAATTCACCAGAAGTCAGGGTTTCACCCCAGTTCAAAACAGTTCCCAGGTGAGCCCTTTGGCCACCTGGCTAGGGAGGTGGGCTCCTGGCGGCTTCTCCTCCTTTTCTAGTCCAATGAATTCTGAATTCCCTCTTGCACATGGGCACTTTATCAGAGGATGCTCTCTGGCTGCATTTTGAAAGAATGGCATCTTCTGATTGCTGTCATGCATGAGAACATCTGCCAGATCAAGAGACTTTGATGGGGAGGCAGGGAATTCTTGCATCCTGATTGATGTTAGCAGTTGTGTACATGCTGAGCAGAACTCAAGGAACCAGACAATATTGTAAAAATTAAGGGTTCCTCTGGAATTAGGGCATAGCACAGAATTGTAAGGGGCTGAGTTGTAAGGGGCCTACAAGGACCATCAAATCCAATTCCTGCCCTGCAGAGGACCATCCCCATGAGTCCAGCAGGTGCCCAAGATGCTCCTTGTCCAAATGCAGATTGTCCAAATGCTCCTTGAGCTCTGTCAGGCTTGGTGCTGTGACCACTGACCTGGAGCCTGTTCCAGACCCCAACCCCCACTGGGGGAAGAATGTTAATCTAATATCCAACTTAACACTCCCTGACTCAGCTTCATGCTCTTCCCTTGGTCTTGTCACTGGTCACCAGAGAGGAGAGATCAGTGTCTGCACCTCCTCTTCCCCTCATGAACAAGTTGAGGTTTCAATGAAGTCTCCCCTCAGACTCCTCCTCTCCAACTGAGCACACCAAGTGCTCTCAGCCACTCCTCATAAGGTTTCCCCTCAAGGCTCTTATCCATCTTCTGATGCACTCTAACAATTTGATCTTTTTTTAAATTGCAGTGGCCAAAACTACACACAATGTTCGAGGTGAGGCTGCCCAAGCCTCATGCAAGTTAACCCTTAGATCTCTACATATCTTTGGAAACGAAAGCATCTTATTTGGAATGCTTGTATCTACTGCTTTAATTTATTTCAGCTCCTTTAGAATATACACAGGTCACAAAATAACCTTATATTTAGTTATTGCAAAGCCTTGAGTGACAGGTTCTTGGTAGAGTTGCACCATGACAAAAAGGATGTATGAAAAAATGCAAGATGGGATGACAGTATGGTCCCTGAGCACTGACTGTCAGAAACTGAGAGAGGCATGTGTTCAAGCATATTAACATTGTTTCACTGGTGCTTAAGGATAAATTTTGTAGGATTTCTTGTAGTGTCTGAACTAATTTGAGCCTGTCCAGGACTGAAATATGCGGCATAAGTTAGTGCAAGATTTCTTTGCCCTGAATGAGGTGCTATGACAGATACTACAAATAAAACATGGAAACTTTAATTTTGTTGGCAAAGGAAAACATGAGCAGAGCAAAGGCCTTAGAGAATAGTGTGATAACCATTGGGGGATCCCTGGTCAGAGGGGGCTGATGTGCTGATTCATGCTCTGACACTCGGAATGATCGTGCTCCTTGTTGGGAATCACTTCATTGTATCAGAAGAACTGAGGTGGGAAAAGGCTAGGAATTCATTCTGGCTCTTCATTAGACTTCATGTCTCCTGGCTGTATTCTGCATTTCAGTATCTTCCTGCTGCCAGAGAAGATTTGAAAGAACCATGTGGCAATGCTCCCTGCCAGCAGTGAGCAGATACCAGATTGCCTGTGGGCCTCCAGCCCATCTCCTCACAACCACAGGTGACCTTCAGCTTCCCTTTCTCAGTAATCCCAGGTTGCTACTGGAGGTTATTGAAAAGGTGGAGAGAAGCCCAGAGAATGGAAGGAATATATTCCCAGTAAATAAACAGGGCTCCATGTACTGGGTTTCAGTACAAACACTTCTGCAGAGCTGGTACTTGTTTGCTGTCTTTTCCTTTGTCTGGGAAATAAAGCTAGAAGTTTTGCCCCTGCTTTGAGGATGAAAATTTGTGGATGAAAAGCTAAGCAAATCCACATTTGTGGATGAAAAGCTAAGGAAGTCCTATAAATTGCTGTTCATACTGTGGGACCATCTCACTTCAGATATAAGCTCTGAAAATACATCCAAAAAAATCTTCACTGTTTAGGTGAATTCATTTCAGATGCAGTGAAATTATAACAATATTATAGTGCTGCAGTGTTTCAGTTTCTCCATCATTGGGTGAAGAGAGGACTTAATTTTGAAAATTGCCAGAGGTTGCCAGACAGCAGAAAAAAATGAAAACATTATTACAAATAATGGAGGTAACATTATTAAAAGTAATGGGCAATATGATTGTACAACTAGTACTTATGTATTTATCCTGAGCTCTGTTGCTTTTTTGCTGAGGGATGGTAAGGGAAGGTGTAATGGCTTAGCAGCCAGTTTGAAAGGTGTTTTTCTGAGAGTTTTGTCTGATAGTGGAAGCAAAGGCCACATTTAACACTCAGTATGTGAGAAGATGATTTCCAAGCTGATTTTCTCTATTGCTGTGTTCCAGCAGCAGTTTCAGTGGCTATCTGCTGTGGTTCTGCTAGGAAAGGCTTCCAACTGTTCAAATTATGTATGTAGCATGAAGATATGTTTTAGTAAGTACATCTTCTGTATATTATCCTCAATGATATGCATTGCTTGTGCTTGACAGTCAGCTGTTAGCTCTCTTTGCTGACATGGGTTATCCCATTTGAGATGTTTGGGTTTTTTCATGGTATAGTTTGTTAGCTTTAAAGTCTTTTATTCTCAAGTTACCTTAAGGAAAGCCTTAAGGCAGCAAGTAAATACATCCCACATTATATGAATTCTGTGATGTATGCTCCAAATCCCCATTGGGAGCATGTCAGGAGGAAAGAGATCAGCTGTGGGTGTTTGTACATTAGCATTCAAACACAGAAACTCATGTCTCCTTCCTGTCAACTTCGTTGTCTTGCAGTTACAACTTTTCTGGTTGGTATCCTGGAGCAGATAAGGAGCCAAGTGTGACAAAGGGAGCAGGTAAGTATGACAGAGAGCAGTTCTTTCTCAGCAGCTCGTGTCACATCACTCCTGTGACTGCCAAGGAGGTTCATCTGAGGGCTCTTTATCTTCCTCTGTCCATGATGATTTCCAACAGGGCATGGAGCTATTGAAGTTCCAGTTGAGGGCCAGTGTGAGACAAAGATCCTTTGAGAACCACACTACTGAACCACACACCCTGTTGATCTCAATCTCTACTGCTGCTTTTCCTTTGATGCAGTGAAAAGAATCCACACCAGCTCAGTCTGACTTGTCTTCAACTAAGTTTCCTAGTTGAGTATTACTTTTTGGCATTCTTCACCTTCAACTTGAAAAGTGTGTCTCGGTGTTTATGTTTTTTCTTTGTTTTTATTTTTAAGCTTTTAATTCTTGTCTAGATTGAAAGGTGATAATAACTAAGTGTCATTAAGGCAATTTCCACAGTTTTAAACAGTCATTTTCCTTTCATGGCAAAACTCTGGAAGTGCAGTTTAACAATAGAGGGAAGACACACATTAAAAATTCAGTAGTTTAATAGTAGCTGCAATAAATAAATTAAAGCAGACATACCTCTGAATTTCTTGTGCAAACATTTTGTGACAGAATTGGGTACAGTACATGTGTCTGTATACTTGTCTATGCAGATACCTTTATGGTACCTGTCCCTGCAGGTAATCTTATCCAAATGTGGTATTTGCATATGCCAATTTGTTCTTTGCATTCTTCACTGGGAGATTTGTACATTATGCTCTTATTTTTGATGTTTTCATTGGAGATTGTAGAAGAGTAAAAGGTAAAGAATTGCTCCAGGGATTAATATTCAGAAAATTCATTATGATAGAGACAAAACTTAAATTTCTGTGATGTGTTAAGAGAAAAGAAAATCTCAGCAGAGAAATCCTGGAGTGAAGAAGTAGGTGTATGCAGGAGGATAATGCTGGTCTGCTGTGGCAGACACACACGTAGCCAGCTGGAGAATGAAGCTGCAGCAGTGCCAGCAGTGTGAGGACAGGGGACAGATCCCAGCTAGCTGAGCTGTGCTGTTCCAACATGTTCAGTGTGTCTGTACCTCCTGCAGTAACACAGCACCTGCCTTTGCTGGCTTCCTTCTCAGCTGGTACAGCACCCTCCAGGCCAGTCCCTGCCAGAGGCACAGCCAGCCTGAGCAGGGCTGGAGCTGCCAAAGGGTCACTAAGAGGGGTTTGATCCTGCAGAGCAAACAACAGCAGTTGCTCTGTTGCAGGAGATGACCCAAATCTGTTTCATTACTTCTGTGCTCATGAGGTTTACCTGCCTTGGTGATAAAATCCCAAAAGGGAGGATGACAAAAATCTGATGACTAGTGCTTGCAGAGGTGATGTGTAGATCTGCTGGTATAGCACATGTATTGATTATGCCAGCATGATGACTGATTTCAGTGGGACCTGCAATGGTTAATGTCACCCTTTGGCAGTGGTGTGATTTTAAATCCCACACAAGGTCCATTTAGAGAGTTTCAGTGAGGCTTTAGCAGTGTGTGAGATCTGCCAAGAGTTTTTGTGCTGGAGGAGTTTGGGTTGACAGGATCAGCCCTAACACGTTAAGTGCTGTTTATGGTATTATTATTGCTTTGTGAATTCATTTCCCATAGAGACAGACTGGAGATGAAATGTTCACATTCAAACTTCCTCTCTGCTCTGGGCTGTCAGCTCCATGGCTTAGATTTGCACCCATGTCCTTCTAGTTATTAACAGCAATAGTCACTATTGTGATTATAGACTATAAACTCTATGAGGAATGCAAACAATTTTCATGAAAAGGCTGGGAAGATAGTATTTTCAAGAATAAAAGGAACATAATCACCCTTCCTAGGTAAGATATGTTATTTACACTATGGGGATTCATGTCAGTACATTTTAAGTAAGTTGCTTGGCTGAACTTGTTATCTAGCTGCCAAGAACGGAAGTGAGAGAGAAGAGCCAGATAGAATTATTGGACTCTGCTCTCCAAGCTTACATCATGTAAACATTTACAACATGACTTTTATTTTCAGCGCTGACCATTCTGGTGGGGGTCTCTTTGTTGCTTTGTTGCTGGCAGACTGCTTTTGAAGGCACCTTTTGGCTTATTTGTGATGATGCAGCTAGCCAACAGAGCTGGACCTACACGGCATTTGCAAAATGTGCAATGAAAACTTCTAGTCATCCTTTTCTCTCTCCACATTCCCAGGCACAGGCAGCTGCTTGGGTTTAAGCACTTCCTTATGCCCCTGCTGTTAATGCTCCCTTCCAGTGATCAATGATCCCACCCTGCTTTCTCAGCATATTGTGGTGAAATCAATAATCATGCGTGAGAGAGCAAGAAAGAGGTTGACATTTCCATTTCTCTTGTTCTCACAGTTACAAAAAAAAAAATAGAAAACTGGAATATGTTATTTTCCTTTGAAGAATAGAAACAGATAACAGTTTGCAGTATACCTGGCAACATGCACCTTGGCACAGGAAACAATCTTCTGTTGCAGTCCAGCCTTCCTGCTGGTATCAATAGTGCTTTTCTTTTTCATACTATCAAGTTATGTTGTTCCCAAATCACTACAGTTCATGTTAAGAATGAAATGCATAATCCAACAAGTTACCTGTTTCTTTGAGATAACTCTTGTCTGTAAAACAACACAGAGCAAAACAGTGGGGTAGAGGAGAATAATTCAGGTTTATTCCTTCATGCAGATTTCAGATTTCTGATGATGCTACAAGTATCTGACCCAGTGCAATTATGTGGGTAAACTCCATAAGTTGTTCTTAGCATTTTGTTGCAGTTCATCAGTTTGTACTATTTAGGCTGTAACCACAGCTCAGTTTATGCAGGAGTTTTGTTTGTTGTTGTTGTTTTCAGAGCCCCTTAGTGCTCCTCACTGACCCTTTTATGAGCTATAACTTTTGCTCACACTCCATAAGTCAAGGAGTCTTTAGCAAAAGAGCCTATCAAGAAAAAAAATCTGGGATACTTTCCAGGGAAACGTATGTATAATAGAGAATTCTGGCAGTTTTTCATCTGGCGCTAATTTATTACTTCAAGCTGGCTTGCTCTTTAGACTATAATAAACATTATTTTACATCTAACAAATCACTTTTAATATCCCTGACCTTGACAATGGGTATCTAGCATGGGTTTAAAAGAAAAAAATGTAGCTAGAAAAGCAGTGTATCACAAACTGATGTAATCATGGTTCTTTGTTAAGTTTCAGAGTTTCTGGTGAAATGAAATATATATGGAAGAATAGGTTGTTTTAATAGAAACATCTCCTGTCTCCAGCCATGCCACATATGCTAAGCTTTGGAGAGTAGAGTCTTTATGTTTAGTCTAAAAGAATCTGAGTTATGTAGTCATGGCAGGAAACATTGAATTCTGTGAAGTAAAGGCAGCATTTTGCTGAAGTCAGGAGGCTGCCGTTTGTGTACCCTTAAGAATTCACAGAAATGCTGTACCAACACACTCAAATGTGTTTAGATGAAAGTTGCATTCATTCATAAGTTTCTTAATATCTCAAAGCTAAAAGTATTGGTCTTACTTTTATTAAAAATCATGTGTGAGCTCCCAAAAGAGAATGGTGTCAGGAGACCTGCCCTCCTTTTCTTTTAAGACAAGTGGGAGCTAGGGAATTGCTTCTCAGGTCCCTGGATGGGAGAAAGAATGAGAAGTTGAAATTTACCTTGATTTAAGAGCAGGAAAAGACTGCTTGCTTCATGATCCCAGCCACAGTTTGATTTGTCAACTCTTTCCTCTTTCTTAGCAGTAAGTGTACCCCTCGAATTGCTCAGATGTATTGGAACATGATACTGGTCATTAGGCAAAGGTTTTTCATCTTTTTCCAGTTTACATCATCTTCCTTTCATAGTTCTAGACCAATTAGGGTAACACAGGTAGATGTTTTGCATAATTCAGAAGCATTTGCTGCACATGTACAGACACACACACAGAGTCAGACACAAAGTGTGTCAGTTTACGTTGCTGTTGGGATTGTCTTAATCACTTAATTGATAAAATAAAGCTGTAAGCCCTAGCTTATTATGACCATTCAAGATGCAAAGAAATTACTTCTTATTTGTGTAATACTATTAGTAAACCTGCTCCCAGAAATGCTAACCCACTGTTTTTCTTAATAGCCTGCAACTGGCTTCAAGGCTCACTGAAATTAATTTTATTAGTTCTACTCATGTTGTTATTATGCAGACACCTGTTCAATGATAGCTCTTGTGCTTTTCTCTTTCGCACCCTTTTCCCCCCCCCTTTTCTCTCTTCCCTTCTTCAGCCTAAAAGGTGAAACTTGGCTCTGCTGTGCACACTTTTCATTTCATAAGTAAGGACTGCTGGTTGTCTTTCTGTCCTGCACTGTTAGTATTTTTCTAGGGCATGGAGATGGACAGTGGTTCCCAAAATAAGTGGTAGATGTTTAAAGGCAGAAGAGTAGGGAGCCCTTGTTGTGATGTTAATGTGTCAGTGATTAGATTAGTTTGGTGTTGCTTCTCCTTAGCATTTCCTTCCACCAAGCTAAATGTGTGCATGTGGATTTCAAATATCTCTGCAAAGATGTTTTTGATTCAAAACCTGAATGACATAAGGAGTCCTTCCTTTATTATTCTAGAGTTTAAATAGAGCTTTCTAGTGTAAATTTAAAGTTTTCTGGATATGCTATTATGAGATTTTTAAGACCAGAAAAAATAAGTTGTGACATTTGCTAAAAACTTTCCAGCTATTAATTGTTTTCTGCTTAATTTGTGTAACAGAGGGAAACTAGCTGGCTTTTTCAAACTCTTATCATAGAGGCCCAAATTCAGCAGCTCTGTGGTCAGGATGTGTGCAACAGTATGGGCACACTCAAAGAATTTAAAGAGCAATTTATTATGATTTTTAAAGGGATTGTTGGATAAATCCTGTCTATCTTATTCAAGCACACACCCCTCTGAAGCCAGAAGATTGACTGTATGAGCAGAAAATGATTGAATGTATACAAAATGTCATGTAAAGTTACAATGCTAAATAGAGGAATTAGAATAACTCCAAACTATGCAGACCTCCAGACGTTTTGGGCAGCCCAAGTCTAGTCATTGCAGCAAAGAAATTAGCTTTCATCTCAGCTGTTGAGCTAAAGTTAGTCAAATGCTTGTTGTATGTGAACGCACTGAGGAAAAAAACCCAACAGCTTTTTAAAGAAACAGTTTAGCTAAAAATGGGCCAGATGTTCAGACTAAAATACCAGTTATCCAATTTTCTTGTGAAAAGTTAATCTTCTCTTACATTTAAACCATGCTGTGTTATGTGAGGTTACACTGGAGTAAAACACGAAGGAGTGGAGAATGCCATATTGTCAGCAATACAATGGAATAGCTTATATTTGAATGGAGAAACACATCTTCAGATTTGTGCCAGGAAGATTTGCACATTTTATGTTTCATTGGGAAAGTCAAGCAGATTTCACAAGCTGTGCTATTGAAGAACAAATTAACACTGGCTGGGGCCTGTGCCATAATATTATTCCTCAAAGTACAGCTTATGTATTAATTAACATTTGCAAGGCACTTTGAGGTGCTGGATGAAAGGCACACAGAGTACAAAGTTGTTGCTATGATTAATTAGTTATCACACTGGACATGTGAAGGGCTACGTTCAAGTGTTGCAAACTATTATTTATTAATTGTTGCTTTTGCCACTGGCCATCTTTGTTCTGTCCTTTCAGAACTGCCCTTATTATGCACATTCTTTGGGCCGGGAGGAATGCTCTGACCTGTATGGCAAAGGCCAAGGCTTTCATCAAGCAATACCTGCAGGAAAGCAGTATCCTCTAGTTACGTGCTAAGATATCCAACCTTGATGTAAAGACTTTAATACCACATCCCTAATGACTTGGTTAATCACTAAGCACTATTAAAAATGCATGGCATGGCTCTTGCCTGTCTAAAACATATGCTGTCTTAGCATCCTGTTATTTGTTTGTAGTGCTTACTGTAATATCCAGTGCAAATACAGGAACCAAAAAATTTCAATTTTTCAAGTGGATGCAACTGGCCATCAACAACATAATAATCTACTTTGTGCATAGAGTTTGGATTTCATTGTTAACAGGGTGCATCTTCAATAAAATACAGCCCATTCCTCTGACCTTTGATTTCCACACCAGAAAACACCTCAGTAACTCAGTTCAGCAAGTTTTCTCAGTTTTTCAGGAAACTAGATTATGGAAAGAAAAGCCCAGTCCATGGTCGCACTAGCTGATATGTTTTATATTTATGTAAAGAACTTTGGGAGAAACCAAATCCAGACTGTGGTTGGTGTTTTCAGGACTATGAGGCAAATACTGCTACTTGTTTTATCCAGAGTTGTTGGAAGCTGAGAGTGGGCCTTTGCTTCTCTTTCTCTTTTTTTCTACACTTTGAATAATGAGAGTAGAAAACCTGTATGCTCTAAGATCATTACTACATGGGGGGAAAAGCAAAGAAAAGACAAGGACTTTTTTGTTTTTATTTCTCCTCCTTTTGGACAGAGAGTTCTATAAATTGTCCCAAAGGAGCTCCAGTGCCTGCAGGTCACTCCATTCCACTCCTGCACTGCATTAGAGAACATTTTCTAGTAGTGAGCTGCAAAGTTTGCTTGATACTTTTCCAAGCAGGAATTTTTGTGGACCTGAAAATTCCTTACCATGTCTACACCAGATATTATAAACGAAGGGAAGGGAAGGGAAGGGAAGGGAAGGGAAGGGAAGGGAAGGGAAGGGAAGGGAAGGGAAGGGAAGGGAAGGGAAGGGAAGGGAAGGGAAGGGAAGGGAAGGGAAGGGAAGGGAAGGGAAGGGAAGGGAAAGGAGAAGAGAAGAGAAGAGAAGAGAAGAGAAGAGAAGAGAAGAGAAGAGAAGAGAAGAGAAGAGAAGAGAAGAGAAGAGAAGAGAAGAGAAGAGAAGAGAAGAGAAGAGAAGAGAAGAGAAGAGAAGAGAAGAGAAGAGAAGAGAAGAGAAGAAGAAGCAATGCTAAAAGATTATACAATGGTATAACCCATTAACTGCAATTGATTAATTTGATCATGCCTACAAACACCTTTAATTCCTTAAAAGTTGTTACACAGACAGATGGAAAAGCTCAACCTGTGGAAATGGAGAAAATTCTTGGATTGCCTCACCCTTGCATATATCTTCAAAAGCTATTTCTAATCTTGCACAGGCTGTTAATGTGGAGATAGCAGCAGTTATGAAACCTGGGCTGGATTCCAGATATGTGGTATCCAAGTGTAGCATGAAAAGGAAATCAATAGTCACTCTTCAAGGAAAGCCATGCCAGAATTGTCCTGTATGGTCTGTATTAATCAAAGCCATAACAGCTTTTTTTCATTAGTGGAGCATTAACAAGTAAACAACACTCCTGTTTTGTTATTTAGTTACACTAACCTTTTTCAACAGCTAGGCCTAGTGATAAGTTTGGATTTTCTCTGTTTATAGAAAATTGGTACATCAGCAGATTGAGTACAACTCAATATTTATGGAGTGCCGGCTTTCTGGAAATGGAGGAAACTGTTATTACTAGAAGAGTTCATTAAAATGTAAACAAGAGTGAGGAGACAGCAATGACAATAACTATTTATATATTTATGTGGGGTTTTTTTTTTGCTATTGTCTGATTATGCTACAATGCCATGGTTGTGACATGAAAGTGGGAGTTCTTCTGGGCAGTTTTCTGCTGGCTGCCTGAAAGGAGGTGAAGCCAGCAGAGTGTAACACCTCTGATTCACTGGTACATCAGTGTACAGATGTGCTCCAGCAGGACCTGTCTTCTGATCATGATATGTCCCTGTATTAAAATTAGAACCAATATATTATTGTGGTATTTATTGTGGTATTTTAAACAAGTTATTACAATGGAGAGGCTGAGGAATATGGTTTGTAAATGACTGGGTGAGTTCCTATCAAGTTGAGCACTTTAAAGTTGCTTTGATTTAATTGACTAATAGCTGATGTTTTCTGAATATCAAATAAATATGTATATTTTAGCTGTTACACAAGCCTAAAATACATTTATTAGAAGATGACAAACTACTTGGCCCATTGCAGTAAAATAAAAAAGGAACAAAACTTGTTTTACAATTTGTCATCTGGGGAAGGGGGAGAGAACTTATTCATAAGTAAATAGTGAGCCACACATATTTTACCTATTTTTTTTATTGTTGATTGTCTTTGTGAGGAAGGATTTGAATGAGCAAAAGATGACAGAACAGCATGGATAAGAGAGACCAGGAAAATAAAACTGTTAGCATAAAGGGGCGGTGTGGAAGTGCCATGGCAAAGACTGAAAAAGGTGTGCAACTAATTTAGTTTAAAGTTTTTGTGTTCTTAAACCAAATTGAGGCATGAAATGAGATGTCTGTCATTGTGTATGAGAAAGATTTGTAGGATATCTCAATACTGCATTCTTCCAAGTAAGACAAATGCAGAAGTTTCAGCTTTCTCTGTGTTAAAGTGCAGCTCCTGTCTGCTCCTCTAGGAATTCCAATTAGCCTGTGGTCCTTTCCTTCTGTGGCAGGCTTGTCTTGGTGCAAGTGGGCTTTTATCCTGACCTGCAGAATGATTCCTGTGACAGGGAGCTCTTGCCTCAGGATTCTAGACCTTTCACTGAGTTTCTTTGTATACAGCTTTCAAGGTGTTTATGGAGGAAAAGCACCATGCAAGTGCAGAAGATTTAAAATTAAGATTGTGTTTGTGTTAGTGTGTGGTGATTGTGCATAATGCTGTGTACCACAGGAATCCCTCTTTTCAGCTGACTCATCCATCTATCTATCTATCTATCTATCTATCTATCTATCTATCTATCTATCTATATCTATCTATCTATCTATCTAATCTCCCCACCCACCTACCTACCCACCTACAGGTTAATCATGCAATTCATGAGCAAAACTGTGCAGATATCATAGGATTGCATAGGCAATCCTATTAACGCGCATAATTAACTTCATTTTATTTTAATTTAAATTTAAGGAATCATAATGACTTTTGGCTCATTTAAGCTATCCTGAAAACCCAACACAAAGGTCATGTTTCCTAAGTGGTCACCATGAAAGGAACATGAACATAGGGTACTGCAAAGGGCTCACAGCAGTCCTCAGCTGTGTGCTTGTTACTGATCACACCAACAATGTGCTGTTAAACCACCCTGGACATGTTTCAAGAGAGGACATTAAAACATATTAAGGATAAATAACTAGAAAAATACCCATTTTCTGCTGGTGGTATAAAAGAATCAAGCAATTATTTAAAGCAACAGGTAATATAGTCTATATTTGCCATATTCACAAATAGAACTAATTTTAAATTACACACAGAAGCTTGACAGTATTAAAGATGTAAAGATCACACTCTCACACAGCTGGCCCTTTTGGGCTGCTCATGTGCATAAGGCTGAGTGGGGTTTGGTCCTCAGCACGTTCATCTGTCCCTTAGTTGAAATGTTCTTGATTATTAGATAGAGAACCTTACTTTGACACTGAGAGTCATGACTGGCTCAACAGAGTTTGGACACATTTCAGGTAAACTAAAGTGTATAAAAACTTACTCAACAGAACTCCTGTAAGTCAGTGCAGCTCAAGACTGAACTGTGTTTAGAAATATTGATGGTGTTTTAACCACATTAGGAACTGAAAAATGTAAAGAAGATCCTAAAGTTAACAACTGAAGTATTTTCTGAGTGATATTTCACTGCAAAGTCTCTGAATGGTTTTACTACTACAGTTCCTTAGACTGAGATGAATGACTGAAATCATGATTGCATCTGCCCATTGAGTTTGGTTTTATTTTGTAAGAGAAATTGAGGGAATAATTGAGCAGTGCTGAAGAACCTGCTTAACCTAAGGGCATGCTCACAGCTTGAACAGTCCTTGTGCTGGTATCTCCAGATCTGGTGAGGGATCAAAGCAAACCCTGGTAACCCCAGCACATTCAGAGGGAAATGAGGGAGGGACAAGGGAATGTTGCCGAAAGAGAAAATCTGAATTATGGCAATTCTGAGTCTTAAATGTAGGTGGAAGATGGTAGATAAGAAGCAGGTGTGGTAGAAATCAAGTGAATCCTCCTACTCCCATAACAGAGTGGAGGAAATCACATGTCATGGACTCTGTGTGCCTGTGGTGCCAGAAAGAAGAGGGTGGGGTTACCTTTTCCTCTTTTTATCTAATTTTTCCTTTTTTTCAGCTTTCTTGCCTTTGATTTTGGCTGATCTTTGCTGATAACCAAATTCTCCAGGAACTTCCAGTATCTCACAGCTGAAACACCACTGTTTCTGTTCTTGTCTCTTTTTTTGGATCTGCACAACAAATCAATTTTTGGTTTCTTCACCAAGTGAGACAATAAAAATTATAATGATGGTAATAATAACAAAAAATCCTGGAAATTATTAAATTACAGTTTTTCTTCACCAACATGAATTGCTGCCATTGTCAGGTGATATTCTCATTTTGTTCCAAACACTTCAAACCATTTTTCTGTAAGCATTTTTTTATCCAGTGACCCCGTAGTAAGGTAAGTTGCTCTGGGTTACAGAAGTTTCTTTCCCATTCTGCCTAATGGGAAACAGCATCTTTTAAGAGAGCATGCAGCTGCCTCACTGGGATGGAGTCTGGGCTCCTTTGATTGTCCTCAGTCTGTCCTTTTGTTGCTCTGTCACTTTGCAGAAATTCTTAAATGCCTGTTATTCAGCAACATCAACATCCATCTTGTCAGCAAGCAGGTAATGGGGTAATTTTCTCCTTACTCCCTCATCTTTCACACATGCTGAATGAATGTATTTCTTACAGAGTGAAACAGCTCCATGTGAGAGGCTGCTGCATCCCTCCCTCCCTGCTTGGTACACCCCCGAGCGCTCCAGGGCAAGGCCCTTCCAGAAATGTTGGTTCAGATACCATCAGCCAGAAAAGGCAGCAGATCCCACACAACCAGGGTGAGCGCGCTGACAGCCAAATTTTTGGTGATAGGGGGTTGACACTACCACTTCCTCAGGCACTTTTGTGCATCTGCTCCCCCGTGCCCCTGGTAATGCTCTCCAGATGAAACCAGCTGACCACCAAACAGTTTCGGGATGACTAGAGCAGCATTTCTCAGCCACCCTCCTCCTCTCTGCTGCTGAGCCTGCTCCTTGGTGCATCTTGTTTCTTTATCATGTCTCTCAATTCTTTCTTCCTCCTCTGTATATTCCCTTTCCCTGGCTACATTCTTCCCCATGTATGGGCTCTTTTGAGCTGCTTTACATCCCTTCTTTCCAATGTGACTCTACTCTTTTCTTTGAAGTTCCCACTTCCATGACCCAAGTCACTGAGACACAGAGCTCTTTGTGGTTGTGTCATTATACCTGAGAGCTCACCAAATGGATGACTTTAGTGATAGGAAACATGCTCTGCAGGCCACTCAGTTAAATTCAGCTGGGAAAAGCATTTTCCTGTCAAGACTGCTCTGTTCTGCATTTAGCTACCATCATGTCTGCCTGCCTCTGTGATGGTAGTGCAGTAATTGTGCACTCAGTGGCACTTTAGTGTTCTACTTAGACATGGAATCTGTGGGGAGGACACAGCTTGACATATAATTCCTTCCCTTGTCCTCTCAGAGTGGTTCTTGGGGAGTGCAGTCACACAATTTCCGTGTACTAGTAAGAACAAGGCAAAGGTACCACAGGGTTATCCCATTAAACTCTAAATGTTCAGATTGCCCAGACCTATCTCTGCTTCAGGAGTTTTACAGTGTTGTCTGAACTCAAGCTGTCTCAAGCTGCTTCAAGGGAAATTCAGGTTGGATATTAGGAAAAAGATTTTCATGGAAAGAGTGATAAAGTTCTGGTATGTTCTGCCTGGGGAGGTGGTGGAGTTCCCATCCCTGGGTGTGTTTAACAAAGCCTGGATGTGGCACTGGGTGCCAGGGTTTAAGTTGAGGTGTTGGGGATGGGTTGGACTCCATGACCTTGGAAGGTCTCTTCCAACCTGGTCATTCTGTGAATTCTGTGAATTTTGTGAACTTCCACAGTGGGTGCAGGGCATCTTGTGACATTGCAGTGGATGAGAGATGAACACATGGGCCCTAAGTAGCTTTGAAAGAAATGTTCTCTCTTCTGCCTGCTCATTCCCTGCACACACACTGAAAACACACAGCTCAGCAGCCACTCTGCATTTCACTGTGCTCAGGTGCTGCACTCATGAACCATGAGATGTTTACCACCAGTTGGCATCACACATTGCCAATCATTTTCTGGATTATCTTTAAAGTGTTGCTTTAAAATTGGTTCTAAATTTAGGCTTAGCAGATCAAGGGTAAAACATCTATTTTGGATCCACAGTTACTATGTGGTTTTGGTAAAAAACCCAAACCAACAAAGGATCTATTTGAAAATATTCTCCTGTAATCTGTGTCAGCAGTAAGGGATGAATACGAAGATGTACAAAGCAAGAAGAGCCATTATCTTGCTATAGATGTATAAATTATAGTGATACCCTCCCACCCACAGCATTTATTGAGGATGTTAAAGGTCAGCAAGCAGAGCTTGAGTCTGCTAGACTTTCTCTATTAATTTCATTAATTAGCTCCTGTAGGCTGAGATTCTTTTTCTTTTGTATTTGAACAGAACCAGAACTATAAGATATATATGATAATATGTGCTATAAGAATGAATGAATCAAATTAAAATTTGTTTCACTTTCTTTGCTGTCTAGGTACCCTAACCACCAGTCTATTTAAAATGAGATTACCAAGCTTGAGGTGAGAATTTTAGCAAATAATACAGATTTCCTTTATTCCCTTGGTGTTAAGTGTCCAGAGCTTCTCAGCCTTACATATTTGTAAGTTTTAGTTTAACTGGCCAATGGAATACAATTTGATTTAATAAGTTTTACACAGCCTCAACTCTATATGGCATTTGTCTTAAAACAAATGTAACTTTTCTTAAAAACATTGTCTTAAATTTTTCTTAAAACAAATTCATAAATGAGCACCAGTTTTATGGGGAGCACTTGGGATACACTTTTTTCTGGCAAAGTATGCCTGTCCACTTTTCACATACCTCACATTTAAACTGTAGATTTGCCTTAAATGGGTTTTAAAAAGGATAGATTTTTAAATAGAAGAACACAACTCTCAGAAGGAACTTTAGACTTCATTTGGTATTTCCCTTATTTGTTGCACAACTAAAATAATGACATGAAGTTATTTAGCAGTCTGTGATTACTGCAAACAATGGAAGGAGATTGTTTATCTGCTTTTTTCCACAATGAAATGTGAATTCTATGCAGCTGACTACTCTGATGTCAATAGCCATGAAACCACTTCTCCCTTACTTTATTCAAGGAAAATTTTTCTGCTTAAAATTTCAGCTTTTTCTCCCCAGTTTAGAAGTAATATATATATATTTGATACATTTATATCCAGTTAACAGTTTTTTATTCAATAGGAACAAAACCAACAGAAGTAATTTGCATGATAGTTCGTGATTGCAGCTGTGTCTGAAGATTCTGCCTCAGTTTCTTTCCTCATCTCCTCTTCCCTGTGCCCTGTCTCTGTCACAGGCCAGAAGCAGATGCTGGGGGAAGAGAGAAAATGCAGACAAGCACAGGTGCTACCCCACAGGTCCCCTCCTGCCTCCACTGTTTGCTGTTTCCACCATACTCCCCTTTGGAACTGCCCTTGCAGAATTAATGCTCTATGCCTCTCCTTCCTATGAATTATCTTCTATAACTGGACAATTTTAGTGACCCCAAATGAGACAATTGTAATTTTATGAGCTTGATCTGGTTAGCACTCATGAATTTATTCCTGGGATGTTTCTGGTATCCTGGTATGATCTGATGACCATTAGGAGGAGCATTTGTCGCTTGGACTTCATTCTTGACTTGGCAGGCATGGTAGAGACACAAATCCTAGCTAAATTATCCGAATGCCCATCTCTCTTTTGTTTAAAGTATTTAGCTAATATTCAAATCTACTACTGAAAAGAATTGAAAATGCACCAATTCCCTGTCATCAAACGAAGATGAATGCATTTGCTTGTCATAAGGCAAAAAAACTTCAAGCAGGGTGGTACTGTAAGCTGGTGCTGGTAGCAGACCACATGAGAGACTTCTTCCTCTATAATTTTGATCTCTTTCTCTATGATAGTTCCACTTATCAGTGAAAGAGAATGGAAGGAGTTTCAATTTCAATAGTGCACCACAGGCCTTGTGGCAGTGACCAGCGTGTGGGAGCTGCACCAGGGCGAGCAGAGCTCCTTGTAAGAGTCTCCTTGTCACACTCAGCCTTGGAGCTCCTGCTCTGAGTTCACTGCACGCAGATCTGAGGCACACCTGAGGCCCAGGATCTGCTCAGAGATTTCAAACTCCCAGATACCATCTCCAGTTCACCGCAATGGAATTTGCAAGGCAAGTAGCAAAGGGTGGCTCAGTCTCATCTTGCACTGAGGATGTGCTGCCAAGGGAGGGATGGAGGACAAGCCTTGCTCTTTCAGCCAAGAGATTGTGTCCTGGCTAAGTGCGTTTAATCAAAGTTCAGCATTGCTCAAAGTGGAAAAAGCCCCTTTGTGCCAGGGAGATGGTATCATATCTCCTGCTACATATCTAATCCTACTGCTAGGTCCCTTGGTTTTTGTTTCAAATTGCTAATGAAATCAAAGCATATGCTGGGCCTAGCCAGGGAGTGGCTGACTTTGTGTAGCTGAAGAACAATCACAAGACAATTTTCCAGAAACAATAGGAGATGAAAGAGGAAGTTTAAACCACTTGCCAGTTGAGAAAACACAATTGTGCTGATTCACATTTCTACAGAATGATAGGGGTTTTTTTCCCCCAGTTGTTCTCAGATTGCCAAGATTGTATTAATATGAGAGTGCAATAGGACACTCCCAGATGTAAGCCCAGTAATAAAACACAAATTCTCTAACTATAATTATCTCTTCAAATTTCATCTTAGGTTTCAGTTTTTAGCTTCCCTTCCTGCCATTATACAAATACTCTGGTGTTATTCAATGATGCTCGGGCAGAAATACCACATTTACTGGCACACCACAAATTCTGAAGGGATGGATATATCAACAATAGTGCAGATACCATTCATAGTTCAGAAACTCACCCTGTGCAGGATGTGACTGTTCTCCTGAAATCACCTGTTAGCTAGGTAAATTGAAAACTGCAGCTGTGAACAGAGAGGGGGATGTTTTGGCCTTTGTAAGTTAGCTCTTGAGTCCTTTGTAAAAGCAACTGCTGGCCAACCCTTGCCCTTTTAACCTAAGGAGATATGTCACAAAAAGAGAGTTCAAGATGTAATAAAATAGTACTTTCTGTATGAGATATACCCTCCATTAAAGAGGAACTTCAGGCATTTTTCCCATCCAATTTCATAATACTGAATAAAAGGGAAAAAGATTTCAAATACATGACTTATATAAAGTAACTGAGATGGTGTATAAGCTTTTAAGAAGCATCAATCGGCTGCTTAGATTTCAATGTGTTTGGAAGGAAAAGCAGTCACCTACATTGTGATTTGCCTTTGTTGAAATAAAAACGAAACTCCTGTTCACTCTACAGGGCACAACTATTTATTTTGATTGAAGCACTTGCTCAGCTTCTGGCATTACTGGTGCAGTACTGAGAAAAAATCAGGAACAAAATGCAGAGTGTGTCCTGTTTGCCAGAAATGGCCAGGCTGACTGCAGTCCTGAGGAAGCATTACTTCAGCAATGCTGATTGTCTGCATGCAGGACCAAGTACCTCTTGAATATCCTCTGGGTAAGTGAGGGAGTCTCTTTATGTACAGACACTCTCTTGTTTTGTACACACACTTATCACTGTCATATTTTCTGAAAAATCCTCTTTGCCCAGGATTTCTCTCCTGGGAAGCTAAGAAACCTCAGAGAAAAAAGAAAACAATATTATCCCATTTGCTTCTCCTGTGTTTTGCTGCTTTGGAATGTGTTTGGAGATTGTTTACCCAACAGGTCATTGTTTGATTGGTTTCATGTGAATGGTTTTAACTTAAGGACCAATCACAGTCAGGACTGTATCAGGACTCTGGAAGGAGTCATGAGATTCATTATCTTGTTAAGCCTTCTGTAAGTATCCTTTCTCTATTCTTTAGTATAGATATAATGTAAAGTAATATAATGTAATGTAATATAATATAATATAATATAATATAATATAATATAATATAATATAATATAATATAATATAATATAATATAATATAATATAATATAATATAATATAATACAATACAATACAATACAATACAATACAATACAATACAATACAATACAATACAATACAATACAATACAATACAATACAATACAATACAATACAATACAATACAATACAATACAATATAATATAATATAATATAATATAATATAATATAATATATCCTTCTAAGAACATGGAGTCAGATTCATCATTCCTTCTCATGACGGGGGACCCCAAAAATACCACAGACACTCTCTTGTTTTTTACAGACACCCTCTTGGTCAGCTCCCATGTCTTGCACATTCATTTCACCCCCTTCCCTAGGTTACAGAACACAAACTCAGAATAATGGCTGTTACTTTGCCCAGGTCTCAGAGTCTAGGATTGATACCATAGTGCAGTTTTTTGAGTCACTGGACATTTCTTTGACTTTTCAGCAGCCATTCTGGGGTGTAAGAATGGGCACAAATGTTAATCCTGCCCTTAAATGAGTCTTCTTTGGCTGTCATGTGTCACCCTGCTTTTATAAGTTTTTCTAAGCCTTCTGATGTTTACATTCTTGTAACAAACTTTCTCACACACTTTATGTAAACAATTGTTGTTTTGCATTCTTTCATGGAAGAAGAGAAATTTGGTGGAGTGTTGCTTTGTCCAGTGTCATTGGAGAGGTGGCACTGTCACCCTCCAATCCACTGTCACTTTTAAAAATCTATAAATGTTAAAGTCAAAATTAAACTTCCCTCTTTTTTGCCCTAGAAAATCCAGTCTCCACATCTTCCTGTTTCATGTCCTAGAGAGACATTTCTGTGCTTTCCCAGTGGGACAGGTGCATTTGGCTCTCTCAGAACCCGGGAATGTGGGAAGCAGAGTGGCAGAACACACTGCAGTGTGCGGGACAGCACTGAGGGAATCTGCTCCCGCTCCAAAATCCAGAAATGACAGCTTCACATCCCCACAGGCCCAATGTGCAAAGCTTTCAAGTGATTGCTACCTGTCATTCATATTCTAACTTTGGCTTGGTGCTTCCTTATTTTTCACTGGACTTTCAGGACTGTTTTCACACACAGATCATGGCAGTAATCATTTGTAAAAAACCTCAGCTCTTAGACTTCTCATTCCTTACTGGGAACTCAAATTTTTGAAACAGATAATTTGGTGGGGGGGGGGGGTGTTCTGATTTTATTCAAATTATCAATAAAATGATTTTATTCTGATTTTATTTGATTTGATACTGCTATGGTAAGTGCCTGATCACAGATACACACAGAGCTGGCTGCAGGGGTGTTGGTCCTGTGTAAACACTGAATAAGCTTAGGTTACTCTAGTTCTATTGCTTAAATAGTCTGAACACTCTAAAAAATTGCAAACCCCTCTGTTGCTGAGTTGGACCCTCATGATTAATTGACTTTATGATTAATTGACTTTAAACATTTAAATTGTAAAAGCTTATACACCAACTCATTTACTTTATACAAGTCATGTGTTTGAAATCTTTTTCCCTCTTATTCAGTATTATGAAATTGGATGGGAAAAATGTCTGAAGTTTTGTGTTCTGATTTTATTAAAATTATCAAGAAAATTAGAAAAAAAAAATCTCAAGTCTTTGCTCATCTCTTTCTGAAAAAATCAGGTTTTATAGCTTACTACTCCACTGCCTGTACAGCTGTGAGTTTTTGAATGACCTTACGTGGTGTGTGCTTGACTTGCACCTCATTGCATGTGCTAGCAATCTGCATGGATGCTGATTAAAAGAAATACAAACTGTGACCTATCAATTTAGGTCTTTGTTTGCATGTGTGTATATGCCTCTAATTTTTTTTTAAAGGATAGATGTTAATTATTTTTAGTTGGTCAAAAATTAAGATTTCTTCATGTGAAAGTCAGGCTTTAAAAATACGAGCTTTCTCATCTCTTATTGTTTTCTTTACCTGTTATATTATGAGTGCAGAGATGTGGAAGCAAAAGGGAGTAGGAGAGCTCAAAAATTAAGCAAGAAAATTCAATAATACCAGAATGATTAAATTAATTTAAATTTTAAATAATTTTATTGTAACTTTATGTAAAATAGTCAATTTAAATTTTAAATTAAATAATAATTTCTTGACACTTTTTGACAAGTTCTTACTAATATATATGCAGTATTTAAAATTATTATTTTGAAATAGCACTGTTTTACACTTATTTGAATTGTTTCACTAAACATCAGAACATCTCAGAAATTAATGAAAATCTACAGAGGCTGGAAGATGGGACTGAAGTAGTCCTTTCTAAGCCATTGTATTGGTTTCCATGGGGACTAGCAACAAAAATACTGGCAGTGAACCTACTGGGGAGTTTAGGGCAAACATCTTTTTAAAAGTTTTTAAAAAATTTATTTTAGCGTAATTTCAAAAGCCAAGCATTAAAATACACATTTCATGAGTGCACAAATAAAAGAAACACTTTCCATTTATTTCAAGCTGCCTAAAAAGGGTTTAACAGTCACTGCAGGAAATGGAGATTTTGTAAAGCTGCTACTCTTTTTGTAGGCATTTGAGGGTAAACATGAATCAGATTATACAGCACAGAATAAAAGTCTTCAGTAACTTGCAGTATTTCATTCAGAATTTTTTTTTGTTCATATGAATAGGAATTACAGAAAATCGACAAGATGTGTAATATTATAACCCTGCAATATTATACAAGTTTATATACTATTATACCAAACACTCAGAATAAGAGAGCAGTTGTATTGTTAGTTACTACTGTTCACTCAGCACACACTCTTTGTGTTTAAATTCTTGTACAAAGCTTGTGTTTAAAAAACTATTTGTGTTTAAAACTTTGTACAATATTGTGGCATAAATAAGGCCAAATTTAAGATACAGCTCTAGCAAAATGAAGATTTGAGAATATTGCATTTTTCCAGGACTTCTGTAGAATTTGGAGGATCCAGCATATCTTCTGGCAACTTAGATTCATGCTGATATAGAAATGATGTCATTGGCTGGAGTCCTCAGAGAGGTTCAGTGCTCCAAGCTCTGCTCCTGAGATTCCTTTACAGATCCCAGCTGTGCAGAGAGCTGGGAAAACACTCCAGCACAACTTGAGTCCTTGTTCTGCCTGGAAATTCATATCTCTTTGGGAAGATACATACGTGTCACAGATATTAATCAAGATTTTAAATGCAAAATGTAATTTGCAGGACCCTTTGAATGTTCCCAGCGTGTGTTTTTCCGTATCCCTGTGCTTCATCATGGGGCAATCTTCTTTCTTGCTTTCTTGGCTGAATTCCTCCCAATGAACAGAGCTGTCACTGGCCTCACTGCCCCTTCTCCTCCAGGTTTATCCAAGCTAACAATCCTGTACAACTTGAGCTGAAAGTCGGGGAATTCTTGTCAGTCACTTGGTCTCTGGCCACAGGCAAACTTCATCCAGACCCCAGGAGTGAAAATCAACAGTTATTGATGTTTCCAGGAGTCAGAAAATTCTGCACCTTCTCCTGGGTAAACTGGCTGTTCTGTAGGTGCTGTTGTGCTATTTCAAAGAGAGGTTTTTATAATCTCATCAAACTCTAATATTGGCCAACTAGCCCTAATCCAGGTGCTAATTTATGTGGTATTAGGGTAGAATGTTTTATGAGGGTCTTTCAGTATGGTATCCTGAAAAAAATATGCTGAAATGTATAATTAATAAAATTTTATGGTTTTGTGTATTGTGGGCTTAGTGTAGAATAAGCTTTTTTTTTTTTTCTTTTTAAATTGCCATTATTAAAACTGCTTGCACACATTTTGACTCTTATGAAGGTCACCCAAACAGACAGGTCTGTAGAGCAGGGCAATGCAGGCACTGTCCATGGCACTGCCCATCCTATTTGTACCTCACCCAGCTGGGAAAGGCTCTCAGTGACCCACAAACACTGAAACCTCAGAGAAATGGAGTTTATCCAAACTGGCCCCAAAATTTCCAACTGAATAGTAGCTTTGTGAGAGAGATGCTCAGGAGGCTCCAACTCAGCAACAGAGAAATTTGCAATTTTTTTAGGGAGTTCATCCTACTTAAGCAATAGAACTAGAGTACCTACAGGACCAGCACCCCTGCAGCCAGCTCTGTGTGTATCTATGATCAGGCACTTATCACAGCAGTATCAAATCCAAACCTTTTCATTTTGGATAACAGGATTGTTTTTCTTACCCAGCTGGTGAGATACAGCTAGTGAGTAGTGAATAACCTCTCCTATTGTGGCATAGATTCCCATGCTGCTCAAAAACTCCTTGAAAAATTGCTCCAGCCCCCCAGCTGGAGTGTCTGGGCTGGAAGGCAGCTCCAGTAGGAAGAGCAAACCTCCAAATTCCAGGAGGTTGGATTGCCCATGGATGTGTCTCTCTCTCATCGCTATTTTTGTAAAAGTCTCCCTTTTAGAATTAATTTTTTTGTAGTAAAAGCAGAGATAGAGCAGTTGAGCAGTCTGGGCTTTAATGATAATGGTTTTCTTTTTGGAGAAATCAGCTGCAATGTGTGCATTTCGTGTCACTTTTTAGGTTTTCTGCCTTGTTTTCTTATTTTTAAGTAGTGCCTGATGTTCTCAGAAGGGTAGTGTTCAAAATGTGAAGAAATGTCAGGTTTTTGGATGAAAGATCCTATATAATCATAAAGAATTGTATTTAGCAGTTAAAGTCTACAGTTAGGCAGGAAAAGCCCTATTTAAGCTTTTGTTTGTGCAGTTTCATATATATATATATCTGTTGTAAACCCTACCTTTAAAGGGAGCTTCTTTGCCATTGATTTTATCTGAATTTGATCAAATCCCAAGTGGTGAGCAGGCTTTCATTCTTTTCCTAGTTGCATCTTAGCTTTCCAAACTTTGGTGATCTGAAAACTGAAGATGCAATTCTCTAATAAAAGGACTTTGAGTTCCCGTGTGGTCTGGAAACTGTGCAATATTTCAGCCTATTTGCAAGACACTTAGAAAAATATCCAAAACTTCAGTAAAATTTCTTTTTATGATCTGCTCTCTGTCTTCACCTCAGCCTTATTTCTCAAATTCTCAGCTCATGCAGGAATTCCTGCTGTCCTTGGTTCCCTGTGTTGGCATTGGCCAAATTTCTGTTCACAGCAATGGTCCTGCTGGCAGCAGGGCTGAGGGACAGTGACAAAGCCATAGAGAGGTCTGGTTTGCAATGACATTTTTATGGACTGTGGCACTTTATGACAGTAAGTCACATTGCTTGGGCTCTCCAGATGTGCGCAGATGTGTGTTGTGCATTCTTGCATATATTTGTATGGCATTTTGACTGGGTTGCAGTAAGTTTGGCAGTGAGGTTGCTGTCATTGTTCCTTAGGTGATGTGCTGCTTCTCTCAGCAAACCCCAGAACTTCAGGCAGCAAGATTTCCCTGACTGAGGTTCTAGGACTAGGGGAAAAAGAACAACAATGCTGAGAAATGCCCAAGTACTGGTTTAGATCAGTGCAATGTGCTTTAATTTTCTGGTCTAATCCAGGAGAGGGAGCTAACTTTCTAGCCATCAAATCTGGCACACTGTGCTGGAGCAGCTTTTTTCACAGCTGATATCCCATGTCTAAATGATTATTCACATATGCTGTCCCTGAAGGAGAGTCATCTTGGGAGTGCAAAACCACCCTCTCAAAACATTGGTTAGCTCTGTTCACTGCCGTAAATATAACTGCATGACATATTCTTGACAGGGGAGTATTTATTGTTAATGTATTTTACTACAATTTAAACACTGTTGCACATTGTTTGCTCTCTTCGCCCACTCTTCTGCCTTTCCCCTATTAAGGAATATTAAGAGGATCCCATTTCAGTTTCTCCACTGCAGCAAATGTGGCTCTGTGGGAAAGCAGGGCAGCAAACACTCCTCACCACAGTGTGCAGGTGTGTTTGCAAGCTCCTGTAGAGTGCTGCCAGCCCTGGTTGGTGTCCCGGGCACAGGGCGAGCTGTGCATGGAGCAAGGAGCAGCCCCAGCAATCCCTTCCAGAGGAGGAAGATTGGAGCAGCTCATGGAGCCCAGCTCCAGGACATCTCTGTGCCCCTGGACCCCCTCGCTGCTCCCCTTGCCAGCCCTGCCTGCAGTGCTGCTCTCCTGCTCACTGCAGCACACAGCCCGGGCTGACACAGCACCAAACAATTCCCATTTGTTGGAACAAGTCAATGAGGAGCACAAGAGAAAGGAGGGAGACAGCCCTGGGTGTTTTATGGGTCCACAGAGGGGAAATGTGCAGGCAGTTGTGCAGAACATCTGCCTTTGGGCTGTCCTGGGGGATCGCCGGCCCAGGTCTGTGCTTGTGCAGCCACACATCCCCAAAACACGGGCAGGCAGGAGCTGACCTGGCTGTCTGGGTGTGTGGGGCACTGCTGGGTGCTGGCCAGGCTCTTATCTCTGGCCTTGGTACCCTCCTGGGCCAGCAGTACCTGCTGAGGCAGCAGTCCCATGGCTCTCTCTCTCTTCTCCTTCTCCCTCGTTGCTCCTTTTCCTTCCCCTGTTTCCTGTCTCTCTCACACAAGCTGTAATTGTCAAACAGTCAGCTTTGAAAATCCACTATTCCCTGTCTCTCACACACAAGCTGTAATTGTCAAACAGACAGCTTTGAAACTCCACCATTCCTTCAACAGAAACATTCAGACACTAGAAAGAAAATTGAAAGAAAACCAAAGCACTGGGGTGGGTTTTTTTGGTGTGTGTCTGGATTACTTGATGAGTTTTATAACTTTGGGATTTTGGGTGCTTAAGGCTGGAGAAAAGTGGAACTGAGAAGAGTAGCCCTGAAATTCTTCTCTCTGCACAGAAGGCATAAACCACTGAGTGCACAGCAGATGGAATCATTTGTCTGTGTTAGTTATTTTAATACAAAGGAACATGGAGAATTTAATATGGAAAAAAATCAATTTACCACATATTTAAATTGACCAGGACATGACAGTTCCAAGGAAAGGGAAAGAACTTTTCAAGCCTTTGAACATTTTTCATGTTTGTTTCACAATAGGCTGATGTTAGTAAACAAGTAAAACCAAAGACCATAAATTCTCCATGTTATCTAGCAACAAATTTTGATCCAATTAATGAGGAATAAATAAACACTTCAGTAAGTAGGTAAAAGTAAGCAAGTTTCTCAACTGGGGACTTGAATATAGCAGTGTGGTAGTATATTGGCACAGATGTGTGCATAAATTACATTATTTATGTAAACTTGAGCTATCTATGATGAGAAAATAAAAAGAGCCAGCAGTGCTATCCACATCTTGAAGTGATCCAACTTGTGACAGTAGTCAGTTTGGAAACACAGCCCAAGTCACTGGAAAATACTCACTAATGCTGTAATAGTCCTCTTGAAAAGTGTAGCCATGAAGATTGGCCCTTTAAAACCTAAGGGATGCAATTGCAGCAGTTTAGCGAGCTAAGTAGAGCACTTTTTCTGTTATCTATAAAGCTTGAGCACTTTTTGGAATTATTTATTTGGAATTAATGAATAAGGTATTCAAATGTGTTTCAACCTTGAGAACTATCTGCTGTGATTATTACTTTAGAATTCACTATTCACACTCTGTAATTAGCTAAATAACTCGTGGGTTTGTTTTGCTGCTGTTGGATGTCTCCCATATTTATGGTTTTCAAGAAAGCTGGACACGTAATGAGGTGAATTTTGTCTCAGTGATCATGCAAATTTCAGAGCACCACATATTTAAATTAGAAGAGCAGAGTAAAGAAACCAGACTCTCTTGCTTGCTGCTGTGACTTTTGGTGTCCAGCTGTAGATAGGGGATGCTTGCTGGTGCACCTTTGTGGTACAAACCAGAACAATTCCTCCTCCAGTTAGAATGTCAGGATTTGCAAACATTTTATCGCTTACATCTGTTTTGTGAAGCCAACGTTATTACTCAGTTAATTGTCACGTTATGTTGGAGTTTGTGATGGACATCCTTTGCTGTGGAGCTTTTTCTCCAAATGATGAATAACAAACTTTTGAGTAACTAAACTGTTTCTTGTTGAGCATAACTGTCAGCACTGTAGAATATTGGGAATGCACAACCACCAGTGCCATTGCCTGTCCCAGTGACTGCTTTGAGTGAGGTAGAAAAGCCTGGCCCAGCTTTGAGTGTCACTGCCTCATATTCTGCCCACTGCAGCTCAGCTCTGAGGCTGATGGATATTGAAAATGGATATTGAAAATGGATATTGAAAATGGGTATTGAAAACTGATATTTTCTGCACTACTCGCAGTCACATAACTGGCCCTTTAAATTAGGCAAGAGGATTCCAGACACCAGTTATGGCAAAAATGCACAATGTTCATCTCCATTATCTCTGTTATTTAAGGCTTTCAGAAAACCACTAACCTTCACTCCTACACTCAAACAAGCACACACTAGCACACAGAGTTAAGCCAACTTCTTAACTCCCAGTCATTAAGGATGTCAAAACATTCTGATATATGATGTAAACTTATTATGACTGGATTTTGTTTTTATTAATGTAAGGGCTAGGTTGTGAAGAACAGAAGATTTTTTAAGCCTCTTACTCCTTAGAGACAATGTGATTTGGTGGTTTAACATTGTAACATTTTTAAAGGGCTTGTTAAGCCCTAATCGGAGCACATTAAGCATGAGCATTTTTAAAGTGCATAATAAAACCTAAACATTTTAATAGCATATAAACCTGTAACATAAACCCAAAACAGTCACAGTGTTGTCTTTTTACTTGTGTTTTTCCTATAACAAGTTCTAACGAGTAACTGATACTTTTAACAAACATTAGAAAGTTGAGGGTTCCTTGGTGTAATTGTTGAAAATTTTTTTTTAAAAAGACAGGAAATTTCTGAATAAGAAAATTATATTTGGAGCAAAATTTTTAAATTAACGCAGCAAAAAATTTGCTGTGAGAGTTGCCATAGCTAAATGTTGAAAAATAAAGTATACTGCTAGGGAAAAGGTTTCGTTTCAGTAAAACAATGTTTTAGGCTGGGAAAATATTTTTGCTTGAGAAGTTTTACTCAGATCTGATAATTTTGGAGGTTTTGTCAATGAGGGCTGTGTAATGGGCTCTTGCCAGTGGAAAAAGTTCACTGAGGATCTGTGGGGGGATTTTTTTATTTATTAGTTAGTTAATTTTCAGTATAATCTTCTGCCTGGGATTCCAGAAAAGCATTGGGACTTCAGTGATACTGGAGCCGAGCAATTTCCTTTAAGAAAAATTTTTAAAAAGGAAAATACAATGCAGCCTGTGAGCCTCTCTTCTTAATTGGTTTGGAACCTCTTGATGAGTGATACCAGGCTCACCTTCCCTCCGGGGAGCTGAGCACACCACTTCTGCACTTCCCAACCCCTCCCAGGTTATGGCAAGGCATTCTGAGCCTCCTTTTGGCCATTCCAGCTTTGCTGAAGTGTTTTGGGGGAAGTTGTGGCTCAGCCGCTCCCTCTTAGGTTTGACTGCAGCTGCTGCTGCTTTCCTGTGGTGGCTGTGACCCCAACACCTTCCACAGTGGTGGCAGGAGGAATGCCTTTGGAAGAGGGTTTGGAAAATGGCTTTGGAGACTCAGCTGGTGAGGCTGAGCCAGAGCTGTCCAGGTAGTGCTTGACTGAGAATGAGCCACAGCCCCCCTTGGTGTGGGCAGTCACAATAATGTGGAAATACACTTGGAGATTTAGTCCACATGCTTTTAGTCTGTATCCAGGCAATTCCTCTGTTGTATTTGCAGGGACTTTCATGGCAGGGAGGAATGATGGATCTGACTCCATGTTCTCAGAAGGCTAATTTATTACTTTGTTATACTATATTATATTAAAAAAATACTAAACTATACTAAAGAATACAGAAAGGATACTTACAGAATGCTAAAAAGATAGTAATGAAAACTTGTGACTTACTCCAGAGTCCTGACACAGATTGGCCCTGGTTGGCCAAAGAGTGAAAACAACTCCCAGCAGAATGCAATGGAACAATCACCTGTGGGTAAACAATCTCCAAACACATTCCACATGAGCACAACACAGGAGAAGCAAATGAGACAAGAATTGTTTTCCTTTTCTCTGAGGATTCTCAGCTTCCCAGGTGAAAAACCCTGGGTGAAGGGATTTTTAGAGAATGTGAATTGAATGCCACATTCCTCTGCATGGCAAACCTGTCACCATGAGAGGCACCTCAGTTCAGTGGCCTGAAGTGAGCTCCTGTGGAAGCTGCACCTGCCTGTGCTGCTGCCTCTCCGTGGCTGCTGGGTGGTGGTGAGTGAGCAGGCTGTGGGCACAGCTCCAGGCTGGGTCTGCACTGCTGGAGTCCCCCAGCAGCTCTGTCTGGAGCTGGCAGATGTTCTCTTCATGGAAAGTGCTTCCTCTCTCAGAGGGCACCTTGTAAAGGTTTTTGATGTGAGGACCCTCAAAGCAAGCCCAGGGCCCCGTGGTGCACAGCAGAGCTTTGATTCCCACGTGGGTTTTCTCCAGCAGCTGGGGAAAAGCTGTGCAGTGCAAGGGCAGCAAGGGGCTTCTCTGCAAGTGAACCATGTTCTGATCAAATTAATGTGAAAAGAAACTATGGGAGCATTGTGGATTTTGCCGTGTGTCTGGGCACTTCTACTCTGATACAAAAAAGACTTTTTGTTTGTTTGCCTGTCTGGTTGTTTATTTATCTCATGCAGTAGTTGGAAGTGGTTAAACTAAAACACAAATTCCATGCTTACTCTGGAATAAGAGTGGTTACAGGGAGGAAAAAGTAATTCTGACATAACTACTGAGATTTAACTACAGCAGTGCAGTGGTACCTTGCAGCTGGGAGAGCATTTCTGTGGAGACAAGCTCCAGTCACAGAAACACAATCTTAAAACATTCCTGACCTCATCCATAGAAATAACTCTGTGTAGTCTCAGACCAGTGATTCTTTACTTTTAGTGAATAACTTGAGTCAATAGAAGGACAAGGGTTCAGATTTGCATTAATGTGTTCTGGCATCAGCATGACTGATGTCCTGCAAAACTGGGAACCTCTGAGGTGGATGAAGCAGGGCTGAGGATGGGTTGCTATACTGATGCTGTTGTATCCATGATTTGGAAATTATGTTCTTCAAGCCTTTAGCTCTATGACAAGGAGGAGAACAGAGAGGGAAAACAGTACAAAACACCTGCCCAGAGTGTTATACCTGAGGCTATGTCTAAGGAGGATAGGCTCTCTCTCCATTCTGTTTCTCCCCAAAACCTTCCCTTAAACCTGTTTGTCTTATCTGTATTTAAAAACAAACCAAAACAGAAATAAACAAGCAAACAAAGAACACCCCAACAAATCTCAGTCTTACTTTGCCCGTGGCTTCCCTGTGAGATTCAAATATTGGCGTTTAGAATAATCTGGCTGGGATCCACCAGCCTCATGTTCCCTGCAAGGGGAGGTGCAGGGGAGGTCTTTGGTTGCACAGATTGATCTGTGTGTCTGTTCTGCTGCTCAGGCTGTGCTCAGGGGAGCAGGAGGATGAGCTGGTGTGTCATAGGAGACCTCTCCATTGAGTCTTGTTTGGCAGAGGGTCACCTGTGCTGGTGGCATCTCAAGGAAATGCCAGATAAGTAAGTTGACTCAGCAAGGATCAGCACTGACTGATGGCTAAGGGGAACTGGTGAGGGAGTGGCATGGTGACTTCCTAAGTGACACTTCTAAATTGTGAAAAATCTGCACTGCAGATTCCCCCTCTGTCCTTGTAGTTTGTTAGTTTTTGCTTTGAAGTGTGCAGCAGTGGATGTTCCCTTCGTGTCTCTGGAAAGGAGCCTTGTCATTCCAGAGTCACAGCATGGCTGCAGCAGGAAGGGAACCATGAAGGAAACACTCTGCTCAAGCAGGGTCACCTAGAAGAGCTTTCCCAGGTATGTGTCCAGACATCTTCTAACTCCAAGGATGGAGATTCCACAACCTCACTGGGCATCCTGTTGCATTTTATGGAGAATATCTGAGCTGTTTTCTGCCAGCAGCTTAGTGCACAGGTTGTTTGTACACCAACAGCCACAGTTCCTCTGTGCCCTGCTGGCCAGAAGGATGGCACTCATGGCACTCTTCACATGGGCACTAAGCAATGGCAGCACCTCCACCTGCTGCAGCATTTTTCAGTTTTCCTCAAGTAAGCATGCCTTTTAAAGCATTTGTGTTTTTCCCGATTATTTTCTATTTTTAGGGAAAATAGAAAATTATTAGTATAAGTAAAAAACCAGCCTTGGATAGTTCTTAAATTTGGCAAATGAATCAAACCTTTACAGGCATCGTTTACAGAGATGAAAGCATGTGGTCCAGGATAAAAAGCAAGGAGAGAGTGGCATGATAGTAAATGCTGAAACTTACACACTGACTTAGAAGCATGTTTCTATCTGACCTATTCTAAGATGGCATTTGTAGACTCATTCTGGAGGTCATCAAATACTTGTAGCACATATTTGGTAGAATTGCTTTGGTGACTTACTCTGTAGCCAAAACCTCAAAGTATGAAGCATGCAGATTCTAGATTCTCTGGCATCATAATTTAGTGTGTTATATAAGTGAACACCAAGAAATTTACATTACTTCATGATTCCTGAGAAATTGCATTTTTGGTGTAGAAGAAGACTTGAGATAGTCTATGCAAAGACAATAATCTGTAGAGTATGTGAAGTGTATTTATTTTGAAGGTGGGAGATGTGGTTGCCTTACACAGGGGAGAATCAGTTGTGAAAAAGTATTTGGGAAAAAAGAGAAAAAAGGTAGGATATGAATAATTGGGAGAACCTATTGCAAATCCCAGCTGCTTTCTACATGGTGTGTGCCACACTGAGATCACAACATTTCTAAGCTGCTGAGGTGAGTGGAGTGCCACAAAACCCACGCAAGGAAATGCAAGTGAGCTCTGCAGCGGCTGTGAAGTAGCATTCCACATGGGTGTGCTGCCTGGATTAACTGTACTCCTGAAGATAAGCCAATCTCACCTTCTCACAGCCCTTCCCATTTCAACAGGAGTGTTTGTTTGGGGATGCTGAGGGTTCAGTCTGTTTGACAGGTATTGCTTCCATCTTATTGCAGAGCTGCCCGCAGGTTACAGGTGCTGTTTTGATAGAATGCAGTGGATGTGTCTAGCAGAGGAAAAAGCTCACATTATTCCCTTGTGCACTGAACTGGCTGGAAGTGAGTACAAACAGGAGCACAGGACCAAGCCCTTGCTTATTTACCTGCCTCACTAGCAAGATTTAGCGTCTCAGATTCATGGCTGTGGTGAATGAATGGCTTCTAAGGTTCAGGTAATGTCTGGCTAGCAAAGACAACCAGCACAAAATTCTCATGGATGGTGATCTATAAAGACCTCTCACACATTAGGAGATTTAAGTTACAGGGATAATATTTGGAGGTTTTTTGTTTAAACATAATTATATCTTCAAAATATGAGAATGTGTTTTAGGGTATTTAATCAACTTGACTGCAAGAATTGATGAAAAGGAAAGACATAATTAGAGAAGCTTTGCCACATGCTTGTGAATTCTAAATGTTGAAAGTACATGTATGATTGCCTGACAGAAATCTCTTCAGGAACCCAGCAGTTTTACTTAGCTTGGCACAGGCTTGAAAACTTGCAGTGGTGGAAATAAAATTGAGATATGATTGCTTTTTAACAACATGTATACTTGCAAATTATTAGTACAAATAAAAAACACCCTTGGGTAATTCTTAAATTTGGCAAATGAATCAAACCTTTACAGGCACCATTTACAGAGATGAAAGCATGTGGTCCAGGATAAAAAGCAAAGAAAAAGTGGCATGATATTAAATGCTGAAACTTACACACTGACTTAGAAGCATGTTTCACTAGGTTAAAGGGCAGGTTTGAGTGTCTTTCTGCAGGCTAAAATATTTAAAGCCCTTCAAAAGAAAGAGTTGATGGGTAGAAATGGAAGCTCCTAATTTATGTCATTACACATTTTATAAAAAGTGAGGAGTTTAGGTGAAATATGCTCCTTTCCAGGCAGCATATAGAGAATTGTAACAGCTTTTAAACAGAGTGCAAGTTCTCTTTTTTCTTGGAAAAAACCCCATTGATGTGAAATTGAAAACTCCTTTCAGATGCCTGCTTGGCTGGCAGGGTGTCAAATTGTTTGGCTTGACTTTCTCTACTCCCTTCACATTGTTTACAGACTGACTGTATGTAAACACCAGCTAATTATGGGCCAGAGGATTTGGAAAAGGGAAACCAAGGGAAAAGGGAAATTTGGAAAAAACCACCTTACTAAAGAGTCTCCATGTCTCAGGTCAGGAATATACCTTGCTGCAGGCACATCACCAAGTGCTCTCCTAAGCAAAGGGTGTGGGATGAGAGAGAGAGAAAGGAGGTAGAAAGAAACCAAAAATGTTTTCAGACAATTTTGCTTCCTGGCATCTGATTATAACTGGGAAAGTTATAAAATTATGAAGAAAGCACAGCTGGGTGACCCCCAGCTTTGGCTCAGTGCTGTGCTCTGGTTTGAAAGGTCCTCTAGCCAGAGCACATTTGGCAAACCCAGGGAGGAGGGGGCACTTCCCACAGGGCATTTCTGGTCAGGGTACATCAAAGCTGCACTGCCAACATGGATCTCAGCTGGATTCACAACTTTGGTGTCCCTGGGAGAGTTTGATTTAGGTATCAGAGTGGTCAAATGTTGCTGAAGTGTGTGCCTGTGTTAGCCCAGGTTTGCCTGTAGTGTGCACTGGAAATTGTGTGCCAAATTATTCCAGGCCATTAATCCTGCAGCGCCTTTGCCACGGTGTTCTTGGGAGATAGGCAAGTTCTGCAGCTGGACCAGCTGTTGGAAAGGACTCCTAAAGCCTCCCAGCCCAGCCCTCAGGGAGACAGGACACTGTGAAACCCAATTATTTGTATGGGTTTGGAGGGGAGGGGCTCACATCAAAGCTGGAGAGTGTGATGGGGCATGGAAGCTCATGGGAGGTTATTGGCTGCTTCAGATTTTAGAGTTATTGGGTCAAATTTGGAGTTGGACAAGACAATCTCCAAAGGTCCCTTCCAACTGTAACCATTCTGTGATTCTGTGAAATTTGATAATACAGCCACCCCGGAGGGGGCTAACCCAGGTGGAGGCTTTGTTTTGGTGTTAGCCAAAGCTGAATTTTTAAAATATATAATGCTTTCTCTTATTTATAGCGTTCTCTTTGTTTTGGTTACATACCCTTTCTTGTCAAATGTAATTGAAATAAATAATGTGATACAGAAGGTAACTGAGAGTCTGCCAGGCTTTTATCCTTTGTGATGTGATGTGGAATTTTGCATATACAGACATGATTAGTGACCAAGTGACATGGATTTTATCCAATAAATTCACTCAGCTCTGCACAGATTCATATGAGATTCTCTAATTTTTGGGGCAGAAAAAGAAAGAACTCAACACACTAAAAATTTATATTCAGTAGTTCATCTGCTTAAAAAAATTACATGGAGGGAAGATAGAAGAGCTGGATACTGTTCTGACTAAGGGAGTTTTCTCTGGGAGTCTTATCTACCTGGTGTGCTTATCTGCTCTCAGGAATTACAGTGTGGTTAGTGTTCAGTCTATTATGCAAAGTTGCACGCAATGTGTTAATGATATTGGTAATTTAGTAACTCTGTTCTGCACTAATTAGTAAAACTGAATATGATATTGCTCATCCTGGATCACTTTCAATGCTGCTGCATGTTTTTTCAGTGTTTTAGCTCTTCTCATTAAAGCATGTATGCACAAGTCCACATCCCTTGTGAGCCTTGGGAAGAAACCCAAAGCCCCCAGCATTTTATTGTGTCTGTCATATTAAGCAAGAAAATAATCTGGTGGTTTGATAAAGAGATTATTGTGGCAGGACATCTTCTGTGGGTTAGGGAGTAGAACTGACTAGAATCCATTTCCATCACCTGTCTCAAATGTAGGGTAAATGACAAAGCTCTGCATTGGGAATGTGGCTGAGAGAGGTTTTGGCACAGCAAATCCAATTATACCCTCACATTTAAATGTTTTGGGTAGAGGTAGGTAAAATTGAAGGTTACACACTGTAAAATCCCTGTCATGTTTATTCCCAGTGTTATAATTTGCAACAATTTTTTTAAAAATTACGCATACTTGTCTTCTGTGAAGTCATTGAACAGGAAAGGTTTGGTGCCATAGTAAGGAAAAGCAGCTATTTGGAAATGGTCCTACCTAAATATTATATATGGAAATTGTGTCAAATGTGGATTGTGCTGAGTTCTCTCAAGACCACTGTGAAATGCAGATGTGTTAGCACTTAACCATCTTTTGGGAAATGGATTGATGCTTCACTTAAGGCCCTAATAAGAGACCTGTTGCTTGTTCCCACAGCTTGAGTATCAAACTAGACTCCCCAGACTTTTCCAAAGTACACGGGACAATCCAATGTAAGGATTGAACAGCCCTCTGTGAGGAGCTCCAGAAGCTGAGAAAAGACCTGAATTTATGTTTCAGGTTGACAAACCCAACTGTATCACACAGAGACCTTGAAATACCTAAAATATCTGATGCCAGATCTCCATGTGGAACATTCTCTACTGCTGTGCACCACCAGAGCCTTTGGGACCTCTGTGTGTATGGATGTACATGGGAAACCCACATCAGCTGGGCTGATTCTGAGCTGGTTATCAGCACTCAGGTAGAGAATTGGAGGTGATATTCACGTGGCAGAGTCTAAATATCCAGAAGTGATTTTTCCATATGACAGTTGTTCCTGAATTTTGGGCTTCTTCTTCTGTTGTTTCTTTTTAATTTTTTTTTCTTTCTGTCTTTTTTCCCCCCTTTTCATACAAATATATCTGTTCCCGTAAAAGTGTCATCAGATCCAGGGTGGGGTAAAGCAAGAGGAAGAGCTCCACCCAAGCTTAGTGGTTAGGACACTCATCTGAGATGTGGGAGATCCAGATTCAAGTCAGTGTTTTCCTGGTTCAAAGTAGGGACTTGAACCTGCTGACTGTGGAGTTGAGGATTCAGGGCTTGGTCTCCCAGCATATTTGAGAGGTTTTATTTTAATTTTGTGTTGTGTTGAAGGCAAATTTCAAACACTGAAATTATTTTGCTGGAAATGGGGTGTCTCTTTTCAGGCCGGCCCTAATTCCCTAACTGGCAAACTCAGCCAGGGCTCTGAAAATCAGACTTTGCCGTGGATTTGGACATGAACATTTGGAGGCAGAGCCACAACTGAGTGTCCTTTGGGCCCTGAGGGTGGGTGTGCAGCAGTTACCTCTATGTCTGCTCCACATGGGCATCCACCAAATGCCAAACCTTCAAGGACCAGAGGTTGCCACCAGAGCACTTCACATGTGGATAAATACAGAAGAGCTAGGGCAGTCTTTCTACAAATAATCTTAAGATATCATTTCTTGTGTCTTCCTACCAGTCATCTTCCACTGCATTCACAGAATTCACAGAATCACAGAATCACTGGGTTGGAAGAGACCTCCAAGATCATGGAGTCCAGCCCAGCCCCAACAACCTCAACCCTGGCCCCCAGTGCCACATCCAGGCTTTGTTAAACACACCCAGGGATGGGGACTCCACCACCTCCCTGGGCAGCCATTCCAGCCATTGCATGGGTCCAATTCACAGGGATTCAGAATATCTGTGCATGTTGGGACACACTTTAAAAAAGCTGCACATTTAAGTAGCTGTGCTTGAAGCTTTGAGTCCAGCCAACAAATCAAGGAAGGAGCTGATTGAGAGCTTAGCTGAACACAGGAAGTGAAAGTGAGCTCATTGAACAAATACTACCACTTCTGTGAAATTCTGATTAGGTGTTTAATGTCTGACAATATGGTTTGTTCTTTAAAAAAAAAATAATTGTGGTCCATTCTGATGTGTCCCCACATTTTGTTATATTCAGCTGACCTATCATCACTTCAGAAAAGCTTTCTCACAACAAGTGGCTGATTTTTTTCTCAAGAAAGGAAAATTCTATTTTGCCTTTACTGAAAAACACTTGCATGAGTGTGTAATTACACCTGGAGTATTTTCTGAGGAAAAACTTTCTGGCTTGGAACTAAGTTAGATTTTGTTGAACTAACACTCCACAGTTTAATGCATGTCTTTTTGCTACTTGGCTAGTACTTAGTAAGAGAAACTGTTTTTGTTTCTGAAAAACTATAAGGGATTCCAGGTAAAGAGAAATTATAATGTGATGAGAGACACTGAGAAAGAACATTTATGTTTATAAAGCTGAGCTATAGAAATGGAGTGACTACTTACGTAATAGATCAGCCTCAGCTGGGGAATGGTAATTTGTGCCTCTTTATCTTGAAGATCTATCACTTTTAATGAAGGATAATAGCACTCACAGCAGCCACATACATGCCTGGAAAAAGCCCATCTGTGTAGGTGCAAAAATTTGCCTTGCCTCGGGCACAAACGCTTGAAAAATTGAATGCTGTGGTTATAGGTTGGTTTTGGCAGAATCCAGAAAAAAACCCCCACACCACACAATGCCAGTATCTCATCAATTGTAACTCTGTGACTCTTTAACCCTTTGATTTGTTATTTCCTAAATCTTTATTGTGCACACCATAGTAATTTTGGAGCTACATGTTGGAATTACCACAAATTTGAACAACTAAAACCATCTCCTGGTACGAGTTTGGTTTTGTGCTGCTAAAAATTGAGACTATGCTTGTGCCAGAAATTTTTATCATTTACACTATTGGAGGTAGCACCTGGAGGCTGGGCAGAGGCTGTGCCAAATGTGTGTGCAGGATGTGAGAGTGGCTGCAGAGCTGTGCTGTCCTTGCTGGCAGAGCTGGCACTGAGCCTCATGGTGGCTGCAGCTGGCAGCCCTGAGAAAAGGACAGACAGACACATGTCAGCAGCAACCAACCTGGGGAGCCTTGGGTGACAGTCACCCTCACACTGTGGTTCTGATGCCTCAGGTTTTAGCTTTTATCTTTTTCACATTCTGTGCTGCTTTAGTGTGAAGTTCTGGCTTCACATTAGGGGATGGTGAGCTCTGTGCACAGAGCAGGGAGACAAAACAATTCCTGCTCCAGCTGGGGACCAAGGACAAATGATCCAAATCTCAGCCCAAGAGCACAAACACCGTGGGCTGGAGAGAGAAAAACAAGGATGGGACTGGATGGGCTAAAGCTGGGATGGGACAATGAACTGCAAGGTGCAAATGGAGCAGAACTGATCCCAGTGACAGACCCCGTGCCCGGCCGTGCATTTTGGGACCATTTTGGGTTGTGCTGCCCAAGGTGGATCTGTTGAGGCATCCTAATAAATCCCCTCTTTATTCCTTAGCTCTGTCTCTGCTCTAGGTCAGCCCTCAGCAGGCATCAGTTCCACCTTAGCACAGTGAGATTGCTGCAGCTCTGGGCACGTGGAGGCTGTGCAGCCCCTCCAGCAGCAGCAGGGAGCACAGCAGTGATGCCCTCACCTTCCTGAGGAGGGGCTAGGAGATTAACAGAGACACGAAATTTATGGGGAGCACGAGGTTATGGCTTCCCTGCAGATGTCCAGCAGACTGACTGCTGAAACCTCCATCAGGGAGATTTTACAAAGGGGTACAGCTAGGTTACTTTCTTCATCACAGTTTTTTGTGGAAAGGAGACAGGGAGAGCTGACTGCTCTGTACATGTAACCTCTCTAGCCCTGGTCTTGCAAAGAGACTTTCTCTTTCTTTACTGCCTTCAATGGCATCCAAGTCATTGCAGATCTCCTTGTAGGACTGGGGTCCTCACTGATCCTGATGGGGAGCTACCCAAAATATCTGCTGTTACTGCCTGTGGGTTTTTAGCAAGATGGTGTTCTAGCACAGCATCTCTAGGGATCACACTCTGAGTTGCTGCCAGTTTTGGTGCTGATTTTAACTGAAATATCTCTCACCTCAGCTTTCTACATGGACTCTCTGTTACTGATTCATTCCTAATGCAGAGCAGAGTCTCTCCTGTGGTGCACAGGGTGCTGTGGGTGTCCATCCTGCAGCAGACCTGTCTCACACACTGCAGGGACCCAGCAGCCCCACGTGCAGAACACAGCATGTGGCTCTGCAAATCAGGGACAGGCTGCACCTGAGCCCAAGGTGACAGCAGAAAGTGTGGCCATGGACAGAATTCTTCCTTGTGAGATTCTGTCCTGCCCAGCTTCAGGACAGAATCCTTCATCACATACCACCCAAGTCCTGCTGCTGTGGGCCAAAAGAGCTTTAGGTGCTTAAGGCTTGTGCCAGTTGTCTTTCACAGAGATTTCCTCTGTAGCTACATTGATGCACTAATATCCACTAAAACCTTTTCTTCTTTCACAAAAGCTTTTTATTTTTTCACCTCTATCTTCTATAGCTACCTGAAAAGCAAGTGGGTTTTGAGTCTCCTAAACCAAAAAGATTCCTAAAATGGCAGATCAAGACTGGGTGTTTCAGCAGCAGGAATTGAGGTCCTTGTGAGCACATCTGTGGCAAGAGGACAGTGTCCCCAGCTGGGATATCTCACACCTGGTACCCTGCAGTGAGGGTTTTATTTTACACCTGGTACCCTGCAGTGAGGGTTTCTTGTGACCAAATCTTCATCCATGCACAGAGGAGAGACTTGATGGGAGATGAAGCCTAAAATCTCCCTTGATGGGAATCTGCCTACATTAGAGACGTGGTTAAGCAGTTTCCAGATTTCCAGAATAACTTTCTTATTTTCAGTTGAACATACCTTGCTTTTCAACCTTTTGGTTTGGTCCCAGTTACTTTAATTTTCTGTGGAAGGACCAAATAGAGATACATTTATTCTTAATGCACCTTTTTCAGGACAAAAACTTCAGCCATTTTAGGAGGATTTCTTCTTGTTGCTTCCATTAGAAGCATTTCTGAAAATATCTGCATTTTTCCATTTAGTAAGAAGAGCTCATCTGACAATCAGTCCAAAATATTGCCTCTGACAGTGAGAGGTAAAGCACTGCTGTATTCTTGCTTTCCTTTCTTTTAATTTTTTTAAATCTCTATTTAGGACAGCTAATAATTTTTGCAGAGCAATGTGTGAAGAAAACACATTTGTTAGTGTGTGGTTTTAGAGGGAAGAATTTCTTTTGTGTGTGCTGCTTCCCCAAGCCAGAGCAGTAGAAAGCTTTTCTACTCAAGAGCCTCTGTAAGTACATTGAATTTAAGGTGTTGGTTTTGTAAGATGGTTAATTATTTTTATTTAAAAATACATAAACAGTTTAGCTGAGTTATTTAAAATCCATTTGGTTTCACTATAATAGATATTTAGTTGCTTGCCATTTACAGTGTATTTCTCAAAATAATTTTCTCCTTTCTGTCATTGCTAGCTGCCTTTGTTTCTGTCCAAATATGAAACATTTTGAAATTACATTAAAATGCTTTAAAATTAGACCAAATGAGTATAGTTTGGAAAACATGTTAGACTTAGTCTCATGAGTCAGGCCTACTTTCTAGATGCATTTGATATATTTTAATATTGTATCTGAGTGTTAATAAGTCAATGAAGTAAATAAAAGGAGAATGAAAACAAAAAAAAAATGCTCTGGTGAAGTAGGAAAAATAAGAACAATGTAAGAGCTGCTAGGAACAATTGTAGGAAAATAGGAACAATTAGGAGCTGATTCTGCATTATTTTTCCCTCTAAATTTCCTTTTATTTTGCAAAGATTTTTCTAGACAAAGCTTTACCTAGGTAACATTCCCCTTTCAAGTTAAAGAAACATAAATTTATTCAAGAAGCCTTCAACTCAGAGTGGAGATTTCCATTCCTTAACTCACACCAAGGAGCTGTGCTCATGCATTCAAGACTGTTTACAAAAATGGACTAATAAGAGAAAATAGCTTTATCATTGTGGTTTTCCTTGTGGTCAGCATCAGCACAGGAGAAGGAAGGGTTTGGAGGAAGGGCAGTCACATTTCACAAAGGCTGCAGAGCAAATCTTGCTGTTAGGTGGTGTCAGGCCAGAGCCAACTGCCAGCTTCAAATGGGGGCATGCAGAATCACTCAAATCACTCTGCTGCACCCAGAGAGAGGAGCTGGTGCCATATCAATAGAATTATTCCAGGGAAGTAGGAAAAAATCTAGTGTGTTCTTTCTGCTTGCATGTTTAATTTAATCTTGCAAGATACAATTTGGGGGAATTTTTCCCAAGCGAGTCTCTAAGTCACTGCAGTAAGATTCACACCTCTGTAAGTAACCCAAGGTTTGTGTTCCAGCTGCCAGGCCCTGAGCAACCTCCTCATTATTTTCCACCCTGGATTTATGCACCAGTTTGCCATCACTTGAGCTAAGTACCCAGTGCATATTCCTGTGCTAAATCACAATATATATATGGATAGCAACGACCTAGAATCACACAAATCTTTCTCTGGTCCCTCCTCACAGAATCCATGGGTTACAGAATGAGGAACTAAATATAAGAGTTGGGAATGAGACAATTCTGTGGCCCTTGACACATGAACTGTACAGGGTCCCATGTATTTTCTAGCAAAGAAACTCTGTCTGAAACACAGTCCTGCACAGAGCTGGACTCATCCCTGCCAGCCAAAAAATCTGGTGATTCCAGTGATGTTTGCATGACAGGATCTGGGGCAAACTGAGGTCCTTCGCAGGCTCCTGTTTGGATGGGTTTGTGCATGAGTGATGGGCTTGTACCATCAGTGCAGGAGTATTGATACATGGGCAATGCCTGCTGTTGCAAAATATTGAATTGCATTAAATTGCATTATGCTAGATCTTTTGGATGAATAATTTGCAATATTCTTTTGCCCAAAGGGCCCTGTCTTGAGGTCTTTTACCTAGCTTAGGTTCTCAGTGACACTGAAATAAGAGTTGAGTCAACTGTGTTTGGAAACCGTACAAAGAAAACATATGTATCCACTTTGCTCAACATGGGTGTCTGAAGAAATGTTAAAAGGTGTCCAAGATGCAAATGTCTGTTTATGAAACATTGGAGAGAATTTCACAATGCCTTATAAGAGCAACCTAATTTTCCATTTGAACCCTTGTACATCAGATATGAGCCCCACAGATATCAGCTCAGCGCCTGTCACTGCCTGGGTTCCCTGAGGTGACTGCAGAGTTTCTCAGCCTGCAGCCCCATCCCTGCCCTGAGCCCACCCAGGTGTGCTGCTCCTGACAGAGGTGTCCAACTGGCTCTGCTGCCCCAGCTGTGCTGGTGAGGTGGGGAGAGCACAGGGCAGCTGACACCCTGGGCTGGTTTTGTGGGAGTGGGTTCCCTGATCAGTGTGTGCAGTCACACAGGGATTAGGACTTGCACAAGGTGAGCGGTGACATGATCACACCCACCCCCTGCAGCAGCAGCCCTCACTCAGTGCACCTCGAAGCTCCATGATGTTGTTTTGGTTTTTTTTTTTTTCCACTGAATCACAGAACTTTCTGATCCCACAAGGATCATTGAGTCCAGCTCTTGAGTGAATGAAGCACAGAGGGATGGAACCCACAAACCCTGGCATTATTAACACCATGCTCTAACCAACAGAACTAATCTCAGGGTCAGTGTTGGCTCAGGTAACCCTTCAGCACAAAGTGTGAAACTGGGTCCTGGCACTGAGAGTGTGTGCAGGCTTCCCAAGGTACCACGAGGTGGATTTCACACTAAAGATAAGATCCTCACCGTTGTGACTTCCTACAAAGTGTCCAAGGATGGTTTTCTCACTCCACCCCTTTCCCCTGCTCCTACAGCCCAGGATAGCAACCAAAGGCTGGGAAGCAGCTGTCTGCAAGCTTCATAGAAATTCTCCTCATTCTTTGGCATATTGTAGGAGAGCTTCTTCTCAGTTTCTGTCAGTTCTTTTTCAGAATGTGAGTCACATTGCCAAACCATGATCCAGCACTCCAGCCTGCATTGCAGCGTTTCCGGGGTCACGTGGAGCTGCAAACTTTCACTTCATGCCAATGTTCTGCAGGCTAATGGGTGAGCTTTCTAAACTCAGTGCTCTGGAAGCATGGAGGTGTTTTGAAATAAACCCTAAGTGGATAAAAATAATCATCTAGTATTTTACTCCCAGTTAACCTTTTGATGAGAGAAAGTAATAGTCTGGCATGTAAGTGAAAGTGCAGTTGGTCTCAGTGGTGCTATTCATGGAATAGCCCTTCTTCTGTCAGTGAATCAGAATCTGCAGCTGATTAAATAATCTCTAAATTCAGCATCAATGAACAGGGAATAGGCACAGAGGAGCCCCAATTGCCACACAGTCATAGACCAGGGTAAGTGACATTTTTTGGTAGTGCACTTCATAATTATTGAACCTGAGCTAAAGTCCTAAAATTGTGGATGCAGCTGAAACAGAAGTTGATATATTCTGTAGGTCACCTCACCTTTTTTAGCATTTTTAGCTTTAATCTGAGAAATAGTCTCTTTCCCTGTACCTTCCCCTGTTTCTGGCTCAGTCACTCTGTAATGATTCAGTGCAAATTTGAAGAGTGGCTCCCAAAAAAGCTGAGAAAGCCCTTCCTCCAGCATCAGTGGGGTAATTCCCTCAATTACAGAAGGGAATTCAACTTGTTTCCCTTCCACCCTGCCCTTCTGGGTGAATTTTTGCTGTTATTGAAGGGGAGCTGAAGGCAATAAGAGGATGACCATGCTCTGTAGGAGACCCCTCTGCGGGGAGCACTGAGGTTCCTGATTTGCTTGCACAGTGTAAGGGAGATGGAGGCAGCTCATGTGAGTGTGCTGCACAGATCTAGGGCTTACCTGTGCCCAGATCAGGCACGCCAGCAGGGGCAATTCAGACCAAAAGCAGCTGGGACTTGGACAAATAGGGTCTTTTTGGTCCCCAGGCAGTGTGTTCTGTCAAACATGTTGCTAGAGTAAGTTTTGTTGAATCAAAGAGAGAATTTACTGATCATAGTAAGGTTAACACAATAAAAACATTAAATTCAGTCCTGATGTGACTCCTAATTGAAAAGATTCACCAAGAACTTACTGTGCTATTATATATCCCAGCTAGTGGCAAAAACTGTGTGGACATCTGAGAAACTGGTACAAACAATGAAATTTGAGTTCTAGATCTCATGGTAGGCAGAGGGCTAAGCTCTCTTTTTAACCTGATTGATATTTGCTAATGACAGTTATGACACTTGGTGGTGTTTCAGTATCATTTGAAAATTCATTTGTGTTTTAAAGCTTTTACAGGAGATGTCCAAGGTTCTCTGCTCAGGACATTGTGCTGTGCTGCTGACTTGAGCAGGAGCAGATTGCACAGATTTGAAGGAGCAGCTCCTGAACTGTTGAGTGCAGTGGATGTTGGATCCTGGTGCTCCAAAATTACCTTTGGTGACATCCATAAACTGGGAGCTGGGGTGGGAACCCCTGAGAATGGGTTTTCCTGGGAGCAGTTTGGTTCTTTTGCGTTCCAGGGTATTCTGAAAATGTCGGAAGCTGAGCTGATCAACCCTTGGGACAACCCAAGGGTTTGGGGTTTTTGATAAACTGGTAGTAGGAGGTTAAGGATGAAAAAATAATTACAAGGACCATGGTGAGAAATCAGTTCTGTAAAGGTGGCTGAGTCCTATTTTTCTCCATCAGTTTGCTGCCCTTGCTATTTGTGTAATTTATTGCAAAATCTTTCTGACAAGTCTTTTGTTTGGTGAGGAGGGCAGAATTATGAAAGGGCTTTGTTGAGCTCCTAATTCCCCTAGCTGTCCTGGTGTTGACACCTAATGTGCCAGAGCAGCATGACAGTTAAGATCAACATTCACCAGCAGATAATATCAGTAAAGATTGTATTTCCTATGCTAATCAAATGTGGTATCACTGATATCTGATGACAATTTCTGTCTTTTTAACAATTTTCCCTCTGTGGAAAGCCTTGAATACTCAGCTATAGCTGCATTCCTGGAACCATTTATTCATTCACTGCACAGAGATGCAATAAGATGTTGGCTCCAGTTAAGCCAAGACTGAATTGTGCCTCAAGGACTCAGCCAGCTGCTGAATCTTTATCAGACTGACACAGACAGCCCCATCCCTGATAGGGACAGTGAATGCCCCTCACAGGAACAGGATCTTCACCCAGCCCTTTAAGCATCACTGTGCAAACTGGAGCACACAGGCAGAGATGCCTGCAGCCCATCTCCTCTGCCCCACCAGCTGGGCAGGGACTCTGTGCTGCAGGTTCCAGGGAGCAGGGGGATCCATTTGGACAGCTGCAGAACATGAGCAAGGGGAAGGAAAAGGGCTTTCTCTGGGCTAGCATGCCCTGATTTATAATAGAACTATATTTATGTTAGTCGTAACCACATTATTCAATATAATTGGGGTCAAGAATTGAATGAGGCTAAAAGAATGCAAAAAATAGTTTCAAAATTCCTATTATAAATAAAGACCTGGTTTAGAGGTTTTGTGAGAACTCCAGAAGCTGAAAGGGTAGTAAACCCCCAGTGTTTTCCAAAAGACAATGCCAGAAAAACCACATGAAAATTCCTCTCAGTGGAGACTGACTGCTGTAATTTTTTTTTTCTTTTTTTGGTGCTTGTTGGTCTCTCATGCTGCCCTCACTGCCAATATATTTTCACACTATTTCTGTGCAAGCTGACTGGTTCATCACTGGTAATTCTAATATAATTCAAGAGCAGGAACTTGCAGAGTGTGGCTGCCAGGAGGGCATTTCCATCCCCTCAGCCTGAACCAAGGTATCAGCAGCTGGCAGGCAAACTCAGCCATGGCAGCTCCCTCCAGACCCATGTTAGGTTAGATCTCCAGCTGGGAAATGTATGTATTTAATGTATGTATTTTCCCCTGGCTGCATTTTGGATGGCTGGCACTGGGCTGAGGCCAGTTTACAATTTTGTGCTACCCTAGAGCAACATTTCTTTGAAGAGTTCCCAGTATTTGCCTATTTTTTTTCTTGCTTCTTTGCTTATGCTCTGCCTGGTAGGATGATACCAAGCCCATAGTGGAAGCTGTGCCTTGGCACACTTTTCAAAACATGAATTTTACCATGGTCTGTCAACTTCCATCAGTGAGAACTCTTTTAAAATTTAAATTTTACCATGTTTAGCTCTGCTTAAAGGGATGCTACTTCCATCAATGAAAACTCTTCTAAAACATGAATTTTACCAGGTTTATCTCTACCTAAAGGATTGCTACTTCCCTCAATGAGAAGTCTCCTGACTATTGCTTCTCTTCATAGTTTTCATGCAAATGTGAAGTTTTCCCCCTTTCCCAAAGCTTCTCTTTCTACCTACTCCTGCCTTCTTCCATGATACTCTGGAGAAACTCTGACAAATAATTCTCTGCAATCACCTTTTAAGGCTGTGTTGCCATAACTAAAGAAATTCTCTTCATTTTGACCAAAAACCCCACCAGAATGTGACTTGTAAGCTATAGTAATGCAGCTAACATTTTACAGTTAACCTTTGCTCTTCAGTTAGAGCTGTTATCTCAGGCCCAAGCCAAGGGTCATAGATAAAACCTCCCTGGCTTTTTCCACCTCTTGAGCTGAGTTGCATCAGTGAACCATTAACTTAGTAGATTATTTACTGTTACCTTTATGGAAGAAATGCACACTGTACTTTTTCTGCATTGCAAGGGTTTGATTTATGTGTGGTCCCAGTTCTATAGGTTCCTCACTGAGGCAGGGCCTTCATACCATAGAAAAGTAAACAGGCAACCAAAATTTGCCTGAACAGTGGCCAGAACAGAGAAATTCTCATACTTTCATCCTCATATCTTTTCTACTTAACATGCACCGCTAATGGTCCTGATTTGCACTGGCAAAAAAAACTAATTACAGCAACTTTAGACTGAGATAAGTGTTAGCCTCAAGTCAAACTGCAGAGGATCTGAGCTGTGCCTGGGCCCTACAGGGAGCTGCAGCCTATTAATTGTAGCTCCCTGCTCTGAGCCAGGTTACAAGCTGGCCCCAGCAGTGATCAGAGCAATATTAGAGCAGAGATTACCCTGCCCTCGAGCTGCTCGGGCCATGGCCAGTGGCCATTGTGGCTGTCAAACCATGGGCCACCCCTCTGTGCCCTTGCTGTGGCCTTGCAGGGGCTGCAGGAACCTTCACCAACTCTGGCAGGGTGAAATACCCAGGCTGAAAATGAGTGAGCTCTTCCAAGGGGGCTGTGAGAGTGAAAACAATGAAACCCTCCAAAAATCTCCATGAAAGTGGGCTGACTAAACCATGGGCTGACTAAACCATCCTCCCATTGGGCACTCAGCAGGAAGAGATAACACAGCAGGAGACATCTGCCAGCAGGAACCCTCTTTTCTGCTCCTTCCCTGGCAAATAGAGCCTTCCTGGCATGAGGATTTCCCACTTCCTCCCAGTCCCACCAGCCTATCTCTGAGTGTCAGATTTTACAGCAATTTTTGGGGGGTGGACTTCCCCATTTCTTCTCCTGCTCACTCCTCTTTGCTGTTGCCAAATGTCATCTCCCCTCCCAACACGCTGGAGCTCCCCAAAGCAAAGGGAGTGGAGTGTGAGGAAACAAAGGGATTTGTCTGATTCAAAGTTTCAGTTGGTCTTTCAATCAATTGAGAAATAAATGTGATGTCCCCCTCCACTCCCTATTGACTGGGCCTGTGCATGTAGGTCAGGCATCTGGAACTGGATTTTCCAATGGTTGGGAAAGAGCTTAATCCTTCAGAGGAGATTTGCAGGGAGGTGTGGAATAAAAGGGATAGGTTCCCAAAGCCCTGACAGTGGTGATTCACTCAGCTCTGCCAGCTGCCTTTTACAGCTGTCCTTTAGAGGAGGCCAGAGCTCCTAGATAAGTGTGGTACAAGTCAAATTTGGCTGCTTTTTATGAGTTTACATTGATTTCAGCTCTTGACAAAGCAGGGCTCACTACTGCCTGCTTTCTGTACTGTGGGGAGGGGTAATTTTCATTTCTTTTGACAAGCAGGTTTAGCTCTGGACAGCATTGCTGCTTTGCTGATGGGGATAGCTGGGTCTGGCAGGGGTGTGAGGGGAGCAGAGCAGGAGCTGGACCCCCCTGGTGATGCTGCAGGGGCTCTGCATGCTCTGAGCAGCCCCCAGAGGGCTTTGGGCTGCTTTTAGAAGCAAATTCCCCTTGGCAGCAGGCAAGACTGGGGACAGCACTGCTGGCTGCTATCTTGATAAATCTAATGCACCAAAAATGGCTCAGTTTTGAGGGGGGGAAAGGGGAAAAGGAGGACAAACAGAGAGAAGGTTGGGATCTCACTATTTCCTCACACACAGAGCTGCCTCAAGCACATGGCTGCTGTGCATTGTGCAGCACTGTTCAGCTTGAGCCTGGCCTATCCAGCTGTGCCAGGGGAAACACTGATCTGTCTTTAGGCACCAGATTAAACCACAGAGCCAGAGGCTGGTGGCAAACTGAATCTGGTCTGCTTTCCCTCCAGAGCCCAAGAGTAAAGCACCCTCCCGATGCAGGCCCAAGATTTCACATCTCTCAGTTGTGATCCCTCTTGCCCTCTGGTCTGCTCAGACCTCTCAGCAGCTGAGGAGTTCATGCCCTTAGAGCCTCGGCTGAGGGCTCAGGGCACACAGCAGCCACCATGCAGAGCCCATCCCCTCATCCTGCCCACCCAGGACACAGAAAAGCACAGCTGGGACACCCCTGCCCATGGCCTGCAGCTCCACGTGTCAGCATCTCCAGCAGCCCCACCGTCCCCACATCCTCTGCCAGACCCATCTCCCACTTCTGGCACTGTCCAAATGCAGTGCAGCCCTTGAGGCTCTTTCCAAACAGCTTAAGAAAGCTGAATGGAGGGTTATAATCTGAGGCTAATGCAGAGTGTAAATTTCCTTTTACCTTCTGCTCCAGAGGAGATGTTGTATCTGCACCTGGCTGTATGGGACAAGACCTTGTGCTCCCAAATCAGAATCCCCCTTTGTCCACCCTGGGCTGTGCACAGAGGTGCTGTAGGGGAGTCAGAGGAATCAAGCTGAGAAGGGACACAAACCTCTTTGAGAGTCAAGAGTCAAGTCAAGCTCAAAATCCTATTTGCTGCATGGATATAACACTCTTCTCTTTCCTCTTTCCCAGCCTTGTGGTCTTGTGAGCTTGAGGTGAGAGATGAGAATTTGACTCTATGTTTATTAGAAGGTTCATATATAATATAATATAATATAATATAATATAATATAATATAATATAATATAATATAATATAATATAATATAATTAATATAATATAATCAATATAATTAATATATAATATAAATAATATAATTAATATAATATAATATAATATAATATAATATAATAATATTATATTATATTATATTATATTATATTATATTATATTATATTATATTATATTATATTATATTATATTATATTAATTATATATACTAAAACTATACTAAATAAAAAATACATCAAAAGGTTAGAAAAAGAATGATAACGAAAGCTCATGACTGACTCCTCAGAGTCTGACACAGCTGATGGTGATTGGTCATTAATTAAAAACAATTCACATGTTTAGATAAACAATCTCCAGACTACATTCTAGAGAAGCAAAACATGGAGAAGCTGAGGCTTCTCATCTTCCCAGGAGAAGAAATTCTGGCAAAGGGATTTTTCAAAAAAATATCACAGTAACACAGCCTAGATACCCCTCACACAAAACAGCCCAAATCAGTGAACCTGCTGAATTTACTTGGTGGCCACAGTAAATTATGTTGGGTGAATTTTAAGTAACTTTAAATGCACTCACTGAATCAGCTTTGAACTCATTTTAATGAGACCAGTGTGTCTTTGTGAGTGGTTTTGAGGTTGATGCTTTTTGTTTCCAGCTATGAGATGGTTCTGTGCTCCAGCCCTTGCTCTGGCCATGCTTATTTTCCCCTTTTTAAAGACTCTTCAGGTGTGTCTTTTAAATCATCTTCTGATGATGACTGTGTGCCTTACAGTAGGGTTGCAGAGGAAGCTGCTCACTCCTGCCCTTGGTGTTCATGGTGCTGCTCATAATCGGTGTCAAGATAACAATCTGCTAGTGTTTTTCCAAAGGAATGAAGCTATAATTTTCCTCTGCATGACTTTAGCTCTGAAGAGGAGTTTGTTTTGCCCCTTATTAGAATAGATGACTTCAGAGTTGAGCAAGATAATGAAAAAGTTGAGTGTAAGTAAGGTCAGGAAGAGAAAGCCCATGTGGCCTTAAGTGTCCTTAACAGGTGGATTTTAAGTACCTTTTTCCTTCTCAGGAAGGCACAAATAATTCAATTTGGATTTTCCCATGACTTGAAACCTCTATTATCACTGTTTTATATTTTCTTCTGTTCTGTTCCTCAATGCTTGTGTTATTTTTAGCTGCCTGTTGCTCTCTCCTATAAATGCAAAATGTCATGAAAAAGCCTTCAGCTGCAGAGCAGGACTGGGAGATGCGGTGAAGTTCCACCTGTGCTGCTGGCTCTGTTCATGGTGGTACTGTCTGGTATAAATCCTACTCAGGATATGTCTTGGGAAACAGGCAAACTTCTCTTTGGGCCATTCTTCCTCTGCAGGATTTGTAGCATGGCCTAGATTTTTTTTCCCCAGGACTTTTCTTCCAGAATTTTATAAAGGGAAAACATTGTTTTTCAGGAAATTAGATATTTCATGTTGACCCTTCCCTCCCACAGAGGCTTTGGCTGGTGATATTAATTGCTCAAATTCTGCAATTTGAGAAGGAAACTTCAGCTGTGTGGAAGGAAAAAGCAAACCCGTGCTCTTTCAAGCTCCTTCTTACGTTGCCAATCAAAAGGGTGAGAACATAAATCTGTATTGAAAATGCAGGTACTAAATTCTGAACACAGTATTTTTCTTCTCTGTGTTTAGATCTACCCTCATTCATTGTGCAGCAGTTCCAATGAGGTCAGCAGATTTTACCCTACAGGAAAAAAATGCACAAAGATGCAGGGTTTGCACAGAATTCAAGGAACTACTGAATTCTGCAGTTTTTGCTTTAGGGACCACAGTGATCTCCTTGTCAAAGCTGGGAGCAGTGCACACCATCCCTCTAATTCCCATTCCCCTAAAACAAATGTTGTTCTCCCTCTTGGAGGCAGGGGGTACCAGTGCATTCCCCCTCCAGTGCAGTTTCTGTGGGACTTCCTCTGTGAAAACTTCATCATTTCTGAGTTCACTTTCTCTCAGTCACTCATCTGTCTTTAAAACCAGTTTCATTTATGTATTGCTTAATCAGCGCTGTTCTTATCTTTTATTTTTGGATTTAGAATTTTAGACCTGTGAGGTGGCTCTGAGTAAGCCTTTGCTGAGATCCAGGGAGCTCCTGGATCCTTGGGGGTGGGGAAAAACTGGGATGACTCCTCTTCTGTTGGCTCTCCTTGCAATGAGCGAGCTCACCTGTGCCCAAAATTCAGGTTTAGGCCAGGGGCTAAAGGCTGAGCACCCACACTGGAGCCATGCCAAATCTCCAGAAAATGTTGGCATGGATTTATCACATGCTTTGCTATTAGCTTTCATTTTAACTAGGCTTGAAAGGGGAGATGTGGCAGAGACAGTAATTAAACACCAGCAGGAGGATGGGAAGCTCAGGGGGGCTGTGAACAGAGCCCCCACTGCTCTGTGCAGGCTGGGATGGGATGGGATGGGATGGGATGGGATGGGATGGGATGGGATGGGATGGGATGGGATGGGATGGGATGGGGTGGGGTGGGATGGGATGGGATGGGATGGGATGGGGTGGGGTGGGATGGGATGGGATGGGATGGGTGCAGCAGTCCTTGGCAGGTGTGTGATGTCTGCCAGGGCACTGGAGGGCATGAATGCAGTGCAGGCACTTGTATGCATGCCTGCTGCTGCTCTCAGTGCCATTTACATTTTCAAATGGCTAATGATGTTTTCTGGTTTATTTTGGTGTGAATAAGGAAGTGCAGTGCACAGCCACCCTTACAGTCAGCCATTTTCAGTTCTCCTTTTTTGTCTTGTCCTCTCTTGGACACAAGAACTCCTGTGAGTGTATGTGGCTCAGAGGCAATCCATGATCACTCCAGAAATGATAGGAGTCATTTAGCTGACCAGAATCTACTGGAAGACTTTGTTCTGATTTCAGGAACAGAAGTATGCAAATAATGGAAATCGGAGCAAGATCCACTTTTTCTCATAACACTTTCAAGGAACTCTTTGCAGTTCCTTAATTTTTGCATTTTACTGCAAATTTGTTGCTTCAGCTCTGATTTTACATTTGAAATCAGCATCTTAGACATTGGTAGGATTACATCAATTATGGAAGGGAAAATCATGACTAGATGCAGTGATGAAGGTAGAGTAGGAAATAGTGCTGAAAGATAAGCTGGCACCACAGCTTGTGCAGCAAGAAAGCTGCTCAGTTGCAGAATAGCTGGAAATAATGGTTAGGAAGGATGTTTTCAGTGACAGAAGCCTCCTCACTCATGTGATTTTAGAGCTAAAGTAGCCCCCATATGTGGAATGTTTTTCCCCAGGACAGGTTTGTCCTGTTCTAGTGAGATCCAGGCAGCAGGTGTTTATCCCAGACTTGTGACATTGAAGAGCAACCTGCCTTTGGGACACAGTCAAAGGCCCAGGTGGGAGAAGAGGGAAGGTGGTGATGGAAGATGACTGATGTGTGACTTGAGTTCCAATGAATTCAGCTGAATTAGCACCATGGTCCTTTGAGGGAAACTACATAACACCTTTGCAGTGCATTCATTTCCCAGCACCATCCAGTTGCACAAGAGAAGGTGGTTCCCCTGCTTACCTCCTCATAACATTACAGTATTGCTAACAGCATGGATCCTCTGGCTCCTTTACTGGAGGACCAGATTTTTAAAGCCAAAAATTTGGGATCAAAACCATGTAAATAAACCCTTTGGCCTTTCTTTAGGAGTCCTCATGAATAATCAATTATTTACGTCAGCAGTATAAAGATTCCTTATAATCACTGCAAAGTGGTTTTATAATATCTTTATCAGCTCTCAGAATTATATTAATCACTCTTCCCATGCACAGTGAGGGTACCTTCCTGAGGAGGGTGTGTCAGTGCTGTGGCTATTGAACACCCATTGACATTTTCTGGTTGAAGTATGGCCAGGGTAGTGCTGGGATGGTTCTGGACTGACTCCACTGAGCCAGATTGAGTCCTGGCCATTTTCCTCTGTGTAGGTGCTGTGTAATCTCTTCCTCTCCACCTGTCCTCTGCCCTGCAGTGGGTGGCTGGTGGCTCAGCTGCTCTGAAGCCCCTTTGTCCCTGTTCTGCAGCTCCCTGAGTGCTGTGGGCTGAGCAAACACAGCAGAACTGAGAAGAGACAAACCAGCTTTGTGTGGTGAGTTTCTAACATTAAGAAGAGAGAAACCAGCTTTATTTGGTGAGTTTCTAATGTTAATGTAATTTAGATCAAATATTGTTAAGAGAACCCAAGCTATTGGCAGGACAAATCTTGTAGAAGATAGTTTTGTCACCAAAATAATTTGCCAGGTTCTGGTCATTTTGGTAACAAAACTGGACCTGCCAGCTTCTGACTAAACTGGCAATAATGAGCAACTAAGCCAAGGCCTGAGGGTGGCTATAAGTTGTCTTCCCCAAGGATGTAAAGAACAGTTTTTCTTAAAAGTGTTTTATTTTGTTTTTGACATCTTACATGCATATTCATCATTCCAGAGTCAGAATTTTCTCTTAAGAGCTCTGAATGAATGCTGCACCTGAAAAAGGCACTTGTTAACTTTTACAGGCTTTTAGTAATATTCTACTCAAAGGAGTAGCCACTATAAAGAGGACCTGCACAAGTTACAGAGCAGTGTTTAGAGCTACCCTGATGGTTGCATTGATTATGCAACCCATTCAAATCTGCAGAAGATCTGGGCTCATTAGCAATTTCTGACTAAAGTCAACCACAGCAGACCAAATTTCAGATGCCAAAAGTCAAACCACAGCCAGACTTGTGAACAGTAAGTACAGTACATAGAGAAGGATTTTGAAATGTTTAGTCAACTTTTCACAGTAGTGGAAGTGAAGTTACCATTTAAAGAATTCGAGGTACAGAATGTCAGTTGCTGAAATGTTAAAAGCAAACCACAGCACCCTCATTTTCACAGACTGGGAAATCAAAGTGCAGGACAGTGAGGTGATTTGGCTGGGGAGGTCAGGCTATACCCCAGCTATCCAAATCCCAGCGTTGGTGTTAATAAGGCCTGCTGCTTTCTGTGCAGCATTCTATCTTGTACAATAATTGCAATCTGAAGTGATTTTTCTGTGTTTTCTCAGCTGAGAGGGCTCTAAGAACCAGCTTTTTTCTCACTAGGTGACAGTTTTCCTTACTTCTCACTAGGAGAGATGATTTACCAGAAGTGCCCTACAGAGAGAACAGTACTTGCTGCTGGGAAGTTTCATGTTCAAGTGTCCAAGCCCAAAACCACAATGTGCTATTTGCTTTAGACAGTCATGAGATAACATGTTTTTTTCTGTTGTAAGCTGTTAAAAATAAAGCAAGGATGCAGAAAATAATTGTTAGAACTGAACGAGTGCCCTAACTTTCCACTCAATTAAAACAGCAGAGTGGGAGTCATTGGGGATGAACAGATGTAAAATTCAGGGATTGATTTATTTTTGCCCAGATTTAAAGAAATCATGGCATAATTTCCCTACATTACTAAAATTCATTTTTAAATCAGCCCTGTTCTGAGCACCATGTTGGGCACTGTCAATGACTGGGAAGCAGCAATACAAATACTAAAATAAAAAACTCTGTCTACTTGTCTACTTGGTTCATGTCTCCTGTTTACCACCTAACTTTTGGTTGAAGGCTGGTCTTACAGCAGGCCTCATATCACAGGGCTTGGTCTGCAAGTTCCTCAAGGCATTGAGTTCATTGTAGTTCAAGTAAAGCAGGGTGGTCAAAGGCAGCTGAGTGTGATCCACATCTTCATCTCCATTATGGCCCTTTGTGTGTGGCAGCTGCCATCCTGGACAGTGATATTCTAAAAGAACAGATATCTTTAGCTAAAATGTGGTGGTGAAGCAGCTGCTGAGACAGACTGATGCCATTTGTGTGCTAGAAATAGGGAAGGAGAGAGGAGCATAAAGGACACATTTCTCTCAGGACCAAACCAGCTCCTCTTTGGGTGTTGTAAATAAAACATGCCTAGTGCTGGTTCCCAGTAAGAACATAAAACAGTAAAAGGTTGTCTGTGATTTGAATTAGGAGTGATTATCACTAATTAGGTCCTGGTCCTAACCTAAAACATTTGTCCTCAGAACAACAGGTATAAACTGTTTGTTTTGCATGTTAGAAATTCACTTCCAGAGACAGGTTAACTTCTCCTTGCAGGGTTTATATGATTTGTCTGAAAAGCTCCAAAAGCAAGTTCTTGAAGGGTTTCATGCTGTTTGAGCAGACTGGAACCACCACAGCTACCTCTGCTGCTGTGTGAAATGAGTGTGCTGTCTGTACAGGACAGAAATGACAATTGCCTCTCACCACAACTCAGAGTGAGGGAGAGGGCAGAGGGTGCAGCCCAGCAGGTGCAGGAGAGTTCAGGCTGTGTTATCTCTGCCTATGGACTGTCCTGTTTCCAGGAACTCCTCTGATGGAGGTGATAAGGTCCTGACAGTAACTTCCCTTTATATAAGGGAGTTATCAAGAGTGGCTCACCAAAACTGCTTTGTAATTGCATTCATTTCTAGGAAGTACAGGAGGAAATACAGACACAGCTTCATGTCTGTTACATATTCCTGTTAGGGGACTGCAGAAATTGTATCATGTTTGCTGCATAGATGATAAATTTAATGTGCTATGAAGGGCACTCAAATCAGTGTTACAAATGAATATGAGCAAATTTGCTGAATCTGGTGACACACTGGAAGGTGTGAAGATGGTTACTTTTTCTCGGGGCTGAAATGATCTTCCAACATTTCAATTTTTTAGATGTATGGGTGAAGGTGCCTTATAGAATGCATGCATTAGGAGCCCCCCATAACCCAGTCCAAATCAGCACAAATTTAAAGAAATATCCCTTTATGCATTTTTCCTTAATGTATACTTCTATCCTGAAGGTCAAGCCCCTGTTTTGTTATTAACTCTCAATCTCTGACATCTTTCCAAGCTTGAACTGAATGAGCACTGGGGTTTTGCAAGCAATCAGGTGTGGAAACTGAGGGATGATCCAAAGGCCATTCTTTCCAGTTGGTCTTGAACATTTCCATCAGGTGGGAATGATCAAGGCCATTGTGCCTCCCTGCAATGTGCAGGCAGCACTGAGATCTCACAGCCCATAACTGCATGGAGCTTTTCTTATTCAGTGCAAGAGGAAAACAGCAGCTCCTGTCCTGTGCCAGTCCCTGGCAAACCTTCACTCCTTTTGTCATTATCTGTAGACTTCTTCTGGGAATTTTTGGTGCAGGCAGGAATAAAACGGGAAAAAAAGAAGAAACATGATTTTTAAGTGGGTTGACACCCAAAAGAGAAGGGAAGGTCATTGTTCCAGAGCTCTCTCCTTCTGGCAGACTGTGTTTGGGGTGTCTGGGGTTCTGTGGTGAAGAAGGCAGGTAAAGTGCTGGTGTCTGAGGACAGGGAGGCTTTCAGAGAAATTCTACCAGGGGATTAGCATTGTAAATTGGTGGTTAGGCTGCCTCAACCCTTTTCTTCTTTCTCAGTCTTTATCTCACTCCATTTATGGTGTTTTTCTCTTCCAGATTCGACTGCTGGTGTTCCTGCTGGAGCAATCTCCTCGGGTCACTCTGTCCATCACCTTGGCCCCTGCCTGGGTTGGGGTTTGTTGTCCCCCTCTAACACCATGGGTTGTGCTGCCTCTGCTTGAAGTTCATCTTGAGCCTGGAAATGTTGCACTCTGGGCCAGCTCCTGCCCAGGGTTCTTGCTGTCATGTGGAGCCATAGGAAGGCCTGCAGAAGCAGCCAGGGGCTGAAATCCCAGCTGTGAGATTTGCCAAAATGCCTGGCAGCCGTGAGGGGAGGCTGGCTCAGGCTCCAGAGCTGACAGATCCCAGTGTCCAGACACTGACCCCATCCCAGAGCTGCTGGAGGAGACCCCACAGCCACCACAGCTTCACAGCAGCTGGCTCTGAGGAGCACAGCCCCCAGATGCTGCTCAGGCCACTCACAAAAGGCCTGTGTGTTGCAAGAGAGCTGCAGACCACCCTTGGGAAGCCCTGATGGGCAGCTCCCCTCCTCCGGCCCCACAGCATCACCCTGAACTCAGCACTGCTGGGCCAGAGGCTTCCATGAATTAGCCTGAAACACAAATGCTTGTTTTCCTCTTGCACTGAATAAAAAACTGACAATATTTAATTGTCAATACCCCTCCCCTGAGAGACATGCAACAGCATTGCTCCTCGGGGCATATTCCCCACTGCTGTATTTAGAACAGTTTGAAAAGACCAAATTTTTAAAAAATTAATCTTTCCAAAAGCTCCCCACCCACCAGCGCTCCTCTGCCAAAATGCAGTTTGAAAAAAATGACAAAGGACAAATTTATACACTCTGATGAATGGGAGTTCAAGATGGAACCTGAACATCATAATTTTTGCAAGTGTTCAAGGATAATGGAAAGCCATGGTGATGATGCTGATCATGCCCAGAGAGGTCATTGGCTGGAGATGCTTGTGGTGTTGCCTCTTTTTGCAGTTTATATTAAAGGTGAAAATGTCAGTTTTCTTCAGTGCTAGAGAGTATTTTTCTTTCAGCTTCTCAGTGGATATTTTAAATAAAGCTGCACACCAGTGAGTCTGCAATGCCAGCTGCAAATCCCTTGCACAGGGAGTTTAGCTCTGTTTCTGTTATGACACTTTCACTTTCTGCAGATGTTATTTCTTAGCTATTGGGGAATATTAACTGCTAAAGATCAAATTGTCACTTTTGCTGCTTCCATTCAGTATTTGTAAAGGATGGGGCACTGATATAAATGTCATCATCTCTGATCCCAGGTGTCACAGACAGTGCTTGCCCTGTGTGTGCATACTTTAACTAAAGCAAATGATAATAAAAAGTAATTGTATCAACTTATGAACACTTGCTTTAGACAATCAAAGGAGGCTAAAATTTCATTATTGGATGTTTCCTCAAAATTTACATGAAGAGAATTCTTTTGTGCAAGTTGTGTCAAATATCCTAAAAGGCTCTTGAGACTGGGTGGAATAAGAGTGATGTTGAATTTGTAAGTGCAGGGGTGGATGCTGGGTTGCCCAGTGCTTGCACTGATCAAATTTAGTGATTTGAATTTTACATCTTGGAAATAGCTATATTTTTGTGACTTGCACTGTGCTGCTGTGGCACTTATTCAACTTCTGCCCAATCGGTCATTTCTAAAGTTGTAGAGTCAGTATTTAGTCACTATGATTTGACACTGTTTTGCCTCATCTCAGGCTAAACCAAAATTGTAATGAATTCTGACATCACTAAATCCTCTGCATCACCAGTGATATCTTTGTAATTAAAGGCAGAATTTAATCTTCAAATTTTATAAAGCTGTAACAATTACCTTTTACCCATGCACATGAAATACTGCATCAAGCAAATCTATAATTAGTCAAAACTAAAACAAAGTGCATTTCTATTATTAACAATATTGCACAAAAGTCTCAGTGCCACAGCTAAAAAATCAAAGCCAAGTAATAGTTCAGAGACAGTTGCTGCTATAAAACTTTTGACCTTAGTTACCAAATGTACATGCAAACAAATAAACTAACCAGACAGAGATAGTCCCCTAGGAGCAATCATTATTTGCAAAATTTTGGGGGCTTTAAGCCAATCTGTAAAGTTAATGAAATAAAAAGTTCACTTGTTTATGCCAGCTTATTAATCAGTGCCCTTTTTCCTACCTGAAAGGCTTAAATTTCTACTCAAGGTATCTGGGTTTGCATCCTTTACAATAGATATTGCTGACTGAAGGGCTGCAGGAGTCAGAAGTGTTTTGCTGAAGCATCAGGGACAGCTCTGCTTGTTTTTCAGGGAGTACATAAGGCCCATCCTGCCAGATGTATTCTTTAGATACAACTGTCCTCTTTTAGCTATTGCTTCATGTTGGCTTCAAACAGTGCTCTGCTATATTGTCTAATCTGGGATCCCTTGGCTAACTGGCTCATGTGAGGGTCCCAGTTGTTGGTTTCTCTGGTCTGGATTGAAGGCACTTGAGGTAGTTCATGTTCACACTCAGGTGTTCATTATTTCTAATCAGTAAAACAGTCTCACTACTGTGAGTTCAGCAGCTTTTCATTAACAGGCACAAAATGGCCAACAGTCTCTTGTTCCAAGGTCTTTTAAGACTAAACTATCCAAGTAAGAGCTGACACCTGGATTATTTTCCCTTTTAACCCAATAACTGATCCCACAGAGCTGCAATGGGGACTTTTCTGCCCAATTACAAAATGCCACCCAAACCCATGGAGAAGAAGGAAGAAGAAGCAGCATGAAGAAGAAACCCAGGACAACACCCTGTGCCCTCCATCTTGCTGCCATCCACAACACACTAAAAATCCCAAACCCTCAATTTCTCACCCAGTGACACACCTACACTACTCTCTATAATCTATTTCACACTTTTGTGGATTCCAGTCTATCTTGAAGTCTGGGAAACTTTCTCCATGAGTGAGGGTCAGAGTCAGTGCTGCGGGTCAGGGCACCTCAGAGCAGACACAGAAATATTCCCAGTGCCCTGGGTTTGCACAGGTTCATAGGAATTTTCATAGTAATGTTAGAGATCTTTGATGGCAAGCACTGCTTCTTTAGGGGTTTCAGGTATGCCAAGCTAGTTCTCAATATTCCTGTGTTGATTTTTCTGCTTACTGTTAACCCCTGGCTTTTGCACATCTCTGCCATGTAGGCACACCGTTTGGGGTGATTGGGCCTGGAGCTGTGTGTGGCACACAGTCTGGGGTCACTGGGATGGGGCTGTGCTGTAGGGGCACAGTTTGGGATGGGGCTGTGTTGCAGGCACACACAGTTTGGGGTCACTGGGAGGGGGCTGTGTTGCAGGCACACACAGTTTATGGTCATTGGGATGGGGCTGTGTTGCAGGCACACACAGTTTGGGGTCACTGGGATGGGGCTGTGCTGCAGGCACACACAGTTTGGGGTCACTGGGATGGAGCTGTGTTGCAGGCACACAGTTTGGGGTCATTGGGAGGGGGCTGTGTTGCAGGCACACACAGTTTGGGATGGAGCTGTGCTGCAGGCACACACAGTCTGGGGTCATTGGGATGGAGCTGTGTTGCAGGCACACAGTTTGGGATGGGGCTGTGTTGCAGGTACACACAGTTTGGGGTCATTGGGATGGGGCTGTGTTGCAGGCACACACAGTCTGGGGTCATTGGGATGGAGCTGTGCTGCAGGCACACACAGTTTGGGATGGGGCTGTGCTGCAGGCACACACAGTCTGGGGTCACTGGGATGGAGCTGTGCTGTAGGGCACAGTTTGGGGTCACTGGGATGGGGCTGTGTTGCAGGCACACAGTTTGGGGTCACTGGGATGGGGCTGTGTTGCAGGCACACACAGTTTGGGGTCACTGGGATGGAGCTGGCCCATCCCCAATGGGTTGCAGCTGTGAGCAGCAGGTGAGCAGCACTGGCAGCAATGAGCCATGGAGTGCCCAGGTGTGCAATCACTGACCAACCACAGAGGGAACAGAGGGCACACAGGTGCAGTGCATCAACATGAGGGGATAACAGGTTGGGATAAGAACCAGAAGGGAGACGCTTGCAGCCTTCTGCAGTGACCTGGTGTTACTGTGTATGGACAGACTCCTGAAGCCTCCTGATGAGGTAAGGTGTTACTCTGTGTGGGGGAACATTCAAAGCCTTCTGGAATTGTGAGGAGATGCTCTGTGTGTTGTGGCTGTCTAAACTGTGACATGTGCTGAGACACCTGGAGTACTGAGGATTTCCTCAGTGAGGGTGTGTGTTGGTGGCCATCACTCAAGCCTTGTAGTCAGCTGGAGTTGTGCCCCACTGATCATTATTGATCCTTACATGTGTTTTTCATCTCCAGCATGAATTTTGCTTTGGCAATGTGCTCCCCTGACCTGGTTTGAAAGACAGGTGTCTGCCAAGGAGGGCAGGAGCTTTCTGGTGCCCCCATGGATGGTCAATGGGCTGCAGCAGGCTGAAAGGGCAGGGGCAGCAGACCCTGGAGTGGTGAACAAATGTAAAAGAGAGCTCTGTAGCAGCAGCCACAGGGTGAAGGGGGTGCTGGGTTACAGTGCACAGAAAAACTCAGAGCAGTGGCAGAGAAATAATCCCATGGGGATGGGCAGGGGCAGCCTGGCTCCTGAGCCCAGCCAGGGATGGCTCCCTCGGAGGGTCTGGGGGCCCTGGGTGTCCCCTGAGGGGTTCTGAGGGTCCCTTTCCAGGGAGGCTGGGTGCTCACAGGGCCCACTCCAGTGGCTGCTCTTAGCAGCAAAGGCTCACCCAGGCAAGGAAGCAGCAATGGGCTGGGCTCCACCATGGCAGCAAACCCTCCTGCAGCTGCAGCAGCTCCACCTTGCTGCTCTGATCCTGAGAGAGAGGGAAAGGAGCTGAGCCCAGCCCCTCACACCAGCCAAGGCCTGCAGGTATCTCTGCCCTCCCAAGAGAAGAGCCCTCAGCCAGCAGAATGGAGTCAGCTGTGCTCCTCCTCCTTGGCTGCATCCTTTGTCTCTCTTATGTTCTGGTTGCTGTTGTCTCAGTAGCAACAAATGGGACAAAATTCCAGGAGAGAAAGAAAGAAAAAAACTTAAAAAATCCTAACCACCACTGCCATCATCCCCAAACGTCATAAAGTACCGTTTGGAACACATTTTAGAGGCTTAAATTTATTATCCTCCTTTAGCATACTGGAATATGCACTGATACATACTGGGACAGTTCAGGGTAGAGTTTATAAAGTGACAATTTCTTCCTCCTGTCTGTGAGGACAGATAGGATGTGTTAAGTTTTTTTTTTTTTCAGAGCTTTGCTCCCTGATGGCATTGCCTACCCACTTTAAAACAGAGCTCTCTATCTTTTAGCCCAAGCCCCAAAGCTGAAGGAGAATCCTAAATCTGAGCAGCCAAAACCAGACCTGTGGTCCTTCAGACGTCCCTCCTCAGGAAGTCTGTCAGAGCATGTGTTTGAATATCTGTGTAAAGTGCTGGTCTTACCCATTTCAGTTCACACCTATTCAGAGAATATTGTAATTGCCTTGCTTAAGTAGACAAAACATTGCCATTTAAAACTCATTCCTGTTGTTAAACATGAAGAGAATATTTCCTTTGTGCAGGTTTTGGTTCCGGTGCTGTGTCATAGTAAGGCACAGGCAATAAGATCAATGAGTAAATGTTAGAAAACCAGCTCAGCAATAACTCATTTAAAGTTCACAGAATGGTTTTCCATGTTAAGGTGCATGGAGAATGGTGTGAGGATGAACAGTGAGAGGCTGCCCCTGGTTGTAGCCTTTAATCACTGAGACTGTAAGAAAATAATAATAGTAAGAAGTGCAAAGACTGTGGATACCTGCTGTGGGCCACAGGGAATCACTGGGATGTAGCTGAAACCCTAAATCAGGGCCAGCATCAGAGAGGTAACAACAGAAGAAAGTATGCTGCAACTTTACCTTTTCTTTTCTTTTTCTTTTTTTTTTTTTTGGGAGGGGGAGTTTGTTTTTATTTTTCTGTTTTAAGTACAAGGGCACCGTTTGTCTGTGCTTTGGGGCAAATCCTTTGCCCAACCTTTGGGACCACTCCTGGGAGAATAAAGGGATGAGAAAGCTTGGGAAAGTAGCCCCCATGTGCTTGCAGACATTACAAAGGCCTGTAGGCAAACTTTGTTCTGCGGCAGGAGCAAAGGGCCATCTGCTGCCCTTAGCCCAACCACGCTCATTCCCTGAGGTGACCAGGTGGAAACCTTTCACAAGCTGTTTTTGAAGCCAATCAAACTTGGATTCTCCTATGAACTAGGCTGTGAAGCAGCAGATTGCTGTAACAAACACCTGAAGTGTTACTCATGAAAATGACTCTTTGCCTTCAGAAAAAGGCCCCAGAAAGCACCCTACATTTTGTCCTCCTGGTCAGGTACACATGGAGCTTACATCAATAAACCTTTCATTGTGTGTGCCTTCACCAGCTGTGCTGAAACTTGTTTGGGCTGTACAAACTCTTGTCCTTGTATATTTGTGTTAAATGTCCTGCACACCTGTGGGGCTGTACATAAAATATAAATCCTAATCCTTATCAATAATCAAAGAAAGAAGCTGCTGCAGGCTGCATTTGGCTGACCCTGGCCCAAGCCAGCTGAAGAGGAGCAAATAAAACCCCTGTGGAGCAGCAGACAAGTGTTTCACTCCTGTTTCAGATGCTCTGGGTGCCCACAGCACTGCAAAACCAGGCAGGATTTCTGCACCTGGTGCTGCAGGTCCTTGAGGCTCCCATGGGCTGGGGACAGGGCTGGGGCTGCCCCTGGCCCAGGAGGGGAAGGATGAGCCTGGAGTGCCCCTGGCACAGCTCCCAGGATGTGCCTGGCACTCCTGTCCTACAGAATTGCATTATTTTATTGTAGCCATACACCCCACCCAGCTGTTTCCATAGGCAGCTCTGTGTGATGCTGAAGCTCCTGGGTGTGAATTTGCTCCATTTTGTCTTCACTGCCTGCCAGTCTTCACTTGTTTTCAGTCTCTGCAGGGACAGTGGGTGTGCACAACTTCACATGTTCCACCACAGCTGAATTCTCCATACAAATCCCCACTTTACAGCTCTTCTGTGCTCTCAAAAGTGAGAAATTAGGGTCTGGCTAGTTTAACCTGTGTAGAAACTTCATCATAATCTGAGTTTGGAAGGGAATTAATCCCAATGTAGGTTTCCTGAGAAGGAATTCTGGTCTGTTTTCAAGGCAATGATGCAATCTCACTGATGGAGGGAGAATAACTTTTCCTTTGGTCCATGCCTCAGATTGCACATTAGTCATATAGAACAAGTGGAATATTTCCAAGAACACCAACAGCAGGGCAGTAATTTTCTGTTCTCTCCTTTTCCCCACCATTCTTAAATTTCCCTGTTCTCCCTTTCAGCTTTAAAAACAGCATGTACTGCTTAATTTTAAATCTTAGACCCTTCCATCAGATCTCTTCTTCTGGCCACATGCCTGTCTTCTTTCTGCCTGCTGCACTAAAAATAATGCTAAAAAATGGAAGCAACACTTGATAGAGGACCAGCTTGCAGGACTGGCTGAGTTAGCAGTAAATCAGCACTAAATCTGGATTGTTACAGTGCTACCTAAGAAGTGATGCAAGCATCCAGCTCTTTAATTTAAAAGCTTTGGTTAGTCCAAACAAGCGTGCAGTCAACATCTGTCCTGCTGCAAGGTTTTTCTAGCAAGGAGTAGTTACACTTTTGGGGAGTACCAAAATTTACCACGGATTTTCCCCCCTGTCTTTGCCATATTCTTCCCAGTGCCCTTGTTTTCTTTTTTTCCATTGGATAAGGAGGCATTTCTACAATGGTCTCCTAAGGTTGTATTCAAAAGGCCACAAATCTTTCAGGGTACATGGACAATCCATTTCCAGACAAAATTATTTTATTTCTTTTTAATGTAGATACTTAATTCTGGAGCTGCTTCTCCAAGACTTATGGCAGTGGTTATGTGAGAAAGTAGATAACTTGTAGTCACTTTGATTAGGGGAGCAACTCACCAGTAGTGTTTTATGCTATTTGTGGGGTTTTCTTGTTGTTTAAATATGCTTGGTAAACTGATGTCGTTCACTATTAAAGCTAGAAAACAATTTTCTAAGTGATTAAACCTACATGACATTTCTTTCTGTGTGCTGTGGGCCGTTATTAGTGCCTTTGTTGAATGACTTTGTTCTCTTTACTATTTCTTAATCTGATCTGTGCACTGGCTCTGACTTTAGGAAAAGAAGTTGGAGTTGAAACAGATTTGGAAATGAAATATAATTTCATTGTGGATTTTGTGTAAATGCTGCCTGCAGGATTTTTTCGGAACAGTCTTCTGGGATTAGCCAGCTTTTAAAGAGCCTCATCAGATGGCACCTCAGCTAAAGCATAAATTCCACTTTTAAGTTGAAGTTTTCACTGCTTTAATGGACCTGGTGCAGGTCTGTGTGTTGATTACCACAAAGTAAAAGTGCAAGGCAGGATGTTTGCACTGCTATATGCATGCTGTCATTGATGCTTTGGATTGCACGAGGACAGATTTAAAAAAGGATGTCTGGTTTTTACTTTCAATCCTCTTATATATTACTTTTCCCCTTTACATGCCCATCCAAGCTAATAACCTTAAGAGAAAATAAAGGCCTTTGTGTGAAGTAACAAAGCTGGACAGTCAGAGTGCCTTGAAGATGCCACTGGGTTGCACCCCACAGCTCATTAGAGTTCAAATAATAAGGAATTAATTGAAATGGGAAATAGACTCCAAAATGCTGAGATGGAAGTAGTACTTTAGACTGAATTATGGTGGGTGAATGCCACCAAGAAAAATGCTCCCAGCATATAGTTCTACTGGGATGAAATTATTATTGCTTTTTGTGCCTTTTCTGTCATTGCACTGTATGTTTGAGCTAATGAATAAGTTTATTTTCATGGCATTAGAGCTCATGAAAACCACAAGTCAGTGTTTGGTGATTTGCTAGAAATAGGTTTCACACTGAATAAAATGAAAATGAGGGTGACAGTGGGACTTTTGAATCTCAGATTGTGTGTCTCACTTTGGATAGGTCCCTGGGAATGTTTAATGCAAAATGCATCAGTGACTGATGAGCACTAAATGCTCAGATTAATTTGCCCAGCCCCTAAAAGCTGAGACCTGCAAATCTAATTTCCTGTTGAAGTTTTCACTATTGTTTACAGCTGTACTGTAAAACATATATGGATGTACAACAAGAGAGTCATCTGGCTTTAAATGCAGTTTATTGTTTGGCTCAGGAGTGTAATAAAACTGTCAGCCAGACTCTGCCATTGAACACCAAGTTATCCATACTTCTGACAGGAGCTTGTCAGTGATTTCCAATAGAAATTCCTGTAGGGATAATAATAATAAAAATACTGAAAGAGAATTTTCACCCTCATTAGCAGTCAGAAATGGGTTGTATATTTGTGGACTGGAGTCAAACTACAAAATGTGCTTGAGCTGCTCAGAGCTGTCCCTTTGCTGTGCACCCTGCTTGCCTTGCTTTGCCATCCCATCCTGAGCAAACCCAGGGCACACAGGGAATATTTCTGTGTCTGCTCTGGGGTGCCCTGACCCCCAGGGCAGCGCTGACTTTGACCCTCACTCATGGAGAAAGTTTCCCAGACTTCAAGACAGACTGGAATCCACAAAAGTGTGAAATAGATTATAGAGAGTAGTGTAGGTTCATCACTGGGTGAGAAATTGAGGGTTTGGGATTTTTAGTGTGTTGTGGATGGCAGCAAGATGGAGGGCACAGGGTGTCATCCTGGGTTTCTTCATGCTTCTTCTGCCTTCTTATTCATGGGTTTGGGTGGCATTTTGTAATTGGGCAGAAAAGTCCCCATTGCAGCTCTGTGGGATCAGTTATTGGGTTAAAAGGGAAAATAATCCAGGTGTCAGCTCTTAATTGGAGAGTTTAGTCTGAAAAGACCTTGTAACAAGAGACTGTTGGGCATTTTGTGCCTTCTAATGAAAAGCTGCTGAACTCACAGCAGTGAGACTGTTTTACTGATTAGAAATAATGACCACCTGAGTGTGAACATGAACTACCTCAAGTGCCTTCAATCCAGACCAGAGAAACCCACAGCTGGTACTGCCACACCATCCCACTGTAGTTTTGGCCAGGAGGGTGTGTTGGGAGTTTTAGGTATCCTTATTTTAGCCAGCAGAGATGAGAGCAGTAGTGAGAGCCCAGCATTTCTGTGTGAGCTGGCACAGACAGGCTGCTGCTTCTTCTGGAGCTGCAGCTCCAGAAATGTTAGTCTTCCAAAGCTGATTAAATGATCAAATGCCTAAGAGTACCTCAAACCACCAGAAGAAATCCTTCTTGCCATGACCCCTTAGGAGTCCCTATAGCAAATATTCATCAGGAGGTATAAAAGCTTAATCCCAGCAAAGGAGATAACAGGCACTCAAGATATCAGACAAAGGAATATGAGTTTATTTTATTTATTTGTATTTATCATCATTTTTTATATGCCTGACTGCATCTCTAAAATTTAAAGGCATCATTTAGAAAGACATCAGTGGTAGAAATACCAGTACATAAACAATCCTTGCTGTTTTTTTGTGTTTGTCAATGAATCCTCAAAATCTCTTCATACTGTTCACTCAGCCTCTGAAAATAAGATTTTAGACCTGACCAAAGAGCTTATGAAGGAAGCAAATGCCCTCAAAAGAGGCTGAGTCCCGGAAGTGTCATCTGTGATTCATTACTGGTGTAAGGACACAAAATCGAGCTGATGAGGACAGAGAAAGTTTCCATAACAGCAACAGTACGAAAATGAGACTGGAAGAGTTGTCATCATTGTTTGAAATGATGTGTGTTTGAAACAGACACAATCTCTAAAGCTGATCACTATTATTTTCTGGCCTCATTGCAGTAGTCGAAGCATTGTGAGACTCACAAAGCCCCTCAGCCATCTCTTTCCCTTCAATTTTTCCATCACTGTGGAATTTAAATAGCTTGTTCTTCTCAGACAATAGATTTGTCTTTCTTCCACCAGTACTGTATTTATTATAAATGCCATTTCTGCTTAAACAGAAGGGTCTTGTTTCAAAAAGGGCATCCATCAAATTTTCTATAGCAGATGTCATTGTTTAGGAATGGCACTCCCCAATTTAGGGCTCCCACTGAGACTCAAACCACGCTGCTGCTTGCTCGCTCCTCCCCTTTTCCCTTTCCCCCTCTCCCTTGTGGTGGGATGGAGAAGAGAATTGGAGGCACAAAAAGCAAAGATGACAAGTTGGGATAAGAACAACTTACTGGAAACAGCAATGAGATAACAAACAGTAACAGAAATAATATTATTGACAGAGGGTACAAGAAAAGAAACATTATTGCTCACTTTAGAAATCCCCAACAACACACCTTAGTTCCCTCTGTCTTGGGACCAGAGTTATCCCACCTTTTCTCTGCCTTGGGATCAGTGTTGCCCTCCTGCTCTGTCTGCCATGCTTACTGCAAGGAGCCCCTTCTTTCTGGAAGAAAATCTCTCTCCCATCCCTGGAAATGATGGGAGGTGGTGTAAAATAACCTATGAGTCCTGGACATGCTCCCTCCCACTGCAAAAATTAGCAGAAAAATTAACTCTGACCAGAACACCAGACAAAGTAGAATTTCTGTTAAAGAATCAAACTGGCTAAATTTTGTATATTTGCATAACAACGAGACTTACATTGCTTGCATTCAGAGCAAATTCAGTCATTTCAGTAACAAAGGTGTTAAAATTTATTATCCATCCATCCATCCATCCATCCATCCATCCATCCATCCATCCATCCATCCATCCATCCTAAAAAGGGTTTTCTAAGCACAGCAGGATGGCCACAGCCTTTAAGGCCAGCTTTGGCTGCAGGAACAAAGCACTAAATTCAGTAGCAGGCTCATAAAGACCATACTTCTCAATCTGGAAGTGTTAATCTTACTTGAGATACACTGGTGAGGTTGGCTGGGAGCTACTCAATGTTTTTTTAACTGCTAATTGCGTGTATTCTCTTGATGTTGTTTCCAGCAAGGAAACAGTTGGAAATCTTTTGTTGAGTTGGGCATTGTTTTGTGTTAAAGTCAAGATAGTGTTTCAATATCTCTGTGTTGTCTGATGCAAAGGCATGGAGAAGTAGCAGTGTGTTCTTTCCAGCCAGCAGCCTGTGGTTTACGCCCCATAAACTGTAGATCACCCACATTTCTTTCTGAGGCAAGCCTCAGCAAATTCAGGCTTGCAGGGTTTCTTTGTATGGCTTGCAGTTCCAACGTGCTGAGTCCTGTTTGTGTGTTCAGGCTCATGTGAACTAGGAAGTGTCCAACTGATGGCAAAACAAGACAAACCAATTCATGTGCAATCTGATCCAAAGTTTACTGAAGCTAGAGTGATGAGAGTGTGCTCATGACTTCAGCCTATTGATCAGATGTGTCTTCTGTAGCATGAGCAATGATGTTCACCTCCTTTGTGTCCTTTCTGAATGCATTTCTGACATCTCAGTAGGAAAGATCTTCCCAAGGCAGTCTCCTGAGCTGCAAAGGACTGCAGTTGATTTTCCTTTTTTTATCAATTTTGTGGTGACCAGCATACTCGAGGAACATGCTAAAGCAACCTGTTAAGGCAGGCTGAGGGCACCTGCACACAGTGCCAGCTGGAAAAGCAAGCTGACAGCATGAACCCAAAGTCTCCAGGACTGGTAGCAAAATGCCACCTAGACACAGGACACACACAACAGGAACAGACACTTTCACTGACGAGTGTGGAGTGAAGGAGCTTGCTCCACATTTCTTCATGACCTGGAGCAATGTGTGCTCCAGGATGTGTGTGACAACGTAGAGAGGTGCCTGAAGAGGGACTCAACACCACTCCTCCAAGGTGGCTGGTGTAAAATTTGGGTATTTGTGACCAATCCCTCATTTGTGAAATGTTTAACTGGCGAGCAATGCTGGTGGCTGCTGTGAGTGGCTCTGCAGAGGTTGGGGCCTGTCCCACCTCCCCTGCAGGAGCACAGCCCTGCACCGTGCATTGCAGGCCTGTGGTTAATTCTGCAATCTGGCCCTGTATGAAATACTCTGCACTTCAGGTTTGTGGTGCAGAAACTTGAGCAATCCCAGATATGTGCAACTTGTCATATGGCTCTATAAAGTAGGAACACGCTTTCCTACAGTTACTAATTTTCTGCAGCATACAAAAAATGCTATATCTGCCACTAGATTTCAGTGTTTGCAGGGTCACTGATGCCAAGGGGCAATTCTTGAGGGGCAAATGTATGAGATGAGGAAAAACTTTTTGTGTCCAACAGTACTTCAAAGTCATTTCTCATATTTTATATACTGCCAGGATACATGGGAACACCTGTTACAGATATCAAAAGGAGGAGCATTCTCCCAAAATGGGGTATTTCTCTACTGCCTTCCTTAGTTTGTCTCTAAACAAAAGCTTTCTTTTTGTACCAGCATATCTCCTTTTGAAAGATTGGTCATGTTGCATTGGAGAAGAGATTTGAGTGAAACTGTGTGTTGATTTGCTCCTTGCTGTTTAAAATTACAGGTTGATTCAACCAAATATGATTAGAAGAGAGGAATTCATATTTCTGTATCATCTTTGTCAGTTGATTGTGAAGCATTAATGTTTGTTGCCTTACTTCTCTCTGATCTGCAAAGAGAAGGTTAGGAAATATCTTTGGTCTCATCTTTCCTGTTATGATAAATAACTGATCTGTGGTCAGAGCTGTAAAGTTCATAACCTACCCAGAAAAAACTTAGGAACAAACCACTGCTGCTGCAACATTATGTAAAGTGGAAAACCTATTTTCCTGGGGAGAGGTGCTGCTTAAAGATGATTTCACAAAAGAGGAAGTCCTTGCTGTTTATCCTGCTTGATCCAAATGTGCAACATTTCCTGTGGCCAGATCTGCAGTAAAATCAAAGGGGGTAGCCATTTTCTGTGGTCTATTGCTTCCTATAGCATACCCCTATAAGAAAGGAAGAAAACTACCATTTGTTATAAAACTACCCCTAACCTTCCTTTCCTGATTAATCAATCCTAAAAAAAGTGATGCATTGGTAGCAATGCCACAGGGTCCAACTGATAATCTGTTTTTCACATCTCTCTGGCAGAGCCACTGTCTATTTTAAGGTTACAAAAAGCAGTTTATATATTTTGAAAGATTAGGGATTTATCCCTAAGACTTTGGAAACACAGAAGGTAGACAGCTGATCAAATCTGTGCTTGCAAGAGGTCATTATTTAGGTTACAAGTCAAACACAAAGGAGACAGCAAATGCCATATTTGTGATTACTGCACAGCTTTAAATCCCCAGTGTACCTGAATAGAATTACTGTCTTTAATTGCACCCTGTGCAGTGTTTGTGGTGGCTCCTACCTGGGCAGTATTTGGCAAGTCTGGAAAAATGCAGATTTATTGAAAACATCTAAATGAATTTATTCAAGTTTTCCTACAGAGTTTTCTAAGGAAGCAAGCCATGCTCAGTGCAGCAGAGAGCTGCCTTTCTCCTTTGTTCAGGACTGAGGCTGTCATCTGATGAGAAGTTTCTTGAAGAAGTCTGTGTGTGCATCCACAGCCATGCTCAGGGAATGCAGTTCTTCCTGTTTTCATAAGCACTGAGGTAACTATTCCTCCTGGAACCTCAGCCTGGTGCCTGGCACCCCCTAAACACTGCAATGATTGATGAAATCCCTGCCAGCTGGAGTTCTGGGTGGGAAATGCAGGAGATAGAAGCAGAATTCCTGGATTCCACTTGTGTCTGACTCAGTGTGTGATCTCCAGCAGCAAATGAAGTCAAATCAGGGCATGCCCTGATCTGTCATGGGAGGCAGTTGTGGGATTAATGAGTGTTTGTCAAACCTGGTTTAGGCAATGCTGCCAAACACAGGCACCAGTAACCACTGGGTGTTGGGCCCCATCTCACCAGGAACAGGCTGACAGAATCAGTGAGAATGCTGTTATTGTCTGTTACATTCTACTGAGAATATTCGTTCCTTCTCAGTGCAGGGCTTATGATAATGGTTTTTTGCCCCCCCTTTCACTTAATTGGCCATTGCTACTCATAATTCTCATAAATTATTTATTGAACTCACCATTCCAGCTGCATCCTTCAGGGATCAGCTGCTCCTGCACTGGGTCTGTTCCTGCTCCACATCTCACACAGCAGAGGATGGACCCAAATAATCTCAGGGCAGAAATATATGAACATGCACCAGCTTTGCACTAGTTCTAACTCTTTTGGGACAGGTCAGATTTACTTTTCATGCTCTGAAGAGCTTATAGGACTTGGATCACATCTCTACCATTTCCTGGGGCATCAGACTGGCTGCCACTGTGGGGAACAATGGGATCATCAGGGTGGGCACAGTGGGGTCTCTGATTTGCCTGGAAGAGTTTTCACGGCTGATTCCTCAGGGAGCAGCAGCCCAGCACAGGGACCTGCCTCACACCTCCTGCAGCACTTTTTGTCCTTGGATACTCAACAATTCCAAGGAAAAATAGGATATAATGCTCTTTATTGGATACTGCTATTGGGAAGAGTCTGAAAGGCAGAATTTAATAATGAAATGAGCATGCAGACTGCCCCATAGTTGGCTTGTGTGCATCATTGGTTCCCAAAATTCAGGTCAGCTTCCCAACTAGGCCAACTTCCTGCCTAGAAATCAATATCCTCTTTCTGAAAATATCAAAATGCTGAACGCAAGCATCCCAAACATGAGACAACCTAAAAGTGGTTATGTTTTGCAAGTTATCAAAGAAAAAAATCATTTGAGTGGCATTCAGACATTGACTCTTTATATTTTTAAACATTCTCTTCTCCCCTTGGTAAAATATTTTCAAATAAAAGCAAGAACATTTAATTCCCAAGATGTTAGTCAGGGAGTTTTGAAACATTAAGACTTTGAAATATATTGGAAGTCATCAAAAAAGAGGAAAAGTATCCTTGTAGTTAAGATTAGTCCATAACTTGGCCTGGTATTTCTATGAATCACAGTAAAACGGAGGTGTTTCTATGCACTCTGTTTCTCTGCCTCTCTCCCTCCTGTTTCTGTTGAAAAGCTGTTCATCATGATATTTTGTTACCTATTTTACAGCAGCTTACTCATCAGTTGGAAGTTAGTCAGAGATTAGGAAACATCGTGAAGTTATCAAAAAACCTAGTTATGTTAGAAGGAAATCAGTTACTCTTCAGCCTCACAGGATAGAAAGAGGAAATGTAATTGCAAAACTGAGCTGTGTTTTACAGTCTTGTTCACTTAGAAAGCCCTTCAGATAATTCTATAATTAGCAGGGGACATGTTAGGGAGGGAAAAAATACCTGACATGAGAAGAACTGGTGAATGTTTTCATTCTTTTCTAGCCTTCTGTCTGTATCTTTTTCTCTATAGTTTAGTATAGTTTTAGTATCTAATTTCATAATATAAATAGAATATAATACAGCATAAATAGAATAGAAATAGAATAGAAATATAATACAATATAAATAGAATATAATATAGTACAATATAATGCAATATAAATATTGTATAGTATAATATCAATATAAATACAATATAATATAATAATAAATCAGTCTCCTGAGAACATGAAGTCAACTCCTCATCTCTCACCTCATCCTGGGGACCTCACAACACAACAGACTCTGGTCACAAAGCATGAGCAAGGTTCATGCCAGTCAGGAAATTGTATTTGCCTGATTCTCAAAATACCTTTCAGCACAATAACTTCTTCCGTTTCAGATCAGTGAAATAAAATCAACTGGGTTTATCACACGTGTTGATGTTTATATAGTACCTGTCATCACTCAAATGGATAAGAAGAATATGGATAGAGATTAATTCCTGCTCTGTAATTTGTCTTGAGATATAAACATTATTTTTAACTACTAAATCCTGAAGTGTGACACTTTGTAAAAGATATACCTAAATCTTGATAATAGTTACTGGTGTTTAGTTCAGGATTGATTTTCTCCAGCATTATTTATACAATGAACAGTGTTTCAGTGATTTCATCTCTGCTGAGGAAACTCAATTAAGATTTAAAGTATTCAAAATCCAGGTTCTAATGCTGAATTGTGCAAAGAAAGGATCATAAAAGAAAACATCAGTTCATGTGCTTTAGCCAGGTGAGAAAACCATGCTGGATTTCTTCTGTCAGTGAAGGACAGTTCTACAAAAATTGCCTGCCTATGGTTTTTGAGTAGAAATCTGCTTTCAGTTAAAACATTGGGGGATAATTTCTGTCTTTGTAGAAAATTTATTTTTTATTGGGAGGAAGACAGGAAGACAAAATCTATAAATGGAACATAATGACTTTGTTCTGAAGGATGATAAAAGTAATTTTCAGTATTGCTATCCATAATATGAACTTGGGCTAAAGGATGTGCCTTTGTGAGTTGGACTGAGCAGCTCTGGGAAGGGGACATTTAGTAGTACCACCATGAGCAATAGAGAATACACAAAGTTGTATCACAGCAATGCAGGGGCCCATATTTCCACATATTTACCATATTCCCATATTTCTGATGCCATAATGAGGGTTTCTTATGCCTAGACTATGAAGAATGTGTATAAATGCCTAGTTCAGGCTCCAGATTGTCACCTCAAAGTCACAGATCAGGGATTCAGAGCTGCAGTGGTAATCAGGCAGCCAGAGAACTAGAGCCATCCTTTTGAGCCACATCTGGAAAATGCCCCTATTTTCCATCTCCTGGAGGAGACAAAAAAATGTTGGTGGGAAAAGTTTTCAAGTCTAGTTTCCAGCTTCTGCAATCAGCTGTGTCTTCTAATCCTACTCATAAATGAGATAATTTTTTTTTCCTGTTTTCTAATTACAGTCTAGTTCTGTCTCTCATCCTCTCATGTCCAGAACTTTCCTTTGATTTCTAACCCAAATACATTAATGGATATTTTATACCTATTTTCCTTCAGCTCTCTTTTAGTTTCAGCAGCTCTTGTAGTGTCTCCCCTCAGAGTACCTACAGGGAGCTGTGCCTTTGATTTAGGAAGGAAAAAGAAGACCCAAATTATGCTGGGAAAGGAGAGTGCAGTAGAAAACCGGGCAGTTGTCTCCTCCTCAGCACTGAGCTTCAGGCATTTTGCACAGTGCCATCAGCCCTGCCAGCTGCACCATGCCCTGCTCCCCATCCAGCAGCTCTGGGATCCAGGCTGGCTGAGGATGTGACATTTCCTGCTTGTGAAACATTCCAGTGGAAGGACGGGGCACTCTCAAACAGACTCCTCTTTAATGAGTTGTATCAATAAATTCCCATCAGCAAATGCCATCTGCATAGCTCTGTGACCACGCTGGCTGCTGTGGGAATGCCAGAGCCATCAGTGGAGAGGCGGTGCTGTCCACTGCTCCATCAGCCTGCTCACCAGCATCTCCTCTCATTCAGGCTCTGAAGAGGCGTGCTTCAAACATAACAGGATCCAGATGCTGTGAATCCATTGTACAATTGCACAGCTGAAAGGAGGTTATGAAGTGTGCTGATAGCAACAGGCAGTAACCATGGGAAAGTATTCTGTCCTGTCCCTGCTGATCAGGTTGGATGCAGCCACTCAGTGCCATGGATTTAGACCCTTGGGAGAGGTTAACCCTCATTTTTCACTCTCTACAACTCCCTGAAAGGTGCCTGTGCTCAGCTGGGGCTGGGCTCTGTCTCCAGCAGCACTGACAGAACAGAGCTCTCAGTCTCAAGCTGCACCAAGGGAAATACAGGCTGGATATTAGGAAAAAGTTTTTACAGAATGAATGATAAAGTTCTGGAATGTTCTGCCTGGGGAGGTGGTGCAGTCCCCATCCCTGGGTGTGTTTAACAAAGCCTGGATGTGGCACTGGGTGCCAGGGTTGAGTTGAGGTGCTGGGGCTGGGTTGGACTTGATGATCTTTAAGGTCTCTTCCAACCTGGTCATTCTGGGAATTTTGACTCACCTGTAAATCTCTTGAGTGATCTGTAGGGTTTGGCCCTCTGAGACATGACCTGTCTGTCCAGGCTGGCTGCAGAGCCCCACATGGACGTGCCACCCAAATAATTCTAGGTTTTCTGGTCACATGTAACCTCTGTGTTTATGTTTTCAATTCATACATCCACGTGTGTGTTCAGTGGGCCGAATTTTGCAAACAAACAAACAACTTCCAGAGGCTGCAGATCTTGTATCAGATCTTCATTTGGATGTGTGTGACCGTGCAGCCAAAATAAAACTTTGTCACCATCAGCAGTAATGGTGACACTGCTGGCAGTATCATTCCTAATCTAATGTTATTGGGTAAACCGGATTTTTGATTGCAAGATTTTCATTCTCCCAAGGACTAGAATTTCAAGAACAGAAATAATTATTCAGCATTTGATATTCAGCCAGACCAGCTGAATTTCCACTAAAGAAATAGTAGGGGTACTTTGTGAACACAGATAACTCAAAACCTTTACCAGTCCCAAAGTGCAGACAATTTATGATTTGACATCTCCTTCTGTCACCACAGGACAGAAGGAAGAAGGTCAGGGGATAAAACATATTTCTTGTTTGAAGCAGCATAAAATAATTCTCTCTGCTAATGATGTTCTGATGTTTGTTACCCATCCAGATAATTACATTAAATCTTTGCTTGAACTTGTTGACAAAGTTGCTTCAATATCTTCCTGACTGGACAAAGTCAGGGCTTTTGCCAGTGTATGGTCTTTGTTCACTGCTAGCAGATAACTGTTTAATTCTTTGGGTTTCACACCCCCAAGGTATACACTCAGTGCAACTGCTAAATTTAAAGGTTAGAATTGCCAGAAATATCAGGGAAGTGTCAGCAGATTGATTTCCTTTAAATTTATCTTGGTAGGAGAGACTGGCAACTAATAAGATTATGATTGTTCCAAAAACAATTACGTATTGAACATGCTGCCAGTTGCTATAAATCTATAAATATGGAATAATGCTATAAATATGGAAGTTTTCAAGAGATGTCTCCATCACTAGCACTGTTTTTGTGGAAAAACGAGAACCACAACACTGGCATTAGGAAAATCCTGGACACGGATAAAAGCCAGCTTTTGTTTGGAGGCAGAGTAAAGTTTTGGTTCTCACCTCCTGAAACTGAAAGGGACCCTGTGTGGTTTTACCCAGAGGAAGCTCAAGCCCAGCCTCGTTTATTCAATATGCGAGCTACAATGTTATCTCTCCTGGAGGATCAGGTTCCACGCTGGCGTGATTCACCGCAGATGGAGCCGAAGGGCTGGCTGCTGGGCGTGCCTGGTGTTGATGGCATGGTGGGGAGTGAACCTGCCTGTCCCCCAGAGTTTCACATCCACAGGGATGTAACCTGTGTAAATATGTCCTGATTGCAGAGCAGGCTCAGCTGCCAGCAGCAGCCCTGCCAGCAGAGCTGAATCCCCAAGGTTCCCCATGGGCACAAGGAGCAGGGCATGGGCAAAGGGCAGAGCCCAGCTCTGGGTCTGCAGGTCCCTCCCTGCCTCCCTTCCCCTCTTCCTGCCCATGGCAGCTGCAGAAATGCTCTCTAGAAAGGCTTTTTGAGGGACATTCAATAATAGTAATTAGAGAAAAACCAATTATACTCCATTTTGAACAGCATGTCCAGTCCCTGAGCACACCTGTAATATAATTGTCTTGGAAGTTGATAAGCTGTGAAAAGTTTCTGCATTATCACATTGATTTTGGAGCATGTCCTCCCACAGGCAAAAACGTTTACTTTCAAGTGTGTAAGAATGCTCAGAATATGGCAAAATCAAAATTGAATGATCAGAATACAGCAAAATTAAAACCAGTAAATATTCTAACCAGCCTGTCAAAATGTCAGAAAAAAAATCTAAAATATCGGAATAGTTATTCTATTAAATTTCTGGCATGTCTGGATGGCCTTTTGCTTTTGTGTGATGGAAGGGCCTATCTATATATATATATCACCTGCTTTTGGTTGTGCCTCTCAGGGTAAGCTGCTTTTCTCATAAATCAACTCCAGATTAGAGAAAAATCCTGCCTTCACTGAAGTGGATGGGAATTTTGGTACACACAGAATCTTATTCCCAGGTTTTCTAACATGAGGAGATGAAAATTTGGCTCTTAACTTTCCCTTGGGATTCTTGAATTAGTGGTTCAACTTCCAAAAGCTCTGACACCCACTGATTTCAATAGGATCTGCTGGAGCTCTGTGAAAAAAGGTTGCTGAATTCCAACACTAAATATGGATGGTGGAATCTTAAAATTACTCTCCCATATTAGAAAATCTTGGCCCAAACCTTTATTAATACCACACTACCACGTGCCCCGTGTCTATTAGCAAAGATAACTTCATTCAGATCCACATCTGCTATATTCTGTAAACTTGGAAAATAAAAATGGTCTTTTAATCAGATTTAGATGAAAAACTGTCTCTGATATAATAATTGACAGCTAGGGATAGTCCATAACTGTCTATCACCTAACTGACTAAATAATTTGCCATTAGTTAATATATAACTAATTTATAACTAATATATAACTAATTTGCCATTAGTTAATGTATTGCCAAACAGCACATAGGACAAGTGCTATTATGCATATGGTGTTCCCAAACAGCTCTGGTAATCTGAGTAATTTCCAATTTTACAGGAAGTACCTAATCCCAGGTTACCTATAGTCATTCTCACTGATGGTATTGTAGGCTTGAAACATTTTCTGCTATGCCAATAACACAGACTAGCTGTGCAATTAAAAATGTAGCTGTACAATTAAAAATGTATCAGTCATTTCTGTATTTTTGCTATTAATACTGGTAGTTCTTAAAAGTATAATGCTTAGGGCAATCTCTGCCTCCATCAAAAAAAAAAAAAAAAAAAAAGAGAAAAATTAGAGGTTTATTAAAATCAGCATGGTATTACTATTTCTGTGGATGGCTTGAGTCAACAGATCCACATTGCTTTTATATTGCTTTGGGCTGTCCAGGCCACTGCCTGTGTTTTTAATAAAAATTCTATGGGACATTTTGCAGACGAATTAGTCCAGATGTCTTAGCTGAATTTCCATTTAGCTATCCTCCGCTTATCTCTCTAGAAACAGCTAGAGTTAGGGTTGCAAAATATTTTCCATTACAATCCTTGTTTTTAGCAGGCTTCTAATTTCCTGAACTGTGGAGTTTTGTTTGCTGAAACTTCTGGAGTTCAGCTTCTGCTGTGCAGTGGGGTACAGCACTCTGTGCTATGGTTGAGCAAGATCTCTTCAGCCACTTCTGCCTATGGGAGAAGAACTTTTTACACATTCCCCAGCACAAACTGAACCATGAATTTGAATTGTTGTGAACAGAGCTCTGGTAAAATCTTCCTCCCCATGAAACAGCTGAAGTGTGAAGTTTAAAACCTGGCACAAACAAAACAATTGTACAATAAATAATGATTAGCACCAGATCTTTATACTTCCCATTTTATATTTGCATGAGCAGCAGCCCTGTGAATATCACAGGCCTTTTTTGAAATACAAGGTGTTTCTGAATGCAACAGTGCTATTAGAATCAGGCTCTGGGCAAAGGAGGCAGGGGCTTCTTGCAGTTTCTGCTGCTTTGAAAGAATGTCCCCCTAACAGTAATTCTGGAAAGTAGTACCAGGACTCTGTCTCCTACATCCCTAGGAACCAAGAGACAGGGTAGTGAGAAGCAAACCACACAAAAGCCTTTTTGCATTGCTACATCAGCTTTCTGCATTTTATTACTGTAGGCAGGGTCTGCCTCCTCATCTGCTTCTCGTCAAGGCTGAACCCTGTGGTACCTTTGTATGTTTGGGCCGTTTAAGGCTACCATAATAAAAACAATAATAAATAACAAACAAGCAACTGGAGTCCCAAGCTGTAGGATGGAATCCTTCCAGATCCTAATGGAGTGAATGATAAAGTCCCAGTGGAGCAGCAGAGCCAGATGTGCCTGCAGACTGTGGTGTGGGGCACCCTGCAGCACATCCCAGTGCTCAGCAGCAGTGGCTCAAAGCAGGGTCAGAGCTCTGCCCAGAGCCAGCTGCCCAAGCCCTTTGTGTGCCCCCACTTCCCAACCTTAGCCTGGCCTGCACATTTAAAGAGATTGTATCTCCTTCTGCTTTCTTTCATAAGACTTGAACTTCTTTCCTTTTCTACCTTGTCCCTGGCTTGCAGGAAACTCCCAGTATTGTTGAGGGCATTCCTTCTATATGCCTCAGTGGCTCCTACATATTTATGACCTTTAATTGTGGTATGATGCAGAGAGGAAGCATTTACAGGGCACTGAATTTCCCTGCTGCTGAGTGGTGAATTGCATGTCAGAGTAGTGTGGCACTGTTTGAAGATGACAGTGACAGCAGTCTTTGCATTGAGATGTTGGATTTGTTTGCCTTTTGGAAATGGTGATCACTTCAGCTCAAAGGCTGCTTTCACCAGCATTGCAAGGACCAAGCAAGGTCCAGTCCTTCCCAAACTCTGTGTTAGTCTGTCAAGCTGTGCTAGCCAGAGCTGCTAGTGACCCAAATGAACAGACACCTGAAGGGTTACTTGGCAGATTTTTCCCTTGCTGCTTGGCAGTGATCCACAGTGTGCAGTCTCTAGATTTGAAAGATATTTGACGGGTTGAAAAACTGCAAACCAGAGGCTGCACCTTTAATGCCAGTTTAGAAATGTGTCTGGTTACCCCTGTCTGGGAAGGTAATTCACAGAGAGCTGAAAGTATCTGGCACAGAAACACATTTTGCCTTGGGCATTATTTGGGAAGGGAAAAAACGTAATATTTCCAGTTTTTTTAATCAATCTTTGGCAGCCATGGAGCACTGCCTTACAGGATTACCATGATTATAGACTACAGCGTGCACTGCAAATTAAGGCTTTTGGATACCTGCTCAGTGCCTGGTTGATATGTGGCTGGGGAGGATGAGCACTGTGCTGAGCTCAGGAAGAAGTGAGTGCCACGTTTGCCTCCCAGCTTTTCAGCTATAAAAGACAGATCTGTTCACAATCAGTATTAAGGTAGCAATGTGCTGTCCATTATGTGACATTGTGCTTTAGATCCTGTTACCAAATTTCTCCTCAGTTATAGCAAGAATGAATAAAGCAAATGAGGGATTTTTGATATACCCACATAAAAACAGGCATGGCCTGTGGCTTTTCAATTTCTTCCTACTTTAACAAGGCCGATTCTTTATTTCAGCTTTTTTCATTTTATAAGTATGTTACTACTGGCTTTCTGCTGGTAAGCGTAGTAATGTATTTGAAGATAATTCTGTTAGGAGTCAATTGCTTATGAACAGCTTCACACACACTTTTAAAATTTATTATTTAGCACTGTACATAGATTGTCTTATTTTATGATTCCTGAGAAGCCAAAAGCAGGACCTTTGCACTCAACCATTAGCTTTCTAAAGGATCCTACTTTGACACAACCCAAGGTGGTTTGTATAGTCTGGCTGTACACTGCCCATAAAGGAATCTGGGAGGCTGGGCAGGCATTCTCACAGGGTTTTGAAGAGATTCCCTGTTGAAAGGGAATTGGGCACCCAGGCCCCATGAGTGTCCTGACCAGTGTCCCATCAACATGCCCTCAAGGAACAGCGTCCATCAATGAACGTCCCATGTTTCTGCTGCCCACATCAGCATCTCCCAGGGAATTCCAAGGGGAACTTATGCAAGGGAAGAGGCAAGAGAGTAAGATGCATCTGACATGTGAAACCAGAAAAAGTTATGAAACATAGCTAGGGCCCCTGAAAGGCTTCCTCAACAAGAAATGCAAAGGTAGTTCACTGCGATAGCGTAATCGCAACAGTTGATTGGCCGTAAGCCACAGCTCCACGCTGTTGCAATGTGCATTTTCTGCTGTTGAGACATGCCAGGATAGGAAACTCTGACACAGCCACCAAGTAACAGCAGCAGACCCACATCAGGGTCCTTCCTATTTTAGAATGTGGGGTAAAAGTGGATGGGAAAAGAACTGGGAAACAAAATTGCTATAAAATGCAGAACAGGGTCCCAGGGTGAGGAGGACCATGCTTAGCAGAAGAGATTTTCCTTGCTGAAAAGAATAATAATGGAATATGAGTAAGATTTTCTTCAGACACACAGTGTCCACAAGGCACTCGCAGGCGAAGCGCACATTCGTGTGCCACATGCCCAATCCATCATTATTTCAAAGCCATTGCACCATTGTTTCCCATTGAAATAGGCTTAGGGCAGAATTATGCATGGCATATTCATTCTTCAAATGACCTGGGGAAAGAAGAGCATTGACACATTAAAGTGAAAATATAAGGAGTGCTATGAACTCTAGGTGAGTGTGGATTCTTCTTGCAATTCCTAAGCTCAGCACCTGTAGAAACAGTGTCAAATGTAATTTTCATAATTTTTTTTCAGGAAGGATGATTGCTAAAGTAATATACCACTGAGATAGGCAACATTTCAACTTTTGAACAGCCCGTTCTGCTTGCATTAATTAGTAGTCAGAAATTATGTCCTATTATTTGTGGCCTGTAGTACCATGCGTTGATGGTTGCTCCCAGCCTTTGACAAAAATGTCAGAAGGTTTCAAAAAATACCAATAACTTCTAGCTCGGCACACTTTTATTACATTTCATGTAGGAGATCAATTACATACCATTAACACATAGCAGAAAAGATGCAAGAGCTCAAATTTGCAGCCTTGATTTAGCCTGACTTCCATTTTGTGGTCACCCCATATCTGGATCCAAAAGCTTTGCAGCTAAAATGGAAATTAGTGTCAGTAAAGTTGCTGTAAAGATGCAGAAGTAAATAATCTCATCTCTAGAAAAAAGGACTGAAACATATTTAGGAACAATGCCTCTGAATGCCTTCTACATATTTGGTGAACACAGGGCCACCAGACTGTTACCCAGGGTGGGTTTTGGAGCAGTTAATTTGCTTAAGCATTATGACACTTATTTGTGCTAGGCAGATCTCTTTTAAGGCATGTGATGCTTTCCAAAGCTGTTGAAGTGCTGTAATTTTTCAATTAAATAAGAGAGATGCTGGACCTAACTTTATTTTCCACCGCTGTATAGATATATCTTAATACAGAGTTTAATTAATGCTGAAGTTAGTCACTAAGTGCTTTGTGTTTTCTTGAACCCTGTCTGGAGTTTAAAAACTCAATGAGGAAATTAAGGCTACTCAAGCTGTCTCCTTTTCTATAATGGAGAAATAAATACTAAGGGAGATTGAAGTTGAGTCACAGCTTACTAAAGAGGCTCCCAAGAAACACAGCAATAGTAACAAATGATTGTACAAAAAGAAAATGGTTTAACCAACAAAGGCAAGACATCTCCTGCTTCCCCTTGAGGACAAAACCCAAGTGGTGGCTGTCCCCAGGCTGTCTGTCATGTGGAGACCAGGAGGACAAAGGCAGCACACCAGAGAGGTTCTTGCAGCTCAATCTCCTCCTCCTCCCAGCCTGACAACAATGGAAAAACAGGGCCAAAACAAAACCTGGAGAGCTAGTTCCACCCATCAAGCCAGAAATAACTCAGCCTTGTGCTGCCAGTCCAGGTCCACCTGAGCCCCTTTAATGTGGCAGCCCAACCCACCTGTCTGCTGTTGTGATGTCCTTTGGCAGCCCTGCAGGAAGGACTTTGACAGCCACGGTCTCTACCCAGGCACTGATGTTCTGCCCCAGCTCAGCAGCCCTGATGGGTTTCCCCTCTGTGCTGCCAACTGCTCTTGTCCCACCAGTCCATGCAGCCCCACACGGCACTTGCCAGCACCCACGAGCCAGTGTAGAGGTAGTGTTGGCCATTTCTCTCTTTCAGAGATATCCAAGGCCAGCTGGAGGCTTTCAGCTCTCCAACCTGACTTGATCCACCTCGTCCCTCAAGAGCTTTTGTGACTCATTGTGTAGGACTCCCTGCAGCAGCTTTCCATTTTCAGGTCTCTCTGAGGTACAGCAGTGCAGAGAGCCATCGCTTTTCCTTTTCTGGGAGCTGTTTACATGCTCAGCACGTCACCTTCTCCTCCTCTGATGACGGTGACCCGACATTTTCACCTTCAGGCCAGTTCCTGGTAACCTTCAAGATCCCTGGGCAATTGGGGTTTCCTATTCAAGGTTGCTGTGTGATCAGAGCCATCCACTTACTGCACACGGGATCAGGGCCAGGATGTGTGGAAGGGACTTCTCCTCTGAACATCCAGCCCAGCACTTGGGCTGCCAGAGGCGCTGTGCTTCAGTGCCAATCCCTTCTGAGGCAGCCCTTCCTAAGGTGCCAGGATCTCCCTTTCAGCTGGAGGGTAGCAGGCCTCAGATCCTTTGTATCCCTGACTCCAGAACCCACAGATCATTCTTGAGTCTCCCCAGGTACTTTGTGCCAGAGGCTGCAGGAAGGACCATTCTCCTCAGCTGCAGTGTACAGCAAGATTTTAGCCCTGTGCTGTCCTGACTGGCCCAAGGGCTATTGCATGAACAATCTCCTGTTTAATTTGTTCAAAAGGTTGTGGAAGTTCAGGACTTCACTTGAAAGCACTCTTCTTCCATGTCACTGATAGAGAAGAGGGTTGACAATCTGACTGTAATCTGGAATATGCATCCTCCAAAAACTCACAGCACCTAGGATAGCCTGCATTTCCTTCCTGCTGGTTTCTGGGGACACAGCTGATATTTTGTTAATCATGTCCATTGGAATCTGATGTCCATCTTGCCACTTCATTCCTTGAAACTGAATTTCCTGGGCAGGCTCCTTAACCTTACTTTGGTTTATGGCAAAACCAGCCTCAGGAGGATCTGAATTATATTTTCTCCTTTCTCAAAAAGCTCCTCTGCCATGCTCCCCCATACAATGATGTCATCAATGTACTTCAGATGTTCTGGAGCCCTGCCCTTTTCCAATTCAGTGTGAATCAGTCCATGGCAGATGGTGGGGCTGTGTTCCCACCCTGGGGCAGTCAGTTCCAGGTGCACTGCACACCCCTCCAGGTGAAAGCAAACTCTGGCCTGCACTCTGCTGCCAGAGGAATGGAAAAAACCACATAGGTAATACTGATGGTGACACCACTTGGCTGCCTCTGACTCCAGTTTGTACTGAAACTGCAGCACAGCAGCTCTCAGTGAGTGTGTGACTTCATTCAGGCCATGACAGCCCACTGTCAGTCTCCACTCTCCACTAGGCCATAGTGGGCTGCTGAAGGGTGAACAAGTCTTTCAGAGCACTCCCAGCTCTCCAGTTCATGGATCAGCCCAGTGTGGTGTCCCCAAATCCCAGTCAGTGCTGTTTTGCTGATGGGCACTCGCTGGGGTGACTGTCAGTATCTGTTGCTCTTCAAGCCTCAGCAGTCCCATAGCAGCCAAAGGATTCAGCTGTTGAATTTCCTCTGTCTCCACAGCAGCTCTCCCAAAAGCCCAGTGATGCCCTTCTGTGTCCTTGAAATGCCCTCTCCTGAGGTAATCTCTGCCAAGGATACACACAGGGCCTCTGAACAATCAGGATGGGGAGGTTTTGTCATTCATTCCTCATCAGGCTCACTTCAGTTTCCAGTACAGTCAGCTGTGGGAATACCCCTGTCAGCCCAGAAATAGATGGATTCTGCCCCTACAGGTCTCAATGGCATCAGGGTACATTGTGTGCCAGTGTCACCTACAGCCTTGTACTCCTCTGGCTCTGCTGTGCCAGGCCATGGATCCACACCATCCAACACATCAAACTGACCCTTTCCTCCACCTGGCTGGAGACAAGGCCCTCTAGTCCTTGTCATGGTATTTGTTGCTCACTTCTTGTAAATATGAATTGGAGGTCCCTTCAAGAGGATCAGACACAACTTCATCTCCTCTGTTCTGCCTAGGGGCTTGCCCCTGAGAAACCACAGTGGCATTTACCCCTGACAAATTTCCTGTGGTAGTTCTTCCTCCCCTTAACTCACACACTCATGCTGCCCGGTCAGAGGTGGGTTTTCCATCCCACCTCCTCATGTATTCTCCATATTCAGGCAGGTAAAGCCAGAGATTACCTCGTGGAGTGCACCCCTTTTCCTTAACCAAAGGGTGCCTGCCCCTAATTGCAGAGACAGGTCTGTACTGGTGAATGGAAAATGAGTTCCTTTCTGAGTTTCTGGTGGCCCTCTCACATTTTTATTACAAGTTCTGGACATGCTTGGCCATTTTAGTTTCCACAGACTAGATGTGGACCTGTCAAGAGGCAGAGGTAGTGTCTTCATATATAAGAAGTTTGCTAGTACTCACTTGGTCTTTTCTCTCCATCCATATTACAGTGTTGCTAAGCAATGGTAATAAATCTCTGACCCAAGCTGTATGAATTTTGGCCTCATCTGTGATGTTCACTGGACATGGACTTTTAGCACCTTGCTTGTCATCTGAAAAAATTACCTCCAGCCAAGCTGTTTCCCTCAGGCAGTGGGTACCTCACTGCATGGTGTTCCACTGGCCTTGCTGTGCACACGTCCTCCTTGCAAAGGTATCTTTATATTTAACCTGAGTCTTCTCCAGAGGCTGAGATGTTATTGACTTTTTCCAATTCCCTGGTCAATAACCACACCCCAGGACAGGGATGTGAATTGCCTGCCTTCACTGCCACCCAGGTTCATATTGCTGGCCACAGCATCCCAGATTTGGAACAGCCAGCTCAATATGGACCCACCTCTCTGGAGGTGAACTCTTTCTGCAGCTCACACAGCTCTCACAGGGATAAGGATTGGGTGATCACCTCTGGCTTCATCTCTTCCATTGGTTGTGAGGGTCCAGCCTCTTCTTCATCACTCACTGTGCAAACTGACTTGGTCTTGGATGTCCTCTTCTGAACAGAGGCAGTTGCTACTGCCTTGTCCTTCTGGTTCAGCTGCCATTTGATTAACTGTGATGCCAGTTGATTTGTTTTCCTTCCCCTCTCCCTGAAGGTGCTGTCCAGTGACAAACAGTATTCAATAAATTGCAGCCAGGACCCAGCACATTGCATAAATTTGTGCCTCTCTGGAAATGTCCCTTCACAACGTTTTCCCTTCACATATTTTATCACGTCAACAGCGTCCTGTAGTAGTTCAGGGGTGAACTCCCAATTCATTGGAGGAGAAATCCTCCAAACACTAACCCATTTCCTCCCCCATTCTGTGCCAGTCAGGATTACCCAGCCCTGGGGCAGGCCTCTGAACAGCTTCCCTCAAAATCTTTGTCTTATCTCTGAACATGGTAAATATGGTGTAGATCATCCAAACTGTACAGAGGAAACAGCAGAATTAGCAGCAAGATTATGTTATCCCTAGCGCCCAGTGGGGAATACAACATCCTCAAAACCTGTTATAACAGACCTGTAGGAGGACAAGGAGGTGAAAGGTGGGAAAAATCATCCTCTCCTGTTTTCTCCACTAGCTCAGTGTGATTATTAACGAACTCCCATAGGTAGCAGCCAAGGCCAGAACAAATACCAGCAAATGCACATTTCATACGAACATCATTTCCCCTGATGTTATCATGCCATAAACTGATTAGCACATAGTATATTAAAAAGAGCAATCTTGATTCCTCTCCCTGGTTTGAAAAGGAGCACTGAGATGGGTAAATAATTCCATACATAAGAACACAAATACAGGGTTAGGTACCACACCCACATGAACAGAGTGAGCAACGTGGTGACCAGGGAGTTCTGTACTCTATATGCTTTAATCAAAATTGTGACTTTAACTTCTTGCTGGATGCCAGAGGTGTCCTGGGTTTAAAAACTCAGTAGGGAAAATTAAGGCAAAGAACAAAAAGAAAATGGTTTAACCAACAAGGGCAAGATATCACCTGCTTCCCCCTGAAGACAAAGCCCAAGTGGTGGCTGTCCCCAGGCTGTCTGCCACTTGGAGACCAGGAGGACAAAGGCAGCACACCAGAGAGGTTCTTGCAGCTCAATCTCCTCCTCCTCCCAGCCTGACAACAATGGAAAAACAGGGCCAAGACAAAACCTGGAGAGCTATCTTGGCCCAGAAACTCTTCTGCCAAGCTGCAGCGGTGAGCTGCAGTGGGTACTTTTCTTTCTTTTTCTCTCTCCCTCTCTCTGGGGACCAGCCCACGGCCTGGCCCCAGCAGCCTTTGCTGGGCTGGCATTGTCCTGGTGCTCCATTTCCCATGGCAGCCTCCCACACAGGAGCTGTTTTCTCAAGGCTTGGATGGACTCCATGGGGCTGGGAGAAGTGATGAGCCACGGACCTGCAGTGATGGCAGTGCCATCCAGGCAGCCCATATCTCTCCCCAGCACCGGGCCAGACAACACTGGTCGCCCTTCCTCTTCCCTTACTGCCTTAAAAGGACAGTCCACTAAAGATGACATAGGGGAGTGTAGAATGCACAGTTTTGCTCTCCCTCACATAATGCTGAGCTCTGCCTCCTATCTCTGTAACTGGGACAACCTGTATGTACTCCATTTTGATCATCAGATGGGAAGTGTTCTACTTCATTTCTCAGCAATACTTTTATTCAGTTTTTATTGTCTGTGATAAAAGCTCAACCTCATTATTATCCCAGGATTTGGGTGACAGTAGAGAATGCATCACAGCAAAGCTAAAGCCTAGCTGAGAGCAATTTTACTATTAGAGGCACAATTACTCTCCATTACAAATTCCAGGAATGAGCACAAACATAACTTTAATAGGTGACTATGTTGCAGCAGCATGCAGAGAAAAAATGGCATCCCTCCCTCAGCAGAGAAGAACAAAGAAATAAATAAAAGACTTTTGGTTGCATGCTCTGTATTGAACTCAGGCAGTCCTGAAGGCATTTGGCTGCTCAGTGCAAAGCAGCCTGGCTCCTCTGTCTGTTGCTGTTTCTCTTGATTTAAGAGACTGTTCCAGGCTCCTGTGCTGCCTGCTTAGGCACCTGTACAGAATGCAGGTAGCTCCAGGGATCTCTGGTTCCTGGTCTCCACAGAGGTGCTGGTGTCTGATTCCTTGCATCCACTCTTCTGGTCCCAGGGAAAGGATGGCTGTTTGTGTGAACACTTGGACACTCCTAGGCCCAGAGTATAACTGGAGCTGAAAGGGATTTTTTTTTCCTGTTTAAATAGCAGCAACTGAAGCTTAACTGAAGTTGTTTGCATTTACTTTCTTTTCACAGTTCAATTATTACTGCTTTAAAGAAAGCTTTTTTTCAATAGAAATTAAACTTGGACCAAGAGGCCATTTCAGGAAAGCACCTCCTTGTCCCAATAGCTCTAAAGTGAATTCCTGATTTTAAACAACTGCCCAAATTCTGTTGACTCTCCATCTCCTAAGAGTTGTTTAGGCAATTGAATGAAGCAGGTTAGAAACAAATATGAAGCTGAAAAGAAAAATTAATCCATTTACATTGCCTATAACCAGAGAACAGCACAAATGCTGAGGAAGAGGTAAGTGCTGAAACTCAAGCTGATATATTTTTCTTTTTCACCAGCAAAACAATTTAATTGAAAGAATCTCAAACTTACATTTTGGATAATAATTACATACATAATATTGTTCCTATTCTTTCAGTAATATCTCTTTATATCACACTCCTGTGCATGAAGAGTACTAAGAAGGAGGGCACTTGAAGAGTGGAGACTTCAGTGAAGGCTCTTGAAGTCTCTAATACCTTACTTGGCGTGGGTTCTCATTTTCTTGCAACTTCACTAATTCACCCAGCTACTGCAAGAAAGGGGAAGCTGTGTATACAGGTTCTAGACAACATTATTTCCATGCCCACATTTTGTAATTTTTAAATTAATTTCTGTTCTTGAAGTAACAATATTAACATAATTTATTGCAGATATTTAATCATATATGACACTTTAGCTACCCAGACATTGTATTTGAATAACTTTATATAAGGTTGCTCATTAGAGCAGGATCTCCAAATGTAACTGTTTTTCTTTCCCAGATGTCTGTCCTCCTGTCCTTGAGTTCCCTTTTGTTTGGCAGTGTGTTGAGTTTATAGCATTATGACCATCTGAAATACAAAAGCTTTTCTGAAGGAATAATGGAGAAATTGTCTTCTGTGCCTTATTTTCCCATAGAGGATCAGCAGCTCAGGCGTTGTGGCTGTGAGTGACCCTGGGCAGGGGTTGAGAGGACCAGCTCAGAGGAGTGGTGTGCTGGGGCATGGCATGGGCACAAGCACTTTGTGCTTCAGGCAGTTATGCCCTGTCCAGGTGTTAGCACAGACCTCTGGCCTCAGAAGTCAAAACTGTGGCCATTAAATACAAATCAGGAGCAGAACAAGAGCAGGGAGGTGATGGTTGAAACTCCTTATCACGGCCACTGCCACTAAAGCATGGTTCTGGCCAAATTACCTGTTATTCCGTTTGTAAAAAAATAGAGTTACTACAGTCCAAGATGTTCTAGTGAGGAGCTCAGCTGAGCTATGGTAATATCCTAACATTAAAGAACACAGTCTGTAATGCAGTGAAATAATAGTGCAAGTGCCTGGGGTCATTGTGATAGACTTTCTCTGGGTGAATGACATAAAGACATAAGTGGTGTGTTTTGATTTGTTTTTAATTTAAAGCACACCTATTCAATGAATTTTGCATGAATGCATAGCAGGCACTCTACCTGCTGTCAGCATTTACATCTGCAAATGTGAATGTCCAAGGCATGGTTCAGTGGTGCTAATTCTTATTTCACTCCATGGGAAAAAGAAACAGAACAAGCAGTTAAGAGCCTTTTTTTTTTTTTTTTTTAAATTCTGTGTCAATAATCCAACTAGCTTAAATGTATATTTATTCTATGTTGGAAATGCAAACTATTCAGAATGCTATGAGAGCTATGAAAAACACAGGGCTTGGAAAACTGGCAGTTTTTGTGGTTTTGGGGTTTTGAGTAAAGTTTCACAACCAATCAGCCCAGAATAATGTCCGGTAAAGGCATTTCTGCTTGTTAGTCTATTTATTTATTTACTTTGGCATTGTGAGGCAAGGCAAGGCACATAGGCACATTTGGAGGAAGGTCAGTGAAAATACTCCAGATCTGCCCCAGGGGCTGATGCTGCAAAGTGCTGAGGCCCTGCTGCAGCTGAGGAGGTGCTCAGCACCCCTGGTCAGTCAGGAGCAGGCTGGAGCCCAACGTGCCTGCTTGGGCAGTGCGGGCACTCACAGCCTTCCCGAGGAATTTGCACAAAAAGCAAAACCAATATTGGGTCCATTTGACTTTGGTTTGGTGGCCACTGGATTCTGTGTGTCTCCTCCTCTGCTGGTGGCCCTGATCTCATCAGCATCACTGGAGACCTGCCCTTTGCTTGATGCTGGGTGTTTTCCAGCAGCCTTCCCATGGAGGCGCCCAGCCTGCCCCTGTGGCCAAGCATGAACTGCTTAATTGGGCACTGGCCGAGGCTTTGAAGACAGTGGATGCAGTCTGTGGTTCCTGTCCCTGCTCCCCAGAATGTGCTAACATGTCATACAGTGTTTTGCTCTTGGGTTTATGTCCTTGGGATATTAGGATGACTCGGGTTCAGGAGAGGAGATCTCCCAGGGGGAATGTGTTTGCTCAATGGTTTCTTCAGCTCACTCTGGGCATTTCCAGTGGGAAAGACTCCCCGTGCTCGGCTGTCTCCGGGTGTGCTGCCTGAGGGGGGATGGAGGGGGGCTCCAGGAGGACTTAGGTGTTCCTAGGGAGCACAGGCAGTGCTGGGGGTCACAGGTGGCTGTCCCACTAGCTGTCACCCTGTCCTGCTTGCGGTGGTGCCCAGGGAGCCGGGCTGTGCTGCCAGCAGAGCCCAGAGCAGCTCATGGCACGGGCTGTGCTCAGCACTCCTGTGCAAGGCCCAAACCAGGGCTGCTTTCCTCTGCAGCTTTTGTTTGTGTTCTTGAGTGTGACAGATGGGGCAAATATTCACCAGCAGGAGGCCTCTGGAGAGGAATGAACAGTTTGGAGAAGCAAAGGCTGCTTCCCCATCGTGTAGCAATCTCCAGCCCCTGCCCCACAGATAGGGTCTCCACAGACCTCCCTGCAGCCATAACAGACCCAGGGAACATCACATCCTGAGGAAGATTTGGCGTTTGGCTGTGCCAGCCACCAGCCTTGCCAGCAGGCGTTGTGACACTCCAGTGCAGCAGGGGACACTCGGTCACAGGGGCCTGGCACCCAGCAGCAGCAGCCGGCCGGCTCTGGAAGATCCCAGAGGAGAATGTGCGGCCATTTCCTGAGAGCACTGCCACCTTGTGTCTGTCAGTCCGCCCTGAGCTGCGCCACTGCCCCGGCTGCTACTATGGGACATCCAGAGATCGCGCCATGGTCTGGAGGAGCCTGGAGGACGCATGCGACCCCAGTAGTAGTGGGATGCTGCTGGCTGTCCCCTCCTGCTCCTCTCTGGGACAGCTCTAGAGCTGCAGAGGAAGAGCCTGCCCCCAACACTGCCCTCAGCATTGCCCACGTACTGCCCACAGCACTGCCCACAGCACTGCCCACAGCACTGCTCTCAGCATTGCCCACAGCACTGCCACAGCACTGCCCATAACACTGCCCATAGCACTGCCCTCAGCATTGCCCACAGCACTGCCCACAGCACTGCCCACAGCACTGCCCATAGTACTGCCCATAGTACTGCCACAGCACTGTCCATATCACTGCCCACAGCTCTGCCCTCAGCGCTGCCCACAGCACTGCCCATAGCACTGCCTGCAGCACTGCCCTCAGCACTGCCACAGCACTGCCCACAGCACTGCCCACAGCTCTGCCCACAGCACTGCCCTCAGCACTGCCACAGCTCTGCCCACAGCACTGCCCTCAGCACTGCCCTCAGCACTGCCACAGCACTGCCCACAGCACTGCCCACAGCTCTGCCCTCAGCACTGCCCATATCACTGCCCACAGCACTGCCCCCAGCACTGCCCTCAGCATTGCCCACGTACTGCCCACAGCACTGCCCATAGTACTGCCCATAGTACTGCCCATACCACTGCCCACAGCACTGCCACAGCACTGCCCATAGCACTGCCCATGGCACTGCCACAGCACTGCCCATAGCACTGCCCTCAGCACTGCCACAGCAGTGCCCACAGCACTGCCCATGGCACTGCCCACACCACTGCCCACAGCACTGCCCATAGCACTGCCCATAGCACTGCCCATGGCACTGCCACAGCGCTGCCCACACCACTGCCCATAGTACTGCCCATAGTACTGCCCATATCACTGCCCACAGCACTGCCCACAGCACTGCCCATAGCACTGCCCATGGCACTGCCACACCACTGCCCATGGCACTGCCCACAGCTCTGCCCTCAGCACTGCCCTCAACACTGCCCTCAACACTGCCCTCAGCACTGCCCACAGCACTGCCCACAGCACTGCCCATGGCACTGCCACACGGGACAGCGGTGACAGCACAGCACAGTTCCATGTCCACACAGCATGGAGTGCCACCAGCAGTCCTGTCCAACAGCTGATGGCTCTGTGCAACACGGGAGGACAGGTGTGGCCCCACATTTCCCCTCACAGAGAAAAGCACGGCATAATTCTTCCCAAGACTATTTCTGGGTTTCACATTCTCTGAACCTCAGAGAAAGGAAAAACAATTCTCATCTCATTTGCTGTGCCTGCGTTGTGCCAAAGTAGAATGCAATATGGAGATTGTTTACCCACAGTGATGGTATTTTTTTTCCTTGGTCTATCAGGGCCAAGTGTGTGTGTGTGTGTGTGTGTGTGTGTGTGTGTGTGTGTGTGTGTTGGGACTTTTGGGGGACAGTCATGAGATTCAGTGCAGTTGTGTGCAGGGTTGAGTGCTTGGCAGGTTCAGTTTTACATGTATAGAATAAAGTAATTAATTAGTTTTGATATCAATGAAGTTCTCCTCATCATTCCTCCTTCGTCAGGAGCAAAAATATCCACTATAGACACGCTAGAGTGTTTGGTTTTCTTCTTTACCCTGCAAGGTCAGTTCTAGCTATCCCCATCCTTTCCTGGGCGCCCAAGCAGATTGTTCAGAGCTGCATGCTTCCATCAGGCACATTCTGCACTACATTAGTTTAATGGCACTGTCACCATGAATTGCAAACTTTCTCAGCTCCCCCCTGTGCTGGTGAAACATGGCAGCATAAGGAACATCTGTTCTCTTACCCTTTGCTGGAAATGGGAAACATCATATTGCATTTTTGTTATTAGCCTTATTTGGATGCCAGTGGTTTTGTTTCTAAACACATCAAGGCAGCTGAATAACCTTAATTGAGTACTACAGAAAAAAAATGGTTTCATGCAAATGTGGCTGCCAGCATAATTATTAGGACAATACTGAACTTCTATTCCTGAGATGGGTTCCAGTTTCTTGGTTTTTATATTGCTCCCTTGCTGCTGAATTTCATTATAAACATCTCCACAAAAACTGATCTATAGTTAGGCAATAAACAAGTTAAGTCCTTAATTTTTGACATTTAAAGGCAAACAAACCTAATTATTGCAAATGTGAATTTGAGCCTTTATTTATGCACAAAATAATTTTTGCTAGGAACAACTACCACAGGTAAAACTTTGCCTTATATGACTTAAAACAGGCTCCAAGATTTTTTTTGTGCAATTTCATTAAAGACAACAGATTTTTGCAGCTCCTATGGAAGATGACAGTATGTATAAATAGAATCAATTTAATAATTCCCAGATTTAATTATGATGGATTCATTGTTATTGCATGATCAACCACAGCACACAATGGCAATTAAGCAGAGTGCATATATACAACTCTCTAGTCCACCCATTATATAGAATCACTTCATTATTAACCCTGAGGGCAAGCCAGAGAACAACACTACAGTAAGAGTAGAAAAAGTGGCAGAATCTGCTCCAATAACTTTGCTGGTGTCTTTCTGTGCTGCAAGGTACACATGTCCTTCATGATATGCACACCTTTAATGGGCCTTCATAAAAATATTGCACTTTTATCATATCTCCTTTACCAGCTTACTAGAACATTCCAGGAAGCTGCAAGTCATATGTGGTGTGCTCTGTTTTTGGTAGATTTACCCAGGTTTTGAGACATCTTTGGTGAAACCTGAACATCAAACTTCCAGTATAAATGATGGGGAGGCTTTTTACCCTGATGATGTATTTAGGTTTCAGTTTCTTTTAGACCTATAGCAGAATTCAAGGCTATTTTGGGTCACCTGTGAAGTGTGTTTGGTGTAATTCCTAGGAAAGCTGTGCTCATTGTCACATTACAATCGTATCTACTGTCACACTGGTAGGAGTTTCTCTTTAAGAAAGGCAGACTGTAAAACCAGTAATCCTGGCCAGGTCAGGATTGTGTTGTATCAGCAGAACTTTTGTGGGGAAGCTCACACAGCACGTGCCTGCCCTGTCTGGCTCAGTCCATCGTCTTCACAACCAATAACATTTACTCCAAATTTAAAGAGGCGCAAAGTTCATTGAGCCAGATTTAGTCTGGGGGTATCTTTACTGAAGTCAGTGAAGCTTGTAAACTTGGCTGGATATTTGGTGTTGGAGCAGTGACTATAAGAACAATTCTTCAAGTGTTTGTTTTCTTTTTTACAATCACAGAACGAGGCGATTTGCAGCGAAGTGTTGCATACAACTTCTCTCAAAGCGTAAGTCACAAAGGATGCTGGACTTGGGTTGGTTTAATTAATACTAGAAGTTTCCACTATGTTTGTGCTCATTTATGTCTCCCCCAATACCTCCTCTCTGAGAAACAGACTCCCTGAATACTCTAATTAGTCTGGTCATTTGAAGTTGGAAATCTGTACTGATGGTACCCCATGACAGTGAGGGTATGTACTTATTTGCTCCATAAAACTCATATTTCCCTAAAGCTTTATCCACTGGTATTGTTGCACATAGTGCAATAGTGTAGTGTAATGATCAGCTAATCAATTAAATTCATGCCTGGACCCCAATGCAGACTTGCCTATGCTTCTACCAATTTAAAAATGGCAAAAGTGCCTATGAATATTTTTATGAGTTGATATTAGCTACAGCCAAACACTGAGAATGAAGAACAAGTGCCATCCTGACAAGGGAGGATTTTGTGGCAGAATTTGTTCAGTGCTTTGCTTGGCCTGTTTTATTCTATTTTGACAAATCTGCATTGGTAAGTTTACAGTGGTTTGTAGTTTGAGTACAGTGTGTGCTATGCTATATTTGTGATTTGCTGTTAGTAAACAGTCCTAGTGCACTATTTGCAGAGCCTAAGTAGACCTTCCATGCAGCCCAGCACAATATGTTTCCCATCATCACCTTTGGAGCTCTGATGTTGGGAACACAGAACCAAGTCCTCCTGGAGCTAGAGTCTGTGGCCATCTGTTTTATTCATCAAAGAGGGAAAATTCAATGCAAGCAGGGCACTCCAGTGTCCTGAGATGCCAAATTGTTGAATAATCCCCCTTTTTAAGTCTTTCCAAGGAGATTTCTGTCCTGGGGAATGGATCTGAGACTCCTCCTCTCCTCTGACCAAGCCAGTGCCTCAGAGTTTGCCTGGGCTGTGACTTGTGCTTCCAGGGCAGTGTCACCACGTGCTGTATGTGACATCTGGGGCACCCTTGACTTCCCCAGGCCAGGGAGAGGAATGGGAGTCCCACAGAGTGTGCTGGTGCCACTTGCTCCTTCTCCCTGCAGCCCAGGGCAGGGCTGCCCTGCTGGCTGCCCCAGCAAGGGCAGCTGGCACTGCCAGCACAAGCTGCTCCACTGCAGAGGCGGGAGAGAACAGGAAACAAGTGGTGACTAACAGTCCACATTCTCTGCTTTTGAGGCAGCAGAGCCACACACAGCCCCTCACTCAGGGCAAGCTGCTCAGGCACAGGCTACTCCTGGGTAAAATTCACTGCATCTGGTGCTGCTCATTTCCTTTCAGTTTTTATCTAGTCTTTCTGTGTTTCCTGTTAGCACCTAATGCCATTTGGGACAGCGCAGGGACTGCTGCTCACTGTGTGTTTGCTGTGCAGAGACCAGTAGGAGCTCGTGGTCACAGCACTGTGATCCAGCCAGCTTGTGTTTTGGGGCATCCTGCCTGTACTTTTCCATGTTCTTGCTCTTGCAGGAGGTGAAGGGCAAAGGATGAGGACCTGGGGCATGGAGGGACTGCCATGAAGTCTGTTAAATGGATCCTGTGTTTCTGCTGGAAAAGACTAAGGGAAACAAACCAGAAAGCTGTGCATAAAATGTGGATTCTGCTTTTTCTTCTCATGTGTCTCCCTCTTTGACTATCTTTTATTTGTAAATAAATAACCATCCACTTGAATATTTCCCACATTTCTCAGGTCTGTGAACTCCTGTTTTTATAGGGTGAGCTTGTTTGCCAGGCCGGTTTTCCTCAAACTCTCCTGGTGCCAGTAATTAAGGGATTATTGTAATTACCTCAGTGGTGCAGATATTGAGTATTAGTGCTTAGGCTGAATGTGCCCACTTTGATTTCTCTACAGTGACGCTAGGTAGGCTGTGCCTGAGCTCTGCTCTAAATGAGCACAGTGTCATTAATGACAACGCTTTTACAATGGGCACTTTTGTGCTTAAGAAGCTTTTTATACCTTAATCCAACCTGATGCAAGCTATGGATGCAAATGCATTACAGGTACAATTTACTCCATGGCATTAACACAGCTGAAAAACTGATTGGGACTGCTCTGTGAAGGGTTTAATGAGCTGTGTGTCAGGTCCTTGGAGCTGGCTGAGCTCCTCTGGCTGCAAGTCAGTGTCTAATGCTTTCATTTCCCTCTCCTGTGCCTGGAACTAGCCTTGATGCTTTGCTCCTTCCAGGCATGAGGGTTCTTCTCGTTCGCACTGGCCTTCAGGGGTCACAAGGAATTGAAAAGTGCTGTAGGCTCTGTGTGGATCCCCTTCCTCCACGGAGCTGCAGCAGGGGTGGTGTGGCACACTGCTGACAGCCACCGTGCCGTGCTCCAGGTGCAGGGAAGCCACAGCCAAGGCACGCACATCTGCCACCCCAGGTGGACACAGCACACAGCAAATGTGCTCCTGCAAGTCCTGGGCAGAGGGCTGTCCTGACCTTGGGCTGGGAGCTGTGAGGGAGCAGAACAGCCCTGCTGGAGCTTCTGCTCTTGTGGTTCAGCACATCCAGCACGCCTGCCTTTCCAGGCCTGCTCTGCCTTACCACATCTGGCTCTTTCATGCTTGGCCTGAAATGGCCTTTCTCCTAATGGCAGCTTTTCCATTGCACACAGGCTCCTGAGCTGATGATAACATTATGTTTCCCTGTAAGCCGTGCATGTGAAGCTCTGTCTTGTTTCTTGTCTTATTTCATCTGCAATTAAAGCTGCTGATGAAACCATTCAGATCCTGAATACCCTTGCACTGTGGTCAACACAAAGTTCTCACACTCATGAGAATGAAGTCTGATCCTCAAGTTTCCCTTGCAGATTTTTTATTCTGTGCTTTGCCCTGCTCCCTTTCTAAACCAGCTGAAAAAGCATTTGTGCTGTAGGACAAACTGCCCCTCATCTGCACCATGAAATGCTGTAAGTGCCTGCTCCTCCTTCACAAATGACCAGCCCAAAGCAGTGACAACACCTATAGAGAAATAACCCCTACCATTTCTACAGCCTTTAATTTTTGTTTGTCCTGCTGCCACAGAGGTTGTATATTATGTATGCCATCCTTGCTTGCTTCCTGTTCCTGGCCAGCTGTGGATTGATGATAGCATCTTCAAGTTGTTGGACTTCCTCTTCTTGTCTTTAATCTTTTGGTTTTAAAATGGCCCCCACATTTACAGTTACCAACCACAGCAGGCAGATAGCAGCAGCTGGTAGCCAACCAGACAACACTGAGTGCATTTTAAAAACAAAAAGAGATCTGTTCTTTAGGTTATGTAAGAGGATCTACTGCTAAGATTTAGTGAAGCAGAGTAATTTCTGAAGTGCTTGGCAGTTAATATATTAAATGTGCTAATTCTTGACATTTTCCAAGTTCATGTCGGTCCAGTCACCTGTAATTGTAGAAACAGTGATAGCCACTAACACACTTATATTACATGGCATATAAATTCAAAATGTAGCAACTGAAAGAGAATTTTATACTCCATGAACTTACTTGACTCGCAACAGAACAGACTCCTTCCTACCACACCATGCATTCCTCCCCCTATTACTAAAGACTGCTGTTCAGGAAAGCAACAGATTTTCTGTAGTTAACACCTGTGCTCACAGGCAGGCTAAAGCAAACCTAATGTGACCATCCAGTTCTTCAGAAGCAAAGCCACAGGTTATTTTGCTTCCTCTTCCTTCTTCATGAAAATCCAGTTTCACAGGGCACAGAGACTGCCTGAGCTGAAGAGCAGATGTTTTGAAAGAAGTCCTGGCTATAAGCTGCTTTTTGTCTTTTTCTGGCGGGTTTTGTTTAAAGATTGAGAGGGAAATGTACCTTATTGAACATTATTCCAAGATGCTTGAAAAGTAAGAACAAGTCAGGAAATGCAGATTTTCTTCAGTCAAATGCTATAGACCTCCAGTTGGGCATGCAGCCAATGTACAGCTTGCACAACTGTAGCTCCCACACGTCAGGATTAGGAAGATGAGACAAATTCATTAGTTTGCTGCCAGTATGCACTAGTCATTTCTAACTGCTTTTTAAACTTACTTTTATGCCAAAATAATGCAATTCTGCTAATGAAGTTATCATTCTGTATTGATAGCATCAGAATCTAAACCTGGGCTGGTAGTAGCAAGTCTTGCTTCTGATGTTTCTTCAACCCTGACCTCCTGGTGTACCTTCCAGACACTGCAAATTCTTGCTTTCCTCACAATTCTGGTCACAATCCCAGATGTCTACATTTCAATATGAAATCTAAGTGGTTTACTGTAAAAGTTTCATCTAAGGCTGCTATTATCTACTCAGTATTTCATTGTGAGGGAAGCTGTGATTATCATTCAGGAATCATGGCCACAACCATTCCAGGAGATCCATATTCAGTTCATGATGTTTTACCTTAGGCCTCAACCCTGCAATGTTTCAGGTCCTTGGGCTAAAGCCAGTTGGGCATGATCAGTATCATGGACTGGTAGAGGAAGGTAGAGGGTTTCTGCCCCCTAATCTGTTATCTCATCTTATCTTATCTCTTGCTTCATTTATAAATGGGGACTGTGTCATAAATGTTCCTTTATCAGCTTGTCTTTAGGGTTCTTTGAGCAGCTTTGGTCCCAACCATCTTCTGTTGAAACCTGCCTACCTTCTGGGCTTGATCCAAAATCAGGGACATCCGAACAAGTCAGGCCAAACTCCCTCAGGCTCTGGGGAGAGGCTGGAAAAGGTTCTGCTGTGAAGTCTGAGGGGCCAAAGTACCCTCAGATTGCTCCAATGCCATTTGACTGTTCAGCTGCTGAGCAGAAAGCAAACCTAGGAACAAATGCAAAAAATCTGCTGGGCATCTGAGCTGCTGAGAACTACTGAGTTACTTATGGGGAGACAGGGTGAAAATTACTTATGGCAACGGTGGCCCAGCTTCAAAGCTTTCACTGCTCCTTGTGGGATTTGGACTCCCAGGGCCTGTCCAGTGCTAGATTTCTTTCAGAGGTGCTAAGGAGGAGCAGTCAAGCCTGGAACTATGGATGATGGATACAGAGAAACTGGCTAGGGATCAGAGTCAGAAAAACATGTAACAGTAAGACATTGAGCTCTTGTGAGAAAAGGGCCCCCGGACATATCTTGGGTGATTGTTTCTACTCTTCTGCTGAGTGAAAGTTGGGTGCTGCTTTCAGAAGCAGAGGGGCTAAAATACCCTCAGATTGCTCCAGAACTAACTGGCTCTGCAGCTGGACCTCCTGCCCCAGTGTGCTTGCAGCATAGCCAGGATCCCAGGTGGAGATGAGATTGATCCTGTCCTCCCCTCACCTCTCTCCTCTTTTTTGACTCCAAGAGCGAGGACGTAGATCTTACCCCCTCCATCACATTTTGTGTCAGTAGGTGCCTCTTGTCTAATGCTGTCTTCTGACAAAATAGGTCCTGCATCCATTTCAGCTGCTTTTGCAGAGCAGCCCACCCAGCAGGGAACACTCTCAGCAAGGGCAGAGTGTGTGGTGAGCCCACACCATCACCTGGAGCAAGGCTGGCCACTCCAGCACCATAGCACCCATCATCTCCCTCCCCATCAGGCTGCTCAGAGGCCTTGGCCACTGTGGCTTCTGTGCTTGGGCCTCTTGTAGAGTCTGACATGCAGACCTGGAGAGCTCTGTGCATGAGGACAGTGCCTGAGCTGCTGGCCCTGCAGTGGCTGTGAGGAGATCAATGTGGTATTGTTAGCACAGGTATCACAACCCCTGTCTCATCTGTCTAGCCTTTAGTAGCAAACACCACGCATGTTACACAGGCATTTTATCTCCTGGCTTTACAGAATCCCCTGGCTGTCCAGGAAGCAGCTCAGCTGCCTGCCAGGGGTGGCCAGCAGCTGCCTTGGAGTACAGCTGGGTTGTGTTTTTCAAAGGGTTACTTCCACCCCACACCCCCAGCCTCAGGACAGGGAGGCGCCGACCACAGAGAAGGAGACAGTGGACAAAGAGCTCAGCCTTGTCTCATTGGGCTGATAAATGCACTCCCTCTGCCCCCACCTGATCTCTGTGACCTGCTGATGCAGAAATCAAATAGTCATTGGCAACAACACATATTGGACTGAAAGCCACAGATTAGCTTCTGAGAAAACCTGATGTAACTTTTCAATCTCATTCCCAAGTCTGGAGGGAAGACACCCCCTCACACGCCTCCTCCCTCCCCTTGGTGAAAGGATTCCAATTTCCACTTAGTAGGTGATGGTGGTGGTGGATGTGATACATGTGCTTGAATGGATGTTTTTAATGTGGGCCAGGGAAGAGCTGTTCTCCTCTCCAGGAGGTTTCATCCTTATTTTCCCACTGAGATTGTGCATATGCACAGCACTGACTTTCCAGAGAAGCTGAACCAATGGGAGCTGTAAAATTTCAGCTTGTGTTTCATCCCATGTGTACTTTGATTTTGTGGTAGAGAAAGAAAGAATATCCCTTCTATGATGTAAGCAATATATTCTCAAGTGCTGATTATGTTATGTTATGCTATGCTATGTTAGATGTTCTCAAAAGCTGAATACTGAAAAGCTGATGCCAAACTGGTAAAAGTCCAGCCTTGCTCTACTGGCTTTGGGGAAGGCAGTCTGGATTTGTCCCATTGATTCAGTTTCAAAGCAATCATGTCTTCACACTTCCAAAGTAATTACATTTAATCTCATCAATATGAACAAAGTATGCAAGCAATGTAGAAACACTAAGAAACGGGGGAAGTCTACCTTGAAAGTGCAGCAGGACCTGCCCTTATCAGCCCAGGACACATAAATTAGTTTCTTTTCCAACTCATTTAACCTTGGCAGTGACTTTTTGCCTCAGCTTGCTTCACTTCCAAAAATGTATCCAGTTCCTCTCTTGATGCATGACTAAGGCTCTCTTCTATTGCTGACTCTGTCAACTGGGTAGTATCCCAGCCCCTCCTCATTGAGTAATTCTGCTTCAGTTTAAATATATTATTCCCCTTTTGGTTTCAAACGAGTTATCTCAGAAGCAGCACTGGCACCACGATGTCCCTTTAGCTTTGTGCTTTCTGTGTGCCTCTCTCAGCCAAGCTCTAGCTGCTGATTTAACCCTCACACTCCCCACTATCCCATGTGCAGCTGGAGCCCACGAGACACACAAGGGGAAGGAGAGACCCAGCTGCTCTTTGACATGAATAGCTCAGAGCTCAGTTTAGTGGTGCCAACCCTGAGAGAGGCTGCAGAGATGCCTACAGCTCAGCCTCAGGGGGGTTTGTGCTGTGGATATGGGGCACCCATCAGCTCCTGCAGCTGACACACCTGCTGTGCTTGACATTTGGAACCAAAATGTGCCACTGCTGATATGTCTGTCCTTTGGTGGCAGCTGGAACTCAGAAGGGTCCAAAGTACATTTGAGGGAACAGCAGGAGGATGAGCAAAAGTGTCTGTGACCCAAGGGGCTCCTGATTCAGGCTGCAGGCATTGGCCCTGTAATGACAGCTAGTTTGGTCTAGGGGCATCCATGTTTCAGTATAAGGCTAATTACAATTAAACCAGACAGATTGCTGACAATTAAATCCATGGGCTGTGCACAGTGATGTTACCTCCTTAAGGAGATAACCTGTACCATGCTGAGCCCCAGGACTGCTGAGAGTGGGACACAAAGAGCTGTGTGGTCTCTGCATGAGCGTGAGGGGCAGAGCTATTCATTCCTTCTGCTGCTCATTCTTGCATAGGAAGGGTGAGAAGACACTGTGATTAGTGCTAATCTGTTTTAAATGGAGCCAGTGGACCTTGGGGGATCCCTCCAGCACAGTGGGCTGCAGGAATTACACAGCATTATGTAGTGTGCAATTATGCAGATGTGTAGTGTTGCCATCATGTATTTCTCTTTTAGAACAAATGGTACAAATCTCTAGGTTTCCTGCAAAAATGCCCACTGCCAGCTCACCAGGCTGTTTTGTCATCTGCTCAAAGCTTGTTTGGGCTTTGGAGTGCTGTGCAGAGAAATCTCTCAGTGAGATGTGTGTTGTGAATTACAGTCCTGACAACTAGCAGAGGGTGCATGCTGAGGTGCAGCATTAATATTTATTTGGGAACAGATGTCCTGGCTATTAGCCTGGGCATAACCTTGTTGTGTTAGATGTTGGTGAAAAAAGTTCTGCCCCTAAGAACTCAGTCCCTATATAGCAAGTATTAGAAGTATTTAATATTTTAAATACAGTTAAAAGAATAGGTAGAAGTGTGGGTGGAGGTAATGCTGTAATAACTTCTTTTCCCTGAACTGAAGAAAACATTTCCAAACAAAGGCTAATTTATATATTTACTTTAAATGGTGTTTAAGTATCCTTTTTTGTCGCAACATTTTTACACTGAAAACCTTAGCTATAAAAGAATCTTTTTTTTGCTTATACACTGATACAGATATTAAACAAGAATTCTTAAACCATTTTCCTGCTCTGTAGAGTCATGGAAATGTAGCAACACCATATTTAAAAATCTTTCCTCTTTCTGGGAAGATTTTTAATTCCACTGAAGAATGACAACATCTCCTTCTGCTTTGTTAGTGTCATGCATGCATGTGCCTGCAGTTAGTTGCAGGCCAACGACTTCACACCAGACACAAATGGGCTACAACAGGCAAAGCCAAAATAATCCTCTGTTTATATTAATAATAGCTTTCCTTTGTGTTTTGTGTGCTTCTTCTAGGGCAGAAGCTAGTTCCAGTTTTGGACCAGTTTGAGCTGGTCATCTGCTCGGATGGCTTGAGATGTCATGGTGTGCTGCAGGGTCAAAATATGTACAGGTTCTCCCAGTGCCATCTGCAGAGGTGAACCACAGCTGGCTTGGCAGAGTTTTGACACCTCACAAGCCCTGCAGTGGCTCCTGTGCCAAATCCGAGTGATGAACACCCAAGAGTTAAGCTTCACATTTTTTGTACATCCTCTCCATTCTTTGTGTGTGCAGCAAGATGAAGCTTGCCTCACTATTTGCTTTTCTAAATTAAGGTATCTCCTGGCAGGTACCACTCAGGAGCTCACCAGAGCACTGCCTGAAGTGATGCCCACCTGCTGGGAGGAGCCCAAGAATGTTGGACATCCAGATTTACAGATTTGCAGACTGGTCTGCACCTTGATGTCAGCACAGGGAAATGGGGAGAGCTCTGCACAGAGGGTGCCATTTCTATAAACCATGGAATTCAACCTTCAAAACCAGAGGCCAGGCAAGAATTAACTCTATATAATGAATATCTGTGAAGCATGTGGATGGGGAAAAATTGCCCAGGGCCCATGAGCTTCAATCCTTCACTCTGGTTACTGATGAGGAAAGAGTAAGAAAAATCATATGTCTTTCTCTGTCCTGCTTCCCTTCCACAAGAAAGGAGAGTTGAGAGGAAAAGCAGCCTTTCTTTGATTCACCATATTAGTTCATCAAGAAAGAAAGAAAGAAAGAAAGAAAGAAAGAAAGAAAGAAAGAAAGAAAGAAAGAAAGAAAGAAAGAAAGAAAGAAAGAAAGAAAGAAAGAAAGAAAGAAAGAAAGAAAGAAAAGAAAGAGAGAGAAAGAACAAGAAAGAAAGAGAAAGAACAAGAAAGAAAGACATTTCAAAGCTAGTACCCCTGCTGAGGAAGCTCCTGGGTTTTTTTGCCCCACACAGAGGAACAGTAGACTCTGCATGTCAACATTGATGACAATCCAGTAGAAAGCACAGAGAGCAGAGGTTGACTCATCACCATGGGTGCAAGGGCAGCTCTTTGAACCCACTGCACTCAGGGCAGTATCTTTCTTGGAGAGGTGATTCATCACTGAGGAAGTCCAGGATGAAGTACGGACACCACCTTCCCAAAAGGGACAGCTGTGATCTCACACAAACTCCTTCCCCGGCTCCAGTAGCACTGAAAATGACTTGCTGCTTCTGGGAATGAGCTGCCTGGTGCAGATCTCAGGGACTCGTGTCCTTACTGTCATGTCTGAATCACTAAAGCTGAGCCACTCCACGTCGTGTCCCCTCGTAATGGGGTCTTTGTCGAAAAGGGCCTGCAGACAGTTTAATGGCTCTTTCTCAGGAGCTATAAAGATTGCATGGGGATTTCTGGAAGCTTTTGTCTTTTTCACACTGCAGAAATCTGATGGATGTTCCATCCACCTAGTCCAAGAGTGTCACACACTCTGTGGTCCAGCCTTGATTACACAAGGTGACAGCAGCAAAAAATTGGTACACTTCTAATCAACAGCTCTGCTACAAATAAGCCAAACATTTCAGAGGAGATTCTGATAATGCACTGAGATTTGAGGGGACCACAGGTAAACCTCAAAAAGGGGCACCAGCCTTAGACAAATAACTGCAAAAGTGAAGGGTCAGAAAGAAACTGTGGGTGAGGAAATATGGGACAATACGTGTACCATGGAACCAAAAAGTTTTGAGGGTTGGTAACAACTTTCAAGTGATGGACAGTCCCAGTGGGTGACTTTGAGCTTTAGGCATCTTCTTCATGAGTTGTGGTGAAGTTTGAAGGATGGAGAAGAAAGGAGGAGCATGTATGGCTAAAACTGTGGAAACACAGATGAATTATCTAGAGGGGCATACATCCAGCATGAAGACAATGAAGAGCATCTGAAATGCAAATAAATAAGACATCAGAAAAAGTAAGTCTTGAGAAAGCATAAGGCTTAGAGAAAGCACAAGGGCTGTTGAAGGGTGCAACCCAGGGCCCTAAGTACATCAAAACATCCTTGGCTCCAAAATTTTCTAATCTGGAGATGGTGGCTGGGAGAGCACTCAGGGGAAATATTGTATGTGCTTACCCTGTGTTCATACTTTTCCCCAGGCATTTTGCTTTTGCCCACTGTTGGAGACAGGAGCTGGATGGACCTTTGGCCTGGCCCAGTGTGGCTGCTCTTCTGTTCTTGTGCTCTCGTATTGTGAAAGAGCTGGAGTCCTTGTGGTAATTCTTGCGTTCTTTAGCACAAGCTGCAGGACAAACCATGCTTATCATGGTGCCATTGCTGAGTCAGACACAAAGGGATCTTGCTGACATTCCACATTGCTTTGCACACAGCATGCTGAACAGATTGGGAAGAAAAGACTGTCTTTCCCAAAACCAGCCAGGCTCTTCCCCAAGATGACTCTTATGTAGGTAGAGCACATTGCTGTCTCCTGCAGCCAGGCTGCTCCAGCTTCAGGCTCTGGAAGGGTGGCAGCAGCAGCTCTCTGTCTAACAGAACATGCTTTGGTTTAGCATCCAGGGTGATGTATTGCCTGGAGAGCCTCTCTGGGGCATTCCCCTCACCTCTGTCCCACTGCAGCCCAGTGGCCTCTGCTCTCCAGGCTGCTGCCTACACAGGGCTTGTGAGGCTGCTTTTGCTCTCTGAGGGGATGAAGGTGTTGGCAGTTCTTCCCATTTCTCTCTTTGCTTCCATCTCAGCAGCTGGTGACAGGAGAACTCTCTGAGCCTCTCTACTGGATGTTTTGGCTGCTGTGCTCCTCCCCCAGTTCTTTGGCTGGTAGTCCCCACTCTGGTGGTTGTAATTATCTCCATGAGTGGTGCTATCCTGTCTTACCTATCAGGGCTGGCATTACCAGGAGGGGTCTCCATTTTTCCAAGAACACTGTGGCACTTTTAAGAAATAAATATCTCCCAAGGATATGAATCACTGAGAGCTGCATTCACCTTTTTCCTTTTTCCTTTTTCCTTTTTCCTTTTTCCTTTTTCCTTTTTCCTTTTTCCTTTTTCCTTTTTCCTTTTTCCTTTTTCCTTTTCGTCGTTTATTCATTCCTGTGGTAAGAATGGCAATATCTTTTTTTTTGTGTGTGTGTGTGTGTGTTTTTTGCCCCCAATATTTTATCATTTATCATATTTATCAGGTAGGAAGAGGGGAGGAATTTGTAGGTAGCAAGAAAGGCAATTTGCTTCCAGAGTGAATGAGAAGAGGGTCAGAGTTCCAGAGCAACATTTAAACACACATACAGTAATTTCTTGCTCAGTTTATGCATATGTAGGCACGTGAACTACATATGTTAACAATACATCTTTTCTAAGGTCAATGTTCTTCTCTGCAAAGCCCAGACCCCACTTAGGGGAGAAACAAGCTTTGCCAATAAATGGATTCAATTTAAAAGAAACTAGGTGGAAATAATGATGAGGAAATGAGAAAAATAAGCTTTTGATGAAATAATTAATGACCAGTTGTGACACAATCTCACAGCAGCAATCCAAGGCTCAGGGAGATCAGAGGAGACAATTTTCTGCCAGACAATGCTTACTATGCAAAGCCAAGTAGCCTCCTGTTTGCAATCTAAAATCATACCCATATACATGAGCTGCAGCTGGTGGGGGCTTGTTTGTTTTAAACTCTCTCCTAACAAAATAACAGCACTCCCTTCATGTTGCATCTGGAAGGGGGGCAGGCCAGTGGGTTCTGGGCAGTTCTGTGGCTTTTAGGACAGGTCCAGCTCTAAGGCAGCTAGAGCCAGGAAAGAGTGTTTCAATGTGTGAATTCTTTTAGTGCCACCAAACTGAACAGAGCTCAGCTGCTTCCAGATCTGGTCCAAAAGACTGAAACTAGTAATTCTTAGCTGGGGGTGTCTGGGCTAGGAAGGTCTTCTGAAGAGTCTGCAAAAGGTGCAAAGGAAAAGCAAGCCTTTTGTCAGCAGGCTTGCATTTGCTGTCACCAAGTCCTCACCCCCAACAGGGGGATTGGCAATATTTTTATGAACCCACAAGTGGACAAAGAAGAAAAACACTTGGCACAGAATATTTTTGTGCAGAAGGCTCAGTTGTGCCCTGAGAGATGAGCTCCTTACCCCAGCCATGCTGGGCTGAGGGTGGCAGTGTGTCAGTTCAGCTGAGAAGTGGCTTTTGAAGAAAATCCTGCTGCTGTCCCACTCACCCAAATCTGCTTCCATGGCAGCACTGTCTCAGCCGTGCAAACTGGATTGCTCTGCCCAAAAGCACTTCAGGAGTGCTCCACATGGGCTGTGACTGCTGGAGGGGGTGCTCAGTCTGCATAGCCGAGCTGCAGATAATCTGAAACCACCAACATCACTGCCATGGAGACACAAGGATGGGCACACAATGATTTCACAGCACACTCTGCTTCTTTGCAGGGCAGTACCTGTCATTGCAGAGGAGCCACTGCCACCATTCCTCACTCGGCTCCTGAGACAGAGGCTGTGGAGCTGCAGAGCCATCCTCTCCCTCTCAGCCTGGGGGTTTGCTGCTCTGCACGTCTGCCATCCCCAGCAGATTACTGGAGGAAGGCATGTTAGGACACAGTCCACTCCTAATCACTTCCAGAGGTCCTGTTTCCAACTTGGTCAAGACACTGCTGAGTCATTTTCATGCAGAATGAGTTATGGCTGTGTTTAAAACATCTTTATTGCCCTTCAGTAGTCCAGAGCTCAGTCCTGCGTTTTTAATGTTGCTCTTCTAAAAGGCAGATTTATATGTAAAACACTTTACACTTTGGTTTCCCCCTAAATAATAACCAACGTTGTCCTTATGAGTGCTTTATGACATTAGCTAACTAGTCCTGACAACACCCTGGTTTTACATATGCACAGCAGAAAGCTTGGATGAGCTTCTTAAGTCTGGTGTTTTCAATTCTCATGGTTTTATTGTGAGTCCAGGGTGGGCTTTTGCTTCAAGTCTCAGCTTCTGGAAGCACACAATCACATGACCTTCTCACTTTTCTTTTTTTTCTTTCTTTTTTTTTTTTTTTTAACAGTAAATTTCTAATTCTTCCAGTTGCAGGGGAAACGATGAAAATGTGATCCTAATGCATTACAAGGCTCAGAAACCAGATGCCAAATGAGAAGCCAAACCCTGTTGCCATTTTTAAATATCCAAAGCTTTAAAGTAGTCTAAGGGGTCTTCACCCATGTTTTCTGAGCGTGGAAGGGCTCAGCAGAAAGTGAAGCTTCACATTTTGTGGACACAAAAGCAAATAAAGCCTTCAGGGTGCTAATAGTCTCCATCTCCCCTCTCTTGCTGACTTGTTTCTGATTTTCATCCTGCACATGCTTGGCTTTCCTCACAGCAGTCACAATCCTCACAGTGGTAAAGAAAAACACACAAACAAATCTCTGCTGGAACAGAGCAGATTTTAAATCAAAATTTTGCATACAAGCCATGTCAAGGTTTTAAACTCTTTCATCTGTTATTATGTACTTGTAGAGAGCACTCTGCATCAGCCTGGGGAATACAGTTCATGGCTCTCAAGGCTACTGTAACACAACAACCATTACTGCTGCTGATGCTTCTAGTACCCATAAAATAGAATTGTTAAGTAGACTTTTGTGACTGTGTTTATCTGCTTCAAAAGTCGCAAGAGAGCCTGCAGTAAGCTTTTCCTGTGCAAAAAAATGAGTGACATACTGATTTTATGTCATAGATTTTGTGTTTCTTTTACTTCACTGTTGGTTTTATACTGAACCATTTAATTTTTCTCATTATTTCCTGCTGACTCAGTCACAGATTAGAGACCATAGGTAGCTGAGCTGACTTTGGGGCAATGATTTAGATTTCTCTCGCTGATTTTCAGTCCTGTGTAATGCTTGCTGCTCTGCATGGGAATCTAATGCTATTTTAATTATTCCATGCATGTATTTCTTCTTTAGCCATTAGAAAGTCTCTGGTAGACTTGGAGGCCAGAGCTTTCAAAAAAATCCTATTTCCTAGCCTGGTAATCTTAATGATACAAGATGGTCTTGGTATTTATTATCAGCCATCATTTCTTCATTTTGTCCCATGGCTTCCACACAAATATTTCTGTGACTCCCTGAACAAATCCCATGTTTCTCCAAGTTGGGCATTTGCCTCCCTCTCACTTCTGCTCAGCTGAACAATACTTTTTTCTCCTTTAAGCATTTTAATAATGCTCACTGTTTTTTAAACCATTGCCCGTGTTTGCCCACAAGTTTACATGCTGAGCAGAAAAAGCATTTCACAGGTAGAATGAAAAGAAGCAGTGGTTTCCATCCTGGTGCCCAGTTACTGTGTCAGCACACCTTCCCCTGTCAGGCTGCCAGCAGAAGCCACAAAGGAGCTCTGCCACCATCGCTCCATGGAAGAGCTGGTGGGAGAGGCAATTGCCTGCTTCAAGTATTGACCACAGACTTACTGAGACAGGTTTTGTCTAGGAATCCAAGAATTCCTGTGTTGCAATCTTCCTGGGACCAATTCTCTGCCCACTTCCCTTACCTATCTGCTTAAGTAAGGGTGCTTTAATTTTGCAAATGTCTTTTATTTTTGTATCCAGTTGGGACTGTTCAAAGCCAGACAACCCTAGTTTGTGTTTACTCTTGTTAAAGGCAGTCAGTTCTACAGGCACAGCAGAACCAAGCCAGGACAGACTGCCATTCACCAAAGAGTTGGACATGATGATTTTTGTGGGTCCCTTCCAACTCAGAATATTCTGTATATTGAAATTTTCCACCGAGGAAAGTGACCAAGACTCCATTTGCTGGATTTGCTAACATCAAACAAGTGAAATACCATCAAGCAGGAGACAACCACAAATGGCCCTTCCCAGCAAGGAGCTGACTCCCTGCCAGGCCCTCTCGTCTCCCTCCCGGCTGTGGCAGCTCCACTCCAGGCTGCAGGAGCTGCTGGTGAGCTGGGCTGGGTGCTGGTGCAGTGGCAAGGTGCCTGGGCAGTGCCTCTCATGCAAAGCCAGGTAAAAGCACCCAGGTAAAAGCAGGCTGACGTTTCTTGGACAATGCAAGGCAGGGAGGGAGGGGTTTACACGGGGATTGTACAACTGTGCTGAGGGGTACAAGATGGATGGGCAGCCCAGCAAAGGAGATGGTTTATCCGTGCAAGGTCAATAGCTAACTCATGGAAAATATCATAGGAAATATCTAGCTGTACCCAGGAATGGAGAAGGAGCACACACAGTACTGGTTCAGCTGGCTGTTCTCCTCTGTGCCATTCCTTGATGGATTTACCAGGTAGTTTTGTTTGGTTTCCTCTCTCCAGTGATTCCTTTTGGGATGATTTAACACACATCTCACAATACAGCAACTCAAGATAGTGGATTGAAAGATTTGTGTTGCTGATTCTGCAACAAAGGCATCGAGTGCCAAAAGTGCTTTCAATAACTTCCTGCACCAAGCTGAGCCAGTTGGCCAAAGGCATCCTCACAAACACCCCTCAGCCGTACCTGGGCTGATTTGATTTATTATCTCTCATTCCCTGCTCTTTACTGCAGAGCCAGTTTGTTTCCACTCACAGCTTTGCTCCTCTACCGACCACTGAAGCTGCTTAAATAAGCTGCACTCCAGAAATTGGACATTGACCTGTGTTTTACTTGTTTGTTTAGTGAAACTGCCACATAACTGACCCAGCAGAGCCAGGAGTTATAAACAAACTTTGACTGCAGAGTGTGTGTTTGGTTCAGCTTTCACCTTGACACAAAGCCTTTGCTTTCTGCAGGAGCACAGTGCCCACCAACTTCTCTTCAGTAAAGCACAACCAGAAAAAGGCAGCAAAAAGTCCTATGGCACGCAGGCGTGGCTTGTTCTTGTTTGGTTTTGTTGCTTATTATTTTATTTTATTTTATTTTATTTTATTTTATTTTATTTTATTTTATTTTATTTTATATTTTATTTTATTTTATTTTATATTTAATTTATTATTTATTTTATTTAATTTTATTTTATATTTTATTTTATATTTTATTTTATTTTATTTTATTTTATTTTATTTTATTTTATTTTATTTTATTTTTTATTTTATTTTTTATTTTCCATGTGATTAACTTACAAGCTGTTTATGTTAATGTGCTTCAGTATTGGGCTGTTTCATACCTACATGGTGTATAAAGCTGCTGGGAACAGGTTGGCCCATGACCTCATTTATGTCACCGTAAATCCAAAGTGACTCACTTGAAAACAAAACTTACAGTAAGTCTCCATTAATGTTCCTAATAATTAATTTGTCCTATGGTAGGTTTCTGTTGCTTACACATGAAAATTCAAGGATGGGGGTTTTTTTCGAGGCAAAATTATTTACTAAGGCAGGAAATATTTAAATTCATCTAAATATTGTAGTATATAAATTCTGTTCTATTGAATATTTTACAAACAGGACTTACATTGAAAATGCAATATAAAGCTCTTAATCCCTAGTTTAAACTATTAAAAGAAATCCAACTAAAATTGACTAAGAAAATGGTTATGGTATCAATTCTGTGGTCTGTTGCAAATAAGTGACAACTGTAACTGCCTGGTTAACATCAATGCCAGGAAATCACCACCATCAATTTTGCAAAGTTAGCAGTGCCTTTCAGAAATAAGTCTTTCAGGAACTTGTGGAGGCTTCTTATGACTTGGAGGAGCTTTCAGCAGGGCCATGTCAGCTTGGACAAATTGACAAATCTTTAAAACTATATGTTTGCACCAGTAAATTCATTCAGAGTCATTTTTCCTAAAGAGCTTCCCTGCAGGGGAGCTGTTATACATGCTGTAGTCCGAAACTTGAGCTGGCCAGAGAGTGGAAATTGTGTTTCACAGACAATTTTGAGATTTTGAAATTTGTTTTCATTCCAATTCAAAACAAAACCTCAAAATGTTGAAATTCTCCACAAAGGAAAATTCCACAAAAATAAATAGTTTAGGCTTATTTCGATCATTATAGCTTTTAAAAATCGATATATTCTATAAAATAAAGATCTCTAAATGTTTTATTTTTTAAAACATTGGGGTTTTTTCCTTTCTTCTTTTTCCTTTTTTTCCCCCAGAAAAATAGTTGGTAAAATGATAGTTTCACAAGCATTTTGATTGTGACAAAATGACATTTTTTGGAGGAAAGCTGCTCCATTAGATAATTCTCCATCTGAAGCCCATTAGAGTTCCTATTGCCACATTGTCCAGACCTTTTGTTGTAACACAAAAACCCTACAAATATTCCAGCGCCAGACCCACGGTCTGCAACGCTGCTGCTGGTGGGATTTTTGTGCACATTTGTGTTGTGGCCGAGCTGGGAGGACCACGTGGGTGTCTGTCTGTCCTTGCCAAGGTGTGAGCAGGAAGGAGTGAGCACTATTGCTGGAAGGGCTCTCAAGGTGTGTCAGAAACAGCTCGCAGCTCCTCTTGCTGCTGTCAGACCCCCAAACACAAGAAATGCCCTCCCTGGCAGCAAACAAACCAGCCCTGGGCTTTCATGCTGGCTCCCTTCACTGCAGGGAAATGGCCCAGACAAGGAAATGTGCCTCCCCTCTGTCACTGCCAGAGCAAAGTCCAAGTGGGCAGACTCTGGGACACTTTAACATATAGCAGTGTCAACAGCCTGTATCCCACAGGTCAGAAGAGACAGTGCTGACATGCTTTCAGTGCCTCTGCTGAGTTCTGGAAGGCTTGTGCAGCCCAGGGTTATGCAAGCAGAAGGGAGTCTCATTTTTCATCCATGTAAAACTGGGATCTATTTGACACCAGGAGCAGATGGGGGATCCCTCAGAAGCTGAAGAGTGCCCAAAGAGGAGCTTTAGGTAACGCCAGTGCTGGCCATGCTGCCCTGCAGCAGCACAGGGAGAGCAGCAATGAGGGCTGCACTGTGCCCAGAGCAAAGGCACTCAGAGCAAACTCCCTCCTGTGCCAGCTGCCCTCTCACCCCTCCTCAGGGACCTGGGCAAAGGGATGAAGCTTAAAGGCTCCACATGTGCTGCTGCCTCTTTGCTTCTGATAAGCAAAACATTTGGTGTGGGTTGGTGTAATGACAGTGGCAGGTAAGGAGGTTGTTGGATGACAAACCTGTCCACACAGGTCTGGTGAGATTCTTGCCCTGCATGCTGTGCCCAACAAGAAGGAGCAGGGTTTGAGTCCCATTGTGTGTACACAAAGCCAGCATGTTGTCTGCAAGTGGGTAATTCTGGAATATGCTTTTTTCCTTGGGATATTTCTGCACTGCAGTCACTAGAAAGTGTCATGTAGGAGTCACCCTTACTTGTTGAAAACTTGGTAGAATGTCTGTACAATATTATGGCCATCAAACTATGTCTTAACCTAATTGGTTGCATGTGGGATTAATTGCTTAAATATAAAGAACCGAATGCGCTGAAGACCTGCCAGAGGTTGTGGAGAAGATCAAAGAAGGTCAGATAAAAGGCCAAGTGTAGCTTTAGGAAGAGCAATTGCAGGTTGTTATTCCTTCAGTGGAAGGGCTGTTGCCAGCTCCAGGCTGGGCTGTGATCCTCAGGACACAGGCTCAGACAGAGCCTGCCCTGACAGCCATGGCCAAGCTGCCATGGATGGCCCAGGCAGCTGCATGGTTTCATCTTCATCTGGGGCCAATAATTCAGTGTGATGAGCTCAAAATGCTTCAGTCCTCTGGGAAGCAAAAATCTCTCTTGAGACATTTATAAATTAAGTGTGTTCAACTATTGTCAGAAACTCCATAAAAGCGTCAGGAAAGAGGCACCAACCTTCCTGGTAACACTGCCACCCTGCCATCTCCTGAAAGACCAAAACCACTGCAAAGCTGTTGCCATCACGTTGTGCCCACACACAACAGCCCCTCTCAAAGGCCAGGAATTCAGAGCATTGTGAAGAGGAACCATTGCATCCCCTGCCAAGCATGCAGGGTGCAGAGCCCTCGGTGCCTCTCACAGGACCTCACTTGTTTCCAGAGCCCACCAGCACAGAGCTGCAGGGCTCAGCCCCTCCCTGCTGCTCTGGCAGGTGCAGACCCATTGGGGGAGCAGGCTGAGCAAGGTATTGATGGAATATTTGCATCAAGGGGAGATAGGGTTCTAGATGAAAAAACGCCATGAACTTATTTTCTCACCCACCAGCCATTTGCATCAGCTGTTCTTTGTTGGTTTAATGCCATCTCAAAGCATGTAAGCAGCCCTGCTTAGTGCTCAGAAGCAGAGAGCATCACTGAGTCTGGAACAAGGATGATTTTGGTGCAGATCCTCAGCAAACATCCTGAAGCAGAGCAAAACCTCAGCCCCTGCTGGGGGCACAGCCAGGAGAGGCTGCCCCTTCTGCAGGGCTGCACATATACGAGATCCAAAAAACTTCTTCAAAGCTCTGTGTGATGAGAGATGCAAGGCAGAGCTTATTGAACAGCACAGGATGCTGCCATTAGATGCACACAAAGCAAAAGATCAACTCCAGCTCCTGAGCTTCATTTAAATTTTTGCTGCCATGGCTACAACGTTCAGGAAGGGAAAGGTGGTGCACCTCTGAGCCACAGAGCTGTGCTGGCAAGGAGCCTGCTGAGAAGAGCCAGGTCTCCTTTGTGCTGTGCACCCCTCTAATCACATAGGAGCCCTCTCCAGCAGGAACCTCTCCTTCCCAGACTGGCATCTTCCAGCTTCCAGGGAGTCCCTGGGCAAGACAGGGCAAGGAAGACAGCCCACACTGAAAACTGGAATGGCACTGGGCACCTCATGAGGGAATTTGCCTACATCTCTGCTTCTTCACAGCACTTCCCAGTGAGGACAAGATGCAAAAGCAGAATCTTGTCAGATGCAAAAGCAGAATCTTGCCAGACACCAGGTTTGATCTGCACCAGATCCCCAAATATCTTTGGGGCTCTTCCCATCTTTACACAGGGCTCTGCATCTGGCCCTGGACATTTTAGGACTGGTCTTCCCTGATGGGATCTGGATGAATTATCCTATTCTGTTACATGTACAAGGAACTCTTGAGATATGCCTAAACACAAGCCCTGTAATTATGGGAGGTGTGTGTGTGTGTGTTAGCAAACTAGAACAGAGTTAAGGCATTAGATGAGGCTGCAATTGCACACTTGCTTTGTGCTGCTGCCTGGTCAGGGAGGGCATTGGCAATCTCACATTGGCAGCATATGTGAAGGGGCAGCTAGCTGGTGCAGTGTCTCTGTCCCTGCCCAAAGCCCCTCAAGGCTCTGGGAGATAAGGGTTAGATGGACTGGAGCCATTTAAGCACGGGCACACCCGGCTGAAACAAATGAGCCCATTTTAAAGCCTTTTATTTCCTCAAAGAACAGTGTGTATTTAGGCATCTCTGAAAGGGCCATGCCTGCGTGGCACTCAGCAGCCTGCCATGGCTCACCAAGGGCCTGCCTGGGCTCATGGCAGAGCCAGGGCTGCTCTTGGGCACTCCAGAAATTCCTCTCCAGCTCCAGCTCTGTTTGTTTTATCATCTTTGCAGAGCAAGGCATCTAGAAGTCACTTTCTGAAGGGCCCCATACTGAAAGCACTCCATGGAGCTAAGTGGTGACTCAAAGCAGTGTTATTTGTCCCCAGGATGTTTGGGGGAGTCGAGGCACTGTGGCTGGAGTGTCCCTGTGACCCGTGCTCGTGACTTGGGCTGGCTTCCAGTGGCCTTCTCAGCACAGGGCAGGGGTGGCATTGCCTCCAAAATGCTGGGAGAGAAGTATGACAGTAGCCATGGGTTTGTCATGCCTTTTTTTAATTAGCATTTCTCTAATTAGCACTAATTTAGCGAATGAACGCCATGATTAGGGCTGGAATGAAGGGGAAGGTGTGGGTATTGAGGAGGGCTCTGGTTTAAGTGAGGAGTCCTGCAGGGCTGGGAGGTGCAGCTCAGGACTGAGGTGCCCAGGGCGGGCGGGCAGGCTGCCCTCAGTGTGCAGGCACTGCTCCCAGCCCCAGGGCAGAGTGCTGCAGGCTGCCCTGGCCCCAGCCCTCTGCTGCAAGCAGGCATCAGGATGCACTCGTGCTCACGTAGAGCCCACTGAGGCTGGCAGAAATCCTCTGCAGAGGAGGAGGGAGACCACTGCTCTCTCTGGTGGGAGGATGGCCTGTGCCATTCCCATGAGGCTTTTTGAGGTGTCCCCTTGCAAACGAGCAGTGTGCAGGACAGGCACCTTGAGAGGCTGCACAGCATCTGCAGAGCATCCCAGGGATGTCCATCCTTCCCATCTGCCATCAGCTCCCTGCTCCCAGCCTGTCTGTGTCCTTCACACAACCACTGAGGTCCCCCCAGCTCCCAGGGGAGAGATTTAAGTGCAATCAGCAATTTTACAAATGGCCTCTTCCCATTCTCATGCTGCCTGATTAGACGAGAGGGTAAAATCTCTGCACAGAAACTTGGCCAAGTGCTGCCCAAAACACGACCTGGGAACCTGTCCTGTGGGCACCAAGCAAGGAGCTGGGCACTGAGCTGGCACCCTGGCACTGCTGCTCCTGGGGTGGCTCAGGCCCCTCCAAGAGACACAGCTCCTCCAGTGCCACTGAATCAACTCCCACTGAGCAAATTTTACTGCTTTCATCAAAAATATCACCACGGCCATGAGCTGCTCAGCTGATGCTGCACCTATCTCACAGACTGCTGCAAAGTCCAGCTCAACCAAGAATTTGTGAGCCCAACAATGGTCCAGAGGAAGCAGCAATTATGTATCTATTGTCTGATTGCTGCTTTTTCTGCAGCAGGCATGGCTCCTTGACATTAGGCCTATGGAATCTGCCCATTAATAGTAGTTTTAAATGGTCAAGAGGTTGCAGCAGTGAGGAATGTGAGCAAAAAAATGTCCCTGTGGAGTTTAAACAACCAGTATTTTAGGCAGGGCTTGGTGGGTTACTGTCCCTGCACAAACAACTAGAATGTGAGAGTCTGGGCTGGGAAATACTTAAACTGTTTGGAAAAACTTGTTTTGTGCAGCTTGAGAGTGTCCCTGGAGGCTGTGGCCCGATGCCATGACTCCTGGTAAAGGCTGGGCTGCAGTAACAATGAAGCTTTTATGGGGAAGCTGGAGAACAATCAGAAACTTTTTGGTCCCAAGGGATTATGGGGAGGGGAGTTCCTGGGTTCATGATGTCTGGCACATCATGCACATTTCCACCAGGATTTGGGGGTGTTCTATGGCACGCAAGGTATGCAAATTGCTAAATGTGTTTTCAATTTTGCTGTGTTGTGCTGTCTCTCTTGTGTGATCATTTTGTCTCCAGCGTGGCCAGAAGACAAGATGGGTTTGTAGCACAAGAGGAGAAGTGTGTTTGTCTCCCAAGCTGTACTGACCATGCAGAGCTCATCTCTGGCTCTCCAGCATGCTCCTGTCTGGGTGCCTGCAGGGTGTCACTAATTAATAATTTGTCCTTTCTCTAGGACAAAGGGTCCTGAGCAGGAAGGCATCCCTGATGGACCTCCTTACCAGAGCGACCAGAAGATTCATAGAACCCCATTATTGCCATGGCTTATCTTTTGCAGGCTCTAGCAGAGGCAGCAAGAGGTCAGGAAAGCCACTGAAGTTCCCACCTTATCAGTGTTACAGCAACTCAGATTCTCCTCAGACATCACACCACCGGTAATTGGTTTGAGGGCTTTGCTGCAGCACAGAATGCATTTCCTTTTAGGCATTGACTTCCATTCATTTCCTTTTAGGCATTGACTTCCATTCATTTCCTTTTAGGCATTGACTTCCATTACTAATGGTGTTGGCTGCTGGAAAGATCAGGGCAGGAAGGACCCTAAAGCCAAAGGAGAAGCTCAGCCTGAGGGCTGAAGTGCCGCTGTATGTCCATTCCAGTGCCTGCTTTGGACGCCTTAGAGTGACCCAAAGCCCCTTGCAGGCTGTGACATGGCTGCTGTGGGTGGCACAGGGCCGGGAGGAGCAGGCAGGGCTGAGCACAGCGCCCCAGCTCTCAGCAGGGTGGGGCAGCCGTGCCCCGTGCCCTGCACACACATGCCAGGGCAGCAGAGGGCTGGGCAAACCCTCTCTGCCTGCGCAGGGGACCTGAGGAGCTTGGGAATAAATATCTTGTTTCAGACTACAGCAATGGGGGTACCGAGCTGAGAGTGCCCCAAGATTCTAAGATTCAATGTGTTTTATTGCTGCTCTTTCCTTTCTCTGGACCAGGGACAAGTGACTGGTTTGCTGATGGGGTTCCCCTGCCAGGGTCCCCTCACCCCCATTTTGTGCATCTTCCCCCATCATTTGCTGAGGTTTAACCTCAGGCCTGCTTCCAGTTTGGAAATACTGAATGGCCCTTAATGACAGCAGCACAAACAAAGCCCTATAAAGGCAAGATTTGTTATTTACATGGGGTTAATTACCACATCAAGCATGTTTATTCACTTTAATAAATCCTTGAGACAGGAACATGTACTAGCCTGACCAGATTCATCTGTGTATATATTTCTCTTGTAGCCATTTTTGCAAATCTGGATGGAAAGAGGCAAGGGATGTCCGTTGTTTAGGCAATAACTCATGAGCCTTTCTGCCTGAAATGGCATTTACTTCAGATCTGGCACAAAATTGACTTTATCAATACTTTTGTTGCCTTTTTTTTTAAAAGGAAATGAGTAGATTGTAGATGAGTGTTAACTACAGCAGCGTGATCTATTACTCTGACATGCCACTGGAGGAATGCAAGGTCTATGCCTGTTTCTACTAAATCAGTGAGATCTGATCATTATATTCACGGGATTAAAAATCTGCAGAGGCAGATGCTGGTGCAAGCCCAGGCTCTGTGATGTCAATCTGTGCTCCTGTGAGGGTCCTACAAAGTTCATCATTTACTTACACATTACTGATGACAACAAGTTGAAGGTTCACAGCATTAATGTGAATTAACAGCTTGGTTTCATCAGTCTGATGTAGCGAGGTGACCAGTGGCCTCTGGTTTTAGATGATGAAGGACTTGAATAACTCGATGGGGACCAGTATTATTAAACACTGATTCAACTGCAGGATATTCACAGGTGGCAAATAGGTTTTCCTCAGCTGTTGGTTCCAGTGTATCTTGAGGCACCCCGCATGGTCTCAGTGCTCACCCAGGTGACTGCAGTGTCCCTGATTTCCCAGGAAGGGATTTGCAATGGCCCAGCACTGTCCTGGATGGAGCCCTCTGCCATTCCTCAGGAATTGGTGTCTGACAGAACATTTTGTACCACAGAGCAGATTTTGTCACCTCCAGTGCAAGGAAGCTGTTTGTGTTAATGCTTAAAGGTAATGTGAGACAAGGCAAGCTCCTTCCTCTAGAACACACATTGTGCCATTGATGTACACAGTACAGTAAATATAAAAAAACAAAGAATCCACTGTGGCATTTACCCTCACTGCAAATGCATTACCAAAACAGGATTATTTGCAATCAAATAAAATAGTGAGTGCTGCTTCTGGGCAGAAATCCTGGGTGTTCAGTGAAGTGTGCTCCTCAGGTTTTTTACCATTTATCAACCTCAACACATTCCTCCCCAATTTCTTTTTTTTTTTATGCCTTCCATTAATAGTTAAGAAAAACCTAGGGAAAACAAACACTCTATTCCTGATTGTTTATTCACCAGTCTCTTAGGAACCATAATTACGTCTCCCAGGAATTGTGTTTTATCATACTGTATATCTTAAAGAGCCACTTTAGGTAAAATAACAAGGAGTGCCTTATGAAGGAAAATTGGATTAATTTTAAGACTTTTTTAACCCTCTGAAGAATGGCTCTTTGTTTACTTCTTTAGTGCATGTGGCAACTTGCCCAAGTAAATACTATGCTGCATAAATACCAGAGATTGGTATTTATGATATTACATAAACACACTGTGAATAATGAGTCATTGTAACAGTGAAGAAGAACATGGGCAACATACATTGCAGTCAATGCTCTATTCCTCATCACAAAATTGAGTGGCACTGAAGCCTTGGAGTGTGGAATGACACTGGGAGTGGAGAGGAAAAATCCTATAGCACTGTTTAGCACATCAGAGCTCACCAAACAAAACAGAAAACAGCCAAAACAGCAATTTGGTGAGGAAAGGAACACAGCAGGGGAGTCATCCACACGCAGGGGTGAGGAATCAGTGGTCAGGTATATTTTGGGGTTGATTGGCAGAAGGGTCATTGCTCTTTGTGCTGAAGAACCTCTTGCTGCTGCTGCTGCAGGGAGCTGAGCCCTCAGGGCTCATTGTCCTGACCAAAGGGACCCAGCTCTGCCTGGGGATGGAGCTGCCAGCTCTGCACTCACTCAGCCACCTCTCAAATTGCTGAACTCTGAGTTTCTCCAACTATGATTTTATATATTACAAATACAAATATTTTTATATATTACAAATATAGTTTTATATATTACAAATACAGATTGTTTTATATATTACAAATATAGTTTTATATATTACAAATACAAATAGTTTTATATATTACACATATATATTACAAATATATTACATTAAATATTTACCTGCACTTCAGCAGCATTCTGTGTGTGCAAGGATTTGTGTGGACAGAAGTTGTCACCATGTCACACTTTGCATTGCTGCCAAATGGTCTGGCTCTTGTGCTGCATGGGGTTCACACCTCAAAAATCAAACCCTAAAGGGAAGATGTCTATGCCAGATCTTCTCTTTTAAAGCTGGCAGGGTATTAACAAAGTTTATGTTTCAAATCCATGTTGTAGTCTGTCTCATCCAAACAGAAGAAAAAAAGGCAAACAGTCAAATCCTCAAAGGTCTACTGAGCCCCCCCTTTCAAAAGGATGACAAAAAATTGCCACCCATAATAAGGCACAAGCCTAAAAGCACAATTAAAAAAAAAAAAAGTCCTCCTTCCCTGGAGCAGTCAGAGCCCTTGAGGAACAGCAGAGAACTCCCAGAGGCAGAGCACATCCATAGAGAAGGTGCTTGATCCTCCTAAAATCCAGAAGTTTGGGGTGCACTCTACTGGGTGCCCTCCTTCCCTCTGTGGCTTTGCACACTGTTGAGTGGGGCTGCTTGTGTTTGCTGTGCTTTGCTGTCCACAGTCAGCATTTCCCAGGTGTGAGTAAAGGGATGGTTTGGGGAATAACCCTGCTCCCCCTGCCCTCCCACCTGAGAACACTGGATATCCCCAGTGGCCTGGCAAAGTTCATGGGTTTATGGAAACCTCTGGGTTTCTAACTGCAAGGTTAGGAGCTGTTTATTGTGCTTATTAACCAAAACTTATTCCTCTATTTTTTCCTGGTTTTACTTCTTTAGTCAAACACACTGGGTTAAACAGAGCTGTGTTCTGATGCTGTTCTGGGTGCTCCATCTCACACCCAAGGCCTTACCAGATCACTGGAACAGTCACTGACTTTTTCCCTTGTTCTTCACAGATTTTGCACAAAATCAGAGGTGACACAGGGGATGGGAGGATAGAAGGCTGCTGCTCTGCAAGCAGTGATGTTTAGAGGGTGTGCTCTGGGCCCAAAGGCATGGCAAGGTTTGCCATGGCACTGCTGGCAGGTCTGGCATGGCTGGGATGCCCTCTGTGCCACGCTGGATGACAGAGGACTCATGCCAGGGCCACCTGCAGTGCAGGGCAGGGAGGAGGTTGCACTTCAAGGGCTCTATTTCCCATTTTCCCAGAAAAAAAATGAAGAACAAGAAATATGGTCAAATTTCAAATTCAATCACAGTTCCATTTTGTATTTTAGCATTATTAAATCAGCAGCACTGCCCAAAGCCTTCAGTTTCGTGGTGTGGGATGCTCTTCAAACACACACAGGGATATTGTGCCAAGACATCTCCCCTTTGTTTGGATTTTGAAGCCATGTCTTCTTAACTAGAAGTTATCTCAAAACACATACTGAAACCTGTCCCAGGCAACTTTAATCTGAATTCTTTCCTCATGTGGCTTGGGGTCTCCTATTCTCAGTTCCTGGGTTCTGGGTGATGAGAAGGAGACTGAGGCCAGCACCAAATCCTGATGACAAGCAAGGCCCATCCAAGCCCCAGAGAAATCAGGGGAAGGCTTGGATGGACAGCAGGCACTGTGACTCAGATCCAGAGATACTGGGGGAATGACAAAGGGGGCAGAAAGAAATAGCTTGGTCAGCTTTGGGGGTTATTCCTCCTATTTTTTAAAATAAGTATCTGGTCTTTGTTACAAGTTCTTACAGTTCATTTTAGATTTTAACCTTTGCAGAAGTTCAGCTGTCTAAACAAGGCCATTTCATTTTGGCGTCTTGTCCCATTTTTGGAGTGAGTATCCATGTGAGCACAGAACAGAGAGAGGAATGGTGCAAACTCAGCAAATAACTTTTATTTAAATGGCTTAGAAGAGGATCTTACAACCTGAAGAAGATATCATGGCTCCTCAGTGGTCCAGCTTCCTGCTGCCACTCCACAGGTGCAAACAATGCAAGTTCTGTCTCCCAGTTTCACCTGTTGCTGTTTGTACAACAACTGACATTTTTCAGACATCTTTTCTCTCATTTTTCAAGGATCTTTTCTGATATTTTAGCTTATTTTGAAAGCAAAATGATAAACAAATCTGCAAACCAGACATGGTCAAGTGTTAATCAAAATTGTCTGATAGGTGGGAAGTTGGCATCCAGTTACCAAAGATTTGAGTCTTTTCTTGGCCAGTTCAATATCAGATTTTGGGGATCCTGAAAAATATAATTGCTGTATGGAAAAGAATATGCCTCCCCTCTACCTCAGCTATGCTGAGGGGTAAGAATGGTTCATACTCCATAAAGAATGTTTGTTTAAAAATATTTAAAGATTCTCACCTCCAAATTATGCATGGATCACATCCACAAATATATTACATTAAGAGAAGATGTATAACTATGGATGCATTTAGACAGGGAACCAAGCAAAATTATTTAATTGAATTTTGTACAGTTCTGCATAGAGTTAAACCTCATTAAAATGAAAAATTGCATTTTAATTCTACATTTCATTAAGTCACCAGCAAGGCACACCTGAGGAGCTGAGAGCTACCCCAGACAGAAAGTGGTGGCTGCAGAGGAAGGGCTGTGAGTGAGAGGGCTGCCCGGTGTGCCTGTGTGGCCATGGATGGGAGCTCCATCCTTCCTGCAGGGCAGGGGTGTCCCCACCACTGCCACCACGGCCTGACAGCAGGAGGGACAGGCATGGGCCAGCACTCAGGGTCTGCAGTGCCACCATCCCCTTGTCACCTGCCCTGCTGGACAGGAGCCACTGATGCAGCAGCACCCCCTGCTCTGCATGGCCCTGCCCTCACTGCCCTGGGGCACACTTACAGCAGCCCTGGCACCCTGAACAATGCATTTACAGCAGCCCTGGCACCCTGAATAATGCATTTCAAGCAGCCATGGGCACCTGGAATAATCCACTCACAGCAGCCATGGGCACCTCATCCATCCGCAGCAGCCCAGGGTATCTGTAATAATCCACCTCACCCACTCACAGCAGCCCATTGCACCTCACCCATTCTCATCCCCCACATCTCACTGAGAACATCTGCCCTTAGCTTTTCTGAGCTTTTGCTCCTTTTCTTTCAGCCAGATATCTGCTTGGGCATTGGGATCAAAGTGCCCCAGACTGATTGCAGGTGAAGGAAAAATGCACCTGAGAATCTCACTGAGAATAGGCAGACTGATGATCGTGTTATATTTAGATATTTCACTTTTCCTGGTATTCCTTCCAATTGCTGGGCTGTGGTAGGATTGTGTTCTTGAATTTCTAAACAGAAATATGCTGAAAAAATTCCTATTTTCCCCACTGCTGTGCAGTCTATCCTTTCTCATGCAGATGTCTGTGAAATTACTGAAGTGCATTTCAGCACAAGACCTTTAGACTAAACATAAATGAATGTTTATTTTCCCACTCCACAGAAGCTTCTGTTTCTCTGCACCATTGAGGATTTGCCCCATCTCTGTTATACAGCTCACCTGTCCAACTTCAATTCATGATAAAAAATTTACTGCAGAGTATCTGAAGAAAAGCTTAGTATCAAAAGGTACTAAATAAAAATTGTACTCAGCTGCTTGGGAGCTGTACAAGAGATGTGGTGTCAGAGATGTGTAAGAGCAGCCACAGGTAATAAATCCAGAATAAACTGGATTATAAACTCCAGCAATGGCCTGGAGAGTTGATACAGTTGATATTTCTGAAAATGCTGGAACCTCCAGCCTTTGGGCAGCAGTTAGAGGGTTCAACATGCCACAAGTGTCAGTGCATTTAAGGAGAACATAGTGTACTCAGGTGTATTATTCACAGAATATTTTCTATAAAATCAGTAGTTTTTCTAGGAAAAAGATCTCAGTGCTCTTGTCAGGAACCTCCAAGTGAATCACCACTCATCCTTGCTCGCTGATGAGGTGAACTGATTTTTTCCCTATCACCAAATCCCACCTGTGATGTGAAGAAAACAGGCAGTGATGCTCTTTCATTTTCATCAGAGTGCTACTAAAGATTCTGCAATTGGATCTTATCTGAAAAGATGATTGATTGCATTGCTGCACGAGTGTAAATGGAATTCAGGTCCCTCTCCCACCCCTGTGGCTCTCCATGGAGTGAAGGTATTTTGGTTTGTTCGTGAAAAGTGTGCATCCTGAAACTGGATCTGTTGATCAACTTCCATTTTCTACCACTTCTATAACCTGAAATATATTTTTTCAAGAAGCCTGAGATCACCCCCATTGATGATTTGATATGATATGATGTGTCAGGGAGAGAAGGGTGACAGCTGTGCTCCTGCACCCACAGGCCCTCAGCTGGGATTGCTCCTGTGCCATCCCCAGTGGAACATGCTCAGGCTTGAAGGGCTGCTGACCTTCCCTTGCTGGTAATCATTTATACACTCTTTGTTTTGGGTGCTCCACCTTAAGGCTTCTCATGACTCACTTTCTCTCTGCAGTGAGCAAATAAATGCTGAAGGACACTGCACACTCCAAGTGTGCAACCTGACCCTTCACTCTCAGCAGTGCCATTTATTGTGGTGTGACCACAATGAATGAAAATTATTGAATTATATGAAAAATGAATATATATATATATATATATATATATATATATATATATATATATATATATAAAAAATTCATATATATATTTCATTTATATATGAAAAATTAAATTAGAAACAGCACCTAGAGAGCTCAGGGGATGGAGGTTCTTGTTGTTTTAGGCTCCTCCTGGTGAATGCCATGGTGCTATGAGGAAGGGATAAAGTTCCTTTACCTTTTGGAGACAGGGAAGTTGCAAATTTACAATTCACCTCCAAAGAGGGAACCCCAAATATTCAGATAGATTACCTTGGCCATAGCCCAAGGCTTATTGAAGCAAAATGAAGCCTGATTATATCCCATAGGGATCTGTATATATAATATCAACCATATATGATATGTATAATATAATATAATATAATATAATATAATATAATATAATATAATATAATATAATATAATATAATATAATATAATATAATATAATATTATATTATATTATATTATATTATATTATATTATATTATATTATATTATATTATATTATATTATATTATATTATATTATATTATATTATATTATATTATATTATATTATATTATATGTATAAATACAAATGTACAATATGTATAAATATGTATAATATGTATAAATACAATATAATATACAGTTTGTTATGGTGTGTTTGCAGTTCTACCTCAGCTCTGCACTATACATTAGGTGGGTATATGTGCATTCACACCCATATATCCATGTATATCTGTGTGTGTTTGTAAACACACCTCTTTTAAACCATTTTTGTTCATTTTACGTGGCTGAGGGTTCTCAAGGTGACTCACTGAATGGCAGACATGTTTTGTGTCTGAAGGGAGGCGTAAATCAAGGAGAACTATTTCTGATTTCTTCACACCAAAAGACACTCAGCCCCCAGGGATGCTGCTGGTAAATCTTGTCCTCTTACCCTGGTAACCCTTTTCCTGTTATCCTGGTAACTCTTGTCCTCTCTGCAGGGCCTGCTGCAGTGGGGTTCTCGTGCTGACATCCCCCCTTCCCTCACGGTGCTTTCAGGACAAATGAACAGTCTGTGCTCGGGTGGGAGGCCTTGGGTGGGAAGGTCTGTCCGAGGGGAGCCCATCTGCTGCAGCAGGGCTGCTTTGGGGTCAGAAGCACAGGGAAGGGAGGAACACCTTTGGGTTTCTGTCCAGCAGAGGCCGTGGGGCTGCAGCTGCCCTCTGAGGGCTCGTGCTAGGCCTGGCTGGGTGGGGACACATCCCAGAGTCACTGCAGAGAAGGGAGATGAGATCTGTGCTCTGTGCTCTGTGCTCTGTGCTCAGAGCCCTGCTGCCCCCATGCCCTGGGTGAGCCCATCCATGGATGGAGCTGCTCCACTGCAGTCCCAGGGGAGCAGAGGGACAAGCAGGGCACCAGGGCTTGGGCCAGGCTCAGGGAGGGGCTCAAATGCAGGGCTGGGATGCACACAAGGATGTGGTTCTCTCATTCCTTCCCCGTGTCCCATTGTTCCCTTTCCACACAAAATCTCCCTCTGCCGCTCCCAGATCAGCTTTTCCTGCCCTCTTTGGCTTTTTGTCCTTTCTCTGCTGCAGAGCCAGGCTCACCAGCACCCACACCCACTGCAGTGGGGGCTGCTTGCCCACATTGAGTTAAATTTGCCCTTTTTTTTTGCTGTTTCTCCCTATCTGGGACCCATATGTTGAGCAAAACAATTGTAACTGGGATTAGTTCATGGCTTTGGCACGGGGCAGCAGTGGGATCCTCAGAGAAGGTTGAATTTCCCAGCTGTGCCCATTCCCTGTGCTGGTGGACTCACTCTGATGAACTGACAGTGTGTGACCACAGCAAGAAGCTGTGATGAATAACCCAAGGTTACCTACGTAACTTCAGAAAAAATAAGTAAAATTTCCATAAGCCCAATCTATTAATCATTTTGCAAAACGCTATGTTGGTTTCACTGGTATAATTCAAGATGTCCAGCAAGAAATGTGTGTTTTATTGGAGCCCAGGTTGGCAGCGCCCTCCCCGTGGGAGAGGAAGGTTCTGGAAAGGTCTGGGAGCCATGAGCACACAGCCAGACCTTTCCTGCCTGGATTTAAAGGACATGACCTGTCCTGCCATCAGCCCCAGAGCCAAGCTCTCCCTGCTGCAGAGGACACCCTCTGTGTGTAGGGAACCGTGGCAAGGTCAGGGCTGCATTGCTTCACTGCACCAAAATATGAATTCATAGGTTCAACCTAGAGCAAGGGTTGTGCAACAAATATAAATGGAATAATGTAAAAGCTGGGAACTGGAATGGATTGCAATATTACTGGAGGAAGTACACCAAGAGCCTCACACATTAATGCAGTCAAATTAACCAGAGATTTTTTTTTTATTTCAATCACAGGCATGACCTTAGAGCTTTACTTTGCATGCTAAAGGTACCACCTTTGACACTGTGAGGTGCATTGCAGGACTGCATCTTTTATGGAAGTTCCCAGGCAGCCTGCCAGTGCTCTGCAAACAGATAAATTTATGGTCTTTCAGGTACAAACAGGCATGATTTGTGGTCTGGAGGAGGATGTGGTTCTTTCCATTCGTTCTAAGCCTTCCAAAGCACACATCAGCAATGGCTCAGCAATGCCATTGTCCCAGGACACTCAAGGTTACCTATGTACCTTCAGCAAAAATAAGTAAAATTTCCATAAGCACAATCTATTAATCACAATCTATTAATGATTAATCATAAAAATACTATGTTGGCTTCACTGGTATAACTCAAGATGTACAACAACTGTATGCTTTATTCTTATTTCTGCTACTGAATCTGTGCTCTTTTGTTACTTACCATAATTTAAAACTCCATGAGCATGGAGCAGTTTGTAAACTGGGAAAATTCCTCTCTCAAAACTGGAAATGTATTTTCCCATACTGATCCTGCACCAAAATAAACAGTGCTGCCCCTGGAACTGGAGCTGGTTGTAGGTTCTCGTGTTAGGCTGAACAGATCCGTGTCTCCAGAGGGTGCAGGCAGCCCTGGACTTGCTCTGCTGGCACTGGGAGAGGGTTGGATGTGCTCCACAGCTGTGCTCACAGCACCACACCCAGCTGCAGAGCTGCATTTATCACATTTATCACACACCTCCTGGCCTGGCAGGATGGGCAGAGCTGCTCTGGGCTCACTGTGACCACGCTCAGGTGGCCAAAGCCAGCTGCCATCCATGTTGCTGTATGAGAAAAATTCAAAATTAAAGCCCCATCAAGCCCGAGGTGTGCAGGAATGGGTGTGACAGAGTGACAAATGCAGGGATTTATAATGCAGCACTGATTTATAGCCCTGCCTTTGACTGGTTTCTGTCAGCTCACAAAGGATAATTTGTGGGATCCACACTGAGCCCCCAGTTCATGGCATTATTGCTCAGGGCTGTAAACAGGGTAAGTTTGGCTGCTTTCTGGATTTTCTGCCTGTAGTAATAATATAAACCCTCTGTGTACCAGGGAGGGAGAGGGGAAGATGTGGAAACTGCTGCATGCACAATAATATTTATTAAATCTTGTGCTTAGTTATTTCACTACCTGCTTGCTAATATGGCTTTGTTTGCTCCCTCTGTTCAAAGATTTTAAAACGCCTCATAGTAATCCACTGAAGAGCAGTAATATTTTCATCATTAATTTGAGTGGTAGACAGACAAACTGGTATTTAAATAAACATTTATGGGCCCACAAAGATCTGTCTCAATTTTAAAATAACAGAAGCAGCAATTTTCAATGGTACACAAGGGCTAAGTGCTGCTGTGAGTTCAGGTAAATGCTGCAAAGTCCTTTGGCTCTTCCAAGTCCCATTGCTGCTCAGAAATGCAGGCTGAAGCACTGGGAGAGGGCTTGGCTCTCTTAGGGTTAGCTGCCACTTTTGAGGAAATAAGGAAGCCTTGATCCAAGGCTCCCAGTTTTACTGAGGCCACAAAATCACATCTTCCTCCTTGTGGACCCTGTTGTCTCAGAAATACTTTTGATTGCTCTCCTCCACAAAGCCTTTTTCTGCCTTTGGGATGTTAATGTTGGCATATAGATGTTTTCAACCTTCTCCAGGAAATTTAAGTTGCTCTGGAAAGGGAATTGAGTAGGGAAGATTTTCTACAATGTTAAAAATCCAGCACTTCAATGCCCATCCTCTAAGAAATGCTTTGTGATCCAAAGTATTGTTGTCTGTCATTGCACTGGCAAGTCTTCCTTTGTCAAAGCCTTTCCCCTTTCATCCCTAGGATACTAACACAAATATAATCATCAGTTAAAGCATCTAGTGAGATAAAACTTGCTTCTAAAACTTGTTGGCTGGAAGGGACATCAAGTTATTTATCTTGCATTTTCAGTGGTATTTTTTTAAGCATTAATAATTATCCAGATTATTGGTTTTGCCTCCCTTCCAATAATAAGGATGAAATCTGGAACTCTTTCACAGTGATCTTGGAAGAACGAGAATGAGATGTCTTGTTCTTTGTGCAGGATTCATTGTAAATTCACTTTTATTATATTATATCCATTGTAAATTCAATTATATTATATTATATTATATTATATTATATTATATTATATTATATTATATTATATTATATTATATTATATTATATTATATTATATTATATTATATTATATTATATTATATTATATTATATTATATTATATCCATTGTAAATTCACTTTTATTCCCAGACAATGTCTTTACCTGGCTGTTTCCCCTCTGTCTCCCTGGCTGGATGTTGTTAACCTAAAGATGATTTGAGATAATCACAAAGTGGCTCAAACTTTGCCCTCCTCAAGGTGAGTTAATGGAAGTATAAATGACACTTTTTCCAGCTTTCCTGACAGAAGTGCTGTGTGCCATTACCACAGCTGATTGTGTCCTTAAACCAAAGCATTTCCAGAGTCTGATTCCTCCCAGCCCTCCAGAGCCACAGCTGTGAGGGCTGAGGCTGCTGCTGCTTGGTACCAAGGTGATGAAAAGCCACCAATCATTATTCCTCTGGACAGATCCACCACAAGTCAGAGGTGTCTCCACGGGCACAACAAAAAACAAGAGTTTTGTGCAGGTCTGTGCTTGGCATCAGAGGTCTGGGGCCTCTTTCTAGCATGACGTGGGGTGCCCTTTAAATTCATGGCACGCTTGAAGTCACAGAAAGATGAGGCTTTTGAGTCCTGGAAGAAATACAGGTTTCAAATTGTGAGTTTTACCAAACTTATTCCCTGGAGAAGGACAGGGACCCTTCCCTGTCCCTGCCCTCTGTGAGCTCACAGAACACAAACGTGGCAGATCCAGCCTGGTCACACATGGCACTGTCAGTGCCCAAAGCTCTCCCAGGTGTGGAGCAGGGCTGCCTTGCCCAGCCTTGCCCTGTGGAGCAGGGACAGCCCACATCATTTCAGAGGATATTTGTATTTTTAAACCTTCTGTGGCAACAGCTGTTACTTGCATAGCAAGCCTTTTCTGCTCTGGATTTTCTCTTTGGCAGGTGAGTTGAAGTACCTGTGGAACTTAAAACTTCCCAAGAAGGTGAATTCAACCTCCTTCATTGCTCTCTGCTGGAGTCCCAAGAGAATTTCAGTCTGCTTTTTGTCATTTACAGCTGTCACTGCTTAGCTCTTGAACATGAGACTCCCTCATGACTGATGAGAGTTGTCTAGTTAAGAGTGGCTGAAAGACATGGTCTTGCTCTAGAAGGAGATGAGAAGGTTTCTGCAGTCTTTGTCATCTCTACTGCTTGTGATTTCTATACAAAACCAGTGGGAAGTTTTCTGAAGGCAGTCCAGAAGCTGGCAATATGGACAGCTTACAGCTGAACACTTGCTGCAGTGCGACCATGGTGACACCAGAAAGGACTTCAAAAATTTAAAAGGGCAAACAAAGCAGTTGGAAGGAAAAGAACATGAACCAGGTGATCTCTGCATGAGGACAGAGCCCACAGGAGCTGCTGCAGGCAGGAGTTTGCTCTGTCAGTGCTGCTCCCCGTGGGTCCCTGCAGGCTGGCACATCCTCCCTCAGTGCTGGAGCTCTCTGGGTGCCCGTGCCAGCCCCAGCTCCCTCCAGCCACTGCCAATGCCCTTGCAGGGCCTGTGTTTTCCTGGTATCACACCAAGAACCCTTGGGGAGGGTCCTGCAGCTCCCAGCCAGCGTCTGTGCCAGGCCAGGCATCACCCTTGGTGCTGGGCACTGCTGCACAGTGACTCAGGCAGGGAGCCCTGCAAGGCAAAGCCTGTCCTGAGCCTCTGCCCTGCCCGCCTCCTTCCCCCCAGGGTCCTAACTCCCAACTTTGTTGCTCTATAAACATAATAACAATAATTATTCTCTCATTGGACACATGGCCATCTTCTTTGTTTGCAGGCTTAGATAAATATCGTTCCAATCACGGAGTGTGATTGGTGAGTCAGGGCCATGGCAGCCCTCCAAAGCCTCCTGCCCATGGAGTGTGTTTGTGTGAGAGGGAGAGAGAGTTTCACTGTGTGAAGAGTAAGAAACTGGAAGCCAAGTGAATTAAATACAAAGAGATAATTATGTGTAATTCATTTACTGACTAATGATTGCACCTTGGTATGGAGGTTCATGAATTCATTTGACTCTGCAAGGTTCTCAGAAACAATCTCCCTGCTACAAGATAAGAGCTGGCTGTCTTGTTAACAGACCTGTGTTTACATTAGTGTAATTGTAATAGTCTGCCTTTTTGGCTCGTTTTGTGTTTTATCTCCTGGCCATTCACTTTTCCTGGGTTCATCTGGTGTCTCTTTGACACTTTTAATTGCTTAGTGCTGGTCAGTGCTGGGTGTCACTGCAGACTGAGGACATCATCTGCTCCTGAAAGCCCTTAGACACGGCTGTTCTCTCCCATCTGCTGCAGCCAAACCTTACCACGGGGGCTGTGACTTTGGCAGGGGAGCATCAGGTCACAGGCCCCTTTCCCCACTCTGGGGTCCCCAGCAAACTCTTCATGGTGCCACCATAGCCCAATCAGCACCATCAGCTGAACACCAGCAGGCAGCACCAACCAACCAACACGGGGTGGATTTTGGGCTGAAGACAAGAAGACAAAGCCTTTGATGGGGTGAAAGGCTGGTGCTAACCCAGTGAAACCAGCGGCAGCAGTGCTCAGTGTTGATGTCACCCTCAGGAGCGCAGGCTGTGTGACGCCTCTCGCGCCTGGCACTCCCAGACCCGGAGCCCTGGGCAGGCAGGGCCTGGGCTCTGCATCTGCCCTGCCAGGGTGGAGGTGTGAGCCATGCCAGGCAGAGCCCCAGGGCTCACTCAGTGCTGCCAAGCAGCAGAGATGCTGCCCAAGGTGACATTTGTACCAAGACACAGAAGAGCTTTTGCAGCTGTGTCCCCATGCAATCCCTAGATGTGAGTGCAGTCCCTCTCCCACCCCTCCCTTCCAGGTAAAACCATCTGTCACAGACACATTTGATGAAAAATCCTTTCCTTAGGATTTTTTCTCCTGGGAAGCTGAGAGGGCTCAGGAACAAAATGCAAACAATGATTATCTGCTGCTGTGGAATGCAACAGGTGCATCTGTGATTGGTCTCATGTGCTTGTTTCTAATTAATGGCCAATCACAGCCCAGGTGTCTGGACTGTCTTGGTCAGTCACAAGATTTTATGATCATTCTATTCCTATTCTGTTCAAGCCTTCTGATGGAATCCTTTCTTCTGTTCTTTTAGTATAGTTTTAATATAATATATCTATCATAAAATAATAAATCAGCCTTCTGAAACATGGAGTCAGATCCTCGTCTCTTCTCTCGTCCTGGAACTCCTGTGAACACCATCACAACCATGCACTCAGTTAATTGCTCAGGACCTCTGTGATGATTTGTCAATCAACAAACATTTGACATGGCCATCATGTACCTGGGAGCCATTATTTTATCAGTCAGTTTGAGCACAGGGTATGTGAGAGGTAAATGCACAGCATTTGTGCACGAGGCAGTGGAAGAATGTGGAAGAAGGTACTTCTCTATGAGATGCACTTAAAAGACTGAATTGGAGAAGGGAACAAAACAAGAATGGGAATATTAAGGGAATAATAAGGAAAAGGGGAAGTTATTTGGTAGTTTGAACAGAGACTATTTACTAAATCACAATCACACTGAAGTAGGAAATCCCAATGAGGGATTACACCTGCATACACTCCTATCCCTGCTTGCCATGGTGTGTGCTGAGGTGTCCCACTGTGGAGCTGAGCCCAGGGCTGCCAGGAGAGCAGAGCGGGGTGGGATGGCAGTGCCAGGGTGGGATGGCAGTGCCAGGGTGGGACGGCAGTACCATTGCCATCCTTGGAGCCTCCTTGGAGCCTTCATCTGCATCTGCACTGCCAGGGTGGAGGTGTGAGCCATGGGGGCCTCCTTGGAGCCCACTCAGAGCCAGCCCTGAGCCCTGCAGGTGCTGCCCTGGCCTTGCAGCCCTCCTGGGCACTGCCAGAGCTGCTGCTCTCTACACCCAGGGCAGCCAGACGGGGAAAACAGCAGCAGCCAAGCACTGTAACCCTCTGCTCTGCTGGTTTTGATTTGAGCAAGTTGTAATGGGAAAAGCCAAACCTGTGACATGAGTACTCCCATTGACTAAAATGCAGTCACCATGCTCTTTACTTCTGGGCCTGTGCAATCCTTTTCTGATGAAGATCTGGCAAGCCAGGACAGATTTCAGCCCGTGAGATACTTGCAGTATCTTGATAGTATTTTACCTGTAGGTGGATCTTCATTTGAGATACTGAGGTGCAGGGCCAACGAGCCTGATTCACTGCTGTGTTACTCCAGCTTTTCAGTGGAATAACACCACTGAATCATCAGCAAAGCTGAAATAACAAATGATAAAATGGGAGCATTGTGTCAAAGTTTGCAGCAAGTGCATGGAAGTGTCTTGCTCCCTCTTGCAGAGCCATTAAACTTAAATGGACTTTTTTCAGTTTGAAATGTATCAAAAATATGACAACGTGCCTAGGCTAAAGTTTTACATGTCAAAAAATTTTAAAATTTAATATAACAGCTAGCATGGCAATCCTCCAGTATCTCTAAGTAGTAATTAATATTTTATTTTCATTCAGAAAAAGAGGATTTTTGAGAAGAATCCTTAAACAGCTTCTAAGAAAATGCAGGTTTAGATGCAGTTAATTTCTATGCACCAGCTGGGCACCATGTAAAACTTAGAAATAGAGCAAGCTGAAAAGACAGTCCTGGGGTTTTCTTTGATTTATGAAAACACTCCTTGAGCAGTTGAAAACAACTGAGTAATTGTGAGGTTTTTGCAAGTAATGCTCTGGAAAAGCCAACTGAAGGTAGCAGGCAAGCTTGCAATTAGTACTTCTAATTATAAAGTGCATACATAAAACAATGCAGCATCATAAATAAAGGCCAAATGTAAATGATGCAATAGGAACAGCAGAACATCATATGAAGATGGACAAAAAAGCCAACAAGCTAAATACTTGTAAATTATCTATATTTTTCCAATTATAGCAACAATAACAACAACAGATAAAAGAATAGAGGTGTTTTTTTATATTTTATGCAGCCTTTACAGGGTCTCTGTCTCAGTGCCCCTGATGCTCCTGCTCGTGCTGTAGGCAGATCCTGCCTTGCTGAGTCCCAGCCAGGGCATCAGAGCCAGTCCTGGCACAGCAGCAGGCACTGAGGGGTCACTGGTGTGGGACCCTTGGCTCAAGCAGCAGCCTCAGCTCTGCCCTTTGCCTTCTCAGGGGCTCGTGGCCATGGTTCCCACCACGGAAACAGCTCCAGAGGCCACAGTGCTGGGGTGGTGGAGCCTGACCCTGCAGGGCTGTGTGTGCCAGGCTGTGGGAACCCAGAGCATCCCTCTGGCTGTCCAGGGTGGCCAGGACCCTGCCAGGGGCTCAGAGACCCTGGCACAGAGCCCAGAACACCTGTGGGTTTGATTGTGACCCATGGAGCAAATTACCAACCTGAGATGACGATCTGCAAGCCACAACAGTCTAGGTAGAATAACAGTGAAGTTATCACAGGGTGAAAAATAGATTTTTGGGTTTCTGGAATGGGGGTTCAGGAGGCAAGATGGAGGGAACTGAGTGTGTCCAGCCTTTCTCCTTCTTCTTCTTCTTGGCCTCCATCTTCTGCTGTGATGGTGGCACTTACAGATTGGTTTAGAGTAGAAGCTCACTGTCTAACACAGGTGATAGGGATTGGACAGTAATTGTGAACATTGCACACGTAGTTTTTAGTATAAAGCCATAACAGTGCCCTGGGGGCAGGCAGAGTGCCTGGAACTGTCCTGCTGGATGGACCTGGGCAGGGCAGGAGAAAGAATTTTATAGATAAGGAACAATGAACAACCTTGAGACAGGGAAATGAAGAGCCCTGACTGCTTCTTCAAGTGCTGGGCTGGAAAAAGAAACTTTGAATAATCTTGGGGTCACTGTGAGCACCAAAAGATCCCAAAATCAAGTTTGTGCCAAATTCCAGCTGTGGAGCTTGAGCAGGGGCTGGGGTGCTGCCCAGGGGATGGTGTTCAGAGCCTGGCTATGTTCAGACACACCCTGAGCTTTGCCAGCCTGGGAGATGCTCCCTGCAGCCCACACGTGGCCAAGGGGACGTTGCAGGGCCGTGGAGCATCCCCAGGGCAGCCCAGCTGTGGGTGCCACTGTGCAGGAGCACAGCAGGGCTACGTGCTGCCCTCCTCACAGAGCTGCTCCCCACACACCCTGCCTGCAACCAGAGAAGGTGCAGAGACACAACACCTCAGGGAAATGTTTTTATTTATCCTCCTTGGGTGCATATATGGCAATCACCCGTGCAGCATGATCCAGGATGTTGAAAACCATTTCATTATGTGCTATAAATAAAGGACTGATGTGGTTCAATTGTATCAATTATGCAATTCTTCTAGGTGGTGTAGTCAAGGGTAAATCCAGGCAAAGGGCACTCCCTTTGTAGCTACTTCTGCTCTGTGCACTTCTAGTATTTACCTGCTCCTCATACACCACAGACAGATGAATCTACCCACTGTTATTTACCACTATACCACTGACTCCTCTTTGGCCAGGAGCTTTTCCTATGCACAGATGACACAATGAAATAGAAAATGGAAGTCAAGACACTGCTGTGTGTTAGTCTGTTGTGCAAGATATGTGGCTATACAGTAATTTTGAGCAAAGCATCGGGTTTAAACAATGTTTAAACTGACCCCATTATTATGCAATATTGTTAATTATGGCTAGCAGGGTGTTTGAGGTTAGTTGGTGCTACCTGTGTCCATTTTATAATTATACCAAGAAAAGAATGACTAATTTGTGCCCAAGCTAATTGTATCCATTTGATTTTATCCCTCCTTTTCACCACTGTAAGTCACTTGCATTCTGAGCTGTAAGTTTTTTTGGGGGGTTTGGGTGCATTTGAGCTAAATACAATGGAGCTCAGCACTGACTGGGCAGCTGCAGGTAACACTCCAACAGAGTGATAAATATAGCTAGTCCAAGTGATAAGTACACAATAAATGTCACTGTTACAGTTACCTGCAAGAGGTTTATCCTTATCTACCGTGTGTTCTAGGATGTGCTTGAGCAGGTGATGGAGCTCTGCAGCACAACATGCTGTGTCTGTCAGAACCCAGGACATTCCTCTGGCTGCCCTGGGGGGCTCCAGCCCCTGCCCAGGGGGCTCAGAGACCTTGGCACAAAGCCCCAGACCCCTGTGCCTTTGATTTAGCCCTTGGAAAAACAATTACCAACCTTTATATGAAGGATTACAAGCCACGGCAGTTTAAGTAGAATGATAGTGAACTTATCATAGGGTGAAAAATAGATTTTTTTGCGGTTTTTAGAATGGGGGTTCAGGGGGCAAGATGGAGGAATCTGGGTGTGTCCAGCCTTTCTCCTTCTTCTTCTTGGCCTCCACCTTCTGCTGTGATGGTGGCACTTACAGATTGGTTTAGAGTAGAAGCTCACTGTCTAACACAGGTGATAGGGATTGGGAAGTAATTGTAAATATTGTACACATAGTTTTTAGTATAAAAAGATAACACTGCCCTGGGGGAAGGGGGAGTGTCTCAGTCTGTCCTGCTGAGCAGACCTTGGCTGGACAGGAGAAAGAATTTTATAGATAAGATACAATAAACAACCTTGAGACCGAGAAATGAAGAGTTCAGACTCCTTCTTCAGCCACTGGGCTGGGAAAAGAGATTTTCTGATGTATCTTGGGGTCACTGTGACCAGCTAGAGCCCTGAGAGCTGTGTGATATATCCTCCTGGTGTGACAGCACAACATGCTGCTGTCCTCCTGGTGTGGCAGCTCCCAGGAGCAGCTGGGGAGCAGGAACACCAGGTACAGCCACACACCATTGCCAGCACCCAAAAGACCCACAAAACCACCACAAAATCTAAACCAAAACAAAGCCCAAAACACCCACCAAAACCAAACTAAAGGAAAAAAAAAAATCCCCCAGTGTGACTGGATTCACCCCAGACAGTAATTTGGTAGCTCATGGTCTTGTTTGCCTATGACAAAAGGCTGCAGTGTGCCATGGATGGCACTTACGTAAAACAGAGCTGCCTGCAAGGCCTGAGTGCTGTAATTAACAGGCAGTTTTAGAAATTATTGGCTAATGTATTTAATAGAAATATTGCCAACTATTGTTGTACAAACTTGGTTTGTTCCTTTGGTATTAATATAAAATGACTCAACATGGCTTCGTGGGGAAAACATACCTGCTGCATATCATTACCTGCATTTTCACACTGGTTGGACATCTCAGGGCAAATTTTGGAATTTCAAGGTTTAATTTCTCAAAACTAACTAGAGGGTCACCAGCTTACTGAGTAACTGCAATGGTGGTACAACCTGGCATTACGGTAACATGGCATTCCTGTAACATGGCATTGCTGCCTGGGCCTGCTGGTGTTAAAGCAGTAGCAGTTTAAAGGGTTTGGAATTAGGGAAATACACTCCTGTAAGCCTGAGCAGCGTTTCCCTTGCACTGTGTACAGCATCAGTCAGAGAATTAATACACATTCTTGTTAATGAACTCTCTGGGTCACAATGGAGAGCACAGGCAACTGAGATAATGTTCTCTGCTTGTGTGATGTACCTGTTCTATCACCTAAGAACATTTTCACATGTTTCACTTCAGTTGCAAAAGTGACTAAAAGGTTATTTCTCAAACCTTGTCAGCCAGGAGGTATCAGCTGAAATGTTTCTGTTTGATTGCTAAAGAGCAGAAAGCAACGAATTAATATTGGCAAATTTTAGATGAGGCATGATGTGAATGTTGCACGTCCAGCCTAATGCCCACCTTCACTGCAGGGAAAGCAGAAACCAGACACATTAATTGCCTCCTGGTGAGAGTTCCCACTCATTCACCTGTTTGGAAATGAACTCCAGGATCTCCTGCTCTCTATTTGCTGCACTGAGAGCTGGTAATCTCACAGCGCTCCTAACGAGTCGTTAATTGCACCCCTAGCACGGCATTTTATGGCACCCTTTAATGTATAGATTGAAAAGAAAGGCAGCCCATAGAGAGATTGACCTTCCTGATAGATGAAGAGGAGGCAAAGTTCTCTCAGTGTGCAGCTGCAGCAGCACAAAGGTGGCAGTGCCAGCGCTGGGGACAGCCCAGCAGCGGCTGTGACTCACCAGAGCGGGGTCAGCTCCCCTCAGCTGCAGCTCAAAAGGGCAGGGACTGGGCAGTGCCAAGCCAAAACACAGCTCCCAAAGCCTTGCTTCTGGCAGTTTAACACACAGGCTGTGCATCCTTCCTGGGCCAAGAGCCAAGGCCCAGACCCTTCTCCTTAAGGCACAGCACGTGGACACTGGGGGTCAACACCTGCTGGACATGCCTGAAGTGAGCAAGAGCAAAACAGGGACACTGGCAGCCCCAGGGGGATTTGGGTACCCCGTCCCTCTGGCTTTCAGAAGCACTTAGCACAGCCAGCTCTAGAGAGCCCTGTGACAGCCAGCCCATGGCCCAGTGCTGCCACAGCTGCAGAGCTGAAATGCTGCTGGCACTGTCTGTAACCCTGCCCTGGGAGCAGCTGCTGGGCACTGACCCTGCTCTGGGGGCACAGGCACTGCCCAGCTCCCTCCTGCACACCCACACCTGCCCATGCACGCTCTCAGAGGGCACAGAAAGCACCCAAACGCTGCCAGGTGTGGAGGCTGGGCAGTCCCAGCGCCAGGGTCAGAGGCAAAGCTGCTGCTGCAGCAAACATCCAAACATCCCATGGCCTGGCTGGCACTGCCTCATCCTGCCCCCTGTGCAGCATCCCTGCCACATGGCTGTACAGATGACACTGACACCACAGTGCTTGGAGAGGTTGTGGAGCTTGTATATTAATGTACTGAGTGAATTGATTGCACCTTCCATCACTGTCTCTTCTCTTTTCCCCTCATTGATCTGCACATTAAAATACAATGTCCAGGGCTCATGTATTCTTGTATCAGGAGAATCCTTGTCCACTGGCTAGAAACAATGATGTTAATGCATCTTCTCTTTTGAAGTGTTATTCCATCCTCCCATACATCTTTCTGCCATGGTCACTGCAGTCAGACCTACACTCTAATCCCAACTCACTGATGAACCTACACAAAACCAGATCTGCTAAACATCGCTGCTGCCACTGTTCCACGGTGGGTTTATAAGCTTGTTTGGATACTACATCTGATCCCTGAATGTGAGCCCACTTCCTGGGTAAGGACTGGGGGGTAGCATTCCCTCTGTGGAGCAGGTCACTCATCTCAGCTCTCAGCACCAGAGCTCTGAGCCAGGCAAGGGGAGGCTGTGTCTGCTCCTGATGGAGGCTTTGGGAGCATCCTCCTGTAGGAATGGGCTGCACAGACCCAGGAGGCTCCCACAGCCTTCCTGCAGGCTGTGCTGTGCTGGAACACCAGCTCAGTGTCTGAAGGTGCATTAGGGCCCCTTGCCCTGCCCCTCCTGCCCTCCCTGCCCAGGCAGAGCTGGGGCTGGGACCCTCCCTGCATGCTTGGCCTTACTTCTGGTACAATCTCTAGCAAAAGTCACAAATCAGTCATAAGTAGGTTGAGCCAAAAAAATAATGCTTGAGAGTTTCAAATATTGGAAGGATCTCCTCAGATTGTTGAGCTTGCTGCAGTGGTTCGGGCTTTTCAGCTCTTTCCACAACCTCTTAATTTAATCACAGATTCTGCTTATGTTGCTAATGTAGTTAAAGAGTTTAAAAGAGTCAATTTTAAAGGATGTTAGGAATGACACTTTATACCATTGGCTTTCATGTCTTTATACAACTTTGCAATACAGAACTAATCCATATTTTGTTTCTCACATCAGGGCTCATTATTCGCTTCCTGGATTTTTAGTAGAAAGAAATGTGAGAGTGGACAAACGGATAATGGTTATTTCAAACATTTTGCCAAACATTTGTGAACAAGCAAAACTGAACCATGCCTTTTTTCACCAAAATGCACAAGCACTGGTGCAAATGTTTCAAATTTCCAAAAGTCATGCTAACTTAAAAGTTATACTTTTTTTAAAACTGCATACTGACAACCCCCTGGGATGGTGGAAGAGGCTGAGCAACCCCAGAGCTTGGTGTGGGACACTGGGGCCAAAGAGGTTTCAGAAGGTGAAGGGAGGAAAAGTTGCCTGCTGCTGGTAATGAAATGGCTCAGCATTGATGCCATAAATAAAAGGATGTGTTGGGTGTTTTGTTTTGCTTGTGTGTAATCTGTACAGTTAAATATGAATAAACATATTTTGTCAATTTTATTACCTTTTTGATATGAAAATAAATGACCTTAAACAAAGGAGTGGAGACCTGCCAAGCCAGAGTGGTTCAATAGGAACTGCACTGACAAGGGAATCACTTTGTCCCAAAGATAAGGGCATGAAATGATAAGCTTTCAGGATGGCAAAGCCCCTACAGTAGGAGCTGTGTTTGACACAGGAGGCTCTAGAATTTAAAAGGAGGGTCTTCAAAAAGGAAAGGAAAACCAAAAAATACTATAATTTTTTTGCTACCAGACCTGCTTTCTAGCTTAATGGGAAGGCTGCATGCAAACAGCTGCTGAGAAATAGAAGTGTGACAGGGTAACAGCAATTAGGGATCATTAAAGAAATCATAAGGAAATAATACTGAGTATTAACTGAATATAAAGCAGACATCAAGAAATCATGCTTTTACTTTGCAATTAATGTTAGCAGGGAGTTCCAGGCTCACCGCTCTGATGCCAACATGGGAACTTCCAGTAGGCAGCAACACTTAATTACTGCTGGGTGGGGATGAGCCAAGCACTTTCTGCCAGGAAGCACAGGAGAGACCCTCAGACCATCTGCCAGAGGTGGGTGGAAGGGTGGGTGGGTGAATAAGTGTGTTACTTTCTTGCTAGACTCCAATCAGGGCACCACGCCTTCTGATTGTATCTCTGTAATAAGCAAACAGCTGTGAATGATGTTGTGCCACTCCGGAGGGTGACCCAGCAAATCAGGTTCCACTGAGGCAGAGTGCAGGTGCTCACACCTGCCCTGGGACCCTGCAGTGCCCAGCCTGCCATGCAGGGCAATCTGAGCTGTAGCTCCCTCATTAGCAGTGCACAATGCCCTGGCACTACGCTGACAGCCCTTCTGCTTTTCTGTGCGCCACTCTCAGAAGTCTTCCAATGTGCTACTGAGGAGATTGCAGGTATTGGTCCACCACAGAATTGCCATCACATTAGCATGGATATGACAAATGATGGCAGAATTACATCTGTTTCTTCCAGTGAGCAGGACATGCCCCATGCTGCCTGCCTGAGTGCCCTACGGGTCATTACCAGCCACTGCCTTTCCTCAAGTGCCAGTTCTCAGTTCCATGGTCCAGTCTCAGTCACAGGGAATGTGCCTGCTCTGCTGAGTGTGTCTGGCTGTGAAGGCCCCAAGGATCCACCTGTGAGGCTGTGAGGCTGCCCCATGGCCATACTGAGCTCTGTGCTCAGGAGTTTTGTTTCCCGGAGCAAAGGGGAGATCCAGGGGCTGTCACAGACCTGTCCTGGCTGGGAGCAGGTGTCCCTGGGGCAGGAACAAGCCTCAGGCCACCCAGATGCCATCCAGCTTGTAGGAATTGTCCTGCTTGGGCTCCACACTCAGACCTGGGGGCTTTTCACCCATTCTCTCTTACCTTCCATAGCAGCAGCACTGACCTCAGTTCTGTTCAGATACCCAAAGTAATAACTGGTGAAACTCAGCTGTTCTCTCTGAATTCAACCCACCACAGGCCATTGTGCAAACATGGTTTTTGGCAAGTCCCTGGCCCTGCCTGTTGACTGAACTCCTCATGCTCTCAAGAAAGGACCATGCCCATCCCTAACACTCCATGCAGCTGGCCTTGCCCTTTCTCCCTGCTTATTTTTTACTCCTTTTACTCCTACTATTTGAATCTTTGCCAGAGGCAGGACCTGGCACACCATCCTGTGCTGTGCAGCCTCATTCCCCTGCTCTTCCCATCTCTTCCTTGTAGGGCTCCTGCTCTGAAGTAACACAAAGAGCAACATTGGCAGGGAAATTGTCATTGGTGGTGGGGCTGGGAAGGAAAGGAGTCCCAAGAGAGGGGAAATAGCAGTGTCCTGCTCAGGCTGCTTCTGGGTTTGGCCTGCCCAGCCACTCCCTAACACGAATTTCCTCAACCAACAGCACAGGCTCATGCTGAAGATCTCATGAATTGAACACATGTAATCAACCTGCTTGTCCTGAGAGGGATTAGCCAAAGCAAAGGTGAAGATGTTTTACATAAGATATCCATACATTTTTCCTGGGAATGCTATGGAGCAAATCCACAAAGACACAAGAAGGTAGCTAGCTAGTGACAGGCAGTTTGTATCTAATAGAGACAAATTGCACCAGACTGGGGTGGTTGTGACCTGTGCTGGAATGATGTGCTCAATGGACAAGGTGGGGGAAGCAGTGGATGTCTCTCATTTTGTTCTAGCATGGTCTTTGGCATTGTCTTCAATATGGGCCAAGCTAGGGTGGCATTGCCTGAATGGATGCACCACAACCTGGCTGAAAAGAGCTCACAGCTATCCTCTAACGCTTGAAGGATAATAAAGCTCAAGGACTAGACATTCCATTGGTATTAACAGGTGGTGTTCTTCAAGTGACAACATTAGGCCCAGACTTCACCAGCAATCTGGATGACAGAAAATAATCTGGATGACAGAAAATAATGGTTCCTCAGCAAGTGTGTGCAGGACACTGAATTGAGGTTCTGTGTCAATAGGCAGCTATTCAGGTGGTTTTCCACAACCTGGAAGACAAGTGTGAAAGAAATCTGTTGAAATTCATCAAGGAGAAATGTAAAGTGTGCACCTGACACAGAATAAACCTGTGTGACACTCAGCAGCCTGACTCTGCAGTGCTGATGGGCAATGGCACCCTGGCCTGTGTGGGACAGGCTCTCTGCAGGGCTGAACAGCACAAAAACAGAAGAAACTGCAATCGACATCACAGAAGAAATTTTTGAAAATAACAGCAGTTGAACTCGAGCAGGTGCTCAGAGAGGTTTGTGAAATCCCTTCCTTGGAGATTCCAAAATGCAATGGACAAAGCCCTGAGCAGCCTCAGCTGATGTTGAGGTTAGCCCTGCTTTGAGGAGGTTGATGTGTGTAACCAATACTCTTTTGTGTCTGTTTTGCTGGGCTTTTTTTTTGTTTGTTTTTAACTGTATTTAGCTGTTAGCCAGGGAGATTCATCTGGAGTTAATGATTCCCCAGAAAGAATGGAAGCTGTTACCACTGTTGTGGTTACCTGCTAATTATTTATTTATAATATGAATGAATTCTGACTATGCATCAGAAGTTCTAACAGTCAAGAGACTTCAGAGATTTTGTGTTTAAGGATCAAGGGTACTAACTTTCTTTCTCAGGTCTTAAAACTAAGCAGAAAAGAGGTCCTGCTTCCACGCAGGAGTCAAATTTGGAAAAACCTCCTCAATTCAGAGCTAGCAGGAGACAGACTATTTCTCAGCTTTGTTTTGGATAGATGCAGCTCACACTCACACATAAAGGCACACACACAGGGACACACACACATGCACAGAGGCACACTCACACATTAAGGCACACACACAGGCACACTCACAGACACACAGGGCACAAAGGCACACACACATGGGCACACACACACAGATACACACCTTCACACTCACACACACACACACAGAGGCACATGTAGTCACACTCACATGCACACAAAGACACTCACATACATACTTCATACACACACAAACACACACACACAGAGGCACACACACACATACAAACACACACAGAGGCACACACGCTCACATGCACACACACACATACACACACAAGCACACACAGAGGCACATGTATTCACACACGCATACTCACACACAGACACATACATACTTCATACACACACACACAGAGGCACACACACACAGAATCACACACAGACATATACACAGAGGCACACACACATAGACACACATGCACATACTCAGTACACTCAGGCTCACACACAGACACACACAGAGGTTCACAAACACAGACACACACAGAGTGTATAATATCACAGAGCTAAAACCCTAGAGTTTAGACTTTTAGAATATAGCAATATATATAAAGCAAGATATTATTTTTAAGACAGAAGCTAGTCCTTCTTCTTCATTAGTTTTAGGTGGTATTTTGTAAATAGCCGCATTCAGCTGCATCCCAGCCATGCTGGGCCGTGCATTATTTGTGTGCAGCCATTTGTCCAGCAGCCCAAGCTGCCTGAGTTCAGGTAAATAGCTGCTGCCATGACAAAACCACAACCAAAGCTGGCTGCTGAGCCTCAGCAGAACCAAGCTGCAAACATTGGGCTTGGAAGAGCATGGCTGCAAACAGCAATGCCTGCAATGCCAGGTGTGTCACCCAAAAGTGGGCCAGCATATGGAGATATAGGATATATAGGATATACAATATACAATACAATATATAGGATATACAACAGGATATTGAGATATATAGGATATACAGTATCTCAATATCAGGGAGATATTGAGATATATAGGATATATCTAGTATATCCTATATATCTCAATATCTCTCTCCAGAGACCTGCTGGTCTCTGGAGAGACACAGGTCACTCCTGTGAGTCACAGACCCAAATTCCCCCCAGCCCCAAAGGCCCAGCCCTTCTGTAAGCTTCTTGTTGTCAGAACAACAATGAATCTCAGAAAAGGCACCAGATCTGTGCATTAAAAATAATAAATGCAGATATCTGCCATTAGCTGAGTTTTGTAACACCAACACAAAACCTGGGCCAAAAAGGAAAAAATAAATAAGTGGAAGTAAAACCCCAAACCTATTTGAAAGTATAACAAGCAAAACCCCTTATCCAAACAAATCGTGGTTAGATCTTGGGTGACACCATGCTTATCAAGGTTTAGCCAAGTCGCTGGCTTGGAGATACTTCTCCAACCTTAACATAACACTACCAGCCTGGACAAGTGCTCCTAGAAAACACCTCATTACCATGCTCCTGTGGTATTTATGGATAGTCATTTCTGTCACATCCATCACACACACTGAGCTGGCACTGTGATCAGCAAATTGGGCTGCTCTGCCATGGCCCTTCTGGCTGAAACCCACTCCCCCACGTCCCCCCTGGTGTCTGCATGTGTTCAGCCTGGCAGAAGTGTCATTCTGCAGAAGTTTCTCTCTGTCTGCAGCTATCCAGCACTCCAAACTCAAGGTGGGCTCTCAGAGATGCAGCAGCCCCATCAAGAGCAGACACATCTGTGGGGCTGTGCTTGGGTGCCATCATCAGAGGCACCACAGACCTCATCCCTGCAGCTGGAATCCCTGTTTGCTGGAGAGCCCAAGTGCCTTGGAATGCATGAAGGGTAATTCCAGAGAAGCACATCTGCTGGTCACAGACACTAGTGCAACCCCAATAATGTGACCCTTGTAAGAAAGCACAGGGTGTGTCTTCTGTGTGGGGAAAAAAATAAAGAAGGAAAAAGGAAAAAGACTGGCCAAAAAAAGGAGATGTTAGGTAGCTAGGTAACTATAGCTGGGACTGCCAGGAGCAATGTGAAATCAGTTTACATTAGAGCAGGTTGCTCTTGATTTCACTGCAGCACTCGTCATGCTTGGGAAGAACAACAAGCTGGCAGCCACCATCGTGCAGCTCAGCACAGGCACCCAGGGTAAAAACCTGAGCAAATGCAGTGGCTAGGATGGGCTTTTTTAAAAAAAACCACATAAAATGGTTATGTAAATGAGTTTCCACTTCAGGAATCTGTGAGAACAATCGTTTCCTTGTAAGAGGAATTTGTTACTGGAGCACCTGATGCTTTACCTGAAATCTGCCCTCGGGATTGAAACACTGAATCCATCCCCCTGCAGTCCTGGGTCTCTCCCACTATCTGGCCCCTTCAGTCTCCAACTCACTTTAATACTTTCAAGCTCCAAGATCCAGATTGGCACCTCCCTGCATGCCCAGAGCTGCCCCAGCCCTGCCAAGGCCCAGGAGCTGAGCCCGGCTCACACCTCTGCCTGATCAGGATCAGCAAGGAGGCGTTGCTGTGCTCAGCCCCCGAGGCTCTGATCAGGGATTAAATGTTACCTGGTGACTGTTTCGTGTCAAATGCACAAACAGGCCTGGGAGCAGAGTCCAGAATCTCAGCCTGCCTTACAAATGCAGGCAGAAGAGCCCTGCTCGCTGCCCTGGTGCTGTGGGGCTGCTGCAGAGCTGCAGTGACCCTGTCTGTCACCTCCTGCCTGCTGGAAATATTTCAGGTTATAGATTTGTGCTGGGACAGAAGTCTGGGTCACTGCAGCAGTAGCATTTAAATCTTAAAATTTCCCTATTGATCTCTGTGGTCACCACCCTGAACGTTTTGTTCCTTGTGTGGCAGTGCCAGGCTTGGCTCAGGAATGCTGCAGGGATCGCTGGCTCTAAACTGGGAGCTGGGCACTAGGAATAAGAAACAGAGTTAATACTGAGACACCAAAGTATGATATAACTTTAAAAACTTCCAGTTGCATCTGCAGATGGATATTGCACATGCTCAGCCTAGGCACCCAGGCCCTGGTGTTTGAGTGAGGTGTGTCATGAATTAACCTGGGCTAAGTGAGAAATCCATGGGGAAATCTGCACTGCTGCTATTGCTGCAGGGAAACAAAGTCCTCCCTACCCACACTGTGCATCAGCTTCCTCCCTGATGATGCTCTCTCCCTAACCAGTGGTGCATTTGTCTCATTCAGGACCATTTTGGGGCGAGAGCAAACAGCTTTCTTCCTTCTAAAAATGGGGGGAAATTGCATTTTTATTTTTAAATAGCAAAATTATTTCTGTGTCTGTTCGCATTGCTCATAGAAGAATTATTTTACCATAAAAACGCATTTTGCATTTAAAAATGCAATTATTGCATTTGTCTGAGGAAACATCCAACTTCCATCTAGGCCAAATTCATGACAGTGTGCAGCTTGGTCTGGTTGGTTTCCATCTTTTACTACAAAATTATATTTGTGCTGGTAAAAATTGATAATTTTGCCTCGGACCAAATACACAAAAATGCTTTGAAAAATGCTGTTATCTTGTTTAAAAATGCAAAGTGGAAATTGTTTCTAAGTTTCACTTATTCAAGAACTCTTCCATAGTGAATTTCCCTATTTACCACAGTGCTGAGGAGGTTCCTGTGGAAACCACTCAGCACACCCAGTACACACACCAAAAATACCAGCACAGAGCCACAGGCCAAGCTGCTTCTCATAAATGCTCTCAGGCTTCCATCTGAGATGACATGATAAAGAGCAAAGCTGTTCACATTGCTTTCGTGCCAGGATCTGGAGGCAAAACCTCCTTTTGATACCTCAGAAGAATGAAAAGGAAGGAAGAGAAAGCTGGGAATGGGCTTCTGAATTGTGCACTTGAGCCAAAGTGAGCTCCACGTGACTTCATGAGTGATGCCACAGCTCATCTCTGGAGTCCCATCTCAGGGAACATCAGTGACTGCCCAGCTGGAGCAGCACTCCCTGAGCTCTGCATCACCCTGGCTGCTGCTCCAGGGAATTGGGCTCCTCCAGCGCAGGGCAGGAGCAGAACAAGTCACTGGTGGCTCCAGCCCAAGAGCACCATTAGCCACAGAGGGCTATGGACACCACAGGGGTGGGAAACATTCCCAGGAGCTGAGGCAGCAGCACTGATCCCAGCAGGGCAGTGAAGCTCCCCTGGGCAGTGCAGGGCTCTGATTCACAGCCCTGTGTGCAGGGCCACCCCTGCAAATCAGCCCCAGCCCCAGGGGAAAACTCACAGCTGCTCATGGGGAAAATTCCCAGCGTTTCTTCCTCCCTCCTCTGTGATAACAGGCTGCTTATGATCCTCTGAAGCCACCTGCGTTTTTTCCCAGGCATCCTGGCTACCAGGTAGAACAAAGTGTGTATCTCTGCAGTGCTGTTGGCAGCACTGGGCTCACTTTTCATTAAAAACCTCACATTTGTGAGCAAGAGGCTCTACAGTGCAGGGGCTCACTGCCATGGAGCCACTGAGGGCTGATATGGTAGTGATGAACAACACTCAGCCTGAGGTTCAGGGAATGCTTAACATTTTCTAGCTAAGCCCACTGCTTCAGGCAGACATCCTGGTACCCCAGTTTTTCCACTTTTGTAAGGAGAAGAATTAAATCATCACCTGGTTCTTAGAGAAAGAGTGCAGAGAATAAGATTTGCTAAAGGCTCCTGCACAACATGAGGAAATAGCACACAACCCACACAATTCAGGGAAAGGAGCAGAAAAAGCTTCACCCTGGGTGTATACTGCTGCAGCTAATGTGCATCTATCTCATGTGTAAGGTGAATTTTCATTCAATTCTGCAAAGTCTGCCATCTAGTAACACTTACTGCTCTCCCTACCATGGCATGGGATGTACAGCATGGCCACAGACTCCTCCAGAGCAGCATGGAGTCACAGGATCTGCACTTTTGTTGCCATCCTTCCAGCCTTGCTTAAGCTACAAGGTATTTGCCAAAATCACCAGCTCAGCCAGACTTCATACAAGTGAGCATCAGTTTCACTTAACTCCCTGTATCTCACAGCAGGTTTCCTGGATGAGCCTCCTGCACACACAGGTCAGCTCCAGGATCTGTGAGCTCTTCTGCTTGCCAACACCCACCTGAAACCCATCCTGCAGGCACAGACACACAGGGCAGCACAATTCCTGCTCCCCCAGGACACTGTGTGTGCTCCCCTCATTCCCATCCTATGTCAAGAACACACAGCACAGTAAGGCAAACATGAGGGCTCTGGGGCACACAGAATATCCCTTTCCTGGCAGCAAGGAGCCACTGGTGCTGCCTCCTGATGTGTGTGAGCACTCAGTTGCACGAATCTTCTTTTCCTCACACTGTAAAGACCCTACAACACATCCCACGTATGTTCTTCCCTGTGTACAATGTTCCTTCACATCAGAATCTGCTGCTCAGCCTCACTGTCTCTGCTTGGTGCAGATGGGACAAAGGCACAAAGCTGCTCCTTCCTCTGCTGCCAGTGTGGCCAAGCCTTGGATGGAGGCAGACCCTGCTCCCTCTATGGCTACAGAGCTCTAGAAGATTCTGTTAAAATCTGGCTCTTGGAAGATGCTCTGACTTCACAGCCTGCTCCTTCCATGACTACAGAGCTCAAGAAGATTCTGTTAAAATCTGGCTCTTGAAAGATGCTCTGACTTCACAGCCTGCTCCTTCCATGACTACAGAGCTCAAGAGAATCTGATAAAAGTCTGGCTCTTGAATGATGTTCTGACTTCCCAGCCAAACAGGACCTGCTCTGCACTACACCTCTCCTCACCCCCCTCTCTCCCTCCCCCAGGGTTAACAGGCACTGGGGACTGCTGGAGAGGGGTTGTTGATCTGTTAAGGGATCATTGCCTTTACAAACTGCATTTCAGGGAGATGGGAAATGTAACCTGCAGTCTGCATGATTTCTGTGTCCAGAGGTGATCCTGTGAGTGTGCCTGTGTTTGTGCCACCCTCCCCTGAGAAATAGCCAGGGGCAGAGCACAGAGCACCCTCAGTCAGCAGCACTGTGGGGCCACACCAGCCGTGCTGTGCTGGCTGCACCTTGGGGATGGCTGGCACAGCCCCGTGTGCATCACACCCCTGTTGTGAGCACTGCTTTGTGCCTCAGGCAGGGCCACCTGAAGGACAGGAGCCCTGAGCTGAGAGCTGTGCTTAGCTGGCAGCTGTCACAAGCATTAGTGTAATGATCAGTGCCTCCAATGGCAAAACCTTTCCTGGGGAATCCTACCTACAACCAGCAGATGAACCACGAGGGACAGACTCCATCTATTTCCAGAACACTGGTATCTAAAGACAAGTGTTTCTTAGAAAATGACTGTTTTGGGTTTTTTCTTGCAAAAGACAATGACAGAACACAGGTCACAATGCATAAAGTGCACTCATGCTCAGTCACTGGGAAGAAGGATGTGCTGGAGCACCCATGTTTGAATTTTAACTGTTGACTGTGAGCCAGCTCCAAGAGGTGACGTGGGTGGTTTTTAAAAATGACATTAGTAACTTAGTGGGGTGTCTGTGAGCAGGCCAGCTGCGCCACAGCTCTGCACTGGCACCATTCCATAGTGAGGATGCACAGGTCTGAGCCTAAAGGAGAATTTCCCAGGAGATAAATAATGCCCTATCTGATATTTCAACCTTGATTGCCTACAGTGTCCTGAGACAAACACTGGCAGATACATGGAAAAGATTTTGTTGTTATTGTTGCTGTTGTCCCTGGTTACAAACCCTCTCAATAGATTTGGAGATGTTGAAAATCACCTATGAGAATGTGGATCATTTTTAACTGGTATTTTAGTCCAGAACTGGAAATAATGGTGATGGAAGGAAAGCTAAGCCAGGCTGATTTGTTACAGTAAAGCTGTGCTGTACTTTAGATTACTTATTAACAAACAGCAAATGGGCCTCTGCCTTGACCTTTTTCATTTGAGCAAATACACTCTTCCTACCCCTTGTAAACAGAAGTTACTGGTAACTCAGTCACGTACCCCCTCACATCCCTGGAGTCAGTTTTTTTCATCTGTGGCAAGGATTTTAGGCAAATTGAATTTTGCCAGGCTCACCAGGGTTATTAGCAGTATTATTAGTCTTAATAACACAACAGTAATAATACTTATTGGGATCACCATCAACCTGAAAACATCTAAGTACCTCACAAATATTAATTAAAAAAACTCCACAGGAGATCTGAGAAACCAGCAGAAATTGTCAGCTTTGCTTCAGAGCTGAAAACAGCCACCAGCAAGCACAAGTGGCAGTTTGCTTGATGAATTTCAATTAATGGTGTCATGAAATGCCAGGTACACAGTGCCTCTGGCAGCACTGCCAGGTTAAAGCAGCAGCCCACAGCACAAATCTGGAGCAGCAGATGGTTTGGGAACTGGAATCAAAAGGACAGCTTGTTCCACTGGGTTTTCAGTAGCTGCTGTGCTTTTAGTGGGATATGGCCCAGGTATCTTGTGCCTTTGGATCCATGGTGAATGGCTCCTTTGGAATATCCCATTCTGCAGATTTCAGTGAAGCTGAAAATCAAGAGCATGCCTACAAATCTGCAAATGTCAAACAAGCTATGGCTATCCACTCCTTTGGCAGCTTTTATGTTAAACTTTTTGAATGAAGGAGGCAAACTCTGACAACCACAAGGAACTCCTCTGCAAAGCTGATGACTCCTTTTCCTACCTAATTATTTCCCTGACTTGTCTCTACTGGAATGAAACCTCCAGTGGTGGCCGAAACATGACAATAGCACCAACAAGTTTGTAGAATTCATCTTGATTTTAAGTTAATTTATCCTGCAGATGTCACCCGAATCCATTTTGCAAAGGAAAACATCAGGTACTGGGTTAACAAGCTGAAAGTTTCATCTAGATTCTTAACTGGTGATGTCTAACAGATTTTGCAGCATGGGGTAATTACTTGTACTAATTGCAGACTCCTCCAAAGTACATTATGCCACAGCATTTGGATGATTGGATGTACAATTTGGAGGAGTGATTCTTTTGTTTTGTTGATTTGTTCCAAAAACTTACCATTTGTAGGCATAGAAGGGACACAGACAAAGTCAATCTGGACACAGACAAAGTCAATCTTTGCTTGAAGTCAGAAGGACCAATTCCTGAGAACAACAGCCTCACAAGTGAGAGATCCAGGTGCAGTTTCTCACTCTGACACAGACTGCCCATGTGATCTTGAGCATGGCACATAAGTTGTCTGTCCCCAGTTGTAAAGTTAGGATAATAGTGGTTAGTTCACATCAAAAGGAAAGTTGGCCTACACTGAGCCTTCACCCATCAGTGTCTTCTAAGACAAAAGTCATTGTGACCAGACTGATTCCATTTTCTTGTCTGTGATACAATCACTCAGACAGGTGGGAATTTTCTTACTCTGTGACTGTGCTCACTCCCCGTGCTCCACACCCTGTGAAGATATTCTCTGAGCACCTCTTCTCTTCTCTGGAAAGGTGGATGCTCTGATTTCATCATCAAATTCATCCAATTTACTCCATTTAACTTCCCCAAGTTCTTTAGAAAGCTCTCCACCTTTGCAATGAATTTGAAGACAATAAATTCTTATGATTTGTTTACAATAAATCCTTAATGTTTCACATGTTCCTTTACACCCCCTGTGACACCTACTCCAATTGCTCCTTGCAAAACAGACACTGGTCCCGTGGCTGGGATCCTGTGAGGTCTTGGGCAGAGTTCATTTCCCTCCACTTGCCCGTGTCTCAGCTGCCCCAGCCTCAGCATCCTCTGCACGATCCCACTGGTGCCACAGAAGGTTTGCCTGGTAACTTAAATGAGAACCCCACAGCTGCCATCCCACACAGGGCTTTCAAGATCTGGGTTTCACCCCACATAGACAGTCTGTAGAAGTGTGGCAAACAATTCAGGCACAGGCTCTGGCTTGGCCAGCTTTCTGCACCCTCATGCTATTCTAGAGCAGAAGCAAATTCTGGACCTACACTCAGGCAGGAATGGAAGTGATGCTGCATCTCTGGGAGCCCTGTTAGCCAGCAGATCCTGGAATACACAACCCAAGCAAAGGTGGGGGTCCTCTGCACACCCCACTGCTCTTGCACTCTCCAGGCATAACATCAAATAAGGGCAGGAAGAATCCACCCTCACCCCCCATCCCATCTCCCCATCTTGGCAGCAGTTTTGGGAGTTTCTGCAGGGTGAGGCACTGCCCAGTTACACACCCCTGCCTGCACGCATTCACAGAACTACACATAGCCTTCTGAAGAGCTTTTGTGACTGGGATAGGGGGGAAAAGAAGCAATGGCAGGATGAAGGGAAGAATGCTGGAGCCTGCTGAGAGCCTGAGAGGACACCTTTGCGTGGGAGAGCTTCCTGTTCACAGCCTGGGGACAGATGTGTGCAGCCTCCACTTGCTAAGGGCAGAGGCTCCCTGGATTTGTGTAGACCCCACACAAGCTCTCCTAGCTCTGTCTCACCCAGCTGTGGGCTGGCCTTCCCTGCTGACCCTATTTCCCTCCCACAGGAGGGAAGGACAGACAATCCTACAAACAGACAACAGGACCATGATGTGGCACCACAGTAAGGAAATGGGCAGAGGTCCCAGACTCATGGGCAGGATTCCAGTGCAGGCATCAAAGAGAAGGATCATGTTGGCACAGCTTTCTGCATCATTCTTCCTCACTTCCATGAATCCATCAGCTGCCAAGAGCAGCTGCCCAGTGGGACAGGCCTGCTCCACACCACCCAAATACCCAGGAGCTGTTCTGTACCTGCAGCAGGGCAGCAGTGCAACACATCCTGCCCTTGCCTAACCCATCTTCCCCCTTCCCTTCCCTTCCCTTCCCTTCCCTTCCCTTCCCTTCCCTTCCCTTCCCTTCCCTTCCCTTCCCAAGCCCTGGTTTTTGGGTATCTGTGTCCCTCACTGAGGAGCACACCTGGGGTGATTCCAGGTGAGCAGGGCACAGTGTCTCACCCTCACCCTTGGCTCTCACACAGCTGCAGCAGAGGCTGTGGGATGACCATCCCTAGGCCCAGCTCTGTGCACTTGAGCCCTCTCCTTCTCTGTGGAGGTTCCCCTCAGCAGTGAAAAAGAAACAGAAAGGATCTGGAAAGCTCTGTGACCCAGTGCTGTTGTTTCATCTCTTTACACACATTACTCTCTGAATGAGCAGAGATCTGTAAAATTGCTGATTCATCAACATCTTTGCCATCTTGGCTGCTTCAAACGAGAGTTCACTCTGACCCAAGAATGATTTACTTCTCTTGGCTGTTCATCACAAACTGATACTGTCTCCAGTCCCTCAGACTTTGAGGGATTTGTGTAAAAATAAATTTCATTGAAATACTTGTGTAGTGGTTGCTTCTGAGCAGTGAAACACGCAAGAGTCTGACAGAGAAGGGAATGATATCTAGGTTAGTGTTGCGAGAAGACTACTCACCAACTTCACACCCAGCCAGCTTCCTCAAACCTATCAGTATCAGCATATCTGCCAAGTCACAGCTTGGGACCATGGAAGGATGGATGAGAACTTCTGACCCTCAAGGGCCCTGAACTGGTCTGTGCAGGGACTGGAAACAGGTTTCCAAGCTGCCAAATACTGCACCTGTCCATCCCATACAGCCTACAGCCACCTTCTGTCACATCACCAGAGAAGCTTCATTTCCTCCTTCTCACCTCAGCTGTCATCAGCAGCTGCTTTTGCAGATGATTTCAGCTTTAGTCCTATTGCCTTTGCCTCCTTTCTTTTTTCACTGTGCTCTAAGAATCTCTTACTGCCCATCTACTTTCCCATGAAGGATCACAGCCTCACGGAGCAGGGCAAAGCTGTGGTCAGTCACATTTCCTGCCAGTGCATGTTATATGACACTGCTGTGGCCAAGAAACTGCTCCCTTCCTCCCCCCAGCTACATCCTCCTACTTGTGAAACCATCTCCTAAGAACCAGAGGAACTCACTCCAGGGAAAGATGCCTGAATAGAGTTAGCAGGATTTGGCCCTGAATCCAGAATCCAAAGAGTGCTACTCAGCTGCACCTCCCATTAAGGTGGTTTGCATACCTCAGTATTAGCCCCAGCGTTATCACAGGACAAATCAAAACCATCATCATAAAATTTTGCAATAATCTCAGTTTAATTAATAGTAAGAAGGAAAAAAGTCTTGCCAGGCCAGATGGCAAACTCTTGATTTCTCACATGATGACTGTCAAATTACCATCTCCACAAAAGAATGTCACAAGATTAGATTTAATAAACCTTGGAAATGTTTATCAAAGTGGCAGTGAAGTTCCTGACTGCTCTGCCTGGATGTGTCCACGTGAAACAGCCAAATGTAGGATAGGTTTAAGGAGTTACCACCAATGAAGGGCTCAAGTGCATTAAGCTGGATTTAACAGTACTCAGTGCAGAGTCACAGAGGTTCTGCTCTCATGTGCCTGTACTCTGTGCTCTCTCCTTGGCTCACATTCAAGTTTTATCTTCCACATGTGCCCACAGCAGCATCCCTGAGGAGAAGCACTTTACACCATCCTCCGTGGGCATTCAGAGATGAGGTGCCACTTCTCTAAATTCCCCGAGGAATGGGGTCTGGTAAACCAGCTCCAAGAACACTAAACACACCCTGAGGCTCCTCAAACCACGGAGCTCTAATCCCTCCACTCTCAAACAGAAGCTGCCCACCAACAGAGGGACAGGGAGAGCAACCACCCCACTAGTGCAGGGCATGGTTTCCCTCTGAAGACCTTCACTGAGAATAGCTGATCAGCTGGCAGTTGGACAGGCTCATGGGAAGTGAGACAAACACTCTCAGATTGAGGAAGGCATTGAACTCAGGTCTTGCACTTCCTCAGTGAATGCTCTGAAACAAAAGACAGTGACTTAGACACCAACCACAAGGAAGGAACACTGCTCTCTTATCTCCAAGAGCACTGTCCTCGGGGAGCACTGTCCTGATGCCATCAGAGTGTTTACAGAACTCAAGCACCAAGTCCTGAGTGAGGTTTCTGTGCTCTGATGGAATGGCAGGGATGGGAGAGAAGATGATTTCAGAAACACTGTATTTTCAGTCTGCCCTCAGACACCAAGCAAGGTCTCTGTTTGGGAGCAAGATGTCCCAAAGACCTAGGTTAGGTCTGAAAGCAGCCCTTGCTTGAACAGGGACAGTGAGAGGGGGACAGTGCCATGTCACTGTACAGCACTGCAGCTCCATTTCCAGGCAGCACACACCATCTGTACTGCCATCCCTCAGCCCACCCCAGCCTGCCTGCTGTCCCTCCCTGGCCATGGGCTAGGGAGCCTTGGCACAGCAGAGCTGCTTTTGGCACCAGGGCTGGCTCTTGAGACCAGGGACAGTGGCAGCTCCTCCGGGGACCCTGAGCCTTCCGCCCCTGCCTTGCAGTGAGTCAGCAGCACTCACAGCCGGGGCACTGGGGTGCCTGGGGGGCACTACCAGCACCAGGGGCTTGTCCTTCATCCATGCTCTTTGGATGAAACCTTCACTGAAGCTTTATAAGTTTTTGGCCAGTGAATGGACATGTTCTATGGGAATTTGTTTTGGTTCTTCTCTATTTTTGTCTTTTGGTGGGACGGTACACTTTGAAAATTTATTTCCCTCCCCCTCATAGTATATAGGAGAAAAAATGGCTTTCATACTGCAGCAGAACAATCTTTACACTGTACTAACTTCTGCCTCATCTGTGCACAGTGTACTTTCATGACCTTATCTGTTATCTTGCAATAATAATACAACAACAATAAGAAAACAAGTTTTTCCATATAAAACAAAGCAATAAAAGTGCATCAGCTGCAAGTGCTGGTTGTTAATCCCATGAAAAAGGCAATATGACACAATTTTTGCAAGCTCTTTCCCTTGGCAGATGTTATTTCCATTTCCAGTGAAAAGGCTGAAGTGACTTACACCACTCTTAACTTTAGTTAAACCCTGCTCTAGCTGCTGAAGCCACTGCAGAGTTCTGCTTTCATGTTGCTGCTAGCACAGGGAGTTTCAGAATAATTTTGGATTGGCTTGGATACAAGTCTAGCAGGGTGCTACAAATAGAAATAGCAGAAGAAGATAGTAGAGTAAAAATATGCAATGTTAGATCACGGGTGGAGAAGTAGCACAGACAGGAAGCCAATGAAAGCAACAGGCATGCTGCTGCTCTCTGCCACTTGCTAGACTTTCAATGCACTCTATTTCCAAATTTCTGAAAAAACTGCCACTTGCATTAACCTTGCCTCCTGCCCACACATCAGCATTGGTAGGCATTCTGGATAAAAAAGCAGCCATGAATGACAGGAAGGGGAACACCTGCTTTAAAGCTGCCCTTTGAAAGCCACCCTGTGCATTGCACCACAGCTCACACAGCCACCACGCTGAGAAGTTTCACCTCACAAACAGGTCCACTGGGGCACAACCTGCACTTGAACCTCCCTGACCTTTGGGGATCCCTGTTTGCAGTCTGGGCTCAGGCCATGCCCAGCATGGCCACATCTGGCAGGGTGCATGCCTGCAGCCAGAACTGGTTGGGGCACCTGAGGGCCTGGCCTGCTGTCCAACACCACGGCCAATTCCCACTGTCTGTGTGGGATTTGTCAGTCACACTGAGGAATCTGAGTCTGGGTTTAGGAACCTGACTTACAGCACTTGGAGTGGAAAACTTTAGCCAGTAAGACTGCACAATCCCATTGCCAGGACAGCCCAGGAATGGCAGAACTCAGCCATGTGCAATAAGGTGCCACTTTAAATGTAGATTAAACTGCAAACAGCCCTTATGGCCCAGAGCGCCTGGGACAAGTGTCTGCCAGCTGAAATGCCTTCAAGTAACTATTGCCAGTGAATCAGGTGCTGGATTGAGGTGCCTGCAGTTGCCTCAAGACACAGACAGATTTTTTTTTCCAGAGACACTGTTTTGTTTTTTTTTTAATACCATATGAAACTTGGCAGCTCCAACCCCATGGAGATCCATGCAAACCTCCTGCAAACCTCCTGTTTGCTGTGGTTCCCATGGCACATCCACTGAGTTTCACTCATTTCAGCATCACAAAGTTCCAAACTCAGCCTAGAGAGATGAACTATGCCAAGCCTGAGCTCCAGCTGTGGAGCAGAACTGTTCCCCTTCCTCTGAACACTTCTGTATGAAACCAAGTTGCCCTCCTGTGACACAGGAAAATCATGATCAGCCTCCAGTGTGAGGTGTTGGGAGGATGTATTTTCTTATCTGTTTAAAAAACCTGAGGGTGAAACAAAGGGTGAGTTTTTCCCTGGCTGGTGTCTTCCTGCTAGCCAGGGACAAAGCCACTTGTCCTTTTGGTTCTCTTAGATCTGTCCAGCAATGATCTCAGAGATTTGTTGACATGCCAGTGGGCACTTCTGACATTGGATGGGGTGCCAGTGGTTCTGTGCTTTCTTTTCTGACAACTCCCAGAGGACAGCGATGCTTTTATGCCTAATATATGCTGTCATTTTCTATTATAGCTTTTCTTTGGAAGCAACTTCATAAAGGACCAAAAGAAAACACAATCCCAAACCCCAAAATCCAAAGAGCATAGAAAACTGAGGAGTTCTGCAGACATCACACATGAATTACTGCTCCTTCAGCTGACACAGAGCCAAAAGAAGCCATAGCCCTGCCTGCTTTACAACATGATCTGCCACTGACTGGTGGTTACTGGTCACCAGTACGACTTCCCTAGATTTCTGCTCTTTTTCTTCTCCAGTCCCATGATGTGGTGAGGCCCTTGATAGAGACTTTTGCTGCTGTATCAGCATTTCTGGCATGAAAAAAAAAAATTGTGACAATAGAGCAAAAATTTGGATTCCACAGCTATGTTGCTTGAAGACATAAATGACCAAGCACAACCCCAGTCCCTGACTGTCCTCCTCCTCCTCCTCAGTCTGTCCTCCCAAGCCTGATTCATGCAGCAGTCACACAGTGACAGCAAGGGTTACAGTCTTGCATCAAGAACTGACAAATGACTTGCTCAAAGCAGGCTGGATGGATTTGCATGTAATGGTTCAGTGTGCTGGAATAATATTACAAGCACACTCCATCCAATTTCACCTTCAGCTGAGCACTGTAATTCACTCAATATTGCAATACACTTGACAGATTAAGAAACCTTTTTTATTTTATTAGGCTTAATTCCCTTTTTTCACTCTTGCTTTCCCTGCAGGACTGTTTGGGAATGCCATACAATTACAGGACCAAAAATAGACTGGTATATACCAAGTATGTGAATGACTATACCCCATGATAAAAACAATGCCATAACTTTGGGGTGATTTTTCAGTAATTCTATTTCTGCTGATGCAGGTTGTCTGAAAACATAACTGACGAGCTTCTGGTGAATAAAAATACTCAGATAAATGATAGAGGGGAATATACCTCCTGCACATCCTGGGGTTTGCAAAGGCATGCCTGCTCCCTACACTCCACACACAATCTATACATTTTAAGATCCAGAAGGCACCTTTTTTTCACACTTAACTTTATAATTTTACACAAGGCTTCGTAATCCTAAAATACCTCTGTGGCACAGAGCCACGTATACAATCCGTGGGTGGAAAAGCTGTTAGCATAGTGGGAAAATATTCTGCTGAAACTCAAGACTTGGAAGAAACAGCTGAGTCACTCTTTCACAGTTAAGGTAGTCTGGGCTTGTTCCTCTCTCCTGTGCCCCTGCATGGTGTCTGGCACACTCCCCCATGCTCTGACTCCCAGTGACTCCTGGACACTGCTGAACCAGAACTGCCTTGGAAAATTTGGGTTTTCCTCACACAGGTGAACGTTTCCATCCAGGCACATGGCCTGAATGAACACTGATTGTCCTGGGGACACCCTGGGCACGTGCAGCAATGCAGGTACAGCTGCACTGCCTGACTCACACATCAGCTCTGCCTTGCCATTCAAGGTGATATTCAGCAACATCACCTACTTAACCATGGGATCACAGTTCTCAAGGCAAACCATGTTTCCTGGCCTTAGGAAAAAAATCCTTTTTTATTAAAAATCATGAACATTGGCAAAATTTCAAAACCTAGCTCAAGTGCACTAAGCTAAAGGAATGAGACAAAAACTTTGGAAAAAATCTCATTTATCGTTCTCTTATTTTCTTTCCCCTTTCCCTTTCCCTTTCCCCTTTCCCTTTCCCCTTTCCCTTTCCCCTTTCCCTTTCCCCTTTCCCTTTCCCCTTTCCCTTCCCTTCCCTTCCCTTCCCTTCCCTTCCCTTCCCTTCCCTTCCCTTCCCTTCCCTTCCCTTCCCTTCCCTTCCCTTCCCTTCCCTTCCCTTCCCTTCCCTTCCCTTCCCTTCCCTTCCCTTCCCTTCCCTTCCCTTCCCTTCCCTTCCCTTCCCTTCCCTTCCCTTCCCTTCCCTTCCCTTCCCTTCCCTTCCCTTCCCTCCTTCTCCTTCTCCTTCTCCTTCTCCTTCTCCTTCTCCTTCTCCTTCTCCTTCTCCTTCTCCTTCTCCTTCTCCTTCTCCTTCTCCTTCTCCTTCTCCTTCTCCTTCTTCTCCCTTCTCCCTTTTTCCTTTTTCCTCTCCCTCTCCTTTCCCTCTCCTCTCTCCTCTCTCCTCTCTCCTCTCTCCTCTCTCCTCTCTCCTTTCTCCTCTCTCCTCTCTCCTCTCTCCTCTCTCCATTCTACAGTCAGCATTATTACTTTGCCAAAAAAGAGGGAGCTGCCTATGAGCCATTTATTACTACATAAAATTACTGAAATTACAAAGGTCTATAAGTAATAACTGCCAACAGATTATAGGCTCTACTAATGCAGTCACCCATGACATTTATAAGGCTATTTTAGAAAGAGCTCTGGTACAGCCTATACATTTTGATCCCCAGAAAATAAAACTTGGCTTGAAAATATTTTGATCGTTTGACCTGCATTTTAATCACAATGCAAGATTTTCCTCAAAACTTGTTTTTGCGTGTACAAATCAGAAAAGCTCACACAGATGTAAACAACAGCTCAAACAATGTGCCAGGTTTTAGACTGTAAGAATAATTTTCATGTGAACTGCCACAACAGCTGCAGTTGCAATTATGTGCAAGATGCCCATTATGGAATACAGGTATCTTTGATTTTCTGGGCATTCCTGGCTGGCTTGGAGGAGCTTCCTGGAAGCAAATGCAGTTGTGCCTGCCTTTTCTTCTGGGATATGCTGTTAACAGAGAGAAAGTTTCCATGTTGCTGTGGCGCTCTTGCTGTGCCAGTGCTGCAGCTGACAATGACAGAGGCTGTGCTGGTGCCCTGCCTGTGCTTGCTCACACTGCAGCAGGGGCTGGGCTCAGGACTCACCGAGGGAACAGGGCTGAGCAAACCAGCATGGCAACAGCTTCCCCAGAGCCTGGCAGTGCTGTCTGCAGGGTGCTGCACCTGTAAAACACAGCACAGGTCACTACAGGCACTGACAGGCACCCACCAGCCAGCAAAAATGTCACTGGAGACAAGGAGGAGAAGGTTGGAGAAGAGAGGAGAAAAAAGGCTGCAGTTAGGATGTGAGGCTATTTAGAGTTTAATTCTGCCAGTGGCAAAATTAGCATTGAGTTTAGCTGGACTGGGAGCAAATGCTCAAGGACAAAAATCCAGGAAAAGGAGAAAAAGGGCCTGAGAGAGAGAAAACAGCCATCTGCTCTTGGAGGGCCTAGCACTTGAAATGTTATCCAGCCAAAGCCTGGGCATGTCTGAGTGCTTGGTGATGGCAGGCAGGGTGTAGGCGTGCTGAGCCTACTTTATTTTTTTCGTTTTCATGCTATATAACATAATCTGTTTATTTAGAAAAGCATATTTTTACCCCAGACAGAGTAATTTCCAGTACTGCGAAATGTGAGAACAACAAGAAAAGTTGTAGAAAATTTTTGAAAACATATGGGAATCCTTCTCTCCATTTCTTTCATCAACAAGAGTCCCACCCATAATTCCAATGTGGTGGCAGAGCACAGTGAGGTTATTCCAGTTTGGAGTATGTTCACATCCTGAGCACTGCTTTATGAAGTACAATATGGATTATATACTCCTTTTTGCTCCACACATTAAACATATCAGACTGATAGAAGCTATCACATTAGCACATCACTCAAAACTGGGAAATAGGCTTTTATGGAAGATTTATCAGTAAAAGTGGGCTTGCTGTAAAATGCAAAAGTTTACCTGTGGTATTGCCATTTTGGCAAACCTGTCCCACAAGCCACTGTGAATCCCAATGATGGCATTTCCAGGGCTGTGTGTGTGTGGTGCAGCTAATTATTATATATAGTATATAAGCCTCTAAAAATCATTGCTCAGTTATGGGCACAGACTACAAATACCAAAATACAGTGACCAGCTGAGCCCCAAAATGTTTTCATTACTTAAAATCTTCTATTGGCTACTGAAAGAGAAAAGAGCAAATTTCACTCCACTGAATGAATACATGAGAACTCTCTCAGCTGGCTGCTGCTGAGCTCTCACAGGGATAATTCAGGTCACTGAGGAACACATCCAGCTACTGAACAAAAGCCATGATGAACATCAGTCACATCAAGAAATATCTGCCACTGTTTAAAATGCTAAGGAAATCAACCATATGCAAATTAACTAATAAATATTAGTTATATTACTGATAGCTAAAAAATCAGATTTCCCAAAGCACTTAGTAATCCCATTACATAATATATTACATGAGATAAATGAAAAACATGAATGACATTCTTCACACATTATATAATGACCTATATATTGCTATGGGTCTCATGAAATATCCACTTGGAATTTGCCTTAGCAAAGGCTGCCTTTAGACTGTTTTCATCAGCTCAGAATTGTTGATGTGATATCTGTAAATGTTATTACTCCCAATGCAAACAGAAAGCAGTATACCTAAAGCTTTATTTATTTACATAGCTTACATGTTCACTTAAAATCACAACTTGATGCTGTGCTGTGGAAATCATAGACTGACTTTTTCAAATAAATGTTGCCAATAGAGTTGTTATATACATTCCTCACTTAGCAAACCAAATACATAGTGTTACACTTAAAACTGCAGTCCAGGAAATCAAATCTCAGTTTTATCCCAGTCAACAGGACCTCCCCTCACCTCCAGAAACAATTTGAATAAGCCAATTCTGTAACAAATAATAAGCTTTGTCAAGAAATTTTTGGTATGAAAACTCTGGCAATCCCATTCCTTTGATATTTAACATGAGTTCCAGTAAACACAGGAGGGATGCTGACTGGAATGAAGCAAACAGCAGTGGCACATAGCCTTTCAAATTTTTTATTAGATTACGAGAAGTCTAAATGCTAATTTGCACAATTATGAATCAACAACGTTCATTTCAGCCTGACTCTGTCATCAGCATTTTATCTGAACTGACATACCAATAAAAATGTGAACATAACTTTTTAAAAGTTAGGGAAAATACATTCCCAGTCCAACAAATTGGACATGTTTCCACCACAGCAAATTAAACCCTAATGCATAAACACAATATAAGAAAAGAAAATTTCTATGACAGAAATTATTATAAGCTTCTATATAAGAGCTAGAATATGTGACACTCAGTGACCACAGCAGATGTGGCATTCAGCCCTGGTCTCAGAGCTGCTGGTTTGTGTGCACTTACTGTTATTCACAGTCTCTCCTCCCTGAGGGATGTGAATACAAATCAAATGGTGGATCCAATATGTAGGAGCAGCTCAAGAGTCCTTTGGTTCTTGAGGCAAGTCTACAGCCAGATGCATTAGGAGCTGCAGAGTGAATACCCAGAGAGAGAAAACTGAGACACAAATTTTCCACAGTATTCAAGACAGTTCTGAAACCTTTTGAGGCATCTATTCAGCTAAGACTTTCCCTGATTTCAAAATGATTTTGCTAGAGGAAGTGGTTTGAATGTCTAAAGTGGGCTTAATTCCTAAATGTTGTTCTTTATTTTAAATGTAAACAACTAAAAATCACAAAACCCCTCTCAGGAAAGGTCCTGTGCTAATTCCTCTCTACTTGTCAGTGAAGCTGCCCTCAGAAAAGCATTCATTGCTGCCTTCTACTGAGCATTCTCACTTTTTGTAGAAGTCCTCTAATAAAGAGTCATGCCTTTAACTAGGGGAGGTCTTGAATCTCTCCGTTGACTAAGAACTGTTGTTAAATGTAAGTTGCCCTGCCACACATAAAACACAGTCAGGGCAGGTGAGCAGAGCCAGCTTCCAGCACATGGGCCCAATCCTGTTCCTGCTGAAGCCAGGCACAGCTCCAACCCGACTAATGGCAGCAGCAACAAGCCTTCTATCTGCTTAACACAAATGAAGATACTCATCTCCTCTTTGACACATTTTGGGCTCAAAGCCATTGGCTGACACTTGTTTGGTTCTCTGCATGTATGTGACTCATGGGATAATATAATGCCTAACTTCCATTCTGCCAGACCTGTCTTTCTCTGTGGTTGGCTATTAATTTCAGAGCTAAGATGCAATACTGCAGTAAAATAGGATGGTGTTAAACTAAGAAAATTGCACTTGCTGAGAATAAATGAATCAGATTCCCTTTGTGAGGATTCCCTTCCAATTAAAGAGGTATACCCACATAGTCCTGAAGGCACCAGCCCATTCCTCCTGCATAGAGAGGCAGTTTGTGAATCTCTAGCAAAGTACTTGGCAGTAAAGGAAGTGTAAACATTCTGCCTTCAACCCACCAGGGGTAACCTGAGCAGCAACCCAATAGTGTAAAAGACAAAAAATCTGTGTTCCAAACAGCTGATTTTTATTTCAGGCTACATACACTGACTGGGTATATATATATATATAAAATCTGCATATGCTTAAGTGATATATAATCAGCCTGACTCAGGACATATAATATATATATATTATATATCACTTAAGCATATGCAGATTTTCCACCAAACGTGTAAACTCTTTGAAATATGGGCTGATTTTCTCTCTTTGGATCCACAGACTAAGTAGTAGTACAAAATAATAATAATAATAATAATAATAATAATAATAATAATAATAATAATAATAATAATAATAATATAGTATGAACTGGAAGGAATACCTGAACAGATTTTCTGTTTCTTCTGAAGTTTCTTGTGATATGCTTATTATTACCAAGTCTTGGCTTTAAAATGCAGTATGTATTTTATGTGTGATACAGCAAACCACACCGTAACAGTGATATTTGTGTGGTGTTTGTATGCAATTTCATGTGTATGAACATGGATTTCATTACAGGGGAAGAAAAACACACCAAAAACCAGAGTTGTCAATGTATAAAACATAATTTTTTATTTCATTATACCAAGAGAGGGCAGTGGGCCAGTTTCTCTATCCTTTACTCAGACATTTGCCATTCTTTTCACCACTGAATTGATTCAAAGCCAATTCAACCAACAAATTAAAATCAATAAGCACAAACACCTGCTTTCTCTTACCAGCAGAGCATCTCTCAATGCCCCACTTCAGTGCAGAAATTTGTTCCTCTCCTCCAAACTCCTGAAGCAGGTAGATGAGGAAAGCTCCTCAGGGGCAGTTCTCCTGTCACAGCAATAAAAAGCCTGAGAAACCATGACATTCCTCCACCACCCCCAGCTGCTGCAGGACTTTGCCATGGCCATGAGCAATCTCTCAACTCTGTACACAGTGCTAGCAGACAACTACTCCCTTCATCCTCAACATGTGATTACTTGCTCAGCCTCCCAGTCCGTGCCCAGCCTCCACCTCACCCCCTCCGTGTCCCCAACCCCGTGTCTGGGACTGCTGAGGGGCAGGGGTGGAGAAGGAAGGACAGCACAGCCCCAGCAGCACGGCAGGACGGGCAGAGGCTCGGCAGCATTGCAGCAGCGCTGTGCGCAAAAGGAACAAGCTTGGTGGCAAAACCAAAAAACCACCCAGCAGCCATGAAGACAAACGTTGCTGAGTACAGACACCCACGGAGCTGGAGCTGATCAAGCTTTGCCCATGCCAGGGTGCCTGTGTGCAGGGCAGGAGTGGAAGTGCCACTGTGAGAACATGTGAGCACAGTCCCTGCCCACGGTGCTGTCACACTTACCTGTGTGTCACAGCACAGCTGTGCCTGCCATCCTCTGCAGCCGTGCTCACAGCAGTGTGCTGCTCCACACAGTCCCCAGAGGCCCCTTCCAGCTCCATGTCCTGTGATATTTGGAGTGGACAGTGCATAAAAACCTCTCCACCATCCGGTTTGGGTAGTACATGCCTAAATATTGCTGAAACAGACAATGCATGGGGTCATGTGTGAGAGTGGAGCACTGCAGGACTGCAGGCTCTGACCCTGCTGCTAAGGCACATGTTCCTGGACATGTTGCTCTCAGAACTTTTGTCATCTGGTCAATGACTTAGGGACTTTTTGAAGGCTCAGCTGTGTGCCAGGGTAAGGGTTTGGTTTGAAAGGAAGAGAAAATGCAGATTCTGCAGCTGGGAAGGGCTGGGAGGGGGCTGCCAAAGCAAAAGGCGGTCCACAAAGAGCACATGAAGACTGCAAAAAGCTCTGAGCTGTGAGAACTGTTTTGTCTAAGCCATGAGTGAGGGCCTTGTCGAGGGCTCAGCCTACAGTTAGGGTTAGGATTAGAGAACGCTGCTCACTTTGGCACTGTGTTTAAGGCAAGTGTCTCTAAACACTTTTATGCTATCAATAATTTACCCTTTGTACTATTCCAGGGCATTCTGTGTTTATATAACTATTGAAACACCTATGTGGTAGACAGGTGATCTTACTTTTGAGTCACAGAATGGCTGATTCTTGTGCCACTGAAGAGCAGTTTAATCTACAGTTCATTGAAATTAATGGAAAAATCTGCTTTGTGAGGCCATAAATGATTTGCTGAAACCACACACACACACACGGTGAGTCACAGTTCAGAACATAACTCAAACAACCAGGACTGTATTCCCAGGCTCTAACCACTAGATTAGAGTCCCTCCCACATATACCCTGCAATAATCTTTGCTCAAATGATAACAGCATTTCCCCACTTTACACGTTGGACAGCATTACTCAGTTAGGCACATCCTACCCGATGGGTGTACAGCTCTGCAGGGCTGGGGAAGGAAGGAAGCACAAGTAAAAGTCATTATTTTTGCCCAACACCACTAGAACTTAAGTCTCTCCTTGGAAAATTACTAGCTCTGGACTCCACAACTTACATTTAACTGAAAAATGAAATCCTTGTTCCTGATTTGCATTCATCTTTCACCACCCCAAGCAGAGAGTGTTTGCAGAATCACCATCATGCTGGATGTCGGAAGAGCAGCCTTGCCTTCCCTGATGCCCCGGCACGAACCCCTCCAGAGGAGGGAAAGTCCTCGGAACTGCCCCGTCCATCCAGGCCAGGGCCCAGCAGGGCTCGGGGGCTGCACCTGCCCCGGCTGAGGCGCTTCGGGAGCCAATCTCCCCCCACAGCTCGAGCATCCCGGGTCACACACTTGTGCATCCAATTCTCTCCCTCTGCGGTGTTTAACTTGGGCTGCGATGTGCCGCGCTGGGCACACGCAGCATGAGGGCAGTGGGCACACCATGGAGCACTGAGCTGTGGGCAGCACTGAGCTGTGGGGAGCAGCGAGCTGTGGGCAGCACTGAGCTGTGGGGAGCAGCGAGCTGTGGGGAGCACTGAGCTATGGGACGCAGCGAGCTGTGGGGAGTGCGGCTCGCCGGGTGGGCTCCCCTCCCCGGGAAAGGTCCGCACAGGCGCTGCCGAAGGGCCGGGCTCTGGGGCCGCTTCCCTCACACGCCTGAGGCGCAGTCCCAGCCCGGCCGCGGGCCGCCCGCCCGGGCACCAAGTGCCGCCGGAGAGCAGAGCGGGCGGCGCCCCTAGGGAGACCCTGCTGTCCCCTCACAAGGCACCCGGGCACTGCGCCACACGCCGAGGCTCATTCACCTCAGGGCCGGCCGCCCCCACGGCGGAGCCCCGGGACGGGACGGGACGGGATGGCCGAGGCGGAGCCACCGCCCCCCTCACGGCTGCCCCTGCCCGCCCCCGTCGCCGCCCGGTCTCGCGCCACCTCCCCGCCGTGGCCCGCGGCCGGAGCCCGCCTGCCCCCTGCCCTGCCCCGCGTCCCGCCGGCACCGAGGGGCCGGGGCGGCGCCTCCGGGCCCGACCCCGCGGGAGCGAAGGGCGCCGGGGAACGGCAGGGCTATGCTTGGCCGGGAAGGGACGGGCAGGGCAGCGCTGCCGGGCGAGCGGGGCCCGGCCCTGCCCGCCCCTCTTTCCGCCGGGCCCCGCCGCGCCCCGGCTCTGCCCCCCGCGGCCCCCGGAGACGCGGACTGCCTGGCCGGCCGGGCCCGGGGGAGCGGGCGGGCTGCGCGTCCTTGGCACCCGGAGCCTCCCCGGTCCCTGGGGCCGCCCGTCCCCGCAGCCCGGCCGCAGGCCCCCGGCCCGGCCGCGGCAGGGTGAAGGGTGAAGCGAGGCGTGACTCACGGGCTCACATCTGCCACCGCAAGCGTTTAGGAAATTGCCGTTCTCTTAAAGGCAACCGTGTATTTATTTCTTTGGGGTGAAAACCGAGGAGTTGCACTCCATTAACGCGTTTCAGTCACCAGCCCTGGCAGGGGATGCAGAAGTCGGTGGAGAGCTGGATGCTGGTCTGGAGGAAGAGGAGAGCTTTGGCACTCCTGCTACAGGAAGAGGACTGGAAACAAGCAGAGAGGCGGGTGGTTATGGTAGAATATATGCTGTTTATTTATGAACGTAACCAGGACTTCTGACACATTTTATATGCAGTTCCCTCCCCCCCCCTCCCCAAAATTAAAAAAACCCCACCAACGTGTGTGCATATACATACACGTATACATACCATACACACACTGCACACACACACACACACGCTGCCAGCACTGTGCTCTCACTGTCATGCTTCCAAACGGCTCCATCCACCTTGTTCTGCTCTCTTGTCAAGACCTACTTCAGTTGGACAAATTGTTATGCAGCTACGACACAAGGAAGAAATGTTCTGCATGGCTACCAGAATGCCCAGGGGGCCTGTTTGTTTGTTTATTTTTCCCTCACTCTGGGAGAAGCTCCAGAGTCCAAAGGTGCAGCAGCACCAGGCACAAGCCTCCTTGCCTCACCACAGGCATCGTGCAGCCCCACAACCCCTGCCCCATTCCAGGCACTCCTGCCTTGGGGTCGGGAGGCAGCAACCAGTACAGGACAATATGAAGAAGGCAACGCACACTCACACTCACCCACCCATACAAATAATAAAATAACGTTGCAGCACAAGGGCATAGTCTCTGTCACCAGATAAGAAAGTTGTGTGATGGCAAAGATCTAAGTAAGGCAATAAAGTATAGCTAGTGTACATGGAACGGCTTTCACATTACATGAGGCACAGTTTGGGTGGACAGAGACTTGGAGAAGAGCAAAATGTCCTGGAATAAAGCAAAATACACTGAAAGTTCATAGTAAATACCCGCATCAATAGGTATTTATTCATTTGTGCTTCGCCACGTCGTGACATACAGTACAAGACACTGCTGCTCTTTCTGTCGATGGAGAGAGCTCACCACACTCTTGCAAGCTGCTGCTCCATCAGTCCCAGGCTGTCCATCGGTCCTGCAGCGGCGCTGGCCCCTTGTCCCCCTCCAGCCAAGGCAGGGGACAGGGCTCGGCAGAGGCAGCCCGGCCAGGCTGCGACAGTCCTGGCAGCAGTCTGGGGGCTGCCCCACGCCTCAGTGCTCCTCACGGCGCCCAGTGCTGCACAGCGCTCAGCCTCAAATCCTCTTCTCATCGCTGGCTGCCCCAAAGCTGCTCCTGCCTGCTGCACTGCAGGCCAGCTGGAAGGGCTCAGCAAGGACACCCCAGACACCGCAGCCCCCAAGCCTGCACGTCCCTCGTTCCTTCTCCTCGCACCCTGCAAGGCTGGAGGGCACAGTAAGCCCCAGAGCTCCTGCAGCCAGCTTTTAAGGCACATCTGGGTTGCTATGTGTGCTTTATGACTGTTATTGTTATTATTATTATTATTATTACTGTTATTTACCCTGTGTAGACACGTGGTCTTTTCTTTCCTCCCCTTGCCTCTCTCCTTAGAAAACCCACCATGTTTTCAGCTTACTCGTGTGTCATCTCTAAGGCACAAACCTTTTAATACTAGAGCTGCCTGGCTTCTTGTATAGGTCGCGAATCGATAAAAAACAAACGAAACGAAACAAAACCAAACCAAAACAACCCCCCGTTCCCCTCCCGCCGGCACACGGCGCTTGCCGCACGCCGGTGCCTACAGTATCTGCGGCGGGCAGGGCAGCGCAGCCCGGCCGGCCCCGGCGCGGCGCTAGGCGCAGCTGCCCATGGCCTTCACCAGCGAGCTCTCGGGCAGCTGCCTGAAGATGCCCCGCAGAGTCTCCAGCTCCCGGGTGAGCTGCTCCACCCGCTTGCGCAGCCGCTCGTTGTCGGTGGTGAGCTCCAGCACCTTCTGCTGCGTCTCCACGTTGCGCTGCTTGGCCTTGTCCCGGCTCTTGCGCACCGCGATGTTGTTGCGCTCCCGGCGCACCCGGTACTCGTTACTGTTCTTGTCCACTGTCTTTTTCGATTTGCTCCGGTGGTCCGAGGGCATCATCTTGAGGGTGCCCGCGGCGGACAGGGCGCCGGGAGGGTGCGGGTGGTGCGGGTGGTGCGGGCTGGGCACGGGCGTGGGGGGCGGCGTGGGCTGCCCGGGCTGGAGGTGCATGGTGGTCTGGGCGCAGTGGGCGATCTGGTACTGGAGGTGGGACGGGTGCTGCTGCGGGGCGTGATGGGGATAGAGGGCCGAAAGGGCCGCCGACTTCACCTCCTCCTCCTCGCGGGGCTCCTGCTTGATCACCAGCGGCCGCAAGCCCGGCGCGGCGATGCGCTCGTACAGGGGGTCCAGCTTGCCGTCCATGTAGCCGGGCACGCAGCCGAAGAGCGGCTGCTGGTGGTGCTGCGGCTGGTGCCCCGGCGCCGAGGCGGCGGCGCCGGCTCCGTGCATGGTGTGGAAGTCGAAATCCCCGGCCAGGATGGCCTTGGCTTTCTCCTGCTGCTTGCTGTGCTGGAAGAGGTCGGCCAGGAACTCGTCGTTGAAGGCGGCGGGGTCGATGTAGGCGCTGATGTCGATGGAGTTCTCGTTCTCGCAGATATCGCCGAGCTCCGCGCCGCCCGCAGCAGGTGCCGCCGCCGAGGGAGCCTCTCTGTAGCTGTAGGTGCTGCCGGGCAGGGGAGTCTGGAGCTGGTGGTGCTGGCCGCTGCTCATCGGGGGCCGGGAATCGACCTCGTAGAAATTGGCTTGCTCCATGAAGCAACTACAGTCTGCCGGGCATGGTGAAGCGCTCCTGCAATCCAGGTTTCGAACGGGACGGCGGCGGCGGCGACTCCAGCGATCTCGCGGCACGGCGCTGCTCGGCACGGCTCGGCGCTCCCGGAGCCCGTCCCCCGGCGCAGCCCCGCTCCGCTCCGCTCGCTGCCTGCCCTGTTGCTAGTGGGCTGCCGCGGTGCTGCGTGCCGTATATATACAGCCCGCAGCAGGGCCGGGGATCGCCCTCTAGTGTCCAACCTCCCGCTGGGAACCTTTGACCGCCGCGCAGCCGGCTCCCAGCGCCCCGGCCGGGCTCCGCCGGCCTCCCGCCCGCCCCCGGGGAACGCCGCGCCGCGGGGAGAGCGCCCCGCGCTCCCCGGGCCCCTTCCCCCTCCCGCCCCGAGCCCGGCTGAGCGCTGCATGGCTCCGCAAGGGAACCCCGCGCTGATGAGAGGCCCGGGGCACGGCGCCGGGACTTTGTGCCCGCGCTGCCGGGGCCGCTGCCGGGGCAGAGCGGCCAAACGCGGCCGGCGCATTTCCACCGGCCGGTACATTTTCACCGCCCGCTCCCGCCTCTGCGCCCGGAGCTTCGGCCCTGCGCTCCCCAGACAGTCTCAAAGTTCACCATCCGCGCATAGTTGCAAATATTTGGCCAGTCGGGAACATTGGCCCCGTCGGGTTTGGGAGCCAAGGCGCTGCTCACCGGCGGTGGTTACCTGCCGGCAGGGCCGCCGGGCTCGGAGCCACCGGCGGGACCCGCGGGGCTCGCCCGGTCACAGCGGGACGTGTCCGGGATGGCGCCCGGCGGGCAGGGGCGGGCAGCTCGGTGGCCGCGGGGGCTCCCCGGCTCCGCTACCCGGGGCGATCGGCCGGGCCGGGCCGCCCTGCCCGCGGTTAGCGCCGGTGCCGAGCCTGCACGGAACAGCCCGGGTCGGGTCACCCGCGGGCCGCTTCATTCCCCGCACCAATCGAGAAGGTAAATTTAATGACGGATTTCTCCAAACGCACACCCAGCAGTCTCCACCAGTGCCGGGCACGGGCCGCCTCCCGGCCCCGACCCGGGATAACCGCGGGTGCAGCGGGGACCGGACCCTCCAGCGCAGCTCTGCAGTGGCCAGGAGTCCAACTCTGCATGGCCAGGTGTCCAGCTCCGCATGGCCAGGAGTCCAACTCTGCATGGCCAGGTGTCCAACTCTGCATGGCCAGGTGTCCAGCTCTGCAGTGACCAGGTGTCCAGCTCTGCATGGCCAGGTGTCCAGCTCTGCATGGCCAGCAGTCCAGCTCTGCAGTGACCAGGAGTCCAGCTCTGCATGGCCAGGTGTCCAGCTCTGCAGTGGCCCCATGTCCCTGTGCCCTGTGGCCGTGTGCCCGGCCCCGGGATCAGCCTCTGTTTTCTGCGGGTTTTGAAGGCGATCAATGCTCCCACAAGTGTAGGATTCAGAGGAGCTGCATGTCCCAGCCACTGCTCCCCTGAGGCTCCTGTGTACAGCCCACAGCCTCCCCAGGAGCTCCTCAGTTTTTCCTCTTGAATCCTCAGAATTCCTCTTGCTGCCATCACTGCAGCACGCAGAATTGATGTGTCTGTCGGTGCTTGCACCTTGGGCAGTCCCAGGGGCATTTGGCTCTGCTGGTCCTGAAGGTCCCTTTGGAAGGACAAGCCAAGCCCACTGGAGCAGGTGCAGGCTTAAAATTGCTACAGAAGATCTGCAGGGAAAATGAATCAAACATAGTGATGGCTGGAGAAAAAAAAAAGATGCAATTCTTGGTTCTGAGTGTTTTAGTAAAACAGAAACTGGTGACAGTAAATTACTCAGAAAGGGTTTGACAGATTTCTTGCAATTAAAAATTCAAAGGATTCAACAGGAAACAAAAATGACAATGCACCAAACCCTCATGTTTTTGTTTCACACAATGCAGGTGTGAACTTTTGCTTCATGAGCAAATGCAAGGCCAGCAGAGTCAGTTGGCATACTCCAGTGTCCTCTCAGGAGAATGGATTCTCTAATTACAGCAGGGAAACATTAATTTACAGATTACAGAGTGTACTTTTCACTATCAATAGAAAAAATTTAATCCTAAGTTGTTTTATATGCAGCCAGTATTTTCTAAAATTATATGTCTTGGTTTCAATGCAATAGCAGTGCCCCACAGGGCTGCTTCCACAGGGAGCTGCAGCACTGTCTGAGCAATGAAAACACTCATAGGAACTCTGAACAAAGTCCTGGTTCAGAGGAAAAGCCTCAGGTCTGGGACAGGAGTGAGTTTGAGGTGTTTCAGAGTGGAGAGTAAAATGTCCCTGACTGCACCCAACTGTCCAGATTCAGCTTGTTCTACTCAAGTGAACCATTTCCAGAAATGAGACAAACACAGAGCTGGACTTTTTGCCTGCTGGGAGAAATATCATCTGGAATAAAAGCAGTTTATGCTCAGAGCTTTCAAGAGGCCTTGTCTGACTCTGAAGTCAGCAGAAACAGGAATAGGCCATGAAGATTCAAAATAAAAAGTCAGTGCTGCACGAAACAGCAAAAGGATAACTAAGAAAGTGTAAGCAGAATTGTATCACTAAGTTTGTGATTTAATAACAATACCTATGCCTCTCTAGTCTCTAAAACACTCTCATATTTTATAATCTTTCTGAAATTAAAGCCTAACTACATGTTAAAAAAAATTAAAGTAAATCAGAACATTTAGGATCAGATTCCATTCCTAATTACTGTAATTAACGAACAAGTCCCCACAATTTAAGGACTGGTTTGCTCAGTTTTGGTTTTTTTTTTTACATAGACCCCTTTTATCTAAGTTAAGAACTTTTAAGTCTTCTATTTTTACATAGAAACCTAAATTCCTGTTTAAATGATTTTAATATAGTATAAAATGAAATTCCCAGACTCATAAAAAAGACATATCTTCGTCTTTTTATTTTCCCTCCCTGTTTGAAGACAAAATATTTAGAACCAGCTGATCCCCAAACAAGCACAAATGCTTATTTCCCCATTCATATCAACAGTGATTGATACCAAATATTTCAAATATTAAAGAGAAAACTTGTTGTTTAAGTTCCATGAACAGGGAGCTGATTTAACAGAGAGGAAGGATGCATGTTGCATACTATGGCTCCCTGAAGCAGCACTGTCAACTCTTGAGGGTGCTATTCTTCCATCCCAAAGCAGATTTTGCTGTCCAGAAGCTCAGGGAGGGCGAGCAAAGTGCTCCACAATTCCAAACAGCAGCGAGAGTCTGGACCGAGCCAGCTGCACTCCTTTCTGAGGGAAGGAAACTGATCAGAAAAACACAACTGTGAAGGAACCTAAGTGCCTGTGTGACTGTTAATTTGTTTTTAATTGCACTGGAACACTGCAGTCTCTTTATGTCTCCTGTGTTGTTCTCAGGCTTTCACGCCTTGAATGAGTTTCTGGCTGCAGGATGCAGCAGCTCTGCAGGCTGTGGGCAGGATGGTGCTGTGCTGCTGATCCAACAGCCTGGCACTGTGTGCACAGCCCAGCATGTGGCAGCCCTGTCAGGAGCTCCAGTGCAGCTGCACATTTATTTACTACCTTGTTAAACCAGAATATTTCATTGCTACTGACAAAGCTCCAGGCAGGAGTTTGCACGCAAAACCTCTTGGGGTGAATGGCAGCAACAGCTCAGCCTCTCCTCTCTCCCACCTGAGAACTGGGGGGGAAAGAAGACCAGGGTGGGCACTGTGGAGCAGAAAGGATGGCACAGCTGTGCTGGGAGTGACAAGAGGATATTGTCCTCACTGCTTCCTGAGAGCACCTGGGGAGCAGGCAGGGATGGAGCAGCAGTGGTTTCCTATGCAAATACAGAGCTGGCAATCTACCATCTTACTTGTTGTGGTACACTGAAACACAAACTTCTCCCCTCTCCTGCTGTGTTTTCTGCCCCAGGGAGGAGACACATGATACTGCACATAAAAGCTGCCACACATCACAATTTTCAAAGGAAAAGACTTGATATGCCAAAGCCTTGCAGGCCCTTGGATCAGTATGCAGCAGTGTCTGACAAGTCAACCAGAACCTTCCCTTCAGCTGGGAAAGGCAGCTGGGGACTGCTTATCATTCTTTAATGTGCATTTTGCTCCAACAACAGATGATTTAATGACTTATCATTACAGCTTTTCTCCTTTGGAGAAACACAACTCCAAGGTGAACCAACTCAAATCCATGCCATTTTCCTTTTTTGTACCATTCCCCTTGTCTTCAGGGTGTTTTCAGGTGTTTGCTATGATCATGCCTCAATTCTTGCTATCCTTGTGCTCCACTGGCTTCTGGCTCTTCTACTGAGAGCTCAGCCCTTTGCAATTTCCAGGCTAGGTGACTGAGGGCATTTTTCACTTCCATTTACCTGGGAACTGCTCACTTCCATTCAATGACCCTCACAGCCCAGTCTGTTTCCAGCTTGTCACGTGTAATCTTGCACCAATCAGTCTGTGAAGGTTTTTTTTAATCCATTCACAATCTTTGCATGGTTAATGAGCCATTGGATACACAATTCCTCTCTCATAATTAGGACCATATTTCACTGACCACATCCACAGTGCCCAAAACACTGCAGATGATTTTCAGAGACAGGATTAAGTCCTGTACAGTTGAAATACAACCCAACAAGTGGCACTGTTGCTCCTCACCTCTCAGTGTATGTTTCCTTCTGCTGTACTGGGCCATCACTTTTGCCTTAAAACTTCCAAAAATGATGTTATGATGTTTAACATCAGTTATTCCTTTGCTCTGTATTTGGCCTATCCACAATCACCCATTCTCTCTCTCTCTCTCTTTAGTATTTCACCTCTGATTAAATGATAACCTTGTTTCTTTCACACCTGAATCTCCAATTATTTGTCTTTACCTTACAAACTTCAGTGGTTTCTCTCACCATGGATGGCTCATCATCTTTAATTTGCTCATGCTACATCTCCCTGGAAGATGGAGCAGTTTATAACTCTGTTTCACAGATAGAGAGCTGTGAGATGAATGACTTGCCAGAGCCATACAAGAAATACATAGCAAAGCTGAGCATTTAATCTCTCCTATGCCCTAACATCAACCTCCTAATATCTCCACCAACGCAAAAGTTTTACTACTGCACTCCTACAAAGGAAATCCTTTCATACAGTGCCTTCTTGTTTGTTGGTTTTTTAAATGGAAATAGATCCATTTTTATCTGAAATAAATTTATCTCTGAGGTGAACTGCCAAGAAATATGGAAAATACAGCTTATTTTCTTCTAGACCCTAGCCCCTGTCTACTGGATTGAAGGCTCTCATTGATCTCAGTAGGAACCTGTGCAGACCCTTATGCAGCAGAACAGTAAAAGGGTATCCCACCCCAAACTCAATTCTCAATTCCCAACTGTGCTTTCAGGGAGATGTTCTCAAAATATTCTCTGCACATTATGGCTCTAAGACTTTGGCTAGCTACTTTTCATGGTGTCATACAAGAGGTAATTCAAACCCAGAGATTTAAAATCCTGGTAAAGCCAGAAAAATTGTACTTTTTTTTCCCCTCACTCAGGTGACACCAACTTCCAGATGCTCTCAAAGTGCCTACATGAGCTGTGCATGGAACTCAGATTCACAAATCTCAGTGTCCTGAACTGCACCTGAAATTAGATGCTGAAATAAGAGTCACTTAATGGTCTTGTCAGCAGGGCTGCACACCTGGGTTAGCATCAGTATTTACCAAAATGCTGCCAGTTAGAGCTGCAGCATCTCCTCACCTGTGCAAGCGAGTAATTCACTCTGATACCCAAAGTACATTATGATAATGAGCTTCTCCATAAAACAGCAATTTGCAACATTACCTCAAGTGGCATCTAAGGCCCAACAACTACATGAACACTGGGAGGTAACACTGAATTACAAAGGAAGTGCCCTTGATTGTCTCTTATATGTGACTGTGCATTAATCCTTTGAAAACATTAATGTAGTCATTCTGCAACATTATTCATACCTTTTAATGTAAAAGGTTGTTTGTGAGCATGATTTTGGCAGTCCATAGTCAATCCAAAATCATCTGGCTTTGAGAAGGTACACCTACAAAGCTGAGCTAGTACTTGAGAAGACTGCTTAAGTAATAAGGAATCTTGCCACTGACTTGGATGTTACATTTTGCTCTTCTCAAAAGAAGATGAGACAGCATGTCTCAGGCTTCATCACTCTTTCTAAGTAGTTTGCACTGTAGGCATTATTATTTGAGTTTCTGAAAAAAAAATATATACATGCCAAAATACCAAAAAATGTTAAGCATTTTCCAGAAGTGTAGAAAGAGATGCTTTGCTACACAAAGAATGTACAATCAGAAGATATGAAAAGTGAGAGCAGTGGGACTGGAAATGATGAGAAAGATCAGCTTATAAAAATAGTCATGGCGGTTCTTATTTATGTATTTTAGTACATTACATATCCTGTCATAAACTTAGTCCTTGACATGGATGAAATTCTATGTTCTCATCCAACTTACTCCTCTTTAGGTGAGATTGTTACAAGGATCAGGATTAGGCTAAAGAGTGAAAATGTGGTAGAAATTTACATTCTGTAGTGCAAAATGGATCTGAAAGCCTCATGCTGTTGTCTCAGAGATGAAGACATTGCTAAATCCATGTCAGACTGCAGCATGAGAGCCCTCAGAGAAGTCAAGGACCTGCTGGGCTTTTCCCACTCCTCTTGCAGTGAAGCTGTTGTGAGATTCACTGGGATAACCCATGACCTCACAGGTTTTGATGTCCAGCCTATGTCAGTACCTATGGAATTATAAGATTCTAAAATATCAAGATAATATACTTTTGGTGCAAACCCTTTATTAGTGTCATAAAGCATTCAACTTCAGTGGCAGGAAGTTTTGGGAACACACTTGTCTCAAATTTTAAAATGTGATGTTGTGTAAGTATTGACTCTAAACTGAGAGGAAGCAATTTTCCTGCTCAGAGCAGATGCCATCTTGGATCTTAAAATCTGACCCTCCTGTTGAGATAAATTCAGTTTTCTTTAATTATCCCACTACTAGCCCAGGGATTACTGGCATGAGTAATCCAAGCAAGAGCTGGTTTATAAATAAAAAGTGTCAATGGCAGCAAGAGGAAAGGGAGCTGAGGAAGGAAGGAGGCTCAGCAAAGTTCTGAGAGTCTCTCAGGGACATCACCAATGAATCCAAGCCGTGATCAAACCAACCACCAGCATGGGGAACAACAGGTGCAGGGGAAGGAACCAGGTCAGAGGCAATCCTGGCTTGAAAAGGATCACAGTTTTCTTATCAGTTTCAAGCTAATCATAGTGGCACTTGTGGCATCAGAATTTCCTGGACTCTCCTAGGAGCAAGCCCTGCACAGAGGAGGAGCTCATTTGGAGCTGGCAGTGCTGAGTTCCCCTGTGGCACACTGACCTGCAGCAGCAGCTCTCCACGGGCAGGAGACATGAGATATAATCCTGCAGGCATTTCCACCTGAACACATCCAGAGAGCCTGGCACTGCTGGGATAACACCCATTCTGAATTCTCAGAAACTCCACACTTCACTGCTTCCCCACAGGAGGAGAAGCTGCCCACAGTGACATTCAGCGTGCCAGCCCTATAAATGAAATAAGGAGTCTTTAGTCAGTACCATGTGAGCTCTTCAAGACCTTCAGATTTACATTTTTGAGCTCCTCAGGACTTCAGATTTACATTTTTTTTTGTTCTATCTGGAATCCTATGCTTTAGGTAAAACAAGTCTTAAGTGAAATAAGACTTCATCACAAAGCAAGTGAGTCTAATGATCAGCAGGGTTTTCCTGAAAAGATCACAGACAGATAAAAATCTAGAACCCAAAATTTCAAATTTTTGGAGGAAAACAGGACTGATGATGCCTGGAATAAACCATTCCTTCTGCTTAGTATTTAAAGGCAGTTGACATCTGAGCTACAGAATACTCGAATAAATATTATCAGAATTCATACAAATACAATCAGAATATTTATTTTCATGGAAGCCATTATATTTTTTACTCATTTTATGGAATCATAACAGTATTTTGTTTGCAATAATATTTCAGAAAGTAAAAAGCCAGTGACAGTAGGAGGTTTTTTGCAAGGTTTGGGTATCTAAAAGCTCACAAACAATGCTGAAAAAACACGGCCCTTCAGATAGGAGGGAGCAACAATGCCATGTGACTTACCTGGCCATAGTTAATAGCAGAGCTAAGTACAATCAAGGCTAATCATTCAGCAAGAGCCCAGGGCTAAGAGGTTTCTAATTCCAAACAAAAAGTCCTTGCAAAATACATGTGTTTTCAAGAAAAAAAATGAACAAACTATGAAATGGGCTCCCATACAGCAGAAAAGTCCAATTTTTTTCTTCTGCTGTAATTAAAGATAGGAAATGGGAATAAGGCTTTGGATTCTAAATTATTCACTTTGAATAACTCTTTCAAGCTGAAACAATTATGCTAGATGCTAATTTTAATCAAATTACATGTAATATGTTAATATGAGCATAAATCCTACATTCCTTGACAAACACCAAGATTATATTAATGTTACATAATTATATTAATGGGCAATATGAGCTGTACAAGCTGCTCACGTTTATGACATGAATGTGGTAAATATAAAGTGAAATTCACCTTGGCAAACTAAAATTTAATTTCAGAAAAATAACTCCTGTCTTCTTTAAAGCAGGCAAAAATTCCAGATTTTTAATTACGTGAGTTGCATGATTCTAAAAAGAATTCATGCAACATGTATTAGTGTTGGGCGCTACAGTTCTTGTCTTTATTTTACTAAAATATATAACTTTAAAAGGAAAATGATGATTTAAAAACCTGTGTGGCATAGAACCCATAGCATGGGAAGGCTGAATCCATGCTGGTTGTCTGCAATCTGACACTCAGCTGCAAAGACAAGGACAGGAAAGTGTATTTTGGCACAGAAACCTGTTACTCCCTGTCAGAGAAACAACTGCTGACAGTCACCACAGCCAACAGAGCTGGCATTTATGCTGGGTAAGACAGTACAGCTGAGAGTGGGGCAGCATTTTCCATTCAGAAAGGGGCTATCCCCACCAGCATGGATGTTCTGGCATGCATTAGAAGGGCTCAGTAGATGGAGGCATTTATGTGACTAAGTGCAGGGCTTATGCACCATTTACATTTAATTTAAGTCATCAGGAGATCATTTGCATCTATGGTAGGGTCTAGACCACATGGGAATTACTTTGCTCCTTTATTAATAAACTGAAATAAGCACCACTTACCCAGTTCAGGATGTCGCTGATAAAGTCTGAGACTCCCATTTCCTTCTCTTTTATGGAAGTTGAAGACACTGTGGGACTCCTGACTGCAGTTGTCCCTTGTACATATCTGTGCAGGTTCAGCCGCTGTTTCCACTGGGTATGCAAAAAGTGGTGCCAGTGTTAATGGAAGAGAGCCCATATAAATGCATGTGTCCCTATTAAGGAGAAATGCTCTATGTTCAAACTGTGGAAAACGGGCAGGCAGAACTCAGATCTTGTGACATATCAGCTGCAAACTCAGCCTTAGGAAGGTGCTTTGCCCCAGTGCCCCTTACTCCTTGTTTCAGGGGGCTCAGAGAGACACAGCCAAAGCTCCCTTGCAGCACTGAAACACCTCTGTGTGCTTGGATTTGCACATTTTGTTCACATCCATCTGCCGGGGGATCATCTGAATGTGTGACTTGCCAAATTTTAACTGGACTGAAAACCTTTCCAGAAATCTATTAAAAAACAGTCAGAAAGAAAGTAAAAGCATGCAGCTCTTCAGTTTCCATAGCTCAGCTACCTGTGCTGCTACAGCTTCATGTGAGGGAAGCCACAGACACATGGGCTGTTTCAGACTGCTGCAGTGCTGTCCACTGATGCCATACACTGGTGTTGAATAAATACCCCTACATTAAATCAGTGTTCACACAACTTTTTGTGTTTAAGGCATTGGTATTTGTTTGGAAAAACTAAGTTTTTTCAGTTATCTATGGCACCACTGAAGCACAACATCCCATGTTACCTTGGTAGCAGTGCAGAAGTTTCTCAAAGCTGGAGTTCTCCTGAAGTGGCTGCCAATGTGCAGGTTCCTGCCAGGAGTACACATGCACCTGTGTGCACTCATCCTGCCTTCATTTTGTTCAGGAAGGAAAAAGACCATATGCATTAGACCCTTTGTCCCACTTGCTGAGTGCCCTACTGTCACAGGGCTTTACACAAGAAGACATGATACAAAAGTACATATAAACAAAAATGCCTTGAAGAATCTCTTTTCCTGGTAAGCAAAGTCCTTTTCTCCACATTTACAATAGGGCTGCAGGTGACTTGAAAGCAAAGCCTGTGCTCCCTGGAGGAGAGCCTCAAAAACCTGCACAAATGATTGTGACTTTTACATATTCCTTATGCACTTTCTACCATTTCTGTGCACTTTGGCGAAGTCCTCTTTAGAATGTGCATGCTCAGCAAATATTGAGTCTGCAGTAAAAGGCTTGAGGGACAGCAGTGCTGTTGTAGGGCAGGTCTCAGTCTCTGCCAGCTGCTGCAGGTGCTTGGTTGCCAGTGCACACGGGAGTCTGTGAGAGCAGGTTCAGTGTTTTGACGTGTTCTGTGCTGTCATCACCTTTTCCTTTGCATGTTCCTCTCTTTTGCCCCATATTTTTGCAAACAGGTTGTTCCACTGCAAGTCACTGACATCAACATTGTTGTAATATTGCTGAGCCTGAATTCTCTTCTTGGGAAGGATTCCTGATAACTTCTTAATTGTGGGAGAACTTCTGCAATAAATCATACCTGATGCCTGAAACCCCCACACGAAGGCTAAACATCTCAGAATGAGGAGACTCCTCTGTGCAGAGATTTGCCAAGTTGAATTTTGCAGCCATTGAGATGCCCAAACATGAATGCAAAGGACATGTAGTGATGGAGGGAGCACAAAGCTTCTCCTATCAGAGGGAATTCTGATTTAGCTACTGCTGAGAGGAGAGAAAACCAGACACTGTTGTTCCTAGAATATGCTACAAAGTGTTTTTTTCTACAAATTTGTCCACAATGTTTATATTCAATACAAACCCAGATTGTGTCTTGTAAGCTCACAGTGACAGAGACATTCAGATGCCTGCATTGTAAGTGCAATTGCCTTTTCCTCTGGGAGCCTGCATTAGGTTTGAAGGTTGGCAGAGCCAAAGCAGAAAGCTGTGCCCCACTCTTTCTCTGAAAATTACTTCTGTTTCAGGAGCAAGAGAACTGATGCCTTGGAGTGGCTACCTAAACCAGAGGCTAGACAAAATTCAGAGAACAAAAGAGGGTATTCATTGAAGGCCTTCCATAGGTACACTTTGGGCACTCAAAGCCTCTGAAGGGCTGCACCCCAGATGGACAATGGTCACAAGTTTTTCATACAGGTAAAAGTTTGCTCCTTTTACATATCAGGGGTCAAGCCTCCAAGTACAGTTTCAGATAATGAGGTCATTTACTCCAAGTTTGCCCCCCCAATTCACTGCTGTTTGCATCTCTTGGGGCCTGAGACAGTAAGGTGTCCTTGAGTTTCAGGCCTAGAAAGGAATTGCTTTGTCTGAATAAAATGGGAGAACAGTAGCTGACAGGTTATGAAGTTTTTGAGTTATACACTAAAGCAGTACAGGATCTGAAAAATATAAAAGCTCAATCCTAAGACATCAGAACTAGAAACAGTTAACTCACCAAATGCAAAGAGTTGATGTTCTGGATTAAGATGGCCCCTGCTGAGGTCAGTGATTACCTTTTTTTCTGTTGGGGACAAAAGATAGAGTCTGTTTGCCTGACCAAAGTATCAGTCACTGATTATCTCATCCAAAATTCTCCTTTACTTTAGCAGCAGGAGGTCAATGACAGACATGTTGCAATTGCCAATACATTTTCTCAAGCTGTCCTCCCACATATTTTGTATAATTATAAATAATTCATTTTTATTCATGTTCATGAACCGAATTCAGGTGGAGTAAACAATCAGGTGGACTGTCCTCTGCCAGGTGCCAGACTCTCAGTTTTGTGTTTCAAATGGCCATTCCTTAAGCTTTTCGTGGTATTTCAGAGGTCATACTGATTGTGGAGAATAATAAAGCCATTTATAAGAATGCAGTTTGTGTCCTCATCTTTCCAAAAGCATGAGACCATAAACAAAGCTATGTCTCTCCAATTTCATTGCTTTTCTGGAAGTGTATTTATTTTAGGCTTCTGTTCTAAACCATTTTGAAGTCTGCATAAAATTAATGACTGAAACTATTCACTCTTCTTGATATCATAGGAATAAGTAAAGTTCTTCACTGGAGTATGCCCTGTGATAAATAATGCCCTGGTAATTATGGGTGGGGATTTTCACGCGGTGACTGATGATGCCTTGGAAAAGAGCCATGGCACTGTGCATTCAGAAGCTAAGCTATCTAAATCCTTGCAGGCCTCATTTATGCTTTTGGGAATATAGGACAGGTGTGGCAATTACTAAACCTGGATACTTGAGAATTCACCTCTTATTCCCAGGTGTGGGCCATTAATTCTCGCTCAGACTTGTTCAGTTCTAACAAGTCTCTTTTGAACCAGATTTTATATATGCACATATACTCACATAATAAATGGCATTTTCCTTTCAATCAATTTATCTATTTTGTTTTTACTCATCTTTAGCTATGCAGCCCTCATTTTACCTAACGTTTAACACACACATGGCAGCAAACCCCCAGAATGATCAGTGGCAGTCTGCAGATCCCTGCCATGGTCTGTAGATACCAGAAGATTCGCAGTTTGCATTGTTTTGTACAATCAGTAGAGAAACTCGGGTAAAACTCAAGCCAAGCCCCAGTGAAATTCACAACAAAGGCTGCACTAATTGTTATTGGGTCACTAGACATCAGAGCAAAGCCAGAGAACACTCAAACATGAGCATGTTTGTAAAATCCTTTAAAAAATGTAAAGGAGTGTGGTGTTCATTCTTTTTGTTAGATGATCTTCTTTGGGTTGACACACCTAGAAGGCTCCTCACAGACCAGGCTTTCTTCAGGGACATATTTGATATTTTTAAACTCAAATGCTGACAAGAAAGCTTTTAATTCCATATTCTGATATTTCCATAGAAGGTCACAGATACTTCAGCTGCTTCATTCACTCCAAAGGGACTTGTGGCTACTGAACACTAATGTGTACCTGGTCATCTTTATATACCTAAAATGTGTTGGCCATCTCCTAAGCAGTCCTCTGGAATACAGTGAAGAAGGGATGATATATGCTAAATCTTGAAATAGCACACATTTTTGTGACAGTATTTTTATGTGCAAAGAATTGTCACAAAGGTAATGAGATGTTCCTCTACCTTCAATCCCTCAAGAAGCCATGGCTGAAATGGCACACTGCTCAGGTCTAAGTGAATATTCCATTTCTGGTGAAATGGAATATTGGTATTGGAAAACCTGGGCTGGCTTGGATTGAAGAACAAATTCCTGACAGCATGACAGCACAGACTGAGTAAGGGTTCCATTAAAATATAAATTACAATCAACAGTATTTTGTAGCTATGAAAGAGAAACCTCTGATATGTGACTGAAGAACCCACAGAATACCACATGAAAAAGTGAAACTTGCCAAAGTGGGCACACCTTTATCTGTGCAGCTGGCTGATTCTGAAGGTGCTTGCTAACAGTTTCTGATTAAAAATTTACCTTCCTGATAATAGCATGAGACAAAACCACAGCAATTAGGAAATCAAATCTCAGGGCACCACTGTGGCAGACCCTACCTAGATGGAACTAGTTCATTGAGCTCGAAGCACCAAACCTCTCAATCCCCTCAAAGCTGTAGAGGGAAAGGTGAACTGCAGCAGCTGGAGAAGCACAGCATGTCAAGCCTGTAGAAGTGACAGCTTGGATTTGTTCTAACAGCATCCAAATCATCAATGCTTTAGTTTTCTACTATATGATGTATATATCTCATTGTCTATTAGTTTGGTCAGACTCTGTAAGATTTCTGTGTTAGCCTGATTCCTTTTGCTAGCCTGCTGAAGTTGTGAGGCACAGCTGTCTGTTAGGGGGTTTTTGTTCCCCTCCATTTGAGAACCAGTGCATTTAGTTTGCACATGCAATTGAGTTCATTGATTTTCACAAACCAGTATAAGCAATTGTAGATATCTAGATAACCTGGATATTTTGAAAACTGCAAATAAAGGGGAGTAGTTCTGGAAGATGCAGAACTAGAAACTGGAAATACTTTGTTACAAGACTTCCTAGCTTAGCTGCATAGAGAGAGAACAAAGGCACTCGATTTTTCCTGCAAATGAACTCCAGGCAAAGTGACAATAAAATGGATGTTTGCTATTAGAACAGATTGGTTCCTTTCTTTCCTTACCATTTGCTAGAACAAAAGCACTGTGACTTTCCAAGGCTGCCGTCAGTGCTAGAATTAGCAGTGTGGTACTGAAATAGTGACCAGCACTATGCAATCCTTCCTTTCTCCTCACCTAGTCAAAAAGGCTACCTCTGACAAATCAGCTCTTAGAGAATTTAAATTATTAAATCATCTGGCATTTAAATTATTAAATCATAGTGAAAACCCCAACTCTGTGCTTAGGAAGTATAAGCTTTTTCAAACCAATAGGCAGAGCTATTCATATTGCTTTTTCTCTTTGTGTTTAATTTTTTTTAATATAGCTAGAATCCCAAGAAAAGAAACTCAGCAATCCTTCTGCTTTCTGAAGCCTTAATAGCCTCAGCTCTGCAAAATTCAGTTTTCTAACAGCAGGATTTTGGTCTTGGTACAGGTCAGTCCTGGACACGAAAAGTAATTATTGTAATACCAAAATGCAGGGCTGGGAAGAGAAGGGAGATTTGCAATAATAAGATTACAGAAAACCTCTATTACAGACTTTGTGTTTCTGGGATATTCCTGAATGAATGCCATCTGCTTGGTGATCAGAAGGAATGTAATCATATTGAATCTTTCCACTAGGCTGACATTACCAAGAAAAGGAGTAGCAGTTACCAAGAAAATGTTTTATTTTGGTATCATTCCATGCATTTACCCTTAAATACATCTGAGTGCTCCTCACAGCCTGGAATTATGTGTTTTTACCTAAGAGGCCTGTTTATTTCCATCTGTAAACTACATATAAAATATATTTATTCTTATGTTTCTAAATCATTGGAGAGAAATTAGTAATTTCTTCTCTAGAATTCAAAAGCCTGGCTGTTAGACCAGAGTGAAAAAGTACACAGCACATCATGTGTGAAAAGTAAACTTAAAACTGAAATGTGCAAGTCTGAAGTTAAAAAAAAATCCAGCAAAGGCTTACCCATGAGGGAAACAGAGGCAAATGCTTATGGAAAGAAACATTTTTAATGTGTAGGTTGCAGTCTAGGAGTTTGTAGGGTTTTTATTTTAAGACAAAGAAATATATAATTGCTCATGAAGACAGAGGAAACATGGGTGAACAATGGAATCAGACACAACAGAAACTATTCCAAGGGCAACAAAGCAGTTTTCACTCTGAGTAAAAGGCACCAGGGAACCTCTAAATGTTTTTGTGTTAAGGGAACACACTGCATGGGCAGTAAACAGGGACATTTGTCCCTAAGGCTCCTCTCCCCTTTGTACCCTCTGCCTCCAGTTCCCAGTGTTTGCATCTCCTCAGTGCTCTAAAAGGGAATTGCTGTAGCTTACCTGAAGACACTGAGTATCAGTGTAATTATCTTCCAGGACCAAAGTCATTAAACAATCGTGAGCTGGCTAATGCATGTGAAAGCAAGACACTGCTCCAGCATTATCTGCATATCTGGGTCAGCAGCTGCTGCAGGAGCACACCCAGAACAGAGGGAGAAGGGTCTGTCCCTGCAGGGATCAGGCTGCTCTGCCACCCACCCAGAGCTGCTGCTCCTCTGGCACAGCCTGCACACACTCAGGGAAATTGTATATTCCAGTGCCACTGCCCAGCTGTCCAGACATCTCTGTGCTTACTTCTTAGACTGCTGCCATGATATTCTGTTTTAAATCCTGCAAAAACTGAAGCACACTGTGTGAGGGTTTCTATAACACCACATAATGCCAACCCAGCACTGGAGTGCCTTGCATGCAGGGAATTATGTGTGAGCTTTAATGTCTAAAATAGTCAGCTCTGTGAGCTAAGTGTGTCTGCATTTTATTTTCTTCAGCTATCTTTGGTGAGGATTAATGAATGAATGGTCATAAAGAGCTCTAAAATCCCACAAAAGCATCCTAAGAGCACACACACTTAACTATTGTGAGCAAAGGATAATGTGTAAAGCTCACCTGGAATTTCACTGCAGCTATAGATGGATGAGTCATTGTCACAGAAAATGTAACAGTTTCAATTAAAAAGCAGAAAAACATTAAAGAAATTATAGCAAATACTTGATGACTGACAAGGAAAAATATCTTTGTGGTAATTGAGCTGAGTAAAACTGTTTGCCTAGACTAACCCTTGGAATTCTTCTGCAAATATGGTTTATTTTCCACGGGGCTTTACAAAAACTAAACCCCTCCTCAACATCAGCCAGCCATAAAAATGGTAAATATAAATAATTGTATCTACATTACTGAGCTCTGGAACTGCATTTACAAATCTAATTATTCACAAGTCTTTTGCAGACATAAAACATTTTCAAGCAGGTCTCAGAGTAGCATAGATCCTTTTTTTCCCTCTACGTTAAAAAAATCCTACTTTTCCAACAGTATTGTTTTCATTGCCTGCACACTTGAACTTGTTCCAAACTTGCCTACCTTATAAACATGATTTTGAGACCTGCCCACTGCAAACACACACACCTGTGTATTGAAGTGTACAATTCCCACTCAGGGAGCTGCAAACACACCTTGCTCCCACACAGCTTGGGTTGTGAGCACATGTGTGGATATATATAGTAAGTATATGCTTGTTTGGGCAGAACAAAAGTGATACAAAACAAGGTGTCTGGAAAATATTAAGGGCAAAAAGAACTTTTCTCCACAAAAAGTGATGTATTTTATAACAACATACCAATGAAATGGTGCAAAACCCTCCTTTCACATTTAACTCTAAGATCCAGATGTTTCCTAGTCTGCCAGCATTTAGGATTTCTTTTCTAATAGCAAGTTAGAAAAGAAAAATTACCCAGGAATCTATGAAATTTAGAAATTTGCCATAATTTCTGTTGTCAAGAGAACTGTTGATACTTTTTTGGGACGTCTTTGGCATTCCTTCCCCTTGATCTCACAGCATTCTAAGGAGGCAAACCACACGGCAGCCAGGATCGAGATGGGAATACTCCTGGGAATTAGCATCCCAGGTGCTAATTAACAGCCTGGGAACAATTAGAAGATGCCAATCAGTACAGAGACACACCGCCATCAGCTCCGATGCCCGTGGGGCACTGGCCAACTTCAGCAGAATGACAGAACATTATTTGGAGTTGGAAGAGACGCGCAGGGCTCATGGAGCCCAGCCCCTACGCGAGTGGCGCACACGAGGATCGAGCGCAAGGGCTGTGCCAGGTACGCCCAGCACGGCCCGGCCCGGCCCGGGCACACCGGGGCTGCGCTGTGCCTCCCGCCGGGCCGGGCCGGGCTCCCCGCTCTGCCCGTGCAGGGACTCGGCGGGGAACGCGCTCTCGGCTTCTGCCCCTCGGGCTGAGGGAGTGCCGGACCCTCCTGGAATACGGGCGGGACCCGCTTCCCACCGGCGCGGGGACGCGGCCGCCTCGCTCCCCACCAGCCCCCGGGCCGGGCCGGGCGGGGCCGCCGCTGCGCCCGCTCCTCGTCCGATAGGGGAAGCGGCTCTGGGGGCACAGCCGGCCCGGGGGCACGCGGGGCCCGGGAGCGTTTTCCTTCAGCGCGGCTCCAGCAGCGCCGGGACACAGACCCTGCGAGCAGCCATGGCCGGGCTCGCTCAGGCCCGCGCTGGGCTCCCTCGGGCCGTGGCCGTGACCAGATTCGCTCAGGCCTTGGCCGGGCTGAGGCAGTGACCGGGCTCGCTCAGGCCGGTGCTGGGCGCCCCCGGGCCCGTGGTCAGCTCCCTCGGGCCATGGCCGGGCTCTCTCGGGCCGTGGCACCTCAGGCTGAGGTAGTGACCGGGCTAGCTCAAGCCGCGGCCGTGGCCGGGCCCGCTCAGGCCGATGCTGGGCTCTCTCATGCCCTGCTGGGCTCGCTGGGGCCGTGGCCGGAGCTGTGCTGAGCTCCCCCGGGCCGGTTCTGGGCTCGCTCAGGCTGTGGCCGGGGCTGTGCTGAGCTCCCCCGGGCCGGTTCTGGGCTCGCTCAGGCCGCGGCCGGAGCTGTGCTGAGCTCCCCCGGGCCGGTTCTGGGCTCGCTGGGGCCGCGGCCGGAGCTGTGCTGAGCTCCCCCGGGCCGGTTCTGGGCTCGCTCAGGCCGTGGCCGGGGCTGTGCTGGGCTCTCTCATGCCCTGCTGGGCTCGTTCAGGCTGTGGCCGGGGCTGTGCTGAGCTCCCTCATGCCCTGCTGGGCTCGCTCAGGCCGTGGCCGGGGCTGTGCTGAGCTCCCCCGGGCCGGTTCTGGGCTCGCTCGGGCCGTGGCCGGGGCTGTGCTGAGCTCCCCCGGGCCGGTTCTGGGCTCGCTGGGGCCGCGGCCGCGGCGGGGCTGGAGCGGAGCCCGCGGGTTGCGCACGGCCCCGCCCCGCCCCACAGGAGCCCCTCGGGGCTCGGCCCCGCCCCCGGCGGGCGCCGATTGGCCGCGCGCGGTGCCGATCCCGGGCCGGTTGCATCACCCGGGGCGGGGCCGGCCCGCGCGGTGTCGCAATCGGCGCTGGCCGCGCGCGCACGGTACCGAGCGCGGCCCGCCCGGCCCCTCCCGCCGCTCGCGCCGCTCAGGTAAGCGCGGGGGGCGCGTGCGGGGCCGGGGGGCCGCGGCCGCCCCCGCCCGCCGGGCCCCGCTCGGCAGCGCGTGATGCAATCGGCGGGCGGCCCCGGCTCCCTCCCCTCCCCTCCCCCGGTGAAGTCACGGCTTGGCAGCGCCGGGCACCCCCGCGCCCCGCTCGGACGGGGGAGGAGCGGCGCGGCCTCGGCGGGCGGGCGGCCCGGGGAGGGCGGCGGCGGCGCCATGGGCCCGCCGGGGAGGGCCGGTGCCGGTCCCCGCGGTCGGTCCCGGCCCGGGGCGGGGGGAGCGAGGCCGCGCCGGGGCGGCTCCGGGGCTCACGGTGCGGCGGGAGCGCGCCCGGCCGAGGGGCAGCCGGGGAGCGCGGTCCGGTACCGCCCGGGGAGCCTCGGGCAGACGGGTCGGGCTCCTGGCGAGTGTCCGTAGCTCCGGTGGCGGGTTCGAACCCGGGGTTAGGCAGGCAGGGAGCTCCGCGCCGGCCTTGGCGCTGACATCCGGCAGGAAGAGCCCCAGCTCCGTAACGGGGCCGTGCCGAGCCGCTTCGGAAAGTAAAACGCTTAGCGTTGGCAAAACTTCGGAATTAAGGAATTGGTTTATCGTTAAAAGTCCCAGCTGTGGTTTTAATTGCAAAGACAGTGTTCTGATACCTCCTTGCCTCCCAGCGTTTGGGGTTCTGTCATGTTAAGATACGTGTTTATGTGTTCTGGTACAGTCTGTTAAGATGCGCATTAAAAACGGAGATTCTGAAATAAATGTGGAAATGTTGTCAGCTATGACAAGAAATGGGATTGAGCTGCCCAGTGCCAAAAGCGTTGTGTCCCAGCCTTCAGTAAGTCAGAGCTAGCACATTCCCTGCACACCTGAGGGTGAGCCGTGAGTGTGAGCCGGCGCTCACATTGCTCTGCACATTGTGCCTGCACTTCCTTAGTGCAGGGTCATTGGAATCCGGACTCGGATCCTGTCAGGAAGGATCCTATCTCTATTCCTTGTGAAGTGTGACAGAAGAGAGGTCCCTATTGCTGTTCAAATTGGCACCGATTTTGCATTTGACAAGACAGCTTTGTGAATTTGAGCAATAGAGTTATTCTGACTAATGATCAGAATCACCACAATCACACCTCAAGAAAGGAGCAGAGAGAAGCACTTTGTATTTTTTTAAAAAACAAATACTGATTGAATTGGCAAAACAGTTTTGGGGGGGTTTTTTTGCCTTTTTTTTATTTTTTTTTTTTTTTTTGCCAAAGCAAACATTTGGAAGTTTAATGTCTTTATTTTTACTTTTTGTATGTGTGAAAGCAGATGAGGGCCTTCATTGCTTCACTGGTCCCCGAGGAGTAGTGCGGGACAGTAAGAAACATCTTTGTGCCTGAGCAGGCACCTCTGGGGTTCCCAGCTATTCTGCTGCAGTGGGTGGCCAGCTGGGTTCCTGGGTGGCCACTTGGTGCCCAAGGAGGGAACCAGGCAGTTCTAACTGGCCACTGGAAGCAGTACCATGTGTTGGGTGGAACCAGCCTGGGGCTGTTGCTGGGCTGAGGCTCTTGGGCAGCTTTATGGGAACAAGATGCTGGGAAACGGGGCTGGCTCCCTGAGGAGCTGTCTCCTGCTGTGCTGGGGCTGTCAGCAGTCCCGGGAAGGGAACCTGTGTGCAGGGGCTCTGGGAGCCTTGAGCCCGGTGTGCCTCCCCCAGTGACCATGGCCGTCCCCTCGGTGTGCCCTGTCCCTGCTGCTGCCTTTAATTCTCCTTGCAGTATCCCCACAGCACCTGCTGCTACCTGGGACAGCCCTCTGACAGCTGGTGAGAGGCACCCGGCGTCCAAATACCAGGGAGAAAACAAGTTCCGAGCCTCAGCTGGCGCTCTGTAGCTCTGTGATGCAGTTCAGTGCTAGTTCTAGTTTAGTGCAATTTGCTCTGCATATTCTTTGGAGCAGGACAGGAATCCAGGTGTCACCTGTCCCAGTTAAGGGTTCTGATCATCAGGCCAGATAAGAGCATGTCTCACTCAAGAAACAGCAATTTAATAAAAAACAAATCAGTTCCAGTGGGAAGGAACTGAGGGAGGTCTGTTCTAGCAGGCAGGGCTGGAATTCTTGTTTGAGAGGTGTGACACTGGTTATCTTCTCTGCTTATATCCATCTGAAATACTTCATTAATATTAGGTTTAATGGAACAAATAATTTTTTTCATTGAATCAAATGGAAATCTGATAGAGATAGGAAAGAAGAGTTAAAGCAGTGTTAAATAGTTTGGATAGCATGGAAAGAAGTAGCACATGGAACCTGGTGAAGAAACTTGTTACATGTCAGGTGGGGTTCCTTCGGGGGCAGGAGCCACCCCTTCCTCTGTAGTAGGAGCACAAAAATCAGATTGTGAGGATGGTGTGGGTTACATAACTGGCCTGTCCAGGTGGACTTTGCAAGCACTGAAATGTGTTGAAGCAGAGGAGACAGCAGAGCATTCTGTTGGATTTGGAAAAGGTGTCAAAAATCTACTTGCCAGAGACAACCTAAGAGAACTGCATATCTGTATATGCTTTGAGGGCTGCAGAAATGCTCTGTTGTAAAATAAAGTGCAGACAAGGCCAGTGTGTGCTCTAAGAGGAGCAGGCACTTACACCTCGAGTAAGAATGTCTGTGCAATTACCCAGGCACAGCTGCTACAACCGGCCCTGCCAGTCTGTGCTGGGCACAGGCACCTCCTCAGCTGGGTGTGCAGTGCAGCTCTGCCTGACTGCTTGTTAGGTCAGCATCTGACACTGAAACATGCCATGCAGAAGCTGCTTTAAGGGTTGCAGTTGGGGAAATGCTAACAGAGAGGTGTTGGACACCTCTGTTGTGTGTTTAGATTCTGCTCCAAAAGGGTTCATGGTCTCATTCTGCCCTGAAATGGGAAAATGAAAAGATTTCTTGATAGGAAGGGTGTGGGTATACTCACACATCCTCACAAGTGGGAAGACCTCTTGGTGACAGAGAATGTTAATTTTGAGTAACATTCAAGCCAAATTTAGTGGGCTTTTCCATGAATGTTATTGAACCACACTGTGCAGCTGCATCTCATTGTGGCTCCTTCATCATGGAAGAAAATATGCAGTTGATCTGCACGGTTGGATTTTAACATTTTAATGATAGCCCATCCAAAAGTCAAACAGCAACACAGACTGCTGAGAAAAACAATCAGGAACAGTACACAGCTGATGAACCTGGGAGTTTAGAAGGACCAGTGACACACAGGAGGTCACTGCAGACCTCACACATCCTGTCATTCATCTGTTATGGATGGGAGAGGTGTTCCTGGGCTGGACACTGCCCATCCTGGCAGTCAGCTCTGCCCAGTGCTGCTGCAGCTTTTCCCCAGCCCTCTGGAGAATGTGTCACACTGATCTGTGTGGCTCACACTGCATATCTGTTTGACAATGCTGGGCTGCATTGCAGTAGGATTGTTTAGTGCCACTTAAATGTTTTCAACATGACAATCCGCACTGACTTGAGTGATCACTGGGTATTTTTCACTGGAGCCATAGGTAGGTGTTTCAGGAGCTTAGGACCATCCTGTTGTCCTTCCCCTCTTCTCTCCCAGCCATATAGGAAGTGATCCTGTGAGATGAGAAGAGGAGGGGACCCGCTGTTAGCCTTGCCAGGGCCTTGGCCCTGCAGCTGTGGTGGAATCCTCCTTGTGCCACCAGTAGGGCCAGGAGCAGGCTGACCTCAGCAGCGGGAGCACGTCAGTCAGGTGAGGATGCCTCGCTCATCAGGAGGTTTGTGTGCTGGACAGGAGAGGGGACAGTGACCAGTGCACCAACCACGCAGGTGACCTTATTTATGGATGAGTCAGCTGTGCTTGCTGTCTTTTAATGGGTGACAGTCCTCTGTTGTGGAGTTGTGATCTACACTGCCATCAGCCTGTGCTCCTGTCCCACCCTGATTCATACTGTTACAGGCTCAGCACACTGCTTGTGGTAGAATGTCACCCAGTCACAGCCTTTGCAATGCACTACCTTCTTCCATAGATTTATTTTTCCACTCAGTACCAGTGGGCCTTATGACAGCCATCGGTTTGAACATCGTCTTCAAAACAAGTGCTGTAAGGTGGTTGAGGAAAGGTGGACAGGCTGAGCACCCTTGCTCCAGAGGTCAGGCAGGAATTTGTCTGTGGATACACCCAGAGACGTGGTCCGAAGGGGACAAGGATCAAATACCCCTGTTGGTCAAGAGTCAGGCTGTTAATAGGTTTAAGCCACAGAAGGAAAACTCCAGTCTGAAGACTGAGAAAATTGTATAACTGGAGGAAAAGTTAGACAGTGGAACATGTTGCCAAGACAGAGGTTGTGAAACTGGAGATATTTGAGGCTAGGCTAGACACCCATCCATCAGGGATGGCTTTGGAATAACTGAGTGAAGCCAGTGAACAATTCAAACAGCTTGACTAGATGACCCAGTAATAGTCCCATCCAATCCAAATATGTTGGAGACTTCAGAAATGTATCTGGCAGCTTGTCCACCTCCAGCACAGTTACGGTGTGTTATGCCAGATGTACCATCAGTGCTTTATGCTAAAGCCAGTGATGTATAAGATTGTAGCTGAAGCAAGCATGTTTAATAGCTTTTTCTTTCCCTTACTAGGTTCACCTTGCTCTTAATCCATGTGAAGATCCATTGGAAACACCTTCTAGAAACCCAAGAGTTTTCAGTCTCCTGCTAAATTCTGCAGTGTCCAAGAACAGCCTGCCCAAATGAGCAAGACACCCCAACAGAACCCCGGCACAGATGCGAGCGGAGTAAGTGTGATCCACACTCAAGCACACTCCAGTGGTCTGCAGCAGGTTCCCCAGCTGGTGCCAGTCAGTCCTGGGGGTGGAGGCAAAGCTGTGCCCCCGAGCAAGCAGGGAAAGAAAAGTTCCTTTGTGGACAGAAACAGCGATGAGTACCGGCAGCGCAGAGAGCGGAACAACATGGCGGTGAAAAAGAGCCGCTTAAAAAGCAAGCAGAAAGCACAGGACACGCTGCAGAGGGTCAACCAGCTCAAAGAAGAAAATGAACGTTTAGAGGCAAAAATTAAACTCCTGACCAAGGAGCTGAGCGTACTGAAAGACTTGTTCCTTGAGCATGCCCACAATTTTGCAGATAACGTGCAGCCTGTTGGCACTGAGAGCGCCACAACAAACCCAGAAAACAGTGGGCAGTAGAAACCTGCGACCTCGTCAAACAAACTCTTGAGCTGCAGCTTGTCTGCAGTGCCCGTGCAGTAACCCAGCAAAAACTGTACCTTTAGCCATTGTTTTGTGGATTTTCTTCTTTTAGATTTAACACTGAAGATTTGTAACAATTAAACCAGAAACTGGTTAACTGTTTGTTTTAAATATTTTTCTCCTCAAAGACTTAATCAGATCTGAACTCCTAGCTAACTAGGAATGTAATATTTAGGAGATAACATTTTCACAGGAATATTCACTTACCATTTTAGACTTTGCATAATGGGAGGAATCCAGCAGGATGGCTCACTGTAGTATCAGAAACTTGTGACTGAATAGAATGTTTTTAAAATACCTGTTAGAGTGTTTTAGCCCTTTGATTTCTCCATTACATATTACAAACTGCAAAGGCTGTGGAGAATTTTTGCTTTTTACTTTAAATCTGTAGAATTTAAGTCCTATGAAGCACCATGTAGGTCCCTCCTGCCCAGTTATAGTTAATGGGGAGGTTGTAGTAATAGTGAGCTGGGATGCTTACCAATGTTCACCAGAAAAATAACAATATGCTCTGACGATATGTACAGGCACTTGGCCTCCAAATGGCACATGAAACATCATGTACAAGAGGCAAAGCAGCACACTGACAATAAAAGCCTTTTATTGAAGCTTGTATTTCATATTGCTCACATAGTGACTGGGGCCTTATGAGAACAAGAGCTTTTTTTCCAGAAAATTTCAAAGTGCTACCAAAAACCTGTGCCCTGCAAAATGGCATTCCTGCTGGGAAGGAGGTACTGGGGAGAACAAGAAGTGCAGCTTGGCTTAGCAGTGGAAGGGGCAGGACAGCAGATGTTGAACTGGGATGCATGGATCACTGCTGGCTGACATTACAGGAATTTACAGTGATTTTAAAAATAAATGGCCCTAGTAACTGATTCAGTGGAATTTCTACAGCCATCATAGGTCTGTGTGAAGGAGTATCTGTAGCCTTGTTTTATTTCCATAGAAGTTTTCCTGTAGCAACTTTTTTATGGCTACTGCTTAGTCTTTGCCATGATCCATACTGCAGTGCTATGTGCTATACTGAGGATTTAAACAAAGTAAAGCAGGAACTTTGATGTAACTTTAATTTATTTTAATTTTTAAATATTTCATTGATGGTATGGTTATTTTACATTTAACCTGTGTGTCTGTCTTGTAGATTACTACACTGTCTTAATTTCCCTCTTACACTACCTTTGTCCATAGATTATTCTGGAGGATGCTTGTTTGCTCTGTATCTGCACTTAGGAAAAAACTTGGATGTTATCTCTATGAAGATACTGTTAGAGAATGAAACCTTGAGAAGTTCTTTTTTGAATTTAAACTTTTAATACATGTGGAAAACTTTGATGGATTGTTTTGGATTATGTTAGACTTTTTACAGATACGTTTTTTCATTCTAACTGCACCTGAAGTTGGTAGGGTTGAAATACCAGGAGCTAATAAAAATGTTTTGCTTGTAGTGGCCTCATTTTTCCCATCCCTTTTCTGTCTCCTTTGAGTGCAGAGTTGCCCTTGGAGAAATCAGTGCAATAGTCTCTGTTCCCCTCTTTCACTCAGGTTTCTGCTCCATAGAAGCCATCAGAAACTCAGTACAGTTTTGTCTAAATGTCTGATTTAACAAAAAAGGCAAAAAAAAAAAAAAAAAAAAGGAAAATAAATTTAAGGCTGAAAATTTTTTGACTGGAGATGGGGAGAGAAGCAGAACACCAAAAATTCCCAGGAAAAGATGACCTGAAAGATCTCCTTTGTTACTGCACGTCCCTGGTGGAAAGGCCAGGGCTGATTTCTGCCCTGGATGTGTGACCTGCACTGGGGCTGTCTGTCCCCATTGTCCTGCAGCTGGTTTGCCAGGCTGCTGTGGGTGCCTCCTCTGCAGTCTGAGGAGGGGCTGCACATCCTGGCTGTTTGTTTGTGATTTTGGTGGAAATGATTTCCTGGATCTCTCCTGAGTGAGGGTGATCCTCTTTCCGAAGCTCTCGTGGGTGACTTTTCCACCTGTTGCTCCTGACAGCTCTGATCCCATTTCCTTCATGTTTAAAACCAAACCACTGAGTTATAAAAGTAATTTGTTTGGAAAATGAAATTTTGGTTCATCAGTGCATTGTTTTTTTTTTTGTTTTTTTACTGATGCTGTGGTTTAAGCCCAACTGGAAAATAAACCCCACGCAGCCACTCCTGTTCCCCAAGTGATGGCCAAAGTGCTTGGAGCCTGACAGGGACAGGGTGACCAGAGCACAGGGACAGGGCCAGGAGTGACCAGAACACAGGGACAGGAGTGACCAGAACACAGGGACAGGAGTGACCAGAACACAGGGACAGGGCCAGGAGTGACAGGAACGGTGGTGCGGCCTCCGCACGGCACCTTGGCCTTGTCTCTGCTGGGCACACATGGGGACAGCCACCCTGCCCTTGGGGACAGCCCTGGCACAGGGCCTTGGGGACAGTGGGACAGCCACCCTGCCCTTGGGGACAGCAGGACAAGGAACTCTGGCCTTGGGGACGGCGGGACAGCGATCCCTGGCCTTAGTGACACCAGGACAATGATCCCTGGCCCTGGCTGACACTGGAACAAGGATCCCTGGCCTCGACTGGCACTGGGACAATGATCCTTGTCCTTGGCTGGCAGCAGGACAAGGCCCAGAGCAGCGATGGCTCTGTGCAGCACCTCACTGGTGATTGGAACCAATCCGTGTTCAAACGTGCCCCAGTGAGAGGCTGCAGGAGAGGGCTCAGGCTTATTCCAAGCCCCCCCTGCCAAAGCAGCTCCAGGGAGCAAGGGTGGGTTCCCCCAGGGTGAGGCAGCCCAGGCTGTGTGGTAGCAGAGTACATCCTCCATCTCACCCTCTGCTGCAGGGCACAGAAAATTTCACCGTGGACCTATAAAAGTTAAGATTTTCCTTTTGACTCATTACTCTTAACTCCAGACTGTGGCAGAATCCAGCGCCTGTCAGTGCACAAGGAGTTACAGCACATTTCACCAGGAAAGCTGATTCCCGTTTCCTCAGTGTCCCCCAAGGGAAGGAAGGGGTCTGCTCCAGCCCCCAGAGCACTCCTTGAACAATTTACATGTCTCATTTCAGAAGTGCTCAGACGTTTCTAAACACACAAATTTGCTCGGCATAAGACACATTCTGTTACTTCGGTGCCAACTCTATTCAAGTCTGTTTGTGCCAAGGGGAAAAGGCATTTGGGAAAACATGACAGAATATAAAATATCTTGATGTAGTCAAAAAGAAGATTTGCCATAAACTGTACTTTCACCCCATTAATACACTTAAAATTATTAAACACCACTTTTTAAAGTATTAAATATCACTTTGCCTTTTAAAAAAAGGTTTATTCCCCTCCCCAGTTTAGGAAAAAAGGTCTAATTCACTTTTTGCCTAAGTGGATAAAAATGATCATAATTACAGAACAATCTTCTGGAATGAAGGATGAAATTTACATTCACCAAGTTCATGGGCCTGATGATGAAGGACAGTGGGGGAAAATGAAAATGGTGCCGCATCCCGAACAGAACCCGAGCAGAGCCCGAACAGAATCCGAGCAGAACCCGAGCAGAGCCCGAGCAGAGCCCGAGCAGAGCCTGAACAGAACCCGAGCAGAGCCCAACAGAGCCCAAACAGAGCCCGAGCAGAACCCGAACAGAACCCGAGCAGAACCCGAACAGAACCCGAGCAGAACCCGAGCAGAGCCGAACAGAACCCGAGCAGGGCCGAACAGAACCCGAACAGAGCCCGAACAGAGCCCGAGCAGAGCCGAACAGAACCCGAGCAGACCCGAGCAGAACCCGAACAGAGCCCGAGCATCCCCGGCGGAGCAGGGCGGGCGCTGCCCGGAGGCTCCGAGCGGCCGCGCCCAGGGCAGAACCGGCTCTGCCTCCTCCCTGCCCGACCTGTTCTGCGGCCCGGCCCCGCTCCTGCTCCTGCCAGCGCCCGGCACAGCCGGGAGAGGCCTCCCAATGCTCCGGGGTGATGGCAGTGTTTCCAAATCTGTGCAGTGTTTCTATAAAACAGCAGCACCAGGGTTCAGCATCATCATCATCATCATCCCCTGGTGTGTTCAGAGCCTGCCACAGTGTCGGGATCTCTCGCTGCTCACAGTGACCCCGAGATTGTTCAAAGTCTCTTTTCCCAGCCCAGTGCTTGAAGAAGCAGTCAGGGCTCTTCATTTCTCATCTCAAGGTTGTTTATTGTTCCTTATCTATAAAATTCTTTCTCCTGCCCTGCCCAGGTCCATCCAGCAGGACAGTTCCAGGCACTCTGCCTGCCCCCAGGGCAGTGTTATGTCTTTATACTAAAAACTACGTGTGCAATGTTCACAATTATTTTCCAATACCTATCGCCTGTGTTAGACAGTGAGCTTCTACTCTAAACCAATCTGTAAGTGCCACCATCACAGCAGAAGATGGAGGCCAAGAAGAAGAAGGAGAAAGGCTGGACATGCCCAGATCCCTCCATCTTGCCTCCTGAACCCCCCATTCCAGAAACCCCAAAATCAACTTTTCCACCCCATGACAACTTCACTGTTATTCTACCTAAACTGTTGTGGCTTGCAGATCTTCATCTAAGGTTGGTAATTTGCTCCACGGGTCACAATCAAACCCACAGGTGTTCTGGGCTCTGTGCCAGGGTCTCTGAGCCCCTGGCAGGGTCCTGGCCATGCTGGACAGACAGAGGGATGCTCTGGGTTCCCACAGCCCAGCACAACTCTTGGCTCTGGAGCGAATGGGGCTGGGCCTACAAGCACTGTTTTGCACTGAAAAACCTGAGTTTTGGGGCAGATGAGTTCAGAGCAATGCCAGTACAGTCTCTGTGTTCTCGTATCTGCAATGCTACCCAAGCCAAGCCTGATGTCCTTGTGCAGGTGACAGAATTCAGAAGTGGAACATTCCAGTCACCACAGCAGGGACACCAATGCAGCAGCACATACAAGCTCCTCATCCCACAACCTCCCTGCCTGAAAAAAATGTCTCCCTTCACAGTCAAGAAGTGCAGTGCAGCAATTCCTGCACTTGTCTCTTACAAACCAGTGTCAAGAAACCTCTAAAATATGTAAATAGGCTTTTTTATTAATTGAGTGGCATGAATGAAGTCCTCTGGATTGTTTCACAATGTTTCTTTGGTCTCCCACATGAAGTTTCCTCCATAGCAATGGATCACCAGGCTGTTGGGAATAAAGGGCAGTTCTCGTCACACAGACCAAGCTGCTCAGCAAAAGGAGCTCTCCTGGAGCAATGTCTATGAGGATTCTTGAGGAAATGATGGCAGGCCTAGATCCAGTGCTGGGGGCAGGCAGCAAGGCAGGGGCAGTGGTTCCTGACAGCAGCCAAGCCCCCAGGTGAGACAGGAGCTCACAGCCCATCCCATCACCTGTGTGAGCCACAGAGCTGAGCTGCTCACACCCAGCTGCTGAGGGACCAGACCCAGCAAGGCCCTGATGCTCTGCTGTGGCTTCAGCTCCTCCTGGCACAGCAGAGGGATGTTCTGAAGTGGCTTTGCAGTCAAACTGCAACAGAATCTGAATAGTGAACAGGAGTTTTGATGTGTACGTAGAGTGAGAAAGATTATTTTTATGTAGTTGCCAGCACCTAGTGCTATTTTATGATGCAAGAAATGTATTTATTATCCTGCAAGCTGATGAATACCTACAGTAAAGAAAAGCTTCTCTTGGTAATTTAAAGCTTGCATGAGTGGAAAATAATTTTTGTGACTAATATCAATATGTTTGTAAGGTATCCAAATAAGATTTACATTATTTCATTCTGAAATGTCTAACACTGAACAGTTAAAAGTAACTCTACCATGCTGCACAGAATATGCTGCTGAATGACCATGAGCCCTGCAGCAAAGATATTCCCTTCTTTCAACTTCTAAGGGCCATGAACACTAAAGCAATCTGTGTTTTTAAGGAACAAACAGATGAACAAATCTGATGAGGATGGGGATGTGTTTGAAGGATCAGTACAGCCACTGTCCAGAGCAGAGAACTCTGGCTAGGGAAGGGTCAAAGTTTGCAGGGCACAAATTGGTAGTAAGGTCAGATAAAGAAGCAGGAACTGGAGCAGAAAAGTAAAATGACCACAAAGTTGTGAACACAAATGATGCCAAGGTGAATTTTAATAAAAATTTGTTTCTGCTTAGTACATGGATACAGGTCCATAAGAAAAACGTCATTATGTCCACAGAGAACAACTGATTTTTATTTCTGTTTTTCACAGTACTTGTGATGAAGTTTAAAAAAGGACTTAAGAGTGTTACAATTGCTCATAGCTTTCAGATAATCCATTTGGTAGAGTCCCAATCATCAAAATTCAGATTTAATTGCAAGATACATCTGAGTTGAGATCTGACAGAAGTATAAGCCCCACTGACAAGGCAGCAGGGTTATTTGGCTGATGCTTGGTCACGTAAACTGCTGATTTTCTTGCTATTGAGAATTGGATGCATTTCATTTTCTATGCTGCAGCATTAAATCAGAACGATGACTGATTAGCTGAGGCAATAAGCACCACCCTGAAGTTTACTGCTTTTGGCTGGAGAGGCAGCCAAATGATTTGGCACTGCCCTGGCCCTCTGCCATGAAGGCCTCAATCTCCTGCACGGTCCGTGGGACGCAGGTGAGCAGCTCCACGCCCGTGGCTGTCACCACGACGTCGTCCTCGATGCGCACCTGCACGGGAGCACACGGTCACCAGGGGGGCACAGATGGCACGGGCAGCAGCAGGGAGGGCACAGGGTGCTGCTGCAACCAGGCAGAGCAGCACCCTGCAAGCAGGAATTGTCACCACCAGCACCCTGGGGCTCTGCAGGTGACACTGGCAAGGGGGGCTATTTACAGATGTGAACGAGGCGTTGACTGTGCCTCCAGCTGTTTCATTTTTCAGCATCACTCTCATTACATGATTATGACAATGGGAAGATGCCAGCAGCTCACATCCCAGGCAGCAGGCTAGAAAACTTAATGTTACAACTTACTTTATAAGCTTCTTGACTAATTACACAAAGCAAAAGCACATTGACAGGAGTTCAATGTAATCACCATAAGCACACGTACTTTTGGTTAAAACAATGCTTGCTTATTTAGAATACAATACTTACTTGTAAGCTTTAACCCACAGAGCTCCATTATTAAGCTTTAACCTTCCTAATATATTGCTAGATAAATCTTCTGTAGCTTAGAAAGCTATTCAGACAAGCGTCAATACACAGACCATTGTTCTATTTGCTCTTGCTTTTTCTACAGTTTCAATAATTTTTCTGCTCACCAATCTCATGGCTGCTGCTCAGCTCTGCTCACACTTCTGCTGTCTCTGAGGCCTGCATCTTGCAGCTTTCCCAAAGCCCTCTGATTTTGTGGGTTCCCACAGCAGGCTCCAGTTCCCCTTGGGCCACTGGTGCCTGCCACCCTGCTGGGGTCACACAGGCTTGGGGTGACCCTGGTGGGGTGGTGGCCCTCAGGTGCCTCTGCTGCAGTGGGTACATCAAGGACAGTCTGAGCAAGGAGCTGCAGCACTGAGCTCATGCTCTGTCATCCACGGGGCCAGGAAATCTCAACCCCTGAGAGCAGGAGCAGTAAAAAGAACATTCTTCCCTGGATTTACCTCCAGCCTTCTTAACTTGCCAGGGACAGTACCTCCTGATGCCCACAATGTCTGCTCTCAAGCTCTCCTGTTTCTGAGCTGAAATTCAGGTAGCTTCAATTTGCACTTAAAACTTTTCTCTTAACACAATAAACTTTCATAGTGAAACTTTGAACATTAAATAGCTTGTGGCTGATACTCCACACATTGAATTTTGAGCTGATGAGAAAGTCCTAAGCAGGTCAGGTGTTTCTTTTAAAATACAATCACAAAATTTCAAATCCTGGAAGGAAAAAGCAGATCCTCTCAGTTTTTCAACTCTTGCTATTAAAATGAAAAATGTGCTTCATTTCTGTTTGTCTCTAATCTCTTCTTACCAGTAAATGTGCCTACACAGTCATTCCCATTATCTTATCAGAAAAATGTTGCTAAGTTGCTAAGCTGTAATAAAAGCAATTTTAGTAAGGTGCAAATCCAAAAGAACACAAACCCTGGGTACTCCCACCTTACAATTGCTTTAATTGTTTCTGACCTCTTGACATTTTCAACTAAAAATAAAGCTGGTTAACATTTGTACTTCTGATTGCAAAATAATCCATTTGTTCAAACAGAATGAGTCATCCAGTCCTTATTAAACTGTTTAATGATGTCTTTGCCAGATTATTTCTTTTAGTTGGTATCAAGTTAAGTGTATTATAAAGCAGAATTAAATAAACAAACTCCATTGAGTTGACACATTTGTTTTGGACAGCTGTGAACTGGAAAGCTGTGAGGCTCTGTATGCTCAGTGCCTTGCTGCAGAGCACATCAGCAACACATGCAATGACTCTGCACTTGAACACAATTTATCAGGATGGGCTTCTTGATTCCCTGCTTCAAATTTGACTGCTGAGCAAAATATAACCCAAGCATTCAGCAGGAGGGCCCCACTGCATCCAAAGGCAAATCCTGCTGGGCCTGGGCCTGGGCAGAGCCTCCCTGGGTGGATCAGTCCCTGCCAAAATCCTGATGGCACCAGGCAAGCCCTGCAGGAGTGCCAGCACCCAGGGACAGACCTGGGAAGGCGGCAAAAGCCAAAGCATCACATTGGCAACCCAGCCAGGGTGAATGGAGCTGGACACAGTGATGATGTGAAAGTAAAAATGTCAGTGCAAAAGTGAGTCTGAGAGCAGAGGGAAGGGCAGACAAAGCTAGAACTGGCTCTGCCTACAGAGAGAGCCTTTTCCCAAGCACTGCCAGCTCCACAAACCTCCCCCTGCTTGAGCTGAAATTCCCCAGCTACAGCAATGTATCAGCCACAATTCAGCCTCAGTAATTAGCAAAAAACCCAAGAAAAGTGGTTTGTGCTTTCCAGTTCAGTGCTTCATGACTTCCCAATACCTCTGCACTCTTTGGGAGGATGGACTGACTTAAAGCAGAGCAGATGAAAGCTGGACTAGAGTGGGGCAAGGTGTCTGTCCACTGTTCTCTATCTAGGCCACAAGAGAAAATCAGGGTGGGGAAGGAGCTGGGAAATAGATAAGAGTCATGGAAGGACCAGGGAAAGGAAGGTCCAGTGAGGTGAGACAGGTCTGACAAATAATGGACAGAGAGAGCTGGGACTGGCTAAGGAGCCAGCAGGGAGATCCTGGTGGAGGTGAGAAGTGAGACATCCTGAAAGAGGAGAGCACACAGGGGCTGCAGCTGCCAAAGGCAGGAACTGAGGGTGACCAGATGGAGCAGGATGAGAGCCATGCCCTGTGACTCCCTGTATAGGAGGAGCATTGTCAGGAGATCACACAATTGTCAGGAGATCACACAATTGTCAGGAGATCACACAGTCTGTGTCACAGCCCAGCTGTGATCTGCTGTGAGAAGTGGGAGAGCCAGGACTGTCCCATCAGCCTGCTCAGCATCAGCACCTCCAAATGCTCTTTGGGATGTGGCTGGAGGCACACAGAACCACTGGGCCCTGGGACCACCCACCACTCCCTAGGAATTCTTTCCCCAGAATCCAATCCTTCCTCTGCTGGATGAATCTCACCTGCAATGGATGCTTGCCACAGGAGAGAAGTCAGATTTCCCATTTTCAGTGCATAATTTTTCCTTTGTCCAAAAGCAACATGAGTGCAGAGGAATAGGCTCTCAAGGGGAAGGAAATGGTTTCATTTGCTCTTTTCCTTCACACTGTCCATGCTTCACCCTGAGTTTAAACTCAGCAGCAGCAAGAAGCAGCTTCAGAGGACCTGCAAAACCTTCCCCACAGGAGAGCCTGTCATTTGGTCTTGTCTTCTGGCCAAATGGACAAAAGATGCTGGATCTCTCTGGCAAGGCTGACTGGTTTGGGACTGCCTTTCCCAGAGGGGGACAGTGATTATGAAACTTGCTGTCAGAGCTGTCCCTGTCTGCAGGCTCTTTGTTCATTAGTACTGCTTGCTTCAGGGCTACACAGTGGTTTGGAGCTGGGCACTGAAGGGTGAGGCTCTCTGCACCCCCAGCTTTCAGGGTGCTCTGCAAAATCCTAGGGGAGGCTTTACTTTCTTGGTGTGAAATGGCAGACTCCAACAAACCACTCATGTAAAGATGCAGTGGCCAGGAATGCCAGCACTGCCCCAAAAATGCCTTTTCTTATCAAGGGCAGTGGCATGATCTGTCCAGCTAGACCTGATTGCACAACTGCCTGACACCAGCAACAGCCCATCATGTGGCTCCACTCAGTGTGTCCCAAAGCAGGGCCTGGGGGCACAGCCAGGGGCAGCACAGGAGTTAAACACCAGGGCTGCTCTCAGCCCACACAGCCTCGCACTTTGTCCTCACTTACTAATGCAGCCATGCTCCCCAGAGCCTCCTGAGCTACCTTCCAAGGGAAACAGGGCTGGAGCTCTCACTAATTTCTTTTGGATGATAATATATCTACGAGGTTTTGACAACCAAGAAACTCTTTTGGCCAATTAAATAATCCAGATTTGCATGATGACAGATCCCAGATGTCAAAAAAGGCAACTGATGAAATGTCCTTTTTTTTTTTTTTTTTTTTTTTTTTTTTAAATCTATTGATCATTTGTTTGATTATGGCTGTGGAAAGCAGCAACATTATCACTGCAAGACATCAGAGTGGGAGAGTTGCCTGGAAATGATGACAGGACATGGCCACACATGGGACCATCCAAAGCAGACAGGCACAGGTCTGGCAGGAGGACCCTGGGTCTGTTCCTACAGAGGCAGCTGTGCAGCCAAGGGAGCTTATTTCAACTCAGCCATCGACTTCCCAATAATTTTTAACAGAGCAAGCTTATCCTGAGCAGAGTTTGACTTAGGAAGCAGAGCTGCTGCACCAAACCCAGGCATTTGCTGCTGTTGCACAGTGCCTGTGCCAAGGTGTTTGCTGTATGTGCATGGTGGGCTCAGTGCTCAGGGAATCTCATCCCATGCTGCACTCTTCTTGCCACAAGCTGGTTTCATTCACAACCAAGCCCTCATGTCAAGAGAAGCTTTATTTTAAATGTCCACATTTAAATGTTGACATTTTAATAGAAGAGGATCAATATCAGTAGGGTGAGGCCATGGATTTTATTAGATTAACTGATACAGATAGGAAAAAAGCCTCAGGTGCCCAGTCCCTTCATTCAGGCTCAAAAAGAAGCATTAAACTGCAAGCTAAATACAGGTTAGAAACAGCTGGTCTTACTTTAACCTAATTGTGTTAATTAGAGAAGAGAAAAGGGCTAAAGAAGGTTTATAAGCACCTAGCAGTAGTTTTTGGGTTGACTACACCTATCACTTCCCTTAGGAGAACTTCCAAAGGAAGTTAAGTATGCACATTGTGACAACTGCTTTCCCATGAAAACTTTTGGAGAAATGCTGTGTAGCACCATTACTGTGATACAATAAGCAATGTTAAAAAGTAGATGAGCATAACGTTTATTGCCTAGTAAACAATTTCATTTCACAATATAAATTCACTGTAAACTCAGAAACAGAGCCTGATCTTCTGAAAAATAAAATCAGGACAGACACAACTTTATTGCTCTCTGAACCAAAGGCAGAAGCAGGTGTCTTGCTCTTTATTTTATTTAGCATTTATTCTGAGTAAGGGAGCTACTACTGTTTTGAAACATATTGTAATATTAGCAGATCTTCAAGTTCCTGGGCTTTGTAAATCTGTTTAATTTTTAAATGAGAAAAATCTGTAAATGAAAGTAATGCATTTACCACCCATCTGCCTTTCAGCATTTCCTCTAAGTTGCATAGTTTTCAGATATTAAGTCTAGTGCTAGTTCTACAAATCCTAGGGAAAATAAAGCCTGAACAGAGACTGAATGTGTAAGGCCAAAGAAAGACTGAATGGCTTTACTGTGTCTTTGAGAAAACATCATATGAACTGCATGAATCAGTAATCAGCTTATGAAGAATGGAAATGTCAACCCCTAAAGGGCAGCATTTGGAGTCAGCATTTCCCCTTCCCCGAGGATTCAGCTGCTTTTCCTGAGCAATGCACACCACTGCATGCACACCCCTGTGTTTGCACATCTGTGTTTGTTCAGGAGCTGTGGGGCAGAGTCCAGGCAGAGCAAAGGTGCCCTGGGCCAGGCCCTGTGCCAGATCCAGCAGCAAGGGACAGCAGCCCTTGTCCCACAGGAGCTGTGACCTTGCTAAGCTGGACCTTGGCTTTGCAGATGGACAACAGAACTCCGTGTGACTGAAACGTCCCAAAATTGGCCAAGGAAGTCTGTGAAGGACTGAGCTGTCAAGTAAAGAGTGCAGGGCTTCAGACAGGCAACATCCCCCGGGTTCCCCCTGCAGGGACCTGTCCTTGACCCAGAGGAGGTGAAGAGCCCCAGTTCATGTCCCAGAGCAGCAGGAGGGCCTAAAGGCTGAGCTGAGCTCAAAGATGGAAGGGCTGCTGATGGACCTGCCCCAGCAGGACATGCACACCTCACACTGCCTCTCCTTCCTGCTCCTGCAGCTCCCACAGCCTCCTCATGGCCAACTCCAGCCAGCACAAACTAAAGTCAATGGCTTCAGCCTTGCCCTCTCTGGCACGCTACAAGGGCTTTGCTTCTCAATGCAGAGACTTGTCACAGTCAAGAAAATTATTGAAAGCCCCAAAAAGACATGAATTCAAGGTGAATTTGTGAAAAATCCACAAATTCTCTGTGTGGACAGACTTAGAATTACAGTGGTGTTAGTGAATGTTAGTTCATTTTCGAAGTGAATTACACTAAACCAAATCAAGAACATTTTAATTAAGTGAATTACACTAAACCAAATCAAGAACATTTCTCTCTCTGCAGAGAGAAATGCACAACTCACTTCCTTTTGTGGAATGTGTTTTACTTTTACACTAAAAGGAAGATTGGAGTGGCTGTAGTGAACTCTTCAGCTACAACTGACACCAATACTAGCCCCTGTATACTATTAATATTTGTCAATAAAAAAAATGCCTTTTTAAAAAAAGATTTTAAAAGATCTTTTTTTTAATCCCATAGAAAGAAAGTTTTCTGGCATGCTTTTGTGAGAAATGCTCACTCACTCTGGATAAACTAGAATGAAATATTTTGTTCATAACTGAGCACTCTACACAGCACAAATTGCATCTTCTTTTTATGCAGAATCAAGTCAGAATGGTAAAATGGAAAAACTTATTTTGATTGCTCTATAATTCATCTTTTGTGAAGAATTCAGAAATATTCAGATGTATTCCAGTCTTAGATTTTATTTTCATTCTTCTCCTGGACAAAATCAAGTGACAACATCTGGCTCAGGGTATGTGTGTATTATTATTTTTTTCTCTCTAAGTAAAATGTATTGTTCACAGGGGGATCAGAGATTAAGATTTTTGCTCAATCGTTTTTGGGCTGCCCCTTCTTTTAGCAAAGTTTGTTGGCCAGCTCTCCTTACAAGTCATCATTACAGGAAGCCAAACAAAAATGAGGGAACAAAGTTTGCTTGAAATCTCTGGAACAAAAGTGCCTGATCCAGCAAGTTATTACCAAGGTAGAGATCCCAGGCTGTCCCTCATATTCTGTGCAACCTCAGGCAGAAGGTGAACCACAGGCACAGCTCAGGTGCAGAAATGGAGTGGGCATTCACAGAAATTTGGGGAAAATGTGGGCTTTGCTGAGCAATTTCAGGGAAAGCTCACCAGGAATCAATTCAATTGCCCAAAAACTCCCACAGAGCGTGTTTACATGGAAAATGGAGACAGCTAAACCTGTTTCTATTGCAGTGTGAAGGTACACAAGCACATCACAGTGTTCTTTTAAAATACACTTCAGTATGTGCTGTCACACAGAATGTGCTCACAGTTAGAAAATGCAGAATTAGCTGCCTTTTGCTCACCAGTACCCCAGCTGTCTGGCTGGCAAATCTTGATAAAGAAGCAACACAGAGACAGATAATGTCCCAGAGCTCAGCAGTGGATTAAATACCAGCAAGGGTAAAGTCCTGTGTCTCTCAACAAGGCTGCACCCACACCATGGGTGGCTGTCCTGGAGCCTGGCTGGCTCCCATGACTGGGGACAGCACACACAACTTCTCTGTCAGGGCTGGTGGCTCCAAGGCAGCTCAGACCAAAGTGCTACAGTGATCACCCTCTCAAGGCTGGGGTACAGGGATAAATCAGTCAATGGCAGCAGCAGACAATTCCTAATGAGTGAATTTTCCTTCCAGAAAATCACCACCACTGCAGTGACTGCTGGCTGTATTGAGACTTGGCAGAAGAGCCAGGGGAGGATGGGGCATGGCAGCTGCCTGCTCTATCTCAGTGCAGGAACAATGTGGCACCCTACAAAGGCTTGCCCTGCTGAAATAAAAGCCCACTGGAAGCACTGCAGCTGCTGAATGCTCTGTGAGGGTGGTGGCTTTGAATGGGAAACGTGCCCTGGACAGCATGCACAGCCAAGGCCCCTCCACTTGCCCAGCAGCTGCTGCATGGAATGACTGCCCAGATCACCTCTGCCTTCCCTGGCCACTGCTCCTGTGCCCACTGAGCCTGTCACACTGGGCACTGGGGCTCTGGAACCCTATCAGCCATTCTGCTGGAAACAGGGAAGGCTCCTCCAAGGCACAGGTTTCATGCCATTCTTTCAATAATCCTGTAAGAGCAATTATTGCTGTTTGCATCTTCTGTCCCAGCACTGGACTGTGCTGCTGACAAGGAAGCCAACTCTGGACTACAGAACTCAGTCTCATATTTCATAACATACATGTTTCACACACTAGACAAAACACTTACCTGGCAAGCCACTGTATGGTGCTGGCAGAGGATATTTCAGTCAATGGGAAAATATGGGTCTATCATTTATCACTAGTAAAAAACCACATTCAAAAATTAGAATAAAACCCCTCAGTTTGTCTGCAGAGCCAAATGGCCTGAATGACTCAAGGTGCTGCTTCAAGGAAGAGCTCTATGTGCAGTACATTACAACTTCCAAAAGCTGTAAGACTTTTGGGGGTTGTAAGAAGTCCCAAAAGTTGTAAGTCCCAAAAGACTTCTGCTTGGATACACGGTAAGGACGAACCAAGAGAAAACCAATTAAGGGAACCACGTGCCAAGCATACTCACCCCGCCGAAGGCCCTGAAGCGCTGCAGGACGTCCCTGTTGATGAAGCAGGCCCGGGCAGGGTCGTGCAGGGCCTGTTCCAGGAGGGGCTGGATGAAGTAGATGCCCGGCTCCACGGTGAGCACCATGCCCGGCTGCAGGCGGCGCGCCGTGCGCAGGCTGCACAGCCCCGGCTCCTCCGCGCGCTCCACGCCCTGCCAAACACACACACACTGTCACCTTTCTCCTCACACAGCAATCTGCCCAAAAATATCTCCAGGATTCACATTTTCTGAGCCTCAGGTAAGGATCAAAACAATTCTTATTTGCTGTGCCCGTGTTGTGCCAAAGGAGAACGCAATGTGGAGATTGTTTACCCAGTGATGGTGTTTTGTTTCCTTGGCTGTCACAGACATCTTTTATGAAAAATCCTTTTGTTAAGATCTTTTCTCCTGAGAAGCTGAGAGGCCTCAGGAACAAAATGCAAACAATGATTATCTGCTGCTGTGGAATGCAACAGGTGCATCTTTGATGGGTCTCATATTGTTGTTTTTAATTAATGGCCAATCACAGTCCAGCTGTCTTGTACTGTCTGGTAAGTCACAAGAATTTATTTTCCTTTTCCCTTCCTTTCCCCTTTCCTTTCCTTTCCTTTCCTTTCCTTTCCTTTCCTTTCCTTTCCTTTCCTTTCCTTTCCTTTCCTTTCCTTTCCTTTCCTTTCCTTTCCTTTCCTTTCCTTTCCTCTCCTCTCCTCTCCTCTCCTCTCCTCTCCTCTCCTCTCCTCTCCTCTCCTCTCCTCTCCTCTCCTCTCCTCTCCTCTCCTCTCCTCTCCTCTCCTCTCCTCTCCTCTCCTCTCCTCTCCTCTCCTCTCCTCTCCTCTCCTCTCCTCTCCTCTCCTCTCCTCTCCTCTCCTCTCCTCTCCTCTCCTCTCCTCTCCTCTCCTCTCCTCTCCTCTCCTCTCCTCTCCTCTCCTCTCCTCTCCTCTCCTCTCCTCTCCTCTCCTCTCCTCTCCTCTCCTCTCCTTTCTTCCTTCTGAAGAAATCCTTTCTTCAATTCTTTTAGTATAGTTCTATTCTATCATTTTCTTTTAATATAATATATATAATAAAATAATAAATCAGCCTTCTGAAACATGGAGTCAAGATTCTCATCTCTTTTCTCATCCTGGGACCCCTGTGAACACCACCACATTTGGCCTGTCAGGGCCAGGTGTGTGTGTGTGTGTCTGTCAGGACTGTGGGCTGACAGCCACGAGATTCTGTGCAGTTCAGTGCTTGGCAGATTCACTTTAGATGTAATCTAATATAATATAGAATAATATAGTATAATTGATTAGCCTTCTGATAAAGATGGAGTCAGATGCATCACTCTCTCCCCTCATTGGGGAGTGCCTGCACTATAAGCTGCTCTCACAGACACCAACACATGGAGCACCTCACAGCAAGCCCTCCTGTGCTGACTGCTCCATAAGACACACAAAATATAAAAAATAATCACAGACGACTGAAATTAGCCATGCAATTACCTCCCTCCCATCAGTCCTCATTTATCTTTCACATAGTGGGATGACCAGATTTCAGCTCAATGCCCCAACTGCTTTTTGCACCACAGAAATCTTGGCTTTGGATATGCTTGGTATTGTTACTTGTTGCCCTGTTCTAAGTTCTTCTAAGCCTTCTGATGTTTACATTCTTGTAATGAAGTTTTTCACGCACTTTTATGTAAATAATTGTTGTTTTACATTCTTTTCTGGAGGAGGGAAAATTTGATGGACTGTTGGTTTGACCAGTGTGATTGGAGAGGTGGCACTTTCATCCTCCAATCCACTGTCACTTTTGGAAGTCTATAAATGTTGGAGTCAGAAAGTAAACTTCCCTTCTTTTACCTTGGAGGCTCCAGTGTATGTGTCATTTTATTTTATGTCCCATAGCAACTGTATTACAAAGCAAAAATAATTCCTTGCACTATTCCTTGCCCTACCCTCCCTTGGAAGGTATGGTATTGTAAGTGGCATGCAAATCTTGAAATGCCCCTGCCACGTCATGGCTGAAACAGCTGAACTATGCAGCAGAGAACAATTTCTCTCCAAGGATATGCAAATACTTATTCTCACCAAATGTTATTAAAATTACACATTTATGATCTGGATTCAGGAGCAATGAGTCTACACATGACCTCATAAAAGCAGCCCATTTCAACTAAACTTTTGTCAGATTCAGACTTTCAGGCAACATGGTGCTGATTAGTATTATTAAAAGTTAAGTCAAAACAAGTCTGAACTAGCAAAATATTCTCTCCTTCCCAAAAGCTGGTAAAGGAAAATGATATATGAGGATGTGCTTAGTCAAGGAATTAGAAACACTGCAAGGACTAGTTCTGGGTATTCATTTTCTTCCCCCCAAATGTGCCAGGTATTGCAATATCAGAATAAACATATATCAATCCCATTAGCTTTTTGAAAATTCTTTGCAATGGTAGCAAAATTTTCCCAACAAACTACTGTAATGACCTGTGAACAGCTCACAGGCCCAGCAGCTCTCAATCCTGCTCACACTGCTCAAGAAACCTTCTCTGCTTTAGCCAGCACATCAAAGGTTAACACTTCTGTGGGACCACAGCAACATTTATCTGGTTTCCACACAGCTTTCCTGAGCCTTGCTTCTGCCCAAAGCCACGATGGTGCTTTCCCTGGCTGGCAGGAGGGGCAGCTGGTGTCAGCATCACTGCCAGCATGACTGGTGCCACGAGATGGAACTTCCCCTTTCCCCCAGACAAAGCAGCCCAGCAGCACCCTGGGTGTGGGGCACCCTGTCCTGGCACAGCCCAGCTGCCCTGCCCATCCAGGGGATGGAGGGAGGCTGGAGCACATCTGCACATCACCCATGTTCTCATTTACTGAAGCATCCCCTCTTCACAGGGGACACAGCCCTGCAGTATTGTTTGCTCTTGAGCTCCACTTTCAGTTCAGAGAAAGTTTATTTTACAGAAATACTGCTTTCCATCATGCTTGCTTTATCCCCACTGGTTACCCAAGCAAGGCTGGGGTTGCTTTTGTTCCCTTTGCAGAGCTTATTCTGTTCCAATGTACAGCATCTTACAGTAGCCAAGATTTCTAGAGTTGACCAGTCTGGATATTTGGACATAGCTTTGCCCATTTTGACTGTGTGTTCCATGTGTTTTATGACATATGTTTGATTTGGATTTTGCAGAGCACTATATATTACACCAAAATAAGAAAACATGGTTTTGTTTTACTGAGCCTAGGAAACAAAAATATGGTAATATTAAGCAAGGCATTTTGAATTTGTCCTCTTATCAAAACTCAAAGAAAATCAATATATTTCTAAACTTGAAACAATAACTGCACTGAAATGGAGCCATTTTTTCTCTCATACTGCCCTTTGGGGTTTGGCATTTCACACATTCATTGTAATGTGTAAAGGAAATGAGGGCATCCAATCTTGTGGATTAATCTCTCCATGAGCTGTAAACAATTAGATTAGTGTCTGGACCTTTTGGTGCCTGGCCAACTATCTATCTGCTACTTCACAACAAACAACCCAGATCTGGCTTTTAACTACACTTCTCAATTCTGCTTGCAAATGCCTTTTCCAAGGCAGTCAATCCAAGACAGATGCTAGAAAGACAAATGCAGAGCGAGGCAAACAATCGCAAACATCCTCTGAAGGCAGCCCTGGCACAGCATCCAGATTTTTTTGCCTTTCCTTAAAATAAATGGTGTTTAACATCATGTGTGACAATAAAGCCTTAGCAGCCCCCTTTATTTACCTCTGTACAGCTGCTAAAGCAATGGTAGGCATTTTCTCTAGAATGCTAGCTGTGTGGTCCTGATTTTAGCTCTTCCTCCAAGGAGCTAACAGCAACAAGACCAAAGATACACATTTGGAAACATCTCAGCAATGCAGGGAGACTTCCCAAGGCACCTGAATATTGCTGCTCACCCAAAAATAAAAATTCTTAACTTCTCTGGAAGGAATTCATGAAGGCTTTTTGCTATTCCCTCCATCCTGTCTCAGTCCTGGGTTGTGTGGCTCTAGGTTTCATCTCCAGGTGTTTGGATTCTGCAGGTGCAGCTCTATCCCTACCATGACAGCATCTCTAGTGGGCCTCCAAAGAAAGGGGAACACTGCTCAGCTTTCCAGAGCTAGAAAACAAGCAGACAGCAGTGGGTGGGCTTGTCCCTTTGAACAGAGACCAGGAGATGTGTGAAGTGGCTGCAGAGAGACAGGTTCTGGCTGTGCTTGGATGTGGCCACTCACTCTGAGCAGAGGACAGCCCCAGCCCAATGTGCTGTGAGGCTGAAGGGCAAAATGAGCTGGCACAGGAAATAAGCAGAGAGGGGCCATGACCAAGCTGAGTGCATGACAAAGTCCCTTCTTTTGAGAACAGTGCTGGATTAAACACATATCAGACTATGGCTTCAGCCTCCCAAGTGACATCTGATCTCTGGGCACTTGTGACCACCTTGGGAGCCACCACACCCATCAGGTCCAGGGCTGACAGCTCTCACTCTGCTGTGGTTGTTTATGAAAAGTAGGATGAACTCAGGACCTTTCTTAATGACTGAAACACCACAATCCCCAAACAGAAGATGACAGTCTGAAACAACCCTTGCCATTCTTCATCAAGTCAAGCTCTCTTGGGACCAAAGCCCGACAGGGCAACCTCACACAGTCATCCATCAGTAGGGCTCTCCTGCCATTAATTGATTTCCTTCTTTGTGAGGAGGAACCTTCCCTACATCTCACAGCTGAACAGCTCAAACTTTATTTTCAACAATGACCATGACATTGTTCTGCAGTAAGAAGAAACAAGGAGTGAAAATGTGAGTGCTGGTACAGCAGCTGTGTGGGTACCTGTTCCTTATCCCCATTATATCCTGCAGGCCTGGCCACTGAGCAGGACCCTTGGCACAGTGCTGCACAGACAGAAAGTATAAGCTGATAATTTGCCTCCAAAAAGTGTACAGAATAGTCTAGGAAACATTAATGCCCAGGCATCTAAAAAGAGATTGCAGTTATATTCTGTGAAAATTAAATTTTGAATTTATTCTCCTGTATATTGCAACAACAGACTATATCTGAAATTGTTTTCTAAGACTGACTTTATTTGGAGTCCACATCTAAATCTGATCACATTTTAAGATTGAGACACTCCTCCCTCAGTAAGCACAGATGTATGACACTGTCATTTGTGACTGTACTCCTGCCAAGAACATTGGATTCGAATTAATGGTTCATCTAAGGTAACAAAAACCAGCAGGGCTAAGCAATAAGGACTGTCAAGGGAACCAGAGAATTATTATGTAAACTGATTTTATTACTATGTAAGCAAAATAAAAGTTCAAATTAAGTGTACAGTAATACAAAATATTACTATTTTTGGAATGAGCAGGGAATTAGGAAGTATGCAAATCTGCCTATTTCCCAGAAAAAGGCTGTGGAAGACCAGAATTTGCAATATCCCCAGAATATCTCAGTATAAAGATGAACCACTGCTTGCTCCTAAGCAACTCAATAGTTAATATGTTGCTTTTTCCATGGAAGAGCTCCACTGTGTATCATGCTGGATCTTGCAGAGACAGCTCCAGGCCCACTCCTGGCTTTGTTTTTGGACCAGAACAGAAGAAAACCACAGGTGATGTCCCTGTGCTCACCCAGCAGCTGGAGATGCACAAGTGCAGAGAAATGCAAGGGCACCCTGCCTGCCAAAGCAGGGGCTGCAAATTGGCATCACCCCAAAGCTTCCTCAAGCCCGTGGTGGCACAAACCCCAGCCACAGCCCAGAACACCTGAGGTACTCATAAATGCAAATACTGAACCACAGTAAAAGGCTCATTAGTGACACAATCTAGTTTCACATTCTCTTTTTCCAGCTAAATCATCACAGAACTTTTTGGAGCCTGACAGACTGTCCCAGTTGGAACACATCCAGTACAGTGAAGTCCAAACCACTTTACCAAGCTAAGTGCAATCAAGTATTTAAATTAATCAGAATACTAACATTACATTTAGATAATATGAAATGAGCACCAAAGTGAAATCTCAGCTCTTTTACTCTTCCCTCTTCTCCCAGTGCACATACCTAACTTCTAATTAGCTCATTTAATGTAAAAATTGCAGAGCTCTGTGCAGCCAGGAAAATAAAAGTCTCCAATTCCATTTCACGTGTCTCCTGGTCCCTTCCCCAAGCCCTTGTTTCACTTGCTGAGTGTTCCTAATGAAGATTAGTTGATTCAATCTGTGCCTGAGCTGCCTGTGGCACCTGCAGGAACTGCTGGCAGGGCTGCCTTTGAAATCAGCAGCAGGTTACAGGAGAAGGGGCCCCAAGCACCCAGATCACTCCTGGCATTTGCAAATCAAAGCTCCCACTTCTGCAGGAGAATCTAATTACTGGCTGGAGCTTTTGGGACACTGCTCAAAGTTAATATTGGGGGAATAGAGGACACATGATGTTTAACTCTCTGTTTTACTTGAAGAGTTTTCTTCTTTTTCTAAGTATTAACTGTGGTATCAGGTTTAAGTTGCCTGATAACTCTCCTGTTATTGCAGGGAATGAAGAAAAATCATCTGCCACTTATTTGAGGCACTGCTGCCTCACGATTCAGCTGGAGCTGGATTTCAATCCAGCACTACATCATGGTTCTGAGCAGAACTCTCCATATAATTTTTGCTTTCTGATCCCTGACGTTACCAAGCTCCAGTGCTATCGTAATGGAAATAACAAAGCATGTAGACTGTGGTTTTGTATTTTTTCTCTTTTCTTAGAACCTAAGTTTGAGGAAAAAAGAGATAGCAAATAGTAAAAATCACCAGTTGACAACCACAGCATTAACCTGGAAGATGAGGAGAGTACTTAGAATAATTTATAAGAGTTTTATAAGAAATAACAGAAAGAATTGCAAAAGCTACCAAGAACACTGTTTCAGAATGAAACCAAGGACAAGCACCATTTAAAACCTAATGAACAAATTTCTTGTGACACACAGAAAGCAGACATAGGCAATAGTCTTAAGTGAAAAGGCTTTGCTTTTGAGATCTTTAGATACCATGAGTGAAAATTGCATAGCAGAAACCCCACAGTACACCAATGATACCTTACTTTTTTTCATGTAATTGAAAGCAGAGCTCTACTGTTTTGGTTTTCCTCTCCTACTGCACCTAGAATGAATTGTTCAAAAACACACAAGCTCCATTAGTTGCTGCTAAAATTTCAGAAATATTTGGACAATAAATACTCAGATAAAAACTTTGTTAGCACACAAAGTCTTTTGCAACAAACTCCAGTAAGTCAGAGAAACACAAGCAACTATCTCCATCAAAAAAAAAAAAATGAAACAGAAATAATGAAACCCAAACCAAGCAACTAAAAACCTCAAGTCCTTAACACCTCCTTTCTCAGTGGAGGAGGGAACTCTGCGGTAATACAGGGCATGTCTGCATCATGGCACCTGAGCCTTCCCTCTCTTTTCTCTTTGCTCAAGCCCAAAGTTCCATAAACACCCAGGCTCCAGCGTCTGTCCTCACAGGGAAAAGCTGCTGGACACTGATCACAGCTTTGCTGAGATCAAAATGACACAGCAGAGTGAGATCTATCAGCCTAACTCTGGGAGGGGTTTAAACCCCACAGAAAAATCCTAGGCTGCAGGAAACTCCTGGTTGGTGTTTGACCCAGCAGATAGCAATAAGTACCATGGATTTCAGTGCTGCTCTGCATGGAAAGGCAGTTTCCACTCATCTGCTTCCTTCCTGCATGCTGCCTGCTCAGTATGTACATTTTTGCTATGCAGGAATTCAAAGAAACAAAACAAACAAACAAACAAAGGATTCCAGCGGGTCCCATGAAGCAGAAGCAGCGAGTTTTTTCTCCCAATCTTTTCCCAAGGTGTACAATCACTTGCAAGAACAAACCCAAAAGTTAAACCTAATGAAATGTCCTTTTACTCTTGTAAAATGAAGGCACCCTAAGTGCCTTCCATACAGGTTGTTTCATGTTTGCAGGTCCTGGGTAACCAAGGCTTTGCAATGTTCTGGCAAATGAAGCAATTTGCAGCACCAGGGCCCTGCACAACAGCTTTAGGCTTCTTGGTAAATTCACTTCATCCTCTGATTCTTAAAGGAAAAAACATTAATGCATCATTTGCAATGCTAACCACAAAAAAATGAAATCTTCTGCTTCAACATAAAGTCGGATACATAAGGAAAATAATTTTTGCCAGAACAAGATTATTCCTGTATTCTCCAGTACTTAAATTCCCAGTCAGTCATCTGGGAGCAAGCTTTCTGTTAAAGGCAGACACAGCTTGTGCACAGCAGAGATGTTCCCCAAGCATGCACTGTGATGGAAGGATGTGGGTAACTCCAAAACACACCTCCAAACATAATTTGTGATGCAGAATAGCAACAAAAGGATCAGCTTTTCATGATAATTGAATTAAAAATTAAAACTAAGGTAAATCTTATAATTTTAAAAAACAAAATGAAATTAAACTCTTAATTCATAAGATGTGAAAATCACAGTAGTTATTAACCTAACTTAAATTAACTGGCTTATTATTACAGAAAGTCATCAAATGTACTTAGTGTTCTTTAGAGCCTTATAGTCAATTAATATAGCATGAAATTGAATCAACTCAGGCATCTAGAGACACAGAACCTAGATTTAAATGAAAACTTCAGCCTCATCTACCTCAGGGCCTGAAAATTTGGGGCCACCTACCACATTTCCTTCATTGCAACAGGCACAAACCCTCATTTATATCCCATATCGAATTTACCCAGAAACAACTGAAAGAATGTGAGAAAACCATCTCCATGATTAAATTTTCCAGCAGAAGCTAAGCCCAGTGGGGTTTTCACCCTTTGAAGCAAGCTCAGTCTGACTGAGGGCCAGATTTTCTGAAGTGATTAGTACCACTGGGGCTGAATTTCCAGCAGTGCTTGGGCTGCAGTCAGATCCTCAGAAGGAACAGGCGGGTTTTCAAAGCGGAACGCGGCGCTCGGCTTCCCGCGAGGAACACCACGGTCCCCAGGGAGCTCCTGCTGCTCAGCCCTCCTGAAAACCAGCACCTTCACTCGTGTGCTGCACTGGGAAACACTGTGCTCACACCACTGTGAAGGTGCTGTCCTAAAATAAGGTTGCCAAGACTCATTCATGGCTGGCAAAATGTGCGGTGCTCAGAACGCTGCGGTGCCCAGCAGGAGACGTGATCCCCAGGGAGCTCCTGACAGCTCAGCCCTCCTGAAAACCAGCACCTTTAGTTGTGTGCTTCACTGGGAAACACTGTGCTCACACTCCTGTGAATGTGCTGTCCTAAAATAAGGTGCCCAAGACACATTCATGGCTGGCAGAATGCATGGCACTTGGTTTCCCTAAGGAATGCCACGGTGCCCGGCAAGAGACATGAACCCCAGGGAGCTCTTGGCTGCTGAGCCCTCCTGAAAACCAGCACCTTTACCTACATTCTTCACTGGGAAACACTGTGCTCACACTCCTGTGAACATGCTCTCCTAAAATAAGGTTGCCAAAACGCGTTTATGGCTGGCAAAACGCACAGTGATCAGTTTCCCAGAGGGATGCTGCGTTGCTCAGCAGGAATCTCGGTCCCCAGGGAGCTCCTGGTGCTCAGCCCTCCTGAAAACCAGCACCTTCACTTGTGTGCTGCACTGGGAAACACTGTGCTCACACCACTGTGAATGTGCTGTCCTAAAATAAAATTGCCAAGACTAATTCATGGCTGGCAAAATGTGCGGTGCTCGGTTGTCTTGAGGAACGCCGCGGTGCCCAGCAGGAGACGTGATCCCCAGGGAGCTCCTGACAGCTGAGCCCTCCTGAAAACCAGCACCTTTACCTACATTCTTCACTGGGAAACACTGTGCTCACACTCCTGTGAATGTGCTGTCCTAAAATAAGGTTGCCAAGACACATTCATGGCTGGCAGAATGCATGGCACTTGGTTTCCCTAAGGAATGCCACGGTGCCTGGGGAGCTCCTGGTGCTCAGCCCTCCTGAAAACCAGCACCTTCATTTGTGTGCTTCACTGGGAAACTCTGTGCTCACACTCCTGTGAATGTGCTCTCCTAAAATAAGGTTGCCATGACTCGTTCATGGCTGCCAAAATGAGCAGTGCTCGGTTTTCTTGAGGAACGCTGTGGTGTGCCTGGCAGGAGACATAAACCCCAGGTTTATGCTGCTCAGCTCTCCTGAAAACCAGCACCTTTACTTGTGTACTGCACTGGGAAACACTGTGCTCACACTCCTGTGAACATGCTGTCCTAAAACAGGTTGCCAAAACACGTTCATTGCTGGCAAAATGCGTGGTTCACGGATTCCCAGAGGAACGCCGCGGTGCCCAGCAGGAGATGTGGTGCCCAGGGAGCTCCTGGTGCTCAGCCCTCCTGAAAACCAGCACCTCCACTTGCATCCTTTAGTGGGAAACACTGTGCTCACACTGCTGTGAACGTGTTGTCCTAAAATAAGGTTGCCAAAACATGTTCATGGCTGGCAAAACATGCGGTGCTTGGTTTCTCCAAGGAGTGCCGCGGTCCCCAGGGAGCTCCTGCTGCTCAGCCCTCCTGAAAACCAGCACCTTCACTTGTGTGCTCCACTGGGAAACATCCAGGGAGCTCCTGCTGCTCAGCCCTCCTGAAAACCAGCACCTTCACTTGTGTGCTCCACTGGGAAACATCCAGGGAGCTCCTGCTGCTCAGCCCTCCTGAAAACCAGCACCTTCACTTGTGTGCTCATCTGTGAAACATCCAGGGAGCTCCTGCTGCTCAGCCCTCCTGAAAACCAGCACCTTCACTTGTGTGCTCATCTGTGAAACATCCAGGGAGCTCCTGCTGCTCAGCCCTCCTGAAAACCAGCACCTTCACTTGTGTGCTCCTCTGTGAAACATGGTGCTCACACTCCTGTGAACGTGCTGTCCTCAAATAAGGTTGCCAAGACACGTTCATTGCTGGCCAAAACCAGTTGTTCTTTATCACAGCAAAAAATAGGAAAGGGAAATGTTATATTTTCTAATATCCCAGAGTATACTTTGCAGAAAATCTGCAAGTATTTACAACTTTTGTCAAAGAAGAAGAAAGTGCTTGTTCAATGCTGCATGCGAAAGCAGCTTACTGGAAAAGATGAAAACTTATTATTGCCAATTTTGAAAAAAGAAATCTTTGGCTACCAATGAATAACTAATCTAAGCTAACAATGTCTGGAAATAGTTTTTTTGGAACACACAAAACTTTCTGACGGATAAAAATTAGGAAATTAACGTTTATTGTATTATTTCAAATGTAACTGTTTACACTTGAGGAAAATAATGGAATAATATCCACTTGGAAAGTTTTTATTTTTAAAAAATCGTTTGTAATACTCCCAGAAATTCCCTCGGCCAAAAGCAAAGAAGTTGCTTTTTAACCAGCTAGAAAAAAGGACATGATACTACAGGCATGGGCTCAGTGTACAATGAACACCAAAATGGCTTTATAAAAACCTTTGTGAAGATCTCGCTAGCTGGTAAACATTTAAAATGCACCACAAATCACTCCAGAGTGTACTAGATGTCTTCAAAATGTGCTTTTCCATGAAACAATGAGGCGTGGAGAATAAGCCTTCTCCCATTGAATGCAGACACGTCCCACACTTGCAGGAAAGGTGCTCAGCTGCTCGTGTTCAGATGAATTTGGGCAGAACCACATCCCCTGCACGTCCCCTGCATCCCTGCACGGCTCCCCTGCCCTGGCAGGGCCCAGGCTCCCATGGGGACAGCCCAGAGGGGCTGGTGGAGCTCCCTCCCAGCTCTGTGACAGGCTCCTGCAGTGTCCCTCCCACACCAGGTACCTCACCTCAGTCACAGCGACTCCTGCTCTGGGTCACAGAGAAGTGAAGGGGCTACCAGAGGTGAAATTCATGCCACACACAGAGTTTAAAGGAATTGCTCTTCTGCACAACCCAGAACTCATAATTTTTCAAAGTGATGCCATACACTCATCCATGAGCACTTTTATATGCAAATACAGAACATTAGCTATTTGTTAGTGAGCTTTCATACATGCTTCATATTTAAAAAATTTCCTATTTAGGATTAGATTTTGAAAGTAAATTAGCCATGCAAGCATTCTTCATGTAAGAATGCAGTTGCATGCCAACACAAACAAACAAACAAACAAACAAACAATTTCAGTATTTGCAGATATAAAATTCTGTGTAGAGCTCTGGCCTTTTTACACACAGTAAATACAAAACTGGAGAGCCTAACTCATTTGACAATACAGTCCCTATATCCATTTTTATCTGTAACAGGCTGCTCTTTCAAAATTGTGGAGAGATCAGTTTGCTTTCAAAAAATGACCATTAAATAATATAAAATACGATACAATAACAATTATAAATTCAGTCATATGAAAACAAAATCTATTGTGAAAAAAAGATTTCGTATTGTATGTCATACTACTGAAATCTGCTGAGAGATGGAAGATGTACAGGGTCCATTGCTTCAGACTCACACAAAATCAGTTCTAGAAATCTCCCTTGACAGTAAGGTGCTTGCTCTAACCTCAAAGAATACACTTTTTAGGCAAAACCAAGAAGAGTACTTTGCACTCTCAGAATTCTTCCCACTTGTTCCTAAAATTTAGTTATCTCTTCACCCTACCAAGTCTTGAACACATGCTCCTGTTCTTTAAGTCCATTAAATTCAGAGAGGTTATTCACAACACAAGTGAAAACAATCTAAGCAAAGGCATGCTACAGCAGGGTCCTGGATTTTGAAGTTTATGAACTCTCCAAGTAACCACAGTCCCTGTTCTTTGCTGGATGTCTCTACTTGTGCACTTGGGAGGAACAAAGGGACAAGCATCCATCCTCTCTGTATCAGCTAGTGCAGAAACCTTAAAATCAGAATAGCACTGCTTTTGATTTTTGTTTCATTTTTATTACATGCAAGTTTATTAGCTGATGCTAATACATCATTATCACAATATTGTATCTCAACTATAATTACATTGTGATTGTAATAAGTATCCTCAAATATTACATACTGTTTCTCCCCTGCCTGCAAAACTGAACCAGCAATAGCAGCTGTCAGGTAGCCTGGCCACCCAACATGAACAAGCACCAAAATATGCTTCAACTTTACCTATGGAGTTCCTTGTTTCTTTTACAGATTCTTGCAAAAGAACAGCTTACAAATGAAAGGAGGAAAATGATCCATTTTAGTACTGTATCACTGAAAATCCTTAAAGAGTTAGCCTCAAATAACCACAATCTAACACAAACACAATCCTTCTGAAATCATTCCAAAGCTGCTGCAAACTTCCTCTATTCAAACATTAAGTACAATTTGCCTTAGAGATTTTATTCTTTTAGTTATCACTGCAGACCTACTGTCATTAATTGGTTACAGAATTTTACCTATTCTGCTTTCAGATCATAGTCATGAATCACCAAATTAATTCAAGGAAAAAAAACAATCCTTTTGTGTTTTCTGCAGTAACTCAGAATACAAGAGGTTAGGAAGACTTGATGGAATTTTTTCTTGCTACATCCTCACTGGTGCCCATGCTGATGCTGGACAGCAAAGCTCAAGACAGGGCTGTGAGCCAGATTGTTTCCATGTGACAGCCACTGGGACTGACTGCCCAGGTACAGCAGGGGCTCCTGCAGCTGCCTCACATCTGCAATGGAGCAGGTGAATCTTGGCAACACAGGACTCAGGCAGACTGAGGTGCTGTGCCACAGCACAGGGTACTTGGGTGGTGCCTGTCAGAGCAGTGAATCACGAGGAACAACACAGTGTATGTAGAAACTGAACAGGTTAAGAATGCCCAGAGAGCACCATCAGTTGACTTCTCCCCATAAACAATTTATGTTTCGATGAACTAATAGATATTTTAAAATGAACTAATAGATTTCCTTAGAGTAAACTGCATAAAATACCACATCTTAAAAAAAAAAAAGGAGATACTTAAGTGCAAAACTGTTGTATCTCTGAGAAGATGCATTTGGGTAACCAGACAGAGAGTATGAGCAGTGCTGATGGAACTGAAGGGTTAATGTGCAGGGGAGTTGAGCACGGACCAGCACTAACCTCTGGGTAGCCTCCAACATCATGCACGTCGATTCCAAGGAGATGTCCAAGCCCGTGTGGCATAAACACTGCACCCAGATGAACCTTCACCATGTCATCCACGCTGCCTTGCAGAATGCCAATTCTGGTCAGCTCCTCCAGATGGACTCTGTCAGCCAGACGGTGCATATCAGGCCAGGCCACCCCTTGGAGAGCACAAACAGGCAGCTCAGTTAACTATTGCTGCAAGATTTGAACGGCAGCTTTCAAAAAACAGATGTGACACATGTGCCCTTTGTTTAGAGAAAAAACAAAGGTGGAAAGAGCAACTGCATTTTCACAAAAAACACTTTAAACAAGACAAAACTATTTTAAGATGTCTGTGAAGTACAGAAAAATACAAACAAGAGAAACAGCAGCACCTTCCCATCCAGAGCCATATGAAAAATGTTAATACAATGGATCTAAGCACGTCCACACAGATGGAAATGCATCCCTGAGTCTCCTATAAGAATGTCAACTATAGATTGCAGTTTTTTAAAATGCAGAGAATAGAACATTACCATCCTTTTATTTTCAAGAATGACCATCCCCATTTAGAACATCTGACATGGACACTGCTTTTCTACGTACATTGAAGATTTAAAGCCCACATCTTTCTGGCAAAGACACTCTCCAGAAATTAATGATTCCCTTGTGTTAATGGGCTGTGTAAAACACAACTCCTCTAATACATGTACTGAACCAGCATTACAAAATACTGTTGTTTGACTAGAGACAGAGTGCCAGGATACATTAGGTTGCTATTATTTTGGTATAGGATACAATTTTGTTTGACAAACGGCTGGGGAGAGGAGGGAGGAAGAAAGCAGCTCTTTTGTTAGTAACAAAGTACTGTCCTAATTAGTTCACCATGGCATTGAGTCATCATCAACAGAGCAGCAGTTGCAGAGTCAAGACAACTAGGGCTAAGGTACAGTTGAAGAATATTTTCCTTGTTCAATTTTGGCATGATTAAGCAAATAAGAACTGAGCAATTTTTAAGGCCAAACTCCCGCCAAGTTCCGTTTGCTTTAATCCAGTTAAACATGCAGCTCTAGGGTCTTGTGAAGATAAATGTCATCTCTTAATTACATTATCACTTTTTGCTGAAAGTACTGAGGCTTCAAAGTCAGAAATAAAATCATCCTATGGGAGTGCTTGGAGAAAGCACTCAGCTGTCTTTGTGGCTCTGACAGAAAGATCAGAACCAAACTGAGCAGCAAGTGGCAGACAAACAGACAAACCCTTGGTTGCTACTTCCTCACAAAAGCCAGCAGGGCCCAGGTGTGTGATGCTCACCCACGGAATGTGTGCAATCTTCCTGCTCAAAATGTGATATTTTTATGGTTTCCTTACTTTAAAAAGGAATTCAGATTTTTCATTCTATATGAACCAATACAACTATAACCAGCTGTTCTCTGACAACTCTTCAACATATTATATAAACATTTCTCTTTCTGAATATTGATTGTATTGCAATTTTCACTTCTCTAGATTCACTTGTGTTTCACAGCTCTCTCATATTAGGCTCCACTTTATTGAATGATAAATTGAAATCACTACAATCCCTCACATCAATATTACACATATCACACTAAAAGTATTACTGAATCACAGTTGCCTTCCTGTTTATTTTATAGGTGTGGAAATACAGAATTTTTATGTCTAAGTCGAGGTTCAGCTTTTGCAGTTTGCAGCTAACCCCAACTGCTCGAAAAGCCTTCAATCTTCTTTCTGAGGACACTAGATGTTCTTTCAAGATCTCTTCCATGATTTCTTAGCTGAGTATTACCACAAGTCACCTATTTTCACCACCATAACAGCAAAGCCACATGTGACAACATCTGACCCTGGTCAACTGTTTGAAGCCTCACCCTCTCTTGTTAAAAATGAAGGTCAGAACTCCATGGCTGAAAGACAAAACACAGCCATTCCCTGGGTGCTCTGGAGCAGGCTGAGCTGTCTGAGAGGAGTGGAGCTGAGGTATCTGCTGTCTGCAGCTCAGCTTCCCTCTGCAGCTCTGCTGGCACTGCTGGTCCCAATCCAAACCCACAGACTCCACTCAAAGTGACACAGTCACCTTTATCAAACTGAGGAAGAGATACAAAAGGAGATACAAATATCAAACTGATCAGAAATAAAACCACCAAAGCCACATATCCATTTGTCTGCAGAAGTTGAACAAATTAATGGCATTATTGCTCTAGCTGAAAAGACTGGCATGGCTGTAAATCCTGAGTATTTCCAGGCACTGAGCAAATCCATTAGAACTCCCTCTTCCCTCATCCCTACCTTTTCCTTTTTCTCTGATTGTCTGAAAGTGCAAATACTTCTCCTCTCCTTCTTCCTTCCTAATTCTCCATCTGTTTTGGTTTTTATTCATCTTATCTGCTCCATTAGAGACTGAGGACAACAAAAAGCTCTACTGTGAAAGACATAATGAGGCTGGATGGAAAATCTGCACCTTTGGGCTCTCTCTTGGAGCCAGGGTGGTGCTTCAGACAGAGCCCAGCAAAATGGCTCTGGAGCACTCTTTTACCATCCAGCCAGTGCCAGGAGCTTTGCTAGAGATATGAAACATGTCAGCTCCAGTTGTGTCCCCCATGCTGCTGGAGCTGCAGACAGCACTGGGGCAGCTCTGGGCACAGGGAAATTAAACCTCTACTGGAGGCACCCTGCTAAATAATACAAATAAATAGGTATTCAAATAGTCTTAATTAAAAAGAAAGGGTTTGTAGATAGATTGCACTTTCTGTTCTATTGTCTGGCTTCATGCTTTATTCTGTTATGACTATGGGGTGGTGGCCATCTCCCTCCAGGACACTTAACCTACAAGCCCTGGATAAAAATCTCATATACAGAATGTTACTTGAGTACTAAGACAACATAGGAAGATATTCTGAGCTGAGCAGAGACAGTGAAATAATTGGAGTGATTTTTTGGTCTTCACTTAAAAAATGGTGATATCCTTGTCTTGTTTGATATGAGAGGATTCCCATCATGCTAAAAATAAACTTTAATAATAAAGTTCAAACAGATTTCTACCCATTTCTTAAACAGGTAATTTGACAAAGAAAGAGGATCTAAATGCAAATCTTCAAATATCTCCTATTGTCTTTGTAATATTAAAAACATTAATTTTGTGAAGAGAAAGAACTATTTTACAGTACTAAGGCAACTACTTAAAAGTATAGGAAAAATCCACTGAAAAAAGTAACAACCATAATTTAAGGAAGATGTCTTAGTCCATTTTATACAAAAGTATATTCACATGTATTTATTATAAACAGAAATATATGCTTTAAAGTTATTTTAAAACTAAAATTGTAAAACAGAAATATATGCTTTAAAGTTATTTTAAAACTAAAATTGGATTAGCTTTATGTGGCAATTGAAATCTTCATAATACAATGGCCTGTGCAAGCCCAGCTGTCTCTGGGACTGACTGACATCCCTGCACTCAGGTGTTTTTTAGATAACTAGCAAGTACACTCAAAGAGCTGAAATCCTTAAATTCTGCTAATCTAATTTTCCTTTGTAGATACTGAACTCCAATAATTGCAAAAAAGCAGAGAAAGGAGGAAAAATTGAATATCAGAGCTGATAGCTTCATCAACCTGACAACTTGATAGGAAGCCATGAGCAGAACCTTTTGGTGTTCTCATATGATGTGCAGCTCAACAATCTGGAAATGCCCCAAGGACTGCAGGGAGAATATGTGAGTGAGAATATGTGAGTGCCTCTGTCAAAGCCCAGAGGTGCCTCATTCTGCTCAGGTGCAGAATGCTGAAGGGCCAGAGATGCTCATTCTGTGCACACACCTGTGTGGATAGCTTTAGCATGTTAAAACAATAACACAGAGGAGTCTGCAGGCAGCCAGGGAACAATCTGCCCTACAGACTGCAGACTTGCAGGTGTGAAGAAGAACAACGCTGGCTGAACAGTGCTGAATGAACATTTTGTACAGAGAATCCTTGGTTTGTGGGGGCTCCTCAACTTTTGGGTTATTGGGGGTCCAGCAGAGAGCTCTGTGCCTGCTGCAAGCAGAAGTCAAACACCATATCAGCATTCTTGTAGGGAGAAAAAGCAGCTAAAAACCAACCAAACCCCACAACTACTCCCACACAAGTGCCTCTGCCCTTGGGTGTGTGAGTTTCTCAGTGGCTGAGTGCTCTGACACCTGACCAGCACTGACTCCCACCACCAAGCACTCACCAGCATGTTTGACTCATGTATCATTCAGGTGTATTACTTTTAAGCCTTGGTGAAGTTTATCATAGTTGCAGACATGCTTTTTGTGTAAGAACTTTTATGATAGTTGCAGACGTGCTTTTTGTGTAGAAAGGTTAGTTCTGTTATTATCTTTAAGCCAATTCATAAACCAATTATAGTCCAGTGACAGATGAGGTTTAAAAAGTCAGACTGGAGGGTCCTTGGACTTTGACAGCTTGTACCAAAATGAGTCTGTACTGAGGAAAATCTGCTGATGAGGTGTCTGCTCCCTTCCTAATTCTGTGCCAAATGAGACACTGGGTGATAGAGGTCACTGAGGCAGGGAAGCTCAGTCCCAGGCTCGTTAGGCTGGGTTTGTTACCTGCATGCAGCCCGTGCTCAGCAGAGAGGTCAGCTCAAACCCACCTCTTACAGCACCAGAGACTCCTGGAGATACAGAGAGAATGAGCTGCACAGCAGCAACCCCACACTGCAGATGTGCAGTAATGAAATTATCCAGACTATGCATTCATTAACAAAAATATAGGGAGGTTATTCGTTTTCAGACATAATTCAAACTGCACAGTGGAAATTTGTAGATGTGTGAGGCACCACTTAAAAATGGCAAAATGAGTGCATTAAGTTTGCCTAAAGTCTTTTTTTAAAGGTATCCCATAAAGTAAAATGTTATCTGATACTCTTAGATATAACTGATACTCTTAGATATTAAAGAAAGGAAAAAGATAAAATTAATATTATTTTACTTCCTTCAAAATATTTCCTCTCTGATATCTATTTCCCAAACCACACAAAATTTCAGATAAAACGCCAAAACAGCAGCAATCAGACACTGGAGATGTTCAGTAATGAAATAAACCAGACTATGCATTCATTAACAAAAATCTAGGGAGGTTATTCATTTTCAGACATAATTCAAACTGTACAGTGGAAATTTGTAGATGTGTGAGGTACCACTTAAAAATGGCAAAATGAGTGCATTAAGTTTGCCTAAAGTCTTTTTTTAAAGGTATCCCCATAAAGCTAAATGTGGTCTGATACTCTTAGATATTACTGTGAAAGAAAGGAAAAAAAATTAATGTTATTTTACTTTCTTGAAAATATTTCCTCTTTGATATCTGTTTGCCAAACCACACAAAATTTCAGATAAAACACCAGGTTCAAGGACTCTGGAACATCATAGAACGATCTCTGCAATAATGTGTGACCTCTTTGATCACACCAATGGAGGGGATTTTTGTGCCCTCTTTGCCAGCCCCCAAAAAGAAAGAAAAGCTTCTTGTGAAACCAGAAATCAAAAGCATTCCTATCTTTTGATGAATATACCATAAATTTTTAAACGGTAGAATTAAAAAGATGAGTTGCTATAACACATCACACTATAAACTGTTCCTCAGCTGCTGTTAACTCACTGGTATTTTTATCCCAGTGATTATTATCTGAAGTTTTATTAGAAGCCATTTGAGAACATAAAGTAGAAACAGCATACAAAAATAATTTAGAATTACTGCGTGGTATTTAGCCACTTTGGTCAGAAAGTACTCTGAAAAGGCCTAACAGGATTTTTTTGGCCACCACTTAGGGTACTTTGTGGTTGTAATGTGACAATGATTAAACCACAAATGATTTAACAGGTTTTTTTTTGTTGTTGTTGTTGGGTGGGGGTTTTTTGCCAACATAGATGTCACAATCTTACTAAAAAAAACGAGTATGGCAAGGTTCTAGTAACTTCTCCCCAAATTGTGCTAAGGTTAAGTTACATTTAATTTCCAAGTGTCCACAGACAAGGGCAAAAGGCCCAATGTCCCCTGGCAGTGCCACTGAAATGCAGACAGAACACACAATCCCAGACCAGCCAGCAAGCCATTGGAACAGACTGAAATCTGCCAACTGGCACGGACCATATCAGACATAAAACAATAGGACTTTAGAACTCAATCAGACCCAGTTAAAAAACAAAGCAAAACATAATTTAAACACTAAAAACCAATTATCTTCTCCCTCTTCAGCTGGGTGCTAGAGAAACAATTGTCATATTTGTGATTTTCATGCTTTCTTTTTGCCCACTACAGGAAACACTCAGTGTTTGCTCTGGTTTTGAACTTGGGGTCTTGCAGCACCAGGTAAAGCAGCTGTGCCACGGGCAAACCCCCAAAAGCTGGGCTGTGACTCTGCCAATGTCTGGGAGCAGTGAAGCTGTTCAAATCTTCACAGACTGTGTGGATGAACACATGGCTCACGGATGCCAAATTCAGGGATGCCATTTCTGACTGCACTTTCCAGCTGTGGCATGGCTGCATCTGGCTGCCATGGGAGGAGAAGAGCCTGTTAACTTTCCCTGCACAAAATGGAACTAGACAGAATTTGCTGCTGCTCACACCTGCAAATAGCCTCAGTTGTGACTGCAGGGATTGCCAGACCTGCCCCTGCCCTGTGCCTGGAGCCCCAGTGGCACAGCTCCACACCAGGATGGTATTTCTGGGCAATAAAGTCACCCCTTCATTCCCCAGAAAGATCTACCTGCCTTACAGGGATGGGAGTTACTGGAGGGAAATAGAGATTGATCCTCATCACCTCTGAAACTTGGACTTCTTCAAAAGACTGAACAGCACTGTGCAATTCAGCTGTCCTGTGACATTCTGCATCAGTATGATGGAGGTTTCCAGCAGTAATTCCATCCTTTGCATGGATGATGGAGGTTTCCAGCAGTAATTCCATCCTCCCAGTTATAAACCCTGCACAAGGTGAGTTGTCACTCATCAGGAGCAACATGAGGATAACATTCTGCCATGCAGAAACATCAGGAGAAGCAATATGAATAGATGGCAAGAAGAGGGATTTTTCCCACATCTGGGATTGAGTTTTGCCAGACACTATTTTACAGCACGTTCCTTCCAAAAGAGGTGCATGTTGAAGAGGAAAAAAGGAAAAGGATTGACAGGATGAAGGAAGTGTTGGAGGGAGTGATTGCAGTGTGGAAACTTATCAATCTTTGGAGCTCAGAAAAGAGCCTGTTTAGATAAGACTCAGGGCAAACAGCACAATTTATGTCTGGCAGGTTTGCACTCTGACAGCTACAGCTGATGCAGTGTCAAGATTGAAGGACTTGTGAACTTTGCACTTCAACTCAAATTACAGCAAATATCAAGCACAATTCCTGAACACTGAGATGTGAGAAAATCAGTGCAAGTACTAAAAATCAGACAAGGTACAGGCAGCTCATTCCCCAAAACCAGAACTGCACAATGTTACAATATACAGCATGTTACAATTAGGAAAAAACGATTTTAAAAAAAAGGTCTTAAGCCAAACCCCATTCAGTATAGAAAGGCAAAAAACCTGCAGCCAATTTAGTCTGAGTCTGTAAAGAAATCTAAATGTATTTGCTTTTGCAAGCCACACCTTTGAAGAATCCCTTAAAGTAGTGAAAAATCCCCTGAGCTATGGCAGCTCCTGCAGGCTCTGCTCAGGTACCTGGAGATGAGAGGGATTTCAGGGCAGGAACAGTTTAAATGCCAGTTTTTGTACCTTTGGGGATAACTCAGCATTATTTCATCCTCTGAATGCTGCAGTGGTCCTGTCCATCCCAGCAGGAGCAGCAGCTCCCAGGTCTGCAATCAGATCCTTCACATTTCCATAGATTGCTGCTTTCCCTGAGGCTCTGCACAAAACTCCCTTTTCTTTCTTCTCTCACCATGGGTTACTGCTGTGCTGGACAGGTGACCAGCAATGAGAGCTCCAGTAATCAATCATACCATTTTTAATTAATACCTTGAAAGAATAAAGAATTTCAATTTGACTGACAGTATTGTCTATGCCTCCTTTAGTGCCTTCTGCTTTTATTTCCTAAGTAGCAGCAATGCATCAACCATTTACACTGAGAAAATCACAATTAACACACCACAGAAAGCTGTTCTACCTTTGCTGGGTCCATCTCAGAGAGGCAGTATTCAACTTTTGTTGAATTTTTTGTTTGTTTATCAATTAATGAACATTAATGCCAGCAAAAAAAAAGTACAGTCCACTCTATTTAATAGAGAAGAGAGAGCAGATTACAAATAGCTTTTAAAAACATATATTGACAAGATTCACTTTCCAATCTGTCTTTCAACACAGTAACACATTCTGAACTGCAAGGAGGGAAAAATAATACTGTGGTGCCATTCAGCAAGATTTGTGAACATCAAATATTGGTTACAACATGCCCTAAAAGCATTTGCTCTTCAGAGGAACTGGAATAAAGTCTTCAAGTTCTGTCATTAATTTTTTATTCCTGAGGAGAATTGTTTTGCTGCAGATATTACAGCAGATTAATAATGATCAGCAGTGCTTTGACTAAAATATGACAATCTGAATGGGAATAATTCATATGGGCATCTTGAAATTATACAAACTGTAAAAGAGATTGTGCTCTCATACCCTTCCCTGTTGTGCTATTGTCAAAAATTCCAGTTTGCAGACCAGTTTCTTTTGAAAAATTCACCAAAATCAGCTACTGCTTTTATACAGCACAGAGAAGCATCACCATGGTGTTCCACTAACACAGCTCTGGACTACACATAATAAAAAATACTACAATGCAAAAAACACCCATTGCATGTGAATAAGAACTTTTTACCTAGGAGGATAAATATTAGTAACAGTTACAGTTATTTTCTTTAGGTATAATGGAATTCAATCCTAGTTGGACACAGTGACAATTACTCTTAAGCAGTATTAGAAACCAAAAATCAATCTGAATTGTAAAGAAGTAATATATTTGTTGTGGACAAAAAGAAGCAGTAATCTGTGAAGCTGCAAATTTTGAATTTGCATGTTGCCAAGTACAACTCTGCTCAGCTTAATAACAGAAACACCTGCTGGTAATATGATCTGCTATGCCAAATATATACCCTAGCTATTAGTTTTCATTAAATTGTTTTTATTAAACAGTTCTTTAATTGAATTATTTTAATCTTTGCTCCTGGTACTATTCTACCTGAGCTGGATTCTCCACTCTTCTTTCTTTGTTAGAGGCATTTTACTAGAAAATAGAACAGGGACTCATACTGCTGCTTTGAATTCAAATCACAGCATTTTTTGTTGTATAAGTAGGTTATTTAAACTGGTAGTGGTTCTAAACTTAATTCTTGACAGTCTGACTGAAAGAACTGTGCCTCACTCAGTATTTAGGTACCAAAGGAGGACATACCATCCAAAATCTACATCTTGCTGTACTGAAATACAGACCAATCACCCTGTGAAGTCCCTGGGTTTGCCCCTCTACCCCCATCAGCTTTACTGCTTCAATCCTTTAGCATCAGGCAAACAGGGAGGAGGCAAAACACTGGAAAATGAAGTGGCCTCTTTGTTTTGTCCTTCTAATTCACAACATTCCTTGGAAGGCTGTACATGGGAAAACTAGCTAAGACAACCCCTCCATTGCAAAGCACTTAGGAAGTTACAACAATAAAAAACCCCTGAAGAAATCAGGAGAAATGCACAAAAAGTGGTCAGAGTTTCACAGAGCAGCTCAACTGATGCAGTTACAGCTGCCCACAGGACAAAGACCACATGGGATTAACTTGGCTCTGCACACACACACAAAGGGACAGCAGGAGTGGCTGGCACTGAAACTGCAGCAGGACACAGGGGTCACCCACAGGAACAGCCTGCCTGCCTCCCAGGCTGCCTCTGGAGGTGGCTCATGGTGACCTGTGATGTTCCACCCTAGAGAGCTCCCAAGGATTCCTCCTGCTCTTCAATGGAAGTGCTCAGCCCCAGACCTACAGAAGGCCCTCCTGAATCATTCTGTTTCTCAAATTGTTCATTTGGAAATGACAGAGTGGAAGGGTAGCTCCAAACATTACAGAAACCCCTTCAAACACTCTTTCTCAACTGCAAAATGTAAGACTTGACTTGGAGCAAAGACAGAGGAGGGACTAGCAGCCACAGAGAATTTCTGAAGTTCTCTGAGCCAGACACTGCTGGCCTGTGCTCACTGGCTGCTCCAGCCTGCTCCCCTTGGCCTCTCCATCTCACAACACCTGAGTCTTTTGGGAACTACTTATCTCTGCATTTATTTAGCATCTCCAGCAAAAGGGCACCCATTTCTTGTGGGCTCTGAGGATCAGCTAGTATTCACATGATTAATAAAAGGATCTTTTATTTGATATGTAGGTCTACTTCTTTGCCTGAAATGTTTTTGACTGTACTTGAAGTGTACTTGACTGCACTTTCTTGGTCAAAGATTATATGGCAATCCTGGAATCAATGAAATCTGCAAAGTCTGCTCTTTGACCCTGGAAGACAGGATTTAGGAGCTTAAAGAACCCATGTCTTTAAGTGAAACTGGATTTTTGGGAGAGCCATACACAAGGAACCTTCCAGCCCTGACATGGAGAAACCTCCATCTTGTGTTATCAGAGATGTCAGTCCTGGGGCACAGATTTTCTTCAGGACCTTCCTCAAATGCATTTATTGGAAAAGCAAAGCCTGAAAGCCAGAGGCAAGGGAACACTCACTGTCTTGATAGTAAAATGCAGAACTTGGGGATATGCATATAAGATGAGCTCCAACTTGAAAAATGCAGAGATAGAAATCCTATAGGGAAACCCTGTGGTAATGTCAGTATCCCAAGGAGGAATTCACACTGCACATAAACTGATGTGATGAACAACAACTTCTGTGCATATTTGGAACTAATTTTTATTTTTCGTTTATTGAAACAAACAAACATCAATCAGCAGATATTCCCAGCTGCATAGCTAATGTCTGAATGCAATTTTGATTCAATGGGGACTCTGTATACACAAGCTTTTCAAATCATAAAAATGTAGAGATAGGGACTTGAGTGGCTGCCAACCTGGCCTTACTCAACTGTTCCTTGGGAGCAGTTTGCTAGACAAGGAGATCTTTATGGAAACTGGAATTTAGGACAACGGACCTTACAGAGTGAGGTATTTAAATTCCTTCTTCCTTGCACCCCAAATATTAATGTATTTAACTTTAAAGATTAAAAAAAATAATTTTTTCAACGTAGATTTTGCAGTATACCAGGCATGCTAAGCACAACCAGCTCCTTTCCTTTCCTTCCCCTTCTCCTGTGATTTTCCATTCGTCTACAGAAAAGACAGAGAGTAATGCTTGGAGGTCCCAGGATGCAATTGCAAAAGGATGAAGATGGAAAGTATGTGATTGCTCCAATATTTAGCTCATTAATCTTAAAGACTCTGTTTATGCTCTAGTGCATTAATGCAAAACAGTTCTAATTGCAAAGCTGAGATAGGCATACTTCCTTTTTAGTTCTTCTCAACACAGTAGCAACTTATTATATTTCAGAAACTTCAATGTTTCTATAAACAGAAACTGTACAGAGAAACTTTCTATATGTAGCAACTATATGTCTTCATCAAGTAGGAATTAAATTTATAATAATATAAATATTGTATTAATATTTGTATTATTAATATTCCTTAAATGCTTAAGAAAATAACCCGACCAACAAATAGCAGAAATCACTTGAGAGGCTGCCCATGCTATCAATACACAGCCATGTGCTGAAGAATAAAAGAGAAGCCACTCCACAGAGACCTCCCCAACACCACTGACCCTGTGTGTCCCTGACAGTAACTCACTGGGGCACGAGCAGGGTGTGCCAGGGCTGGAGTGGGCACAGCTCACAGGAACATCCAGCAGTGCCCTGCCTGCGGGCTGGCAGCACCCCCTGCCTGGGCACAGCCTGGCACTGCTCCTCAGCAGCATCTCCTTTCCTCCCCCACTGGCATTTCCATGGGCATGGAGTCACAACACAGCATGGAGTGATTCAGGTTAGGAGGGATACCAGCAGGGTACCAAGCCCTGGCTCAGTGTAGGGTTAACTTGAAAGTTAGATCATGTTTCTTCAACAAATTGTTTTCTTCAGAGAGGGACTTACAGCAAAACAAATTATTTCACACTTTTTTTTTCCCAATAGATTGATATTAATTTCAGAGAGCAAACAGTAGTGGTCTCCCAGGTGAAACCAGTGACTAATGATGGATAACAAAGCAAACACACAGACATTGGATCTAACTTATGCAACTAGGATAAGGGATGGAGTGAGACAGATTTGGGAGCCATGCACATGTGCCCTTTCTAACCCTTCAGAGCTCTCCACTATTAACAACATGCCCAACTTGCTCAGAAAAGAGTCTGATCTAGCCCTGCAGCTCAGGCTTGGAGCTGCTGCCATCAGAGGCGTCCACAGGAGGTGCTCCAGACACCAGAGCTGAGACCTCACCCCTGCCCTTCCCCACTGCCCCCAGCAGCCTCATCCTACTGAGGCTGTGCTGCACAATACTATTTTTCCACCAGAGTTTGCTTTTTTAAGCCTGGGCAATTATGGGGGTGGGGGAGAGCTCCACTAAAAGCAGTAATTTTATGGTTATAGCATCAAGGACTGCAGAGTTGAGCAATATCCCCTGACTGTGTCTGTGTGAGCTTTGCTTGGCCCCTTGGTGCTGACATGTTAGGGTTCAGTCCTTCACTTCCATGAACATCTACTCCTCTACACAGAATTTCAAATTACCTTTCTGATGATGCTGCCTACTCCAGTCCTGCAGTAAAATATTAAAAAAATTTCCAATTCTAAAAAGAATTTCAGTGACACTTGCCAGAAGAAGAGGCCCAGGGCTCTGTTTTGCAATGAAGGCAGCTGGCTAAAGGACAGAAGACCTCATGCAAGCAAAAGTGCAACATCCATTCATGTGTTACTACAGCCATGGAGGAGAGACACAGCAGCACCAGTGGAAAAGCTTCCACCAGTCCAAGCAGAGCTTCCCACCAAGCACAAGATGCAAATCCACAGGAAGCTCCAGGTTAATTTACTTCTAGGGCTACCCAGTTTCCAGAAGACTCCCACCACCAAGGCAAGCACAGCTCCTGATAAACCACTGAAGATTTCTCTTCATTATATAATTCCTCCTCCATCTGTTACAAAAGCTGAAAACAAGCAAGAAAAAACCCAAGAGACTTCACAAGAAGGCAAACATGGCAAATGCACCTAAAAGTTGCCTCTGGTAATCAGCAACCTTTCTTGCACCAGACTCAGGTTCCCAGCAGGATGCTCAGCAACTTGCTTCAAACACGGGGGGTTTTTAAAATTTATTTTACATTTTTTTCATTAATCATTTTCTTTCATTTTACCAGAGTTTGGCTTGACAATCTGGAGTGTGATTTGCAGAAAGGCTGGTCTCTCAGCAGCTGTAACAGAGGTCAAAACAGCTGTGGTTTGAGCAAGAGCAATGTTCAACTCTCTTAAAAAAGATCTTGAGTCTGAAGAATTTCCATGTTGGAATCCCAAATGAGTCAAGAGCTTTTACACTAACTTCTCTAGCCTGCTGGCTCCTGCCTGCAGAAGGGGGACTGCTGCACACTTGCACATCTTTAAGATGCAGGGCAAGCAAACCTCCATGCCTGCCCAGCACCTGTGCACTGTTATGATGAGCACTCTGAGAAAAAACTGGTGAGGACACATTGATAATTTTGGATTCAGAGCAGGTTTTGCACAGGAGGCAATAAACAGCTCCAGGCCATGCACAGAACAAAAGGTTAAACTAAATTACTGAATAGCTGCTCATTAGCTCAGCTCTGACTGTTATATGCATTGTGTGAAGACAGCAGAGTGAGAAACAATGAATGTATCTACAGGAACATTTAATTCCAGTCATCCTTGGAGGTGAAATCTCTCGGTTGTCCCCACTTACTGTGTTTTTGTGTACACAGTGCAATGTTGAAGTGCATGAATTGAATTCATTTCAGATGAAAGTAAACTGGGAGATGTGCTCCAGGACTGCATTTAATGTGCCTCAACCTTTGGCAAATCCAATGGGATTAAAAAAGAAAATAGAAGTGAGACAAATTGGGACACGTGGCTTTACAATTTCACTCTTTTAAAACTTTTCTTTCCATGTAACATATATCTGTAAAGCATATATATGTACATATACATAAAAATTGTTTCTCAAGTCTCTGTTCTGACAAAGAAACAGATGATGCCTCAGTCACTGAAGGAAATGAAAGTGTCAATATTCTGCACATCTGCCCCGGAATTTTAGTTCTGTGGAAGAGGAAATTTAATGCAGATGGACTTGACACAATTAAGAATATCCCCTAAGCAGAAATGCAACATTCCTCTCTCACATCTTGGATCATAGGCCTGACTTTGGAGGAAAGACAATTAGCCCACTGCCACACAAGCACACTTTTCTGACTTTCTCTTCAGTGACAAGCATCGCTGTCTTCATCAGTGCTCCATGTTCAGTGGTTTCAAAACTGCTGATTATGCAAGACTGAGTCTTCCTCCCCCTTTTTTTTAAACAGATTTTGTTTGTGGCAGAAACTGTGACAACTGCACTGAACTTGGGCTGTAATCCTACAGAGAGTGTATCTTAACTTTCAGAATGTATTATTTGCCTTGCAGAAGGAATTCTGTTCTTGGAGTTGTAAGGAAAGGAGACCCATATATATGATTAGAGCTGTTTGTATATTGGGACCATGCACAGAATGTGGCAGATGAATGCTTCTCTATAATGAAATACAATGTTTTGGAGTATTTTAAAAATTATAACAACTGTATATATATACAGTTATAAATATACAAATTCTGTGTATATAGAAATATACACAGAATTTTATTAGGAGGTCTATTATCTCTCAGAAAATACCTGCATTCAAAAGTTAATTAGGTTCACATGAGAGCCAAACTGGAAAAAGAAATGCAAATCTCTGAATTGAACAGACCTATACAGAATGCTTAAGGTTGCTAGCAAGCTGTGTCCTTCCATAAACACAGTTATGTAAGCCAGTATTTGGTCAGTGACTCTCCCTAAAGTACTCATCCCTATCTTGCAGTCAGAAAGACCCCAGGAATCATCAACATCCTGATGACAACTACCAGATGTGCCCTGTGAGCCCTGCCACAAGGCACAATCAAGGAGATAAACAGCATTTCCTACACTGTGCTGTGCCCACCCTCACCCAGGCTGCTCCAGGAATGGCTCCTGCCACCTGACCAGCCACTTTGACCTTAGGAACCCTGGGAAATGAAGACTAGCAAAAATAACAGCAAAATCAACAAAGGCTCCATAATCCAGAAAATCTCACTGAAACATGGTGGCTCTGGATTTTAAATTTAGTGCCTCCAACCCTGCAAGTTCTTTTGCCTCTTCTTCTGGAGACACAAAGTATTACAGGGAGAAGAGGCTCTTGTGAATTGACACCATCATTTCTTGCTCCCTTGAGTGGCAGTACCTGGCTCCCCCAGGGGCAGATCCTGGGCTTTAGTCCAGGAGCTCCCAAATGAGGCTTTTTTAAGGAGCTGCACCTCCCTCCCTGCAGAGTGTCCCTCTGGACAGCAGTGACAATGGCATCAGCCCCCTGAGGCGCTCTGGGCTTTCTCTGACAAGTCTGTGACACTAACCATGCTGTAAAGGTCAGCATTTCCATTTCTCCTTTTTCAGAATCCTGGTCTTCCAGGAGATCTTAAAAGGGACCTAAAGAACAGACTTCTCAGATGGTGAAAATTTTTTTGTTACCAGACTCTTGACAGGATCTGTAATTCAAGAGTCCAGGTTGCATTTTACTGCACTCTGAAGTACAAAAGGAATGAAACCAATGAACCAGTCCACAGCCCATTTTCTGTAGATACAAAATTCATCATTACTGGTCTCCTGAAGAGTGTAAATGCATTTGCACCGTTCTTCCAAACAGGCAGGACAACAGTAAGAACTGAAAGTTCAGTCTCTTCTTCTGCTAGAGATTAAGAATGATTTGTCTGTGTGTGGATCTCAAGCTCCCAAAGCTAGTAAAAGACCCTTGCAACTACTTCTCAGAAATATTCAATTTAGTATGTCCTTACTTTCTGACACTGTAAATAAAGTGTTCAGCAAACTGAAAAATTCTCTACACCACTCTGAGCACAACATCATAGTAGCTCTCAAATTCTGAAGACAGTCTGCAACTTATTAGCATAAAATACTGCTAAAAATGTTACTTGAAATTAAAGGTGACACTGAAATGCAACATGAACTGTGAAGAGGAATGGGAGGAGTCTTGAGGGGAGGAACATCAGGTGATGAAGAATGCATATTGTTATTAAAACAGCAAAATATCTAGTCTCATTTTGCAGATAAATATCAAGTGTTATTTGTCCTGATGCCTTGAGAGGCTACCTAGAATACAGGCTAGACAGAGTTAAAGGAATAAATAGGGATTTATTCAAAAGGCTTTCAAAGGATACACCTTGGGCAGAACAAGAGCCTGGCCAAGGCTACAGCCAGGATGGACAATGGATCACAGAGTTTCACACTTTTATAAGTTTTGGCCCATTTCCATATTGGGGTTAACTGTCCAATTACAGCTCCAGGTTATGCAGTCCCATCCTCCCAGTTTGCTCTCCTCAATTCCGTGTTGTTTACAATTTCAGGCCTGAAGCTGCAATGGTGTCCTCAGCTCTCAGGCTGGAAAGGATTGTTTTGTCTGACTGAACTGTGAGGAGAACCTGCTAACACTCTATATGAAGCTCAGAGTTCTACACTAATGCACAATCTGGAAAATATGAAAGCTAAAACCTAAGACATCACTCCCTTGCAAAGTGCTCAAATCAACAGAGCTGCTGCCAGCCTGTGTAACAGGAAAATTGCTTCTGTTCCAACAGGCAATCCACAAAGCTCAGGCACTCAGAGCCTGATGACTGAAGACTAATACAGCACATTTAAAGGATAAGTGTGCTTTGTGCATTGAGTACATTCTTCTTGAAGATGTTCCATTAGTAATACTGAGAAATGCTCAAGTACCTTCACCAGTGACAAAATCACAGCAGCAGCTAGCTCTAAAACATTTATTTGCTGGCCTGAGAGCAGAATGGGAGAAAAATAAGGTTTTCATTAAGGCAGACAGTTGTTTCAAATGAAAATGTGTATTTGTTGGATCAGTTTGCCTGCAATTTAAAGGCATACAGTGAAGTACCCAATAGCCAGTGCTTTTGAAAGCTTTTTAAGGCTAATTATCCTTCCCAAAGATGCACACTCCATCCCTTTCTTCAATAGGATATTTCTATTGTGCCTACACATAAAATGCAGAAGGTACTTGAAACAAACTGAAGCACAACATGTGCTCACACGAACTCTGACTGCAGCATTTGGCAGAAGCTTCCTGAAAAGATGGCTGTGTGTGTCAAGACACATCTGAACAACAACTGTCATCATTACTGGTTTCATGAAGAGTGTAAATGCATTTGCATCATTCTTCCAAACAGGCAAGACAACAATAAGAACAGAAAGTAGATGAAAGGAATTAAAAATAAATAAATATTAAAGTATCATATTAATTGTATTAATAATTGTTTCTATGTTATGCCTTTAAAAGTGTATGGAAAATGTTGTGTATACATTAGAAGCTGCTTAACCATGGAAATTAATTTTATCATCTTGTTCCCTTTCTAAAATGCAAACATAATTGATCTGACGGCCTGAATGCTGCTACCAAAGCTCAGAACTCCTGCTGGCAGATGTTTTACCTGGCTTGATTGCTGCCATGACAGCCCTTGAGGCCTTCAGCACTGCCTCATAGATAGCCCTCTGGTCAGCTGTGAACTTGCCATTGGCAGGGAAGGTGCAGGTGATGTCAGAGCTGTAGCAGTAATATTCTCCTCCCATATCAAACAGGCTGAAAAGGAAACACAGGGGAAAGAAATGAAAATTTAGTTCCAAAGAAATAGTAGAACATGGTGGTAGAACATTTGTCTTGCTCTGTGCTCAATAACATCTACATTTTGGTAGATCACCAAATAATTGCTATCACATTCTGCTGCAGCTGATCACCAAATCACTGCTTGAACCCTGTTCTGAGTAAAGCAGGATGACAGTCCCTTGGAATCCCCTGGCAGAAGGGTTTCTGCATTCCATATGGCTTAAAGGGACACCCTTATGGGCTGTGCTGGTCAGGATGGGAATGCTCAGAGAACACAGAAAGGGAGATTAAAAGTACATGAAAAATCCACTTTAGGCTCCTCAGTTCCAGTTTCTAGGAATTCTTCTCAGAAGAAAAAACATATCCTTTTTTCTTTCCTGAAAAATGCTAGCACCACATACAGCATCCAGCTTCCAATACAGAATTCCACTTAACAGAGAAATGTTAATGGAACAAGGATTATGGAAAGAGCCAACCATAAAAGTACACACAGTACAGCTCTCTGCATCAGAGGCAGAAGAAAGAAATTATGCAGTGCTTTTTTTATGGGGCCAAAGAACCTGGCTTACCCCTTGAGAAGTGTATTTATTCTATACATGACTAAATGACTCACCACTGATTGCTCAGCTGCCAGAAATCAAGCTACAAGAACAGCAAGTGGGACTCTGCACCCTTGTGAGGACTATGTGAGACATTTGCAGTACCATGCTTCTCAAGCCTGCTGGATAAGGCATTGCAGTGCCTTCAGAAGGATCAGAAATCAGTAAATAACCAAATAACCATTTGGACCAGACAACACTTGAGCAAATAACCCCTTTGGTTCATCATGTATTGATTGCAGGAAGGCACATTTTACACACAAGATTTTGATCTTGATACAGTATTAGTGTGACCTCCTGATTTCGGTGGTAATGAGTCAGAGTTGAAATCTGTGAATTTAAGTCTTCTTCCAACCACCCCAAGGAAATCACCATAAGAAAAATGATTTTCCTTCACTGTGCTTGAAAACCTTGGAGTTTTCCTCCTCTTGCTGCTGTTTCACAGCAGGGTCAGTCAGCAGCACAAGCAGAAGGCAGGGCACTCCTCTGGGGCACCCTCTCTGCCACTGAGTCCTAATTACAGCAGCAATGAGGAAAACTCTGCAGTGTGGCTCTGTCCCCAAGCAGCATGTGTGACTAGGTAAGGATAAATATAAACTACCACAGAAATTGCTATCACACTCTGCTGTAGCTGATCACCATTTCCAACACAACTGCACCAAAAGCAATGCACAGTGAGTAAACAAAGGCAATCATGAGAAAACTGAAGAATATTTCAGCAGGGCTAGGGCTCTTCTTGCTTCATTGCACACACAGCCACATGAAGATTTACTCCAAGAACTTTTAAAATCCATGCTACAATTTCTTCCATGAACAAATCTCTGCCCTGAGTGAGTCTCTGCCCTGCCTGGAGTCTTTGCCAGCCTCCCCAGACTGGGCAAGGCTCAGCTGCAGAGACTTGCAGGACTGGAACATCAGGAACTGCCCCAGTGGCTGCAGCTGCACGAGCCTTAAAGCTGCAGCAGCAGCTCCTCAGGAGAGAGCTCAGAGAGAGAGCAAAGTTATCTGTGTTACCAGGCTGGTGCACACACCACAGTCATTCACCTAAATATGGAATATGGAAAGTTAAATCAGAGATTTTCTAGTTGAAAAGAGATCCAAAACAGCCAGCAAGTGTCAGGGTGAAAAAACCACGATTGGCCACCAGAACAGAAACTGTAAACCAGCCTGGCCAAACCTCAAAATCAGAAACCCCATCAACACTGCCTAAGTTTTGATTTTATGGTTAGACTCACTTCTAAAAATCACTAAAGATGTGCATAAAAAAATCTACAGACACAGAAAAGTAGTGTCAGCAGCAACTGGGAATCATGGAAGAAGCTGCTACATGCTGTAATGTACCAACAAGAAACAGACCAGTTCTGAACCTTTGAACCCATCCCAGACTGAGCCTTTCAAAGTCCCAAATCAAGTTTCAAGATGCTCTGTGGGCTCTGCAGCAGTTCTGTGGCCTAACTGTTGCACTTACAAGTGCAAATGCCAATTCAGCAGGGTGACACTAAAGCTGTGACAACTTGAGAACTCCCTGAACATGTCTACTGGAAATTGCTATGCTTTGTGTATTTTATTGTATATTTTACCCTGCAAAGTAGTTATTCTGAACTTACCAGAGGCAGAATTTTACCTATGTCTTTAACCTTACAATTATCAGCATTTTCTCAAACCCATTCATCACTCAGTGGCTGTTAAATAATTTTTGAATTACAGGAGAACTGAATGGAAAAAAAATATCACAAAGCTGCTGGTACACCAAAACACGGCTCACAAGCTTGGAAGCACCATTTGTTCAGGTCTCTTGGCTTCCAGACAAGAGGAGACATGAGGGAAGATGATCTTTCAAATTCCACCACAGACCATCCAGCCTGTATGCTTCAGTGAGAAAGCATCCAAACCAAATGGGACATCTGGGAGATATTTTGGCTCTTATCAGGAATTCTCTTCCATTTAACTTCAGTTGGGAACATATCCATTAGCAAAAATGTTGCCCAAGACATGGAAATAGCCAAAATATTGTAGTTATACTGAGAAAATAATGGGAGCCTGAGAAGATCCCAGTTTCATGTATTTGCTTGCCAGGCAAAATAAATGGTGAAGCACATTTATATCAAATCAAATAAAATGCTTGACAGCTACTATCTTTTCCTGTTGACTAACCAGAAAAAAAATTTGTAAAGGAAGGTTCCTTATAAAAAGCACATTTATTTTACACTGAAATTAGATGGTAAATTGAAAAAGATACTACTAGTGCATTCTAGTTTGTTCTCAACTGCATGTACAAAATTACCTGTCTGGTAGTGTGGTCTTAAGAGGGTCACATACAGAAACAACTACTTAATGTTATTTGGACTGTTATCAAATGCAGCAGCAATATAAACAAATTAAATGCAGAAATGAAAACAGGCCTACAGGCATCTTGATCTATAGCTTACCTCTTCAGAGCTGTTTAAAAACAGAACAACATATGCAATAATACCATAAACATTCACCAAACCCTATCACATCTCCCTTTTAGATGAATTAAGTGCTGCACATGTAGCAGCCTGTGTATGTCATCATTACATATACATTGCATATACTTTCCATTTTGTATGACAAAACTGTGAGTTCAGTTTTCTGCTGAATTATGGAAAACTTCATTCTAAAAATACCCTTTCACCACTCCTTCTGCAGCAAGAACATAATTGTGAATTGCTGATTTCAATGAGATGATAAGGCTGAGGCTGTCAGGTTTCTGAGGCATTGGAAAGGGATGCTGATCAGAGGAGTGATGCTGACCAAAGTGAGACATATTGGGTTTTATGTCAAACTGTTCATTGATTCAGCTTGGAGCTCAGGAGGCCAGCTCAATCTCTTTCAAAGCCTTCTGAGAGAAAGCTGGTCCTGCTTTGCATCATTTTGTTGTGAGCAAAAGCAACAAACACCTTTATTTCAGGGTGAAAATGATAATGTATAAAGCAGATTTAACAGCCAGAAGACCTGAGCACCCCATGGAAACTCTATGCTACTGTTTCAATTTATTTCCTAGAACAATCAGGAAGCCATACCGTAAGTAAAAGATGCATAGCAAAAACAGTCTAAACTTCCTGGAATTATGGACATAGCTCTCCCAGTGGAGGCTTCAGTTCTGTGTGTGTACACAATCCTTGCTACAAAGCATTGCAAAATACTGTAAACATTACTAACTAAAACTGAGCAATGTAAAATATAAGAAAAATCAGATAACATGCCAGTTGTTCTACTGACAGAATGAACCAGTAATCCAACATTAGCCAACAGCATTGGAATACAAGGTTCCTTCTGCCTGCTTTATAAACCACCTTCAAAAATAACTAACAGCATTTAATTACTTTCACAGGGAAAAACACAAACCCACAAGTTTAAATCATTTTGCACATAAACCAGTATCATAGTCAAAAAGAAGGAGACGTGTGTGACATGCCACAGCAGTGCAGACAGGCTTGGCTGGACATGCCCCTCCTCAGAGCAGCCCTTCCCAGCAAGTCCCTGCAGCATTCTGCCATGCACAACACAACTGGGGCTCTGCTCCCCGCGCAGGAACCCAGCAGGGAAGTTTGGAGGAAATATTTCAAGTCCTGTCAATTTTAAAATGAATACAGGTTTGTAAGTCAGTGCTGGAACTGAAACACAACGTGATGCACAAAAGCTCCTTTCCCCTCCTTTCCCTCTGAAACAAAACACATGAGTAAGACATGGCTGTGTTACTTTCACAGAATATTGGCACCACAAAATGCAGATTTATAGTTACATTTCTTGCTTTCAAGCCAAGAAAAATAATATGCATTTTGATATTGATTTTAGCTTTCTTAACCTTTGACTGTGAAGCACCACGAACACTTTGTGTAACACTTTAAATTTGAACACTGTGGACTATAAAAAGTCATAGTTCTTTTCTTCATAAAGTCACTGTATACCATTTTTCAAAAATAAAGCATCATCCTCCTTTAAGCATGTGTTTTACTTTTATAGGCTTGCTGACACTTTTATTGTCAAATAATTTGAAACTGCCAGGCAATGAAGCAAATTATGGCCAATATCACAATGGGAAGCAATACTTTATTTGGGATATCTGAGCCATGTGTAGGAATTGTTATGATCCAAGCACCAACCCAACCCAAAGACAAGCTCTCGCAGGCATTTTTCGGGAAGCCTACATCTACTCCCACATAAAGCTGTCACCTTCCTGTTCCACAGAGCTGCTTGATCTGTACACTCAGAGCTGGATCTCCTCATGGTTATAAAAGAATTACTCTTGTGCAGCTGTTAACGTGGCAGAGTGATGACTGGGGTGAGACCCAGGTGGATGTCCTTGCGCAATGCACCCCGACCCAGTGTCCCACTGAGCATCACCCACCTGCAGCCCAGCTCCTCCCCAGTCTGTTCTCAGGACAAAATCTTCCCTTCCCCTGGCTGGGTTTGCAACACTAGCAATTAGAAAACTGGTATTGCCCTATCTTACAGTGCCCTCCTCACTCCTCAGGTTAAACAGGTGTGAAAACTGAAGCACTTCACTCAGCAACACTTACTGTGGTTTTAGGGGTTGGAGCCATTACTAACCAACACACCAATGTAATGGTGCCAGCCAGTTTTAGGACAGCAGGAATAAAGGTACACACAGTTTTGTCTTCCTCTTACTGCCATAAAAGCAAGTCACCCCCAGCTGGAGGTTTAAGCTGTGTGATCTCAGCACACTCTGCTCTGAGTTCACAGAGAGCACTCTGTGCTTTACACCTCATGCACCAATTAAATCCTTAAGTATTCACACACTCACAAAATCCAACTGTTTGTTTGGTTAAACATTTCTAAGGCAATTCCAAGCTTAAGGGAACTAGGTATCAGCATTTCTATGAGATATGTTTTGGAAACAGGCCAGCTGATGTGGAAATAGGGTGGTTTAATAGGAGACCACAAGAATGAATTAATGTAAATGATATGACAAGGAAGAAAACAGAGAGATAAGTGACACACACTCTTTCATACATTTGCATCTTAACTAGCCAAGAGTTATCAATTAAAAAAGCAACACCAGGTAAGATAAGATCACAAACCCCAAGAGAGAATTGGGACAGCATAGTGAATAGTCCTACCCTGCTCAGGAAGAGGTTTTTTGAGAGAAGCCTTGCTGTTACCAACTTCCATCTGACATGGCAGACAAGGAACTTGTACTGGCTCTGTCTTGAAGCCAGGCTTGGCTCACTGGTTTAAAGCCAGCTTTTTGTCATCAGCGCTCCTGGAGTCAAGAATAACCTTTAAAAAGTGTTGGAGAATACTTTTTGTGTAGGAGATTTGATTCTGGGTATTCACAGGAAATCAAGTTTTTGTTTAAGCCTCCTGTTCAAAAGGAGAGGCTGCAGCCAGCCAGGTAAATGTACTTACACTGCATGGCTGCTCTCCACCCAGCTGCAAGTCAGCTAACCATGGGCTCCCACACTTGCTGTTTCTCCTCAACTCTTTTCATCTTGTCTACCCTCTCCATGACTTTTCTGTCATTGCTCATCTTGTACCACTGTCTCACTTCACAGGCTTTCCCAAACTATCTCAAAGATTAAGGGAGTTTTGTCTCAAACTCTTCTCACAGAAGATGACAAAATCCACCACTAACTAAGCTTTGCTCAGTTAGAGTGTAATAAAAATAACTATCTCTGTCTACTCTGAATTTTGAAGGAGAGAGGACTGCCTGCCTGGATCTCTACAATTCCACCTACAGAGACTTCAGTGGCTGTAGCAAGAATAGAGAAAAGTCTGAGCTGGCTGGATTAAAAATAAAAAGAAAATAAAACAACTGAACACAAAAGCTTCAGTGGGTGTTGGTGCCCGCACTGCTCAGGGTTTCCCCTCACTGTCACACAGGACACAGAATCAGAGAATCAGAGAATCTGGCTCACAGAATCAGAGCAGCAGTGTGCTGGGGGGAGCTGTGCCCCTGCTCTGCTGCTTCAGCCCTGATGCTGACAGAAAACCAACAACAAAACCACAACCTTACAATGGTTTGTGCCAAGCAGACCTTCAGATCCATTCCTCCCATAGGATATGGAATCTAAATCTCACTGAATTTACCAATGAGCTGCATGCAAGAGCTGGTTCAGTAAACACCCATGTACACTAGTAAGATTGCTATTTTCACCACAGGCTAAGAAGGAGTCCCTTGCTTACAGCATTTATGTCTTGAATAAATCTAAGATGAGATCCTTAAGTTTCTGCACTAAAACAATCAATTTCCATGACAAAATATAAGCTCTCCTCTATCCCCATGCAGTTTGCATTAATGCCTTCTTAAAAATATTAAGTTTGCCCAGAGCAAAGAGCCAAAAAATGTCCAGACTGGCTTGTTCACAGATAAATTCGCCCCAAGTGCCATTCTCAGAGTTTCAGCTAAAGCAGAGGGATGTTTCTGATACAGAGGGGCTGTACACAAATCACAAGTACTGGGAACACCATACTGGGCTGGGGGAAGGAGCAGTGAGGGCTCCAGAGGATGCAGAAGGCAGCTGCAAACCTCAGCCAGATCCCTCTGACAGTGTGCCAGAGAGCAGGAGCAGGCTCAGGGGAAGTTCTGATGACAGGGTTACCTATCTGACTTGTCTTTTTGCTGAGTGGATGAGTTCTTTTTTCTGTCTTTACTGCCCTAATTATTATCCCTTTTTAAAAGATACATTTACTAAGCCTCTCAAGTCACTCTCTTCAGCAGTACTCTCTTTAGCAGAGACAATTTGCTGAAAAATCAGCAGAGGTGGCAGCAAACTCCAAGTTCTGGCTAGTTTCCATCCATGAGGAGCCTCCCCACTGCAAAGGCAGTATCTGGGGCACTTATGGCTGCAAATGACTGCTCCAACAGGGAGCGAGGAAACCAGAGCTGCAGGAAGAGAGGGAGCATCCAGGGAGAAACCTGGAAGCAGCTGCCTGCTTCCCAATCAACACAACAGCAGCAAAGCTCACAGGCTCCTCACCAGGATGTGTCTCACCTGACAGGGTAAGAACAGCACAGCTCCATTTGGAAGTCACTGAATGGCTGCAGTTGACTAAACCAGTCCATTTCTAGATGTCTGCTGACAAGTGGGAGGTACTGAAAGTGAATTGTAAAAGTTGGATACTTCCAAACCAGGCCATGATTCTTGGGTGCTGGCAATCAGAACTGCAAGGCTTGGCTTCCAGCAGCTGTGTGTGGGCACTCTGACCTGTGCTGCCCTGACAAACAGCCACTGGAGAGCAGCTGAACACGTGAAGGGACAGATGTTACTTCATGATCTTACTGTAAATATTGTCACGTTTTCTTACGTGTGTGGGCATGCTCACACACATGTGCCCATGAAAGTAAAACACTTTCAATGTTTTCCATGATGAAAACTGGGCCAGTGTCCAATAGGTTTTTTGTTGATTGGTCAAGCAACCTCCAAATTATCAGTTCTCCAATGGAACACAACACACAAGAGCTTTAGAATACTCTATAGAAGCTGACAACTGAATGAAAAACCCCTGAGAAGAAGTTGCTAGCCTTTCCATGGGCATGTCCAAAAGCTCAAGCTAAGTGCACAGCAGTGAAGACAGCAACCAGTATTTCCAAAAAGGAGGCTGCCTATTGCCCAGCTGAGCAGGTTATTTTGCCTGTAAGAACATTTCTTTCCTGTTTGAAGGAAACATCCACTCCTCATGGCAGCACCTGAACTGGAATTGTAGGCAATTGCAATTAGGAATAGTCCTGCCCTGAACAGGGGCTCATAAATAAGTAATCCATAAGCAATTGTGTGAGTGTTAAAATAAACCCCCATCTGAGGCTCTACCAGACTGTGCCCCTGCTGTGGGCAATGAGATTCTCTGGACAGACACAAGGGAAGAATGGACACTGACCTGACACAAGCACTGGGAATCACCTCTGCTTCAGGGCCAGCACACAGAGCTTGTGCTGGGGACTTGGAGTGGTTTAAAAGCCAGGCAGACTCCCACTAAAACTGCATTTTGACCTACCCAATTCACTTCCCCACACCAAGGAAAAGGATTTTGCTACTGAATTCCATCCAGCACAAGCAACATCCATCAAAAGTACTTCTATCACACTGCATGTGTGTTTGTGTTAAAGACCACCACAAAAAGTACATTACAAGTCCAACAGCAGCCAGTTTTTTTTCAGAATATACTGGGGAATGCTATGCTAAAACTATGACAGATAAAACTCACAGCTGACAATTAAAAAGACATTTCACATACATTATAGACAGCAAAAATTACAAGGCAGACTATAATACAGCACTTAAAGAAAAGCTAAAATTTGTTACAGCAAACACACTACTAATACTTAGTGATCTGAGCTTTGGTGAATAGGCTTATTCTTATTTCTGACAGAAAGCAACCTCACAGCCTGAATTAACCAGTACTAACAGAAGCCATTCAATTACAGCAAAATTATTGTTAATTCTAGCAAATACATTTCTCTGTTTTTAATCAAATTCAATTTTTCTGAATTAGCATAAAATTAATATAGTCCATAGGTACAACAAAATGAAAAATACCTACACTGGATGAAAACAGTAAATATTAATCAAACCAGAGGAATCAGGCCAAAGGAATTATTCCAGAAATGGATAGCCAGTTAATTTTGCAATCAACCAGTAAGTAGCAGCAATGTACTTTGTATTATTATTAGAAACAAAGTCATTACTACCAACAAGCTGTTTCAAAACTGCAGACTGAAAAGTTAAAGCTAACCATAATTTTTGCATATTATTACAGCACTGAACTTCAAAATGCATAAAAGTGCACAAGGCCAAATGAAAATACTGGTCCCACCCACATAAAATGGTTGAGCATTTACATCTGACACATGAACATCCTGAGATCTTACAAGCTGTGCTTTCAAGAAGTAATAAATACAATATTTTGTACCATAGGATAGATGGTTTTAATAGCAGACACTGAAGAACTTGGGTTGGAAAAAGAAAGACTTCTATTATCTGATGGAAAGAAGATCAGTTCCTGCTTTTAAAATACAACATTGCCCCCACCTGGACAAATGAGTTTTGGTTCTAGGTTGATATTAGTATTGTGCAACTTGATAAAATACTGAGAATTCCAAAAAGAGTTTGAAAAACAGATACAGCAAACTTTGATCATCTTTTCTGGTACACTTTTTTCAAGCTCACGTAAATATTTTCTTGATTTACTGAAAATTTTCCAATATTTTCCTGAAATAAATGACAGCCTGAAAATATCTTCCTGAAATAATGATTCAGTCCTCAGAGAAAGTCTTACACTTATTCTTCCAATGAAGAGAATAGTGCATTTCCTACAAATAATAGTGCATTTCCTACAAATAAAGCTGTACAATATTACAATAAATATGTGACTATAGTTTCAATGCAATATCTATACTGCACATGCATGGTGTCTGCATATATAAAAGATAAATACATATGGATTATACATGAATTGACAAATCTTTTCATTATAGAATACTGTGTATTATGCTTTGAGGTCAAAGGATTAAAATCAGCAAAGTAACTTTTATTTTAGCTGATAGAAGGCTTAGTCATGAACAACTGAATCTGGCAGGCTCTTGCATGAAGCCACTTTCTTCTGTGATATTCTTCACAGAATCACAGAATAGGCTGAGTTGGAAGGGACACAAAAGGACCATCCAGTCCAGCCCCTGTCCCTGCCCAGACCCCCAGCAATCCCCCTGGGCATCCCTGGTGTCCAAAGTCCCTTGGAGCTCTGGCAGCCTCCAGTGCCCATTCCCTGTGAGCCTGGGCAGTGCCAGCACCTCTGGGGGAAGCAGAACCTTTCCCTGATCTCCAGCTAACCCTAACACACACCCTGGAGTGACCAGCCACCCCAGGGAGGTTAAAAACTGTCCTTTCTCCCTTTTAGCCATTAAAAATAAACAGCCCCAAACATTCAACATCTTCCCTCTCTGCTTCATCCAGAACAGACTTCCCCAACTACCTGCACTTGCAGCCAGGAAAAACTCCCTGTGATGAACAAATCCTCTGAAATGACAATAGGAGAGTGCTAGGAGGATCTTTTGAGAGCACCACAGGTAATAATACAAAGAAAACACCAAAAGCTACATGCAAGTGCCAAATGGAAGGAAACAAACCCAAGTCTGACAGCTCGAGCAGAATGCAAGCATGTAGAGGCAGTGCTCCCAGAGGGCTGCTGAGTGTTTGCTCTGGCAAGGGCACGATGTTACCAAAATGAAAACTTGGGCAAAGCTCCCTTCTCTCCACAGCTCTTCTTTCAGTGCCCCCTGCTGTCAGTATGATTCTGATGGCTTAAATTTGCACTGGGATATTAAGGAAAGAAGTAGAAACAAAAATATGCCTCAGAGTTAAAGCATTCAGATAAAGGCTTTCTGCAATTCTAGACAGTTTTCCATATCCCCAGCTCTATCATTGACTCAGCAAATAGCCATGCTTGTTGATACAGCCAAGACACACTTAAATCATTTAACATTATACAAAGGTTGGACTTTTATGACAGATGTGTTTGGTTTTGCGACACTTACAAAGTTTTCTAGTACCTGAAAGCAATAAAACTATTTCCAGGTAAAACTTGTTTTACTGTCATCCACAGCAGTGATGGCACATCATGAGAACAGCATTGAGAGAGATTCTGTTTCACCAAGGACACTGTACTGTCATTGAAATCTATAAATTATTTCAATAAAATAAGTAATCAATAAGCAATTATGTGAATGTTAAAATAAACAGTCAAATAAAATGAAATCCATCCTCTGATTATCCAACCTGCTTCTATTTAAACTTCTAAAAGCTAGTTTTATTTTATAAATAATAGACAGTCTCACTGTGAATACAAGGTTAATGGATTCTCTCCTAGGTCTGCTACACTTCCCAAGCAGTTGATGCTGGTTGTACTCCCCTTATTTATGCTTTCACCTCAGTCCTCTTCATAAATCACACTCTGGCCCTGGCTCCAGGGAGGAGCAGGGCCCCCTGCAGCTGCCCCAGCCCAGGTGAGTGCCTGTGATCCTTGGGGTCTGCTCTTCATTAACACTGTAACTGAGGAGGATATTTCAAAATATTAAATTTTTTTTTCAGCAGAATAGACAATTATTTTCATTATTTTGCAAAGCCAAAATGGACCTACTAACCCCCAAAAATGTTATTAAGTGCTTGAAGGTCAGTGAACCTGCCTATGAGAGTTGTTTCCAAAGTGCTGAATTTTCACTGAGGTACATTTGGCAGATGCCATAAAAACACCAAGACCTGCAACCCGTGACACCTGCAGGAAGGCACCCCAGGTAAGAGCTGTATCTATTTCAGCTACACCTGATTTCAGTTAAATCAGGCTGATTTTCTTACATTTCTATGATTTAAGTGTAAGCCTCATCATGAAGAATCAATGTTTAATTTAGGATCACAGAAGCATTTTTTATTTGCCAAACACTGCAGGAGCCCTGCTGATCAACTGCAACAGAACAATCAACTCCTGCCATGAGTTTGGCACGTGGCACTGCCAGGAAACCACAAAGTCAGCCTGCCAGAGCCAACAATGCAATAAACTCCAATTTTACTCAGAAACTACTCAAATCAAAACATAAAATATACACTTCAGGTTTCTAGAACAAACCAGCAGACTGCAAAGGTGAGCAGAGACGTCTGCCCTGCCCCTTCCTGATGCTCATTGTTGTCCCCTCCCTGCCCTCTCTCCCCAGCCAGGGTGTGACCCCTGCAGGGCAAGGGCAGCAGGAGAAAGGAGGACTCAAGGCAATTTGCTTCCATTATTTTTAAGGAAGCTTTAATTTCTCAGGTGGCAGATGCTGATTTGTTGAGCCAACACTTATCACTGAAGCACACTGGCTCCTACTGAACTGGATGCTGTTTCCCAGGGTCAGGTCAGCACTTCCAGCCAAAGTCAGGGATCTGTTTAGGAGAGCTGAAACCAGAGTTCCCACCTCCCACAGGGGCCCTGTAACCAATACTGACCCAACATCTTCCTGCAGCGTGAACAGAAGCCAGCTGCTCATGAGACATTTACCATGTGGGGCTGCCATTCTCTGAGCAGGACTCCCAGGTGCACATTTGATTTGTGCCTAAAGGACTCAGCTCTCTACTCCTTCTATTTATTTGGGTTATTGTCTTCTTGAGTAGCAGCTTTCAATTTCATTCTACTCCTCACCAAACTCTGAAAGACCTTTGGTTTTCCAAAATGCTGGAAGCCTCTTGTGTGCAAGGCAGGAGATTGCAAACTACAACAAGTATTTAGCTTGTGACTCCCCTTTGCCCACTACCAAATGCCTCAGTACAGAAACAAAAGGGTCTTGGCATACCATTAGTAATGCAAAACCTGGAGAGGATGCAGTGAACCTCAGCCCAGGGCTCAGCTCCAATCCAAGCTGTCAGAGCTTTAATATGACAGAAGAAAATCAGAATTTGTGAACAGCATGGCCATACATCATCACTGCCAGCTGTGATTTGCTACATTCCAAGTAGAAGATTTTATTTAAAGTTAATAGTGAGTAAAAGGGCCAAGTGCCTACAATGGTGACTCAGCCTACCCCATTTATCTGGATGACCTTTATGGTCACAGAAACAGGCACCTGCTTAGGGAAAGTGTTTGGTTTAGAGCAAATTGATAATTTCCATGTTCACCACAGAATGCTATAGTACATGAATCATTTATACAAAATACTGATTTGGTGCTATTGCAATATTTGCTTTTAATATCCATACCAGTTAAATATCTGTATCCTGAACACCTAAACCTCCCTAAAAATACTGATTTCTTTCTCTGTCAATCACAGTGCTTTGTGTTAGACAGCTATTTCAATATTTAACAGATTGAAAAGGATAGCCCTGCTTAGCAAGACAATGTGTATTAACAAGGAGTGCCAGAAGTTCCCTTGACAGTCCTTTGTTTTGCACTGGGATCTTTTAGTGCTGGAGCTGTACCTATAAAAAGTGTGGATTATGATGCACTCTCAGAGATATAATTCCATACCAGCTTCTTACAGAAGCAATAAACCCACTTGATACAGGTTAATTTAAGAAAAAAAACATCTTAAAGCCAGGCTTTTCTAAACCTTCCACAGCTTTTGACAAAGAAGTCAGAATAACAGCCTTAAAAAAGAAATAAAAATGCAATAGCACAAGTGTTTTGGCCTATGATCTTCTTTTAACAATTAAATCCTTGTTACTTACACTTTCTAAAAAGCCAGTGATGCATGCACTCAAGCATTTCACAGAAGCAAAGCCTTAGTTTTCCAAATGTGTTTTTTCTAATATTCAGGTGCTTAGTTGACTTATTTATGATACTTACTGCACTGCTTTGTACATAAAAATACTGAGCTGCACATTTCTGCAAAACCCATGAATGTTATTCATATCCAGCAAGTAATGTTAAGAAAAAGACATGAAATTCTACAGAATAATTTATTAAAAATCACACCAAATTCCCACTCTCCCAATTCTATTACATACAACTCTATGAATAGTTAGATTAATGTTATGCCAAAACGCTGGCAGAAACAGAAATAACCCTTAAAATACTCTTTTTCATCAAGAATAAAAGTCTATTTTTTCTCCATGTTCAGGGCTTTCTAACACTATCCAACAGAGGGCTCCCCATAGCTATTTAAAAACTTAATTGAAAGCCAATATACAAATGCTAATAGACAAAGACAAATCAGCACACTGTCATTTTAATGCCTCCTCTGTATGCACACACACACCCTTCCACACCCAAATTAGACATTTGTGAAGTCCCACAGTGAAACCACTCAGAATTTGTATGCTGCTCATGCATGCTGCACCTCAAGACTTTTTCTGAATCATTATTTTTAACTCTGGAAAATAAGTGTGTTTTTAAATTGTCTTTACAGAAATTAAATCACTTTTTCTTATTATTGCTTTATTCCCCCTTGAGATAAATGCTAAGAAGCCAATGTGGAGCAGAGTCTGCTCTTTGAGTGCCAGCCAGGGAAGGGCAGGGCAGTGGCTGGAGCCTGGCAGGTGCCCATGTGTCACATTCACATCCTCTGAAAAATCCCTTTGCCCAGGATTTTGCTCCTGGGAAGCTGAGAATCATCAGAGGAAAAGGAAAACAATAATTATCTGATTTGCTTCTCTTGTGTTTTGCTGCTTTGGAATGTGTTTGGAGATTGTTTACCCACAGGTGATTGTTTCATTGGTTTCATGTGAATTGTTTTCACTCTTTGGCCAATCAGGGCCAAGCTGTGTCAGGACTCTGGAAAGAGTCAGGAGTTTTCATTATTATCTTTTTAGCATTCTGTAAGTATCCTTTCTGTATTCTTTAGTATAGTTTAGTATAGTATTCTTTATTATAATATAGTATCATAAAGTAATAAATTAGCCTTCTGAGAGCATGGAGTCAGATTCATCATTCCTCCCTGCCACGGGGCACCCCACAAATACAACACTCCTGCCTCTGAGGCAGCCTTTGCTGGCACCTGAAAGTGTCTTCACCAAGGAAGGTGGTGCAGGAGGTTATTGCAGACCCTGTTACACCTTGTCTCTCTGTTGATGCACAGGTGCTGCTCAGCAGTTTGAAACCCTGAAGTAATTGATGTATTTGTTAGGTTATGGTTTCCTGACACTGAGAAACCTGAGGCTGATAAAACCAAACATATTTTAAAGACTTTTCCAGTACTGCAGAAAAGAAGGGTTTTGCAAAGACTCCTGTATGAGTCCTGTATGAACTCTTGTGGTTTAAGGAGGACTACAGCCATGCACTGAATTGTCCTTGGGGACTGTAAGTGAAAGATTCCTGCACACACCCCTCACCCTGAGGTCTCCCTCAGTGTTAAAGACCTAAGTTTTAAATCTGGGATATGATAATGCTCTGTGGCATTATCTTCTCTCTCTCATATCTTCTCTCAGTAGCACATGCTGAGATTTCCTGTATGCTACACACCTTCCTTTTGAAATTTAATTGAATGACACAGCTGATACACTTTTATGTTGGTATGTCCTTCCTGATCAAAAAATGCTCATAGCATATTATCTACTCAAACACAACATAATCACAAATCAAAATATTGCCCTGCAATACTAAATTAACTTTAGTATTTGATGGGTTTAGTAAGATATTAACCACAGATGAAGATAATACATAAACTATTGTACAAGAAGCTTTTTAAAAAGTTTTTACAGTATTATAAAGAAATTATCTATCTGTAATTCCATAAGTTCACTGTGCAGCACCTGAAGGTGCCTGGAACTTCAGCCAACCAGGCATATTTTTTAACTTCTGAGATTCAATTTGTTTTCCATAATAGGTTTTGAGCTTATCAATGATAATACTAATTTGCTTTTCTTCTGCATTTACATTCCACTGTGAAAATAGATACCTACACTGCTCCTGCACAGGCTACAAAGGTAATTCTATACAATTCCTCTACTGAATGTCAGTGATTAACTCCTCCAAAACTAGTTCTGCATTTTTATAAACAAAGGCGTTTTGACCCATGTCTTTGGAGGTGAAGTGTGAAAGTTATGATTTTATATATTACACACCAGACAAATAGGCAAATAGACAAATAGTATTTCAATTTATGGGAATGTATTTGGTGCTTCATTCACTCTGCTCTCACCTGCAGGATACTGCAAAGCATGTGGACATGCAGTACACATAGAGAAAACTTCATGGGATTTGCAGCTGTATTACACATCACTAAACTCTAAGGAAATCTTTATAGGGAGTTTTTGGCACATCACAGAACTAGAAGCACCATTCCCTGACCTGAACTGGGTTTGATCTCTTCACATATTTTAATCTCTATATCTTGTGGGGTGTCTGTGTGCACATAGGCATTAGTAATATCTAATCCATTCTGCAATTTGATGCAATTCTCTAAAAGTAGCCAACACTCTCCACCCCACCACCAGAGCTGAGGTTTGGATCTGAGGTCCAAGAGCAAACTCAAATGATGAATTTCCTAACTGCCCTTGTACTTAGAATACAGCAATTTCTTAAACTCAATTCTAAGTGCCTCTGGTTCAGAAGTGTTTGAAACAATATCTGCTTCTTCCTTTCAACTGGAGATGCAGATGTACAGAACCTTTGGAAAAACCAGAATAATCTGACATGCAAAGCTCCCTTTTATTTTAAAGATTTAGACTTTTTATCAGTATGCAGTCATCCTTTTTCTAAGAGTACAGACAATTCCTGTATGGAAACAGCAGTGGCAAAACAAAAATACCAAACAAACTGTAACACTTTACTTACCACAAGTCTCCATCTTCAATAGTTTTATCATTTGGGGCTCCAGCATGGCCATAGTGCAAAACAGATGAGTTCTCCCCACTGATGGGCAAACAGAAAATTGGCACAATTAGTGGAAGAAACATTAACACACACATTCATATGACATAAGAAGGAGCTCTGTAAACATCAGTGCATTCACACAAAAAGCAGCCTGTGAGAGCTGTCCCAGTCCCTGCCTGGTGTGGCTGCAGTAACCATCCCAGCATTTGTGCAGCAGAGCTGGGCACAGCTCAGATCAACATTTCCTATGTCCATAACAGTGTAAAGGAAAGAATTATGTGCAAGTAAATTACCAATTTACACCCATTTATTATTTTCTGATGGGTTTTGTTGTTGTTGTTGTTTTTATTTTTTAAATTACTTAGTGCTATTTTTCCCTATTCAAGGTTAAGTAGTCTGAGGCATAAAACAAACTAACTTCCACTGGGGTAAAATCAGACATTTGAATCACTCTGGGAATCACTGGGACAGGAGGAATTGAGCTGTCTGAGGGAACAGCTCCAGCTGCCCCCTGGCATGGCCACAGGTGGGCTCTGCTGCAGGGATGCACTGCTTGGGGAACATTCCCAGCTCACAATGCCAGCAGCAGGAGCAGGGATCAAAACTGTCACTCTCTTCTTACCTGCTGTTGAAAAATCACATTGCAAAGAAAAGATTTTTATTCCTGGAAACCTTTCAGAGTAAACTGCTGATTCACAAGAATAAAACAGCTCCAGAGAAGGATGGACACTTGTTCTGTTGTTCTGAAGTTCCATGATCCACTAAGTGACCTACATTTGGCCTTGGCATCCTCTCTTGCCTACTGATATTCCTCTGGGTCTATAAAATGTCAGTTAAAAGGCTGATAAAGATCTCAAGCTCTACCTATTTTTCTTTTACTGTTCTCCTCAGATAGATGCTCTTGTTTTTTCTCTTCAAAAAGCTGGAAGAATTACATCACACCCAAAAATACCCATGTTGGGACAGGGTTACTGCAGCTTCTCTCCAACCCCTGCAGCTCACTTGCCAGCTTTAATCAAAACCTTTCACTGGTCACCCTGCTCAAATTTGGTTCTTTCAAGCTGTGATGCTGGAACAGCTTTGTATCTTGGATGTCAGGAATCTGAGGCTCAATTTCAATCAATCTTTTGTTGTGTCTGGAGTAAATGTGACATCTGACACACTTCTCATCTTAGACTTCTGATGTGTGCAATTACAAAAACAGTGAGCATGCACTGTATCCAAAAAGAGATTACCTTCAAGACACATTAAGTACTTGTGATAAAAGGTCATCAGTCACACAGATAATTTCATAAACAATGATCATGGAGTAGAAAGCAGTAAGTTACTGCAGGCTCCCTGTCTAAATTGGCTGGACTGTGTCCCTGGAAGTATTTAATAATACATGTAGCTGTGGCACCTGGGGACACAGTTTAGCAGTGAACTTGGCTCTGTTGGGTTAATGGATGGACTGGATGATCTCAGAGGGTTCTTACAACCTGAATAATTCTACATTGATATTTTGAAAACAGTAAGTATTTATTATTAGATATTTTTTAACTATGTAATAAGACAGCGAAAGGTGATATTTCAGAATGACAGGGATGATTTTCTGATACAAAGTGTACTTCATAAAATTATACACACTCCAAACAGAAAAAATTAGAACAGTTAAAAGTTGTTAAATCAAGAGTTAAAAAGCCCTAAGAACTAAGGCTGCAATACATTCATTTTGTGATGCTGGTCCAATGGTTTAAGCACAGTTTCACAACTGGCTGGATGCTGGACTTGAGAACCTCTGCAGCTGTGCAGATAGCTAAAAATGGACCCAGAAAGCCTGTATACAAGATGAAGACAGACATAAACTTCTTTCTGAGATGTTCCGTCTCCTGGGCACTGGTGGAATATTTTCCACACCAGGACACTTTCAAAATGAGTTTGCTCCATCTGAAGAAAAGATCTGTAATAGAGCAATGGAGTGCAATGAAAGGAAAAGGTGTGCTGTGCCAGGCAGGGTGTGCAGTGGGAGCTGAGCTCTCCCAGCAGGGGACAGGGGGGCAGAGCTCCTGCCCCTGACTGCTCCTCTGCCTCAGGAACTGCTTCCCAGGTGCAGGGTTGAAATTTTGGGATGATGGCACGTGGAAGTAACTAGAATGACCTTGCATGACACTGTTTGGTGTTAAGGAAAACCACAAGAAATAATACAAAGTATCAACTGTGGAAGAGGTTTTACAGTGACTTCTGTGAGCCAGAGAGAAGTCTGATAAGGAGATCCATGTTTATCCCTGAAAGAATTTCCTACCAAGGTCATTGACACAGAAACCAAGAAAGAAAGAAGGAAAAATAAGAGAAACCTGCAACTGCCTGTTCCAATGAGCACTTTGTCTCTCCTGACCAATGAGTAAAGTGTAAACTTACGAGTTTTGTAAGAATGTATAAAAATCATCCACGCTATAATAAAAACAGGTTTGAAACCTTCTGAAAATGGGGTGTGTTGTTTGTATTGTCTCCATCTCAACTACGACAACCAACAGCTGGCATGCACACCCACACTCCACAGCAGTTTGCCAGCATTTCAGCTGCAGATACTATTCCTTATCTCCCTCCAATACTGGGGATAAAGTAGGAGAATCAAACAGCACATGCATATATTTATGATCAACTTTTAAAAAATTATCATGAACCTTAAGGGCATGAGTCCATGCTTATGTATTTGCAGACAGCTCGTTTACTTATCAAGATGTGCTGGCACCCCCAGTGACAAACACCATACCAGTGCATAAATAAGTCATATACTCACATTTGACAACTGCACAAATGCTTTCAACAAAACACATTGCAAATACAAAGATGAGGGGTTTCTTTTGCACATTTTAATGTAAAGGTTTTAGTTTACAAAATATTTCTGTTAGGCTCAGCACCAACTGTGAGGGAGCTGCATGAAGAATCTGTTTTTCAGCACCGTCGGTGAAGCATTGAGCAGGCACAATCTTTCTTGGCATTGGAGGCTCCTGATCTGTCAGGCACATCTTGGCTCTGTCACACACAGGGGATCACAGCACAGGGAGCACAGTTGGTGCTGAGGACCAGATCTGCACACCATCTGCATTTCAGGGATTCATTGGCATGAGAGGGTGTGCTCCCCTGGCTGGCTCTGGGCAGGTACCCTGGGCTCACACCCGTTAGCAACCAGGCAGAGCCAACCTGCTCCTGAAAACTCCCCAACTGCTTCTCACCCAAAACAAAACCAGCATGTGCACTGAAGGACTGATCCCTGGCTCTGAGCAGGCCCTGCAGCTGAGGATGAGTGGGAGAGCTTGACTCACACATGCACTACTGACCCAAATTAGGACAGAGATATGGAAACCTCCAGTGGGTTCCTGCTGAGAGGAGCACACCCAATCTCCCCTGCAAGCTGCATCTCTACCTCTGTCCTGAGATGAAGGCAGGAAGATGCTTCTGGAGAATGCTGCAGAAATGATGTGTACCCACAAGGTAAATGCTACAGTTAGCCAGAAATTGTTCACACTGATTCAGTAAGCCTTTCAAGGTGGCTTTAAAACAATTTAAACAAAATCCCCAGCCACTGACAAAGCACAGAATTCACAGAATCACTGGGTTGGAAGAGATCTTCAAGATCAGAAGTCCAGCCCAGCCCCAACACCTCAACTCAACCCTGGCACCCAGTGCCACATCCAGGCTTTGTTAAACACACCCAGGGATGGGGAGACTCCACCACCTCCCTGGGCAGCCATTCCAGAGCTTTATCACTCAAGCAAATGAAAGCAAATGAGACTCATGTAAAGCTACTTCTTTCTCTTCCAAGAGGCACCAGTTGCAATGTCTAGCACTGCAGTGCCAAGTTGCAGTTTATGATGAAGCACTGTGGGAGGTGAGGATCACTGGCATCACTGCCTCCCTTTTGGTCAGCACCTCTGAAAATCACCACACATGAGGCTGCCAATGCTCACCTTCGGGCAGGCAACCTGGAAAATCCTCCAAGAGGTTCCTGGTTTTATTCCATCTTTATTCCATTTTGTTCCATTTTTATTCCTTTAATAACTTGCTTCTAACTGGTGTCAAAGACATGTTAGTTCCAGAAAGAATTGTACCAAGCAGCAGAAGAGGTGCAAATTAACACCACTGAGAATGCAAAATGCAGGAAGAGATTCTGATTACTAGCAAAGGAAAATAATCCCCCAAGATGCATTTGAGATCAGAAAGCACCCTGAAGACAAATCATTATAAGAAAGAGGAGAAATGTCAGCAATATTTTAAGAACAGGACTATGCTGAACATCAAGCACTACAAAAAGTGTAGCTAGTAGCTCAATATTAAGAACATCTAAAGAAAAAACAAAAGACCATTGAATAAAACTGGAACTTATTTCCATCATGATTTAGATCATCATAGAATCAACCCAGAAGAAAGACAAAAAAGTGGCAAGAAGGGTTGATGCTAAGGCATGAGATCTAAAAAAGTTGTATTGAAGTTAAAGAAAGAAAATCTGATTCAACAATAAGCTAACCTGGTCCAAAAAGCTTCACTTATGGCAACCCTCAGATGGAAGAAGGCATTTCACTGCACAGGGTTATTCTTGATGACTGATAGCACCTGATGAGAGACATCAGTCAAGGAGATCTGAACCTGAGTCTAAGATGAGAGAGCAACGAGCAGCAGCTGCTGGTGGCTTCTGTGGTGGTTCCAGAGAAACCAATGCCTCCACCACCACCTGACTCCAGCTGGAACCTCTGCTCCCAATGGATGCCACCCACCCCAGCATCACCAAGACATGGGAATGGATTACCTTTGCTTTCCCATTTGTAAAAATGGTTCCTTGGTAACCCAAGACACTGCAGTGAATAATTCATTAGCATTTGGAAGCAGCACTTTGTAGATGAGTGCCAAAAATATCCAAGTATGTTTAACAAATGCTCCTATTCTCCTTCCATGACACTCAGTGAGGTCTGCACTCCAAACCACTCCCCAGCTGGCAGCTTTTGAAATATCACTGACTTCAGGACTGATCTCAAAAGGTAACACCCTGTCACACTCATCAATGTGTATTACTATTCTCATAGTAACAGTCAACACATTGAGCACTTCTGGTCACACCAAATATTCATTTAGCATCTCCTCAAGAATGTAACACTGCACAGGACAGCAATAACTAACTGCACCCGTCACATGACAAGTGGTTTATTTCTGTACTGAAATATTGTATTGAATACTCCTGATTTTCAGCTTAATCAGCATAAAAAAAAAAAAAAGAATAACAGAATAACAAACTTGTTTTTTATTTAAAAGGATTATTCTTTTCAATGGAAAATATTATCAGGCCTGTAATCTAAAAAGGAAAGATCCTGTCAAAATATGCCCATTTTAGGTGTGTTCAGGAAAATATAAAATTCAACATGAATAGAATAAAATATTCAAAAATCCTAATTGCAAAAGTTATTTTTAGCTGTAAATGTAGTTAAGTGAAATATTTACAATGCATGACATTCTCACAGTATTAAAAAATGTCTATTATTTTTGCCATTATTATGTTAATTGAATTCATTCATTTATTAGGAGCTAGCTTAAAACTGTTAATATTATTCATTCTTACTTCATCACTCATAGTCAGAACATAGAATACAAAGACCTTAGTCTGTAAATTGCTATCTCATGTAACTATTTTTTTAAAAATCATGTTTGTCTGCACTTCTAGTGGTAGGATACAATGGCAGATGGTAAGAAAAAAATGTTTGGATATGGCATTCTAAGGACAGCCCTTCTCTGTGATTTAAATCCTCCAATAGCTCAGAGGCAGCTCTAATTGCACCTCCATGCCCTGCAGAGCAGGACAGGACACCCAGGAGCTCCTGTCTGTACTCAATTCTGAGCTGCTGTTGGAGCTTTTCTCCTCTGGGGTGTAATGCAGGTCCTGGGTTTGCAGTCCCACAGTTCACCAGGAGCCACCACACAAACATTGACTGGGCATTTCTGTAGGTTTAACAAAATTATTTGACCACCAGCACCCAAACCAGATCCTGCAGCAGGTTCTGATCCACTCTGAGTCAATGTGAAGTCTGCATGGCTGTGAAAAATCTTCTCTGTCTGTGACAAAAGCTTAGAGATGGAGTCTCATTTCCCTGGAATGTTAATTCTCAAGTTACACAATGGTACTTAAACCAGGAAACTTTTCAGACAATTTAGATACACAATTTGCCATAAAACTGCTCATGCTCCTGCTGCAATTTTGCATATAAATTGGAAAATTGCATTTACAAATAAGCAATTGAGTAAACTGCAGAAAGAAGTGAAGGTGCTAATTGTTCTTATTACCTTCAAAGCAATATAGAATTATTGTCATTAACATAAAAATTATCTTTTGTAAGTGTATGTGACTTCAGTGGAGGGCAAATGTTTCTGAGTAGCAGCAGAACAAGTGGAACATATATACCAACATATATGGCTCATTTCACTGTCATACATCTCTGATTAGATTAATTCCACTAAGTAAGATTAATCTCTGCATGAAGCACACAGCTGTTGTTCAGCATGTGTCCCACACTGTTCTCTTGTGCATTTCTACAACTGCAGGGAGAACTTTTATACTACTTTCCCAAACACAGTAACCTTCAACACTAGCTGCTCAGCAAGAAGCAGAGAGAGCAAAAAATTCCAAATTCCAAAAAGATTAGTTCAATTGCATCCTAATCTTTGAGACAAAGAATTTTGAAGATGATAAGAAATACACTTAATGTGTATTTCAAACAAAGTATTTCTGAGCAACAGAGAATAGCTGTAAAGCCCCTCTCCATGGTGCTATTCAATAAAAAAAGCCAAGTGCAGCACAGGGGTGAGCATAAACATGATCTTGGCAGCAGCAGGAGCAGCCATTGGGAACCTCTGGGGTGCAGCAAACTCTATTGCCACGTTATGTCTTCAGGAGACACAGGCAACCACCTACCTCTCTTTGTCTTTTCCAGTGAGAAAACAGGTCAGAACTCACTCTGGTGGCATTTGCAAACACATGATATGCCTAAAAGGACCAATTTTAAAAACACCCAGAGGGAAGCTGACTCTAAAGCCTGCTCAGTTCAGTGTAAATCATTCTCTTACCTGCCACAGATGCAAGTGTAGGAGGTGTGGCGCATGCCCCCTCGAGCGTAGCAGTAGTGCTGGAACAGGCTGCAAAGAAACAAAGGTGGCAATTATTCATTTCTGCCAAACCACCCCAAGACAGGTAGAAAAAACAAGTTCTGCTAGAGAAAAAGCTGTGTTGGTGGAAATCCCCAGTCTCTGCCTATTTCTGCTCAGCTGAACACTCCGCGTGCCCCCCATGCACAGCTGAGCAGCCCTGCAGAGCTGCAGGGGATTGCCACAGAGCAACTCTGCAGCAGGGGAGAGGGGCTCCAGTGCAGCTCAGTGACCTCAAATGGCAACTGCTTTCCTCACAGCTCCACACCAAAAGGGAAATTACTGCGTCGTAGACATTTTTCCACAGAAATCCTTTCTTTCAGATTTCTGTGTCTTCTGGAAGGCAGAGGCCTCAGAAGGGAAGGTAAACAATTGTTATCAGCTGCTGTGGAATGCAATAGGATTCACCTTGATTGGCTCATTTTCTATGTTTATAATTAAGGGCCAATCACCAGTGCAAGCTAGGGGACTGAGTCCCTGGACACAACTTTGTTTGGGATTCTTTCTATCTATTCTTAGCTTAGCTAGCAGCTCTGCAAACCTCTCTCTATATTCTATTAGTATAGTCATAATGTATTATATATATTATCTTAATAAATCAAGCCTTCTGATCAAGATACAAGATTCACCATCTCTCTATCACCAGCTGCGACCCACTCAGGCGCGGTAATATTACTGCGGGCAAGAGACTTCATCTGACCACAGAACAAACAGGATGGTAACAGGTGAAATGCTGAAGTTGGCCAAACTCTCCAAAGTGGAATTGAGAAAATCGCTGCATTGCTGCATTTCAGGCACACAATCACATCCATGATCACCTTTTCAATCCTGCTGCCCTCAATCTATGTCATGTGGATTCAGGAAAAGTGAAGTCCAACCAGCCCTTCACAGAGGAAGGAGCTTGCCAGACTGGTCTTCAAAATAATTTCAGCAGAAGTCCTCTCCATTTACCACCTCACAGACACCTTCTGCTGGAAGCTGAACTAAATATCCCCTAACCCTGATTTACACCTGCCTGTGCTGCTCACCCTCCTCTCCAGACCAGCCAGCAGAGCTCTCCCCTCACATTAACCAGCTCCTTTCTGCACCACAGGCTGGGCTGGAATGGACCCTCTCATGTTCTCTTGTCTGTAGCACAACAGACACAGAGAAAACCTAAGACTTACCCAATTTCAGATTGTGGTACCTAAATACCTCTATGATCTTTCCCTGTCCAAACATGGGGAAAAAAATTAACACAAACTCAATCCCAAGAGCAAGAAGATCATGTGATAACATAAGGCCAAGTCTCCTGCAGCCTATAAGGGACAGTACAACACAACATTGTTCGATTTTGTGTTTGCTTGGGACAGGGAAGGGCAGGGAGAGCAGCCTGTGGAACTCCTCTTTCACTGCCATCCTGCTGGAGGAGCTGTTTGGCCTTAAAAAGCATTACAATATTTTCATCTTCACTGTCAAAGTCCCCTTCAGATGAGGGCAGATTTGCCCAAAGCACAATTAATATAGGATTAGGTGCTTTACGAGCTAAGCACATATCATGGATCCTTTTATTCTTTTTGAAATATGCTCTAGTTACAATCCAATTCCCTGTAATACTGAATGAATTCCAAAAGCTCATTTCTTGTAATACTGAAATAATTTCATTAACATAGAATGATAATGGTGCTATTCAAATAATAGAGATGTTGTGATTTTGTCCTTCTTCAGCAGAGAGCCACAGAACACAATTCAGATTCAAAAGACATTAAAGACATTACATGCTTGTAAATCTAAACTGGATTTTAAAATTACACAAAATGACAGTCTTTAAAGAGAAACAAAAGAAAACATACATATTAACACATATGAAAAAAGAAAAGCCTCCATTTAGAGACTCAGTAGAGGGACACCCTGTTTACAAGATCTCTTTTCTGTTCAAAATACTGTGGTGGTTTACAAGGTAGGAAACACTAAGTTTGTTTTGGCCCACAAATGAATGATGGCAATGAGAAGTTCAAATGCCAGAGAAGCTAAGGAGAAACTCTGGCATGGTGAGAACTCAACAGAGATATCATTAAACTGAGCTGATAAAATGTATGACCTAAACTGTCATTTTTTCTGACACAGACATCCTTTCACAGAAATGGACATTTCATATGGAAACATTTGCTTGCAGGCAAGCTTTACTCTCTAAGACAAGACACTCTATAGAAGCATTTTGCACAATGATTCTACTGTTATATACATATAGTTACATTTTAGGAAGCAACTTTTAGAGTATTTTATTAACCTTTCACCTTAAATGACTGAATAAACTATGCCCCTAGACAGCAAGTTCCAGTAACCTTATAAAGAGCTTAAAAATGAAATGTAAAAATGAAATATGAAGGTCCTAAATATCTTTCCATCATCAGTGATGCAGGATAGCAAGGCTTATTTTTCCTTATGACAACTGATCACATATTCATAGTTGCAATTAATATGAAACTGTGCAGCCAGTAATGGCAGTACCCCTTGCAGTACTCCCTGACTGGCAGTAAAAAGCAATAAATAAATTAAGACATGCATTGTGTAATCCAGCTGTTGCCTGAACTTTGTTTCTGTTTTCATCAGACATCATAGACTTCCTTTTAAGACTAAGAAAGAAGGGGCCATCTGTGTGATTGAGCTGATGATGGTACAACTTTGCCAGGCGATGAGTTTCCTGCTAGTAAAACTATTCACATCACTTGTTTGAATTTACTTTTTCAGGGTATGACTTCATGCAATTGGAAAAAAAATTCCAAAATTCTCATCAGAGACAGCCAACATCCGTGTATGATATAGCACAGATATGTCGCAGACAATTTTATGAAAAATCCTTTCCTTAGGATTTTTTCCTCCTGAGAAGCTGTGAGGCCTCAGGAACAAAAGGTAAACAATGATTATCTGCTGCTGTGGAATGCAACAGGTGCATCTGGGATTGGGCTCATGTGGTTGTTTCTAATTAATGGCCAATCACAGTCAGCTGGCTCGGACAGAGTCTGAGCCACAAGCCTTTGTTATCATTCTTTCTTTTTCTATTCTTAGCCAGCCTTCTGATGGAATCCTTTCTTCTATTCTTTTAGTATAGTTTTAATATAATATATATCATAAAATAATAAATCAGCCTCCTGAAACCTGGAGTCAGATCCTCGTCTCGTCCCTCATCCAAAACCCCCTACGAATGCTGTCACACAGATAAGTGACAAAGAAGATGACAAAGGCTGGCTTTTCAAAGCTAGAAAGAATAAATGCTGAATTAGAGAAGTACCAGGACTTTGAAGGTGAAGTCCCAGCCCCACTGAAGTTAATGCAGATTCTGAACTTGATTTCACCACACCAAGATTTCACTGTCTACACTCTGCAAGAATCCTTATCCATAAGAGCAACATGAAAGTACAGAGTCTGAAATAGTTGGATGGAATATAATTTAATCTGGCACTCTGCATCCATTGCAAATATTGCATCCTGAGCTTCTCCTGGTGTTTCTGATTGGAGGATTGGTGTGTTCAGTCAGTTTTATGTTGGTGCTGGATGCTTCACCGTGAGCTTCTAATGCCACCAGCACAGGCACAGAAATGAAGCAGTTTTTGCTCTTCTCCTTGCACAGGTTTCAAAGCTCATGCCATATTTATTTGTGCAGTATTTCTGCAGAGGGTGTGTGTATCACCTACCATGGAAGGATGGCCTCAGTGGTGTACACAGACCAACCTGTAAATGCAGACAGCTTTGCTAGAGCTGGCATGGGCTGTGCGTTGCTTTGGACACAATTGGTTTGTTGCTGTTGCTGTGTAAAAGAACATCCTGGGTTTGGTGCTCATTTTTTTGCCAAAACCATCATTTTCATTGACTGACAATATGCAGAGAGTTAAGGAAGTTTTAAAAACTCACTGTTTTTTCCATCAATCTAAAAACACCCAAGTATTACTCACCATCAACTCAGGTAAGTATGACATGAGTGAATTTCTCCTCCTTGCAAATTTACTGAGGCACAAGATTATGTTAACCCCACTGCTCTGCTGAGACTCAACTGTCTCACTGACTGTGCTGACTGGAGAGAAGAAAACTCTCAGAAATAATGGGTTATTCACCAGTAGAAATAACAGAATAAGTATATACTGGCTGTGTTTCAGATCCTATGGAGTACTGCATACATCCAAACAAATCTCCACAATGCTTGAAGAGCCTCAACTTCAAACCAGCCCAAAAAGCCATTAAAGTGAAACCTTCTATGAACAGTCTTTCTGACAAATGATCAAAATCACTCTGACAATGATGTTTGTGTTTTATGGTCATCTTTGGTCCAGCTTCTGAATGGAAATTACATTAACTAAGGTAGTTTAATGTTAACACTTGTCCTAATTTAAGTGAATTTACAGAATAAAGACACATAAAGCAGGAGGAATAGAACTATCTGTATTGATTGCTCTCACATTTTGCTTATTTTCAATTCCTCCTTATACTAGAATACAACACATGCACACTCAGCAGCATTATTTTTATTTCTAAAAGAAGTACATAAATAATCTCTAATTTAATTTCTTATCATCAGCTCTTCTTGAGTTATAAGAAATATAACTCAAATGTCACTTTTTTATAAAGCTTTATAAAAAAGCAACATTGGCATTTCTCAGCTATTCACTCCTGAAACCAAGACACTTCTAGATCAAAAAGGTTCAAATTTTAAATAAAAATCCAATTGAGCATTTTGACCTGCATCTTGCAAAACCGGTAAGAAATGCAGTTACAGAAAGCATGATAAACATGGAGAAAAGAGAGATACAGAAGGATCTAAAAGAAGCAAGAATATCTGAGCAACAAACATTTAAATCCTTGCCAAGTTTCTGTAACACTGCCCAAGAGATTCCTCAGTGACCTTGTGATGGTCCCACACCCTCAGTAACTGCAGCCAGGTGCAGAATGAGACATGCACATCACTTGAGGCTGGAGGGACAATTACTCATCCCAAGGTTTCTGACAAGAGAGAGGAAAGCCCTGAATAATCCTGTTCATGATTGCCAGGTACTGCATCTAGAACACTTGTGGATAATGGTAATAGAACCCAAATTTAGGTTGTGGATCAGAGGGATTTGCTGTCAGCTTGCCCTGTGAAGAGTGCAAGTACAGAAGATCAAGGACACCTGTAGGTCAGTATCTCATTATGGGGTTTATATTGAAAACAGATATTTGAGAAAGTTGCCTCCTAAGAAAAAGAAACCTTTGTATGCTTCAAAAATAGTATTGATTGAACATAGACCTTGAAATGCAAGCAGGAGGGTTTGAACTATAAACTGGAAACCACACTAACTTAAGGGAGTTTTGGACAGGACTTGGAGGATTTTCTGTAGTTCCTTCTTTTGTTTTTATGACTACAATTGGAAGATGTAGGTGAGCATCTATTAGTTACCTGTGCACTAAATTGCTTTTGAATTTCAACTAGAATGTGCCATTATGTTTTTGTATGGTGTAAATATGAAGCATAGCCATGATACAACCTAAAATCCAAAGCCTTTCTAAAGCATTCACAAAAGGCCAAATATTCCAAAGCTGATCTCTCCAGTTATGCCAGGATTGAGACCATTATTTTGATCACTTAGACACATCAAAATCTCCACATAAGAAAGCTATAAAGCCAGAACCCCACAAAATTGTTGAGCCACAGTAATTATAATTTGCAAATGATTAGTAAAGCATTTATATTAACATCAAGCTAGACTGAAAGATGCTCAGAGGAAGAAGACAAGGTGTCAGTAACATCCCATCAGTGAATACAGGAACAAGGTGAGCAGTGCTTCCTTTAATCCCACACTACACATAGTGAGGCTCTTAAAAACAGAGCATTTTTCTTTGTTAACCTACTTACTCTGCTAATGTAATTTATTTTCCATGGGCAACTAGATGCTTAAAGGCTTAGCCTATCTAATCCTATTTTCATTTAGTTCACAACAGCACACAGCAGTACTGCAAAACATCTCTGAGGTTGTTTTAATACAAAAACAACAACAACAAAAAAGTCAGTACTTCACTGCAAAAGGGTAAAATAGACTGGAGAAATCTAGGAGGAATAATCCAACTTACTATTAATGAACAAACAATGGATTAGTAACTTGCAGCCAAACAAGAAAAATAGCACAATGAGCAGATGAGCAAAGTTATTCTTCACCTTGGAGACAATACACTTAATGATTTCTGCCTGGAAATTGTTTAGAACAGAACTTGCAGATCCATGAACAACAGGAAATAAAACCACTTGTGTGCACTGACTTCTTAAACTAACTGGTTACACTACTCCTCATGAAAATTTTAGATTAAAATCCCTGGCTGGGTTGTTTTGCATGCTCAGAGAGGAGAGCTGCTGAAGCTTGCTATCAACCAGAGATACTGACAGGAGCTACACTTTGAAGCATCTCTATTTACAATTGTCCTAATTTGTATCATGCACAAGCAGAAATAATATATGATTTTAAAAAAATGTTGATCCCTCTGAATTATAACAGCTAGATTCTGTTCTTATTTTTGCTGTGTTTTCTTTAAATAAGTAATTTTTCTTTATGTGCAGCAAATGTTACATAATAATATAAACTTAAAAGTGACCAATGTTGTCTGAGTTCAGCAGGGACAGAAGAAATGTAACTTTGGCAAGCAGGTATGACACAGGAAACTGGCAGTACCTTAATGTAAATACAGTAAGAACATTTATGAAGTAAGGGAGAGCTGTGTAGGAGCAGCACAGAAGTAAGTGGGTTCACCTCTATAATAAATAATTCATACTGGGATTTCTAAATGTTACTCCTCTGTACTAAAATGGATCACAATCCAGAGCTCAGGGCAGAACAGAGGGCAGGATTACCCTAAAATGCCGATATATTTTAAGATACAAAACAACACAGATCAGAAGGAATACCATTCCTTCAGGAAACCAAATCCATCAAGGTAAAGCCATTAATACTGCCTGGAAACCAGAGACACACGAAACAGAAAGTCCATAAATAATACAGGACTCAGCACTGTCACATATGTCATATATGATTTGCAATGATTGAAGGTAATTGATAATATCAGTTCAAGAACAGAGAGTTTAGGTGAGGGGTAATTAGCATTTTAATTGCATAATTGGGAATTATAAATTACCTGTCTTATGTAAAGAATAACTGAAGAGCTTATATAACATGAGCTGATAATTCATCTTTTTGTCTAAGCTAAATGGGTTGGAGAATTTAGAGAATCAGGAACTGCATTTTCCTCACACATATTGTTGTTTAATTTCATAGCTCTTCCTTTTATCTATTCCACATGAAGAAAATTTTCCCCCATCAGTTTGCAAATCCAGAACTTCTGAATGATTTTTGAGTCAGAGAACATGACTTGTGATACTGCAGCAATTTAAGATTTCATGAGGAGCAATCGCCCCTTCTCCCTTCCAGACAGAGTGATGTAAGTTTTTTCTAAGAGGACTGTTGGAGTTTAGTCCAATTTTTTCTTTTTCCAGCATGAGGAAAGGACAAGAGCTTTCAAAGATGTGATTTTAAAGAAGTGCATATGGACGCTCTCGCTTGATTTGCCTTTCATCTGATTCTACACTGGTGCCACATCTCTTTGACTCTGAAAATTCATCAAGTTATGCTTTTCCACAGGAGTTCAGTTAAGCCATTTCATTAGCAATGCTCAAATGCAAACAATGATTATGTAAGCCTGTAACCTCCTACTCAGCTGCTGCTTTTGCAGAAGATTGGCAAGACAACGGGATGGGTACCCTAGAGATAGGGCAGTTACCAAGAATGCTCTGTAAATACCACTTTTCAATAAGTCAATCTTCAAATTAACACTTAAGAAGCCTTTAAAAATGTCTTCAGGTATGATTGTCAAATTACTATTTTCCTGAAACTCTTTTAACTCTACTCAGAAAATTCACCTATCATATGTCAGACCTGTTTGATTCATCTGTACAAAACCCAGTTCATTGGATTCAAATATTATGACTATTACACTACTGAAATCTTTAACTATCAATCCTGTTGAAATACAGTTAGTATTCATACTTCACAGTAATTTCATAATAATTGAGATGATTAAGATATTCATAATAACAAGGTTTAATGTCAACTCTGACAGACTTGTAAGTCAAGGTCTACCTCCCCTGGTTTTTGGTAGGCAGAGGCTCAGAGCAGGAGGTGTGAGCTCTGCTGGCACCTGCAGAGCTGCCAGCTCAGAACAGGGGCTGCTACAGGGACACAGGTGAGGATTCCCCCTCCAGCCAGGCCAGGAACCCATCAGGTGATGGACAGAAAAAGCCTGCCTAGTCTGGGACATGGCCACTGTCAGGATCTCTGGCTGCTCACAGTGACCCCAAGAAAAGTTGGAAAGTTTCTTTTCCCAGCCCAGCACTTGAAGAAGCAGTCAGGGCTCTTCATTTCTCATCTCAAGGTTGTTTGTTGTTCCTTATCTATAAAATTCTTTCTCCTGCCCTGCCCAGGTCCATCCAGCAGGGCAGTTCCAGGCACTCTGCCTGCCCCCAGGGCACTGTTATGGCTTTATACTCAAAACTACGTGTGCAATGGTTACAATTACTGTCCAATCCCCATCACCTGTGTTAGACAGTGAGCTTCTACTCTAAACCAATCTGTAAGTGCCACCATCACAGCAGGAGATGGAGGCCAAGAAAAAGAAGGAGGAAGGCTGGACATGCCCAGATCCCTCCATCTTGCCCCCTGAACCCCCATACCAAAAACCCCAAAATCAACTTTTCCACCCCGTGATAACTTCACTGTTATTCCACCTAAACTGTTGTGGCTTGCAGATCTTCATGTAAGGTTGGTAATTTGCTCCATGGGTCACAATCAAACCCACAGGTGTTCTGGGCTCTGTGCCAGGGTCTCTGAGCCCCCTGGCAGGTCCTGGCTGTCCTGGACAGACAGAGGGATGCTCTGGGTTCCCACAGGCCATGGCTGGAATTCCAGCTGTGATCTGAGCAGCCCAGGGGATGGAACCCAGCTGATGTGAATGAGCTCCTGGTGCCTATCCAGCAGGGAAAAGGTCACCTCCCTGCTCTGCACTGGCAGGTTCAGCACTGGCACCAGGAGCACAGGACAAGGTGGGAGCTGCTCCTGTGCCATGCTGAGCCCACACTGCCCGTGCTCCTCGCTGCTCCTGCCTCTGCCAGCCTGGCTGTGCCAATGCAGAGAGCTCCTCTGCTCTGCTCCTCTGTGTGACCGTGTTCACAGGGGTCCCAGGATGAGGGAAGAGATGAGGATCTGACTCCATGTTTCAGAAGGCTGATTTATTATTTTATCATATATATTATATTAAAACTATACTAAAAGAATAGAAGAAAGGATTTTATCAGAAGGCTGGCTAAGAATAGAAAAGGAATGAAAATACAGGTTTGTGTCTGACCGAGACAGTCCGAGCCAGCTGACTGTGATTGGCCATTAATTAGAAACAACCACATGAGACCAATCCCAGATGCACCTGTTGCATTCCACAGCAGCAGATAACCATTGTTTACATTTTGTTCCTGAGGCCTCCCAGCTTCTCAGGAGAAAAAATCCTAAGGAAAAGGAATTTTCAGAAAACATCATGGCTACACCTCTGCAGCAAGGAGGAGCTACAAACCCTTCAACAGGATTTGTTTCCATCCATTCTCCAGAGCAGAAGGTTTTTTCAAATAGTTTTCAGTCCTTACTTAATACATAAATGGAAAATGGATCCCAGTGCTGCACTGCAAGGCAATGATCATTAAAAAGAGTCTCTGGTTTAATTCTTCCCCAATTCCAAAGACCCCTTGGAATCACATCCGTTACTAACAAGGCAGAACAAAGTTCTGCACTGGCCTACATTTCATATTTAATTTAATATTAAGGAAAGAGATGGCACAGATCTTTCTGAGACTCATTGCTCCATTTCCAGCTTTAATAATTCTAGATCACAACTGGCATATTTTAAATTAAATTTTTTGTACTTTAAACCTATTTATCAACAGCTAATTAACGAGGTCTAAATCCTTTGATGACAGAATGATTAAACTGCATTTTAGCTAATCCATCTTTAATTAAAATGCTGCCAGCAAACCATTTCTGGATGTGTAAAAAAGACACATTTATAGATGCTCTCTCTTTAACTATGCATTATGTAAAGCCAATAATTAGAAGAACTCATGATTTCAATTATATTTTAATTACTGTTACATATAAAACATGCTTTAATAGATGTAATGCAATACATTTTCTTTCTTTACAACCCACTAATCATTCCTATTGGGGTGACAACCAAATAAAAGGAAGTTTAATACATGTGACAGTACAGGAATCTTTTTCTAGCTTTGAGCCAATTCTCTCTCCATTTCTTCTTTGCAGCAGAAAGGTACTTAATTATCTCCAAATCTAAAGCACAAATGAATCCCTATAAATCCCTGTTAAAGCTCTAAAAGGAGATTAGCAGTAACTGACCATAATAAAGAGAAATGCTTTATCCTTATTATTGCACCAGCATGTCTTCAAGTTTCCTCAGCTCAAAGCACAAGGCTACTAAAAGCCTGCTCGTTAGGGAAGGTGACAATTAACCAATTTTCCTGTTTAATTCCTTCCTAATTTTAGGAAACAACAAGAGCCAAGAGAGGCTTTAGCTGCTGGAGGAGCCATCAATTTTCGTTTCTTTAGGGCATCCCCTTGCCTCCATGTGAACACAATGCCATGGCTGCAGCCAGCTCCCCATCAGCTGCATTAATGGGACTTGTCAACGTGACAGTGATAAAAGTTTAACTGTTCTCTACTCTGGCTAAGGCAGTTTGCAGTGCAAATCTTTCTAAAGCTCTTCAGGAAAACTCAATATCCCACAGCAATTCAACCTTTAAAGATACATGTTATTGCAATAGATTTTGTTTGGCTAAGACAAAGTAAAATGTGATAAATTACAGGTTTTAAACATGTTTCTAAGCTCTCCATGTTCCAAGTAGTTGTACATCACTGTAAACTGCTTTATGGCTTCACTGCTTGCAGTGATCTGAATGTGACATAAGGAAACCAGTAACTCTGTAGGAGAATCCTGTTTGCCCATGATACTGTCTTTTAAAATATTTTAAAAGGTATATGATGTTATTTCTTCTAACTCAGACATGTTAAAATTGAATTTTCATGTTGATTTCTACTGTTTGGATATGTTAATGAAATTGCTGGTATTTCAGTTTATTTCAAGTTTTCTCTAAAAATATTTAACATTTAAAGCACTGTGATGGTAAAGATGTTTTCATCACAGACACTCATCATGAAGTCACTGAACATACAAATACTGAAATAACCACAAAACAAGACTTGACCTGCTGCCTAGTTTGATTTTACATAAACCCTATCCCTTAATTTCCATTTTTGACTATTTCTGCTTATAAGCAAGCTCTTGGGGGCAGAGAATATATTTCAAAACCTTACAAAGTACATTGTCCATTTATATTCTGATGAAATAATAAGAACAATAGCTTATTATGAAGAGTATATGAGCTGTATCTCCTCAAAAGAACATGTCTGGGAAGGTCATTTGGAATATCTAAGGGCTCATATCTAACAAGAACAAATGCTGATGTAGCAATGAGCTTTATCAAGGTTTATCAAGAACACTCATCACTTTTTCAAAGATTGCACTAAATCTGCCTGGAAGAGAAAATGAAATTTGAAATGCAAGAAACTCTCAGAACTTTAGGCCTGTTAAGCCAAAGCTTAAAATTAAACACAGGATTTAATTTGAGACCTCAGAAAAAGCTTCCAAACTTAAGTGCTAAAAACAAAAATGTAGATTTACAGTTTAAAGCAGAAGCAAGCTAAATACAGTTTAGAGTTTTAGAGTTTAAGATATTAAAAAATAGCTACAAAGATAAAGAAATTAAAATGCAGTACTGTAGGTTTGTGTGTCATAACATAATTAACTAAGAAAACTTACACTGTAGCATGAGTCCATAAAATGAAATATTTAAAGATTAGGTCAAAAACATAAATCATCATACAAACATCAGTGTTTTATTAATCAATAGCTCCTTAAAAGGTCTTATAACCAAGAGTGTTATAACCTTCTAAACCATGGTATGTTGATGTAAACCAAACCCAACACTCCTACCTCTGTAAAAAATAAACAAATAAACCACATCATCAAAACCAACTCAAAAGTCTCATCTCTAACTCATTCAAAACTCCTCCAAAATCACCATGCCTCAAAGCTTATTATGAATGGTACCTGGTTGCTGTCCCCAGGAGCCCTGCAGTGTTGGGGATTCATACTTCGTAGTAATTTCATAATAATTGAGATGATTGAGATATTAATAATAACAAGGTTTAATGTCAACTCTGACAGACTTGTAAGTCAAGGTCTACCTCCCCTGGTTTTTGGTAGGCAGAGGCTCAGAGCAGGAGGTGTCAAAATAATAGTCAAAAATGGAAATTAAAGGATAGGATTTGTGTAAATCAAACTAGGCAGAGGTGACAAGCAGACCCCAAACAGCATCACCCCACAGCACTGCTCTCCCACCCACATCCCTGCTTTTCCTGCCTCTCAGGATGCCTTGGCACTGTGAGACCAAGGACAAACACATTTAAAGACTGCACACACAGTAATATTAAACAATATGAAATATTCAAGAAGAAATATTTCAGCTGTTAGAAGTGCTGGGGAAGGACAGTAATAAGGCCAATACTAGAAACAGAATTATGATAGAAGCTAATCAGATATATATTGATAGCTTGTCTTTCAATTTAATGTTGTGTTTCATTTAAATGCTAACTATGTAACTGCTTTTGTTTGAAGGCAGCACCTTGGCCAGTGAGTGTTCTGATTTTCTCCTCAGTCCACAGAGACTGCCAGAGCAAGGACACAGCACATAAATAAATGGCAGCTGTCACCTGAGAGTGACTAACATCTTCTTGGGGGGATACTTTCTTGGAGAAGGCTCACACCAGACAATTTTCCTTGCCAGAATTCAGATCCCTGCAACCCTGCCTGGATCTCCCACATGCTTTCTGGAGTAACACAGTGCCTTGCTGCTTCCCCAGCAGGGAATATGCAACTAAATATAAAAAAGCTGGTTAAGTATTTCAGAATCTTCTAGCAAACTCCACAACACTATCCAAATGTTTCTTAAAACTGCATTTACCCTGATCCCAGCAGCCTTGAGTAAGATGGTGAGTTTGGCTGGGTCTGCTTCCAGATGCTGTATCATCAGAAAGAAAGTTTTCTTGGCTTGATAAATAACAGATCAGAGGTGTCCTTCTCTAATCTTTCTGACCATGTTTCAAGGGTCCCAGTCACATAAAATGAGTGAATGGCTGTCCAGAGGACTACACCATTTACCACAAATTACTTCTTTATGGAAGAATCAATTTTATAGTCTCCTGAATTTCAAACACTTGCCTCTTCAATCCAGTGGAATTACTCTTTTGAGAGCCAAGTCTGAGATAGATGACTCCAAGGATCTACTCTTGGGGCTATGAAATATCTGTTGTAAAAATCGAGAGAGGACCTATAAGTCTTTGCAAAAGACTCTGAGTAAAGAAAACATGTATCAACATTTCAACATTATATGGCAAAAAGTGTCCAGACTAATCTGTTGAGTCTCCAACAATCTCCTGTCCTGACACCCCAGGAAGTTAAATTAAAGTGAATGCAACAGAACAGAAGTAGAAAGTGATATCAAGAGACACCCCCTCCATGCTGACCTGGAAACTCCCACGTGCATGGTTTGGTTTTCTGCTCACGCAGAGAGTTTTGCAAAGCTGAACTCATGAGAATAAAGCTTTAAAGTCACATTAACTGATTGCAACTCCTAAGGAGACAATCTGCAACTTGGAAAACAAATACCACTGCAAGACCTGGGGAACAAAATGAAATGCATTCAGGAGAGATGATTCCAACAGCTCTTAAGCTCTTGCAGTCTCAAGAAGAAATCCATAACACTGATGGTGATTCCCTTAATCCATGTTGCAGAGCACAAATCATCATCTGGGTGAAAGTGAAGGGAAAGTACACCCTCCACACAACTTTCAACAATTCAAGCTGTCACACAAGGCTTGACAAATCCATTTGCCTGCTTTCAAGTGGCACACAGAAAATTGCCTGACTTGGTGCTCATCAGTTTCTGCAGATCTACTGATCTTATTAGAAAGAATTGAAGCTGTAAGGATTGGAAAGATAGTATAAATGAGCCTAACATTTCACTGCATGCCTGAAACTCTGAGAGTGCTTCAGTTACTCCATTCATGGCAGAGCCTCCACAAGCAGCAAACAAAACAAGAATTCCAGTCCTTAGCTCACAGCATCATGTCTAGAACTGTAAAAGAATGAAAGAACTTTTGTCCTGATGCTGCATGTCTACTTAAAGATTGAAACTGTTTATGTCAAGATGTGAAACTGCATAGAAGAGCCCATAGAAGAGTCTGTGGGGAGGCACAGTACAGACATTGCACCAAAATTACATCATCTGTTCTCTGTACACAAAGGATTTGTTACCCTCCAACCCCAGCTCCTTCTCCCTACAGGAAGATGAAGGCACACAGCAAAACAGGGCAAGACACAGAGGCAGCACTTGCCAGGACTGTGTCTCCCAGACTTTACCCCACAAACTCTTCTGTGCCTCCTGCTGATGTTGCTGGAGAAGAAATCACACCCCCAAAGATGGTTGAGAAAGCTCTACACAGTCACACTGCCTCAAACCATGTCCCAGAGTCTAAGGTCACATCCAAGCAGCAGTGCATTGATCTACAGAAATTCTCAACTCTTATTTCTTGCCATGTAAATCTCTGCAACAGGAATGGGAGTGGCTGCACCAGGTCATTCAGGGTGCCTACAACCCACTAATTCTGCCAGGAATATAAAGTCCAAAATACCTCTTGATTCAGCTAGCAATTACCTTCTCACTAGTACACACTACCTTTCACCACCTCTGGAGGTGCCTATATGCAGAATAGGGAAAGATCTTCCACTGTTTTCACTAAACTGAGCAGATATAAACAGAAATATGGCATTATTTGCCATTCCTCTCAAAGTGAGAACAGAGGAGATCAGTGCTGAAACCCCACTAACAGGCTATGGATGCAGGCACTCTTACATCAGATTTGACAGGTCTCCACAAACACAAAGATCTGGCTCATGCCCTGAGCACCAGGCAGAGGAGCAAGAGGAGGAGCATGGTAAAAGACCAGGATTGTTGAAGACCATGGAGCATCAGGAAGAAGTGAGGGCTGCTGAATTCTCTGAATTCAGGGTGGTTAGGAGCTGCCCATTGGTTTGCTCAGACATGTGCATTTTTACACTTCTAAGTACTTCCCTAAAAAATTCTTTGCCAAAACAAGCTGGCTCTCTACTTAATAAGTGCTGATTCTGTACACGGGTAGAATTCACCATTTCCTCTGTTTATAATTTATATTTTATCTGTGCCCTTCAGTTTCTATTCAATGTCATCTATTCAAAGCCATCATCATATGGCTTCACCATACAGTTACTAAACATGTGGGGCCTTTTGTTCAAGCACCCAAGTAGCCCCCAGTAGAAGCTGAATGCTCCTTAAAGCATTTTCTGTATTTACCAAAATGGCCATTTTTGGATAACGCTGTGTGTAGGCCATCATATTTCTCAAGAAAGAAGCATTCCTTCCCATCACTTTCAAAATGGAGCTGACATTAGAAGATATCAGCTGTGACTTTCCACACAGAAATAATACAGTGAGACATCTAAAAAACATTACCTTGGACTAGAGTCTCTCCCCCTGAGGTAATTAAGCCTTTGTTCTTTGGATATACAAAGGTCTCATTAGCTCTTTCTGAGAGCTTACTACACAGAGGATATGTTCAGTTGTTTGCAAGCTCTCACATCTAAAATATTTCCAGATCACAAGTGCAGTATTCTTTAGCTTTCATCTAAATACTTTCTCTTAAACTTATAACCTCTTTCTTGTTTATATTTTAAAAATGTTTAATTGACAGGCTCAACTTCCTGCTCAATTCCCATCACTTTGATAACCTACTGACCTTTGAAAAAAGGTCTACATCTACATGATTCATTGAGATTTAGAAATTTCTTCTGAGATGTCAATACTGCTAGATTTAATATCATCTCCTTTGCAACTCCACTGGTGAAAAAAGAACAAGTGTTGGAGGATGACTTGTTCCTGACAACCCCTTCTGTCGGTTAGCCAGGCTTAAATCCACTCAATGTGTACCTTATTAATATGGTTATACAGCTAATCCCCATGTTGTGTGATAATAAGTCAAATGCACTGCTGAAGGCTAAATATATTAAATATAAGCCACGGAATTAACTTTATCTACTAAATGTAAACTAAATAAAAAATTAAATCCTGGTTTCTTCAATAAGATGTCCTTCATAACACCACATTAATTCAAATTAATTTAATACTTGTCCTCCACTACTGGAACTTCATATCAGCACTGTTGCAGTTGCCAAATAAGCTTTTTTCATCGTGAATTCTGCCTGACACCACCCATAACCCCAGTCTGCACCTATTGGCTGTTCCCTCTCCTCCTGCCCCAGTGTAAATCAGAACCAGATGATCTGCTAAAATGTAAACCTTGCTTTAGAATTTCTATATTGAATACACATACAGATATTAAAATATTTAGGACAGTAAGAGCCAACAATATTAATTCCTTTCCTCGTGGAACAAATGTACAGTTTTTCACTTTTAATACTCACTGCAGAAGAAATGGAACTGCTAAAGGAGATATGTCTACATCATGGCTTCATTTAATAAAGTTAGTAGTGAAATTATGTTTTTATATATATTTTTTTACATATATACATGCATATATATATATATATATATATATATATATGAAACCTGCATTTTTAAAAGGACTACTTATTTAACTACAGATGTCAGATTACAGACTGGTAATTCTACCAAACAATTTCCTTTCTCGCTTCACTTTGAGTTCAGTTACTTTTATTTGTCCTCAATTATTCAGCAGAAACCAGTAACATCAATAAAAAAATGTCAATTTTGATCTGCCTCTAAGATGCAAGAGCTGTAGATAGATTTTCAGTCAGCAGACAGGGTGAGTAGAACAGCTATTATTAACAGCTGTTAGACAGAGTGGCAGGACCAGAAGACAGCTCCTAGATTTAGGCTGGATTAAGTGGATACTGTAGTCAGACAGACCTTCAAGCACTGTAAATAACTTTAAAACTCTACATTGTGGCTGTACTCTCTCTGCTGTCAGAATTGGTTAGGTCACATCATGAGATGGTTTACAGCAAAGTGACAAGGACTTTGCTGAATTGCAAACTGTATATGGCTTATCATAATAAATTAAAAGTACTTAATACAGGTACTGGAACAAAGGTCTACAAGAACAAGTGAGGCAAAGAAGACTGGCACGGAACTAATCAGAAAATCACCATAGGAGAGTAGAAAATACAGCAGCTTTGCTAGAAAGTTCACTAGCTTTTAACTAACATTTTCTGCTTCTCCCCATGCTATCAAATCATTCTTTGGTGTCCTAGGTTACAATGTAAGATGTAACCAAAACTATGTATTCTATCGAGCTGTTAAAAGCAGGTGGGGGGTGTTCTTTATCTGTTCCATGACTCATCCCTGATAACTCTGGGAGCTGTCTCTGTCAGTGGGCCAGTGAGTGTCACTGAATGGCTGATAAATTACATCATCCCCTGGGGAGATGCTCCACCCAGGGGGAGGAACTGAGAATTCCTGGCTGGATATAATCTGAGGATTGGAACACCACAGGCAGCCTTATCTGCAGGATTCCCAGAGGATGAGAGCTGCATAACCACCACTGGGCCTTCAAAGGAAGATCAAACCCTTCTGCAGGATCACTGCTTCAATGGAACCACATCTGTCCCTTCAAGAGGGATGCAGCCACCATTTCATCAGACTGCTGCCACCACCCTGACCCTAGGGTGCCAGGCTCTACCCTGACTCTGGCAGTTGGACCCAGTGTTTTCTGCCTTTATTTTAATTTTCCTAATAAATTGTAGCTCTGACTCTGAATCTCCCACTGGTTTGTTTTTAATTAGTACATTTGGTATTTTGCCACCTGTATTTAAAATAGACTAGTCAAATGGAAATAACTTTTAATTGGACAGATACCCAAGTTCCATGATCATTGGGGATAAATACCCAGTTTTCATGAGCCAAAGACAGGACATCGGTATTATTCATATTAAGAAAGGAATCAAAGCAATATGTTTTACTGCAGTTCCTAATACTGTTTAACAAAAGCACAGAGATCATACTAGCACTTAATTTTCTTTCTCCTCTCATTTCTAATGCCATTTCTGTTTGCCAACATCCGTCTCAAAAATTAAACCAAAACCCCAAAAAATATAGAACAGAAAAAGACTCCAAACCCAAATAACCCAAAACAGCTACTGGTGAGGAGTTCAAATGATCACAGAAATGTCTTTTCTTCTTCACCATCAATATTTTCAGATCCCCCTTATTGCTCTCTGAAGTTCCTGGTTTGTGTTCTGTAGCACTGTAGCTTTGGAATAGAACGAACAATGAGAAAATTACTTTTATTCAAGTATTTTGTGCTCCTATGCTAATTGCCTCCATGAACTTCAAGAGAAACCTTCAAGACTTCATGCAGCATCTCCTCTTGACACAGCCCTGCTCAGGAGCAGAGGCAGGACCAGTCCTTTTGGAGGTTCTTCCTGCCCTTGCCTCTGAGCCACCCCCCACCCAAACTGGTGCCCTGTGTGCCCAGCCACCAGTGCTGCTCACCAGTTTCTGTGCTGGGTGCCAGGGAGGAAGATGGCACCACAAACTTCTGCTGCTCCTTTTCAACAGGAGCATCTCTTCATGCCCATCTTGCATTATTAATAAGGCTTTTAAATTAAGAATAGCCAAGAAGGCAAGGGGGTAGGAAGCACGTAAGTATCTTGGAAATTTAAGCCCATATCCCCAAAATATTATAGACTGATTTCTGCTCTATTCAAAAAGATCCAGTTGGCCTTAAAAATCTAGCCTTTAAAACTTTAAATTCTACTGAAAAGGTGATATGGAAGAGGAACTAGAGCACTTTTTAAAATTGAAACCTAAGTCTTTCCTTACATTAACAGCAGCTCCTTTGATAATCTAAGCTGAAAGGAATCCAATACATTTTTCACTCTCTAGTCTTACTTTTAATACCCTGTTAGCCTGGATAATGAAAATAGATGAATCCATTTCACTTGCAGCTTCCTGAGCACCAGGTGAGCTCACAGCCCCCAGCACAGCCCAAGCTGCCTTTGGGCAAACACAGTTGCTCCAGGCCTCTGCAGGTAAGGGAATGGAATTACTCCTATTGCTCTTCATTAGGAAAAATGGGGGAGGAGTGGCTAAGGGATAACCTTAAACAATTGTCGTTACTCTCAGGGAAGAATGCAGATTTTTAATTTCTGTTTTTGAATTTTTAGTAATTGCAGCTGGAAAGGGATGCCATTGTTATAATGCACACAGTAAGGAAACAAACTACAGTTCTCAAAACTATTTTGCTTACTTTGCTATGAAAAAATCAATGCAATAAAAGCTCTTCAAACTGCTACAAGTCATCTTTACCAAGTTCAGATAAGCATCTTATTGATCACAGCCAGCCAAAATAAGACCATGATGTAAAAATCTCACCTATAGGAAAAAGATTTTTTTTGTGTTACTAATTTTATAATACATTTTATCATGTTTCTCTTGAATGAATTTTCTACAGAAACTTGCCAAACTCATTTACAAATACTCCCAGCTTTTGGAAGATAATAAAAAAGTTTCACCGATTTATTCCAGCTGCTTCCAATACCTGCAGCAATTACCCCACTGAGGTGAACAGCAGTTAGAGACTACCCAGACTCATGTTCCTATCCCCATCATTTACCAGCAGTTTAATTTTGTTCTTATATTCACTAACCCATGTTGAGAATCTTTACAAGCAAGTGCACCACTCCTTTAATTAGTAATTTCCTGAGTTGTATTCTGCTTTTACTTCACCTCTTAATGACTAACAATAAGTAAACCCCACCTCATAACAAAAGCAATCTGAATAGCTCAACAGAAAACTGGGGTTTGACTCTCATACTCCAAAGGAACACAGCTGTGGAGCACCTGAGCAGGAAGGAGGCCTGGGGTGGTTTTGGGGGCACACCTGAATGTTGCACAGAGAACAGGAGATCCAGCTGATGATGGTCATTTGCTGTCACAGGTACTGCAGGGAGAATTGGAGTTTCTCTGTCTCCACAGAGACAAGAAATAATGAAAGGAAAAACATAAAGCGGTCAAACAGACTTGTTTGGCATCTCCCAGCAGAGCTCAGCATGGAAACACATTTTGAAGTTCTGGTCCAAGCCTCAGCCCCTGGACACACTGATCCTTGTCCCAGTTGGCTGACTTGGCAGTGTCTCAGCTGGCAGCTTTCTCAACTTCAGCTATTAGATGAGCATTTATTAAAATTCCAGTTTTCTGTTCTGTTCTCTTATGAGAACTTCAGTGCAAGGCGAGTTCATCTAGCCCCATTAATGAATTATGTGCATTAACAGGATTAAAAACCCAAGTATTTTTCACACCTCAGGATGCATAGGCTATACACTGGCACGTAGTGATGATTTTTTACAATTCACAGCATCACTAAGGTTGGAAAAGCCCTCCAAGACCACTGAATCCAACATGTAATCAATGCCCACCTTGTCCCCAGCCCAGAGCCCTGAGTGCCACCTCCAGCCCTTCCCGGGACACCTGCAGGGATGGGCACTGCAAAGCTCCCTGGGCAGCCCCTGCCAAGGCCTGAGCAGCCTTTCCATGGGCAAATTCCTGCTGGTGCCCACCCTGAGCCTCCCCATATGCTGTTTGAGGCCATTTCCTCTTGTTCTGTCCACCCTGTGCTTTGATGCCCCCACACCCACACAAAAGGATTCGTTAGCCTTGAACAAAATTGTACATTCAGGCCAATTCATAATTAATTTCCTAAGGACCCTCTTAAGCAACAAATATATTCCTTGAACAGGGAATACCAATGGACTCACAGAAAATTAATCTGATACAGTCTCCTAGCTGAAAAAAGATAAAGTATACAATATTCTAAGAACTATTTGTTTTTATTCAGAATATATATAATTGTATGAACTATTTAAAGGCTTCTGAGTTTGCTATCTACATCTCTCAAACTATTACCTCACTATGAATCTTTGAAGAAAAAGGAGGAATAAACCAACAAGAAAGACAAGAAAAAACAAATTACCAACCTGATCAAATCCTAGTGGCTTCTCAAGCTCTCCTAAGTAAAATACTCTCCTTTTGCTTCCTATTTCCCACTCTTCTTTCCTAAAAACCCTGATAACATGAGGAATCTGTTTTCATTTTTACACCTTTTTGATTTACTCTCTGTTGGATTTTTGCAGTAACAACGAGGTCATGTCAAATTTTTTGTAAATGTTTTGTTGGCGAAAGATCATATCTCTATTTACTTTTACTTGCTTTTATGTTTAGTATCCTTATAAGCATTCATCTTCCCTAATCCCTTTGGACTTCTACACCTTTCAACCAAGTCTCAGCAGTCCTGCACTCCAACTCAGAGCAGCACTTGCTTTGTCTAATCACTCTGCAAACCAAGACATTAGAATGGGATGATAAAAAGTGACTTTGATATTGCCTAGACTCCTGTGACAAGAGATCAGAGCTACACACCAAATACACACTCAGTCTCTGTGTGCTGCTGAGGCAAACAAATACCCTGCAATATGCAATGTCCACTTTTAGTTACTGATACTGAAATCTGGGACGTGCTCTTTGGTACTTCTCACTTCAGTGGTCCTCAGCCCTGAGCTGAGGGAAGCACCCAGGGTTCCCAGGCTGTACAGACACCTTTTGTGTGGACTGTGGACATGGGAGGCAAACCCTGGGTAGGAGTGAAGCCCTAGAATGGCCACAGGCACTGGTGTTCTCCTCCTCACCTCTGCAGGTACAGATGCTTCAGAGTTTCACAGTCCTCTGCCAGCTTTGCATGTAGATCAAGAAGGATAAAAGGGGAATATTGGCTCTTACCAAGAATTTGAACAAGTTCATGTGTTTTCTCTTCCCAAAACTGACTGTAGGATGAGGAATGCAAGAATCTTCAGAAGCTGCTAATAACCCCACAGGGCACTGCTACTCAAATAATCATTTGGGAGAGATGTGTTTTATAGCTGTAACAACAACTGGAGCTGCTAAGGCATATCTGATTCTGTGTTTCATCAGGGCTTATCTAAAGCAATTTTAAATATTGCAGAGAGAGATATGCACGTGTGTGTGCACACTTACATCCTCTAAAACCTGCAATATGTAAAAATAATATTTTAAACACATACAGTATCTAACTAGAGTACTGAGTTTCATTATTTCACCCATGCAGCTGGTTTCAGGGAATCACACCTCTCAGATATTCCCTAATCTAATAACTTTGCCAAAGAAGAAAATGCATTTTGGAGGCTAACTAGAGCTTTTATAAAAGTAACAGTATTTCTTTTGGTGTCTTTCCACCTAACTGGTAAAAATCCTCATTAACAAAGGCTTTGACAAGCTCCTGTATGTGCAGGAAGCCCTCCTGAAGCTCTCAGCACATTGCAATACTGAACAGAGCTCCATGCCAAGCACACAGATCTTGAAAACACTTCTGACAACCTCATTTCTTTCAGAATTTAACCATTCAAAACCCAGAGGTTTTCAGGTCTTAAGAGGCTTCAATTCTCCCTGCAATAAGATATTGCCACTCCTTGATGGTGTTAGAAAGACAAAATATAACAAGCAAAATTCTGATCTCTGGTACTTCTAATTTCTACTCTAATCTCATTGTTTAAAAGTTTCTCTAGTTTATAAATGATATTTTTAACACACTCCTTTCACCACTGTTTCCTGAACTATCCTCTCCCAGGTTCATTACTGCCTGTTGTAATCTGTCCACAACATTCTTACAAAACTTATATCCCATATATCTAAAATAGTGGGATAGATACTGTAAGACACTTTTTCTTGGTTTATTACTGAATGTGGCTGAAGAGAGACAAAAAATAGTTCAAAAGATGAAAGGGAGGAGAGGAGAGGAGAGGAGAGGAGAGGAGAGGAGAGGAGAGGAGAGGAGAGGAGAGGAGAGGAGAGGAGAGGAGAGGAGAGGAGAGGAGAGGAGAGGAGAGGAGAGGAGAGGAGAGGAGAGGAGAGGAGAGGAGAGGAGAGGAGAGGAGAGGAGAGGAGAGGAGAGGAGAGGAGAGGGAAAAGGAAAAGGAAAAGGAAAAGGAAAAGGAAAAGGAAAAGGAAAAGGAAAAGGAAAAGGAAAAGGAAAAGGAAAAGGAAAAGGAAAAGGAAAAGGAAAAGGAAAAGGAAAAGGAAAAGGAAAAGGAAAAGGAAAAGGAAAAGGAAAAGGAAAAGGAAAAGGAAAAGGAAAAGGAGTTGCTGACTTGCTCTCTAGTGCTACTTAACAGCAAAAATGCCAGTCAAGTATATTCAAGCAATTTCAAAGAAACAAGATATGAAAACAGATGTGCTGAAAATGAAGTTGGAAGTTGAAACTGATGTCTAATAGGGAAGCTGCATTTTCAGCCATGATTCTTCAGTGTTACATGAGTATGGGACCATCAGCAGAGCTCTGCTCTCTGCTTCACAGTCCCTGTCAGCTGTTGGCAACACAATCACAGCTGGCACAGATTTCCACGTTACCTTTTCTCTACATCCCACTCAGAAAAACCCAGGATGCACGTAGGAAAAGCCATACTTGGAATTTTGAGCAATGCACATTCAGTCCAGTGTGCAGTATGGCTTCACATGTATTTATAGAAGAATATCTTGCAAGACAACAGTTTGAAGCATTTGTTCAGTGAAATGTCATTCCTGTCAACTGCACCATTCTTTGAACAGCCACATCAGACCATTTCTTTCACAGCAAGGGGTAGCATGAAAGTCTCGAGGCCAATGTGCTTTTCTGGGTCTTTTGTGTAAGATAAAGTCTGCATCAGAAAAAAGTAATACAGCTTTCCCCAGTTCTTAACAGGTTTCTTCTTTTCTATTATGCCTAAAAGATGTTCCTCAGCACAGGCTGAAAGCTTATTCAGCTGCTCACACTCAGAGCAGTATTACCATGCAGGGTTTGTAAGTATATCTCAGACAGGCACACTTCCAGGGAGTTTAACAGATACTTTGTTTGTACAATACAAATCAGCAAGACTAGTGGCTTTAAAAAAGTATTCTTGTTAGCAAAATGCTCTGTGAACATTACTTTTATCAAAAACATGTGCCAACTCACTGCACAAATAAATTGTAACCTCATAAAATTGTCAAAATTGTATCCCTAAGGAGCAACAAAGCACTTTCTGCATTGTAAAGTATTTCATATTTTGTTTCTACTATGTAAAGTCTAATAGGCTACATGATTTGATTTATATTTTGGGGATCCAGTACATCTATTAGCTATGTAAAACACAGCACACCAAATATTTCACAGTTTATGCTCTGAGTTTCAATTATTCCTGACACTGAAATAATGAATTGGTGCAGGCAAGAAAGTACTGGGATGGGGGGAGCAAAAACCAAAACCCAAACAAAAAACCCCAACCAACAACACTGCCCAGAGGTGCTGGCACTGCCCAGGCTCCCAGGGAATGGGCACAGCCCCGAGGCTGCCAGGGCTCCAGGAGGGTTTGGAGAACACTGCAAGGCACAGGATGGGGCTGTCGGGGGGTCTGGGTGCTCCCTGTGTGTCCCTTCCAACTCAGCCTGCTCTGTGAATAAAAAATAATTGTCTGCTGACTACTGCCAGCCTGAATCATTCCAGAGCAAAGCAGCAGCCAGACTGGGGAAACATTAAGAACTAGGAGATCAAGAAAAGATGTAGCAGCATAAAGAGATAGTAGCTTTCTAATACTGGGGTGGAGAAACATTTTAATTCACGCCTGTACCATCATTAACATTGAAATTAATATTCCTGTGTGAACTAAGAAAAACTATTTTATTATGAATAAAAAATAATCCATCAATTTGAAATAAAGCTAGATAGATTGCTGCTGTGAATGAAAACCCTACCTCAATTCACAAGTTACAAGTTTTGGAAATGAAGATCATATCTGCAAGTCAGTAACCATTTTTTTAAAAAGTGGCACACACAAATCCTTGCTTAAGTCCCTCTAGAAGTCTGTCCCAGGCCGTAAAAACCCCAGACACCATCTGCATGCCAACACAGGAACACTGACAGCAATCTGCACACAACAGGAGTCACACCAATACATTTGAACAATTCTTTCAATTTTTCAGATGATGAAAACACAAGTTTCCTTGTGTCTCTTTTTTAATCCTAGATAAATTGCTCTGAGTAGTAGAAACAATTGCTCCAATACACATATTAAAACTGTAGGATCAGCTTTGTCATATATGTTGAAGTTTAACTCAAGTACCACAAAAAGCCTCCTGTGCATGTGAAGAGCAAACCCCCAGGTCCCCAGACAATAGCTCTGCCCCCCTGCCATTAAAATGACAAACTACACCCCCAGCTGCAGCACACCCAAACTCCAGAACAGATGAGATTTAAAATTGAGCAATGCACCAAGGCAGCTATTAGTCTTTCAACTCAAGTGTCGACTTCAAACAAATTAATGGCTGAGCAATCTCAGCCAAATGGCATCTTGACAATTACAAACTGCAATTCTAAATCCAAATTCCAATGCAAGATTACTGAGTAAGTTTTCTGAACTGTAGTCATTTGCCTGAGTAAAAGAAATACTGCTGAAAGTGGCTCTGCAAGTTATCACATCCACTTCAGCATCCCATTCTGAAAAGAAAGACACATAGTGGAGATGAAAGAAGAAGAGATCAGAGCGGGAATTTGATATACAAGAGCTGGAAGTTACAACAAACATGCAACCCTTGTCAAATTCCTCCAACTACACCCATCTACACGTAATCTACAGCTAAGATGAAACTGAATATTCTCCAAGAACCAGCATGATGTGAACTGTATCTCAGCTTGAAGCTACAAAGGAATTGGCCACAGTTGAGATTTTTGCACACCATCATCCATTTTCAGCACACACTCCTGGAATTAGGGAAGACAAGCAAGCAGACAGTAGCAACTAATTGTATGGCCCTTTCCTCTTCCTTAGAGATTTCTTTTTCTCTTCAAAGCTTTATAGATTGATTGCAAAGCTCTGCTTGCAATCAAAAGGAAGCCACTACTCATTACCTAGTTAGAATTTTCTGAGCTCTCTCCTGTGAAGCTCTTTCTTTGCTGTTTGATCCAAAGGCCACTGGCAATGGCTGTGAGTGCACTACCTGCCATGGCAGCTGAGACTCACTCATTTTTTCCCAGATCCATTTTTAACAGCTTGATGAATTTACACCTGCTTCCAGTTCTGAAGAGAACCACTAAGGCATATGATTCATGGATTCAAAATAGTTGTTCAGAGTGAGCAAAAAAAGAAAAAAAGAAATGTAGTCTAAGAGTGAGTCAGAGTAAAAGAAGGTGCATGGTCTGTCTACCAGTGTACACCAACATGCCCAGCTGTGATTACCTACAGTCCACCTGAAAAACAAGGCAAGTAATGCCTTTTTCTTCTTCAAGAAAGAGAATATTTTAAAGTACTGTTGCCACTGTAAAAGTTATCCCTCAGCAAGAAAAAATACATTGAAGGACACAAGCATCCTGCTCACCTCTATCAGCTTCCAACTTCCTTCCTGATGTATGAAAGATGGCAGAGAAAGTTTCAATTTCTGAGGTTTTTTATCTCTGAAATAGATCAAGCCTCTTCTTTCTGCTACTGCTGGAGGACACTACTCAAACAAAGCACTTCCATTTTCCAGTCCTTCAGCATGCAATAGCCCTTCACTCAGCCCTTCAGTCTTTTTTTTTCCAGATCTAAGCAAATACTTTAAGCCATATTTTCATCACTGCCAGCTTTGAGAAGCCCTGTGCCTCTTGCATTAGTACAGCTCCAAATGGCAGGTCTCTGGCAGTAACCCAGCCTTGCTGCCCAAGCCCTACCAGCTCCAGGAGTCACCTGAAGGGATGTGGGTATATCCTGGGAGCTGTGCTGAGAGCAACGCTGGATGCTAGCACAGGGCCAGTGAGCCTCAGGGGAAGCAGTGCAGCAAGATGAATGGCACCTGGCACCTGGCAGTGACCTGGCATTTATCTGCAGTGACAATGGTGGCATCTATGATTTACCATGCTTTAGCTGGAAGCCAGGTGCCCTACACCCCATTCAGGTGCTGAGGATTAAGGCAAAGCCACCAAGAGATGTGGGATTCACATTCTCTGAATTTGGGAGAAGTGAGAAAAGTAAAGAATGATCAAAATTTTATTTTATTTACTGTTCTTGTGTTGTTCACAAGTGGAGTGCATTGTAGAAGATTGTTTACCTGAAGGGAATTGATAATTGGATTCTGGTGAGAGTGTTTGGATTCACTGACCAATTGGATCCAGGTGTGTCAGGACTGTCAGCTGACAGTCACGGGTGCTTGGCAGGTTCAGTTTAGATGTAATGTAATATACTTTAACATAATATAGAATAATATAGTATAATAAAGTAATTAATTAGCCTTCTGATTAGATGGAGTCCTCCTCATCATTCCTTCCTTCATTGTGGGTGCCCTGCAAATGCCATAAGAAGCCAGTCAAGATGGAGGGGGTGCAAAGTGCTTGGTGGCAGGGGAACCCCATGTCTGAGCTGGCCCAGCACCAACCTGTGACACACAGCCTTTCTCTTGCACAGCCTCAAGTGAGATCCTTGAGCTGTCTCTTCTACACTGTTAGAACCCTGGATGCTGAGAATTTTAAACTTGCTGTGCTGAAAGGCACAAATCCACAAGAGAATATTACATTTAACCTGAGGCCTTAGAGAAAGCTTCCAAAATTAATTGATAGCACTAAAATTACAAGTGTATAGTTTAAATAAGAGTATGTAATCTCAGAAAGTAGAAACCTTAAAATTTAAAGTTTTAAAATATAGAAATATATATGGGGCAAGATAGAGGTTTTATGACAGTAGGTAGTTGTTCCTCACCCTCTTCTTCATAAGTTTAGGCAGTGTTTTATAATTAGACAGAAAAGTCCACATTGCAAGGCACAAAAGATTAGTTATTAAGTTAAAAGTGAAAAAAATTTAAGTGTCATTTCTTATTTACACAGTTTAACCTTAAAAAACCTTGTAGAGAGAGTTAACCATATTGTAACTTGTCAGTAGAATGCTGTAGAACTCACTACTTATAAGACTGTAATATAAATAAAAAATAATAAACCTTTAAGTTTGAACACAAAATATCCTCTCAAGCACTTTCAATCCCAACCTTAAAAAAAAAAAAAAAAAAAAAAAAACAACAAAAAAGCCAAGAACTAACAGTGCACATATTTGATTTTTCCAAGCTGTCTTCATAGCATCAAAGCAGAGGCAAAGGGCATAACCCTGCCCTTCCTCTGCCACTGAGCAGGAGGGGAAAGTGGAACAAGGTTAAATGTATAGACTGGGCCCTGAAGGAATGAATACACCTGGCAAACAACAAAGTAATTGAGCTACAAATAACCCAGAGGGATCCTGCTCCCAGATGCAGGTACAGCCTGCAGAGCATCAGTGCATTCTGTGAGATCAAGGGGGGGAACATGCAGGAGGTCACAGAGCTCCACCTCAGATCTGGCAAAGTCACCTGGGCTACAAAAAATTGTTAATAAAAGGAGAGCAGTGCATTCCTCCACATTTTGGAAGAAATTTTTCAATGCTTGTCACAATAATCTGAAATAACATTCTGAACTGCTGAAAGGCCTCACAAAAACTTTTAAAATTGCTTATGCATGCTAAGCAAAATGGAACCAAAATGTAATGTGACTTCTAGGAAAGAAAAAACTTGATAAATTTCACTGGAAGTTCTACATATTAACTAAAAGATATCACTCGTGTCTACCCACACAAATGAAATCTGCAGCCTTTAGAAAGCAAAAAGCTTATGGATTTTTACTTGCAAAGTCCTATCTTCATGTCTAAAAACCAGAAGTTCTTCACTTAATGTTGCCTGAGACTATTTTGAGAATCATCAATATTTTATCTTTGGAAAACAATGTGATAAACACAAATCACTAACTGAGAAGAAAAAAGCACAAGTAACGGTGACTCAGCCTGTCCCAGGGTTGGTATATTTGGGAGCCATTTGTCTTTATGTCTCAGTGCAGCATTAGGGTGAGTGAATGGTGCTCCTGACTCAAACTTCAGCTGCAAGGCTGCACAACATTCCTCCCAGCATCACACAGCTCGTGTCTCTGTGCAGAAGTCTTTGAACACATGATGCAAGTTCTATCCATTTTATCAAAGTTTTGTCACAGTTAACGAGCAGACTGTATCCAGCACCAAAGAACATACATGAGAAAATAGGGAAGAGGCAGGAAATCTGCTGGGTTTGGATCTGTTACTTAGATAATAGAAAAATATTATTTTAATTTCTGCTAGGAATAATGGACTCTCTTTGATTTGGTAAGTCTGACACTGTGGCAGCAGCTCTCTGGCCACAGAGAGCAGGCACAGACTTCCCCAGAAAAATCCTGAGAAGCTGTGTAAAAGCTGTAGGAAACTAAGAGGAAAAGAGTTCAAACAATTACTATCTCTCTTTCTCTAACCATTGTTTATAGGTATAGTTCTCTAGAGTGTATTATTGATAGCTGTGAAAAACGCCAATCACTTGTTTTTAAAATTTTACAAGTTTAATAGTAATAAAATGGTTATAAAATAGCAATACAATTAGAGTAATAATAATTTGGACAATTTGAATTAGGACAATATGAGACAACAGAAACAAAGAGTTACAGACAGGCCAGGTAGCTTTTTCTGGGCAAAATAAGCCCGAGAAAGGACCCACAATAACTGAGGATTAATCCTTAAAAACAATAACCTGTTGCATATTCATACACCTCATACATTATGCATAAATTCCATTCAAACACAGAATTCTGTCTGGTCAGTGTCAGCTTCTTCCTCATAATCCTGATGGCATCATCCTGCCCGAGCAAGGCAGGAAGAAGTTCATTTCTCCTGATAATGGAGCAATAAATTCTCTTTCTCTGAAAGATTTGGGTATCCTGTGGCTGCTATTTCAGTGTGAGTCCTTTCTTTAGAAAAAAAAGTATCCTACATAGCAGTTTCTATTTTAACATTTTGTTATAACCTAAAACTATATTTAACACACTACTTAAGAGAATTAATACAGCATAACTTTTTAAACACAACATGTATAATATTCATTTTAATATTTGCAAAAAGCCAATAATAAAATATACATTTTTTTACAACAGCCACCAATAGTGTGTGAGTGGTTTCCACTTGAGACCAATCAAGTCTTAAGTCCACCATTGTTTCTATAAGAACTGTAAATTTCTAATTATAAGGTGTCTTTCATACCTTCTAGATCATAGAGCCAATGTTAATTAGCAGCGTTCCAGATTGCAAAGCAAGACGTATTCTATTACCATCTGTATGGCAGATTACCTTTGACAAGTGGGCAGTTTGCTTTATCTCTCTCTTTGAGTGACCACATTTACACCTCCCTCTGGAGGGGACACCTGCTGATAACAGCTATTGAATGTCACTGCATGGCTGATAAGAGCTGTAACATCCCATTATGAGATGCTCCACCCAGAGGGAGGAGCCAAGCATTGCTACATGGATATAATCTGGAGATTCTGAGACACCAGCACGGCTTCTCCACTGGATTCCCCACAGGAACAGCAGCTGCCTCTTCCACTGGATCTTCAGAGGAAGAATTTATCCTTCTCTACAGATTCCCCTTGCTCCAACAGAACCACCCCTGACACTGCAGGAGGACTGCAGCCACATTTCCAATGGGACTGCCACCAACACCCTGACCCACAGGGTGTCAGGTTGGGTTCTGACTCTGTCAGTGTTGTTCCAGTGTACTGCATTGTTTATTTTATCCTTTTATATTTTCTTCCCTATTAAAGAACTGTTATTTCCCGCTCCCATATTTTTGCCTGAGAGCCCCTTAATTTAAAATTTATAGCAATTCAGAGGGGTGGGGAGGATTTCCATTCTCCATTTCAGGGTAGGCTCCTGCCTTCCTTAGCAGACTCCTGTCTTTCCAAACCTAGACAAGTAGCTAGGAGCCTCCTACCACATGACACAAACACCAGAATAAGGAAGCAGAAATGCACACCAAGTGCACCTCCACAAAGGATGTGGGTTTCCCTGAAGGCAAGAGCAGCTCCTGCTGCCCTTGGGCTCTGCTGGGCTGCAGCTGAGAACACATCCAGCCCTGTTCCTAAGCAACCCCACACTCCCTGCACACTCTGGCCCTGCTGCCACCGCCAGATGAGAGGTTTTAATCATCAATTCACTCTGCATCCAAGGAGCACAGCGCCATCAGGACAGGCTTGGGCACAGCACTGCAGCATCAGGCAGCTCCAGCCCTGCTTCTGTCTTCACCAAGGCAGGCAGACTGGGACTTAAAAGCACTTTTACCTTTCAGTTGTTTATAAAGAAAAGCCTTTTAAAAAATCCTGGCTCAAACATGCAAATATAAGCTAAAAATTTTTATTCTTGCCAGCAGGATTGAAAACATTCTGTTAGAGGTACTGAGGGTTAAACTTTTTTTTGACATTTATAATATTCAGTGCTGGAAAAAAAATCTCAGCAAAGAGTAATTGCTCCCACAGGGACCAATCCATGGGTCACAGTTTTTTGCACTTGATGGCAACAGAGCCTTGACTGAGATTTTCTGTAAGACCCAGATTTAAGCTTGCAGCATAATCACAATGTTTGCCCTAGCTCCAGAAGCTGAGCTAAAGCACCACTTCTACAGTATAATTATTCTACATATGTTCCAAAAACCCATGGGGAAATTTTATTATTCAGAAGAATAAATAGGGTAAAAATAAATGGTTTTTAATTTTAGCCAATTTTTAAACTCCTTATGAATTTTCATTTTTCTTATGCAAGTTTAAGTCCACGGGAGAAAGGATTTGCCTTGAAGAAATAATTAAACATTCATCTTCAGTTATGCTTCTTAGCAAATACACAGCCACCCACATAGCACACAACACATAAGTGCTGTTCAGTGACAGAGTGCCAACATAATCACTAATGCCTCATAATCTTCCTTTCAGTTTCAAATTGAATATTTGAAGTTTGAAGTTGCGTTCAACAACCCAGAGCAAGCAGCAATGCAGTAAGGGCTTAGGTTAAAAGGGCGTTGGTGTCCCAGCACAGATCTTAATTTGTCCTCAATTGAGCTATTCTGAGAGGAAAAGGCAGTAATTTGTCATTTGGGATATGCAAACCTCCTACCTTAAGGATAATAAAAGATAATAGCACTCAATTTATGATTCTAATGTGTGGACCAAATTTAGGCAGGTGCAGAAGTCAGAATTTTTAAGGAAAGGGAAGCTGAGAAAGCAGGTTCAGGAAGACCCAGACACACTTTGCAACTAAGTCTACCATGACACTTTCTCCAGTTTCTGGGAACATTTCAACATTCCTTTCTTTATGCAGGGACCAAACAAATGACCACAGAGGTGCTCTGTAGGCAGGTAAAAAATCTGCACATCCCCTCACTGACAAACACCTGCACCCTGTTCACAGGGTCCCCTGAAGCCACTCCCATCTGGACAAAGGCTGCTCCCTCTGCCTGGAGCCCAGGCTGCTTTCCAGCACTGAGCTGGCTGCAGGATGGAGCAGAGACACCAATCACCAACAGTGGAAATCAGAGCTTAATGCAGACTGAGGGACTGAAACAGGATTCATTTTCAATTGTTATTCTAAACTGCACAAGGGACCCAAATCAAGCTCCAAGGGCCTATCACAGGTGACAAAATCACTCCATGGATCCCAGGTATTAGAGCCAATATGAAAATGAAGCACAAAATAAAACAGAAAACTACCAGAAAGGAGTTATATCAATTACCCAAGAACTCCTTCAAGTAACAGAGGCCTCCTTGCCCCACCAGCTCCAAATAACCAACAAGTTCACCTGATCCAAACAAATTCTAGACCCTCTCAGAAGTCTTGTGGACACAACCCTCTGATCTGCAGCAGCAACAGAAACAGCACTGGCCAGGACCTTTCCCAGTTTAATGGTTTCTTGTCATACCCACTTCCTTCTCACAAAGACAGAATTACTGATGAAAAGCATATGACTGCTCCCTCAACATAAACATCTCAGGAAACTCCCCAGATCTTGCAGGATTGGGAAGCCAATTCCTGAATGCCATTGAAATATCCAACCCACACAACATATTAGTAACAGACATGTTCTTCTTCTCTTCCTTCAAACACACGATAAAGAAAAATCCCCAAAAACTGGCAAATTGACCCAATGTAATGTAACCCAGCATCAAGCCTTCCATTACAGAGCAAATCTAGAGGTTACACAGGCAAAAGGCTGTTAATAAATCACACAAACATCCTAAACTTCACCCAGTCCTTACAGTTACACTGTGCACCCAAACAACCCCACACAATTTTTGCAAATTATCTGCCAATCAGAGACAGAAGAATACTTGCCCACCTCTGCCACTCAGTACTGCCCAAGAGGACACAGCAGGCTCATTCTGAAATAAGAAAAAGCAGAAATGCAGTCCAATACTCCTGAAGGATATGGCACTTTACAAGAGGTTTGTACCAACTAAGAGGTGATAGCAACTGTACCCTACACTGACAGATTAATCTGAGGACCCTTCACATATCTCATTAGTTCTTTTAAATATACAGGTTTCAATAGGTGAGTTGGGACACCCAGAGTCAGCTGCCAGCAAAGCTCTTTGCAGCCCTCACTTGCCAAGGCTGCCTGAAGGTTCAATTTGATTTGAGCAGTAACATCACCTCTGCTGCCCAGTGTCATTCAGATTCCTCTCCAGTCCCAGCATTCTCCATCCCTTTTGCCTGCCTACCAAAGGTGTCCTGCCAGGCCTGGGAAATGGTTTAGTGGTGTAAGGTTTACAGTGCTGGTGGCTGGGCTTCACCTTTAAGGCCTCTTCCACCCTTGATTCTATGATGGCATGTCATCCTGTAACAACAACCCTGATCTTGCATTTTTCAATACTGCTGATAATGTACACACCCAAAAAACTACCACCTGCCAAAACAGCACACAATTCTGCACAACTCATCCCCTAGACAGATGAAACAACAGAAAACCAAACAACAAAGCCATCACAATAGACATTAAAAATGCTGCTTAATAAGCTGTGAGGTGTCACTTGCACACTATGATAATGAGGATGCACTAAGAACAAATTTGGAAAAGAATTATGCAGCAGTATTGCCAGCAGCAAGGAACAAAATCTGCTCTTTTTCTTTTCATGTGTGTAAAATAGGTTCAATTTTCAGGTCAGTGTGTGATATCATGACATTAATGGCAGTCTTGTATTCTATCCATTTCCTTCAAGTTGAGCTTCTGGTCTCTGATCATGATCACAAGCAATTCTGCTTATCAAAAGATGACCAAAAAACACAAAGTTCTCATCTCTCTGCTTCATCAGTAATTAGCAAAAATTATTGAGGTAAAGCTTACAACGCAGATAAAGCCTCACATACAGTAGAATCTTTACTTTTGACTTGTCTGAACAAGCATGAGAAAATCCACATCAAATAATAATTTCAGCCTACTGTCTTTTACAATGAGTTCCATTTCACATATCTCCAATCTTAGCTTGTCATTAGCAATGTTAATTAGTTCACTATCTCAACACCACACTGGATTCAGTAAAAACTGAGATCATTGCTAATTTGAGAAGAAAGCTGGTTCTTCCTTTAACATACTAATAGTCTCTGCAGTGACTAATAGTCACTGTAGAAAACATCCACAGAAATTAATAATGCTTGTAATTTTCAATGTTACAAAATTAAAATGCTACTGTTTTTTAATTTCCAAAAAGATAATCAAAGGATAATTGTGAATCATCAGATTTACTGTATTACTAACCCTGTGAGGACAGTGACACAGCATTCAAAGGTGGCTTATCTCCTGCTATGCCATGAGCCAAGTTCTGTATGCACACACGTGGTGCACATCCTGCCACAGCTCTCTTGCTGAAGGCAATCCTTTCCAATATCAGCATGGTAATTGTTCTTTGGTATCTCTGTGATGATAGAGGGGCTTATTTGAAATCTCTCACATGGTCTAAGTTCACAGGTTTTTTGTAGAAGGTAAAGAAACCCCAAATACGTGAATTTCAATCACAAGAGTGTGCAATGAAACAGTTCTCTTGCACCAGGAGGTGACTGAAAGAGAGAACACCTGAGCTTCCCCCAGGAGCTCCTGCAAAGGGAAAATGCTGGGAGGTTCCTGGGAATGTACTGGAACTGCCCTGCTCCCTCCCAGCAGCTGATGGAGTCCATCCCCAAGCCCCACGAACACAGTGAGCAGCAGCTCAGGTAAAATGGGTCTCAGTGCCCCAAGGAGTGTCTGACTCCCACATTTCTCCTCTCAGCTGGGCAAATGGAAGTGGGCACATGTTTGCCAGGGCTGGGGCAGCTGAACCTTCTGCAGTGGATTTACATCTCCCAAAGCAGATGAGGTGCTGAGAGAGGAGCTCCATGCTCACAGGTAATCCTGTCGCCATTTCTCCTGAGTGGAGTGTGCACACATTTGCAATTGTGCCTCTGTATGTCACAGAACAGAAACAATGCTCAGGGGTTTTCTAAAGCAATTTTTAAATTTAGATTTATTTAAAGACTATTTACAACCTGACTTCAGCTGGATTAGGAAAGGAGTGGTGACAGCCTAATTTAAAACATCAAAGGACCAGCAGTACGTGGGGCAGGTGGGCAGGAGGGGAAGGCTGCAGGAAGTGTCTCTCTCAATCCAGTTGTTTTTCCAGGCACACACATCATCCCTGCCTTCCCTCTGGGCCCTGAACACATGAGATTCAGCAGCTCACTCCAATGAAGCAATTAGCAGCCAGCATTGCTGTCAGAGCTGTCAGCACTAAGCTGCCTGCTTGGCCCTGGACACTGCAGGTCATTTCCTATCACCATTTTTAGGAAGCCCTGGATGAGCCCTGCTGGTCCTGGCACAGGCACAAACCACTGGCTCAGCACTCCCTCCCTGCCAGCCCCAGGGCAGCCATGCTCAACAGAAGCTCCTGGGCTGCTGCATGGGGAGGATTTCTTGCTAAAAACAGAGATTGTGGCTGATCCTTCTTCCTTCAACCCTTGTGCTTGAAGTAGATACACAGACAAATAAATAATATCAGGTACAGGATCATCTTACACCAAACACCATCCTGACAGCAGGCAGACTCCTGTCCTACCACACAGGCCTGCAGAAACAAAGGAAAAATTACTGGATTGCACTGAGGTTTTTAAAATGCAGGAAAAGGTCACCTTCTACCTCTCTCTCTGTTTCTCATGTATTTTAAAGTTTGAAAAGTAACCTTTTGATAGCAGCACCCTACACTGAAAAACACATCACCTCTGACTGCAAGGCAGTTTGGGAAATAAGGCAGTCAAGACATTTCCAGGCTACACAACATTAACTGTTAAAAAAAAAAAAGAAAAAAGAAAAAGACATAAAAGATGTATCAGTAACTGAGCAGGCTGACATGCTGCTTGAGACTAATGGAGAGCTGGTATCTTGTTTAATAAACATACACAAATAGCAGTGAGGGTCACGACACAATTCAACACCATTCCCACACCAAAAAGCAACTCTGAAAGATTCTCTTGCGTATTTTTGTCAGCTGCAATGGGCATTCTTATTTACTATCTATGCACACTAATGTGAAGGACTCACCAAGGTTATAATTGAGCTGAAAATCTATCCAGCCTCATAAAAAAACCAAGTATTTTTGAAGATCATTTGCTGCAGAAGTCAGTGACTTTTTCAAAAACATTCAAAGAGCAAAATCATCAGGAAATAGTAAGTGGCAAATATTGATTAGCTAAAATCATCAGCATCTCACTAAAAGGAAATGCCCAAAGGAAAATAAAATTATTCTGGCTATTTTCTCTTTTTTAGTGAAATAAAATGTGTGTTTTATTTTCAGTTTATTCCACTGGAGCAGAGGAGAGAGAGAGAGAAAAATGAAAGATGAGAGCCATAATCTGTGAGAGTGCTCTCAGACTTTCCCAGATAGTGAAATTTAACACTGGCAGATACAACAGCAACTCATCTCAGAGCCCAGGCTCTGCTCTGGAATCAGGGACAGCACTGAAAAGAATAGGGATAAAGAACTTTTATCAGCCTCAGCTGGTAAGAGAGGCAAGGTGTAAAAATAGTCTGTAAGCATTGTAAACCATCAAGAAAAAACCTCTGTAGCTGCTTCCTTGCCATTTTATTCTTCATATTATTGCCCTTAGTGCACAGTGGAGTTTACCTTTAGTACTAAACAGCTACAAAATCCCCACAATTACTTCCCCTACAATGAAGAAGTTTTCCTAATATCCCATCTAACCCTGTCCTCTGTCAGTTTGAAGCCATTCTCCCTTGTCTTGTCAATCCAGGCCCTTGTAAGTAGTCAGTCCATCTTTCTGGTAGCTCCCCTGAGGTACTGGAAGGTCACAAAAGAAGCTTCTCCTGTGCAGGTGAGCAATGGCAGCTGTGCCAGCCTTTCCTCCCAGCAGAGCTGCTCCATCCCTCTGCCCATCCTGGAGCCTCCTCTGGGCTCTCTGAGCAGCTCCAGGTCCCTCCTGGGCTGGGCCAGGGAATCACTGAGGGCCAGAGGGGCAGAATCCCCTCCCCTGCTGCCCACTGTCTGCTAGCCAATGCTCTCTGTACACTAGCCACTGTCCCCTGTGCACTAACCACTGCTCCCTGCAGTAACACTGTACAGGGGTACAGTGCCCAATGCTGCTCTGCTTCACAAGGCTCCCCTTGCAGGATGAGGCCCCAGGTTTTGGGCACTGCAATCACAATTATTTGCATGGTACCCCCAGTGTTCAGCAGCCACAGAGGTTTCAGAGACAGTCACACAATCCAGGGGGTGTGGGACAAGGGAATGGCTGGTTAGGGCTGCTTTAGTGCTACCTGGTGTCCTCAAGGCAGTGAGAAATAAACACATCATCATTCAATGAACCCAGGACTGTGCACACACTGCTATCACAGTGACACCAAAAGGGTTCGTTCATTTTAACGTGCTTTCAGCACGCTGCTTTCAGCAAGGACAGCTGGAAGTAAAGAAGACATCTGGCTCAAGAATGCCATGACAGAGAAAACAAAGGACTGAACCTCTGGGAACATGGGCTGGGATTTATGGTAATGGGTAAATTTTCATATGCATATAGTAACTGTATATAAGAACTACGTGTCCATGTTAGGTTAGGATCTCCAGCATGAACCTCAGGCCTGAATAAATGATGCCCTCTTTAATACAGCTTTAGTGTTGGAGAGTCTTATTCTGGTATTTTGGATATCTGGACGTTCAGTGCTATTAAGAAGGGGACAAACTCCCACAAAAATGGGCAATGCACACAACAGCTGTGTGTCCAGAACTCCTGATGCAGAAGTCACTCACCTGTTGCTACAGCATACACCTTCACATCACTCCCCAACCAGACTGACATTCCAAGTAGCCACCCCAATCTTAAAAGTGTTCTTTTTAATAAAAAGGGAACAAATGAGGCAATGCACAGAAGATTCCACACTTAATTTGATAACACACAGATAAAATCTAGAAATTGATAAGCACTGATCTACAGAAGTTATCTCCAGGCCTTCAAAGAACTCTGAAACAGATAACTGTAGCTCCTAATTAGTGCTTTCAGTCTGTTTTTATATAGACACAAAACATCTTTGTCTACATGCTCACACACAACTTTGCTGGAATCACAGATTTTATTCACACACTTCTCAAGCTGAAGACTTTTTTTAGCATTTTGCTATATTTTGAACAATATATTCACTACAGAGCAGTTTCATAATTAAAACCCTTTAATTAAAGAAGATTAATTAAACATGAGATAAGCACAAATACTAAACAAACTGCTTCAGAGAAAACCCAGAATCTGACCTACCAAAATGACTTCATATGCAATTACACATGCTGTGAATTACTGTCTGTAGATAATTGCCTTGGCTGTCTCCTTAAAGTCAACCGACCACACATAAAAGTTAAATAATATCAAACCAGAAAAGAAGTCAGGGCTGATTGGAGTTGCAGTTAAATGCATTTATTTTTTATATATCTCAGCATTAACACATTACTGGTTCAAAATCATTTACCAGTGTTTAACCAAATGGACAAAGAAAAGGCAACACTTAGGTTCTACATCCAGTAACAGACAATTTTAATTGCTTTTGGGATCTCTGCCATTATTCTTCCTAGCAGTCAGAAGAACAGCAGACAGTTTAAATTTTTAGGGCCCTTTTCCCCTAAAGGAACGGGTGCAGGGATGAATTCAGTAAAAGAAACTGAAATTCTAATTATAGTCTCCAAGGCAGACACAGTAGAGCAGTCTGCCAAGACCTCTTTCATTAGCTAAATAACTTCAAACTCTTTCAAGAAGTGTAATCCATCAAGATTTATGGAAGAATAAAAGGCAATTTTAAATAGGTGTAGTAGCTGTTTATTTATTTTTTTCAATTGAAACACATAAATAATATTTTCAAATGGTTGATGTGTGTGAAAGGAGCTAGCCAGGGAAGAATGAAAGTCCCAGAGAAAAAAAGGTAATATACCTTGTGGACTTACAGAAGAGTGTTTATATAAGTAGTTGTTGTATGACATTTAAATCAAACTGGCATTTAAAAGCACCCGAGAAGAAATTCTGCTCTAGGGAAATTTTTGATTGCTAATGATTTCCAGAGCCAAAATTTCACTATTGGCACATAGAGCATTGCCAGTGAGTAAAATGAACACAAACACAAAGTTCAAAAATAAAGACAGAATGTAAACAATATTTTATTTTCCCTGTTACTTGGTGGTATGTGTTAATGTAGTTTGAGGCACTGACAAATTATAGGCATGAGACTATAGTATCTCCAGAAATTTAAACTGCTTAAATGGAACTAAGGGCTTTATTTGTCTTTTGAGCTACCTTGAAATCCTGATGATAAATATCGTGGTTCCTTTGTATTCCCTTCCCTGGGTGCTGCTCTAGCCTGCTTACAAGCCTCTGAAAAATTACTGCCAAGAAACCACAGTAACTGACATATGATTTCTATTTGCTATTTCTTCATTATGCAAATACTTTAAAAATTGAAAATACCACGTACAATCTAAAAATAAATGGACTTGATGATCAAAACCATGCTTTATATGAGAAATGCTGCTGATCTAATGTAAATATTGATTCAAGAGAGGAGGCAGTGTTTTCCTTAGATCCAGACACATCATTAGTGTATCAGTTAGGACCAGCCAAACCCCTCATGGATGCCTGTACAGCACATTCTTTCCAACACCAGAGATATGTGCTGCCTTCTTATTGACTTCTCAGCAGCTGTAGAACACCCACCACAGGTGTAATCTGAGCTCCTTGTGCAGGCTGAGTACAGGTACTGCTGCCTTGTAATTGCAGACAAAATGTAATTGCACACAGCCCTTCACAAGACACTTAAACACCCACTCATGCAGCCTTCAAACACAACCAGACTAAAGGCAATGTTTAACCATAAACACAGTTTTATTGGATGGCTTCAGACAATGAAAACAGCTATTTCATCGAGCTTCTGTAAATTACTGTAGCTTCAGCAAGAGAGATATGCTACACTTAACCAAAAAATAATCACCCCTCATCAAATGCGTGTTTGAAACAGATGAAGAACCACCTCAAAATAACAAAATAATACTGACAATGGCCTTCAAACACCAATGAACTCTCAGTCTCAACTGAATCCAAGCTACTGCATTGTCTCAGCTATTGCTTTTCCCCCTGCTACAGAGCTATTATCTTATTTTATTGTAATTAGTATAAGAACTCTTACCTCTCCAGCTCGTATTCTTTCATTCCTACTTTTACAGCCTTCATTACCTGTAAGATACATATTAGCATGAGACCATCATAGCAGGAGGAAATCTCATATTTATAAATTTATGACTTATGACTATCTCCAGAGAAACCTATATTACAAAAATATCATCTGTACTTCATTTAAATTTACATCAGTACATGCATTTTAAAACTACACTGGAATCAAACACTTAAATCTTTAAAAATGCCTGCAGTCTCCAGCAATAAAGCAAGTTTAATTGTCAAACTACAATATCCCAATGAAGTGCAGCTCACCAAAATACCAATGTTCAATTGTGAAAGCTGTGGTGAACATGGCAGCAAGGCCTTTTGTGCTGCTTAGGCAAAACAAAGCTATGAACTGGATTAGCCTACATGGGAGAGTCTCTTTTACAGTTTGAATCAATAGAAAACTATTAGAGTTAACACCAGTTTACAAGTCATAAATCTGATTCTTGTTCTCAGATTTGCTAAGAAAGTTTCATTACTTTGTTTCTGTATTATAGAAGTTCTAGGCAGCTGCTCTACAGAAAAAAATACTCTCAGGTGTGATAAGATTTTTCAAGGATGACGAAAAACCAAGGAATATGAATGCAAAATGACTACCCTTTGAGTTTTCAATTTTATAGTATTCATTTTAGCACATTTTTACCCTTCATAGTTTGGATATCTGAGGAGCAGGAGCCAAGACAATCTGAGATAACCTCATCAGCTAGTTTTACCTAAGCTCCCCCTGGTCATCACCACTCTCAGAGCTCCTGGGCAGATCTGCATCACTGTGTGGAGCACAGGAGCGACAGCCAGGCTGGTTTTGTCATGACCACCAGGAGAGGGGTGCAGCTCCCCTGTGTATGCCAGGGCCAACCTGAGAGCCTGGACATGGCATTGCCACCCTGGTATGGCAACAGAAGAGCAGGGCTCAGCACTGCCCCAGGGACTCCCCCAGCTCTGAGGAATCCTCTCCCTGTCCCACACTGTGCATGGCAAAACTCCCCCAGCCCACCAGGATCTGGGGACAGCCACCTGCTAGTTCAGCTTTTCAGAGCTGCACATGGGCCTGAATGACCTTGATCTTTTATTTCTCCATCCTGATTCAGGTATTTGTGCACACAGGACAGACAGCCTGCAGCAGGTCACCTTCTGCTGAGGTGTGAGAGCTCTTGCCCAAACCCACACTTCATTTCTCACACATCACAAACGCACCGCTGAGTTCAAGGGCAATGCAAGGTACATTACTGGGCTGTAATAGGAGGGATATTATCCTCTTATTTCTATCCAGCCTTTCCATTATTTTATTACTAAGCAATTCTGGGTTGCTGGGGACATTTTCTGAGTACTGCTACACTAAGAGCAAAAATTATTAACAGTAAAGGATCCATTACCTCTTTATGAGCTTCACTGGAGATTTTATTGGTGTAGCGCAGAACTTCCAACTCCATGTCTGTCTTAATGACACGACTTGAAGAGAAGAACAACAGACAGCACGTTAGACTGCAACTCCACAGCTAAAGAATGCAAAGTGAAAAAACCCTGAAAATTATATGCATCACCTATAATAAGATTAGATCAAGTACACCTCAAGAGCAAACAGCTATTACAGTATTCATGACAGCAAAGTATTGTTGGCATTGATTCAGCATTAGCAAAACAATCTTCCAAAGGCAAGTCACAAGAATTTCAAATATCAGCCTGCCCTATTTAATACTGATAAACAAGTGGTTCAACCAGCATTTTTTCAACTCTTCTGCAATACATTAGGAACAAAATCAATGTAATTCTACATTTGTCATAACTCTAACACTACTTCAAATGGAACATTTCTACAAGCATGCTCAATTTCCTTTTAAATACAATTTGAAACTATTTTACATATTTAAATTCCCAGAGCTCCAGAATTTCTGTTCACAATCACAACTCCCACCTATTTGCAATACCTCAAAAGGTGGGCAAGGGGTGATGTGAAAAATGCTATCTTTGTTTGGTATTCAAAAACCCCAACCATGAACTCAGAAGCCACAGCAGTAATTACAGCCATGATGTTCATTCTTTCACATGCTTCTGAAGGAAGATAAAAAACATAAAACCTCAAACAAACCAATGCCCTGAAAACCCCATCCTACTCTGTGCCTTATGAGATACTGAATTCAGGTATGTTTATAAGCCTTGATACTCTCTTCTGAACTCATGTCAAAAATGCACTGTTTAACTTTTCTCTACATGTATTTCTATCATGTATTTCAAATAAAAGCAGCTATTGAGTGTGACATGCACAGGAAAGCAGACACAGTTCCATAACCTCTATTAAACCCCACATACTCCTTCCACTGTTACACACACTGAATTCCTGGTATTGTTCATGCCCATCTCAAGGGCAGCTGTGAAGTACATACTTACTGTTTACAAAGTACAGAACTACATCTATTGAATTGCATGAAAATATTTCAATCATGTTTTCGAGCTGCACTCCAGGGTTTGCAGCAGTTACAAAGAACCATAACTGTCACACTTTGAAACTGCCACCAAGACCTCTCTTTTTATTGTTCCATGCTCCTCCTCACACTGCTGTAGAAAACTCTTTACTGTATTTCTGCTCTGTAGTTTGTTTTAATGAGTCCAGAAACAGGTTTCCCAGCCATCAGTGCCTCTGATGTGAGATTACAGCATTTCCCACAGACAGTGCATTACCACAGCACAGCCACTCCCTTCAAACAACTCCTCTGGCAAGAGTAAAGGTACCTTTGTAAAATCCTGATATTGATCAGGATGCTTTTACAAACAGAAACACTATAGAGGTGAGTGGATTGACTTTCTTAGTCAAATGGAAGATGACACAAAATAATCACTATGCAATTGAGAATGAGAAGTACAAGGTTTTAAAATGCACACCCAGGTGAAAAGATTACACTGGGATGGTAAAATCTGCTGACTGTGAGTGAGGAAACAAACTTCCACTCCTGTCTTTCAGCCAAGACATAAAAAAGAGTGGCTCAAATATATTTCCGTTAGAATGAGGCAGCAGCAAAGGCTTATAGATTTTAAATTTTTTTTTAATCCTATTTCTTGGAAGACTGCATGTGCTAGCAGGGTAATTTAATACTTGTTTGATGTGCCTTTATATTACCTTCAGTATAAAGTACATATCCATGATCTGCAATTGCCTGAAAAATAGGTGGTTTCATAATTCAGCTGTCTGATCTCTTTGTTGCAATCTGCTGGTAATAAAAGTTAGTAACTGCTCCACAGCAAGTGCAAACAGGGTTAGAAACCATTTCCCTTGGCTTGGGCACAAGGCTTCAGGATCAATGTATCTGTATTAGATCACACAATGTATCTGTACTAGATCACACAATGTATTTGTATCAGATCACACAATGTATTTGTATCTGATCACACAATGTATTTGTATTAGATCCCTCAATGTATTTGTATTAGATCACACAACGTATCTGTATGAGATCACACAACGTATCTGTATCAGATCACACAATGTATTTGTATCAGATCACACAATGTATCTGTATTAGATCACACAATGTATTTGTACTAGATCACTCAATGTATTTGTATCAGATCACACAATGTATCTGTATTAGATCACACAATGTATCTGTATCAGATCACACAATGTATTTGTACTAGATCACTCAATGTATCTGTACTAGATCACACAATGTATTTGTATTAGATCACAACTTCTCAGGTATCTGTTTGAAAATAGGAATTCATGCTCAGCCTCAGACTGACTATTTATGCAATGCAGCTCCTTCATTTACACAAGGTCAGGCACTGAAATACTTCACAGAAAATATTTAGTCATTCTGAGACCAACAAAAACCACCATCCAAGGAGTGAAGGAGCGAAGGAAGGAGAGGGAGGATTGTGCAGGGAACAGGATCAGCAGACCCTGGGCTCCTGGGTTACAGTGGCACTGTTGATGGAGCTCCCACATCATGTCTGGCTAGTAGAAGAGCCTGGATTTCACCCCTTGCTCACTGTCTGGACAGTGCAAAAGGCAGCACCCTCCCAAGCCAGGTTTACAGCAGTGTTTGGCACTTCAGGGCAATCTTGTGATGAGTGTCCACAGTTCTCAGGATGCTCTCCCCCACTTCCAAAATAAGGACAGGAAGAAAATTCCACCTTTTTTCAAGAATGTGAACTTCAACATTCTACTAAAAACAGCTCCTAGACCAGTTACAGCCTCTGCATAAATGCATTAATATTTTAATGGGAACAAATAACTTCCAGGCTCCAGCTAATGCAAATTGCCCCAATGTACAGACTGCACATGGAAGGCATTCCTCAGATTAGCAGGGGAGGCACTCAGTGCAATCCAGTTGAAATAAAAGCACAAGTCTCTGGAAGTCAGGACTGACCTGTAACTTTCACCCTTTCCCCCCCTCATTTCACCAGTGTAAAAACATTTCTTCTTCCTCATTCTCCTTTTCCACACATTTTCTACTTTTATTTTCACTTAACCATATGAGCAGCTGGTCTTTTCAACCACGTCAGCCATCCAGCAGGACAGAGAAACTCTAATATAAACAAGAGACATTTCAATCCTGAAAGTGCATCTGGGCATTTTAAATGTCTGGATACCAAATTACATGCATGACCTAATCAAGTGGTGAAGAGCACATAGAATTTGAGGCAATTATGAGGCTGAAACTCACATAACTCAACTATATTTTCCTAAACCAGTGCTCTCCTCAAAGATACATAAATTGGTTCTCTATGTGCATTCTGCAGCTCTGATAATGCTGCCAGAAGTATTTGTTTCCAGTTATCAGATGAGTGCTTTATCAACTGGCTTGTTTTGCTGCTTTTTGGTAGATGTGTGCAACCTTAATGTCTCCTTTCTGTGACACACATGGAAAACACCTGGGAATGTCCACTCCACCTTTTCCTTCTGGAAATATTAGATTTACAGACCACCTAATACATAAGGATGATGCCCATGTGGGCAGACTTCACAGGCCTGCCTTATTTTTACCTTTTCTCACCTCTGCTGTTACCTTTCCACATTTTATTTATAGAAATGTCTCTATCACAGTTGATACATTTCTGCTCTTCTGCAATGCATAAAAAGTTGCTGACTGAATTAGCATCAAATCCAGCAAACACAGCAATGCACATATGCAAAGGAGAGGCATCACAGCACAATTCTGAGACAGGTGCATGAACACCAAAGACAGGAGTTCAAAAAAATGTTAAGGGGTTTACAGCATAGATAGAAAAAACCCTGAAAACACAAAAAGCAAACGAACAGTTTTAAGATATTAACATACAGATCAGTTTTCACTAAGAGATATTTATAGCTTTCCATCAAAATAATGCAAAAAACAGAACATATGAAATCTCCCACATAAAACTATCAAAGTTCATTTTCACTGGGTTTACAGGAAAATACAGTATATACAGGCACAAAGCTGCAAAGTACTAAATGTTTACTTCTAGCAACAACAGGATTATGATAGACACTGGCAAATTAGAGGAAAAAAAGGCCATTTGGCTAAGTGTTGGTGTCAAAAAACCTCCTGATTGCTAAGGAGATAATTTAGACAAGTTTGAATTCTTTCTTCTGTTAGATGGCATTTTCTTTTCAAAACACTGGAATCAATACTTAGCATATCCATTCGCCATGAAATTTGAAGTGGAAGCCTTTAAATTTAAAATGAAAGTTTTAAAATTTGTTTGAAAATACACCCACTCAATAAAATGAAAAAAATTAACAAAACACCATCTGCAAACTGCTGAAATCCAGTGTGAGGTTGAATTCTTCTGTTTTATCTTTAAGTTCCACATCAAGTCAGAAAATAATGAGATCTTGAAATATTAAGCAAGAGAGGCAACAGATCCTTAACCACAAACACTTTGCCTCTTGTCATTTTGTCTGCATTTTATTAAAGAGTGTATAATGCTAGAGCTGCCTTTTGTAGCTCCCAGTTCCCCCTGGCTGGTTCAGAAAGCTCAGCCATTTCATCTCTAGCTGGCAGCTTGACAGCATGGCACAGAGCAAAGTTTTTCTGAAAGTACCATGTAAAACACAGTAGTTCAGAGCTTGCCAAATCTGAAATGAAATGCATCCCTGCAAGGAGATGATTCAAAGGATGCAATTTCTTACCCCAGAATATAACCCACAAGAATTCATCTTCCTAAAAGAAAAATGTTCTTAACTCTAAAAATATTGATTTCTAAACAAACTTCTTTGGCTGGTAACTTGACATTCCAAGGAGATTTCTACTTTAGTAAGCTTTAATATGACCTGCCATTCACATGTTAATTTCACCAGACACTTAAATCCTAACAACCATCTTTAACATACTTCTGACTTAAAAGGAAAGCCACCAAACTCAGTAAAACCTTTTAAAACATCTCTGAATACTGAAATCTGAACTTTCTCTTCACTTAGAATTGCCCTTCCTTGAAAGCCAGGTGTAGGGAAGGTGCATACCAAGCATCCCCCTTCAGTCAGGCTGCAGGAAGAACTGAATCAGAATTCCAGGCTGCAGGAAGAACTGAGTCAGAACTCCAGGCTGCAGGAACAACTGAATCAGAATTCCAGGCTGCAGGAAGAACTGAATCAGAATTCCAGGCTGCAGGAACAACTGAATCAGAATTTCAGGCTGCAGGAAGAACTGCATCAGAATTCCAGGCTGCCTCTCACAGATCACTGAGGAGATCATTCCTTCCAGCCCAGCTCCAGGTGCTGCCTTTTCACTGCCTCAGTGCTCCACCTCTCTCAGCACAACCTCCAGGGCACTGACCTGATGTTTGTCCTTACCTGAGCTTCCTAAAGAAGATTCAATCACCTTTTAATTGAAACCACAGAGGGGAAAAGTTCATGATACCTTGGTAAGGTGGATGGAAACAAGCTGAAAGCTACCTTGGGAAAAAGTCTGTAGCCCTACTTCAAAGCCTTCTGCAGCTAAAATTGCCATCTCTATGCCTGTTGTGTCTTCAGTACAAAGCTTAGAAGTCAGACAGGCCCTCTCCAAGTCCTCTTCCTCACCCCTCTTAAACTCAGAAATCAAGCCCATAACATATTTCTCTGTTTAGGAAAAGGCATGGCACAAATTCTAGAACAGGCAGGATCTAAAGATCAGCCCCCTGACACTCAGCACAGGAGAATGAGTCCACTATCACAGCTCCAGGCACGCCCAGGACTCAGGGATGGAATAATGCCTACACAAAACCTCTCTACTTCCCTTCTGCAGCCTTATGTCCTGCCAAGCAATGGAAAATATCTGCCACAACAGATATGTGACCTTTTAGCAATTCTAAATGTTCCAAAATTCACTGATGTTCAAATAACATCTCCACAGTTTTCAAGCTGGCAATTAGCTGTAGATGGAGACAGCAGAAGATGGTTCTCAGCATATGTGCTGGAAATAAGCATTAAAAACATAATATGTAGTAGCATGCAATGCAATACCCTGCCACAGTGGTAGCCAGAGGGTGCACCTGTGTTTTTTATTTTAAGCTTATCTGTCTTAACTAAGGATTTGCTTCCTCATTTCTAGATTAATGCACTCAAAAAAAGCTCAGTTAAAAACCTAATTCATTAACAAAAATCCACTACTGTGCTCTTTCATCCACTACTATGTTACTTCAGTAATTTTCTAAATGGAAAACTAGAGAGCCTTAGTTGGAGCAATCCTGTGGACAAAGTCAGCAATGTTGACCAGAAGAGGAAAACTAACAAAATGGAGCAGCTTTGCACTTAGTAACACATCCAATTTGTTTGTTTCAGATAGGATACAGCAGAATTCCCCAAGAATTACAAAGTACAGCTATTTGAATAACAATTCAACAAAATTAAGGCTGTTAAAATAAATCCTGGAGAAGAAATAACACCTAATTAAATACTACCTGTTTAGACAGAGTTTTGATCTACATTTGATTTCTGTTGCTAGAACATAAATTCTCCTCAGTTCTTTCTCATTCATACAAATTCATATTTACACAAATGTGACTTAAACCCTAACACATCCTCGAGAAATGTGTATCCAGATGAAATGCTTAAGAAATGTTACATAAATTCTTTGGTTTTCAATGCTGCCCTTGCCCTATTATTAAGTCCATTATTTCCAGTCCATAACATGAAATAAATTTAAAATTAAAAGTCCTGTGGTAAAGTAGGAGGCTTCAGCTGAGGGAACCCCTCTGAAGCAATGGTACAGTATAAGCATGTTCAACACTACTCAAAGAGAAAGATTTTATGTTACTCACCATTCAGCAATTTCAGGATGAAGAATTTTGTTGTTGACATTAAATCTAAAAAAACCCAAAGATATTAATATTAAAAAGCAGCCAGCCACAACAGCAGAGACTAAATACTCTTTCTGTTTTTTATTTAACTGTGTATTCTCTGAGGAAGTAAAGTGAAAACAAGTATTGTATGGGAATTCAACAGAGACCCCAGTGAGAAGAATGCATTTAATTTTGCAATACATGAAACTAAACCATATACATAATTTCAAGAATGTGCAGAAGGCAGTGTAACAGTATGTTTGGACATGCTTATCACACTTCTTTTGGCAACAATAAAATGCTGGGTTATCAGTTCACTGCTGTGACTGTGGGGTGGACCAGACTGGCCTCCAGGCATTCATTCCAAATTATTCTGTGATTATTACTTTGTTCTCAAACACCCTTCAATGAAATTAAACCCAGCAAATTGCAGATTTCATCCTTTGTTTCATGCCTTCCCACTTCAGTGTGCACAGAAGGTGGCCATGAGATAAACAAGCTTGCTTGGAGGATGGTGAAAAGGAAAATGACCTCTCCAGGTCTTCTCCAATCTGCACAAGAGGCACAGCAGAAGCTCCACACTCACCTTGGCCTCTGACACCTCACTATTTTTCTGTTTATTTTCTATATGAGCAATTCATGTATTCTGGGAATGATTTTGAGGCTCTCTTAACAATAACACCACAGTGGCAAATAGAGCAAGCAGCAGAGTAATTAGGTGGAACACAAATGGATTTTCAAGCATTGTTTAAAGGGTTTTTTGCTAACAATTTAAATGCCTAAGGAGTGTTCTGCATCAAGGATATTTCTGTCTGCTCAGGACTGTTGGCTCTCCAGTTAGGGTATTTAAGAGAATTAAAATGCTTCAAGCTCCCAACAGTTCTTCAAAACAACAGTTCCTTTTCCCACATTTTTGAAGGAAAAAATTAAATTTTTCCAGGTTATTAACCATTCTTTATACTTCAGAAGGGACCAATGAAAGCACAAATCCAGTTTAAAAAAATTACTTAGAAGTCACTTTTAATTATGTAAGGGTCCTCCTGTGTCCTGGGAAAGCAGAAAAAAACCCTGTTTCTCTTTTTCATAAACACATGCTCATAAACTTATAAAACCCTAATAAGGAGAAGACCAGTAGCTCAAATCACAAACTTATTCCAACATTCAACAATGACAAGCTGTATGGTATTCAATATTATGGGTATGAATAGGAAATCAATGTAAAAAAATTCAAGACAAAAAGCCACCCACCAGTCTCAGAACAGTGCATCATTATATAATAAAACTGGTCACTTGGAAACAAGAAAGTATCAAAAGGGCATATTTTCAATTTAATCATCACTATCTCAAAAATTATCACTTAGGTAGAGCAATGCAGAAATAATTCTACAATGGATGTAAAATACAGTGAAATACAAATTTATATAGAAGAAAATATATGAATGAGACAGTAAAATCAGTCTATGAAGATCTTAAGAACCCAAAAGCCTGAGCTCCTGTGTGGCTGGAGAACACCAACAGACACCACCACAGAACACCAAGACACAGAATTATGCTAGAATTATGCTGCAGCTGTAACAAGAGACACAAAAGCTTTCAGTAATGTCATCAGCATGTCAGACAGAAAACTGATCAATGAAGGCAAATGTAAGGAGCCAGTGCAGCACTGGAGAGTCCAACAGCAGCTCTATGCAAACAGGAGTAAACCATGGTTACTGTGAAATAACAGAAAATAAAGCACAGGGAAGGGCAGTTACAGAAGGCAGCTGACTTTCACTCTGAAAATCCACATCTCAAAAAACTGAATTGATCACTTTAACCACAAACACAAATGGATGAAATCAAAAGCAAATTAAATGAGCCAAATATGAACCTCATAAAAGAAGACTGTCTCTGTCGCAGACATTTTTTCACAGAAATCCTTTCTTTCAGACTTGTGCATCTTCTGGGAAGCAAAGGCCCCAGAAGAAGAATGTAAACAATGATTATCAGATGCTGTGAAATGCAATAGGATGCACCTGTGATTGGTTCATGTTCCATGTGTACAATATTAGGGCCAATCACAGAAGCAAGCTCGGGGACAGATTCCCTGGATACAGAACTTTGTTATTGATTCTATTCTATTCTTAGCTTAGCAAGCCTCTGCAACTTCTCTCTTTATTCTCTTTAGTATAGTTATAATGTATTATATATCATATATCAATAAATCTAGCCTTCTGATCAAGAAACAAGATTCTCATCCTTCTCTCACCATGGAGACCTCCTCAGGTCGCTGTAATATGTCTCACCTGAGCATTCAGAAAGGGGGAAATTGTACACTGGTGTAGACTTACAGCAGCTCACTCTTTAGAAAAGCCATTTCAGCTACAGTCCCTGCATTCTATCTTTCCTGGCCATGCCTTAGATTTTAGTTTTTATATTTTTCACATTCTGTGCTGCTTTAGTGTGAGGGTCTGGGCTTCGTATGAGGGGATGGTGAGCTCTGTGCACAGAGCAGGGAGACAAAACAATTCCTGCTCCAGCTGGGCACCAAGGACAAATGATCCAAATCTCAGCCCCAAGAGCACAAACCCTGTGGGCTGGAGAGAGAAAAACAAGCAGGGTGGGACTGCCTGGGCTAAAGCTGGAATGGGACAATGAACTGCAAGGTGCAAATGGAGCAGAACTGATCACAATGACAGACCCTATGACTGGTTGTGCATTTTGGGACCATTTTGGTTCATCTTGGGTGCAGCCCTGGCTGGGCTCTTGGGCTGCCCAAGGTGCATCCATTCAGGCCTTCTAATAAATCCCAACTTTATTCTTCAGCTCCATCTAGCCTCTGTTCTAGGGCAGCCTTCACAAGGCATCAAGCTCTTCTTGAACTGTCTTTGTGCTGCCAGAAATCCAAATTTTGCTGGCTGGGACCACCTACTATGCCTACTATGTGGCAGTTCCTTAAAATTCTGGTCTGCTGTCAGCTGGGTAAGCTCATTGAACACACAGAGATTCAGCAGGACTGAATCAGGAGGGTGCTGGTGGGTGGAGAAGAGCCAGGAGGTCATCAGCTGAATACAAGTTCTCTCTCTCACCTGCAAGACAGACTTTCTGAGGTAATGCCAACTAGAAAACAAGATGTTAGACCTCTGAGACACAGCATATATTGTAGGCCACTTTCTCAAAAAGATTAATGACAGAACTGTCTCAGTTCCATCCACCTCATGGCAGCTGTGGGTCCTGTGTGAGCAGCCACAGGGCCACCTGTTTATAACTGTGAGACTTCAAAGGCTGATGACTCAAATCACACTTCACTCTGGTTACTGTGGTGGTTTAGGGGTAGCATTGTCCAATTTAGTGCTCTCACCAAAACCACAGCATCACTGCCACTCACTTGCCCCCTTCCCCTCCAACTGAGAGCTGCTCTCCTAACCACCTCAGGACTAACAATATGATTCCACTACAACTCCCCTCAACTCCTCATTCATGAGCTTTCAAGCCTTGGGAACAGAATATCCCTTCAAAGTTGTCCCATTTTCTTTCTTTAGTGCTCCCACTACAACCACAGTGCCACATGCTTCCCCTCCCTCTCCCAGTGGAAGTACAAAAGGCAAAGATCAGGGGTCAAGACAAGAATGATTTTCTGGAAACGGCAGTGAGATAAGAAAATGAACAGCAACAACAACAAAATTAAGAACAAAAGGTCAAAGAAAAGATTTACATGGGAAACTCTTGACAATAAACAAAACACCCAATGGGACCATTGTGCCCACCACGTTTCTCTGCAGGAGGGAAACCCCTTCTCCTCCAAAGCAAGAGAGAGTCCCTTCCCCAGCCCCAGCCCCGACATGAGCTGGGACAGAACAACACCTGGGTCCTGCCTGTGCCCCTCCCAGACACTGCAGGAAATCAACGCAGGACATCTGCCAGCAGGGCAGCCAAACCAACCAATCACATCCTCAAAGGTACTGGTCAAACTCCACAGGAAGAGCCTTTCACCACCAATAGCATGAAATGTACACAAACGGTGTTTAATTCACATTACAAACCCCTAGATAAAATCCCCTGACCATGGCTCCCAGCAAAGTTTTGATCTCACTAGACAGCAAACAACTTACTCATAACATGTACTACCCTAATGCTAAGAGGATTAGGCAGTGCAATCTAATTCTACATTTTTCTACAATTTGCAAATTGACAATACTTAGATGATGAGATATGTGGTCTTGAGGAAGAAAACAAATTGGCATTTGCTACAGTTGCAATCTGTAACATATTAATGCTCTCATTTAATCAATGCAGAACTAAGAAATACTACACTTTAAGGCATGGCCAAATTGATTTCATACTCAGTTGTCCTTTCACATGCAAGACAAATTCATTAGTTAAAACAACCCTAGAAATCTACACCTCCCATATGAAAGCACTGTATAATGAGACCTCTTTTTGTCAGTTTAATGAACACACTGTGTGGGTCCACAGTGATAAAAATCTAAAACATATTGATACACAATGTTAGAATTTTCTTCTCTTTTTCAACATGGAGAGTCTTTGTCCTAATGAACTGATTTGGCTATCCAATATGAAAGGAGGAATTCACTGCAGAACTTTAAACAGTAGGTGCATTGCTTAAACTGTCCATCATTCACCTCAGTTGACTCTGAGGATGAAAAAAAACCCTGCCAACACAGTGAGCAAAGGTTTATTCAACAGTGATTTAAAGTATATGGTACATTACTGTTCAACCCTACAGGTTAAAAATACATTTTCTGTATGGTGAGTCACATCCTCTCAAAGCATTTCTACAAGGGCTACATAACTGGCATGATTAGATGAAAGAAAATCTTGCACATTTGAAGAAAGGATCCATGAATTAGGAAAAAAAACTGCAAACACAGAACTGGCCTCTATTAGCAAATAGAAATCTGAATTTCCAGAAAAGAAAGCACTAGAAACCTTCAGAAATCTGCCTTCTACGGTTCAGTTTTCTGGGGCAAGTGAGCAATCCCCTCCTGCAGGATTCCTGGGAGCTGCAAACAGAGCTGACCTGAGGGGAGTTACAGAGCAGCACCAGGACATGGTCCAGGTCTCCTGTCCAAATCCCTGTCCCAGGTACCAGAGCAGCACCAGGACATGGTCCAGGTCTCCTGTCCAAATCCCTGTCCCAGGCTGGTCCCTCAGTGTCCCTCTGCTGAGCAGGGAACTTTCCATGTGCCACTGGCCTCTGTTCCACAGCCTGCAGCAACAGAGCAGCTTTTCTGAAGGGCAACATCCCTGGCTATATGGGAGAGCTATACATAAATTAATGGAAAACAGGAAATAATTCACCCCTACAGATTCTATAATCAGGATGGAATCAAGCTTAGCTATTGCTAGCATGACAAAAATAACTTCAGGGTGATCCTCAGGGCACAGAAATAACCCACAACCACAGCAGTCATTTTGTCTCAAATAACTATTTATGACAGTAGAAAAATTAACCAAATAGCTTAAGGAATAATGTTCCAGAAGAAGTTCAAAAGGTTCAAAAAGTAAGGCAAGGAAACAACATCACTAGGGCAAGGAAAAGACAGCTTCTGACAGAAGCAGGTGAACAGCCTGCAAAGAGAGCAAGATTCACCCTTTTCAGGAAATTAGACATTATTTTCATTATTATCCATCATGAAACACCCCCCCTGCCTCCCACCCCCACTGGGCCAGGTCAGCCTAGGAGAAAAAAAGATATATGGAAGCAAGAGAAACACAAAATAGTCCTATCAAAAAAATAGATCTCGGCCAGGAAGCCAGAAAATAAAACTAACAGGAGATCAGGCATAAACTAGAGCATCATGGGCAGGGCAGAGCCTGGCTGAGCTGAGCACTGAGAGCCAGCAAGGCACAGCCACAGGCAGCAGGGAGCACACTTTGAAGGAACACATTGCTCTGGGTGTAATCCTCCTGGAAACAATCAATACATCTGAAATATATCTTTCTATAAAGGAAACATTTGCTACAGGAGTGGTGGAGAAGCAAGAAAGTAGGAAAGTTGAATTTGATTTGGGTCTGTATTGAAAACAAATATAAAATGGACTGGTTTATATAGACAGTTATAAAATTCTGAGGCAAGCAGAGTTTAAAAGGAAGCTCACCCCTGTTGGGGAAGATGAAGAGGAAAGCCTTATAAATATGATTGTCTGGAAAAAGATTTTGAGAATACGGAAACTATAAGCAAGAGTGAAATGACAGCAAGCTTTGAGATCCCTCAGTTACTGAACAGCTGGAAAACAATGGCGTGGCCAGCTGAAGGTGATCCCCTTTTGATGGAACAACACCCTCTGCTTGCAGACAGGCCCAAGGGTCAGAGCAGACCCTACAGCTTGGCAGAAGGGGCCCAAAGAGGAGTTTTTAGGGTTTAAAATGTAACACAGTGTGGTAATGTAATGATTCTTATAGGCTGTATGTAACTGCTGTAGGATTTGTATCTTGTACCAGATTGGTTAGTGAGAATTAGAATATTCAACACAGAAGAAGATTTATGGTATTGTAACAAGAACCTCGCTCTCTTACCCCTTTTACTCTGTTACCTTTTTTACTCCCTTACTCTCTCACCCTCTCTCCCCCTCTCTTCTCTCGGGCCTGCTCTGAGCTGTGTTTGGCAGCTCCCAGCAGGGCCCTGCACCCAGGCCCTTTGCAATAAACCCCAAATCCCATCAGGGCCCTGCACCCAGGCCCTGTGCAATAAACCCCAAATCCCAGCAGGGCCCTGCACCCAGGCCCTGTGCAATAAACCACAAGTTCCTGACCTGGCTGCAGAGATCTCTGCTCTCCGTCTGTCCCAACCATCCTACCCCTGACGCTCCTACACACCCCCTCCTCCAGACCCTCAGCTACCCCCTGCACATGGACCAAGTAGGAGCTCACCAGAGCCACCACAGTCCAGGAGAAGATACAAACAGAACCAGAGAGATCAAAGAAAGGCTGGAGTGACAAGTGGTTTGAAGGCATGGTCTCTGTCAGAAATGGGGAGTTGATCCAACAACAAAATCAGTGCATGCTCTTCCAGACCGTGAGCTTGGGAGGTGTCAGGACCCAGAGCATCCCTCTGGCTGTCCTGAGCAGCCAAGACCCTGCCAGGGGGCTCAGAGACCCTGGCACAGAGCCCAAAATGCCTGTGGGTTTGATTGTGACCCATGGAGCAAGTTAGCAGCCTTAAATGAAGATCAGCAAGCCATGACAAATTAAGTAGATTAAGTAAATTATCACAAACTGAAAAAGTCGATTTTGGGGTTTTTAGAATGGGGGTTCAGGGGGCAAGATGGAGGGAACTGGGCATGTCCAGCCTTTCTCCTTCTTCTTCTTGGCCTCCAACTCCTGCTGTGATGTTGGCACTTACAGATTGGTTTAGAGTAGAAGCTCACTAACACAGGTGATGGGGATTGGACAGTAATTGTAACCATTGCACACGTAGTTTTTAGTATAAAGCCATAACAGTGCCCTGGGGGCAGGCAGAGTGCCTGGAACTGTCCTGCTGGATGGACCTGGGCAGGGCAGGAGAAAGAATTTTATAGATAAGGAACAATGAACAACCTTGAGATGAGAAATGAAGAGCCCTGACTGCTTCTTCAAGCTGGGCTGGGAAAAGAGACTTCCAACTTTTCTTGGGGTCATTCTGAGCAGCCAGAGGCCCTGACAGAGAGGGGAAGGCACCAACCAGACCTGCCAAAGGCAGCAAAATGAATGAGCCAGTGCCTGGGGGTGGAGAGGGATGAACATGTGCCAAGTGCCAAAGAGAAATATCTGCTGACAGCTGGAAATCCCTGCTAGGAATTGAGAAGCACAGGGAGCAGGCTCAGCACTAAATGAGAAGCCAAAGTTTAAATATCACTCAGTGTTGTAGGAGACACTCATTTAAAATCTCAAATGAAGTGCTGAATGGAGTGGCTTCCCAGCTTAATGTTGACTAGTGAATGGGCTACTAATTAAACTCTTTAAATGGAGTTTAGTGGAATTCAGGGTAAAAAAGGGAGGTTTGGTAGTTCAAACAGACTTTGGTACAGCATTCCAATAAACAATTGCTGGTGAAGTTAACTGTCGGGAGTTTAGTTCAGGCATGGCTTAAAGAAAAAGGCCATGAAGCCATGCAATTGAGAGAAAAGTAAAAGGTAGTTGTGAAGCAGTTCCAAAAGCACTTCCCAGCCTGATTTCTATAAACAATTAGACTCTCTCAGGCATCATTGTATAAACAATAAGGTTCTCAGGCAGTCTTCCCATAACAAGTGTAACACCCTCTCTGGGAAAAGATGGCACCCTGAGAATAGATGTGGAAGTTTTGGGAACCTTTCATATCACAGTGGGAACACTGGTTTTATTTTGTGTAAACAATCAACAGTATTGTAAAACAAAAGGAGTGGTTAGAGTTTTCTCTGTTAGCCTATCATGAACCTGGATTTTGGAATATGCATGAAGTTCGTTAACACTATTATTTAAACTGGCTGATCGATCAATAAACGGAGTTCGGTGCATCAAAGGATTGGTCGTTCTCCCCTCACTTCAACAGTTAACAACTGTTTGTATTTCATATGGTGGTGTATCAGATAAAACTGGAGATATTGCTCCACACAGATTTTAGAGTCCACCTGTAAGATGGCCATCTACTTGGACAAAGCAACAGAACTCACACTGCTTGTACCAGCAGAGAGGACACCAAACACTAGTTAGAAGTGACCTGAGTGTATTGTGGAATACTTTCTATTTAACTCAGTGGGCAGCAAAAATGTCTAAATGCTGGTACCTTGTTCCCAATATCCCTGACAGAACCACTAAATTCCCATTTAGGATACGGAGAGGAGAATTAAGTAATTATGAAATAAGATTTCAGATATTTGATACAAAGAAACAATCCCAGCAGAAAACATGCTCAGATTACACAAATGAGTGCCCAGACTTGCAGCCAATCCTGTGCCCTACCATCCTCCCTGTAGAATTAACATGCTGCTGACACAGGAGGATAGAAAAATATAGTGAGGTGTCTGGAAGTCAATGATCAATATCTCAGCACAACTGCTTATTTTAACAGGCCTTTTAATGAGGGGGGGTCTGTTTCTTTTTGCCATACACTTGAGCTAAAAACACAAAATAATCTTCTTTAAAAGATATCATAACAGAACAGATAGTTGTGTTTAATTAAAAATTGAGGCCACCATCCCCACATCCCAGAGCAAGCAGTGATGTATTTCTATTTACTGCCCTCTCAAAATACTGCAAGCAGGAAGACATTTTACCTCACTAGTGGCCAAACTTCATAAAAAGACAGCTAAGGACACTAAAAGCTCACATCTAGACAGACAAATGATTATTCCTTTTTTTTTCTGATTTGTGAATTTATTTTACACCTGTAATGTAACATTTTTTCAGAAGACTGTGCATTACCAGAATCCATAATACCTAGATTGATAATGTACAAGGAACTCAGTAAGAGAGAGAGGCTACTCTTAAAGATTAATTTTTCTTCCATCCGAAAATCAAATATTCCAATCACAAAAGTGGAAATGGATGTATGAAGATGGGTCTATTTGGTTTTAAATAGCTACAGTATAAACACAGACAAAGAGAAAATTTGGATTAAATTAGATACAAGAGAGATTTCAAAAAAAAACAAACTGACTGTATTTCAAGTCATTAGAAACACATATCAAAACTTCTTTGGAAATAAAATGTTTGGCATCTGATCTGCCATTCAACATCCTTTCATCAAGAAAAAAACATAATTTAATTTGAAATGTAAAATGAATTCAACACAACCATGTAACAATTAATGCACAAAAAAGCTGTGTCACTTACTGGCTGATCCCCTCAAAGGAAGCTTCTTTGGAGACATTTCCACTGTCAGTATTAACACCACGCTGGGAGGAAAGAGATTAAAAAGGACTGTGATGCTGAGCCAAACACATGTATTTAAAATTTCAATCATGGGGACAACTTGATTGCAGTAAGTATTTGGGAAAACTTACACGTAACTTTACCTGAATCACTATAAATAAGAAAACCCCTGACTGTTCAAACACAGTCCAATATAAGAAATAATCAGTTCCATAGGAGACCAGCACAGAGCTCAGGTCAGGATGTGCTGCTTAGGACAAAGACAAGCTTGGCTTTCTAATGCCCTTATGTCTTCAGAGGGAGGTGTGAGACCTAAAATATAATTTTACATGGCACAATAATGAAAAATAGCAAAGCTTCTTCTAAAGTAATTTAATATTAAAATAATTATTATGCCCTGCCTTGGCAATTTAAATTTGCTTTGTTACTATTTAAATTTGCTTGCTGCTCCCCTACAACTTTCCATTCAAGGAAGCATCCTCAGCAAGATGAACATTCTGACATGTGCCTGGGGAGCCCTGCAGAGCAGCAGCTCTGCAACCAGACCACAGGAGGAGAGGACCAGGTTTCCATTCAGCAGCAGACAGAGGAGAGCTCTTCCCTTCTCTGAATGCTTCTCCACAGCAGTGGGAGGAATGTGAAAGCACCACAGCACCCTTCCCTCAGCCAAAAATTATGTGAAAATTCCTGATTACAACAGGATGCTCCCAGAGTGATAACTACTCAACAACTCCATGTGAAGAAATGCACAGTAAGAACACAAGATAGTTAAACATTCCATTTCTCTCATTTCTCTTAAAGAACATGAAATTAAGCCATAGAGGCATCTTTTAAGAGTATACAAATATAAGTGAAAGAAAGACTGAAATCTATTTAGGGCCTCTGTTCTTAATGGATAAAGAATTCAGATCTGAGGCCATGTACCTGCCTAAGGAGGGGTTTTTTTGTTATGGTTTCTGCCTGGTCTCTATCATGGGAAAACAAGAAATCCAGGAGCTGCCACTGCATCTGCTGTAAGGGAAAGCTCAGAGTCAGCAAATAATTTTTATAAATATTTGAGACAATAAAACAGATAGTAGGAGTTTACAAAACAAATCAGGGGAGCAGCTGGGAGATGATGGAAAGGAGAAACTTACAGCCTTCACCTCCATTCATTCATGCTTGTTCCCAAGAAATAAGCAAGCACCATTCAAAATCCTTAGCAAGCATTTGATATTGCCTCACTCCTCCCAGAAGCTGTTCTTACTAAACCACTCTATGGACAAAAAAAGTATTCCCTGAACCTTTGTGGGATTCCCACAGAAAGGCCCAAACCTGCTCATGACATGACCAGAACAGCATGAAAGGAAAAGAAAAAGGAGTTTGGAGTCAGAGCAGGGAGGGTGGAGGCCATCATGGTCAAAAGGCTTGTTGTGTTTTACCAGAAAACCAAATCAGCTTTGGCAAACAGAATGCACATGGGATGAGGCCAGAAGCTACAAATCTTGAAACCATGGAGGGGCCAGAAGACTAGACTGGTGTACACAGGTGACCTCTAATTTGGTGTAAGATGGGGGGAAAATATAGAGAATGACAATGCAAAGCAATGCTGCATGAACTGGTATCCTTATTGAAGAAATGTAGTACTTTCCAAATATGACTTACCAAAGTGAGAAGCACAGCAGGTTTCTTCGAAGTCAACACACTGCATAGCTAAAAAGAGGGTTTTGATCATTATTTGTCTTTTTTTTTCTTCCACATAACCATATTGATACCAATTTTATCAATATGCACTGTATATAAAGTAAATGAGCTGCAAAGAGAAAAATGTTCCTCTGATACCTTTCAGATATTGTAGTACTACCTGAGACATGCAACAAGAGACAGCAGAATACAAAATATTGACAGTGATCAAGTTCATTGTGTCCTTTAAAGACATAAATACCAACTATAATGTCTATTGTCATCATTAGGAAAACATAACATAGGAGCCAAAAAAGTTGTAATGTCACACAGAAATAAGGAACACCAGGGTGCTCTATCCTGCACATGCAACATTTGCATTGATATTATTATGGTACAATGTGCTAAATGCTTAGCAAAGAATATTTACTGTTATTTTCACTGGGTCACTTCTACTGACCAATCCTTTTATTCAGCCTCCTTCAAACATTCACAATCTGAGAACAAAATCCCTGGGCTTGTAGAGTGCTGGGCTTTCAGAGCAGCTGCAGAAGGGAAGGGTGGGTGCTGAATTACACTTATCTTGAGGCAATGAACACATGGCATGGCTGCATGGAGCAGTATTCTATCAACTTTAAACCACCTTAATACACACTACTGATATTAACAAAAGAAAGTATATGGCAGTGAAGCTCAAAAATATCAATTCCAACCTTTATTTTTTTTTTGTTTCTTAATCCCATGAAATATCAGGATAACACGCTTACAGATGTTGGTCATTCATTGATGTAAATCTATTCTATAAAAAAGGCCCCTGCTGTCCTGATGGTGGAAAACAAATTCCTTGGCAAAAAAGCCAAAAGCTGAAGGAACCACTGAGAGCTGAACAGTTATCCTGCAAGCTTCAACAGCTTCCCACTTCAATACATGCAGTCCAGGCCAAAAGCAGCCTTCATTTTTTAATTTATTTACTGGGATTTAATTTATTTACAAAAAGAGCTCTTTTCCAATCAATGAAGTTTCTAAGCAGTAAAAAAGCAGAGAACAGAACTGCAATGAAGACATTTGTTGACAGAAATGACCCAAACTAAATAAGGTGAATGTGATTTTTAAAAATGTGATTTTTAAAACCAAAACATGTATTTTCCACTTGCAATTTTCACCATCTGACAGATGAGCACTGGAGCACCTGGACACAAGACTCCAACTCACATATGGCAAAAATCAACCTCTCCACAGCTCCCTCCACTCCCAGCTCCTGACATACAGATCTAACTCTACTTTGTTGCTGGATTCATTAGGATAATTAAATGAAATCTCCTCACAGCTGATGAGAGCAAAACTTGTGGTCTAGAGAGTCAGAATTAGTGTTCTACAGGAACAGAAGAATCAGAGGAGTCTTCTTCAAGCTGCTCTCCATGAAAGTCACACACAGAGCTTGGCAGGAATACTGTCCTCACCTGCTGAGCCTTCCTACCACAGAAACCACTGCTGGCCAGGGGCACAAGTGTCCAAACATCTGCTCAGAAATTAAATCAGAAACCTAACTAAGCAAGGCACACTTGCACCCAAAAATGTGAATCTATTTGCTTATTCAAGTAATGGGATGATTCTGTAGAAAATAAGAGGCATGCAGCCTTTGCCAGGATTTCTTCTCCTGGGAAGTTGAGAAGCCTCAGAGAATAAACAGTATTATCTCATTTGCTTCTCCCTGTTTTGCTGCTTTGGAATGGGTCTGGACATTGTTTACCAACAGGCACATGCTTGATTGGTTCCATGTGAACTGTTTTTACTTAATGACCAATCACTATCAGCTGTGTCAGACTCTGAGGAGTCAGTCACAGGTTTTTATTATTCATTCTTGTCAAGCCTTCTGTCTGTATCCCTCTCTTTCTTTAGTATAGTTTAGTATAGCATTGTTTTAATAATATAATATCATAAAATAATAAATCAGCCTTCTGAGAACATGGAGTCAGATTCTCATCTCTGACCTCATCCTGGGGACCTCACAAACACCACACCTTTCCCAACAGCTTTTTGGAGGCATAAAATGAATGTAGGCTCCCAAGTCCAAGCTAGGACATGGAACCTCCTTGACAGCAATGTCCACATATCTCCAAAGCATTCAAAAAAATGTATTTAGCAACATGTTTCAGTTGGATAAAGCCAAACACTGACAGGTCTCATCATGAACAGAGCATGTTTATGAGACTGACTTTGGATTAAGAACTATGGTCAGATCAAAAGAGCAGCCTTAAAAAAATTACAAGTGCTTTGTAAGATAAAAGGATATTTTCCAGTAACAGGGAAGGGAGAGAAGATCCCAACAAGTCAGGAGACATGCAGCAAGAAAGGGACTAAAATTAAGCAAAGTCATTGTCACTCATTGATTTTGTGTTCACAGGAAAAAATATTCAGAGACAGACAACTCACCTCAGTCACATAGTAGGCTTCATCCACAGCATATTTGTTCTTGAAAAATTCAGGGGGATGAATCCTTTGGAAAACAATAAAAAGAAATATTTGGGTTTAGCTTTGCTCTTACATTTAATAAGGCCACAGAGAACAAAAACTATATTCTCTACTATCACAACAATAGCATCAGATATGAGGAATGTTTTACTAATCTTATCTTTATTTCTCAAAATAGGAGATTACACAGGAACTTGCCACAGCTACGAAAATCAGTGTGCTTTAATCCAGTCCATGCTGATAGCACAGTTCTCCTCAGAACAGAAGTGTTTTTTCCCAATCTATGCAAGACAGCCTTGTTAGGGACTTTAGCCATGCCACTTAGGTATAACTTTCTAACCCACCAAACTTTGGAAGGATGTGGAAAAGACAGAAGACCAGCCTGGCCTGTGTTACATTCAAAGAGTGAATAAAACACTCAGGTAACCATGTAGCAGACTGAGGCCTATTAAGACATGGGCTCTGCTGCCTCTATTCCTCTCAGGATACCAGAGATCCACTCCTCTAACCCAACAGAGTGGGCAACTTTACAGGTCCATGTTCAAAACTAAACCTTTTCTACTCTTTTCTCCTGATATGCAGCCAGAGACATTTTTCTAAAGGCAAGAAGAACATGAAGGATCTGCTGGCAGTCAGTCCCTCCAGGGCTCTCCTGCTGTCTTTTGTACCAATGGCTGCACTGCTGCTCATTCCTTCACTGTATGGGAGCAGCCAGTTATTCAGGAGACTTCAGTCTCTGATTAAAATCTCCATGTCCCCCCAACACTGAAATAAATACAACCTCTATGATCCTGAAAATGTGATCTCAAGATAATAAAATCACCCAGTCGATACCCTTCCACAAAAATAAACATTTCTTTACTTTCAGGGTAAAGAAAATGGGAGGATAAAACCCATGGCTGGTGCTGGAGTTTGGGGGACCCTGTGCATTTTGCTTCCTGAGTGACAGGGGGAGAGCAAGAAGTGTGGGCAGGACAAAGCTTCAGCCATGTAAACATTACACAACAAGAGCACAAAACCATCTGGGGAAAGAATAACTGAGGCTGGAGGCACAAGGGCATTTCTAACCTTGCAGTGAGGACCATCAGAAGTGGTGGGCAAACAGCACCCTGAGGAGCTGCCCCACACCACAGAGCTGCTGGCACTACCAGGAGGCTGCAGCACTGCCTTATGGCCATTTTTTATCTTGTCTGCTTCTTTATCACTTACATTTCTTCATGCTCCAAACAGTACTGGGCTGTGACATGAACAACATGAAACCATTTATGGTGTTCTCAAGCAGAAAATCACAGATTTTAAAAAATTTATTATCTGTGAAAGTACTACTCAAAAGTAACACAAAACTATCTCATTTTATGTTCCCTTTTGCAATACTCCTTGAGTAGAGTCTTCGTATCAGTGACAGAGATTCCAAAGCAATTATCATTTATCTTTTCTCCCTGGCTTATCTCACATAAAATTAAAAAATCACCACTATATCCTCTTATCTTTATATACCCTCTCTATTATAGTAGCCTTACCTCCAACTTTTGCATACTCTGTTTCTCCTATAGGCATGTCCTTATTATTCCTTCATTCCTGACATGCTGAAGTATTTCAATAATCCAGAAACATGATGAACAGATTGAGCACCTTTTGGTTTTGTTCTCTTTTACAGCTTTAACCAATTCATCTGGTATCAGAAGAATCCCAACTGTAAAACCAGCTAATGTATGGCCAATGGTAATTTATGGCAATGTATGCTCTTTAGAGCAATACATCCAAAGCACTTTTTAATAATTAGCTGCATTGTTTAAATAAAAAAACCTGTTTAATGTAAAGTAAATGTTTCATAGAAGTATGCCCACAAGTGTGCTGGATTTTATTGACTTCATTTAATACAGTTAAAGTAAGAATATGTCTCATTTTCCATCACTCCAATAAGAAAATTTCTTTCCTTTCACAAGCTCTTTCTCCACCTTTTTGTTCTTGTTGCTGCTAGTTGTCTCCTATAATTGTGTAGCCTACAGCACAGCTACTAAAACAATTCTAGGTTCTGGTTAATATTAATCCGTTCCAGTTTAATCCCTCCAACGTCTCTTTTCATCTACAATGTGACTCTTTTGAGGAACAAAAGTGGCTCATGGTTCTTTCATGGCTGAATTTTTCTCTAAGAGAAAGAGAACAGCAGCTTCCCACAATCCTCCATCCTTTCCCTCTGTTGTTAAACTAGGTCATCTTTGTGATCCTTTTGCCTTCATCACACCTAATGACAAGCTGCCCTCATTCCTAGATGTGTCCCTCCCTGCTCATCTTCCTCTTGCTAGCTCACTCAAAAGTCAGCAAGACTTAGCACAAAGTTGAGAGCCAGACTTCTCAGCTCCTCTCTGCAGCACCCACAGCTCTGCCTCCCTTTTTTTATACAGTCATTTAGCACCTCCAACTAGATGGAAAAATAAATTCATATACACTTCCCACAAACCCATCCCACAGGAGCCACGATGCTCCAGTGATGGAGCTGCCTCTCCCACTGGGAAGATTTCTAAGACCAACTCTGTTGCAGAACCACAGAGGTGCAAGGAAAAAGTGAACAAGAAGTCTGTAACAGAGCCAAAAAATTCTGTGCTGTCACTTATAGAAAAGCAGTAGAGAAAGCAACCAGAGGTCAGGAGGAAGGAGAAGCCAAGCAGGCCAAGGGAGGCAATTCTGGCCCTCTGCCCCTCAGGTGAGACCCCATCTGCAGAGCTGCCTCCAGCCCTGGGGAGGAGCTGGAGCTGCTGGAGAGAGTCCAAAGGAGGCACCAGGATGAGCAGAGGGATGGAGCAGATCTGCTGGGAGGAAAAGCTGGGAGAGCTGGGATTGCTCAGCCTGGAGAAGAGAAACTTCAGGGTAACCTGACTGTGACCTTCCAGTACGTGAAGGAGCTGACGGGAAAGGTGGAGAGAGAATATTTACAGGGAATTGGCAGGACAAGGGGAAATGGGTTCAAACTGCCAAAGGCAGGGTTAGATGGGATACTGGGAAGGAATTCCTCCCTGTGAGGGTGGGCAGGCCCTGGCACAGGGTGCCCAGAGCAGCTGGGGCTGCCCCTGGATCCCTGGCAGTGCCCAAGGCCAGGCTGGGTGGCTCTGAACACCCTGGGACAGTGGAAGGCGCCCCTGCCCATGGTGGGAGGTTGGAACTCGATGGCCTTTAAGGTCCTATCCAACCCAGGCCATTCTGTGATTCTGTCACCCTCAATGGCACCTTTCCATATTCTCTCTACTCTCTTCCATTTTTTTCCCACTTTAGTGGGGCTCAATGAAAGATAATCATGCACAACATGGTAGTTACTGTAAACAGTACTGGTGCAGAGTTCCTGAGCAGATCCAGGGCTCAGTACCCATTTTTATCCAATTTGAATGCAAAACAGGCTAAAGCTAGCACTGATCACCATTGCCAAAGGGTATCTTCCATGAAATGCTCACTTGGCATAATGAAAATCAGAAGTTTCATTCAGTTTCATCATTTCAAGTACATCTGATCCTTCGCAGGGATGAGGAGTGCTTCTCTCCACAAATGACTCTCAAGAAGCCAGAGTAAGTTAGCTGGTTACAACTTTTAGGTTTGGCTTTGTCATTTGTAACACTGCTATGGGCTGCCAGTTTTAGAATTCTGATTAATCACTGCAGAGACTATGTGCAAAAAACCCCACAGCAAGCCATAAATTAATTAGAAGGATTGCCCAAGCAGAAGATATGATCCCAGATATTATTGAATCATGCCTATTTACCTATAAAAATTTACCCAAACCTTTTGTAAACAGATGGGTGAACAGAAGCAATGACCTAATTTTTACAGGGTTCAGGAAGGGGCTTGGAGTGTGCAGAATTGTTTAGATTCCCTGACAACACAACTTGGCAAAAACCCACAGATAATAATGCATATCAGCCCTAAAAAGGCTCAATATCCTTTCCCTATAGTTTTATGACTCAGCCAAGCAAATACCAGTGTTAATTAGACTTGTCAATAGTTAACTTCCAGAATAACAGGAGTTATCATGCTCTCTTACAGTGAAATAAGCAACTCCAAACTCCTGGGACATGCCCATATTCACATAGCCAAGCATCTAAGCAGAAATCTGGAATCTCAGAGCTCATGGCCATCAGAAAGGAAATGTTAAGAGTCCTGCACTGACACTGATTTACATTAATATGGTCTTAGTTTTTCTCATTTTCAGCCACAAAAGCCCCTTAAAGAAGAGACTGTCCCTAGTTCACAACTTACAATTCATCCCAATTTCCAGTGAAAAAGTTGGAGTCATTTTGAGTTAAACATTAAACTGTTTACCTTCTGCTGATGCTTCCCATGAAACTCCTCTCTCTGCCATGTTTTTCTGCCCTATTGAGATTACCTACTTGGTTTCTTACTCTCAAGAGGATTAAAAAAATGCTGAAGGTGGCCTAAAGATGTGAAGCTCTATTTTAAGAAGATTTGAATTCTTATGCACTGCCTTATTTTAACAGCTACAGTTTTATTTAAACATCAAATATTGAAGATTCATCCCTCAATGATAACAAGTGACAATTTTATTTTAAGCAAAATGCTACTCAAGCAATGGGGAAAAAGAGGTGGGGGAGCAGCAGCAAAACTTTCACTGTAAAAATCCAGTGTGAAACATTAAATCAGAGAGTAAATTAATACCTTACCATAACTGTACTTCATTTCTCTAACACATTTATCAAACACTAAAACCACCAGCAAAAGTGTAAGGGAGCATAGTATTAAAAATGAGTAATCACAGATCCCAGTCAGTTATTCATCTTGGTGAAAAAAACCGCAGTTTAGAATAAACTTTTCCATTTGGTTTAACTAGATTCACACAGTACATGATGGCATGTTTAAAAACCAAGATGCTTCATCAAATCACAACCAAATCACAGCAATTCAGATTTTGCCAGACCACATTATTAGGATTGGCTCCACTTTGATGTGCTCCTCAAATTGGAATTGGAAACTGACTCCTCTGTTTATCCATCAGTTAAGATGAACAGCTATGACAGTTCTGTATATCTATAAATACACCAAAATTTTGCTTTAAAGCTTTTACATATTTGGACAAAATTCAAATCACAATTTATTTGCAGCAGTTTATCAACCACGTTGAGTTTCCACTTTAAACTGAATAAAAACTTGGTCTCATTGTCTAAAAACATTTTAAACCTCTTGTTCATTACATTGCACAAGAATTCATAACACAAATCTTAAGAGATCTGTACAAATTTGACATTACTGTAAGAATTCCATTAAGCAACATTTCTTTGTATGCTAAAGGACTCTGGAGCAATACCCTTGTAATATCAACATGTTAAAAAGTGTTCTAGTTTTCAGAACCATATTCAGAAGAGAGGTAAAATGAGATGGATCTAAATCACAAATGCCAAAGAAAAGCTGTGAACAGAATTTATAACAGCTGATAGCTATTCCTGAAAGAAACACATCTAAGCCACTTGCTAATATATTTGCAGCCTAATTGCTGATATACATTTTTATGTATGTGCTTTCATTTGCATCTAAACATTCATCCAAACTTCAATATATTTAACATTTATTCCTAAAGGTTGCTTGGTATTTCCATGTTTCAATGCTTCTAGGACAGATTTTCAGTTTTTAGCTTTTAGAGTGGATCAGCTCTGAAATGAAATTCAGCTTTTCCTGAAGCAGCCCAATTTAGCTTTTCTTCAACATTTCAGTTGGAGTTCCCAGTTCAAGATTAGTTATCTTACTGCATAGCATAGAATGCAGAATATTCCTGTAGGAAAACAATATTCCAAATGGTATGTTCACTGTGAATATTAAACCAATTATACACCTTTCATGTTAAGGTTTGAATTGTGTCAGAGAATTCTTTAAGTCCTCACATCTGGCCTGGTTTGTGTTTTGCAGCTACTCTGGAAGAGGGGTGCCTTACTCCACTGCTACATATAAAATAAAGCAAGGTGCAGCCTACAATAAACACCAATGTGATGTAACTGCTCTTCTGCAAAATGAAATATTAATTTAATAGCAAAGGGCACAGACAACAAAGCAGTATTCTGTCTGGCTGACCACACATGCTATCACTGAATGTATATTAGGGCAATAATAGGAATTACCTAGAATTTCTAATCACTGTATCTGGCTTTAGCAAGAAAAAAACAAAACAAAACAAAACAAAACAAAACACCTTCAACCAATCAGCAAAACTCAACAGCATTAATGTAATGTGTTTTTTGAAAAGGAGCTGTAGGAATCTCAAAATAACCACTCAACAACCATTTTGAGGAACTCCTACTATGTCAGGGGAGAAGACAGCAAGTACTGACAGAAAGCAGCATGCCGTGCTGAAGACTCTCCCACAATTAAAAAACAGATCCACAAGTTTTGTTGTCTTTAGGAGCCACAGCTCCTGGTAGATACCAGAAAATAAGCAGTAATTAAAAGTAAGGATTAACACAGTTGGAACAATAAAAGAACAGACCAATAACAAAGACTTTACACAATAATGTTCAGGGCACAGTACTCTCCTCATAGGTTCTACAAGTTTTAGTGCCTAAAATACACAAAAAATTGTCCAGGCTTGTATCACAAAATCAGGAGAGGATGATTCTTGATGCAGTGAGACAGAAAGGCTAAAACCAGTTAACTTCACATTAAAGCTTTCTGCTTCTTCCATTCAACCCTGACTTTCATATTCAGAGTAACAGATATAAAAGATCACTTTATGGCAAAATCACTTTGTCTTGAGCAAATTAAATGCCTACATTACCCTGCAGACATCACCTGTACAAGGCACTGCAGCACACACACACATGGCATGAAATACATTACATTTTTCATCACTTAAATGAAGGAAAGCACATGCACAAGGAGAAAATTAGATAAGCATAATCTTCAGCACTTGAAGTTCTACACAGTCAACAACTCATTTCTCAGTCCTTGCTAGAATGAGCTTAAAGCAGAGTATAAATTTCAGAGACTGCAAACACAGAGTAACAATCTTGGCAAAATTTAAAGCAGAAAAATAGAAATACATCAGAATATGTAGAGCTGAAAGAGGAAAAGGGATGCAAAAGCAATGTTTTAATGCTGTCAGAGATTCACCAATAAACTCCCTTCTCATTACAATATCATCAAGTTAACAGATGGTAAAGCATTAACCAAACAAGAGGGTGTCAACAACTGCTAGGAAGAACAACACAGCACACTTTCAAAGACACCAGCAGATGTTCCTGACTTTGTCCAAAAAAATGCCATCACCTTTATATCCAAAAGGAATTTCACTATCTCAAACAAGAAGATTAAAAGGCATCAAGCTAGATTTAAAACAAAACAGCACTGATGGGCTTGCTGGTATCACAGACAGCCTCCAACAATGTTTTGAGTACCTTCATGGTGCTCCCTTTCCACTGCTCTCAAGATTACTGCTACACTGTTTGAAAGACAAAACTACCTGCACATGTAAACTCAGACTCCCTTTGATACACTCTGCACTAAGATGGATTCTGAGACAATAATGGATTTTAGAAGAAATTAAGATGAAGATGATAATTCAAGCTGATGTGGCTGGGAAGCAAGCAGGATTGTAAGTGAAGCCCCATCTGTGTGAGGGGCAGAAGAGCAGAGTCCATAAGCATGCAGCTGGACACAAGGTGCTGGGTGGGTGATACTGGAATTCCCAGAGCCACACAGGCCATGCACAATCAGAGTAACCAGGGGCACCAATACAGCCCATTGCACTGAGGAAATCAGGAATCAATATTGGGGAGAATCTCACAGTAAGTCCTAGCAACAGCCAAACACCCAGCTCCCTATTTCATCTGCTTCAAGAATCCAGTCTCACTGCTCCTGCTCAGCTATTCCCACCAAAGGCATTTCTAAAAGATGAACAGTTCTTTAGACTTTCTATAAATTCTACCTCAAGCAGCAGTATCTCTATTAGACATTTAATAGATACTACCCTAACCCTACCCATCAAAAACACAGGAAACTTGCAATTGGTAACCTTTGCTTTATTCCTCTCTGCAAATAAAATTCTTCCTTGGAGTCAAGGCCCTGTACAGAAAGAACTGTGCCTAAGGAAATGTTTACACACTGAAATCCCTGAAAGATTCATTGTAGCATTAAACTGATGACATATACTCATTAGAAAGCTCTCTTCTCAAAAAAAAGAGCATAAGAATTATAGTGGTTAAGGTATTAAGTGTAATTTCTAGGTCACTACATACAGTAAGTGTTTCACTCAAACACTGGTCCCAGTTCATGCTTTTTAACAAAGGAAGTTATTTAGCAAATCTGCCAATAGCAGATGTTCTGTTTGTACTCTGGGAAAACATCACTATTGGGGGGAGGGGGACACAAGCAATATTTAATATCCCACAGATAAAAGCACCACAGCAAGCTCTGCAAGGTCAGTAGCATGTCTCACAGCCCCCATATTAACTCCTAACAGAACAAGAAAAGGAGCACTGATTTTTACAGCAGCATTAGATGACCTGAACAGCTTTGAAGGAACGGCATGATGTGTAACATTCCCATTTCACAACTTGTAAGGAAAGCCAAACCACAACAAAGTTAAATGAACTTGACACAAGTCCTCAACGGGCACAAAGAAAAGACAGGACCTCCCCTTGCACTCAGTGCTGTATCCACGATGTCACACTGCCCCTGCCAGACAAAGCAGCATCTGCTGTCCCCCAGGGCTGGGGCTGGGACCACCTGCTCCGACTGCCAGAGCTCCAGCAAGGGCCACACAGCAGCAAAACACATCCTGCCTGCTCTACACTCACACTGAACTTGCAAGAAGCATTAATATTAATGATACCTTTCCCCAGCATATTGTTTGGTTTGTTTTCCTTTTTTGGTTTCTCAAGAGAGACCACACTCTTTCAGAGAGTCCTTCCTGAGCATACAGACAGGTCACAGGGAATAAAAAACCTAAGGAAAACAAATAACATCAAGAGCTAAGAATGTGGAATTTCAGAAGTGCAAGAACACAGGGACTACTGTAGGTATTTCACTTGAGGTTTTTCTCACTGAAGTGCCTTCCCAAAAGCAGGGCAGCAAGGAGCAGAGCTCTGCCCTCAGGCCAAGCAGGGTGGAGGAGCAGAGCCTTGCTGGAGCACTGCTGGCAAACCCCCATGGACACTTCTTTTGCTGCAGCTCACCTTCCTACCAGCAGCAGCCAAGGCCTTGTGGAAAAAACACATGGCATGCCTATAGAAAAAGAAAAGAAAAACTTGGCTTCTCTGATATTTCAAAATGTTATCAGGAGTTTATATCACTGAGCTCAGTACTCCTGGTAGCACATAACATGAAGTATAAAATAAGAAATGCCTGGTGGGGGTTATCAGCATTCCCTGCCACACCACTGAAATGAGCTGTGCTATCTCAGCCTGTGCTTCGAAGCCACACCCGGATATTAAAAACTCTGGTGCAGCAACACCCAACAGATTTGCTTAGTGCTGGGTTTTTCTCAAAATGCCTGAATCAAAAAGAGGAGAGGAAAAAGAAGTACTTTAATGCTTACAAAACCACCAACTGGAGCATTCATTAAAAGGTGTATGATGGTGGAGATGGCCAATCAATGGACTGATACAAATTGCTATTCTGGTTTCAAGCCTTCTCAACAAGAAACTTAAGCTGTTTAAGACAGCTGTAAGAAAGCAAAGATTTATAAAAATAAACACTGAAGTAAAAGTCATAAAAAACAATACACATTCATCCCAGACCAAGCAGGGTTGTGGACAATGAGAATACTGGGACAATGACTGAACTGAACATTTGAGAAGTCTGAGTAATTGAGCAGTTCTTTTAGAGAAAACAATTGTCAGTAAAGTGGTAAAAGCAATCCAGACATGGATTAATATCTGTGGGATATTACTTGAAAAAGTAATTTTATCCACAGAGAAATCAGGCAGCTGGTCTCATGAGGTTTAACAAGACCAAGTGCTAGAGCTGCCTCTGTGTGGGGGCAACCCTCAGGATCAGTCCAGGCTGGGAGTGAACAAGTCAAGCAAGAGCAGCCCTGGGGGAGCCCTGGGGGAGCTGCGGGGCAGAGCCGGCCCTGGGCTGGGGGCAGCAGGGGAGGGGGTTCTGCCCCTCAGTGATTCCCCACCTGCAGAGCTGCCCCAGCCTGGCCCAGCACAGGAGGGACCTGGAGCTGCTCAGAGAGCCCAGAGGAGGCTCCAGGATGGGCAGAGGGATGGGAGAGCTGGGATTGTTGAGCCTGAAAAAGAGAAGTTTTAAGGTGACCTAACTGCAGCCTTCCAGCGCCTGAAGGAGCCAAGAAGAAATAAGGAGAAAGGCAATTTTTAAGAGCCCGGAGTAACAAGACAAGGGAGAATAGCTTCAAACTAAACTAGAGCAGGTTTAGATTATATATTAGAAATAAATGTTTCCCTGTGAAGGTGCTGAGTTCCTGGCACAGGGTGCCCAGAGAAGCTGAGGCTGTCTCACCCCTGGAAGTGTCCCAGGCCAGGCTGGATGGAGCTCTGAGCAACCTGGGATAGTGGAAGCTGTCCCTGCCCATGGTGGGAGGCTGGAACTTGATGATCTTTAAAGTCCCTTCCAACCCAGGCCACTCTATGATTCTATGAAATGCAATAATAAGTGAATGGGGGACAAAGAATGGAAATCACAATGCAGGGAGAGAACTGGAATCATGGAAAATAAGCACCCTGGGGGATTGCACAAGTAAACCTTGTCAATCAGAAGCAACCAGCTTTATCGTGCAGTTTTGAAAGGATCAGATCAAGGGCAAAGCAACAGATGTACTACATGAATAACAGTAAAGTATTTGACAAAAAACCTCTCTCAAGACTGCTACTCTCCAAAATCAGCTCAAATTGGCTTGGACAGAAACACTACAATGCAACCTGAAACCCAATGACTAGTCATAATAAGAAAAGGGAAAAGCCTAAAGCAGAAAATAAAAACAAATAAATAAATAAAAAAGATGAGTGTTCCCAGGCTGGGAAACCCTCCAACTGCCACACTGAAAAGTGCTGTGTCAATTTAGACTAATGTTCCCAGAAGTTAAAGCAATAAACAGAAATGGACTGCAAGTCTTGATTAGTGGGATACTGCAAAGACTGAAATTAGTTCTGACACTACTCAGAAACAGAAGCAGAACTGAGCATGTTTGAGATCCACAGAGAACATCTCCAGATGGTAACAAACTTTGCAGATAACTTGCAATGCCAATTGGTACAACACAGTAATAAGATGACCTAAAGTGATTAAAACCTAGGGTTTTTTTAAACAGCAAAATAAAGATTCAGTGGGTACTGGGAAGTGACAAACTGCAGTAAAGATCAAACTGGAAACACAGAAAAAGAAAAGTATATTTCATTTTAGAGAAAAAACTATAATAAAAAATAGCAGGAGATGGCAGATCAGTTCTGAAGGTAAAAACAAAAACCACATAGCTCTGGAGCAGGCTATGGAGAAGACCTGTATGCTCCACATTAATAAAACTCCTTCATTCCTGCAAAATGTGCATTAAGAAGTGCAATTAAGGTAATCTGGAGTTCATTCCCTTTACCCTGCACACACACTGCACTCCCCTTCCAAAGAGCTGCCCCCTGTCAGCTTCCCTTTACAGACCTTGCCCTCTGCTTGCCAGAGCAAGGGTGATTAATGCACCAGTCTCCATCACCACCACACAGTCAAACATGCCATGATGTGCTCAGTTTAATACTCACAATAATTCAAAATACAAATGCCACAAAATCTCACACATCTCCATTTAGAAGAAGATATCAAGAAATCAGTTTCTTAGCTTCTAATTTTCATAGTCCCAAAAAGTCTATAAGAAAAAAAAGGCAAGAGCCCACACAGACTAAGAGGCTAGTACTGATCTGATCCTTTCAAACATGAGATCCCTTCCTTTCTTGTATCTGATCCTTTCAAAAGTGTTAAAGGGGAAAAAAGCAAACAAACAAAAACCCCCAACCATATATTTCTGCAGTTTTTAAAAGGCAGTAAAACCACTCAGCTTTGCTGATGTCAGTCAAGTGTAATCACCAAAACCAAAGGTTGATTTTGGTTGTAACCTATTTGAAATTTATGACAATGTTTTAAAGAGCTTCCTCATTAGGTCTCTGAGAAATAGTAACTAACATTTGCAAAGCATTTCACTGTGCTTTATTACAGCTCCAAGTGCTAATCCAAGGTTCAACTTTGAACACACAGATAGCTTTCAATCAAATTCATGGAAAAACATTACTTACAGTGAGTGAATTTAAAGCTGCAACTTAGTGAGTGCAACTAAAGCCAGATAAAAGCTGCAATGCTTACCAGTCATCCAGCAGAGCTTCAGAGAAAACACAAGAAATTGCACCATTCATGGGCACCACAGCACCATTTTATTTTTCTGAACCAGTGATATATTTAATATGTGTTTCTAAAGTTAGGTTAGGTGAAAGGGTTAAATACTTTTTGTCTCCCATTAAAAACACTCTATGTGGCAAGGCTATTAAGTCATTTTGGCATGCCCTCCACAGAAAGCAGCTGCTGTACAGTATGTTTTACTTTAGAAAATATCTTTAATCAGCACACTGACTAGGTCTGTCATTTATAATTAAGGAGGTAAATGGCAGGTGCAGCATTAATTAGCAAAACTGAAGTCCTTGTGAAGGCATGCAGTCATACCAACTCAAGGCTTTCTAGGAACAGAAATGATGGCTAACAGCTTTGTTGCACCAGAAACTTGATTAGCTAAGACTGTGCCAAGGAAGAGGGACATTTACAAAACATTTACACTTCTGAAGCCTTTACTATCCTATATTACCATATTCTTTTCTAAAATTCTTGCTTCTAAAGCTAAAACAGAAGAATATTCAGGAGCAGAAAAGCCACCCACTAAGCTCAGTCTGTGTTTCTGCCTTACAAATGACAGAGGGACAGGGCAGAGGTACAGGTCAAGAGACAGGCAAAGTGGTTCTTTACTTGAAAAGGTTTTTCCAGCCAGCAACTAAGAAATTGGCTAGCCCAACATCTGGGGAAATGCCCACATCCAGAATTTAAAAACAGAGCAGTGTTGTGACCACAGGACCACCAGTCCTACAATTACCCTCACAACAATTCTGCAATGCCACCTTAGGAGGCTTTGAGGTTTTTTGGAGAAGTTCCATAGTCTGTGAGCTAAACTAAATCCCTCCTTCCTTTTAAAACTGCAGAGGTTATTTTGGCTTGAAGGACTTCTGAAAGGTAGCCTTACAACTATTTTTACACACCTTCAGAGCACACACATTGAGCATGATGTCCTGCCAGATCCTTAACACCTCCAAAGCAGCAGCCCCCTCATCACCTGTACTGCTCAGTGCTGGGCTGTGGCTGACCCCAGCCCAGAGTGGTGCATCCCCCCTCCATGTCTGTCTGTCCTCCATGTCTGTCTGTCCTGCAGTGTCCAGGCAGCACCTCACACACAGCAGCACTCATGGAATCAAGGGCAGTGGTGAGGCTGGGAGAATCACAGTGTTCATGGTGTCATTTGTAAAGGTACAGCCTGCTGATCTCCAAGCAAACACTCCCAGGGACTGCACTGGCTGTGGCCACAGTAACACTGCAGTAAATGGAGTCAAGGAACCCCATTTTTGTATTATTTCCAGGCAAAAAGATTAACCCTTCTGAATTATTAACTCTTCTTCACATTACCCACACTATGCTTCAAAAGCAACTCAAATATGTGTTCTTCAGTGAAGTGAAGGCACAACAAATCAAATGATACATTTAGTAATACAGCAGTGGTAAAATTGTAGTAAAGAGCCTTTTGCATTAATTTTAAGAGAATCTATGTATTTCTGCCCAAATTCACACCTGTCTTATATAGAAAGCAGACTAAACACCAGGCAAAGCAACTCCACCTTGTGCCATGAACTAGCAGACCAGCTGCAGACCTCTGTAAGATACCAACCCCTCCAAAACCACAAAAAAATTCCACAGATTTGTGCCTCACTGATGTTAAATGACTGCCTCTGCAGTGGGCAGCCAGTGCCTTCCATGGGCACAGAAATAAGCCCTCCAAGGCAAAGTATAGTAATAACCTGCAGTGGATGGAAGGCATGTTTACTTGTGTTTTTCTTTCAGTGCTAATTTTGAGTTAAAATTGAATCTTCTGGGAAGGAACACAGTCCCCAGCTGTGAGCAGGACCCACTGCCAACCAACTTATGAAGCAGAACTGCTACTGACTCACAAATGAGTTATTCACCCATCCTCCTTCTGACAAGCAGAAAAAGTACATGACCATGGCTGACAGGAGAGAAAACAAGATTCAAACAGAGGCATTCAGGAAGGCTAAGCACAAGAATTTAAAAAACAACAAAGACCATTTGTTACACTCTGCAAGAAGACACAAACAATGACAATGAACCACTTTTAACCAGACTTAATTAATTCTGTAAGTGTTAACAAACAAGTGTTGCACAAACAAATCAAAAAGGCCACTAGTTATAAGCACCACAATATTTTGTTTGAGAATTCAAAATGAGATGCTGGAATTTCAATAATATTTTTAAGCTTTTTTAGATTAAGCACAATCAGTGTGGGTATGAAACAGCTGTTCTGAACTAACAGGAGAGAACCTAAGGAAAGGAAAAAACTTTGTCTGTAAGTGGGAACAGATTCCAGAGAGCACACATGGGGGGATTACAGAACCTGCCCTCCCAGACAGGTGTGGCTCACAGCTAAAATCTTTCAGACAGCAGTAGGCAGATTTTTATGCCATCACAATTTCAGTCCCCAGACAGGTCTAAGACAGTCAAATTCATATAAACTCTCTGAGAAGACAGCAGCCATGCCCTGCCATATGGTCTGACACAGTTCAGCACATGGGATCAGTTACAACTGTTTTCCTTTTCCCAAAATTAGCATTAAAATATAAGTGATAGCTTCAATTAGAAGTGAAGCAGCTTGTCAAAAGATTAAATTAGAAGCAATCCAATGTTCTGAGACAATGATACAAAAATATACAAAAATTTACAAAAATTAGTAGAGGGTATAAATACAATTAAGACTGAGAAAATAAATGAACACATAAATAAATCAATTCCTCCACCACTGTGGCACTGTGCAGCATTTACTACCAAGGTGGATGGAGAGATGTTTATGGCACACTCATAAAATAGCATTAAAAGCACATTTTCCTGTCTGTGAGTTCATTTTAAAAAAGCCTATCAGAGGCTAAACTACCTTATGCCATTCAGAAAGCTTCATTAGCTAAGGCAGCTGCAAACTGGCAAAGCAGCTTGAAAAATCCTGTTTTATTATTTGATTTGCTTGGGCTCAACACAAGATGCTGACTTTTCTTCATGGTTCACGTTCCTCACAGAGCTACCTGAGATTCATGGGCTTCAATCCCAAGGGTAGTGTGTTCCAAATGGTGGTGGATCATTTCATATCACATGATCAATATCACCTGATCATGCTTTGTATCTCTGTTTGTATATATATCACTGTATGTATATATCATTCCCAGGGCATGATTTGGTGGAATCTGATTAAATGACAACACTGGAGCTCTACAGGCAGTTACATTATATAAAGTATTTGGATACACCAGAATGCAGTTAAGAGATAGGTCTTACTTTCCCATCCAAACAGCATAGCTTTCAGGGAGTTGTGGAACAAAAAGCATAGATCTTCCAGTATCAACATCTACTGCTCCAAAGCAGCCTGCTTCAGTTACTCCAAAAGTCCAGTGAAAGTAAGATTCCTAGGTTAAAACAAAATATATTCTTAGAAGACCTCGCTTCTACCAGCTCTAAAAATACACTAGAACACATATTAATTCCTATTCCCACATATCTGGAAGAGATCTCTTGCTTTTGGAGTGGGAGAAGTGGTTTATATCTAAACCTTTTCAGACTGGTTAGTTTTAGGTTAGAATAATACAAATGCCTTTGCTGGCAACTGGAAAGGATCAGAGATTAATAAATTACCATAAAGAAGTTAACTCAGCACAATAAACATACACTACACATTAAGATACATTCTTCCAATCTAGAATTAGGGAATGTATAATCAGGGAGAAGCAAGCACCTCACAAGAGACAAGGCAAAATCAGTGCAGCTTCATTGGGTGGCAAAGGCAGAGTGCTGAAGTGAAACCCCAACCTTCCCCAGAGAAGAGGAAGCTGCACTAGGAACAGCCCTCAGCCAAGAGTTATTTTAAGAACAAGCAGGCAAACAACAAAACACCAAATAATACAGGATTTAATTTTGGTAAGGACAGGCATATGCTCTAGTACCCTGAAAGGTGCATCTCCTCTAAAACCACATTAATAACTACATAAGGATTTGTGCTATCTAAATTAGACTTTACTGGGTTTGTTTCTTCATAACATACATCAGCTCAATTAAATCCACAAAACAAAGTGCTGCAGAAACCATGCAGGGTATGGGATACATATAATTTGAGTTCTTTTACATCAATATCCCCAGAACATGTTAAGTCCTATTTGTGACAGAAGAACACATGGCTGCTTAAGGAAGAGTCTAATTTAAGAAGACACATATTGTAAATTGTTGCTTTATAAAACCATGAAATATACTTTTCTATTAATTAATTCAGCTTAGGTCCACTGTAACATGTTTTATTACACAAAGAAGGTTGTTTTTGGGTCACAGACAAGATTGAAAAAATGAAGAAATATTCTACTGCTGTCTTCAAGATTATATACAAACACTGATGAGCAGTAAGGCCTTGAACAGGTATAGGCCTTTAAATGAGCCTGCACTAAAGCACTGAATGTGAGAGCAACTCAAAGCTGAAGAAGCAATGTTATAAAGAAGCCAATTTATTTAAGTGAAGCAAGACAATGCACATCCGAGAGACAGAGAAAATAATTTCAAATCATTTAAAAATCCATGCAGTGGAAGAGAGTTTCTTAGTCTGAAGCTGGATTCAGCCCTTACCTGGCGAAACAAAATACCAGTGTCAGTACAGTATCTCTGGGTTTCTTCTCCACCCTGCAGCAGAACTATTGAATTCTTCTGGACATCCTTATTCTGCCTCAGGCGCTCACACAGCCGCCTTCTGTTCAAGGCAAAGAGCGCCACAGGCACCTTCAAAGTCTCATTCCCCAGCCAAAAGGAGGGTCTGGAAGAGATTTTTTCAATAGACAGTTAATGGCAAACAGTGGTTAGCAGAATTTAGATGCACAGTGTTCATTAGTTTAATTCAACTCTGCTAACAAGAGGCTCATCACTCCTGGGGAAGAGCTGCTGTACACATATTGCTGTCAAGCAAACACCAAGCACTGCTCACATAAGGACCAAAGGAAAAAGCTATGTGAAAAATGCTTGTATTTTATGATTGGCTTTTTGCAAATATTAAAATGAATATTATGTGTGTTGTGTTAGAAAGTAATGCTGTATTAATTCTCTTAAGTAGTGTGTTAAATATAGTTTTAGGTTATAAAAAATGTTAAAATAGAAACGATGCTATGTAGGATAATTTTTTAAATAAAGGACTCGCAGTGAGACGGCAGCCACAGGACACCTGAATCTTTCAGAGAAAGAGAATTTATTGCTTCATTATCAGGACAAACGAACTTCTTCCTGCCTGGAAGGCGCTGTCAGGATTCAGAGGAAGAAGTTGAGGATGACCAGACAGAATCCTGTGTTTGAATGGAATTTATGCACCATGTGTGAGGTGTATGAATATGCAACAGGCTCTTGTTTTTAAGGGTTAATTCTCTGTTGCTTTTAAGGGTTAATCCTTTGTTAATGTGGGTCCTTTTTCGGGCTGATGCTGCCCAGAAAAGGTACCCAGATGTCCATAACTCTTTGTGTCTATTGTCTCATATTGTCCTAATTCAAAGTGTCCAAATTATTATTACTCTAATTGTATTACTACTTTTATAACAATTTTATTACTATTAAACTTTTATAATTTTAAAAACAAGTGATTGGCGTTTTTCACAGGTGGAAACAGCAGACAGGGCTGGCTGCAGCTCCAGCCCACAGCACAGCCCTCACCACATCCCTTCGGGTAGTGCAACACAAAGTGACCACAGCCCGTGTCAGCTGAGGAGAGGCAAAGCAGGAGGGAACAAAATCAGTTCTGAGGTGCTGAAGACAGAAGTGGAAGTTTACAGTAAGTCTAGCAAACTTCAGCAAGTCCTTCTGGGAAACAGGGAGTGGAGAGAAAAGATGACGGACAGCAGACACAGGACAACAGCATTTCCCACACACAGGATGGGCAAATCTCTTTCCTATGTATGTATGGTTATTCTTGAACACACACAAGCAGCTTCAGCCAGTGACTGAACTCACTGGACTGAACACTTGGCCACAGGAGCATGGCTTGGGCACCTCCACTTGTCCCTAAGGCCACACAAATATGCTGAGCCAGCCCAGAAAGCTTCTGAACAATTATGCTCAACAGAGCTGCAACTGCAGGGACACAGTTTAAAAGCTGAGAGCTCGCTGTTATTAAGGAATTTTAGATGCTGAAAGCACTTTAAGAACATGTGGCTGATTCATTCCCATTTGTTTCAGCTCCATAAGTGCACCTTTTGGAGATTTCCCAGTAGAAACACTACAGCTTTTCTAGGATATGGAGCAGAGGGAGGAGTTTAACCAGATGCTATGAGAAGAATCTATAAGCAGTTTATTTTGGGGGTGTTTTTTTATGCTTTAATAGCAAAGCTGTGGTTTGGAGCTTCAGTATTAGAAATGATCAATAAAATTTATCCATAAAATCCTATTATTTAAGTCCAATTTGTCCCCCCACCTCAGCTTCTCCAAGCCTGACTGGATGGTCACTTTCTATCAGCTAAGCTTTACAGGAGATCCAGAAAGGTGCAGTTACCTTGTTACTATGTTAAGATGACAAGAAATGAACCAAGCACCAAAGTACTTAACCTTAGAGGAGCAAAGCTCCACATCTTAATTATTATATAGCTTTCATGGGCAATCTGAAAGGTAACCTTTGATTTATAGCTGCATAACCTCCTAAAAGACTATCAACCTCAGAAATGTAAACCCTGTAATTTCCTACTGCAGCCACAGCATAAAAGACCTAATAAAATACTTTATTTTACTTGCTTATAACCACTTGATGTAACAGCATAAGTCATTTTAGAAGGTAAAGGACTGCTCTTGCTAATCCAATTTTCAAAATATCTGCTTACAAGTTCAGCTGATGGTGCACAAAACCCAAATGTGTTTATTTTTATTCTTTCAAACACACATCTGACAGCCCCTCACAAGGCAGGTAATCATCACAAGGGCTGCAGCACATCAGCACAGCCTGGAAGAACAGCATAAGGTTTTGTTTTGGGGTACCCATGCCGGTAGGAAGAAGGAAGCAAGTTCATACAATCCTAGCAAAAGCTACTGAAAGTTTAAAGTCAGATAATGAACCTCAAACTAAAAACAGGCAAGGCCTTCCAGGTACAAAGCTGTGGCTCAGAAATTCAGCAATGCACAGGAGGCTGAAAATGCTGTTTCCAAGCACGCTCATCCCTTGGAGTAAGTACATGCAACAGCCTGGAAATCACATGCTCACCTTATGGGGCATTTATAGAAGAGAGGAGAGAACAGCATCAAATACCCTTATATCACATGTTTCTCTCAGATCTTTCTATCTGCTAATTAAAAAAATCCCAAAAAACTAACAGGCAGAGGTTGTAGCACAGCCTGTCTCATGTTTTGCTTCAAAGTAAGGAAAAAAGTCACCTTCATTGCAATGTTACTCACTTCACAAGTTTGGGGATCTTTTGCTGTGATTTACAAAAAAAAAAAAAGAAAAAAGAACTCTGACCTCTCTCCTCCAGGTCTATTCCTACACCCTGGAGTTCAGAAGAAGCTGCTACAAAGGCACATTTTCATCTCCCTTAAGTCTAATATTAATGCTTTTATTACACTTAAAACCTTTGACAATCCAAATGACACTTAAGGAGAAATAATGACATCAGGCAGCAATTCATACCAGTAGTTTTAATCAGCCACTGAAGTGTGCCTTTTACTGGGATCCTAATGCTGAAGCTGAACTGCATTCTAGTGCAAAATGGCAGTTCTGGTGCACATTTTCCCTGAGTGAAAGTGTGTTCTTCCTTGCACACAACAGATCCCACTTTCCCTGGTGAATATGATGGCACAGTGTTACCCCACAGCAGAGCAGGGTCCCTGCAGTAGTTTTAGAGTGGCACAGCTCCCTCAGGGCACGGCCTTGGCCTCTGTTTTAGGGCTGCTGCAGAAATCAGGAGAGCTGAGCACGCTGCACCCTGCAGCAAGGGCTGGGCTGAGTGTAAATCCTGCTCTGTTCTCGGGTTCCTGCTGAGCACTCGTTAATTCTCACCTCACACGGAGTGAGCCTGCCAGAAACACACCGACCTTCACAACTGCAATTCTGCGCAGAAAACCAGCTAGGTTTTAGGGACAATATTCAGCTTAGAGGAGTTTGCTGCCTCCACAGCTCTTGTTCTCTTTTTTTTCTCCTGCAAGCACCCAGATACCAAACTGATGGCACCCCATGGATGGACTGACAACACGGCAGAACAGCCACAGGGGCTGCTCTGCCTGCAGAGATCCCCTCACTTGACACACATGAGCCATTTCCAGAGCTAACACAGAGAGCTCTTTCCAGACTGTGTGCCAGGGGCATTCGAGTCTCACAAAAATGTGTATGGCTGTACAACCAGCTTTCCATGGCAAAGAAAAACTGGGAAACAGAACTCGCACAATACTCAAGATCACAAGAAAAAAATGTCACACATAGGACTGACTGTTCAATGACTTGTAGTAAATTGAGTGCAACTCTCATATGCAACTGCCTCACGTGTATCAACCCTTCAAATACACATGCAAGTACAGTGTAAGCAGTGTAAAACCATGGTCTTTGCCTTGGAAAAATCTGACATAAAATTCTCTCTAGGGAAGAAACTACAAGTTTTTCATTTTGGCCCGTGATCTCTAATTACTCAGTTATATCTCACAAGACACATAAATAAAAGAATCATAAAATGGGTTGGAACAGACCTCAAAGATCATCTTGTCCCACATTCCTGTCATGGGCAAGGACATCTGTCACTAGAGCAGGCTTTGCACAGCCTGGCCTTGAACACTGCCAGTGCTGGGGCATCCACATCCTCCTTCAGTATCTTACCATTCTTACAGTGAACAATTTCTTTCTAATATCCAGCCTAAACTTCCTCTCTTTCCATTTCTACCCATCACTCCTTGCCCTGTCACTGCAGCTGCTGATGAACAGTCCCCCTCCAGCTTCCCTGGAGCCCCCTCAGATACTGGGAGGTGCTGGGAGTCTCCACACAGCTTCTCCTCTCCAGAACAGCCCCAATTTTCTCAGCTTGTCTTCTCATGAGAGACACTTCAGTCCTCTCATCAACTTTATGGCCTCTTCTGGACTTGCTTCAGCAGAGTTATCAGAATTTATTTAATGCAACACATTGGCTGGTCCTTCAAAGTCTTCTCCTGTTAGCACAAGCACTCCAGCACATCCAGCCCCAAACTCAACCCAAAACTCTCATGTGAAGTTACACATTTGATAAAGAAGGGAATTTAATACAAGCACTGCTTTGTGGTGCACGCCTCTTTGAACCTATGCAAGTTTCTGCAAATAAACCTCAGCTGCTGTCAAAAGTGGATACCTGCAAGAACAAAACAGGGCAAGAGAAGCTCAGCTCCCTTGTTTTCCCCAGTCTGGTACCAGCATTAACCACTGCTCAGTGTGGTAAAGGCCTCCCACTGTAGCTGACAGCTTCCTGCTGGCTGTCACATACAATCTTTATGATCACTTAGGCCCAAGCTCACAGACGAGCTCTTTTATTTTATTATACTGCAAGTGAAATATAGCTAGGAACATTAAACTACATCTGTTTCTTTAAAGATATTTTCCCTTTGCCTGGAGCTCCTGATTTTCAATGCTTATTTCAGAAGTCTTATATTTTAAAGAGCGTACATTCTGGTACTACATGATGCATCTAACATTTTGGATCTGTTGTAAAGCAACCACCAGAACACACTGGTAACTAAAACTCCTATTTTATTTCTGGTTTTCTTACCATTTTTCAGTTAACTTTCTGTACTTGTTTTTTTTGAGCAGAAAATTCATGGACTGACTGCCATTTCTGTTCTACTGAGATCCCACAGAGAGGATCCAGATTTCAAAGAAGATGAGAAACCACTGAAACTACTTTTCAGTACATTACCACATTTGTTGACCAGGCCTTATTTATTTGTTTGTTTTGAGCAACAGATTCATCAACACCAGCCTGAAGCATAAACACTTTCCAACGCTGTTTCCACATCCCATATGTGAAGCTCAAGAGGCCTAGCACAAGGAAAGGGGCGATACAACAAACAGTAACGGCAACTACGGCTGTAAAAAGTATAAAATGGGTATGTTCTTCACGGCCAACTCAGTGTTTCTTGTGAAGTTGACAGCTCAAAGTCCCGACGAAGCTCCATGTCCTTCCTGGCAGCCCAGCCCGGGATGGCCCCGGGGCCCGGACAGCGCTGGGGACACTACAGTAATAATGGCACTTTCTTACAGCACCAAGAAACGGCTGAATTTTGCTACAAAATGTGAGAAAACTCTTGTGCTGTGCAATCCGAGCCACCTTTAAGCATCACTTCCAAACCTGAGACAACTTCAAGGATTACGCACGGCTGGGGACAAGGCACTGCGAGCCAACCCGCCCGTGGGACCCTTCCTAGCTCTGCCACCGCCCCGCGCAAAACCCGAAATCCTTTCGGAGAACCCCGGGTCCGGAGCACTCGGCTCGGGACTGGAGAACTCAGCCTGGGTCCGGAGCACTCAGCTCGGGACTGGAGAACTCAGCCCGGGTCCGGAGAACTCAGCTCGGGACTGGATAACTCAGCCCAGGTCCGGAGCACTCAGCCCGGGTCCAGAGAACTCAGCCCGGGTCCGGAGCACTCAGCTCGGGACTGGAGAACTCAGCCCGGATCCGGAGCACTCAGCCCGGGTACAGAGCACTCAGCCCGGGTACAGAGAACTCAGCCCGGGTCCGGAGCACTCAGGCCGGGTCCGGAGAACTCAGCCCGGGTTCAGAAAACTCAGCCTGGGTCCGGAGAACTCAGCCCGGGTACAGAGAACTCAGCCTGGGTCCGGAGAACTCAGCCCGGGACTGGATAACTCAGCCCGGGTCCGGAGCACTCAGCCCGGGTACAGAGAACTCAGCCCGGGTCCAGAGAACTCAGCCCGGGTCCAGAGAACTCAGCCCGGGTACAGAGAACTCAGCCTGGGTCCGGAGAACTCAGCCCGGGTCCAGAGAACTCAGCCCGGGTCCAGAGAACTCAGCCCGGGTCCGGAGCACTCAGCTCGGGACTGGAGAACTCAGCCCGGATCCGGAGCACTCAGCCCGGGTCCGGAGCACTCAGCCCGGGTACAGAGAACTCAGGCCGGGTACAGAGAACTCAGGCCGGGTACAGAGAACTCAGCCCGGGTCCGGAGCACTCAGGCCGGGTCCGGAGAACTCAGCCCGGGTTCAGAAAACTCAGCCTGGGTCCGGAGCACTCAGCCCGGGTTCAGAAAACTCAGCCTGGGTCCGGAGCACTCAGCCCGGGTCCGCAGCACTCAGCCCGGGTCCGCAGCACTCAGCCCGGGTCCGCAGCACTCAGCCCGGGTACAGAGAACTCAGCCCGGGTCCGCAGCACTCAGCCCGGGTACAGAGAACTCAGCCCGGGTCCGGAGCACTCAGCTAGGGACTGGAGAACTCAGCCCGGATCCGGAGCGCTCAGCCCGGGTTCAGAAAACTCAGCCCGGCGCCAGCCCGCGCCCTGCTTTCCCGGCCCCGCCGCCGGCCCGGGACACCGCTGGAGCGCCGGGCCCCCTGCGGGCCCCACCGGCCGCGCCGTGGCCCTCGCAGGGAGCGGGCTGGCGGCGGTGCCGGGGCCCCGGGGGTCCCGGTGCCGGTCCGGCGAACACTCACCCCTCCGCCGCAGCCATGTTCGCTCGCCGGCCCTGCGCGGTCACGTGGCGGCTGCGCCGCAGCGCGGGGCGGGCGGAGCGGCCCTCACGGATCCGCTACACTCCCCTCACGGGCGCCTCGGGCTGCCCTCACGGCCTCGCTGTACTGCCCTCACGGCAGCACCGCTCTCCTCACGGCAGCTCCGCTCTCCTCACGGCCCGCTACGCGCTGCCCTCACGGCAGCTCCGCTTCTCTCACGGCAGCTCCGCGCTGCCTTCACCGACCCGCTACGCTCCCCTCACGGCCGCCCTGCGCTGCTGTCGCGGCAGCTCCGCGCTGCCCTCACGGCCCCGCCATAGGCCCGGCTGGCACCGCGCCGGGACTCCCCGAGCCAGGGAAGCGCCGTCCCGAGGGACCATCTCCGGCCCGCTCCGCGCGTGCTGGCTGCTAAGGAACAATCCAGGCCTCGAAGCCAATATAACATCATGTAAATACAACTTTTTACAGGAATTGCTGCTCTACTGCTGACCTCAGTTAACGGTTGCTGAAAAATCCACTTCATGTGCAGTTCTGCTGCAATCCCTGCGAGAGTTGCTTTCCACCTGCATTTTGAAGTGGTGAAGGTGTTTAACCGTAGTCTTGGGGCATGGTGTGCTGGAACCACCGCCAGCCCATGGGCTCGCTCCACTCTGCTGGTTTTTTCCTATTCACACAGATTTTGTCAGAACCCGAAATTCTTGCTGTGAAAAACGCCAATCACTTGTTTTTTAAATTTTTAAAGTTTAATAGTAATAAAATGGTTATAAAAATAGTAATACAATTAGAGTAATAATAATTTGGACAGTTTTAATTAGGACAATATGAGACAATAGAAACAAAGAGTTCCAGACGTCTGGGTACCTTTTTCTGGGCAGCACCCGCCCGAAAAAGGACACCTGTTAACTGAGGATTAACCCTTAAAAACAATAACCTGTTGCATATTCATACACCTCATACATGATGCATAAATTCCATTCAAATACAGGATTCTGTCTGGTCAGTGTCAGCTTCTTCCTCTGAATCCTGCCAGTGCCTTCGAGGCAGGAAAAAGTTTGTTTCTTCTGATAAGGGGGCAATAAATTCTTTTTCTCTGAAAGATTCAGGTGTCCTGTGGCTGCTATCTCACTGCAAGTCCTTTCTTTAAAAAATTATCGTACATAGCATAGTTTCTATTTTAACAATTTTTATAACCTAAAACTATATTTAGCACACTACTTAAGAGAATTAATACAGCATTGCTTTCTAACACAACACATACTATATTCATTTTAATATTTGCAAAAAGCCAATCATACAATACGCATTTTTCACATTGCCTCAAAATTACTTCTCAGTTCAAGATTACAAGATACCTGAAGAAACTATCATAGTCCAGGGTTCACATGTCGAGTGACTCGATGCAGTTGCAAAAGCAAATAGCCAGGAACATGAAACACCAGATAAGAATGAGAGATTGGAGCTCTGCTCGGTGACCTGAACACAGGGTCTGCTGCTGTGCAGAGATAGATGCAGCTCTGCTGGGCAGGAGCCCTCCCTGGAAACAAAGTGTGAGCCCTTGCTCTAGGGCTGCTCAGTAATGCCCCTGCTCTGCTGGCTTGGCACTGATCTCCAAATAAATACTGTGATACCTGAAATAACCAGCTGCTTCCATCACAAACACTCGGGAAAGAGAGGAGTGCAGGGCAGTGCAAAGGCTGGGTATGATCATAAAATACATGGAGCTTAAAGTTCATGTGTGTTATGAAACACTGTCACTAAGACATGTGCACAGTTAAGCCCCTTTTTCTCATTTGGTCACATTGTCCTCTAGAAGATGTGAGAAAGCTGCAGCTACTCATGCACAGCTGGCTCTGGAGAGGTGTGTGAGAGCTGCAGGGCAATGACTGGCAAAGATTGATTTCAGGAAGTCTGGATAGGTGCATGTAAATTGATAAAACTAGAAAAGTCAAGCAGTCATTCTCTAGCTCTTTATGTTTTTACATCCAAGAATCAGAGACATTTAGTACAAAATATATATAATGAAAAGTTTCTTTCATGAACTGCACATTTGACAAGTAACAATACTTAATTTGGGGTCCAGGTTCATAGATAAAGCCCCATTTTAGAAATAATTGATAAGTTTTTGAATTTCAAGAAACTTCCCTGCGTTTTTGCAGACTGAAAAAACAAGGTGAACTGTAGTGAAATATTTTGCGGAGGCTGGGAAGCTCACTTTGCTTTTCCTTCTCCTCTCAGGACTAGAGAGAAAAGACTAAAGCCTTCAAGGCACTCTTCCAAATACTTTCATTTGGGCATTCATCCTTCCCTGCTCCCCTTTCCTACCCCTACACTTTCCCTCTGTAGAGTAAAGGTCTCCCGCATTGCAGTACCTGCTCTCTGAAATGGGTTTTCTGGATCTCTGTTTATTTTAATTTCCTTCTTGGTCATTTTACCTGCCTTCCAAAAACAATCACCACATTTAGAAGTTACCTGCAGTATATTAAATCTCAGCAGGAAATAAGACTGCATTCATTAGGGGAAAAGAAATATCCTGTTCTTTTGTCTCAGGATTTGAAAGAATGAAACTGCTGCACTGTGCACAACTAAAACTCATGTGCAAGGTGGCAATACTTGAACTGGCAGCCACAGGAATGGCACTGGCTGCCAGACTGGGAGCAAGCCCAGCTTTATTGCACACAGAGACAATTCTGATTCTCTCCATGCTGCAATTGGCTCTGCAACTGAGAGGAGTAAACATTCATATCTGAGAGGCTGAGTTTAGAACACTTCCCTCTATACCAAGCTTTGGCTGACCATTACTGTCACTTATCTCCATGTAGGGCTCTCTCTGTGACTCTCTCATGCTGGAGGCCTCATTTTGCAATTTAGGCAGCTGCAAAATTCCCACTGTAGCAGTTTGGATGTACAAGAGACGCAAAACTGCAACATGTGATGGGATTCTGCACGAGCCCTCTCTATTTCACACTGCTGTCCAGGCAGGATCTTAGCACCATCAGTGCTGATTGCTTCTATTATCTCAGCTGAAAAGAAAGAATGTTAGGTTAATAGACTTCCTTTTATTACATGAAAATTACACAACTGTTGTGAATACAGGTCAAGGCATTTGCTGCTTTTAGAGTACAATAGATGAAAATCCAAAGTTAACAAGGGCAGATGCAGTCCAAATATGTGCCAGTGGAAAAGGAAGGATGCTGCAGCTGTAGTCACAGCGTGTGCTTGGGGAGCATCAATTCTCCTTCTGCCCTCCAGCCTAGAGTGGTGTCAAATACTGGAGCTAAAAACTCTATGTGTGCTGCAGTGCCTGAACTTCTCTTGTGCTTTGGGAAAATGCAGTTGTTAAGAGACCAGATCACCTGGGGCTGCTGTGAAGGATCACAGAGCCACACTGAGAACCTGGTACCACAGGAGGAAGGCTTGAGCTGCCCGTACCATGACATGGAGTGGGGAACAGGGTCTGAGGCTCAGTGACTAAAGTCACCCTCCCTAGTAAACCCTTACTTTATGTATGATTTCAATACAAGTTTCAACTAATTTTCTAAATATCCAGAAAGCTTCCATATCAAACCACAAAAACAGAAATGGGAAGTGCTGATTTATCAGCACAGGAATTGTTCTAAGTTCAGCTTGATTTGTTTTTCTGAGTTCAGCTTGATCTGTTTTTTCTGCTGATTATTCCTCCAAAATTTTGGAAGGTAGAAAACATTGCTGGCTGAAACACTCTGTGACTCTCTTCTCTGTGACCATGTTCACAGGGGTCTGAGGATAAAGGAAGAGATGAGGATCTGACTCCATGTTTCAGAAGGCTTGATTTATTATTTTATCATATATATTACATTAAAACTATACGAAAAGAATAGAAGAAAGGATTTCATCAGAAAGATAGCTGAGAATAGAAAAAGAAAGAATGCTAACAAAGGCTTGTGGCTGGGACAGAGAGTCCAAGCCAGCTGACTGTGATTGGCCATTAATTAGAAACAACCACATGAGACCAATCCCAGATGCACCTGTTGCATTCCACAGCAGCAGATAACCATTGTTTACCTTTTGTCCCTGAGGCCTCCCAGCTTCTCAGGAGGAAAAAATCCTAAGGAAAGGATTTTCCATAAAACATGACTGTGACACTTCACTGGATGGGGGAGCACTGGCTAGGCAAAGAACAACAGACAGATTTTGTATGTATTTGAGTCAAAGTCTTTCATACATTGTAGGATCAGCTGCTAGTCCAAAGTAATTATACAGACTGCTATGCTAAAATGTGTTAATGCTGTGGGGGGTTTAAAATAGCATCATTCTACAGGGACCCCTACTGCCTTTGTTTGATATAATGGCCATGAGTCTTTAATGTGGAATTAAGATTACAAGGTCGCTTCAAAGCAACAGATTGAACAAAAGCATCTGCCTTTGGCATTTTCATCATGAAACAACTTTTAGTAAATTTCCCTCAAGCGCTAAATGTATACTGCTGTATTGATCTTTTGGATCTTGAAATGAAAGTGTGATTTTCCTAAAGCTTGCTTGAACTAAATTATTATAAAGACAAGAAAGGTGAAGCATTACATTACCTCATTACTCTTACCATTGACTTTAAGAGTAAGAAAATTTAGTATATTCAAAATGTGCCCATCAAGGATCACAGTCTAAGGTAGCTTCTCCAGCTATTGGTTGACCTTCACAAAAATGGGGTTTTTAAGGTTCATTAGTATAGACTGTAATTGTTTCATTTCAATCAATCTGCCCACCAGTATTTATAAACTGCTGCCTCAGAAAGTCCTATCTCATCAAAATGTATTAAAACAGCACTATCAAAACTGCTTCAAAGGCTTCTTTTTTTAGAGGTTTGTGTTGTCAGGTTTTTTTAAGAATAAGTAGCAAATGTGATGTTGTCTGTAATGCTTCTCTAATATCTCTGGAAGCTTGAAAGAATCAATTTTTGTATATTGCAACATATTGCTTTGCTTCAATAAAAGGAGACTTCTCAATGATTTTTCAGTCTGTTTGCTCATATATTATATTTTTTGCTAACCCACAGGCCAGGAAGGCACAGTTTATGTCTGTCCTGTGTCCTTTGCCTGGTGCCCAGCACCATGGCTCCTTTCTGGTTTTTAGAGTCAGGTGTACTTGTACTGCATTAAAAATGTGACACGAGTGCAGTTCAGTCATGGCTAATTGCCAGGTAGAAGAGATAAGCCACCAACCTGTATCTCCTTTTTTATAACTGATACCAGTTAGCATGATTGTGATGGTATTCACAGGGGTCTTATGTTGATGGAAGAGACCAGGATCTGACTCTATATTTCAGAAGGCTTGATTTATTATTTAATGATATATATTACATTAAAACTATACTAAAAGAATAGAAGAAAAGGTTTCACCAGAAGGCTGGCTAAGAATAGAATAGAATAGAAAGGAATGATTAACAAAGGTTTGTGACTCGGACAGAGTCTGAGCCAGCTGACTGTGATTGGCCATTAATTAGAAACAACCACATGAGACCAATCACAGATGCACCTGTTGCATTCCACAGCAGCAGATAACCATTGTTTTCATTTTGTTCCTGAGGCCTCGCAGCTTCTCAGGAGGAAAAAATCCTAAGGAAAGGATTTTTTATGAAAGTTTTCTGCGACACATGATAGATGAACATTTTTGTTTATTCTAAGTTTTAACAAACTTGTAGTGAAATTTTGCAACAGTGGGTTTGGGACATGAATGTAGTCAGTATCACTGAAGCCATCACCCCAACCCCATCACCAGAGTTACAGCAGACACCACATCTGAGAACAAAATCCCTTCACACTACTCATGGTCTGTTCCTTCAGCATTTCTCACTTTCAAAGCACAGCCTCTCTCTACAATGAGGAGTGGCTCTCTGGCTGGATTTTGAAGGCCACAACAAAAGGGACTTTGCACCACTTAGTCACTACATTCATCAGCACGGGAAGAGGCTGATGGAGCTTCTGTCCTGTGTCACAGAGAATTTGTCTGGCCTGCACACATGAACATGTGCCACTTGTACAATGGGAAAGCAGCACTTCTCTTGCAAGTTCCCTGTGGTACCTTGAGCTTACCTGAACCCCTGCAATATATTGTGGATTTTTAATACACAACATGTTTACAAAGCTTACTTTTTCTTTCCTTAGTGTCTGCATAATATACTCTCCCCCCAGTGCATAACAAATCCCCAAACAAGCTTATAATATGCATATGCAAATATTTTCTCAAAAGATTAATGCCTTCAGGTTTTTGCAGATTAAGATCCATATCTTCACACCAATTTAAAGTCAGATTTCTCACTTTTTTTTGGTAGGAAAATCCTCTTTAATTATTGTTTATCTGGATTGTATTTTCCACTCTGAAATCTTACAATAAAATTGTAAGCCATTGGTTTAGCAAGATCTGTATTTTGTTGATGATGAAGAAATCGCTGTTTCTTACACAGACATATTAGAATTGTCTGAAATTAGTTCTTTCAGGCTTTGCATGGGCAGCTGTAGGTTTCTCAGCTGTTTGGGTGACCTGGAAAGGCCCAGGGTGGCCTTGGACAGCCCGCGCTTCAAAGGACGAGGAGAGACTTCTGATCTTTTCTCGGTCTCGGTGTTTATTAATTGTTTATCTAAAAGATTTTCTCTCAGCCCAACAGAGGTCTGCTCAGCAGCCAGCCATGAGCACACTGAGAGCTCCCGGGGCGGTCACCTATCTTTATACCCGAAGTTACGTATACAATATTTATAATTTTTCCCCAATACCTTCTACCCTTATTAACCGGTGCTCTTCTAGTAATGACCAATCCCAAAGTGCCAACATCACCACAGAAGATGGAGGCCAAGAAGAAGAAGAAGAAGGACAGGACACGCCCCAATTCCTCCATCTTACTTCTTTAGACCCCCCTGTACAGAAATCCTAAACCCTGTGTTTCACACTCTAATTAACTTATCCCTTCACCATTCACCCAGTGAAATCCTCCCATCCCCATACAGGTGTCATTTCCTGTGCAGGATCAAAGTCCAGCCACCAGACACTTCTGGCAACATCCCAGGACTCCCGAGCCCCCCAAGGGTGTTCTCGGCCACTCTGCACCTCCATCCTGAGGTGCTGAGATCCCACAGGCAGCATTTGTTTTTCTGCTTGGAACAGTCCTACCCTCCTTGCTGGGGAAGAAAGGCATCTCACGGTGCTGCCCTCCAACGCCAGGAACCGCCGCTCCTGCAGCTTTTCCTTTCTGCGGAGGGGCAGCAGCCAGTCCAGCAGTGGAGCCACGGCCTGAACTTGGCCCTTCCCGGCCAAAAGCCATCAGGGCTGCTGCCACAAAGCCCTCCCAGCGCTGGCCCTCCGTGCCAACTGCACATGATGAGATAAATTACTTCCCTTTCCTGCAAACCACTCAGCTAATCTCCTCTGCGTCTGACTGGAAATTTAACCCAGCTGGCTCCTGCCTTCAATTTAAACCTCAAGAACCCCAAGTGATAAGAAACTGGCCATCAGATTATCTAATCACAGTCTATGTCCTGGGACTTGAGCACTTTTCCAGTTTGGTCAGACACTTCCACTACCCAGTGTCCAAAGGCCCCTCTCGTGAGGCAGCTTTAACCTGGGAGCTGAGGGAGGACCAGGGGGACTGTGCAATAACATACTGGAGGACAGAGAGGATAAAAAACTAGAGCTTGTGAATCAGAGAGTTCAATTATCTTCTGAACTGGAAAAAATGCCTGTTTTACACAACCACTCTCTCCCCTAAAGGCATTACACAGCCTCTCCCCAGGCAGTGGAAACTGTGCCAAAAACACAAAGTTCACTAAGGATGTTATCTGCCTCTTTGCCTTTTAATGAATCAACTGACTAACATTTATTTTAAAAACAGGTCACATTTCCAGGCATTTTCAGACTGTCAGTTTGATGAGTGTGATTCAGTTTATTGCAGAGACAGCCCTTATTTGCAGAGTGTTTCTCCAGGGGTACAAGCTGGCACCTCCCTGCACACATCATACTGGGCACAAGGTGACTTGGATCCAAGCATGAAAATTAGGCTCAATGAGAGTCAACTTGGGCAACAAAAATAGTATCTACAGTCACCATCTTCTGCTGCCTAGCCTCTAAATTCAAATCTCATTGTCTGTTTTTAGTTTTGCAGTCATGAATACAAGGTGATTTCTAAGAAATTATTATTTGCCATCTCAAAAAGCTTTTTGCTAAACCACCCTTTGGTTCTGTACAAGTTTAAGCTTTTGTGAGGACAGCTCCTCTTGGTTCCTGTCAGCACTAGCAGTGTTAATGTCATTTGGGCAAAGGAGATTCAGAAGTGAAGCTCAAAGAATGTGTGTGGTTTAACTGTGTTTCAGGTGGCATCTGTCTGCATCCTTGAGAATAAAAAGCTCATACAATTTCACTGATGTGGTGGTACAGCTGTGCCATTTTTTCTGCTTCAAGCCCTGTCAGGCATCTTTGTATGCAAGGGCCCTGTTTGAATTGTTGCCTGGTGTCCTTGCTTTGTAGGCTGGCAGGAGAGGTGTTGGGTTATTTTGGTTTGCTTTTGTTTTCATTTTCAGAAAAAGTGGTAACTTTTTTCCATCTGTTACTGTTGACAGCAATAACTTCTCTATTCCAGGCTGATGTTATATGATGGCCACAGAAAAAGGATTCAGCTTCAGAAAATTGTGTGAGTTCTCAGTGAGTCCCAGAACTGGGCAGATGCCAAGCAGCAATAAAGTGCAGGCTTCACCCTGGGATGCTGTTGTGGCAGGCAGCCTGCTCCCCTCCAGCCCCAGCTTCTTCTCAGTGATAACTGTCAGGGCTTTGTGCTGAGTAAAGGTCTAAAGCAGGTAAAAACAGAACAGTTCCAATATTAAACTTGGCCTAACAGTGCTCATTTGGGCATGGCTTTGTGCATTTACTTCCTGCTGATTGCACATTTAGCTCTGCAGCATCCCTTTGGTGATATCACCCTTGCTCTTGTATGAGTAAGGGCAGAAAAGGAAAAATGTTGCTTTGCCAAGACTGTAAAAAGGTAATTTTCACTTGTTTCCAAAGATATAAAAAACAGAGAAGGAAAAAGCTCTTCAGGGTCAGGCTTCTTTCTGAAAGCACACCTTGGGGCACCATCCACCACCTCATCACTGCTGTGGGCTGTGCCCATCTCCCTTGCGGGGTAAAATCTTCCCAGTTTGACTTTTCTGCAGTAAGAATGGGAAAACAAATCTCTGAGCCACCCCACAAAGTAGGCCCAGTGACATGCTGACTAATGGTGCTTTGACATCATTCAATAGATTTTATGGAGATTAAGGTCCCAGCAGAAATTTGTCGGCAGTAGTTTAGGAAATACTTCCTGAAGATATGCAGAGTTAACAGCTTTGTGGGTGTTTGCTGTTTGGCTGTCTACCTAAACAAACAGCTGGTGCAGCTGGAATCAAGTCAGCAAAGTTGTTACTGATGGAGATTCTGCAGGCATGTCTCTGCTCCAGGCACAGGAATGACTGTGCTGGAGCACACTGCTACCCCAGCTATTTTTGAAACACCTAGCTTGGTACTGGAGGAAATCAGTTATAGTAGCACAGAGTTCATCATAGATTCATTTACCCAGCTTTTTGGCTCAAATATCAGTGCCAGCAGGATTAACTAAACCCTTTTGAAATGAGAGAAAGGAGATAAAAGGACTTGATTCAGCAACAGTCTGATTCAAAGAGAAAACTCACAGTTGCTCACACTAGGAGCTACATTGATGAAGACAAGAAGACAAAAACTTGAATTTGCTGTAGTGGACAATGAGCTGGGGGACGGGAGGACAGAGAGCCAGTAAATACAGAGCCTGCTGAGGAGAAGGGTCTGGCTGCACTGTGAATCCTCTGTGTCACTGCAAATGGAAAATGCCACATGGAAATGAAGGAGACTCCTATTAATAAAGAGTCATTGGGGTAATGTGCACTAGAAGAGGAGAGGTTGTGTCTAGACTTATCTGCAAGGAGCTTTATGTGCTGCAAGAGCTCTGATTTACTGCTTCTGGAAGACTTTTCTAACTCCAGTGTCAAAGTTCAGGGGCCTTTGGTACATTCCCAGTGCTAGCTGGCAGAACCAGCCCTTTGTAATAATTTCTTTGTAACAGTGACTTGTTTTATGCATGTGACTCTTGCCTGTTGGGAGCTGGTCAGACAGGCAGGAAATAGCCCAGGGCAGTCAAATGTGTGGTAACTTCTGCCCCAGAGGAAGGACATAGCCCCATCACCCAATAACCTACTGACCTACCCCTAACCTGAGATTCATGCCCCTTGCTAGCTGGAGCAACAGTGAGAATAAAAAGTGCAATAAAAAAAAATGTAAATTAAAAGTGGAAATTTCCAGTAAACTTCAGTCCTCCAGCAGGAGCCACACTACTTTCTGGGATTGCAATCTGTCACAAGAGGACTTGCTAGAAAAGTGGTTTCTTGTAAAAAACTCCCTTCTTGTTCAAAACATTAAGGCACAGATTGGGACTAGGTCCTCACCAAACTAAAAGTGAACACTAAGGAGCTGCAGATTAAGAAGCCTCCTAAAGCTGTGCCAGCCAAGTCCAAAGGGATGACAGCAGAAAATGTTCCCAGCTATTAACTGGAGAGAAGCACAGCCCCTACAGTGCAGCAAAGCAGAGAGAGCAGTGTCATTGCTGCAGCACAGCCCCAGCCTTGCAGGCTCTAATGAGACAGGCTAACAGGGAAAGGAAATGGGAGACGTTCAGCAGAGCAGGCCTCAGCCCTGGAACTGAGCCCAAATGCTGGAGCAGAGCAATAATGAGCAAGGCAAGATGAAAGCAGACAGCTCTGCCAGAGAGGCAGCAGAGATGGGCACAGACACACGAGCACTTACCCAGCACTTGGCTCCCCAGCCCTGTGCTTGCCCTCCTGTTCTGTGGGCTCTGCCCTCATCCCTGCACACCTGAGCCTGCTGAGCAGGGCCAGCTGCAGCTGAGCTGCTGTGGGAGCACACAGCCTGCCTGCTGGAGACAGCCACAGCCATTATGCATGGGTAATTCTTATTACCCAGGGGCATTTCTCTTTTACATATCCCTAGCTCAAATTTTACTGAAATCATTTTCTTTTTTATTGGCCTCTTACATTGTTAGAGTGCCCGTGATTTCCCCAAGGTTAGATGATGAATGACAACACATCATACAAAGACAAAATACAGGCATTTGCCAACTATAAAACGGATTTTTTTCATTTGATATGTTTCCTTTTCTTGTGCAACAATGGGAAGCAACCTCGATGGGATGAACAGTACAAATAGAAGTTTAACAAGCTCTCTTCTGAATCCAAGATCACACAAAATATAGATTTAGTAAAAAAGCTAGATTTCTACTAACATGACAGAGCTTCAGAAAATGGAGTAACCACTATAAAGACAATTTCAAATATAATCAGCTGGGTTCAATCCTGCAATTAGTTGTGCCTGGGCAGACAGCTGAGTCCCTGAGAGGTTTCAGTGACCTCAGTAAAATCAGTGGGAATGTAGAGACATAACCTTTAATTTCTACACTATCAAATGCAGGCTCAACTCCTTATCAGTATAAGGATCTCCTTTTCCCCTCAGCCCAGAGCACAGACACCAAACAGGCAGCAGTGCCCCCTTCCCTCCCACCTTCTTGTGAGCATTTGAGAGCAGCAATCGCTCCCAGCCAGCCCTGTGCTGGAGGCAGCTTTGGTACAGACAGGATTTTCTGTTCAAACAGGCATTTCCAGCTGCTCCTGGGGAACAGAACATGAATAGCATTGCTTTTCTGGCTGAAGCTGTGTGATCTAAGCCAAACCAATCTGACCAAGGGGTCTTTCCTCAAAAAGCCAGCAAGAAGTGGCAAGCAATGTGTGGGTGCCCACAGGAAGGCACCTGGGGTGACAGGGCTGCCTCCCCTGCACGTGGAAGAGGTTCAGGGATATTCATAATCCAAACATAAGAACAGATGTTTCCTCTCAAACATATGCACGTTACATGGGCAGCAGCAATTTGACCTTAAAAAAAACCACAAAAAAGATAAACTTAAATTCAGATTAGAAAAAGTAATAAAAGATAGATGATTTGAGCTATTTTATTGTGGCAAATACTTCCAGAAAATCCAATGATGAAAATCTCCAAGTGAACACTGTTATTCTTAATGTTCTGAAGGTGAATATAATGGTGGTAGAATGGTGGGATATGCAAATATCAAATGCTCCACCCACTCCAGAAGTACTTCTAGTCAAATATTCACCCACTATCCACATCTATCCATACCTACCCACATCACACTGAAGGATGAGCAGGTAGCCAAATTTTTTCAGCCTTCTTCAGTCCTGGCTGCTGAGGATAATGAGCTGCCACCTCAGTTTTATCCCCCTTTCTGAAGGACAGATGTGAAACTCAGTGACGTTCACTGAAACTCTTCAGCTGGTCCAGGGCTTTGGTTGACTCTCTTACCCTAATTTTTTTATTACTATGATGGGGAAAAATATTTTCTTTTGTTATAAAAATACCAGAAGAGCTAAAACCCAGCAGAACAGAATTCCAAGGTATCAAACATAACTAAGGGCTCTAAGTAGAAGTACTAAGCAGAAAGCATAAATAACATGTAACCCAACAAGACCTTAGAAACAAGTTCCACACCTGAACTTTTGAACTCAATCTTCCCACTGTACCATCATGTATAAAAATGGTATGATTGATGGGCCTGAAATTCACATTTCAGACTTTGCAGATGAGATTAAATTAGAGAAAACATCCAAACCATTTCTAACACCGTGGAGGCATTAGATTGATTATACTCTTGGATTAATAGATGGTAATTGTAGATACACTAAGACTTTAAAATCTTCAAGCAAAGGACTTGCAGAAGAAATAACTATTATTTGGAAAGGCACTGGAGCAATCTACCTCATAAAAAAGATAAAACTTACAGTGCAATATTGTTAAGGTTTTCAGCCAATGTACATATGAAATGAAAAAATAGAAAATCAGATTGCTAAAGGAATAATGGAGAGATAAAGAGAGGCACAGTTTTATTTTGTGAGGCACTGGTTAGATGTCACAGATCCTTCAATCACTGAAATGAAAATATATTTTCACTACACCAGTAGCAAGCAGAGAAAGAGTAATATAATTAAGGATGTGCTCAGACACACAGTGTAAAACCTGTGCTATCACTTGGAAAAATCAACAGTAAAAAAGGCTGTTCCACACAGGGAGCCAATGCTGAGCTACACAACTCTCCAGGTGCTGCCAGCACACACCAGCTGAGCTGGGGGAACTCAGGTGTTTGCTCTGCCTTGAAAATATTCATGGGCTCATTCATTCCATGGTTCAGGTAGGCTTTGAGCTCCTCATGGTGACTGTGTGTACCAGGTTATCACAAATGTACAGCAGATGACACAAAGCTGTGCAAGTCTTCTGCTTCATTTTCTAGACAAGTTGAAAATGGGAATCCCCAGTGTTCCAGCATTCAGTGGCAAGTGAAAAGGATACAACTGCAATAGCTATAAAATCTCATGATTGCTCTAATGTTTCTGTGCTTAAAGTAGGCTTTTATATCCAAAGTTCTGCCAATCATATGGAAATTGCTGACAAAACAATGAAAATCAAAACTAAGGGTTTAGAAATGCAGTTTTTAAGTGATCATAATATTGATAAACAGACAGGCTGAGTGCTATGAATGCACAAGCCTGCCCATACCAGGTGCAAGATTTCTGCTCCTGCCTACTCATACATAACCATACTTGACTCTCACCTGTGTTCCTTTGATTAGAACTATTTATTTGGGATTTTTTAAAGCCTTCATGAAAGTAGCATATATTCAGTGGAGAAGTGAGAGGATCAAAGTATTTGCAACAGCTACTACCTTTTGTAGTCCTGGAACAATCAATATTGGTTGTAGTATTATCCAGCATTACTGCAACAGAGCAGTGCTGTGCAAGCTTAAGGAAAAGCAGTGTTGGATCAGCGCTGAGGGCCAACAGGAAACAGATGCCACTCACCAGAATTTGTTTAATCTACAAAATAAAGTCCTTTTGTTCACATGCAGCAATGGTTATGAAGTACTAAATCTTGATCTCTTTGTCACAAAAATGCTGTGTGATTTCCAAACCTCCCCCTACCCTTGCAAAAAAGGAAAGCTTCTTGCTATTCATATCATATATATAATCACATATCCTGACAAACTGGTGGCACAGCAGGGCTGTAGCCAAGGGCTTGTGTAGCAGTAGAGCAGCTTCTTTCACACATGAGAGCTTTGGGGCTTTGGATTGAAGCACAGCATTGATTTGTTCACTTGTGGACAAACAGGGAACCTACTGAGAGAAAGGTAACTGGGGAACAGCAGCTCAAACTGTGATCCTCATCTTACAGCCCTCAGCTGAACCTCTTGAATGGGGGAAATGTGAGTTCAAGTCCTTTTTGGGGTGACAAAGTCCCTTGTCTTCTAACCATCACCAGTTCATAAAAGAAAATTTTAATTAATCTATTGTGGACAAGTCATGGCAGCAGGGGAGACCTGTGCAATCCTGGCCTCCTCTCCCTTGCCTGTCTTTCTAGTAAGAAACCAGGACCCATGCTGAGACAACCTGCCTGAAAATCCTGCCAAAATGCCCATCTCTCCTGAAATCAGTCCATTCTGCTACAAATATTTTAGCAGCATCTCGTTGGAAGTGAATTTTTGTGCAGTTTCCTAGGCGCAGAGACACCCTGAGGAAGGGCTCCAGCCCCAGGTGCTCACCAGGAGAACTTCTCCAAAGTCAGTGTGGTGAGACTGCCAGATCACACCCTTGCGTGCTTTCCTAAGCACTGAGACACCTGAGGAAGGGCTCCAGCCACACGTGTCACCCTGATTTTTTGAGATTTTCTAAGCCTTCTGATGTTGACATCCTTGTAGCGAACTTTCTCACACACTTTCTGTAAGTAACTCGTTGTTTTACATTCTTTTATGGAGGAGGAGAAATGTGATGGACTGTTGGTTTGTCCAGTGTCATTGGAGAGGTGGCACTGTCACCCTCCAATCCACTGTCACTTTTGGAAATCTATAAATGTTGGAGTCAGAAAATAAACTTTCCTTTTCCTTCTTCACCTTGAGAGCAGCGGTGTGCGTTTGTGTTTTCGTGTCCTATAGGGACACACAGGTGTCACCAGGAGAACCCCTCCAGTGGCAGTGTGGTGAGAGTGCCAGATCACATCTTTGTGTGGTTTTCTGAGCACTGAGACACCTGAGGAAGGGCTCCAGCCCCAGGTGTTCATCAGGAGAACCTCTCCAATGTCAGTGTGGTGAGACTGCCAGATCACACCCTTGTGTGGTTCCTAAGCACTGAGACACCTGAGGAAGGGCTCCAGCCCCAGGAGAACCTCTCCAGTGGTGAGCAGTGTGGTGAGACAGCCAGATCACACCTGGCACCACAGATCTGTGCCCCCCAGCCCAAGGGGAGTGGCAGCAGTGTGGGCAGTGCTTGTCTCTGTCCATGGGGCCTCAGCAGAAGGGATCAGGACCATCCCCACCAGGGGCTGGGAGCTGTCACCACATGTGACACCTGGGAAACTCCTGACTTGCCCAGTGCCAAGCACACTTGGGATGATTCCCATGAAAGACTGCTCAGATCTATGACAGGAGCAATCAGAAGACCTCCTGCTTCAAATGAACCATCTTAATTCACTCCAAGACCTGAAAACACTTTTGAGACAGAGCTCAAAGAAGTGGAGCTTGTTTTTACAAAACCTGCCCATGTTTAGTCCTAGCAGATTTGCCACCAAGTCTCATAATAAAACAAACCTCCAAAAAACCCCAAGCAAACTAAAATGCTAGATGATTGAAACTGGTACTTGTTTTCCTGATGAGTTTCTGTTTAAATTCAGACTTAATAGAATTTACTCCCATGAAACAAACTCAGTCTGGAAAACAGGGAGCCTCTCCATCCTGCTTTATTGTTTAAACTAGACCTTCTGGAGACAGTTCTCCCTTTGCAAGAAAAACCTTGTTAAAGGTGACAAATAAGACTGAGATCAATGTTTTATTAAGGACAGACTCTTGCTACAACCTACACAGATTATTTTAAATCATGTCATTGTGTCTAAATTACAATTTTCATTTGAATAGGATTTAAATTGAGAAAGGATTTATTCTCAAAGTCTGGAATTCCTATTGGAGTACCAAAATACAGCAGGTGCTATCAAAAAAAAGTATGAATTCTTACATTAAAGTTATTACCCTGACCAGAGCACACATGTGCAGCACAGCACATATACTTGTAGCTATCTTTATTTCCATTTAGATATGTTCCATGACAAAGGAGATTTGTGATTCTAGCCATTGCAGTAGCATTGAAGAACTTTTAAAACAGGAACAGATAGAAAGGATTTAATTAATCTTATCTCGGCACATTTGCACATTGCTCTCTTGAGAAAACCAAACTTCTGCTCATACAGTTGTTTGCAAGCTTTAGACACATTTCTAAATAGAAGTTAAATTGCTTGCGCATTTACAGTAAACTGATGGCTAAACCTGAGTTGGGCTGTCCCTGAACAAACAGAAATGACAGCAGCTCTTAGGTTCTGTGACCTAATGCCCATCACAGGGCAAGGGGCTGCAGGCATCTGCTCTGAAGGAGCCACTCCAGGTAACATTGAACTGAAAAGGTGCAGAGATATCAGAGTGCAAAACCAGCAGATATTTACACTTTCACTTCATTATAAATGCATCTAGATGACAAATTATTAAGTGCAGCTCAGTGCTTGTACCATTGCCAGTGTGCAGCCTCTGCTCCAGCCTGCCTGCCTGGGATGGATGAAGGAGATGGGCACACAGAGCAGCTCATCCCTGAGCTTGGGACATGGACAGGAAACTGGGCTCTGCAAAAGCTCATCCTCCCTGGGGACAGACTTCCTCACCCCAGAAAGGATTTGAATCACATTTCCCACATTCAAGAGGTTCAGCTGAGGGCTGTAAGATGAGGATCACAGTTTGAGCTGCTGTTCCCCAGTTACCTTTCTCTCAGTAGGTTCCATGTTTGTCCACAAGTGAACAAATCAATTCTGTGCTTCAATCCAAAGCCCCAAAGCTCTCATGTGTGAAAGAAGCTGCTCTTACTGCTACACAAGCCCTTGGCTACTGCCCTGCTGTGCCACCAGTTTGTCAGGATATATGATCATATATATGATATGAATGGCAAGAAGCTTTCCTTTTTTGCAAGGGTAGGGGGAGGTTTGGAAATCACACTTCATGCTGTGCTATGCTGCTGCAGAGGCACCAAAACAATGGCAAAGGCACAGACAGGGGAGACACAGGGACCTGTAGCATTTGGGGGTGATGCCTTGAAGTGAAACAGGGGTGGTGCATGGGGATATGCAGGGCATGGATCCTTCCCCAGCTGCAGCAGGACACTGATGGAGCTGGTGACCAGGAGCTCTCCTGGGCTGAGCTCCTCCTCCCACCAGTGGCACAGGAAGACTCCTGCTGGAAACAAACACAAAATGGAGCAGGGTAAGCTGCAGGAAGCTCTGCAACTTCCTGAAGGGTGGCTGTGGTGAGCTGGGGGTCGGCCTCTTTCTCTGGGCGACAACAGATAGAACAAGAGGACACAGTCTCAAGCTGCGTCAAGCGAGATGTAAGTTAGAATTAAGAAGGAAATATTTCACAGAAAGAGTGGTCAGATACTGGAATCATTTACCCAGTGAGGTGGTGGAGTCATCATCCCTTGAAGAATTCAAAAAAAGACTGGATGTGGCACTTGCTGCCATGATCTAGTTGAACAGTTAGAACATCGGCTGGACTTGATGATCTTATAGATCTCTTCCAGCCTTGAACTTCTGTGATTCTGTGATTCTTCATTCTGTGTGTGGATGACAGAATGAAGTCACATTCTGTCCTGCTGAACAGCCCAGTGCATACACATGACTGGATCTGAACCTGGAAGAGACTAAACCTCACTGCAAATTTTAGGACTGCAATTTTAAAAGTCTGGTCGAGAATTCAATCAGAATATGGAAATTACATGCAAAAACTTAGTTTCTCTGCAAATGTTGACACATGCTCCAAACCCCTCCTATTGACAAGTTTTCTGTACTGAATTCTCTCTTGAACTTAAAAAAAAAAAAAATCAGAGCTCCCAAGTGCAGGTTTGTGCTCTATGTGCTAAATTTGTTAAAATTATCATAAAAGAAAATTGACATTTTCATAAACTAGAAGGTTTACATTAAGGTCATGCAATGAGTATTTATAGTCTTATTACTCTTTAGTCCCTGGTAGAAACTACCAAAAATAATCATGTAATGTGATATTATCACACTCCCACTAGTTACAGCGTGAAAGTGAATTACAACATGGTTAAAATGTTCTCCATGGAAGCTCTGAAGAGAGGCCAGAAGGACAAAGGAGGACACTGGAGCACAGACCTGAAAGCACAGCACATCCCCCTGTCTCTTGGTGTGAAGATTAGTGGCCACCATGCCCCACTGGAATTCTTCACCATTTTCTGCTGCACCAGCAGGAAGAGAGCAAAAAAAATTAGCAAAGAAAGTGTCATTTGGATTTGTACAGTAACAAGTATACCTCCAAAAGTTCATCAATTCAGGCTATAATTCCACCTCAGATTATGATCATGTCAGTTCCTGCTGGTCTCATGGATCTGAGACAGCCAGACTCTCAGAGGGGTGAGATGAGTGGCACTCCCTGTGGGCACTGAGGGGGTGTTTCCAGCTCTGCTCTGTTCCTCATGAGCTGCTTCTCCTTCCTTCCATAGCACACCCCCATTTATTCCCTTTGCACATACAGAGCAGACATTCTTCCTCCTCCCTCCACCATACTGCATCACTCTGCTCTTGGGTGGAAAGATGGAGCCAAGAGGCCAAAAGTTTTGCTTCATTCCACAGCACAGAAGAAAATGATAAATTTATGGCAAATCACAAAGTGTTATCCTGCAAACTGAAGAAGGTGCAAAGCAGAGCCATCTGGCAGTCTCTCCTCCCTCCCTCTGAATTGCTGTCACATTTCAAAATCAGCCTGTGTTTTCCATCAAATTTGGGAACCCATGGGCCACAGGCTGGGAAATATCTCTGGAGTAGGTGGAACAGGGGGCAGAAAGCTTGAATCCTTACTTGCTACTGCATTTTGTGGTGATTTATTTCCAATCTGCTGCTTCCCCTGCTCCCAGGAGAGGGAGAGGAGATGGCAGCTGGGCTAGGCACTCAGTTAGTCCTTAAAGGCTGGAGTAGTCAACAGGCAGGACCAAACTCCAAACTTCTCAGAGGCTCCTTCATTTCTCCAAGGTCATGAGACCAAAACAGTCATTCTACCCCTCCTCTGGGGAAAAACCTTCCTCTCCCCAGCCCCATTCCAAAGCTGCAGCTATGCTGACATTTTTATAAATGTTTTCTATTTTGCTGCTTTTGACTAAAAAACAAGCTTCTGTGGAGGGACAGAAAGAATCTCTTTTTGATGAAAAGAGAATTTTTCTTTGTGTAGGAATGTGATTGTTCAGGCTCCATCTGAAGAGAGTTCATGGACACACGCAGGTACCCATGACAACCCAGCACACAGAGTCTGGATATTCTGCTTGGGGATGGATGGGTTAGAACATCCACAATGATGAGGATCTTCCAAACGAGGGATGACAGCAAATCACTTCCATCTGTGATGTAAAAGAAAACCTTGGCATTTCATTCTACATACTTGATCTTCTCTAAGTACCTTCCCATTTGTTCTATAAATAAATAATGGTTTTACTTTGAGTGTGCTGTTCTCCCAGGTAAGTGGGAAAGACTTGTTCCCTTATCAAGCACAGAAAAGGTGCTATTGGCTATAGGAGTGTCAGCAAGGCAACATTTGTACTGCCCAGCAAGCCCCAGGAAAGGAAATAAAACCAGAAAAAATAGAGTGGCTCCAAGTTTAATTTGTTTGCTGTTCTAATTCTGTCTGTTCATTTCTGTTACCTATCCAAAATTCTTAAATCTTTTGGGTAAAATACTAGCTTAACTAGCAAAACAGAACTACACTGTTATCACAGTTCTGACCCAATTATTTCATCCTGCTTGGTGATCATTCCCTTCCAGGGCTGAAAACTACAATGCAGAGGCACTGTCTGGAGTGGAAAAACTGCCCAAGAGCAGGATTATGGCACTTTTTCATCTGCTCTGCTGTTGTGAGGGGATGAACAGTTCAACATCCTTTGGACAGTTCCTTGTGAGGGTACAGTGCACTACAGCTCGTGCTGCTGTGCATTTGATCACGAGTCATGGAGAGCTCCACGGACACCCAGATCTCCTCCACAGGACTACTTTTTAAAATGTTTTTGAACACAAGCCATAAATTCTTGATCCAAGTACTCGGTTTTATCAGGACTTGCTCTCATGTCTCATCCCTGCATAAAAAGACAGACCATGTCCTTTAAATACTATGGAAATATTACCTCTGACAAAGATGCACAAAATGCCACAGAATGCAGAGTGCACTTACATCTATTTTATATATGCTGAGATATTTGAATAGTTCTACTATTACCATTTATTTGATTGGGGAAGTTTTTACATATTCATGCTAATTCTCAAGCAAGTGCCTCAGTCCGATTTATGATGTAAGTTCTTTTCATTTTTTAAGCCATTCATGCAGGCTTTTCATTAAAGTAGAAGAGAATCTATAATGGATTCAATATGTAATGCAAAGATCAGCTTTGAAAATAGACCTATTTCTGCCTAAGTCATCAAATATTACATGTACATGAGTCTGAGTTCTGAGAAAGTCAACTGAAATGAGAAGCTGCCACTGTGGGTGCTGGGAATTAGAGAGATTTTCCATTTGTTCAAAGTCTCCTTTCTACTTCTGTACTCAGATTTCCTTCACAAGTCTGTATGTCCTCCCTTCCCATTTCCTGCAGCCTCTTTGCCACCCCTGCTCAAGAAGCTCCCTGGTACCTTGTCCTTTGGGCAGTATTTTGTCCCCCATTGTGCTTGTCTAAGGCATGAGACATCCAGTATGAGGCCTCCCAGTATTTCTGCAGCACTGAAACTGGTAACTGGCCCAAACCTTTCATCTTCTTTTGGCAAAGCTTGTGCTGAGGTCATTGGTTAAACAGTCAGTGAGTGATTTTTACTGATTTGGCTTTAAATGCTGTGTATATTAAAATGGGAAGCAAAGCAAAGAGATGCTGTCAGTTAGCATCCCAGTATTGAGCACAAAATTAAGAATCAAAGTCTTTTCTCAAATTAGAGCAGACATGAACTCTTAAGAATAGAGGAGAACCCACCAACAAAACATCCAAATGAGTTCTCCAAAGGTATTTCTGTTATTAATGAGCCACTGGTCCATCTAGGCAAGAGTTCTAAGTGCCCAGGGACATTTACAGGCTAATAAGTGAATCAAATAGGGTAACAAGGAGACAAAGGAACAGAAATCCTCAAGGCATCAGCTACAGCAAAGGGAAGCAAATGAGAAGGTGTTCCCAGCAGTTTGCTGTGAGGGATCTGCCAAGGGCAGAAGGTGAAATGGAACTCTTGAGGTGCAAACCAGCAATGACACACATCTATTGGGGCATCTGCCAATGCACAGCCAAACCAAACAACAAATTCATGAAGAGTCTGAGCAGCTTAATAACGTGGCCTGCAGAATTTCAAGGCCAAGTCAACATCACTGGTGAGCCAGGCTGATGCTAATTGTGTGGCTCTTTGACATGCTACTAGAGGAGACCAAAAATTGCTCAGTTCATATTTGACAAACAATTGATCTGACAGCTTATTTGATTTATTTGGAACAAGGTATATAATGATTGACCTTCCTCTTCCCTATATTTATTTTCCACTCATAGAGCTGCATAGATTACTTGTGAATATATTCATTGAACTTTTTATTGGATCGATTTTTCAAAGATGCTGATAGACAACCAATGTGTTTTCCTTTTCATTTTCTTGCTCGTGTCATGCTGCTACACTGAGAGTTATGGATGGCCAGGAGCACAAGAATCAGAGCCTCAGGGAGCCCTCATCCTTCTTGGTTACAAACAACAGCAGCAAGCACCTCTTCATTAGCAGCTCTGAGAGGACTTACAGCACACCAGTGGCAGCCCTGCCTCCATCCATCAGGACCATTCCCCTTTTACCCCAGGAACACCCACACCACTGCCACAGTCTTGCAAACAAGAAAAGTTTATATTCTTGCCTACTGCCAGAGCCTGAAGTAGTCCAGTAACAGAGATTTTACAATGCTTGAAAGATTGCATTTATTTTTAATGTAGCTCTGTGTAAAATCAGAACCATTCAAATTCTTTCTGTGAAGATATTTCAGTAAAAGCTTTGCTGGTAAGATGAGGAGATGCCTGTTGTTTAATCCCCCATATCTTTGCTGTATTTCTCCTGCTGTTCTTGTTGTGCTTAGTTCTTTTGCTAGTGGCTCAGTAAAAAAGCAGAACATAGTGCTACTACTTGTTTAAATACATTTTGGGGGAAAAGGCAAGCCCTGTACAAAACCCTAACTAACAGGATTGCTGGGAGCCCTGAGGAGCTGCAGCACTGCCTCTGTGTGTAGGTGGCCTGAGCCAATGGCAGACACAGCAAAGCACCAGGAATCTAAATACTGCTGCAGAGCTGGGATGGAGCTCAGTTCAAGTGTAAACAAGTGTAGCTCCATCCAAATCAGTAGCTGTGCCTGCTTTTCCCAGTAGGGTTTCCTGCCAACTGTGCATTCCAGCAGCTTGTCCCTGCAGCCAAGGCTGGCCAGCCCTCCAGGAGCCACTGCTGCCAGCCAGGAGGGACAGCACTGGCAAGGTTGGTGAGCCCAAACCTGCCATTTTGCAAACATTATTGTTTAGCACTGCTGTTATTGCCTCTCCTCATTGTGGGCTAGGAGGTCTGCGCTGCATGGGAAAGGCAAAAATGATGAACTCCTATGCAATGACATGTTTACATGGCATGCTCATACATCCCCTTTGTTCTGCTGGGAGCAAGGCAAGGAGCAGATCAGAGGCTGCAGTTCCAGCAGGGTCCCCTGAGAGCCCCTCTGAAGCCCTGACACAGCAGGCACCAGGTACAGGTCATGTGAAACCTGCAGAAAGTGCAAAATCAAACAGCAGCACAAACCCAGCTCAACATGGGTGAAGATTGTGCCATGCTCTGTTTTAAAGCTTTCTGTTCTGTGTGCTGGGGATTGCAGTGACAGCAGGGCAAAGCCTGAAGCACATCAAAGCTCAGAGGGACTGTTCTCACACACAGACCTTACTTCAAATAGAGAAATCAGAGAAGGGAAACAGGTGATAAAACATACTCCAAATGCCAAAACTCATCCCCCAGCTACTGCTGAACCAGATTAACTTGCCATGGCACGCAGGGAGCAGCAGCATCACCAGAACAAGCAATCCAGCTTCAGTGTCTGATACCACTTAATCATAGTGAAAGATGTTTGGCCTGTCTAGCATGTGTACCCCAATCAGAGATTCCTCACACTTTTTTACAGCAAGCCCTACTCATCTTTCTTCCTAAAACAAATAATCTCTCAGGCTCATTGCAACCCACCAGTGACACTTAGTATTCTGATCACTCCCTGTGAGCCCACCTGGTATATTGTGTTTTAAATCCCAGCACTGTTATGGCTATGCATTTTCACTAGCTCCATGCTAGAACACAATAGCCTTGTTCAGTAAGAAGTAAATCTAAATTTCAATCCTTGACTGATGAGGGCTATATAACAGTGGTTTTTTTACACTTTTATGCATCTTGAAACCAAATCTGTCAAAACATGTTAACAAAACAATAGGATACTTAAACACTTGCTGCAATATCAGGAAGCTTTTTCTTCCTCCCATTTCACTGGGTACAAACCTTTTTGATCTTAAACGGTGACAAAGGATCATTGAAAAAGTCCCCACTGTCTGGTGATGTCTGGAAAACACTATTTATCCCAGACAGTTTATCAATGTGTCATTTAGCTCAAGGAGATTATAAAAAGGGATGAAGCACATCAGCTGCAGAGGGACTTTCAGAGCTCTGACAACACCCCCACTTGGCTCATGGCTCACCTGCTCCCACATCCCCACAAAAAAGGATCCTGCTAAGAGTTCTACCCTGCTGCCATATGGATGGAGCTGTGCAGAACATCCTCTGGCACTGCAGGAAACCCCTGACCCCAACTCCTGATGGTGTGAGGTGTGATCCCACACTGAGAAGGACCAAGAAGCACGTGGAACTTTGTCACAGACATCTTTTCATGTAAAATCCTTTCCTTAGGATTTTTCCTCCTGAGAAGCTGGGAGGCCTCAGGAACAAAATGTAAACAATGGTTATCTGCTGCTGTGGAACGCAACAGGTGCATCTGGGATTGGTCTCATGTGGTTGTTTCTAATTAATGGCCAATCACAGTCAGCTGGCTCAGGCAGAGAGTCTGGGACAGCTGCCTTTGTTATCATTCTTTCTGATTCTATGCTTAGCTTAGCCAGCCTTCTGAGCTAGCTTTCTTCTATTCTTTTAGTATAGTTTTAATGTAATATATATCATAAAATAATAAATCAAGCCCTCTAAAACATGGAGTCAGATCCTTGTCTCTTCCTTCAACATAAGACCCCTTTGAACACTGTCACAGAACTTCAACAGCCAAGGGAAACAAAATACTGAGTCTGCTCCCAGGCCTACTGCCATCACTTGCAGTTTCTGAGGAGACCTCAAGGCCTTTGTGAACATTTTTGCTATTCTTTTAGCTAAAGTCATTGATAAAAGCAGGATAGATGTGAGCTCAAATGTACCTAAGCTGCCAGATCTAAATAGTGTAATGACAGAAAGATCATTTCCTGTAATCCTGTGAGCATCTCTCATTTACCAGGGTCCAGCTCTCCTGTCTGTACACACTGCTCATACTTCCCCATTAGCCTCTCTAGCAAAGATCAAACTTGTGTGTCTCATAACTCCTTGATGTGATTTATAAAGCTATCTAACTTGTTTTCTCCCTAGCTTATCTCATGTAACCTATTTGTCTTTTTATTACAGCATCTTATCTGCCCCTTATTTGCTGTAGCTATTTATCAAAGCCTTACAGTAATCCCTATTCCTGCAGCATTATTGATGTGGGTGCCTGCCCAGCCAAAGCCCAGGCTGGCTGTGCTCTGGGAGGTGACAGAGCTCAGGCTGTGCAGCAGCAGGGTCACTCACACCCTGCACCCCAGCTGTGCCTCCAGCCACCTCAGGGGGGATGTCCCCACCAGCTCTGTGCTCTCCAGTGCAGGGAATGCCCAGCGTGGCACCGAGAGTGGCACTGGACACAAAGCACACCCACCAGGTGTGATTTGTTTGCTGCAGCTGATGAGAGAGCTTTTCAACTTTTGGGGACTGACTCACACTGTCTGCCCTAGCTTGTCTGTGGTAAGTGAGTTATGCTGGTATTTTGCTGCACAACAAAAGATATCCAAGTCTTAGATCATTCAGAATATAGAGCCCTCTGGAGATGTGCCTGGCTTTATAACTCTATTGCCAATACCAACAGTATTGCTGCCATGGTTGTGGTTATTTTCAATCAAATACCTCAGCCGGTGACAGCTCTTTGTGGTTGGTTTTGAGTCTAATTTGTTACTTAACATCAGCTTTGAAGAGGTAACAAAAAGCAAAATAATGACAAAAACATTGATCTTTAATATTTGTCACAGACATCTTTTATGAAAAATCCTTTCCTTTGGATTTTTCCTCCTGAGAAGCTGCGAGGCCTCAGGAACAAAATGTAAACAATGATTATCTGCTGCTGTGGAATGCAACAGGTGCATCTGTGATTGGTCTCATGTGGTTGTTTCTAATTAATGGCCAGTCACAGCCCAGCTGTCCAGACTGTCTCAGTCAGTCACAAACCTTTGTTATCATTCCATTCCTTTTCTATTCTTAGCCAGCCTTCTGATGAAATCCTTTCTTCTATTCTTTTAGTATAGTTTTAATATAATATATATCATAAAATAATAAATCAGCCTTCTGAAACATGGAGTCAGATCCTCATCTCTTCCCTCATCCTCAGACCCCTGTGAACACCGTCACAAATATTCACAAAAGGCAATAGGAAAAATGCTTGTGAGGGCTCATGTATATTCATATTCCTGTGCCTTTATCTCGGGGAGAGAGATGTTTGAAGGTGTGTGGTCAGTAGAGATGTGCCAGGTATGATGTAGGGCTCTGTGGTGTGCCCTGGGAATGCAAAGAGCACAGACTCCTTCAGAGCCATATTCTGTGTATTTATATTTGTATTTGAAAGTAGCAGAAAACTATAGTCTTAACTGAGATCTCATCAAACTTTTCTGAAACAGAGATGCCACTTTACCCTTCCTGTAAAAAGCCACGTGCAGCCAGACTGTCAGAAATGCCCTGAGCTTTCCTGAGCCAGGATTCTCTGCCGGGAGCCTGGGGAGCTGTGGGGCAGGGCCCCTCTGCTGTAACCAAACCCTCTCCAGGAGTGGCTGCTGTGTGCTCTGAAGCCAGGGGGGTATTTCAAGGGACACACACACACCTCTGAGTATACTTTAGGCATATGTCTGACAAGTTTCTTCTCTTAATTAAATCTTCTCTAATTGTGTGAATTCTTATTAGTCACATAAACAAATGCCTTTTCTCATGAACATTACTATATGTTGGTAGACAAAATGTAGCAAGTTTCAGGCACTCATGACACATGTTTCAAAACGTACAAGTTTTTTAATTGTTTTCTTCCTCTTGTCAATTTAATATTTCCATGTCCTTTTATTTTTTAAAGCAGGAAATGGGAAGAAATTTAACTTGAAATTCTGATTTATACATCAACTCCAACTAGTTTTCTTCCTAACTAGCTAATCCTGACCTTCTAACCCTGTCTTCACACAGAAATTTATTTAATGATTAACAATCCAATTCTCATTTACCAGATCTACCAGAAAAATCTTAAAATGGACAAGTGGCAAGCATGAGAAGAAGGATGAGAAAGAAAATGAGGTGTCAGGTTTATGAGTAAGGGAAGATACAAAAGAGGTGCAGGGAGAAAAGCAGGTGAGAGAAGCAATGCTTTATTAGTTGTAGAAGTTTTATCAGGTTTTTCCAGCTCCTGCATTGAGCAGCAGACAGGAAAGGTCCTGTGCCCTCTGGGAAATGCAAGTTCCCCTACCACAGGATCAGGAGCCTCCCATGGCAAATTTTCTGGAAGGGAGATGAATCAGACTGAACTGGGACATGGGGGGAAGGATCCTGCTGGAGCTGGGAGAGGCCAGGGCTGACACCAGAGGGGGAATGTCAGGACCTACAAGATGGTCTCCTTTAAATCCTCCACAAGGGCTTCCTCATGCACCAGGTAAGCCCACAAAGATTGAGACATCAGAGGGATGTGGATGGCAGGCCAAGAGGAGAGGTCAAGGCTGAACAAGGGGAAACAAAAGGCACCATTTTATCTGCAGGAGAAAAGCAGTGGGATGCTTCAGAGTGACCTGAACGAAGAATACAATGAGCATTACAAAGTCTGCATTAAGGAGGCAGAATAATTTCTTCTTTTCAAAATCAAATTCAAGTAGGAGCAGCCTTAGCAAAAGCCACTTTATATAAATTAACACAATTCTTTCATGTATCACAAAGACTGGCTGGGGCAGAGGACTCTCATTGTGTGTGATTTCCTCCCAGCTGTGGTGCCTTGGCTGTGCTGCCCATGGGTGTGTGTGACAGAGCTGCAGCAGAGCAGGGGCACAGGGGCTCTCTGTGACATTCACCAGCTGCCTCCCAAAAGGAAAACGAAGGCCAGGTCATCTGAGAGTCCATGGACTGCATGGTCCCTGTGGGTCTGTTCCAACCCAGAATGCTCTGTGGTGCTGTGATACAGTTAGTTTGCACTAACTCAGACTGAGAACTGTGATGTTATTAGTTTGCACTATCTCATACTGAGAGCTGTGATGTAATTAGTTTGCACTAACTCAGACTGAGAGCTGTGATGTAATTAGTTTGCACTATCTCAGACTGAGAGCTGTGATGTAATTAGTTTGCACTAACAGTACAGACTGAGAACTGTGATGTAATTAGTTTGCACTAACTCAGACTGAGAACTGTGATGTAATCAGTTTGCACTAACTCATACTGAGAGCTGTGATGTAATTAGTTTGCACTAAGACTGAGAACTGTGATGTAATCAGTTTGCACCAACTCAGACTGAGAACTGTGATGTAATTAGTTTGCACTATCTCATACTGAGAGCTGTGATGTAATTAGTTTGCACTAACTCAGTACAGACTGAGAGCCAGGGATGGAGGTGACTTCAGACAGGTTTATTTCTGTGTGATCACTGAGCACCCCTGGGCAAGCAGATCTGCCTGTTTGCAGCAGCAAAGCCCTGGTGTGCCCAGCCCAGGTCCCTGCAGTGCTCCCAGCTGGGCTGTGTCACCTGGTGTCCCCAGCCCTGCCAGGACAGGCATTGTCACCCTGCAAAGTGGGCTGCAAGGTCAGAGAAATCACAGAACGTGCTACAGCTAAGGAATGACCTAAGAACCCCAATAACGGAGGAAACTGGAGGAAAACCAGGAGTGCCACACCTCTGGATTGCAGAGGTGAATGCTGATGATTTCCAGGCTTTCTTGTGAGCAATAATCCCCATCAACAGGTCCACAGTAGGTAGACAACAATTCAGACCTATGATGAAAGTAACTATCACCATCTGCATAAAGGGAAATAAAACTCACAGCAACTGAGCCTTAAGGGTACTTGATTAAGCCTGGTCTCTGTGATTGCATCAGCCAATTAATTCCTGAGGTAAATAACCCATAGGGCTTTACACACAACTAGTCAGGGGCATCACTAGGAATTCACCTTGGAGAAGTCATGGAGAGGCACAAAACAATTGGAAAGTGACAGTGCCCATGCTGAACACGGGGGAGGGTGGCAGAGTGAGGAATGAAAGGGCATTGAGAATGCTGGAACAAATAAACAAGTTATTTGTAAGGCCAGGGAGGACATGAAGGAGATGAACAGCCCTGTGCATGAATCTGTCATGTAAAAATAATATCAAAACAATATCATTGCATTTTGCAACAAGGCAGCAGACCTTGTGCTGAAGGGAGAAGGGCGAACCTCATACTTACCCTACTAAGAGTCTGACACTGTTTCTCATATTTTTATGTGAGCTACAGATATACAATGTAGAATAAACTTCTGTAGGAGGAAGCAGGAAAGACAGGGTGACTTCAGCTGGGGAGGAGTTATTGATTGTTTACTGTTCAGAATGGAAGGATGCACAAAACAAAGGAACTGCCTGGGGATTTGTTCTGAGGCAGCTCTGCTCGGTGCCACACTGCTGTGACCTGGAAGGTGGGACACAGAGCATTCTCGGTGCATTTGCAATGACCCCAGCCAGAAGGGACTGCAAATGTGTGGGAGGACAGCATCAGAATTGCAAATGGCCCCAACAAGCTGGGGAACTACACAAACAAGAGGGTGCATTTCAATAAGAGCCTGCAAAAATACTCCACTGCAGAAATACAAGATGGAGAAAGATTTGTTAGTTCTTTAGGAAAGGATCTAAACATTATAATAAATTATACTGAGTGGCAATCAAGAATGCTACAATTCTGAAAGAGACAGGCACACATAAATAAAGGGATGCTCTGCAGGGTGTGCAGTTTGTTGTGGGGCACTGTCCTGCAGGAGGGACCCGCACCACTTGGGAAGGGTCTGAAGGAGAACAGTGGGGAAGGTCACAGCCTAGAAAATGGGCCTGCATGGACCTGGGAATGAGCATTTCCATTTAGCCTAATGCTCAATAAAAGCTAGCTAGCTAGCTCTGGTGAAAAGACACAGGGAATCCAATGGTTTCTGTGTCCACAGCTGATGGAATAGGGAGCAGTGTGGAACCCAGCATCCCCAGCCCTGCACAAACAGAGGCATCAGAGCCTGTTTGTACAGACACTGCAGATGAGGGGTTTTATTAGAGGAAAAAAAGTTCAAACCCACTGGAATAATCTGAAACCAGGTTAGATGGGCTCACACAACTACTTCAATAATCAATCCTATGATGAGAAAGGCATAGTCAAGATCAACATACAATGATCAAGGAATGTTAACCACTGTGTACTTGAGTTCAAGGTGTGCCAGTCAATCAAGGTGAAAAAAAATAATGTAAGACAAATCCTACTTCAAGGATAAAAAACCTCAATGATTTGTATTTTCAGGTGATTGCAATATTATAAGAGAGATCATCACATTGAATATTCATAGATTGCCTTAGGCAATGCCTTAAAGTGATCAGAGAAATCTCTGACTGCCCAGCAGCATAATTTTATTTGTTCTTAATTGAAATTTAGGATCAAACAAGCCTGTGCAATTGCCTTTAAAATGCTCCTTTCCTGGACCTTTATCCTGCCCAACCTCACCTCTGTCTGTCTAGCCACGTTTCTTGGGCACTGCTTTTGTGTGAGCTGCACAGAGAGTACTCCAAAGCCTCCAGAGGGAAGCCCCTTCAAGCACAGGCAGGGCAAGGAGCCCTTCATTGCCATCCCAAAGCCTGCAAACCACGTTGTGAGTAATCCCAAACCTTGCAAACCACTTCAGCTGAAGCACAGCAGCACAGCACTGCAGGCACAGAGCCCCTCTGGAGCCAGCAGAGTGCAAAGCCCATGGCCCTGAGCCTGCACAGGCACTGCCAGTGTGGAGAGGGACACCAGGACACAGCCAGGACACAGCCAGGACCCACCATGACACACACAGCAATCCACCCCCACTGCCTGGCTCACAGCCACCCTGCTTTTCATGCTCATAGCCATAATAATATCCCCTGACAAACCCCCACATCTCACTCTGACAGTAGGCACAGCACTGCAGAATTAATGAATGAGCAGGAGGAGAAAACTACTCATTTGGAAGAAGTCTTCTGGAGCAATATAAAGCTGCAGGAAACCTGCCTGATTTGTCTTTTGGCAAGTTCTGCTACTGGCTTTAAATTAACACTGCAAGTGTTCTCAACTGAGTCTCTACAGGAACTAGTCAAGTGAACCTCAGCACACCTGTAATTGCACATTGAAGTTACTCAGACCTCAGCTTTCTGTCTTGGAACAAATTAGGTTTATTTTTAGATTTTTGTCTTCACCTGAATCCAAAGCTACAGCTACAGCTTTGTAATGTTAAATTCACAAAGGTCAAAATCAGAAGAAAATTATTGCAGCAGCTGTTTCGAAGTGAAACATGCATTTTGCAGAGATCTGCTGGTAATGTTTTCTTCTGCTTCTCTGTTCTTGCACAATTTTCTGTGCAGAGACTCTTTTGACATTGGCATTGTATTCTGCAAGTGCTGGCTAAGAACAATTTCTCCAGCTTACACAAGGTTTTTAAAACTAACATTTTTTTTTTAGTATTATTTTCATCCCTCCCATGTCAACTCAGCAATGATTGAGAAAGGCTAATTGGGGTTTTTGGCTTTCCCTTACATCTTGAGTGTAATAATGTGGATCTATTTGTTTTGTCAGATTAGAGTGGTGTAAGAGCTAAGGACATTTTTATGGTATTACAGCTTCTGTATTCAAGTTAAGATATGATGAAGAAGAGAAAACTTAGAAATATGGAAAGAATAGTGGAAATCTGATAACTTTCAAAACTATTTATAAACTATGTAAACCTTTAGAACTGTATAAGGCATCCCAAAGCTTGCTCCTGTTGCTAAGAACAAACTGGAAGTCAAAGTCAGCAAAAGTTCTCACCCCAAATTATCCATGTCTCAGTCACTATCAAAACCTCTAAAATATGTCAGATCTTACAGTCAGCTCCAGTTAAGAGTATTTTGCTGACAGGATTTAATTCCTCCTAGTCTTGGTAGCACAGTAGCTACATTTTCTCTCAGCTTTGCTTCCTGTGCCCAACTTTGCAGTTTCCCCTCCAGGTCCCCGGTGCCCATTCCTAGGCCCTCTGTCCTTTGTGGTGCTCCTCTGGATGCTGCCACTCACCAGAGACACCAGAGCAGCCCCCAGAGGATTTTACTGCCCCTGGAGTAAAGAGCAGCACAAAGGGGGGCACTCCTGCAGATGCTTCCAGCAGGGTCTCCATGAGCAAGATCAGCTGGAATGGGATCAGGACACCAAAGCAGCAGGTGCCAAGAGCCTTCACATCTCCAGCATGTGGGACACATGGGTTTAATTTGTGTTAGATTGTTTGTGACCGTGTTCTCAGGGGTCCCAGGATGAGGGAAGAGATGAGGATCTGACTCCATGTTTCAGAAGGCTTGATTTATATATATATTTTTTGATATATTTTTATAAAATATAATATCAAAATATATTTTTGATATATTTTTATGATATATTTTATGATATAATTATGATATAATTATATTAAAATTATACTAAAAGAATAGAACAAAGGTTTTCATCAGAAGGCTGGCTAAGAATAGAAAAGGAATGGAATGATAACAAAAGCTTGTGTCTGGGACAGAGAGTCCAAGCCAGCTCAGTGTGATTGGCCATTAATTACAAACAACCACACGAGACCAATCCCAGATGCACCTGTTGCATTCCACAGCAGCAGATAATCATTGTTTACATTTTGTCCCTGAGGCCTCTCAGCTTCTCAGGAGGAAAAATCCTAAGGAAAGGATTTTTCATAAAAGGTGTCTGTGACAATTGTTCTTGATTCCTCAGGGAATCAAAACTTTCTAAAGGGAAAAAGTAATTTTAGAGGTGCTCTCTAAAATAATTTCCTGGTCCCTGGTGCAGTTCAGAGCTGCACTGTGTCCTGTTAAACACCAGGCACCAGCAGATGGTCAACAGCAAATCACAGCAGTGCCCTACCTAAAGCACTGTGCCAAAGGCTTACCTCCCTCCTCCTCCCAAATCATTGGAAAGTTTCTTAAGGTCCCTGGGGAGGAATGCTGCAGATGCCTTGAAAGGCAGGGTATCATGCAAATCTATCAATCTCAGTTCTGAAGTGCCATAATTATGCCCCACTATCTTCATTACATAGGTCAAATTCCCATTTGAAATGCATTCAGCTGCCAGCACAACCATTACCTTTGATTTCCAGAGGATTTTTAGGGAAGGGTAGCATCGCTGACTCACAGAAGCCTTCCTGAGCTGTTCAGCCCTGTTTGATGTAAGGAGCAGTGCAAATTTCCCTTCTCTGTGCATTACAAACTTCATCTGCTTCCACTTAGTTACAAAGTTGAGGTCTAAAAAAGGAAAAATCCCCAAGGCTGACACAAAGAAACACCCTGATTTATAATCTCAAGGTATGAAGAAGTAAATTTCCAGCCTAGTGAGCTACCCACCTAGCTGCAGTTATTATGTGTTAAAATTCCCTGCACACCACACAGAAAATTTGCCCCTAAGCATTTTTTAAATTTTTTTCCCCCATCTTACAAACTGCCAGAATACTCAAGTGATTTTTAGGAAATTGCTCACACTGGTAAAAATTCACTATCTGATATCCAAACATAAGCCTGGAGCACAGAGGCCAGAACCAGCCCTCTAATTCAGAATAGGTAGGGATTTTCTGACAGGATTTTCTGACAGAACATGTTCTGTCAGAAAATGTCAATGAATCAACTTTCCCCCAAAAAGGAGACTTCATCTATTTCATTAAAATGTTCCCTGAAAAGTGTCTGACTGCCAGCATGGACAAAGTAGGCTCCTTTCCTCCTAACTCCCAGCAGAAATCAGACCAGGAGATGTGGGCACCTGGCTGGGACTCCTTTCCAGGAACTCTCTCATCTTCCCATGTGTGCTGTTTACCATTGATTAACCATTTAGGGGCCCCAATGAGGGCAGCCCAGTGGTTCTGCCACCCTTGGAAGATCAGCAAATTAGCAAGGTGTCTCCTCTCCAGCCCTAATTACAAACCAGCAGGAGTGGATGCTTAATGGTGGTGTCCGGGCTCAGTGCTCACATCCTCAGTTAACCCTCTGGAATTCTGGAACTCACTGGGAGCTTTGGCCAAGCACAGAGGGGGAGCTTTGGACTGTGGCAAGTTATTTAAGGCTAGGAAATAATGGGGGTTTGTCGCCGACATCTTTTATGAAAAATCCTTTCCTTAGGATTTTTCCTCCTGAGAAGCTGGGAGGCCTCAGGAACAAAATGTAAACATTGATTATCTGCTGCTGTGGAATGCAACAGGTGCATCTGTGATTGGTCTCATGTGGTTGTCTCTAATTAATGGCCAATCACAGTCAGCTGGCTCAGACAGAGAGTCTGGGACAGCTGCCTTTGTTATTCATTCCTTTTCTATTCTTAGCTTAGCCAGCCTTCTGAGATGAAACCTTTTCTTCTATTCTTTTAGTATAGATTTAATGTAATATATACCATAAAATAATAAATCAGCATTCTGAAACATGGAGTCAGATCCTCGTCTCTTCCCTCACCCTCAGACCCCTGCAAACACCCTCACAGGGGTTTGTCATTTCCCCTGCAGGACTGAGGAAGGCAATCTGCCCATCTGCCCTGCTCCCAGCTCTATCAGCACCCACTCCTGCACAGCCTTGGCCAATCCATCACACACTCATCTCATGGCTGAAATTCATTACAGGAGATATGTCTGGGTTCTGCAGGAATGAGATTTTCTTCTGGAAACTGTGAGCTGATAAAAATTCCCTTTGTAAATATCAAGGGTGCTTGAAATTTTTCCTTCTAATTTTCTTTTATGAATGTGTTGGGGGATTTTTGTGAAGGATGTTCAAGGAACAGACCACAGAACGGGGAATGGCAGAATGTGGGGGGGTTTCCTACTGAAGTGCTCAGCTTTTTAAGGAAATGTTGAAAACATTTTAATTTTCCCCAGTTCTGGACTAAAAATATTTATTTTTGCATCTTCTAAGGCTTCTACAAGAAATCAAAAATTTTCTTCCGAACAAAAATCATTTTACCAAAGCAGGCCAGTATTTCCCAAAGGAATGAATAGCAGCTGTGCCTTTCAGCCCTGCTCAGCATATCCTGCACATCAAAAAGAGAGAAAGATGTGTAAAACTATTGATCACTTCTGCTTCAATGCACTGAAATTCTGAATTTAACAAAAGCCCAAGTCCAGCACTGGAAATTTCTGTATGTTCCCAAGCACATTACAAGATTACTAGTGGGGAATTGCTCACAGTGCCCCAGGTTGAGTTATTTTCCCCAGAAACAAAACCTGCCTTGGTCCTGCTGCAGGTTATAATCAGGTCATCCAGACAGGCTGTCAATTAATGTTCAGCTTGGGAGATTTTTATTATGTCCATAAAGAATTACACTGTGGCCATTGCACTCACACACTGAATCAAAGGGGAATGATATACAGCCAGAGCAAGCCTGAAATAATGCCTTGCTAGTAATCTAGCCACATTATTTTAATTCTCTCTAATTCTCTGTGCTTGTGGAAATCCCACAAGAGAAAATCTAAATAAATGAATCATAATTATAAACACTGTTTATGTAATTGGCAAATGCTGCAGAGATAAGTGAGCACTGCTTATTCATACACAAATACAAATTAAATCTGGACACTGCACCAAAGATCTGCCCTATAGTGCTCCAAATTTAACAAGACTCAAAGATAAAAAGCTCAGCCCACTGCTGTGATTTGTCTCTCTGTCTTACCACACCTTCATAGCCAAGCACATACACCATGGTGCCAAACTGGAATTATGGATCAGATATTTTAAGAAAACATAAATGTTCTTCATATCCCAAGTGCAAAAGGAAAGGGCAAGATAATCCTCAGCAAACTAACCCCTTATCAGGATCACAGGCAGCCCCATTACTGCCATGACAGCTAGCTCAGCTGTGAGCCAAATGCCTGGGAAGGGCCAGCCAAGAATCCATCAGTAAAAGCTCATTTTTCAGTGCTAAAGGAGAAACCAGCACTGCCAGGTGAGGCTGGCACGGGCAGGGCTGGGCAGCCCCTCTGTGCCAGGGCCAGGCTCCAGAGCAGGGGCTGGGGGCTCAGCAGGAGCTGGACACAGCCCCAATCCCATTCAGAACAAACCAATAAAGCAGAAATACCAGCCCAGGGCACGGGGACCTGCAGAGCTCAGAGGTGAGGGTGGGTCCTGAGCCACCATGCATCCATTTCAATGTTTTACCAAATGAGCTTTATAAGTTCACAAGGTGGATTTTTTAGGTGGAGAAAAGAAGACTACAGAAAAGAAGACAGGCTTTTAAGCACATCCCAGCTTTTTTTCCAACTGTGCATTCCAAGGAAGCACAACAGTGCATCTGCACCTTTCTCTAAAAACATCTTTTTTAGGCACTGCAGTGCCAGTGGAGGTGGAGGATTGACAGCTCTGGAGATCCATTCTGCTGTTTACCCACTGAACAGGCTCCACACAGGCAGCACAAACTTTGCTGAGCCTGCCTGACCAATGTGCCTTTGGCACCTGCTGAAAAACTGAGCAGCCTGCAAGCGAGGGTGTGCAGTGCAGAGGGGAGCAGAGGGCAGCAGGCTGCGGGCTCAGCTGGGAGATGCCCCCATCCCCTGGCCCTGCTGCCTCCTCCTCCCCTGGCACTGACCAGGCTGTGTGCCAGGGCTGACAGGGCAGAAGCACACAGCAGCCACGCACACTCAGGATTCTTCATTTTCAGCAAGAAGCCGCATGGAGCCTCTCAAAGCTGGTGCCAGGCACTGTGCCTGGGGGATCTCAGACACAGCAGATTCTCAGAGGGGCTGCTCCTCATTCCAGCAGCAGCCTGGCACTCCCTGCACAAGCACAGCAGAGATGCAGGAGCTGCAGAGCAGGAGATGGAAGCCTGCTCTTTAAATATCTTCTGAGCACTGTGTAAGCAGATTCAAGCTCATCTTGCTCAAATTGCTTTAGTAACCACATTAACCTCTGGGACTCCCCTTTGTTTCCTGGGGTGGGTGAGTAATAGCTCAGGGATGCAGCAGGAATGGCTGAGCTCCCTTTCAGGGAGTACTGAACATGGGAATCTGTGCTTCTGTGCTTTCCAGAAATGATATATTATCAGTGCTGCATCTGAAATAACCCAGTAATTGCTTAATGCTTTATATTTACATAGGCTGTACATTATGTTTGCTCTGAGAGAGGGAAGGAAAACTAAGCAGGAAAGGAGTTTGCAATAAACCTACAGTAAGCAATAAAGGGCTATAAATGGTAATCTGGCAATAGCATCAGCTTCTTGAAGGGCTTGGTTTAGGAAAAGAGGTGCATCCTTAGCTCCCAACAGATCTAAATCAGCCCAAACTGATGTAGTACCAAGCACGATTGAGTCCTTCCTGAAGGATGAGCTATTAAATGCAAACAAACATAAAATCTTATTTGAAAGATCATATTCACTATTAGCAAGGGGGAAAAAAATCATCTTCCAGATAAGGCACTGATTGCTGGGACTCTGCAGTGAGCTCCAGCTCTGCCAGAGATTCCTTGCTTCATCCTGACTTCCTCAATGTCCCTGTTCCTCTCATTTACTTTCACAATGGGGACATTCCTCTCCTTCAGTCCATGTACTGGGCTGTGCCATCTTTCTGTGAGCATGCACAGTTCCCATGTGAAAGAAGATGCCCCAGGCCAGCTGCAAAATAAACAATGATTTGTAATATTTAATTTTTGAGCTTCCTTTCCTTTCCTTTCCTTTCCTTTCCTTTCCTTTCCTTTCCTTTCCTTTCCTTTCCTTTCCTTTCCTTTCCTTTCCTTTCCTTTCCTTTCCTTTCCTTTCCTTTCCTTTCCTTTCCTTTCCCTTTTTTCTCCATATTCACTGAGAAACTGATGTTAAGGAAGTTTGGCCTCTTCCAGGTTTGCTGGCTGCATTTAAACTTCCATCCCTGGGAAATGGAGAACAGTAACACACACCAGCTTGTGGGTGCTCATCTGTTTTCAAAAACAAAAACCTCTGCAGATTTTAATAGCAAAATTGCCTGGCCTGAGAAATAAACAACCAAACCCTTGTAAGCAAGCAAGAATGTGCATGTGTTGCAAACCAGAGTGAAAGTAAGCAAAGTTTGCAATCTGTTGGTTTTCCAGGTCTTCATTCTTCAGTTTATGTTACACTGAATGCAAAATGAAACATCTCTTACATGTATAGGCTGAAGAACCCCTCTGAAATCAGCTGGAATGGCTAAAACCCATTAGGCCAGGATTTTAAAAGCATGTGCAACACGGGGAAAACCTACTGAGAGAGGGCTGTGCCTGAAGCAGCAGCTGTGGTGGAGTGTGGGGATGGAGGGGAGAGCAGGAGCACTGCCCAGCCTCCAGCAGCTCACACTGCTGCACAGTGTATGGTGCTGCACTGAGAAACTGGCAGGGATGAGGTACAGGAGAACTGGGAGCCATAAAAACTCTGAGGATATTATACAAGGATTACCATGGTATGCATATTGCAGCCTACTGTGGGCAAAAAAAAAAAAAAGAAAAAGAAAAATAAGAAATAAAAGAAAAAGAGAAAGAAAAAACCCAAGCAAAGCTAATTCCCTCAATTTACATACAGTAAAATGCAAGATTCAGCTATTCCAGCTTCTTGCTACACCAAGGGAAAAGCTGCTTGATTGGCACAGGGGTGAGCAGAAGGAGAAGCTGTGATAGAGTCAGGGGTAGCAGGGGGTGAAGGGCTTGGATCCAAGGTTATAAAACACAGACAGGTCTCCCATTAACATGACAATTGTTTCTCGAGGCTCTGCTGCCTGTACAAACTGCACAGGCCAGCCTGGCAACATCAAAACCCACAAGCATGGGCAGGGCCCCAGAGCTCAGCCAAGCAGTGCCTCACCTGCTCAGGGATTGTCTCAAGGTGTAAATATCCAAGCAAAAAGTTATAAAATAAAACAATTTCATTCTGGTCTTGGCAGGGAGTCTCTCACTGACATGCTCTCCCTGCCCTTCATGCAGGGAGTGGGACTGGGGGCAGCAGTGTCACACTGCCCCTCTGCTGCCCATGGGGACAGCCACCAACGCCACCAGCCTGCCAGGCCCCTGCCAGCCCCTCTCTGTGCTGCCAGACAGGCTCTGAGGGAAATCCAGCACAAGACCCTCGGGGCTTTGGTGGAATCCCAGCTGCCATTCATGGGGTCACACCCTGGGGCAGGGGTTGTGGCCTGGCTGTGAAGGGGAGCACTCCCTTCCCAGTGCAATTCTGATAATTCCCATGCAATTTTGATAATTCCCTGCCCCTTTTTGATAATTCACATGTATGATATGTCTACAAAACAGCCAGAGGAGGTGACCCCTTCCACACGATCATTGAAGGAGTTGCACAGTGACAGCCTACACCACAAAAGGTAAGGAGGTGTCACCATACCTGGCTGCTGAGAGAGCTTTATGAAAATTGTGGGAAGAAAGAACTAATTAGCAGTGAGTGGTAGGAGAAGATGAACTTTTTAAAACGAAGATTTCCATTTTTATGCCCATGGCACCTAAGTAACAAGCAGAAGGATGTTGCAGACAACTTTTATGAAAATTCCTTTCCTTAGGATTTTTCCTCCTGAGAAGCTGGGAGGCCTCAGGAACAAAATGTAAACAATGGTTATCTGCTGCTGTGGAATGCAACAGGTGCATCTGGGATTGGTCTCATGTGGTTGTTTCTAATTAATGGCCAATCACAGTCAGCTGGTTTGGACAGAGAGCTGAGCCACAAACCTTTGTTATCATTCTTTCTTTTTCTATTCTTAGCTGGCCTTCTGATGAAACCTTTTCTTCTACTCTTTTAGTATAGTTTTAATGTAATATATATCATAAAATAACAAATCAATCCTTCTGAAACACTCCCTTCCCTCATCCAAGAACCCCTGTGAACACCATCACAGAAGGAAGAAGAAATAAAGTATATGAGCCTGATGAATTATTTGAAGATTCATAGAGCAGGACTGGGCATTTACTTACAAAGACTGAGCCAGAAATGTGTTCCTGCTCCCTCCAAGGAGTCACTGCACAGAGAGAAGCCTCTCCAGCTCCAGTGTGACTTTGCTGGGCAGGGATTCCTGCAGGTTTGCAGACAGGAAAAGGAACATTTCAAGTGTAGCAGCATCTCAGAGAAGGGGGCCTGCATCTCCTGAGGCTGGAGCTGTGAATGCCATCCAATGTTCAGGGAATGATAGAGATATCACACTCCCCTGAACAATGAACCAAAATCAATCTGGGCCCAAATAAAATGTATCCTGTTATGGACTAACCCACACAGAGCAAAGAGCTCACTGACATCAGGGGAACAGCAGAGTCACAGGTGACACTTGCCAGAGACAAATGAAGCAATGTTTTCACAAAACACCCTTTAAAGGGGCAGCCAGCAGAAGCCTCAGGTGAGACAGAAATGGAAATACTGAAAATTTGCCTTCCCATTGCCTTCAGAGCCTGCCACAAGATTCCTGGCAGCAGTCTGGCCATGAACAGCACTGCAAAGGCTGGAGAACTTGGCCAGCAATTTTTATTTTTATGACAAAAACCTCAAGCCCACCCCACACACAAAAGCTGTGCAATGAGATACTATTACAATAGCTTGCAGGGAAAATCTTCCAGTTGGTCAGTCCAGCCATGGAGCTGAGTAGCTTGAGAAGTCTGAATACATTTAACTCCCTGTTTTCACCATGGAAATGCTCAACAAAACTGACCTTTTCAATTTCAATAAAACTGGATTTTCCCGTAGGTCCCTTGCCAGCCACTGCAATAATAAGTGGGAGTGCTAAAGCTCAGAATTATTAAAAACTGAAAAAGAATAAAATGGTGTCCCAGCCCCACTGCTGCTGTGCTGGATCTGACTTGCATTCACTCTGCTGGCAGAGCTGCATATCCTTCAGACATTTCAGAAAATACAATTCCATCTGTGATTTTGCTGATGCCAATCTGGAGGATCTGCTGACTTCTTGCTGGTCCCACTCAGAGCAGGACATGGCCATGGCATCCCTGCTGACACTGCAGCTCCTTTCACCTGGGCAGGCCATTTCTGGGGATGGCTGGGTACTGTGACCATCCTGCTGTGTTTGTCCTTCCTCACCAAGCTCTTCATTCACTGTTCCAAAGCAGAGCACTGAGACTCAGCCTCCTGGCACCAGGGAAGGTTCTTCCTTTGCCATCCAAGATGCTGCTCTCCTCTGGCTGGCCAGGCCAGGCACAGACATCTTTTATGAAAATTCTTTTCCTTAGGATTTTTCCTCCTGAGGCCTCCTGAGGCCTCAGGAACAAAATGTAAACCATGGTTATCTGCTGCTGTGGAATGCAACAGGTGCATCTGGGATTGGTCTCATGTTGGATGTTTGTAATTAATGGCCAATCACAGTCAGCTGGCTTGTACAGAGAGCTGAGCCACAAACTTTTGTTATCATTCTTTGCTATTCTATTCTTAGCTAGCCTTCTGATGAAACCTTTTCTTCTATTCTTTTAGTATAGTTTTAATATAATATATATCATAAAACAATAAATCAGCCTTCTGAAACATGGAGTCAGATCCTCATCTCTTCCCTCATCCTGGGACCCCTGCGAACACCATCACACAGGCCAAGGATGGACAAGATGAGGAAATGGACTGGAAATGGCAGACACTCATAGAATTATTTCAAACTCCAAAGTTTTTATGTTTTTTTACCAAGGAGTTTTGGCATACCTGTTCCTCAGACTATGATCAGTCTCAAGAATAACAGCTATAAAACATGACTGAAAAAATGTTGATGTCTGTTTAGATCCATGCATTGTAAAGTATCCGTCATTTGGCAGCAGTTGAAGTAAGAAATTATTTCTTCTTTGTGTTTAACTTTCTCCAGTGTCTGTGTTCAGGAAGGTATCCTCAAGAGTGATGAAATTCAGGCATTCACATCTCAGTCAATGCTTTTGAGATTAGGTAGTTTTGAAGTATCCAAATCTACATTTCACATGTCACCTTTTTAGCAAAATATAGATATGGGGAGAAAAAATGTGAAACAGAGCAGCTTTTAATAAACCCCTCAGGTTCCAGCTAAGCACATTGATATCAAGAGCTACAACCACACTGCAGCATGTCCCTGTGCTCCCCCACCCCACACTGCACCAGCTCCAAAGGTTCTGTTTTCCCTGGAGATTCCAAATGGGCTGTTAGCATGCCAGCTGTTAGCACTGTACTCGATTCAGATATTTCATGTGTCAGATAGACAACAGCATCTGACTGAAGCCAGGCCTGTGCTTGGGGCAGAGCTGCCCTCAGGGAGCCCCAGGACACAGCCCCAGTGTGGGGGAAGATGAAACAGGAAAGCCTTGTAAATATGATTGTCTGACAAAAGATTTTGAGAATATAGAAACTATAAACGAGATTGAAATGAAAGCAAGCTTTGAGATCCCTCAGTTACTGAACAACTGGAAAACAATGGTGTGGCCAGCTGAAGGTGATCCCTTTTTGATGGAACAACACCCTCTGCTTGCAGGCAGGCCCAAGGGTCAGAGCAGACCCTACAGCTTGGCAGAAGGGCCCAAAGAGGAGTTTGTAGGGTTTAAAATGTAACACAGTGTGGTAATGTAATGATTCTTATAGGCTGTATGTAAATGCTGTAGGATTTGTATCTTGTACCAGATTGGTTAGTGAGAATTAGAATATTCAACACAGAAGAAGATTTATGGTATTGTAACAGGTACTTCACGATCTTACCCTTTTACTCTCTCACCCTCTCTACCCCTCTCTTCTCTCTTTACTGATCTAAGCTGTGGCTGGCAGCTCCCAGCAGGGCCCTGCACCCAGGCCCTGTGCAATAAACCCCAAATCCCAGCAGGGCCCTGCACCCAGGCCCTGTGCAATAAACCCCAAGTTCCAGCCCTGGCTGCAGAGATCTCACGTGTCCGTCTGTCCCAACCATCCCACCCCCATCACTCCCACACCCCAGCCCAGGGCACTCCCAGTTCCTGCTCTCCCCATCCCTCTCACACCAAATCAGGCTGTGTTTGCCCTCCTGCCATGAAGCACTGCCTGGCTGTGCCTGCAGTGTGTTACAGGGACAAGATCAGCCACTGCCAAGTAGTAGTGATGCCATTTCCATCTGAAGTGTGCTTCCAAGCAGGCTTCCATGCACGCTGCCTGCTTGCCTAAAAGATGCAAAACCCAGCTTAACCCTTTTCCTTGGCAGGTTTACAGATCCTTTGTACTTTCCAAAATACAAAATCATGCAAGCATCTGTGCTCACATCACTTTCCTTCCTTTTGCTATAATGACAGAACTTTTGGGTCTCTCTGTTCCCACAGTGGAGCTAATCCCTGGAGGCCCAACCTCAGCTGAACCTTACCCAGTGTTTGTTGGCTGCTGCAGAAGTGCAGAGCACTGCTCAGTAGTGAGTTCACAGCTTTTGGTGCCTCCCTGCTGCTCCTTGAGCAGAGGCATGAAAGGAGAAACACACATTCTGCTCCCAGGTACCACAGACTGCCTGGTGATGGAGCAGTGCTTGCCCAGATCCCTCCTCCCTTCCCAACATGTGCAGCTGTCCCAGCCCTCTTCTGCTTGGGCACACCCAGCTCCTGCACAAAACCTGCCTGGAGCACAGGGCAGGCAGAGCCAAGAGCCTGTGTAGGTGCTTGCACATGGGGAAGGAGCTGTTGAATGCTCCTGCTCCACCCAAGTTGCCTTAAGCTCAGTCTCTGCTTCCACCCAATATTTTTTCCTTGACAGCTTGAGAAAAATAACTTCTGTTATTCTGAAGGCTATCAAAAATAAAAACCAACAAAAATAAAATCTCTCTTCCTATTTGCTACTTTTGTGTAACTTATTGCAGTTCCACAGTGCCTGTGCTGCACAGCTCCTCCAGCTGCCTGTGGGGTCAGGGCCCTTGGGAACACACACCCCAGAGATGTGGGATGAAATGATCCATGCCCTGCAGAACTTCCAGCCCTATGGGGTAAGGGCACCCTTGGGGCTACTGGGGAGCCTTCAGGGAGGTCCAGGTCCAGAGAAGACCTTCAGAAGAGTTAATTCAAAGTTTTTAGCTCACCAGCATTACCAGCTTTGTGTTCACACCCAGGAGCCCTGTCCCTGCCAGCTGCATCTGCACTGGAGAGCCAGCAATGCCTTCAGAGGGGACACTGGCAGGCTTTGCCAAGACATGGCAAATTACAGAACTGAGGGTTTTAATTGCTTATTTCATACCTCCTGAACAGAAAGAATGTTCCTGAAAACCCACAGCAAAGCCAGCTGAAAAACAAGGGAATAAAAGGAGCAAGAAAAAAACCTAATCCTGAAGTAAGGATGAGGATGAGCCCATCCACAAAATCTGAGTTAGAGATTTTTATTTAAGACTGTTTATCTTTGCTATGTCCTGTTTACCAGACCTTTGATCCTGCCAGTGCATTTGCCAAAGGCTGTACAGAAGATTGCACCTGACACCTCACCAGTGACATCCAGATGCCTTTCAGCTCTATGACCAACACAGCTGCAGAGCAGGATGCTGATGGAAAGTGGATTAGGAGATTGCTCATCCTCTCAGAAAGTCACCTGGGACAGCTGTGTGCTGCTAAGCCCTGCATCAGATGGAGAGAAAAGGGTATTTTGCACAAGTCAGGAATTTGGTTTAACAGCTTCAGCAGGAAGCCAAGGCATGAGGCTGGTGGTTCACACTCCAACGAGAAACATAAGAAAACAACCCAGAGGTTTTTCAAACAGGCATGGCACACCAGGCAAAGTCTGTGGCAGGGAGAGGGAAGATCCCAGAGCATCAAATGCCAGCCCTGCAGCAGGCTCTGTGCACTCCCAGGAAAGGCTTTGAGCAGCAGCCTCCCTCCCTGGCAGAGATGTGGGCTCTGTACTTCCTACCAGCCACCTGGCTACTGAGTCAGAGCACATTTTAAGCCAAATGCTTGTGAGATGGGGGTGGGGGGAAGGGGAAGTCTCTTTAATCTGCAAGAATTACAGGGCTGACATGGTTCTTCATTTTATCCCTGCTCAGCACACACAGCACCTTCAGCAATGTTCCTTCCCAAACAGGGCCAAGTGCAGTGCTGGCGCCACCCCCCTGTCCCTGGGTACACAGAAGGGGACTTGCCCCTCTCCTCCCAGGAACTGGGATTCCTTTTACCTTCCCAAGACAATTTCATGTGAAATTGGACTCAAAGGAACCATGCAAAATCAAGGACTACCTGAAGGAAATAAAGCAAGCCCCTTTCTGCATGCCGTTAAAGCCCAAATTCCAAGGAAATAACCTTGAGTGCTTCAGTCAGTTTGTTTCACTCTGCTAGTTTTCCAAATGATTTTAAATTACACATGCTCAAATAGAAAAGGATGGCAGTAAATAGGAAGCTGTAAGTAAACATTGCTCCTTAACAGGTAGCAGATGAGATGCTAGCCATACCATACAATGGCACCAAATATATACAGATTTTCCTAATATTTCTCCATCACTTTGATTTAAGAAAAAGATGGCTCCTATTTGCAGCCTGGAGTGCTCTGAACACTGCTGTGGTCTTCCTTTGGGTTCCCTATAATTTGTCTAATTTCCTAAGCACATTTCTGGAGAATCATTCAGGGATATTTCCAAGATTTTATATTTTTACTGAGTTTTCCTCAATCCAATTATCCCCCCAGAAATTGAAGCAACTGAACACAGAATCCTTACCTTTGTTGATCTGGTCTTGTTTTCAAGAGATGCAGCTCTTTGTGTGGTCAGAAGAGACACCCCCAGGTGTTTGCTGTACACCACAGCCCATCCTCCTCATTCTCTGTGCAGCCATTAGCTGTGCTACTGTGGGCACCAGGACACAAAGGGAGGCCTGATGTGCCCACACACATGGGCACAGGCAGGGCAGCCTGCTTCCAGGCACAACTTCACAAGGATATTTCCTGGGAATTGCAGTGAGGAACCTCAGAGAAAGAGAAAATAATTCTTATCTCTACTTGTGCTCCTGTTGCTTTCGCACATGTGGAATGTGTTATGGAGATTGTTTACCTGAAGGGATTTGGCAATTGGATTCTGCTGAGGATTGCTTTGTTTCCTTGGCCAATTGGGTCAAAGCTGTGTCCTGGCTGTCTCAGACAATCATGGTTTTTCTTTAGTATGTATCTTTGAATAGTATAGTATAGTATAGTATAGTATAGTATAGTATAGTATAGTATAGTATAGTATAGTATAATATTATATTACATTATACTATTTATTTCTTTAATATAGTATAATGTAATATAATATAATTTCATAAAGCAATTGTTCAGCCTTCTGAATCAATGGAGTCAGATGCCAATCATTTCAGCACGTTGGGGGCACCCTGTATTTTACTGTAGGTTCCCTGGTGTCATGGTTTGACAGCAGGTTTGTCAGGTATTCAAACCTGAGCACCCATTGGTTTGACCACAGCCTCCCAAACACCTCACTTCCTTTTCAAACCAGGACACCTGGGCCCACAGGAGCCCTGGGCAGGTGAGCCCAAGGCCTTGACAAACCCAATTTCAGCCCCTACCAGCACTGCAGGGCACAGCCCCAGCCCAGGAGCCCCTCACTGGTGCTCACCACGTGCTGCCACACCCTGCCAGGTGCCAGGTGTGCTGCTGGGCAGGGACTGAGGAACACTGCCCATGATGGGACAGCTCCAGCAGTGCCTCTGTGCCTCGGTGCCAAGGTAGGGGGTTTGTGTTGCTGGCTGGGGTCTGTGCACAAATCACAAACAGGACAGGACTGCTGGGAACGTGCCTTGAGCTGTTTTATTTTCCAGCATCAGTCTCATTCCATGGTTATGACAATGGGAAGATGCCACCAGCTCACATCCCAGGCAGCAGACAAAGAACTCAATGTTACAACTCACTTTATAAGTTTTTTGACCAATCTCATAAAACAAAAGCACATTGACAGTAGTTCTATCCAACCACTGTAAGCACAGGTACCTTTGGTTAAACAATGCTTGCTTATTTCAAATACAATACCTGCTTGTAAGCCTTAAAACACAATGCACAGAGCTCCATTATTAAGCTTCAAACTTCCCAATATCTCACTAGATAAACTTTTCTGCAGCTTAGAGAGTTATTCTAGCCAAGTGTTAATACACAGACCATTGTTCTATTTGTCCTTTCTACTTCTCATATAATTTTTCTGCTGACCAATCTCATGGCTACTGCTCAGATCCAATCACAGTTCTGCTGTCTCTGAGGCCTGCCTTTTGCAGCTTTCCCAAACCCCTCTGATTTTAAGGATTCCCACAGTTTTGGTTGGTTGATTTGAGATTTCTCAGCTAATGCACTAATAAGTGTGGTGGGTTCAGTGCTGGCTAATCACCAGTGCACTCACTAGGATGTACTTACCTATTTTTTGCTGTCAGGTAGAACTGGGAGAAAGGTAAAGGAGGCTTACAACTTTAAAAGGGTATAAAGAAAAATTTATTAACAGTAACTAAAAGAAAGAGTAACAAGAATCAGAGCAAAACTTTTAGAATACTTCTCTTCCCCTTACAACCTTTTATTTCTCAATGACAATGCAAAGAAATAAAACTTAAAATTTCAGTCAGTTTACTACATCTGGAACAGTCTTTCTTTGGTTCACTTAGGGAGAGAAGTCTCTCTTGTTAATGCTATGGAGACTTCTGTACAAGAAACCAGTTCTCTTGTGTTTCCCTTCATGAATAGTAAAAATGTTCCTGGGTTTCTTTCATCTTTACCATGTGTTTTTCACAGAAGCATATACACTTTTGCAGCAGCTAGGAGCTTTGCATCACTTCCATAAATACCTCCCATGCAAAGCCCCCACAGCCAGCCATTGCTGGCAGCCTCGGCAGCCCCTGCTTCTGCAGACTGTGCCTTGAATCAGACATTTCCAAAGTGCCCCAAGATAAACACTGATAGCTGCTGGGTCAAACTATTTGCTGCTCAGTGGACACACGGGGCTTCCTCCTGCAGCCCTCTCTGCTTCTGTTTGACTCCTTTGTTAAAAATGCTGAGGAAAAGATACTTTCTTTTATGAATTAGGCTATTACCTCAGATTCACCTTTTCCCCTAATGAAAAGCAAGTTTCTACAGCAGGTCAAATAAATAGCCCTCAAGTACAATACAGTCAAGTTCTTCCAAGGTGTTTCTTGGAAAACAGGGAGTTCTCATGGTGGGTCCAGCTGTGCATCTGTATCCCTCACAACCCCCAGCAGGACAATCAGCATCTCTGCACCCCAGGACAAAGCAGCACCACCTCCCTTCTTGTTATCAACTGCCTCCACTGTCACAAACACCCTCACTTTCTTCTCCTCAGTTTCCTTTCAGGCTTTTCTTCTCACTCCTGCCATCCCTCTGCCTGTGAGGGAATGCTCTAACATCAAGCCTTACTCTGGTTCCCAGGGTCTCATTTTTTGAAAGGATGAGATTTCCCAGCATCCTCAAGCCCCTTCACATTCTCCTGTTCTATTTCTAACATGTCCCCTATCCCTTCATTTGTGTTTACCACTCTTATCCCCTTGTCTATGTTTCCTCATTTTTTATTGATCCATTTTTCTTTTTACCCTCTTCCCTTCAACTCTTTGCTTCTCTTTTTTCTCCCTGCCCCATTCTAGTGACACTTTGTGGCTAGATGTATTACCCACTGTGCTGAGGGGGAGCAGTGCATCTGAATTCAAGCTGCACTGTACAACTACAGCAATTCTAGATACACTTACAGAAACAGCAAATCAAACTCTTAGTGTTCTCATCTCCCCGTGCTAAATTCCCAGAGCCAAATGCCTCCCATTATCAAAACAATTTTAAATAAAGCTAAGGGGAGAATTAAATGAGAAATAAATTGGGCATTTAAAGCCTGGTTTGCAGCACTCAGCTGCTCTCACTTCAATAACTGCAGTGCACACCTTCCATCAGCCCCCACTCTGCAGAGCAGCCTCTGTTTGCTGGCATGTTCCCCACTCTGCCAGAGATGATATGGACACCCTGTACTGCCAGATAAGCAATATATGTCACTCTCCCCTGCCTAAAATTAAAATGGGTACATTAATTTATTTTCTATTACAGGCTAGAGCAGAAATCAGAGAGGGAGAGGGAGCACGTTCTGCACTGGCTCTGTGCTCAGAGCTGTGGTGTGGGGCCTCCCTGCACACACTTGGCCAACATTTTGTGGTAAATCCTCAGATACTTCTGCAGAAAATGGGTGTCAGAAAATAACTGCTGCTCTGGGATGACACGATTTTGTACTTTTTACACTTACAGCAGGTGAATCCCAAGCTACCTTCTAACCACATCCTTTTGGAACAGGCCCTCCCCAGCTGGATGGAGGCAGAGCACATCTGGGTGATGTCATCCCTTCATGGCCAATGGCATAGCATCTAAGAAATAAAAGTGCTTTAATTGAAAGCAATCAAAAATCAGAGGGATGGCAAGAAATCCTTTTTATCAGCCTTAAACAAAATGAAAATCAAAACTGAGGAATTAGTTGTTCAGAGGTCCGGAGAGAACTAGCTAGAAGGGCTACATGTTTATACATTCTATGTATTTTCTTTCCATTTTATAGAGAATAATTTCTAAAGTGGCTGACACTCATGTGTGAATTATGACATCTGAATTAGGACAACCAGCATCTCTGCACCCCAGGAGAAAGCAGCACCACCTCCCTTCTTGTTACCAACAGCCTCCACTGTCACAAACACCCTCTCTTTCTTTTCCTCAGTTTCCTTTCAGGCTTTTCTTGTCACTCCTGCCATTGCAGGAGAATCATTTTAGAGAGAATCATTTCTAAACTGGCTGACACTCGTGTGTGAATTATGATATCTGGCTCTAGAGGTTGTGGATACAGGCAGAGACTGAACACACAAATACTGCACCTGTCCTGCTGCCACAGGGATCTTTCTTGCACTGCTAAAGGGATGCAGAGGAAGGGACAAAGAAATGCTCATATTTAAATTAAGAGTCAGAAAAAATATGAAAAACAACAGAATATTTACACAGATGGATGTGGATACACATACACCTGTGCAGGCACTGTGGGGGGAGGATGGAGAATGAGACACAGGAAAACCATAAAGATCTTACAGTTCTCACCAAAACACACAAGTCCTGATAAAAGGAAAAGATCCAATCCTTGTACACAAGAAAACTTCCCAGTTTGTGGTCTAATATGTATCTTTTGCTTTTTATTTAGCTACACTCTTGGACAACTGAGTTACAGATTTAAAATACACAGAATCAGTGTAGGGAACTGTAGGGAAAAGCAGAAAGAGGTTCCTCCTGAAGACTCAATTGAATTACTCTGAAAAGATTAATTAAAATTGAATTCTCCTTTGGCACAAAATCTCCTGTTTGCTAGTTCTTGGTATGTCTATTACCTAGTTTCCATTAGGAGATATTATAGTCTGTAATGAAATTATCTTCAAGGGCCCTGTGGGATTAAACAAAAAGTTTACTGCATTCTGAGAGCTGCAGGAGCAGCGAGGTTCCAGTGCAAATTGGCTTGCTTAATGAGAAAGTGTTCACATGTCATCACTGAACTCACATCAGGGATCTCTAGCAATGCTTTTCAAGGGACAGAATGGCAAATAACTGTGTGGAGATTGGAAAACAGCTTGATTTGCAGAGTGACAGCCAAAAGTCAGGTCTTTACTCAATCTCTCCAAAAGCCTAGGGAGAGGGGAGGGGAAGGAGGGTATTTTCTTCAGCCCTGAGAACAGCTTTGTAACTAGAATAAGAATTATTACAAAGGAAAGGCCATTGGCCCCTCCAGCATATGGCTGTGGTTCTGCTGTCAGTATTTGGGGAAGCCATCCAGGGAATCACCTACATTAGGCATCAGTGGGAGTGAATTATTTACATTGCAACTGGTGCTTCAGGTCTGCCATGCTATAAAATATTGCCTTGTGTTTTACCACACTTGGAGTCTAACAAGGCACTTGACAGACCAAGAAACTCCTCAAAATGGACCTGGGGGCAGAGCCTGGCCCTGGATGACACAAGGGAGAATTTCTCTGCAGTGTTGAATTAACAGTAGCACAAAGAGTCACTGACCACTTTAACAAGGAAAATCAGTCTGAGAGAGACACAGCAAACATTATCTGTATTCTTTTTTTCTGCATATTCTCATTTAAATGGCACGGTGAAATCCCCAGTGTCATAAGTCTTGGCCTCAGAAGCTGGCACTGATATCAAAAGGATAATATTTGTGTGTTGGCTGTTTGGGGCACTGTAACAGAGCCCACCAAACAGGTACTCAGCACATCCCAAATCTGTGCTTCCAGCTACACAGCCAGCAGCTTTGTAATGGAAAGTTAAAATGTAAACACAAGCTGCTATTTCAGTGCAATCACACAAATGTAGCAGCTTATGTTCTCTTTTCCTTTCTTTGCAGAATGGACCAGGTACCTGAATCAAGCTACAGCTCATCCCTTTTCTTTTTGCTCCTTTTTTCTTCTCCCTAAGTGCCCAGTCGATTAAATCTTGCTTACATAAGGAATTCTTACTTGCCTTATTCCTACAATGACAGTTGACAACGTTCAGACTAAAGGATGCCAAAATCTGTTTTTCCCTAGATAGTAAAAATACAAACAGAAATCAAACCCAAGCAGACTAATAAAGGATTACAAGAGCTGACAATGCTTTATGAATTTGAAAGGTTACATTGCTTGGTTCAAAATAAACCTGAAATCCCGAGTCTGCCCTGAGATTTTTGCCTCCCCTGTTCATGACATTCTTCCCTTTGCCATATAGATAGTTGCTCACAAAGGAATTCACTGACATCACCTTGCTCATCTAGTCCAGATGGCCCAAAGTGATGAAAATCCAGAGGTATTCCAGGAAGTGACCTTGCAGGTGCTTTAGTGATTCAAAATTCAGAGAAGACTGAAAGCCTGACTCTGGAAGCATCACAGCTCCAAGGAAAACCAGCTCACCTAGGCAGCAGCTGCCTTTTAAAGGACAACAGCAGATTCCCCAGTTGACAAGACATCTGCTACAGTTTCCCACAATTCCTGACTTACAAAGGAAATAAGAGCTGGTTTGCATCACATATGTCAATAGCCGGATTTTTTCCTTCTTAACCTTCAGCTTGTGTTACCTCTAATGAGACAAGATGACAATGCCTGTTCAGAAATGAAAACAACAGGGGGAAATCTACGGGACAAAGGTAGTTTACTTTTTTTTTTTTTCCCTCTGAACTGATCTGCTTTCCTCTGAGAAGCTGGCCGGACTGAAAATCACAGGTCTGTGCTGCTCTCACCCTCTGGGAGATAGATAGATAGATAGATAGATAGATAGATAGATAGATAGATAGATAGATAGATAGATAGATAGATAACAAATAGATAATAAATAGATAGATTAGATGGATAGATAGATGGATAGATAGATAGCAAATAGATAGATAGATAGATAGATAGATAGATAGATAGATAGATAGATAGATAGATAGACAGATAGAAGATAGATAATGAATAAATTGATGGACAGATAGATTAGATAGATAGTAGATAGATAGACAGATAGATAGATAGATAGATAGATAGATAGATAGATAGATAGATAGATGATAGATAATAGATAGCAGATAGATAGATAGATTATAGATAATAGATAGATAGATAGATAGATAGATAGATAGATAGATAGATAGATAGATAACAAGATACAAAGTACCTCTTCCCAAACCACACCCAGCTTGGCAAAATAAAAATGAAATAACATGGTTTTGCAAGAGAAAAGCCAGCCTCTCACTTTTGCTGAGGAGTGTTTGAAATAAAGATGGATCATAGTGTGAGTCATTTATGTCTCCTCTCTGATGCATTCACACACGCCTACCACTGCAGGGGGATTCAGAGGAATGACCTGAATCTCAAGCACCCGTGGGTTTGCAAACAAAACCCAGCAGATGAGGTCATGCAAAGCCAGGCCTAAATCTATGGCTTCCCCTTTGGCCCTGGTTTGCTCCTCTCAGTATTTCACACAGTGAGAGAGCAGGAGAAACAAGGAGTGGTGCCATGTAATGAAACCATGGATCACAGAGCAGCTCCAGAATATGGCATGCCCATTTCACAGGGGGGGTATTCAAGCAAGCAGACTAGGTGAAATCCCAGTTGAGCACAGTACTTGTACTTATTTTAATTGTTTATTGAAAACAGCATGACAGATGCAAAACTAAGGGAGAATAAAAAAAAAGAAACATCAGCTACATTCACAGGCTCAGCTCCCTCTGCACAAACCACACACAAAATCAATTCTTCATTTTTTATGTTAAAAAAGAATTGAACTGTTAACAGTAATATGAGAGGGAAAAGACAGAGGCAGGAAAGGAAAAAAAGAGGTGGCAGGAAGGTCTGGTCAAAGCCAGGTTTGTTTTGGCAGCAGGTGGGCGGGATGGATGAGGCAGAGGTGCACTGCAGGGATAGGGAAGCAGAAGGCAAGAGATGCTGAAGAGAGAGAAGGTCCATGATAAGGGATCAGGAGCCATGATAAGGAATCAGGAGCTAGGTCCATGATAAGGGATCAGGAGCCAGGCCTAACATGAGGCTGGGCAAAGCCTGACTTTGTAGTTGCTTTGCTTTGGTTGGTCCTCAGAGCAGTGGTTCAGGAGTAAACTTAATGCCTGCACAGTGCTCCCTCTCTGCTGACTCATACCACCAACTTACAAAACACATAAAATCGAGAAGAATGAATGCAAGTGTCAGGAGATCTGCCCCTGTTCTCAGCAGCCTAAAAAGGAACTTGTTTATGCCACCTATGAAAGAGCTGTGACACATTCCTTCAGTGATGGAATGATCCCACTAGGATCACTTTTACTGGCCAACATTGAGCATATTTTTCTCCAGTTCATCTTTCCAGTGTGATTTATTCCACACATCCACTTGGAAAAACATGCTCAGCACCATCACAACAGCTGCACAGCAAAGTCCATCACTATATTGATAGATCATGGTTTCATTTCTTGCCCAAACACAGACAACAAGGAGCTGCATACAAGGCACATGCAAATTCTGTCCTTGAGCTTTACTGTCTCAGAAATGACAAAGCAAATCCATCCAGGACAATGAAGCCAATCCAAAAGAGCCCCAGGCCCCAGATGCCAGCATGGATAAGATTTGAATAGACCCCCTAAAGACCCAAACTTAGAAGAGCACATTGTATCACCTGCAACAAGCTAATCCTTAGAGAACAGCATTACCTTCAGGTTTGGTTTGGAAGAGCCATCAGCAATTACTCCATCTTAACATCCATTTTTCCAGGATGGAAAATAAACAGGAGCAGTAAAATACTCCAAACCCCTGCAGCTTTATATGTTGTTCTGGGGAATATTTCAACACACACCTTTGTATATGGAAGGACACCCACACCTACCCACTAAGGAGCACACCAGCTCCAGTTCCCAGTTACTCCAAGTTATTGATGGAGTTTCCAAAGAGTAGTTCTCAGTGCCATTTTTGGAATCTGAGTCTGCCAGGTCTGGCTGCTCTCACTTAAGACTAAATCAAATGTTTCTCAGGCTTTCCTGTCTAAACCATATTGTTCCTTCAGGGCCCTTTGGCTATATTTTATGAAATAACTGATGTTCTCTATCTCCAGGGGGCAATTTATTACTGCTTCTACCAACAAGGAACCATATGATCTAATACATCTCTTCCAGTTCTGTCTTTTGAGGTTTCTATAATCTTTCCAGAGATTTTTATTTTGTTCCTAAAGAATGGTTTGTGTACCCTACAATTTGTCCCATGGATATTTCTTGGTCTGAAAAAGACACTGCCTCTCCATAGAAACCTTGCCAGATAGTACCTATGCAGAAGCATTGCTCCAGGGGCAGAATGCATGGACTTATTTATTATTTTCTTGATTTTGGTTAATTTTGGTCCCAGAAAATTCACTCCACTTTCTTCTGTCCCTAGCATTACTCTGAGCTTTCCTCTCTTATTTGACCCTCACTGGCTCTGTCCCCAGCCTGCCCAGCTCACCCTGACTGGCTCATTGTGTGTAAGCAATTTTAAGAAAACGGCCTTCAGAGAAATGCTCTGTTCCCCCAGTCAGGTCTGGGAACCCTAAAGCAGCATCAGTAACACAATCAGATCCTGGAACTGGTCATAGGAGAAACTTCTCCAGCCCAAGAGCCTACATGGGCAGATGTTTGAAGAAGGGCACCTCATACAGATTTATTTCAGTGGGTGCCAGAGTCAGTGGAGTCTGCAAATGAGCTTGCTGTTTACATGTGGGGCTCAATTCCAGGTGCATTAGCATCCTGTTATGAGCTGCTGTTTGAGGGAAGGATCCAAAGGAAACGAAGGATTAGAGAACTGGGAGACAACATGGCCCAGATCTGCTTCAGACATTCCGATGAGGCTCTTAATTTGCTTTTTTTTTTTTTTTTTTTTTGCACACACACACACATATATACACATTTTTTCCCCATAAACCCCAACTGTTTTTGCTGCTTCTCAAGAAGGATGGTTTTGAAATATCCCTTCCAAAGCTGGGACAGATGTTTCCAGAGTTGGGGTTTGTTAAGTTCCTGTGGCAGCTATTTCCAAGGCTGCTTTGTCAAACATTTCTTTGCAAGAGACCAAGAATGGCAGAGGGGCTTTGCAGATAAGCATTTCAATTGCAACCTTTGTACTAAAGTGTAATAGGAACATTGGGGAATTAAATAAAATTATATTTTTCCTAGATGTCTGCTTAAAAAGGAAATTCAAGATTTTATGGATGCCCCAGAGACAAACTATTACATTACATTCCTCACTGTTCTTATTTGAGTTCTGTCTGTTTGAGCACCTCAAGTAGCACAGAATCATTCATAAAGAATGGGCAGGAGAGACTGTGTCCCATCAATATTTCAAGCTTGGTTATCAAATCAAGAGAAATTCGTGATTTCTGCTCCAGCTCAACATTTTGAGGTTTGATACTATTGTTTGACAGTTTAGAGGGCTTTCCCTCTGCATTCTCATTGTCATTAATATTTTATATAATGTTCCAGTTGATGCTATTGTAATATTATTTCTTTTTTTTACTTGGCTGTACTAACCAGTTTTTTCTTTTCTCTTTCAGCAGGGAGAAATTCACACTCATTTGCTATTTGTGGGGTGATGACATAGTGTGAAGAAGCAGTAATGATGACTGACTGATAGAAGACACCATATGTTCTCTTCATTTTTCTCTGTGCTATTTTCTGAGAGATGAATAAAGACTCAGTGTAAGATAAGCTTTCCTATATATAGTATTGAAAAAAACTGACCTTTTTTCCCAAATAATTGGCAGGATGGGAGAAATGATCTTTTTCCTAAAGCATTCAAACAGTATTGCTATAAATATCAGACTCCAAATCATCAAGATAAATAATTTCCAGTTTTTTCCACCAGAAACATTTTACATTTATCCAGGGTCCATAAACAATTTTACAATTAATTCCACTCACCCCCAAATGTTCTCCATCTTTCCATAGCAAACATTTTGAAAATATAAGTTGCATTTGCTGATGACTAAGCAAAGGTAAACAATTCCTTCCAGTCTTAAAAGAAACTAGATTCTATATAGGGCTCTAAGTGACTGTGTGCAATGCATGATAATCAGAAATCCTGATTATAAGCACAGTATCACTAGATCACAATACTAGATTATATGCTGGGGTGTTTCTTTGCACCCTGTGTCTGAGTCTGTGCAACTAATATAACAGATAATAAACCCTTCAATAAATACTGCCTTTGCTTTAACATGCTTTAATATCAAAATAATTGGAAATCTCATTTCCTAGAAATAACAGAATAAAAATCTTTTATTGTTCTAGCATAAGCATTTACCAAGTATATTCTTTTCCTAGATAAATATTTCCTTTTTTTGTTTCCTCTTCATTCCACCCTCTCAAAACCAAGGCTTTGTGACTGTTGCTCTTCCTCCTAACTTTGTAATAGTCACTAACCAGCCTCAGACCACAGCAGAGCCACACACATATCTGCTAATAAGCAGTCAGGAGCAGAAACAAAGAAGTAAACAAAAGGGATTCACATTGCCTTCTGTTCCATTGGAGACTGAGAGGGAAAAAAATAAAAATCAATCCTCCAAACACAAAAATAACCCCCAGAAATCAGTGGTTTAAGATACCTTATTTTTTCACATTATCAGGAATTTTTTGTAAGTAATGGAGCCAAAATTGGAGAAAAACATAATTGTGAGTCCTGCAGGCAGCAGGGCAGAGAACTCGCTGTCAATGGACCCAGAGTGCCAGGACTCTTGTTTGGGCTTTGTTTTCAAGGTCATCCATTTAAAGCATTTTTCATAACACAACCTGAATAAAGAACAGGGCGGCACTCTGCTCACAAAGGCCCCCACGCAGATGTGGCAGGGAAGGTTCCTCGTGCCAGGGATGGCCCTTGGAGGACGTTCCCTCCCCGGTCACCTGCCATAGCAACAGACATCGAGCAGGGTTTTACATTTACAGTATGCAACTCACTTTACCCAGTTACAGACTTATTATTTTGCTGTGACAGCTTATGCACCCTGCACCACAGAGAGCAGGACAGAAGGTGCTCAGGTAAAGCAGTGAGTGCAGTTTTCACGTGTTATTCTTCCTTTGAACTCCAATTGGCATGAATGCATCTTCCCCTGGAAAGCTGTCACATGCACCTTCTTTTCCTATGACAATGGAATTACACAAAGTCTGATCTCAAAACTTTCATTTAAATATTCCATCCGATCAGCAATGAGCTGGCTTGCTTAAGGACTACAGACTTGGGTCCTCAATCAATGCTTTGATAAATAACACCTACTTAGAACAATTGATTGCTAAGGAGCAGACTAAGTGTAATATATTTCTGCTAATCTAGTCACCGGATAAATGTCATAGTTTATTTATAAGACACACCTGAAATTATTCTGAGGGCTGTGGATAGGATCCATCTTGACACACATTTCACGCTGCACAGTGTCAGGTGGAGGTGGGCGGTGGGCACTCAAGGCACCATGTCTGGTGCTGGTTCTGACAAGCTCCCGCTGCCCCCAGGCTGCCAAAGCTCAGCTCCGAGGTTCCCTGGCAGCAGGGGCAGCTCCTGGGACCCACACTCCAAACTGAGGAGGGGGTGCAGAGCACAGTGCCAGGCTGTGGGGGCGTTATTCAGTTTAATTAAATGGCCACTTCATTACACCAGCAATAGCCAGGCACGGCACCGAGGCCATTCTTGGGGATTACAGCCATGCCCCGGTTCTGCTCTCGTGAGACTCTTTATTGTGCTGCACAGTTATGTGCGAAAAGCCTCCCTGTATTTTAGGGTGGAAAATAGCCAGCAGAGAGTGCAAGAGGCCCCTTCTGTGCTGTTACTCCACAGTCCTTATGCAGGCTCAAGATAAGGCACCTTGGTGCCCACCATGCCCTGGCTACGGTGTGTCTGCTCCAGTTTGTTCTTCGAGGACACCATCACTTCAATTCTCTTCCAATTACTTCTGTGCTGCCCTTGAGGTGTGTGTTCACAACCGTCTTTTGAGAGCAAGTGTGGGCCACCCATCTTCCCAACCAGTCTCAAAACACATATATATTGTACAAACTGCAGCCCGGAGGAGACGCCCGGCAGGATGCTTGAATCCACACAGAGGATACGGAGGATCCTCCCTTCTTCTTCCCTCCCAGAGCCACCGGGCAGCAGGGGCGCACAGGCTTCCCACGCACCCTGCCCGGGACCTTTCTTTCCTCCCTCGGGGGTGCGATATTCGGCCGGGAGCCGCGCGGGCTCGGCGTGCGGGAGCGGGAGCGCGCAGGGCGGTCACGGGCTCGGCCCGCAGCGCCCCGCTCCGCTGGAACTGCCCTGCAGACAATGCACGATCCGCCGGAGCGGCGGGGAGCGCCCGGCGCCGCCAGAACGCGGCAAACTTGAGGCGAGAGCCCCCGTGGAAAGGCGGCGGCCCCGGCCGGCCCCGCCCGCGCCGCGGCGAGGGGAGGAAGATGCGCCGGGCGCGGCAGGAGCGGAGCGCTCCCCGCCGGAGGCCGCCGCACCTGCTGCCGGAGGTGCGCGCTGGGCGCGGGGCGCGGCCGCCGGCGGGGCCGGGGCCGGCGGCGGGGCGGGAGGCGGGGGGCGGGGAGGGGGGCGGCGGCCTCCTCCCGTCTCGGGCGGGCTGTCCCGCTTCACTCTCTCCTCCCCGCCGAGCATCGCGGGCGCGGAGCCGCGGCTGCGGCGCGCAGGGCGGCGGCGGGAGCGGCGCGGAGGATGCGCTGAGCGAGCGCGGGAGCGGCGCGGCCGCGGCGCAGGTCAGTGGCCGGACCCCCCCCGTCCCTGTCCCCGGGCCCGGGACGCGCTTCGCCACCCGCGTCCCCGCATCCCCCGGCCGCTCCCCAACTTTTCCCCGCACCACTTCGGGAAAGTGACAAACTTGCGGCGGGGCCCCTCGTCCCGTGTCCCCTCGTCATCCCGGCGGTGCGACCCCCTGACCTCAGGGCTGCTCTCCCGGCTCGCGGCGCTGCGATTCCCGGTGAATTGCAGCTGTGATTCCCGGTGCCGGGAATTGCGGGCGCGGTGGCAGCCGGGCGCGGTGCGGTCGCCCCGGGCTGCGGCGCGTCCCCTCCGCCCCAGCCCGCTCCGCTCCCTCCGCTGCCGGGCGGGGCCGGCCCAGCCCCGCTCGGGCACCGGCACCGGCACCGGGACCATGCCCGGGGATGGGATGGAGCCGCCGGCTCCGACGGGCTGAGCGCTCACGGGTACGGGTCCGGCATGGGTTTCTGTAACGAAAATAACGGGTCCAAAGCAAACTAGTTGATGAATGCAGGCATCTCCCTAGACTGGAAACGCGGTTCACGCGGAGTTCAGTCTGTGCGAGCAGGAGCGGTATGACGGGACTCGGAGGCACTTTTTAATTTCTGGAGCTACCTTTAGAGAGCAGGGGGTTTCTTTGGGCGCTGGTCTCCCGCAGGAGTGCTGTTCATCACGTCCCGATTGCCCTGCCCCTGCTCGGCCACGCCGGCAGCTCGGACCTTGCAATGCCCCTTTACCCCTCAGCCAGAACGGGTGTGTTCAAACCACGGCAAGCGTACAGCGAAGGATGATTTGTACAAGTATGTTCGCCCCAGGGTGCTGGGGACGGCAACCGGACAGCACCCTGCTGACGTCTGGGATTCCCGGGTGCTGGTGGAAGTAGTCAGGAACGATGTGATACCTGGTCGTAGCTGTGTCATTAGTTTAAGATTTTTCAGGGATTAGGAAAACCCCTTGTTGTGATTGTGTTATAATATTGCTTTCTGTCTGTAGCTGACTTATGTTGCATGTAGATTAACATGTTTTAAAAAACTCAAAGATGGTCTCTTTTTTAATGTTAGACACCTACATAGAAAATTCTTGTATTTTATTGCAAGATTTAAAAGTTGCAGCTATTAAGAGAATTGCTGTCTCTACAGTACCAGGAAGAGAGGGTGAATAGTAAACCTGAACAGTCTCAGAAATGAGAATTGGAAATGCTGCTGCTAAATCTGTTTTGTTTATCAATGATGCTCACCATTTGACAAGAAAGCTATCCTCAGTTTATCCCGAGAAGATTTCATTTTGTCAGATGCCTGGTGTCTCATCAATTCCTTTCATGTCCCTGGGATTTTCTCTTTTCCAGGCTCAGGCCACAGCAGCTCTCTGTGTTGGGGATAACTGTTAAGCTCTTCTTTTGAATTCATGAGCTTCCAAATTAAACTTTTGCTGACACCTGCTACCTAGCCTGGTTGAGCATAATGACAGTGTCACCCAGGCTACTGGAGCTCTGCCACCAAACAAAGTAAATGGCAATCAAAAATAATTGTAAGGTGCCTGGACTAGGTACCACAATGATTTGGGGGACATCTGGGAAACTCTGGCCACTGGAAATCCAATCAAAGTCTGCTTCTAATGGAGCTAACTTTCCAACAGCAATCACAAGCAGGAATTAAATCCATAGAGTAGATGGCAACAGAGATTAATAATCATCATCAATTAGCTGATGGAATCAAACAGAACAAAATGAGGGTAAACAAAAACCTGTCTCCCCCTCCTCCTTGAATGCAGCCCCACCTTCATTTATCCACAGTCAAGGCATTTATCCACAGCCAAGGATCTCTCCTGAGCACTGCTTTCAAGTGCCAAAAAATTTAGCAGGTGTCATAACATAAGGTCAAGACTTAATTATTTATATGGAGACATCAATCATCCTGTGGGGATGATTTATTTATAAATCACCAGAGCTGTAACAAAGACAGTGAATTCTGATTTCCTCCAGCTCCTTCCTGAAGGGACCAGGAAGGTTCACACTGTGGCCAAATGGCCTCAGGAGCCTATAGAAGTTTTTGCCCAGCCCCACTTGGAGGAGGCTTTTCTACTCCTTTTAGATCATGCAACCAAAACACCACTGGGGAAATCTCATGCATATTTGCTACATCTCAGTAATGAACATTTACTGATTATGGATTATCTGGAGAATTTAGCTTTTTAAACATTATTCAAATTTTTATGTTTATGTAAGCTAATAAGACTGAGGAGATTCAGTAACTACTCTTTGCCTTATGGTATTTGAAAAGAGTGTCCATGGGGCTTAGCTCAGCATCTTCCACAGTTGCTTTTAAAAGACTAAAATAGAATTTTTCTGCCTGAAAAAAACCACCCTGTCTCTACTCAGTATAATGTTCTTTGCTCACAATTAATGCCTAAAATCAATTTTCTAATATGCTTTTTATGTTTCTGCTGAGCACAAACAGGATGGCACAGTAAAAGCTTTTATTGCCATCTGATTAGGCTGCAGTGGGGGTGAGTGAGTGGCTCGGGCCAGCAGGGCTGCAGGATTGCTGTGCTGGATGCAGCAAACACAGAGAAGGGCATGGGATGCTGAGCAGCAGCCACAGTCCTGCTCTCAGGGTCATTCAGGGAAATGTTATCAACTCTGTGGGCACAAGCAGGATGAGGCCCATTAGGATTTCTGATAACTGGACAAAGTCATAAGCATGGTCTTGGGCTGTTCCTTGGCCTCCTCTTCTGGGATTTTGATAAAGGGTTAATTACAGCCAGGGACTCCCAGAGATTTGTCCATTTATTTATCTGTTAATAGGAATCATGCTGTTGATCTTATTCACATGTCTGTTTTTCAGGCAGGGAGGTGATTAACTTTGAGTGAAACTGGTAAAAAAAAGAATATAGGAAAAAAGATGGAAAAGAAAGTTATGGTTAAAATAAGAGCTAGGATAGGAGGTTTCCTTTGCTTTTCCATCATTAGCTTGTGAAGATGTGTAGCCCAAACCCATCAGCTTTGCCATCAAGAAAAGAGGAGCATGAGTAGTATCCAGGGCATCTCGTGATCCTTCTGAACTTCATGGCAGGACTCCATTTTGGCAAGAGCAAGTCAATGAGCTCTCCTGCACATCAATTATTCTGTTCCCACTGATTTTAAAAGAAGACCATTTATCACTGTATTTCAGTGACAGAAATACTAAAATAATGTTTCACTGGGCTTATAAGAGGGTGTGAAAAAGGATGGATGAGCTGGCAACCTCTTCAAGGAACAATTAAGACATTAAGAGGGCAGGAAAATATTTTTAGGAAATAATCAGTGAGAAAATAGGAATTTAGGACTTGATTCAGTTATGAGATATTCCTCAAGCACCCTCTGAATTTTGCTCAGAGCATGTGAAAAAAAATGAAAAATTCATAGTATTTCTTGTAGGCAAGACCAGTCATCTGCTTGTGTGTTTTTATGGAATACTGGGTATATTTATAGCATTTAGTAATGCCAGCAACATTCAATGTAAAGAGTAACAGATGAATGTATCATGAAACAAGGCAGTGGCAAGGCAGGTGGGAAATGATTTCCAAAATATTGCAGCAGCCTGGGAGAAATCTAGGAAGATGGTAAACATAGCAGACCTAGGTAGCCTCAAGCAAAGCCAGGGTTAAAGCCCAGGCTGAGCCCTCTGCATGTGTTCTGAGGAGGGGGAGAGCCAGGCTCCTGTGTGCCAGCCCCAGCAGAGGTGGCCTCCACACCACTCCAGCCTCAGTGCATCCAAGGGCACGGGTGACAGTAAAATTGCAGCTGAGTGCAGAGACAAGAAGGGAGGGGAATGAAATTGTATTGGCTCAACTGCAAGAAACAAATCACAGGCTTCCCTAATCAGGCAGATGATGCCTAACTAGGGCACAACGTGAACCACAAAGAAAGGTGGCAGATTTCACAAATTAGTCATGGCAAAAACGGTGAATTTCACAGCTTGAAGTGAATTCACGTTATAGGATGAAACAGCACAAAGTGATTAAGAGCTCTAACTGATAGGAGCAATAAGCATGTGAGACTTAGTCATCATACAGCAGCCAACATTTGTCTCTGGCTTCAGCCGAGCCACAGGAGCAGCCCTTCAGCCTCCAGCTTTTGAAGCTGACTGGAGCTGGTGGGGACAATCACAAACAAGATCCCACAGATGTTTGCTGGAGTTTTCTGTTTCTGTGAGGTACAGCCATGGCAGCTGGGAGATGTTCGGCAGGCACAGGCTCTGCTCCCACTGAAACCTTGGAGCTGTGGCAGCAGGACCAGCAGGAGCTCATCTTCACAGCATGACCCCATGGTGAAGAGCAGAGAGGGAAGACAGCTGAGAAAGGTTGGAATGAGGGGGGACACTGTTGCAGCACACTCCCTGCCATGCTGGGGATGACCTTCCAGGTCTGACAGGGCCATTTTTAGAGCCGCTAGGTGCTGGACATGCCACCTCACAATAACCACACCACAGTATGCATCACTAAGAGAAAACAATCATTAAACAGTCTATTCACATTTTCTGTTCTTTCAGGGGATCAAAACCAGTGTCACAAGCCTCTGTCACAGGTGGTGTTGCATGACTTTTTCTGGTAAAACATTTTAATAGCTGTGACAGCACACTTGCAAGGAAATGTCTGTTAACAGATACTGGAACGCTACCCTACCACTTGTATCCCTGGTCAGATGAAGATAAAAATTTTGGAGAAAAATGTCACCATTATATCTTAATACTTTTGTTTCAACGTATACTGTTCTATCATAGCTATTGAAAATCCACAGAGCAAAATGGAAGCAAAGTGAGCTAATGCCAACCAGGACAAGGCCACCCTGGAGAATTCCTAATTGAAGCTGTTGGCAGTGAGAGGCTGTGGCCAGGCTGGGGCAGTGCCGTGCCCGGGGGTTAACACAGCCTGAGCTGGCAGGCGGGGCCGGGAGCCCTTCAGGGAGCAGAGCCTGGCAGCTTCCCACTGCTTTTTGGGGCCATTCCAGCACCGTCGGGTCCGCTGAGCACAGCTGTGTTAATGCTGTGCAGGGAGAAGCTGCTGAAGTTGCCAGGACTGAAGCCACAGAGGAACGTAATGGGGCAGTGCCAGTTCCTTCAGATCCCACCTGGAATTTATGAGCCATCCACGGGGGGCAGGGAAGCACCTGCACTGTAGATTATCCAACACTCACCCTCTGTGCAGAGCCCAGCTGCACCGCCACTGCCCAGCCACAGCTCCACTCCTCACCCAGCATGAGAGGATTTCCAGTTGTACTGTGAAGAAAGACCCTGTTGTCTTACATATTACAACAGTTCTATTACCAATATACATTTTCTTTGATATCAAGAGTTCTTTTATCATTAGAGTGCAAGGATTCCATAGCACCAGAGTTTCACACCTCCTCAATGTTTCTCACAGGCAGCTCCTCTAAGCACTGACTGTTCCTGGTCCTTGTCACCAATCCACTCTTTTATGCCACTAGTTCTTATTGGTTACAGGTGTTGCCTGTTATCATCTGGCCTGCTCCTAATCTTCAGTAATTGGTTCCAGCTACAACTCATTGGGGTAAAGGATTACATTCTACATTACCTTCATTTACCCATACCGTGTCCCCCTACAAGACCCCAAGTGGGATTAGTCACTCTTGAACAAGGATGCAAATACAAAGTTTGACAAGAATTATCATTTCTAAAGCATTTGAAAGGAATGCCCTTAGAGTCCTGGTAAGGAACTGGAAAGGACTTTTAAGAAGGCAGTCAGGGTGAGACCCTCTTCTCCTACACTGATTTTGGAATCTGGCACGTTTTAAGAGATCTTTCAGTTACATTTTGCAAAGCAATGCTAATTTGATGTATTGGAGCTCAGCACTGTGCCAATTCACTGTTAAACTAGTATTAACTAGGCATTTTTGGGGAACGCTTATATCTCAAGGTCCATTAAATATGCAAACCTGGCAATTATTTCAACACCTTTAAAATACTTAATCTGAAATGTGCATCAGAGCACCCATAAAAGGTCTTTCAGTCTTCATCAGAATGAAGTCTCCCTCTCTTGGAAGCGCAAGTCAGAGTCCTGGGAGAGGGGGCTGGTGGCTGTGCTGGGGATGAACACAGGAGGCAGGAGGGGCCCGATGAAGCACAGGCTTCACCCCCTAGCAGACGTTAAGGTCTGCTAGGGCCTGATCTGCCGAGCACCATTCATTCACACAGCAACCAAGCAGAGGGAAGCCAGGAAATGTTAAGTCAATGGCCATCCTGGAGAGAGCGCTAATTACTCACCTTGGTCGGGAGAGGTGGCTGGATCAGCTGCATGAACTTTCTGAGTGCTTTTTGAACCCGAGTGCCTGTCATCTGACATTCACATAAAGCTAGGAGCTAAGTAAAAGTTGCTTTATTTTTTAACAGTTGCTAATTTAGCCAGAGCTGCAAGAAATCCTGGTCTTTAAATCTGGGTTCCTTTAATGCCTGCACAGAAACAGTTGGAGAGAGGTGGTTTCTCCTTTCTCCAGTGTGGTCCTCAAATACAGACCCAATCCTCTTCAGGGTTGGGAGAATCACAGCAGTGGTTAGCTGGTCACATGTATATTAAGACGACTGACTTCAGGCACCTACGTTTGAATATGGGATTTAATATGCCTTCATTTTTATGTCTGAAATGGGGATACAACTTAGCTCAGAGAAGATCAATTAATTTTTGTGTTGCTTTTAAGTTCTTTAATGGAAGATGTTACATAAATTATTATTTAATATACTTTAACAGGTTTTTTTGCATGAGCTGCTTGATCTGCTTAGAGCATATAAATCAGTATGAGCTGCATTAGTAAAATAAGTTCAAAAATCTAAAGAGTACATCAGAAGTTAGACTAGTGCATAAAAAGAGCTAAAAGCTAAGTTTCTCTTTCATTGGCAAAAAGCAGACAGATTGGGGTTTTTTGTGGACCTTTAGACTCCTCATTTCTCAGGAATCACAAAATCCATTTGTGAAAAGATCTAGGAAATAAAGAAAGAAATTGTACAAGTGACATCCTGGTCAGTAAAGCATGTGAGTCTGCAGGCACACAGACAGGATGATGCCATGAATCTCCCCTTTGTGCTGCAGTTCAGAAGAGGAGTTATTTTCTTCATCTGAGCAGATGCCAAAGGCTCAGAGAAGGGCGAGCAGACAGAATGCAGCCCCTTTCTTGTGGCAGAAATGTATTTGCCTCTGAGAGAAGAGAGAAGAGAAAAGAGAGAAGAGAGAATCCCCTCTTAATCTGCAGTGATGAAAACCCCTTCATCTGGGGGTTATCACAGCACTGGGTGCAAGGCAGAGCATGACCAGCTATTATTTCATCCTTCCATCCCTCAGTCCAGAACTTTTTCCATCCTACACAGATTTCCACATCCACCAGTTCTAGGGAAAGTTCCTTCCCTGCATCTCTAAGATATACAAACACTTACATGCTTTTTTCCATCTTTCCCAAAAGCAGATTTTATCACACTCACATTCAAAAACCTCCCTCTTCAACTACAGAAGCTAATTTATTACTTTTCTGGCTTTTCTTCTCAACCATTATTCAGATCCCATTGTTAGTTTTTCTTCCAATAACACCAAAGCCGTGTGACAATGTTTTAAAGAGTCACTTATAACTTACTAGCAAAGTAATTCACATCTGCCTGTTAGTTATGGCTGTGGGATCCACCCAAGGAAGCTGCTGTCCAATAAATTACTGAACTGTCTGCCTTCACACAGTGCTCCCCAAACTCTCCAGCATCTCTTCCCTGGTTTCTATCACCTAGCTTAGTGCCAAAACAAAGGATGTTTCAGCAGCTGTTTCAGCACTTAATGCCAGTATTCCTTTGCAGACTAGGGGGAAGGGATTTCCTTTCAAAATGCCACTCTCCCACTGAGACTGGCAGTAGTATTATCTCACATCTTTAAATACCAGTCTTGGAGTTATTGGTGTGACAGCAAGGTGCAGAGATTTTATGACACAGAAAATTTACATTAACAATTTCTTTTTTTTTTTTGTTTTCAACATTCAAAATCTAAAGTTACTTTAAAATCCTTGAATTAATTAATTAATCCTTTTGTTATAAGCACTGTAATTGTTTAATGCTTTGGACTAGCACTGCCCATATTATTTGGTGTATGCTGTCACTCCTGCAGGTCTCAGTGTCTCCCCACAGCATTAGATGTTGTATATTCTCCTAACACATGTGAGTCTACAGCTCACATAAAGCTCTTCTATTCTGTGCCTTACACAGGAGAGCTACTGCACTGATAGCAGCCAGTGCATAGTACCTATAAATAACAAATCATCACACCTGCCTGCACTGTGTTCTTCTGATACATTATTAACCTCTGGTGCAGCACTTTTACTTCAAAATACTAGAATCAGCTTGTTATTCTACCTTTAGTTTACACTGGGAGAAACCTCAGCTCAGGATAATGTCAGGAGATTATCTGAGGTCTCTGTTATAGTGGCAGCATGTGTTGCTAGCGCAGAAATTCATCTGGTTTTCATAAATATTTGATAGGGCTCTATCATCCTCATCATCATTTGGGCTGGTTGGAAGAGGATCCCTCCATGATTGCAGCCCATTTCTGAGTTGTGGTGGAAAGTCAGTCAGTGATATTTCAATCACAGTGTTCTTATAACAAATTCCATTCAAATGCTCTCTGAAAGGGAGTTAAGGTTTCATCCTGCTGCTTAGAGAATGATATGCTAAATGCAGCCTCCCATGGGCTTGGCTGCATTCCAGCACTTTGTAATTTATAGTTCTCCTTCCGAGTTCTGGCTGTGACCTTGGGAAGTTCTCCCACATTTTGCTAAAGCACCATCCCAGAGCCCTCACCCCTTCCCAGGAGCACAGGGCAGCTCCTGGGACACCCAGGGCAGGTGGGAGCAGCAGCACAGGGGAGTGCTCATTGCCTCTCTTTCACTATTAGGAGCAAATCATGGAACGTTGTTCTTAAATGACAGAAATTATTAGGTAGCTTCAAAGCATGAAATTCATTCACAGAAGAGGTTTAAATTATATTAGCCAAAGGCGTTTTCTGCAGAGACAGCCACAAAACAGCTCTAATTTGAGATCTCCAAACAGCTGTTGTGCCCTATGTATTTATATTGAAAAAATAACCTGGAAGATTATGTTAACATGCAATTAAATTTAAAAAAAAGTTTTAACATAAATACTGATCTTATTGAGAGCATACAGGGGGTGCCTAAGAGGCTTTTCTGAGAAATGTGTGTGTCCATGGCCAGAGGAACTGACAACCCAGATTGTAACACATGCCACTTTTAACAGAAAAATTGTGTAATTGAGAGAAATTATTGCCCCTTGAAGATTACATTCATTATAGATTGTAACAGAGATATGTCTTCAGAATGACTGCAGTTCCCTTCAGTTAAAGAGCTATTCAGAAATACCAGTTTGAGCTCATGGATGTAGCTGCAATTGTTTTAGCAGAGTTAGTGAGGGAAAGCAATTTAGAGGAAGGTACAGCAGACCCATGCAGCTCTTTTGTTTCTTTATTCTTTCCAGATTTTTCAAGGACATATCTTCTGAAAGCACTTGTTTGTACTTACCTATTTGGATTCCTTAGAATGGGGAACAATTTTAAAATAAAAAAATGATTACTTTTAAAATAATGATTTTTAAAATTATTTTTTAAAAATTTTAAAATCATGAGAGAAGTTTCTTAGACTTTTTATTTCACCAATTGCTATGGATTTTGTGCAAAACAAGTGATATGGGTGTAGCTTTGAAAACTAAGAAAAACAACTTCATTTTTTCATTTGGTCTTCAAAGTATTGCATCTGACATTATTTATGATTGGCACTTACCATAAATGAATTTTCTCTGTAACCCAGTTGTATCCCAGTTGTATCTCTTTTGAAGTGCTTCTTCTATTACCTGATGTGAAGACATCAGAGAATAATTATGTTAAGTCGTTCTTTGTAAACAATAAACCAGCAAACCCAAGAAACTCCCTTTGCTAGGTGTTCATCACCAAGACACCACTGGCAAAACCCAATACCATTGTGCTGTAAACATTCATCAGCTCCCTGGACCAGTCTAAAACTGGTGGCACTCCACTGGAGAACTTCAGCAGAAATATGTTTGGCTTTTTTTCTTCCCTTGTGGCCCAACTCCAGTGCAATGTTTGGCTTTTTTCTTCCCTTGTGGCCCAACTCCAGTGCAGTGATTCCACCTGTGGGCAGTGCTCAGAGGGGATGAGGTGTGTGGGAAGGCCCCAGGGCAGTGATGCTGTGTGTGCAGACACCTTTGCAGCGGCGCCCCGACGGGAAAGGACAACTGGCAGTATTTATGGCAGGTTTCTGTGCTCTACACTGAGTATTTATTCTGGCAGTAGCTCTAATTGTGCTGTAAACCACCCTGGGTGCTGGCTGCTGTGTGCCGAGGAGTTTGACTAGAAGCCAGCCAACAGTGAGCTCTGTGATAATGGTTCATCATTTCGCTGCAGGAGCCCCATGCCCGTGGGTAGCAACAGCCTTTCTGCTTCCTCCCACGCTCTCTGAGCAACCAAATCCCATCTCCAGGGTGTCTTCTGGGCTATAAACTGCTGTTGTTTATTATTAGCACACCATGAATGTGAGGTGGGTATTAGAGACACCTTTCTCTCACATGTTAGAGAATTAATATCAGCCTGTCTCCAAGCCAGCTGACCCCATTCCCATGCATTTCCAGGGCACAGGAGTAGTGGGGAGAGCTTGTGCAGAAGGGATCCACCACCAGAGCTCATAATTTCCTCCAGGAAATGTCTTCCCTCTGCAAAGTCCTGCTCAGCCCTGAGGATCTCCTCATTTTTTCAGTGGAACCCAGTCAGTGTTGGCTTTGGCAGTGCTCTGGCAGTGGTTTCTTCCAGCATTTCAGTGTTGCAGAGTTTTTTGCATGATCATTGGCATTATTCATGCACACCTCCAGCTCCTCATCCTTAAGTGACTTTGAGACTTCCTTCTATAATCCATCATATCTGCAGCCCTCTTGGCTGGCCTTGCCTTAGTAACAACTGCTTCTTCTCCCAGCAGTTCTCCTGACACCGCTGTCAGCAGGACAGAAAGCTGAGCTCACTAAGAGGGGACTGTGTGGAATTCATCCACATTTGGATGGGAAGGGAGGATGCATGATGGATAAAGGAGATATGTGAGAGAGGATCAGAGGAAGCAGCTGGGCTCATTCACAGAAGCAGCTGTGCCCTGTAATTCCATGTATCACTGTGTGCCATTACCTGCAGCAGAGCCTGTGAGACAAGAAATACTCATTCCATCTGAGCTGGCTCCTGTGTGTCTGACCAGAGCCCCTCTGCTTTTTCCAGCCATAGACATCATCTCACTGCCTGCACAAGCCTGGCAGTAATGCCACACTGGGACCTTCCCTGCTTGGCTGTTCAACTGCCCTGTTACTGTCTTTTCTTAGGGCTTCTTTTCCCCTCTAATATCTCACCTAAACTTTTTTCTTTCTTAGCTTCAGGCCATTGCTCCCTGGCCTACAATTTTCTGAGACTGTGAATAACTTCCTTCATTTCTGTTGTTCCTTTGATATTAGACTGTGGTCATGTTCACCCTAAGCCATCTCTTTCACTGGACTCTGAATTTGGCTTTCTCAGCCTCACCACATGTTATGTTCTCTAATCTACATGCCATTGTCCTCCTTTGTTTTCATCTTCTTTTGAAGTTTGGTTGCCAGAAATACAGAGCATCATGCTTTTAGAGGCTGTTATTTGTACTGACTTACATGCACTTCCCACAGTTATCTGTATTTTCTTACCCAGAAGGGCTCTTTTTGTTTATGTTGGTTTACTTGATGAAATTATCTCTCTCTCCTCTCCAAATTTAATTTTGCAAATGAAAATATATTAAATAACTCTCCATTTTGCTGCCAAGGTACCAACAGAAAGCAGTAAGACTAAAGAAGGCAACTGGTTATAAAGGCTCCTAAGTTCAGTTTTTGTTTGCTGCAAAAGCTTTGTGGGAATTCAGTGCAGGTTCTGCACAGCTAACAGAGGCAGGACTGTCCTCAGGGTTATCCCTGTGCCATGTGGAAGGGTCTCTGCCATTTTGGAAAGTGCTATCAGCTACCTGTACCCAGACATTCAGTTTCTCCAGGAGCATAATTTCCTGTGATTTATCACCAAAGTATGACTTTTTGTCCTATGGGAAGTTCTAAATTTGGGGTTTTAAGATTAAAAAAATCTCCGTTTTAAAGCTTGTCACGAAATACAAAATTCTTGGGAAGGAAATTCATTTTGGGGAAAGCAGAAATGCTCCATCCAGATGATCTTGATCCAGCCTGGGTGCTGTGATTTGGCTGTACTGATGAACCTCCCCTTGTCTCTGTCCAGCATCCCACAGGAGCTGCCAGTCCCAGCCCACCCTGCACACCCCAGGGCTCAGCCAGCACTGCCTCTCTTGCCTTGTTGCTTTCCATAGATAACAAATCTACACCTTTTTTTACACAAATATAAAATGCAAAAAGCCTCAGGAAAAGGTTGAATCTCATAATGGACAAGGAGTGATATCTTTGTATGGTGAAAGAATTGCAGTTCCTAGAGCAACAGGGAGGTTGAGAAGAAGGGAGAAATTTGAACCTAAATTTGTAAAATGAGGCCATATTAAGATTTCTAAGAATGTCAAAGATCTGAAAGATGGATCCAGCTTCTGCACTGTAGCCTGTTGGGCTCTGGGGATGTGTTTGGGATTGGATTTCTGCACATGTGCCATTCCCTGGCACTGATGGTGGCCCTCATCAAACAGCAGAAGCCAGCAAGCAGCACTGCTTTCCCAGCCTCTGCCTTGGAACCAGACCCTTGGTTTGCTTACTCCTTTATTCTGTGAATCCACTGGCTCTTCTTGTCCTGGGCTTGTAATGAGTTTGCAATTAGGGTTTCAGTTCTGAAAAATCATGAGAGAAAGAATACCTGTAATAATACTGTTTTTAAAATAACTAATCCACAGTTGTACATTGACTTATTGAAAAAAAAACCCTCCAAATAATAGCAATGCACATGAGGACTGCTGGTGTAAAGGACAGGACAAACTTTCTAGAATATCTCCTATCTTTGTAGTCTATAAATATTTATTTGTAGCAATACTGCCGATTTCACTGGCACCTCAGCTCACTCTGTGTCAGCAGAGCCATGACAGCTTCACAGGACAATACCAAGTGAAAAGTAACATCTGCAGAGCCCCTTCCTGCCAGAAGAATTGGCCTCTGAATAATTTTTCTTTTTAGCAGTTGAACCAAAATCAGTAAGGGGAAGAATTGCTTAAGTTTTCCAAAAGACAACTCGAGTGTTTCATTTTTCTCACTGAAACAGATATCTTCAAAATTAAAACTTATTTCCAACACAAAAATTACTTTTTTTTCCTATAAGTGTCAAAACAAAACATTTGGATTTTTTAAAAGTTCAGAATAAAGTTTCTCATGTTTAATTAGCTGCTACCCTCATTAACAAAAAAAATCAAAACCCAACAAATAGTACATAAAGCACTTAATAAATGAAAGATCCCAGCAAGCCTCAGCAAAAATGAAGTAATTGCCTTTTGGAGGATCGGTGTTTTTAATGGGTACTGAAATGCACTTTAGAAAGTGGCTGTTGCATCTTTTAGTTAATTATTAAATTCAAAATACTTGAAATATGTGTTGTAAGACTATTTTAATTTTCCCGGCAGAGACATTGACAGTTCCTGGATGATACTCCACCAACTGTCCTCTTTAATGACATTTTCTTTTTAATAATCATTGATCCACACAAATTTGTGTGGATTGTCAGTTCCTAAATAGGAGCTCATCACTTACATTGCTTGTGAGAGCTCTGTCAAGGGCTGAGCATGGCACAGAGGATCTCCTGCTATGTTTGTTTGCCATATAATCACATGATAGGTCGATTTGATTTGGATTCTAATATTTTGTGGCTGCTCTAAATACCACAGTGTACCAAAATACCATGTCTTTTGTGTGCTGACATGTGTGCTGACAGCATTCTGAAAGGGAAGGTAAAATCCTGTGGTGAATCATAAGCAAAATAAACTGATTTGGAAAGCTGTATTTCCTGTCTGTCCCCAAGAAAAAGAGCCTCTCATCTCCTTCTCCACCCTGTTTGGGCCAAAATATCACCTTTTTCTTAGGTGATTGTTAAAAAGGTTGGCCATCCCAACCCAGTTATTGATGCAATAGGAACACAAAGGTGTTTGCCATCCTTCAGCACATGACAGGGATGGTTTATCCTGTCTGGGGCCTCAGCAGGAGCCCTGGGAACAGCCCTCCACAGCCCAGGGAACAGGCTGTGCTCTGTGCTGAAGGAGCAGAAGGCAAGGCAGGGTGACTGAGGGCAGGGAGAGGCTGAGGAGCCTCTCACACAGTCCATGGTGAGACACCAATCCATTTTGCCTCTCCTGACCTCCTGTCTGTGACATTGCTCTCAGCATATCCCTCCCCAGCCCCCACACTGACTGCAAAATGCACTAAATAAAATAAGGCAGACAGCAAGGCAAGAAAAGAGGGATCTGGGCTGTCCAGGGGCCCTGGTGAGGCAAAGGGGTAAAAGGGTACAAAAGGGATGTATAAATTCAAGACCTAGAGCTGAGACTCAAATATAGGAGTAAGAAGCCAGATGAGCTGAGAAGGGAGCTGGCATCCATGCTCCAAGGGATTCATGGAGAACAGAAGGCTGCCTGGCTGTTAAAGTGTCCTTTCAAGGACACAAGGAGGATGGGAACATTCACAGCCATTCCCAGTGGCAGAGACAGGATGAGTCTCCCACAGGCTGGACCTTGAATCAAAGTGTGGCAAAGCCTTGGTTTTCCCTCTCACTGCTCTAGGTCTTGTCCTAGAGTCACCTTGAATGTTATGAAAGCAAACACCTGGAAATGAAATTGTAACTTGTGGTATAAGAGCACATGGGAAGCCCTAAAAAATCAGGGACATTACAAAATCCTGTTTTAGTGGGTCTGGTCCTAAGGAGCAGCTGTGGCTTCCAGCTGTTATACAGAGCCTTGAGGCATCATCCTCTATAATTTGTAAAAGAAAATACACCAACACTTTTGTGACTTCTTCCCTTTATAGGGGGAAGAGATGGGGAAGGCCTCCCTGTCCTTTCTCAGTGAATCCCCTGGATTAGGGACAGGGAAGTCCTTCAGGACCCTCCTAGATACCAGCACTACACTTACTCTTTCCTAGTGATTTCCAGCAATTCTCACAGATTAGTGCCCCCTCAGGACAGTTCTGCTCACAGACACATAATGCTCTGCTTTCCCCTTCCCTCAGCATCTCCCTTGAAATGGTATCATTGGGAAGGAGAAAGGTTTACAGTTCTTCCCCCTTTTTTATCTTGTAAGCTGTACTCGTTCTCTGCTGCTACACAAGCAATAAACCAGGCACACAAGCAGGGATTGTCTTAGCAATATTCCATTTCTCTGTCAGACTTTAGGTCAGGTGATAACTTTGGATGAGGTACTGTCTGCAAAGACAATGAATGCAAGAAGCCATCCTTATCCCAGCAAGGGATAAACTAGATGATCCAAGTGATTTTCTCTGTCACTATCTATGTTTCTGCTATGGAATAAACTGCTGGACAAGGAGAAGGATTTATTGCTTGGACTGCAATGATGGATGCTTCCAAAACAGCTCAGCTCAGGTTATCTCCTCATAAGGGCAGTGTGTGTCCAGCAAAAAAAGGGATATTTTGCTGCTGTGCAGAGACAACCTGGAGAGCCCAGCATATTCCCCCTGAAGGGTGTCACAGATGGCAAAGATTCTTGGTGTGGATGGCTCAGGTCTTGAATATCAGCTGGAACTTGAGGGCAATTTTGGCTTTCTCCGTTTTCAGCCTTTCTGGGACATACTTCATTCTAGAACGAATTCTTAGGACTTGTGTTCTAAGAAAGCTCTAGGAATACTGAAGTAGGAGGAGAGTTCTGGGGAAATGCATGGATTACAGCTTTTCCCTTCCCTAGAAGCCTGAACCACATCCACAGCCTGTCCATGACCAACCTCAAAACAGGAAGAAATTTGCAGTCCTGATACCAGCAGAAAACTCCTCCATGAATCAGTCTGTTTTTAAGATCCTCTTCATTATACAGTAAAGGTCTCATAGGTCAGTCTTTTGTTTTACTTTTTAAATGAGAATGCCATAGTCCAGCTCATAACAACAGTGAGGTACCAGCCCTCAGCCTAGTACATTTGTTTTTCCAGGCAACTGAAGAAAAAAACCCCTTTAGTGGGCTCAACAAAGGCAACCAAAGATAATTGTTAATAGTATCCAGACATGAAGGTGACTCGTGGATGTTTATACTCCCCAGACTGGGAAATGTTATTCAAGGGAACAGGATGTTTTGAGCCTACAGCATCCTATTTTTTTTCTGTAAAATAAAACTTCATAGTATCACAGGGTCAATAGTTTTTTTCTGCTGTTAGCCCCTAAATTCTGTTAAGGAATTCTTGAATATTCTTCCCCTGCCTCTTTTCCCTTTTTCATTTTTTTGTTTTGTTTGCTTGTTGTTTGTTTTGTTGTTGTTTGTTTTGCTTACCAGATATAGAAATGCTTTTCTTAAAACATTGTAGTCAGTGAGTGTCTGTAGCTGACACTGGATAAAGTTGTCATTATGATTTAGCATTTCGTTGATTGTGCTTTATTATTTTTATATTTTGCAAGAGGTTTTTAACTTTCCTTTTGTGTGTTCATGGAATTGTTTAAAGTGAAGGGGCTTTGCCATACTGAAAAGATATTGAGCAGAGCCTGTTGTTATTACCATGCAAGCCAGACAGTCTGAACAGTCTTAGTCAGATGTAAATCCACAATTATAAATCACCATGTGAAGGGGAATAGCAATCACTGCATTTTGGTCTATCACCACAATACTTTTCATATAAATATACTGATCAGAATAGGAAATTTAGGTGTATTTTCTGTGTCTTTATGCAGTAAACATCTCTTTTAAGCACCATTTGTGCTAGACATCAAGAGTATCTCTGAATTAGAACAGCTCACAAAGAAGAGATGGTGGAAGCCTTATGCACAGCAAAGGGATTAAAAAAAACCAAAAAACACAAAAATCCTGCTGGGTGGCAGAACTGTGTAGACCAGTAAAAATTCTACAAACTGGGGTGTACAATATGCGTAGGTGTGTAAATGTAATTCTTAAATAGTTCCCTCTGCTTCAAAGAGAAGGGCTGTCCTGGGAGCTATGGGGCAATCAGAGTTTAGTTCTTACTTTGCCATGGGTTTCTGTGGTATTTTCTGCCATTCATTTAATTTCATTGTGCCTAAGTTTCTTCATGTGTAAAATAAATCCTTCAAATACAATTGGATCAGCTTCATACAGCAAATTACATCTGATGCTGAATCATGTCTTTTATCTCTCTATCTGCCTGCTTATTTTTATTGTGAGCTCCTCAGGGCAAAGACTATCACTTGAAGTCTCATATATAATAAAAGTGTCTTTAGCACCACAGATCCCGTTCTCGGGGACTGGAAGCTTAGGGTAATAAAAATAAACAAATGTGATCAGCCACGGGAATTAAAATAAAGTATCCAAACCAAAGAAAATCTATACTTATGACCTTCTCTCATGAATATACTGGCCCCCAGAACAGATACACTGCTCAGCTGCATCCCTGGGCAGATGTAAAACACTTCATTGTTTGGCCAATTGCATGTGTTAAGAAAAGCCTTCTTGCCACAGCAGAGCCATGTAAGAATAAAATAAAGACTGTAGTCTAGGAAATGGGGTAGTTCATGTTTCAATGACCTTAACAAGGGCTTGGAAAGGAACATTAATATTCCTGAATCTCTATTTTCATTTGTAGGAGAAGGTTGGCTAGTCTAAACATATCTGAGCTGGAGAAAAATAGGGGGGGGGGAAAGGATTTTTCTGGTGACACAGACACTGGAAAAGAGAGCTGAGAACACAAACAGGTCTGCCTGTTTCCACGGCCAGGGCTACCAGCTAGGTTTTGTAGCATGCTCACACAGCAAAGAAAGACTTATTTTAAAAGTTCTATTTCTTAGAAGACAGAAGCTGAAATTTTATTCCTACTGAAAATGTCATCTCCTGATACAGAATAGAGATACAACCTGAATAGGAACATGACAGGGATTTGGTCTGCTGAGCAGTTGCAGAGGATGTTTACCATACTTCATCTGGTCAAAAAACTGAAGAATGGCAAAGATGGAAATATTTTCTTTGTTTAATGCCTATTTTTGCTAGATTTGAGCATTATTTGCAAATAAATACAGAGGAGATAATAGGCTTATTAACATGCTTGAGGATGGTGGGAGGAGGTGAGGGGTCACTGAGGTCAGTCCCTGCAGGTTAAGCAGGAGCCCTTTGCTCAGACAAAGCTCAGTGTCTCCCATTCGAGCTGGTTGCAAGTGCAGAGCCCAAGGTTGTGTCCTAATGATAAGCTCCTGGTACACTGCTCATTATTTTTCATACATATTAAGCTCATTTTGCTCCCAGAAGAGGTCTCTGGGGTCAGCAGACACCGATGCCTGCTCCCTTCTTTGGCATTAATCTCTGCAGTGGTGGGGGCTCAGCAATTCCGCTTGCTGGGCCCACATTTTAAAGAACATTATTTTCTTCCAGAAAAACATTTCAGTTCTTGCAATCAGTGCTTGTTTCTGTAAATTAAGGAATGAATTGTGCCAAATTGTTCTCCTCTTCTTCTCTCTTCTAGGGTTATTTGCAATGTAGCTTATGCTACTGTCAGTACATCCACTCCGTGCTTTACAGGAAAACGAAATCATTACACACAACACAAATTGCCAGACCTCTTTCATAATCACACACTCTTAATTGGCATGTAAGCACCAAGATCCCTGTAATACATGCAGTAAAATGTCTCTGACTCTTTTTTTTTTCTGCCAGGTTGAAAGGTCAATGAGAGTATTTTTCTTTAATTTGACAGGCACACAAGAAATAATGCAAGACTCATTTATGGTCAGGTAATGCACAAAGAAATCTATAAATCAAGCTAAGGGGAATATTAGATCATGCTCATATCTGAACCCATCTGGCTTAGTTCACAAAAGAATCAATATGAGGCAGAGAGCTCAGTATTACTTGTGATTTATGCTCTTGCATCTAAGGGGAGAAACATTTGCAATTTTTAAGTCTCTTCATCTGAAACAAAAGGTGAAAAAGAAACTGTGGTTGGCTATTCCAACACAGGCAGTAGGTAAGTGATTTGGTGACAGATTACAGCTGCAGGGGGAAGGGATGCTTCATTCTGCTTAATGACTCAGCACATTGTTTTAGTGTTTTTATCTTCACATCCCTCCCCCCCTAAAATTATCAGTACAGAGGTATTAAGAAATAAAATTGGCTAGATTTCCACAAGTTTGATACTTGTAAGTGAATTGCCATTGATAGTTCACGGGCTCAGTACTGTTAGAAAATACAGCATATTGTAACATAGTTTTCTTCACTGTCTTTTTTCAGATATTACTTTCACTAATAAACCCCCAAACACCTGAAAACATGGCATGGCTAAATATTAATCCTGGCCCATACCATTGTATACGCATAAGCTTTTGATCCTTTTGTGAACACCCAGGATTTACATGAAAGATTTCTACTTCTCTCCTACATCTCTCAACTAAATAAAATCTCCAGTTGGCCTCGAGTTGAGCCTCCCCAAGAGGCAGGAGGAGGAGGAGGAGTGTCAGACAGCGCTGCTGAATGCTGCACCAGGGCAGGGGTGGGAGGCACAGGCAGAGCAGAGATCTCACAAAGCAATTAGGGTATGAAAAACACACTGCAGTGATGGGTGCCATAAAAGTGTCAGGGGAACTGGGGCAAGTAAAACATCCATTTCAGCTTCAGTGATTTGTTTTACATACACTGCTAATATCCTTCATACAAATACCAAATGCAGTTTAATTTAAATCTTGGAAGCCATTTAGGCTAAAGTGAGAGCCTGACATATTTTTCTCCCAGCTAATGTGTACAAGAAGAATCAATAAGTTTCCCAGTATAATTTGATGAATTATTACATCAGACATTATTGATCCAGTCAAAGAAGAAGGAGGTCAAAATAATGAAAATCAGTTGGTTGTCATTAGAAATGCTTGGGATATTCATTTGGAAAAGGTTGATAACTAAAATGGTCTATGGGCTTTACACTTATTGATTTAATAAATAGAATAAGCCTTGCTGATCCAAAACAAGGTTACTTGTATAGGTGTTTCAGGGGGTTGTGTTGCTGAAAGCCAGTCTATATGTCTTCTGTATGTGTTTAAATTATATTTTAGTTCAGCACACTGAAAGCATTCATTTTAAACATCTGTTCCTTTCAGCCACAATTTTCTACTACACTTTGCTGCTGAGAACCCTTAGACTTCATTCTGGTGGTAGGCTTAGTACTCTTTCAAGTATTCAGTTCAAAGTTTTTAATATGTTTGGGTGATTATTAGTAACAAATACATTCATTAATTTGCACACACTTTATAAACACTGGGAAGGATTCAAGAGCCTCCCACACAAGAGGCAATTTTGTTGCGGCTGTGTTATTGACTCCTGCTTGGATAAGTCCTTCTAGCAGAGAATTATACAATCTTGCACATTTCAGTCCAAAAGACTAAAAAGTGTTTCAAGAACATGACTGGCAGTGAGCAGAGCTCATCCTCTGTGGAAACCCAGGGCACACAGGGAATATTTCTGTGTTTGCTCTGGGGTGCCCTGACCCCCAGGGCAGCACTGACTTTGACCCTCACTCTGGAGAAAGTTTCCCAGACTTCAAGACAGACTGGAATCCACAAAAGTGTGAAATAGATTATAGAGAACAGTGTAGGTGTATCACTGGGTGAGAAATTGAGGGTTTGGGATTTTTAGTGTGTTGTGGATGGGCACAGGGTGTCATCCTGGGTTTCTTCATGCTTCTTCTTCCTTCTTCATGGGTTTGGGTGGCATTTTGTAATTGGGCAGAAAAGTCCCCATTGCAGCTCTGTGGGATCAGTTATTGGGTTAAAAGGGAAAATAATCCAGGTGTCAGTTCTTAATTGGAGAGTTTAGTCTTAAATGACCTTGTAACAAGAGATTGTTGGCCATTTTGTGCCTTCTAATGAAAAGGTGCTGAAGTCACCGTAGTGAAACTGTTTTACTGATAAATAATGAACACCTGGGTCTGAACATGAACTACTGTCTCAAGTGCCTTCAATCCAGACCCAACAACTGGTACTGCCACAATCCTCCATGGCAGGAAGGGGCAGCCCTGGAGGCGCTGGCTGCCCATGGCTCGGCACTGCAGAGCCCTCAGCACCGCACTGGCAGGAAGCTGAGCCTGCCCTGTCTCTCCACACACCAGAGAGAGGGAAAGGAGCTGGAATGGGACTGATGTGGGTGGCACACCATCAGGATATAATATCCACAGCTTTCCCTTGCCTTGACTTCCTACCATTGGAGTCTCCTACTTTGGGCACCCCCTTAGTCTTGGTTTGTTCCCTCACTAGCTTTACTGTCTGGGCACTGTCTTCTTTCCTTACTTGGAATTATTCCAAACTCCCTACCTGGGGTTCACTTTCCCTTTTTGCAATCTCAGCCTTCCACTTCCATGCTTTTGCTGTTACCACGGTGTGCAGCTGCCCGTGCAGCCGACACTGCGGCCTCACGCCCTGGGTGCTCCATGTTCCCAGCGTTCCCTCACGCCCTCAGCAGCCCTGGGTGCTCCATGTTCCCAGTGCTCCCTCACACCCTCAGCAGCCCTGGGTGCTCCATGTTCCCACCGCTCCCTCACGCCCTCAGCAGCCCTGGGTGCTCCATGTTCCCACCGCTCCCTCACGCCCTCAGCAGCCCTGGGTACTCCATGTTCCCAGCGCTCCCTCACGCCTTCCGCAGCCCTGGTTGCTCCATGTTCCCAGCGGTCCCTCACGCCCTCAGCAGCCCTGGGTGCTCCATGTTCCCAGCGCTCCCTCACGCCCTCAGCAGCCCTGGGTGCTCCATGTTCCCAGCGCTCCCTCACGCCCTCCGCAGCCCTGGGTGCTCCATGTTCCCACCACTCCCTCACGCCCTCAGCAGCCCTGGGTGCTCCCGGGCCCGGCGCTCCCTCCCGCCCTCCGCAGCCCTGGGTGCTCCATGTTCCCAGCGCTCCCTCACGCCCTCAGCAGCCCTGGGTGCTCCATGTTCCCAGCGCTCCCTCCCGCCCTCCGCAGCCCTCGGTGCTCCATGTTCCCAGTGCTCCTTCCTGCCCTCCGCAGCCCTGGGTGCTCCATGTTCCCAGCGCTCCCTCACGCCCTCAGCAGCCCTGGGTGCTCCATGTTCCCAGCGCTCCCTCACGCCCTCCGCAGCCCTGGGTGCTCCATGTTCCCACCGCTCCCTCACGCCCTCAGCAGCCCTGGGTGCTCCATGTTCCCAGCGCTCCCTCACGCCCTCCGCAGCCCTCGGTGCTCCATGTTCCCAGTGCTCCTTCCTGCCCTCCACAGCCCTGGGTGCTCCATGTTCCCAGCGCTCCCTCACGCCCTCAGCAGCCCTGGGTGCTCCATGTTCCCAGCCCTCCCTCACACCCTCAGCAGCCCTGGGTGCTCCATGTTCCCAGCGCTCCCTCACGCCCTCCGCAGCCATGGGTGCTCCCCGGGCCTGGCGCTCCCTCACGCACTCCACAGCCCTTGGCTCTCCCCGGGCCCAGCCCAAGGGCTCGGCAGCAGGCCCACCATGCTGGGAACGGGCTGCAGCTAACACAAGAGATCAGCTCACCCCACCCCTTGCAAGGGCTCTGAATGCTCTCGGTAACAGCAATACCCACCAGCTGCTAGGAGGGAAGCAATGGACCTGAATGCGTTTCACCTGCTCTCTCTCTCAGGCGGCATTTTGCTGGTGCCATCGGAGCAGGCCAGAGCATTGCCTCTGGGAAGGGCAATTTAACTAAGCACACAATACAAGTATTATTGCTATAGCCCTGAATTGCAGAAGAGAGTCAGAGCTCTGCTGCATCTCTGGGAGTTTGGGGATGATCACATCCCATCTGCTTCAAATGTCCTTCTAGCACAGGAAATGTGTATGTGCAGATAAGGCTCATTGAAAGTTAAAAGTTTTTACTCTGTCTTCTTTCCTCACTTGGAATTACTCCAAAATTTCTCTTGAGCATGAGAAACTAAATATGCTTTCCTTAAGGTCTTTAGGAATTCCTTGCTCTGGTTCTGGTGTAATAAATACCAGCTGACATTTGAGTTGACAATAGTTAGAAAGCCTGGGCCACACAGGACAGCAGTACAGTGTGAAAAATTAAAACATCCGTGGGTGCTGCAAGTAGAAGGAGATCCTGAAAAAGAATCCTATATTTCATCCCAATCATCCTTCAGCATGACCAGTGCCTAAATATATGTGTGTTTTCCCTTGCCAGCAGCACATCTAGCAGGCACAGAGCTGCGTAGGAGTTAAATAACCAGGGTGACAAAAGTCATCTCCCAGACAGGTAGAAAATTATACGAGCTCTATGGCACATGACTGGATTGATCATATCTGCTCTGCACTAATTTGAAGGTACAATAGCAGGGCACAGAAAGTTGTACTGGCTAGCTCAGTGTAACAGTATCACAGCCTCTCTGCTGAGCTATAGTTATGAATCTTCTTGAGACAGCACAATGCAACTTTTCCTTCTGGACAAGATCTATTATTTTTTGTCACCTGCTCTATAAGAAGACACCTGGACCATCATTATCCCAGGCCAATAGGTTCTTTTGCCTGAAATTGATTCATCCTAGAACTCACCAGAATGAGCAGCATTAGAATGAGAAGAGCTGGCTGGGGTGAAATAGAAGAGAAACACTAATTTCCAGTTCCTGTACATGCTGCAAGATGAAGCAGAGTGTTCTGAGTTACAGCAATAGACATGGCAAAACTTTCTGGTCCCTTCTAAACAGCCCAAATTTCACTGAGCTGAGGCCAGGCAGTAAAGCATAATACAGAGAGTGCTTAAAGAGCCACTGCTAAACATTTTCTTTGTTTTCCAGGCAGGGATTTCAGCTCTGGACAGTTACATGCAGTAATGGTTTAGGATTAGATTAAGAAGTACTTCATGCTTAGGATTACACCCAAATTCAGGGAAGCTCAGATCCCTGAGGAGCAGTCATAGCCTACAGCAGAAAGGCAGCTGTCCTGGGCATGGTGAGGTGCTGAGCACTGGGCTCTTAACAAGGCACCAGAGAGTCATTTGGTGTCCCTCTCCTGAAAAGAGAGATGATTTCCCCAGTGAGGAGCTGGTATTTGTACTGCAGTGGGGTCACAATGTTTGTATCTCGGTTAAAATGGCACATTACTCCCAACACCGGTATCTTTCTGGACACAGAGGCTAAAGTAGTATTTATTGTTCATACTTTATGTGGGTTTTTTTCCTGCAAAGCTTCACTTCTTTATTGTTTCTTATTTAGAAGCTCTGAGCTATGTAAATAAAATCTGTGACTTCTGCCTTTTGAGGGGCTGGAGCTAAGTTAATGCCGAGCAGTGCCAAGGAGCAAACAGGGTTAGAGCATGTTTTAAAATGCCATTTTCTTGCTTGTAATTTATTCTTCCTATCCCTAGCATTCCTCTGCAGAGATATTTATAAAAATAGGTGTTCCACGCACTGTATATCACAGGTTTATTTAGGATTGTTGTTGAAGATTTACACTGCTCAAAAGAGCAGTCATAGCAGATAATTCCATTTGCAAGCTTCAACAAAGTGTTCTGGGGAAAGTGCTGTTATCACCGTGAAGAATTTTAATGATGGCAGGGTTTACAGACAACTTCTTTGGCAAACAAGGCTGCAGCAAGATAACTCAGCAAGTTCCTTTGCCAGAGGTGGTTTTGTATTTTTGCTGCTGCCTGTTAAACACACCTTACCTCCACCTCCAGAAGTTTCAGCACCGTGTCTACCCTGCCATGCTAACCTTCCTAAACACAAAACACCTCTCAGGATCTGACCAAACAGGTTGCTGGGCACCTCACAGACCAGCCACTGCTTCTTCTGTTATAAAATTTCTTGTTAAATAAATGTCTTTTGGCTTTGCCGTTACAATAAAGACCATGGTAATTTTACTAATAACCTGATATGATTCAATGTGCTCTCTGGAGAAGCTGGGTTAAAATACTTTTTATTTTCTGGGAGATTCCTCATTAATTCACATCATGCTGACCACAAGTTTCATTACTAATACTGTGCTTTAGTAATCCATTACCAGCTGTTGGAGGGAATGAGGAAGAGAGGAGTTTACAAGTTGGTAAGACCCTTCACCTCACAGTCCTCACTGACCAGAGACCCTCCCTACACATTTACACCTGCAGGGACATTCCAGAGGGATGTCCATGATATTCTTGCTATATATTGCATGTAATACATAATTATTATGTGTCGTATATAACAGATAATGTGTAATGATAACACAGTGCTAGATATTGCAGTTACCCTGCTTAGATTCCCTTCCCTACAGACAAACTGCTTTTCTGTGTCACAGCCTTGGTAACCCCTGAGGAGCCTCTGCCTTGGCCACCTCAGGGTGCTGCAGGCTGTGTCACTGCTGAAAGGGGAGGAGGGACTCAGTGTCTGTGGCCTTCCCTTCACAATTCTTCACTGGTTCCTGGAAAAGAAAATTTTTGCTGCTCCTTCTCATATTGTTCCTTTTCAGCAAAACCATCAGATTTTGGCGTTGTCAGTCTGGCATCCCCTCATTAGCACTGGGAAAGCTCATCAGTGTGATTCTGTGTATATTGCACTGGAAACCTTGCAAGATGCCACAGAACTCCCCTGTGATTTGTTTCCTTTCTCTCATTGCTTTTATGTTGTCGGCTAGAACAAAAGGAGTTTCAGTTAATTATCTGTGTATTTGCTGAAACCACTAACCTACATCCCCAACTAGCACAAAACAATTGCTTGACTGAAGTTCTTGGCAGATTTAAACACCTTCTGGTCGTAAGTTTAAAAAAAATCTATTCCCATTTTCCAATTTTCATATTCAAATTTTCTTATACAAAAAGAAATATTCTACTTTTTTCACTATTCTCCTGTGCCTAAGGAAAAGGAGGATGATTCAGTGGCTGGAAAACTAACCTGAAGTGTGGAAGGTCCAAACTCATCCTCTTTTTGTCCACAAATTTCCCATTTTGTAGGCAAGTTCTTCAATTTCTCTCTGTCCCAGCTTTATCTCTGTAAAAGGCAGCAACAGCATTGTTTCCACAACTACAGATTGTGAAAAATCTCAGCTATTACAGTGACAGGAACAGTGCAGGTGATGAAATAGATAAACTGTACTGTAAGAACAAAACATGGAGGCATTTAATCTGGTTTAGTGCTTTGAAAATACATGTATCTCCATGAATATGACTTTCTTTCAGTGCCATTCTGTTTTGATGCACTGTTCCTTCATTGAATCTATTTCCTCAGTTCACTTCACAACCCAAAATATTGTGAGAAGACAGCTCAAAGACACTATGCCAATGTCAGGCAGCACGCAGAATGAGATGGCTCCAAGTATTAACTTCTTGAGTTGAACCACCACCAAACAGCAAATCGCAGCCCTAGAGTTTCAGGAGTCATTTCTTCTGCACAGTAGCACATGACATAACTGGAACTCAATTAATGTTTCCACTGAATTTTCATAGATCTGTGCCCTTGCCTGCAATATCAGACAGATCACGTGCAAAGTCCAAAGTCACAGCCACCTCACTGATGGATACAAACTGAATGTCACCATCTATGCACCCATCATGTTGTCCTCACCCTTGATGGTAATTACATGTGATTTTTTTCTCCTCTTGGGGAAAAATTAAACAGCTGCAAGATGTGGAGGTCTTATCACATGTGTAGAGTGAGAGGGTTCAGATGTCTCTCTTCTGGCAGATAATTGCTTCGTTTAATGAGGAAGTTTTGTAGTGTTTTTAACCGTTGCTTCTGTGCCTTGTTTAATTATTTGCATATGGCATCATCAAGTTAAAAAGAGTGTACACATTCATAACTTTTTCTCAGTCTTGTGTTAGACATTAATGAAAAGAAGCTGAGGGTAGGTTTCTCACTAATGATGATGGAAAATTAGTTTCAAAACCCCAGAGGTGTCTTGCAAGATACACCAATGATATATAAAGGTCCAAGGAGAGAAATTCAGCACAAAATATTGCCTAAGCTCTTTTGGACTGTTTCTCCAAGAGATCCTTTTCCCATTTAATTTGTGGTTATGAGGGAGGACGGCAAAGAGTAAACCCAGAAGGTTCTCAGAGATTGCAAGGCTGCAATACTCCAGCAAGCGAGCGAGGCTGATAAACAGCACGGGTGAGACAGCGAATGCCAGCGTGGCATATCCAGTAAAGGTTACACGCCTGGAGACCTGCAGCAGCACACAGATTCATGGCTTGTTTCAAGTCTTGAGCTAGTGAAAAGTTGAGTGTCTGGAGAGGAGCAATGCTTTATGCATTAGTCATAACATTTGGAAGGGCAGCAAATCCGCAGGCACAGGAGGCACAAAGGCACAAGAAAACAGTTGCTAGTTCTTCTCACTCTGCGAGGTGCAGCCTCCAGTTATTCCCAGGCACCTCAGCCAAACACCAACCACCCAGTTCAGAGAGGACCATGCTCTAGCTGCACTCTGTGCTACCCTCTGCATCGGTATCTCATCTGTAAGCTTGTGTATTCTCTGATTGTTGGGGTTTGGCAGTCGTTTTAAGTGTGAGGGGAAGAGACAGTGTTGATCATCAGGAGTGACTGGTTCAGTCAGTAGTGACCACTCATGCAAGTGTGTAATACAAGCCACATAGAGCAGGAAGGGATCTGTTTGCCCAACTTCATGTTTTCCTGCAGCAAAATTGGGAAAAGCTACAGGAGGGAGGGTCAGGTGATGCTGCTGACATGGCTCAACCATTTCAACACATCAGACAGGTCTTCAGTTTGGGGGGTTGTTTATTTTCATGAGCAATAGATTCCTAATTTTTGTTTGAGTACCTGCATAGCTATACAGATAAATAAGTCTATGGCAATAAGGCTGCTTTTTAAAAATAATTTTCACAATAATAGAAATAGCCCATATAAACACCCAGAAGAATGAGAGAATTCAGTCTGAGAATTCCTCCACCACACAGCTGCTACTCACTACCTGCACTTGCTGTTTGCATTGTCTCCTATGTCCCCTGGGTTATCCCTTTAATGGCTTTGACATTAAACACCTGAACAGTTGCTCAATACACAAAATAGAAAAAAAAGATGAGGCAAGATGGATAAAAGATAAATGGAGGTGACAAAGAAGGTAGCACTAATGGTTCAAACCTGCTCTTTTTATGTTTGAGCAGGTCCTTAAAACACAAATGCATCACAACCATTAGCCATAAGATGCACAGTTAGTCTCAGTGCTCTCAATTCACTTTGTTTTACTGATCTCCAATATTTTACACACAATTATGATTCTGTAGTTGCAGTTTGGTTATGTGAGAAAGAGGCTCTAAAGTGTTCTTGACACACAGTGTGTGCTGGAAGTGTATTTAAACCAGAACTAAGTGTTTGAAGAGGTGTCAGGTCCTGTTTGTTTTGCAGTCAACATTTAGCAATAATAAAGTCATGATGCCACTTTAAAAGGGTGCAAAATTCACCTGTAGGAACAATCAATAAAATTTGAATCAATAAACAATTTGGAAGAAAAAGTAAGGGACTGTAAGCTGGGAAAAGCCAGAATAAAATCTAAAATACTGCACTTAACATCCCTGTTCCACCTGAGTGTTTTGGGGATCTGACACTGGTGCATCCACTCTCAGGCACACACAGCAAGGCAGTATTTGGGCAAAGCTGTTTTTTTCCCTGTGGTGCATGTACATAAACTCTAGTCACTGTTAGCCCTGAAGAGGGCTGCAGAGCTGCAACATTGCTATCTGGAGCCACAGGAGTTCCTCTGCTGCCTTCTGCACTTTGTTAAATTAAACTTTTCCAGCAAGATGTGACACCCAGAGCAGCACAGTGAAGTTTTTGTTCTAATCACTGTTAGTGCTAGTGATCAGCCCACACACTGCTAATTGCAAGTGGAGTAGAAATAATGTGCAGCCTGATTTGACTTTAAAAAAAGTGTATTTTCCTCAAATCCTACACTGTTATTCCTCTAGTGGAGTCACGCAACCATGAAGTGTCATGATGAGGCAGCAGAACAGAAAAGGTGAAAATTTCAGGATTTCAGGCTCTGGATGTTTTCATCTTGCCAGGATGAGTAGAGGCATCAGTCTGAAAAGTGACTAAGGAGACAGAAGTTGCTTTCAGTGAACTTGAGCCAAACCAGACCAGTGAGAGGATTCCTTGGGGAATGCACCCCTGAAAAGCTGAGCTGTGTTGTGTGCTCCCTCTGTGTGAGCAGAACCCACACTCACTCCTCTTTAACCCCAGCCACTCTGCCAGGCAGGGCAGAATTGGCTCTGTCAGCCGTTCTTGCTGACATTAAAAAACACAAAATCTGGTGTGTATCCTAACTTAGTCTGGCTAAAAGGTGTGGAGTGGCTGGGCAGGATCTGGATCAAACTAAGGGAAATTTAAGGAAGGATACTCTTCCTTCTTAAAAACCAGACTTCTCTCTGCTGAGAGGTGTGCAATTAGTGTGGCAACATGATACAGCTCCAAGTTTTTTCCTGGAGGCTGGAGCCCTTTACAGGGTCTTGTATCAATACATTTTGGTGTCCTTAAGAGTGTTTTGTATCAATATATTTACCATGCAACATGTACGTATTATGAAATTATAGTCATATTCACAATATTAGTTTTGGCAATGTAGGACACGGAATTTATCTTTGTGGAGGAAAGCATCCCTTACATCACAAAATTATGACCTAAAAATACATTTTGAAAAAGGTATCATTTTATTAAAAAGCCATTTTGGCCAAGAAAATTGACTTGCTCTAAACAAAACCACAAAACTATATAAAATAACAGAGAGGTGACTACACTTTTGTGGGCATCTGAGCATAAAATAGTGAAACAAGATTACCTCTCAAATGAGGGAACTCAAGGGCACTTTCTGTCACCTACCTACTGCTCTAGCCATAGAAGGGAGAAATCACACTAGAGAGCACCTGAGTCAGGTAAAGAAAAATCAGTGGCATTTCATTTTTACTGATTTCGAGTGTTCAAAATTCTTGAATGACACTCTCCAAAATAATGAGGTTTAAAAATAGTAAATGTCATAAATGCTTTCTGGTTTTTATTCCATAATCAAAGTAATTGCAACACTATTTAAGGTTAAGTGCCTTATTATTAATCTTTCATTACCTGTGATTGAATTAAGGGCCAGCAGCATTCAAACCAGTCGTGCAGGCACTTGCTAGCTGCTACTACCTCTTTTTAAATATAAGTAGCACAACTCTGTTGTCTCCAGGGACTCTAGCAAAACATTAGCTTTTGTAACATGACTGGAAAGGTACCAAGTTTGGGTTATTTTCAGTCTGTGGGAGTAAGTTCCAGAAAAAGAGCTGGTTGGGGAATTCTCCAGCAGAAGGTTTTTCAGCAAGAAAATGCCCTTTTCGCACAACCGATGTTTTCTATGTGGAAAAAGAAAATTTTTAAAAATACATTTTTCCCTGGGAGAATCAAAACAAAGGCTGGCCTAGCTGCTGCCTGCTACACACTCCCCAGTTCCACTTTGAGCAAAAAGTGAGTTTAACAGCTGCTTCCCAGGCAGGCTGCTGGAGGTGAACAGTCCCAGCTCTCTGTCCTCCTGGCCTGTGCCAGCTGCACAGGGAGAGGAGCAGGACACACTGGGGAGGATTAGAGCCCTCCACATTCCTGGTGAGCCTCTGCCAGTTCCCAGGCTTGCTGCACAGCTCTCCAGGTTATAGCAGCCACCCACAATGAAAACACTACTGCAGGGCCCAAGAAATTAAATTTTTCTGAAAATCCATTTCTACAAAAATGTCACTTTGACATTTTGTCCTAGTTCAATACACCTGCTTTCCCTGGGGAGCAGAGTTTCTGTTTTTGAGAGGATTCTGCCCACGCATGGCAGGCTCTCAGAGACCCCCCCTGCCACCACTGCTGTGGGTGTGACAAGGACACGGTGCCTGGGTGACCCTGCTGGCCACAGCCATGGCCATGGGGAAGGGCTGACCCAGAGCTGAGGCCTCTGCAGAGGTGCTGGGGTAGCTGAGTAAGCAATTAACAAACCAGCCTTGAAATTAGAGCTGAGATCTGAAGAAAAGCTCACATCCCTCTATCACCGGAGCTATGAAATGTTTATTCCAACCACAGCACAGAAACATGGGTTTAATGGCACTTAAATATATTGGTGTTTTACAGCATCCTAGGACATGAATATATTCATCTCTTTGCTTAGTCGCAGGAAATTGCAGTGATGGATTGACATCATTTTGTAATTGCATGCAATGCACAACCAAAACAGAGCTCAGGCAGTGAGCTGCATTCTAACCAAATGCTCAGGATTTGTTAAAAATAAAAGTTCAGCTAGCTTGATAGAAGAACTGCATATATAGGATGAAATATTAATTTATTATGCTTCAGTTGAGATTTTTAAGGTAGTCTGATTTTCCTTGAATGCATGTGTTTGTCATTATCAGCCTGAACACAACTAGCACTCTTCAAGGTTTCTCGCTGAAAAGAAATTGAGCGTGCAAATGCTCTTTCATCATAATCACACTGACTGTGCAGGGTAATTCATAAAAGAGCCAAAAATATATTGAAATTCAATATTATTTTAGTCCAAATCAATATTAATAATTGTTTGTATTTTAAAGTGAAATTTACAGTTGAAAAATGTACAGAGATCAGCCCATAGTTGCTAACACATCAAATTTTCCTGTTAGACTTAAAGGCACAGTAATTTTACTTCAAAATGTTTCTTATAAAGCAAGAGAAGCCATCGATCTGTGAAAACAGCTATCTATTATTTATGTGAACAACATTAGAACAGATTTTAATTATAAATGAGCTGAAAGGTCAGTAACTATTTTATTTTTAAGGTCTTGATTTTAAATTTGGATAGCTTAATAAAAATATTTATGTGGGACGGCTCCCAGTGGAAATTGCACAGAAGGATTAGGCACAAAACACTGTTTACAGTCAAACCCCAATACTATGCTTGCCTTTTACAGAACCATTAAATGTGAGTGATTACAGTAAATTAATAATAATTTCTTTGATCTTCAGCCATAGAATCATAGAATGGTTTAGAGGGGACCTTAAAGATCATCTAATTCCAACTAGATCTCCATCTAGTTCCATTCTTTTGAGTGTGGATGCCTCGATTTCTGTACCAAATGCAGATAATTTGAGTTTGCAGTGATGTTGTCTGAGCCCGCAGCCAGAACTTGGTCAGTGTCAGCCCACAGGAGAGATGGCACAGGGAAGGGGTGAATAACCCAGTGTTGGGAAGGATGAAAGTTTGACAAGAAAGTCTCACAGATATGTGTGCTTAGCAGAAAGATTTTTAAATGTAGAGTCTGATGAAGGAGTAGAGATGGAAGCAAGTTTTGATATAGAAAAGAATTGCTGAGCCAGTCTTATTGGATAACCAAGGAGGCAAAGGGTGTGTTAGTTAGAAGGGGTTTTTATGACTTAGAGCAAAGGATAAATCCACCTCAAACAAGATGTTTTTACCAAGCAGAAAGAGAGCACAGGCAAACAAGTCAGCAAATGTGGCAAGTAGAAAAAAGGTCTCAGAATTTTCCACTGCAAGAAAACTGAAAAACAGCTTCTAGCTTAAACTGTAATGTACTAACTTTTAGTGAGTGGAGAATAGTGACATGAATATGGTAATTACAGGAGTTATGATAGGCTAGAGATAATAGTTAAGGTATAGATTTGTTCTACTGTATTAAGATGCTAAGCAAAGAAAAGTATAAAATGCAATGTAACCCAAAGTAAAGTAAATAATGCACTGTAACCAAAACCAAAGGGTCTCCAGGCCTGCCTGCAGCTGGAGCTGACAGCTGTGGGCACAGCTCTGTCACCTACCACCTTGGACTGCTGTAACCTCTTGGATGGAATAAACTGCATTTTGGAGAGCCCCTGGAGTCCCACATCCCTCATTTTGGCTCTTACAGTCCTGTGTGGCACAGGGCTGCCCACACCAAACAGGAAAATATCCCTGGTTTGTATTAGATTTCCTGCTTCAGTGTCTGGGCCCAGCTCCCCAGCATGCTGGTGTCTCAGCAGTACAGCCAGAGCAGGGATGCTGGGGAAAGCCATGCCAGGGTGGCTGTTTTCCCTCCCAGGAGATGTCCTTAGTGTCACAAATACTTGGACAGTTGCTCCATTTCCTGGAGCAGGCACCATTCTGCCTGTCCACACTACAGCAAAAAGAGGGAGGAAAGGACTGAAGTTTTTAGGACAAAATTTTTAGGCTGTGTCTACCTTCTCCTCACTGAATGCAGAAGCTGAGAAGGATGGAGTTACAAACTCTGTGTGGAGTCAACAGGGCATGTCCATTCCTACAAGCATCAGTGGAACAACAGGAGGTTTGCTGGTGACATTTAGTGATCTCTGATATTCACAGCACACGGGTATGCCTAGCAGCTACTTGCCTTATCTGTTCTTATTACAAATCACACAAAATGGGCTTCAAAATAACTGAATAACAGCAAATCAAATAGTAATATTCTCCCACTGTACCAGCATTACAGGACTGATTTTTAAAGAGATTTCGTGCCTATTCAGGATGCTCATTACAGCTCAATATCAAAAATTGCATTCTGTTTAAAAGGCTGAGTGGTAGCCCTGATATCCACGTGTTTCCTCTGGCTGCTCTAAGTGTGGAGTGTCTGAAATTCTGGTGCAGAGTAGCTTGCAGAAAAGGACAAACTGGAAGTGTATCACATGTAGCAGTCCAAGTTCTTGTACAGTGACCATCACTCTGGTGTCTGCTGCCCTGTGAAAACACAGACCTTGCAGCTCCTTTCTCACCCAGCCAGGCTTACCCTTGGTGCAGGCACCTCCTGAGGAATCAGCCCCGTATCTGAGCACAGCTGTGTCCCTCTCCCCCTGCTCTGTGCCCTCATGTTGTTCAAAGCATGCCTGTGCTGCAGCTGCAGGTGGGATTCCACCCCTTCCCCAAAGCTGACTAAGGCAAAAGGCAAAACTTTTGGAGATGAAGGGGTGTGATGTCACCCTGTTCTAAGTTCTTCTAAGCCTTCCGATGTTTACATTCTTGTAATGAATTTTCTCACACAGTTTTATGTAAATGATTATTGTTTTATGTTCTCTTCTGGAGGAAGAGAAATTTGATGGACTGTTGGTTTGTCCAGTGTCATTAGAGAGGTAGCCATGTCATCCTCCAATCCACTGTCACTTTTCAAAATCTATAAATGTTGGAGTCAGAAAGTAAACTTCCCTTCTTTTACCTTGGAGGTTTCAGTGTCCGTCTCAGCTCTGACATACAGGCATAGTCTAAGTGAAAAGGCACCTTGAATAAACAGATCTTTAATTAGGGAGAAAGCAAATTTCAATAAGAAACAAATTACTCTTAATGGCTGGAAGGGTTGAGAGTCAGTATTAGCTGAGAACAGTCAAATGTACACCATTACAGAAGGTGCTAGAGCCAATAAAGAAACCCTCTCCACAGCAACATGTGCCATTTCAAGGTTAGGAGAACTATTTTGTTCTTCCTCTAGAAGAACATCACCACAAACCCACACAGTGTGAGTCAGAAGCTTGTTTTCCTTCTGCTTCTGCAGAAATTTTGGTGTATTTTGTTTCCACAATTAAAACCACCCTCACTGGTGACAAAGGTTTTTGTTTTCTAGGTTACAGGGACCTCTGTTTTCCCTTTCTTTTTTTTCTTTGCTTTCTTTTGACTCCCAGACACAGATTCTCTGCTTCAGATACTTTTGTCCTTTAGAAAAAGGAAATACCATAGAGGAATCACAAACCTCTGCACTGTATTATATGAACTACATATTATATATAGTGAAGTTAAGCCATAATGTTGAGGAGGAGGGCCCCACACATATATTTACAAAAAACCACTCAAAATTATTGCTATAAAAACAATTTAAAATCTTGATATCAAGAGGTGTGGCATGGGAATAAAACTTTTACCCAGTAGAAAGGAACATATTAATTTTTTATACACACAGACACACACACACACACACACATATATATATATATATATATATCAGCTGCTCATAAAATCTTTAAGTTTTGTCACCTTTTCCTCTTCATCATAACACACCTAAAACTGCAAAAAAAAATTATAAAGAAAAAATTCAAATTTACATTTACTTCATACTGACATAAAAGAGGAAGGAGGTGTGGAGTAATCACTTGTTTGGTACCCTTGGAAATCCAGCTTATTCCAGGTGCATTGAGCTTCTGAGAGACGACATTTTCATTTGCAATACCTGTTATATGACAGTGCAATAACCTAAAAAACCCTTTGAGGATGTGAGAGTTACTTTAAATAGAAGAGAGATTGAGGCAAGTGGAGGGAAGGGAGGCATTTCAAACTGGGCTGTAATGAGAACCAAGTGGCCAGCTGAATAACCAGAACTTTTCTGCTGTATTTTACAAGAGTTCAGTGTTCTCCACACAGCATATTTCTATATGTAATATTGGATGTGGATAACATGCCTGTAAATCCTGCTGCCAGGCAGTGCCTGGAAAAGTTGGGCTGCTGTGAAAATTGTGCGCCTTCCCCTCCAGTGTGATAAAAGCTGGACAAGTTCATTATTGACACCAACTGTTTACACTGTCACTGTGCAGTTCCTGTGAGATGGTAATTTGAAACACAGTAAAAGCTTTTTTTCATTTCAAGGGAAACTGCTTTTGAGATTATGTTTTAGTTTAGGAATAGAATTATAAGCCCTGAGGATCTTGGAGAGGTGTGTGTTGACTTCCTGGGGCCCTGCTGCAGTACTGAGGAGATTAGTAACACATGAAGCCTGCAACAATTTGCACCCAGAAAGATAGGAGAGAAATCTTCTTGACTTTGAAAGGATTATTTTGGTTGTTTACTGAGTGCTGTCCCTTTTGGTCTTAAATTGTAGATGAAAGTGGAAACCAGAAGTGCCCCCTTCCTATTGCAATATGTGATGGAAGTGAGAGGAGCAGCTTTAGCAGATTTGCCAGGGCTTTTGGAATGGGAAAAAGGAGTCATACATTACCACTCTTGACTTCAGCGACATCAAACAATACCACAGCTTTCTGCAATTATGCTGAAATTCAGGCTTTGGCATATTATATGGCTTTAATATCCCTTCTGGCACTGTGTGGGTTCAAAGGACAACACTGGTGTATGAAGGAGAGTAGAACTGGACTCACAGATACATGACAGAACAAGTTTCCACCAGAGTTAGAGAAAGCCTCTTACCCTCCTTTGGACACTCTTTTGGGTAAATGGATTGATGTATAGGTGAGCAAAAGAGGCTCCTGTAATTTTCAGGAATCTCATCCTGTCCAGAATTCCCCATTTTGCATAATTGGAAGAGATGCTGAAAGCCAAGATGTGTAATGACACCAGTGACTGGAGAACAGAGCTGTTAATAGGCAATAAGTTCTGCCTAATTTGCTGCCACGCTGCTGGGGTGCCCTGGTGGCAGGCAGCAGAGGTGCTCAGCTCAGCATGTGCAGGATCACCGGGATGCAGGAGAGGCTGCTTGGGCAGCAGGGGAAGAGGTGGCAGCTCCTTGGGCTGGTCCCAAGCTCAGTGGGTCCATCTCAGGGTCCTTTGGGTCACAGTGACCCCGAGATTGTTCAAAGTCTCTTTTCCCAGCCCAGTGCTTGAAGAAGCAGTCAGGGCTCTTCATTTCTTGGTCTCAAGGTTGTTCATTGTTCCTTATCTATAAAATTCTTTCTCCTGCCCTGCCCAGGTCCATCCAGCAGGACAGTTCCAGGCACTCTGCCTGCCCCCAGGGCACTGTTATGGCTTTATACTAAAAACTACGTGTGCAATGTTTACAATTACTGTCCAATACCCATCACCTGTGTTAGACAGTGAGCTTCTACTCTGAACCAATCTGTAAGTGCCAACATCACAGCAGAAGATGGAGGCCAAGAAGAAGAAGGAGAAAGGCTGGACATGCCCAGATCCCTCCATCTTGCCCCCTGAACCCCCATACCAAAAACCCCAAAATCGACTTTTCCACCCTGTGATAACTTCACTATTATTCTACCTAAACTGTTGTGGCTTGCAGAGCTTCATGTAAGGTTGGTAATTTGCTCCACGGGTCACAATCAAACCCACAGGTGTTCTGGGCTCTGTGCCAGGGTCTCTGAGACCCCTGGCAGGGGTGTTGGCAGTCCAGGACAGCCAGAGGGATATCCTGAATTCTGACATCTAACTACATTACATAAGTAAAATTGTCTTAGTAGCGCAGAAAGTAAGTGCTTCATTATGATCCCCTTTCAGGACACCCAAAACAAAACCCAACAGAAGGAAAAACCCCCCACATCTCTCAGTTGCCAACATCTCCCAGTGAAACTTCTCTAGATCAGCTACAGGACTGCTGAAATTTAACATGTGGTTTTTATTGCTGTCAGGCAAATCTTGACTTAGAAAACAATTTCTGCATCAAAAATTTCTCTCTCTGAACTGGCAATCCCAGCAGTGGTGCTTTGGCTGCTTTGGACAGGCCATCAAGGGTAGGACAGCACTGAGGCTGTGCCTTGCAGTGCCACATTTCTCTGTGCACAGAACCCGGCCAGTGGCACCTCCCCAGAGCTCCACAGCACCAGAGGGATGCTCCAGTTTGCCTCCAGCAATGGCACAACCAGAGTTGCAGGAGTGCCCAAGCTGATCTCTGCTGCTCTGCCCCTGATCATCCAACAGCACACAAGGTGCTGGTTCCTGAATCCCTGCTTCCAAAGACACCTGCAAACTGCTGCTTCCTTGAATAAACAGCTCTGCTCTGAGCCACCAGCCTGCTCCCAGCTGCAGGAAGGGCAGCTAAACTTTACACAGCATGAGAAATGCAGCTTGCCATGGATGTGTGAACTGGGCATTTGCATTCATTCACATGGTGGTTTGTGATTGTCCAATTTAGCAATAAATAGTTTAGTGATTTGCAAAGATTTTGGGTGTTTTGTTGACTTGCTGATGTACATACAACAATATACAATGCTGATGTGGCATTAGTCTGTGTTCCTGGATTCACTGGCAGCTGCCTTGGCACCTTGCAGTGAAGCCTCAGGAAACGAGAGTATAAAGCTGCCCTGCACCTTTACAGCCTCTGGCACACCTTGATTCTTCCCTTCCCCTGGTTCCACAGAGGAAAAACCCTTTTTTGCTCTCACCTTGCCACAGTGCCCTCCATCCTCAGGCTGATTTAGCTGGGCTGGTCACCAGCAGCTCTGCAGTGGAGGGACAGCACAGCAGCACCAATTACAGAGGGCCAGGCAGCTTGGGCTCTGCAGGGTGGCTGCATGAGCAGCCAGAGAGTGCAAGGAGGGGCTGTAGGAGCCTTGGAGCCTCTGTCCCTCCTGATCTCTGCAAATGGCCAAGCTCTTGGTAAGCAGCTGCTGGCAGTGCTGTGAGAGCTGCATACCCTGATGTCGCAGACATCTTTTATGGAAAATCCTTTCCTTATGATTTTTCCTCCTGAGAAGCTGGGAGGCCTCAGGAACAAAATGCAAACAATGGTTATCTGCTGCTGTGGAATGCAACAGGTGCATCTGTGATTGGCCCATGTTGGATGTTTGTAATTAATGATCAGTCACAGCCAGCTGGCTTGTACAGAGAGCTGAGCCACAAACTTTTGTTATCATTCTTTGCTATTCTATTCTTAGCTAGCCTTCTGATGAAACTTTTTCTTCTATTCTTTTAGTATAGTTTTAATGTGATATATATGATAAAATAATAAATCAGCCTTCTGAAACATGGAGTCAGATCCTCATCTCTTCCCTCATCCAAGAACCCCTGTGAACACCATCACACCCTGATCCCATGTTTTTCTAAGTCTTAGATTTCCTGCACTCATACTGACCTCAGCTGAAGATAACAAGGCTTTTCCTGGGGGAAAAGGGACAGCTTATCCTGCCACTTTGCTCTGCAGGGTTTTATTTTACTTTCCTTTGATGCATCAGTGTGATTAGGAAAAGATCCAGTTCTAGATGGACCAAAGGCCGGCTCCTGAGTTTCTACCCAAGGATTACACCATGCCCTTAGATTGTATCTCATCAGTGCTGTTCTTCACACTGCCCTGTTACAGCAAGGGAGAAAATATCATATTTGCAGCATCCATGGATGAACAAACAGCCCTGAGATATCAGACACCACCCTGAGTGCAGCCTGACCCACCTCAGAACAGGGACAAAACAGCAGAGGGGTTTTCTTTCCTGGACTGATGCAGTGCTGTAACAGCAAACTGCTCACAGTGAAAATGTTTGCTCATTGGGCCTCCAGGCAGAGATTGCCAAAAGCAGATCTACATAGCACTATTTTAGGAGCCACTTTTGTCAGAAGATTTAAATAAATCCTTGCAGGGTCTTTCCATACTGCTTGGGAGCAGGGAGAAATTAGTTCTGCTTCTGTGTTTGTAAGGAAAAGATTTGCTGCCTGGAAATTTTGCTATAATATTTAAGCATTTTCCAGAAACATATTTAGATTTTTTTTTACCTAAAACTGTACATCTTTTTCCTTACCAGTCTTGCATTAATGATCCAACACCCATTCTCCTATCTGATGCTAATGCTTCCTCAGCTCACAATTCATAGGAGTACTGTGGTGATTGATAAATGTCTTTGAACTGGAAAGTGCTGAGAGCTAATTACTATCTGTGCACACTTGTGCTGCTTTCAAGTGCAGGGCAGTCACATACTCTGGTAATGGGAAAGCTTGGGAAAATAGATATTCGTACCTAGGAGATTTATCCATCATAGGAATGTAATAAGGAAGAATAAATTAGAAGTTAGATGTTTCAATTCATTATTACACATTCTAATGAATCATTTTCCATCTGTTTAATAGGTTCAGGGCAGCTCGAAATGGAGTTCAGATTGTAAGCTGCTTGCAACCTTATCTGCTTGCACTCTGGGTAATGCCAAGAATTATAAAAATATGTTTTTGTCCATTGTGAGGAGCACAGTTAAAAAATGTGACTGCAAAGTGCAAGCTGAAGGGTGTGGATTGATCCAAATTCTATCCCCCAGATGCTGGGACTCTGGGTGGGTCAATCCAGAGCTCCCCCATGAAGCATCCATCACATGCCTGAGGAGGTACTGCCTGATGAAACTGTGAGGTCAAGCTGCACTTGGGTTTTTGTAGGCTTTTTCCCTCATCCATCTTTAAAATGATGTGATTGGAGTCTAAAGGGTATTTTGAAATGTTTCCTTAATGAGGATACTTTGTTCACGTTTATCAGTCAGTGCTAACTGCTTCCAGAGTTCCTCTGCTCCTGTAGCTCAAGGAGCAGCCTGGGAGGGCTTGGGAAGCACCTGCTCAGCATCCCTAAACCAGGCACTGCCATTCACCAGCTCTGCTCACTGAGGACATGCTAATTAAAGTCAACTGATTGGAAAAATAATTACAGGAGAATGGGGAGAGGGAAAGATTAGACCCATAATTTAGAGATCTCTGATGTTTGTGTGTTGTTGAGAGGTATCATTTTGTTGAGAGGAAAGAGGATCTCTTTCTTTCTCAGACTCCTGTGCTTGCTACTTGCAACAAGCAGCAGTTTTTTCTTTAATTATGCAAAACTAGAGTGTTTAAACTAAACTAAAATTAAAGAATAAATGTGGCCTTTTATTCTTTCAAATATATGCTTTCACCTAGCTTTGCTACTGTTGTATCATGAGGTGTCCTGGAGAGGCTGTAATGTCAAACCTAAAAGGTTTTGTATTCCTGGTCACAGTTATTCTACAGGATGTGGAATAATGTGAACACTCTAACTGTTAAAAACTGCTATTGTAGCATTTCTTGCACTAATTAAAACCTGGCTAGGGATCTCCTTTCTTGATGCTGCCTCTACTTCAAACAAAAACATTTCAACAAATGAAATCCAGGGAAAATGGTTTCACATTTTAAGGTAATAATAATAATTGTTGTAGAAACCCACACTTGCTCAAGGGTGTAATTCATTAAAAAGAGATTTTAGAATTCACCACTAAGCAAATATAAACCCTTGCTATTTGGGGGTGGATGTTTTTCAGCTGCTCCCTCTCAGGTGATGATTCTGCATTTCTCACCAGCTCTGTGTCCCTCCAGCTGGGGGCATTCCCACAGGGAGGGGCAGCACTCAGGGCTGCCAGACTGGAGCCCCTCCACCTCTCATCGTGGTCATCATCATCATCATCATCATCATCATCATCATCATCGTCATCTCATCATGTGGCCCTCCTGAAAACCCTCGGGCAGGGCACCTGCCTTGTGCCTGTTGGAGCTTCCTCCTCCCCATGGGCATGCAGAGAGCATAAATAGGTGCTAGAAAGGAAATCCTGTATGTAAGAAAACCCAATGCAATTCTTAGAAAGCTCTGACTGGATTTACCAAGTGATGGTGTGAGTTTGGAGTTGTTCTGGCTTTGCCACCATCGGATTTGGTTGGAAGTGTCCATTCATCCAAACCCCTGCCTGTGCAGCCAAACAAACCCTGCAGGGACCCAGAGACAGGGTGGGTTGTGTTCCCTGTGAGCTCATAACAGTGGTTGGAAGTGGAACACAGTTACTTTGAAAGCCAATCTGACTCCCCTGGTGCTTTAAAGCATTTGGCATTTAAAGATAAATATATGTAGTAAATGCAAATGTCCATCCATACTAGATTCACAAAAGGCACAAGTGGACCTGCAAAAGGACTTGTAACAACCTGCCTTTGCTAGTGCTGAAAAACTTAGCAATGTTTTCTTTTAGTTTTACTTGTAAAGGTGTGAGAAAAGTTTAAGGTGAAAAAAAGAATACACAATTACTGTCTGCCATAATTTGAACAGAGAATAAAGCTGAATTTGCTTATGCAGAGAGAGAATGCAGGGCTCTGCATCCATTTAAGATCCAAGCATCCCCAGTGTTCCTGGCCTGGAGCTCTGGCTGCTTTACACACTGAATAAATATAGTTGCCACTAAATAATGTTAATAACCTTATCAGTCAGAGTCACAGAATGACTTCATTTTTCACACCCTATGTTCTTCATTGATGCATTTTAGAAATTTAGAATGCCAGTACACCACAGAAAATTAAAAGCTTCCTAAGGAGACCATGAAAAGCATACAAGTTGCCCCAACACCAAATATTCCAGGCATATTAAGAACAAATCTTTAAAGACTTTTCCTGACATAACTGCTTTGAATCATCACCTCTCCACAACCCATCCTTCCTGCAAACTGATGTTATACAGTCCTTTTGTATCTAAAATCCAGCTTCAGAAACTTTCCTTTAGAGCAGGTCACATTTGCAGTAAAAATATTGGGAAAGCAAAGTGATTGCTACCCCTGCAGCCTATTGCTGACCTCTAGCTGAGCCCTTGTGTCCAATAATGTACTACTGAGAAATCTGGTTACATTTTGGAAACCAGTTCCACTGCCAGTGGAATTTTTAACCCTATACTACATAATCTTTACTACATAAAAAAAAAAAAAAAAAAAGGAAAAAAATTAAAGATAACTGATGGGACAGAAATAGACTGGGTAATTGCAACTAACTGTACAAAAGAAATACTAGAGAAATCAGATATTTGGCCTAAATGAGAACTTAAATCTACTGATCTGCATTGGGAAAATAAATGCACTCTATGCTAAGTTTGGTTTGACTTGGTTTTTTACTTCTTGTAGGCATATTGCACCAGAATTCCAGATGAGAGGACGAGGACTATGATTGCAGAGTGCCCTGGAGATCACATGCAGTTCTTTTCCTGGGTTATAAAACTGGATTGATCTGAGAACAGTAATGATGAGGCTGACATGTATGTTCTCCTTCATCTTGCTGTTTGGAGCAGTTGGGCTCGTGGTCTTCATTCACCTGCAGGATCCAGAAGAAATAGTTCATCAGCAGACACCAGGTTAGCATTCCTGTTTCTATTTGAATCAGCTTCTCTTTCATGCTCAATATTTTGTACTTATATTCTCAATGTGTTTTACATATTTCACAGAGGATTCCTCAAAAAAGGTGTGTCATGCTTAATGAAGGCTACCTTGAAAGTAATTATCAATTTCTTTAAAAAAAATTTGCTGAAAAAAACAGTTCCAAGAAACAATTAATTGATTATACAGGGACCTTTGCCAACGTGCATAGGGTCCAGCTGGGTGGAGTTAAGTTTCTGCTAAAATTAAAATCAACTTTTGCTACCAACTATATCACTGTAAATGTGAAAATGAGAGATTTCATCAAAAGTTCTGTTCCTGGAAATGCACACCTCTGAATCTGAATTTGCCTTCACTTGCATGTGGTGTTCAGTGTGTCATGAGATGCAAAATAAGAGATGTATGAATGAGTCACATCAGAAACTTGAAATACTTTAGGATGCATTCACTTAATTTGCTTAACTTCAATTAAACCTTTCATAACTATTATCCATATACATGTCATCTTCCTGCACTGCTAACTTGAAATTGTGGAGAGCCACAAAGGCCACAGAGATGGGAGAACTGGAAAATTGTGGGCTGAAATAGCAGTTTCCTTTTAAAGGGAGGCACAAAAGTAGGAAAGCACCCAAGATCTCTTGATTTACTTACAGTCCTTTTCTCTTTGACTGTGGCTGTAATGGAGGCTGCTTTAGAGCCTAGACAAATGCCAGTGCAGTTACTCTCATCCAGGATAATGCCACTGTGTTCTGGGGTTTGGCCCCTGTGTTTGCTCTGAAATTGTCCCCTGACTAAACAAATGCCTCATAAAACGTTTATTCATTTGACATCTTCACTGTACAGCAAGCACAACTGTGTCTATTAAAATCATTGCTAACATTTTAAAATAAGCTGAACTGGAACACAGGGAACTCTTAAATAATTACATTAATTGCTAATTTCTGTGTCTAGGTTTGTTAAGTGCTTGTTTCCATGTCACTAAACAGTCTGTACTTTAATATGTTGTTTATTTAGTCCAACTGCACACACACCAATTTTGAAAGCAGCCACTCAGCTGAAACTATAGAAGTAATGAATCTGCAGTGTAGTGCAAAGCAGGGAATTAACTAGTTCCTTCAGTGCTTTTGCAATTTATTTTTGTATGCTTAGATGCAAAAGAGTTTATAGATTAAAAGCAGAGGTACTGGCCATATTTGACTGAAACTGGCCAGTAGTTTATGGCAAGGGGGAAAGATGTATGGACAGCAAATGCAGGCAGTACTCTCATGCATCTAAGAATGTGGAACTTTACTTTGAAAAGTTAATTCTTTGCTCCTGAAAGAGAAGATTTCCTAGTGTGGTCTCAAAACCAGTGCAATTTTCTTTTTTTTTTTTTTTTGTTGTCTGTCCCTCATCTTGACCTGTGCTCTGCTAAAAACCTCTTGAATGCTGACTGCTGATTGTAGTGCTCTGGGAAGTGATTTTTGAGAGCAGTGCAACTGGAGAAGGGGACACCCAAGCATATTTAAACAAAAGCAAGTTTGAACAGAGCTCCTGCCCCTGGCAGGGAAACTCACTGTGTAGTGTGTAATTGCTGTGGATACCTAAAACACAAACATGCCAACCATGCTGTTACTGCCAAAGGTGTGTAATCAATTCCTCAATTCTCACATTCAATTACTATTTATGTTAATAGGAGCCAGACTGCACCCTTGAGTAAATGGTGCTCAATACAATTACTTTTATTTCTGTTTGGCTGATTTTCATGTGTGTTAAGTGCTTTCAACTCCCAGTGGACTGAGAATGATACCAGTTATCACTGAAACATATTGGGTGACTTAAAGAACACAGGTAAAAATATCCATTAATTCCATTTCAAAATACAGGCTGGCATATTTCCTTCCTGGACAGACTCCTGTGAAAATCTGACAATCTCAGATGACATTTTTGGCGTGCTGAGGAGGATCCTTCCCTGGCTGTGCTCAGAGTGCTCCTCCATAAAGGGGCCTGGTTCTAATGGAGATGGGATATTGCTATAATTTGCTTGTCTGATTGCTCTCTCGAGAGAATTGAACAAATGCACGAATCATTAAGCTACTTAGGACAACAGATTCTGCATGGAAAAGCTTTACTGGATTAGCCTTTGCTTTTGTATTTCCTGTGTAGTGAAACACATTTGCCAGATGCTGGAATCAGCAGGGCTGGAGAGAAGTTGCTAGCACTCATTTTCCACCAAAAAGCAGCAAAGGAACCTTTGCATTGTCCAAAAGGACATTTTTCATTGTTAGTATGTTCAGTCATCTCTAATTTAGGTTAGAACAACTTATGAAACAAGATTAATAAAAATACTTTGCTACTTCAGTTTTATCTGTCTGTTTCAGAAATTGTTCTTGATTGTTTAAGTCCTAGCAAGCATGACAGTGAGACCTTGATGTAATACTTAAACCAGTATAAAATCCACAGTCATAAAACTTTAAGTAATGCTTACATTACTTTCACTGAGCAAAGTACTCCTGACAGTAGCTGTTTGTGTTGATTTGTTACTATTCATTTATTCTTTCCCTGTGCTTCACATTGCTACCTAATTGTGATGCTGTACTGAGAAAGCAATATCAAAGTAATTTTCCACAACATTAGTTACAATTTTCTTCTGATCTTCCAAGTGAAAAAATCCCATCCTGTTGGCTTCTGTGAGCGTATAAACCTTGATTACATTTATCTGTTGGAAACCAATGCTTACCAAGTACATGTGCCCAGGATAGAGGGTGTAGGGCCTTTTCTGCTGATTGACAAACGTGCTGCCTGTGTAGTTTATTTATATAACACACATCACTCTGAGCAGATAGATTTAAGACAGAAAACCATTTGGGGTGGGCAGAACAGATTTCCCAAAGCAATGTGTTAAATACAGCAGATATTCCTGTGGTCATTAAAGACACAATGACTTCACTTAGGACAGCTGTTTTCTTGGTGGGTATGAAGAGTGCTCTCACTGGGGGAACTGAAGGTAAAAACTGAGGAGTGGTGTGAGTGATGGTCATACCCCATAGAGGAACACAATGTTATTGCAATAATTCTCCATGTATAATTGTATATGCTCCCTGCACATGCATTGGTGCACAAACACAGGCTGGGCAGAGAGTGCACTGAGAGCAGGAGAAGGATTTGGGGGTCTTGGTGGCTGAGAAGTTCAACCTGGCCTGCACTGGCAACCCAGACAGCCAGCCCTGTGCTGGGCTGGACATCAGTGTTGGCAGAACGTGAAGGAAGGTGATTCTGCCCCTCTGCCCTGCCCAGGTGAGACCTCACCTGCAGAGCTCTGGGTCCCCAGCACAGGAGGGACATGGAGCTGCTGGAGAGAGTCCAGAAGAGATCACAGAGGTGCTCCAAGGGCTGGAGCCCCTCTGGAGCCAGGCTGGGAGAGGTGGGGTGCTCACCTGGAGAAGAGAAGGCTCCAGGGAGAACTCAGAGCCCCTTCCAGTGCCTAAAGCAGCTCCAAGAGAGCTGGAGAGAGACTTGGGACAAGGGCCTGGGACAAAAAGACAAGAAGGAATGGCTTCAAACTGAAAGATATTACTTGGATCTTATGCAAGGAGGAAAATCTTCCCTGTGAGACACTGGCACATCCTCAGAGAATCTATGGGTGCTTCATGCCTGGAAGTATTCAAGGCCAGAATGGTTTTGAACAGCCTGAACTAGTGAAAGGTGTCCCCAGCCCAGGGCAGTGGAGCTGGAACTGGAAGATCTTCAAGGTTCCCTTCCACCCCAAACCATTCCACAGCTCTAGGATTTCATGATGTAAAACTTGCCTTCTGCAATAATCATGCCATTATTCTTAAACAGACATACTAAAGGATTTGTTCTAAAGTCAACCACATTTGCACAAGAAAAAATTAACACATATATCCCCATCCTAATGCTAATGCATAAATCTCCTGTCTGTGACAAGATATTAAACATGAAAAAAACTTTAACAAAATATTTAGCCACTCCACCACTGTGCTGATCCTGGAACTGATGCTGGTTTGGGTTTTGCCTTTTATTTCTTTTATGTGTTCTCTGTATATATATTATTATTATTATATATATGTATATATGTAACATATATAATATAATACATAATAATATAAATAATAATAATACATAATATATGTATTTTTGCACATATATTTGTAGCTCTGTAGCCTATTGTATTAGTAGCTAATTTTCCCATAATTTTCCATAGCCTTTCCCTAGGCAGGAAGACAAAACAAATCCCAGAGCTCCAAGACCTGGGGGGTAAAAGACTCCTCTCCTGTCTGGGTTCTTCCTTGGAACCAAGGCTGAGGACAACTCTTCCAGATCCATTTCATGGACCAAGCTCAGCTGGTGCTGAGGGGGGGACTACAGAGAAGGGGCTTGACCTGGGGGAAATTGAATCACCACTTGTCCTCCTAATTGGTGCTTTTTATCAATTATGCAAATTTCCTAAAACCTCTAAATATGTACTGATCCCTGTGGGGGTGAGCTTTTGTGGACATCTTTCCACAATTGCTCCTGAAGGCCTTCCAATAAAGATCCTCTTTTATAATACATCCTTACTAAAATGATCTCGAGTTTCATTTCCAGGTTGGGGAAAAGGCAATGGAAGCTCAAAAGAGAAGGGTCCTGTCCAGGCTGTGGTAGCAGGAGGTTTCTTCAGCACAGAGAGCTGGGAAGGACAAGAGAGAGCAACCTGGACCAACAACAACACTGAGAGTTGAAATATGTGGTGTTTGAGGGACCCCAGGATGGGGAAGAGATGAGAATCTGACTCCATGTTCTCTGAAGGCTGATATTATAGGATATTATATGATATATGGTTTGATATTACATGATATATGATATTATATGACATTATATGATACAATATTATATTATAGAATGCTATACTAAAACTATACTAAAGAAAGAGAAGGATACAGACAGAAGGCTTGACAAGAATGAATAATAAAAACCCATGCCTGACTCCTCAGAGTCTGATACAGCTGATGGTGATTGGTCAATAAGTAAAAACAGTTCACATGAAACCAATTAAACATTCACCTGATGGTAAACAATAGCCATATGCCAAAGCAGCAAAACAGGGAGAAGCAAATCAGATAATTATTGTTTACATTTCTCTCTGAGGCTTCTCAGCTTCCCAAGAGAAGAATCCTGGGCAAAGAGGATTTTTCAGAAAATATGGCAGTGACATGGAAGGGCACAGCATATCCTGAGAGATCTCTGGTGGATTGCAATCACCACAGAGCCACAGAGCAGGCAGTCCATGGGCTGGAGACAGGGCTGTGGTCATGGGTGAGGTCCTGAGCACCAGGAAGGATCTCTGCTCCCACATGGGACACAGTAAATGTCTATACCACACTGCCCATGGCTGGACACTGCACTTGACACTCTGTGCTCTATGGACTGCAGTCTGTCCTTTTAAAATGGCACAGACTTTTCTAATAGGAGTTTTTGCCATACAAAAAAATAGACAAAGTATTAGTAATCTTCTATATAAGTCTGTGGGGAAAAAATATTACTGCATTTTTGCCATATGGTTACTGAATTCACAAAGCTGTAAGAGTTTTCAGTTTGAACTTTTAAGATGAATATATGGTCACATGCTCATCTGGGAGCTGAAAAAAGGTAGAAAATACATCTCAGATGATCTATATTGTAAAAGCTCCTAAAGGGTGAAAACACAGAATGGCTTTGCACTCTGACTGTATCAGAATTTGAAAGTCAAATATGAATATAAGCAAACCTGAAACTCATCTGACTGAGATTTTCTAGTGATTCCCATCCTACTTCATTGACCACTTTCTAACATTATTCTGTCATCCTCTTTACTTTCTGCTTTACTGAGGATGTGATGGGGAGGAGAGGGAGGAGGGAGAGATGTAGGGAAGGGCTGGCACAGGGACACCACAAGGGTGCCACAGCAAATATTGCAGCAGCCTTAGAATAAACACCAGTGCTCCCGCTGGACTGAAAGTTACTTTTTCAGAGCACACACACCTTGTTGGTCACACACTGCATTCCTATGCACATCTCCATAATGTACATCTCCATAATGCTGTCCCATTCATCATTTGTTTGCCAGAATGGAAAATTTCTATGAAAATAGTTGAAAACAAACTAGCATTGTATAATTTGGGAAGTAATTTTCCTGCCATTTGCAACTTCCTGCTTTTAGAAGCTAGAAGCCATTTAATCTCCTTCTCACCTGCCAGTATCAGCAGAAACAATGAGCAAAGAATCTGGTGGCTGTAGCAGAGGTGAGGTGGCTTGCTGGCGTTTTTTTGAGGCAGAAGAATCATCTGTTACGTGTGTGAGGGCAGTTCTGCCAACTCAGGAGAGGTTGAACCTTCTGCAGTCACATACTCTGAGTCTTCTTAAACTGAACTTCCCCAAAAAAGAACTTCCCTGCAGACTGGTTCACAATGGTCTGCAGTTATGGGAACAAAAAGAGAAATATCTGTTTCCTTGTCTGCCAAGGAACTTAGTAGGGTCTTATGAGTATGATATTCCCTTTTCTGCTGCTTGAAACACTTGTGGTTTGACTGTGAGTGTGAACCTGGTTGTTCTTCACGTTGCAAAGAAGTGCTAGCAATGACTTGATGAGCCTGCTGCTATGAGGGATCAAACCCTGGCCAGATGGTTTCAGAGGAAACCCCACACCACCCTGCCAGTGCAAATCTGCTCAGAAGAAATGTAGTTTAGCATAGAAAGCAATAACAAATAAGATGTTTTATCACCAGTGTACTAGAGAGAGGTTGTCTCCTACAACCTTCTCCCTGCTTTCATGACTATGTCATATTCTTGGCAGTCTTATAAAAAATGCAGCATTTATTTATTACATGGTATTGAGAAGGCACCACTTTTCCTTCCTTTCCTTTCCTTTCCTTTCCTTTCCTTTCCTTTCCTTTCCTTTCCTTTCCTTTCCTTTCCTTTCCTTTCCTTTCCTTTCCTTTCCTTTCCTTTCCTTTCCTTTCCTTTCCTTTCCTTTCCTTTCCTTTCCTTTCCTTTCCTTTCCTTTCCTTTCCTTTCCTTTCCTTTCCTTTCCTTTCCTTTCCTTTCCTTTCCTTTTTATAGTTTCTGTTAACATTCTTGAGCCTAAACCCTAGTAAAGCAATTACAGCTCTTATGCTATAGTTGTTATATTATATTATATTATATTATATTATATTATATTATATTATATTATATTATATTATATTAATTATCTAATGAGAGGAGCTTTGTGGGGTTTTTGTTGGAAAACAAACAGAGAGACTAGTTCTGCTAAATACTTTAAATAAATGGCAGCCCAGCATTTATTTGACCAGTAATTCTTGTTAACCATCAGCAAGTTTTTCACAGGAGCCACTGCACTGAGGTGTTCAGGCTGTGGAACTGGGATCCAAAGCTGCTGTGGTTTGTTCCTGTCTTGCCCTGCTGCTCATAGATTGTGCTGGATTGTGTTATATCAGGCAATTCCCCCACTCTGTGTTTCCATTTCCTCTTATAGAGGGAATTCTCTGCAGAGGATTCAAGGTACCTAAGGACTTCTAGATACTGCAACAAAACACCCAACCCTATTAAACATGATGTTATCACCAAATCCAGTGCAATTCCAGCAGCAGTCACAGCCCCACTGCAGTCAGTGGTGCACACACACAGCAGATGGCTGCACCAGATCCCCTGCCCTTTTATTTGATGCCATAAAAACCATGCCACTAATCCCAAAAGTATTTATCAGCATAAGGCCAGAGTGATGTAGTGCTGACTCACTCCCACAGGGCGCCTTTCACTCCCACAAATTTCCCCATCCTCCCTCTTTCTGGGAGCATTTCTTCTCTGACTGGTTAAAGAAAAATAATAAAAGGTTTGATATTTCCTTTAAATTTCAGTTTTAAAAACTGTCAGAGGTTGACACTTTGTTGTTCTGTCTGGCAAAAAAAAAAAAGCAACAACCTGCCATCTCTGAGCTGCATTCATTTATGGTGCTTGGCAGCACATCATGGGTAAAACTCAGCTGCACCCTGTCAGAGGACTCTCAGAATGGCAGATTCCTGAGAGTATATTCCCAGGGAATGAGCCTGGATGCTTCTAAGATTCCCCTGGACATTTTCAGAAGCGTTACAAAAATGTGCGAAAGTTGATCAGCAGACTTTAGTTTCACCACAAAACATTTATTCTAAATATAAGGCTCTATTTAATTTTCTATAGAAAAAGTGTCTGCACTAGAAAGCCTCCTCCCATATGTCAGCTATCATTCAATTTGCATGATTTTTAAAATGTAGTAACATATTGAGGAGCTTAAGTCAGTTTAAACTACTTCTTGGATTTTCTGCAGTTTATGCCATTTTAAACATGTTTTATAATATGTGTTTCCATTTCTGAAAGTTATTAATATTCCCTTAAAAGCTTAACCAAAACTTCCTCTCTCCAGCAATATCATCCTTTTTCATTTAGTAAACATTAATTTTCCTTTCATGATTCTAGTGGAGCTTGAAATTAAAGGTGGCTTTCTTCCCTATTATGGCTTTCTATGTGAATCAGCATCAAAACTGCCAGTTTACTGCTTTAGCACCAGTCAGGAGAGCAAAAAAACAAAGTAACCAAAACCAAAGTAAACCAAACTTCTTGGGGACATCTTTACCATTTTCTCCAAACCAGTAATCAATCTGTTTTTGAAAATAAATGACTGGATTGAGATCTGTCACCACTTGAGATACAAAAGGTGGTTAATTGATTTTAATTTTATTCTGTATAGGCCCTCTTGTGTGAGATATCTCACAGCAAGAGTGCAATAAAGCACTTCCCCATCAACTGAGAGCCTCAGCTCCTAATTCTGCTTCAGTGCCTCAAGGGCTCTGCTGCCCAAGGGTCAGAGCATTCTGCATCTTGTGAAATTAAGTCCCATCCTTGTCACTTTTTGTTCTCAGCCACTGCAGAAGATCTATGTGGTGATTAAGGGTCAAAATGCTCCTGCCAGGCCCTTCCATTGCTGCCACTTTTGCACATCAGGGCAATTGAGAGATGCTCTTTCCCTCTTTTCTTTACAATCACCATCCATATCTACAGAAATTGGGTCTTTTGGGTCTTCTGCTCCTGTGCTTGTTCGGAAAGCACACATTTTCTCACATCACTCTTGACAGGGACTGTATGTGTGATGTTTTGCTCCTTGTGGCACATTAGCCAAGAAATCTGTGTGTACAGACTTTGGGTGTCCCTAAATGAGGAAAGCAAAACCCAAGGACATGTGTGCACAGGGCCTGGGGCAAGGCAGGGACATCAGGTCCCTTGATGGAGCAACTGGGACTGGACAGCCTCAGGAGGGGAAAAAAGCAGGGTGAGAATGAAATTCCCCATCCTTCAAGGATGCTCCACTGCCCTGTTCCTTCTGTATTATAATTCATTTACCCTTCTTCTTCCATTTGGCAGTGCTGAGCTTCCTGTAATGGTGGTGCAGATGATGCTTGGGACAAACAAAGGGATTTTGGCTTTAGAATTACTTCAGGCTTGAATTTCCAGGAGTCTTTGGATGGCCTGCACCCAGTGCAGGCAGAGTGGCTGGTATGGAAGCAGAGAACACACACAAATCTTGTTGTGGCCAGGAGGACAGAAAGCACAAACCTAAACAGAGGAAACTGGTCACTTGATGAGTGATGTCTCCTTTTCTCAAGCTGTCGGTAGAGCACAAGGGCCAAGGTCCTACATAGCAATTTCCAGCTTGTTGCATTTATTTTCTTGACTTGTTTGACTTGTCTTCATTTGTTAATGAAGTCTTGCACAACTTAATACCCCTAAATCAGACCACGGGAGAGATTACAGGCAGCAATCACTGCTGCTCTGTGTGAATGCAATGCAGCTTTAATTGGGCCCTCCTAATTGTGTGTGCAGCTGCTCAGGAAAACATGATGATGCTTATCTCATCCAGGAAAACAAACTCTGCTCACTGTTCCACTGTAAACAAGTGATAAGGTGTGTGTTCAAATGGTCACAAAAGTAAATATACCCACCTGCAGGCAGGCACCAGGAATTTTATGCCATAGCAAACCAATCTTCTACTCATTGAGACTTTAGTGTAGTTCACTGTAATTGTTTAAAACTCATCCTAAAGTGTGACAGTGTTCACAGGGGTCTGAGGATGAGGGAAGAGATGAGGATCTGACTCCATGTTTCAGAAGGCTGATTTATTATTTTATTATATATATTATATTAAACCTATACTAAAAGAACAGAAGAAAGGATTTCATCAGAAGGCTGGCTAAGAATAGAAAAAGAAGGAATGGTAACAAAGGTTTGTGAGACAGTCTGAGCCAGCTGACTGTGATTGGCCATTAATTAGAAACATCCAACATGAGACCAATCACAGATGCACCTGTTGCATTCCACAGCAGCAGATAATCATTGTTTACATTTTGTTCCTGAGGCCTCTCAGCTTCTCAGGAGGAAAAATCCTAAGGAAAGGATTTTTCAGACAATATCATGGCTACACTAAAGACTGTGTGGAGAACTTAAACAGATCTGGGATACCATTCGCATGCTCAAGGTGAACATCAGCACCTCAGCCACAGAGGTCACCTGGATACTGTGAGCAGCCAATACTGATTGCAAACTCTGCTTTTCTGTGAGTGTTAAATTGAAACCTGCCCCTCCCCTTCATTCAGCTCAAGAGATGCTATTTCCTTGTAAACAGGACGCTTCCTTAAATCACTACGTAATTAAAATTCCCATTATTCTGCATTTATGAGCTGCTCAATCTCCTGCTGGCGAAGGGAATTAAGTTGCTCAAGAGTGTACCAAGTCAGGTGTTATTGACACTCTGCATGTGGGTGTTCAGTGCATGCAAACCACATCCCTGCCTGTTCCAGTGGTGTATGCCACCCATACCTGCAGAAAGCTTCATGATTTGTATTTTGTAGGAGAAACACAAAATGAACAGACCTTACCAAACCATTATAACAACAGAGTTAAGAACAAAAGGCATATGATCTCTCCTATATCTCTCCTAGAGTGGAAGAGGAACAGGAAAAAAAATGCGTGCAGCAGAAAAATTATGGGCAAGGAGGTCTGAGAAACATCAGCTGACACAACTTCTTCACATTGAAATTATCAAATGAAAGGAACTTTGTGGGGCTTTTGTTGGAAAACATACAGAGAGACTAGTTCTGCTAAATACTTTAATATTTTCTAAAAGAAAAAATATTATTAAAATAAAAATTTTAATTAGATGAGAATATAATATAAAACTTATTGCAGTTTTATAATGCATGTTAATAGGCAATGGGTCCAGAATCTGTGTGACTGAAGTGCTACAATGGAGACAAAGGAAGTATGAAAATGTACATTTACTAAAGTTACCTTACAACAGATAACAAACTTAGAAAGAGCACCTGGAATTTTTAAAGCCCTAAATATTTCCAAGGAACAGTAATGATATAATTATATGATAGTTCCATATACAAATCTTTGGAATATAATACATTCTTAACGTCTACACGTTTGCACACCATATTTTTCCTCCTGCTTTTTTCCAGAGATCAAATTATATATTCAGTATATTCTGATTATTCTCTGCCTTTTCCTCTAAAGGCAGTGGCTTCAATTCTTAATTGCGACCCGGTGGAGATAAGTTCACCACAACATAATTTAATGAACTGTGGAAGAGTTACCTCTTTCTGCATGAAGTATCAAGCTGCATGTCAGAGAAAGAGTATCTCCTAGGTGATGTTTCAGTAGATAATAATTAAGTAAGACATTTCCTACAATAATATCACCCACACACAAACGCAGCCCTTCCCCCCAAGTTGGACAATACATGAAGTGAATTAATAAGCCAAGGACACTGTTCCTAAAGGGAATTCAGTCCCACAATTTCTTTCGCAGATTAGAAATCACAAAGCTACAGTACAGACAAGGGAATTTTCCTGGTTTTCCCCTTCAGCTTCAAAGGCTGGATTGTACTTGATTTACCCTTCACACCAGCATTGGATGTGCCATCACCAGAGTCCCTTCCAAGGGTGGAGGGTTTCCTTTTTGCCCCAAACGATCCTGACCAGATCAGCAGAGCACTCCAAGCTCACACAGCTGCCAGCTCAGCATCCCCTGCCCCTTTACTGGGGCCTCTGGGAAGAGATTTCTGCAGCACCAGCCTTGCTGTATTTTTAGGATATTTATATTTTTGTGTAGGGAAAGAAACTCAGGCTTTAAAGCATCCCCTGTGAGCAGGACTGAGCTGCCCCATCTCTCTGAGCTCCCTGCCATCCTTCTCTCCCTATCCACACCTGCTGCTTGCAGCCTGCCCTACCTGAACCAGGGAAGGCATCCTTGTGTCCCTTGTTCTTTGCTCATTTTTGTCACAATTAAATCTTAATTAGATTACAAATTCCTCAAATTCGGGCGTGCAAGTCAAATGCTGGCTCCTACTGAAAGGTGTGTGGATATTTTGGCACTTTTACATCATTCAGCCACCTTCACCACAGCTTCCACACCAGCACTAACTGATAATCATGTGATTAAAATGAAAGATGTTTCACAAAGAACTGCTGAGGCAGCATTTCAAAAATTCTGAATATTTTAGTATTCATTAATTAAATGTTTCTGTGTCTCTGTCCTTTTAGCAACCAACCAACAATGCTGTTAAAACATTCAAATGCAGGGCTAATTATTCATATTCCAAGAGAAACCCTATTTGCTACAACAGCAGCTGCAATTAGCAAGGCAAACCCTCTTATTGTAGTCGTTTAGAGGAAGCAGAAGCAAGTACAGAGCTCTGGTCTTGATGGAAGCAAAGTATTTGCCATGAAGGGAATCTAGGAATCTAAATTCTAGGAGTCTAAATTCTTCTCTATGAAGAAGGTGCATGGTCTTAGAGGCTCACCTTGCAAAAGGCAATTCTGCTTTCTGCCTGTGGCTTTGCTCCCAAAGCAAAGCATTTATTAGACTTGTTGCATGTAATGATTGTTTTTATAGCCTAGTTGCATGAATGCGTCTCTATTTCTTTTATTTAGCAAGCCTAACTGTTCTTTGTCAGGAATTTCCCAAAACTAAACTCCTTGAATGCAGAGCTGCATTTGGACTGTGTGTCCATCTTCTCCACAGCTGTGTCTTAGCTGGGGACACCTGGAAAATGGGAAAGGGAGCCCAGGTGCAGGTCGCCAGGCAGGATTTTAGACACAGAATGGAACAATGCATAGGTTGTTTCATTGATAATTTCACTGTTTTTAACCAGGAGGAGGAGCTGAAGCCAGACCCCCATGGCTTGGAGCCTCCAAGGAGGGGTGGCCAGGTCAGGGTATGCAAAATATGTAGGAACCATTCTATGCTATATTTTTGAGTCCATGGATTGTTTTTGTGGTAGCTTAAGGATCCAAAAAAAAAAAGGGAAAAAAGTAAGCTTACACCTAGCAAACCTCCATAGAAAGAGGTCTGTATGTCCACACCATAATTTTAGGAGCTCACAAACCTAATGGATATTGAAGCTCCAGTTTAAAGGGTAAAGTAACCAGAAATGCATCTAAAGCTATGCATTTGCCTTGAGCTATAAACCAGAGATAATCTCTCCAAAAGGAGATTGAGGCAAAGCATATTAGGAGTGCTCCACACCAGATACAAATAACCACCCAGCTGGAAAGTTGCATTTCCTCACTGGGCAAGTGCAGGATGGTCAGCAGTAAATGTGCCTGTGCTTAATGGCCCTTTTTGCAGCCCCACTCAAGTTTACAGGGAAAATCCCAACCCCAGATTTCTTCATTTGCCACATTTGCTTTGTCACTGCTCAGAGCACTTCTGAGGATGAGTCTTGGAGGGTGCAGAGCTCTCTTCCCCTGGCTGTGGTTCCCTGTGCTGCTCATCCATGGCTGCAGCAGTGCTGTGTACAGATCACATTAAATACACTGCAGCTGCTCACAGCACCTACATTTTAACCCTCCTGCAAACATATTTCAGATCCCTTGACATTTCTTTCTATATCTGAAATAGCAGAAAGATACATCTGGGGAAATAACCAAAGCTTCAGAATGGTCAGTCTGGTTTAAAATTAATTTTCCCCAAAAAGTGATGCAGAAGTGATGCATGTGGCCTCTGCTACAGCTGATACAACCTCACCCTTCAAGCTGTGCTTCTATTCAGTCCCTGTCCCTCTGCCCAGACAGCACTGCCAGCCCCTGTGGAAATGAGTGAGACTGGAAGGGGACAGCACCAGAAATCCTGCAGGCATTCCTGTAGGAAAGTTAGAGAGGAGAGGCCCTAAAGCACCAGGGCTCAGTCTCAGCAGGTTCCTGTGACCCCTCTGCTGTCACACCTCTGGTGCACTGGGCACATGGATCTCCCTTGGAGTGGCCTCTCATACACATAAATAGCTAATTTGCTCAATGATTATGGCCCCTAAAGCAGGTGGAAGTCCTTTAAAATGTACTTTAAAAATAGCTTTGGAAAACCTGATTCAAAGACTGTTGGAGATCTCAACTCACCTTCCAGTGTGTCCCAAGAATTTATCAGCTCCTGCAGCCCCTGCTTCAACGGAGTTGAACTCAGCTTACTGAACATGATACTCTGCCTTTTTCTTATTGCTGGTTAGAATTCATATTCACAGTGCAGCACTTTGAATCAGAGGTTTTCCCCAGATGCCTCTGATGCTTATCCTCCTTTGTAAAAGAGAATGCTACTTCATCTTGCAGAGCTGGTGGCCTCTTTTCAAAATCCACCACACTGCAAAGAATGATGTTGTCAGACAGACTGATCTTTCTCCAATAGCTTTTGCAGCACTTTTGTTATAAAGATGTTCAAGATAACATGGAAGAGAAAAGGAACAGATTTAGAGTCTCAGGATAACAAAATACAAAGCATGACAAAGAATCATAATGCTGACACTTGGAATTGAAAGAGCTACTGAGTGAGTCTGAGTTTTGGGGAAGAATAAGGGAAACGAGTCATGTAGCTTGCTAAAAATAATAAATAGATTTTTGTGAGAAATGATAACAATATTCTTTTTAAGGATTGTTCATTGCTTTGTTTCATTTCTGTAACTGATATTTAATTGTGCTAACTGGAAAGAGCATCAGTCCAAGACAGCACCCCTTCAGCAGTCTCAGCCTCCAATTCACAGTTAACTAAATCCAGGGAAATATTAAGTACAATAAAAGGCAGGAATAGCATGAATATCATGGGAACAGAAAGCCACAGCACTTACTCTGGCTCTGTGAAACTGAAATTATGATGAACAGATTTTTAAATGCATTGATGTGGAGAGTCCTTAGTAACATTACACTGACTTAAAATGATGGCCCAGCTTTTGGGGCTGAGTTCTGCTCACAGCCCAAGGTCTGTATGCAGACTGCTGGATGGTGTTTTATTAAAGGAGAAAATATCTCAATCCATCACTTACTGGTAACTCTGTGTTAGCAAATTTCTACTGGTGCTAAATACTTTGCCAAACCTGAGATAATGAGGAGTAGAAAGTGCCCTGGAGAAGATCTCTGAGAGTGCAGGGGGCAAAACACAAGGTTCATCATGCAGCTGCACATCCAAAGACAGCTTGTGCAAGAGTGGAAGAGATTCTTCTGATACCCCCCCCCTTCATGGGAGCTGTTCTGTTTTTCAAGTAAACAGAAAGCACAGCTGCCTCTAAGCTCACCTTATTTTGGCTAGATTTCCTATTTAGTGGAGTTAACTCTCCTCCTGTGAGAAAGAAAATCCGGAGGGAACAAGAAGCCCTGAGCCAGTGCCTGGTGGTAAATAAAGCCTGGATCTCCTCAGGGCTAAGGGACTGCCCCATTCCACATTCCTGCACTGCAGGGGAAGGTTCCTGGAGCAGAGTTTGCTGTTCAGGGCTCAGTGTGCAGCCAGCTGCTCCTGCATCCACTCCTGTGAGGATTCTCTCTGCTGCACCTGGTGAACAAATTTTAAAGGACACAAACAGCCAGCAGAGAAGTTACCTGGTGGGCTCTCTCCAAGTGTCTTTTTCTTGCTTTCTGCCTTTGCAAACAAGTTAAAAATGCAGCAAGGAGGAAAATTGCTAGTGACACCTCAGACCTTGCTGGGTCTCCTACTGTCCCCACTCTGAGCAGCACAGAAAAGTAGTTATGCCAATTAAGAGGGGTGGAGTAATCATTTGTGTAGTGATTACATATCCTCTGAACAGAGAGAGACATAGTTCTGCCAGGATGTTAGAAGCTGTGGGAACCTTAGAGGAAAGAATTCAAACAATTATTATCTCTCTTTCTGTAACCATTGTTTATAGATATGATTCTCCAGAGTGTACCATTCATAGCTCACCAATAGGTGAGAGAAGATTCCTAAAAACCAATCAGGTCTTAGGTCCATCATTGTTTCTTTAAGTACTGTAGATTTCTAATAATAAAGTGTCTTTTATGCCTTCTGATGAATCTGTATCACCTTTGGCTGTCCCCAATACCCCTTTGGTGATAATTTGGAAATAGTAGGCATCTAATTTGTCATTTTTGAGTGAAGTCACCTAACACAATTTCTGAATTCTCTGGATTTTTTGCACAAAGCATTGTAGCCTGCACAAGTCTTCTAATTAGAACACTATCACAGTGAATAGCACGTACCAGAGTTGAGGATTAGGTGATCTTATTCCTGTAATAGGATTTGCCTGCTAATTGTCACTGAAATGACAGCAGCCTGTGTTATTAGGAACAGAGGAATTGCCATGGTGGCTCAGATCAGCAGCCCTTCTATCCATTAAAATGTCCTGTCTAGCACCCAGCAGTGTGTGATGGTTTAGAGGAAAAGGCAAGGTTGTCTGTTCTGGAATAAACTGCTGCCAGGTAAAGGTTCCTCAGTGCTCTCATTACTAACACACAGGTTATGCCCTAACCCAGGAGCACTCATATTTCTTACAGAACTCCTTTTATGTTGGCAAAGAAGCACAGTCTTTTAACTTCTCTTCATAAAATTCTCTTTATGTGACCCCCGGACAATGGTTTCATTCAGAAGACACAGGGTGTGATGGCTGTCCTTGTTCTTCATCTGAATTTGTTTGTGGCATCCTGGTCACATCCTTGTGGTTGCATGGTTAGAACTTCATGAGAGACAAAGACCAAAAATTGAGGGGTTCACCCAGAAATGTGTGACACAGTGATGCAAAAAGCGAGATGCATAGAGAAAACACTTTCCTACAGCCTGATCCTGAAATCATCAGGAGCTTCAAGATCAGTTCAAGACAACAGCAGTGGTTGTGTAAATTGCAACTGAATTCAGTGATAACTCCTCCTGCCTTTTAGAAAACAAATTCAGATCTTTAGGCAGGGCTTCCCTGGGCAGCTTCCCAGTGGTGAGGGATCCAGAGCGCCAAAGAACCAACTGTGGTGCCTCAGCACAGTCCTGCCCTGTCCCCCTGTGTGTGGAATGAGCCAGGAAGGAGGAGGCTGAGGAGGGGGAGGAGTAGAGGTGGGTGATGTGACAAGAGCAGCTCTCTGAATGCTTGTCCCAATAAAGCTCCAAACCACACCTGCCCATGGCCAGGTCACACAGCAGTCTGGTTCTGACTTTATTGTGAGTTACAATAATTTAATGATTTGGGATTCTTCTTTCTTTATACTCCAAAACCAAGTGACTGTTCTGAAAACTCACACTATGACTTCTGTATTTTTTTTCCACTGCATTAGTAAGACAAAAGCAAGCTCTGAAAGCAGCACACACTGCAATATCAGGTCATTATATCACAATACACTCAAGCTCTTTCAAATCATTCATTAGTCAAACAACTGCTGCAGATTAATATTGGGCCAAATTTGTCTATTAGGTGATTCAATGGACTCCAGTAACATTTAAGCAGGGGATGATCTGTTCCAACACACATACTCTCTGTGGGTAATTTATTCTGGTTTAGAGTTTCTCCCTTGCACTGCTCCAGCTTGAAATCCTCTTGCAGTGCAGTTGCTATTTACTGGCTTGTGCTGACACATCCACTTTTTCTGACTTAATTCAAGAAAATTCAAAATGCCCACATTGCCAAGGAAATTAATTTATTCAATGAGCCCAGCAATGTCTACTCTTACTAATTCTGTAATGCTGGAATAAACAAAGTCAGAAATTATGCTTGGCTTTCTAGGCATCAATAAAACCTCATAAAACTGCAAGGACTCATAAATTTCACTGTATAAAACCTGGTATTAAGGCAACTCTACTTGGAAAATTCATATTAATTTTAACCAAACAACAAATGAAGCTAATATGTATTGATTGCATTAACAATTCATAAATGCACAGAAATGAAATAAACAGTCTTTATAGCATTGCCACGTCTTTGAGGCATTGATTAAACTCTGAAGATGCTGGTCTGCCACTGCAGCAGCTGTTCAGCAAGCCCAGTGTTTGTCCATCAATGTCTTTTGTCATTGGTCTGGCTGTCCTGCTCCTTCCCAGGTTGGCAGGCATTTCAAAAAATGAACTGTCACCATGGGATAATCAATTAATCAAGCGTGAATTGCTTGACCGAATCTGCTAATGAATGTTAACATGTAAACACTTGTCAGACACTGTCAGACCAGAGGGTTCTGTGGTGCTCTGGTGTCTGGGAAGCTGACTGGCAGCACAGCCCGTGAGCACAGACCCATCTCATGGTGTTAATAATGCACATTGCTTACAAGGGTTTCTGTAAAATAGATTAGCTGCAACCATAATGATCGTATTGATTTTACAATCTTTTCTCCTTCTGTGGAAATTGAGATGAATCTTTGGAGGAAGGAGCTGGTACCCTACAGGGACTAGGGGAGTATGCAGGGCATGAATGGTTGATGCATTTTCATGAGCCATTGCTCTCCTCACAAGAGCAGTGTGTATCCAATCCCTGTAATTACAATTCTGCTTAGCAACACCCCAAAAGTCCTATTGCTGTTTCAATGATAAGCCTCATTCATAGGGATTACATTTGTTAAATTAATATTATAACTATGAAACAGTTCTCTGTGAAGATGTACATTTTTATTATTTTGTATAAAAATGGAGGCTTAAACCACTTTGGCTCATATTTCTGCTGTGATTAGCAGAAGAGTGGAGGGTAACTATTTCAGAAGTGTTAATTGTCTGCTATGCTACCCAGGATCCTAAGGCACACACTGAAGTATCCATTTTTGTTCTCTAAACTTATTGAACCTTTTAATAAATCATTTTATTATCCAAACTGGTCAACAGAATGGGTTAAGGAATTTTTTAAACAAAAGCATTTTGTTTCTAAGGTCACTGGCTTTCAACCAAACACTAGATTTTGTCCCTCCAAAGTTTTGTTCCTTTTTTTTCCCCAACAAAACTCACAAAAGAAAAAAATTCAATATGATGCTTTTCTACATTCAAACACAGCAGTTTTACATATAATTACACTTTTTTCTGGAGCACTTTCCCTCCTGAACAATCTCCACTGAACTCTGCACTGTTTTAAATGAGAGCACTTATTCAGATGAAGGATTATGGATTTAGTAATCCAACTTTGGTCAGGCTGGTTGTAAATTCAGAGCCTCTAGCCATGTGTCTGTAGGAATGAGCTGCACTGTGCCCACTGTAAATGCTCCTTTGTAAATGCAGGGCCACCAAAAAAGGGAGGAATGATGAGCTCCATCTTATCAGAAGGATAATTTATTACTTTTTTATACAATATTATATTAAAGAATACAGAAAGGATGCTTACAGAATGCTAAAAAGATAATAATGAAAACTCGTGACTCTCTCCAGAGTCCTGACACAGCTTGGCCCTGATTGACCAAAGAGTGAAAACAACTCCCAGCAGAATGCAATGGAACAATCACCTGTGGGTAAACAATCTCCAAACACATTGAGCACAGGAGAAGCAAATGAGACAAGAATTGTTTTCCTTTTCTCTGAGACCTTTCTCACTGCCTGATGAGGTCTCTGGTATTGAGATGACCCTGAGGTATTGGAAAGTCTCTTTTTTCCCAGCCCCAAAACTGAAGAAAAAGTCAGGATGTGTCAGTTCTGCTTTTCAAGGTTGTTTATTTTTCCTTATCTATTCCATTCTTTCTCTGACCTGCTGAAATCTGTCCAGCAGGTCATGTTGTGGCACAGTCTCTGCCCTTGGGGTGATGTTCGTTTTTTATAATAAAACCACATGTACTCTATTTACAATAATTTTCCAATACCTATCACCTATGTTAGACAGTCTGTCTCTACTCTAAACCAATCCAGAAGTGTCACCATCCCAGCAGAAGATGGAGGGCAAGAACAAGAAGGAGAAAGACAGGACATGCCCAGATTCCTTCATCTTGCCTCCTGAACCCCCATTCTAACAACCTCAAAATTCACAATCATTCTACTCAAACTTTTGTGGCTTGTAAATCTACACAAAGTTGGTAATTGGTTAAAATCAAAGGCTGGCATCCATGGACTGGGTCTGAGCAGGGTGCACACCTGGGAAAGGCTGGCATCCATGGACTGGTATAGGAGTGACAAAACATCCTTGTTGATGGAGTGACAAAACTATCATTTGTCTCCTCAAAAAGGAAAGAAGCTCAGAAGTTTCTCTGTTTGATCAGGTGAAAAAGCCACTTCATTGGCCTGGGGGACTTCACCTCAAACTTAAGGATATCTAATTGTTCAGGAGCCCTAAAATCCCACCTAGGCAATTTACTAGAAAAAGAAGAGAACAAAGAAACTAATGTCTTTTGTGAGGGGTTTTACCAGGGGCAAGGACCTCCTGCGCCTAGCTCAGCTTTTCTCTGTTTGTTATTTTGCCTTTTATTAAACCTTTTTGTTTCCAGCACTGCAACAGAAGCCATCCTGCTGATCTTTATGCCTCCAAAGGCTGCTGAGCTATCTTGGGTGTGAAATAGACCTCCAAAATCTTATGATACCTGGCTTGAGGAGGCTCCTATAACAGACTGGGGCTAAGCTGCTTCCCATGCTCACAGAGCCCATTTCTGGATGACTTTTCTCAGGAGCTCTGGGGGCTGTTCCAGGAAGCTCCCAAAGGGCAGCAGCAGCCCCAGCTGGGCAGCTCAGAGTTCCCTGAGTAACAGCACACAGCAAGCCAGGAAAATGGCATTTTAATTAAAATCATTTTTATTGAGTGAACTTTGTGTGTGAAAATGGCACGCAGACCTTTGGAACGATGTGCATTGGCTTTTCATTCTGAAAGGGTGCAGAATATTCCTGTATGCCTCCCAGATCACACAATGTTAATAATCTAATATAGAAAAAGCATCAAAGAATGAAAATGGTATCTGAGACAGAACGTATCACAGTGTATACCTGCTTTGCAAAGCATATAAAAGCAGGAAAATATGCTTCCAGTTGGTTTAATGCTAGTTACCCTATATATTTATATTTTTCATAGAATCATTGAGGCTGGGAAAGACCTCTAAATTCACCAAGTCCAACCATCAACTTACAAGGCCCAATCTTTTTGTCACATTATTCTAATAGAATATTTACTTAAACTTAGTTATATTATTACATTTAATGCAAACATGTGAGGTCACTTTCCAGAAAGCAACTAAACTTATGGTTTAGTCTGACTGAACCTTGCCTTTATCAACTTTTCAAAGCTTGAATTCAGAGCAATGTACAGCTGTTTTTCTTCAATCAAAACTGATTTTTTAATATTATTGCCACTTGCTTCTCTGGAACCACATGTGGTAGAGCAGAGCAGTGTGTTTCAGTCATTCCCTACATTATAGTTTGTAACATAAGTGCTGCTTCTGAATATCCATGAAATTCATATGTTGGTATTAATGAAGTTGAGTTATTTTCTCTGGAAGGAGACATGCCTTTGGAGGAGGGGCAAGCAAGGAAATCTCACCCAGGCTGCACAAAAGATTCTCTAGCTGTGCCCTCTTGAGTGTAGCCTTCAAAATGAAAGGAAAAAGAGAAAGGCAGTGCTCAAGTGTTAACAAAAATTTATCAGTTAATACAGCTATCATGTTTGCTTATCCTCATGGAGTCTGGTTCTCATTTATGCTTTTCCATTCTAATTTATATGTTTATTTATATAAATTTTATAATTTATAGCTAGGAAGTATTGAGAGACGTTAATGTAACTAAAAATAAGGTTCTTATAATGACTATATATACATATTTATATATAAATGAATTATACAACCTGCAATCATCAGACATTACTTACAGCTTATATTTAAGGAATGGACATTTTTGCTATTTCCCTGGATTTAACAAAGTCAGTAGGAAGCATACATAAATATAAAGGATTTAGAAGCCATTCCCTACATTTGTGAAGCCTGGACTGTCCCTGCATGGCATTCTCAATCCTTTAATATTCCATGATAATATTTGGGTGATAATATTATAATATTATAATAACAACTATTCAATTATATTATTCAGGGTTTTTTTTACCAAGCTCATTAAAGCTTGCATATCTGTGTAGCTGCAAAAACCCCAAAATCCAAAGAGAAAGGCACATTGTAGGAAATACATGGAATGTGTGCCCTCAGTGGAACCACCCTGCTGAACATCAGGATGTGGTGCAGCCCCTGACTCTGTCAGTGGCTCTGAGCAGGCAGCAGCACACAGCATCTCCTGTCCCACTGCAGGTGTGCTCATCTCCAGATGGCCCATGGGCTGAGCAGGTGACTCCAGCAAGCCCTGTGTCTTTGGTTTGGAAAGACAGGAGTCTGCTAAGGAAGGCAGGAGCCTCCCCTGAAATGGAGAATGTAAACCCTCCCCACCCCTCTGAATTGCTATAAATTTTAAATTAAGGGGCTCTCAGGCAAAAAATATGGGAGCAGGAAATAACAGTTCTTTAATAGGGAAAAGAAGAAAAATAAAAGGAGAAAATAAACAATGCAGTACACTGGAACAACACTGACAGAGTCAGAGCCCAACCTGACACCCTGTGGGTCAGGGTGTTGGTGGCAGTCCCATTGGAAATGTGGCTGCAGCCCTCCTGCAGTGTCAGGGGTGGTTCTGTTGGAGCAAGGGGGATCTGTAGAGAAGGATGAATTCTTCCTCTGAAGATCCAGTGGAAGAGACAGCTGCTGTTCCTCTGGGGAGTCTCACAGAGAAAGCCATGCTGGTCTTTCAAAAACCTCTGGATTATATCTGGGTAGCAATGCTTGGCTCCTCCCTCTGGGCTCACATCTCCCTATGGGATGTTATAGCTCTTATCAGCCATGCAGTGACATTCAATAGCTGTTATCAGCAGATGTCCCCTCCAGAGGGAGGTGTGAATGTGGTCACTCAGAGATAGAGATAAGGCAAACTCCAGACAAAGGTAATCTGCCATACAGATGGTAATTGAAAACATCTTGCCTTGCAATCTTCAACACCCTGGCACTGGGCTTTAATGGGAGATGCCCAGCTGAAGTGTCCCTGAAATCAATGTTGCAGTGGTGGCTGAGAGTCCCTTCTGTTTTCAGCAGCTCTCACTTTCTTTGTGGAGCAGCTCTGACATTTCTGACACATGCTCTGTGCTTGTCATAACATTCTTTTCTTAACCTTTTGCCAAAAGCACCTGGGGCCCCACTACCTGCCAGGGCCAGCCCTGCTCCACGGGCACCAGGTGAGAATTCCAACATCACCCCAAAGCCCCAGCCCAGCAGGAGCTGCCCTGCAGCCTCCTGCATCGTCTTGTTCAACAAGGACTTGACTTTGGGGACTCTCTGAAGTGCGTTTCATGTGGTTTCAAATCCATTTCCATACCTTCTAAAGTGCTTTATCCACAGCACATCTGTGATTATCTAACACCACTTTACAGGGACCTTTTTGGAAAGACTTTGCCTGAAGCACAGATTTTGCAAACATAGTCATACATGCTAAACCTTGATCCTGTGCCTGCTCCTGTGAAAACCAGGGACACAGTGTGAATATTTGCTTTATGCTTAATACACTATGGAGTGATATAATGACAGAAAAGCTTCTCTGTGTAAACAGACTAAGGATTGTGAGAACCTACACAAAGAAAGAACACCCACACTCCTCCCTTCTCCCCTCATTGCAAAAGTTATTTCTCTCTCTCTGTGGTATTACTGTATTTTTCAGATCCTACACTTCTAAAGCTGATTTTAATTCAGTGTTTTCATTTAAAAATGCTGGCTGAAGATATAAAGAACATCAGTATTTTGAAGGCTAATTAAACTTGCCGTATCCATTTTCAAGCTTTTAAAAATTATTTTATATTTATTTGGTTAATTTTAACATAGCAGAGGTTTGGGATTTTTTTGCAGTCATCTTTAATATTTTTCTGTTAAGATGAGGGGAGAACACTTATTTCATTAAACACAAAATGAGAACTACTGACAAATGCGCCTGATTGCAGGAGAAAGGGATTTGGAAAAAACCTCATGCATTTGTACCAATTTTTAAAATAATGCTTAAATTATGACAACAAGTGTTTCTTGTTGTTAATATTATTTCCACCTTTCACCAAGGCCAGCTGGAGCCCACCATGGAGCACAGTTTGCCCCCACATGGAGCTCAGAGAGAACACCAGGCAGGGCAGGCAGGGCTGGCAGGTGGGTTCCCACTGGGGAGGGAGCAGGAGGATGCTCAGGCTGGACTGGAAGAGCCTGAATGAGGGATGCAGGACTCCAGGTGTCAGCTGTCAGCTCCAGCTGCAGGCAGGCCTGGAGACCTGCATCCCTCATTCAGGCTCTTACCAATGGTGCCCCACGTTGGGTGCCACCGTAAGAGCCAAAATGAGAGATGTGGGACTCCAGGCAGCTCTCCAAAATGCAGTTTATTCCATCTAAGAGGTTACAGCAGCCCAGAGTTATGGGTGGCAGAGCCTGTGCCTACAGCTGTCAGCTCCAGCTGCAGGCAGGCCTGGAGACCCTTAGTTCAGGTTACAAATCATTATAGACTTTTCTTTGGTAACAATGCATTATATACTTTACTTTTGGTTACATTGCATTATATACTTTTCTTTGCTGAGCATCTTCATACAGTAGAACCAATTCATACCTGAACTTTTATCTATAGCCTATCATAACTCCTGTAATTATCATATTCATGTTACTGTTCTCCAATCACTAAAAGTTAGTACATTATAGTTTAAGCTAGAAGTTTTTCTTCAGTTTTCTTGCACTGGAAAATTCTGAGACTTTTTTTCTACTTGCAGCATTGGCAGGCTTGTTTGCCTGTGCTATCTTTCTGCTTGGTAAAAACATCTTGTTTGGGGTGAGTTTATCCTTTGCTGTAAGCCATAAAAACCCCTTCTAACTAACACACCCTTTGCCTCCTTGGTTATCCAGTAAGACTGGCTCAGCAATTCTTTTCTTCTATAATCAAAACTTCCTTCCATCTCTATTCCTTCATCAGACTCCACATTTAAAAATCTTTCTTCTAAGCACACATATCTGTGAGACTTTCTTGTCAAACTTTCATCCTTCCCAACACTGGAGCAGTCCTCAAAGATTTGGGATTCCCCTGCTGATGCACAACTCCAGGACTGGGCTCAGAGGGCATGTGGAGCCCAGGGTGTCAGGAGGGATTGTTGAGTGCTCTGGTGCTGGAGCAGCTGTGGGGAAATGCAGCCCTGGTGGCTCACACAGGCAGAAATATCCTCTGATATTGCTGCAGTTGCAGAGCAGACTTTAATGTCAACTTTCTCCTACTGCTCTTTGAGATAAATACAGCATTCTCCTTAATCCTACCACTGGCTTAGCTGTGCATTTGCACTACCTACAGCTTACAGGATCAAGCCTGCAGTTGTTAAATGATCCAAGGGAAATATATTTCAGGATTTTGCTATCTTCAAGCTTTACAGAAAAAAGCTATGGTGAAAAAGATGGTGAATAATCATATTTGTTCCACTATCAAATGGCAAAATATAAAGAAAACATTATCTGAATTGGATCAATTCGAAATGTTTATGCTGCTGCTGAATGCCACTTGAATATTGCTGGGTGGATCAATTGAAAGATGGAATTTGCCTCTAGTTCAGAGTTGCAAATACAGGTGCACATAGTACTGGTTAATCCACAGAAATCAGCAAAATACACAGAAAAAGGAGAGTCTGGAAGCCCCCAGGCCCCTGTGTGGAAACATGTAGGGGGACACAGTATGGGTAAATGAAGGTGGTATAGAATGTAATCTTATTCCCCATTGAGTTGCAGCTGGAGCAATTACTAAAGATTAGGAGCAGGCCTGATCTTAACAGGCCACATCTGTAAGCAATAAGAACAGTGTTATAAAAGAGTGGATTGGTGGGAACTGGAGTCAGATGCTTGCTGCAAGGAGCAGGAACAGTCAGTACTTAGAGGAGATGACTGTGAGAAACATCAGAGGTATGAAAATCTGGAGATATGGAATCCTTGCACTATAATGATAAGAGAACTGCTGTAATATATAATACAACAGAAACACAGCAGCACCAACTCTGGTCTGAAGCTGATGCTCATCTCTAACAGAAATTTTTTAACTTTTACTCAGAAACAAAGGATGTTCTCTGAGAAATGCAAGATTCCTGCCCAGCTGCTGAGGCACACAGCACTGTAACAACTCCTTCCCTTATACAAGTTCACTTTCCCCCTCCCTCAGTGGCAAACCCTGTGAGCCAGCTGCCTTTTCCAGGTAGAGCTTTACACAGGAGCAGCTTCTGGCTGCTGTTCAGTGGAGCAGGCATTCCTGTCACAACATACACGGGAAGATTTCATTTCAAATTTACCTGACACATTACATATAATAGGATCAGATCTTCAGTTGCTGTAATTCCATCAGAGAAATCCTTGTGGGGAGCTAAGGAGAGCTGGTTGTCTGCTGGATTTCTCTGGCTAATTATGTCATCTACATCAAGTGTTGTTTTGCAGACAGCATTGCACACATGCTGAAAGAGTTAATTAACCAGTAGAGCCGCTCATGCTAAGTGGTTGTACTGCCTGTACTTTGTTAAAGAAAGCATAAATCTGTTCAGAAGAGGAATCCTTGCTATCATACAGGAAATTAGCTCAAAGATAGCATATTTGTCAGCTAAATATATACCTGCATCTCTCCCCCCACATATAGATATAGAAAAATAATCCCCTTGTTGGGTTTTATCTGTGCTTGCTCTGAATTAACACCTCTGTGCCTAAAAGGAACACCTGGCCCAGGTGATGAGCTCACCTGAGCCGGTCCTTCAGCCTCAGGGGTGTCACAGCTTTTCCTCTGCACTCCTTGCTGTCCTCTCACTCAGTGAGCAATCCCAAACACTGTGTGGGTACCACTTGTGGGTTTCTCTGGGTCTGGATTGAAGGCACTTGAGGTAGTTCATGTTCACACTCAGGTGTTCATTATTTCTTATCAGTAAAACAGTCTCACTGCTGTGAGTTCAGCAGCTTTTCATTAGCAGGCACAAAATGGCCAACAATCTCTTGTTCCAAGGTCTTTTAAGGCTAAACTCTCCAATTAAGAGCTGACACCTGGATTATTTTCCCTTTTAACCCAATAACTGATCCCACAGAGCTGCAATGGGGACTTTTCTGCCCAATTACAAAATGCACCCAAACCCATGGAGAGGAAGGAAGAAGCAGCATGAAGAGGAACCCCAGGATGACACCCTGTGCCCCTCATCTTGCTGCCATCCACAACACACTAAAAACTCCAAAACCTCAATTTCTCACCAAGTGACACACCTGCACTGCTCTCTGTAATCTATTTCACACTTTTGTGGATTCCAGTCTATCTTGAAGTCTGGGAAACTTTCTCCATGAGTGAGGGTCAAAGTCAGCGCTGCCCTGGGGGTCAGGGCACCCCAGAGCAGACACAGAAATATTCCCTGTGTGCCCTGGGTTTGCACAAAACTCAAAACCCAGATTGTAGCATTGACTGATCTTCTTTCCTGGTTCTGTTTCAGCAGTTAAACCCTTGCACAAATGCAATCTGAAGTTCGAAACAGGCTCAACTCTTTCCTGTCTCTGTGCTCAGGGCCCAGGGAAGAATTCCTTCACCCTTCTTATCCCATGACAGCAATGTCACTCTGCCTTAAACCTTCAGATAGAAGATGTAAGTACAAGTATCAGTAGCATAAGGAGATCTTCTAAAAGCCCAAAATTCATACAACTAAAGACCCTAATTTTCGTAAATGTCCCGTGTGGCCTCAAAGAAAGGCTTTCTGCTGTATTTAATAAACATCACAGTGTAGGCATGCTGCCAGCCTTCACATGGGCCAAGGGACACACAGTAAGTTCCTACATCTTCAGTGTTTACTTCATGGCTGCTTTGGAATCAGCAGTGGCTAACTGTGCTGATGGAAATCTTGCCTGAGGTGGCTGAGCAGTCATTAAACCCTTAGCCTTCTGTTCAATATGAAATGACATGCTCATTCTGCATTTCTTTCACTGAGCTGCTGTGGAGGAGCCATGATTCAATTGATATGCCTGGCTCAAGCCCAGAAATGATTGCAGTGCACTTTGCTGTAGCAGGCTGTCAGCTCACATTCAGAAAGCCATACAGGATGCAATTGTCTGGTCACTGGAAATAGCTCTGGTGCATATTTAAGCCATTTCAACGTGGCAATATGAGAATTAATTCTCTCTTCTCCTCCTGGAAATCGATCATTTGCATGGCGGTGCTGCTCAGTGTGCACGGAATCACGGCATCCCACGGCATATTAATATTTTAGTTTGTCTCTTAAGTTATTTTTAGCAGCCAACTGTCCTTGTGTGGAGGCCCAGACCGCTCAGGCCTGTCGTGCAGCTCCCAGCATGCTGCAGCCTCCTCTGTGATTAAAGTCATCTCTGAACCACCGCTCTAACACATGGAATCACCACACACAGGCTGCTTTTCACACCTGCTCACTGCTTATTAGCCTCTTATTCTGCAAGTTTTAACAGCAACTTGCGTTTCAGCTGATAAACGCCCAGAACTGAGGCTCACTATAACAAAACACAGCATTTTGGGATCCATTTATTTTGAGGGACTGGAGCAAATTCTATTTTTCAGTAGGCATTTCTATTTTTAGCATTTTAGTGATTGAGACTTTTATAATAATCAAACTTAATTAAATATCAATATTCTGCTTTACAGGCAAGAATCACATTTCACAAACCAGGTGGGTAATAGATTCAATTGCTTTGTACTTCTTTTTGAAAATGCAGAAGCTTTCTATAATAGCTAAAATATAAGAATATCAATTTGGAAAATATTAGAGTATCAATTTGACGTATGTCAAATTTTATATGCTGAAAAGATCTGTGGTCCCCGCCTGAAATTTTTGCTGCTTTTTTGTGGCATAATAAAGGCTCAACAAGATCTATGATGTGTTTGCTGTATGCACAACATATTAATTATCTCAATTTCTCTACTCCTTCAGAGCAGAACTTTTTGCATTTTGGCAAATTAACATAGTGCATATAGTTATTAAGGGATATATTAATTTTATTATTTCCCCCCCTTCCAAAATATAGAGTGAGAATATGGGTTGTTGAAATCTTCAGCAATCAATAATGTTACAGAAATTGAATTTACAAGGCAGAAAACAAGGGAAATATCAATGTCAGTGGAGGAGCCTTGCAGGCTCACAGGCTTCACCTTCAGGTGCCAGCCTTTCTGAAATTATGGCTTGGTTTTGCTTTCCCTCCCCATGTAACCACATTACACTCGTGATGGTCTCTGCACAAAGAAAAAAAAAAAAAAAAAGAGAAGAATGCAACTGTAGCCATGATATTGTCTGAAAAATCATTTCCTTAGGATTTTTTCTCCTGAGAAGATGACTGGCTTCAGGAACAAAATGTAAACAATGGTTATCTGCTGCTGTGGAATGCAACAGGTGCATCTGGGATTGGTCTCATGTGGTTATTTCTAATTAATGGCCAACCACAGCCCAGCTGGCTCGGACTGTCTCAGTCACAAACCTTTGTTATCATTCCTTTTCTATTCTTAGCCAGCCTTCTGATGAAATCTTTTCTTCTATTCTTTTAGTATAGTTTAATGTAATATATATCATAAAATAATAAATCAGCCTTCTGAAACATGGACTCAGATCCTCATCTCTTCCCTCATCCTCAGACCCCTGTGAACATCATCACATGCAACTCATATTCACCTTCAAACCTGAAACAAAAGAAGGGTGGAGAGCTCTCTCATGACTTTGCTTCATGTGTGATTTCTGCCCAGTCCTGTTCTGCAGCTGCCACCACTGGGAAGAGGAAACTCCCCAGGAGGAGCAAATGCTGAGCTGGAGCAAACCTTGTGCCATGGAGCCTGTCCTTGCTTGTTCCTGCAGCCAGGACAGGGACACAGCAGCACCTCCAGCCCTTCCCTCCCTGAGGCCAAACACCCCATCCTGAGCCAGCAGGGCTGGGATTCTCACCCTTGGCAGCCAGGCTGGAATAGCAGGAAGGGAAATCCTGATTTCTGCAGGGCTCCTCTGCCTCACCCCAGCAGATTTGCATCACCACTGAGCTGCCTGTTTGAGCTGCCTGTGCTTAAACACTACTGAAGGGCAGAAAACCAGAAATTCCTGATGTATCAGAAAACAAGAAATTCCTGTATTTCACAAAACAGCTTTACTTCCCAACAGGAAAGCCAAAGTGGGGGATCCTGCAGTTGTTATTTGCTGCAGGGATTGTTCTGTACAGTGGAGGTTGGGTAAATAGAGCACAGAAATACTAATGAAGTATTTCTGTACTCTGGTACACAAGTAATGACTGCTTATTCAGCTTTTGCATTTTTGAGCCAATTCCAGTGGGGGTTTATTTTTCTTTCTTCAGTCCCTTGCTTATAGATACATACTCATGTTCACTCCCTCATGTGGTATATGATGTCTGAACTTCTGAAAATATTGTATTTTGCAGAAAAAAAATAGAGTGTCTCATGTCTATAATCACAATATGATACAACAAATACAAAACTGGTATAAGAGGAATTTAAAATCTTAATATAAATTAAGATAATTATATAATAAATATAAATAATATAAATTATGTAAATCAAATAATATGATAGCTCTTCTTGAGCAAATCATATTCTCAAGAAAAGAGACCCAGATCTGAACTAATTTTTAAGAGTAATTCTACAGTCATTCCATAATAGATTATAAAAATTCAGGTGCTCAGTACCAAACTATCTCTCAGAATATAAGAGGCATATGGCGGGGAGGATATGAAAAGGGTAATTAATTGGTTCATCATTTATTAATTATAAAGTAAGGAGTTAGAAAGGGTGGCTTTGTTTAAAACACCTAGACTTCACTGTAGCCACATGTTAAAATCTCAGCAGGATTGCTTTTAGGAGGAAATGGGATAAAATCACATCATTAATTAACTTATAATTTATTGATTAAAAAGGAGGTGGAGGAGGCAGAATTGCTTCAAACATCCAGACCCCATTGCTGATGAATATTACAGTCTCAGCAAGACAATCAAGGCCTTCATTGTGGCCAACATGCAAAGCAAGGACTGCCCCAATTCCTGTGCACACACCTGAGGGTGGGCTGGGGGCTCTTGGCACAGCACCCTCAGAAACAATTGTCAGGACTGTGTTTGAATGGCAGAAAAATGGCAGAGCCCAGAAAATGAAGAATGTGCTGTGATACAACACAGCCAGGCTGTCCCCTCCCTGTATTGAAGTTCCCAGGTCATGAAAAACTTGTTCTGGACACTTGGTCATGAAGGTATCAACACATAAATTGCCCCAGGAGCCTTTGGGCTGAAAAACTGGGATGAGTGCTTAAACCTAGATTAAAAAAGCACAGCATTTGGTAATTAAAGCTGATAATAGGTTGATTGCAGGTCTGTATCTAGCAAAGCACTTCCATGCATGCTGAGCTTGAAGTAATTAATTAGTTTTGCTTACAAGCTTTAAAAAAGTCAGGTGAATGACTTCTGTAAGCAGCAGCAGATCTGAAAAACTAAGCTGAGGCTTACTTTGAAAAGAGAATTCTAAAACAACCTGCAGTTTTCTTTCTGTGTCACTCATATTTCAACCTTGTTAGGTCCTACATGGCAGATAATTAGATAACACAACACTACATCTGAACATGTGCATTCGCTGCTTAAATTCACTGCATGTCCTAAACAAGCCAATAAACAAAAGGTCTCAGGTGCTCAGCAGCACTTTACAGGATGAGGCTGGTAATGAGAAGCAACTACTCATAGAACTCCTGCTTATGTCTACAGCAAAAACACTCCTGGCTGCAGCCCAGATAATCACAAACATCACTTTTGCTGGTGTGGGCAGGTAAAGAAGTGCCACAGCCCCCTGTGAGAGAGCTCTTTGTCATTTCTTTGTCCTCTCCTGGAAAGCAGCAGCAGCAGCCACCCAGAGAAATTGGATCTTGTGCTGGAGTGGGTTTGGGAGCAGCTGTACAAGGCACACAAGACGTCCTGTGAAAAGCAGGGCTGTGTTTCACGTGGCTTCAGGGGCTCATCGGCAAAAGGTTCCTGGCTGCTGAGCATTATTTCTCACAAGTGTCACCTGTGCCTCCACGCAAGCACCTGCACAGGCCAGAGAGGTGCTGAATTAATATTTAATAGGCTGCTTCTGTAAACACCTCCTAATGGAAACAGCGTTTGCCAGCAAGGGCAGATCTGCCCGTGGCTTTCAGTGGTGAGTAAAGTGCCCCTGTGCTTTCCTGTGCTTGGATTCTGCCCTGCAGAGCCTGTGCTCCTGTCCATGCTGGTAGAGAAAGCACACTGAGGCTGTTTGCATATCCAGTTGTGGAGGCAAAGGCCACAGTTAGCACATGCCCCAGGGCAGGAAAACCCAAAAGAGCCAACAAAACCTCTGTGTACCAACTCAAGGAGCTTTTCAAAGTTCCACCCTTAGGAGAGTGAAATCTATATATCAATATAATCTGTAGATCTATATTTCTATATATGTATATAGTATATATATCTATATAATATATATAATATTTATAAATCTCTATATATAATATATAAATCTCTATATCTATATAATCTATAGATCTATATAATCTATATACTATACAGATATAATCTATATATCTATATAGTATGTGTATATTTTATATATATATATATATATATATAAATCTACATATCTACATAATCTATAATTATTGAAACAATTAGGTTAGACTCATATAGAGGCAATCCAAGACACTGCTCCCAGAGAAACAGGTGATTCATTTCAGATAGCTCATCCTAATCACAGAAAATTGATTGTAGACCAAACCAGTTACCTGACCACACCTGTGCCTGCCCACAGCACCTTTCAAAAGACTTGGAATAACTCATACTCAGGATCACAACAGGGCTTACCTGGAAGGAGCAGCCCTAGTTTCATTCATGCATTTCAGTTATTTTAATTTTATTTTTTTTTCAGTATAGTCTGGCCAAACTCCCCAGCCCTAACTAAACACTGCTGAAGCCTGGCATCCTCCTGGTGTAATTGCCAAGGCATTTCTATTTGTGATGGAGCTCAGCTTTATGTCAAGCTTGATTTTCTCATAGAGATTCATTTCAACAGCCTTTTATTTCCCATTGACTGTAACAATTCAGAGCCACAACTCCTCCTGGTATGATGAGATGAAGGTGCAGAGCTTTGAGCAGGAGCTGAAGGAAACCATCCCCAGAGTGTCAGAGTGTGCCACCAGCACCCTGCCACTGAACCACTGGAAACTAAAGCTCCTCTTATCCACAGAGCTGAGAGACAAACTCTGCTATGCATGAATCACACTGCTGTGCAGGGCTGAACATCACACAGCGGCTGTTTTAGGAACTCTGCCTCAGAACAGCCAAGTTAAGCCCACTATTGTAAGAAATCCTTACTCTTTAGAAGACCCAAACATATGAAAATAATACCTGATAAAAATAATATAGGAAGCAGAAAACTTAAAGAAAGTACGCTTTTAAAAACATTTAAATACTTGCATATCAAGAGGAGGAAAGGATCCAGGTTGCCTGAAAAATGGATTATTCAGAAGAAAAACGTAAAGTTCTTTCCCCCTAGGTGCTGCTTGTGGTAACAAGGGAATCAGAGCCTGTGTTTAATTTCCCCAGACAGCTGTGGAGACCCAAACAATGTCAAAGATACTGCTTCAGGGAGTGCTACATCACACACATGTGGCAGTTTGCTAAACCAACTCTCTGCTATTTTCCACAGCAACCTGATCCTTTCCTTTGAATTTTTATTAAAGTGTAGCACAGGTACAGCGAGACAAGAAAGGGTTAAGGAGAAAATGTGGTCTTCATACTTTTCTGATTTTGTGAGCATGAATCTCTTTCATGGAACAGCTGTCAAGTCAGCCAAGGAAACAGGTCTGCTTGGGTCTCCTGACAATACCAACTGCTGCTGTTCATGTATCCTCAGTGACAGCAGCAAGATGAAAATCGAAATGAATCGCTCTACAAATGAGACACTTTTCTGCTTTGACTTTCCAAATGTGACAGTGTTGTTTGTTTTTTCAGTCAGCAACATTTAGAGATGTTAGAAGGCTCTGGTGTCAGGAAGTTGCTCAGGGGGCAGTTTCAAAAATTTGAAAATAAAAGGGGGGGAAATCTGCATAACAGTTGCTTGCATAATAATGTTTGAATTTCTGTCCATTAGTACTAGTGCCACAAAACTGAGCAGCAAAATATTCCTAGCCAAACAAACGACTGCAGGCTTTGAGCAGCAATTGTGAACACCTCATATCTCACTACAAAGTATTTATTAATTATTCTTGCTGTGCTAAGGGTGCAAAATGTGGGTCCTGGCCACAAAGCTGAGCCCCAGCTCCCCTGGAGGGGCTGCAAAGCACAGACCCATTCCCTCCTGCCCTCTGCTTGGCAGAACCTTTGTCAACAGATCACAAATTACCGGGAAAAATATTGTTAAAAGTCATCTTCTTTTTCAATACAGTTTGAAATAAGAACATTTGCCCTCCCATGCAAAGAGCTGAAAACACCCAAACAAGCATCTGAAGTATATCTGAAATAATATTTCTCCCCAGCTTGTACCAGCAGAACCTAAGGCACAAGGTGTGCAGTGAAACCCATCAGTTCTCTCTTGTTTTGTGCAATATGCAGCAAGAAACAAAAAAAGCCAAACTTGTAAAAGACTGATTTTTTTAACAGTCGCATTAAAACTCATGAGCCATATCAAAACAAACACTGAAATATATTTTGTACATCCAAACAAAACGTTTCTTTTAAAATACACCTTCACTGTGTCATTCTCCTCCTCATGTAACACCAAAAAAAACCAATTACAAGAGGCACATTTCAGCTTTTAGATTTCCCCACAATTTCAAAAATAGGAAAAAATGAAATGCTATCCCCCCTCCCCTAAAAAACCAAAACAAAAAAAAAAACCAAAAAAAAACAAACAAAAACCAAAACAAACAAAAAAACCCCAACAAGAAAAATGGACCAGACTTTTAAAAATACATTATGCATTTAATTTTATTTGTCCTCAAAGGACCATAGAGCTTACAGACTCCCCTCCATGGCGGTTACAGAAATGCCTCTCACAGTAGATCAGCCCAGGCAGTGCTGCAGCAGCACAGACAGAAATTCTCTCACATCAGGATGGTTTTGGAGTGTACTTGGGGATTTCTTGTGTAACTAGCTCAGTTACTCAGTGATATCCCAAATCTCTAGAAACTTTTGGAAGTTTTCTGTAAATCCACCGAGTGAAAATCTGTTCTTAGTCCATGAATATTTCTCCAAAGCCCATCCTTGTCAAACAGTCAACTTTAAAACTTTCTGTTATGTCAAGCAAAATTTATTGTAGGGAACAGCCTCTCATAATCCCTGGGTTTGCAGATGCCAGCTGTGAGACATCCACAGAGCCCAATTCTGTTTTAATAATTAATATCAGCCCTACGTGCTAACAACACTTCCAATCTGAGAGGCTCAAAGTGGTTTACAAATACTAATTAAGCCTCCAAACATGTTGAGAGTGTTCCCACATTACCAATGAAGGAAGAAAACTCTGTCATCTGGTCACTTAGTACAGGAAACCTGTGGGATTTGTCAACAAAAAGTGTCAAGAACCCCACAATTCCAGTTCAGTACTACCAGCACAAAGCCATCTTGTGTTCCTGAGGTTTTTTAATTTTTTTTAACTATTTTCAGATTATACAGTGTTTTCCTGAACCATATGGGTAAAGAAAGACAGAAATTCACCGTCATTAATTGGTTGTTTGTGATAACCAGATTATTTCACTTATTCCTCTGAAGCTGAGGAATAAGTGAAGATGAGCACCATGTCACTGCAGTCCCCAGCACTGCCTTGTCAGATCTTGTAGTTCAGCTGCTAAATTTAGAGCTGTTCTTTAAAACTCTCCATGCTCAGAATATCTACTTGGGCTGCTTTTTTTACTCTCTTTTTGTTTTCACCACAAATTAAACAATACAGCAGCTTTTTAAAAAATAGCTGGGGAAGGGGAAGAGGCAAATTTTTTGTTTCTTTTGAAATTGCTGCAAGCAGGAGCATGTTCTGCTGAAAAAGTGGCATTGCTGCTAGTAAAGGGACAGTGCTGGTAACAGAGATTTGCCTTTTGATCTCCTTGTTGAAGGGTACCCACGCATGACCTTCTGCTCTCACTGAAGACAAATTCTTTGCATCTCTAAGTCAAAAACCTGAGAGTCAGTCCAAACTTAGGACACAGGACAACTCAGAAACTATCAGAATAGTCAATTATACAAAACCTTCACCAGATGTTGCCTTATATATCAAGAGTTCTATTATCATTGTAGTACAAGAGTTTCATATATCCTTGAGGTTTCTCGCAATCAACTCCTCTAAGCACTGACTGTTCCTGGTCCTTGCAGCAGCTATCTGACTCCAGTTCCCACCAATCCACTCTTTTATAGTACGGTTCTTATTTGCTACAGGTGTGGCATGTTATCATCAGGCCTACTCCCAATCTTTAGTAATTGCTCCAGCTGCAACTCTTTAGGGGATAAGATTACATTCTATACCATCTTCATTTACCCACACTGTATCCCCCTAAAATTCCCCCTTTTTCTTTTAATTAAAGAGTTGCAGCATTTCTAGAAGGACAGATACAAATAAATTAACATTGTGACACATTTATGCATTTCATGTAGAACTAAGAGTTATACAAATGTTCAAACAGCATACTATAGTACAGATATAGATATATATTTCTAAATGTTAGTTCAGTTCTATACCTTTTCCCAGTTTACAAAGCACTTATCTTCAAGCTCTTTTACACTTATATTTAACAAACACTAATAGTTGTAATTGATACATTTTCCAATAGTTTAGTACTCAAATCCTGCTTCCCTGAATCCATGGGGTTATATGGTCAAATCCTGTATTCTCCAAATCCACAGGGCAATATAGTTTAGTCCTGAATCACATCGGGGTCACCACTTGTTGTCTTATGTACCAAGAGTTCTATTATCATTATAGTGCAAGGATCCCATACTGCCAGAGTTTCATGCCTCCTCTATGTTTCTTGCAGGCATCTCCTCTAAGCACTGACTGTCCCTGGTCATTGCAGTAATCATCTGACTCCAGATCCCACCAATCCACTCTTTTATACCACTGCTGTTCTTATTGACTGTGGCCACTGTTCTTACAGGTGTGGCCTGTTATCATCAGACCTGCTCCTAATCTTTAGTAATTGCTCCAGCTGCAACTCTTTAGGGGATAATATTACATTCTATACCATCTTCATTAACCCATTCTGTATGCCCCTACAACCAGATGACTGATGATAGAGCTGATAGCATGCTTTCTCTTCATTGTAGTGCTAATGCTTGTGTATCACAAACTCCCTCAGTCCATCTGTGGAGGATGCCAAAAGCCAGGAATATTCAGTATTTTGTTTAGGCACTGTGAATTCATGTACAAACAAGCATGAGGCAGCTCAATTAGCAGGACTGCACTCCTGAAGATGTAACAATCCTGAAGTGCAGGCAAAGCTTCCAGTGCTGATCAATCATTTCCCATCTTTCCCAAAGAAAGCAGAGCTGCTGCCAGCTGGCTCAGGGCCAGCAACTGCAAATTCCAATGAGGGGTTTCTTGATAGGGAATGCAACAGAATTTAATTCTGGGGGTTTTGGCAGCACTAAGCTGAAGACAGAGGAGTGAGTAGGGACTTCCTTGGCTGTTAGCATGAATATTGCCCTCCTCCACAGGGACAGGCTTGTCTAAGGAGCATGTAAACCCCTACAGATTTCACCCTACTGATATCAGGCCATTGCCTCCCCCCCCTTCTGATATTTCTATGTGCCACCTTCTCCTTTCTGATCCTTCCAGAGCAATAGTCTCTATGTTTTTTAAGCCTCCAGTATTCCCCACCAGTGCATCTGATCCTTTTCCACTTGGCCGCTCCATCTGAAAAGTGGCCCCAGCCCTGGAATATCTCTGCACTCCCCTGGCAGCCAGAGCAGCAGGGCCAGAAATTATAAATTACTCTATTGTGCCCCCAAACTGGCAGGCCGGGCTGCTTGCTGATGCATTAATTTACAAAGAATATTCCTGTCTTGGCCATCCATGTGCCAGAATGGAGCTGGGGTGGCAGAGCCAGCCTGACCAGAGCCAGTTTTTACAGGACTCAGTGCAGGGATTACAAAGGGACACCCCAAGGACATCAGGTGTGCCAGCCTGCCCTGCTCTAGGATACCAGTGGGCTTTTTCAGAGCATTTTAAAGGTATAAATAAACTGCTCTGGCACAACTGAGCTGGGTTTGGGGCTGCAAAAAGCAAGAAATTTTCACATCTGTCAGATTAATTTGAGTGAGGTTGGTTAGTCAGAGCAGTTCAGTGGTTTGGAAAGTAAAAATGAGTCCTCAAGAGAGGAGTGGGGCCTCAGGGAAACTGATGATAGACAGAGTTACCAGCAGGCTACACAATTCCCTGCAACATATTCATCCATGAGTGTGAAAGCCATGTGTGTGTCTGTCTGTAATTTGTGTGTGCACACACACATCCACAATCAGACTGGAGAAAAGAGCAAAGAGCCTTTTGTCCCTTAATTCATTGGAGCTGAATGGATTTAACCAGCAGGTGGATAAATTATAACTCCCTTCGTTTGCTCAGGTGCCTCACTCAGACTGTGGCAGTGTCCTGGGCAGGGATGGGTGGCAGTGCCAGGCCTGGTCCCTCCCCAGGCAGCCAACAGGCAAGAACTGCTCCTTGCCATCCTGAATTCCCTGCTCTGTCCTCCTTTGCCCATTGAAGGAATCTGTCTTGGTACTGTGCAGCTTTTAAGTCAATCCTGCCTTAACAGTTTTCCCATCTTAGGTATATGTTTGAAGAATCCATATAATACATATAATATTTTATTTAATATAGTAGTTATTATATAGTTATATATAGTTAGTTATTATATAGTTATTATATTTTAGCCACACCAGAAAATATTAGTTATTATATAGTTATTATATTTGAGGTACACCAGAAAAATGTAACATTGACTGTTTCCCAGCATTTTTGGAAGCTCAGGAAACCCATGATTCATTTTCTTCCTACCTGAGCATTTCTTTTTCAGCCCAAGCCCTGGTTTGACTGGCTTTTCTGAATGGAGCACCATAAAGAAGCACAATATTTCCAGGATTATAGACAGTGGGTTCACTGCAGGGTTCAAGCATCAGCTGTTGATCTTTGTTCCTGTACTTTGTCAGAGTATTACTGCAGCCCCTAAGTAACACAGGGCTGAATTGCCAGAATAAAACCACCTCATTTGTACAGATTCCCTGTGACAAAAATAGCAGGACCCAAATTACTGGGTAATGCAGCTTCTGGCAATGCACAGACTAGATCAAGCAGCAGATTGTAATCTCTTTTAGACCTGTATGAATAACCAGATGTAAACTGGTCCAACAGGCAGGGAGTGCTGCTGAGGAGGGAAGGTCCCACCTGAGCCTCAGCCTGGCTGCTGGACATCTCCAAAAGGGCCTTTCTGCTCCTCATCACGGTCTCTGGCAAGGGCTAAAGTAGCCCAGAAAGAATTAAGTTTGAAATACTTGGGAAACGTGGTTGTAGATTTTGTGTGTTACAGAAAACCAAACACCCAGAGTAAGAGAATCCTGTATTATTGGGGAGTAAAGTGCACCTGAAGGTCACACTGGTCAGTACATGGTGACCACCACATTTTCTAAAGCCATCCTGGGATTCCAGTGTGTCCTGTGCCATCCCAACTCTGTGCTCAGTGCAGGTGGAGTCTCACTTCATAGGAGACTCCCATCCTTCTATCATTAAAGATAAATTAAAGACACAGCAAATTCAGAGACTTTCCTGAAAACTGGTCCTGTGGTTTATTTCAGGTGTGGGTTTTCATCCTGTGGTTTATTTCAGGTACAATTTTTGGTCCTGTGGTTTATTTCAGGTATGATCTTTGGTCCTGTGATTTATTTCAGGTATGATTTCTGGTCCTGTGGTTTATTTCAGGTATGATTTTTCATCCCGTGGTTTATTTCAGGTGTGATTTTTGGTGTCCTGTGATATATTTCAGGTATGATTTTTGGTCCTGTGATGTCTTTCAGGTATGATTTTTGGTCCAGTGGTTTATTTCAGGTAGGATTTCTGGTCCTGTGGTTTATTTCAAGTATGATTTGGGGTCCTGTGGTTTATTTCAAGTATGATTTCTGGTCCCGTGTTTTATTTCAAGTATGATTTTTGGTCCTGTGATATCTTTCAAGTATGATTTCACTTTAAAAAAGGAAGAATTAATGATATACAGTGAAAAAGTTTCTGACAGTGCAAGAAGGGAACTTTGAGTATCCAGAAGGGCAGGAGTCATAACTTTTTTTGTTATTCTGATCTGATTTTTTTCTGATTTGATTCACTTTATTTTGGACAAAGTAAAATGAGTTGTAGCACAAAATCTCTAAATAAGTTCCAGCCTGGCAGCATGCTGGAATACCCCTTGCTCATATTCCCCACCTCCTGCACAAGGGGAGTTTTCCTGTGAGCAGCTGTTTAGGAAGTTGTTCTGCCAGGAGCTCTTGGCCATGTGCTGCATGCAACATTTCCACACAATAAATTTAAGAGAAGGTAACCTCATTATGCAATTGTTCTTGTGAACATTAGGAAAGCTATTAAAAATTGATGTGATCGTTTATCACAAGCATAGTTATTACAAATAATACAACAGATGTGATTGTAGTTTACAAGTCAGGGCTACATGGGAGGATGGGATGTTGGCAATTGTTTGTCACACTTGGCTTAGAATTAATTTTTATTAAATAATATCATAAATGCATCATTTTGTTTTTTCAACTGTGCTCACAGATGGATGTCTTCCAGTGGCTCACTATTTAAGTTCTCTAAATAGTTGTAACTTCTAATATTAAAATGAGTAAACCACCAAATAATGCCAAATATTTGTCATGCTCCACCTGTCAAACCCAGTTTGATACAAAGAATTGCTTGTGTGTTTTTCAGAGTGCAGGAAACATTGTACAAGATAACCAGCTTCATAACAAAATGTTCCTTCTGGCTTGATGCTAGAAAATATTGCTTCTGAAAGGAGATTATTTATGTATTCATAACAAAAACCCAACAGTCGTACCATATGGTTTGATGTCAGATATGCAATGTCAGTCAGGCTTGCTCTGTTAGCCAGGACCATTTTTCCTGCCCTGTGTAATCTACAAAAAAATCTCTGTGCTCTGTGTTTACCTTTTGGAGCACTCCTTTCAGACACTTGTGTTTGCTAATACCCAAATGCTAAATAAACCAATAACAAGTCAGACTTTGTGCAAACAGGAACAGAAGATGGGGTGTCAGCCTCACCCTGGCACACATGACTGACACTTAATAATTTCCTGCCTAGTGATCTATAGATAAGCTTATTTTTGCTTTCACCTTAATACCAGGTTTTATGCAGATGGCATCAAAAATACCACTTCTACTGTCATTTATACTGACACTTGCACTCAGCTCATCTAATAGCCTTATTCAGCAGATACTATCAAAAACATGCAGCTAAATAAGAGTACTTCAAAAATTATCAGAATTAGTTTCTAAGGCCCTAATGCTACCTTTAACTAACTATGGAGGGAGCGGAAACATTGTCACTGTCAAGTGTAGACTGATCCATTAAATTTAGGATTTTGAATCCTTGGTGATTTCAGCGTTTTCCTCCCCTACCTCTTCTGCCTGGTTTCCAAAAAAAAGTTGCAATGTGCAAAATGTAGAAGTTCTTGAATGATGTCCTTAAAACAAGGGTAGGGGTGAGCCCAAATACCACGCAGAGGGAAAATTAGATTTAAGAGTATATGAAAACACCCCTGCCTTTGAATTGCTAGGATAAAATGGAACAGATACCTCTCAGTATGGGGCTGTCTGTGAGAGAGCTGAACTCACTGCACTGCTTAATCCAGGGAGAGGAGAAACAGAGCAATTTATCAAAAGCATAAAACAGTATTTTCATCCTGCTGCTCTCCATTCACACAGGAAAAAACCCCGTGAGTTGTTTAGAGAAACCACAGATAGGATTGTGCTCGAGATTTCCAGGGAGAGGAACAAAACGGGGCTCTGTCCTCGACTGCTGCAGCTCCTGCTGCCCTGGGCACTGGGGCTCACAACCTCCCTGTCCTTCCAGCCATGTCCTTCCAGCCCTGCCCTGTCCTGCCAGCCATGTCCTGCCCTGTCCTGCTGTGTCTTGTCCTCCCATCCCTGTCCTGCCCTGTCCTGCTCTGCTCTGTCCTTTCATTCCTGTCCAGCCCTGCCCTGTCCTGTCCTGCCAGCCTTGCCCTGCCAGCCCTGTCCTGCTCTTTCCTGTCGTGTCCTTCCATCCCTGTCCTTCCATCCCTGCCCTGCCAGCCCTGTCCTGTCCTGTCCTTCCATTCCTGTCCTGCCCTGTCCTTCCATCCCTGCCCTGCCAGCTCAGCCCAGCCCTGTCCTTCCATCCCTGTCCTGCCCTGTCCTTCCATCCCTGTCCTGCCCTGTCCTGCCCTGTCCTTCCATCCCTGTCCTTCCATCCCTGCCCTGCCCTGCCAGCCCAGCCCAGCCCTGTCCCCCCAGTGCTCCCAGCCCTGCACACCCCAGTCCTGGTGGCATGCTGAATTTAACATGCTGAAATCCACGATGCCTCACGAGGCAAAGGGGTCACACTGAGCCTCCCCATGGTTTCTGTGAAGACAAATCAATTATCGGCTTTTACACCTTAGACGAGTTTTAAGTTTTTAGCCAAGTTTTGTGCTAATTTTAGCCCCCACAGGAGATAGAACTAGAGTAGGTAAGCTGCTGCTTTCACTCACCACAAAGACTGGCAAACCCAGGGGTTTTATTCAACCCCAAATGACAACTTTAGGAGGAGAGACAGCCAGAAGACTCTGGCCTCCCAGCTGTGGCATTCACCTGCAATACAGATGACCTAAGACCCTGTCCTGCTACCAAATTAAACACAACAGAAGGCTCAGCCTGAATTTGCACATCCCTGTCAGCCACACACTCTGACTCAAATGGCATTTAATTCTTTCTGCAGAAAGGAAACTTTTGCAGCTGAGTTTGAGAGCAGCACCCACACTCAATGAACCTTGTAAGGCAAGTTCAGCCCTGATATTCACACCCTTAAAAGCCAGACAGGAGGTAGAGAAGGCTGACCAATCTCTTATCAAGGTATCATTCACTAACAAACACATTAAAATAAATTTTGTCAACCACCTAGGGCAGAGTACAGAGCACCCTTCCCTAGAAAAGCCACAAACACAGATATCACAGACATTTGCATCATTTCTAGGTCTGCCCACTTTGCAGCCAGTAACTCACCAGGCACAGCTTGAGGAGACCCTTCTGGTCACTGCCCATGCCAGGTGCCACCAGTACCTGCAGAGGGACAGCCTGGTGACAGCCTGGCAGGGCTGGGTGCCCTCCCTGCACTGCCACATCCCAGGCAGCTCCCTCCTCTGTGGCACAGCCAGCAGAGCTTTGAAATGCACAGGATGGAGGCAAGGCTCAGCTTTATGGAAAAGTTACAGAAAGCCCTTCAAAAATTCCTTCAGGAGTAGTAAAAAAAGAAAGAGGAAGTGAGTATTGTTAACAAAACAGAGTCCCCTTGAGACGTATTTTATTTGCCAAGCAATGTACACAAAAACCAGATTAATTAAAGTTACATTCGTATATTTTAAACAGCCCTAAATTATTGATTTCCGTTTTAAAAATATATGCAAGCACGGTTTCTTCAGCAATAAATTTTTAAGATGGTGGGACATTTTACATCATACTGTTCTCTGGAGACTTTTCCTTGCATCTTGGGTTGTTCGTGAAGCCAGGAATAGAGGAATAGGAATGCTGTCTCTGTGGGCAAATCAAGTCACCCTTTCACAGGACACCATCACTTTCCATGCTAAAATTGTACAAAGCAAGTGGTAAAATAGACCAGTAAGGCACAAATTTGAACAGAATTTTTAATGCAATGCTTTCTACTTTTCAAGCTGCAAAATGAGTGAAGTTTTACACTCAGGTGATACACAGAAAAATCTCATAGGTTGAGATTTAAGTCACCGAGGTCTTGTAGTTTTTTCTCAAAAATGGGGGACAATAAAAAGCATCCAACCTGCCCCTCCCCAACTGCACAGAGTGATCAGAATGTGCAGGGCAGCACTGTCAGAATTGGTGTTTAATGTGAAGAACGGCCACTGAAGCTGAAGCTTGCAAGTTTTTGACAATTATAGCTCTACCCTGCTGTCCTTCAGTGAAGCTGATGGGAGGTTTGCCTGAAATTGGTTTTGTGAAGCCAACAATGTGAGACTGCCATGAATATTTTAAAGTAAAGGAGTTGGAATACTCTAATGATCTTATGTAAATCTAGTCTAAGAAATTCATTGGTAATTTTTTTTTGAATGGGTCATTAAGCAGGGGAGAAAAGGTTGGAAAGCAGCCTGAAAGGAGAACATTTTCAAAAGCCAAAATACTCCCCAAATGCTTCAGAGCCATCCAATTAATCTAGCTTGGGGAAGCCAAAGGAGAACAAAGTGACAGAGCATCAAATACATGAGTAACTATAGGCAGATGCTCCAGTTTTTTTCAGGAGATGGCAGGAAGTCAGTAATGCATAGTTACCATGCTTAAATGCTGAATTTGAACCTTGTATGCATTCAAAAATGCCTGTGATTTAGCATTTTGCTATTTTGCTCCATATCATTTCTGCTGAAAACAGAAGTCCTGCAAAAATTCCAAATGAAGCAGGAGTAAATTCCAAATTAAGCAGGAGTACAAGGCGTGGTGGTGCTGCCTCTGGTGAGAGTGCCAGCACCTCGTGGTGCCCTGGCTCACCCAAAGCCTCAGCACTGCTCAGGCTGCTGCAGGACACCTGTTTGATTGGCTGTTCAATTAATTCTTTTTTTTTTTACTGTGGAACAGCACAAATATTTCTCAAGAAATCGATTTTTTTTAAAAAAACCAACAAAACTGCCCTTGGCAGCTGAAGGAATTTAATGCCTAATTTCCTCAGTCATTATGTGAATGCATACTATTATTTGGAGTGTGAGAAGAGCACATTTATGAACATTTTTGGTGAAGAAGTTGTTGGGGTAAGGCTGTGTGTGCACACCAGACAAACATTTTCCCAGTCTGCCTGGCACAGCTCACTCATTAAATCCCATCAGTTTTCTGTTACTTTTCTCTTGAAGATTTATTTTGAAGATTTATTGCAGAAGCAGCATCACATCTGCGGCATCCATGCCAAGTTAGCAATTACTTACAAGTGTTTGGGATGTTGAAATAAATATATGGGCATGTTCAGCTCATGCCCAGGGAAAGGACTTTGCCCCATGTGAGGTCTGGTTGAGCTGCACTCAGATTCTGGGGTGCTCTCCAGCTCTTTTCCTCCTGTGCTCAGGGGTTGTAGCAGGTTCTCTTTTAGGTTCTTGAGTTTTGAGCTAAGGATTGATTGCACCTTGTGAGTCAATTGGGATTGCCAGCCCTGCTGCTCAGGGAGACAGAAGGCATCAGTAACCAGGATACATTTAGATCATACTCCCACAAGAGAAGTTTATCTCTAATTCCTGATGTAAAAGTTCTGTTCCTCTCTGTTCCTCGCACAATGAGCAAGTTCCTGGCAACCTGTAAGGCACCTCCTCACCTCTGTGAGGTAGAGAGGAGCCCTGGCCTTGGTTTGGAGGGATGTGAGGGTGACTGTGCCCAGTCCAGCAGGCAGAGTGGGCACTGCAGCCAGGCCACTTTGGGATGGTCAAGCACCACTCTCATAACCAGAGAAAAAGGGGCTGCAGAACAGCAGTGGGCACAGACTGAGGAGCCCTCCCTCTGTATTTCCAGGGTTTGGCAAATTTTCCAATGAAGAAGTCATCTGAAATATTGGGTCATTAGAATGGGTCAGCTATTAGCTATGCAAATACCTGAATTAGCTTAAAAGCGGTATGAATGTTGTGGCATTCACATTCTCTGAATAATCCCTTCACCCAGGAGTTTTCTCCTGAGAAGCTGTGAAGCCTCAGAGAAAAGGAAAACAATTCTTATCTCATTTGCTTCTCCTGTGTTGTGCTCAATGTGTTTGGAGATTGTTTACCCACAGGTGATTGTTCCATTGCATTCTGCTGGGAGTTGTTTTCACTCTTTGGCCAATCAGGGCCAAGCTGTGTCGGGACTCTGGAGAGAGTGACAAGTTTTCATTATTATCTTTTTAACATTCTGTAAGCATCCTTTCTGTATTCTTTAGTATAGTTTAGTTTAGTATTCTGTAATATAATATAGTATCATAAAGTAATAAATTAGCCTTCAGAGAGCATGGAGTCAGATGCATCATTTCTGCCTTCATTGGGGCATTCCCATCCCTGCAAATACAATACTATGTCTTTGAAAAAGTGATCCTAGTATAAATACCAAATATTTTTTTATGAGGGAAAGAAAATCAGATTTTCATGGCTTTACTTAGAAGTAATGCTGATGGCAGCAATTCTGTGAAAAGACAAGTTTGGGTTTATGTGACAAATCATCCTTCACAAATTACTGAGGCTGTTTTGTAAGCAATTGGTGACCCACTGAAATGAGGCATGCAATATACAGAAAAGATCTGGGGCCATTCCAGTGATTTAATAAGGCAAGGACAATGCCAAGTACAAATAGAGGTAAAGTTTGGGAAAAACTGTAACAGTAAAGCCTCCCGCAAATAGCTAATCCAGATAATTAAACAAGAAAATCATTAAGATAGATATCATCCCTAGTAGCATACTTAGTGACTTCAAAAAGAACTCCAAAATTGGTGTTTATGTGTGCTGGAGAAAGAACTGGTACCCAAAGATGTGCTCATCATAGACAAAAGTGTTTACATTGCTTTTAGGGAGAATCAAGATACCTTAAGAGACCTTTCAGAAAAGTGAATAAAAATATTTTGTTGACAAAATAACTAAAATTGGTCAGAAGAATTTTACCAGAGGAGTTTGGTTATGGGTCAGACACTTGGGAATGTCCTTCTCCATGCTCCAGATCAAGGAACCCAAACTCCTCTCTGTTTTTCCCCCTGACACCAAATGTCTACTTTGGCCTCTCTCAGAGTCCTCTCCCCTAAATGAGGCTCATAAAGCAAAATAATGCTTCCCATCCAAAGCTCAAAAAGTAAATTTGTACTGGAGATGGCAGCTGAGTACCAAATGGCTTGGTGTAAACACAACTCATGGTTCCTGCATGGCCTCTATGCTTGAAAATGCCACACTGGTTAGGAAACTCACAGTTTTTCATGCCATGAAGCATCAGAAGCATTCCTTTCATTCTGATTAGGAATTAAGAAGTAGAATATAATTCTCTATACTGAAAGGGTTCCATATATTCTCCATATTGAAATATATACTTTTTTTTCCTCCAAATTGAAATATATCTATTTTTTCTCTATATTGAATATATATTCTCTATATTGAAAGGGCTGGAAAGTGTTGCCTATATTCAGACATTACAATATTGTCCTTTTCCCAACCCCTGGAGTAGGTAAGCATTTTAGATATTTATAAACTTGTTCATTAGTGCTCCCTTCCCTCCCATGTCAAGTTCCACAAAGAATGAACAGGAGCACAAAAATCCACCCAGGGCCAAGGTATTATTGATCATCATCATAACATTCCAGTGACAGCTGCTTACATTTACTGCTGCTCTAAATATTAATAAGGGTTAACTCTAAGTTATTGGCATTATTAGAGAAAGAAATTGGATATCACATTTCTGTGTAAATTCCACTTTTTCATCCTGTAAATATCAGTGCATGTTAAATATTTGAATTTTCACTGTATTAAAGGTTTTAAAGTTCAACGGTAATTAGTGTAATCAGGTGCCAAATGATTCAAGTCCCAGGAGAGCAGTATTACAGAAAGAACTATGGCAAAACTTCAAGGACTGAATCTATGGTATAATTAGTATAAACATTTTTAGCATAATAGCATAATGATATAATACTTATATCATTTGTTCTGTAGATTTTGCAAAGCACTACCTATAAAAATTTTGAAGAACCTTAATTTGACAAAAATAAGGGTTAAATTATCTTATAATTATGATGTTAATTTTTGACAGAGAACACAAATTACTTTAGGGAGATGCCTAGCTAGTTGAGTAGATGTTTCTGCAGCACAATCCAGAAATCAAAATTATATAAATCTAAGTGCTGTCTAATGTTCCCTAATATTTACTCTGAGTCTCATTTTCCTCCTACCAGAATAATTTCTGCTTCACAGGGTTGATACTGAGCCCACTATCAGGGAGAGGTGGTACCTCAGCAAGGAGAGCATAAATATCTGTCATCAAAGAAAATAACTAAGCTGTACACAGCAATTAGCAGCCATCAATTCAAAATCTAATTTTAGAGTCTTGATTCTGGAAAACCTGACAAATAGCTGTGGTTTCACTCCCATGAACAGCGCTAAGGAATCTCTGAGAAAACATAGTTAAGACCTTGCATATAGGCAGTGATGTCTTTCTGGAGAGCATCTGATTCCAAAGGTAAATTCAAAGATCCCTGATGCTTATGTCTTATTAAAAACAAAAATCTCCAAAGATAATATTTTAATTAAAGCAATATCATTTCCTTGAATACACAATTTCCTCTCTGTCTCTCAGTCTGTTCAACCTGGCCTTGGGTAGCAGGAGCAATTTGTGAGCCCCAGCATCAATGAAACCCCTGTCTCCTACAGATTTATGTGTCTTCATTGACAGAAACACTGAGCTGGTCAGGCTGAAGCTTTTCTAGCAGTTGGGACGTTTTTTTTGAGTAGTTTTGTCCTGCAAATCCTTGCATGGTGTTTGCTGGGCTTCCTTTCCCAGGTGCCAGCCCCATGCAGCTCTAAGGGTGATTCCTGCTGGGATCCCTCCTGCTCCTTTGCCTGATCCTGACCAGTGGGTGCAGCAGGGATGAGAGACAGGAAAATACACATGGACCTATACACTTTTCTCCACATAAGCCATCTTGTTTCTAAAATAAAAGTGTGTCCCATGCCTGCAGTGACAAAGCAGGGAGGGTGGTGTAGGAGGACACAGTATGGGTAATGTAGAATGTAATCTTATCCCCCAAGGAGATGCAGCTGGACCCTATTACTAAAGATTAGGATGATAACAGGCAACACCTGTAGCCAATAAGAACTAGAGGCATAAAAGAGTGGATTGGTGAGAAGTCAAATGGCTGCTGTAAGGACCAAGAACAGTCAGTGCTTAGAGGAACTGCCTGTGAGAAACATCAAGGAGGTATGAAACTCTGAGGACATGGAACTATTGCACCATAATGATAAAAGAGCTCTTGATATATAAGACAACATATAATGATAATAGAACTGTTGTAATATATAAGACAACATTAATATATAAGACAATAGGGTGGCTCACTGGTACAGCCATTGCAGCTGCTTGCTGCCAGTGCTGAGACTGGAAACACAAATCTCACTCTTCCCCCTGCCCTGTTCCCATCTTGCTCAGTGTCCTTCAGCCTCAGGGGGGTCCTCCCCATGGGAATCAGTGAATCTGAATCTCCTCCCTGCAAAGTATTTGGAGTTCAGCCCCAAAGGGAGAATCATTACAGCCACAGGATAAACAATGCCCTGGTAAAGGTTGTTTTCGCCTTTTTATATTACTGGGACCCATTTTTCTGACCTTTCTCCAGAGAAACTTATGTGATGTGATGTGAAATACTCACCTACTCTAGTGCAATGATCTCATACCCAGTGCACCAGGTGGGTGTTTTGCCCAGCTGAGGGAGCTGACTGGGCCAGGCTGGTTACTGCTTAACACAAACCAGCCTGGACATGCCAGGTCTGTCAAGAGCTACATTTTCTGTGTTTCACACAACATTCACAGAACCACAGACTGTGCTGAGCTGAGAGGGACCCATCAGAACCACCCAGTGCAGATCCTGGCCCTGCACAGACCCCCAACAATCCCCCCTGGGCATCCCTGGCATCCAAGCACTCCTAGAGCTCTGGCAGCCTCAGGGCTGTGCCCATTCCCTGGGGAGCCTGTGGGCAATGCCCAGCACCCTCTGGGGAAAGAATTTTTTTCCTGATATTCAACCTAACCCTGCCCTGGCCCAGCTCCAGCCGTTCCTGAGATCCTGTCCTGGTCAGGAGAGTGAAGAGATCAGAGCTGCCCCATTGTGAGGATGCTGAAGACCCCAGTGAGGTCTGGCCTCAGTCTCCTCCAGGCTGAACACACCAAGTGCCCTTAGCTGCTCCTCACTGAGGCTTCCCCTGCAGACCCTTCCCCACCCTCATGGCCTCCTTTGGGCACTCTCCAATGGCTTCATGTCTTCCTCATGCTCTGGGGATTGCCCCTCTCTGCCATTGCCTGAGCTGAGCTTCACATGGCTGGCATTGGGATTGCCCTGCTCTGCCATGGCCTGAAAACTTCACATGGCTGGGATTTCCCTGCTCTGCCACTGCCTGGGGCTCTCTGCAGGGCCTGTCTGCCCTCCAAGGAGCCAACAGCTCCTCCTCATTCAGTGCCATCCCCAAACTCCCTGAGGGCTCCTTTGGGTCCTGCTCCAGACCATGAGTGAAGGTGTTGGGCACAGGGCTGAGGGTGGAGCCCTGCGGAGCCCCACTGGGGACAGGCCCCAGTCTGGTGCCACCCAGCCACTGTCACCCTCTGTCACCCCAGGCACTGTCACCCTCTGTGCCCAGCCACTGCCATCCTCTGTCACCCCAGGCACTGCCACCCTCTGTGCCCAGCCCTGAGCCAGCTGCTCACACCTCCCACGATGAGTTTGTCCAGCTGTGGCCTGCACATTGTGTCCAGAAGGATCCTGGAAGAGATGGTATCAAAACTTTGCTCAAGTCCAAAAAGATTCCATCAAGTGGCTTCCCCTGATCAGCCAGGTGGGTCCCTGCTGCAGGAGATTGGGTCTGACAAGCTCTGATTGCATGGTCATGGCAGACTCTCAACACCTCCCAGAATAAAGTTGTCAGTGATTTTAGCAGGCCCTGAAGTGACACTGAACGTCCTGTAGTCTCTGGGTCCTCCTTCTTGCCCTTCTTGAAAATCAGGATACCATTCACCAGCTTCCAGTCAGCTGGGACCTCTCCAGATTCCCAAGACTGATCAAAAATCATCAAGGAAGGTTTTGCAATGACATCAGCAGCTCTTTGAGGGTTCTTGGATGAATCCCCTCAGGCCCCATAGATTTGCAGGGACCCAGCTGGAGCAGCAGATCTCTCACAATTTCAGGGTCAGCTGGGAGCTGATCACTGTCACAGTCATGGTCCTCCAGCTCGGGGCACTGAGGCCCCTTGGTCCCTGATCTGTGTTGGAGACAGAGAACACATAAACACTTCTGCCTTCTCCCTGTCCCTGTTTGGGAGGTGACCATCCTCATCCTGGAACAAGACAATGGTATTTCTGCACTTCCTTTTGCCATAAATATATTTGGAAAAACTCCTTTTTATTGTCCCCCACATTTCTAGCAACTTCAACCATAGACTTTCTCCCTGTGGTGGTGAGCAGCATCTCTGTGTTCTTCCCACAGCACCTGAACTTGCTTCCACTGGGTGTAAATCTTCCTCTTTTGCTGAATTTCCAAGAGGAGATTCCTGCTCAGCCAAGCCACCCTTCTGCCTCACCTGCCTGACCCCTGACATTTGGGAATTGCTGCTCCATTGCCTTTAGGAGGTGATGCTTAAAGAGTGACAGCACTGATGGACCCAGCACCTGCCACAGCATTTTCCCTGGGGATTTAACCCGCTGCTTCCCTGAGCAGCCCAAAGTCTGCTCCACTTCATAAAGTGTGTTTTCTAAACTCCTATCTGTTTGATTGACAATTTAATATCCTTTTGGATCTTCTTATTCCCCACGAAAAAAGCCCACCACTTCAAATGAAGGATGCTGTGTTTTTAATCAAATGTCAGGGTTGAGCTCCAGTGCTTTGGTGGAAAGCATTTGGCAACACAGGGCATGTCAAAATGAGCAGAGCAGTAACAGCAAAGTAGAGAGCTCCCAAATAAGTTCTCCTGCTTCAAGGTTATCTCTTAGGTTGAGTATTAGATGTTCATTTGCCTTGGCTCATGTCAGGGAGTGCTGCCTTGACTTGGAGAAGAGCTTCCATCCCCTCCAAGTGCTGACTGTGCTATATTTAAGGCTGAAATCTTGAACAAAACCATACCTTTATATACTGCTATAATTGAACACAACAGGTACTTTCCAAGCACTTCAGCCCAGTCTCCCAGTAAATATCTCTCATTCTCCTCCCAGAGAAGGTTTATGTAAATCTTAATTACTGCATCACAGTTCCAATATTTACTGACATGCTGTAAATCCATTGTGTACAAAGCAGACTAGGATCCAATAATACAGAGGCATTGTTTAATTATATGTTTATTAGAGCAGTAAAACTAATAATCCCCAGTAAAATCTTTGAAAATTATCCCGTCATGATAGAGTAATCACTGTCCTTTCAGTGAGGATAAAAGCACAGCAAACAGACACTGCTTTGTCACAAAGCTGCAGCAGGCACAGCACACAGCTCTGAGCCCAATTCACTCTGTCAGCCTTACACAACCCATGGATTTAAAAACATGCATTAGGAAAGCAATGGAATAATTCAACTTTTGGTGCCTGTATCAATTATTTCTTCTCAGTGAGTCTCACTCCTAGGGAATGGATTCTAAAAGCTCATTTTATACACCCAGCTCTGATCCAAGGCCAGGACAATTAGGGGTCTTCCCTTTGGACCAGCCATCTGTGAATGAGGCCAGTCCTGACAAGTCCTCTCTGGGGCACTTCAGCAGGGCTCTGGCAAGATGGTTTTGGTATGTACAGAGCAATTTCTGTTCAGTCAGGTAGCATAGGGCATTTTGCTTTTTGCAGGTTTGCTGTGCCCGTATCCTCTTGGTTGGAGTGTCCCATAATGTGTGAGGATGCAGGCTGGTCATGTAGCAGAGAAAATGTATATTTATCACCAGTTTTCCCTATAAATTCATTCTATCAGGGACAAGAACACTTATTACAATGTGCATGTATTTTTCCATGTGGAGACAAAGCATCAGTGTCCCTTTATCTGCCTGAGAGTTAAGGAGCTGTTCTCCAGCTTGTGGTCTGTGGCTGTTGCTAAGACAACTGAGGTGCAGCCGTGACAATGGCCGTGACCATGCACCACAAGCTGCAATTTACCCACGGGTTCCTCATTTACTGGAGCAGAGAAGCAGCAGGGTGGCTGCTGCACCACGTCCCACATGATGGAGTGCTGTGAGCATGGTGTGAGGGGCTGTTACCACCTACTCTGGGTCTAAACAGAGGCTGCATTTCAAAGGAAAACCAATGCTTGGTAAATGCTTTATCAAACTCTAACCTCTGAGCCTGGGAAAGGAAATTAAGGGAAACCCTTCCACTTTGGAATTGCCTCAAATAAAACACAGCTGTCCATATTATAAACTTTGAAGGAGTTCCTCAATTTTGGTGCTCACCTGTAATGATATCTAAATGTAAGAATCCTTCAGAGACTGAGGAAACAAGCAAGAAACAGCAGTCTGGGGCTTTGCATTTTGTCACTCCATTACATGGCACGGAATAGGGCAGTAACTGGGATGTGTATTGTAATTGGGATTCTCATGCAGAGCCAGCACTGCTTCATGTAGTGTGTTTACCACCTGGGAGGATGAGCTAAGAACAACACAAGTTCTTTGCGCTGTAAATGGTCTGTACTGTGTTGTTCACTTTCTGGGAACCCTTGAGGATCAGTTAAAGTGTTGTCCAGCTCCTCAGGAGCAGCACTCCAGCAGCACAGCCTTCCCTGCTGCCTGCAGGGTTCCACAGTGCACAGTTAATGTGGCCAGCAGAGCCTTGCATTCCTGTGCTGGCTAAAATATAAAATTATTGGGATGCTACTCTAAAAACCAGTGTGTTGTAATCCTCTGACCATGCAAAAGTAAGCCATGAGTCACTAAAGGTTAATAAGAGAGGGATGTGTGCCCTGTGTGGGCTGGCTGAGCAGTCACCCTCTTGCACAAAGGCAGGGATGAAGATGTGGAGGATGAGCAGGCAAAAGAAAAGAACACCTGAACCCTCAGATTACTGAGGAGCTCTTAGGGCAGCAGCACTGCAGATTCAGTGAGCCACTCTGATATTTCTGAATTTCAGTTTTAATATCTTCACAGCACTTGCAGTGCACAATGGAGTCGTATTGCTGCTGCAATGACACTGAGACATCAGGAACAGGCACTGCCTGTCTTGTTTTGTGTTTCCAGCCCCCACAGACATGCACCTTGTGTTCAGGGGCTTGTCAGCACCCAGCAGCTGTGCCTGCATTACTGCTGATAACAAGCACTAGGGCGGTGAGCATTGAAAGACAACTATGGAAGGTGGCTAAAAAATGCATGTCAAATATTCATTTTCTTGTAATCCAGTACTTCCATTTCTCTGAGAGTCCCCCACCTCACCCAGACATTTGTAACTACAGGTTCCCACTCGTATTTTCTCATGGACATCAGCCAAGCCAGTCTCATTACCTGAACAGTGCTTCACACTCTACAGTGTATAGGTCTTTAAAATTCTTCTTCTGCCTCCTTGTTTTATCATGTATTTATTTTGTGCATAACTATTTTAGTTTACTGCAATAAAATCCATTCTCCTTAAGGCACAATCTATAATGAACAAATAAAAAAATGTTATTTTGTTCAGAATGCGTTATGAACAGCTTAGTATCAATTTTAAGGAAGTGTGACTAGCTTCCTAATGGCTTCTTATTTCAGTTATTTCCAGCTGCAGCTAAGCCAGACAAATGCTTTAAAATCATTCCTATTAAAGCACTTGAGAGGTTTTTAGCAATGCTTAGATGTGCCATCAGTAAGACATTTAAATAACACACCTAAAAATAGAACTGTTTCTAGAGATCATACAGGAAACGTGCCATAAGGGAAATATGCTTATGATAAAAGAGATTTCCTATACATATTCTTAGCCTCATGAAGCCACTTGAGAATCCCATTTTAGAGACAGGAAATTTATGTACCTTAATCCTTATTTATGTTCTTCAAAATCAAACTATCTTCCAAGCTGCTCATGTCTGAATGTTCCAGTTATGTCCTGAAGGCTCAACACTTTGGGAAAAGTTCTGCCTTGCAGGACCCTGATTTCAGATTTAGGTTTTGAGTATTATTTTCCATACTTGGAGTCACAGTGGAGTCCAATACATCTGAACTCCAGAAATCTGAACTCCAGAAACCAGCCCAAAATTTCCCTGCAGTGATTCACATCTCCCAGGCTTCAACACGTACTTTGATCAATCTATTAATTCCCTGATTTCAGCTTCATAATGGAGTTCTCCAGATTCCATGGAGCTCTGTGGGACTGCTGAGCATGAAAGAAATGCCAGAGCAGCAGGTGAGGTGCACATCCCACTGAAAGCCTTTCCCCTGCTGTTCCTTCCTTACCTTTTTCCCAAGAAACACATGGATTGGCTTTGCAGGGTGCCTCAAGGAAGGAAGGAATGATGAATCTGACTCCATGCTTTCAGAAGGCTCATTTATTACTTTATTATGCTATATTATATTAAAGAATACTATACTAAACTATACTAAAGAATACAGAAAGGATACTTGCAGAATGCTAAAAAGATAATAATGAAAACTCGTGACTCTCTCCAGAGCCCTGACACAGCTTGGCCCTGGTTGGCCAAGGAGTGAAAACAACTCCCAGCAGAATGCAATGGAACAATCACCTGTGGGTAAACAATCTCCAAACACATTTCACATGAGCACAGCACAGAGAAGCAAATGAGATAAGAATTGTTTTCCTTTTCTCTGAGGCTTCACAGCTTCCCAGGAGAGAAACCCTGGGCAAAGGCATTTTTCAGAGAATGTGAATGCCACACACATGGATGTTATGAACATTACAATCAGCTCTTAAAACACTACAGATATTCAAATCCAGGTAATGGTTCCCATTGTTCTCCATTTTTGTTTCAATTAGGGCTGTCACGCAGGCATCCATTCACTCACTCTGACCTTTCCCTCTCATCCCTGGAGGTGGGCAACTTCCACAAAACAGGCAGGTCCTCTGGGCTCCATGCACTATTTGGCTCTTGGTTTGCATAGTATGGCAGAACCAAATTCAACAGACAAATTCCATTTTTAAGTAGAGTGAGTGTTTGACACTGTTAGCAGTGAGTGATGGCTGTCAGTAAATGCACTGAGGGTCTGAGCTCCCTGCATTGCCTCAAAGCATATGGTGGTGTCTGATTCTCCCACACATTGTCCTCAAGGCTTCAAACCACAACCATCACAGGGGAATCTGCACCTGCACAAGAGTGTGGTCAAGAGTTAAACATCACACAGCACACTTAGCAGGTCTCTCCTTTTCCTCAGAACAATACCTATAAATAAACAAAAAAGAAAATTTTTTTTGCAAATAGAATAAAAGGAACTAGAGAATGTCTCATGTGTCCCCTAACTGCAGGAGTGGTTGTTAGGAAGAATGAACTGCTCCCTCTGCTACCTGGCTGGACAGCTGCTGCTGATGAATTTTGACATGGATACTATTAATGACAGTCATTTGTGTGGAAAGACAAAAGCCCAATCTTCTCTTCACCTATCTTTTGAGATAATGGTAGAGATTGCTGTCCTATTCCTGAAGGAAAAACAAAAAAAAGTCTATAAATTCACTCAGATGTGTGTATTCAGCTTGCTATACATCACTCTGCAGCTTTAATTTTTAGCACATTATCTCATTCCTTATTATCAACAACCTGACTTCCCTTTTAATGTATTACATTTAGAAATCCATTCAAGAGTATGATACACAGTTCAGAGTGGCACAAAACACAATGCATTAATATATTCCATTAAATCCCTACAAGCCCCTTCTCTGTCAGTCAAAAATCACAAAGTGTAATGCAGGTGTCTCCTCCCTTCCCATCACCTTGCACTCAGCCAAAAAGGAAAGAGTTAATTCTAGTACAGAAGAGCAATGTCCACTCATTTAACTTCTTTCTTATTGACTCATTTCTCTTAAATCAGCTTAAAGAGCAGGCACTTTGTTTTAGAAATTGAATCACAGTTTCACTTTGGAAAGGCAAGCCCGGACAATATTACAGGTATGAAAGGGGTTGTGAAAATTCAGACCTGCTTGGGTCCAACAGGGTGATACTGATCTCTGCTGGGTCAACTGCAAAAGTAAAGGATGTTATAAATTATGTAAAATTCAGTAAAATTCAGAAGTAAAAGGATGGTATAAATTATATCATAAAGGCTGGACCAGGAGTGACTGGAAATAAAAGAGATGACAGGCCCTAGACTACAAAAATGTAAGATTTTTTTCATTGTTATACAGATAAAAATAGTGTATATAGAAATTTGCATTTAAAGGGATGTATATTAGGTACTAAGTCAATAATTCAAGGAGAAGAGAGGAAGCAGTGAATCACTCAAAAGACCAGAGACAGCAGTGACTGAAAGATCTGTTGGGATGCATTTCTGACTGATGCAAGCATTTGCATTTTCCGGGAAAGCAAAACAAAACCCAGAAATGAATAAAACAGAAAAGAAAAACAACAAACCAAAAACCACCAAAAAACCACAAAAACCCACAAACAAACAGAAAACAAAAAAAAAAAACCACAAAAAAAAAAAAAAACCAAAAGCACATTTCATAACGGGAATTGAGTTTTTAAACTTATCCAAAACAACAAAGGATTTTCAGTTCTCTGGAGGATGAAGCTGGATGGTACAAAAAGCAGATTTTTATTAAGTGGGGTTGAGATTCTCCCTTCTCTCACACTCTGTTTCTCCCCACTGCCCCCAGCAGCTTTCAGTCCTTCCCCAGGGCACCTCAGCCTGGAGCAAAAGGAGAAGAGAACAGCAAAAGGAGAAGAGAAAGAGAATTCAGAGAAAAAAGAAATTTGGTGTAAATATTACCTGAGTAAAAGGGTTAAGAGGAGAAGAGAAAGAGAATTCAGAGAAAAAAGGAAATTTGATGTAAATATTACCTCAGTAAAAGGGTTTTGGTGGCAAGATAATGCTTTAGTATCATAGTGTCAGGAATGGCAAGCTGCGAAAATGTGCCAAAAGAAAAGAAAAGGATAGAGAGGAGCTGCTAAAAGAGAGTTCAGGCAAATAGGAGCCACCAAAGAAAATTCATCTCCCAGGACAAAATCTCAAACTTCCAAAAGCATGCAAATTTCCAAAACTTGGCGTCTGTATTTGTTTCAGTCTCCTGTGAAATTAAAAACCCTGTTTACTGATAGAGAAAGTTCTTTAAATGTAGTTGTTATGGTAAGTTAATTATTGATGGCATTTTAAAACAAAACAGCATTGGGGTTACCTCCATGGGTGCACCTGGGGGAGGGAAGGGGTAAATCAGTAAATCAGTGACTGTGGGGTCCTTTTCTGGGACCTTTCCTTTCAGACATGAAAGCAGCTGTGGTAAGACTATCACTAACAAAATCCAGATGATCAAAGTGCTTGCAGTAAGTCTGAAATGTCCCAAATAAAAACAGATTACTTAAATTGCAAATCCCTGAACACAGGGAAGTGTCTCCACAGTTTGGTGAATTACCCAACTAAATGGAGGAAATATAACAGAACTGGCCTAAATAGCTATTCAATAACTGCCACCAGTGAACCTTCAAAAGGAACTAATTTTTAAAATGTCTTGATTAAAAACAAATATAAAGTATTCCTGCAGAGCAATTACAGGATTCTTTATGTCTGACATGCCTTCACTAATGAGGAAAGATACTGAAGTTAATTTTTATGAGAGTTCTTGTAATCTAATATTATTAAACTGGACTGGCTTTCAAGGGCCTCATAAGCAATTTGTTGACACTGTATTAAAAGGTTCATGTACTGAATTGTAAGTAGTATAAAATTTTGGAACAGAGGCACAGAAAATATTTTTGGCTTCCATAATTGTTTGCCATGTTTATCATAGTTTAAAATACGTACCTTGTGATGCTCTATAATAATTTGTATATTAGTTATGTATTATTAGATACTATACTCATTTGTATATTACCAAATGACACTGGATAGAATATTGATTCCCTTGCAATAAATGAAATGGCAGCAAAACCATGAGGACTGAACAAGTCCCTTTGATGAGTTGGTGAGAAGGACATCAACATTAGAGTCTGGCACTTGAGGAACACTTACAATCTGTGCTTATGACATTCAAAAGAGTTTACTTCTTTGTTCAAATAAAGGACTATAGCTTTAATAATTATTTTTCTAAATTGGTTTTTTAAAATATTTATTATCAGTCGTGTGAGGACTTGGTAGCATGCTGAAATCAAAGAATGTTCCTGGATTTAGTTCTGAAATTGTGACAAAATAAACAAATGAAATGCAAATAGGTTTTTATTCTCAGCACAGACTGCACTGTAGTGATTTAGACATACAAAGAGGCAGCTACGTGGTGTGAGAGCCATTTCTGGAATGGCTATTCTCTCCTATTTCTGAATTTTACATGCAATTGATAAAAAAGGTTCAACCTCCTTTGTTGGTGAGGTGTCTTTGTTATCCCAGCACCCAGGCCAGCATCTGAACAGCAGCACACTGCATTTCCTTCCAGAGAAACACCCCTGGGAGACAGGGGAACTGACACACTGCATCCCTCGGGAGCACACAGGAGAGGAAAATCCGCAGTGGGGCTGCTGCTTGGGTATCGCAGAACCGAGGGATTGCTGGTTTGTTCCCAGGGGCTCCTGGCACTGCTCAGGGCAGCTGATTGCCAGGGCTTTGCCAGCTCTGACCCACCTGCAAATTCCCTCCTGGCATCTCCCCACACACACTCTGCATTGCACCCAAGGAAGCTCAGAGTGCCACCAGAGCTACACCCAGGACACTTGTGTGCAAAACTGGATTTTGTTGTTAAAGCTTTGTGCAGATGCTGTAATGTGTCGCAGACATCTTTTATGGAAAATCTTTTCTTTAGGATTTTTCCTCCTGAGAAGCTGAGAGACCTCAGGAACACAATGTAAACATTGATTATCTGCTGCTGTGGAATGCAACAGGTGCATCTGGTATGGGATGTTTGTAATTAATGGCCAATCGCAGTCAGCTGGCTCAGACAGCGATCCGAGCCACAAACCTTTGTTATAATTCTTTGCTATTTCTATTCTTAGCTAGCCTTCTGATTAAATCCTTTCTTCCATTCTTTTAATATAGCTTTAATGTAATATATATAATAAAATAATAAATCAAGCCTTCTGAAACATGGAGTCAGATCCTCATCTCTTCCCTCATCCAAGAACCCCTGTGAACACCACTACAGTAATGCACACACAGCTTTATCATTTTATATAAACTGTTTTTAAACCAGCTGCTTTTCCTCAGCTGTATATTGTCATTTTTTTCCTGCTCTCATCTTGCATATACTTATTTTTTGTAATTAATTCTGTGCCCTTGATGAATATTTTAATTTTTTCCCTAGCAGAGTCTTTTTCTTCCTCCCCACAAAAAAGAGGTTTGCGATGTAATTAATTTTAAATGGTAGGAAAAAAAACAACTGAATGGAATTCTATGAGGTTTTTCTTTTTCTTCCGAGTCTTTTTCTTCCTCCTCTCGAAAAAGAGGTTTGTGATGTATTTAATTTGAAATGGTAGAAAAAACCTAACTGAATGGAATTATATGAGGTTTTTAATTTTTTTAATTTTGGGTGCTTTTCTTTTTTTTTTTTTTTTTTTTTTTTTTTTGTTTTTTGGGGGGTTTTTTGGTTTGTTTTTTTTTTTTTTGTTTCCCCAAAGAGGATCAGTTATTAAGCCTTTCTACCTTGATATTGTCACTTGAAGTTAAGACCTATAAGCAAAGTCGTTGCCTTGCAAACAGCACATTTGGAGCATTTTAAACAAAACTTGACATGGTCAGCAAACACATGGAACTGAAATGAGAGGTCTCTGAAAAGCATTTGTTATGGAAGGAGCAATTTCAGGCAGCAGGGTCAGAGAGGGGGTGCTGGGCAGGTTCCTGTAAATGAGGGGTGTCTCTGTCAGGTCCCTTTGGTGAATTCTGCATCCCACTGCTCCTGGGGGGAAATTCAGGCACCAAAATAGAAATGAAATGAAAAATTCACTTTCAAAATGAAAACAGTGGTTTTCAAAGAATATGATTAAAAATCAAAGCTAACCCTTAGCCCTGAATAGCTTGATTTGATGTGAAAGGCCTGCCCTGCCCTGCAAAGCAGCACAGCCCAAACTGCAGCCTGGTCACACAAACATCTGCATGAACATCTGTCAGCCTGCTCAGAGAGCCCAGAGGAGGCTCCAGGATGGGCAGAGGGGTGGAGCAGCTCTGCTGGGAGGAAAGGCTGGCACAGCTGCCATTGCTCACCTGCACAGGAGAAGCTTTGGCTGAGCTCAGGGTGGCCTTGCAGGGCCTGAAGGAGCTGCAGGAAAGATGGAGAGAGACAATTGCCAAGGGCTGGAGGGACAGGAGCCAGGGAATGGCTGCCAGTGCCAGAGGGCAGGGCTGGGTGGGATCTTGGCAATGAGGAATTGTTCCCTGGCAGGGTGGGCAGGCCCTGGCACAGGGTGCCCAGAGCAGCTGGGGCTGCCCCTGGATCCCTGGCAGTGCCCAAGGCCAGGCTGGACAGTGGAAGGTGTCCCTGGGGACAGTGGAAGGTGTCCCTGAATTGGATGGGATGGGATGGGATGGGATGAGTTTAAGGTCCCTTCCCAGGCCTTTCTGTGCTTGCATGATCTGGGCACCTGTTTTGTAAAGGAAGGAGAGCCATAATCAGATGATGTTTAAACCCTTTCTGATGACTTGATAGGCAATAAAAATTGTGCAGGAGAAACACTGAGAACTGATTAAATAGAAATGTGTCAGATGCAGCACTGAGGGTATGAGAGAATAAGGAGTTTAAACATTTGGATAAGCATTTTAACTCTCCCCACACACACTTCTCCATCAAAACAGTCTGCAGCATGACTCCCCACAATTTAGCCTATAGATCAACCTCAAAGCAAATTAGCTCACAGTGAGCTAAAAAAGAAATGGAAATTACTTTCCTCCCTGCTCTAGAAGTGATAAAATTTACCCACAATATGAATCATTTGACTGATTCCAAATCTCTTAGCCAGACACTTCTACTGATAGGATAAGAATAAACGTTTCTATTTAAGGAATGATTTTAGAACCTGTTATCAAAATTACAATTTATTTCTCTTTTATAAGCAAACAAACAGCACTCTGAGAGAGAGATATTCTGTAGCAGTCTGGCAAGCACTTAGGAGAGACAAAGGTAGGAGGGTGTGCTGGGAAGGTCAACTGAGCTGCATCAGCTGCCAAGAGTGAGCACAGGGCACAGCCCAGAGATGCTCCCTGGGCACCTTCCTGGGCTTCCCCTGCACTGCAGCCCCAGACAAACACCTGAGAGGGCACAGCTCCAGAAATACAGACAGAAAAACCACAGAAAATTAAGAGAACTGTAGCTCAGATACAGAACTCCAAGCCATGCCCACTCTGCTTTTCTCTGATTTTCCTGCCAGTCAACCCTCAGCTGGAATCAATGTCCCAGAGAAAACAGTCCCAGGAGGGACAGAGCACACAGGGTGCACCTGAGAGCAAAACCTTCTTTGGGGGATTATTTACCAAGTCAAATGTGATTTAGACTCCAAACCTCTGTGTTTGTCCAAAATGATGCTTCCAGGATGTGCCATTGTCCATCTTGCAAGAGAAAGAGGAGAGCAGAGACAGCAGGGGCTGAGGCTTTGTGCACAGACACAGAGATCCTGAGAATTCCCAGCCTAAACCAACAGGGCAGAACCAACCTTGTGTCCAGGAGCTGAGTTTGTCCTCATCCTGTGCAGGGTGGCTGGGTCACAGGAAAGCGATATCAGTTTTTCCTTCCGCCAAGGAGTGGGCTCAGAGCTGTGAAAAGCCGGGCACCATTTATTGCCAGCTGGGGTCTGTGTACAAATCACAAACAGGACAGGGCTGCTGTGGAACATGCCTTGAGCTGTTTTATTTTCCAGCACCAGTCTCATTACACAGTCATGACAATGGGAAGATGCCACCAGCTCACATCCCAGGCAGCAGACTAAGAACTCAATGTTATAAATTACTTTATAAGTTTTTTGACCAATCACACAACACAAAAGCACATTGACAGTAGTTCCATCCAGCCGCTGTAAGCACACGTACCTTTGGTTAAACAATGCTTGCTTATTTCAAATATAATACCTGCTTGTAAGCCTTAAAACACAATGCACAGAGCTCCATTATTAAGCTTAGAACTTCCTAATATCTTGCTAGATAAACTTTTCTGTAGCTTAGGGAGTTATTCTAGACAAGCGTCAATACACAGACCATTGTTCTGTTTGTCTTTGCTTTTCTGCTTTTTAAATAATTTTTCTGCTGACAAATCTTAGGGCTACTGCTCAGCTCCAATCACAGTTCTGCTGTCTCTGAGGCCTGCCATTTGCAGCTTTCCCAAAACCCTCTGATTTTGTGGATTCCCACAAGAAAAGGTATTTTTCCCTACATTACTAGTATTTCTTTACGCTAGAGAACTTCCAAACAATTAAGTGTCTCAATTAGAGCTCAAGTTTTAACCAAAGTGAAATATTTCCCAGGGCATTATGCCAAACCTGGGTGCCATCAGCACCTGTGACACTCCAGACAGCCACAGACACTGCAGAGTGTGGGAAACCTCTGAGAGCCACCAGGGAGATGGAAACCGAGCTTTGGGGCAGGATTTTGGGAGGTAGAAGAGCAATGCCAGAGTTGTGAATGTTCTGAACTGTGCCCAAGTGCCCAGCCCTGCTCAAGCAGACCCCAATGCCAACATCTGCTCTCCCCACAGCTGCACAGCCCAGAGCAGTGGAAGAATTGGACCCCAAGCAGAGCTCCTGACCCTTGACAAAAATCTCAAAGTGAGATGTGAAAACCAACAGGAATGCATTTTCCACGCTGACAGTGCCAATTTATGTATGGTAAATGTAGAGGCAGCCAACACATTTCTGCAGAGGGATTGGGGAGTGGGGTTGAAGGGCCATAAATGTGAGGCTTTTCCCTACACTCTGAGAAGCTGAGCTGATTTTGAAAGCATTCCACATCCACTTTCTCTACTATTTCTAAAATAATTTTCCTTCTTTCCCCAAGATGCTACGTGGTCATACACAGGCCAAGTTTTGAAATTTAATCTGAAAAACGCTTGAATCTGCACTAGGTATAGTTACAAAGAAAAATCTTAAACCTGCCAAGATTTGTAACACTGCAAGATGAAAAACTCCTGGGTATTTTAAAGAATAAGTGATTGTATACTTGATACCCCAGAAGAATCAGCTGCTACTGCAAAGCAAACTGGAGCCAGAGGAAATTCTTCTGCTACCTTTTGTGGGCTTTATGCCAGCATTTGTATGTCTGCAGCATTTGATGCCAAGATATAGATGGAATAGAAATCACTAACCAGCTTTATATCATTTTGTTGGCTATATTTTATGTTTTACTTTCATTTTAACACAGTCTCTGGCATTGTATTTCCCATTTAAGAGTAGAGTATTCTTACCTTTCTTCCACAAGTTATTTCAACGAGCATCCAACTAATTGTTGTATTGCTGGCACTGATTTTACCAATTTCTTTAGGAAAGACTGGTTTTGATTTCAATAAAATGCAAATTAAGATAGATATTGGACTACAGAAATCTCAAAAGCTTTCACAATGGTCATGAAAGATGCCAGGTTGATAAAACTGGGAACTGATATTTTGTACTTATCTGCATAAAAGCTGCAGCCAGGAAAGCAAATTTCAGCACCTTCCTATGCCATGGAGCAGCTTGAGTTTCTTCTGCCCCATCAAAACTCCATCCCTGCCACAATGACTGTGCCTAATTTGCAAAACAAAAAATATTAAACTTCCATCCTCTAGCATTAATTTAAACCACTTAGAAATATTTTGATAAACATTGGCAAGGCAGCTGGATGCACAACTCTCAGAAACACTCACGGGATTCCATTTGGGCACGCACTGCCAGTTTTGGATGCCATGGCTCTTTTTACCATAGCATTGATAAATTAACTCAGAGGCATTACAAATTTGATTTGGGGAGCAATTAATTGACACCTTCTGAGGCAATTTATTGCCCAGCTTTTGTCCAGGTGAAAAGCACAGAAATGCTTTCCCATGTGGAGAAGGGAAGCTCTGGTGTGTCCAGTGGCTGTGAGGGCACTGCAGACTGCAGCAGGTACGCCAGCAGATGGCAAGGCACTGACAGCCTTGGATGTTCTAAATTAAATGAATCAATACCACTTGTTCCAAGTGAGTGGGTGTTTAATCACATTCGCCCTTTCTGTTGTTGAGAGATAATGTTGATTTTGGTAATAAAAAATATGAGAATTGTGCAGAAGATGGAAATGTGTTTTAGATTCAGAACAAAAGGTCAATTTTCTACCCATCATCGACTCTTCCATTCTCCTATCAAATCACATTTGAAATAAAAGAATTTTTGAAGGTAGGAAAATCTGACAGTTTCCATGGTGAAAGTAAATAAGTTGTTATAAGGTTGTGTGCAACTGGTAATCTCTGTTACTGAGAAATAGAGTACAGATAATCACCTCTGGTCTTAAACCTTTAGGCTTTCCAACCCTTGAGCCAAACTTCATATAAAAATCATTGCCATGTAATTGTCATATAAAATATCAGATTTCTACACATCTATCATTAATTTAATGTTAATAACAGATGCTTGAATATTATCCTTTCCTATTTTAGCTTCCATGATAGACAGACTATGAACTCAAAGTCAGAAGAAACAGTTATAAATCCAAAATGAAAAATTCATTGTTTCCTTTTCTGCATGTGCTCACATACATGGAAAATTGAGCTATTTTCAGAGAAGTCTTTGCCCTGATTTAGGGCCTTGAAGAGCCATCAAAGGGATCAGTTGCCTGATCAGTAGCATCAGCAGCACAGCAGACCAGTCACTGTTACTCAGAGTTCTCTTAATTGGGTTTTCCTCAAGGAAAGCAATTCTGTTTAATGACATAAATTGACAAGAGCTGCTACTTGAGCATGACAGCAATATCAAATATTCTGCTTAATGGCAGCATTTGGTCATCATTGAGAAGCAAAGTGGTGTTTTACCAGGTGTGGTTTAGGCATGAAACACTCATCTCTTGTCTTTTATCAAAAAAGATATCCCAAAAAGAGTAAAAAAGGCAAGACAAAAAAATTAAAAGCAGTGGATATTTTATAAATTTAATTGATATTTTTTTTTTGCCTTTTTAGACTTATATGCCATGAATTCTTGCTACCAAGTGTGAACATGCTGCATTCAAATCTCTACAGAGTAAATTACTTTTCCTTTAAGGGAGATAATGGGATCCACTGTGGTGTCCCAATTAAGAGAATTCTCACGTACTAATTTTATGCCATCTAATTAAGGCTCCTTTATTGGTCCGGGAGGCTGACCTGGACTTGTGATGAATAGCAAAGACTTTGAACCTGCAAGGCTGGAGATGTTCACCCTGCCAGGTCATGAGCAGCCCTGGGATCTGTCCAGCACATGGTTGTGCTGCAGTGGGGCAGATGCAGAGCAGATGTGCAGCACTGCAGTGGGGCAGATGCAGAGCAGATGTGCAGCTCCCCCTGGCTCTGCTGAGCCCAGCTCAGCCCTTCTGGCCCTGGCAGAGCCTTGCTGACAGCCCAGCCCTGTCAAACCCCGCTCAGCCCTTTGAGGTGAGCTCTGCAGGGAGGGGCAATCACCTCTACAAAGCCCCTGGGGTTACAAATGCTCACCCTTAGCCTGGGATGCTTTTCAGAAATTACCATTTTGTGATAAAAGACTATACACAAGAGCAGTGTGCTCAGGAAAAGGAGCCCACTCCAGCACCCTGTTTGCTGTCACTTTGGTGGGGTGGCCCTGGCACTGCTCAGTGCCCAGCTGCTGCCCCAAGGAGCCCAGCTGCTCTCACTGAGACTGATAACAGGTATTTATTGCAGCTCTGTGCTGGGGACAAGGACAGCTGCTGAAACAAACCTTCCAAGGACTTCACTGGTTTTGAAATGTGTCCCAGGGTGGCTGCAGCCAGAACAGAACAGAAATGTTTTCAGAGGCATGAACTGCTCCTGAACAAACCCTCCAATGTTTCCAAGGCACACACAAGCACTGACTGAAAACCAGCCTCAAATGTCTTCAGCCTCAATCTCTTCTCCCCAGGTGGGCACCTTTATGGGAGCCAAAGCAGGGTGTCCCTGAGCACAGCTGGGAGCTCTCCCTGTGGGAAAGTCTGTTCTCCTTTTGGTTATCTGCATTCAATTCCCATTCAATCAATGTGGTCTCAGCTAGCTAAGCCATGCTGTGTTTAGAGTTATCCAGGGGTTGACAAGGGCACGAGATGTTCTTGTGGTGGGCCTGAATCCCTGCATAACCTGCCCAGACCAGCCTCTGGTGCTGTACCAAGCACACTCCAGAGGAATGGCTGAGCCACGCAGGATCCTGGGCCAGCCCCAAGGCTGACACTGCAATTCTCAGCAGCTGGCACTGGCACACATCTTTTTTCCCTTTGTTGCTTTAAAACAGGGGTCACAATTTACATCTGGAATGAGTCAGCAGTGTGACTGTGCACTGTTCCACTGGAGGCATAGGCTGCTGTGTGCCTGTGGATGCCATCAAAATCCTGTGCTGGCACCTCCTCCTGCCCTGACAGCTTCATGCTCTGATGGAAAACTGACACCAAACTTATGTTCACCATAAATCCTCAACCAGTACTTTATTACTGTTATGCTAAGGAAATGTTCCCACTTACTGGGGCTACCCAAGGATGGATTCTGTGTGAGTCTTTCTGACAGCAACCAATAAAAACCTTTACAGCTGTGGCTGCACAGATAAATCTGCACACTGAGTGTCCCTGCTGGAGGACACATGCACACATTTATTCAGGGTACAGAGATGTACACACACAGGCTCCTGCCACATTTGATGCATATCTCTGTACATTTACAGAGGTGTACACACACAGGTGTAGGAGCGTCAGGACAGACGGACATGAGAGATCTCTGCAGCCAGGGCTGGAACTTGGGGTTTATTGCACAGGGCCTGGGTGCAGGGCCCTGCTGGGATTTGGGGTTTATTGCACAGGGCCTGGGTGCAGGGCCCTGCTGGGAGCTGCAGCCACAGCTCAGAGCAGGCCCGAGAGAAGAGAGGGGGAGAGAGGGTGAGAGAGTAAAAGGGTAAGAGAGCAGGTTCCCGTTACAATACCATAAATCTTCTGTCCTGAATATTCTAATTCTCACTAACCAATCTGGTACAATATACAAATCCTATAGCATTTACATACAGCCTATAAGAATCACTACATTACCACACTGTGTTACATTTTAAACCCTAAAAACTCCTCTTTGGGCCCTTTTGCCAAGCTGTAGGGTCTGCTCTGACCCTTGGGCCTGTCTGCAAGCAGAGGGTGTTGTTCTATCAAAAGGGGATCACCTTCAGCTGGCCACACCATTGTTTTCCAGTTGTTCAGTAACTGAGGGATCTCAAATCTTGCTTTCATTTCAATCTCGCTTATAGTTTCCATATTCTCAAAATCTTTTGCCAAGCAATCATATTTATAAGGCTTTCCTGTTTCATCTTCCCCAACACACAGGCTCTTGCCCCATTTGGTGTCAGGGAGCCACAGAGCAGAGCACCCACCCCACGGGGCTGTTTGCCTTCCCAGCACCAGCAAATGTGCTCTGTGCTGTGCTGAGTGAACCCCCAGAGCTGAGAACACCAATTTCCCCTGCAGCCCCTCCAACCCCACAGCTCCCCGTGGGCCTCTGCAGCTCCAGAGCTGTCATTACTGGATGTCTGACCAGCCCCCTGCTCCCACAAAACTCATTACCTCCTCTGGACAATCATTTCAGCAAAGAGCAGAAAATACTACAGGACTAGAAAAAGAAAAATGAGAGCTGGTAGGCTTACAAAGATTAGATGGGTTTGTTGGACTGGGAACAAAATCAGGTTTCTTGTTAGGAAAGGAAGAAAGAAGAAGCACATTTCCAACTTTAATTTTAGCCCCTTCTGGAAAGGCTGTAATGGGTTTGGAGGAAAATGCTCTCCTCCTCGAGTTTTCTACTGCTTCAGTTGAAATTCCACTGGGTAGTCTGGAAGCATGCCACAGAGACCTGATACAATAATTTTTTATTTTATGTTATAAATAAATAATATTATGAAATAAGAGCAAAATGCAAACTTAAATATCTGTGTTTACAGTGCATATGTGAGAATTCGTGGGCAGAAATGGAGAAGCTGTCAAAGCACAGCAGCACAGATGCAATGGTCATGCTGTGACACTTCCTGCATTTTTCAGGCATGATAACAGGGAAGGAAAGGCAGCCCAGGGAGAGAAAACACACCAGCTATTACAGCTACATCTCCAGTAAAAATTAAATACAACAAAAACCCAAGTATCATTCTTGAACAGTGAATCTTCTCCTTCTCCACTTGGTATAACATTAAAATGAGCACAAACTGCATCAGCATCATGTGATTGTAAACCTTGTGTCTGCTGCAAGAGATTCAAAGGGCAGCTTGCCTTCCAGCCCTCTTGTTACCCAGGAATATGGTTTTTTTTCTAAGTCTCTACTTTGAAAATAAATGTAATTCCACTAGTAAAAGATGGCCCATGACTCTGCTGTGGTTGCTGTGTTTTGTTGTGCTGTGAATCCAAAGGAAGGTTCACACCTTGTAATATTTCCCTTCCTTTTTCCTTGAATGTATGGAAAACCTACTGGAAATACCTAAAGAGAGACAAAATGAGCCCTCACAAAAAACAGCAGTAAAACTCACCACAACTCCCAGGTAACTCTGTTGGTTTGAGAGCAGTACAGCACAGAAATATCCAGAGGCAAAGAAGTAATACAACTCCACTCTTAAAATAACCAGTATGATTTCCTCCAAATCTCCAAGCCCGTGATGAAATTTTTCTGTTCTAGATATTGTCTTTCAAGGCTTTAAACCTGCTGGAACAGACCTTGGTGCCATGGCACTGCTGAAGGCAAGACCTCCAAGGGTTCTGAGTAAGGAGATCCAGCTGAGGATGAGGATGTCATTTGGTGAGGGCAGTCAGGAACTGCAGGTTTTGCTTGCCTTTGCTGCAGGAGAATTTACATGTTACAAAATAACTGACTGGATTCTCAAAAACATCTTATTGACTTTCAGGTCAATGGTGTTTGTGATCTTAAACTCCTTAAGTGCTTTCAGAAATCCAGCACTAGTCTGTAAATCAGATTTGTTCTGTCCAGTTTGCCCAAGAGGCAGTGCTTTCAAGTTTTCTTCCAAGTCCCAGAATCAGCAGTCACCTCAAGCAGCTCCTTTCTTAGAGACAGAAAAGTGGAAACTGTCTGAATTGAGAAACCTGTAACACTCAAAACTTCTGAGACCTCTGTTTCAGCTGTGACATATGACTACTTTAAATGTTCTTGCTAAAAATAAAGTATTAAGAACAACTCTTTGCGAAATGGAGGAACAATTAAATTGCTAAGTTTCAGTTCAAAGCTTTCCCTTGCTAAGAGAAAAACCAAAGCTGAAGAGGTGAGAGAGTAATATTCTCATTTTTGCTATGAACCTTAATGATTCTATGATTCTGTAATCTGTGCCAGGACAGCATGGTGTAACAACCTAGGCAGGAGCTGCCCCTGCCCTGTTGGTCTGCAGGCACCTGCAGCAAAACTGCTCTTGCTCATCTCAGAGCTCAGGAATGTGCCCCAGCAGTGCCAGGAGCACATCAAATTTCAGCCTGGGTGTAAAACAATGCCAATGTTTTCCATGAATTTTCAGGGTCAACAAAGTAGAGTCAGAACCCATTCAAAGCTTTGAACTTCTGTAGCATCAACAATAACAGAGAAATAATACAAAGGACTGCAATTCTCACCAGCTTTTGTCAGTCACAAGAACTGGACATGAAATGTAATTGGCAGGATGAGAGAATTTCAGATAAATTCAGAGATTGCCACGAATAATAAATAAATGCCAGATAAGTGCCTGCTGCAGCTCTGTCTTACCCTCTGTCCCCAGTCCCCGTTTCCTGCACAAAACTCTTCTTACCACAGCATGTCTGGTTTAATCATGTGCAGCTATTGTAAAACATAAGGGAAAAATGCCTTTTTTAAAATTGGGCCAAAACACATAAAATTAATCCTTCCATCAAAACTCCTACTGCTTCTAAAAAACCCAGGAATTACATTTACTAAGTGAATTACAGGATTATTAACAGAAACTGATAACTGCAATTAAATATGACAGAGAACTTGAAAATTCATAGGGATATTATATGAGGCTTTCTTTGTATTTCCTTCCCTCCTTCTCCCTGTAATGAAGAAGCTGTTACTGGCAGCTGGAATTAACCACGAGCTGCTTTGAATGCTTTTAGTCTGTCACTTGGCTTTACACTCAAGGGCTGACACTGAAAGTAAGTCCCTTCTAATAACCCCACAACATATTTTCTGCCTACTCTGCTCTCTAATCACAACCATGGGCACTTCCCAAACGAGCCCTGACAGCCCCTAGCCTGACACTGGCACTTTGAGTTCCAGCTGAGCAAAGTCTCTCTGCTGCCTATGAACTTCAGGGAGGGAAAAGCTTTGGTTTTCTTCAGTTCCCATTTGTGAACATCTGAAATGACTGAAGGATTCTCCCAGTGTCCCCTGCCCTCACAAGGCCCCATCTGCAGAGCTGGGTGCAGCTCTGGCCTCCAGCCCAGCACAGATGTGGGGCTGTGGGACAGGTCCAGAAGAGCTACCAAGGTCACTGGGGCTGTGGAGCCAGGCTGGGAGAGCTGGGCTGGTCCAGCCTGGGGAAAAGGAGGCTCCAGGAGGATCTCATTGCCACTGTCCAGGGCTTACAGGGTCTTGGGATCTCTAGCTGGTCAGAGCAACCCCAAGATGTGTTAGAAAGTCTCTTTTCCCAGCCTGGTGGTTGAAGAAGCAGTCAGGGCTCTTCATTTCTCAGTCTCAAGGTTGTTTATTGTTCCTTATCTATAAAATTCCTTCTCCTGTCCAGCCAAGGTCTGCTCCCTTCCCCCAGGGCAGTGTTGTGGCTTTATACTAAAAACTACGTGTACAATATTTACAATTACTTTCCAATACCTATCACCTGTGTTAGACAGTGAGCTTCTACTCTAAACCAGTCTGTAAGTGCCACCATCACAGCAGAAGATGGAGGCCAAGAAGAAGAAAGAGAAAGGCTGGACATGCCTAGTTCCCTCCATCTTGCCCCCTGAACCCCCATACCAAAAACCCCAAAATCTATTTTTCACCCTGTGATAATTCACTATCATTCTACTTAAACTGTTGTGGCTTGTAATTCTTCATCTAAGGTTGGTAATTGTTTTTTCCAAGGGCTAAATCAAAGGCACAGGGGTCTGGGGCTCTGTGCCAAGGTCTCTGAGCCCCCTGGGCAGGGGCTGGAGCCCTCCAGGGCAGCCAGAGGGATTTCCTGGGTTCTGACCACAGGGGGTTATGAAAAGAGGGACAGGGACTTTTTAAATGGGCACATGGTGATACCACCAAGGGGAATGTTTTTAAACTAAAAAAGGGGAGATTTATATTAGATTTATATTAGATATATGAAGGAAGTTTTTACTCTGAGGGTGGTGAGGCCCAGCACAGGTTGCCAGAGAAGCTGTGGCTGCTGCATCCCTGGAAGTGTCCAAGGCCAGGTTGCATGGGATCCTGCCTGTGGCAGGGGCTAAATCAAGGCACAGGGGTCACAGGGGAGATTATAACTAAAGGAACACCTCTGTTCTATTGCATATTGTCTTTTCAGGAAGCTTAATTAAAGGGAACACTGTTGACTTCATCACACAGGAAATACCTGGAAGAAGTAGAAACATCTGGAAGTTCTGTCAGTCTGACAGAACCCTTTTGGTTATCTGCATTCAATTCCCATTCAATCAATGTGGTCTCAGCTAGCTAAGCCATGCTGTGTTTAGAGTTATCCAGGGGTTGAGAAGGGCACGAGATGTTCTTGTGGTGGGCCTGAATCCCTGCATAACCTGCCCACAGCAGCCTCTGGTGCTGTACCAAGCACACTCCAGAGGAATGGCTGAGCCAGGCAGGATCCTGGGCCAGCCCCAAGGCTGACACTGCAATTCTCAGCAGCTCTCACTAGCACACATCTTTTTTCCCATTGTTGCTTTAAAACAGGGGTCACAATTTACATCTGGAATAAGTCAACAGTGTAACTGTGCACTGTTCCACTGGAGGCACAGACTGCTGTGTGCCTGTGGATGCCATCAAAATCCTGTGCTGGCACCTCCTCCTGCCCTGACAGCTTCATGCTCTGATGGAAAGCTGACACCAAACTTATGTTCACCATAAATCCTCAACCAGTACTTAATTACTGTTATGCTAAGGAAATGTTCCCACTTACTGGGGCTACCCAAGGATGGATTCTGTGTGAGTCTTTCTGACAGAAACCAATAAAAACCTTTACAGCTGTGGCTGCACAGATAAATCTGCACAACAGGCACGGAGCTGCCAATGAGAAGTGTCCTGTGCTGGCCACAAGCTGCTGGAAAAAGGGAGGTGAGCGGGGATAAGCCCATTAAAGGCACAGCAGAGACACAACCAGAACTGCACAGAGTGTTTCTAACCCAAAACTTGGCTGGCCATAACCCTGCCAGGCTCCTTCTCCACATGCATCTGACAAGTTCCCTTCCCTAGCCTGCACAAGGAAATCTCTTATCAATCAATTAAATTTAATCTTTAAATAATATCAGGAATATAATGTACTGAGCCTGCAGCAAAGAGATGAGATCCCCTGAAAATTCCTCAGTATAAAATATTATTTCTTGAGGTAACAAAGTGCAGTGTCACCTATTTCAAGCTTCATGGTGCAGAATATAAAAAATCAGAGACTATGGTCATTGATTAAGATTGGAAAGAATTTCAGCCCTTTACAAATCTGTGAACTGTTATCCTAAATTTTTAGGATATCAGATATTATTTTTTTAATCCTAAATTTTAGATGTTTGCATTCAAAATAGATTCTATCCTTTAAAATTAAAAAACGAACCAACAAACCAAACCAAACAAACCAAATCAACAAAAAAACCAAAGAAACAAACATACACAAATTAAATAACAAGTATTTCCCCAGGCAGCAAAACCAATGTAGGGTATGGAGTCTCTGGTGGCTAATAGGATGCCTTTGACCATTTGAAGGTTTTCTTGTGGCTTGTGGTGCTCATAACATGTTAGAGCACTTGTGGAGCTGAAAGAAACCCATCATCCAAAACTGGCAGCAGTGGTGGATGCGCAATCCCTAGAAAAATAGTTCATAACTTTGGATAGCAACTGGAGCTCCAAAATCCAAAACAAAATGATAATTCCCCTCTTACATTTCTTTAGAAAGGCTCAATTAATTTTGTTTGTTTTTACCAAAGCAAACACCTCGAGAGCTGTCCCTGGGTAGCAGCCATGCTCGCCTTCAGAGACCTCCACTCCCTTCTGGCACAAGCAAAGCAAAGCTGGCTGACACATCTAGGCTGAGCTCACAAGACACTAACTGCATTGGTTTAGTTTGTTCCACAGATCTGTGTCATTTTCATATTTTCTGAAAAATCCCTTTGCCCCGGATTTTCTCCTGGGAAGCCGAGAAGCCTCAGAGAAAAATGAAAACAATAATTATCTCATTTGCTTCTCCTGTGTTTTGCTGCTTTGGAATGTGGTTTGGACATTGTTTACCCACAGGTGGGTAAACATGTGAATGGTTTCATGTGAATTGTTTTTATTTAATGACCAATCACTGTCCAGCTGTGTTAGGACTCTGGAGAGTGTCACAGGTTTTTCATTGGTATCTTGTTAAGCCTTACGTAAGCATCCTTTCTCTATTCTTTAGTATAGTTTTAGTATAGCATACTAATATAATATAATATAATATAATATAATATAATATAATATAATATAATATAATATAATATAATATAATATAATATAATATAATATAATATAATATAATATAATATAATATAATATAATATAATATAATATAATATAATATAATATAATATAATATAATATCCCTCTAAGAACATCGAGTCAGATTCATCAATTCCTCCTTTGTTCTGGGGACCCAGCAAATACCGCAGAGCTGAGGTTTCAGAAAGGCATCTGTGATGTATCTCCTTTCATCACATCTATTTTTCAGTCTGTCTGTTTGAACACATTCATAAAAAATGTGCAACAGACACTGTCAGGTTCATCAGCATTCAGGAAAAGAAATAAAATTCACTAATGTGTTTTGGTTTATTTAGACTATTTCACACACCTTTCACTGTGTATATTCATCAGCCTTTCAGCAGCTGCAGGGATCTGCAGGCTCTGGAAGACATCCCAAGGTACCAAAGGTGCAGTTTGTACTGCAGGTGTTGTAACACTCTGACCTCCACTTGAAGAAATGTGTGTCCACACCTTCCTGAATATTGGAGGTGTCATAGTGAAAATGAAGCTGGAAGAGAATTTTTTGTTTTCACTTATAACTCTTTTCTTTTCTCTGAAGTTCCACATTAACAATCCAGAGAGCTTCCTGTTAATCATTCAATTTTTGAGAAGTTTTATTGCCACTGAACAGGGCTGGAGATTTTCAGACTTTGCAGACTGCACCTGAGCAAGGGAAGCCTGCCCAGGCAGCACAGCCTGGACTGTAACACTGGAGTTTCTTTTGCTCATTTGCTGCCCAGGAATATAAATAGATGCTCTATCACCCCAGCTAATGAAATTTCACAACATCAAAGACCTCTTGGAATTCACAAAAATAAAAAAAAAGACCAGCAAGTTTACCTGAGCTATCATCCTCAAAATTCTGTGCTGTTCTTTGCAGAATTTTTTTTTCCAAAAATAAGTTTAAAAAGAGCAAAGAGATGGGTTTTTACAGCCCTTTCCTTGCAGGAGACAGGAATTCAGAGTCCATATTATCCCTGGCACAGAAATAGCCAAGGTCCCTCTTAGTGAGCAGATCAGAGCACAGACAAGCTCTGCCAGCAGCACTTCCAGGGACATTCCAGAAAAACAGCAGAGACTGGCACAAGCTGCCACCACAGGAGCCTAATTAGTGTTTTCCACAGCTTCAGTGACATTCTTGCCAATGTAAATGCAAACATGCTGTATTAATTGTCATTTCATTAGAAATGTAATATCTTCTGAGTGGATAATAAAGAGAAGAGAAAAATATCCATATAATGGGAAATGAGCTCCAGAAAATCTTGTAATATGGTCACTGCTAACCATGTGACCACCTTCTCTCTGTGATAGTTTTTTTCAACTAAATGTAAAGCAAGCACAAATGCTGCTCTTTTTTAGAGTCTTTCTAGAGTACCATAGATAACAGAATAATAACCTTTCTAGAGTTCCTAAGATAACACAATAAAATTAATTTACTAGAATTTTCAGCCACTTCAGGCTCTCCTGAAAGGAAAAGAAAAAAGTTACAGATGCAGGTGCTTTTCAGACTACAATGCCCAATTCTATCCTTTTAGTTTTAGCACCTTTCAAGTCAAGCCTTTACCTTTTTTCTGAAGGTGTGATAGGCAGCCACTTTGATCCCCACCTGCTTGCAACATTCCTTTGTGCATTGGCAGCATTGTTCTCTGTTACAAATACAGGCGAAATTGTAGCTTAAAAATAAATGAACATTGTGCAGCATGGGGAGCTGATGTCAAAGTAGACTGAATAGGTTTTTATTTAATACTGAAGTCTGTGCTTCCTAAAGCTCCCAGCTCAAAGCATGGTAATTCAATGGCAAATTAACACAAAGTAACCTCATGTAGTAACTTTGAAAATTAGCATTATATGCCTTCTACCATACAGAAGAAAAAAAATACATCTTGCTGTAATATATGAGACTTTTTCCAGCTCTGATACCCTGGTGATAAATTAAAAAAACCTCAGGTACAAACCCAGCAAACAGCACCGCAGCTCAGGCATGGCACACGTGAGCCTGAATGACACAAACACCTCTGGCAGGGGGGAGCTTAGGGGAAAAAGGGACAGGACTGACTCGGGGTGGAGCTGCTCAGAGCACTGTTTCAGCAAGAAAGAAATGTATTGGTAATTCAGCAAATCCACAAATTTATAAACCCACAAAGAGGAGCGTGGCACAGCAGCCTAATCAAGGTATGGGAAACCCTTTACTGGGTGCCCTGATTGGGAGAACACAGAGGAATCTGGAGCTCAAAAGGCTTAAGAAACTAACTCTAGCAGCAGAAAAAGTCTAAGAAAACGAAAGTTTTTTGTAGGGGGATACAGTATGGGTAAATGAAGGTGATATAGAATGTAATCTTATCCCTCAACAAGTTGCAGCTGGACCAATCACTAAAGATTGGAAGCAGGCCAGATGATAACAGACCACACCTGTAGCAAATGAGAACAAGTGTTATAAAAGAGTGGATTGGTGGTATGTGGAGTCAGATGGCTGCTGCAAGGACCAGGAACAGTCAGTGCTTAGAGGGACTGCTTACAGAAAACATTGAGGTATGAAACTGCAGTGGTATGGAATCCTTGCACTATAACGATAATAGAGCTCTTGCTGTGTAAGATAACAGTTTTCTAAAGGAAAAACCCTACTTCTACCTCTGCAGATGATCAACAGTGGTTCTACGGTATGATATTTATATAGTTTAATATAATTTAATATCATTTACCCTGCTGCAAAGACACAGCAGTCTGATCTCCTTTCAAACCCTTCATGTATAGCTGCTCACAGAATCCAAAACTCTTACAAAGCCCTTGGTTCCTAATCTCAAAAAAAGCCTCCTGATCTGGAATACAGTCCTTTCCACAGCTCCATGTTGAAACTGCTTTTTCTGTCCAGCCCCTTTTGGGAGCCATCCCAGCTGATCCAGCCCTGCTGTGTGGCTGCTACAGCATCCCCTGCCCACCACACCTGCTGCTCCTCCAGCACTCCCAAAACACTTCCAGTCATAGCATAAAGCCATGTTTGACCCCAAAAGTGCAGAAATAGCCAGGGTGTGCAATCGATTCTATACATGATTGTGCAGCCTCCAGTGTTCCAGCACCTCACACCAGGCACAAGCTCCATCACACTCTGCTCCTTCCACACGCATCATTAATCCACAGGATGTGCAGGGTTAAAACAGGACTCATCTCTGAAGAGCATCATTAGTAATTGCTGATAACATCCCTTTTAACAAGATCTATGGCAAGCTTCTCTTTAGTTAGTTCCCCACAATCCTTGCATTGATTGCTTTGTATCTTCAAAAAGGAGAAACTACATCTGCAGCTATCACACTATCAGCAAGTAGCCGCTTATCTCCCCTTCAGTTTCTTTTAACTGATTGGCAGTCTTGTTGACTGACCATAAAATTACAGGAGAAAGATTATGTTTTTAATTCTTTCTCCTTATTTGTTTATGAAATCTGCAAAACCATTTTGTTACTCATAATTTTGAAGATGGCAGCTCTTGACAGTGCTGCCGCTAATTTGGCCAGCTTTATTTCTAATTTGAAATCATTCTTAAATCTCTAATCCCTTATTTGAAATTTCCATTACTGTAATCACAATTGCCTTGGCAAGAAATGTGTTCACACAACTCCTGTCCGTTAGTGCCAGCCTAGTCAGACACTCCATCAGGAATATCTGCTGTCAGGCCAGGAGGTGCTTTTGCACAGACAGAGGTGTCCACTCACCCACAGTCAAACATTATTACTTATAGGGTCCCTTGAACCAGAGGCTTTTTCCTGACAACATTAAAAAAGTCGGGATTTTTGGGGAGTTATAAGACATTAATGGTAAAGTCACAATATTTTGTTGTTCTTCCTTCTTTTTTACCTGGCATGTTCTTTTTGATGAGTAAAAGAACAAATATCTCTCTATGATATGAATCAAATCTCTATCATATGGATCAAACAGCTTGAACTCCACCCTTTCAAGCAGAAATACCAGTTTGTAACTCAGTTAATGAATACTTGAGTATTTTGTGCAGGTTTGGACACCACAACATAATGCATTAAGTTATTAGACATTAAGTTCTTATTATTCTCCAAAGGAGGCCATGAGGATGGGGAAGGTTTTATGAGGAGCAGCTGAGGGCGCTTGGTGTGTTCAGCCTGGGGGAGACTGAGTTCAGACCCCACTGAGCTCCTCACATCCTCCCCAGGGGCAGGTGCCCACCTCTGCTCTGGGACCAGGGACAGCACCAGGGAATGGCTGGAGCTGGGCCAGGGCAGGGTTGGGTTGGATATCAGGAAAAATTCTTACCCAGGGGTGCTGGCACTGCCCAGGCCCCCCAGGGAATGGGCACAGCCCCAAAGCTCCAGGAGCACCAACCCCAGAGATGGGCAGGGGGGATTGCTGGGGAAAGTTCAGGGGCTGCACTGGATGATCTTGCTGGGTCACTTCCAACTCAGCATCTTCTGTGATTCTGTGTGCTTTGGTGTCATTTAGCCACTTCTAAAAGTATCTCCTGGAGATATCTCACTTTTTTTGCTTTTTTTCACACCCCCAAGACTTCCACTCAGGCTGTTAATCCATTCACTGCCACCTTCTCTCTAGGATCACAGACTCAGCTTAATAAAAAAATAAAATACATTATATCCTTTCCAAACTGCTCCATGCACTTATTTTTAAAATTGTTGATTAATTCCAACTCTTATGCTGGAAATAATAGAAAACATCCTTCTTGAACAAGATGACAAATATAAAAGTTATAATAAACTAATTATCTCTAATTTCATCCTTGCTCTTTCCATGAAGTTCATTAAGCCACTCTACAGAATCACAGGTTTTCTTGGATTAGCTGATCACTGCTCCAGGTAAAGGTAATTTTACAGGGTTCTTGAATTAGCTGATCAACACTCCAGGTAAAGATAATTTTACAGGATTGTGTCAGTCTTTGTTTAAAGGAGCTTTTGCTCACAGCTGCTTCACCTTACTCTTAAAACCCCAGATGCACAGCTTTGATTTTTCTTTGGCCTATTTCCCTCTTTGACAGAATTTTCAAAGCATTTCAGTGCAGAATTTCTGGTCACACTACTTTTAGCATCTATAGGGGCTCTGCAGGGGCAAGAGTAGGGTCAAGTCTGTTAATCCTGACACTGATACCCTCACCATCAGACATCCAAGATATAAAATATTCATGCACCAAGATAATGCTGTTAAAATGTTTATTGTAAATATTACATCTATCTCAAGCCTGCCCCCTCTCCTCCAGGCACACAGCACTGACAGTTGCTTTAATAAGTGATGCTCAAGCTCTGTTCCACTCATTGGTTCTTTTTGCCAGGACACTCAGCCCAGCAAAACCTGTAGAGTACACACTGAAATTGCTCCTTCAGCCTGTGTCACATTTAACAAACACCTTTAAGCAGAATCTTGGGAATAACTTAGCCTTTAATAAATACATGGCTTGCATGATAAACGCTACCCTGATTTTTAAAAATGCTCTCTAGAAAAAGCTAAATATTTACTGTTGGTGCTCCATCAGATCTTTGTAAGGTACTGGTGTCATTTCCATCCTGAAGATGAGAATCAATACTTCCAGCATGTGGTTTTATTCAGCTGACAAAGTTACCAGAAAATGTTAGAGCATAACCAGGGTGGAAGAGTGTGAGCTTTAGATTGTAGCCCATGCTCAGAAACATTTCCAGGGAGGGCTTCTGTCCCTTCCTGAGCGTCTTATATTGGATTGCTGAAGGTTTGGGCTGGGAGGATCAACACCAGACAGACAGACACACCTCAGCACAAGAACACATTTCCTAGTGAGCAGTCAGAGAACTGGAAGGTGCAGAGTATTTACACTTGAACAGAAAGCAAACTGACTCCTTTGGCTCCAAATCAAATGAGGTTCTTTAGTAAAGTTTACTTTCAAATAATTGATCTACTACATGGTGTGCTTTGAACCTTCATGGTGCACACACTGACTGTATATTATTGTAACCATGCTGAAGGAACTAAATCTGTGCATTAAAAAGGGGGAAAGAGAGATCCTAGAGAATTTGTTTCCTTTTTAAAGAAAGCATTTCTTCACGCTGAAAGGGAGATACATCACATGGCAAACATACATAAGCAATTAATTTGCTAAGAAGATTTATACTTCCCTTTTAAATATATTAGTAAATGGGAAGCAGAGAGAAAGGTCAACATTCATTAGGCAAAATGAGGGGGGGGGAGAATTCATCTGATTAAAACATTAGCATATATGTATGACAGAACTCTTGAACCTCAATGCATTCCCAACCACAAGTTCTTAGGGGTACAAGTCAGACATAAAACTGCAGCAATCAAAATGGCAAAGAGTCATTGGTAGGAAGGAAATAACAGCAGCTTTGAGAAAAAGGATGGCTTTAGCATAAGTCTTTTCTAAAACTTCGTGATACACTATTGGAATGCATCATAAATTCCAGAGGCTGTTAAATATACTGCCTGGCAAGAAGATTGTAAAAAACCACAACTGGAGTACAATTACAAAAGCTTTATAAGTTACTGCCCTTCATCTCAGTCAGTGCAACTGGTGCAGGCTTTTAAACTCAATAAGGACTCCTGCAGTAAATAAATTTCAATTCTCCATTGCCATGACACAGAGTTTGTCCAAAGGCAGTGGCAGCAGCTCAGCTGAAAATGGCAACAGAGGAAAACACCTGGTCACATGGAGCTGCCAGCTCACTTCCTGAGGGGGAGTTTTGCTGTGAGGCAAAGGCAAAAATATTTCAAATCCTTCTGATATTAGACAGAACTTTATAAAAAATACCTTCCCTTACCCAAATCCATCTTCTGCTTTATATCTTGTAGGTATCAGCAGAGTGAGCTGAAAACACAGTATATAATAGGTATATACAAACTCTGATCATAAAATCTTGGTGTTATATTATCTCAATATTCCTTTGTTTCACAGTGGTAAATTTACTCTTGCTAAAGGAAGCTGGATGTAGTCATAATATTTCCAAAAAGTGTTCAGAAACATATTCAGCCTCAACCTTTATTATCTTACTGCTCTGCAGTGAGCAAACTCACCCACAGACTTCTGAATTCTGCTTCTCCATAAGAGACCAGGCATCCCAAAAATCCTCACCTGCAGAAAAAAAATTGTATTAATTTCTTTATCCACAATTCTCCAGCTCTCAGAACCAACCAACAAAACAAACAAAAATTTCCAAACTAAATCTCTCCATAAATCCAACCACACAATTGCCTTAATTTAGAGAGAAAAAGATAACTGCATTGCAGTTTATGATCACAGATCCAGAGATTAAAATGAACTCAATAAATAAACAAGCTGTGTTTTTCTGCATCCTGCAAACCAGATTCCTCTTCTGCTTCAGGGATATTGTCTATCATAAACTGGATAAATGATCAGCAAAGGGGAAGTTATCCATCTTGCAACTTACAGAAGGATAAACCAGTAACAGAAATGCACTTCCTTGGCTGACACTGGTTAAGAGCACTGCCAAGACAATAAAGTGAATTGGAGAACCTGGGCTGATGGTATTGGAAATAAATCAGAGGGGTGGGAGGGCAATGGGCAGGAGCACTGAGTCACAGACTCAGTGTGACTACTCAGACAGCAATGCTGAAACTCAAAATGAAATCCAGGGAACTGAAATCTCAATGCAGAATTATTGTATTTGCCAGGCTCCCTGACGAAGGAAGGAATGATGAATCTGACTCCATGTTCTCAGAAGGCTAATTTATTATTTTATTATAATGTAATATATTAAAGAATACTATATTAAATTATACTAAAGAATATAGAAAGGATACTTACTGAATGCTAAAAAGATAAAAATGAAAACTTGTGACTCTTTCCAGAGTCCCAACACAGCTTGGCCAAAGAGTGAAAACAACTCCCAGCAGAACCCAATGGAACAATCACCTGTGGGTAAACAATCTCCAAACACATTCCACATGAGCACAGCACAGGGGAAGCAAATGAGATCAGAATTGTTTTCCTTTTTCATCTTCCTACGAGGAAAATCCTGGGTGAAGGAACTTTTCAGAAAATGTGAATGCCACATTGAATTATTATCGTTGGGAGATTTACTCTCTCTGTTCCTGGCCCCCACTCAAAGCTCAGCCTGCAGAGCCCCCAGAGAAGCACAAGGGCAGCTGCAGAGCCTTGCACAGGACTGCAAGGCTGGGCAGGGAGCTCTCCAGGCTCTGCAAAAATCCAGGCTGGTTTTAAGGACATGACAGCAGCAGAAACCCAGCTCTGGATTCGCTGGATTCTCCAGGAACAAAATGGTGAAACAGCCCCAAGGCAGCTGTACCTGCAGCCCAAATGTCCAACTGTGGGGCTCTGCCCCAAGGGCTTTACCTGTCACTCAGCCTCTCAATGTGAGACACTTCCTTTGCTGCTTGGTTTTTAAGGTGTACACAGAGCTTGAGAAAACAGAAAATCGCCAAAGCAAGAATTGGGGTGCCTGCAGGGACAGGAGCCCTCCTCTGGTGCATCTTCCTCAGCACCTTGGCCAGCTCAGATCCGTGCCTGGATCCAGCTCCAACTTCATCTCCACTGAGTCCTGAGCTACTTCAAACCAGCTCTTACAGATTAAATTATTGCAAAATACCAGAGTAATTTTCCTTCCTGCATAAAAAATAAGTCCTATTTCATTTACCCCTAATTTACATAATTGGTAATATTTTTCTTCAGCAATTAAGTTTGTATTTAAATTAATTTCTTCAGACATTAAAAGCTGGACATCCTCTGCAAGCTAGAGATTTTTTGAAATACTTGATAGAACTGGGACAAAGCCAGAAAAAGCATTTCCTCCAGCTTTCAAGATTCAGCTCAAAGGTCCTCAAAATCTTCTTTTTTTTTTTTTCTTTTTTTTTTTTTTTTTTTTTGCATTTGTCATTTATTAAGCCTCTTTCAAAAGCACAGTCATATGGACACTTTAAATTTCTGATTATTACACTTCAATTATCACTACAGCTATGAACAGTTATAAGCATGGATCCAGATATTACCTTTAATTTGGAAAGAACTTTGGTTCCCACCAGCATTGGTCTAGAAAGCAGCAGTCCCAAGTGACCTCAATTCCATAGTGAATTCCTATCTTATTTGGTGAGATTTTAGATATACGACAGTTTGCCCCATTACATAAAGTTATTCTCTTCAAGCAAATCTCTATCTCCATAATTTACAAATTATGTCAGGCCACAAAGAATAGTTGACAATTGGGAATTACACCAAGCCATCACCAGTAAAGGTGTTTAATATCCTAAATGCAAAAAATTGAATGCTTTTACTCAGCCTCAGTGTTAATAAAGGACTGTCAGTCAAAACGGGGGTCACAACAATTATGAAAAAATAAATCATGCTTTAAAATATTTATTTCAGCATTTGTTGGCATGTAACTACTCAGTGGAATAATAACTGCAAGAGCAGGAACCTGCTATCATGGCTGGAAATTTAATCATTGAAGTACTTCAAACTTCATCACTTATTGATGGTGTAGAACATCTCCACAGCACACAGGACACAGAGCTTCCCACTGAGTGTTGGGAGCAGAAAAAGCTGAGACAGAAAACAAGAACATTCCCTCAGTGCTCCTGAGCAAAAATGCACTTTTGAGGAGCTTCCTTTCTGCCACACAGCTCCAGAGCAGTGGCCAGAAGGGGACCATGTGCTCATGGATCTTGCCAAACATGAGACACTCATAAGATTCTTGTTGAAATCACCTGTGGAATTTTCAGGGTCCCCTGTGGCAGGAAGGAAAGATGAATCTGACTCCATATCCTTAGAAGGCTAATCTATATATTATATTATATTATATTATATTATATTATATTATATTATATTATATTATATTATATTATATTATATTATATTATATTATATTATATTATATTATATATAGTATATCATATATCATATATTATATCATATCATAAAGGATACAGACAAGATACTACTGAATCTCATGACTCTCTCTAGAGTCTGACACAGCCTGACCATGATTGGTCATTAAGTTAAAACAATTCACATTTTGGGTAAACAATCTCCAACCACATTCCAAAGCAACAAAACACAGGAGAAGCAAATGAGATAATACTGTTTTCATTTTTCTCTGAGGCTTCTCAGCTTCCCAGGAGAGGAAATCCTGGCAAATGGATTTTTCAGAAAATGTGATGATGACAGTCACCCACAGGGCACCCTGAAGATCTGGAGAGAGAAGAAAAATTTCTCTTTTGGGCTTCCAGGCAGAGCCCATCAGAGCTGCAGATCCAAACAGGGAGTTCCAAGGAAGTTACCAAGAGCACTAAAAGCGTTGGGGGAAATGGAAGAAAAGCCAGAGATTCAGCTTTTTTCCTTTTAATGTAGAAAAGAGAACAGTAGAGGACAGAAAATGAATTGTCTTAATGTAAAACACTTACTGAGAGGGAGCTTGATGAATGATTTTCTGTGTCTGCTGGGGAGACGACAAGACAAAATTGGCCTAATTTTCAGTGAAAAGGACTGAGATTGGGATAAATTCCATACATCAAAAGGCAATTAGAACAGAGCAGGCAGCTAGCAGAGGTTACGCAAACCCCGTCATCCTTTACAGGCTCAGGTTAGTGAGACATTTGTCAGGCAGAGTGCAGGTTTAACCTCCTTCTCTCAGGAGCTGCTCTTCCTCAACGTTTTAAGCCTGGAAAAACTTTGTACACCCTGGATTTCAGCTTGCCTCAAGGCCTGTTATGTGATCCTTTATAAAGTGGGAGGAAAAAAGACACTGTCAGAGGGGTGAGCTCGTGGAGTGGCTCCCTGGGGGAAAAGGGAAAAGGGAAAAGGGAAAAGGGAAAAGGGAAAAGGGAAAAGGGAAAAGGGAAAAGGGAAAAGGGAAAAGGGAAAAGGGAAGGGAAGGGAAGGGAAGGGAAGGGAAGGGAAGGGAAGGGAAGGGAAGGGAAGGGAAGGGAAGGAAAGGAAAGGAAAGGAAAGGAAAGGAAAGGAAAGGAAAGGAAAGGAAAGGAAAGGAAAGGAAAGGAAAGGAAAGGAAAGGAAAGGAAAGGAAAGGAAAGGAAAGGAAAGGAAAGGAAAGGAAAGGAAAGGAAAGGAAAGGAAAGGAAAGGAAAGGAAAGGAAAGGAAAGGAAAGGAAAGGAAAGGAAAGGAAAGGAAAGGAAAGGAAAGGAAAGGAAAGGAAAGGAAAGGAAAGGAAAGGAAAGGAAAGGAAAGGAAAGGAAAGGAAAGGAAAGGAAAGGAAAGGAAAGGAAAGGAAAGGAAAGGAAAGGAAAGGGGGAAAGGAAAAAGAAAAGGAACAGTCTGGGGGGTTCTGGCTGTAGCTGTGTGCACAGCACAGCCTCTCCCAGCTCTGGCACTCTGGAGCAGTGACTCTGGAAGAGCTCCAGGCTCTCACTCTCCACACCTCCAGGAGAGGGGAAGAATTGTGTAAGACAGGAACCTGTACTTTGTTCAGATCATGCAAAGCCTCAGGTTCTCTGATCATCTCACTAATATACCCCAAATTACTTCTAAATGTGCATCTGCTTTCCTGACCCTGAATTTCCCTTTGGAGCAGGCAGGAGCTCCCCTCAGGGACAGCCAACATTTGCTCCATGTCCCCCTTTGTGTCCTGCACAGCCACATCAAGATGAGGTACTGAGCTCTGTCAGGAGAAGGAAATGCTGTGGAGAAAAGGAATCTGCAGGATTTCCTCCCTCTTAATGATGGATGAGCATTTAATCATTCTAAGTCAATTTAAACTGCCTGCTTGTTCTTCAAAAGCTTAACTCCTAATATTCCTTTTAACTGAATACCACAGAAAGAACATTACCCTGGCACACCTCTGGCTGTGCCAGTATCATCCTGCATAGGGCCACTGAGGATCCAACATAACAGGAATTTCTTCATTTGCCAGTAACTCGTGGAATTTTAAGAACTCGATTGAGTGTAATGTGAAATGTGGTGCCAAACAACCTGGCATTATACAGGAGCCTTGGAGGTACCCAGGTCAGTCCAAACTGAAAGGAAATGAAGGAAAGGAGCAGTTTAATTTCTTGGTATCCACAGATTTAAATAGCAAAATTAAAAAAAAAAAACAAAACAAAACAAAACAAAAAAAAAAAAAAAACACACACAAAAAAAACCACAAAAAAAAAAAAAAAAAAAAAACCACAAAAACCAAAGGAAAAAAAGCCCCACAAATCCCCCCCAAAAACAAATTCAAAAAACCCCAAACACCACAACACAAATCTTCCATCCAACTACGAATTCAAAGCTAACTGGACAACAGTTCATCTTGGTATTCAAGGGTAGATATTTTTTAAAAAGCATTTAACTAGCAGCCCTGTGGGTAGTGACATACAGGGAAATGCAATGTCATGCATTGACAGTAAAATTTTTCAAAGTCAGAATTCTTAATTTAGTTGCTACGCTCTACATATACTGCTGGAACTGTACAAAAAGGGATTGCAGTTTTTCATTCATAGATAAAAATGCCTAAAATTTACTTTTCTCATTATCCATTGTCTGAAGAAGGCCATGCTTATGAGGCACAGATAAGAAAGCTCATTTAGAGCTGTTTGTAAGAGCTGGGATTTGCACTTGTGTGTTTGGTAATAATTATAGCCACATACTTACCCTGCCACACACAATCTATCATCTGATTATTGCTGTCCACCCACTGAATTTCAGTGATGCCAAATGCCTCTCATTACCAGGGACACTGGCACTGGGAGGCACAGTAAAAGCAGGAGACAGCACTATCATAAATAGTATCAACAACAGGAGGTTATTTGATAGGCCTTGCTCCCAACCCCAGTATCTCTTATGAATTGCTTTCATTAAGTATCTCAGAAGCCCGAGGTTATTTAGGAATTTGTAGCTGTCAAATCAGACTTTGTGACAGAGCAGCCTTGGTGATGCCAGCGGAGCAGAGCAGGGAGGGGGCAGTGTCAGTGCCCCTCTGTGGGTGCAGAGCAGTGGGACATCAACTCTTTGCTCTCCTTGTGCTCTCTGCTTGTCCATGAGGAGCCCTCCAGGCCAGCCCTGGCCCCAGCCCACGTTCCTGAGAGGTGCAGGAGGCAGGAAAGCCATGTACAAATCACCCAGAGAGAGGGGGTAACCTGGCAGGGAATGACTGCTGTGCCCAGAGCAGCTAAAGCCACCAGCGGGGATCAGCAGTGCAGGGATCCTGTTCACCCAGCCTTCTGTTCATCCCAGCACTGATTCCCCCAGGAATTCTGTTCACCTTCAGCAGCTCCTGTGTCTCTCACTGCTGGCCCAGCCAAAGCCACCAGCAGGGATCAGCAGTGCAGGGATTCTGCTCACCCTGAGCAGCTCCTGTGTCTCTCACTGCTGGCCCTGCCTCCCCTCCCTGGCCATGGAGTTTGGCCCCAGTGTCTCAGCAATGCCTGAGGTTTGTAGTCCAAATGAAGACTTTGAGCCCGGCTCTTCTGACAGTGAGCAGCTGTCCTGGTTTAGGGCAAATATGGGAGAAAACCTCCAAAAGGGGGCCCCTGCAGAAAGCAAACTCCCCCCTCTGATTCAGGAAGGATTCCTCGCAGACAAGTGGAAAGAATTGGACAGAGCTGCTGCCAAGGGGGCGGGATGAGGAGCTATCTGCATATTTCTGTGTCATTATTAAAGCTCCATGTTGTTGCTATTTTAAACATATCCACAAGTGCCAATCTGGGGAAACAACTGAAGTCCGGGGAATCTTTCATTCTATTTGCTTCTAAATACCTGAAAAACCCAGGGGATAGGAGAAAACCCTGCCAGTCTTTCCCTTCTCCGGGTGGCTCTGACTTCACACCTCCAACATCTGAATCTGTATTTCCCTGAATCAGAAATCTGCTTTTGGATTAATCTTTAGCTTTATCTGGGTTGCTTCTTAATAAAATCACTATTTCACCTACAATCTACCCAAACCAGTGGAATAATTGCTCTTTTTTTCTGTTGCAGTGGGGTTCTGTTGCTTTTGTCAAGGATTCAGGTTATGGTTCAGCATTTAACTCACTCCTAGAGAATTCTTTGCTGTCATCTGCGGTGACAAGTGGGAGCAGTTTTCATAATCACAACTAAAAACTGTAGCTCAGAAAATAGATGTGTGACTTCAAGCCTTCACAAGGAACATCTTGACATTTAAATCCAATTACCCTTTCTCCTTCCTGATGAAAATATGATACAACTAGAGGAAAATTCTCCTAGACAAATATATCATATTCTCCAGCTCCTATAAACTTTTTGGCACCACTTCTGGTATTACACATTGCATTCCTTATCAGTCATTTTACAAAAATAAAGGGTTAGAAAGTGTGTGGTAATTGATAGGTGTTGCCAACAAGTCTATTAAAAAAATTATTTGGAAAGTCTTCGTAGAATGATGATCTTCTCCCCAGCTGAAATCACTAATTGCAAAACTGGAATGAACTCCAAGTTAAGACAGACTACTGCTCTTTGTAATAAATTAAACTGTCAATCACTCAAAGCACCTTTAATAACACCCTGGTTCCCCAAGCTCTTAAATTACAGGCTGAATTTCATTTATCAGTCTGCTCTATGTGAAAAAGGATTAATTAAACTCATTCCAGTATTACAGTAAGGCTCTATTTCTCTTAGTACTACAGAATAATTGACTGCAAATGAATTGAAAAGTGAGTAAGTAATTGTAGTTATTATTCTGATGTAAATATTAGTTCTCTTTTGACATTTCAAAAGATTTAGTAGAGGCACTTTAGTGATAAGACAGATCATTACCCTGGCTAGGAAGAAGAGATAGCATAGAGAAAGTGAAATTACAATCATTAGTTTAGACACCTAAAAATACTCCTATTATTTGCTTTTTCATATAGTTATTATGCACCTTAAAGTACATTTTCATTAAGTGTTGATCCTGATTTATTGTGTTAGGTATCCTGCAGTAAAGGCAGTGCATGATATCCTGGTGCTTTGGAAAGAACTCAGAGGTAATGTGAGTTCTGACAGGGGAATGAGTGAGGAGTTTGTCTCAGAGTCAGTCATGACACTGCCAGTGCTATAAAATTCCAATCAACAGATTGCCACTGTGAATGACTAATTTTTATTTAAAAATTATACCAACCGGCACACTGAACAGCAAGAAATCACCTTTTAATTGGACAATCAGACTAGCTCAGACAAGACACTGCAGCATCTCCAGAATGAACAAAAGATCAGAATTGTGGGTAACAGGAGACACTGAGTCCATGTTCTAAATATAGCATCTCCTGACATCTGTCTGGAGACCAGGGCCACACACAGAAAATCAGCCCAAAATTTACCTTCTAAGTCTGCATTTTCATTTTGAGGGCAGCTAGACTGATTTCAGCAATTCTTTGAGAATTTTTTTCCAACACACAACAAAAGATTGGGTTTTTTACATCATTCTTGTAAAGCAAAACCTGGTGGGGAAAAAACCAAACCTGAAACCTCTGAATCTGGGGATTTTTCCCCAGGTTTTGCCTCTTTTTCTCTTTTTGCTCCTTTCCTTCTCTGCGGTTTTGATCCTCAATCTCTCAACAGAAGATCACAGGAGAAGTTCAAAGCAGCCCAGCCTGCAGAGCGGGGAGTGAATGGAGCATTTCAGTGCCCAGCAGGAGCCAGGGCTGCCAGTTCTCACTGAGCTGCCAGCACAACTCCTGCACATTTCACTCATTAACACCAAGCCACAGCTTGGACAGACTTTGCTTGTTATTGTTTATTTTCTGCTCCTCCTTTTTTCAGGCTAAAACAGGCTGCTTACCTCACAGAACTTTAAATAAATGTTTCTTCCTCAAGTGCACAACACACAAACCTGCCAAGGAATGCAGATGGCATCTAATTTCTCTGAGAATTTATCTGTTCTTTAGAGATATCCTTTTTCTTTCCTTTTTTCCTCCTGTAATTGAAGAAAACTCTTCAGCAGATTGGATGAATGTTTAATTTGACACATCTTTGAAAGCAAAGCATCATAACCCAGATATTTAGCACATATTTAGGCTTTCTTGTGGGTTGTGTGTAATAGAAACAGGTGGAAAAATGCAAGTTAGTTTTGAGTTATCACAAGGATAACTGAGGGTAAGTGGAACCAGAAAACCATTTAAATCAGTTAATTCAGGGAGTCAATTAGCACATTGCGAGGTGCAATCATTGGTAAAGGGACTTCACAAAAAGAACATTCTTCATCACTGAAATGTAAATGTAAGCACAGTGTTTATCAATAGCTCAAAACAGGCAAGACATTATTGAGAATAAACATCTACACAACAATTAATATATTCAAGTGGATCATTCATTTTTTTCCAGCTACACTTTGAAGACTTTCAATGTCAGAGAGTTTTGTGTTTCCTCCTTACAGGTTTGTTATGAAGCACTGCATTTTATAGATAACAAAGACATTCTGCAACTAGATAATTAAGTTTGCTCATAAATTGTTGTACATTAAGGTAGCAAATCAATGTGGTCACTGAAGCAGAGTGATTCTTTAAATTAAAAACAAATGTGTCTGCAATTTGGGGTTTGCCCCTGCCCTCCCTGCCTGGCTTGTCACCAATTCTTTATTTCAAACATGAACTCAGATACAGCAGGCATCAGACCATTTAAGAGCCTGGCTAAGGAAAATCAAAATAACTCCATTTTCATTACTTAGTACCCCCAAAATATGGAAGCAGGAAAAGAGAAATAAAAATAAATTGCAAGGAAAAGGCATCAGGTTATTGATAAAACTGCTGTAAGACAAGCCACAACATTAAGGGGTGACTGTTTACACTCCATGGAAAGTTCAATACATTAAGTAAACCTTTCAAAGGGGCATCAAAACCCTCTAAAAATCCTCTTATTTGACAAAAGATAAATATCTACTTGCAAGTACAAAGTAGAGGATCAGGTTAATTTCACAAACTTGTGTATAAGACCATGAGTTTTATAGAAATCTGTAGCATTGTCTTGGAAATTAGGTATATTTCTTGTGAAGAAAAGAGAGCAGGGGAGAAGTAAATGCATGGCAATCCCAGAGAAAAATATATCAGAGATGGGCTGAAAAATAACATGAGCCAAATAAAGTTACACTCATCATGCAGAAAAACCAAGATCAGTGGAAGGGCAACACTTCAGATAAACCAGACATCACTCCATCAAAACCTCTGGGAAAGATGGGGAAGGAGACTTTCAAATTAGTTTAATTTCTAGGTGACAAAATTTGGCTGATAAAATAAAAATAAAATACAAAAATAAATAATATAAATAAAAAATGAAATGAAATGAAATGAAATGAAATGAAATGAAATGAAATGAAATGAAATGAAATAGAGTTTAGTATTTTGCCTAAATTTTTCCAGGCAGTTGGTACAGAAGGAAATAAGAGTCAAACTCTTTGATCTATTTGCCTTGGAATATGCTCCCATTTTGCAAAGGGAAAACATCTGTATCCCAAGCTCTGCAAAACTTTCCCAGCATCATGTCTGCCTTTTCCCAACACTTTAATTTGTAATGTCATGCAGCTCCACAAAGTCATAATGCCCACTGCAGAAACCATTCAAAATAAAAATCACAGCTTTCAGCCAAATCCTGAGATTTGTTTTTATTGAAATCATCCAATCCAGTAGGAACTGGCACACTTCATAGGATATCCAGGATTTAAGACCCAGGTTTCTCAAACATCTGAGCAGTGTTGGATAACAAATGGAATTAGGGCATTAAAACGGTGAGACAGGATGGGAATGCAGCTGCCCAGGAGGGCTCTTGCAGCAGCAGGATACAGGACTGGCAGGTTCTCCACCTGGCTAAACCCAGCTGTAAATTGGTGGTTTCAGGTAAAACCTGTGTCTTTATGTCTCAGCCTTCCAGCTGTGAAGCTTGAGGAAAACCCTCCCCTTTAAGGCACCGAGATTTCTCAAACAGGGGTGTGTAATTCCAGAGTGTGTTTGCATCTCCCCGGGCTCCCTGCACCAGCTGAGCAGGCACAAGCAGAAACACAAGGAAAGGATTTCTGTGCAAACCCAGGGCACTGGGAATATTTCTGTGTCTGCTCTGGGGTGCCCTGACCCCCAGGGCAGCGCTGACTTTGACCCTCACTCTGGAGAAAGTTTCCCAGACTTCAAGACAGACTGGAACCCACAAAAGTGTGAAATAGATTATAGAGAGCAGTATAGGTGTATCACTGGGTGAGAAATTGAAGTTCTGGGATTTTTAGTGTGTTGTGGATGGCAGCAAGATGGAGGGCACAGGGTGCTGTCCTGGGTTTCTTCTTCATGCTTCTTCTTCCTTCTTCTCCATGGGTTTGGGTGGCATTTTGTAATTGGGCAGAAAAGTCCCCATTGCAGCTCTGTGGGATCAGTTATTGGGTTAAAAGGGAAAATAATCCAGGTGTCAGTTCTGAATTGGAGAGTTTAGCCTTAAAAGACCTTGGAACAAGAGATTGTTGGCCATTTTGTGCCTTCTAATGAAAAGCTGCTGAACTCACAGCAGTGAGACTGTTTTACTGATTAGAAATAATGAACACCTGAGTGTGAACATGAACTACCTCAAGTGCCTTCAATCCAGACCCAGAGAAACCCACAACTGGTACCACTACAGATTCTATTTGAAAACTGCAGCTGAGGAAATGCTTTGGGTTACTCCCAGTGTAGTGACTCCAGGGAAATATCCAGCATGAAATTATGAGGAAATATGTGGGTGAGGTTCTTGCTGACCCAGAAAGGCTCAGGCATTTACTCAAAGAAGGGAGCAGGTATAAGAGCATCTGGTTTTTAAAATAAGTTATCTTAAAATTAAAGAAGTGTGGTATTCACACGCCCTCTGAACAGAGAGAAGCTGTGAGAGAAGCAGAAAAAAAGGAAAACAATTCTTATCTCTCCTTGCTGCTCCTGTTGTTTTGAACGTGTGGAATGTGTTGGAAGATCATTTACCTGAGGGGATTACTTGGATGGGTTCTGGAGATGGTGTTTTGATTAATTGACCAACTGGATCCACGTGTGTGTGTCAGGACTGTTGGCAGACAGGGTTTTTGAGTAGTTAGTTAGCAGTAGGTCTGATGTAGCAGAGCTGTAGGATAGTACAATGTCATATAATATAGTTTTGATAAAGCAAACATTCAGCATTCCAAAGCCTTGGAGTCAGATGCCAATCATTCCCAGATATTGGGATCACCTGATTTTACTACAAAGCAATATTTGCATCCAATGCTGATTCAAATTGAATCAGTAGAAAAGCACTCATTAACTTTAGTGGAATTAATTTCCAGCCAATTTGATTAAGGCTCTATGGACAATTACTCTTGGTTATGTGTAGCATAGTAGTAGTACTGATGCTTAAATTATCCATGAAGTCCAAACTGTGAGCTATCCCAAACTTCCAAACTTTAATGAATTTGAATTTTAGCCAAACCAGTAGGAGCAGCTGGAATCTGTGTGTGTTCACTCCTGTGTTTTGTGTGTGTGGAGGTGTGAGTGCCCCTTGTGCTGTGTCTGTGTGCAGGTGGCCCTGGCTGCCCAGGGGCTTCCCTCTGCCCACTGCTGTCCTCTCAGATCAGTCCCAAACTCCACAGGAACTGAGAGGCCACAGCTGAAATTGCACAGAGCGTTTCACTCCAGTGTTGCATGAATGGCAGAGTTCAGGTTGATCACATTGTTTAAAATTTTCATTGCATAAAGGATTCAGGAGAATCTTTAGACTGCAGTCAAAAGCAGAGGTTTAACAATGCCTGGCAGGCTTCTCTCTTTTGTTAGTTCCATTTTGTGATCTTCATTCTCACAGTGACACCTCGTTACCCAAACAGGCAGCACTGCCTACTTTAAATTTCACCAAGCTCCTGCTTATGAGGGTTTCTCATCCAGCTGCTGTGTACATGCACAGGAGAGGGGAGAGCTCTTTTGTATCCAGCTTTCAGTTCTTTCTGTCATCTCCCTTCTTGTGGCACAGCTGACTGCCACTCTCCTGATCTGTCCCCAGAGCAGCCCATCACACCCTTCTCATTTCATGTCATACCCTTCCCCTACTGTCTCTAATAACACAGCAATATTATTAACTGCCTCATTCAAACCAAAAATAAAGCCCCCTTTTCCCTTTAGCCTTCAGAAAAATGTGACTCAAACACATTTCTAGGACAATGACTCATTTAGATTCTGCCTTCAAAGTTCAATTTTGTGTGTGCCTTTTGAAAATTGAATGCCAGGATCCTGCCAGGAAGTAAAGGGCATCATTTCCTGGGGTTCAGGAAGGCCAATCCCCTTTGCAGAAATCATTTTGTTATTCCCTAGCACAGATCTGAACTGTTCAAGTCAGGATTAAATGAGTTTCTAGCTCAGCATGCACCATTTTCTTTCAGGAGATGTCCAGGCAAAGGCATCTAATCCCAAATCCTCTCTGGTCACAGGCACTGTGGCAAAAATTCCCAGCACAAAACATTCCCTGCCTGCTTGTGTGCTAAATCTGCTGCTCTGCAAACCAAGAAGCCCAGACTGAGTTCATTCAAATCACTTTCCCTTTTTCATGTTCCCTTTTTAAAGTTTCCCAGCATTTTAATGTTGCTTCCTTATTCCAGGGAGCATCAATACCTGACCTTGTGTCAGGCAGGGGGCAAACACACATGCATGGGAACCAATAAAGGAGGAATATTAATGGTGCTCTCTTCCATTCTCCTACATCCTAGAATATTCCTTCCAGTGTCCAAATGTGCAGCAGTCCAATATTGAACTAATATTCTTTAATTATGGTCCTGTTGCTGGATACTACATCAAATTATGAGCGCATTAAAATCCTGCTGCTCTGCCTACTGTGACACACAAAACCAAGTTTATTTTCTCAGAACTTCAGGCATCATGATGCACTCAACTCATTCACAAACACAACAGATGCCTTGATTGAATTGCTTTCTAGTTATTCTTAGAAAAAACTTTAAATTATAATGATGCATGCCTAATTGCCATGAAAAAAAATTCTTTCAACAACTTCCAGAAGAGAAAGTATAAAGTTTTTGTCTGTGCTCAAGAACTGACTTGAAAACAGAAAATAAATAAACAGAAAATTAATCTTAAAATTGTATTCCACAGTCATGCTTAGAAGCTCTGGAATTCTGCTACTGATGAAAATGGGCTCCAAAACTTGATAGCAGATAGAATTAAAAATTCTAATTAGAATGGAACATCACATCAGTTGAGTAATTTCAATCTCCAAGTGGTCTCTAGGAAGGGTTATTTTAGGAAGCTGTACCCAGCCTCAGGCCCTGTGGAGCTGCAGCTCAGAGTGGGCACACAGTTCCAATGTCACCTGCTGTCTGCAGCTCCACACTGACACCACAAAGCTGATTTGTCTTAACTCAAACCACCTTTGCTGAGAAGGAGCTGGCAAAATGGGTATCAACTGCAGTGCAAAGCTCAGCTGTGCACCTAATTATTTATAGACAGGAGCAAATCTGTTAGCAGGACATCTAAATCTCCTTTCCTCCCTCCTCACAATACATGGCACACACGAGGCAGATGTGCAGTAACTGCTCACACAAAATCACACCCTACAAACCCACTGGAATTTTTTAAAATTCAAAAGCTAAATCCTGCTCCTTGGAAACCAAGATGTCATCGAGTTTAGTTTGCCCATTATTATTGGCCAAGTATTTCCTCCTCCCAGCAGGGCTGGGATACCCAGAGAGTTCTGAGGGCTCTGCAAACTCTGTGCAGCTGCTCTTCAGCTCTGGGGAGATGAAGGCATGCTTCACAGTGTTTTTAGAGCACTGCTGAAAATTTAATTTAACATTTTGACTGCTAATACACATATGTGAAATCTGATCATCCAGATGGCAGAAGAACTTCTTTAAAATAAAGGGTCACAAGGAGGTGTGACGGTGTTCACAGGGGTTCTTGGATGAAGGCAGAGACAAGGATCTGACTCCATGTTTCAGAAGGCTTGATTTATTATTTTATTATATATATTATATTAAAACTATATTAAAAGAATAGAAGAAAAGGTTTCATCAGAAGGGTAGCGAAGAATAGAAAAGAAAGAATGATAACAAAGGTTTGTGGCTCGGACAGAGTCCAAGCCAGCTGACTGTGATTGGCCATTAATTAGAAACAAGCACATGAGACCAATCACAGATGCACCTGTTGCATTCCACAGCAGCAGATAACCATTGTTTACATTTTGTTCCTGAGGCTTCTCAGCTTCTCAGGAGGAAAAATCCTAAGGAAAGGATTTTTCATAAAACATGTCAGTGACAAGGAGGGGCTGGGGTTTGGGGGGGTTTTGACTCCACATGAAAAGGAAACACAACCTTCTTTCATGGGTTTAACAATAATTAAATACAGATAGATCTCTGTGCTGACTGCAGTATGCCACATGGTCATTTCTTTTCAGCATGGTACGCTCTAATTTCCTTTGAGTCCATTTAGAAGTCTATTACATTAAGGGAGGGAAATGCATCACTTTGGTAATTATTCTGTTTACACTCCCACTAAAGCACACAGCCTTAACCACAAGAGGAATAAAGATTATTTCCCAGGTTAATAAGGGTTACATTCATGACAAATGACTCGTGCAGTGGAGCACAGAACACCTTCAGATCAATTCTGTGCATACCTGCAGCTGTAGCCAGGACTTGCACTGCTGGCCATGCACCATAGTAACACTGACCAATGCTGTATCCAACCTTCCCCTGTCTGCCTGTTTTATCATCCTCTGCTGGTTTCCATGCAGCCCAAGAGGAAAAATTTGGTCCTGTGACTTATTTGGATTTTTAGTGAACATCCTTAAAAGGGTATGTTCTCACCTACACAAAAAAGATTTTAAACTGTGAGAGCAATACAAAGTGAAGGGATAATCTCAGTTTAACTAATAGCGTTTTCTTTAAAGAACATTAAGGATTTAGCTGTACAGGATATTAAAAGACAACCAGATATCTTTCTCTAGGATCTCTCTGTTTTATGATTTCCTTGTAGTTAATTACTGGGGAGATTGTCTGTCCTCTCCAGGCTGATGAGCAAAACTGCAGAAGGTGCTGAAGGTCTGTCAGAAACCATCTGAATCCTCAGAGATGCCCTCAATGGTAATTAGCCAAGTTGAAATAATTTCTGATTCAAGGCATTAAAATTAAAACTAAACTACTAGAGGGAGTTTACAGGAGTTTTTGTGTGTCTGGGACTCTGCTTAGGGATAAAAACAGTTATGACTTCACCTATTTTTTCTTCCATTAATTTACAGGAATTATACATAGTTCTCTCACAGAAATCCTCCTGAATAAGTATTTTTAAATATTGACATTTACAGCTCCTTATGCTATTTCTAGAAGTCATTGTCTGAATTACTAGGGAGAGTGTGGGAACTCAGAGCATCCCTCTGTCTGTCCAGCACAGCCAGGACCCTGCCAGGGGTCTCAGAGACCCTGGCACAGAGCCCAGAACACCCGTGGGTTTGATTGTGACCCGTGGAGCAAATCATCAACCTGAGATGAAGACCAGCAAGCCACAACAGTTTAGGTAGAATAACAGTGAAGTTATCACAGGGTGGAAAAGTCGATTTTGGGGATTTTTAGAATAGGGGTTCAGGAGGCAAGGTGGAGGGAACTAGATATTTCCAGCCTTTCTCCTTCTTCTTGACCTCCATCTTCTGCTGTGATGGTGGCACTTACAGACTGGTTTAGAGTAGAAGCTCACTGTCTAACACAGGTGATGGGTATTGGGAAGTAATTGTAACCATTGCACATGTAGTTTTTAGTAAAAAGCCACAACAGTGCCCTGGGGGCAGGCAGAGTGCCTGGAACTGTCCTGCTGGATGGACCTGGGCAGGGCAGGAGAAAGAATTTTATAGATAAGGAACAATAAACAACCTTGAGACAGGGAAATGAAGAGCTCTGAGTCATTCTTCAAGCACACGGCTGGGAAAAGAGACTTTTAACAATCTCGGGGTCACAGTGACCCAAAAGACCCCAAGGGGGGAGGAACTGGAGAATCCAACATTGAAGGATGATACCTGTGTTAGAGAAATACACAGCAAAGTTCAGAGCCACATGCTGAACTTCCCAAAGCCAGTGGAAAGCAAAGGGCTGTGGGAGGCTCCAGGGACCCACAGAGAAGGGGATTCTCTGAGTGCCCTGGTCTGAGCCCTGGGCACAATCCTGCTCCAGGCACATCCTGTGTGCCAGCAGAGCTGCAGGGACAGCCAGGCTGCTGGGCCTAAATCCTGCACCCCAACCTGGAACTGCTCCTGTCCCTTCTTAGAGCCAAACCCCTCACACACCAAGCCTGCCACAAATAAAGCAAAGGCTTTTTAAAGGAAGGTTCTGATCAATATATTGTAATTTCCATGGTTTGTTGGTACTGTTGGTGCTGGGAGCGTTCCCGGAGGGGCGGCCAGGCTGCTCCTTCCTCAGGAGATAACAAAGCTCCTTATCACTCCAGAGAGCCTGTCTGGCACCAGCACTGCTGTCCCTGTCCCTGTCCCTGGTGTGGCACTGCTGCCAGCCAAGCTGTGCTGCTGATTCCTGTTGTGCCCAGGCCTGGGTGCTGCTGCAGCACCAGGAAAGGGAATTCTGTTATGGGAACAATTCCATCACTGGGGCTTCTCCCAATGGCAGACGAAATAGAACAAAGTTAATTAGAGAGAAGAGAATCTAGCCTGAAATATGCACAGTACAGAGAGATGAAAGAGGAGAGAATAATGCAAAATTAAATTGTGAACAAAGGAAGGGAGGCACACTGTAAAGGGGTCAGGAACCGTGTGAGGGAGGGCTTGAAGGCCAGAGGGTAAAAAGCTGATTAGCTGTTAATACACAAGCAGATCTGAAATGGTGAGGTAATTGTCTTAGGAAGCAAGAGAAACTTAAAACAGAAATACAGTAATGACACTGACTACAAAAAACCCTTTGAAATTTTTTTCTTAAGAGAGCTTTATGCAATAAAAAGAACTAAAAGGGGAATGAGGCTGTGATGGGAAAAATCATTCAGAAATTGCAAAAGGCATACAAGCAAGGGGGAGGACACAGGAAAAGATCTAAACGTGCAGTGCATGTAACATCAGCTGCCCAGCAGCTGCAATGTCACAGTATTGATGTTTGGTGTCCTGCAGCTTTCCCTTTGAACTGAAAGGGAAATCAATTCAACCTCAAATAGCAAAATTTGGGCTCTGTGAAACATGGTTCTAGGCACCACCTTTTGGTAAAATTCTTGTAGAAAATGAACAGCAGAGAGGTTATTTAAATGATGATCACACTGAAATGAGCAAGGAAAGGCAGTTTCAGAACAATCCCCTCCTAAATACCAGGATTCAACTTACATTTTTCTTTGGAATGCTCTCCTGTATTCACCTGTTCCTTAAGCCTAGCTGGGTCTTACAGTTCTGCTCAAAGGTACTGTTGAATGTAATTCATAAAATCCCTTTTAATTCTTTGGGGAATCATTGAAAGTGCTGCAGATTCGTTCCTTCATGTTTCCAAAGGCAGGTAAGTGTTTTACTGTGGAGCTGTGAAAGGCAGCATTAGGCAGTACAAAATATGAACACAATAGAGATGTGATGACCTGCTAAACTCGAGGGTGTCATAGAATCACAATAAAAATCAGGTTGCAGGGCACTTCTGGACGTCTCCAGTGGCACCTCCTGCTCAAAGCAGAGCAGGCTGTAAAGTTAAATCAGGTTGCCATGGTCTATCGCACCTCTATGAGAAATTACCACAGAGATTAAGAATAAGCAGATATTTCTAGGAGCCAGCTTTCTTCTGTTGTCTCTCAATCAGAAGGAACAGTCCCTGAACTCTGCAAAGCAGCCTCACACATCAGAGAACAATCAGAGTTCCCTGTTAGTGGGGCAGGTGCTTTCATCCTGAGCAGAGGATGCTTCACTGGATGCAGCAACAGCCCTGCTCTGGTCAGTGCTCCTGGAAGTGCCCCAGAGTGGGCAGCAGGCACAGTGAGCACAAGCTGCTGCAGCTCTCCCCGCCCTGACCTCACCCAGAGCCATGCCCCAGTGCAAGGGAACCGAAAATTGCCTTCTACTGACATTTCTCTTTGGAGGGAGAGAGTGAAGTGCTTCTGACCCCAACAGTCAGATTTTTAGAAACTCATTCTCCCACAGATAATGGATTCATTTCTGCTGCATAAAGCAATACCCTGCTAACTAACAGGATTTCAGGGGAAGAAAAAGCTGCTTCACCCCCAGTACCATTAAAATCCCAGTGACATTAACAGGCTCCTTAAACCACAACCAAAGGCACCAGTGAGCTGTACAGGCACTCTGAACCAACAGAAATAGCACAGGGTGCTGCTGGCACACCTGGAGGTGGGGCAGGAAGGGAAAATCTGGTAAATACTCCTGCTCCCCATTCCAAATAGAGTGTGTGCTGCACTGGAGAAAAGCACACACACACACAAAAGTAGAACTTTTGCCAAACAGTCACTGGTTCCTTGGTTGAAAACAAGACTTATTGAACACAGTAAAAGCTGTTAGAGCACCCTTTTGACTCCAGTTTTATCAAAACTTCCATTAAATGATGCTGACATGCAATTACTCTACTGTTAAATACCAGGCCACTGCTGAGCTTTGACTAAAGGCCACTAATGCATGTGCTGGCAAACAGGCACTGGATCATTGTCTGGGTTGGGGAAGGCAGAGAGGCTCAGTCAAAACTGCATTAAACTTCTATTTACCATTAGTTTTGTAAACAATAAAAATCTGAAAGAGAAGTACAGTGGCTCCTACCTCATAGTCAGAACATTTGGCAATCCAGAGTGGTGTTTTATGAGCAAGTTTGAAGAACCAGGTTTCAATGGCTGCAAGAGGAGCCTGAGCATATCTCAGAATTTGCTTCATATCAAATAACTAACGTTGTTTAAGAGAGTTACAAGTTACAACCTGATCTCAAATTCCCAATAGGAATCATACATAGTTCTCTCACAGAAATCCTCCTGAAGAAGTACTTTAAAATATTGACATTTGCAGCTCCTTATGCTATTTCTAAAAGTCATGGTCTGAATTACTAGGGGGAGAAACTGGAGAATCCAGAATTGAAGGATGATAACTGTGTTAGAGAGATATCACACAGCAAAATTCAGAGCCACGTGCTGAACTTCCTAAAGCCAGTGGGAAAGCAAAGGGCTGTGAGAGGCTCCAGGGACCCATCAGATAAGGGGATTCTCTGGGAGGGTCCCTGCCCAGGTGCCATGGTCACTGTGCCAGAGGTGTCCTGGTCATTGTGATACTGAGACCTACTGAGATCCCACCCTGGCCCCACAGAAGTGCTCCAATCCCACACACTGCAGAGTCCCATCATTGGGGTGTTGAGAGGTCCCCAGAGATGAAAATTTGACTCCATGTTCTCAGAAGGCTAAATTATATTATATTATATTATATTATATTATATTATATTATATTATATTATATTATATTATATTATATTATATTATATTATATTATATTATATTATATTACATCAATCATATCAAATCACATTACATTATATTTATTATAAAACTATACTCAAGAAAGAGAAAGGATATATCAGAAAGCTAAACAAGAATGAATAATAAAAACGCATGACTGACCAGAGTCCCAACACAGCTGCACTGGGATTCATCATTAAGTTAAAACAATTCACATGGAATCAATCAAAGATGCACCTGTTGGTAAGCAACCTCCAGACCACATTCCAAAGCAATCAGGTAAATATTGTTTACTTTTCTTTTCTGATGCTTCTCAGGAGAAAAATCCTGGGCAAAGAGGATTTTTCAGAAAATATCATGGTGACAAATAAGATGAAGTTTTTACAAGTCCAAGTGCCCAGTCCTGCCTTTTGGCCACAAAACCCCCTACAGGCTGGGGATGGCGTGGCTGGGCAGTGCCCAGGCACAAAGGGACCTGGGGGTTTTGGTCAACAGCAGCTGAACGTGACCCAGCAGAGTGCCCTGGGGGCCAAGAATGGCTCCTGGCCTGGATCAGGAGTGGTGTGGCCAGCAGGAGCAGGGAGATCATCCTTCCCCTGTGCTCAGCACTGCTGAGGGCACACCCTGAGTGCTGTGTCCAGCCTGGGCCCTCAGCTTGGGAAGGACCTTGAGATGTTTGAGCACATCCAGAGGGGGCAACGAGGCTGGAGAGGGGCAGGGAACACAAACCCTGTGAGGAAGCCCTGAGGGAGCTGGGGGTGCTCAGCCTGGAGAAAAGGAGACTCAGGGCTGCCCCCATCACTCTCACAGCTCCTGAAAGGTGCCTGTGCTCAGCTGGGGCTGGGCTCTGTCTGCAGCAGCACTGACACAACCAGGGCACACAGCCTCAAGCTGCGCCAAGGGAAATACAGGGTGGATAGCAGGAAAAAGTTTATTACAGAAAGAGTGATAAAGTTCTGGAATGGCTGCCCAGGGAGGTGGTGGAGTCCCCATCCCTGGGTGTGTTTAACAAAGCCTGGATGTGGCACTGGGTGCCAGGGTTTGGTTGAGGTGCTGGGGCTGGGCTGGACTCCTGATCTTGAAGGTCTCTTCCAACCTGGTCATTCTGTGAATTCTGTCGTGTTACTTGTCCTTGAGAAGCCTCATTGCCAAAGTATCTTTCTTGACTTAGATTTAAGGCTTAGATCATTTTAACTTGAGCAAAATGACCCTGGTAAGTTACCTGGTGTAACAGAACAGTACAAATTGCTTTGTTAGGCTCCTAAACATTGGCAAACACTAAATTTCACTCAAGTCTATCGTGATCCCTAAGAGTCATTGAAATCTTCCCAAACGCACCACTGCTTTCAATCACACCCATGCACTGAGACACTTCAGCTTTTTTATTGCCCTCCTGTTGACTGACAGAGGCTCCCCTCCCACTGAATTAATTCCCTGTGTTGCTGGAGCTACAAAATAAGCCCCTCATAGCAGCCCAGCGCTGTGAGAACCTGAACCCCCTCATCTCCCTCACAAACACCCACTCTCAATGCCCTAAAATGCTGGAGATCCATGGATCAAACCTTGCTCTGAGAGCACCCTGGGTGTCTGCACAGCCGCAATCATCCTACAGACAGAGGGCATCAGACCCAGAAATCTGCTGCTGAAGTTGTCATTTGACAGAGGACTTGGCAAATGCCAAGAACACTTCTTGGAGGAAACCAAGACCTTTAGCTGTGCAGAAGTCAAGGAAGGTGCAGAGTTTTCCATGTGAGCTGTTGAGGGTTTAGTTTTGTGCTGCCCTGCATCTCCTGCTCCCAGTGATCCTGCATTGCTGAACCAGCACACAAAGCAGACAGGAGGTTGGCCAAAGCTGGGTCAAGAGCCCTTCAGTAAAGACAGGAATAAAATCCCAGCTATGGATGAGCCTCCTCTCTTAAGTTCACTCTCAGAAGTCAAACCTTGATGTACTTCTGAACTTCTCCTATGAACTCCAACCCATTGTGCTTTTTGTGATCAGCCTACATAGCTTGGGAAAAAAAATGAACTTTTGAGTAGTTTTTTTTCCAATAAAATACACTGTAAGTCTGAATTTTTTAACCCTCTTGATGTGGCAGAGAAATCAAAATAATTCTGTTATAGGAATTGGGTTTAATTCTGCAGCAGCTGCAAGGTGCAGCTATATTGTAAAATACATTCTTTTATTTGTTTTTGGAGTCTAATAATGAGCTACCATTCCCCATTTCAGTGGTATTTGGATATTACTATGTTTCTGTAATATTAACAACATCATAATCTTCATTAGTATGCAAATCTATACCATCTGAGAAGCTCCTGTTCTCCTCCATGCAGTCCTTTGTTGTTGCAGCCTCATGAATTTCATTATGACACAAGATTATTATCAGACACTGGGAAGTGGGGATGGGGAATAGAATGATGTGGAAATTATAATCTCTTGGTTTAATAATGAATCCAGCTTCATGTTCCAGTTTGGTTTTGCACAAGCTGCTTCTGAGAGAAAAGGGAGCAAAAGGCAGGAAATTCTTCCAAAACTGCTTCTGTCCAGTGACCTTTCAAGCAGATGCCACTGGAGGGGAGCACTGGAGGGAGATGTTCCTCAGCCCTGTGTCTCATTTACATCTCAAAAAACAACAATGATTCTATCCACATGTTTTTCCTATTCATAGCTTTACAGATGGCAAAAGAAAACAAGAGAATTCATGCCATTCAAAAACTCCCGGCCATTTCCTCTCCACTTCAACTGATACCAATTATCAGTCTTGGTCTGCAATCACAACAATTATTAAACAACTGTAATTATTCTTGGAGCAGCCTGTGGTTGTAAAAATAAACACCATTTGACAGAAAAGAAAGCTGTACGAGTGCAAATATTCCTTCCAGTGTGGAAACTCGGGGCCCACATCCTGGGCAGGCTCCAGAGCAGCCAAAGTTGCCCAAGTCCAGCATTCCCAGCTCCATGTGGGGCCTCTCTGCTCCCACCCAACTCTTCCATGCTTTTAGGCTGCAGGGACTTCAGAGCAAAGCTAAAGCAACAGAAATATGGGATTAAGCAGAGAAAGTCCATTGGGCCTCCCTGTCCAGCCCTGGCAATTGTGCAGCTGCCCCCAGACACTGCAGCAGGGTCATTGAACTGCTGCTCTCACACCAGGACAGCATCTAGAATTTTCTCAGCAAAATAAAAAACCACTCCTTCTAAGTCATAAACAATCCAGCAATTTCTAGAAACAAACAAGATTCCTTAGAAAATAAATTGAAGTCACCAATTGTCACAGACATCTTTTATGAAAAATCCTTTCCTTAGGATTTTTCCTCCTGAGAAGCTGGGAGGCCTCAGGAACAAAATGTAAACAATGGTTATCTGCTGCTGTGGAATGCAACAGGTGCATCTGTGATTGGTCTCATGTGGTTGTTTCTAATCAATGGCCAATCACAGTCAGCTGGCTTGGACAGAGAGCCAAGCCACACAAGCCTTTGATATAATTCTTTCTTTTTCTGTTCTTAGCCAGCCTTCTGATGAAATCCTTTTCTTCTATTCTTTTAGGATAGTTTTAATGTAATATATATGATAAAATAATAAATCAGCCTTCTGAAACATGGAGTCAGATCCTCATCTCTTCCCTCATCCTCAGACCCCTGTGAACACCATCACAACCAATGTTGTGTTGAGATTCAATATTAAAAGCAGATTTCTATCACTCCTGTAAACTTTTGTGTTTTACCTGAATTACTGCTGAGGTATTATTAATACCTTAATTAAAACCTGCAGTGCTCTCTACAAAAGCCCACACCCAGGACCTGGTTGGGATGTTTAGTCAGTTGTAGAAAATCTGATCACATTAATATGGGATTATCTCCTCCTTTCCTGATAAGGATGGCTGCACACCAGCTCACACGATCATGGGAATCCAGGTGACATTAATGCTGTTGTTTTTTTAATTGCTCTAACCAATTTGTTAGAGGTCTCCCCTTCTCAAAGGAGATTTTAGTACTAGAAAAAGACTTATCTCCAAAAGCTCCATGGATGTGTAATTATTCTAACCTAGTTATCACAGAAAAGATTAGAAAACTAAACAAGAATGCCCAAGTTCAAAAGCTATTTCAGATTAGTTATCACAAAGAAGTGTGAATTATTACGTTATATGATCTTCAGTGTAGGATTTCTTTGGGTTTTTTTGCGATTTAAAATTTACATTCAAATGCTAATATAAATATGTTTGTATTTCAAAATTCAGACTAGCAATTCAAAATCCCACATTAATTAATCCACTGCTAGTTTTTCTATTTTCCTGGTGGGTGCTGTCAAAAATCAGCACTTTTGTCATGCTGAAGTTGCACTGACAAGCTCAGAGTTGTTCACTTTATTCTCCTTCTCATTAAGGAAAAACCTGTCATTAAAAGAAACCATTTGAAGCAAGAAAAGAAATGTGTGAGTCTATTTAAAGCTAACAGGGAAATGTGTTTGGACTTTGATTATGGCAATTAAAAAGCCCTGCTATTCAAAGATGGTGATTTTTTAGTATTTAAATAACACTTCACATTCTTCTAAGACATTTTACTAAAAAGATTGTTAAATTAGGTGATAAAAGGTTACTTTTGTCTTTGAAGCTGAAATATGTAACTATTATTTCTTATCTGTTTAGAATTAGAAAAGCTTCAATATCATCTATTTTACAGGACTCATTATCAAAATTCACCAGGCTTCATAAAACAAACAAATGCTTCACTTCCTGCCCTTGTTTAATCTCAGTAAGACAAATTCTTCCATGGTTTGAGAAGGAAAATTTCTTTCAACATTGGATGGAGCAATATCTTTTATTTTCAAATTGCACAGGCTGTGCTTGGGAAGCCATAACCACCCTCCTTTCAAAGCATAATGTGAGAAACACAGCTCTCTATTTGGAATTTTTATAAAAGTTTAATAAGGGATAAAAGGGACAAACTCTAGCACTGGGGTGTTTTGGTGATCAGCAAAAAACCCACAGCATTAGCTCAAAACAATGTTCTTCATATACTGTTACATTACAGGGGGCACATGCATATTCACAAGAGTTTATACATATTTTAAGCATTCTGTGAGTTTATGAATTCTTTTGAGCTTAATCTTTGACTTGCCTGCATGCCATCCCTCAGATTAAATTAATATATTTTATTTTTTTCTCATGGTTTCATCTTGTTGTTTTTACACTCTCTGATAATGAGGAGTCAATAAATTGGGTTTTGCTTTTTGTCACTATTATCATTCAGATAAGATAGTCTACAAAATGTGAAGAACTACTTGATTATCTTACACTGTTCTCTGAGTTAGTTACATGAATAAAAGCATTTTAACATTACATAATCTCTGTTTTAATATTATGCTACAGCTTAAGATATATTTATCACACTACTATTTATATAACCTATACTGTGCATACATGAACTGACAGATTATACCATGCTAAAAGACATTTAAAAGGAAGTATAAATTGTACCATATGAAAATCTTTGTGGTTAATAATGATAATATGTAATAATGATAATACATAAATGTGAAATCCAACACTATATTGTGACAGAATTCACATTGCCACTATCATTTACAACAATAAGAAATGAGGTGCTTATCAGAAATGTATTTTAAGAGGAAAACTCAGACAGATCTGGGTTGGAAAAGAAAAAACAATGCTGTCTTTTTTTAGGCTAGAACAAGATTAAAATACAACTTAAAATGTCCAAGTAGGTCAGATCACAATGCAAAAGGAAGTACCATGACACAAAATCATAATAATTTTTGAAATAATTTAATTAATCTTTATCTCCTACTGATTTGAATGTTGGACAATAATCATGCCGTTTACACACACAAAAATTTTACTGGCAAAATACACAGAGCTGCAAAATCCTATGATGAATTACATTTTCATATACTTTCTAAGTTTTGACTACTAATCCATCCTGCTGAAATTACATCATTTCACATCTCTAAGCAGACTTGCAAAGTACTGTCAGTTTTTAGATAATCCATCATTAACATTTCCATCACTAACCTTCAAAATTGATACTTCCCACTAAATTCCAAATTACGTTGGTCTAATGAGGCTTGCTCACTGTGGGACAGAGAAGTAGGTAGCGTTATTTATAACAGAGTTTTTATAGAAGTGAAAGTACATTATCCATTTCCTTCAGTGCCTACAGCCATCATTGATGTCTCAGAGTCACAGAATCACCCAGGCTGGGAAAGACCTGAGAGAGCATCAAGCCCAGCTTGTGACCAGACAAATCTGTCTCCAGGCCATGGCAGCCAGTGCCATATCCAGGCCTCCTTAAACCCCTCCAGGGACAGTGACTCCACCACCTCCCTGGGCAGCCATTCCAATGCCCAATCACCCTTTTTGTAAGAATATTCGCTGATGTCCAGCCTGAACATCTCCTGGTGCAGCTGAAGGCTGTGTCCTCTTGTCCTGGAGCAGAGCCTGACCTCACCTTGTGATGGTGTTCACAGGGTCTGAGGGTGAGGGAAGAGATGAGGATCTGACTCCCTGTTTCAGAAGGCTGATTTATTATTTTATTATATATATTATATATATTATATTAAAACTATACTAAAAGAATAGAAGAAAGGATTTCATCAGAAGCCTAGCTAGAGAATAGAAAAAGAAAGAATAACAAAAGCTCTTGTCTGGGACAGAGAGTCAGAGCCAGCTGACTGCAATTGGCCATTAATTACAAACATCCAACATGGGGCAATCACAGATGCACCTGTTGCATTCCACAGCAGCAGATAATCATTGTTTACATTTTGTTCCTGAGGCCTCTCAGCTTCTCAGGAGGAAAAATCCTAAGGAAAGGATTTTTCATAAAACATGGCTGTGACATCCCGTGGCTCCCCCTCCTGCCAGGGAGCTGTAGGGAGTGATGAGGTCTGCCCTGAGCCTCCTCTTCTCCAGAATAAACACCCCCAGCTCCCTCAGCCTCTCCTCACAGGGTTTGTGCTCCAGACCCCTCCCCAGGACTCACTCCAGCCCCCCAGCATCCCTCCAGCACGGGGGCCCAGCACTGACACAGCCCCACAGGTGGGTCCTGCTGCTGTTCCCCAGGGCCGAGGCAAGGACAGGCAGCTGCAGTTGGTGCCTCTGTGGGGATGTGCTGCCTTCCACTGACACAGGATTAGCACATGGCAAACACCAATTCCAGTGGCAGCACCCAGGTAAAAGTCAGAAAGGCTCTCTTCCCATCCCAGTGGTCGAAGAAGCAGTCAGGGCTCTTCATTTCTCAGTCTCAAAGTTGTTCATTGTTCCTTATCTATAAAATTCTTTCTCCTGCCCTGCCCAGGTCCATCCAGCAGGACAGTTCCAGGCACTCTGCCTGCCCCCAGGGCACTGTTATGGCTTTATACTAAAAACTACGTGTGCAATGGTTACAATTACTGTCCAATACCCATCACCTGTGTTAGACAGTGAGCTTCTACTCTAAACCAATCTGTCAGTGCCACCATCACAGCAGAAGATAGAGGCCAAGAAGAAGAAAGGCTGGACACATCCAGATCCCTCCATCCTGACTCCTGAGCCCCCATACCAGAAACCCCAAAATCTAATTTTTCACCCTGTGATAACTTCACTATTATTCTACCTAAACTGTTGTGGCTTGCAGATCTTCATCCAAGGTTGGTAACTTGCTCTGTGGGTCACAATCAAACCCACAGGTGTTCTGGGCTCTGTGCCAGGGTCTCTGAGCCCCTGGCAGGGTCCTGGCCACCCTGGACAGACAGAGGGATGCTCTGGGTCCTGACACTCTCCCAGTCCAACTGTTTTCTAAGAGTTTTACTGTGCTCTGAAACTTTTGTGAGCCATGGCACATTACAATTCCCAACACTGCTGCAAGGGCCTGAGTGTCAGAAAGTAAAAACCGGCACAAAGTCTGAAGAGAGGCTCAGCCAGGAGCTGCAAACCCATCAGACAATTCAGCCTCTCCAAGTTCTTGCATTTAAACAGCATAAACAGTTTGGCCTCACACCTCAGAAGTCAGCCCTTTCTAACAGGCTCTCTTCTGCAACCTTCAGTTTAGCAGGATTATTTTCATTTCTTCTTGACTCCAAATGTGGAGTATGTCAGCCTATTATGAACATTTTTCTAAATAGTAGAAATTATTTATTTCATGAACATTTTCTTAAATACTAGTGAATTATTTCTTTGCTCTATGCTTTAATTAGGGTTGTATCTACACTTGTGATAGATATTTCATATTTGGCAATTTTTTTTTTGAGGTCTTACACAAGGTAGTCTTGCAGAGACTGCATGTTACAAGATATTAAAGATTACAGCGCCTTGGTAGGTAGAATTATAAATAATATCAAAGAATATGGAAAAATCCTTGAAAGAAATTATTTACTAAGAGCGTGGAAATGCTGTTTGACAGGTATCAAAATGAAAGAGCATTTAAATTTAAAAAAGTCTTAAAAATTAAAAAGTCTTGCTTCAAGAGCTGGTCTCAATACACAAATCCCAACACTCAGTACTCACAGTGATGAGCTCAATGCATAACAATTACACAGCAAGTCCAACCTTTATTTGACTTTTAACCACAAAATGTTTCTGCAGCCGAGTCTCCTTGCTGATAATTGGAATTGACACTACATCACAGAAACAAAAACCTAAAAGAGACAAGAAGAACCGGAGAAAGCTAGAGCCGATGGGAAGGCAACAACTTAAATGCCTGCTAAATCTGTCCCTCATTTTTATACAGTGAACTTGCTTGGGTAGAGTCCTATCCAAGGGGGGTTAAATATAATTTGTGAACTAAAGCTCTTACCAACTGCAATGGAAGGCAACCACTGAGTTCTGCATCCAAGCTGCTACCCCTAAAAATCTGCAGGAGCCAAAGCAGGGGAGCAGCAGCCAGCCCTGAGCAGGAGCCCTGATCCTGGGCACTGTCACTGGCTGGGACCAGGGCAAGGGAAGGCTGAGAAACCTCACCCAAAGCTGCTTTGTACTGCAAATGATAATTAGATGCACATACACACATTAGCCACAAGGTTAAGAAAATCTCTTTGCTCTGAAATCTCTTGAGGAGACTCTGAATTCATAGGTAAAATATCACCATTGAGTCAGAAACAACACAGAACAAAATCAAAGAGCAAAAGGCAGCCCATTCATTCAACCCTCTCCTTTTTATACCTTGGTTTGCTACAGGTGGACCTGATTGGTCATTTAATCAACACATTTCACATGGCTGGCTAATTAAGAAGACACCCCCATCTGTAAACAACTTGATGAGAAAAACAGCTTGTTAAAAACACCACCTGCAGATTGTTTAATATTTGACTATCGGTGTTTCTCTCCAGCTCCCTGAAGCTTCCCAGACAGGTTCATGGGAAAACTTATCCAGCATTCTCTGTCTGACCTGACTGTCACATACACAGTAAAATACCTAATGTTCTAGCTATGGAAACGAATTACAATTCAGCAGTTAGAAATTATAAGTATTACTATTATCAGAAATTATAACTATTACCCTCACTATTACCTCTGTGCTGTGATTCAGGCTTGGGCCAGCAAAATGCAGGGGCTGGAAGCCAGAGGGGCCTGGCTGGGAAATCCCAGTGGATTTTGGGTCCTTGGCCAAGCCAAGGTCAGGAGGCTGCACAGGAATGGCACAGTTAGTGCTGGCGTTTCAGTCTGCTGGTAACTTGGTTATTTTCACTTTTAACCTAATAATTAATCCCTCAAAGTCCACACTGTGGACTTTTCTATCCAATTACAAAATACCACCCAGACCTATAAAGAAGAGGGGAAAAAAGTAAAAAAAAAACAACCAAGAAAAGAAAAGAAAGTAAAAAACACCAACCTACTTCCACCCTAAAACCACCATCTTACTTCATATTTATTGCTATATTCTGAAACCCCAAACTCTAAGTTTTCCACCCTATAATATTACATATTTCTAACTAACTACACACCCATAATCCCGATATTATTAATCAATTTTAAAAACTTCTTCTGCAACCCCAAATTAAATGTGATAGTCTCCTAAGAATCAAAATCTATTTCTACAAAAAAATTTAAAATTCTTAATGTCCAAAACTCCAACAGTTAGTGACTGAGGTAGAAATTGCAGTTTAATTCCTTAAAAAGAAAAAAAAAAAAAAAACCAAACCAAAATCACTACCAAAATCACTTCGCATCTATCAATTTAATTAAGTTGAAAACAGTGCCTACAGCTCAATGTATTTGCAACCAGCAGAAGCAGAGGAAGGAGAAATAAATGATATTTTATTATTCAGACACAACTACCACCATGTCTGTCTGTACAAGCTTTTTATAGCCCATCTCATCTCATCTATTTCAATATCAATTGTTCAGCAAACAATTGGAAAAATAATGTCTACTGAAGAGTGAAATGCTTTGAATTGTGTCTGTCTTGCTAGAAAAATTTCAGGCAAAAACATTAAAATATCCTTCTCATCTTAACAAACTGTTTCAGTTTTCCCTGATAAAAGTAATTCTTAATTTCAAAAGGCTGTAAAGATGAATTGTGCAAAAAATTGGGAAAAATTTAACATTTTGAATGTATAAAAATATCTCACTTATACCAAGACAATATTCTTGTAATATTACCATCTCTCTAAGAAGAAAAGTCTTTCCTCAGCCCTAATTATTTCAAATATGCAAAAGCATCCACATTTGGCACTTGATTCTGTGACTGCAACCCTTGTTCTTGTAATTGTTCCTGAACCAGGAAAATGCAGTATTTGTTTAAAATAATAACAAGGCATAACAGCAATCATACTTTGTTTAGTAAAAACAACTTTTATTATGCAAATCGTTAGAAAGAACACTATCTAATCCCTGGGAAAATCTTGTGTTAAATTGGATAAATTAAAATTAATAACATTACATTTACAGAAGGCCTTTTATCCCATTTTTATACCCAGCACGTTTCAATTCATAATTAGAAGAGAGGCAATGAATGTTTCAAGTTAAAACAATTCAATAAAACCTGAGAAATGCTTAATTTTTCCTATCACTAAGTGGAGCCAGTGAGGGTTTAACTGGTCAGTAACACGTGGCCTTTGTAACGCCCACAGTAAATTATGGTATTTTAATTCTCCAACCAGAATTAACCAGAACCATTTTAGTTTTGTCATCTCTGAGAATGGATTGTGTGAGTCTGACAGCTCAGGATGTGTTTTGCTCCCAAGGAAAGAGGAAAGCATCTTGGGATGTCTGTTTGATCCCAGTTGTGACCTCCCACCATCCCCACAGCTCTCCATGGCTGCCCCTGTTCCACAGGGTATTCCTGGAGCTCTCATGGTGCAAAATAATGAAAAATATCAGCCTCCAACAGAATAGCCCAAACTCTACAAACACTGTCAAGCTTTTTCCTTCATTAATTTCTCTTTCACTTTGGGAACAAAAAGTGATGCAGTGAATGTTTCCCAGCCCTTCATTGTTTCCATTGTCTCCAAGTTTTCTCTTAGGGAGCCAAGTTTGTAGGGAATGGCCCATATTTGATTATGTCTGAAAGCTCCAATCCAGAATAACAGTCCAGAAATAACATCAACAGCACTTAAAGGAGTTGCTTGTATTAAAAAAAATATAACAAAGTGCCATACAAAAGTTTGCCTCTTCAAAAGCCAGGAACAGTGAAGTGCACCTGGAGCCATCCCCAAGATGTCTTGAAAATGACCACCTAAAAACCACCATGGACTTTGGGAATGAAAGGGCTCCAGAAAGATTCCTGGAAATTCATTACATCTGCTCCAAGTTGAGCATCAGCACATCTGAAGGACAGAGCCAGCTCCTTTGGGAAAGTACATTTTTTCCAGTCAAACAAGGAGCAGTTTATCTGGAGAATACAAATCTAAAATTTGGCTCAGGATTTTTCACTTAATTTTCATACATTTCCAATTAAAAAATAATCTCTCAGCAGTATTTAGGGTGTCTTAATAAACCAACTTTAAAAATATTTTTAAGTATTTCTTCTATTCAAAAGAGCATTTTGCTAATAAGTACGACATCACTGGGAAATTGCATTTTAAGTCCAAGGTGATGTATACTTTAAATAGAAAATCCTTAGACTTGTTTATAATTAACACCATTATCCAACAGCTCTCCTTTAAACACTCATCCTACTGCAGAACGTTTTTATTCAGAATTGTGTCTTATGTTGGCTTTGTTCCCTTTTCTCTCCTTCTATAAAACACACCACAAGACTCATAACTCCATATCAAAAAATTAATCCCAAATTAGGGCTAACTGGCTAATTACACTCATTTCAAATCTTCAAGCACCTTTTATTCTGTTTCAGGCAGACATAAATCTGTTATTTTTTTCAATGGCCCACTTCATCAAGAGCATGTGAAACTTGGAGAAAACGGTTGTTAGCAGAAACCACCTGAAATGCCCAAAACATCAACTTCATCAACAATTCAAAAACATTGCTGCTTCTTTATTCATCACAAATAACAGAAAATTAAAATGTTTTCAGTTGTGTAATATCAACTCTTCTAAATAGAATTAATTAAAAACCTTTAATGCCCACTTATTTTTCTCTGTTTCTTGGAAAGGTAGAACAATTCTATGTCAGGTATGGCCATCTCTAAAGCAAATAAAGAAGGTATATGTGAAAAAAACCAATGTCCCTTTTCCAAACTCTGTTACTGTCCTTTTCTCTGAGGTAGCAACTTCCTCTGTTTGTTCATTGCAACACCAAGGATTTCTTTCTTCTTTTTCTACTTGTGTGCCTCAGGAGAAATAATCTGGCAATTAGTGAGAGCTAATGGGTGCTTCAGGACTTTTCCTCCTATTGCAAAAGCTGCACACAGCATATTTTGTAAAATTATGGACCTTCAAAATTTCATCGTTGTTGACTGCTCCCCGCTTTTGCAGTGCACCGGGCATCCTACTGCCTCACAATCATTCCTATTCTGAGTCAGGGAAATTGGTTGTTAATGTCTTCCTTTGCCCTCATATCTGTTTCATGGGCAATAAAAAAAGAGCTTAAATAAAAAAAGAAAAGAAAAAAGTGGGGTTTGACAGGCTGAACTATCAAGACTTCCTTTATACACATAAAAACCTGAAATGCATGTTATTCTTGCTGGGTTTTATGACTATAATTCATTCCATCAGGCTTTCTTACATGTACCCATAAAGTGATGCAGACAACAGAAATTATCCCGGTGAATACAGGGTTGGTTTTCATTCTGTGCCTGGAACAGCCAGGTTTGCTGATAGGTAATTCCAGTTATTACATTTAACATGGAACACTCCAGTCCTTCACAGGGATGAAGTTACATTCATCTGCACCAAATGGGGCTTTGGCTCTCACTCTGGGTAACTCTTATGCAGTGCTACCTCCATGAGACGTTTAATTAAATCTCCTCTGCTTCTGGCCAGGCTGGGGAGCACAGGAGTGTTGTATCTGCAGGGTTCCCCAGGGCAGGGAGGAATGATGGATCTCTCAGAAGGCTTATGTTATATGTTATGTTATGTTATGTTACGTTACGTTATGTTATGTTATGTTATGTTATGTTATGTTATGTTATGTTATGTTATGTTATGTTATGTTATGTTATGTTATGTTATGTTATGTTATACTAAAGCTATACTACAAAAAGAAAAGGCTTAACAAGAATGAATAATAAAAACTTGTGACTGACTCCTCAGAGTCTGACACGGCTGATAGTGATTGGTCATTAATTAAAAACAAGTCACATGGAAGTAATCAAACATTCACCTGTTGGTAAACAATGGCCAAGCCACATTCCAAAGCAGCCAGACAAGGAGAAGCAAATTATATTAAAGAATACAGAGAGGATTCTTACAGAATGCTAAAAAGATAATAATGAAAACTCCTGACTCTCCAGAGTCCTGACACAGCTTGGCCCTGATTGGCCAAAGAGTGAAAACAACTCACAGCAGAATGCAATGGAACAGTCACCTGTGGGTAAACAATCTCCAAACACATTCCACATGAGCACAACACAGGAGAAGCAAATGAGATAAGATTTGTTTTCCTTTTCTCTGAGGCTTCTCAGCTTCCCAGGAGACCAATCCTGGGTGAAGGGATTTTCCAGAGGATGTGACTGTGACACACAGTAGGGCAGAGCTGGCTGAGCCTTGGGCTGGGAGGGCTCCTGGGCACAGGAACACAGCCCAGGTGCCTCCTGTGTTTGTACCTGGCCAATTGAAAAGTGCATTTTGTTGGTGCTCCATGGAACAAACAGCAGCACTGGGCTGCTCTGCTGAGCATACAAAACACCTTTTGTCTTAAAATGTGGCCAACAGAGCTACAATGACCATGGCTAGTACCTTGGGGGTTTTCCACTGGGGGCTTTTCTTTGCAGACATTTCAATATAATCAGATTTTCAAAGTGGACATTTCTCCACTCATAAACATGGCAATTTTCACAGGCTCAGGTGCAGTTATGGCTCAGATAGAAATTAAAATGGTGACAATGAACCAGATTTGGTTCACCTCCCTCAACAGCCCTTCCCTGCTGGAATATATTTCAGGTCTCAGTTAGTAGGAGCTCAAAAAAAAAATACATCTGGCCCAAAGATTTTCTGCCTGAGGCAGAAACAGAGCCAAACAGCAAAGCAATCATTATTCCCATTTGCAGGAAAGAATGACTTGCCTAACACCCCACAGGGAATCTGGAGTAGAACTAAACCTCAAAGCTGGTAAACCCAGCTTGCTCCATCATCTGCCTGAAAAACATGGAGCAGACATGATGCTGCTGTTTAAGGCTCTTTGAAACGAAAAGGATTCTGACCCCTATGGACTCATAGGTATTCAGCATCCATGAAAAATAAAAAGCTACATAAGGAGGTTAAAAAAGACAGAAAGAAAATGCATCTGTGTTTTATGGAGGTTGCTGAAATGGATTTCCCTTTTTTACCTATGCTGCGAGCTCAGTAGGAAGGCTGATTTATCCTGTGAGTGCACAGCAGTTGCTCCCTGCTAGAGCTGCTGCTGAAGTTTAATTGGAATACACTGCATTTGTGTAATGTTCATATCATGGAGAACATTTAGGAAAAGCAGAAAAGCCCTTTCAGCTCAGCACACTCATTTCTGTTGTGATCCTGAGCACTGGACCCAAGTGGAAATATGAACCACCAAATGATTTCTTTGCTGCCTGTTTTAGTCAGAGGCTCCAGGGGCAGAAATGGCTGCTTGCAGAGGAGAAGGAAAAGGGGCCAGGCCTGGGTAATTCAGGGACTGGCAATGGGATATGGAGCCTTTCATCTACAGGGTGTTGAATCCAGCACAGGGCTGTAGCCACCAAAAAATTATTCCCATCAAATGGAGGTTCAGTGGCCTAAAAGAAATCATTTAAATGGTTTCTGCTTCATGCAGGCACTCACAGCAGAGAAATTATTGCTACAATTAGCAGTACTGCACAGTCACCAACGGGGTGGAAGCTTTTGGTGGTTTTTTACATTGCCAGAAAAAGAATGTTGTCCCTAAAAAATCCTAAAGTGATTATTTTGACCAAGAACATTTTTCATTAACCTAAAGATGTGGTTGGTTTGGGGTGGGTTTTTTTGCATTTTCATCATTATTTTAGTTTTATTTAGGCCCCTTTGGTAGTTTCTTTGCCTTTCCTATGCTGTAGATCAGAAGATAAAAGTCTTCTCCAAATGACTTTTCCTAAAAAGTAATTTACACAAATACTGAGAGGTGAAAAACTGCATCCTGTCCAAAACAGAGCCTTCCACTGCTAATGTATTTGCATTTGGCTCAAACATAAAACACAAAGTATTTTTAACTGAAAACTTTCCATTTTCCAGGGAACTGGGTGGCATTTTTAGTTTGGGGTATCTATAATGTCTAATGCATAATCTACAAAATCCACAGCATTTCAAGAGAAATTTTAGCAAGACTGAAGCCAGTATTCAATGATCAGGACTGCGGGGATTGGTTCAGTACCTGCAAGGAACCTGAATGGAATTTCCCCAGGAACTGGGAGCTCAGCCAGGGGGGCTATCAGGACGCAGGACCATAGAGGGGCTAGACTCAAAATGGACATTTAGAGGTGAGAGTGCAACACTGCTGCAATGAGCAGGGACATCTCCAGTGGGATCAGCTTCCTCAGCCTGCCCAGCCTGGCCTTGAATGTTCCAGGGATGGGGCATCCACTCCCTCCCCATGCAACCTGTCCTGCTGTTCCACCACCTTGACCCTGAAATATTTCTTCCCTGCACCTACCTGGAATCTCCCTGCTTTTATCTCAGTGTCCTATTGCCACAGGCCCTACAGAATGTCTGTCCCTTCTCGTTGCTATTTCCCTTTCTGTGACTGACAGTGCTGTGGTTTGTCCATGGGGCAGAGCTCCTACAGGAGCCCCAGGCAGCTCTAACACACCCTCCAAAAGTGGGAAACACACCCTGACCCCAGGCATTGGGAATGCTAAAGGACTGGATCAGGCAGACACATTCCTGCTGCATTTAGTGTTCCAGTTAACATTTCCTATTTTATCAATCTCATTATGCAGGTGCAAGGCAGGGGTCACACACTTACTCACAGTTTAACAGTTAAAGACAGGCTTGTGCTAAATAAATTTGTGCAGTTGCATTGTGAAAATTCTATGTTCAATAGGTCTTATCAAATGTTGTTGCCCAAATTGATTTAATAATATGTTCAGCTGTAGAACAAAACATGCAAGGGCAACAGTGCAAGAGCTTTTTCTACTCTGGTGGTACATGTCATGTTTCTGCAGTTAGAAAAATCATATATACACACTCATGCTCATTGGATTTCTTTACTGACTAAAAAAAGGTCTCTACATATTTATGGTAGCAGTTCTGCAAAGAATTCTGAATATTATGCAATTTGAAGCCTCATGACTACCTAAATGTAAGATTATTTTTTTGAAACAAAATTACAGCACACACTCAGAAGAAGCAAAGGGATTGTTGAAAAGCTAGCAGCATATGACAATAAAAATGCAATTATGTTTGTGAAACTTCATAAGCTTCACACTGCAGAGTGTTACACAACAACACTAAAGATATGTTACACAGATAGTTAAAATTTAATTTGGGGATATAACAGATTCCTGAGTCCATAACAGTCACTCCAGCATTCCATTTCGGTGTATCCAAAATAATACATTTCATATTTTGAAATAAGATAGTGATCACAAAAGAGACAAGCTCCAGTGCAGCATATGAATGGAAACCCAGGGTTTCTTCCTAGAAGATGTAGGACTATTAAAGCAACCTGGGATTTTATAAAGGTTAGGCTTCACAATTCTGCCTCTTGATTATCTTGCAATAAATGGCCCATTTATTTGAACTTTTTGGGGGGTGGTTTGACATATTAGTTAGGAGCACAATGTAGTTTGACCTATAATTCTCAGCTCAGCAGCCAGGCATATCTCACACAGCCAGAGTAGCTCACACTGTAGAGCAGCCAGCTCTGGTGTGGGAGCCAGGTGAAGCTCTGTGGATAAAAATCTGGCCCCAAAGCAGAGAGCATCAGAAAAACAGACATTATACCATATATCATGTAATTGTATTCCCGTACTGAGGAACAAACCAAAGTATCTCAATGAACTATAGAGGCAATTAATTTAATTGCTATCCTATAATGTTTTAAGAGAGCACTATCCTTTCCCAAACCATCAGAGCAATGATTCTTTTTCTGTTCTAAGCTTTGTGGGATGACTGTAAAACTCTACAGGAAGTCACTGTCTTTGATACAGAAGACAGACTGAGGGCCATGACAGAAGCAGAGATTTTTCTTTATTAAACTGATATCTGCACCAATTTACACAACTATCCAACACATCCATTCAGTTCAGCTTTTGATTTTCTGGTGTGAGGGGCTACCACAAAGAAAGGATGGGGAAAGATCAACCTCAGCAATGAGAACAAAGCCCCAGCAACCCCTCACATCCCAGTTCTGTCAGTCCTAGCAGCCAGGCTGAAAGCCCCTCAGCCTGGTGACCCCATCCTACATGGCAAAGACCCAGGGTAGGAGCGTTGGGGGGTAGGATGGTCAGGACAGACGGACACGAGAGATCTCTGCAGTCAGGACTGGAATCTGGGGTTTATTGCACAGGGCCTGGGTGCAGGGCCCTGCTGGGATTTGGGGTTTATTGCACAGGGCCTGGGTGCAGGGCCCTGCTGGGATTTGGGGTTTATTGCAGAGGGCCTGGGTGCAGGGCCCTGCTGGGATTTGGGGTTTATTGCACAGGGCCTGGGTGCAGGGCCCTGCTGGGAGCTGCCAGACCCAGCTCAGAGCAGGCCCGAGAGAAGAGAGGGGGAGAGCATAAGAGGATAACAAAGCAAAAGCATAAGAGAATAAAAGGGGTAAGAGGGATAAGAGGCAAGAGAGCAAAAAGGGGTAAGAGGGATAAGAGGCAAGAGAGCGAGGTTCCCGTTACAATACCATAAATCTTCTTCTGTGTTGAATATTCTAATTCTCGCTAACCAATCTGGTACAAGACACAAATCCTATGGCATTTCTATACAGCCTATAAGAATCACTACATTAACATACTGTGCTACATTTTAAACTTTAAAAACTCCTCTTTGGACCTCTTCTGCCAAGCTGGACCTGTCTGCAAGCAGAGGGTGTTGTTCCATCAAAAGGGCATCACCTTCAGCTGGCCACACCATTGTTTTCCAGTTGTTCAGTAACAGAGGTATCTCAAAGCTTGCTTTCATTTCAATCTCGCTTATTGTTTCCATATTCTCAAAGTCTTTTGCCACACAATCATATTTATAAGGCTTTCTTGTTTAACCTTCCCCAACAGCCCAGCTTTGGGGCTCTCTGAGCATCCCAGCCCAGGGGAGCAGGGCCTGAGCTCCCCCTTCTCCCATGCAGACACTGCCCTGCTGGGGCAAAACCAGCCCAAAAACAAAGCAAAGCCCAGAGCAGGAGCTGAACATTCCCTCCTCTGCCAGGGTCACCCCATTCAGAGCTGCAGGAGTGAAGTTCAGCCTGGACCCTGCTGCTCCCAGAGGTTTATGGACAGGTGTTGAGATTTTTTTGCAGGACAATGGATATATGCAACATATGCACAATCCTTCAAAGAGACTGAGTAAGGTCACCATGTCCTTGAAGGACACAAATGGAGAAGAACACGCTCAAAAGCAGACAGTTCAGGATGCAAAGGCAGACAAGAAAACTGCAGTGAGACACATAAAGAAGGAAGACTAAATAAAATTAACTGAAATATTAAAATGCATGTGTAAAAAGGATTTAAGCTACCATATAATAGCTTGAGGCGGGAACAACAGAGAATAGTATAAAAATGGCTTGCTTTTTGTTATAAAGCGGCATCACTTGATCATATTGGTCAAGTGATCCTCCACATATTTTGGCGCCCAAACAGGGACAGACAGGGATTTGGGATAGTGATGCACACCAGCAGCTTATTTTCCAATTTAAATTTATTTGGAATTTAAATTTATTGGAATTTAAATAACCTGGGGCATAAAGGAAAATTCAGGGAAGAAAAAAATTTGGTTGAAGAGGAGTGACTCCATTGCTGTGTTTCTAACAATATGAGCAAGGAAGCAGCAGAGGAAAAGCAGAGGAAGGTAATCTCATAGGGTAATTATGAGTAGCCAACCCCACATACACTTTTCTGCTCCAAGAATTGTACCTAGCTAAAAATTCTCCACAGCCACAATGACTGAGACATGCACTGAAGCTCCTCAGCCAGCCTACTCAGAGAATTTTCAATGGTGACACACTCTGTGTCTCTCCATGCCCCATTTTCCTCATCCTTGTGTCCCAAGACACATCTCAGCCTGTATTGTAGAAGCAAGGGGAGAAAGAATGTATCTGACTCTATTGATATTAGAAGGCTAATTAATTACTTTATTATACCATATTGTTCTATATTATATTACATTATATTACACTGAATCTGCACAAGCACTCAATTCAATTGTATAGAATCTTGTGACTGCTGACTGACAGTCTGCGCACACATGTGGATGCAATTGGTCAGTGAATGAAAACACTCACACTAGAATTCAATCACCAATTCCCTTCAGGTAAACAATCTTTCACAATGCATTCCACTTGTGAACAACACAGGAGTATTGCAGTGCTGAGAAGGCCCCAACGAAGGAGGAATGATGATGAGGACTCCGTGGATATCAAAAGGTTAATTAATTACTTTATTATACTATATTATTCTGTACATCTAAAACTGAACCTGCCAAGCACTCAACCCTGCACACCGTGCACAGAATGTCGTGACTGTCCCAACACACACACACACACACACACACACACACACACTTGGCCCTGATAGACCAAGGAAACAAAACACCATCATTGGGTAAACAATCTCCATATTACTTTCTACTTTGGCACAGCACAGGCGCAGCAAATGACGAGAATTGTGTTTTCTTTCTCTGAGATTCAGAGAATGTGAATCCCAGCAATGTTCTTGGGAAGAATTGTGCCTTGCTTTTCTCTGTGAAGAGAAATGTGGGGCTACACAGGAGCAGTAAATGAGATAAGAATTGTTTTTTCTTTCTCTGAGGTTCAGAGATTTTGAATCCCAGAAAATCCTTGGGAAGTTGTGCCTTGCTTTTCTCTGTGAAGAGGAATGCAGCCACAAGCCTGTCCTGCTGAAAGGTGCCCAGGCAGCTGCAGCATCTGTCAGAGAGGCCACAGGAGCTCCTTCCTTGGGAAGTGGATGCTCACTGTCGAGAACAGCTCTGCTCCTGCTGCTGCAAGTCTTTAGGAGCCTGTGCAGGGGCTGCAGTAACTCAGAGTTCAGTGTGAACAGTTGGGAGAGAAGGGAATGCAGTGATCCAGTCTCCAGCTGGATCAGATGTATTACAGACAACTGCGTTTGTCTATAATGATGGTACAGCACAAGCTTTTGGGAAAAGGAAAGGTGTTGTTGCAGCCTTTCTCTGAGTCTCATCCTGCTGAACTCGGTCCCTCCCAGTTTCTTTAATCACATGAAACCCAAATGTCTCACACAACACTTTCTGTCTCTCTCCATTCTGTTGAGTCTGTTTGTACTTAGAACCCTTTCATTCTTTTTTCTCAATGTTCATTTTCCACTAAATATTATTCTTCTGTGTATCTGAAATGCCTACTGAATTAATTAATTTACATTAAAATGGGTACAAAGGGTGTTTGCTGCAAGGAAAAGTCTCCAGACCAACACATGGCAGACAACTCTCCCACTTCCAGTAGGTTGCAAGGCAATGATTTAGTAGGCATTGCTCTAGAACAGGCTGCCTGTTGGCTCACACAGGTATGCCCTTCTATTAATTATAGTAGCACAGCCAAATGACAACGTGGCCACTCTGTTCCTCAGTGATCCTGCCCAAGGAATGCAGCTGGAGCAGGATGTCAGCCATGGGGCACAAAACTGGTCACAACACCCATCAGCTCTGGAGGGGTAAGAGAAATGGGACTGGAAAACCTTAATTTATTATTAAATTAATATAAATATATTAATTTATTAATATAAACTTATTAATTCAATAATATAACTATAATATAAACTAATCCTTTATTTTATTTATATCAATTGAATAATTTATTAATATAACTTTAAAATAAAATAGTCCTTAATTTATTTTATAGGACTGAGAATCCATACTTTATTTTATATATACTTTTATATATATAATTTATATAAATACATATATTTTATACTGAAAGGAACAGTATCAAGAGATGAGATAAAACACCAAGGTGTTAAGAAATTAATGATACTTGAAACTGTATCTTGCTGCTCTCTAAGTGATCCTGTAAAGGTTATCAAACAAAGGTTGGGAGAGAAACAACAGGAAAGCTGCAAAAATAGAGCAGTTAGGGAGAGGGGGAAAAGCACACAAGAATGTCACCAGCTATCTTTGTTAAATCCCACACCCAAGTGTCTAATTGCCAGGGTCACAGCTCAGTGCCAGTCTCCTTTGAGCCACACTTTGCTGTCTGCAGCTGAGCAAGCCAACATTTACTGGGATTCTTTTCTTGCCAGTGAAAAATACCTGGAAGCAGGGAAGTTGTGCATATTGCCCAGAAAATCCTCTGGTGTTTCAGCATTTCCCACTTTGTGCCCACCAGGCACACGTTTCACACACAGCAGGAGTGTCAGAGCAGTGCACGTGCATCTAAAATTCTCCATGTGTTTCACCTTTGAGGGAGCAGCCACCATTTCTTGATGCATGCAAACCTGATTTAATAGAGCAAATGTGTTATTAATGCAGCCCATTTGTGTGGTGTGTCCAATCCTGGCGTCCCAGGGCTGCAGGCATGGTCCTGAATTCAGGACTCTGACACAGGGGGGATACTTGGCAGGCTCCTGCAGTCAGCCAAATAAGCCTTACAGTAATTCTGTTACAGAATTTTATTTTATAGTAACAGGAAGAAAAATAATAGGCCTATAGGTCAGGTGAAGTACAGTCAGACACCCCAAATTTTCCCCTGATATGTACTTAACACCAGAAATAGCAGATATATAGCAGCTGTAAGAGTCACTTGCTAATAATTAAGTATTTATGATTTCATCTCCTTGCCAATTTTAAAATGCAGACTGAAGGAGGCAAAACACATTAATCTGATGCACAGAGCTTTTGTTTGGAAAAATAAAATCTCTCTTTACAAAACCTGCACAGCCATCTAAAATACTGTTTACTTCCCTCTACATTTCTGTTTAATATGTATTTGGGGCTAGAACATACCATTTAAATGCTGACTCTCAAGTGGAATATTCTTCTCCCTGTTCTGTGTAAAACAGAAAATTTTGCACAGAATAAAAAAATGAAAGAAGGTCATGACATTCTAGTGGGCTTTTTTATGGTTTATGAAACCCTTCATTAAACTTTTAGAAGCCAAAACCCTGAGTGGCTTTGGGAAAAAGCAAAAACCTCCGAGTGCTTCTGGGGAACATCACCTGTAATTTATTCACTTTGAATGCTTTTTATGGAGCAGCTCAAGACAGATGCATGACATGATTCCAACATCCACAAACCCAAGGCATTAAGTAATTGAATCCATAACCAGGAGCTGGTAAATGGGGAGTCTTGTGAGTTATTCTGTAAGTGTGACATGGAGAACAGCTTGCTTCACAATCATTATTTTACTGTAGTGCAGAAATCACATAATGAGGACTTCATGCTGTTAGGATCCTAAGCCTTGATTGTTAGAACATTTCAGTCATATTAAAAAAATGATATATTGGAAGCAGATAGGAAGAAAAACAGTAATTGGAGGCTCAGCAGTGGGTTAAAGCCACAATTTATTTACCATTTCCCTTGCATTAGATGAAACATTAACAGGATTATTAATAAAGGTTCTGTATTGGGTTTGTCACATAGCAGCAATGTGTCATCCCATTCTGCTGCCAAAAGCATGTCAGTATAGTTTTCTTAAGGCTGCAGAGAAATCTTCTCTAGTCTAAAATTACTGAAATATGTTAATTTTTATAGCTGCTTGAATTAGTACATGACCTTTAAACAGAGAGGCAAAAACCATCTATCCATCTGATGATATTGATTTCTTGGTTACACAAGGTGCATGCATTAAGAAAATTGAATTACAAATTAAAATTCAGCACTACTTTATTAAAAATCAGGTGTTGATGAAAAGTGATTCTCTTTACAAGATGCTCTTCTAATTTCCATTGCAGTTGCTGTCACCAGCTGTAGACATGAGTCCCCAGAAAGGCTGGGTTTATTTTTGGTCATGCAGTTATAATTCGGAATTTTTCCATGTTTTTTTGCATTACCTTGCTGTTTATTTGGGAATATCAGATTCTCTGATCTATGACATTAAAAATAAAACCAACAACTGTCCTCCTTCAGCTGTTGCTCAGGTGCCCAGTACAATCCCAGAAATGGGAGGGGGAAAGTGCACCAAGGGGTAGCTTTGACCTCTGCAAATGAGAGCAAGTTTTGTTATGGTAGCAGAACACCTCTCATCAATTCTCTTTGCCAACTGAGCTTCAAAGACAGCTCACTATTTCAGGATAAAGGAAAATAAAAATATTCCTCTTAAGAATATCTCAAGTGGAATCACTCAGATTTTGCTTTAGCAGTTTCTCAAGGTAGGTACTTCATGGCTTTGTTTTTAAATTCCTGACATGAAATAATTATATAAAGTATTCATTTTAATAGTTCATAGAGCAACTGGAAGACAATTTCATAAAAATATGTGTATTTGACAAGTATATAAAATCTCCTATAATTTTAAGATATTCCCAGTTCATTTACTCAAAGGAAAAATGTACTATTAACAGCTTTTTATTTGTTACTTTTATGTATTTTTGAATATTCAAACACCTTTTTTTTTAAGTAATATACATTTGGTCAGTCTCAGAACACTACCCTTAAACACAAACCCAGCTGCTGCAGATTAGATGAAAAGTCAGAAAAAAATAAACAGGAGAACTTCTGATCTCAGGTTAGGGAGGAGATGGGAGCAGCTTGCTTTGAAATTATTATTTTACTGCAGAGTAGAAATGGCATAATGAGAACTCCGCAGTGCCAGGAGCTGTAACCCTTGATGGCTGGAATGCAGCTGTCACATCAAAAGTGACACAGTGCCAGCAGAGTGGCACTGCTGCAGCAATCACAGACCTCACATCTGTGCTGCACTGCCCAAATCAGGAGCTTCTTCATGCAAGTCTAGGCCAAGGTTAACGAAATTATTTAATATGCTTTATTGTAGCAGGGTTGCTCAAGTAAGTCAGTGGAAAGGTACATTAGGACTTATAATTCTGATTGATAATTTAAAAAAATTGAAAAGCCAGAACCTATTGTTCTAACACATTGTCCTTCAGAACCCGTTGCATGGAACAACAGGTAGCTTAACCCCATTGTTCAGCTGTATCTATGTACTTTAAAAAGAAATGCTTAAATTAAACCAAAGAAAACACTTTTCATCAGGGCACTGATGAGGGAAAACAGGCTTCTGTACATCTTCAATGCAGATGATATATCTACATGAACTCCACATTTCTTTATGCAATCCTATTTCTGTGAGGGTGAGCCGGGTGTTCTTCACTGTATTTCAATTTTATTTCTTTATTATCCCCCTCCAAATAACAGCCAGCAGAAGTGACACCTGCAAACCTGGAACTACAAACAGGGTTGTAGCTACCAACAGAAAGAACAACTGGCCACAGACTGAGCTGTTCTGGTTCAAAACAAAATAAGAGCAAATCCTTTAAAAAAATAAGAGTGGCATCATTTCGCTGCTGGTACTGTCTGCTCAACAGAGCACTGCCTTATGTAGGAACTTCCACATTTCAGAAAGAGAAATAATGTGTTAAAATTTTACCAACCAGTATTTCCTTACTGAGAATATCTTCATTATCATGAGGGTAACAACTTTCAGAGTTCGGATATGCTTGTGTGTCTTGAGGGTGGTACAATCTTCAGCTCTGGGAATAAATACCTTATAGTGAAAACCCAGTCAGAACTCATTTGAAGTCTTTCTTGTCACTCCCAAGATTTCAGGAAGCCAAGCAAAACCCTCATTACACAATTTAAAATTATCTAAGTTTCTTGATACTGCAAATATTACAGAAAATCCTAGAGCAAGTCAGATTACATTGGATTAAACAGAGAATCTTTGTAGAGTCTTAGCTGGGTAGAGAGCATCTTCACATCAGTAATTCCTTCCATTTGGTTGTTTGGTGTTTAGGTTGGGTTTTTGTTTTGCTTTGGTGTTTTTCCTTTGGGAGATGAGGGGGTGGTCCCCTCTTTCTCAAGGAAAGGAAGAATTTCACTGCTGGGATTTAACCCCAGCCAGCAGCACAGCTCCACACAAGGGTCACTCATTTCCCCCACCCAGGGTGGCACCAGGGGGACAATTGGAAAATAAAAGAGAAAACCCACAAGGGAGATGAAGAGAGTTTAACAGGTGAAGCAAAAGCTGCCAGACAGGCAAAGCCAAGCAAGAATTCATTCCCAGCTTTCCATGGGCTGGTGCTGAGCACACCCATCACACACAGGGGGATTGGGAAGGCAAAATTCATCACAGCCATTGTTCCCCACCTGCCCCTCGGATTTACCTGACCCTTGGGTCACTGGGGGTCAGCTGTGTCCCCTCCCAAATTCTGGTACAGGACTTGGGAACAGAAAAGGCCTTGACTTTGTGTAAGCCCTGCCCAGCAGTAACAAAATCCCTGTATTTCAACATTGATTGCAGCACAAATGCCAAACACACCCTCACACTGGCTACTGTGAAGAACATTGGCTGAATGCCACCAAAAGTCCCAATATTCACTAATTAACACTTGGTGATGGGAGAAAAGGATGAGTTATAAGGAAGGTTCTGAAGGAGTTCAACAGAGGCAAGTGAGAAGAAAACAGCAATAAGGAGAATAAGGAATGTTACAGGTCAAGGAGAGGTCTGTGTTGTTGGGGACTTCTGGTTTTGGGACTGGACAGGGAAAGGGAAACAAACTGGGCACTGCCATGGGCAGAACGTTACCAGAGCTCTGGGTCACCTGCTGCTTTGTGTTTGTGGTTTGGTTTGTTGGTTTGGGGATTTTTGCTCATTGTTTAGCTTTGCTTTTTAAAAACCTTTGTATAAACTATTTAAAATATGAGGAGGACATGGAAGCCTGTCTAGAGTGAGTGTTCTGGTTTTATTATGAGCCCTGGCTAGAGGCAGTGGATGATGTGATGCACCCTCATGCCTGCCAGACTCTGTCTGGAGAGGGGATAGAAAAACAGGAAAAAAATTTAAAAAAGAGAAATGTCCCATGTGTCATATTGACAACCTTGAGCAATCAAAAACCATGAGTCAGACTCAAAAGTACCATAATTTTAGTCTAATAAATCTGCGAGTTAGTCTAATAAATCTGTGAGTTGAAGTAACAAAATGACAAATCTGATTAATTTTTTAATGTTTTGAGAGGGCCTTTAGATCCTATTTTCCTGGCAACTCATTTCATTCCACAAGTGACACCAGCATAAGAAGAGGCAGAGGAAAATCACCTCATAAAAGCATGAATAGAAATGCTGCCTTTGCCAGTGACCTGCAATATTTTGAGTTCCCCTATTGAGGAATACAGCAGATTATGACTTGGCTTTACAGCTTTATTAAACTCCACGAGCACTGATTGGCGTGAAATCATTTACAGGAGAGCAGCATCAGGGATTTAAGTGATAAAACCCCACAGATTCCTCCAGCTGAAGCTCTGCTGCCCTGTCCCCACACACCAAGGGAGACTGCTGATACCTCTGGTACCAATTCCTCTTCTCCTGCCAGAAAAAAAACCCCCAGGCTTCATGGAAGGAAAAGGAGAAATGCAGCTGACCTTGCAGCTAGATACCTCTGTGGCTGGCAGGAGGGATAGGAAGAGCTAACACTGAAAATATCACAAACCGGGTGAGGCAAAAGGTCATTTACTAAATGCAAGTGGGGGATTTGAATAGGTCTCTATGACAGAGCTCAAAGCCCAGGGGAGTTCTGAGGACTCACTAAAAAGAAAATTGGACTGGTGCACATGGGCAAACAGTTCAGAAGGAGATGCCCTAGAACTGCTTTAAGAAATACAGAACTGATTTCTGCCCTGTGCCATTTTTTTGCCCAGACTGAACAGTTAATCGTACAAAAAGCTAATAGTTATAATTTGGGTAAGGTAGAACCAGATGTGGAAGACAGCATTCCCACTCTTTGGAATGGTAGCAGGCAACAGCAAGCTTGTTAGTCTACTGTTCATAAAGTAATTCACTTTTACAACAGTCTCCTGATTTTCTAGACAAATATATTTATTTCAAATATATATATAATACATTTCAAATATATTTATTTCTATTTCTGGACAAATATATTTATTTCTTTGCACATACTTATCTAGGATAGTGAGTACTATGTGCAGAGCATCTCAAGCCTCATGTCATTTCTCTGTCTGTCTCACTACAGTTTGGCACTAACTCAGAGAACCACTGAATAATTTAAACCACCAACACTTATTAAGATGAAGGAAGAATTTCTGTAGTTCTTGTGCTGTCATAACATGAACATACCAACACAGAGTGGAAAAAAATATACATCCTTGGGTGTAACTACATTAATTTTCAAATAATTTGGGCTTTAAAATTCAGCAGGTACAGAAAAAAGAGAAAGCTTCATGAAATGAGGAAGTTCACCTCAACTGTGAATCCAGCCTTTGTGATTTTAATGGATATGAAGTGATTTCTACAAGTACAGACTTAGCTCACTGAGCAGTTTCATATTTGCAAGCTTCATTAAATACATACACTTACAATTTCCAATTGCAGTGAAAACAGAGATAATTTCAACACCTCCCTTTTTAAAATAGCTCCACTTATAGCATCAAATTGTGTCATGCATTGCCAAACAAAAATAGTGCCATCAGTCTTTGTTTGACAATGCTGGCAGAACAAAGCTCAGAGCACAAAGCTGCTGAGAGGCCTGCAGCTATTTATGGGGAGGGATGGCAGTCATGGAAGTTTTTTAGAGATTCTTTAAAATCTGACAAAGGGAATTAAGGTTAAACTCCATGTAAGACAGAGTATTTTTACAGTTTATATTCCCATTATTTATTTTTCTTATATTGAAGGTAGAGGTTATGTGGGCAAGAAGATTTAACAAAGATAGAAAAAAAATAGATGTATTTCCAGTGTTCTGTTATTAGGCCTTACCAAAGAATTTAATAAGTTGAATTTTTCTATTAAAGCAATTGAAAATTTAATGAGTTTCTTAATTTATTACTTCACAAGACTTGAATTATAAAACAATAACATAAGCTGCACTCTAATTGCCTGAGTATGTCTGAAGATGACAGCGTGTTTAGGCTTTCACTTGAGCATCTCATCTAAATATTTTAACAAATAGCACAAAAAAACACTGCAGTTGTTCAAAGAGACGTTGCAGAATTACTCATTTTTTTTGTGACAAATAAAACCATTTTATGAAAGCATTATGTTTGCTGTTATATTCCACATTGTGATGGGGAATTTCTTTGCTTAATATTAACACAATTCTGTGGCCCCCTTGAGAGCTTGTTAAGAAGGATTATTCCCACTAAACCAATAACCTGAAACACGGATGAGCTGGTGGTGCCATGGAAGTTTAGGGGTTGAGGCAGGTCTGGAGGGCAAGGAGTGGGCTCAGCCCTCCCTGCCTATATGTGAAAAACGCCAATCACTTGTTTTTAAAATTTTAAAAGTTTAATAGTAATAAAATGGTTATAAAAACAGCAATATTATATATTATATATAATGTGTATTATATAATTTAAATCATATTAGAGTAATAATAATTTGGACAATTTGGATTAGGACAATATGAGACAATAGAGACAAAGAGTTATGGGTGTCCAGGTATCTTTTTCTGGACAGCACAAGCCCAAAAAGGACCCACATTAACAGAGCATTAACCCTTAAAAGCAACAGCCTGTTGCATATTCATACACCTCATGCATGATGCATAAATTCCATTCAAACACAGGATTCAGTCTGGTCAGTGTCAGCTTCTTCCTCTGAATCCTCACGGTGTCTTCAGGGCTGAACAAGGCAGGAAGGAGTTCATTTTTTTCTGATAAGGGAGCAATAAATTCTCTTTCTCTGAATGTTTCAGGTGTCCTGTGGCTATCTCACTGTGAGTCCTTTGTTTTAAAAAAGTATCCTACATAGCATAGTTTCTATTTTAACATTTTGTTATAACCTAAAACTATATTTAACACACTACTTAAGAGAATTAATACAGCATTACTTTCTAACACAACACATATAATATTTATTTTAATATTTGCGAAAAAGCCAATCATAAAATACGCATTTTTCACATATAGGATTGTGCCCCCTGTTGACAGAGTGACAAAACTATCCTTTGTCCCCTCAAAAAGGAAAGAAGCCCAGAAGTTTCTCTCTTTGATTTGGTGAAAAAGACACCTCATAGGACCTCGGGGGCTTCACCTCAGACTTAAGGATGGTCAATTGGACAGGAGCCAAAAATTCCCCCCTGAGCAGTTTACTAGAAAAAGAAGAGAACAAAGAAACCAATCACTTTGTGTTTTACCAGGAGCAAGAACTTCTTGCACCTGGCTCGGTTTTTCTCTGTTTGTTATTTTGCCTTTTATTAAACCTTTTTGTTTCCAACGCTGCAACAGAAGCCATCCTGCTGATTTTATGCCTCCAAAGGTAGCTGAGCTATCTTGGGTGTGTTATAGACCTCCGAGAGCTCATGAGACCTGGCTGGAGGTTACCTCTGTCCTCAGGCCCCCCTTTTTGAGTTTGTTGTTGTTGAAATGGCTCCCAAGGTATTAAAAAGTCTTTTTTCCCAGCCCCACGCTTAAAGAAGAAGTTGGGATTCCTCAGCTTTGGTTTTAAAGTTTTTTTGGTTTTGTTTTTTTATCTAATACATTTTTTTGGACTTGCTGAGGTCTGTTTAGCAGGTCAGGTTGAGGCACACTGACCACCCTCAGGGCAGTGTTATCTATTTATACTAAAAACTACCTGTGCTTTATTTACAATAATTTTCCAATACCAATCACCTATGTTAGACAGTCTGTCTCTACTCTAAACCAATCCAGAAGCGCCACCATCACAGCAGAAGATGGAGAACCAGAGCAAGAAGAAGGACAGAATATGCCCAGATTCCTCCATCTTGCCTCCTGAACCCCCACTCTAAAACCCCCAAAATTCTACTTTTTCACCCTGTGGTAAATTCACTATTATTCTATTCAAACCCTTGTGGCTTGTAACTCCTCACACAAAGTTGGTCATTGTTTCCATGGGCTAAAATCAAAGGCACAGGTGTTTTTGACTCTGTGCCAAGGTCTCTGAGCCCCTTGTCAGGGTCTCAAATCACCCAGGGCAGTCAGAGGAATCTCCTGGGTTCTGACACCCCCTGTCCTCACCCCTCCCTGGGCTCAGCTGGCTCAGATATCTCCTGCATACAAGGCACAAAGGGTATTTTTGACATGATACTCAACACTTTAAATGTATCTCCCACTATCCCAAACAAAAGTTTTCCTATCAGATAACATTCCAAAAGTATTTCTATCTAACAGTTTTCTGGTCTTTCTTGATGGATTAGTAATATTGTTAGCTGCAAAACTTTTACAGTGCATAGGAGTTGACATGTTAGCTTATTATTTTAATTGCCCATACTGCTTTCTTCACACAAGGAAAATTAAAACACTTCATATTGCAGTAATAGACTTAGTGGGTGGATTGCTTGATTTGGGTTTTTTAAAAATATTGATACTTCTGAAAGTCATAAAAAATATATTCCAGAAAATACTATTATAAGAGAAACTGAATATCCCTAAAATGAGAATTTCTTAAATTAATCTGGTGTTTTCATTTAATGAAAACTTCCACTCTCAGCTTGAATCAAAATCCTGTTTCACCTGGATCTAAACTGAAAAAAAAGTAGTAAATTTTTTATTATTTTGCCCTTTGGAAAAGAGCTTTGTTGTTTAATTGCCTATACATCTGCACCTTGTCACCTGGAATAGCATCATCCATAAATTTGGATTGTTATTATGCCTGTCTGCCAGTCTTCCCACCAGGTGGTGGTAAAGCTGGGGCAGACCCAAAGCAAGAGTTCAAGTAAATTCCAGTCCAGTTTCGGGTACTTACATAATATCTGTTAGCTCTCACAATGAGAATTGTTCTCTCTCCAGTAGGACAATTGGCAGCTATTTTAAAGGTCCCAGCCCCGTGTGGCAAACAGGAGTAGATTTCTGGAATTTCTGGTTGCTGTGAGGTGCACATCACTTTCTCATTGTCCTGGCTGTGTTATCACATCACTTACTGCAAGAATACAAAAAACTCACAGCAAAGGAGCTCCGTGACACAAGGCAGTTCCTCCCTGAGGAAACAATCCAGCTATTCCAGAACTTTACAGGCTGTGTTGGTGGAGCTAAGTGATCTGGAAAGGCTCTGAGGGACTGAAATGTCCCAGTCAATGACTCAAACTACTGCCATTGGCAAAAGCAGCAGGGCTATGGTGGCCATGGGGGATTTGGTGACTACGGGGAATTTGGTGGCCATGAGGGCTTTGGTGGCCATGACGGCTTTGGTGGCCAAGGGGGCTTTGGTGGCCACAGGGGATTTGGTGGACACGGGGGATTTGGTGGCCTTGGGAGCTTTGGTGGCCTCGGGGGCTTTGGTGACCATGGGAGATTTGGAGGCCATGGGGGATTTGGTGGCCTTGGGGGCTTTGGTGGCTGCAGGGGCTTTGGTGGCCTCAGGGGCTTTGTTGGCCATGGGAGCTTTGGTGGCCTCAGGGGCTTTGGTGACCATGGGAGATTTGGTGACCATGGGAGATTTGGTGGCCATGAGGGCTTTGGTAGTCATGGGGGATTTGGTGGCCATGAGGGCTTTGGTGGCCATGGGGGATTTGGTGGCCATGGGGCATTTGGTGGCCATGAGGGCTTTGGTGGCCAAGGGGGCTTTGGTGGCCACAGGAGATTTGGTGGACACAGGGGATTTGGTGGACACGGGGGATTTGGTGACCATGGGAGATTTGGTGGCCATGGGGGATTTGGTGACCATGGGAGATTTGGTGGCCATGGGAGATTTGTTGGCCATGGGAGATTTGGTGGACATGGGGGATTTGGTGACCATGAGGGATTTGGCAGCCATGGGCCCAGGGCAGGGGGTGAACACCAAGCCCTGGAGGGGCCACGCTGGGAGCCAGGGAGGGGAAGAGGCAGATCAGAAGCAGATGCTGCCAGCTGGGACAGGCTTTGGAGCAGGGCAATGCCCTCCCTTGCTCCAGTGGCTCAGCTTGGATACTCCCCTGGGGAAGGCTCAGGATCCTCACACGGAGGGCTGGAGGTTTTCACACCTCCACATGGGCCACACCTGGCTCAGCTGCTGTGAGAGGCAGGGCCACATCTTAGGAGGGGCCAAAAACCATGAGAGCCCCCCAAAGTGCCCCAAGATCCACAGTGTGACACAGACAGGGTAAAACTCCCACCAGGGGAGGTGCCTGGGAATTCACCCCAACCTGAACCTGTATTAACCCAGGGAAATTTGTGTTTCGAAGATTTGGCCTCTTTAAGCACCACTTCAACTACTGCACATTGAAATTGCAACAGTCAAATTTTGTCACTGGATCCACGGATGGTGACTTTTCCACTCTTCTCCTTTCTGTCTCTTTCTTTCTCTCTCTTTTCCTAACTTCTTCTTCTCAGAATATATTGTAAACCAGACTAGAAATTCCAGTCAATGCCTTAGTGAGTGCCTTGTTGTGCCTGGATACGTTCAAGTATCCAGGCTAAGTTTGATTTTGCTAAGTTTGAGCTTGCTAAGTTTAAGTTTGCACAGTACCTTATTTTGGATTTTGTTTTAAAGTTTGCCAGGTAACTTATTCTACCTTATTGTTCTAAACTTGGCAAGCAGAAGTTTGTTATTGAACCTCCTGGGAATTTTGTAAAAAATTCAAAGTAAATCAGACAACCTTCCTATTTACCCATTGAGAGGATCAAAGGTGTGAATGACTAATTGATATCTAACTTGGCCTAATTTCCTACTGAGACAAGCAAAGGGTTTCCATCACTCGAAATACTAATTTTTTATATTTTTTAAGAGAGAAACTTCTTTTTTTAGTAGTCAGGCTCAGAGTTTGAGGAAGGTTTGAGGAAAAGAAGGATGCCATTTATGAGCATCAGTATTCAAACTGTCTTCCCTGGCCCGTTCCTTTCTCCTCCCTCTAAAGACATAGAGGAAGAACATGAATAGCAGTAGTTGCAGGGTCTAACAGTGCCATTTGTCACTGCCAAGATTCATCAGTGATACAGGATTACAACAGGGAACAACTGAAAGGTTAAGGATTTATCTAGAACATCTGAAGTGGATATTAAACAGAGATTAATAGCAAAGTGATTAATGGAAATTAATGTTTTCTGTCTTAGCTACTGTAGTACTGAAAACAAAGAAACTTGTTCCCTTTCCAGGAGCCATCACTGACCTCTTCCCTTGCTAGCAACACTTAGACCAGGTACATATGTTAAACATTCTTTATTTTGACTTTACTGTGCAAAAATTTAGACAAGAAAATAAATGTGTTCTCAGGACTGAAGTGCTGTAAGCACAGAGGCAATGACTTCTGGAGATGAGTGTGAGAAACAGGTTTTAGTGTCTAAATATGGTTCACTGCTGCTGAAACTGAGACCCTCTGAGCAATAAAAAATTTCATAAAAGCTCATAAAGGAAGTTTTATTGGTTTTGTAGAGCCACGATCGGGATTTTCCTTTCAATATCTATCTGGTGCCATGCTTTTTAAAAGAGTTATTGGCTTGCAAAGTTACAGGAGGTATTTAAAAGGCGTGGAGTCAAGGAGTGGCTGGGGGGTACTGGGCAGTGCTGGGTTAATGGTTGGGCTCAGTGATTGCAGAGTATTTCCAGGTGGGATCTGTGTACAAATCACAAACAGAACAGGGGAACGTGCCTTGAGCTGCTTTATTTTCCAGCATCACTCTCATTCCATGGTTATGACAATGGGAAGATGCCAGCAGCTCACATCCCAGGCTGCAGACAAAGAACTCAATGTTACAACTCACTTTATAAGTTTTTTGACCAATCACACAAAGCAAAAACACATTGACAGTAGTTCCATCCAACCACTATAAGCACCCATCCCTGGCTGCTGAGCTGACTGAGCAGGACTGACCCACAGAAAATCCTCTCTGGTCCAGCTTTCACCACAGAACCCAGCCATGCACTGCATGGGGTTCTACAAGAATACTTTTTTTTTTAAATATGAAATCTCAAACCTGAAGTTTTTCATATGTGTTAAAAATAACAACTTCTGCTATAGAAAGGAAGAAGAAAAACATTACTATTTCCATGTTGTTTTTTTGCCATAAGTGTTCTTTCTCTATTTTAACCTCCGAATGTGGACACTAAAAATCAACTAAAACCTTTTCTGCTCTTATTAAATTATGTTTAGCAAGATTTGAGTTCTTAGTGCTGTAACTCGCTGTCAAAAACACTAAAGAGACTTTTAGTTAATTTAACATAACTTGGAATGAAATATTTACTTGGAATGAAATCAGCAGTATTCTTATAAAAATACAGGATAAAAATGAGCTCATTGCCATGTCTCTCAATGTCAATAAAGGTAATGTATTTCTTATAAAGTTCTTACTTAATAGTTTTGAACTAGTAGTAGCATTTTACATGTCATGAGTATCTGGATGTTTATTTGGTTAAAGGAGACATTAAACACAGATAAATATAATTAAATACAGTTGAAACAAACAGCATTCTTCACCTGACCCAGCATTTTTATATTACTTTTAGTATTCAATAATTCTCTAATTCAATAACAAGTGAGTCAGAGTTCCTCAGTCCCTGTGTAGATTTAAGGTAAAAGGAGTCCCTATCTAGATTTCTAATTATTTGTAATTTTATTGCTTGAACAAAGCCACATACAGTTAAGGGAAGGCAGAAAAACACTCAAAGCATTAGAAATCCTAATAGGCACTTCTCTTAAGATGTTTGCATACATTCATTTTGGCTACTGTGATGCCTTTAGGGTGTTGACAGAGAAGAAAGAGAACCCTGAGAACAAATGAGAATTTGTGCAAAGCAGTAAAACAGACCCATTCCTTTTGGAGGACTCAGGGAGAAGATGGTTTAAGTAAAGATGCTACAGCTAGCTTTAGATGTCTGTAATCTTAATGTAACAGGCAGGGATTTCTTTGCATTATTTTACTGACAAAGGTGAAATCATATTTAAAAATTACTGGAACACATTTTAAAGAGTGTTGGTTATGCAGATTTTGAGATTATGACCAGAAAGTAGTATTAAAACAGAAAAACAGTGAAACTGCTCTATATAACAGTCACATATCCTATCCACATCCAAATTTGTCTGAAACACTCTACAGAACCAGATAAAACTTAGAAGCCCTGCACTAAAAGTCATTGAAGAGGCTCACATACACAAATCTAAGTTTCTCAAGGAACATTTCTATTCTCTATATTCTCTACATCAGTTATTCCACTGTGGCACTACAGGTGAAATAGAATGTGAGGCCAAACAATTGGCAAATGATATTTGAAAATCCATGCTGTAAAAGGAGTATGGACCATAAGAGCATTGGGAAAATGTTTGTGTCAACAGCATCTCCATCAACATTAGCATATAAACACAGGCAGAATTTGGGAGGAACTCCAAGACAAGTAAGGTGACACAAAGCATGACAGGAAAACCTTTTGGGCAGAAGTTACAAAAAAAAAAAATAGTAACTTTGTTCAAAAGTACTGCTTTTCATTTCAAATTCAAAAGTAACTGCAATTTAATTCTCAGCAATTTAATAAGTTGTGGAGAGCACCCTTAGAATGTTTGCAGAGCACTAACTAGCCCTGGTTTTTGGTTAATGAGCTTGCAGCACTGCACTCCTCTGGGAGGACACATCCTGCCTGTTTTATAGCTGAGCAGAGGCACAGAGGCAGTATGAGCCAAGCCTCCAGACCAAGCCGAGCCTGCCAAGCTCATAACTTCATAACTTTATGTTACATGGGCTCTGAAACCTCCCATGCTAAAAACTCTGGAAAATTAAGCCCATTTAAAATACAATCAGCAATCACGCAGTGATATTGTCTGCATTAATTAACTGTCATGGCTTTAACCTCAGCCAGTAATTAAGCATCACTTGCTCACTTCCCACGGGGGGGGGGGCGGCGAGAATCCCAGGAGTAGAAGTGAGAAAACTCATGGTTCAAAGGCAGTTTAGCAGGCTGCCCTGGGTAACCCAAAATGTGGCTGTACTCCTCATCTGTCTGTGCCCAAAAGTGTTACTGAGTCTTCAGAGCCTGGTGTCAGGGCTGGAAATGGGATTGAGGGTGCTGGGTCCTTTGAAGAGCTGGGAGTCTCTTGAGAGAGCCACCCTGGCCCTGTGGACTTGGACTCGGGCAGGGGCGCTTGGCTTCTCTCCCTTGGGGTGTTCCTGCCCCTTAGGGTGTTTCTGCCCCTTGGGTCGCTGACACAGAGCTGGGGCAGCCTGGGTGAACGCTTCCCTTTTGGGTTATCCCTAGGTTTCCCAGAGGGAGCGTTCCTGGGTCCCGCCGTGCCCGGCCGGGTTCGGGCTCTGTGTGTGCCGGAGCGCGGGAGCGGAGCGGGCCCGGCCCCGCGGCCCAGGGCGGCCCCACAGCCCGAGGGGACACAGGCCCTGCTGGGCCATCCCCTGCTGGGCCATCCTCTGCCATCCCCTGCCATCCATCTCCTGCCGTCCTCTACTGTCCCTGCTGTCCCGTGTCGTCTCCTGCCGTCCCCTGCCATCCCCTGCTGTCCTCTGCCATCCTCTGCTATCCATCTCCTGCTATCTTTGCCATCCCCTGCCATCCTCTGCCGTCCCTGCCATCCATGCCCTGCCATCCCCAGCTGTGCCCTGCCATCCCCTGCTGTCCCTGCCGTGCCCTCCCATCCCCTGCTGTCCCTGCCATCCCCTGCCATCCATCCCCTACTGTCCCTGCTGTCCCGTGCCATCTCCTGCCATCCCCTACTGTTCCCTGCCATCCCCTGCTGTCCCCTGCCATCTTCTGCCATCCCCTGCCATCCCCTACTGTCCCTGCCATCCCCAGCTGTGCCCTCCCATCCCCTGCTGTCCCTGCCATCCTCTGCCATCCCCTGCTATCTCTGCCATCCCCTGCCATCCATCCCCTGCCATACTCTACCACCTCCTGCCAAGCCCTGCTATCCATCCTCTGTCCTCCTTGCCATCCCCTGCCGTCCCCACACAGTCCCTGCCAGATTTCCCCTCACAGGTCAATCCTCACCCCTGGCTGGGCTCCAGCCCTGCCCCAGTCCCATCGCTGCAGGAGCCAGGCCCAGGGCTCGGGGCAGGGCTGAGCCACGGCCCGCTGCCCTCAGAGCCACCCTCAGGGGACTCCCCACCCCTCTGTGTCCCCTGGAGTCCCTGAGCCCTGGCAATTCTCTGTCTAGTGATCAATCACTGTTATTTTTGCTGGATGCTGTTTGTCCCGTTAGTAAACTGTTATTTTTTTCACTTACAGATATTTGTATTTCATTTCTCCTTACTGGTGGAAAGGGATCAGTTAAAGCTATCAGGGAAGGCAGCTCATTGCAGAGTGTCTGCCTCTTCAATTGCCTTAACACGAGACACAGGCAAAGCCAGGCAAGGCACACACACAGCAAAGCAAAGCAAAGCAAAGCAAAGCAAAGCAAAGCAAAGCAAAGCAAAGTGAGGATTTCATCCCCTGCTTCCCAAAAGTTCAGCAGGGCCCCCTCAGGTGTCAGTGGCTGCCCAGCCACCATCAGTCCATCATCCTCCTCTTCCTCCTGTTCCCAAGCTTTACACAGTGGAATGGCACACACTGTGGATCACTTGGGGTCAGCTGTGTCCCCTCCCAAATTCTGGAGCAAACAATTGGCAAATGATATTTGAAAATCTATGCTGTCAAAGGAGCATGCACCATAAGAGCACCATTGGGAAAATGTTTGTGTCAACTGCATCTCCATCAACATTAACATATAAACACAGGCAGAATTTGGGAGAAACTCCAAGACAAGTAAGGAGCCTACTCCAGCCTACTCCATTTGAGTGCAAGGAACAGCAAAGGACTTGACTTTGTGTAAGCCCTGCCCAGCAGTAACAAAATCTAACCTGAATTTCAACACTGATCCCAGCACAAATGCAAAATACAGCCCCATAATAGCTACCTTGGAGAAATTGATTCTATCCCAGCCAAAATGAGCACAGTAGCAACCTCTGAAATTGCCTGACCCACACAGAGCCATTTACTAACAGCAGATTACTTCAGAATTTTTCTTCCATTAATTCACTTCAAGACAATATCTGCTGACTTGTGGTTTGACAAAAGGTTTTTTTATTAAAACACACCATTATGAAATACAAAATAAGGCACTACAGAAAAGATCTCTTGAGGATGCAGTGTTGCAAAACTATATTCAGACTTTATGCCAGAGGTTCTGTATCCAAACTTTTAGGATATTATAGCTTCTCTGTAAAAATAAAGCACGCAATGCATCATTCAGTCTTTCAGCAAGCTTCCCCAACTAATCCAGCAGCACTAGGCTGGCAGCTGGGTTCAGCACACCAGCAAGAACCAAGTCTGCTAAAGACCACACTGCCCATCTCCCCCACAGTGTATTCCTTTTATTACAAAGGTAGTTTGAAAGCTTGGCCTGAAGTGTCTGACAGTCACCAAGGAAATCACTCACATTGCTTCTTCCAGCACTTGCTGTCAACAGATTGGCAATTTCCACCTTCCTTAATGGGGAAAAAAAGGGGAAATTATGACAAGTAAGGGGCTGGAATTTCATTTGTTTACAAGAAAAAATTGAATCCATAGCTCTATGAGGTACTAGATTGAGACCAGATCAAGCTTACTGTAATTTCAATTATTTCATTTTATTAATGTAACACATTTTTCTTATAAGATTACCAGCCTTGCACCTCATACAAAGCATACAAGTGAAAATGCACATTTCTCAAGTTCCTCTGGGTAAAATTGGCTTGAGAGATTCTCTGAGGAATATGCCCTGAAGAATTTCATTTTTGTGCAAGCAAACCAAATACACAAGAAGTTACTGGGAGGAATTTAAGGCCTTGCTACTATGCATTTTCTCAAAGTGGAATCTTTATGTTCTGAATAGCAAAAAGTATAGAAAAGCTATCAGAAATTGCATGTGATGTGCCTCTGCAAGTTTTAGTTCATTTGAGCTCCACAAAGAAAGTTTAGAGCTTCTTTGAAAAGAGAATCTGAGATTGCATGAAAAGCATAAACCCAATTCCTGCCAGAAGGCCCTTGTTGCCTTCAGATGAAAAAGAAAATCTAAAAGGACTAAAAAGCACCAAAGCTGGATTTGCATGAGGAGCAGACAGAAATTTAAATTCATTCTAAAGAATGATGCAAAACATTTTTATTTCTTTGGCGTTATGTTTTTGACATCTTCACTTTTTGGATAATTAAATCTTTTTCTATAGAGATTTATGACAGTTTTGTAAATGCTGCCCCTTTTTAGGCAAAGACAGAAGACTGGAAAAAAGTGAGAGTAGTGAAGTAGTGGTGTTCCTTTCCATGCCTGCTCCTGATGGTTTTAGTTTTTCTTGAAGCAGAGACACAAAGAAGTTAAAAATGAGACCAAAACTTTACTCTGTGTATTTTTTAACACATACTTATTTTCTCATATTATAATTCTTGCAGAAGTAAAAAAGTCACTGACAATTTTATCCTTTTTTTTTCTTAAATGAAATTTAACAGGAAGAAACTTGCTTTTTGCAAGCGCCTAGTGGTTTTCAATTGGTTTCAGAGGAGCAGCACTAATTTCCCAATCCTTTCAGGGAAAAGTACAGTGAGAAAAGGAGGATTGAGTAAAGAGATTAGGAGAGCAGATTACCACCACTTGTAAAAATCCATTTGTGTTGCTGCTTGCTCATGGAGGAGCTGATCCAGTACCCACTGAAGTAAAGGCCAAATTTTCATATTTGAAAAGACAATAATATACAATTAAAGATAACTATTGCTTAAGCAGAAGCTGTTCTAATACTGCAACAAAGGGAATTTTAAACCCCTGCTTCCAATTCCAATTCTCAGAGTAGCAAGTCTTCAGACAGTACAGTGCAAAGGTTTTAAATATTTTATTTCTGAATAATGAGTAATAAAACTTAGGGAACTCAGTCATTTGAGTAAAACCTTTTTTTTTCCTTTTTTGCCCAATGAATCTACTCTAAGGCCATGAAAAGATCACCAAATGGGATTGTCAAATATTTACGCATAGAGTGCAGCCTGTAAGCAACAGAAACATGAGACAGAAAGTGTCACAGACACATTTTATGAAATATCCTTTTGTTAGTGTTTTTTCTCCTGAGAAGCTGAGAGGCCTCAGAAACAAAATGCAAACAATGATTATCTGCTGCTGTGGAATGCAACAGGTGCATCTGTGATTGGTCTCATGCGGTTGTTTCTAATTAATGGCCAATCACAGTCCAGCTATCTCAGACTCTCTGGTCAGTCACAAGATTTCATTATCATTCCATTCCTTTCCTTTCCTTGCTAGCCTTCTGATGAAATCCTTTCTTCTATTCTTTTCACACAATTTTAGTATATAATTTTCTTTTAGTATAATATATATCATAAAATAACAAATCAGCCTTCTGAAACATGGAGTCAAGATTCTCATCTCTTCCCTCGTCCTGGGACCCCTGTGAACACCACCCCACAGAAAGCAGCACATCTGAAGGAAAAGGGCATCTCAGGTGGAACAAACAGGCAGGCCAGCCAAGGCCTGTAGTGAGCCACTCTTCTGCAGTCCCAGGGTTTAAACAGCACCAGGCAGAGGCAGCCAAACAAGGGATCAGCTTGAATTGCAGTGTGTAACTCACACACATCCAGCCAGGCTTCACAGAGCTCTACCAGGCAGAGTGCTGCCTCTGCAGACTGAAACAGAGGGGCAGATTGTGTCAGAGATCCTTCAGCCAACGCATAACAGAGAGAATGGATCATGTACAAATGTGTGCAGGGTACTGAGTGAGCCCTGGTTATATTGAAATGCTCTGAGCAATTGTCATAGAAAAGGGATCAGCGAAATCAGACACATTCACACACTTTCATCAGCTAAATAAAAGTTCCGTTCCCAGCTAACCATATTCAGCAATCAATTGGCTACTCACTGTTTGTATGCACTGACTTTAAAAATCGGATGATTCAATTGTCATAGCAACTGTATCCCAAATTTGGGCTGTCAGGATATATGCAAACAATCCACCTCTCAATTCATACAGCCCCTCCTTGGGCTGATGCAGCATTATACACTGGGGTACTAGAAAAATCAGTAAGTGCTATTATGTGTGAATGAAAAACACAGAAGTGCCCATAAAATGGCAGTGGAAGAAGGGATCTCACTTCAGGCACCACTGGTGGTTCAGACTGACAGAGAGAGGCAGCTACAACAAAGCCTTCTGCCTCCTACATGTAGGGGGATATAAGAAAATATAAGAAAATAAAGCTAGTGTAGAAAGTAATCTTACCCCTAAGGAGTTGCAGCTGGGTTAATTATCAAAGATTAGGAGCAGGCCTGACTTTAACAGGCCACAGCTGTAAGCAATGAGAAGAAGAGTGCTATAAAAGAGGTGGGTGGCTGGAGTCAGTTGGCTGCTTTGTGAAGGAGAAAGAGTCAGTGCTCTGAGGAGCTGACCATGAGAAACACCAAGAAGGTATGGAACTTTTGTGATAAGGAGACAACAGTATGGAACCCCTGCAGTAAGATGATAACACCTGCATGCCAGGCTTCCTGGGAAGGAAGCAGGGAAGAGTGCCCAAGTGGGGAGTACCTGTCTGCTCTCCCTGCCAGAGCAGCTGTGGCCCCTCTGGAAGAGCAGTGCAGCTCACCCAGGGGTGCAGATGGACAGAACAGTCACCAGTCCCCACAGAAGGCTTGTTTGCTCTCCCCATGTTCCTGAGGTGCCCTGCCACACCACAGCTGCAGCAGCTCCTTTACTTCTCTGCCAGATCCCAGCTGTGACAGTGCAGAGGAGGGGATGAGGTGCAGTGCCCTGGCAGGAGCAGCAGAGTGAGGAGATGGCCATGTGGGTAGGTGAAAGCTGTCCCTGCAGCAGCTCCCTGACTCTATGGGCAGCCAAGTGGAGGAGAATGGAAACCATCCCAGCAGTGCTGGGAAGTGCACAGGGAGAGAGAGAGGCACCAAAGGCCTCCCTCCAATGCCAGAACCAAGCTGCAAATGCATCAGAGTCTGGGATATCCACTTTGTAATGGTAAGAGCTGTGGCCTGAAGTTTAACAGAGCAAACATCCTCCAAATTCCACTGCTACTAAATTACTTTTCAATGTTCATGTGACATAAAGCTTTGTTTAAATCAATCTTATGTCCTGGAAACACCTGAACCTCTCAGGCACACACCACATGAAGCATTGCGTCCTCAGCAAGGCATGTCCATTTTAGACTTTCCAGGTGTTCCACTATCAATTTTCATTGAACCTTGCATGGCCAAGGAGAACACATGAACATCAAACTGCCCCTTATGGAGAAATTGGGAATTCCAAAAGGTTCACAAAATCTATAAATGGCTCAATGCTTTAAAAAGTATTGAGCTTACTAAAACTCAATGCTAGAACTTTGATTCCTACCTGGTTGCACCTCAGGTCAAGTCCTAGGTACCATCTAATGCCGCCTGAATCCTGGAAGTAGTCAGCACTCAGTTTTTGAGCAGAACCATTTCTCCCTCAGTCCCACTGATAGGAAAGTCACTTCAGGACATTATTCTCACGCACCCATGTTGTTCTACCCATCATTTATGAAAACCTGGCTGAAGGAGTGCAAGTGAGCTCCTCCACAAAGGGTAGAGCCAGTGAGAAATGGCAAACAGCAAAGCCCCACTGCCCTTCCAGTGCTCAGGAATAAAGAGTCTGACAAGGAGCTCAACCCCTTACATGGAGCTTCCCAAGAAGTGGTTCTTTCTCACAGGGCATGAATCCAAGTCTGTCCAATTATCACCCTGTCTGCACCAAGTTTTGTAGCTGTTGCAGGTGTTAACCTTTTTTTTTTTTTAATGTTCCATATTGATCTCTTATAGTAAGAAGTCTTGTCAATACCAACTATGAGGACAGGAGAAAGGGAACCTCTATCAGTTCCAGTTAATTGATGGTAACATAATAATATGCACCATTTGGATACACATCTGTGCTTTTTGATCTCCAGTCAATCTATCAAAGCACTGAGCTTCAGCACTCAGAGGCATGCCTGTGTAGATGTACGTTTTCAATTTTGCCTGCAGCCTTCTCTCTTTCCATTTGTGCTTTCTTTTCCAAAGAAACATCTCTGCAGAGTGACATGAAAGGAGTCCAAAATTCTACCTGTATTATTTTGTCTCCCCTCCAATAGAAAGACCAGTGAAGCTTTCATGTCTGACTTGCACAATGTCTGGAAACATTTCTGGGTTCTGGATGAGCTCTTCTAAGGAGCTACATGAAGTCAAATTACATGAAGTGCTTGCTTGAAATTCATTGAAATTCCTCTGGTTACCTGAATAGTTCTACAGGCTACTAAATATAAATGCAGTGCTAGATTTTAAACTTTAGCTTTTACTTTTTAATAAATCTGGGAAAGTGTAATGTCCTTGCCAAAGTCATGCTACGAAGGCAATATGCAAATATTAAATATGAGAATGTAGAATAACTGAAAGGTATTAAGTAGAAATTGGAAGTAACTGCTGACAGTGCCTGAAAGCTAATGATGTTAATTAACAGTATTCCCAGGGATAGGTCCAAAGAAGGAATGGGGAATGCAATAACACAGACCTGACTTTTCTGTTTTCTTTATAGAATTCTTATCGAATATAAATTAAGTCAGAAAATGGCAAGTTCCAATTAGTATGGCTAGATAGCAAAGGAGACAAAGTAAACAAGTGGCTGTACCTTCCTCATAATGAACTCACAAACAGCTCCTCCTATTCTTTCAATTAAGCCTCCAATATAAATGTGTCATGCCCTTTTCTTTATTGGTTATCATAGAAACAGAGCAAGCCTAAGTTTCATCATTATTTAGTCAAGAGGATGGATTTAGTTTATATTGGAATATAAGACCATTCTGGAAAAGCACAATATTATATGTGTGTGTGTTCTCATAGAGTTTATATGCCTGTTCTTTTAGTATGTTGCAAGTCAAAGAAGTACCAGGGTTTCCAATCACAGTTAATAAAATAATCTTTTCCTCAGTTAGCTTCCAGTTTCACCAACAGAGCAGAGGACAGTTCACAGCCCCATTACAAACTCTGGGTGCAAATGCATTATTTTCTGGACAAAGGTAACACCACAGATTCAGACAATACTCAGCTACCAATGTCAGCTGTGTAGGCAGTGGGACGTACAAGAATGACATAATAACACTTTATTTGAGTTTTGATTCAAAAGGAATTTATTCCTTTAAAATGCTACTGTTTCTGTTTCTGCTTCTCGCCTGCTTTCACTTTGACAAATAAAAAATTTGAGAGGCAACCCCTATCAAAACAATTATTTCTCATGAGGCTGTGTTTAGAATAATAAAAAAATAAACATCAGCTTCAAGAGATGGTATTTCTGACTAGTACACAACACAAAAATATGCACAGCAAGCAGGCAGGAGGTACAGAGCCTTTCTGAGGGGCTGTGCTGGTTTTGCACGGCCTGGCTCCTGGTGGCAGGGGGGGCACAGAGGAGGTGCAGGGAGAAGCTGCTGGAAGCTCCCACCGTGTCCAGCAGAGCCAGTCCCTGAGGGCTCTGAACATGGCCCTGCTGCTGGCCAGGGCCAGGGAGAGATGATGGGAATGCCTCTGGGAAAACATGGTTAAAAAGAAAATCAGAACAAAGGGAGGCACTGGTAATTCCAGATAGAGAAGAGGAGGAGGTGAGAACATGTGAGGGAAACAACATGGAGACACCAAGGGCAGTGGGGAAGGAGGGACAGGAGGTGCTCCAGGGGCCAGAGCTGGGGCTCCTTTGCAGACCCTGGTGATGATCATGGTGAGGCAACTGTGCCCTGCAGCCCTGGGAATCCATGGGGATGCAGAGATCCACCCACAGGGAATGGGGATCCAGGGGGATAGAGAGATCCACCCACAGGGAATGGGGATCCAGGGGGGATGCAGAGATCCACCCCCAGGGAATGGGGATCCATGGGGATGCAGAGATTGATCCACCCACAGGGAATGGGGATCCAGGGGGGATGCAGAGATTGATCCACCCACAGGGAATGGGGATCCAGGGGGATGCAGGGATCCATCCACAGGGAATGGGGATCCAGGGGGATGCAGGGATCCATCCACAGGGAATGGGGATCCAGGGGGATGCAGGGATCCACCCCCAGGGAATGGGGATCCAGGGGGATGCAGGGATCCACCCACAGGGAATGGGGATCCAGGGGGATGCAGAATGCACCCCCAGCCCTGGGGAGGTGCCCACAGCAGAGCAGGGCATCCCTGGGTGAGGCTGTGACCCTGTGGCAGACCCAGGGGACAGAGGGGCCCTGTCCCCAGGCTGGAGCAGCCTGTCCTTGGACACTGCAGCCCTGCACAGACAGACAGACAGACAGACAGACAGACAGAGCCATCCCAGCAGGTTTGGGAGGGCTCTGTGCCCCGGGAGGGACTCAGGTTGAGTTTGGCTGCTGCTCAGAAGATGGATCCAAGCTGGAGAAGTTCACAGAGAAATGTCTCCCATGGGTGGGACCCCACGGTCCCACAGGGGAAGGACTCCTCTCCCTGAGCAGTGGAAATCTGGGGTGATGAACTGACCAAACCCCCTGCCTTCTCCCTGAGCTGTTGGTGAGAAGTAGGGAGGGGTTGGGGGAAGAGAAGGTGTTTTTAGGGGCTTATTTTAATTCTCATAATCCTCCTCTGATTTTGTTGGTGATAAAATTCACTTTGCATCTCTAAATTTAGCCTGTTTTGCCCTTGGAGTGTTTTCTCCCCTCCTAATATCAACTCATGAACCTTTCAGTTATTTTTTCCCCTCTCCTCTCCATAAGTGAGTGACTTTGTGGGTGTCTGGAATTTGATCAGTGTCAAACAAGACAGGGAGAAACAACATCAGGAAGATAATCTGGGTATTTTGTCAGAGAAACACTGTGTCAGTGTTTCTGTCAGATGAACACCATCCTCAGGTGGGAGCTGTATCTCCAAGAAGTGGGTACCCAGCTGCACACCTGAGATTCCCCTCCTGGGAAAGGAAGGCCAGCCATGTGGGAAGGGTGGCCTAAGTTAGGCTGCCAAGGGGGACACAGCACCTTGGATATGAGGGAGTTAATGGGGGACCAGGAGGGAAGCAGTGACACCATGGCAGGGCTGTGCTTCAGAAAAGCTCTGTGCAGGTTTGCTCTTCCAGCACAGGGATCAGCCACTGGTGCATAAATCAACTGGGAACACCAACTTCTTTGGCAGGATGAAAGTCCTCAAGAGGCAAATATTAAAAGTCACTTAATGTGTGTACTGATCTCTGCTTTGGCTTCCCCGATTTGTAATTTTTTCTTGTTCAAACTGATGGATGAACTGAATGTTTTTAATTATTTCCAGGCTATGCCCTTCAGAATTGCACTGCTTTCCCTGCATACAGTACTTCTGTCCAGAGACTCCCTTGCTTCATTAAGATGGAAAATCATTTCAGTTCCAAAAAGCCAGAGTAATGGTGTTTTAATCAAGTGAAGTGCACACAAGCTGCTACCATCCTGAGCACCCCCTGACACAAATGCAGCAGCACAGGGGCGCATTGCATGCTGCCTGTGGGATGCAGGAACCCCAGATCCCCTGCTTTGGAAATGACACCACAGATTCACCTAGAAATGCCACTCTTTCACCCAGAAATACCACCACAGTTTCACCTAGAAATGCCACATTTTCACCTAGAAATGCCACCACAGTTTCACCTAGAAATACCACTTTTCATCTAGAAATGCCACCACAGTTTCACCTAGAAATGCCACATTTTCACCTAGAAATGCCACATTTTCACCTAGAAATGCTGCCACAGTTCACCTGGAAATGCCACCACAGTTTCACCTAGAAATACCACCACAGTTTCACCTAGAAATGCCACAGTTTCACCCAGAAATACCACCACAGTTTCACCTAGAAATACCACAGTTTCACCTAGAAATACCACATTTTCACCTAGAAATACCACCACAGTTTCACCTAGAAATGACGCCACAGTTTCACCTAGAAATGCCACATTTTCACCTAGAAATACCACCACAGTTTCACCTAGGAACGCCACCACAGTTTCACCTAGAAATACCACCAGTTTCACCTAGAAATGCCACCACAGTTTCACCTAGAAATACCACCACAGTTTCACCTAGAAATGCCACATTTTCACCTAGATCCAATGGCTCCACCTCTGAAGCTGGCTTGGACAGAAAAGCAGAAGAACAATGGGAAGTAATGGTGTGTTAGCACAACACCAGCACAGGAGAGGGGGAAATGAGGCTCTCTTTTTGGGAAGTGTTCTACTTCACCACAACAACTCCTTAAGAATAAGCCATCAGTCAGAGTTCAAAATTCCTCAAACAATAGTTGAACTATTAGAACTTGTATGCTTGACAATGGTAGGATTTAAACAAAAAGCTCAGAATTCAGGACAAATGTGTTACCTGAGTTACAAAGGAGCTCACACATGAAAGAAAGCTCAAAGAGACTAAAAAACCCCAAACCTCAGCAGCTTGGAGAACTTCTGATATCTTCCAAAAATAGGGGGAAAAAAAGAAGCTCTTTACTCAAAGCCAAGATTAACTACTTAGAGCTGCAAAGGCCTGATTTGGAGACTGCCCCAGAAATATTCCATTATTTCCACCAGTGCAGAGGAAATCAGCACCAAACCTATCTGCCAAGGGCTGGACATCATCATTCACCCCCACACCCACCAGCAGAGTTTGTCATGTGTGGGCTGTGACACCCATGGGATCAGATTATTTAGATATTTCTATTATTTATATTTATATTTAGATATCAGATTATTTAGATTCTATTCTCTGCACAGGTTGGCTTCTTTCCTGGTGTACAATTCAAGATCTGCTGCTGCTTTGCTAAGCCTTCTTTACTTGGCCTCATTAATTCCATCTGTATTAAAATGAGATGTTGTGTGTAGCTTAGATGGAGCTTTTGAAGGCATTTTTCCAAATGAAATTGTAAGTTTATGTTAGGAAAAGGATTTATAGCACATAGTTAAAACAGGCACACATATAAAGTCTGCTCTAATTAGGCATTAATTTTTGCAGAACATGCTTTTATTTTAGAGGTTTATATATTTCAACAACATTCCAGATGTGTATAGTACATCTATATTTTTTATAGATGTAAAACCAAATAATTTATTATGGTAGCAATCTTTAACTAAATTTCTTTACTGAGTAATTTAATTCAAAGAGGCAAATAACTGGACACCAGACTAAGTTAGAATCAGATATGGGGAGGTCTTTCATACTGTAGAAGGTGAGTTAAGTTTAAATTTTAAAAAAGAAAAAAGAAAGGAAAAAAATTGTCTTGATTTTCTGACCAATATTTTTGGGAAAATCTTCTTCCAGCTAAATTGTTTTCATGTTTATCAGAATTCTGAGTACTACTCTATTAATCATTCTGCAATTAAGTACACATTCCTGTCTGAGAAAAGACCTAAGACTGGGGCATATGTGGATAGGACACTTGACACAGATGTTGCTGAAATGCCATAACATCCATCCAGAGTAAATGTCACAAATCTGTTTGGGTGAAGCAAACAAGAGCACTCTGTGCACAGAAGCCCTGTAAAGGATGAGTTGCAGATGCAGACTTGAAGTTATCATTTTTATTAAAAAATACTTCAGCTGTAGTTGAGTCTCAAACCAGAGCAAAACACCAGAGGCAAACCAAAATTAGGTCTTGAAGCAGAGACAGAGGAGAAGGCAGAATGGTAAAACTATACAGTATTACACAAGGAAGATGAAAGCCATTTTATCGTGTTGCTAGTAGCCTTTGGAAAAGAAAATAAAGAATAGCTCACAGTGGATTTCACTGTGTGGATAAAGCACGGGCCAGGCTCAAGCCTGGAAAATCATGGTCCCACAAGTGGGAGAGAAAGGAACACCCTGAAAACCAACACAAACAATCTGTAATTAGAGAATGAGTCTGTCCCTGCTTTCCCTCTGTGTTGGGCACTGTGAGGTGTTGGCCTCATCACATCTAAGAGTTATTGATCACTGCCTTCAGCTGCCTGCACCAGACACCAGGGCTTTATTTATGGCCAAAAATATTACCCTTTTGGCAATAATGTCAAAGACCTGGTAAAAATATGGATTGTAAAGGTGTAGCATAACAATAAATTTAGATTTTGATTAGTGTGATAGATTTGTGCAATATGACTTCCCTGACTTCACTGCACTTAAAAGGTTTTGATCGTGTAGATTTAAATCTGAAGTGACAGACTGTATCATGAGAAAGACAACTGAAAGGAGCCAAATTTAGATGTCACAAATTCAGAAAACATCAAAGAGATTGGCAAGTGCTTCACCAAACATTTATATTAAGCAGGAATTATTGTTCTGATTACATCTTAAAGCCAGTAAATGAATAACCATTTTTAAATGGTTACTCATCTCCTCCTAGCATTTATTTTTCATTTTTCAAAGCAAAGCATATCAGTACAAATTATTAATCTCTCAAATAAGTTATCTTTATTAAACACCACTATGAAAAAATCATAATTAACCACAAAATAGTTAGGTCTCATACCTGCTCTTTGCATTTTGTGGGGTTTTATTAATAATTATCAGTCATGGCACCAAATTTAAGAGGTAATTACACAAAGTGAGTGGGTTTGCTGCAAGGTACCAGAGCTTGCTTTAAGTCAGAACAAACAATCACAACTGAAGGAAACTAACCCTAAGTTACATTACAATTTGGACCCAACAAATGCTCAGTATTTGTAACTGATTCCATCTGAAACACTTCCCCAATTTTTTGATAAGTGACCAAAAGACTTTCCTCACCTATTTAAGTTTTCAACTGTTAAAAAGCTCAAAATACTTTTGGAAAGGGAACACATCTTCCCCATCTTATAAGTACCTACTCCGAGTAGCTGTATTAATGATGCCTTGGAGCAAAGGCCAAGCAGCTCAAACAGCTTCAAATTAGGCCCTTAGGGTTAGCAAAAAAGCAGCAGTTACATTTACTGACAAATGCAACATTTCCATGGGATGAACAGATCAGCATGCTTTAGTATCAGTTGTTTCAAAGTGCTGCTGCTCAGGTTTTGCTGGGTTTTTGGACAGCAGGTTCCTGCCCTGCCTTGCTCTGCAGAACATTACACAGCAGTAGAATAAATGTGGTTTTGTACCGATCACACCAGGAGCTGGAGAAGAGCTCAGGATCTTCTCCTAAAGCTTGGTACAGCAGAATCAGCGTCAGGTCTCCAGAACCCACGCAGGAATGCTGCAGACAAGCTCTCTTTCTCTTTAATAGACACCTTCTGACTTTGATTTGCAGCTAAACATTTTTGAGAAGCAGCTAGGAGAAGCCTGAAGGTTCCTCCTGTAAGGTGTCTAAAGCTTATTTCTGATGAATTAAAACAATATGCTCTTTACTTGTAATAGGCACAGAATCACAATGTCCCACACAACCTCGAGTTCATTGCTGACAAATTGCAGAAGTGAATTCAAGCTCAAACAAAAGCCAAAAGCATCATCTTAGAGGAGCTCTTGGAGCACAGAACAATCAGAGCAATTTTATTTAGACTCTACTACAAATATCTATGAGTTTGTAGATCTGATTTCAAAAATAAAGCATGACTGATCATCTAGGCTGGGCTTGTTTCTTTGGCTGCAGCAGGTCACAATGTGAATTATCATGCAAGGAGTTCCTGAGAGCTTTCCTGGCACTATGAAAATCAACCTGATGGGGCTGACAGAGCTTTCACTTAATGCTGTGCAAGATCTTTAGCTGTAATTGTCCTTGTCCAAAAGGCTGTGGATTCATCATGCAGACTTATTGAACTGAAGTCTTCAAGCAGCATTGACAGTGATGACAACAGCTCTGGCAGTTGAAAAGCCCCAAACAAATGTCATAATTCAGTAGTGTTTCCATTATCCATTTCTGCATTATTAAGTTATACCTAACAAAGGTTATGGTCATGAGAGAAACCCTACACATCAGCTAAAGCTGCCAATTCGGATTTTCACATCTTTATTATTCTATTTTCAGGTAAATATCACTGTAGAAGTCAGAAGATTAGAGAAAATATGATTCTGTGTTGTTTGCCTCTCCCAAAGTGTGCAAATATTACCTCACACATGACTCCACAGTGTGTTGCCTTTACAGCAGAGTACTCATGCAAGCTGTGATTAGGATTAATTCTGCCCTATCAAAGGTTCCAGGGTCCAAGCCATACAGGTTTGGGTAAACACACAAAGGAGAGCTTTTTTCTGGTTTTGTTTTAGATCTCTAACCTGGAATCACAACCTTCAGCTGATTCTTGTTCTGCTTTTTAACTGAGGTTCAGCAATCACTTCTGTTCCACTTTCGTTCATCTCAGTTTCCCCATTTGTAAAAGGGTGAAAGTCATAGAGTCTTTCCCTCCATTTCACAATTTTATGACATCTATACATAAAGATGCCTTTCAAGGATTATTGTTGCTAGAAATATACATTAATTATGGTTCACCATTGATTTATTTGTCATTGCTTTAACAACACTGGCTGTATCAGTATAGAAGAGAAGAAACTAATGTTTTTTATTTCTAAATAATTACTTTACTTTCTTTCTTTGTTTAGGGATAAAATATAACATGGGATTCCAGCAACCAAAAAAAGTAAGTTTTCAGAAGTACATAAAGAAAATTGTACCCATATTCTGAGTATGGAGTACAGATAGAGATGGCTCAGATAAGGCCACTACATGGAGCTGAAGCACTGAAAAGGAAAGATGCATCAAAAACTTAGCCATGAAAATGCAAATTTCCCTCTTAAAATAGCAATTTGATAAGCTATGCAACTTCATTTTTATGAGGTTTTTTTCCTAGACTGGGTATTGCTAAAAGATACTGTAAACTTTGCATATATTAATATTCTGTATGAAATCACACTGATCAAATGAATGCCTTGAGAGGTGCTTAAAAACAGGCTCAGGAAAAATTCTGGTGAAATTCCCCCATCTAGTGGCAGTCAGGCTGCGCGGGGCTGCCTCCAGCAAGGACGAGAGCAAACTCTGCAAAGGAGCAGCCGTGCCCAGCCCTGCCCAGATGTGCCCAGCTGTGCCCAGCTGTGCCCAGGTGCCATCGCCTGCTCGGGCAGGTGGCAGGGATTGAGAGCTGCTGGGAAAGATGAAAGTTGGACAAGAAAGTATGACAAGTATGCTTGGCGGAAAGATTTTTGAATGTAGAATCTGGTGAAGGAATAGAGATGGAAGGAAGTTTTGATATAGAAAGGAATTGCTGAGCCAGTCTCGCTGGATAACCAAGGAGGCAAAGGGTGTGTTAGTTAGAAGGGGGTTTTATGGCTTACAGCAAAAGATAAACCCACCCCAAACAAGAAGATGTTTTTACCAAGCAGAAGGATAGCACAGGCAAACAAGTCAGCAAATGTGGCAAGTAGAAAAAAGGTTTCAGAATTTTCCACTGCAAGAAAACTGAAAAACAACTTCTAGCTTGGAGAACAGTAGCATGAATATGGTAATTACAGTAGTTATGATAGGCTAGAGATTATAGTTAAGGTGTAGATTGGTTCTACTGTATTAAGATGCTCAGCAAAGAAAAGTCTATAATGCATTGTAACCAAAAAAAAAGTATATAATGCATTGTGACCAAAAGAAAAGTATGTAATGCATTGTGATCCAAAAAAAAGTATATAATGCAATGGAACCAAAACCAAAGGGTCTCCAGGCCTGCCTGCAGCTGGAGCTGACAGCTGTGGGCACAGCTCTGTCACCCACAACCCTGGGCTGCTGTAACACCTTGGATACAATAAACTGCATTTTGGAGAGCCCCTGGGGTCCCACATCCCTCATTCAGGCTCTCACTGGCAGCTCCCCTGCAGCTCCAGCCCGACCTCCTGCACCCAACTTGCACTGACAGGAGGCATTCAGTTTGCCCAAAAGCTCCAGGGCCATCATCAGCATCATTAAAGGTGCAGAATTCCAGGAAGCCTGAATCTGATAACCTTTAAATATCAGCCATGTCATGAGTAAATGGGATTGAATTGCAGCCAGTCTTGTAAAGGGTAATGTTTAGAAATACATCTGGTATTTACAAAGACAAACACATTTCTGACAACAGAAACAACCTCTGAAGGTGAGGAACAATCACTCCCAACACTGAATAGTGTTTTGCATAACAAATTATCAGTTGGTTTCCCAGGCTGCACACCACCTCCACGACCAGAGCATCCAACCTGAATTCTGCAAATGTCCTAAAACTTGTGTTTAAGACTGATCTGTTGTGTTCAAGTTTTTTGTATATATATATATATATCATTACAAGCAAGTCACCTACAAAAAACTTTTTTTTTTGTTTCTTGTCACCAATGTTTTTAGTAATGAATCCTGAATCTCTTTTCTGAGACTTTTTTATTCTCTGACCTTTAACAAGAATGTGACAAGATAAAACCTCCCTGACAGAACAACTATGTCACCTATTGCATTGCTTTTTTTCAGACAACAAAGACTTGTAAAATTGATTAAGATTTAATCTTAAAGAGCACCCTGAAAGAGCACGACCCTTCTAATCCCCAATTGTACACCTTAAAATTCACACAGTATCTTATTTTTAAGCCAGTTTTAAATACTATTGGGGGAATCCTGAAAATCAAAAATTTAAATTTAAAATTGTAAGCCCTCTAACTAAGTATTTTGGGTCAGCAATAAGCATTCTGCAACTACATATGGTCCTCTGTTGAAACACTCCATGGTAGTTTATATGCTACTCTGATCCAGGTAACCTCAAAATGGGGATGACACACAGCTAAACAGTGACCAGAACATAATTTTAATCTTAATCTTAGAGGCATAGACAGGATTTAATTCAGCTACCTGGAAAAGCAGGAAGTGATGGAGCACACCTGGGCTGTAGGCAGGGAGTATTAACAGAGATTCCCCAGTGAAAAAGAGCAGGTCCCACAAGCCTCACCCACAGACCTGCTGTAGTTACTCAGTTTTTGCTGCCCTGATCCCAGCCCCAGCTTCATTCCCACCTCTCACTGCTCATTGTTTCCATTGCTCTGCCCCAGGCTCAGCTCATCCAGCCTCCCTTTGGGTTTCCCTTCATGCTGCCCTCCCCAAAATCACTTCTTGTGTGCCAAACCTCTCCATTTTCACTGACACCTTCCTGTTTCCCTCTGCCCCCATTTACATCTCACTCCACCTTGCAAACCCTACAAACCCCCTCCCTTCCCCTCTGTGCCAATCTGCCCTCATGCAAAGATAAATTACTGACGTGAGGGTGGGAAACACACAGCCCAAACAAACAAACCCTTCCATTTGGGTGACAACAGGGGCAGTCTGGAATAATTAAGCAAGTTCTCACAATACTCAGATGCATTTCTGTAAAAATTTCAACAATATCTAAGAAAAAAGTATGGGTCAAGGTCTGGGTCCACCACCTAAAATACAGTAATACAGGTAAATCCAAACAGGAACTAAAATTTACTGGAAATTTAGATCAGGTTCATCTCTGCCTTTAAGTTTCATGTAAGCACAGAACAAGGGGACAAGAGAGGAGCCACAGTGCAGTGCTGAGGGCTCATGACAATGAGTTTTGAACAATTGTAAAAGTTACCAAAGATCCACGTGAAGTGGTGCAAGCTGTAAGTAGTGACAATCTCTCATTTACTAATATCTTCAATCTGTTTTTCCTCAGCAGGACTGTGTTTCCAGCAATAACCAGGACAGAAGATTAAGAAAAAATACTGCAGACAGAGCAGCAACAGTTAAGCAGAGCAATTCATTAGAGCCATCTGAAAGTGTGCCCACCAAGCTTCAAAGCACCGACAGAAGGCAAAGCAGCATCATGTTTGCTATGAAAGATCAACAGAAAGGTGAAGAAATTAATTCCATCAAGCTCCATAAACGCAGGAGGAGGTTTATAATTAAAAAGAGCCCAATTCTGATTTCCATGAACAGCTCCATTCTCAACCTGCCCACACTTAAATATGAGGATAGAAACAACAGCAAGTGGAAAAGTCTCTATGAGATCCAAGGAGAAAGGAAGCGGATTATGAGGGAGACTTGTTCCAAATACAAGAGTAACAGCAGAAGAATAATCACTCCGTACCACGTGTCCAGGATATTTGTAGAGGATAAATACAGGGTTCTGTACTGTGAGGTGCCAAAAGCTGGCTGCTCCAACTGGAAGCGTGTGCTGATGGTGCTCAACGGGCTGGCCTCCTCCACCAAGGACATCCAGCACAACACCGTGCACTATGGCAACTACCTGAAAAGGCTGGATGGCTTTGACCACAAGGGCATCTACCACAGGCTCAGCACCTACACAAAAATGCTGTTTATTCGTGAGCCCTTTGAAAAGCTGGTGTCTGCCTTTCGGGACAAGTTTGAGCATCCAAACAACTACTACCACCCTGTCTTTGGGAAAGCCATCATCGCCAGGTACCGTGTCAATGCCACCAAAGAAGCTCTAAGGACAGGCTCTGGCGTCAAGTTCAAAGAGTTCATTCAGTACCTGCTGGATGTACACAGGCCAGTGGGCATGGATATACACTGGGACCATGTCAATAGGCTGTGCAGCCCGTGTTTAATAGACTACGACTTCGTTGGGAAATTTGAAAGTATGGAAGAAGATGCAAACTTTTTCTTGCACTTAATTGGTGCTCCACAAAATTTAACTTTCCCCAAGTTTAAAGATCGTCACTCCGATGAAGAAAGAACTACCACTAAAATTACACAACAATATTTTGCACAGCTTTCTCCTTCTCAACGACAACAAAGCTATGACTTTTACTACATGGATTACTTGATGTTCAACTACTCCAAACCTTTTGAAGATTTATATTAATTTAAGGGCCTGGATATTTCCACAGTCACATCAGTTGAATTGTGTGACAAATCCAGGTGGCATCTGTTTATATATACTTACCTGTTAGCAAACAATTGGTTGAAGAGCAGGGAAAAACACAAACCAGAATATAAACAGATGTTTACACCTTCACCTTAATTGCCTCCTTTTTCAAATCATATTTTTTTCTATAATTTCTCCACATGAAATGTATGTACATATATGTATAATATGTCAGGGTCCCCAAATAAAGCACAGAATTTTCCAGGCTGGTGTGGCCTGTGTTTGCACGTGGGGGTGTTTGAAATGAGGGGAGCACAGCTGGCAATTCTGAAGTGCAGCCAGTACTTCAAGCTCTTTGCTGTTCAGAAAATAAGTCTTTAACTGATGGAGCAGCAAGAAGGGAAATACACTGAAAAATATTTACAGTTTGTTGAAATGTGCAAGGCATGAAGCCATTCACAGGCCCCGTGTGTTTGGAGGTGGATGTTGATCCCTGATTCCTAATATTCTTAAGTTTGTCAGGGAGAAAAAGTCTAATCAAACTCACACTGTTCATAAACACACTGGTGAAAACAACTAATACTTAATGACCATGTGAGAGCAGTATTAAACCAGATGTTGCAATTCAGAGTGAGGATGTGTTCTCCCCCTTCAATATTTCCCTTATGGCATGTTCATCTGCAAAAAGATAAAATGCAGGAGAACATTTGCATCTTTATAAATGTTATTAAAATTCTTTTAATCCTTTGCATTAACATAAATCTCTGGTTTAATCTTCATAGTCACCAGGAATATCAAATCTTTCCATCATAATAACAAGCAAGAATAAATGCCACTTCCTGCCCAACAGGGTAGTTCTTTTCATTGCTGCAAACAATTTGCACTTGCTTATTTTAGCAACAATTATATCTGAGTTAACATGCAAAAAAATATCCCAGGTGTTTTAGTTCAATTTCTGTGTTTGAGAAGACTTTCTCTTCTCTACCAGAGTGTCTTGTGAGAATAAAATACTTGACATTCCACTATTTACTGTCTCTAATCACAGAATATTCTGATTTGGAAGTGACCCACCAGAGTTCTTAAGCCAAACTCTCAAGTGAAGGGAAAGGATTTTTGAGAAAATATCATGGCTACACCACCCTTAGAATTTAATGGTATTTGGTGCTCTGAGAGGTGCTGGTGCTCTGATTGATGCAACCAATTGTCTGCACTGCAGTCACCAACACCAGGAGAGGACTGCTGGATATTGGAGCCCTCCTGGGCTTTTTCAGGCCCTGACCCTGCCAGCAGGTCAGGGAGCCAGAGATTGGTGTCTGAGCTTCCACTGGGAGAGGAATCTCAGCTCGTCTTGCAGCAGGCTCAGCTCTGTGAGGACCAGAACAAAGCTGGGCAGCATTTGGATTCACTCCTCTGCTGGTTCAGAGTGCTTTAAGGTAAAATTAAAGGGTAAAATTATCCCTTCAGCTGGATTCACAACAAAAACCTGACTCTCCTTCCTCCTCCTGCCTCGTCCCAGTTCCTTTTCAGCTTAATCTACACATCCACATAAATTGATACACTCACATTTACATCTGCAGGGCTTGGTGCATTCCCAGATCAGCAAGTGCTCATTGTATGAGTGAAAATCCCCAGCAATACCAGTGCAAAATTGCACTTCTGATTGTGTCAAACCTGGATATATATTTCTGATTGTATCAAACTTCTGATTGGATCAAACCTGGACTTCACCTACCATTACCCCCTCCCTATCTCTTTTAATTACTTTGTAGTAAAAGATAACAACAGGGAATTTATATTTTTAACGACAAATGAAGGTGAAGACTTTGACAGGTTTTATTTTCCCTTTAAACAAAACCTGATCAATGATTTGCATGTTTATATAACAAGCTGTATATGGCACAGCAGAATCTGGTTTACAGTTTCTCAGGGAAGACAGAAGCGCCCTTCTAATACTCACAGGTAATTAGTACTGGCCAGTTGCATTTATTTGGCTCTGTTACTTCAGCTCCTATTCCCTGCTGAGTAGTGTAAACAAGGTAACAAGTGGTTTTAAAGGAATGTTTGTAAAGATGCCTTTTAAAGCCAGAAGAAAAGCAATATCTTGAACAAAAAAAATCCAAGGCAGCAGACAAGTAAACTAATATTTTCATGTCAAGCAAAAATTTTAAGTAAAAAGCAATAATTTTGACTAGATAGTAGTAAAGTTTCAGATTGCTTATTTCCCTTTGGATTATCTTGTCTTTTCTTCCCCCACATATAAAATCTTGGCATTTTCATTTCAATGCAATTTAATTTTTTCAGAGGTGTTCATTCTAAATTCATTCTCATATTTTATCCTTCTCCTCATAGAGAAATATTTCATTTCTTATGGAAAGTGGAAATCAAAGACTGTACCAAAAAATCCTGCTTTCAAACACACAGCTTAACTCAGAGGTAAATATTAGACAAAATAATTTTGTCAATCCAATTAGTTTTTAAATTCAGAGGTAAGGACCCAGCTACAGCAGTCACAGAAGGTGAGGTGTGAGGGCACAAAAAACCAGAACAGAATCTCCCCCATACTCCTCAAAGTGGTCTAAAGCCTATAGCAGCAAAAGAGATTAACACAGACACAAAACCAAATTGTGTAAACTAAATGTGCACTTTATTATCTGCTTTTGCAGAGTCTGAAACTGAAGACAGCAATAATATTTTAATTAGGGGATAATTAAAGAATTTGATATTGGGATGCTCTGTAAGTGAAATTGATTGAGATCTAAGCAAAGCCATGTTCTTGAGACCTTTGTGTGCCCAAAAAGTCACCTTGCCATGTGCACAAATTGACTGATGGTGATTTCCTGTGGTTTTTATCTTTTAAATCCCCTCACTGCCATATGCACTTACCATGGCTGACCTCATACCAGAAGTGTCAGTTTATGGGGACTTATGCCTCCAAAAATAAAGGAATCAAGATATTAAAATGAGTTTTCTTAACTCCTCATGGCCATAACTTTTCAGAATTTCCATTATGGGGTTCCAGTGCTTTTTTCCATAACAATGATTGATGTTTGAGCACACCAGACTGCACAATGTCAAAAGAGAATATGAATTGAGAACAGGAGTTAACTTCTTTTTTTGCCCCAATTTGGATTCAATGACCTCAGAGATATTTTCCAACTTAATTCATTCTGAAATTTGGTTTGCTGGTTTACAGCTCATCTTATATAATGATTGAAGTAAAGAGGTTTTAAAGTTTTTTAATTGTAGGTACTGAATTCTGGCGATTCCCTTTCTCTCCTGCCTCATTTGAGCAATTTCTGAGAAAATCCAATCCTTGGATGGTCCAAGAGATCTTTTAAAGACACACAGAGTGAGGGAGAGGTGCACACATGGACTGCATGCCCAGCACTGTGCATGAACTCAATCCCATTGCTTTGCACTGCTTTTCCTGTTTGGGCAGTCACTGACAGCAAGAGCACACCTTTGACAAACCCATGTACAATTATCTGCTTATATACACCCAGATGAAGTACCTAGGAGAAAACCCTGTGTAAATAGCATCGTACATACTAAGGCACCTACAAACTTGCAAATGCTTGGAGGGAGATATAATGTCCAAAAAAATCAATTAGAAAATGAGTTCAATGTATAATATCTGCATTAGTTTTTACATAATTCTTTTAGTGTCTTTGTACAACAGCACCAATTAATTGGTCACGTCAGCTCAACTGGTACCACATTACCAGGAATGAACAGATAAAATATGAACATTCTTTTCTGGTGTTGTTTCTCTCAGCCATGGCTGCATTCTTGATACAAGTTGCTGACACTGAGATGAAGGATGTTCTTTTCCTACCCCCAACAAGCAACCGCAGAGGTGGCTGGGCATATTTGGAACACACTGGATGAATCCCAGCCTCACCATTTCCATTTCACTGGCTCTGGAGCACATCTGCATGCAGCACCAGTTTGTTTTCAGAGCACAGCACGAGAGGCAAGGCTGAGCACAGCCTGTTTGAGCTGATACTGCTTCAAGGGATGATTGTCTGCTTGGCATTGTTATGTGGGGGTTTCAGAGCCTCAGCATGCTCCTGAATAATGACTTGGGAAGTGTCCCAAGCTTCACATGGCAGCATGCATGTAATCTTTGTCCAAAGACAGCAGCTACTTGAGAAGGACCAGCGATTTTCTCAGCTTCTCTCTCTGGAACCTCACAGGCAAGTCTGTAAACAAGCATCTCTAATGTCTGCCAGCATGATCCTGCTGTAAAAATGCACCAGAGTCAAGAACAGGGCACTTTTCCCTTCAGCTACACTAGTGACCACTGGTACTTACCAGGGGTAAATCACTTGGGTCAGAATTTCTCAGAAGCATCCATTCAAACAGAAGGGCCCTGTAGCCATGATATTTTCCAAAAAATCCTTTCCTTAGGATTTTTCCTCCTGAGAAGCTGGGAGGCCTCAGGAACAAAATGCAAACATTGATTATCTGCTGCTGTGGAATGCAACAGGTGCATCTGGGATTGGTCTCATGTGGTTGTTTCTAATTAATGGCCAATCACAGTCAGCTGGTTTGGACACAGTGTCTGAGCCACAAACCTTTGTTATTCATTCTTTCTTTTTCTATTCTTAGCTGGCCTTCTGATGAAATCCTTTCCTCTATTCTTTTAGTATAGTTTTAGTATAATATATATGATAAAATAATAAATCTGTCTTCTGAAACATGGAGTCAGATCCTCATCTCTTCCCTCATCCTCAAACCCCTGTGAACACCATCACAGGGTCCAGAATTAAACATGCAGCGAAAATTCACAAGGGATTTGAGTTTTGAGAATGGCAGGCACCCACCCCTTCCACATTCAGTTTAATCCTGGATATGTTGAAGCTTTATCCACAGTGCAGCAAAGGGCAAGAGAGCCCAGAAGTGACACAGAGGAGGAAGACAGACATGACTAAGCCTTGCTCACTGCCATCAAACTACTTCAGTAATATTTTATACAGCAATTGACACTGTGAGTTGTGACTCATGCTAGAGAATAAGAATGATTGCTTTACCACAAGTGTAAGAGAAACATTCAACCTTGTAAAAATATTTTCTGGTGTGGTTTAAGGAAGAGCTGCAAATATTTAGTTTAAAATGACACTTTGGGAAGTCCTGTGCATACACACTCCTTAGTGCACAACTAACTTGTACCTGGTGAGGAGCGTATGTACACAACACCCTCTGTGTGGATAAATCTTTCAAGAAGAGTCATTTTCCAGGCAGTTTGTGCCATGGTGACTTTTACACAATTAGACAAGCTTGTTCAAATTCTGTCATCTGTTGCCATTTTTCCCACCAACATTTTTTTTTTAACTGAAGATGGAGCAGAGGTCAAGTTTTCCATTATGTACCTACTTTGCATGAGACCTAAATTCTGTTTAAATTCAAAAATTACAGCTGTTCTGGCCCTGTGTTTCACATTCAGCTTTATGGGATCTCTATGGATGATCATTTCTAATAGTGTCCTCTTTTCTTCATGGAACTCAAAATTACTCTGTCAAGTTAGGGAAAATGAAGGCGACTTTCACAACCCAACTTCTCCACAGTTGTTCTCCAATCTGGGAATTCTGTCCAGATTTATTTTAACTTAACACAGGAAATTTCCTCTCAACATACCCAGACATAGGCATGTCCTGAGCTGCAGGAGGTGTCAGGATTATGTTCAGGCAGGGAGAGCAGCAGCAGTGCCCAGGGGGACTGCGCTGAGAGCTTGTCCCAACCCATTAAACACCAGTGGAGGTGGCTCCTTGCTCAGGAAAGGAAAGCTCCAGGCTACAGTTCACCTTCAAATTCATGGATACAGACTAAAATGCGTTATGATCAGGAGAAAAAGTTGTTTTATCTTTGTTTTGAGTGTGCATCCAGTCAGTATAACCCGTGATGGAGCCACGTGGAGGTGCCCAGCCCACACCCAGACCCTCCCTGAGCTCCACAGGACAGAGTTTTACTGTTTGCTCTGTAAATGTCACACAGCTGATCTGTGTGACATTGCTCCCACAGCATTCATCCACACCAACATTCCCACACCTACGGAGCCAGCTGTGCAAACACCTGGGCAGGTCACTGGGAGCTTTGGCTGGGATTTCCCTCTTGTCTGGCTGGTTTGGGTCTCATCCACAATTGCTCCACTTATCTTGCCCATCTCTGGTGAGGAGGAAAATGCAGGAATGGTACCATATTTAGTGTTTTACACTGCATTTTATTTGCTGATCTCAAATTCATTTAATTCACCTATAGCAAAATATAACGGAAAGGAGTTTTCCTCACCAATGTTAACGGAATAATGTTTTCTTATTATATACAGGGAAAAAAAAAAAAAACACAAAAAACCAACCAACCAAATAAAAAAAGCAACAAAAAAACCACCAAAAAAATCCAAAATCAAAAGAAGACCAAAAAACCCAAAAAGAACCCCCAAAAACAACAACAGAAAAAAAAAACCAAACAAACAAAAAGAAACCCAAAAAACCCAGAAAGAAACACAAAAAATTAAAAAAAAAATAAACAAGAAACCCCCAACATCACTTCAGCACAGGTAACCTGCCTAATAAAACAGACAATGTGATGGAGCAAGCATCTGCAATATTTATATTGTCTCACATTATATTTCTCCACTGAAATCCATAAAGACATGAATCCTGCTCAAGTGACACACTGTGTACTCATCAAGGTGATACTGTCTGTATAAATCAGGCATACAGTGACCATTCCAGGCACTGTGCAAAACACAGCAGGCATCATATGAGATGGGCTATGAATCTGACAATTTATCCATGTTTATCCTTGAAAAAAGGAGGTTCTTTTTTATTATCTCAAATAAATCTCAGAACTTCATTAGATCATCCCACCAAAATTGAATGTCAGGTTTATATTACAGAGTACAAAGTACACAGCAGCTGGTAATGATCAAAACCATTTTACCTTGGAGCTCTTTCAGAGTGAGTTTCAAAATTGACAGCTCAGAATAAAAAGCTAAGCCTGCCATACTTGACCAAAACACGCAGCTTATGAACGCTCCAGAATAACCATGTGCAGAAATAAAATCAATTTCAGAAAAATTCAGAAGATAAAAGGGTTGGTAGTTGATTTATGCCTTGCCTCCCCTGTTACAAGGAGCTACTTCTCCCCCACAATTCCCTGTTTTAAACTATGAGAAATAAGTAATACACAGAATTACAATGAAGACTGGCTTCAAACACATTTTCCCACTCTCTGCCTTCAGCTCAGAAACCTCTTTCCTTGCAGCTGTACCTGACAAGCAAAGTAACACCTTCCTCTGTGGTAACACCTTCCAAAATCCTGAGTTCCTCAATCAAACTTGAGGGCATTGCCTTGTCTGATGCTGCAGTAAAGGAATTCTGGCACAGCCATTAAAGGAGCAATGTCCTCTCACTGACTTTGTACCAACCTGGGAGTGTCCAAACCTCAAAAGTGTCTGCCTCCTCTTTTCTTGCCTTCAGATTTGATGTTGTAGCCTTGCAGAATGGTTTCAAACCAAAGGGGTTTGTTTCTCACATATCAAAATCTCCTTTTCCTCCTGAAGCCTCAATGATGAGAGATGGGGCTGGGGAGAAATGGCACTGGCTGGTTTTAAATGGCCTCAATCTTCTCAGAACTCTCAAATACTCCTGCATTTAATACTACCTGCACTAACACCTACCTTTTGCAGGTTTAGCAGGTGGCATAAGTGTCAAATGATGCAAAACAGGTTTGAAAATCTGATAGTTTTGAGAATCTGAGTCAATGTAGATTCACATTCTGCCTGACAGCAACCAAAACCTGCAGATACACTCAGCCTCACTAATCCAAACCTGTGGAAGAAATGCTAATACAAATCCAAGTGGATGCATCCACACTTCAGTTCTGCCTTCATTGACTGTTTGATTGGTAATTAAGGCATATATTTGGTTCCAGAGATGTAGGAAAAAAACCCAAATCCCAAAGGAAGCAGTCGAATCTGAGCCCAAGGTTATTAATCATACTGCCTCTAATTGTATATAAAGTATCTTTACTCCCTCAAAAATGTTTTTTAAAATATTATGGGATTTAAATATGTCACAATATTCTGGATATCTTGATTAGATCTCCTTTAATATACTGCCTCCGAATAATTCGTAATTTATTTAACAGAAATGAAGAACTCTTACTAATCATTAAGATTAAGCAGAATTTTTAGCCTGACTAGACTAGCAACAAAAGTTGATAAGGGGATTTTTTTTCCTTAAACAGTGCTTTTTACTGTCTTCTCGTAATTAAAGTTCCAACCAAGGTCCCATTAGGCTGATAGTGATCCCCCCTGTGAATCAGACAGACCCTCAAGTCTTCAAGTTTCCAGAGCAAAGTCTCACTGGTGACTAGCAGCTGGGAAGGGTTTGACTAAATTGAGTGAAAACTCACTAAGATTAAAAGCCTAAAGAATTTTGCTCCTCATTGACATTTTAAATACTTTCTCCATCATTCCCCTTTCCCAGAAGATCACACATCCTCACAGAGCATCACACAGGTTCCTTCAGCCCACCTTCCCCAGTTCCATGGCAGGCAGCAAAGAACACTAAAGATCACTATAAATGAACACTACCCCAAGAATACTAAAGATACTATAGATGAACACTACCCCAAAAAACACTAGAGCTCACTATAAATGAACACTACCCAAAGGACACTAAAGATCATTATAAATACCCTCCCTCATTCAGGGGCCCCTCAGATCAGGGCACAGAAATCAGTCCAGTAAATGTCAGGGAGAACAGATCCTGTGCCAAGAAGAAAACCAAGGGAGGGGAAGGGGAAAAGGGGAAAGGGGAAAGGAGAGGCTGCACAGAATCCCTGAAGAGAGGAAGAACTGGCCTGCAGGATCTGCCCAAGGTAGAGCACACCAAGTACACGCTGCAGCTGGGCCAGGACTGGTCCTGCAGTGGGAGTGCTTTGTAAGTATTCCTCACACCTACAGAAGCTGAAGCAGGGACATTCTTCTTTCTTTTCTGGCTCCCATGCCCCTCACATCTTTGTAGTCCTTCCACAAGTGTCCCAGCTTTGGTGACAGCCACCACATCCTTCCTCTGGCAAGAGCAGTTCCAAATTTCCTTTCCAAACTATGGTAGCACATGTTCTCCAGGGGGCTTAATCCATTTATCACCTCCTGATCCTGGCTTCCACAGTTTCTCTTCTGTGTTACCCTTACAGTTCCTATAAGAATCCCCCCTTAGTCTTTCCCCCTTCCTTTAATCAGTGTACCAGATATAAAACCCAATTCAGGCTTTCAGATTCTCTATTCATGGTAAAGATATTATAGAATTGACTGGGCACTGATCTACCAGACCACCCAAACCAGCTTTCTTCATTCCCTGTTTGTTCAGTTTCTCCCCCTTACAGCTTCTCTGTGCTAATAACATAAATATTCACATATCTATAAATAAGATTACCTTTGCCATCTTCCAAGTCATGCTCACACACCTTGAAGAAGTTCAATTTAAAATCCTTCTCCCTAATTCTTGTTTCTCTCCATAAACCCAGAAGACTGGCCCACAAACACAGAATGGGCCAGAAGGGCAGATCTACACAAATGGATGATCAGAGCCTCACACTTGCAGCAGAGACAAAGTCAGCCTTGTCTGCCCATCAAGGCCTTCAGCAGGGTTAAGGACAGCTGTACAGCCAACCCAGAGTTATGGGTAAGAGCCAGAGGCTTTTTCTTGAACAAAGGGACCCCCAAATGTAAGCAATGAAAATCTTTCTGTTACCTTATTTGTGCATCACAGCTCAGTGCATGGCTGGGGGTTTTTTAAGCTTTTACCAAATGCACCTCAAAACAACCACAAGCAAAGGATCAAGGACTGCTCTTAAACAAGCATTAAAATAAAAAGGACAGTATCTTTTTTACCATACCATGACAATATGACATCTTATATTTACCATAAAACAGAAACAAGGTTGTATATGGCATTTGATCAGCTGAAGAGTTCACCAATCCCAGTGCTGTGTGTTGGTATTTTTAGCTCTAAAGAACTGAAAAAAAATAGTGGCATTGTAGCACAACCAGTCAAAGCAAAGGGAAAGCAAATCAAAGCACAAAATGGAGCAGAGGCAGAAATCCATACATCCAGCTCTGCATTCAAAGTTACCTTCCTGCTTAGAGAAAGATTTTCCCTTTCATTCCCTTCTGAAGCATTCAATAGAGCTTGGTGCCAAAGGCAAGATTTCATATTCACTGGAAGAAGAATTCTGATGTTCTAAGGGAAGTCTCATTCAGCTTGTCCCAATATGTTTCTGTGCACCCTACTGCTTGCCTGTGGCCTTAAAGAATAAGGGTCTTTTCATTACACAGGTGATCTGGTGGCAGAAAATATAAACTATTCATGTAAAACACCTTGCTGCAGTCAGCTGAAGAGTTCCATATTCCAGTTTTGGGGAAGATAAGGAATTTCATTGCAAGAAGAAGAATTTTAAGATCTAATTAAGTTCCTTAAACAAAAGCATTTAAGTTATGATACTTTTTGCCGTAGGTACTTAGTAGAGCTATTAACCAAGAAAAGAAATTATTATTATGTGGTGGTGTTCACAGGGGTCCCAGGAAGAGAGAAGAGACAAGGGACTGACTCCATGTTTCAGAAGGCTGATTTATTATTTTATGATACATATTATATTAAAACTATACTACAAGAATAGAAGAAAGGATTTCATCAGAAGGCTAGCAAGCAAAGGAATGGAATGATAATAAAATCTTGTTACTGACCAGACAATCTGAGCCAGCTGACTGTGATTGGCCATTAATTAGAAACAACCACATGAGCCCAATCCCAGATGCACCTGTTGCATTCCACAGCAGCAGATAACCATTGTTTACATTTCATTTCTGAGGCCTCTCAGCTTCTCAGGAGAAAAAATCCTAAGGAAAGGATTTTTCGTAAAATGTGTCTGTGACATTATTATTATTTTTAAATGCAGCCTGTTCTTTCAGAAAGAAGCAAAAGCAAGATGCTGCCATCATTTACAAGTACAATGCCAAGCACAAGAAGCTTAAGTAACTCTTGATCATAGAGTGCTGAACTGCTTCAAAAATCAAGTTACTACAGCCAGGATAATTTGAATTAGAACTGTTACTATAGTAAAATGTGAACAGTTCCATTAGCTCCTCAATGATAAAAATTATCACAATGAAGTTTGTCCAACATTAAAGGTCTCAAACATATCTGGGGTGCCAAGGCCACCCCAACAAGAAGCTCTTCATTGCTCTGTGCCCAGAACACTCTGCACAAGTGTCCTGGTCCCTGCCATGCCTGGGCGAGCAGCAGGTCCTGCATACCACAGAGCATTTCATACAGTCCCAGGGAACTCTGAGACACTTTGCAAAGGGTGCCACTGGAAGAATGGACTCATTGCAAATAAGAGAATGGTCACAGAAATCTGGCATCTGAGCTATTGCTTGAACTGTCACTAATCCTTTGCAAGACATTATAAATGGATGCATTGGAGGTTTCTTGAAGTTTTCTGTAACTTGACAATCAACACTCCATATGAGACAGAATAAGAGTCCCTGGTAAATAAAAAGCCACACAGCCCATTGCAGCAGCAGGACACCCAGCAGTCAGCTCTGACTGCCCTCTGTTGTTTCCAAGGACCACATAAACACATTGCAGACTGATGAGAAGGACAAAGCAAACTTTCATGTGTGCTCAATTGCTCAGTAGAAGGCACCTCCTCAGTCCTCCAGAATGCATCTCTCAAAATGCATCTCCATTACCTATTGCAATCTTTTTATTTTTCTGTCAGCCTTCTGAAACAAAAGGACCACTTGAAATGAGAACAGGAAAATGCACCTGAAAAATTAAGATACTTTATTTATCCATAAAAAACCACCACATTGTGTGATAGGAACTACCTTGGCACACTGTTATTTCACTTCCACTTAATTTTTGCCATATTCTTCAGGGTCTCCTCCTTTACCTTGTTGTTTCCCCACAGTCACAGATCATTTAAATAGCTGTCTTGGAGGAAGTGGTCCTTTCCTCTGAAAACTGGAAACATTAGTTTGCATCCTAACCAAGAGTGAGCTCAAGTTTATAAAGAAAGTGGGGGCAGGAAAGGAACTTAACCTTTCATAAGCATTCCCATTGGTTTTGAAAAATCTGGCAGCTGCCCAAAGGAAAAGATTGTCCCAATAATAGAGGCTGTGCTGCTGAAAAATGTCATTTCTAAAACTGTTGATCATTAGCGAAATACCATAGATCAGGATCTTTTTAACCAGAAGCACTAGAATAACTTGAGAAGGTGACTAAAGCCAGTGAACAGTATTCCCCATAATTACTGAAAAATGAAACTAATTTCTTTTCACCCTGAACAGCTTTCACCTCTTGCCAGAGGCATTAATGTAGAATAGGGATGTTAATAATGAGGATAGTAGGAACGAGAAGTGTTTTAAGATTTAAAGGCTGACTTTTTAATGGTGTTCGTGTTGTAACATGGCATACCATATAATTAATGCAATTCCTTCTTACCAATTCAAAAATGTGTCCTTCCCTTCACAGAGCTTCAGTTCTGACACTGTTTAGAGCAAGTCTTGGCCCTTTTGAATCCTCTCTTATCTCAGATCATTAACTGGTTTAGGTGACACCACAATAATGCAACTCACTCTCATTTTGTAAAGTCTTTCATTTTCAAATATAATACAGCTAGAACTGTAGGATGGTTGATGCTCTCAGCACCCTACCTGATGAATAAGACTGACAAAGTGTTCAGTAGAAATGAGCACAGCAAATCTTTCTCCAAGCACTGCCTGCATTTCTTGTGCTCCTTTCACAATTGCAATCACCCTCACTCCAACTTTAGGAAAACCAGCTGGGGAATGAGCAACAAAACTGGAGCAGAACAAGGCCCCACCACAGAATGAAAAATTGTGGGACATTCTTGGGCTGCTCACACAGAAAACCAGGCAGCTTCATGCTCGGAGGTACCTGCAACCTGCAGCACCTGCATGGAATTTATCAAGGAATCCCCATCCCTGTCACTCCTTTCCTACAGTTCACATACACTCAGAGATGCATAAAGACTGACAGCTGTGCTGTCAATCTGTTGAAATTCAATTGATTTCAATCACAGCAAGCTGAACACCCAAGTTTTCTTGGGGAGGAAAACAAAGAAAACCCAAAAAAACCCCAAACAAACAAACAAACAAAACAAACAAACAAAAACACAACAAAAAATTAAAACAAAAGAGGAAAAAAAAACCCCACCAAAACACCAGAACATACTCCACCTGAATTTTTTCAAATTTTCAAATTTTCAACCTCAATTTTCTCAATTACTTTAAAGCCAGATTTGAGCAAAATCTCATTTTTGGTTTAGGGCGAGCAGGAAAAGCATGCTAACAACTTCTTCCCAGCTATATTCCACAGGCAAATTTAGATTAATGACCAGCCTGGCTGTCTTCACCCTTTGACCCTCAGTTATTCCCTTGACTCCAATTCCCAGAAAGTTCAGGAGAGCCTACATTGTAATTGAAGATTTTAATCTTTTGTGGCTTTTAATCAAAGAACTAATACTGTTGCACAGATTTAAAACTCACACCTCTATGACTATCTTATTTCAAATGTATTCTTTGTTAATTATTACAGTCTTGCCACTATCTGCTGCCCTGATCTCACATATTCACTGTAGACTTCAGTCTCAAAGCATTTTTAAAATACAGGAATGTTTTCATGCACTGTTTAAATGTTGTCCTGTCTATAGAAATAGCCTGAACTTGACTTCATGACATTGGATGATAGGAGAGAAAAATCCCAAAAAATAAACCCACCACATTCTTGTAATGTTGTAAAACACCAGCACCAAACCCCCAAACATCTAGCACAGACTGAGGCCAATGGGGCAAGGTTTCTATATTTTTATATAAAAGCTTCCCCTTTGCATGGACTTTTTCTCAGTCCCTTTAATCAAAGGAACCTACAAATGTCTATTCTGCATTTTCTGTAAGTGCTAACATTTCCATGAATAGCACAAATTGACGGGGAAGGTGCCTTCTCTAATTACCCACTGTGAAAGCAGAGAGGCCAAACTGGAATTTATGATCAGCTTAAATAATAATCAGTCTAATGACTAGGTTGGCAACAGACAGAAGCTTGAAGGAAAGAGATGAGTTGCTGCAGGGTTATCATGGGGGAAGCTGTTGCTTATGAGCCAGGAGCTGTTGAAAAATCTCCTCTGAGAGTTTGAAGAGACTTGCAGTGGAGGACCACAGAGATCCAGCACCAACTGAAAGAGTTATAAATAATTTTGTACCAATGCACTTTCCATACACAGCAGCCAGAGGATGCAGCATCCCAAAGAGACCAGACAAATTCACAAAGATCAACCCCATAGAAGAGGAGACTGAAAACATTTTTAATGTGCTGCAGCAGCATGAAAGATAAGGACTGTGGAATGAAAACCTTCATTGTGAAGGTGTCACCTTTATGATTTGTACAAATATTAAATTGTGAAGTCTACAAACAGAGCAAAAAGAATGACTGATTGCTTTCAAATAGATAAACAAGCAGAGGCTTTCATGGGGTAAAATCAATTGGTTCCTGCTCCATGATGATCCATGGCTATAAGGACACACACAGGGCTGTATTCACAACTCTGACAATGCCTGACTGATAATGTCCATGGCATGGAGAAGCCCTCCCCATCTTTGCTCCAAAACACATTAGCTCTTTGCCTATAGCTTCTTGTAAAAGACAGAGAAGTTTTCTTTGCCATTTCTGGCAGTGGGTTTTATTGTATACACATATTAAGTTTTCCAGTTAACAAAAGATGGCACAGCTAAGAATCAATGATGTTTATCTTCAAAAGGCTCCTGATGCAGTAGGGACTGAATTCTGTACACTTAAGGAGCACTGAAAAGGCTGTGGAAGCACTGCTGATCCTTGCATCCATAAGCATCCAGTGTGGAGGGAGCCTGGGGACTGACTGTGTTCAGCAGCGGTCCTCCTCATCACTCACTCTAAAATGGACCAGGGATGAGGGAGAAAATAAAGAGGCAGCAGCATCTCATTTATTTATTGTATGGTATGCCTTTTCAATCCTTCTCTGCATTCGCTAGCTAGCTAACCTGAACAGAACCTCTCAAAAACACAGGCTTGAATCCTGCTCCATTCCATCTTGCTCACTTTTCACCAGTACACACTACACTGAAAAGCCCAGGACTTCTTGTGCTGAAGTCAAACTTCATCTAGCTATTCTTCTCTGACAGCTCCAAACCACAAAGAGTAGCGATGATATATTTAGGCTGTTGTCCAAGAATACCAGAAATGTCTGCTTCTTTTCAATTGCTGTACCTCATGTTATGGTTTGAGCAAGTCCACATCAAGCCACTGCAGAACCACTTTAGCAGTCTCCAGCCATGAAACCAATCCTACTGCAAAAGAACAGGGGGAACCTTCTCTCTGCATGGCAGAACAAATGAGCACAACAGAAACCTTGTCATTTCCACCTCAGAATGGACATGAGATGAAGACATGGCTGACTGCAGAGCTTCAGGAAAGATAATTTAAAATCCAGTCCTCTCCCAGGCCTAGGCCAGAAGTAGGATCTGAGCAGAGGGTGGTAGATGAGTGTGACCGTGTTCACAGGGGTCTGAGGATGAGGGAAGAGATGAGGATCTGACTCCATGTTTCAGAAGGCTTTTATATTATTTTATGATATACATTATATTAAAAGTATACTAAAAGAATAGAAGAAAGGATTTCATCAGAAGACAGGCTAAGAATAGAAAAAGAAAGAATGATAACAAAAGCTTTGGTCTCGGACAGAGTCTGAGCCAGCTGACTGTGATTGGCCATTAATTAGGAACATCCACACGAGACCAATCACAGATGCACCTGTTGCATTCCACAGCAGCAGATAATCATTGTTTACATTTTGTTCCTGAGGCCTCCCAGCTTCTCAGGAGGAAAAATCCTAAGGAAAGGATTTTTCATAAAATGTGTGTGTGACAGATGAGGGGTGAGGGCACAAAAGTTCTCTTTAGGGAGCTGTCATGTTTAGATGACTGCTAGGAATTCTCAACAGACATAGCAGAGCCCAGGCAACCATTTTGTAAAGGTCCTTTACTAAGAACACTAAAACACCTCAATTTCCAAATAATTACAAGCCCTGTGCATTTTCTGAATTCACTTGTGCAACAAGCTCTCAACTGAGCAAAGCCCAGCAGCTCCCAGAGCCATCAGTTCCTTGGGAAGATGGGGCTTAAGGGCAGGTAGCAGAGCACAGCTGGAGCTCAGCGAGGGCTGCAGGAGACATTTATTCCTCCTGACACTGGAACTTACTGTGTCGGTCACAATGTTATCTGGGTCACCGCTGCAAGTTTATGTGGCATCCACAGCAGCCCTGCTGGCAGGATTTTCCTCAGAGCCTACAGCTAGGCAGTGCTAGCATCCAACCCTGATGTGAAAACGCCAATTTTTTTTTAATTTTGGTTTTAAAATTTTGGGGTTTTTTAAATTGTTTTTAAAATTTTAAAAGTTTAATAGTAATAAAATGGTTATAAAAATAGTAATGCAATTAGATTAATAATAATTTGGACAATTTGAATTAGTACAATATGAAACAATAGAGAAAAGGAGTTATGGATGTCTGGGTACCTTTTTCCAGGCAGCACAAGCCCACAGAAAGGACCCACGTTAACAGAGAATTAACCCTTAAAAGCAACAGCCTGTTGCATATTCATACACTTCATACCTGATGCATAAATTCCATTCAAACACAGGATTCTGTCTGGTCAGTGTCAGTCTCTTCCTCTGAATCCTGACAGTGCCTTTGAGGCAGGAAGAAGTTCGTGTCTTCTGATAAGAGGGCAATAAAATCTCTTTCTCTGAAAGAGTCAGGTGTCCTGTGGCTGCTATCTCACTGTGAGTCCTTTCTTTTAAAAAAGTATCCTTCACAGTATAGTTTCTATTTTAACATTTTTTATAACCCATAACTATATTTACCACACTACTTAAGAGAATTAATACAGCATTACTTTCTAACACAACACATATAATATTCATTTAATATTTGCGAAAAGCCAATCACAAAATATGCATTTTTCACACTGATCACTGCAAATCTTAGATTATGATATCTAATCCAGAAGAGAGACACAAATTCCAGAAGAGAGAGGGAAAATTGTCATAGGAAAGAAAAGGGAAAACTGAAATTTCAGTTCCAGAGGAGAATTACCAGCGAGCAGTAGCATCATTAAACCGCACTCTGGCTGTCAGGCACGCAGCAGGAGCATTGTGCGCAGCCCATCTTTGGGAGTGCACTCGCTGCATTTCCCGTTCGCTCTCCGTCCCTGGCTGTGCCCGCGGGCAGCAGCGAGCAGGGCGGTGCGTGGCAGCCGTGCCCGGCGCGGTTTCCATGGCAGTGCCAGCCCGGGGCTCCGCTCCCCTCACTCCGAACGCGCTGCTGGGGCTGCTGCTGCTCCTTGCTCCTGCTGGAGCTCCAGCACACCCCGGCCATTGTCATCGGCGCTGTCCTTGCCTTGCCCCACGTTCCCGCTGTCGCTAATTAGGCTGGCATGCAATAGCGAAATCTTTCTCCTTTTTAATGCCTTTATTAAAAGTGATCAGCTCGGGTGGGGAGAGCCGACGGGTCCGTGCTTGTAGGAGTGACGGGGGGTAGCACGGGCGGGACGGACGGAGATGAGAGATCTCTGCAGCCAGGTCAGGAACTTGGGGTTTATTGCAAAGGTGGGAGCTGCCAGCCACAGCTCAGAGCAGGCGGGGGAGAAGAGAGGGGGAGAGAGTGAGAGGGTAAGAGAGTAAAAGGGTAAGAAAGCAGAAGCGTAAGAGAGTAAAAGGGGTAAGAGAGCGAGGTTCCCGTTACAATACCATAAATCTTCTTCTGTGTTGAATATTCTCATTCCCACTAACCAATCTAGAACAATATACAAACCCTACAGCAGTTACATACAGCCTATAAGAATCATTATATTACCACACTGTGTTACATTTTAAACCCTAAAAACTCCTCTTTGGGCCCTTCTGCCAAGCTGTAGGGTCTGCTCTGACCCTTGGGCCTGTCTGCAAGCAGAGGGTGTTGTTCCATCAAAAGGGGATCACCTTCAGCCAGCCACACCATTGTTTTCCAGTTGTTCAGTAACTGAGGGATCTCAAAACTTGCTTTCATTTCAATCTTGCTTATAGTTTCTATTTCTAAAAATCTTTTGCCAGACAATCATATTTATAAAGCTTTCCTGTTTCTTCCCCAACACGCACTCACACCGCTGCTGTTCCCAGGAGTGACACAGAGGAGGAGGAGGAGGAAGAGTGCAGCTTTGTCCACTGGTCTGTAGGCCGAGCTGGGGGCTCTGTCCTCAGGAGAGCATCAGGAGATTCCCTGCTTTTTGGTTCAACATTTGAGACCCCCTGTCTAGCCAACATCAGGTTACAGTGGGGGGTAAAAAGGGTCTTGGTGGATACTAGATTCTGATCCTCATCACTCTGATTTGTCCATTTCATGTTGGCTCATTGTTTTTAGGGGCTTTTGGCTAGTTTTGGTGAGGGGTCTCGCCCGTTGCATGCTGGATCCAATGTCATTTGCATGCCAACTGTGAGGTCCCCTCCTCTTCAGCATCTGGGTGCCATCCTCCAGGACCAGCAGGGTGTCACTCAGGAAAAGGGGGAATTCTTAACCATCAACGACAGGTAGTTACAATAACAAACAGTTAGAACTCCACCCTGGCAGCAGCTAGCCCGACCTGTGAACTCTGCAACCTTTAAAAAACTGGGCAGCTTTTCTACTCATAACACTTAGGAACTGACCATACTTGGGCTTACCCAGTCAAGAGGGAGCACAGCAGAAGGTGAACTGTCTCTGAAGAAGCTGGCATGACATGTCACAGACATATTTTATGAAAAATCCTTTTGTTGGGATTTTTTCTCCTGAGAAGCTGAAAGGCCTCAGAAATTAAATATAAACATTAATTATCTGCTGCTGTGGAATGCAACAGGTGCAACTTTGATTGGTCTCATGTGGTTGTTTCTAATTAATGGCCAATCACAGTCAGCTGGCTCGGACTCTCTGGTCAGTCACAAGATTTTATTATCATTCCATTCCTTTCCTTTCAAGCCTTCTGATGAAATCCTTTCTTCTATTCTTTTATTATAGTTTTAATATAATATATATAATAAAATAATAAATCAGCCTTCTGAAACATGGAGTCAAGATTCTCATCTCTTCCCTCGTCCTGGGACCCCTGTGAACACCACCACAATGACACTAGAAAAACCTCATCTCTCAGGGCTTTTTCCAACATTTTTATTTTCTTTCCCCGTAGGAAAGATTAGGAACTAGGTGCACTCAGAACAGAAAACCCAAATTATCTGATCTGAAACTTACACTTCAGATGTTAGGATTTTTATTTCTTTTCATCTAATTGAGTTAATTACATTTGGGGGGTTGCTTCAGTTAAAAAAGAAAAGAAAAAGAAAATTTTTTAAAAAGCGGTTTACAAAACCCCATATTGTATGACTTAGAGAAAAGCCCCAGAGTTGCTAATCAGGTGATTACAAATGTACCTGTAAAAACAAGCAACAGCCATCAAAAATTCACCTGATGACCTTCACCCTCCCTGCTTCCCCCAGGAGGAAAAAATCGTAACAAGTGAAAAACATTCCTTCAAGTACAAAATGCCCAACATTTGGGAAAGGAAATAAACAGGTATTTGCAAAAGTGACCTCCTGCCCTGCTCTGTAGGATGACATTAAATCAGGAGTAAAGGCTCAGAGTCCAAATCTAGTTGTGATTAACACAGGATTCAGAGACAGAGAGAAGGAATTTAGTTACAAGGAAAATTGGCTGCTCTTTCATCTGAGCCTTTTTTCTGTTCTTCTGTTCTATCTGAAAAATATTTTACCTTAGAAGGGGAAGAAAAAAAAAAGACGAATTTTGTGTCATTCCCTTTTCTTTCCTATGACAAGCTGTCACTTCTAGATATGGAAACCATATCACCATGTTGCTGGAGAGAATAAGTGGGGCACGATTTCTCCTTTCCTTTGATATGAACAAAGATTAAAGTAATAAAAAACTAAGATGAGAGTGAAGGAAAAGCAGAATTTTTCAGCAGAGCTGCTGTTATTTTAGTATGACATTCTATGAAGCAACAGTGGCATCCAGTGGTAAATTTCCATAAGCAAGTTTCATATCCTACTTTCACTAAGTTTTGGCTTACATCTGATTTTTTTTAATTTTTTTTCTGTTTTTATGGCAACAGGTTCTCAAAGAATCTTCCCCCTCCTCCTCCTCCTTACAACACCAAAACAGCCACCATGCACCCAGTCCTCAATCCCAGTAATAGAGACCAAGGTACCAATTTTCTCAAAGGCTGTACATCATATCTGCATAGTCAGAAATTCCAATCATTACTGAAAAGCTGCAACATTGATACAAACACATTTTTAAATCATTCTCAGAGAAACAAAGGGCATTTTTCTCCTGGTGCCCACAAGAGTGCAGCAAATATAATTCTGTACCATCCCTTCCTCAGTCCCCCTTCCCATTTTGTTTTTCTGCAAGGCAATATGATCATTCTTTTCTCATTTAGTGACATTAAGATTATTTTCACTTTATGATATCTCCTAAATAGATGCCCTGGGCAAAAATGAAGGCCTTAGAATTATAAGAGTATACTACAGAATTCAGTGAATTTATTATGGTATTTTCAGGCTGAAATCACATTTGCAGTTAAGAAAGCACCTTGTGCTAGCACAAGCTCAGTATCATTGTCAGTTTTAATTGGTAAGAAGGACAATTGTCTCCTCACCAACACAGAGCTGAGAACTAAAACTTGTCAGTCTGGCTCTCAGGTCAATCAAAATTTCTGGTCTGATTTTTATTAGTATATGTCTAGAGATCTTTTAAAAGAATTCGTCTCAACATCACTAAAAATTATGTTTTTTACTTAAATTTCCGAGACAGTTAAACTAGACTGTCTTCTCCCTTTTCATAGGACAATTTCTCTATCTGCAGACCCCAAATTTACATTCAGAAAGTATGGACTTCTACAATGAGGTTCTCTGAAGGAAAGCCTCAGGTTTGTTCCCATCCCCACATGGTAAAACATAAAACATCTCATGAAGAAACTGAAGTTGGGCCTGCATCCAGTCTTCATATGACAATACAGTAAGAGAGTTAATTGATTTTTAATTGGTGTGGTTCCACAAGTATGAGAGTGCCTCATACTCAACCCATCCCAAGAAACACAGACAGGAAAGGACAATTACTGCCACCCTGTTGAGGAGAGGGGTTAGATTAGGAAGAAAGTGTTTGAGACTGAACTAACTGCACTAAAGTGTATCAGCAACTTTCTGCCACAGGCCTTCTACTCAAACCTTCTGGATTATCCAAACCCCTGCCACCAGAAGCAGAGCAGAGCAATTCACCCTTTGGAGTAAACTATGTATTTTCTTCATCATGGTACCAAAATACCCAAGTTCATGAATATTTAATTAATTTGTGACTCTACAGGTTGCTCACACATGCTGCTGTTAAATGCCTGGTGTGGCTGACCAGGAAACCAGACACCTGAGAGAGGCCTGCCCCATTGCAGTCTAGCACAGAAATGCTGGATTTGTGGGTTTAGGTATTTGTAGCTTGTTTCCCTCCTTGAACTGGCCAGTTCCCAAAGCATTCTTTTTGTGGGAGCAGGCAAAAACTTGCAGATGGAGTCTGCCCCCAAAGCAGGAAAAGGATTCAGAACTTGTATAATATATTGTTCTAGCAAGTGAGATATTAACATTAAAAACAGAAGAAAAATGCATAAAGAACAAAAGAAGCTCAAGATTTATGGCCTTCTGATGAAGGGGGAAATCCCATATGATTGGAGCAGGCAGCTATGCACAGGAGATGAGCCTGAAGTACAAAGCAGAACCATGACTGAGCTTGTGCTATGCTTGGGATAAAGCAATCTTCCAGTAGCAAAGTTGTAACACAGAAAAATCTCAAGACTGACACAGAATGATCAATATCCTATGGAATGAAACCTCAGAAGAATCAGGTATTTTAAGCAGAACTAAAAGATTAAGATGAATTTTCTTTTTTTTCTCCCAGGCCTTTGAGCTGAGCTAGGAAGTTCCTGAACATCCTTAATGCACAGAGCTCCCAATGAATTGCAGACTCTTTTTCCACAACATACTTTAGAAATAAACGCAATAAAGCAAGATCTCTGCAGCTGAGATCAGATTTTATGCAAGTTCTAACTGTAGCAATGTGACACCAAGCAAAAGGTAGCTCCAGTTCCCCCTCTCCTTTCTCCTGTAGAGTTCATCCCTGCTGCAACAGGAGGCTGTTCCCACACTCTGCAGAGGAGCCTGCCCACCACCAGCAGCTCCAAGGGAGCAGAACAGCAGAACCCAAACTGGGTTTGGGTTACTGGGGCTCCAGTGCTGGGCTCCAGCTGCACCTCCAATTCAGGGTCAGACCAGAACCTCCCAAAACAGCAGCATCCAATGATCCTGATAATCTGGGATTGCACCTGGAAGCAGCATTACAGAAGACTCAATAAAGAACTCAAGTCAAAAACCTGCTAGGATCATCATAGTTACTTAGATGACATTTTCTGAAAAGATTCTTGGATACCCAAAGGTAGCTAAACCTGTACCATATAAATTTATTTTCAGTTTAGATTAAGAATTTGGGGAGGAACTTAACAAAACAAGCTTTCTTTGGTACCTTAGAAGAGATCACTATTCATTAAGAACCTACTCATGTTGCCATGTATTCTGGTTTGGACAGTAAGAATTATGAGATCACAAAATATGTCACTCATCTGAATTTCATCTCCAGCAGTGGTTTCAAACATCATACAATGCATTTTTGTGCCAAATACTGCCATTTATCACTAATGGATCTCTTGCTCCTGATACCATCTTTCCACCAGATGTCACACTTCCCCTTCACCTGCTAACTCCAAACCTCTCAATATAACCCCGTGCACAGATGCATTTGTTCTTTTGCTGACCATTTCCACTCTCTATCCTTAATTAAATTCTATTGGTTTGCAGTGGCAACGCTGCATTAAACACCAAACCATATAACTTGTGCAGCTAAGTTCAAGACCTCACCTACTGGTGCTCCTGCTGTCACAAACAGTAAAAAAATTTGCATTGTTCTATTATGTTCCAAATCCCACACATTTGTATAAATCAACTGGTTATTTAAAATGACAAAAATTCCATTCCTAATGCCCATTTTTAAGCAGTATTATTCTTCAGGGTCTCATTTTTCAGGCCTCTCAACACTCTAGGTTAACCAGAGGAAAAAAAATCCATTCACATTGACCAAATGCACAAAACAGAAGCATTATTTTCAAACCCAAATGCATAAGTGCCAGCACTAAATAAGTGTTTTATGATACAATTTAACACATGAAAAAATTGGAGGTTCAAATGAGTAATATTTTAAGCATAAGAGCAAAGTTTGGTCCAGCCCTGCTACCTTGTGAGATGGTTGGTTTTACTTTACTGTTTCTAACAGCTGTGTCAGAAGTAACCCATCAGCATTAGCTGTCTTTGAGTCTGCAGCCATCCTCCTGTTTTGATAAATGCAGTGTTAATGTATTAATGTATTATTCTAGAAAATAATCCATGGAAAGCTACAATTCTGAAGGTAGCATTACCTCAGCCTCAGAGCATGCTATCACATGCAATGCCATGGTTTAGTTTATGGATTTATACAATTCCTTCCCTGTCCTTTGACAATGACCTATTTTTAGACACACATCACACTGAGTGGGTATGTCACTTGATAGAATCCCATCCTGAAGATTCAAGTCTGTCATAAATAAATATGTAAGACAAACTGGTACATACAAGTTGCCTCTGAGACCTGCTTTCAAGTCCATTCCAGAATGCAGTGAGTGAAAATCATTTCAAATGAATGTCTGCTGGTCTCTGCCATGTTTCTTCTCTGAGAATTGCACATCACAACGTAGTCAAGCATTTCCAAACAGACAGCTCTAAGAAGGGACAGAGGAAGGCAGAAAGGAAACCTTCCACTAACCAGGTGCAACCCTTTCCCAGCTCTTCCCCTTGCTGCCTCTTAGTGGGGAAGGTCTCTATTGTATCAGCTCATACATCTATTCTGCAGAAAGAAAAACCACTTTATTAGAAAAGCAAATAAACAATAGCAAGACAACTTGCCATAAGTATTATTCTGAGGAGACAGCAGTTGGGTTCTGGGGGCTTTGTTGTTGATATTTTTGTTGGTTTTTAACTCCACCTAGGAAATATTGCCTAGCAACAATGGGAGAACCCTTCTAACAAAATGAATCATGCAGGTATTGGCTGTTTATTCCCATGAAGGGCTGTGTTTCCACCCTGTCAAATGACATCAAGGCCATGTTGCCAGAGGCATTGGGAGTTTTGACCTCTAAAAGGCAATTTTCTCACTGTCTGCTCAGAATTGTAACATTTTTCATATTGAAGGCTTTTATATCATATCTTGTAGGTTTCATATCTATAAATAACATACTAAAATTCTCCAACACAACAAAGCACAGCTATTATCTTTACCTATTAACACTGTAAACATTAAATATCACAAAGTTAACACTCTATTAGCATATCTATCAGGCATCACCAAAAAAAAAAAAAAATAAAAGGGGGAAGCAAACCATATTAAACTGTGTGACCAAGTTTAATGGAAATTAACAGAGGCCAGAACTTGGTTCATAAAAGTTCTGAATTTCAGAAAGAAAGTATATACTAGATCATCACCAGATACCCATGCAAGATTAATTTTGGATTTCCTTGCCCAAGTAAATCCTCCCTTAATTTCTTAATGGAGCTATTAAAAAGAAAAGTTTTAAGCTACAGGCTGGATTAACAGCATGTAAACAGAAAAGCTAAGACTTATTATTTGCATAGAATGCAGAAGCATAAATCTCACCAATAAATGGGCATGTACAGTGTGTGTGTCCCCTCCCAAATTAATTCTTATTAAAGGCTTCCTAAATTTTAATTGCAGCAGCTCTACTAAAAGCAGAGTGAGCCAGTGAGCTTTGGCCCTAAAATTACTGCTTTCACCATTGCTCTGCAAAGGATGAAATGCAGCTTGTGACAACTAAATTTATCCAACAGACATAGTTAACTACAGCCTTGTACACCAATATTATGTTTTTCAAGCAAGGAGACAATGAGTAGTCCCACAACACTACAAGGCTGCTCTGCTAACTGCACTGTTCAATACCATCAGGGGTTTTTTTGCTTGCTTTTGCCCACATTAAAAGAGTCAGCAAATCTTTAAGAGAATCAGCATCTGCAAGTCATGGAAAGGCAAGCACATTGTCCCTGAGAACATCAGCATCTTCACAAAATTATTGTCTTGGGGCTGATGGTTGATCAAAAACTCAGCAGGAGCCAGCAGTGAGTGCTCACAGCCCAAGGGAATCCTGAGCTGCATGGCCAGAAGGTCAAAGGAGGTGATTCTGCCCCACTACTCTGCTCCTGTGACACCCACTGGCAGTGCTGCACCCACTTCTGGTGTCCCAGCACAAGGACATGGAACTGCTGCAGCAAGTCCAGAGGGCTGGGGCCTGTCCCTGTGAAGACAAGCTGAGGAAGCTGGGGTGTTCAGCCCAGACAAGGGAAGGTTCTTCTGTGTGGAGACCTCACAGCCCTTCCAAGGTCTGAGGGGGCTGCAGGAAGGATCTTCTGTCAGCTGCAGTGCTAGGACAGGATAGTTACAGATGGACTGGAAATTAGAGGCTAGTGAGACACTGGAACAAGCTGCAGATTCCCCATCCCTGGAAGTGCCAGGGCCAGGCTGCACAAGGCCTTGAGCAACCTGGTGCAGGGGAAGGTGCCCTGCCCATGGCTGGGACCAGGTGATGTTTAAGATCCCTTCCAGTCCCTTAACATTGTGTCATTCTGTCCAGCTTTTCCACAAAATTATTCTATACAGTTTACAGAAATCAAAGCTCTACATAAAACAAGTACTTCTGGTGCACTCTTCAGACTGAAGGTTTTAGACTACACAATTTGATGGTCAAGAAATTAAATTCCTAGGACTTCAAATCAACTTCCACAGTCACAGGCAATCTCCAAAACAATGAGGTGTGAAATGAAATATAAGCACTCTTAGTGGGCTGGGATTTATAAACAATCAGTGACAGTTCCCAAAATAATAGAAAGTAATACTGAATGATTAAGTAATAATTTTCCTCAAAAATGCCCAAGAAAGATCATGCTTTGCTTCCAAAGAAGCTACATATTGGCAACCTTTCCCAGATATCTGTACTCTGGAACAGATATTTTGTTCTTCAACAACACGATTGGTTTTTGATTTATTGAAGAATAAAGGCTCAAGACAAATAATTGGTTATGACTTTTTTATATAAATTCAAAATATTAAAGTGCTTATTCTCCTATTTGATGAATTTGCTTGCAATATTTTCTTAGAACTGACTCCTATACTTTCTATCCTAGAAACGCACTATAGATCTGAATCAACCACGTTAGTACTCTGTTATCTTCTGTAGGCCACAAAGAAACACTAACACAATTTCTGTTTCAAGCACTTGACTTAAACACCTATTTCTGGGAAGGCAAGTGTCAGCAGTGTTGGCACCCTACTCCTTGGAGAGAAAAAAAAAACACCCAAGAGTTGAGACAAGCTTACCATGCTTTGCAATGCAGTGTGAAACTCCAGAGCTCATGTGTAGCTCTATGGCTAGATTTATTCACCCATTCTGAATCCAGCTTCTGTATCATCTTCTTTCAATTTGGCTTGTTGAGAGAAACATTGTTATCAGTCTCAAAAAGAAATTAGCTCCAAAATAAACAAGCTTGTATATAGAAATCAGCTATTTTTCATCAAGTTTTTGCCTAAATTTCCTTACTATAAGCAAATCAGACACATCCTCACCACATGTGTTTAAGTGTATGGCTGATACTGAGTTTATAAAAGTATATAGCCAAAGAGAACATGCATTAGACACTTCCACATGTACTTGAGAAAAAAACCCAGGGGTGGGGAGGGGGAAGCTCATTATAAAATAAAACAAATAAAACCAGAATCTAACACATGTCACCTTATAATTTCTCCTGATGTAAACGTCACAAATGTACCTAGAGGTGTAAGTGTGCTCCAAACTCCAGCCCTGGAAGCACGGGCCCATGGAAGCGCAGGCAGCCCGGGTCTGAGCACAACCCCAGGGAGCGACGGAGCTGCCCCGCTCCCGGCACGGGGGAAGCGGGGCCGGTCCCATCCCAGCTCCCCATCCCAGCCAGATCGGCTGACAGCACAGCGAGCCCTTAAACCCCGTGAGGAGCAACGCAGAGCTCTGCGGGAAATTAGAGAAACTACCGCCGTAACTGCATAAATATTGGGTGATCCTTCTGTGGTACAGCCACAACAGCCGAGTTAAGTACAACACAGGACCCAGGCAGATTTATAAGTAATTTTTAATTAACTGAACCCTAGAATATACCTTTGTTGCGACAATACTCCAGAGAGCCCGGTAACACAGATTAGGCTACCACACAGGCATTAATTAGAAACAACACCGCTCTCGGAGGGCCGCGGCCCCGGCAGATCCCGCGGCCCGCGCCTCTCCCGCCGGGAGCCGCGGGGGCCGTGGTGACCCTGCGGGCCGGGGTGACCCTGCGGGCCGTGGTGACCCTGCGGGCCGTGGTGACCCTGCGGGGCCGGGGTGACCCTGCGGGGCCGTGGTGACCCTGCGGGCCGGGGTGACCCTGCGGGGCCGGGCTGTTCGGGTTTGGGCACAGGCCCGCGGGCCCCTCTGCGCTGCCACAGGAGCGATGGGCCCCACAAAGCGCCGGGCCCCCACCCTGAGGGTCCCGCTCAGCCCGCGGGGCTGCTCGGCAGAGCCGCCCCCGCAGGGACCCCGCAGCGCCGGGCGCGTCCCTCTGCCCGGGGCGCCGCTCCCCTCCACCCCCTCAGCCTCCGGGCAGCCGCTCGTCTCCACGGCAACGGCGGCAGCGGGACGGGGCTGGCCGCGGGGCTGGGGCGGGAGCAAGGCGGGAGCGGGGCTGAGGGGGGAGCGGGGCTGAGGCGAGGCTCGGGGGGCAGCGAGGCTCAGGCGAGGCTCGGGGGGCAGCGAGGCTCAGGCGAGGCTCGGGGGCCAGAGGGGCTCAGGCGGGAGCGGGGCTCAGGCGAGGCTCAGGCGGGGCTCAGGCGAGGCTGAGGCTGGAGCGGGACTCAGGCAGGCTCAGGGGACAGCGGGGCTCAGATGAGGCTCAGGGGACAGCGGGGCTCCGGCGGGGCTCGGGGAGCAGTGGGGCTCAGGCGAGGCTCGGGGACCAGTGGGGCTCAGGCGAGGCTCGGGGAGCAGCGGGGCTGAGGCCAGGCTGTGGGGACAGCGGGGCTGAGGCCAGGCTCGGGGGACAGCGGGGCTCAGACGAGGCTCAGGGGACAGCGGGGCTCCGGCGAGGCTCGGGGGGCAGCGGGCACTCGGCGGCTGCCCCGGGCCCGAGCGCGGCTCCCGCACCCGGCCGGGCCCCGCGGGCTCTCCCCGCTGCCGCCCTGAGGGCAGAACGGCGCCATGGGGACAGCCGGCCCTCGCTCGCCCCACGCCAGCCCCGACCTCGGCCTCACAAACGGGGACCACAGCTTCTGTCCTGCATTATTCATTCTCTCACCAGTGGATATTCATGCTCTCACCCACCGAAATATATATATATATCCGTATGTTCATTTAAAACTATTTTTCAGATTGCTTCAAAATTCAAATTAATTAAGATTAATTAAAAATTAAATCAAAAATAAAAAGCTCCAAAAGTGATTTTTTTATTTCACTTACATCTTTAATGTAGAAGGAACTCCAGTGGGGTTGATATTTTTAGTTTCATGCAGCATAACAGGAGAGATGGGGACTTGCTATTCTACTGTGGCAGAGCTGCCGAGCAGGGAACAATCGGACGGGGGCTTCATCTGGGGAAACAACAGGCAAAGCTCTAGGGGTGAAGAGGGGACACAGGAGGAAGACTGTGGCAGAGATGTTCTCCAAGAGTGGCCTCATTTCCCTTCCCCTAAGCCATTCCAGTTTCCTACTGGTTCCACCAAATGTGAAGATAAAAAGGAAGAGGAAACGAGAGAGTCTTCCCTGCCTCTGCCATTGCTGACCCCAGGAAAGCCACAGCCACAGTTGCCCACCCTGCTTTACTGTTCCCCAGACGCAAGAAAGAAGAACCTTAATCCTCTTGGAAGAGCTGCCCTTTTCACAGGCAAAACATGTGCCCTCCCATCCCTGCCATTCTGGGAATATGAATGTAGATGCTCATGAAAAGCAAGGAAACACCTGGTCCACAGGGGGAAGATCTGCGTTTGAATTTCAGGCTTGTGACTGAAGACAGAAACTCTAAAAAGCACCAGATGAGAAGGAACATGGGATCCTGCACAGACCCAAGTGTAATTTTTACTCACATCCTTTATCATTTAATCAGAGCTGATGACACGACTCTTGTAAGCAATTGTGTGGTCAATGTTGATGCCCAGATGAGAAATGGGCTCCAGTGTGTTGGGTAAACAAAAGTGTCAGTTCTCCAAAATTACCAGTGTCATCTGAAATAAGAGGCAAGAATTGAACAGCAAAGCAGCAAGGGGAGGAAACTGGAGGGTCCCGGTGATGTAGATGAGATTGCTTGTCCTCCTTGGACACCTCCATGGTCCTGTTGAATGAAGATCATTTCCACCTGTCCAGTTCATTGACCCTTCCATCATTAAATCACCAGTTCCTCAGAGGAAAGGCAACTCCTAGCCAAGAGATTCCTTGGTTATGTCATAACTCCAGAATATCTTGTGAGGAACAGGAGGTGTTCTGGAAAATAACTCCAAGATGAGGTTTTACACAGAGAGACACTCCTGAGCAGGCAGCAGAACAGCCAAGGCTGATCTCCTCTGTTAGGTTTAACACAGTGTAGTCAGAAATGAGGGATTAAAGTGAAACTGTTTCATGCAAGGACTTTTCTAATGCCTCTATTCACCAAAGAATAGCACATCTGAAAATATACGTGCACCTTTTCCCCAAGAGGATGTCTTGACAACAGAAAGCTTAACTGAACAGCATTCACACAAATACTAAATGTGCACAACGACCCTCTGCACAAAGCAGGCTTAGCATAATGCTCCAAAAATTAACAAGACTGAACCAAGTAATTGCTGCTACAAACCACTTCAAGAAGGATACTATGCTGGGGCTAGTAGTATCAAATAATTTTTATTGCAAATTGTATTGAATTCATCTGTTTACAGATTTCTTCTACAAGTTCTACATCTCAGAGGCTAATTGCAAACTAAAAGTTGGATATAAAAATACAAATTATTTCCTTCAATAACCGTTCAAAGTGAAGACTGGCAAAATCTGTGACATTGTAATGAAACACTTGAACTAAACTTTAAACAAGGGTTTAACAAAGACTTTTATTATTCTCTTCTCTGTGCACCATTCAACATGCACTTCAAGATGAGAAATATGCCTCATATTTAAGGAGTTTACTCCAACAAGCATTCTGTTCTTTTTTTTTCCTGAGAAGAAATCCATGACAGAATGTGGAGTAATACAATGTTTACAAAGTCAAGAGTGCAAATCCATGGAAAATGGACATACATATGCATCCTCAAAGACACAGGTTAGAACAGATAAGTATAATTTCTACTACTTGGCAGTGCTGTTTCTGTATCAGTTGCTTTAGGGATGCTTGTTTTATTAACTTTACATACTTGCATGACATCTGCTGTGACACCACGAATATAAAATATCCTACAGAGCCAGGATGCTGAAATTTTACTCTCACAGAATACCTGGCTCTGCTTTTCCAGCCAAAGCAAAGAAGTATATCCCTCACTGTCTGTGTGAAAGGATGCCAGACAGGGAAAATGGCAAGCTCTGGGTAGCTGCAGATCTGAAATCAGTGAAGCAGAGGAGGAGAGGCCATCAGGGAGACGGCAAGGTCCCTGATTCTCAGGCCCCGTGTAAATGAGAGCCCAGCTGGCAGCGGTACTCGGGAGACCATACGCTAGCCGAGCATGGCTGGAGCGCAGCATGTTTCAACCATATGTCTGACATACTGCCTCCCTTCCAAGGGTCTCTGGCATGGCAGGGCCTGGATGGGCTCTGGCTCAGCTGGCCAGGTTCAGAGCTCTCCTCTCCTTTGTGCTGAGACAATGGCAGCGCGGCTGCAGCCGCTCCAGCTGAGCCCGCCTGCGTCACAGGTGGGCAGGGAGCACCACCGCGGCTCACACGCAGAAATCACCGGCCACAACACCCTCACGGCTCCCTTCTCATGCTGTTAGCAGGGACGAGGTGTGTTCTGTGTTGGGTCTCACTCTGCAAGTTCACCGTAGTCCCATAAATTCCACTTCACTAATTATTTTATCCAACAGATGAACAGCAGTGCCTCAAAATATTCTTTTAGTTTTCTCCTCTCAGTTCTGCAATTTGTTTCTATTATTTGGATATTTTTCTCAAAATAAAGCTGTGTTTAATTCTATTCCTGTGTGCTGTTAAATGCAGGTTCTGGAAGAATTTGTTCCATTTTCTTTTTCTTCCATTTTGATGTCCTTATCATGATACTTTACTGAGCTGCTGCTCTCTCAGGTTCTGTCCCTGCCATGCATGATCCAAACTGCTTTAGTCTGGTATTTGCCAAAGAAAAAGCAGGCTGAAATGCTGCTACATAAATAAGCAATGCACCTATGATTCTAGAGGTGCCCAAAGATCCTAAAAACTGTAAATTGTTTGTTACAAAAGGGCCATTATGTCTCTATTCCTCATTCTCTATATTCTGTGATTTTTTTGCAGTTTAACATACTGCAGACCTTTGCTGGCAGAAGCAATGCATCTAACCTCCCTCAGAAGTGTATTCAGTGGGGAGCTGCCTGGCTGCACAGGATTTATACATCGTTCAGCTAAGTCAGCGATCCATATGCAAAAATCAAGTGTTCAGGGACACCATGTGGATTTGTGGCATTCTTCAGAGTACATTGTGTCTCTAATAAACCAATGAATGGATTAAACTCAGCCATAAAAATGTTTTCTTTTCTCTGTGACATATACAATATGGATAAGCTTTATTTAATAAACAGCTAAAAGCTAACACCACGCACGTTACTTAAACAGGTTAAAAACATTCCTCAGTTTTATAACCTGTATAAGAGGAGGCAGAGCACTTAACAAAATGTGTGAAACTTGAAACACCATGCTGAACATTAACATGGGACATCTTGATTATGTAAATTTCATTTTGGAAGTGATCTTTGGCTTATAACAGTTGGAAGCAGAAGAGACAAACAAACCTTTCCTATACTGTATTTCCTGACAAGCTATTTCATCTTGGCATTCCAGGACAGATTATTTCTTTGTATCATGCTGCTGTCACGAGTTAGGCACTGGATAATGGATAGTTTTAAAAACAGTCCATCTGTATTTAGTCAATAAAGTAATGGTTTGTAAACTTACTCAGCAGCAAGCTGTTTCTTGAAAAGAATAGAAGAGCATTCAAGAGAAAACACTGACAAGTCTTGGTTATTTCCTAATGATCAGATTTTGTTCTTTGCGTGGTCATGCTTGCTGCTCTCAGGAAACCTCTCATCTGTCTACAAATGACAAACAATTATTTGACTTAATTAGCAAACCCTGGGCCAAGTTCCTGTTCCAGAATGACTGGCACTGCAACTCGCTTGAAAACTTGCTTCAGCTGGGAGATGTCCTTTCTTTTTATTATTCCTCATGTGTCAACTGACTGCAGCAAGTACTGGGATTTCAAGATGCTTCATATTTTCAGGTTCCTCACAAGAACAAACCTTTTTGGAGGCTCAGCACATATGTAACATCAGCTTTCCACAGCTTCTGCTTGTCCCTCATTTCCAGTGATGGGAGCGATGGTGGCAGTCACAGCACCCACGGTCACCAACCTCTGTGTTCAGATGTGTTTGTCCCTGGTGCCTGCATGGTCCAGGAGACAGAGCCAAACCCAGCTGTGAAAACCCACTGAAAGCAACAGTCATGGAGCCTTTGTTGGCTGAGCAAGCACCTGGTGTCCAGCAACTGCTTTTGAAATCACAATTATTCACTCAAATCTTCTCTTCCAAGATAAAAGCCCATCTAAGCTACAGTGGTGTCGTAACTGTGACTGGGAGGAGTATTAATCTACATATATATATTGATTTCTTTGTTTTAAAGGAACAGCCCCTTAATTCTCATTTGTCTGCTTTAAGCATTTAATGAAATGGTCATTTTTCTCCCTTACTTCCTGCTTTATCTTCAAATGCCTGGTAGAACACAGTGAGTTTCAGTGAGGACCAGCACTCCACACTGGTAGTTGGTGGAAATGTTGGTATCATCACCAGAATGCCTCAAGTTCAGTTATGTAACATAACAAGTGCTGAAGTCAGGTTTAAACCTCAGGATAAAACCCATAAAGTAAGGAAAAGAGCAAGGACTAAGAGAGGATGAGGTCTACTACCACAACGTCACAAAAGGCCCTCAAGAACAACACCAACTGGAGTTATCCCACTCTAATTCAGAGAGCACGGTGCAGAAGAGGTTGATAATGTTTGTCAATTTGTGATACTTTCTTTCACACATTTCAAAATATATTTGGACAATCTTTTTGATATTTTGATATTTTTGATATTTTATATTCCTTCAAATCAGCATTTTTTCACAATCTAGTAATTTTCTGTCCTGTAACATACACACAATTTATTATTTTTGGGGGGAGAAAGAAAAAAGAAAATGAGCTGGAGTTCCTTATGGGCTTCTCTTTCACACTGTCTTAGGTGTAAATTTTACCCATTTATTTTAAAAAATGAAAGTAAACTATAGAATAATTAGGTATAAAAAAGATCACAGAATAGTTCTGTCCAATTCCATTTTTAAGCATCTGCAGAGAATAAAAAGAACTGTTGGTAAGAAAAAAAAATGAAGTATGTATTTGGAAGTACTTAGGACTGTAATAAACACATGCATAGCATTTGGTTAAGAACTTTTAAGCACCTATGATAAATTACAACTTATAATTTGTAATTCTAATATCTTGCAACCGAGCTCAGAAATCTTCTGCCACAAATTTTATATTGCTTTATAGGGAGGATAATAGAATTGTTGAGAAAATAAGTTATATTCAGTTCTAAGAGTATTTCTTATTTTTTTTCACTACATACTATTTAATATTTTCCTTTGTACACTTCTTGATAGTTGAGCTTGAAGTGAAACTCTGAAAAACAACATTAGGATTCAAAATACAGTGGAAGATTTTATTTTCAGGGTCACAAGTAGCATAGCGAGATTTCTCTCTTAAACAATGACACTTAGTATCTCTGTAGTTCTATGAATACTTTTGAAGTGTCATATTAAAACCAATCTCTTGGCCTTCAGGCAGAGAGAAGCAATTAGTCTTGGAGTTGTGAATAAATAAAAATCCATTTATATACCCGTCCTTGACACGTACCTTGCAAATCTTAGAAACTTCATCTAGTGGGAAAAGAAATGTTAAATCATGAACACCAATACTAATCATACCGCAATGTTGCTTCCTAAAACTGTTTAGTTTATATCAATCTTTTAAGTATCGATTCATATGTATATATTCTTACATATTGAAACAAAACAACAGAAAGGCACTCACACACTTGAGTGAGAAGAAAGAAACGAGAGCGTGCATATAGAGCTGGAACCTGTGCCTTTATTACCTTCAACATTAATAGAGGCAAGAAAAAACACAAAGCTCCCAAGTCCATTGTCCTTTTCTCAGACACAGTAAAAACAATCCCGCACAAGTTCCGTACCACGCGCAGTCTTTTTATCCCAAGTGCTACTGTGTCTGCTTTGATCTACAGGCAAACAAACAAATGGAATCTTTATTATCCGTGCATGCCATTTCCACGCAGCACAATTAAACAGTGCCTGTCACAGATGTGTTGGGATGAGTCAGATCACAATTTCTACTTTTCGTACAAGCGCAGTATTTTTAGGTCTTCTCTTTCCTCTTTAGCGTGCCTCAGTGCAGAAGCATCCTATTTTTATGCAGCTCTGATTGCTGTTCGAGAGTCTCATATTTATTTTTCACTTAGCAGTCAGTAATTCACAAAGGAAGTAAAAATTATAGCGCCAAGTCATTCCAAGCAGTCGGCCCGCACCCCTCCAGAAGGGCTGGGTGAAACTCGGGCTGCGTGCCGGTCACAGCGGAGCTGCTCCTCCTCGCATCCACTTGTTGACCAGAGTGCTGAGGAAATGGGAGCACTCGGGCTACAGCCTCCATCAGGTGAGGCAGCACTGCTGGGGACACGCCGCTCTTCGGGGAGTATTTCGGAACAAAACCTTTCCCTCTGTGCCCTGCTCACTGAGCCCCAGCCTGGAGGGCACAGGTGGGACAGTGACCCCTGCACAGCATCACACCTGGCCTGATGGGATGGTCAAGGAAAACAAATTTTAGTCTGTTCTGGATGCAAATCTCTCTGCTGACCTAGTTCTCATTCTCCTTTTCATTTCAGAAGCTCAGCTAAAAATCCATAAATTAAGGAAATTAACTGATGGAGCCTCCGGCATCTTTGTAAGCTATTTAAATCTTTAAATTTACAACATCTTCTGCATATATCAAGTAATTGAACTAACTGCAGGGATGTAACTTTAATGAGAAAATTTCCCTCTTCTCCTGTAGTTTGTACTCTAGAAGGGGAGAAAAAAAAAAAAAAAAAATCTCCCCTTAGGAGAAAAGTTTCTGTTTATTCCTGCCGCGGCAGAAAACTTTAACCCCCCCAGTTTCGGGGTGTCCTGCCCGCATCGCGCCGCGGCCGCTCTGCCAGGCCCGGGGGCGGCGCGGGCGCGGGGGCGCGCTGACCTCTCGGGGCCGCGCAGCGTTGCGTAACGGCCGCGCGGCGGCGCGCGCTAGTGGGCGCTGCAGCCCCGCCGGTGCGCGCGGCGCCGTTCCGCGGGCGCGGAGGCGGCGGGGAGCCCCCCCCATGCTAACAGCGCCGGGAGCGGCGGCAGAGCCGCGGGTGCGCCCGCCGGCAGCGGCCCCGCTCCCTCTCCCTCCGCCCAGCCTCCGCGGGGAACAGCGCGGAGCGGGGGCGCATCCCCCGCGGCGGCGCGCGGAAACACGCGGGCACCGGCGGACCCGCGCCTCTGGCTGGAAGTTGAGGGAGGGATTTGCCTGTATTTTTTTTTTTCCCCTCATTCACGGGGGGGTTCCCTGGCGGTCCCCCCCACCGGTACGGGGGCCGGGCGCGCTGCGCGCCCGCGGAGCCGCCCGCGGAGCCCCGCGCCATCGCGCCGCGCGCTCTAATTGAAATGGCGCTTTTGGCCGGGGGCGGGCTGCCAGGGCGCTCCGCAATAGCACAATGCATGTCGATAGACGTCATTTGGTTTTAATGGCCTACAGGAAATTTGGCGTTTACAATGCGAGACATTAGCAAAGGGTGAAAGGGAGGGGGAGGCAGGCAGGATGGATGGCTGGGAATAATTGCGGGCCCCCCCCGCCCCCGAGGCCCCCCGTCCGCACCTCGGCGGCGCTGGGTGCTGCAGGGAAGGGGGGGGGGTCGGGGCTATTTTTTATTATTTATTTTTTAACTTCATCTAGTTTATCAACAAGTGCAGAGTGGGTGCTACCCTAATTGTAACAGAGGAGTCAAGAGATGTGAGAAACGTGCCCTGTGTTACTTATTTGGGAGCTGAAAATTTATGCCTAGTTGAAAATGCCTGGGGAAATATTACATCAGACCAAATGACAATGATTAAAATCAGCTTTTTTTCCCCCTTCCCCCCCACCCCCTCTTTTCCTCCTTCTTCTTTTCAGTAAGTCTGTTGAAGGACGTGACAGTGGCCTGATCCTCCCCAGCACCGAACCGTTATCCCCCGGCAGGGCCGGGCCGGGCCGGGCTGCGCGGAACTCCGCGGGGCAGCGCAGCTCCCGCCCCGGCCGCGCCGCGCGGAGCGGCTCTGCGGGCGGCGGCGCCGGGGGCGCGGGCTGGGGAGCCGGCCGCCTTCCCAGCCTTATTTCATTTTCAAGGGCTGTATTTTATTTTATTCTGGGGGGGGTGGGGGGGGGTGGGGGATGGGGGAGTAAATCTGCAGACCTTCACCAAAAGGAGGGAAAAATATCCAATTTTCATCGCAAAATTAGCTAGGGCGAGAGCAAAGGGCTGAGCTAATTGTAGCCTAATCCTCTGCCCTGCAGGCGTTTGCAAAGCCCTGAGCAAGAATTCGCTTTTTTTCCTCCTCTTCTCCCTTCCCTCTGTTATTTAGAGACGGGATTATTGCCTTTCTTCTCATAACAGCCTCGGCAGTTTCATTTAAAGGCTTTTTTCCCCCCCTCTCTCACACACACATACACACACACGCACAAAATAAATAGAAAAAGAAGCAGCAAAAACAGGGGAAGAGAGAGGAGACAGAGAAGCTTTAAAAATAATAATAATCACAGCAGGATCTGCGGAGCAAAGATAGTAATAAAAGCAAAAAAGCTGAGCCCATCCACACAGAGCCCCGGCAGAGCCCAAAGCCAAAGGGGGGCTCGCAGATCTCTTCTGTGCTCAAGGTAAGGACCTCGGCGGCAGCAGCAGCAGCGGCTCCCGCAGCCGCCCGTGCGCCCGCCCGAGCGGGGAGCGGGGCCGGAGCGCGCCGTGCGCGCCGCCCGTCCTCGCATCGCGCCGCTCCGCGCCTGCTCGCGCTCCTTTTTTTTTTTTTTTTTTTTTTTCTCCCCTTCACCCCCCCCCCCCCACACCTTTTTTTTTTTTTTTTTTTTTTTTGGAAAGTGCCTCTTCAAACTCACTCGGCTGCCGGCTCCGGGGAGCAGCGGCGGAGGGGTGTTTTTTTAAAGCTACAGGACGCGTTTGCAGCCGCCCCGCTTTGGTAGCGCCGCGCGTGTGTGTCTGTGCGCGCGTGTGTGTGTGTGTGTGTGTGCGTGCGTGTGTATGTTTTGTTTTGCTCCGCTCCAGCATGGGCAGCGCCGGCGGAGCCCCGCGGCCCGGGGTGCCCGCGCTCCCCCTGCCCCCCCGGCCCCGGCTCTGAAGACGGCCAAGCCCCAGCGCGGCGGAGGCAGCGCGGCTCGCTCTGCGCTTTCGCATGGTACGCGCGGAGCCGCGGGCCCGGGGCGCGGGAGGGAGCGCGGGCCGGGGCGCGGGGGCTGGCGGCGGGGCGGCTCGGCACAAAGGGAAGGAAGGCGGGCGACAATGGGGAGCGCCGCGTATGGAAAACACGGGCGGGCTGTGAATGAAACTCTGGCGCCAGTGAGAGTGGAAGGCTTGGTTTGGGGTAGACTTCAAACCACTCTAGGCTATAGTTTGCATTCCTGCTCCTGCATGCGATGTGGCACACTTCTGCAAAATTAATACATTAGCCTGGCTAATGCTCACCACCATTGGCTGCGCGGAAAATGTGCAGGATCGGGGATTCGGGCTTGACTTTTTTTTCTTGCATTCATCTAAGACATCTCCTTTCTTGTTATGTGGGAATAAGTAAAGGACGCCATGTTGTGCCTTTTTTTTTTTTTTTTTGGTTGAATTTTTCCTTCGGGCATGCAGTGTGTTCAGAAGAAAAAGGCAGAAGTTGAGTGACCGGGTGCGTTGCTCGCTGGTGATTTCCCTGACCATCAGTAGGGAAAAGCATTTGGGTGACGTGAAACTTGCACTAAATAGACTGGAGTCTGCCAGAGAGAGGCGGGTTGCGGGGGGGGGGGGGAGAGGGGGAGGAAGGAGAAAGCTTTTCCTTTTTTTTTTAATTCTTTTTTTTTGCGGGGGGGGGTGGGGGGAAGCAGAGCTCCATAGGGAGTTCCCCCTTTGCTCCCCCCCCTCAGCCCCCAAAAGTTTTGGGCACGATCTCCTCCGTGTCTCGGTGCAGTGCTCAGCACAGCAGCGTGGAGGTGTGTGCAAATGTTTCTGGACTTTTAATTTTGGAGCCACCGAGCCCAAGGTTTGCAGCCCCCCCTCCCCGCCCCGCTTTGTCTCAGGGCTGGGAGCACGGCAAAGTGGGCAAGTTGTGTGGGGGTGGCTGTGAGGCAGAGCCGAGCTGTCCCTGTCGCTGTCCCCGTCCCCGTGAGGGCAGACAAAGGTAATTCCCGGTCTGGCCGTGCCCCTCCGGCAGCCCGGGCGCGCAGCCGCTGCCCCGGAGCCACCGCGGCCGCAGTGCCGAGGCCGGGGGGATGCAGGGGGTGGGTTCACCCTGCCGGGGCTGCCCTACAGACGGGAAGGGCCCCGGGGAGCGGAGCAGCCGCCCCGAGGCTCCCTCAGCCCGGGGGTGCGGCCGGGCCCAGCCCCGCTCCCCGGCAGAGCAGCTCCACGGCAGGTCCTAAACCTGCCTGCCGCTTTCATTGCTCGTCTTAAATGTGCATGAAGGAATTAAACTGCACGAGTGAATAACAGCATTAGTTTCAATTAATTTTTATCCTGGCAACAATAAACTTTAGAAACAAAGCGCTTTTACATCCTTAATTAGTCTTGCTTCCCATCTGTAGTCTTTTAAGTGCCTGCTCCTTGATTTAACTTTGTCCCTCCTTCAGAGCCGCCTCCTTTTTTATTATTTTCCTTTTTTATTTTTTTCGTTCCCCCTTCCAGACTGCTGCCTGTTTCTTTCCTGCAACCTTTCACCTCCCTTGTCCCTATCTGTCTGCTCTGCTCTGTGCAGTTTATTTCTCCTGTATTTTCCCAACATCAACAGCAGTATTGGTTACCATGGCCCCAAGCTATGTGCAGAGGTGGGAAAGCTTCATCCGCCCAAAACTTCTTACACTTTTGAAGTCTTTCTTTTAGTAGGATCTGAAATGTATCATCTAGAGTGTGTATTAAATGAACAGTATTCCTGAAGGCTTTAGAGCAAGAAAGGCAACACCCTGGAAAATTCTGCAGTCTTTCAGCATTCTCTGCCCTAGGGTTATAGCCCTGGGCACGGAGCTGAATGGAGCTCTTACAACTGCCTTCTGTTTACCTTTTATGGTTAAAATAACAGCTTAGCAAAGAAGCAACTTCATGGAGAAACGATTCAGTGAAATCATCTCAAGCTGTAGCAGCATAGCTAGTTTAATCACCCCTAGAGAGCTGAACAACTGTGAGCACAATGGGACACAAAATCATTTTGTGTGTAAATGAGCATGGCATTGTGATTATTTCACTTTGCATGGGCAAATAGTTTTTACAAGCAGTTAGCTTAGGAAGGCAGAAAAAGATAAGCTGGCTCTGAAAGATCTTGGTGTGTAATGTTTGAAAAACTAAATATTCACATAATTTGGGAATCAGGCTCTATTGATTTTGCCTTCAGCAGGTTCCTGTGTTACTTATTAGAGCAGGGTTATTGCCTGTGCCACTAGTTGGGATGCTGTATCCTGTTGTAGGCAACGAAAGAGCAAGGATTATTTTACATGGTTTAATAAATGAAGTTTGTTAGTGTTTCTGCGATATTTACCCTTAAGGTTTTAATTTTCTCATCCATATTAGAAAATATGTGCATAAAGACTTCCACTGGATAAATACATTTAGGATTTTGCTTTGTGCATAAAATAAGTACATTACTCAGTGTGATGAATTTTTGCTATGTGTTACATTAAGAGGAGGAAGGAGCCATTAGAAATAGGGTTACGGTACCTTAAGAAACAGGGGGTATTTTTTTTGGAGCAGTAGTGCTTAGCCGTCATGCCTCTGGATAATTAGCTCATACAAAAAGGACTGAATTCCACAATTTTAATAAAAATCTGGCTTTCATTTTTTAATACAAATCCTCTCCAGCCAGTGTTTTAATTCCCCTTCTCCTCCTCTCCCCCCAAAAGCCAGTGACACCCTCAAGAAGTATGAAAAGCCATAAAAGTTTGAGAACTATTTTAGCTTTCCAGTGATTTTCTATAATTAAGTGTTTTTTCAACACATGCTCTAGCTGAGAAATGCCAAAAGCAGAGGATTGTTCAAAAGGTCCCTCAAGTGAATAGTATAAATTAAATATCTACTGTGTGAGTATGGCCTCACTGAGAATCTCAGTCTTTACAGATCAAGGAATTTACTGGTATACTAACATTAAACAAAATCCTAAGATAGCAGCAGTGTTTAAATATGCACAAATAGATTCATATCACTTGATCTTTAGCTATCTGTGCATATTTTAAAATTGATGTCTGTATTTCAAGACAAATGGTTAAATGTAAGACACATTTGCAGAAGACTGGAAGTCCTTTGATTTCATTTGGAAATTGTAACAAGGGGTGCAGATGAGCCCTAATTAGACTCTTGTGTTGTGAAACTGCGTGAGATTTATTTCTGAGGCAGCCCTGTGCCGTGCAAGGTCTGTACCTTTATCATTAGTGAGCGTGGTTGGGGTCTGAACAAAGACAGGGTTGACATTCAGCCTGGATCTTCTGACCCTTTCATTTAAGTGAAGGAGTAGAGACTGAACATGAGTTTGCAGTGCTCTTTGGTAAGGAAAAAAACCAGCAACCTTTGTCTGTGTTGGCAGACAGATTAGTAAACACGCTGTTAAAATACTGCAGGTACTTACATACTAAGTTGTTTTTTTAAGTTAGTTGTTTTATTTATGCCAGATGACATATTTACTGAAGGTTGGCCACAACAAGCTCTTGTGGGAAACAAGACAGCAACATCTTGAGTCATGAAAGGATTCAGTCACTTTCCTTGAAGGTGGTGCTGTAGTGAAAATGTTAATGCCCAATTTTGCATCGGCTGACACGGGAGTCCTAGGACAGAGCTGGCATTTGCCTGGTGCTCAGTGCAGCTGTCCATCCAGCCTCTGAAGAGACAAGCATGTGGATCCACAATGGGGTGATGTATTCCTGGGCTGTAGATGCAGGAAATTCTTAGGAGCTAACCAAGATGAATTGCAGTGAATGGAGATGTTGTGGTGACTTTGTGAGGCTGTTCAGATTTGTTAGGGTTTTTCAGTCCTGCTCTATAGCTTGGAAATTATTTTACAAAGAATGTTGCTGATTTATGTTCATCAAGTGGTGTAGTCGGGCATCTTGTGCAAAATACTGCTAAGAGAAAGGCAAGACCAGCTGTAGATTTGTAAGAAACATTGTCAAAGTAATGTGGGAGAAATAGAAATTCACTTTGCAGTGCTGCATGTAAAGTGCTTGTCAGATGCAGGGAAGAGCCTGGGTGCTTGGTAGCATGCTTGAATTACAGAATATCAGGGAAATTAGATTATATTCAGAAATGTCTTCAGCTATAATGTTTTGCATATGTTGCTTTCCCCATAAAGGGGAGAATGGATGTACATTTTCTTAAACTTTTCTAGAAGGGTTTTTTTTCTGTTTGACCTGTGTGCCGGCTGCACGGATTGAACTGCAATCAGCTCTTAGACACAGCTTTGTGCAGAATAAACTGTGCTTCTCTTAAGGAGAGAATCGAGGAATTTTCTTTTGCTTGGTTGTCCTGTTCATTTTTAAGGCATTTCATTATTTTTAGCTTTGATTTTGCTGAATTTTTTTTTATTCGGTTCAGTAATTTCACTAATTTTCCAGTATTTTAAGGGCAGGAGACATTAGGTGGATTGTGGAATTTATGATTTCACGTGCTAGATTATTCAGTACTTTCTTGTCCTAAAAGCATGGGTCAGTTTATTTATCTTTCTGTTTTCACTGCTTCCAGGTATTAATTGCTTTCAGTTTGAAATCTTATTAGTTGTTTAGGTCTAATATTAAGGCTTAACTGAAAATTATCAGTTTATTTCACAATTATTGAAAATAAGCCAGAAAATTGATCTTAGTTTGAAGTGAAATTTACTACATGTATAAACTAAATGCCTTAGGTACTGAGGAAGTCACTAATTTAGAGGTGTCTTGTTACTGAGACAAACTTGCAAAAACCCCCTGAATCCCAATTCACAAATTGGTTATTCGTTTGTCAGGGGATATTTCACATCTAACACATAAGCCCACGACCTTTAATTAGAATTTTGCAGTTTGTTTTATGCCCCTTGAGGCTGACACCTTGAAATTTTTTTTCTTGATTTCTTATTGCTAATAAGCATCTTTCTCTTCCCCTCTGGTACTTAGAAGAAAATGATGCAAATACACTTAATTACAGCGGTGGCAATAATTTGTTAGCCGAATATATGATCAGGCAGATGCAGAAACGATCTGATTAGATCTGTGATCACACTGAGGAAAGCAAGGTAACACAGTGCTGCATTTAAGAGAAACTGTTCTTTTTGCCTCCCCGCTCAGGAGGGAAGAAGCATGTCCCGTCTGTCTCTGACACGCTCCCCGGTTTCTCCTCTGGCTGCTCAAGGAATTCCTCTCCCAGCTCAGCTCACCAAGTCCAACGCTCCCGTGCACATCGATGTAGGAGGACACATGTACACCAGCAGCCTGGCCACCCTCACCAAGTACCCAGACTCCAGGTAAGGAGCACCTTGGTGCTGGCAGCTCCCTGCCTGCTGCTGCTGCTGCTCCCTGTGCCCCTGTGAGGAATATCTCGGTGCAAAGCACATTTGTTATATATTCACCGCTTATGAATTATTCAGTTTCTGATTTATACAGGAACTTTACTGGGGTTCTGCAGAAAAAAAAAGGCCTGTACAATTTATATATTATTTAGAGAGTCTATTCATTTTCTCTCTCAACATCTCAGAAGACGCGCTCTGCCGATACGTTTGAAGCACCTGTTGGTGTGCTGCCCTAGATTATTTCCAGCTGTAGCAGGAAACTTGTTTCTTTCAAGTTTGGGGGGAAAAATTGGCTTTTTCTTCCTCAAGGAGAGAGAATGGTTCTACCACTGTGGGACTGATGGTTGCTTGTGTTGGCCAGGCAGAGTGCTGAGCTCACTGGTAGCTGAGAGTCTCAGCACTCAGCTCCTCTGGCATTAAATTCCTGTGAGTTCCAGTGTAGTGCCTTGTGCTGGACAGGTTGGTGACATGTCTGGCACGATTTATGTAGATCTGGCCAGCATTATCTCAGAATAAACTCCAGATATGCCTAATTAGGAGTAGATGTGGCATGAGATTATATTGGTGTATGACATGGAGTGTCTGTTGTCTGCCTGGCTGCCAGTCCTGCAGGGTGCTGGGCACCACAAAGGCACTGCTGTGTGAGGGGTGAAAGCCCATTTGTGGGAGCAGGATGCTGAGAGGTGCCTGATTTTGATTTACAGTTATATACACTAAATCAGTTCAGGTTTTTATCACAGAGGCTGCTCAGGGTGCAGAGTTCCAGAGGCTGAGTGTGAGTGTGAATGTGCTGGCTCAGGGTACCCAGTGCACTCTTGGCTCCAAAGCAAACCAAAGCTCACATTTTATCCCTAGATTTTGCTACCTGCATGGCCAGTATTCCATAATAGAGGTTTGGTTTTTTTTCTTTTTTGGTATGACAACCAGTGTAAAAGAGCTAGTTTTGTCTGAAGATTTCTCTTTTAAAAGAACTAAGGGGTTTTGCAGATTTGGCAGGTTCCCAAGCGATAAATGACATTTATGGAGACACCTTGAAATGCCTCTAATATCATAAAGCATATGGCTTTATGGTGATTTCATTCCAAGGAAAGGGAGCTGCTGAAATTCTCTATGGAAAAAATCCCAATTATTAAAATACCTATATTTTATGGCCAGACCAAAACAATATGATTTTTTTGGACAATATATATTTAATAATGTCTTTGTGGTACTACTTTAATCATAGAGAAGAAATCTGTTTAGTGAAGAGAGATTTATAATGCAGAAGTATATAAATGCTTCATATTATTAAAAAATACAGTGAAGATTCTGCAGTTGTAATAGAGTGACACATCTGCTTCCACATTTTAAAATATTGCTGCTATTTTTAAAATATGCCACACATCAAGCTTACTTAATAAAAGCTTCAGTTATAGAAGCTTTGAGAGAATATACATAAATTCACAGATTTTACTTCAGGAGAATACTGTACTGAACCAAAATTTTCTTTTTTTCTGCTTGATAAGTAGCAAAAGCATATTTCTTCAGATTTTGAAAATACAAAACTGACCAGAGCTTACATGCTGCCTGATGTTTTGCTGTGTAATGTCTTTTGTTTATGTTGCTATCTTATCTCCTAAGGCTTGAATGCTTTTTCAGCTGCTCAAACTTCATTTCTCACTGAAGTGAGAGCTTCCAGGATGAAACCTATAGATGACATTATTTTTGTAGCAAAAGATAAACCTTCACCAGCAGCCCAAGTAGGACATACTGCTCGATACATTATGAAACTGGGTGAAGGCTGTATCTTAATTTATTATCTTATTTTTTATTTTTTTTTAATATTGTTGGTTTTTTCTGCAGTTGTAGACTTAATTGTAAGCCCCTCACTGAGTCTGGCCTGCTGGCATTCCTGGTTGAGGAAAAATAACTTGGATTATCCCCATGGGGATGATTTGGGCTCCTGGTGCTGCTTCCCTGCCCTGGTGTGGATTTTCCATATGGCACAGACTGGCTTTGCAGGGCTGGGAGAGGATTCCAGGTCTCTCATGGGGCAGGAGGAGGGAGAAAGCTTTTCTGAGCAAAATATCTGGAAACAATGCCAGGGCACTGCTGGCTTGTGCCAGGGGTGTGACATGTGTGGCCACAGAGAGGCACGGCCGCTCTGATCCACAGCAGAGCTGTCTGGGTTAATCTGGACAGGGTGTTAAACTCTTGAGTTTAAAAGCTTCAAATCCAAGAAATCACACAAATCTGTGGATGGTATTTCAGCAAAAGATAGAAGCATATGCTGAAATGCTTTGCTACATCGTAGCTGCAGTCACATAAAATAGTTTGTGCTCACTGAAATTGAAAACTGTGAGAATCAACTTCCTTTTTATTTGTTTTACAATTTCTGTTGCTTTCTTTGTGCTCCCAGATTGCAAAGAGCTTTTAGCTTGTGGGCTGTTTAGCATATACTGTACTTGGATTTTTAAGGACACATGGATTGTGTATAAATGGGTGTGCAAGCACAGAAACATCACATGCTGATGGGAAAATAAATCACCAGGTCGTGCTGGAACTTCCTCAGTGTTTTGGGGAGGTCCTGAGCAAACTCAGTTGGTGCTGAGCTCAGTGAGAGGGAGGAGCTCCCAGAGGTGCCCAGGTCAGTGCCAGCGCAGGTGTGAGCAGCTCCTGGCACAGCTGTGGCACCAGTGACACAGGTGACACCTGACAGCATTGCCTGTGTGCTCTGGGAGCTGGCACTGGGCTCTGCCCACCCTGTGTGCCTGGCTCTGCCCCGGGGAGGAAAAGGACCATCCTGGGGAAATCCCACTCAGCTCAGTGGATGGCTGATAGTGTGAAACCAGAGGCCAAATCTTGCATTTCAGAGGTCCCAGAGTGATTTCAGAGCAACTTCGAGCAAGTCTTTGATGTTGTTTGCATTAGTGCAGCCGCTGTGATCAGGGCATTTGTCCATTGATGAAATTTGCATAAGCAAAGGGTGCCAGATTAGGCATTAAAGGGGATAGATGTTCTCTTTCCTGGAAATTTTTATGGCCCACAGAAATTCTCCTAAGGGGAGAAAGCTTGAGCAGGCACAAGTGGTGTGACAAAGGAGAAGGGGGTTAAAGAGCCACCATCAAAGTTGGTTTCTGAACCACACACACTCACCCACTACTCTTGCACACCTTTCCAGTTGGCTTTTTGAATTAAACCACACACAAGGAAAATAATCTAACCTTTCAGAGAGTGAAAGGCAAGGAAATTAAAAACATAAAAAGAAACTGTGATCCACAACAGCATCGTGATGGTGGTCTCAGAAATTACCTCACAAATAATATTATTATTATTATTCTCACATCCTGTACCTTCTTGGGGCCACTTTCCATGCATACCCAAAACTGTCATTAAAGCTGACAAGCTTGGAAGGTGCAAGGAAGTTGATGTTGTCTTACCTGGAGCTGAGGCTCAATTTCAGTAGTTTGTTTTCAGCAAATTCTCCTGCTGAAACTCCCAATTCTTGTAGTTCTGAATTACAGGTAAAAAAAAAAAACAACAAACCCAAACCAACCAACCAAAAAAACTCTGTTGAATTCTAGTGACCATCAGCATATTTTTTCTACAATAATTGACTCTTACTATCAGCATCTTTTTTCTATAATAATTGGAAAAATTATTCATCTTTGTAGCATTTGCTCTGGAAATTTCATTCCTGTTTTCACCCAGAGGACCTCTAAAGCAGCCCCTTCACACGTTGACACTTGAATGTGGATTTATATGACAGATTGTAAAGGCTGCAAAACCTCTAGCACATCTCCAAAGTGAGTTGCAAATTGTGTTTATCCAACGGAGTGAGACAATTTTTACATTTAGAAAACAAACCTGGTCCAAAAGTCCATTCCTTAGGTGCAGTCTGGAATCCCCAAAGGCATTGCCAGATCCCCCAGTGCTATTCCCACTGAACTCTGGCAGATACCTCACTGACTGCAAGCAAAAAGAGGGAGAAACTCAAAATCCCTGTAGACCACTGCAGGGCCCAGCTTCTTGATTTCGCTGGAAATTTTGATACCACTTTGAATTTTTTTAGAAAGCAGAAAAAGATAATTTCTTTGTCAGAAGCCTGTCCTTTTCACTGTCCTGAACAGTGTTTTTATCTCAGGGAATTGCTGTGAGCTCCATCTGAGCTGTGCTGCTGTACAAGGTAAATATATTTACCTTCCATTGTTGGATAGTTTGTGTGTAACCCTCTGTTTAGGAAACTTCCATGTGCTCTAAAGCTGATGTTTTCCGTGGCATTACTGATGGCAAAGGGGAGCAAGAGTGATTTCTGTGGCAGTGCCTCTGTGCAGATGGGAGCAGTGAGGGTGCAGAGAGCCCAGAGAGCCTCCAGAGCTCTGCTCCCAACCTTTCCCCCTGGCAGGATGGAGCTCCTAAAACCATAATACACTTTTTATACCCTTTTTAGTTTCTCCAGTAAATTTATCATTTATTTATTTTATGGGCCACATCACTTATTTAAATTTAAACTTTATTTAAACTTTCTTTAAATTGAACTTAGATTAGCATACTTAAACATCAAGGATATACTTGTTAAAGTACATGTACTCATGTAGAGTGTATATTTTATATATATATATAGTTAAAGTACATGTACTCATGTAGAGTGTATATTTTATATATATATATATAGTTAAAGTATATGTACTCATGTAGTGTATATTTTATATATATATATAGTTAAAGTACATGTACTCATGTAGAGTGTATATTATATATATAGTTAAAGTACCTGTACTCATGTAGAGTGTATATTTTATATATATATATAGTTAAAGTACATGTACTCATGTAGAGTGTATATTATATATATAGTTAAAGTACCTGTACTCATGTAGAGTGTATATTATATATATAGTTAAAGCACATGTACTCATGTAGAGTATATATATAACCAAATATATATATAAAACCTTTATATATATATATATTACCAAAACATGCTAAAAAAACCTTAAAGATAACATTGCTGACACTGAATAAAAATTGGTCTTAATAAAAATAGAATAAAATCATAAAATGAATGAGAATTAGACCTGAGACTGAATAAACTGAAGAACAATCAACCTTAACAGAAATCAATCTTAATAGAAAAAATGCTCTTAATTAAATCAATGGAATAAGGAAATATAACATTATAGTGAAAGTAACAACATGATAAATTTAAATCTTTAGATTTGCAGGGATGTTTAGCCCAGGGCAGCTGAGCAGTGCAGCCCAGAGCCCCTCCTGATCCAGCTCCTGGGCACTGGGCTCTGCCTCCCACATCTGGAGCTGTGCCCTCCAAGGAGACCCAGCACAGGTTTTATTATTTGGTTCAGGAACTAATGACCTCTCTACAAGGCAGCAGTTTTCCAGCATATCCCTGCCTCCAAACCCATGGACTCTTTTGGTGATTTCCAAGGAGTCCCCTAAAGCAGGTGTCTGCTCTGAATGTTCCTTGTCGAACACATTGTCGTTTTTCTGACCCCCCTGAGACAAGCTCTCCTACCCAGTGACCTGACTCCAGCTCTCTCCAGGTGTCTTTGGGATTTAATTCAGCTGCCTTTTCCCCCAGCACCTCCTTCTCTCTGGTTCTTGGAGCTCAGCACTGACACCTGAGAGCTGCTTCTCCTCCTCCTCTGCAGCCTGGGCTGAGCTCAGGGCAATTCCCTGCTCCAGGTTTGAGGACCCCTCTGTTTTGAGGATTCCTGACCCTGTACAGCTGATGCAGTGCTTCCACAGCTCAGACACACCTCCTGAGATCTACAGGACAAATTTTCCACATCATCCTTTACATGAAGGGCTCTGTACTGGGCCCCACTCTACACTGCTTAATCTGGATATATTTAGGATATATAATTCTCTGGATTTACCAGAGCTGAGAACATCTCATACATCTTGCTCACGTATTCAACTGTCACTCTTATAATAATTTATTTGCTAATTTTCCATCAAATCTGTGTGCTATTGAGGTTATTGCCTGAAGACAACGTGCAATTAGCAAATTTTGTCACTTACCCCATGCTGGCAGTGAGGGTGTAAAGCTGTGATTAAACAAGGCCTCTGCTCGAGACAGGTTAAGTGGGGTGAGGGCCAGATGGGCTCTGAGCAGTGTTGGTGGCTGGGGCAGCTCAGCACAGCTCAGGGAAGGATCCCCAGTGGAGCAGAGCTGGCTCTGTGGGACAGCCCAGGCTCCTGCCATGGTGGGGATGGTGAAACAGGAAAGCCTTGTAAATATGATTGTCTGGCAAAAGAGTTTGAGAATATGGAAACTATAAGTGAGATTGAAATGAAAGCAAGCTTTGAGATACCTCAGTTACTGAACAACTGGAAAACAATGGTGTGGCCAGCTGAAGGTGATCCCCTTTTGATGGAACAACACCCTCTGCTTGCAGACAGGCCCAAGGGTCAGAGCAGACCCTACAGCTTGGCAGAAGGGGCCCAAAGAGGAGTTTGTAGGGTTTAAAATGTAACACAGTATGGTAATGTAATGATTCTTATAGGCTGTATGTAAATGCTGTAGGATTTGTATCTTGTTCTAGATTGGTTAGTGAGAATTACAATATTCAACACAGAAGAAGATTTATGGTATTGTAACGGGAACCTCGCTCTCTTATCCCTTTTACTCCCTTGCTCTCTCACCCTCTTATCCTCTCTCCCCCTCTCTTCTCTCAGTCCTGCTCTGAGCTGTGTCTGCAGCTCCCAGCAGGGCCCTGCACCCAGACCCTGTGCAATAAACCCCAAATCCCAGCAGGGCCCTGCACCCAGACCCTGTGCAATAAACCCCAAATCCCAGCAGGGCCCTGCACCCAGACCCTGTGCAATAAACCCCAAATTCCTGACCTGGCTGCAGAGATCTCTCGTGTCTGTGTGTCCCGACTGTCCTACCCCTGATGCTCCTACACTGCCAGCCCCGTGCTGCTGCACCCCTGCAGCCCCATCCACCCTCCCTCAGGTGTCCCCAGGTCTCTCTGTGTCACTGTGCCTCCATGCTGCCCTGCTGTCCCATCCATCCCCCCTCAGGTGTCCCCAGATGTCTCTGTGTCACTGTCACTCCGTGCTGCTCACACACCCCACAGCTGTGCAGTGTCCTGTCCCTCTCCAGTCCCTCCTCACCCCCCAGGTTTTTCGGGCACAGGGGCACATTTCAGCCTCTGTAAGGCCCCTCTGTCCCCCCAGGCCAGCTGTGCAGTGCCCTGGTTGTGGGGTGACCCCCAAAGGCAGCCCCAGCACCCCACGTTCCAGCACTGCCTGCATGGCAGCTGCACACAAAGCTCACTCATTTTAACAGCTATTGTCACCTTAACCCCTGCACAGACTTTCAGGCACAGCCCCCAGAGAGGCAGGAGCAGGTATTTATTTGCCCTGCACTTCAGGAGAGCTCTGAGGGCAGGTTCTGCCATGCCAGCCCAGCCTGGCAGGCTCCCCAGGGCTCTGCCCTGTGCCAGGCGGCGGGCTAGGTGCTGCAGAGCAGAGCAATAAAGCAGCCAAAACCCAGAGATTTTGGTTATGTGCAGGGCTTCTTCTGAATTAACATATGAATTCTTATAGAGATTAAGGTTTTGGTTATATGCAGTGCTTCTTCTGAATTAACATATGAATTCTTACAGAGATTAACATCGTTTTTGGATTCATATCATGCACTTGAGATTCAGAGATACATCTTTGGAGTTTTTCTTATCTGGTCATTGAGCAGATGTGGGTCTAGTTTCTAAGGGAGCTTTGACCAGCAGAACCCATAAGATAAAATCCCAGAGGAGGACCTTTTTCCCTTCTCATCCTCTGTTTCCCCCCAGTCTGCCTGTGGATGTTGTACTTATTAAAGCAGGAGAAGCAAAGGGTCTCCCTTTGCCAGTCTGCCTTATCAGGGGTGGAAGCTGAACCTGTGTGTCCCCATCTGCAGAGCCAGCTCCTTTACAGGTGCTGCATGGCCAGGGTCACACAAGTCCTTGCAGCTCTGGGAAAGGTGTGAAGTGTTTGTTCCTGCAGGCTTGTGTCCTACAGCCCTGTGTGCTGCTGCTGGACACATCCAGCACAGCTCCTGAGCAGCTACAGCTTGAGCTGCACCCATTCCATGTGCCAGAGGAGGAGTACATGGCTTGGTGTCTATGGAAAATAGAAATAATCTGTGATAGGGATGTATTTACAGCTGGGAATGGTGTTAGGGACCCTTTCTGTGTCTGTACAGAGCCCTGGATGCAGTGTCTGTCAGAGCCATGGAGATTTCCACATGCTCCCTCTGTTGTTGCACAGCTGGAGCAGTAGCTTTGGTGCTAAAAGAGAATAATCCCTGTAACCCCAACCCTGCATCCCATTGATTTAGGGAGGTGGGAAGGAAGGAATTTATATGAAAACTGATTCCTCAGTGCTGTTTGTGTGCACCTCTCCAGGATCTCCCATGAGCTGGCACGTGGGGAGCCCCAGCAGAGCTGAGCTGTGTGCTCTCACAGAGGTGTTCACTCCTTCCTGGCCTTGCTAACCCCTGCCCAGCACAGGCACAGCCTGGGAGCTGCTCACAGCCTCAGGAGAGGACAGCAGAGTTTGGCCTTTGGGAGTGCAAATCTTACTGCAGTTGGGTGCTGAGGTTGGGTCCTGTCACTGAACAAATTGTGTTTTTACTTGGAAAAGTTGAAATGTTCAAGCAGACACTGCCTGGCGGGTCTCTGATGGACATTTTTCAGGAATTATTTTTTCTCTCTACATTTGCAGCTTGGGTTGTGTGGAGGCTTAAGTGGTTATTACAGTGACTAGGAAGGGGCAGACTGAGCTCTTTCTCTGGAGGAGCAAATCAGCACTCAGGTGACTTGGAGAAGTACCATGGTTGTGATGCTGGGCCTGGCACAGGTTGTTCAAAACCCCCGAATGTGAGAAAATTTCACAGTCTTACCCAGATAGCAGATTCCTTGGCTCAGCTGGTCAGAAGGAAGAGCAGGTTTGCCATGGAGCTGGTGCAGGAGGGGTGGCACTGCTGCCCACTGAGGGCAGTCCAGAAGATGAACATGGAATGTTCATGTCCAGCATCTTTGGTGCAAACCCCAGCTGGCCTTGCCTCGTTCTCTGCTCTTCCCTCTCATGTTCTGCAATGATAACATGTCTGTAGCTGAGTTACCACATCAGTAATTCCCACCCTTCCTGCTTACAACATGTTGAAAGCTAGTCTGGTTTACTAAAAAATCAAAGAGAAACCAGCAGACAAGGATACTAAAATTTCAACTTTTTTTTTCTTTTCATTTAGCACTGTGTATTTATCTCTGTTTCTTGTTGGTCAAGTTTGGTTTGTCATTTCTTTTGTTGCTACTTCTGCTCACCACTTACCTGGCAGGGCAGTACTTTGGTACCAGCAGCATAATTGAAGGATTTTCCAGCAGTCAGTTTCAGGATGGTAGGAGGGAAAACACTGGCTTAGCAGTGTGTTTTGAGAGACCACCTCCACAGGATGCTGGACTGGAAAGGAACTGTCTCTTCCTTTTAGTTGCTGCAAGTGGAGGCTCTTTCCTGTTCAACAGTGTGGTGTGAAGTACTGTAAAGATGCTGTATGTGAAATGCAGCTTCTTTACACTTAAAACAAAGGGAGAATCTCCTTTATTGATTGCTGCTTGGTGTGCTGTGCAGGCAGAGGAGCTGTGTGAAGAGGCAGGATAAGCAAAGTTGTGTCCCCAGGTCAGAGCTCACCACAGCACCACTGAGGCTTTGCCCCTTCCCAGCTGGCTTCTGAGCACACAGCTCTGCTGTTTGTCTTTTGATTCATAAACTTTTGATTTATAGAGACCCTGCAATGGCAAGCAGACCTAGTCTGCTTAGGGGGATATTTCATGAACTACTTAGGAAGTTTATAAAACAGACTCCCTAGATTATGGAGCAAGGGGGTATCTGTTTTGTAAGGAACATGTTATGAAATGAATTTGTCTCTAGGCCTAACTTAATTATTTTAATGATCCCACTGGTGGTTGTCGTAGGTGTCTTTCTGTGTGCATATTGTGACCTACATGCTTGTGATCATCTGTGAAACCTAAAGATTTAAAAATACATTGGACCTTTTTACTTCCTTGCCTCCTTCCACTAAAATAAATGGAGGTGGTTTGGATATTGGTGTGTTGGGCCACATCTCTCTTCCAGTGAAGTCAATGAGAGTTTTATTGTAATAAGCTTAAATGAAAACAAGTCCTATTGTTCTAGAAAATGAGCCTAATAATGGATCTGGCCAAAATAGTCCTTGTCCTCTGTGGGGTTACACCAGGGCTGGAGCTGTTTGCTGCATGGTGAGGAGTTCAGAGCCTGGGCACTGCACTCAGGAGCTGCTGCTGGGTGCCCACAGAGCTCTGAGGGTGCAAAACCAGCAGCCAGGTGAGCTCAAGGTGTCCTGCCCTCCCAGGTGCATGCACAAACCCCTCCTGCCCTTCCCAAAGATGGGACTCTGCTGGTTTTGAAGGAGCTCCATGGAATTTGTGTCAGTGTAACTGAAATCTGAATTAATCTATTCAGGGGTTAATGAAATCCCGAAGAACAAAGTGCATTTTTAAATAGAAGAAATATGCAGGCATGCAAACACAGATTCAGATGTGAGAGCAGAGGGGAGCTGGATCTCTGAGCACAGAGTTACAGGCTGGTGTGGAGGATGCCAGGCAGGAGCTGATGCAGGCTGTGCCCTGTGCTGCTGTTACCCCCATGAACTCTGCTGAGTTTTTGTTGTGTGAGATGTAATAAATTGATGAGCACAGCCAGGCCTTGCAGTACCTCAGCTTGTTCCCTTGTGCTGTCCTGACACTGAATGTGTGATCTGGGGGCAGGGACAAGCATTGTCAGCCACTCTCATGGCTGCTGTCGCTGCACTGATACAGAATTACACCAGGCTGGTGCCTTTCCTAATCTGAATTTACAGTTGGGAGAAGCTGCAGAGCTGGAATTAAAATCCAGGGTTACAAACTCACTTCTCCATGCTGTGTCCACCAAACTGCCTTCTCCTTCATCCAAGCTGCTGTGATCAGCATGTGCTTCCTTCTTCTCATGCTTCAAAGTAAAATGACATCTGTAAAACCTTTACAGGGGTTTGTTTTCACCTGACTTGCCCTCACTTGAAACTCAGCCAGGCAGGACAGCTCTGAGCTCCACAGTTGTGCTTGTTTGTGTGTCACCCTGCTTTTTTAAGATTTTCTAAGCCTTCTAATGTTGACATTCTTGTAGTGAACTTTCTCACACACTTTCTGAAAATATCTCATTGTTTTGCATTCCTTTGTGGAGGAGGAGAAAGTTGATGGACTGTTGGTTTGTCCAGTGTCATTGGAGAGGTGGCACCTCCAATCCACTGTCACTTTTGGACATCTATAAATGTTGGGTCAGAAAATAAACTTCCCTTTTCCTTCACCTTGAGAAAAGCGGTGTGGGCTTGTGTTTTTTGTGTCCTATAGTGACAGTTGTGTTCCTCCCTGATGCAGGCAGGACAGCTGTCTGTCTGTCTGTCTGTCTGTCTGTCTGTCTGTCTGTCAGGGCTGGTCACAGAGGCAGAGCAGAGGAGTGTGCTGTTCACCTGTGCTGTGTTACATTGTGTTCAGAGGCCAAAATTGCTGCTTTTTACCTGCTGAGGGTCACATAAAGCAAAACCTGGGGGAGTCCTGCTGGGGAGTTACTGTGCATTATTTGCTCCATTGCTGGTGGTCAGAGCCAGAAGGGATCAGCTGGTGAGCTCTGGTGGGAGCTGAGCTTTGACCACGAGGCTCTGAGGGAAGGGCACAGGGCAGGCTCCTGTCCCTGCTCCTCCTGATGGAGTGCAGCTGCTGCTGCAGGTAATCCATTTAGGGCTGGAGACACTTTGGCAGCAGCAAATCTCTCTTGAGGAAGTGGACAATGAAAACCAGGGACTCTCTTTAACCTCTTTGGTGTCATGCTGTGTTAGGCCAAGGATTTGTACCAGAATTTGTGTAATTCACACCAAGGGCTGCAGCTTTGGCACTTGGGGGATGCAGAATGAGCTCTGCCCCTGCCAAACCCACCATGGGCAGGTTGGAGTAGGGGAGATCCATGGGAACCAGCACAGGACAGTGGAGAAACTGAGTCCTCTGCTGTATTGGAGGGAAAGAGGGCTGAATTTTGGCCAGTAGTACATAAGACTGATGCTGAATGAGGAAAAAAATTCAGTGACTGCTTTTTAGTCTTATGGAGGGGGGGATAATAAAGCTTGGAGTTAATACCAGTTTCAAACATATTTCTCCTTTGTTTCACATCCAGTTGTATTCTGTTTGCAGGCATGAGGGTTAAAGTGGGGGGCTGCTTCTGCTTCCAGTTAAATCAGAGGATGGTTTGGCCTTGACTTCACTGGAACCAGAATCAAATCCATGACCAGAGTCTGATATTTGAGAATGAACCTCTTTCTTAGTCACATAAGAAAGTCAGGTTCAGCTTCCAGTAGCTCGTCAGAACTCAACAGTGAACAGTTTACTTGTTACTTTAAAGTTTTTGATGAGTTTAATTTTGTAGGTTAGGTGTCCTCTGTGCAGCAGGTGTATGCTGTCTCCTTCCCAGGTGTGGGTTCCTGTAGCCCTTGGACAGGGGCTCCTTTTTTGGGAACGTGGCTGTGGGGTGGGCTCCTCCCAGCAGACATGGTGCTGGTGCATTGCTTCCTGTCTGTCCCTGCTCTCCATCTGCAGGAGTGAAAATCCTGCTGGAAATCCCTCTTTGTTTCTCCTCATCTGCCAATGGCTCAGGCTCAGCAGCAAAAAACTCACACAAATCTTCCTTCTTGGTGTGGCTCTGTGGGCCTTGGGCATTGTTTTCCCTTCAAAATAGCTTTTTAAACAAGTTGTTCTTGATGTCTTGAGCTTCTTTAAATGAACTCTAGGAAAAATACATTGGTTACAGCTTAATCAAAAGTTAGAATAAGCAAGAGAATAAGCATTATTCGTTCAGGATTTGAAGTGTGATAACAAAACATGGATAGAGGGAGCTGGAAAATCACACACATGCCTGGAGAGAAGCAGCAGCAGTGTCCTGTGAGCCCTGCAGTGCCTGCTCCAGAGCAGGGGCTGCTGTCAGCTGTGCTGGGGTGGGCAGAACTGCACTGCAGCAGCTTCACACCCTGGCACTGGGCAAAATCAGTGTCACTGTTTGTCCTCAGCTCAGGGCAGTTCACCAGGATGGGCTGCAGGAAAAGCAGATGGAGCAAGAATGTCAGACAGGCTGGGTTCTTTCCAAATTATTGTCAACAGCTGGAGAGCTGCACCAGTCTGGTGGAACAAGGAAATGTCCAAGCACTGGGGCAGCTGCTTGTCAGCAGAAAAATGATTTATCAGTGCCCAGAGAGGCTGGAATCATTCCTGTTCACAGAGCAGCACAGGCCAGTGTGGGCACCAGGGGCACTGGCTGTCCCTGCTCTGCCCAGGTGCTGCAGTCCTGTGAATCTGGAAATAAAGGAGATAATCAGAGGAAAACACTGCTCAGGTTTTTGTCTGGGATCAGGAGTGAAGGTCTGTGACTGCAGCAGGCTGGACACTGCAGCTGTGTGTGTGAGCAGTGTGTACCAGATCAGTGTGTCACCATCTAGGTGTCACCATTTGTGCTCTGTAAAAGCTTGAGAAGCCCTTCAGTCAGTGGATCTCTCTTTTCCCTGCTGGAATGTCCTGGTTTCACAGCACAGTGCTCTGTAAAAGGTTGTGAAGCCCTTCAGTCAGTGGATCCCTCTTTCCCTCTTTTCCCTGCTGGAATGTCCTGTTTTCACAGCACCCACACATGCAAAAGATGTGGAGGGCCAGACTCACACCCTGAAAGGGAAATGAGCTCCGTTTGAAATTTTCCCTGCCTTCACTGAGTCTCAGTGGGAGTTTCAGTGTTGACTTTAACAAGCAGGATTTAGCCCATTTATATTATAATAAAACCAGTGTCTGCATGTCCTCAGCCTCCCAGCACGCCCAGCTGCACTGGGCTGTTGGTCATGGAAGCAAGTCCAGATTCAGTCAGATTGAAAATCTCAGTGAAATACTGAATTATCCTCCACTGGAAGTTGCAGAAAGAAGGAGAGCAGCAAGAGAGAGCTGGTGTTTGGTGAGCCCTGCCCTCACCATGGCTCCATGATTAGAGGAAAGGGATGGTTAAAGGAATAGCAAGAAAAGACTTGTACAGGCAGGAATGTTTTATTTGAAATTTGTACCTTCTCATGTACTAACAACTTCATTTTCTTGTGTGCCTGCAACTCTCACTGAGGTTGAGCTGCAATGCAGTTCTTGCAGGATTGGGACCTTTGGAAAACCTTTGCAAAACTAAGATGCTAGTTTTGAATTTTGGTTTAAATTAAAGAATTTTTGTTCTGAGTTTATTTTCATGACCAATATTTAGTGTAAATCATGTGTTGAGAAAACGTGAGAGGCCCAGAATCCTCACAGGCCTCAAACCAGAGCTGCAGGAGCAATGGCATAATAGAGGATACAACATAAACTTATATTAATGTTTTCAATCTTCCCCAACTATTTAGGCAAAAGTTCAATTTGAATAAAGTAAAAATAGGAGAGAGGGAGAGAAGAGAGAAAAATAGCCTAAATATAGCATATAACAGAATTTATACTGGAAAAAATCAGTAGCACCAGAAATCCAGCTTACATTCTTTAACTTCAAATGTAAATCCACAATTTAAAATAAAGAGGGGAGTTCCCAGGTAGATGGATATTACCTGCAGTGTAGTTGCTGAATCTCAGAGTATTTCATTGAAAGAATAGCACCCAGCTCCTACCCTGGACACATCCTGTGTGTCAAAGGCTCACATTATTTGGTGATTTTATTAAAAATACACAAATCAGCCATGCTGCTGTCACTGTCCCCAGACAGCTGGTGCCTGTTGGGAGCAGGGTGGCAGAGCTGGCCTGGCCTGCAGTGGGTAGGGATGCCCTGGCTGCTCACACCTGGCCTGCTCAGAGCCCTGCTCTGGCCATGGGCACCCCAGAGCAGCTCAAACTGACCAAACCAGGGGAATTGGATGCTTGGGCATCACAAACCATGGGGGGCTCTTTGTCCCTGTCCCTGGTGCCAAAGATGAACAAGCCATGTCAGTGGCAGGTAGGGAAATTGTAATGAAGAAATGCCAACTGTTCCTGTATTTGAAAGTTAGGTTTTTTCCCTTGCTGAGCACAGCTGGTGCTCTCCATCACTGCTGAGTTAAATAGGTGTGGTGGGTGCTGATGTGTGTGTGTGTAGGGAAAGGTCTCTGTCCTGTGTGTGTATCTGCTTCCCTTACCTGTGGATGTAGGCATGTGCCAAATTAAATTAGAGGATTCGTGATACAGCAATTAATGTACCAGAAATGTTTGTTTGGTGAAGTATTTTCATAGCTGCTAGCACACTAAAATAGACAAACTCTTGAATACTGGAGGAAGGGCTGTGTCCTGCCCCACTGCTGGTGGCTGAGCTGCTCTCTGCTCCTGCTGGGCACCCACGGGACAGGAGAGAAACTGGGGATGGGAGACCAGAGCTGGGGGCCTGAACCCACCAGCAGGTGAAGGACTTGGGGTTAATTCCCCTGCAAACCTGGGGAGAATGAAGAGTTCATGGCAATCTCAATTCCCTTGTGTTTGGTCTGCTCACGGTGATTGTCTGAGCCCTCCTCCTCCTCCTCCTCCTCCTCCTCCTCCTCCTCCTGTTGGGATGTGTGGCCCAAGGGATGCAGGGCCAGAGTGGCTCCTGGCTGCCAAGAGAATTTGTTCATTCAGGAAAAGACACCAACTTCTCTGCCTGGGATTAATGTTTCCACTTCTTGTCTCACCTGCTAATTTATGTCATTGATACTATTTCTGCAAGTTAAGGGATAAGTGTAGTGCATCAGGCTATGAATACACACACATTTCCAGGAAGTTATATATCAAAGTCCTCTGCTAAAGTGTCTCAAATGTGTAGATAGGCTGTAAACAACAAGCATCTCTCACCCTTACCATGAATTCTTTGTGGTATTGCAAAAATAATAGGTAATTTCCACTTCAGTGGATTTTATTACCTGTTGCTCCAGTGGACTTTAATTGATAGTAACAGTGAACAGAAAACAGAATTGTCCATGGCTTTCTCTTAACTACAAAATCCATTCTGTACCTAATTTTGCTTTTTTAGTGATGGCATAGAAAGAAGAAAGAAAATCCTTGCGGAGCTTCCTAAGAATGATTCTGCATGGTAGATGATAATGTTCTTTATGGATTATTGACTTTTAAAAATACATGTTGATACTATATAGACTAGCTCTGATCTGTAACAAAAATAGATATTCTAGCCTGAACAGCAAAATATGAAGTATTAAATGTGGGTAATAGATCCTGCAGTTCCTTCAGGTGCTCAGTGGTTAATGAGTGTAATATCCTGCAGAAGCATGGCAAAGGGAGCATATGGCTCAAAAACTCCTGTGGCATCCCAGGATCAGCCCTGGGTGGCAGGAGCAGGAGGTTACAGGAATTGGAGATGGATAAACATCCACTACCTTGAGAGTTCCCTCCTCATAGTGAGCTGACCCTGGCACCACCAGAGCTGCTGTCCCACCCCTGCACAGCTGGACAGGCACAGAAAATGCAGGGAAGGTTCATGAGCTAAAGACCAGGAGAGATCACTCAGGAAATACCATCAAAGGCAAAACAGGCTGGAATTAGAGGCATTAATTGGATTTATTTCTAACAAACTCAGAGCAGGATAATGAGAAGTAAAATAAACCCTTCCCCCCCATGGCACAGGGATTCAGGGAATGGGGCTTTGGTCAGTCCATGCCCCAGAGCTTCCCCTGCTGCCCAGGGACAGGGGCTCTTCCCCTGCAGTGCTGTGGGGTCCCTCCCACAGGGGAGTTCTGCAGGAACTTCTCCAGCTTGGATCCATCTCCTGAGCAGCAGCCCAACTCAACCTGAGTCCCTCCCGGGGCACAGAGCCCTCCCAAACCTGCTGGGATGGCTCTGTCTGTCTGTCTGTCTGTGCAGGGCTGCAGTGTCCAAGGACAGGCTGCTCCAGCCTGGGGACAGGGCCCCTCTGTCCCCTGGGTCTGCCACAGGGTCACAGCCTCACCCAGGGATGCCCTGCTCTGCTGTGGGCACCTCCCCAGGGCTGGGGGTGCATTCTGCATCCCCCATGGATCCCCATTCCCTGTGGGTGGATCCCTGCATCCCCCATGGATCCCCATTCCCTGTGGGTGGATCAATCTCTGCATCCCCCTGGATCCCCATTCCCTGGGGGTGGATCTCTGCATCCCCCTGGATCCCCATTCCCTGGGGGTGGATCTCTGCATCCCCCCTGGATCCCCATTCCCTGTGGGTGGATCAGTCTCTGCATCCCCCTGGATCCCCATTCCCTGTGGGTGGATCAGTCTCTGCATCCCCCTGGATCCCCATTCTCTGTGGATGGATCCCTGCATCCCCCTGATCCCCATTCCCTGTGGGTGGATCCCTGCATCCCCCTGGATCCCCATTCCCTGTGGATGGATCCCTGCATCCCCTTGGATCCCCGTTCCCTGTGGGTGGATCAATCTCTGCATCCCCATGGATCCCCATTCCCTGTGGATGGATCCCTGCATCCCCATGGATCCCCATTCCCTGTGGATAGATCTCTGCATCCCCCCTGGATCTCCATTCCCTGTGGGTGGATCTCTCTATCCCCATGGATCCCCATTCCCTGTGGATGGATCCCCATTCCCTGTGGGTGGATCTCTGCATCCCCCTGGATCTCCATTCCCTGTGGGTGGATCCCTGCATCCCCCTGGATCCCCATTCCCTGTGGATGGATCCCCATTCCCTGTGGGTGGATCTCTGCATCCCCCTGGATCCCCATTCCCTGTGGGTGGATCTCTCTATCCCCCTGGATCCCCATTCCCTGTGGGTGGATCCCTGCATCCCCCTGGATCCCCATTCCCTGTGGGTGGATCCCTGCATCCCCCTGGATCCCCATTCCCTGGGGGTGGATCCCTGCATCCCCCTGGATCCCCATTCCCTGTGGGTGGATCCCTGCATCCCCCTGGATCCCCATTCCCTGTGGGTGGATCTCTGCATCCCCATGGATCCCCATTCCCTGTGGATGGATCTCTGCATCCCCATGGATCCCCATTCCCTGGGGGTGGATCAATCTCTGCATCCCCCTGGATCCCCAGGGCTGTGGGTGGATCAATCCCTGTATCCCCATGGATCCCCATTCCCTGTGGGTGGATCAATCCCTGTATCCCCATGGATCCCCATTCCCTGTGGGTGGATCAATCTCTGCATCCCCCTGGATCCCCATTCCCTGTGGATAGATCTCTGCATCCCCTGTAGATCCCCATTCCCTGTGGGTGGATCCCTGCATCCCCATGGATCCCCAGGGCTGCAGGGCACAACTGTCACACCCTGGTCTCACCATGGCTGCAGAGGAGCCCCAGCTGTGGCTCCTGCAGCACCTCCTGTCCCTCCTTCCCCACAGGCCTTGGTGTCTCCAGGTTGTTCCTCTCTCATGTTCTCGCCCTGCTCTCCTCTGGCCACAATTACAGCTGTGCAGTAACATTTTTTATCTTTTTCAATCTGTGATCACAGAGGTGTTCCCACCATTGCTAATTGGCCCAGCCTTGGCCAGAGCTCCATCAGCCTTTGGAGCTGCCAGGGGTTGGCTCTGGAGACACTGAGGAAGCTTCTGGAAGCTCCTCAGAGAAGCCACCCCCTGGAGCCCCTGTGGGCCCAAAGCTGGGCCATGCCAACCCAATCCACTCCTCCTTCTGCTGAGGCTGGGCCATCCTGCTTCATGCCATTGTTAAAAGTTGAGGTTTTAGTGTTGTCCTCACAGGTTAGTTTTGGTTTGGACATCTGTGGTAGCTCTCTGTGTCCTCAGGAGGGACACTCTGGGACTGAGTGAGGCTGTGGGACACTGGCACTGGGCCTGCCCTGCTCAAGGGTGGGTGAGGAGGAGGAGGAGCAGCTGGGCCAGGGTGGGCTGGCCATGGAGTGCTGGGGGACCTGTGTGACACCCAGGCTTGGTGCCTGCACTCACCTGGGGCTGGGACTGGTGCCTGCTCTGGGACCTGCCAGAAGCTCCTGTGGGGCTCTCTCTGTGCCCTCAGGCCCCCGTGGCTGCCTGGATGTCACATTTGCAGTTCATACCCACAGTTTAACACTCAGGCTCTCACGCACAGTTTTCCCTCTTCACTGTCCAAATAAAAGAGGCTTAAAATTCTCCCCAGCCCAAACACCCTGCAAGCCAAGCCCCCTACAGCCAGCCTACACCCCCTGCAGCAGTCCCAGGGCTGAAGATGTCCTGGATTGAAGAAGCTGCAGGGTGAGGCCTCCCAGGGTTGCTGCAGCACAGGGCAGCCAGGCTGGCTGGGCACTGACCCTGCTGCACAGGGCTCACAATCACTGCCCAGGGAGCAGGGAGGGAAGGTGTGGCACAACTGGCACACTCATTGCAGCTGAAGGTTTGAGCTGAGGCAGATCAGAGAACCTCCTGCAGGCAGCAGTAACTGCAGCCACGTTCCTCAGTGCGCAGGGCGTGAGGGAGCTTGTGCCTGGCAGGGCCTCCCACCCCTCTCTGAACTCATGCCAGGGCACAGGGCAGGAGACTCCCATCTGCTGGGTTACCCCTGTCCTCCCCTGGCCAGCCTGGCCTGCTTTCCAGACAGCCTGGCTGGTTTGAGGCTCCTCCCTGCAGGTGCTTTCCCCATTCTGCTTCGCTTTGCTGGGAACTTGTGCACAAATCCAAACAGTTCTGTAGGAATAATGGGAACAGGGAAAATGCTGCTGGGAAGGTTTAACAGCACTGCCCACTGAGCCTGGGCTGCTCCAGCTGGGCTGTGGCAGAGCCAGCACAGAGCCCTTGAGAGGCTTTCCTGTCAGGCCTCTAACTTGTCAGTGACCCTGAGAAATGTTCAAAGTCTCTTTTCCCAGCCCAGCTTGAAGAAGCAGTCAGGGCTCTTCATTTCTCGCTCTCAAGGTTGTTCATTGTTCCTTATCTATAAAATTCTTTCTCCTGCCCTGCCCAGGTCCATCCAGCAGGACAGTTCCAGGCACTCTGCCTGCCCCCAGGGCACTGTTATGGCTTTATACTCAAAACTACGTGTGCAATGTTCACAATTACTGTCCAATACCTATCACCTGTGTTAGACAGTGAGCTTCTACTCTAAACCAATCTGTAAGTGCCACCATCACAGCAGGAGATGGAGGCCAAGAAGAAGAAGGAGAAAGGCTGGACATGCCCAGTTCCCTCCATCTTGCTCTCTGAACCCCCATTCCAGAAACCCCAAAATCGACTTTTCCACCCCATGATAACTTCACTATCATTCTACTTAATTTGTCATGGCTTACAGGTCTTCATCCAAGGTTGGTAACTTGCTCTGTGGGTCACAATCAAACCCACAGGTGTTCTGGGCTCTGTGCCAGGGTCTCTGAGCCCCTGGCAGGGTCTGGGCTGCTCAGGACAGACAGAGGGATGCTCTGGGCCCTGACACTGTCCCAGCAGTGTGTGCCCTGTGACAGGACAGGGAGCAGGCTCTGACAGACACAGCTCTGTGAGCAGCAGTGCCAGACACACAGTGAGGCCTGTCAAGCACCTCTGCTCCCATTCATGGCATTTTTTCTCTTCCAAGCAGATAACATTATCTATCCTACCTACTTTGAGCAAATATTTGAGAGATAAGCAGCACTGTTTGTGCTCAGCAGCGAGGACTGGACTCTGCTCAGCACCAGGGATGCTTTGCTGCTGTGTCCTGCAGGGCAGGCTCGGGTCAGGCTCAGTGTCCCACCTCTAACCAGCCCTGTTCTCCCTCTCTGTGGCATTTCCCACAGCCAAGCAGAGCTGAGAGCCCCCATAAAGCCCAGGGAGTTCTGCAGAGCTCACTCTGTGTTTGCACTGAGGGCACACACAGGGCAGGTCCAGCAGGGAGGACACCAGGGGCTGCAGGACAGCCCCACCACGTTTGCAGGACCCACAGACAGGCATTTCTCTCTTCTCCCCCTGCCCTCCCACGGAATGAAGAAAGAGACACATTTTAATGACAGTTTGCTCAAATGTGCGTTCCCCGCTGATTTGACATTGGGCAGAAAAAGTGTCTACAAAATCAATTTTTAATAAATGTAAACAACTAAATTATGAATGACAAGAATATCACTGAGCAGTTAAATATTAATCATGTAATTACTTAAATTAATACTTTTAGTGCAATAGTGTGATAGAGAGTTCTGCTTAGGCAGTGTCACTGTGCTGGCCAGAGCAGTGACAGGGACCACAGCAGAGGGACCTGGGGGCTTTGGGGCCTCATGTGCCACAGCCCCACTTGCTGATTGTGTCACAGGTCCCACAATAGTGGGTGCTCTTCTTAAGACCTCTGGAACCAGATTTATTGGGAAAGAACTTGTATTTTCTGTTCAAAATAACGCTGTCAAGAAAACAGCTGAACTGGCCCAAAGCAGAGAGCAAACTGCCCCACCCAAGAAACTTTTCTGTCCCAAAGTGCCCTGAAACTCCCCAACAGCTGTGTGTGATGTGCAGAGCCACAGGTGTGCTCAGTGATGCCACAGGTGTGCTCTGAGATGCCACAGGTGTGCTCTGTGATGCTCTTTGGGATGACCAGAGGTGCTCTGGAGGGACCTGGGGTGCCAAAAGACCTGTCTGCCTCTGAAATGGAGCTGGGGGAGTTGCTGAAGGATGTGGTGTGTCCTGAGCTCTGCTCTGGGGCTGCACTCCCTGCCCTGCAGCCCCTGTGTGCTTCTGCCTGCACAGGATGGAAAATTGGTCCCCAGAATTCAGGGGGGCAGCAGCCCTCTGTAGATACTGGCAGGCAGCACAGGGCTTCTTTCCTTGCCCAAGAAACTAAAGAAAAGAATTTACTGGCACTCTTGTCCTTGTGGGTTGGCTGTCTTTGTTGTTTGTTTTTAATCTAATAAAAGAAGATCTTAATATCATGGCAAAATTGGTGCAAAGCTGGAAACTCACCCCCGGGCGTGTTGGCGAAACATGATTGAAAATGTGAAAGCCTTCAGCAGAAACAACAAAAGCACAAAGAAACAGCGGGGATGGGATCAACAGGTTCTGTGCTGGCTCTTGGGAGAGGCAGAGAAGTGCATCCAGCCAGGGCTGGAGGTGCCAGGCTGGGCAGCAGCCCTGTGGTGGCTCTGTGGCAGCGTTGGGCACGGTGCCCTGGAGGGCTGGGTGGGCAGCACTGCAGAGCAGGAGCTGGGAAAAGCACCTTGCTGGGAGGGCAGGAGCAAGCCAGGAGGGAAAAGAGGGGACTGGGAGGGTCTGAGCTCTGGCCAGGGTGATGGAGGCCATGGAAGGACACACTTGGCATCCTTGGGCTGGCAGCTGCTGGAGCTGGTCCTGCCTCAGTCTGCTCCCTGTGTGGAAATTCCGTGTTGGACACAGATGATACAAGTGCTTCTAAATGAGAAGGTGAAGCATCTCTTGCAGAAGGTGGGGGTGCTGAAGGATGTTCATTGTTCAGACTCGCCCTTGCTGCAGATCCCAGTGCAGCTCCTTTGCTTCCTCACAGGCAGCACTGTCAGTACATTCCTGTGTGCCATAGGCAGGGGCCTCCTCAAAGTGCTCATTTATCCACCAGTACAGTGCTGGTTGCCATGACCACCCATAAAAACAACATTTTCAGGGTGGTGGGTGCCCACTCCGAGCTGCAGCAGCTCCCCATGGGTTTAACCTCACAGCACAGAGTGGGTCCCTGGAGGGAGCAGCTCCCTGAGGCTGCCAGCCAGGCTGTGCCTTGTTTCTGAGTGATCATCAGCACATCTGGACAGGGCAAACCCTTCCTGTCCCCCTGCTCTTGCTGACCTGACAGCCTGAGTGCATTTTGCCCCTCATTTTGTTCTGGCACCACAGACCCATCCATGGAGAGCCCTGTGTCCCTGTGCAGAGCACGGAGCTGCTCCTGGTCACTGTGCTCCTTCCCACAGCCTCACACACGGACAGGAATCCTGTCAGGAACTGTCCATTTGAGTCCATTTGTGCTCTCCCAGCATTGCATTTCCCAAAGGACTTTCCCAGGTGTGGTTTGAGCTGTGAGATGGGAGGAGAGGGAGCTCTTTCCACATGCAGCATTACAACACGCTGCACTGAAATTGGTTCTTGGAACGTAGCATCCCCCTAAAATGTCAAATAAATCCTTAAACTATTCATCACTCTGTTTTTGGGGTGGCAGTTAAGTCTTTCAACACTCTGTGAGTTTCTTTCCCCAGCAGTAATTTTGCTGGTGAAGAAATACAGCTCAGGGCACTCCACAAAGTGGAGCCTCAAAATCCATGTTTTGTTTTCATTACCAAAAAAATGCTTTACTGCATTAAAGAGTGGCCCATTAAAATGTTGTACCCTGTCTTCTGTGCACCCTGTAGTTGTTGGCAAGCCTTCCCCTGTGCCTGTGCAGAGCAGCTTTGCCTCTGCAGCCTCCAGAGAAAGGGCAGCACAGGGGAGGAGGCTGCAGCCACAGCTCAGCTTGTTCGCATGCAAGATCTCAAAACTTCCAGTAGCCATGCAAATTGACTCAGTAAATGTATGTACCGAACCTTCAGCTATCAGTGCTTCCTCTGCTTTCAGTGTGTCCCAGCACAGCACAGTGCCAAAGGAAATAAATTAACTGTCTGGGTCCTGGAGTAAAGTGTGAGGCTGTACAGAGCAGTGTGTTCAATTGTCTTGGGGAAATGGCCCTAAAATAACAACCAAAAAGAGCACAGTGAATTACAGGAGTCTTACTGAACCTTGGGATTATATGAATTAAACATTGCCAGGTGAACTGGATGGCATTCCCTGATACTGTAGGAACGCTGGAGGTTGGGGAAAACAGTAAATGTTATAATTGGTGTCTGGGAGAGCACTTGGTTATTCTCACAAGTAACCCAGACTAGCTGGATGCTGGCATGAGAGCAGGCAGCAAAACCTGCAGCTTCCTTAATTAAGAGGGCAGAAAGGCTTTTTAGCAAAATTCAGTGGAGACTTACCAAGTCCAGCTTTAGTTATTATTTCCACATTTTATTTAGATACAGATGGCGCATTAATAAATTTACAGCCATATTAGCAAGTTATATCAGAGCAAGGTGCAGCTGTGGGTCAGGGCCCAGGGCACAGCAGGAACAGCAGTGGGGCAGCAAACCTGCAAACCTGACCCTGGGTGGGCACTGGGGTCACTCCTGAGCTGGGCTGGGAGCAGGGGGCAGCCAGGCTGGGCTGCAGCAGCACTGGGCACGGCCTGCAGCAGGGTCTGATAGCTTGTTTTGCAGGGAAGGGGGGAGCCCTGCCCTGGTCCCAGCTCCCCTGGGTGTTTGGAAGGGCTGGCTGATAGTGAAATGCAGCCAGCTGTGGGATGGCCTCTCTGGGAAATGGGGAGTCCTCATGGCAGGATTATTTAAGGCTGGACTTTGAAAGATGAGCCACTGTGCAGTGGGGAACAATGCTGCCCTGTCAGAGAGATGGACTCAATTACTTAATAGGTCGTTGCTGTCTGTCCCCTGCGTTTTCCCTTTCAGGAACATACATTCAGCTGGGTTATTTCTCATGGGAAGACAAAGCCTTGTGAGAGGAGGGGAGAGCCTGGAGGAGCAGCAGCCAGGCAGATGCTGGTTTGCTCTCCATGGAGCAGGCTCTGGAAAAACCTGGAGTGCTGTGGCTGATGTGTCCTTTGCTCCCATAATCAGCTGATCTCCTGGTCTCACAGGTCTTGCTCCTGTTTTTTTCCCTCACAAAAGATTTTCCACGGTGCTCTCACCCTGCCAGTCTCATCCCCAGCACTGCTGATGGTGACACTGTGGGGCTGCATGGGCCACTGGTGTCAGGTTTTGTGCATTGGATGGACACTGACAGCTCCATCCAGCCCATCCCAGTGCCTGGGCAGCCTCTCCTCCAGCACAGAGAGGCTTGGAGGGTGTTTGATCAAATGGCAGCCAGGCTGGAGGCCGGCTCATGGCCAGGAACCCATCCCTGGAGCAGCCACTTGGAGCAGGACGTGGAGGGCAGGGATGTGTCACAGCCAGGGACTCGTGTTCTCCCCTGGGGCCCTGGGGTGAGCATTCCAGCTGTGGGGTGAGCATTCCAGATGTGAACATTCCAGCTGTAGGGTGAACATTCCAGCTGTAGGGTGAGCATTCCAGCTGTGGGGTGAGCATTCCAGCTGTGGTGTGATCCTCCCCAGGATCTCTGGGGTGAGCATTCCAGCTGTGGGTGATTCTCCCCAGGTTCCCTCTGGGGTGAACATTCCAGGTGTTTTCCAGGTGTGTCCAGGGCTCCTGCCCTCCTGCACGTGTTTGTCCCCACATTAACACCCTGCATTACCTTATGCACCTTGAATTGATGCACCTAAATTGGTTGTTCTCAGGCCCCGAGGGTGTGATGAGATTTTGTCTCTTTTGCCCATTTCTTTTTCTCTTCTCTTTTTTTCCAGAATAAGTCGTCTGTTTAATGGCACAGAGCCCATTGTCCTGGACAGTTTAAAGCAGCATTATTTCATTGATCGAGATGGGGAGATTTTCAGATATATATTAAGCTTCCTAAGGACATCTAAGCTACTGCTCCCAGATGACTTTAAGGTAAGGAAAGCTAGAGTCTGCAATCTGTTTTTTCCACCCGTTCTGTCATTTGTTTTGGGGCAGGTTGGTTTGTATGCTTGACCTAAACACACTTAACTAAATGCTGCTGTTTATTTGTTAGGATTTTTAGTACTTGTGTATTACGCCAGGGATGTTATTATTTAATAAATGGACCAGTGGTTGTCATGGATACAGAGAAAAGTTAAACGATGAAGCTTATAGCTAAATCAGTTTTTCTAAACTAATTGTATTTTCTCACATTTTTAGCTTATTTATCAGGGTATAACAACAATTAAGAAGCAGCATCAGCAACTTGCACTCAGCAGGGTTTAATGCTCAGGATCTGAAAGAAATGTTTCAAATTTGATACGCAGAGGACTTGAACTGTGTAAATCTTGTTCTTGTTGGTATAAAAAAGAAACCCTTAAACAAGCCCATGAGGATTTGTGTTAGACATAACCACTGCAGATGGTTTGATTTCAGGAAGTAATCAGCTCACAGTTAATGTCAAAATATTCTTGGGAGCTGGAATTGACTGAGGGCTTTTTAAGGAGCAGGACATGCTTTGTGTGAAGCCATGGTGCTTGTTGTTTCTCTGCAGCCCTGATTGTTTAAATGCTCTCCTTTTGGCCTGGTTTGTGTGGCTTTGCCCTGTCATAGACATCCTTTATGAAAAAGCCTTTCCTTAGGATTTTTCCTCCTGAGAAGCTGAGAGGCCTCAGGAACAAAATGTAAACATTGGTTATCTGCTGCTGTGGAATGCAACAGGTGCATCTGGGATTGGTCTCACGTGGTTGTTTGTAATTAATGGCCAATCACAGTCAGCTGGCTCAGACAGAGAGTCCAGAACAGTCTTTGTGATCATTCTGTCCTATTCTGTTCTTAGCCAGCCTTCTGATGAAATAATTTCTTATATTCTTTTAGTATAGTTTTAATGTAATATACATCATAAAATAATAAATCAGCCTTCTGAAACATGGAGTCAGATCCTCATCTCTTCCCTTATCCTCAGACCCCTTGTGAACACCAGCACATTGCACTTAAAAAACTTGCAGCATTGCCACCCTGATGTAGGAAAATTAGAAGACAAATGTGTCCAAACTGCAGGTGACAAGATTCAACAAAACCACTTATTTCAGGGTGCAATGATGAATAAATTGGGATGGCAGATGGGGATCTGCTCAGTTAGAGGATGCAGAGCATTGCTGGGAAGGAAAACTCCTGCTTTCTCTGAAGTGCCATTTCACTTTGTTGTACTGGCTGGGCACAGGATCCCTTGGTCAGCTGTGACTGAGTGCAGAGTGCTGCTGCTGGCTCCTGCTTTGGAGCAGAGCTGCTCCTGGTGCTGCCAGCTCAGCCATCCTCACCTGAGGCAGGAGGACAATCCTGTCTGACCCCGTGGGAGGGTCTGCAGTCGCATCTGCAGCACATCACAACCTGCAGGGACAGGTTCTGGCAGCCCTGGTTGGAGCCCCAGCCCAGAGGGGCTGCCCTGAGCACTGGGTGTTCCTGCACGGGCTGGGGGGAGAAAACTGCAGAGAAATGAGGGAAAACCTCAAACCTGTGTGTGGTGGTGGAGCTAAAGAGCAGAGCAGTGCTGGGGCTGTAGGATGGATGAAGGGAAGGGTGGATGGAGAGATGGGAGAGGCACAGGAGAGCAGCTGTGGTTTGGACAGTCCAGTGTGAGAAGAGGCCACACCTCGAGTGCTGTGTCCAGTCTGTCCCCTCAGTCTGGGAAGGACTTTGAGATGTTTGAGCACATCCAGAGGAGGCAATGAGGATGGAGAGGGGCTGGGAACACAAACCCTGTGAGGAACCCCTGAGGGAGCTGGGGGTGCTCACCCTGGAGAAAAGGAGACTCAGGGCTGCCCCCATCACTCTGCACAGCTCCTGAAAGGTGCCTGTGCTCAGCTGGGGCTGGGCTCTGTCTGCAGCAGCACTGACACAACCAGAGCACACAGCCTCCAGCTGTGCCAAGGGAAATACAGGTTGGAGAGCAGGAAAAAGTTTTTCATGGGAAGAGTGATAAAGTTCTGGAATGGCTGCCCAGGGAGGTGGTGGAGTCCCCATCCCTGGGTGTGTTTAACAAAGCCTGGATGTGGCACTGGCTGCCAGGGTTTAGCTGAGCTGTTGGGGCTGGGTTGGACTCCATGACCTTGAAGGTCTCTTCCAACCCAGTGATTCTGTGAAGAGAGGAGAGAGAGGTGTTTTGAGCTGATCATGGCCTCCACCAGCACCCAGATTGCAGAGGGGCTCAGTCCCAGAAGCAGCAGGTTTGGCTGGAGCCTGGAGGGCAGAGGGTGCCCAGGTTTGTGTGTGCAGGAGCCTGGCAGGGCTGGGGGGCTGTGCCTGCTCAGCCCCTGCTCCCCATCCCCTGCACCTCAGCTCCTCCCTGGCAGAGCTCAGAGCAAATCCAGGCTAATGAGGGCTCAGGAACAAAGCAAAGCCTTGCTAGGTGGGGAGTAACTACATCAAAATGCATAGAAGAATGAATGCTCTGTAAAGCTGTATTAAAACTGCACTGTAAACGGATTTAACTTCACAGAAATCGTGTAATTTTGCCAGCATGATTAAAGTGACAGAAGACAATAATCAAAGGCAGCAAATGGAATCACTTGGTGTTTCTAAATGCAAAAGTCTATTTAAGGTATAAAACCTGACAGCTTTTCCAGTGAGACTTGCATTAAATGTTCTTTATGTCAAACAAAGCACTATCAAGTGTTTTGAATATTTATTAGTTTTTACCCCTTAATTTAATCAAGCAGTTTATTAGCCTCAAGGTTTAGCCAAGTTGCTTTTCAACTTGAATTGCTGCTCAGATGGTTATTTTGGAAAGTTTGGAATGTTAGTACCACACCAGCATTATTGTGTTTGCTATTTCAGTGTTGTTTTCAGACAAAGTTAACACTGAAATGCAGAGAAAGTGGGGTGTGTGTTCCAAGGCTAGTGATTCTTTATTATCAAGTCTGATGGTGTGTTTACAGTGAATATTAATTACACTTGCAACTACTACTAAGACAGAGCTTGAAAGTGTCTCCCAGACCTTGCTGCTGAAGGTAGCACTGCTATGGTTGCTGTGATTTTCCCAATCTGCCCTCCCTGAGCCCCCCTGGCATCACAGGGGCTCCCCAGGACTGTCCCCTTCACTGCCCATGCCCAAGGGCACACAGAGCCAGGAGCTGCTGTGAGCCTTGTTTGAGACTCACTCCTGCTCAGAGAGCATCAGACACACACAGACACAGAAAATGTGAATATTGTAACACACAGACACTGCAATGTGAATATTGTAACACACAGACAATGTGAATATTGTAACACAGACACAGACAGTGTGAATATTGTAACACAGACACAGGTAGTGTGAATATTGTAACACGCAGACAATGTGAATATTGTAACACACAGACAATGTGAATATTGTAACACAGACACAGGTAGTGTGAATATTGTAACACGCAGACAATGTGAATATTGTAACACAGACACAGACAGTGTGAATATTGTAACACACAGGCAATGTGAATATTGTAACTGACATCAGACACACACACAGACACAGAAAATGTGAATATTGTAACACACAGACACAGGCAATGTGAATATTGTAACACACAGACACAGACAGTGTGAATATTGTAACACACAGACACAGGCAATGTGAATATTGTAACAGACACTGCAATGTGAATATTGTAACAGACAGACACTGCAATGTGAATATTGTAACACAGAGACACAGGCAGTGTGAATACTGTAACACACAGGCAATGTGAATATTGTAACAGACACTGCAATGTGAATATTGTAACAGACACAGGCAATGTGAATATTGTGACACAGACACAGGTAGTGTGAGTATTGTAACACACAGGCAGTGTGAATATTGTAACACACAGACACTGCAATGTGAATATTGTAACACAGACACAGACAGTGTGAATATTGTAACACACACAGGTAATGTGAATATTGTAACACACACACAGGCAATGTGAATATTGTAACAGGCACAGGCAGTGTGAGTATTGTAACACACAGACAAAGGCAATGTGAATATTGTAACTCCTCTCAGAGAGGGAGGAGCACAAAGGCACAGGACAGCTGAGTTCTGTGTGGATTACAGAAATCACCTGTAGCCCCAGAATGACAGGGCCACCACTCCAGTTTATTAATACAGTTACCAATTCATGTGCTTGCATCTGAAGTCTCCCAAACTGACCTCAGGAAATAGTTGTCAGTGTAGAAGTGAGCAACTTTCTTTCATAGCCAGCAGTCAGATCTTCACAGCACCAAAAATACAGGAGAAACATTGAGTTAGGATGACAGTTTGTTGTTTCATGTAATAAAGAATAACAAGTGAAAAATGGACAGGAAGGGCCATTTCAGCCTGCTCAGGAGTCAGCATTAGGTACAAAAACAGAGGGTGTGTTTGGCACCGAGGGAGCAGCAGCAGCTCTGTGGGACACAAGGGCTCAGGCTGTGCTGGGGGCACATCTGGAGCATGGAGCACCAGCATTGCTGGCCTGGAGTCACAGCCAGATGTGAAGATGTCACCCCTGTCCCAGGTGACTGCCAGAATCCATCCCGCTTGAAATCCACCACAGAAAAAGCTTTTCTACTGAACAAAAATCAGAACATTGTTTTGTGAAAGGCAAGAGGCTTTTTGCATCTTTGAGAGGATCTGTCAGTGTTTCCCATGGGATCTGCATGCAGGCCAGGAGCTGTGGCTGGGGAAGGGCTCTGTGCATCCCTGCCTGTCTGCTCCCTTCCTCCTGTGGCCTGGTAGAACTTCCCTCCAGCTCCTGCAGCAGCCCCAGGGGTTCATGGGGGCTGTAAAGGCTTTTGTGGCACTTTACAGAGAAAATTAAAGGCTGAACTCTCTATCTCCCCTTTCAGTCTGTCAGAGAGCACCCTGCTTGTGGCTGCACTGGTGTGGGAATCTCCTCCAGAGGAAAATGTGTTCCTCAACAGAAGCTGCTGCACTGTGTGTCACAGTGCTGGGCTCTGGTGCTGCTGTTGGGGAGCTGGAACGCAGGGAATCAGTGCCTGTAGGGAATGGGAGATGCTTTGGTCCTGCAGGACAAGGAATCCTGGTACTGTACAGAATCTGCTGTGAGTGCTGCCTGCTCTCAGCAGCACTGCCCTGGAGAGGCTGAGGTGTCCCTGTGCTCTGTGGCACAGAGCTGTGCCCTGGGCTGGGTTCAGTGTCCCCCTGTGCCCCTGGCTGCTCCCTGCCTCCCCTGGATGGGGCCATGTCTGCATCTACCTTTGGTGAAACCAACAGCATGGAAATGTTCTCCTGCAGTTCTGTGACACCTCCCTGCTGAGGGCTCTTGTGGGTTTCATTCTTTCATTCACATTTCATATTAAACTCAGGTAAATCTTCAGGGCGGGGTTTGATGTCTGCAGTGCAAGGGTGGCAGTACCTGTGCCAGTTTTACCTGTGCAGATACTCCAGAGCTGGGCTCTGCCAGGCTGGCCACAGACACAATTCTGAACAAGGTGTCAAACCTGAGGGAAAAGATTCTGGGCTTGGTGTGCAGAGCCCATGACCCTGTCCAGGCACAGGATCCAGAGAGCCTGACCCCCATGCTGTGAGCCACTCACTGTGTATCCCTGGCTCTGTGAGACCCTCCTCCCTGCCTAAACACACAGTCAGGTTGCCCCAGGATGCCCCAGACCCTCCCTGCAGCAAGGCCAATGTCCCATCAGAGGAACAAGGGCAGTGGGCAGCAGTGCAGGGGGGTCACACAAGGTGTCCCTGCTGTCCCTTCCCAGCACTGTCACTGGATTTCTCTTGCTGCAGAAGACACTTCTTTATCCCCTCCCCTTGTTACTGTGCCACAGCACAACCAATTCCCCTTTCTGGCCCTGCCTGGCAGTGGTGCCCATTCCCTGGCAGCAGCTCCTGGCAGCAGCACCCCTCAGTCCCAGGGGCTGGTGCAGGGCCCTTCTGCAGGTTCTCAGCCCTTCCCAGATCTGTCTGAACCCCAGTGTGGAGCAGGCACAGGCAGGAGAGCCTGACTTTAGAGATGAACCCAAACTCAGCACATGATGCTCAGCCCTGCCCTGGTTCCTACACAGCCCCTGAAGTGTGGCTCTCTCATTCTGGGGGCAGCAGTGGAAGAGCTGTTCCATCTGAAAGCAGGTTTCTTTCTCACAAAATGGTACCAGGATGTGCAGTTTATGCCATTCATTTTAGGGCAGATGCCAGCCAGCAAGGGTCCCTGCAGAGCTGCAGTGCTGGGGTGGGTGGGCTGAGCTGGCTGTGAGGGAGCTGGGCTGCTGTGATGTGGGTTTTGCTGGTTTGTGGCATTGCTGCTCTGGCCTGGGGCTGCAGGACCATGGAAGTCCTTGATTCAGGACCCTGCCAGGCCAGGGGAGGCAGCCAGAGCCTCTGTAATGGGATGGGCTTTGCATCCACCTCAGGAGCCCTGTGCCACTCTCTGCTCTCAGCAATGAGGGGCTGCTCTTTCTGTCACTGTACATCTCCTCCAGGTTTTACTGATGAGTTTCCTTAGCACATATTCACTTGATTGATTCTACAAATAATACCTTATTTTATAGTGTCCATGAACGCAGACACTCTAAAACTGGTTTTTCAGGACCTGCTGAAAGCAGGAGATGACTTTCCATTGCCTTAGAAAGTGCTGGGTGCTCCTGTTCACTCTACACCATTCCATTTTCCTTAGCATTGCATGTTTCCTTGCTTGGGAAAGCAACCCATGGCACCAACAGATGCCAAGGGAGAATTTGGCAGCCAGTGCCCACACCTCTGTACTGCACACAGTTTGGTGTAAAACTGTGCTGATTCAGTGTCCTGCACAGAGGTTTCAATTTTTTTTTTTTTTTATTTAGGCCACTAATCCCTGTAGGTTTGAACTGATCCCCGCTCAGCACTGAGGGAGCATCACTGGTGGGCAGAGAAAAGCAGTGATGTCCAGCAGAGAGAGCTGGGTCTGGGCAGGGTGGGAATGTGAGCACAGGGCTGTGGGGCTGTGCTGTGTTACCTGAGCCCAGGCAGCCTCCACAGCTCCTTGCCTGGCCTGCTCCCAGCCCTGGCTCTGGGTTGTTTGCAGCACGCTCTCTGCATGATTTCTTCTTTAATCTTCTGTGTTTTCCATCTTCAAGCTGTCCCGTGAGAGTGTTTGTTGCCCTCATTTCTTCCCACTCCCTCTTATCCCTCTTCCTCCCTGCTCCTCTCATCCTGCAGTCCTTTTTTCTGCCTTGGCTGTGTGCACATTGTCCCCACCTCAGCAGACATCAAAGCGGTGGAAAGGATTGGATGTCCCTTTTGTGAGTGATCACCTTGCCCTGTCACTGTGAATATTCATGTGTCCCCGGGCTGCAGCAGCCCTGGGGTGAAGCAGCACCTCCACTACCGGTGGGTCTGTGGTGCCAAATTTGAGCAGAGATAACTGCTTTGGTTCAGTCATACCCTGCAGCAGGAGATTTTACAGGTTAATTCCAAACCAGTGTGTGGAGTTGCACCTTTTTGTGCTGCATCTCCATTGGCCTTTGATTCCCCTCCTCCCCAGTCCTGGGGCACAGCACACCAGTGTTACCTCTCATGTGCTTTTGGTGCCCATTTCCTGGCTGCTTCTTGTCATATCATTCTCTCCAGTCCAAATGATTTCAGCCATTTCAGTCTTGATTTTTCCTTTCATTTTACTTTCCATGTCACTGGTGTGGAGCTGGCCTTTGTCCAGGTGTTGGCTCCAGCACAGCCCACAGGGGCAGCTGTGGGGCAGCACTTGAGGGTGTCGAGGGGTGCAGAGCAGGGAGAGCACAGCCAGGTCCCTGCGGGGAGGAGCTGAGCTGCTCCTCTTGCCCTGGGAGGCTGGAGAAGGCTGGGGGAGCAAAGTGTCCCCAGGGCCTGTCCCTCTCCTCCTGGGCTGGCTGGGCTGGGGGCTCGCTCCCTTTGGCTCCGCATTTCAGCTGAGGTGGGAAAATCCATCAGAGTCTGATGAAACAAGCACTGAACTGGGAATTGGATCAGACTGGGAATTGGAATTGCCCAGAGCCCAAGTGAAGTGGTGGACAAATGGCAGGGAAGAGCTGCTTCTGTTCAGCCCTTGGAGCACAGGGCTGAGCTCCCAGCCATGGTCAGCTCCTCCCTGGGATTTACCAGGCTCCAAAGTGCACTGAAATACATGAATAGTCATCAATGGCAGGCAGCTGCTCAGCTGCTGGAGCTGAATTCCAGCCTCAGCAAGGCAGGTGAGAAGTGAAGCTGAACTGACATCTCCATCTTCAGCACAGCTGTGGCATCAGGAGTGTCCGAGCTGTGGGTGAGGAGCAGGGCTTGGAACATCTTCCCTTGCACCAGGGAGCTTTGTTTATTGCAAGCAGCTATTTTGATTTCTTAACCCAGGAGTGGAGCCTTCTGGCATTGGGCTTGTGGGATAATGAATGCAAGGATAATTCAGTGCCGGGGGAACCCCTCAGCCAGCCCAAAGGATGGAACACCAGCACGGTGAGGTTTCTGTGGAGGTGTGAGTGCGTGGGACCTGTTGCCTTTGCTCTCCTGCTGACAATACAGAAGCCTAAGTAGGTCAAACAGGAACAATACTCATTTTTAAAAGAGAACTATAAGCATTTCTAGTTTCTCTCTCTCCCTCTCTCTCTCTTTTTTTTTTTTTTTTTCCCAGGACTTTAATCTTTTATATGAAGAAGCAAAGTATTACCAGCTGCAGCCAATGATTAAGGAACTTGAGCGGTGGAAACAAGAGAAAGAACAAAGGAAACACTTCCAGCCTTGTGACTGCTTGGTTGTGAGAGTGACTCCGGATCTGGGGGAGAGGATTGCACTGAGTGGGGAGAAGGCTTTGATAGAGGAGATCTTCCCGGAGACGGGGGATGTCATGTGCAACTCGGTGAACGCGGGCTGGAACCAGGACCCCACCCACGTTATCAGGTTTCCCTTGAACGGATACTGCCGGCTCAACTCCGTGCAGGTAATGAGCCCCTCCTGCTCCTCCCGGCCCGGGCTGCCTCTGCCCTCTGCCTTCTGCAATTATATGCACATTATTTGCTTCTGCCCAATTACTTTCGGTGCTTAGACTGCGAGGAAATATTTTTCTGCCTGGTGAGATCACAGTCTTTCAGGTTTTCCGAAGTCTAAGCAGAAAAATACATTTAGATTTTGTGTATGTTAGTGCCATGCTGGCCTCATAATGGTGTTATACTGATAAATGCTAATTTTTTTCATCAATGTATAGCCTTTGGCAGTTTTTTTTTTCCTCCAAAGTGCCTCTAGGAAGAAAGAGAGAGTTCCAAAAACTACAAAAAAATCTCCACACCATTTTATAGAAAAGGCAACAATGTGTAAATGCATAATTTATGTCTCACTCATAATTAAATGATGGTGCCTGCGGGATGGACTTAAAAAAATTGATCTCTGCACTTTTTTTTTTTTCAAAAGGATGTTCTATAAAAATTGCCCAGAGTATTTTAAACAAAAATGTATTTCATTTTATACCCAGAGTTTTGACATTAGGTTTAACATTAAACATATGAAACAAAAGAAGATAACTGGACAGATAGGTGGATGGCAGCAGGAATAAATAGGTGCTGTGTGTTGAGGCAGCAGCCTGTGGGCAGGCAGGGCCATTTCTCAGGGATCAGCAGGGCTGAGCCACAGCTGTGGGCAGGAACCAGCTGCCCTTAACTCGGGCAAGACAGAGCTCCTGCTTTCCCTGTGTGCTCCTTTGGAATACCCAAACAGCAAATGGTCGTGATATGGGCAGGGAAACCAACCAGGAGGGGAGCATTTCCCAAATTCCCATCCTGTGCAGCTGGGCTGTGGCTCTGGGAAATGCCTTGGGAAGCTCCTCTGTGGGCACAACCCCAGGGAGGAGCTGCTCTGGGGCAGGGGCAGCAGCAAGGGGGACACGAGCCTGGAGCTGTGGGTGCTGCACGTCAGGCTCGGGCTCCTGTGTCTGCCAAGGGACACCTTCAGCAGGGTCCCCTGAAGGTGTGAAGGTGCCAGGAGGCACCAGTGCCCCCCTGCATGGGCAGCATCTCCTGTGCCCCCTGTGAAACCAGCCCAGGGCTCGGGGGGCTTTGGGTCCAGGTTCCCCAGGGGTGCATTTGGGTGAACTTCACCAGGCTGGGGTCAGTTCTGCACAGTTCATTCTGCTGGGGTCAGTTCTGCACAGCCCTGAGCAGTTTCACACTTTCCTGACAAGGTTTGGGCTGGGGGTGCTCAGAGGCAGCTCTGGTTCTGGCAGTGGGACAGGGAGGTGTCCCCATTGCTGTGCTGGGAGGAGAGGCAGCAGCTCAGCTCGGATGGGGAGGAGCATTTGTGTCCCTGCCGTGGCACACAGTGGCTGGAGAAGATGATTTGTGTCCCTGCCATGGCACACAGTGGCTGCAGAGGAGCATTTGTGTCCCTACCATGGCACACAGTGGCTGCAGAGGAACATTTGTGTCCCTGCCATGGGACACAGTGGCTGGAGATGATTTCTGTCCCAGCCATGCTGTCCATAGGAGCCTTTAGATCCCACCAGCAATGAGAGGAGCAGAAACCATGCAGGGTCCCAGAGAGCAGCTCAGCTCTGTGTGCCCACCTGGTTGAGCACTCAGCTCTTTTATGCAGTGCTGTGGCTCCATGGGATACATGTGTAGTAAAAGCTGAACACTAATTGCTGTCATTATTTGAATGTGTTTTGAATTCGGTCAAAATTCAGACAGAATCAAAGGGTCTCTTTGCAAGTTCATGTTGTGGAAAAAAATTTCTGTCAAAGAGTCTGCAGTATAAGTAATCCTGTTAAATTACATCATTTTACTAAATTACATCATTTTACTATGTAATTAATAGAAAGTGTTTTCAAACACTTTCTGGAAAATGATGCATTTCTGAGACCAAAGACCGATGAAATCAGCAGCTAATTAGCATTGGCTCGGATGAACTCTGGTCAGCACTCAGGCACTGCTCTTCCCCCTCCAAGGATTTTTTTGGCAAAACAACATTAAATCAAAAGCTGGAAGTGCAGTGAAAATCTCCAAAGTGAGAAAACCTCCACAGTGAGGCAAATGCACAGACTTAGGAGAGATGGGGAGTGATTGGAAGAGCAGAATTGCTTGCAGACAGTCCCACAGAGCAACACAGGAAGCCTGTCTGCTCTTTGCTCAGGTGATACTTCTGCCTCCCGGTGCTCTGCTCAATGTATTTGGTAGCACAGTTGCAATATTTATAAATTTTTTTCTATATTTGATAAATATTTTCATTACATGCTTTATATCAAGAATTGTGCATATAAAACAAAGAACATCAACACCTAATAGGCAAAAAAAAAATAATACAGTAACTCTTAATTTTACACCCATTTGTAATTATATATAGGTACAGGTTTTTTCAACTCCTTGCAATAGGTTCTGGTGGGAGTCACCAACCTACCTTAGAGAAAATTCTGTGATGCTCAGGAATGTTGAACATTAAGTCTTCATAATTAAGAATGTATTTGTTAATATTCTGCACAATTTAAAGGAAAGGATCAGGTTTCCATTTGGAAAACCTCCCAACAAAGTCAGATGTTCTTGGAATATTGGAAGGCAGCATGTATTAAATCTGAGCACAAATCCCCTGTTTAATAATGTGCATGTGTCCCTGTGCATGGGAGAGGCACAGCTGATCTGAGTTTTTGGCAAATTCTCTTTGGGGATTTTCAGCAGAGCAGCAGAGATGGTCACTGCTTTCCCCCTGTCCATATCTGTCTTCAGAAGAAATACAATGTAGAGAATGAAATTCTCTGAATGGGATTTAAACCTGTTCAAATGCTGTTCAGTCTCATGGGAGCACTGAAAGGAGCCTTTCCCCAGACCTGAGCTCAGCCCCATCCCAGTGACACCCAAAACTGCTGTGTTTAAACATCCTCAGCATTGGTTACAGCATTTGGCCTGAGAAAATTGATGATCCCAGGGTTTCTAACTCCAGATTGCAGTCTGGACGTTCTGGGCAAGGAGGAATTGCTCTGTTGGCTGTGCTGCTCTGAGGGGCAGGGTCTGCCTGGGCTGGCTCTTTGCACAGAGAGGCTCCATGGAAAGGAATTGTGTTAAATCCAGCTTTCCACAGCTTTGGTGTGAGGCAAGCCAGGGGCACCCCCTGCTTGTTTTGTCTTACAAGCAAATTCATTTTAAAAACTTTTCAGCAAGGATTTTGCAGTCCCATCTCTCTCAGAAATCTCACCTGCCAATGCTCTGTTCCACTGTGCAGTTCAGTGGGAGAAGCCTCCTTTCCCATGGCTGGGCTGTGTCTCATCTTCACCCTGTCAGGGCTGGAGCAGTGATCCCAGCTCAGAACAAATCCCAGCCTGTGACACAGAGCCTGCTGCTGTCCTATTCCTCCTTCTGGCCAGACTGCTCCTGCCTTCCCCTCTGAGCAGGACAGTGCTGGTGTCTGCACCCATGTCTGTCCTACAGGCCCCATACAGCCCAGGGGAATGAGAGGGATGAAAGTTTTCTTTATCTGTCTTATATGCATTTTATTAACCTGCTCTCCTGCCTCTTCTTTTCTTCTCTCCCACTTCATTTTTATTCCATACTCTGGTGTGCTTTTTTGATTTTTCACTTTCTTGCAGTGTAGAGTATGTGAAAATCAGGGCAGAAGTCAGGGAGATTTGGCAGATGTGACTTTCTGAGGATGCTAAGTCCCTGTGTCCCAGGGCCAGGCAGAGCTCCTCAGGCAAGCTGATTTTCAGCAGACTGGGCAGGACTTAGGCAAAGCTCTGCTGGAGCAGCCTCTTCCTTTGCCCATCCTTGGAGCCAGGGCAGAGAGAGTGAAAGGTTTTAGTCAGCCCTGAAAGCCAAAGCCTGGATTAAATTCAGATGGATGACACAGGCAGCCCCAAGGAGGGATGGAAGGGATTAAAGGCAGCAAATGCTGCTGTCATGGTTTGCACTGCACCAGGACAGCACCTTGGACACAGCTGGCCCTCAAAATCACCTTCCTGGGAAAGGCAAAACCAACACTGAGGCAAAGGAAATGGTGCCCTGGGCAATGCAGAGGGGTCTGTGTGAGGGCAGGGCTCTGCTGGGAGCTCTGACCTGCTCACAGTGAACAGAACACAAACCAGACTCCTTCAGGAACCTGAGCCCAAGGAGGAATGAGTTTGTGGGAACCCAGAGCATCCCTCTGTCTGTCCAGCATGGCCAGGACCCTGCCAGGGGCTCAGAGACCCTGGCACAGAGCCCAGAACACCTGTGGGTTTGATTGTGACCCATGGAGCAAATTACCAACCTGAGATGAAGCTCAGCAAGCCACAACAGTTTAGGTAGAATAACAGTGATGAAGTTGTCATGGGGTGGAAAAGTCGATTTTTGGGTTTTTGGTATGGGGGTTCAGGAGGCAAGATGGAGGGAACTGGGCATGTCCAGCCTTCCTCCTTCTTCTTCTTGGCCTCCATCTTCTGCTGTGATGGTGGCACTTACAGACTGGTTTAGAGTAGAAGCTCACTGTCTAACACAGGTGATAGGGATTGGACAGTAATTGTAAACATTGCACACGTAGTTTTTAGTATAAAGCCATAACAGTGCCCTGGGGGCAGGCAGAGTGCCTGGAACTGTCCTGCTGGATGGACCTGGGCAGGGCAGGAGAAAGAATTTTATAGATAAGGAACAATGAACAACCTTGAGATGAGAAATTAAGAGCCCTGACTGCTTCTTCAAGTGCTGGGCTGGGAAAAGAGACTTTCCAACATTTCTCGGGGTCACAGCGAGCACCAAAAGACCCTGAGATGAGCTGACTGCCTGCAGGTGGGTGTGTTGCTCAGACACTTCCCTAGGATGTAGAAGTTTGTAAAGGGCTTGGTCCAGGTGGCTGTGGGTGCAGAGGTGTCACACGGGGCTGGTGCTGCTGTGAGGAGGATCCTGGCTTTAATAAACCATGGGGTCACCTCCCTGTTCCTCAGTGGGAGCCACACTTGGGGTGAGGCTCTTGGAGACCAGCACAGGCTGCTCCTTGGTGGCATTTATCAGTGGAGAAAAACACAGCAGCCATTTTTCCAGGTGCTGCCCAGGACTCAGGGGAGCCTGAGTGGGTCCTGCATTGTGACCTGCCCAAGGTGGGTCTGGCATCTGCCCTCACCTGGCTCTGGGAGAGGCCTGGTGTGTCCTGCTCTGCTGGGAAGCCGAATATCAACACCACAGCCCCATTCCCAGAGGCAGCATCAGCATATCCTGGGGAAATGTGCTGTGTGACAGTCACAGAAATTAAAGTTGCCTCTGGGTTCCTTAAATTCGTGCATCTAAATTGCACCAACTTTTCTTCAGGAGGAGAAGGAGAAAATACATATTTGGGCAGTACAGATTAACCTCTTTCTTGGGCCAGAACATTTCCCTGTTGCCCACATCCTGTCCCTGCCATGCTTTGCTCCCTTCCAGCGAGGGCAAACAGCTGTGATTGCCACAGAGAGCTGGTGGATGTGTCATTTGAACTCCTAATTCATTTTCATCTGCCAAGGAAGAGCTTCTCAGCCCCCCTCTCTCTCAGGCTGTTCATATTACTATGCCAATGATTAATTGGCACTTTTTATTAGAACTTAAAGCTGATGTTGCTTTATATAAGGAGCGAGAGCATCAATATCACCACAGTCCAGTATTTTACTATATAATGTACTAAGCTGCTGCAGAGTGCTTATTTCTTTGATTAATTTTTGTTTTCTACAGAGGTTTGCTGAGAGCAAGACTTTAATCACAGTATAGTCATTTAACAATAAGTTATAGAATTATAGCTGAATAATATTCATTCAAGGAGGCCTCAAAAGACTAAATCCATCATTTAGATCTGGTGCTTCCAGATGCTTTTATCACTAAAATTTCCTAAATATTAATCTGATTGTTTTCCCTCCACATTGCAGGTGCTTGAAAGGTTATTTCAGAAGGGATTTAACGTGGCAGCTTCCTGTGGTGGTGGGGTGGATTCCTCCCAGTTCAGCGAGTACGTGCTGTGCCGCGAAGACAGACGACCACAGCCCACCCCAACAATCAGAATAAAACAGGAGCCCCTGGACTAGAACCCTCCCCGTGCCCCTTTGTAACCGTAGAAGTGTTCAATAGTCCCTTATGTGAAACACTAAGGATTTGCAAAACAGTATTAGCAAACAGATTTGGACTTTCTGTTGCCCATCAGTGGTACTCTGAAACTACCTGTCACACAGCCAGCCACGGAATGCGTCTGGAAATCCACTGCCTGTCGCTCACGGTGGAGCTCCTGAGCACACGGACTTGGGGCTGACCAGCAGTGCTGTGGAACAGGCAAAGCTTTGGAAACCCTGGCCCTGGCCTGGACTTCTGCAGCAAGAGCCATGGAAGCAGTGGAAGGGACCAGCAGGAGCGCGGGGACAGCCGGAGCTGCGGGGACGGGGGCGTCTGCGGGAGGAAGAACCCCAAAAACTGCACTGAGAACCTTCCCTGACCGTGCCCCTCCTCCATATCAGTCCCCTGGTGATTGTACTCACCCACACGAGCAAATGGCTTATTTTTATACTACATTTCCAGCTGAGGTCTCTCTCTGTGAACAGGATCCAGAACCAGAAAAGGACTGATCCATAGTCACTGGTGCTCAGTACTTAACCCCCCACAAACCAAACAAAACAAGTGACAAGAAATTAGACAGGCCCACTTATGGCAATATTTGCAACAGTAGGGATCTGGAAGCACAAAATAAAATGCCATCCACCATCGCACGAGGGTCACATACCCCACAAGGAGCTGTAGCTCTTTTAAAGCCAATCTTGTTTTGACACAGCAGCTGTTAAGTTTTGCATCATCAAAGAAGTGTGGTTCTACCAAACAAGCCACCCCTTGTTAATCATTTACTGACCATGTTAGAAGCCCACATTTAGCAGGAAAGTTTAAGAATTTTGGACAAGCCCACTCTTTATGGGTCTGGAATTCTTGCAAAGAGTTGTTAAAACCCTGTATTGCCATTGCCAGATGAAAGCAGGACGCCGTCGGGTTAAATTGTTTTATTATTTTAAATTATTATTAAAATTTGAATTCTGTAGCTGCCCTCTATCTGTGTAGCTTTCTCTGTCACAAAGTCAGGGGTCTGTCTGCAGGAGGGTCCTGCTTCTGCCAGGACTTGGCACTGACTCACAGGGCTTTCTAACTCAGGAGACAGCACCGTGTTTGCAGGTGCAAGGCTATAAATAGCATTCTGCTAAATCCTGTTTATTGCTCTTTAGCATGATTGGGTCCTCAATCACTAATTCATGTGTTAATCACAATTTAGTTTCTCCCACAATAATTTATAGAATACTGTTGTAGATGATGAATTTTAATTGAAGTCTTTTTAGATGCATAAATATGGCCATATGGAACAAGGGACAGAGTATTAAGTGGTCAACAGTTCTTAATGCAAATTGATTGCAATCAGGCAAAATTTAAAAGTCATGTTTAAGACTAGTATTTTCAAAAGCAATGAGCTGTACTGACTATCCAAGGTAAAATCTAGGCAGGGGTCTAATTTTTGGAAAAGGGCTGGATACCTGTCCATGGAAAATCAGACCTCTGCAGGTTTTCTCACCTTGGTCACCCAACCCAGAAATCTCTAATGGCAATCCTGGCCGGTTGGCCTGCTACCTTAGCAGAACAGTTGAGCAAATCTGTCTGCTTTAAGAGTTGTAAAGTTATTTTATTTTGTGGTTTTATACTTGTACGACATTCTAAAGTTGCTAGGCATTGCCATATTTGAATATATGGCACAACATTCACCTTTGTATGTAAGATATCTGTAGAATTGTATATTATACATTTAATATTGTAAAGAACTTAACGTATAATTGTCATGTATTTGTGTATGCACATTTCTTATACAGTACTTCATGCCATAAACATTTCTGTAAAGTAAATGAACAAAAACAAGCACGTAGGGTGGAACACTCACTGTATCTCCCATGTTGTTTGAAAGAGGTGAGAATTTTTGATTGCGTCTTCTCCAGCCCTTTGCTCCATTCAGCTTGATGTAGCCATGTCTTACAAAAAGATAGAAGTGTTTTATTTATTACTTTCATACCTTTAAGTCCAAAGTTTCCCTCAATAGCCCATTCAGGTTCTTGTTTTTATCCTGTATCCACTCCTGCCCTGCCCTCTGGCACGGGGTGAGCTGAGCACTCCTGGCAGCACACCCTGTCCAGCTCTTACCTCTCAGCCAGGGAATAAAGGTGATTTCCATCCCAGGGGAGCCCTGCCCCTGGTGCTCTCCCCAGGCAGCTCTGGGAGTGCAGACTGGGATGGTGCTTTCACACATCTGTGGAACGTTGGAACTATTTGTGGTTGCTTGGTTGGGTGCTTGGTTGGTTGGTTTCTCCTCAGTTCGGTGTTTACTGTATTTTTTTATGGCTCAATAAAGCAGCTCCCATAGTTGGGGCAGCTTTGCTGAGGTGGCATTGGAAAGGGTTCCAGGCTGCACCAGCCGAGTTAAATGTGAACTTGAGATGGAAAGTTTAAACCATGACATCACAGCATTGACTGCAAAACAGCACAAAGGCTAGGAAGACATGTGGAAACAATCACTTTCTTAGAAAAAAAATGCCTTTAAAAAAAAAAAGTTAAGCTAGGACATGTTCTTTTAGTTAGTAACTTCAGGTCACTTATTTAAAGATTATTACAGTTTCGTTTATATATTTTTTACTTATTTCCCTATATTTTTAGGCATCAATATCAGCAAAAAACTGATTTGAATATCTACTTCTGGCCTTAAACCACAGCAACATAACTTAATGAAGAACATTGCTCAGCATCACTAGGATGTTTTAAAGCACCACAGAACCCTGGTGAAGCTGTGGTGTGCAAAGGCCAAGAAGCAAAGCACAGAGCACAGCCTGGTTCTTCACCTGATCCCATGGAGCAAAACTGTTGTGATTCTCTGTTGCTGAGCACTGGCCCCGTGTCAGGCACGAGGCTTTGAGCACTTTGTGTCCAGGCTGTCCCAGCCCCAGTGCAGACAGAAAGGGAGAGAGAATGTTCTGTTGTGCTTTTGGGCTCCTCGCTCCAGACAGCCACTGCTGAGAGCATCCATTCTCTGCACTGATGGCACCGAGGTTTGCTGACAACTTTATTAGATGTTTCACAAAGGATAAGAATCAGCACAACAAAACATTGAAGTATTTGGTTTTAATATTTGTTGGTGGGTATTCTGTTAATATTTTAACGCAAAATGTTTCTGACCAGTGCTTAAGAGCTACAAGACAATGTGAAATTCATGTTTGATAAATTAATACTGTATGTCACTCGATGTGTTACTTTAGTAAATTGTTTTATTTCTTTACAAAATAAGTACAAATAAGGGAGTATGTTTTCACACAAATTGGGGGTATTTACCAGTATGTACAGAAATCATCAAAATAACGTAACTCTAATAAACACAAGGCCTTTATAAACAATATGTACAAATTATCAATACATTTAAAACATAACTTTACACTTCCTGGCCTTAAATACCTTATGAATAATCTTTTGGCTAAATAGCAGCAGTATAAATTTTCTTCTGCTTTTCATAAACCTTAAAAAATAATTAAAACCTTTGTTTTTAAAACTATTGGACAAATAGTTCTATTTGTGCTTTCGCTATGGTTTCCCATCAAAAAAAATATTGCCTCAAAAAAGTGGCAAGCGTAACATAGTAAAAACAGAGAAGATAAATAAGCAAATGTCTCCCTTCCGTGGTACTGTAACACTGTTAATGAACTCTGCAGCACAGCCCGTGCCCCTGCTGTTCTGTCCCACTGATCCCCATTGCTCAGACCCACACCAGCCACTTCCCTGTGGGCCCAAATTCTGCTTCAGCAAAGCATTTCCAAGGCATTCACCCCACCTTTAGGTACTTACAGCTGCTCCTCATGCTCAAAGCCACGTGCCTGCTCAGGAGCCTCTCTGGCTGGAGCCTGGTGCAGTGTCCAGGGCAGAGGTGTCCCCACTCCAGGTGCCACCGCGCTCCCCAAGCCAGCAGCGGCCCCAAAAACCTTTACAGCGACTTTAAAAATCATATAGAATACTCTAAAATCTTTACCCAACAATAGTCTCTTTTAAAACCACCATTAAACCTTACTATTTGCAATAAATAAATTAACATTTTTTAGAAAATAAAACCCAACTTTGAATCTCGTCACTAACCAGCTGCTACAAATGCGCAAAAGGTTGATGAGATTGAGAAAACAACGGGAAGCAAGTCAAGGTAACTCAGCTGAGAGTCTGCACACACATTTCATACACTTAAGATTTGGTTCAGCAAATGGCTCAGGAAATGAGCTGTGCAGTAAAAGCAAAAATCCTAAATATATAAAATTTGTGGGAGTGTGCAGTGGCGAGTCTCTTGGCTGTGCAAAAAATTGCCATTACAACTAAGTTAAATAGCAACAGGTATCACCATGGTTAGTGAGACAGTGCTAGTAAACTGAAAATAAACCCAGCACCAGGAGTGAACACTCAGGTGAACACAAGGCTGGGACCACTCCTGTGAACCTGTCCCAGGCCTGGCCAGGAGATGGTTTGGGTGAGCCGTTGCATTTGTGTAACTTCAACACCAGCTACTTTAGCCTTACCTAAAATGGCCAGATGGAGCAAGATTTTGATGTTGATTTTTTTGTGGAGTTAACATTTTAAAACCTTTTGCACATTTTCTGTGGTTTTTATATATATATATATATATATTTTTACATAAAGGGAATTTATTGCATGTGTCTAACAATTTTACAAAACAAAATTACCGGAACATTGACTTCTGAAAAAAATAGAAGGCACATTAAAATGACAGCTTTCAAAGCAAGTTGAGCTTCTGTGGAGCACTCAGTAGGACTGTTGGCTTTATTTCAGCAGAGCTCGGTAGAGCAGGAGCGAACGGCTCATTTCCCGCTCCTGCTCCATGTAGAAGATGAAGTCCCTGAGGTTGACTCGAGTGATTTTCTGCCGGGGGTACTGCCGGGGGGAGCCCGTGCCCAGCCCCGCCGGGCTGCCCCCGCACAGCCCCACGCCCTGCAAGAGAACACAGCACAGTGAGCCCTGCAGAGCCAGCCGGCCTCCTCCGGGCTGCAGGAGCCCTCCAACAGCTGCAATTGATCATTACCAGCCTCCTCCTGACGTTACATCAGGGGTTTTCAACATTATTGTCTTTTCTGTTCTTCTGAGTCTCAGCGAGTTAACCTGGTAAAGGCCTCAAGTGCAAACACGTGGGGCTAAACCTTGTTCACTTCCAACTGAGGGCAAATCCCTCCTGCTACAGGCATGTCCACTGAGGATGTATTTGAGCAGTTTAAATTCAGGAACCAAACGATTTTCAGCAGATAAGGCCATTAATACACCAAATGTGTGCAGGATGCTGCTGCTCATCCAAGGATGGGAACAGGTGAGTGGAATATTGGGGGTCCCCACAGGAACCCCAGTTCTCTCCTCTGGGTCTGCTCAAGAGAAGGGGTCAGTGTGGGGAAGATACTCAGCAAACAATAAAAAAAAAAATAAATGGAAAAATCACAAAGACTTAGACAAACTTTTAAGAACAAAATTATTTTCAGCAGATAAGGCCATTAATGCATCAAATGTGTGCAGGATGCTGCTGCTCATCCAAGGACTGGGAACAGGTGAGTGGAATATTGGGAGTCCCCACAGAGACTCAATTCTCTGCTCTGGGTCTGCTAAAGAGAGGGGCTCAGTGTGGGGAGATAGGAAACAATTAAAAAATTAAATGGAAACATCACAAAGACGTTGTGGGGAGATACTCAGCAAACAATTTAAAAATTAAGTGGAAAAATCACAAAGACATTGTGAGGAAATACTCGTGAACAATCAAAAAAGTAGATGGAAAAATCACAAAGATATTGTGAGGAGATACTCAGCAAACAATCAAATAATTAGATGGAAAAATCACAAAGACTTAGATAAACTTTTAAGAACAAAATTATTGTCAGCAGATAAGGCCATTAATACACCAAATGTGTGCAGGATCCTGCTGCTCATCCAAGGATGGGAATATTGGGAGACCCCACAGGGATCTCAATTCTCTCCTCTGGGTCTGCTAAAGAGAAGGGCTCAGTGTGGGGAAGATACTCAGCAAACAATAAAAAAATTAAATGGAAAAATCACAAAGACTTAGACAAACTTTTAAGAACAAAATTATTGTCAGCGGATAAGGCCATTAATGCACCAAATGTGTGCAGGATGCTGCTGCTCATCCAAGGACTGGGAACAGGTGAGTGGAATATTGGGAGTCCCTACAAGAACCCCAATTCTCTCCTCTGGGTCTGCTCAAGAGAAGGGCTCAGTGTGGGGAGATAGCAACAATCAAAAAATTAAATGGAAAAATCCCAAAGATTCAGACATTGTGAGATGATAAACAGAACCATTAGTATACTTGTTTCAATAGCTATGTTAAATAATTATTTATTTTTTAATTGGTTCATTGGTACTGAATTACTGAATACCTGATCCTGGCTTTGTATATAGAGAGAAGATTCTTAAACTGGGCCTGAGAATACTGTGATCTGAATATTTAGAAAAGGAAAGGACATAATTACAGTCCCTGCAGCCTCATGGAGTTTAAACTGAAACCTGATGCACACACATGTTCAGATGTTTTTTCATCCATAGGAGTCCATTGTTTTTGTTAATTCCAATTGATTTGCAGTAAAATAAAGAGTTCTAACTTAGAAAAATAGATTTTAATCTCTGAAAAGACTTAAGCTATTTTTCAAACCTCTAAGAAATATGGTAAAAATTTCTATACTTCTAATATCCCAAATTTACTTAGTGCTGCTCAAACCCACCTTTCTTTCCCCAGGAAATACTTATTCTAGGATCATAACCCCAGACATTAGGAATACAGTTTAGGGTAATTTTACTACTGAAAGCTTCTAGGGGAAACACACATGGTCTGAGAGCAAGGCATGGCTGGCACTGTGTCCCTCTGTCACCACAGTCAGTCTGTCCTTGCACATTCATGGCATTTCTGCCATTCCTGCTTATTCAATTACAGCACTGGGGCAAATCCTCTTCTTGTTTGTGCCCACAAACACCAAGGGCTTAAAGGAGTGCAATGAATGGGCTCAGCTTGCAGGGACAGAGGGAGAAACCCACAACCTTTGGGCACCTTTGAGCCAAGGCATTCTGCTCTCCAGTGTGGAGCATTTTTGTTAATTAATTTAACAATTAATTGACTGACTGAGCACTGCTCACAGGGAATGAGCTGCAAGGGCTGCTCATCCATGCCCAGTGCACAATCCATGTATTCAGCAGTGCTTCACACCATAACCCAAGAAACACTTCACATTCCTAACAGAAACAAAATCATTTAAACTCCTCCTCTCTGTCTTCTACAGGTGGGAACACCTTGAGCTGCCTCTCTCTGCACTCTGACCGTGCACCCACTCTGCCAGGGCTGTGCCCACTCTTTAAAGGCCTTAAAAAACCCCCGTGTGTGTTTATTTTAAATCAAACTGACTCAAAAAACACTTCTCCTTCTTCTCTGTTCCCCCCATGCTGCATCTCTCCCCTGCCCACAGCACTGATTTCAGATTCATCCTGACCACAGGACCTGTGACAAATACAGGAGTGTGGCTGTTCACTCACTGTGAACCACATCCACAGCACTCTGGACTGGGAGCATGCTACAACAATTACCAAATAGAGAAAAGCTGCATAATTTTTTGAATTCTCTTTATAAAACTATTTCTCTAGTCAGTTGAGTTCCATTTACAGCAAGGAACTGCTCTCTGTTTGGACAGAGTAGCTGGAATTAAGATGTGCCAAGTCATATTCATTGCATTTATCACTAGAGATAGTGAACTTCAACACAGCAAGAGCCTCATGTCCTCAACCAGCACCAGAACAAGGCACCAAGCTGTGCACATTCATAACCACACTCACAAGCCATCAGTTACCTGATCATGCTCTGGAGTTGTTTTACAAGGTGAAAAATAATAATAAAAATTGTATTAGAACTACAGAAGTTCTGTAAGCTGACAGAACAGTAATTTATATGTGTCAATATGATCACTAATTTAAATTAAAAACCAGTTTGTTTGGTACTGCATTGTACCCAAAATTATTCTGCAGATACTATATAAAAAATAGATCCCTAAATGCCAAAATTATTTAATTGCATACATGAATTCAAGTGTAGTTAAAAATAACAGTGGAATTGAAGTAATTCAAAATTTTCTCATGAAAATCACATTTTTTTATCATCATGACAGATTTTTCATCAACCCAAACAAGCCCCTCTGTTGTCTGTATCTATGGCAACTAATCAGAGATACACAGATAAAAGCTCTAATGAAAGAATAAAAGGTTGTAAATTGTTTACCTCCTTTATTTCCTGGCCTGCCACATGCAAACTCTTCCCAAATCCCACACACTCAAATACACATCAATGCTAGTTTCTGTATCAGTAAACTTCTAGTTATGATTTCAGGAAAACTGGAGACATTCCAGACCAGAAGAAAACCCAGGTGTGATGGTGTTCACAAGGGGCTGAGGATGAGGGAAGAGATGAGGATCTGACTCCATGTTTCAGAAGGCTGATTTATTATTTTATTATATATATTATATTAAAACTATACTGAAAGAATAGAAGGAAGGATTTCATCAGAAGGCTGGCTAAGAATAGAAAAAGAAGGAATGGTAACAAAGGTTTGTGACTGACTGAGACAGTCTGAGCCAGCTGACTGTGATTGGCCATTAATTAGAAACAACCACATGAGACCAATCCCAGATGCACCTGTTGCATTCCACAGCAGCAGATAACCATTGTTTGCATTTTGTTCCTGAGGCCTCTCAGCTTCTCAGGAGAAAAAATCCCAAGGAAAGGATTTTTCATCAAACATGTCTGTGACACCCATGTAATTTATATATGAACTCTCTATCAGTTTCCAAACATGAGTGGCAGGGACTTCCCATCCCCTTCCCTCCCAGCTCCTTTCCCCAGTGCCTGTCTTCCCTCCTGAAGGTTCCTTCAGTCCTTTCCTGGCACTGCACACCCCAGAACCAGCCCAGAGAGCAAACAGATCTCCTGTGCTCTCCCTGCTGGGGCTCCCCCAGCTCCTGCTCCTGGCCAGGGCTGGAGAGAAAATCATTCATGGAAAATCCCAGGCAGGATCTGTAAGCCTGCTCTCCTGCACTCCTGTCACTGATGGGACACAGCTCACAGCATCCCAGCACCACTGCTGGACTGACAGCCTGCATTCACCTGCTGCATTCACCTAGCCTGGAATCATGGCTTCAGAATAGTCACAGCAGCTACTTGTTTAGCATGCACACTTTGAAGCAATTCTAAATTTATTACAAGATTTGGGCCAACTTTCTCAGCCTGTTTGCTATTGTCATGATTTTCCTCTATGAGAAAACTCGTGCTGTTAGCAAAGGGAAATACAAACAGTTCGGAATAAAATACTGACCAAAGATTTGGTAGATCAGTAGTTAAATATACAAGAGTCTGCCACAGGAACAAACCTGTCTGGTGATGGGGAGACTGCAACAAGCCCTGGGCACAGGGAGGCCAGCAAAGGCTCACTTGTGTTCCCTGGCACTGTGAGCACTCAAAGCAGCTCCTCTGCAGGGTGAGCATCCCCTCTCCTGTCCCCAGGAGCTGCCTGTGCCTTCACCAGCCACACAAGGAGCAAAGTCCCCTGCTCTCAAACCTCACCCATCTCAAAACTGCACTGGAGCTACCCCATGGTGGGGACACAGGTGGGACCCCTGTGAGCCCTGGGGTGGGAGCGATGGGAGTGGGACGGTCAGGACAGACGGACACGAGAGATCTCTGCAGCCACATCAGGAACTTGTGGTTTATTGCAAAAGGCCTGGGTGCAGGGCCCTGCTGGGATTTGGGGTTTATTGCACAGGGCCTGGGTGCAGGGCCCTGCTGGGAGCTGCAGCCACAGCTCAGAGCAGGCTGAGGGAAGAGAGGGGGAGAGAGGGTGAGAGGGTGAGAGAGTAAGGGAATAAAAAAGGTAACAGAGTGAAAGGGGTAAGAGAGCGAGGTTCCCGTTACAATACCATAAATCTTCTTCTGTGTTGAATATTCTGATTCTCACTAACCAATCTAGTACAATACACAAATCCTACAGCATTTACATACAGCCTATAAGAATCACTACATTACCACACTGTGTTACATTTTAAACCCTAAAAACTCCTCTTTGGGCCCTTCTGCCAAGCTATAGGGTCTGCTCTGACCCTTGGGCCTGTCTGCAAGCAGAGGGTGTTGTTCCATCAAAAGGGGATCACCTTCAGCCAGCCACACCATTGTTTTCCAGCTGTTCAGTAACTGAGGGATCTCAAAGCTTGCCTTCATTTCAATCTCACTTAGTTTCCATATTCTCATAATTTTTTGCCAGACAATCATATTTATAAGGCTTTCCTTTTTCATCTTCCCCAACACCCTGGGGCTGCAGGAGCTCCTGAGCCCCAGGGCTGGGTGGCCCCAAGGCAGGCACAGCCCAGGCTCAGGGTGCAGCCTGTTCCTCTGCAGAGCCCAGCCAGCCTCTCTCTGCTGTGCCCAAGCCAGCAGCTCCCACAGAAAAAAGCTGTGGGACTGAAAAGCTCAAGCTCCCTCCTACCTCTGTCCTCCTTCTGCTGGGGCCCCACACCCAATTTGATCCCTAAGGATCCCCCAAAGGTTTAAAGGCTGCTGGGAAAGGGGACTGAGGCAGGCAGACACATATCTTCCAAAATGATCTCTTTCCAAAATGGTCAAACTCACCACTGCTCACAAAGTGTCTTTGTGCATTCAATTCCAATGCTTCCAGCAGCAGGTGGATGGAAATCAAAGTGTGCAAGTCCCAAAAATGTGCTGTTCCCTGCTCGAGATAGAAGTGCTTCCACAGAAGAAAGCACATGTAATACAATGTATACTTATTTTTATAACAATGATTTCTACTGTTGAACAATTAGTTTTTGTTTTCCTTCACAAAGCTGCATCCCTTCAACTTTGAATTACAGAACCATGGAAATACAGTACAATATTCCTGTCAGGGAACACAGAGATAAGGGCAAGGAGAAGATTGCATTTAATATTTTATCCATCCTTCCTTCACCAGAAAACAATTCAGTGCTGACATCTCTGCTTTGAACAGAGTCTTGATCTGCGGCTATTGCTTCTCTGAGAGCCACAGACAAGGCAATAATGATAAAAGATCTGCTGGGTTTCTTCCCAGGCTACATGGCACATCCTTGTGGCAGACTTCACTTCAAGCCAAAGTCTGAAAGTGGGAATCACACAGCAGCAATTCAAAGCCAGGCTAGGCAGTAAAATGCACCAGGAATTTGGTCTGTGCAAGCTGCATGCACTGCAGAGCAGGGGAAGAGAAGGTGTCTGTTAGTCTGCTCTTAGCAATAAGAGGTCTTGAATCACAAGAAACATTCTGGAGATATTCTGCAGCAATTATGTTTTTACTTGCATAAAATGCTATTAGATCTTTGGCTGAGAGGCACATGAAAAACAGGTATAATACTATGTATGATTAGCTGTCCCACATAAATTAGGGCTTAATTCAACACCTACTGAGGCTAAGAGTAAGGATTTCACTGAAACATCCTAAAATTAAGATGCCTCTAAAGTACAGAAATGTAATAACTCTTCATCAGCACCTCAAAGATTAACAATACTATATGAAATATAATTATATCTACAAAAATACCGTGCATCTTCATATGTGCAACACAGCAGCTCTAGAAGTGTCTTTAGAAGGATTCATCACCAAGAGCTATCATTTAGGCCTTCAGATGAGCAGCATTTACAGGGAGGATTAGTGCCATGCCTTCTTCAGAAGCTGGTGATTTTCATTTGCCAACATTTTTACCCTGTACTATTTTAGTGCAACTGTTCCTCTAGACAGTTTTGGCACCCGTTCACTTGCTACACCCTCCTGGATGCAAATGCATCTCCTTTCCCCTGGGCACATAAACACACACCTCACCCTGCAGACAAACATCAGAAAAACTGATTTGCACAAGTACTTACAAGCACTTCAAATACCAACACAATTGCAACATTTCAAAGACAGCATGCAGTAATTTTTAAATTAAGAAATAATAAGGGGAAGGTAAATCAAACTAAGTCATGGATACCGTGAAAATTTTTTCTTCAGATGTGATCACTTCAGTTTATAATTATCTGAAATTATTTGAACCCAAAGAAATGGGCTGCCATTACAAGCAGAGGATTTTCTATGTACCTCCTCCTTGCCTTTATTACATTACACCAAGTCCCATATGCAAGTACTATTATAATAAAAAACCTGCTTGGTAAAGCAGCATCAAACCAAAACCTTCCAGCTGAGGGAATTGGGCATGTGTTCCAATCTCAGCACTCATTGCTCCCTCTGAGACAGCATTTCCCCCCAGCTGAAGGACAGCAGGAACAAAAAGCAGGTTATAAGGTATTCCAGGGAAACTCTCTGGGAAGAAGAGGAATCTGCCCCAGTTCCAACAATAATGAGATGAGGTGTAAGGCAGCTTTGGGCTGTGACATTCCCTTGCTCAAAGAGATGGGTGTTCAGCACCCAGCCCTCAACAGGTCACTCCAGGTAGGACCAGACTGATTTTCACCCCTTAATCCATGCAGTGTCTGAATAATCCCTGCACTGATGTCAGGCAGAAAACTCAGGTTTTTGAGATAAGCTCTGCATTCTGCAGAGACCTTTAATCTTTCCAAGATCTTCTGGTGCCCCCACTGCCCCTTTGGTGTCTGACAGAACCCAGTGCCTTCATCCCCCAGCCCCTTGCAGCACTCTCACTTCACTGCTGGGGCAAGCTGTGCCTCTCCTCATTTCCTTTGTTCAGAGCACCCATGGCTCCTGCCAACATCTTCTTCCACAAGATCTCATACCCAACACAACCCACTGCTTACTTGGACTTAAAAGCAATGACAATTTCACTTGATTAAGAATTCTGAAGTTTGGGCTGCATTCTTGCTGTGGTAATTATAAGAGGAATATTCTATTTATCCTGTTTCCATCATACACGTATATTTTCATTTTGCTTGGAATGTTTCTCCTCTCATGCTTTCCAAATGTTTAATCAAGTGCTGCTCCCTTTGAAATACTAATCCTGCCAAAGTTTTTTATTGCTATTTTTCAAGCATTGTGGTGCTTTACCCTTCTCATCTTTCAATACTAACATAGGGGTTTTTTTCCTTGTTTTCTGTTGTTTTGTTGAGGTTTTTTTAAGGATTTGCCTGTGTTACTCCAGCCTAGTCACTCTCTTACAGTGGGAGTCAAGAAACACCAAACCAATTTGGGAGAAGCCCTACAGCCCAGCTTGCAGGATTCACATTTTCCTTGAGACACACTGAATTCCCATCTGAATTTTTTCTAATATTCTTGATATTAGTTAGAAACTATCTCAGTTTTACATAGTGGGTGGCCCTTTCCTTTCTAACCTGTATGACTGTGACTTTCATTAAATCAGAAACATAAAATAATTAAAATATTCTTGACATTCATCAATCTCTAGACACGTATAACTGTAAAATTTAATTGTTTAAATATTTAATTAAAAGACACATAATTGCTATACAGTAAAGGCTGCTTTTTGGGCTGTCTCTGAGCAGAACACTGCAGGGGACAGGCTGACTCCCAGCAGGTTTTGGTGCATCACAACACCCAGCACACAGGGTCACACAGCTGCTTCATGTCCTGCCAGCCCCCATGGGAGGGGACCAGGAAAGTACCCAGATCTTAAACACAAAATCACTTTCTCAGCTCTTGAGAGCATGAATTGCCCTCATTCATCTCAGCTGACTTTCGCTTCTTAAGCCTAATTATGATGTATAACAGCCAGACTTTATAATAATTGTGTTTCCAGCTGTTGGCCATCCTGCTCACTCCCACAGCTGTGCAAGTGCCAATCAAGGGAATTCATGCACCAGCTACCAAACAAAGGACACAAACCCCTGCAGATCTCCTGAGGACTTCATTCCTGGGTAAAATCTCCATCAGCTCCTGAGGACTTCATTCCTGGGTGAAATCTCCTGTTGGATTAGTCACTCTCTCTGAACAGTGATCTAAACCTTCCCTTGTAATTACCACAGGCTCCTCTGGGGATTCAGGGCAGTGCAGGGCCCTTACCTGTACCCAGCCCATTAAACAAACCAAAATCAAGCAGGCAATGCAGTTATCTCTGGATTGAGTGGCAATAAAATGAAGCCCTAAATGCTAATGCCTTCAGCTTGCAGGATAAACACATTGCCAGAACGCAGTCCAGTGTGCAGGGAAAAAGACATTAACATTTGTAAATAAAAGGTGGAAGACAGCTAACACTCTATTACTGCAAATATCAAGGAATATAATTAAGGCTGGTGCATTTCAGACATTAGGATAGACAGCAGGGAGAAGTTACCAGATCACTCAGCCATTCTGTTCTTGATTTCTTCACATTTCTTACAGCTAAGTCTCACTCTTGGCTCTTTTAAGTTAGTTGTTTGCTTGTTCAGAAAACATTTTAAAAACTTAGATTGGCATAAAGAACTTAGAAAAAAAGGGTTCTAAAAGGAAATAAATTCCTCCAGACATTAGTAACCTTAAAGGAACCCCAGTCCCTGCACTGCTTCCCCTTCCCCAGTGTGAAGAGTCCCCTGCACATCCAGGCCCCAGTGCTGTTTCCATCATGATCCTTCTCAGGTCCTTTTCTATCACCGGCTGGGGTCTGTGCACAAATCACAAATGGGATGGGACTGTCCAGGAACGTGCCTTGAGCTGTTTGATTTTCCAGCATCACTCTCATTACATGGTTATGACAATGGGAAGATGCCACCAGCTCACATCCCAGGCAGCAGACAAAGAACTCAATGTTATAAATTACTTTATAAGTTTTTTGACCAATCACACAAAGCAAAAGCACATTGACAGTAGTTCTATCCAACCACTGTAAGCACAGGTACCTTTGGTTAAACAATGCTTGCTTATTTCAAATATAATACCTGCTTGTAAGTCATAAAACACAATGCACAGAGCTCCATTATTAAGCTTCAAACTTCCTAATATCTTGCTAGATAAACTTTCTGCAGCTTAGGGAGTTATTCTAGACAAGCATTAATACACAGACCATTGTTCTATTTGTCCTTGCTCTTCTACTTTTTACAAAATTTTTCTGCTGACCTGTCTCCTGGCTGCTGCTCAGCTCCAATCACAGTTCTGCTGTCTCTGAGGCCTGACTTCTGCAGCTTTCTCAAAACCCTCTGATTTTGTGGATTCCCACACTTTTCCACCTCCCTGCATCTCTCTCGCACACCAGGATCATTTCTCCAGGACCCAGAGCACACCTGGTGATCTGCAGCCTGATTGCTCTGCATGAGCATCAGACTGCCTGCCTAACCCAGCCCTGAACTCCCACCAGCAGCCCCTGCCTCACACTGTCCTCTGACCTCTGAATGCCAACCCAGGCTTTCCTTCTCCCTCCACTACTAGACAAAATAAGACAGCCAAGCCTTGAGTAACATGCAGATAATTTTAATGTATAAACACACTACTGACAATTTCAACTTTGCTCTACACTTTAGAAGCCCTGTAATCTCCTCTTGCTTCACAATTTCCCAAATCCTTATCATCCTCCAGCCCATTTCACCACAAAGCAAGCAGCCAATCTTTCAAGGACACTTACATTCAACACAGCCAACAACAAAGAATAAACCTTAAATTTCAAACTGAGCTATTTGAAAAAAACCCAAACACACTTGTCTTTTGTAAAATTAACCCTTTCACACACAATTGTCCCAGATCCACCTCACTGCATAAGCAGTGGGATTAAATGCATCATGAAAAGTTTCCAGAAGATTCTTCAATAAACTCTATCTTGCTGTAATAAAATTATTTGACATATCAATATCTATAAAGAATAAATGTTTTCAGTCTATAGATGATCATGGAGGAGACACAGTGATGCAGAAAACCATTTTTTTCAGACATTAAAGCTCTACTCTTAGTTATCTCTAGCTTTTCATTTTTACTATTTTGATAGGATTGAGAACCACTCCGACTACCTCAAGAAAAGAAGATTTAACAAGTAAATGTCACAACTATCAGCACCTTTCCTTTATTAAAATCACCTCCAACATACATAATTATTAATTATTTAGAATAAATTAAAAATCAGGTAGTCAAAATCAAGTGCTCCACTAGAAACAACTGTAATTAAAACTGACCCTAAAATATATTACAGAAATAATTCTAAGCCAGACACAAAATCACCTAATCAACCATCTGATACATACTGAAGAGCTCTTACAGATGGGTCCTGACAATTGACAGTAATCAATGTATAAACTGACAAGTCTATCAGATCTAATTACTCCCACAACAAAATAAACATGAATATTTGTCCTGGTTGATATTATATTTAAAAGAAGGTTGTAACCACAAAAGAAAACCCTTTACCAACGTGCTGGCTGAAGCCAGAGGCTGGTGCTGTGATGTCTGTGAGTGAAACAAAGGCAGAGGAGCTGGCACAGGAGCCAGGGCAGAACGTGAGAATGGAGCAGATGCTGCAGAGGGCACAGGACACACACTGGGGATTGCTGCAGCAATTCCAGAGCCAGGGAACACAGCCTGGGATTCCCAGAGTGCTCCCCAGCATGCAAGGGTGCTGCCTTTCCCCTGGCAGTGGCAGGCAGGCACAGCAGCCCCAGCAGCAGCAGCAGTGCATTATGATACAACACAACATGAGCATTAGAAAATGCGAGATGAATCTCAGGCCCAGAGGCTCTTTAGCACCACTCCAAATCACAACTCTCTGCCTTCATTTTTCTTCTTTGCTACTATTCCACTTCTTCTCTCAGTACTTCTGACTTTATTAACCCTTTTTTCTCTTTCTTGTCTTCAGCCTTCCTGTTCTCATGGTATCACATCAGATTCCTCAAAAAGCCCTAAGTATTATCAATACTCAGATTACATATTACAGATCAGGCAGGTTTTCTGCCATACTCCAACCCAGTGAAGCTCCAGTTGTTCCCAGGGAGAAATTCATCACTTCACTGCCACCTCAGTAAGACATCATGCTCTTCTGACAACCTGACCCCTGAATAAAAGTTACAAAAATCATAAATCAAACTGTAACCTGTTTTCAATGGTCTGAATTCAGGTGCTGTGAATTTGGTTTTTTATTTTCATAATCTGGCCCCTGAATAAAAGTTACAAAAATCATAAATCAAACTGTAACCTGTTTTCAATGGTCTGAATTCAGGTGCTGTGAATTTGGTTTTTTATTTTCATAATCTGGCCCCTGAATAAAAGTTACAAAAATCATAAATCAAACTGTAACCTGTTTTCAGTGGTCTGAATTCAAGTGCTGTGAATTTGGTTTTTTCTTCAAATACTTTCCCCAGAAATTCAAGTCTAACAAGCCCAAAACAGACTTCCTGAAACACAAGCTTCATTTTTGTTTTCTGGGAATTAGAAAAGATGCAGTTATGTGTTATGCCTCATTTTTGGTATCCCTTTCTGGAATGGTGAGTTCTGGTGTTTGGTTTAACAAATCACACCTTTCTCATTAACCTGGCCTGAAATTATGAAATCAATTTTTCAAGCTCTTTTTTGGTTTTTCTACAAATCTGTGCTAAGATCCTTGATCTTTCCACACTGTACACATAATGTGCTACCTGAACGTGTGCAGCAGCAACATATGGTACAGTAGGTTATAACTCTTTTACCATCTGTTCTAGCTGAACTCTAACCTCAATAATCCCATATCAGCTTTTCCAGTTAACTGCCACAGCTCTCAGATCTTGGCTTCTACTTGCTCTCTTAAAATTAAATTGCAGCAAAAGGCAGGGCCAGATCATAGACTGCTCTTCAGAAGCCTCCACTGCTCCCCAGGTGACTTCATTTGGTCAGGGTCTTAAACAAATTATGCCTTCAGAGCTACAGGCCACCTTTTTTTTTCAGTGAAAAGGATAAATCAGTGACTGGAACATTCTTCATTCTGAAAAATATTGCTCAAGATGCTGCTGTGTCCTTTACACACTCATTCCCAAAGCACTTTGTTTCTGTTATGTTCTCATTTAGAAAAGGGCATCCCCTTCAGGGGAGCCACAGGGGATTCCAAACCTTCCAGGGCTGTCCCTGTGCAGCCACCTCCCACTATGGCCAATTCTGTTTTTGCACAAAAAGCACCACCACTACAACCCCTCACAGCTCTCCTACTCTGTGTTCCCATAAAACCCAAACAGTAGCATCATAGTGAACAAAAAAATGTTAATTTTATTGCAATAAATCTAAGTTCTATCCAAAGTTCAGGAAACTGAACAGATTTTGTAAACTGAGAGAAGACATTTTAAACTTTTACTACTATTAGGGTTTGTTGGTTTTGGGTTTTGTTTGGGCTGTAGGGTTTTTGTTTTGTTTTGGTGTTTTATTGATTTATTTTGTTTTACTTTTAAAACTTGCATCTCATGTCATCAAGTTCTATTTCATACAGATGTTGGAATTTAAAAGTAAGCTCTAATTCCAGCTAGAACAGCTCATCTGGTGGACTGCCTTCAAATTTAAAGTCTGCTTCATCTACAAAAAACTTCAAAAATAGCAACGTAGTAATTAAAATCCATGAAAGACTGTGGCTTTGGTATAATTTAAACATATCCATGCAAAACTACTACATACACACAGACATATGGAAAACAAAAATATATTTTTAATATATACTAATCACAGCCATAAGAATATGCCCCCCTATATTTTACTATAGTAATGACAATACCAGTTCTTATGGATGATGAAATTGAAGAAAGAATCAAATATAATTATCACCATTTACTATTTTACAATATCTATATTCAAATCAAAACAGTAAATCATAACAGCTCAGTAAACTTCTCTGACTCATTATCAAATGAACCAGACTGTAATGCCTACACAATGAAAACTACATTTGTAAAGGAATATCTTTGTAAAATTATTCAACTTTTATAATCAGTATAATGCCTTCTCATTAAAAATACTTGTATCTTCTGCATTTTGAAATACCACATCTTGTGTACAAACATTGCTTCTTTTTGGATTCCTGTTTAGAATCTGAATAAAAGGGGAATTTGATTTTTTGAATGTGTGAAGAAATCAGTTTTGTGAGATATAATTTTGCTTTTTCACACATGAGCAGTTTAAATATGTTATCCAATGTTATCTTGAGGCACAAACATAAGGCATGGAGGTTAGAGAAGTCAAACCTACATACCAGTCTGTTACCTCAAATGTCTTCCCAACCATGCAGCTGAAGAATACCATGGAATCCATGGTTTAAATAGGAATATTGGCTTTAATTGTAATCTGGGTCCTATTACACAGATGGCATACAGTGCCCATACAAACATACAGAGCCCCTAAATTTAGAATTCCACACGTGTTTTCCAACCACACCAATGCATCTATATTCTACAGCTCTGCTTGGGGGAAGGGAGTAGCACTCTGTGCTTTTTGGAGTTTATGCTAAAACAGCCTCTTCCTCCATCCCCCCACTATGCAGGGGAAATTAGAGCTGTAATGGTTAACAACTGGACTTCACTTTTCTCCTCCAAATACAGGAGGGCATCGGGTCTGCCCTCCCCCACCAATTCTTCTTTGCATTCAAAATATTTCCACCTCTGCATAAAAATGACTTTTTTATTATGCAGTTTCACAGACTTTCCTAGGTGGCACCCCAGGAGCATAATCCCGATTCACAGAACAAAACCATCTAATTACCCCAGTTGCATAATTCATTGGCCCCTGCCCAGGAGCTGCCAGCCCATGATGTTATCTGCCCCACTCTGGGGAGCCCTGTGGGAATCTGTGCCAGGGAGAGGCAGGGACAGGGCTCAGAGCTCCTTGGGGGCCCTGGGGTGGCCAAGGGGTCTTTTGGTGGTCACTGTGACCCTGAGATTGTTCAGAGTCTCCTTTCCAAGAAGCAGTCAGGGCTCTTCATTTCCCTGTCTCAAGGTTGTTCATTGTTCCTTATCTATAAAATTCTTTCTCCTGCCCTGCCCAGGTCCATCCAGCAGGACAGTTCCAGGCACTCTGCCTGCCCCCAGGGCACTGTTATGGCTTTATACTAAAAACTACATGTACAATGGTTACAATTACTGTCCAATCCCTATCACCTGTGTTAGACAGTGAGCTTCTACTCTAAACCAGTCTATAAGTGCCACCATCACAGCAGGAGATGGAGGCCAAGAAGAAGAAGAAGAAAGGCTGGACATGCCCAGATCCCTCCATCTTGCCCCCTGAACCCCCATACCAAAAACCCCAAAATTGACTTTTCCACCCTGTGATAACTTCACTATTATTCCACCTAAACTGTTGTGGCTTGCTGATCTTCATCTAAGGTTGATGATTTGCTCCACGGGTCACAATCAAACCCACAGGTGTTCTGGGCTCTGTGCCAGGGTCTCTGAGCCCCCTGGCAGGGTCCTGGCCACCCTGGACAGCCAGAGGGATGCTCTGGGTTCCCACAAAGGGGAAGGAGGACAAAGGAGAGGAGCCCTCCTGCAGCCCTGCGGCTCTCCAGGCAGCCAGCCTGCCTCTGTCTGCCCAGTCTGGCTGCAGGTGAAGCAGGGAAGGAGAGGATTCCTGCAGCTGTGCTCCTCCACAGCCACACTGCAATGAGCCAACACCTAACTCAACTGCAAGGAAAACACTCCAACTGGCAATACTCAAAGTATGTACTACAGCTTTACTTCACTCTCATTCAGAGGCAAGACTGTAATTTCAAAATCAGACATTGCTCAGATGAGAGAAACAAAACACAGTTATGGAGTACTCCTTACTTTGCATCTATTTTTTCTATCATGCTGATGAAAAGCCCTCAGTATTCTGGCAAACTTCCCAACAGAAACTTTTTAGACACTGTCTTTAGAGAATTGCAGCAAGTCCTTTTATTACTGCTTGCTTGTTTTAATTTACCAGAGTTGCTCTCAAGTTCCACCTAACCTTTGAAAAGCAGCATCCTGTTTGTTTTCAGGATCAGGTATTTGCCATTCACTGAATTACAAATGAAGATGAGCCCTGGACCACTCTTAGTGCCAGGTAGCAAAACACCTTCTGGTCTCAGGTGAATTTCAAATGTAAAATATTGATATTTAAAAGAACTGTGAGTTGGTTCTAGTGTGTAATATTTTACCTTATAATAAAGACTAAGCCAGAAAACATTTCAATCCTCAACAACGTTTTCATCCTGCATTATAACACACATGAGTGGCACAGAGACTTGTCAGCCCAGTGGTTAAGGCACTATTCATCTTTCATCTCCTGCATCTGGGCTGCAACCACTCAGCAATAGACTCACTTTCTCACTGGAAATGTCATCTCGGAGCTGAGAAACCTTCTTGACAAATATGTTTTTGAAACAGATGTATTTTTGCTAAACATTTTATCTTTGACAAAAATATATTTTGACAGAGGAAGTTTCATAGCAATTTTTTTTTTCCACAAGCTCTAATAACAACTTAGACTTTTAGGACCTAGATGGGGAAAGCTGCTTGGACTCTGCCTTGCTGATGGAGGTAAGGCTGGACAATGACCACTGCTGTCACCATCCCGTGGAAATTATCTGTGTGAGTGGAAATTATTATATCCCATGGAAATTATCTATCCCATGGAAATCCATGGCATTTCTATGGGATTATTTAGTGCTCTGTCCCAATTTCCCACTGTTCACCCCCAAACACTGCAGGCTGCTGCTGTGGCATTCAGAGCAGGGCTAGGAATGGGACACAACTCATCCCACCCTCCTCATCCTCCTCAGCTGCTCTTCCCAGCTCTGTGTCAGCTACTTCATACTTAGGTAGTAATTAACAACATAAATGTTTAGAATAAACAGTGAGGACAGGGCATTTGAAAAAAGAGTTAACAGATGTCCTTAGCTTTGCTGCTGGCCTAATAACGTTTCTGCAGTAATTTATTTGATGTGGAGTTTATTTAGCTGCTGCAAACATGCAGGGTTATAATAATCATAAGCAGGTTGCATTAAGTACAATACGACTTGGGTGTGTAACAAACACAGTGTTAAAAATAATCCCAGGAACTGTATGCCTCCAAGATATTAGATGTGCAGTATCTTCTACAACCTGATTGTCAAAAGCTAGCCAGAAAGCACCTTTCAGGCTCAAAAAAAATATTAAAAGAAATATAAAATCCAAGACTTCTTTTACAGATAATTTTGCCTATAGTTTGGGATAGCAAGCATTAAATTCAAACATCAAATCCTGGCATACTTCAGCAAGCTATCAGCACAGCAGTGCTGCCTTTTTTTCCTTTGAAAAATGAAAGAATTAAATTCAAAACAAACAACTTCAATTTAACACCAAACTACAGGATAACCAATCTTAAAAATGTCAAATTGTAATGGATCTTAATACCCATATAAAACACAAAAATAGTGGCATTGTTCCTTGGTAATGCATAGCAACCTTACAGAATTTCAGTGAAGGAGAAAGAAGGGAAAAACACCTTATTACTTCTAACTCCTGCGAGCCATTTTGGTCTCCAAAGGTTTTAGAGCGCCCGGGGCCATGTGTCTGCAGTGTTTCGGGAAATGACTTGCCTTCGCACGAACACTGCTATGTTCTGCAGCACTGCTGCCCCCCAGCATCCCCGCTCCATTTCTAGTTAACTCTTCCGTACCTGGAGCAGCCTTTGCCCCCCACTTCTCTCTCTTTTTTTTTTTTTTTTAGCAGAAAGCTTCTGCTAAAATTAAAAAAAAAAAAAAAAAAAATTTACCCCCCCCTCCCTCCCAAAAAATAATCTGCTTTTTCTGACAAGTTTTCCCAGAAAGAATTTACCTCTATAAACCTCTGAGAGAAAAAGGAAATCGATTTGAAAGTAAAATATTTGGCAACACAACTAGTTTAGCTAACAACGCCATGGAGCTTTGAAGTTTGATACTGCCCTAATGTTTGTGTTTTGCCTCAGTTAACAAACAACAGTTAGAAAACAAAAAAATCATCAGCACCCCCCAAGAATACAAGAGCTCTACTAAAATCCTTCACTTATCACTATATTTATGCTTTTAATTACACTTTACAGGCTGAGATTAAGTCCCCATGGTAAGGCCCCATAACTATTCACCAATTTGTCTTAGCAGCAATGTATTAAAAGTAGCAGGAAATATCCATCTAGCATAGAGGGAAGAAAAAGATTTAATCCTCCATATAATGCACTGAAGTCACTTAGCACAGGCATTTTGTGTTTCCCTCTATTTTCTGTAAAGATACATGGCTGTACACAAAGCTATTCTGCTTGATGGCTTTTTTAAAAATCCCCAGAAAATTCTTTGCCAAGGTCACTGCTGATTGACTCAAAATATGACAGTGTACGAGGCTACTAAAATATTCTGTTCTTCTCAGAGGTTGAGTAAGCAGCTCTAACTAAGAGGAAAATCAATATAATACTTCACAGTGAGGAAGAAAATGGAAAATAGTTTAGCAGTTAAGTGGTTAATGCAATTCCTAAGTGTTCAGCAATCATTGCAATTTAGTGCCATTTCGATTATTACACAATAAACAGACCATGTTGTCTGGAAGCAAATTTTTATGAGTATAGCTGAAGGGGTTGCAACTTATTTAGCTGCTGAAACTCTAAGGGAAAGAACATTTCTGAATGCTAACACTACAGATCAGAAATATACAGGTACACTGGAAAGGTTATTTTTAGGTCACTACTATGGTAACTAACCACACTGACCTTTAAAATTAGTATGCAGTTCAAGAAAAAGGAAGTTCAGTAAAATGTTCTTTAAACAGCATAATTTTAATAAACAATATTGTACATCCTTACAGCAGAATTCTGTCACTTTTTACAGCTATTAATTTTACTTTTATATCATAATATAATGTACAAAAATATCATGATGCAGAACCGACTAGGAAAAAAATGTAAACAGCCAGAAAACTGATTAAACTATCATTAATTTATGTTTAAAGAATTTTAAAAAAATAAGAACAGCTATATTTATTTCTGTAGAATAAAATAAAACTGCTAGCTGGAGAAGGGCCATTTTTCATATATTGTAATGTCTTTGAAATAGTCAGAATAGGCATAGTTAAAATCATCTTATTTCATTTTGAAATACAAAATTTTAAGTGGATTTCAAAAGCAAACCCAGTTCTGTAATTTATAAATTCAAAGAAACAGGCAAGAATTATATTTGGGGCAGATGAGATAAATAGCAGGAGACCGAGGGTGTATTGTTGATGGCAGCAGGGACTCAATAAAGAAAACAGTATTTTGAACAAAAAGTGCTCTCAGAATCCAATGTACTAAGACAAAACATCAATTAGAATCATGGCTTTAATAAATAATATATAATGTGCCAGTCCTTTGGATAGGAAATGGAAATCAAACTTTGGTTGGTCATAAATGTGTGCTGGCTGTCCAAGAAACCAGCACCACCCAGAACACACTAACAATTAGTTAATGCTGGCACTGGGAAAGAGCCAATTTACCCCAGCAACCCATAATCATCAAAAAAAGAACACAAAAATAAAATCTGATTTTATTTTCTCAGCCACATTGGAGACAGCTTATAATGTTATGTCAAATGGCTGATAATAAATCAGATACATAATCAAAAGTTATTTTATAAGTGCACACATACATCTATATGTGCATGTGTACAGGGAGAGAGATACACAAACATTTTAGTCTAGGCCATATTGGAGATCTTTTTCAAAATGTGGTTCTTCCAGAAGAATATATGAAAATTAATTTTCAAGGGGAAAATTGTATCTACATTTTTCAAGCTTCAGTATGTAACATTGCTCTTGAAGTGCCTTTTAAATGCCTGGATTACAACTGCTATGAAAAAGGAAAAAAAATCTCAGCAACTAGTGGGATTCTGTAATTCTGTACAGTGAGCCTGTGTTTCCTGAATGCCATACCTCCATCACACCTACACCTGTGTTAGTGTCAGCAGGAGAGATGGATGCTGGTCAGTGGGAACTGTGTTCACCTCCTGGAAACGAGCCCTCCTACAATATTCGCTGTTCAGCAAGGGACAGGCACAACTTCCAATCTGACACCACCAGCAATGAAACAAAACCAGCCAAGACAACCCCAAAGCTGAGGTGATGAGCTGTGCTGTGCCCTCCTGCTCCTCCCTGGGCTGCCAGGGCAGCCATGGCAGTGAGCTGGTCCCATGGCAAGGGGAGGGACGTGTGCTGGGGACAGTGACACAGGCAGGGACAGTGACACAGGCAGGGACAGTGACACAGGCAGGAACAGCCAGAACAGTGACACAGCTACTAACAGTGACATAGCCAGGGACAGCTAGGAACCCTGCAGTGTCACCCTGTGCTGGGGACAGTGACACAGCCAGGAACAGTGACACAGCCAGGAACAGTCCGGTACCCTGCTGTGATACCCTGTGCTGGGGACAGAGGCACAGTCAGGAGTCCTGCAGTGACACCACACCCTGATCTGTGGACAGTGACACGTACCCTGCAGTGTCACTCTGTGCTGGGGGTTCAGGGACACAGCCAGGCACCCTGCAGTGTCACCCTGTGCTGGGGACAGTGGCACAGCCAGGTACCCTGCAGTGTCACCCTGTGCTGGGGACAGTGACATGTACCCTGCAGTGTCACCCTGTTCTGTGGACAGTGACATGTACCCTGCAGTGCCACCCTGTGCTGGGGACAGTGGCACACCCATGTACCCTGCAGTGCCACCCTGTGCTGGGGGTTCAGGGACACAGCCAGGCACCCTGCTGTATCACCCTGTGCTGGGGACAGTGGCACACCCATGTACCCTGCAGTGTCACCCTGTGCTGGTGACAGTGGCACAGCCAGGTACCCTGCAGTGCCACCCTGTGCTGGGGGTTCAGGGACACAGCCAGGCACCCTGCTGTATCACCCTGTGCTGGGGACAGTGGCACACCCATGTACCCTGCAGTGCCACCCTGTGCTGGGGGTTCAGTTTGCCAGGTTGGCAGTTCCAGGAGCAGCTCAGAAGCAGAGCTCCACTGTGCCCATGCCAGAACTGGCACACTGATTTCTCTCCAGTGGTGCTAAAGGAGCTGCACTGACAGCCACTCTCTTTTCCCCCCATCTCATTAACAATTACAATCGTTTTTCTGTTAGCAAAAAACTTGGGTGTATTAAAAAAAAAAAGTGATATGGCAACAGGGTCTAGTTTCCAAAATGTAAAGCAAAATCTTGAGCTTTGCTTTTCTGAAAATCTAAGACCTCCTGATTAGCCTCCCCTGCCTTCCTATGGGGTAATTTTGCTGATAGTAAATTATCAAAATTGTCATTTTTTGTAAGCTAACCAAGACTCTGAGCATTCTTCTTGACTCCTTTTCAGCCAAGACTGCTTCCAGCTGTTGGGCAGAGAGCTCACTGAAGGCAGGGAAGGCAGGAATGTGCCAGCCAGATGAGTCCTGGGCAGGAGGGGAAGCAGCAATCACAACAGGTAGAGTGCCCGGATGGAAAAACCTCCCCGTGGTGCTCTCTCATCAGCAGACACTCATTCTGCTGAAATGAATGTTACAATCTCCTCGTTTGTATTAAAACAGATACAGGTTCTGAAAGGTTATTTTTCATTTTGCTTGACTGGTGTTTACACAAACAAATCCAAATTTCAATTCAAACAAACAAACATGCTCATGTAAGTACTAATTCAGAACTAAGATTCCACCCAGATTACATTTTCCAGCCTGACATAAGAGAAACATGAAGCAGAAATAATTACTGTCTGACACTAGGAAAAATGATGCTGATTAACTACACAGATTTAGTTTTAAAATACAGATTTCACTGCAATACTGTGGCTACATGCAAATATCTAGCTTTAAAAAGAAATTGCTAATTCAAAGGAGAACATGGAGGGGTTTTTTGAGTGTATAAATATATATTCTTTTCATCTATTTATTGTGCAAATTTATTTAAAACAATAAAATGACAGGCAGGTCTAAAAACTAAATATAAAAAAATATAAGAATGTGAAATGAACAAACTTTTTCACTCTGCAGATTTTATTTTATTATTAGATGCTATTCCTAACTTGTTAAAATTGATCAAATAGAAAGCTGTGAATAGAGAAAAAATTAAGCCAACTAGAAAAGTGTGACTTGGATTTAATATTTTATAATTGCCAAGGGACATACTGAGATCAATGAATTTTTGCCCGAGATGAACGTCAGAAAGAGATGTACTTCAGTCTTTTAGGGAACATTGGTCTATTTAATTCTTGTGTCTGATGCATGTGAAATATGCCTGTCTTGGCCTTCTTGGAGCCTGCAGGCCACGCTGCAGGCAGACATTACCACTTTTAATAGGCCGCCATCTGAGCAATGGCAAGGGATCCAATAACCCATCCCCTCTAATGGATTTGCCTGTTTATTCACTTACACCTTCTTCTGCAGCTAATTTTAGTTTTGCATGCTGAGTTGTTTCACTTTAAATTAAATGAATAGAAACAAAGGGGAAAAGACTGTGCAGCTAATAAACCATGATTATTTTCCAAGTTCTTCACAACAGGATCCTCTATATACTAAGGTATATCACTTGAGAACAGATCTGCTGCTGTGTTTTTCCACTTGTTGTCACAATTAACAAAGCTTCTTTTAAATTTAGTGAGACAAAAAGTAGGTTATTATGAAGTCTTACTTAAGATGCACTAATGATTTGCAGCAGTATAAGGCAACCAGCTTCAAACCATTATGAGGGTCATGAGCATCTTCAAAGAATAATACAGGTGATGTTAATGATTGTGCAGTATTATCACAAACAAAGCCAGTAAACAGTTTAATCTAACCCTTCATGTGTACTTTGAAGATCACAGGTAACACTTAATGTGTTACTTATAAACTTACAGTCCCTCTAGATACAGAGAAACTCTGAGTAATAAAAATTTCCACTATATTTGATCCTTAGGAAAAATATACATTACAGGCTAAAACTTATTAGGGGATATAATCTCTATATTTGGACTGCATTAATATTTTGTTTCTTTACAGAAAAGCTCTTCCTCCCTTTCCTTAGGAGATGCCTCTTGCATCTCACTCTCCACAACTCTGGGTGCTCTTTGAGGTCCCTTCCAGCCCAAACCATTCTATGATGTATTCCAGAACCTTCTTCTCTCCCAGCTCTTTTTACAGACCCACAGTTCAGGTGCTTTGCTTTTCTCAGAAAGGCTGAAAGGGGCTGTCACCCTCAGGGGCTGTCAGTGCCAGGCACAGCTCTCAGTGAGTTCCAAAGGGCTTTTTCTCCAGGTTTGGTTGGATCTCTGTTGCTCCCCAGTGCCCATCAGTCAGAGGGGCAGCCAGGGCCAGGTGTCACCTGCTGCTGACAGGTCATCCCTGTGTCCCTGCCTGGGGGGACACATCCCTCTGGGCACACACACAGCCCCTGACACTGCCTGCCCTCAGGAAATCACTGTGCCTTTAGGCAGCGAGGCATCACATCTAGGCAGGAGTCATCCTCTTTTAAAGGCATCAAAAGAATACAGCTCCTTCTTCCAGAAAGAACAGCCCAGGCTTGGTCCCCGAGGTAACCAAAGCACAGCCCCACAGGGTCAGCCCAGGAAAAACAGCTGAACTGGGCAGTACCCACAGACTGACTTCACTGCTGCTAAAAACTACTTTATCATTTAATAAAATTGCATAAAATACAGCAGCATGTGGTCATTTGTTCCCTCTTCATGACAGAAACCAAAATGCACGAAACATCTACAAAAGGCTGTAAAATGGGGTAAGGCTTGTTGACCAAACTGCAAGGATATGGATATGAAAAACTAATATTAAGGGCCAAAAACTTGGGAGCCAAAACTCTGCACCACAGCCACAGGGAGAGCAGAGATGCAGCAAGAGGGGAGCATGGGTACCCTTCATTTAGAAAAATACATTTAGTCTGGGAGCTGCTTCCCCTCTAAACAGTGTCTGTAGCACTAAATAGCCATAAAATAATGTAAAAACTCTCTTTGCAGCAAAACATATTACAACAAAAAAGGGTCTGTGTCATTCAGAAGGGTCCACAGCACCAGCAGTTACTAACACAGGACAAAAAGGAAGCAGCTACAAGTCCTTTTTTTTGTCTCTAGCTGGTTATGTTTTCCTTTAAGGGATCACATTATGAATCTGACATCTCCTTATTTCTGCCAAAAAGACTTCACCTCCTTTTATATCAGTTGCTGATCTCTTACAGATTCCTTAATAACATGGTGTGACACGGAATCAACTCAGAGGCTTTACCAGGGCTTTTGGGCTGGATTTGGGTTTTTTGTCACAAGACACAAAAGTATGTATTTCAAAGGATGATCCACACATTATGAAAACTGGCACCTTCACTTTGCATTCATTTTATTGCTAGTGAATGTTTCCTCTTAGAATTGAGACTGCAGGGGAAGACTTTTTCTGACACAAAACTATCAACAGTATCCCCTTAAATATATAGCAAGAATTAAAAAAAGGCTCCTCAAATAATTTCACATCAATCAGCACATCTAAAGCTTAAACCTGTTGGAGATAAATATTTTTGGATAGTTACAAATCCAGGTTCCCTTTTAAAGTGTTAGCTCAGCCTATTATTTAAATGTCACAAACACCCAAACCCAACAGGACATTTTGCAAGCACTAAGACAAGTTAAAATAATCTGCCTACTTTAGATATGTGTAAGTGAATCTGCAAAACAGAACAAGTTACAGAGCAGCAGAATAATTTTTCCCCCCAAATTGTATTTGTAGACCTGGACACTAACTCTCAGACACACTGTGGAAAGAAAAATGGGAACAACAGACTGAAGTTGGGATTGATTTACTTCATTAGCTGGGATTACAAGTTTAACTTACAAACCAGAGGTCAAAATTTCTCATTAACAAGGGGGCCATGAATCGCTGCAGGGCTTGGTTCAAGAGGAGACCACTCTTATTACTAACTACACATTTCAATCTGTCTTTGATGTTCTCCTTCTACCCTCCTCCCTTTTATTTTTTGGCAGAGGAGTTGATTTTAATTGTAGCTATACAACACAGCTCAGTTTGCCTGAGAGCCAGCCTCCACATCTGCAGTGAGTGCAGTTCTAGTGATATTGGGTGCAGTCCATAGCTTAGGGCTAATTTTAATGGCTCCCCTTTTCATACAAGGCTCAGATTGTTTTCCACGTGATCCCTGTTAATTTAGCTGCAGGAAAGGGCATCAGTTTTCCTTGTGAGTTTCTGATCCATACTTCTAAACTAGGTGAAATGTATTAAAGAAGAGAAATGATCATAAAATAAGAGATTGAATTTTCTACTGCCTCCTTAAGTGATTAAACAAGTAATCCCACTATTTTAATGCACAAAAGAAAAATAGAACATACAAATGGTGTTTTTCTTATGTCTGTATTTTGGTAAACAATTTATGAAATGCTGTAAAGAAGCTTTTGAAATCTCTAACAGAGCTAGGAGTTAAAAAAGGATGGCTTAAATGCCTGGATACTGTGCATTTTCAAAATCTACAGATTCAAACAAAGATTTCACAGTACATTTCTCAAAATAAGAGTTGTGTGCATCATGGCAGCAGATGGTGGAGTATACCATCAAATAATAAAATGTTTAATGAGTATTTTCTATTTTTGATGAATAGAACTAAAATATAACTAAATAGTCAAAGGAAGTGTATTTAAACAGATTAAAGTGCTCATTCTACAGTATCTACTCCACTTTTCAAAGGAAAACATGCCACTGATGCTGGTTAAACAGCTGAAATTTTCATATATCACATGTAGTTGAAATCATAATCAAATTTGTCTCAGCAATCAAAGTTATACTCTTCCACAGCTGGAACCACCTTTGAGCACTGCCAAATTAGAAAATCCTCAAAAAAAAAGAGTAGTCAATTCTTACAAGTAAAAAACACAGATAGCCTTTTAACAAAAACAAAGTATGATGGTAATTTTTTTTCATAATTTAAATGTAGAAAAACAATTGCTAAGGGTAATGGTTACCAAAATAATTTGTCATAGATATACAGTTTCTTGCCTTTGTTTACACACATCTATTTTGACTACAAAGAGGTAACATTTCCAGCTTCATACCTATTTATTACTAGTTGTGAGACAAGGCTGCACATGGTAAATTCATGCAGGCTTATGATGCACAACCCCAAGTTGAAAAGACAGGAATGATTAGGTGAGTAACTTTAGTTTAGGACCAACAGAAATTTCTATTGATTCCAATAGTCAAAAATCCCCTGTAATTATGCAGATCTGGTCCACGTTTCCCATTTTCTACTGGGCCAGTTTCCACTTCACACCTGGGGGTTGTCACAGACATGTTTTATGAAAAATCCTTTCCTTAGGATTTTTGCTTTTGAGAAGCTGGGAGGCCTCAGGAACAAAATGTAAACATTATCTGCTGCTGTGGAATGCAACAGGTGCATCTGTGATTGGTCTCATGTGGTTGTTTCTAATTAATGGCCAATCACAGTCAGCTGTCTCGGACTCTCTGTCCAAGCCTCAAGCCTTTGTTACATTCTTTTTCTATTCTTAGCCAGCCTTCTGATGAAATCCTTCCTTCTATTCTTTTAGTATAGTTCTAATATTATATATATGATAAAATAATAAATCAGCCTTCTGAAACATGGAGTCAGATCCTCATCTCTTCCCTCATCCTGGGACCCCTGTGAACACCGTCACAGGGGGTAGCATGTATTAAATCCCTTTCTTGTTTCTATGAGCAATGGCTGTTAATAGTCCTTTTCCCAAGCTTTTCCAGTGGCAGAGCACTAGAAGGGTATGAGCATAGAGTGCATGAGCACAGAAGGTGTTCCAGATTGCAAGACAAGAGGTATTCTATTACAATCTGTGTGGCAGATTATCTTTTGTCAAGTGGGCAGTTTGCCTTATCTCTCTCTCTGAATGACCACAATCACTCCTCCCTGGAGAGAAGACATCTGCTGATAACAGACTATTTATGTCACTGCATGGCTGATAAGAACTATAACATCCCATTGTGAGATGCTCCACCCAGAGGGAGGAGCCAAGCATTGCTACATGGATATAATCTGGAGATTCTGAGACACCAGCCTGGCTTCTCCACTGGATTCCCCAGAGGAACAGCAGCTGTCTCTTCTTCCTCTGGATCTTCAGAGGAAGAATACATCCTTCTCTACAGATTCCCCTTGCTCCAACAGAACCACCCCTGACACTGCAGGAGGGCTGCAGCCACATTTCCAATGGGACTGCCACCAACACCCTGACCCACAGGGTGTCAGGTTGGGCTCTGACTCTGTCACTGTTGTTCCAGTGTACTGCATTGTTTATTTTATCCTTTTATATTTTCTTCCCTATTAAAGAATTGTTATTTCCTGCTCCCATATTTTTTGCCTGAGAGCCCCTTAGTTTAAAATTTATACCAATTCAGAGGGGTGGGGAGGGTTTACATTCTCCATTTCAGGGGAGGCTCCTGCCTTCCTTAGCAGACTCCTGTCTTTCCAAACCAAGACAGAAGGTATGAGCACAGAGGATATGAGCACAGAGGGTATGAGCACAGAGGATATGCTTTCAACCTACCCCAACCCAAGAATTCCCTTCTGATGGCCAAGTCGGTGCCTTTTGTGCAGCCTCCTATTGCCAGTGTGTAACAAATCTGCCTCTGGAACTCCACAAAGAGCCTTTGTCTGCCTCTGGGGAGCTCTGGGGCTCCCTGGGCTCCCCCAGCTCTGCCTGCCAGGGCTGGTGGCCACACAGGTCAGGGCAGTGGCCACGGCACCTCGGTGCGACGTGCGGCCGCGGCTCGGGAAGGGCTGAGCAACACGGGGTGCAAGAGCCACCCTCAGCTTTCAACAGGGGGTTATCTTAACAACTAGACATCTTTAAAAGGTCATTATTGCAGTCTAATTTCAAACTGGCACCAAAATGAAGGGTTGTCTTTGTGCAGGATTAATTTAAAAACCTCAGGATTTGATGTCAGTGGGAAATAACCAGCGTGGGACTCATAATGCTGCCTTCTCCTGCTTCTGGCCAGCACCTAGGGCTAATTTCTTAGGAGATGAAAACTATGACAAGCCCTTCAGTTAAGCTGAAAGCAGGCAGCAGTCCAGTAACACCCACAGGCCTCAGAGGCATCCTGTGACCCCCTTAGAAAAGTCACATTCACTTTGCTCTTGAGAAAGGAAAAATAATGCTGGAGGCATTTTGTTTTAAACCATGTGAAATAAGGAAATGTGAGGATGTGAAAATGAAGTGAAAAAAGTTAGAATTCATTTCCTCCCTTTGCAATGGCTTAGAAGCAAAACTGGTTCATTTTGAAAGTGTGTGTAAAAATCTGATACATTCACCAGTAGGCAGTGACTACAAAATGCTTAAGGTAAAATATGTAAATATGTAAAATAATCTCTTGAAAACCATCTCCTTTTGTGCTTGAAAGCATTTTGTAAAAGCATCTTTATTTCTCAGTAGCATTAATAGACAGTCAGAAAGAAAACTTGTCAAAACAAAAAATAGCAACAAAATTCAAGGTACTAGAATAATATTTTGAAACAAATCTGCAGAACAGTGAAAGCGAAGAAAATTAATGCATAAGTTCCTTGGATGACTTCTGCCCTTTTAGTATTAATCTGAATAATAATAAAGGAACATGTAAATTACAGTTTCAAAATTTTAAATGGGGTTATTTTAACTATCATAGACTTAAGGCAAATCTAATCTGCCAAGTCTTCACTCTCATTTCAGTCTAAAACTGTCTCTCACTTTTTTACTCCTATTATGCCTTTTAACTTAGATGGGCTTTTTATCTCCTAGCTAAGCACATCCAACCTCATTTCCTCGTTCCCATTAAAGAGGTCTACACAAACGTGCATTCAGTTTGTTTATTACTTGCCACAGACTGCTCAGCTTGTTCCAAAATATTCTCATTAATAAAAGGTTGCACACTAAGGACCCATTGGAATGCTCAAATTAAGAGAATACTTAAAACTTTCATTCTTTGTCCAAAATTCTTGAGATGTATGACCTATTACCATATTATCAACTACATAACCAAAACCAAGCAGCAGAGAATTCATTAACATTAATACAATTTTCAAAAACTGCTCCACAAGTGAGGTCTCAAATCTGAAAAATGAACTCCAGCTCTAAAATAATTTGTCTTGATTTAATTTTTTTACATATATAGAGAAAGCTAAGGAAAGGAACAAAGGCAGAGGGTGGGAATCTTGAGCCACGCAACAACTGAATGAATTTTTTTAACCTTGTTTTGTAGTCTTTTGCTACAATTTCCTTGTAGCAAAAAGGCTACAAAACAAGGCTGAAAAAATTCATGTGGTATCAGGCTTCAAGGGGGTATGTAACTACAGAAACACCTACACTAGAAAGGAAATAATGATAAATTGGAATTATTTTGAGACACAGCAAAATTTACGCAGTCCAGGAGTTTTCAGGAAAAACTTTTCAAAATTAAAATGACAAAGTAAATTATTTGCAGCATCCCATCTGAGCCCCACAACCAGGCTCACATTCATTTTATGGGGAGTCAGATATATTCACCATGCTATAAAGAACTTCTTACAAGCACCCCAGAATTCTGACACTGAAACAAGTTGAAAGGAAATCTGGGAAGTTGATATTGCCAAAGAATGACATATCCAAAGTCTTCATCATTCTCTTTTCCACAGCATTATGACTAAGTGGATGAATGTAGGAATGGCAAAAGGATGGTCTGGATAAGTTTGAAGGGGAATGAAAACACCCAGCTTGATTTTCCTGCCTGCCATGCACCCAAACTGTGATTTCTCAGTAAAGCGAAGCTGGAACGATGATGCATCTTGACATGCTTTTAATATGCAAGCTGTTAATCTCAGAAGCTATGATTCTGCAAAATTTTTAAATGTGAATGTATGCTTGAGTTAAGTATTTAGATAAATTGGCATTTTTTTCTACCAAAGACAGCTATAGTTAATGGGTCAAAACATAATTTGCCTGTCTTGTTTGAGCTCACAGACATTTGTACAAGTGTCACAATCATTCATGTGACACTTGTCTGCTTTATTATTCTATGCCAAAACCGAGCAAATGTTTACAAGGTTTGTTTTTCTGAAGCATATATGGAACATATAAGAAAAGGGAAAGACATGAATAGGAGTAAGCAGGGAAGCCTCACAGATACCAAGACTGCTCCTTTCCTACACTGCTTTTCTGAATGCAAGGCTCTCCTCCTGTGTTCTTTATGTTGTCATTACATTATTAAAAGAATGATTATAATCAACTCAGTTATGGTCAAGTGTGCATTGGGCTGTAAATTCAAATATCCTGCCCTCCCATCATCCATCCACTTCTCACAGGCACAGAGAGGAGCTTCCTGACCGAAAAATCCCAGGAATATGGGCACATGGGCTCCTTCTGGCCCGAGGAGGGAGTTCACACACAGCTCCTCCACAGCAACCTCAGCACAGCAAAACAGCTTCTTTGTGTAATTCCTTTATTTTCATTCCACAGCTGCTCTTTACTGAGACTTACACATATAACCATTGCTGGGAAAGTATAGGAAAGTTAATAATTGTTAAAGGCTTACATGAAAGTAATTGTTCTGTTTCTTCTGAATTGCCAATACTGATTTTGCTGTGAGAGGGGATTATGGAAAGAAATGGAACACTAGAGACGGGAAAGAACTGTTACCAAAATAATCTAACAAATGCAAATACAGCCCCCAGTACTAACAGAAGTGTCGAGTCTAAGAGTACAGACAGATGTTCTCTCTGGATCCAGCTGTGCAGATGAAGGGCTCAGTGCCCCCTGCTGCAGTCATTATCCCAGATCTGCCCCGATTCACTGGGGCAGGGCCAGCCCCAGCCCCACCCTGCTCACATGGGCACCATGGCCCAGCTGGCTTTGCCCCACTGAGTGTCTGGCACAGACCATGGCAGGACCTCCTCAGCCACCCACGGTGCCAACCAGAGCAGTCCTGCCACTGGCACACTCCTTCTGAAGCCCTACAATACAGGCACTGCTAAAATACTATCTCCCTCAGTAATATAAATAAAAAGCATTTCTAAAATCACCTAAGCAAATAAAGCAATGCCTAGCATCTGATTTCTATTTCTTGGGTTTTTTTCAACAAACATATCCATGGATTTTTCCTACTGTACGACAGACAGGATTCAAACAGCACTGCCATCTGAAAACAACACAAACAGGAATGATAACTTAAACTGTGCACAGCACCAAAATTGTCACCTTTGTTCAAGTAACACTTGTAAGTGATCACCAACAGTAACAACTTAAACCACAAGCCAAAACATTGGGTTGTTTGGTGATTCTTGATTTTGAGGGCTAGATTGTACTTGATGTAACTTTGACACTGAAACAATCTGAGATTTTTTTTAATAAAGATAAAACTAAATATACAAATCAGATAACATTTAGAGCTGCAAATTCCTTACCTAGAATGACACATTCCCTTGCCAACCTGTAAAATGCATGGTAGAACAGTATTTTTTTGCACTTAAAATTTGCAAGAGAATTTCCTATCATCTTTCACTTATTTTTGGAGGTGTATTTCAAACCATAACAACACACATTTCCCAGTCTAACCACAAGGTGCCTACTGTTACACTACACATGTTAAAAGAGCTGTCTAAATACTAAATGTGAGCATATTTTCTGTTGGATTTCAGCCTGCTCTGGTAAGTTCCCTCTTCAGGTGACAAACTAGCAGTAACTGAATTCATTACAGCCTGATTAATTATGCTGCTTTCATACAAAAGAAAAAGAGACTTCAATCAGAAGTGGTAACCTTAAACAGTACCTGTGCAGCAGCATATCAGAACATCAATCCCAGATCCATGCACTTCCATTTGCTTTGAGAATTTTTAGTAATTACTTCTCCCTTACTATCACATAGCTCAGCTCAACTCCACAGCCTGAAAAACTAAAGGGAGAGGTTTGGAACACACCATGCCAGCTGACAGGATTTATACCAGTTACCACAAAAAACCACAGCTTATGCTCTCCCCTTGCTTACCACAGCCTAACTGCACAACCAGCCTTTTTCTCCCCAGCTGAACACAGCAGGAGTTTGGGGAATAAAAGGAGAAGAGAGAAATGGAGCCAAATGTCAGAGATCTCTTTTTTCTCATACAACTTGCCAGCTTCTACATATTTGGAGACAATTCCTTAAATGATCCAGAAGCTGAGAAGCACCTGGCTGCTGCCTTCTCCTGAAGCAGGGCTATCACTGCACAGAGCTGGTACCTACAGAGTGATTCTGCTTTTGCTTGCTTGCCTTTTGTGCTTGTTAACATGCAAAGGCAAATTAATGTAAGACAAGAATCTGGCATATGTGTCTAAAATACACAATGCATAATTAAACTGGGAACGAAAACAAATCAAAAGTATATATGTTCAAATAGTATTTATTGTTCCTTTACATAAAGGAACAAGGAACTTGGCAAATATTTCCTAGGAATAAAGGCCCATCTTCACAAAGTAAGGGTTATGAATAACAATGAACAAGATAAGAGCACATGAGATAAAGCCAGCTAGAGTGAGGCACAGATGGAAGCAGAGCCAGACTGACAATGGAAGAATTCCCACCCTAGCGGGCTCGGGAGCGCTCCCCACACAACCATTAATGCCAGCACACATCAGCATTTACACCAAAGGAGACTCTTCAGAGAAATATTTTTAAATGCAAAGTTTGGGATATCTCTTTTTTAATATGGATAATACTCAAAGCATCCATCTCTCTACAGACTTAGGTCTCTGGTGCTCAGTGTGTAGCACGCCTGTGCTCTGCTGCTAACGGCGATGTGGAATTTGCTGTACCTACAGAATTGTATTATGGAGATCCTAGAGGGGATGACTAAAACTTGTTGAAATTAAGTTCTAAGGAAATATATAAATGTGGGGGACTGGTTAAGGTTTGGTTAAAGTCAAGAAGAGAAAGTGCTCCCAGGTGTCTTTCTCAGAGCCTGTAATAATAAATACACAGGGTTGGTTGTGGGATCAGGGGCTTTGGAGAAAAATAATAATACATTAAAAATATTGCCAGACCAACAGGCTTCCCTGTCTCATTCAAACCCAGCATCGTCCTGGATGAACAAAAACTGCAGGAAGACAGCTTAGACTGTCACACTTAGGCAAAAGGAGCTGGCACTGCCTGCAAACAAAATGCAGTGACAAAATGTCATCCCTCCTGTTCTTCACTTAGGGATGCCCCTGCATTACACTTGTGGACCCAGGTTGTCACATCTCTCTTTTAATTAGGCAAAATTAAGCTGCAGTAATACCTAGCAGGAGAATTTTCTGTGGTTGTGGGGAAAATAGAAGATCAGCCTGCAAAACATCACTTCTAAAAGAAAAAAAGGAAATGTAACTCAAAAATAGATTCTTTAATGAAGAGCATTGTTTAAACACTTAAGGCAGCTCCTCATCTTTATCCAATTTCTGTAAACAAAATTCTGATTTTTGTCACAGATAAGAAATTTAAAACCACAGAATAACAAGTAATTGAAAAATGTTTTGTGAGTTAATTAAAACAAGTTGTGAAACTATATTATTCACTAAATTGCTAATACACTCTTCTAAAAAGAATGAAATTTTAAAGAAAAATTAAATGGATTTATTTTTTTATTTTTAATTATATGACTGCCCTCTTTTCAATATTTTTCTCAAAATTTAACCATGACAACAAAACTTTTGTATGTCTGAACAGAGATGAAAATATATAGATAATATTTTACCAATTACTATTAACGTTGCTATTAGCAAAAATATTCGAAGACTTTAAAATGTTCCAAATATATATTTAAACATGTTCCAAAGATATATATATATGAGCCAAAAATTAATCTTAAAAAAAAAGAAAAAGGAGAAGAGCAGAAACCACCCTCACAGTCTTCAGATTTGGCTGGCTCAACCAATCTGCTATGGCCACTCAACCAGTTAAATAAATTTCTATAATGATTTCCCCATTTTAGGCTGCCTATCTGCAAGTTCTTACTGTCAACACGAATTACCCTGTGTGCTGCAACTCCCCCATCAAGTGAGACAAAGCATGACTGCTGCAGAGCTCTGTCACCATGACATGCTTCTCATGGGTCTGTGTCCCAAACATCAGCATGATCCAGCACAGGCAGCCACAATGTCCTGGTATCAGAGCTGGGAGAACAATTCCCACCAGAGGAACAGCCCAGCAGGTGTAGGGGAGTCCATGATGGGCACCTTGGGGTTGGGTGCCAGCTCAGAGCCTGGGGTGGCTGCCTGATCTGACACCCATCCCAGCAGGGACAGAGCAGGGACAGGGCTCAGGGGTCAATGGGACACCCATCCCAGCAGGGACAGGGCTCAGGGGTCAATGGGACACCCATCCCAGCAGGGACAGGGCTCAGGGGTCAATGGGACACCCATCCCAGCAGGGACAGGGCTCAGGGATTAACAGGACACCCATCCCAGCAGGGACAGGGCTCAGGGATCCATGGGACACCCATCCCAGCAGGGACAGGGCTCAGGGGTCAATGAGACACCCATCCCAACAAGGACAGGGCTCAGGATTAACAGGACACCCATCCCAGCAGGGACAGTGCTCAGGGATTAACAGGACACCCATCCCAACAAGGACAGGACTCAGGATTAACAGGACACCCATCCCAGCAGGGACAGGGCTCAGGGATTAACAGGACACCCATCCCAGCAGGGACAGGGCTCAGGATTAACAGGACACCCATCCCAGCAGGGACAGGGCTCAGGGGTCAATGGGACACCCATCCCAGCAGGGACAGGGCTCAGGGATCCATGGGACACCCATCCCAGCAGGGACAGGGCTCAGGATTAACAGGACACCCATCCCAGCAGGGACAGGGCCCAGGGATTAACAGGACACCCATCCCAACAGGGACAGGGCTCAGGGATCCATGGGACACTCATCCCAGCAGGGACAGGGCTCAGGATTAACAGGACAGACATCCCAGCAGGGACAGGGCTCAGGGATTAACAGGACACCCATCATAGCAGGGACAGGGCTCAGGGGTCAATGGGACACCCATCCCAGCAGGGACAGGGCCCAGGGATTAACAGGACACCCATCCCAGCAGGGACAGGGTTCAGGATTAACAGGACACCCATCTCAGCAGGGACAGGGCTCAGGGTTAACAGGACACTCATCCCAACAAGGACAGGGCAGTCCCTTTGTCTGGGCAGGGAGAGGACACAAAAAGTTGCTCATAAGCTGCTCTTGGGTCTTCTTCCAAAGAAAAGTTGTATCAGAAATTCAGCATAAATTTGAAGTTTTCATAAAGGAGCTACTTACATAAAACAATGAAATACTGGGGATAAAAATACCTCCCTGAAACTCTTAAAAACTACAACTATTGTTAAGGTTTATAGGATTACACATTTAATTTGAAAAACAATGAATCTCAGTATATGCACTAATTAAATAACTCAGAAGTTACAGATGATACTGCCTCGTTAAAAATTATTTTGAAATGAAAAGGCTTCTGTTAAATTCATCATTTAAATATGACAAGCAAAAATCTAATCTTGTAGAATCTGTAGTTGGAAAAACAGTAACACAAGGAGAAACATAGCTTTGCTATCTCCCACCCACACACCCAGTAAAACTTAATAAATTTACCACAGCACTATATAATACCTAGAGAGTAAGGGCCAAAATATAGGAAATTATGTTAAAAAGTAATTGGTCTTCATCACCACCAGGATAAAAGGCAATATATAACTTTTTAGAAGTTGTATGAAGCCCACAAAATCTTGTATCCCAGTAGAGGTAATATAAGAAATGCATTTGACTGCAGACCAAGCAGGATTTACAGCCCAACACAGGCTGCACAAGCTGAATTATGGATTGCATTACATTTTTTTTTATATGGCACTGTAGAAAAGAAACCCCAATAGGTCAAACTGAAGTATTAATCACTATAGCTAAAATAAATACTAGATGTGAGTAATATCTACTCATGGGCCACAAAATAGATCAAGGTAGAGAATTCTGAAGACACTTGAACATTGGAGCCCTCAGTACCTATCAACAATATCAACTAAAAAGCATTAAAATGCTCATTAAACATTTATAATTTCCACTAATTGCTGCAGAGTGAGCAGAAATCACACTGAAATACAAATGTACACACCCAGATCTGGTCATGCAGAGACCACAGTTAGCACAAACAACTGACTCTGGCTGTACTTTAAGGCTTTACTCCAGATGCTCTTCATTAGGAGTTTTCTAAAATAATGTACTATTGCTTAAGAGATTTGGACACTCAAAACTGAAAATTAATGATCTGTGGTGGAATTAAATCACCTGTTGTTCTACTTCTTGTCCTCTACCAGGAGAAGCCAGAGAACATGTCCCAGTACAGTTAAGCTCCTTAAAATAAGGAACAGTTCACAATATTAAAAACAACTAACTGAAGATTCAGGCTCATAGTACTTCTTGAAGTAAATAAAATAATTCTTCTTTTGGATTCTCAATCAAGACATAAGACATGATGTCAAATACTTCCAAATATGCAATCTTTATTTATTTATTTAGAGAGAAAAAATCTACCTTCTAATTTTCTTCTGGAAATCCTTCTATATTGGTTCTAAGTTATTTAAGAAATATTTTGAAAAGAATATTGAAATCTTGATGTATGTTTGCTCTTAACATCACTGGCAAATTATTATTGCTTTGACTACCTGCACAGCTGACAAGAACACCAGGGACCAGCACCTGCAGTTCTTCATTGCTCTGTTACTTAGCAAGGTACAAGCCAAGTCAGCAGCAGCATCAAATTCATCCCATCTCACTGCAGCTACACAGCTGAAGGTAAAAACTTTTGTTAAAAGAACTTTGTGGCAATGCAAGTTTGACCAAAGTGCAACACATCTATGGCTGTCAATGATGTCCGGTGGCTGGAGGCAAGCTTGTGCAGAGTGCACTTTGTTTCCCCTTCGACTGAGCTTCAAGGTACTGAAACTGAATGCTATTCATAAAAATTACTTATAGAAATGAGAAAAGTAATTTTGGCTTTGCAGACAAGCACTAGGCACATTTTTTAAGCCCATTAGATGCAGCTCATTTTTTGCTTTGTAGAGATGTCTCTTAAAGAAGTTGCTCATTAAAAAAAAATGTAATAGCATTAAAATGAAAACAAAATAAAAAGAGAAAACTGAGGGATTAACAAAAGCCTGCCAAAGAGAGAAATGCAGGTGGCATCTTTTATGGATTAGGAAAAACGTACCACAGGCCACTGATATGGCCTGGGAAAAAAATGCCCTCTGCCAACACCTCCCCTACAGACAGAGCAGGCTGCAGTGCTGCTGTCTTTTTGATCAAGAGAAGAAATCCCACACCAATGACTGTTTCCCCTGACAGACTGCTTGTCCTTTTTAATGTTACATGAGAGCACCAGCCTGAACTTCCCTCCCCTCAGAGCTCATACCACTACCACTGATTAGAGATGCTGCTCTGCCTAGGGGTACTCACTTCTTTGGCCAAGGCTGTTTAACCTGTTGTGCTCCTTGTATTCCTCCTTCTCCTTTGCAGATAGGAACTTTGCCTTTTTTAATGGAACTTTTTGCTCATTCTCCTGGCACAGCTTCCTCTAAATTGCTCAGTAATTGGTGCATCATGCAGAAGTTCAGCTCTTGTTAGGCTGTCTTTGCAAGAGAGTGTCATGCTCAAAAAGACTGGAGAATTATCCCCTCTCTTGATTAAACTACAGCATGGACCAACACTATTTTCATGCTGCTACAGCACAGAAATGACTATTTATGATATCTTCTACTTTCTCAAACCCAGCTGCAGAAAACCTCATCATTCTCCTCATGTGCCTTCCCATACAACATTGCTGCTCTTTGCCTGTTTGTTTGCTGAGATAATTATTAAACCAAGAATACTATAAACAAAATAACCAAAGCAGAGAAAATAGGTCTGGTGCACTACTTCCTTCAGACACCTCATCCACAGGCCAGCTCAAAGCTCATCAGAAACACTGGATGCTGAGGTAGGGTAAGAATTCCCGAAGTGGTTCAACAGTCCAGAGGTCTGACTCTTAAAAACTGAGACTCCATGGTTTCCATACCCGAGTTATGTAATAATTTAACTTAGTTTTAGTTAATACTTAGTTACTAATTTCAATGTCTGTGTGTATTTTCAGTCATGCTTCGAAAAGTGATTTGTAACTCGTTAGCAAAACTATGCTGTGAAACTAACTCCAGAACCCCACAGACTCACACTGGTTAAAAAGCTTTAAAGACTGCAATTTTATGCAAATCATTTTAGCTTCACATAGGCCAAAAAAATCCAGATTTTTCTCCAAAGACAGGAGGAGAAGGAGGGAAAAAACCCAAATCTGACTTACAAGTCATGGAGACACTCATGATAATTTTATCACCACAGTCCTTCTAGATGGTAAAACATTTCCTTAAGTTGTCGCTATTTTTTAACTTCTCTGCTTTTCTCTTTGACCATCTCTCTGGTTGCCAGCATTAAAAAAATGCCAAACTCCAGCAGCCTCAGAAATGCTGCCAAGGTCGGGGAGCTGCAGCTCTGCCTGATGCCCTTCCCTCCCTATTGCACCTCCCCTGCAGGAACTGGCTGCCAGCCTGTAACTTGAAGGCAAGCAGTAACCAAGTAACTAATAAATAAGGAGTACACCACTAAAGTAAACAGTACCCCAGCTATAATTAGCTAGAACAGACAAGCTGCTGGTGGTAGATGTCTCTCTGAGTTCCCTCAGGCTCTCTCCAGCCCCCACAGAATCCCTTTAACCAGCATGCTCCTGTTTGACTCCAGGCAAAACAAAAACAAAAACCCCCTTTTTTCCTAGTCATTCACTAGAACAGAGTATGTAACAAAAGGAACACCAAGATGAAGATCCCACTATTAGCTATTTTTACTGTATTGTTTCTTTGAAAGCAAAATACTGCCTGTAATATCCAAGACACATTAGGAAACTTCATAAACCTGCATTTAACACACACTGATTAGTCCCAAAGACTTCCATGGTCAAATAAGCACAAGACTTTCCAAAAGCATGCAATATGACAATTTCTAGACAGAAACCCCAGGTTTAACTATAGAAGGAATATAGAAAATGAAGTGTTTTCCTACACCAGAACCTGTGAGAGATCAGCAAAGCCGAGCTCGTGCAGTGGGAAGCACAGGGAGATTGACAGGAACACAGTGCTCCAACAAAAGCTTATTGCAGGTAATTAATGTTCTACACGAGGCACATTACTGACTTCAAACAAACTCAGCACTCTGCTAAAGTTAAGCATGTGCACATGTCCTTGCAGGTTTGGAGCTCCAACACTCAACTTCTCATGAATGTGGCCAAACAGGACCCACTTTGCCATTGCTCCTGCAAAGGAAAGATGTGCAAAGCACACTGTTCCATTATCTGTGAACAGTTTTTTACAAAGCTGAAAAGCTTGTTTCAGCTCAAAATTTAAATATTTGAGCTCCACCTTTGAATTTGTTGGCAAATTTCAGCCAAATTCTGAAGGAGGAGTGCAGACAGTAGGAGACTGGTCAACATGTGAGAAAGAAGGGTGAGCATTCCTTCCCAAAGGAAACAAGTATTTGCTCAAAATACTCTCACAATTTAGAACAGATACCAGGGATTAAAATGCATCATGTTCCTTGAACAGCAAAAAAAATTTGCCTGCACCACAAGCTGGTGATATTGTGTCATTTCATGATGACACCACTTATGAAGCCTGTAATAGGGACCTGCCTTTAAATTTTGTGCACAGATACATATGATATGCACATATTAAACACTCATAAAAACATTCTGACTTACAGCAAAATCTTGGAAGACTTGCACATGGTAAAAGGAAATAATGAAAAGCCTCTTTCTCTATCTTACACACTAAGCCTGTTTTCAAACAGACTACTCAAAATGAAGGGACAATTTTTGAACACATAATAAGACAGCAAGTTCTGAATTAAATGTTTATCTGTCAGGCTTTTCTTTTGTTTTCTTTTTAATTTAAGAACTCATAGTTTTTTATCAGCAGACCACATTCAGCTGTACAAAATGCACAGTGTCAATGCAGAGGGAGGCATGGCCATTGCTATAAAATAAAAAAAAATGTGCATCTTAATACATTTTAATTTCCTCAGACTTTTTTCAAACCTAAACTTCAGTAAAAAATATTTTAGACAAAGAGGAAAAAGATTATCCCACAAAATTTACCTAGAACTGAATAGGATTGAAGCAAAAGGAAATTAATCTATTTGATGATTCATTTGACTGCTCTAGGGAAGAATTATTTCAATGGGAAACATTGCCACCTTAAGATACAGCTATGAATCTTCTCATGTACAGGTTGAAAAGTTACACCTTGAAATTTTTCTGGTCAGGTTTTAAAAATTATTTTCACTGACGTCTAAAATTGTCACAGCATCTTTGGCCTTACCTTCTAAAGTCAATGGGCAAACCCTCTGCTAGACCTTCCATGCTTTCTCTCTGTCTTACCAGTTTTACTTAGCCAGAAGAATAAAAAAAATCTGTCGTTATAAACATCAGAAAAACAGACTGCAAAACAGATTCTATGTTTCAGTGTCTGAAAATCAGGAGGACAGGGAGAAAACAACTGAAAATACAGAAAAACTCAAGTCAAAACTAATTCCCAAAACCCCAAAATGCAAACTCATATACCCTCTGTCCCCACACATCCTCAAGGTAGCTTTTTGCAAGAAAAACACAGGAATAGCAGTAGAGCTCCATAGGGATTGACAAATAATGGATGAACTCTTAGCTACTCAGAATCTTTGTGCCAAGTTCTCATTTTCCATGCTAATAAGCTGCACACACTGTATTTACAAGGTATCCATAAATAAAACAATTGTATTTATTATTACCATATTGATACAATTTTCTCTTTAAAAATGTAGTATTTTTTTTTTTATAACCAAGGAGGAGGATTTCTGTTTCTATTAATAAAAAAAGAAAACAAAAAACTATTTAAGTAAGAATGCAGTAGAAATCTTTAAGAAGCAGAGAAAAAAATGCTCTCATGGTCTCCTCCTGCATGCAGTCAGGTGGGACCAACTTCCTTCTCCAAATGAAGTAAAAATCAAATTTGTCTTGGCCAATAAGGAAAAATTATTAATATCATTGAACCTCTGTCAGAATATTTTGTGTTCCATAGATCAAAGGAATACACACAGCGTGCAAACCTGTTCTACTAGTAAAAAAGAATGTTTTTCCTGGCACAGAGCCCACTTGCTATTTTCTTGCATTGCTGCCTGGCTTTTTCCTCCTGTGAACTGAGATCCATGCAAAAATGTTCTCCTGCCTCCTGACTCACTGCCTGTATTCCTGCCTGTTTGCAACAGGCACAGAAATGTATTTCTACACATTCACTCCCAGCCACAATTATTAAACATCAATGTAAACATTGCATTATCCATCATCTTCAATGTCCTCCTAGTTTTACTGCTAGGTCTGTAAGAAGCATTAGAGTAATGTTGGAAGTTTTGTTTCACAAAATAAAACCAGAAATTTAAAAAAACCCAGTTTGTGATATCATGGGCTAAAACACAGTTTGAATTAATTTTTTTTAAATGAAAACTCATCATTGGGGCAATTGATTATAAATTGAAGTCTCATTCATTTAAGAATAAGGAAAAAGGTGCAATTACTAATTAGGATATCATCTATAGGGTGTTTCAAAATACTGCTTTTGAAATAGATATCAACACATTTATGGCAAACTATTTTAATACTGATTTAAGTTTGAAAATGGGAAGTAAAACAAAACAGAAGTAAAAGAGAAGTTGAAGCAAACTTGAGATTTTCAAGGATTTACAAAGTACTATGTATGTAATTCCATTTTAAAAAATGTAAGGACAAACTCTTTTCTTCTGTCTCCTTGAAAATCCAAACTCATAAATTTAAGTGATAGTTTTGGGATACCTCAAATGAAATCATAACTGTCAGCAGCAGTGACATCCTGCACCAAAACAGGTCTGAGAGAACACTGCCTTCTATCATGTCAATGAGACATGGAGCAAAGAGTGCTTGAAAAGGTAATGATACAACAAATCATAAAATTTCCTCCTGTTCTGCTCTTAGTCTACAGGCTTAAAAAGCACAAAAAGCAAAATTCAACTTCTTGATCCATAAATGCTTGCAAAAGGTGTTCTGCTCCATTGTATCTCTTCCATATAACTCAAGTTTAACAGTGCAAAGTGATTTAGATTCCAGAGCTTTCTAAGCATATCTTGACCACTTTATATAAAAAGTTATTTATCAAGAGCCAACCCTACAGCAGGATGACCAAGCTGAGACCTGAGTTGTTGAACAAGTTGTTCCAAGGACCTTTGACAGTGGATGCCATAAAATAAACTTTAGCTCCAGAAAGGTGATGGAACAGCTCAAAGATTTGCCCAGAGAATCTCAGTGCTGATGACTGGTGTTTTTCCCCAAAATGAAAGACTATTCCTTGGTTGTTAATAATTAAAGACTATTCCTTGGCTCTAGTTCTTTGGGTCTGTCAGCAGCAGTTATGGCTCACATATTGGCTGATTCCTGACCTTCTGAAGTGGGTGATATTCACTGAGTAGAAACTTTGGGCAGAAGTCAAGGCACAGCCCTCCTGTAACAGAGACTTCTGCAGGACACACCACACATCCCTTATGGTTTAAAAGGGCAAAAAAGGAAGGAAACAAGCCAGGTTTTCCAAGAGACAGCCCATGTCTGACCCATTCCAAAGACAAAATTACCTAGTACCCTGATTTCTTCCTAATATTGTTAAAATATTGACAATGGATTTGAGGAATAATAGCAGGTGTTGCTGAAATGTCCATGGATAACCCAGCATGAGGTGAGAATGTCAGCTGAAATGTGAAATGAATCACATTCAAAAAGAGACTGCAGTCAAAAGTACTTTTGTCCAACTCCAGCACATACCCAAGTGCTTCCCACAAAATCCTGAATCCATCCTTACATTTCCACTTAGAAATCAGGAGTTACTAAAGTGTAAAGACCTAACAGTCAGTAACATTAGGTAACTTTCTCTATGCCTTCCTCTGGTACAACACAGATTTCAGTGTCTTAAACCAGAATCTTAATCATGTTCTGTACAAAACCTAAACATGAAAACAGCTTTAAAATACTCAAATTATACCATCTGAAAGATTAATTTAATTAAAAAATGTGGTGCCTCGTACCCAAAATACACCTTGCAATCACTTCAGTAATTAGCTTTTCTCTACACAAAACATCTCTGTTTTCACTGTTAGTTGTGGGACTTTCCACATCTGCAAGAACATTATCTTTCTTGACTATTATAATGGCTGGAATCTAGTGGATGAGAAAACACCCAGGGTATCAGATCTCCCTTGAGCACTGGCCCAACATATGGTCCTGCACATTTTGAAGGATGGTGTTTGGGATAGTTGCAGAGTATTTTTAAGATGACTGCTCTGCTGCTGTGTGAGGAACAGGGCTTTTTCTTATCCCTAAAATGACTGTCTTCAATAAGCAGTGATTCACTGAACTAGCCCTGAAGCTGCCTTTGGAAGCTCAGTATTCAAAAACCATCTGTGCCAGCAAGTACCAGGAGAGGGCTTTCACTTGATATTTAAACAAATTATACCCTCAGATATTTCAAACATATACTCTGTATTTATGTATTTTGGGATACTAGCCATAGGTCTTGATGAAAAGCCAAATAATTTAATGATTATTATTAAATACAGAAAAATACTTGTATTTAACCTCCACACTTTAATTCCATAATAAGAAATTAGGAACTTGAAAGTATGAAAATTCTGCATTCATGCCACCTTAGCAGTACTCAAATATTTAGCTTGTAAAGCCACCTAACCTAGTCTTGCAATGGCTAGTCCTTTTTTTAAAGCTCCAACTCTTACAATTACATGAAAATATCCACTTCATAAACAAGCAAAAAGCAAAATTTTAATTCTAACTCTTAGAAGCCTTATAATTCAAGAAAGAAACCAAAACATGGGAAGTGTTAGCTGATAATATTCAATCAAAAAGCAACTAAGGGGAAAAAAAAGCAACCCAAACCTTATATTTAATCTGACATTAAAGGTGCTTAGGGATGCTACCTGAAGAACTTCAGGGCTTGCTGTACTGAATGTTTGTGTCACCAAGTGCTGAGCATCACAGGACCACAGCACAGACCAGAGCTGGGCAGCACTGCTGCTAAGCAGTGCCCAGGATTCTTAGATACCTACCTTGATAAGCACACTGATATAATAATAGTAATTGGAATAGTAATAGTAATGGTAATAATACTAATAAGGCTGAATTCCAAAAAAAAAGTGACTTTAGAAGATATTTTCCAATAATTTTTGTCTAGTATTACTAAAGAAATGGAAAGCCCCTAAAAAATTCCACAAATGCAGTATGTTCAATTCTGCCAGGCAGAGAAGCTGAATCTTTCCAAAGGTATCTTTCTTCTCTTTACCTCTTCTCCTTCACTCTAGATCTAAAGCACATTATCATGATGAGCAGGCTGAATTTCTGATGAGCTGCTGGCTGCACAGAGGCAGCTGTGTTTCTAGCAGATCATGTAAAACACGAGCAGACACGAAAGGCACTGAAAAGGCAGCGAATGAAGTGCAGGTGATCTCACATTTGCTGTCTCTGGCTGGCTCTAAGTTCCTTTTCCAGTGTTCACTGGGCTCTAGGCCAAACTACTTCAACAAGCAAGCAGGAACTATTCAATTTTGATGCTGTTAGATCAGTTTTCTTCCTGTTTCTCAAATGAGGTGGCCAGGCCAGGGTGCCAGAGCCAAGGGAAGGGCAGGAATGCAGGGATTGGGATGGGACAGTGCCATGAGCCCACTCTGTATTTGTGCCCTGAAACCAGTCACTCACTTGGCACCAGTGTTATTTGGGAACACCAAGCCCCTGCTCATCCACTGTTTTACAAAATATTGTTCCCATGTTTTGGAAACACATTTTTAATATGGTTGCACAGAGAAGCAAATTTTTAAAAACTCAAAAGAAGATGTAAAAATAGCCTTACTCTAAAGCTGCTGATTTTCCATGTCCCCAGGTAAAAGTAGTAAAAAAAAATTAGCTGTACTAGTCCAGCAATGATGGGCCTGGTCTTGATAATTTATAATAATCCTGTCATCCAAACCAAAGGTCTATTTAGCTATGGCTTGAAAACAAGCAAAGAAGTCCAAATGAGCTCTGGCAATGTGAGACAGAGAACAAAGTTTAAAGAAAATACTCTCAAAAAAAGTGCTGGTAGAAAATACTTAGAGTTATTAACACAAGCTTTTTCACACTTCCAAAAGCTGTAGAAGAATTGTTTCTCTCTAGTTAAAAACCAGTACTTAAATAATAGAAATACTAATCTTTTCCATCAACTTCTTGTCTTTAGTAGAATATCCATCACTACTCCTTAATAGCCTCCTGCTCAGATGAAAAGGGTGTTATTTAAAAGATCCAATTTCCAAAAATAAATTCTTGGTATTTCTGTTAAACCAAGAAGCTGGACTGAAATCCCCAGCACTGCTTACTGAAAAATGGCCAATGCAATAAGTGTCAAACAAGAGTTAGTTCAGAAAAGGGAAAATAAAGGAACATGCCAGGGTGGGATGATTTGTAAATGACATATCTTTGGATCAGTAAACATGCAAGTTCCTAGTTGCAACAAAAGCAGATATGTAATTCAAAAATATTAAAGAGGAGACAAGCAACTTCAATGCAAAAACTGTATTTTGACCAAAAAAAGAGCAGTCCAAAAAGCTCTGGCCAAATCAGACCTTGCAAGCAGAGATTATCAGTAGCAAGGGCTTTAAGCAGCTTAGAAATTGCTGGGAGAAATCAGAGTGTCCTAGACCACAGAGGAGGTTGGGTATTTGAAGGTGGAATTGGGCTGAGAGGGTGTTGGTACCACAGAATCATAATGATGTTTATAACCTCCAGAAACCCAAAGAAGGTATTTCAGACAGTCTTAGACAAATAACACAAATTTCCAATACCTTTTACAGGGAAACATTTTGGAGGAGTTGAGTTTATTTCTGCACAGCAGCCCTAATAAGCTCAGAAGAAGAGCAGAAAGGGAGTTTCTGGGAGCCAAGCTGTGTGACACAGCTTCTGCAGCACTTTAGGTCCTATTCCCTACAAAAGGCATTGAATAATGCAGATCCAGCTTCCAAGACCTTGAAATCAGCTTCCAGGCAGCCATCTCTATCAGCTGGCCAGGATGGTTTGCAGCTAGGAGAAGAGGGATGGGAGCAGTTCCATCTGAACTGGCACACAGCTCATGGCTCCAGGAAATCCATGCATCGGCAAAAACTTCAGGGAGAGTTTGCCAATGCAACAATGGAGTTGTTCAGCAAAATTTGGGCTAGGAGAGCAGCAAAAGGAAGCAAAAATAACCAGAAGCCTTTGGAATTTGCCCCAGACCTTTATTTTTCCTTGAAGCACTTCAGCAAGAGAACAAGGAGCTTCTAGAGAGAGAGGGGGAAGCTGTTCATCATAATCCATTCAGATACAGAGCTCTGATTAAAATGCTTCACTCACTGAAGGTGACCACAATTTGTTCATCAAATTATTAATACTTACAAAAGAACAATTATTTTAAAAGGACAATAGATAAATTAAAAATTCAATTGTCTAAATTAAATTCTGTTCCTTAGGATAAAATATTCCTTTGGTGAAGTGTTAAAATCTGAAGGGATCCATGTATTATTAGAAGGTTCAAATTATTTCTAAAGGAGGGAAAGCCAAAACTATGACCACCCAGTCAAGCTTCTAATGAAAGCTCCTTTGGGCCTGCTCTGTGAGATTTGTTACAGGTGCATGTGGGGGAGAACAGGATTCTTTACTGAATGTAAGATAAAGGAGGGAGGCTGAAAGAAAGGGAATAATTACATGACAACACAAAACCTGAGAAATTCCCTCAGTCTGAAACAAATTTTACCAGAAACGGGAGCACCTCCTACATATCTGAAGTCCTAAGTCAATTTTAGAATATAAACAGGATCCACTTCTGTTCCTAGCTCAGCTAATTCCCTAGCACTAATCTTAGCACACGAAAAGAGAGAGAAGTCAGATAAAAGCTATCCAAAATGGGAAACAAAAAGGCCTTTGGAAATGCCTGGCATTTAGACAGTCAAATGTCTGAGCCAAAACTGTTAGTTTAGCTATTCAAAACAAAATGTTTGCATTTTCCTCAGAACAGGCATGTAATAGGGAGAATTCCTCTGACTCTGCTGCGTGGGCAGACTCAGCAGAAGGAAAAGCAGCCCAAGTGTATCTGTACCAAACAACACAGTGCTCTGAGAGAGCCACCCACAGCACTGCCACACACCACCCTGGCTCTCCACCTTGCTTAACAGAATATAGATCAGGCTTTGGACAATTTGGCATTTATTGTGTAGCACGGCTACTTCACTTAAAATATCAGGAGAATCATGCTAATGAACCCAATCCTATTTCTAGAGCACAGTATTCTTATGGAAATTGCAATTTAGCATGGTTATAAACTCATCTTTGCAGTGGTGGGGGACACCTTGACATTCTGGAAGAAGTTTGGACACATTTATCACAAACCCACACTGGTATTACTACAAGCTCTTGGTTCAAACTGTAAGCAAGACTGCAGTTAGGTTTTTTCAGATACTTCTTCATTGCCTACTCTTTTTGGGTTTTTCCAGATTATGCAGAGGAGAAAACAGATATAAAAGCAGTGAACAGTTCAAGACCTACACTTCACATTGAACTATTTAAAAACATTCTTTAATGACCTGCTGAAAGCTCACACTTGAAAATACAACTACAAGGAGATGCCATTTTAACTGTGGCAAGACAAGCTGGGCTCCCGTGCTGATGTGCATCTCCAAATGACACACCTGCCTGCCAGCAGCAGCAGGAGCAGCCCCAGCTGTTCCTGGGAGGCTCTGCAGGAGTGATTTCCCTGCTCTGGGTGCACACTTACCTCTCCTCCTATGGTGAGCAGGCCAGGAGCATCCAGCTTCCGTTTCTTGCGGGGGCCGATGGCTGCCAGCGCCGTGAGGTTGGCGTCCCTCTGCCTCATCTGGGCCAGCTCCTGCTGCTGCATCTGCCACACAGAAAGAAATCTCTTGAGTTTGATTCTCTAGCCTTATCTAAAAGTTATCTTCAGACCTGCAAGCATGAGGTGAAGTCACATGTGAGCAATCCCTGAGAGCACTGTACTGCTCCCAGTACTATTCCAGCAGCCTGGCCATGGAGCAATAATGAAGGTACTGAAGTTCTTGGGACTTTTCACAGGATTTCTGCTTCCAAATATCTCAACTCTTTCCAAAAACACTATCCTTTTCATTAAAAACTGCCTTATATACTAACTTATATACTTATAACTACACATCTCCAGTTTATGGCTGATATGAAGAATATCATCAGTCACATTGGTGTTCCAACCAACACCTCTCCCAGTCCATCCTGCACTGCACTTCTGGAGGATTTTCCAATGGCAGGAAGGATGGCCAGGCAGGAAAATCCTTTTTTCTGGGAAGGGAGAGCTGAGCTGGGCTGAGTTATAAGCTACAAACTTCCCCAGCCCTTACAAACCAGGACTGAGTCTCCACCCCAGTGTGGTTCCACCACCCAGCCCTTGGTTTAGGATGCAGGAACCCCCCTGCCTGATTTTCCATCTCCCTGTCACTCTTCTGGCACCACCAACCCAATTTGAATTGAAATACCAATTCAAATTTAAAAACCTCTCATTTTTTATCTTATATTTATTTTGAATTTCAAACATACTTGATGTTTTCTCAAAATAATAAGATATCTCTATCTAAATGCTAGCCAAAGGTAATGCTGACACAGAACCTTTACAAACTGACTTTCCAAGTGCTTTCTGGGCTTAGGCTTTAGGTAAGAATACATTTGACCAGTTTGAAGCAGCTGCCAGCTGCATTATGTAACAATATAGCACACTACAGAAAATAGGAGAAAGTGCTCTGGCCAGCAGTGAGGCAAGATTGCATATTCACTAAAAACTGTGTCATTCTTTCAGAGTGATAATGATAAGTGTCATATTCCCAACAAACTAATGTTTTAATAAATATTCTGATCAATACCACACAAGAATAGTTGATTAGGCAACACAGTGTATTATCTTAATTAGACAAAAGTATTCATATCTCTTAGCAATAATTCTTATTAATCTCAAAACTTTGGGTTTGCAAAATCTATCAACAAACTGAGGTGTTTCCTTTCTAATCCCACTGATGTCACTCTTATTCCCACTTCAGCAGCAGTGCACAGAACAACACCTTGAGAAATTCAAGGGTGGTAATGAAAACATGGAATGATACAGGCACAATTCCTCATTAAAATGACACTGAACTGACAAGCAGAGATAGAAGTGTCTCAGCCATTACCTACACATGATGTGCACATAAAAGCAGGGCCTGAACTATCTCAACCAATGCTAAAAGGAAAGGAGGTTTAAGCAAAAAAGTGCCAGTGTGGAGTGCCTTTTCTCCATCCACCTCTGTCCAGAAAAAGCAGATCCACTCATGCCTCTTTTCAGTGCAGCTCTCAGATGAATTCATTTGGCAGCCTGACCACACTTGTGCCTGACCAGCTTTGGTGACAGGCTGGCCAGGGAATGTTTCCAGCTCCAGGGGATGGGGCCAGGGCCCAGCCCTGCCCAGAGCCAGGGGAGGTGACCAGAGAGCCCTGGAGGGCAGCACCAAGGAGCTGGAGGCAGCAGTGAGGGGCCCAGAGCTGGGCACAGCACTGAGGTGTGGCCTCAGCAGTGCCCAGCACAGAGGGGCAGGCGCTGCCCTGCTCCTGCTGATCCAGCCCAGGTGCCATGGGCCTCTTGTCCCCTTGGGCACACTTTGGCTCACACTGAGGCACTGTCAAGCACCAGCAGCACCTCTCCCACCTTTGTCCATGATGTGGACACTGGGACCTAACACAGCCCCAGCATCCTGACAGCACTGAGCTGGAACTGGGAATGTTCAGCGCCCAGTTCACTGAACCTGGAGAACAGAAGGCCCCAGAAAGACCTCACTGGGGCTTTCCAATGCCTACAAGGAGCTAACAGGAAAGACAGACAGGGACTTTGGACAAGGGCCTGGAGTGACAGGATATGAGGGAATGGCTTCACACTGAAAGAGTGTGGATTTGGATTAGATATAAGGAAAAAAATCTGTCTCTGGGAGGTGCTGAGCTCCTGGCACAGCTGCCCAGAGAAGCTGTGGCTGCCCCATCCCTGGCAGTGTCCAAGGCTGGACAGAGCTTGGAGCAACCTGGGACAGTAAAGAATGTCTCAGTTCATGACAAGGGGTGAACAAGATGATCTCAAAGATCCCTTCCAAACCAGACCATTTAATATTTTCACATTCTTCAGAAAATTGAATTCAGTCAGAGTTTGAAACCCCATTTTGAAACCCCATTAGAGTTTGAAATCCTGTCCCTTGCTCATGGCAAGGGATGAACAAGATGATCTCGAAGATCCCTCCATTTTGAATTTTCACATTCTTCAGAAAATTGAATTCAGTCATTTAGAGTTTGAAACCCCATTTTTCACACTTTCATGCTTTCATACATTTTGCAAGCACAGTTATTACCATAACTTCAGTATAACATTATCTAAAAATACATCTCTCATCTACGGGGTAAAAGAATTTCCTAAATACAAAAAAGCAACGTAGAAAAATATCTCAATAATAGTGCAAAGGTCTATACATACTTCTCTTTGCCAACTCATATTAGGTTTTTAGCTCAAATATCTTTGGCTCTGTTCCAGATTAAATGCCAGTTAGGCAGAGCTGCCCGCTTACCCTTTCAAGGTAGATAGCAACAGTGGTGAGCTCTAATCATTTACAAAGGTCATGATCGGAAGCTAGCCCGTGAGCAGTCATTTAAAATTCCATTGATCCCTATTTGTAGTCAGGGAAAGAAAATGGACATTTCAGCTGTATTGTAATTATGAGGCTTCAAGGCAACTGTAAATAGATGTGCAAATCTAGATACTGGCAAATACCTTAGAGAAGAAATTATTACTATAGTATAACATATATCCAGGAAAGGTTGAAGATAAAACTGCATATAAAAAAAGATCAATCATCTTTTTGCTAATTTGCCTTGCTTGCCAGCCTACAAGGGTTATCACAATTATCAGAAGTCTGATGAATATTTAAGCAAAGGCCAACTGGCTTAGAGTGATCTCAGACAAAGTTGTCAAGCTTTGCAGAATAAGAAATTCTGCACTGGAGTAAGTATTCGTTTCCTGGGAGGTGCAGGTCAGAAATACAGTCTGATAGATAACTGGTATTATGCAAAGGTTATATGAATATTGTATCAGTGTCTTATCCAAAGTCACCATTTGCAAACCCACAGGAAGCTAATACTGTGCTACCTGTACTACACTACACCCTGGCTGTTTCCACGTGGAATATCAGCACATAGTGCCTCTTGTTGAGATTTTTTGCACATGAAAATTGTAAAGCAAAAGGTGCCACTTCTCTAAATTTCCCATAGTGGGATAAATCTTGCCCTCACTTTGAAACCTGCAAATTGGTTTTACCAAGAAACTATGGAATAGCTTCAAGAATCTGCAGAAAGCTTTGCACACATCTATTCCTCAGGTTCTTTGTCTTCTCTTTTTTGATCAGTGAGAAACACTAAAGATGGTTCTTGATCTCACATACTAATCTTGACAAGTGCACAAGATGTTCCACTACCTGTAATTCATCCCCAACAGACAGAGCCAAAGGAGCTGAGCTCTGTTCTACCCTCACTGGGTGAATTCTGCTAGGACTTCATTCTTCACCTGCCTGTGTTCTCACCCCACATCACCCAGCCTGCCTGTGCCTGCCATGGGCTCTCCACACAAGGATCCTCCTCCACTGTGTGCCTCACTTATCATCAAGCCCCAGTGGGCTGAACAGACATTCCTGTAATACAAATAAGGAATATGCTGCCAGGTACAAAAGATGCAGAAGGAAACACAACACAGTTTCTGATACTGGTTTAACAGCACACACTGTGGTAAACTACAGCAGGAAAGAATAACCTTATTTAACCTTATTTAACATGAATGCTGATCAAAAAATTTCTAATACATCAAACACATCATCAGTGAGATCACAGGATCCTGATGTTTTATAACATAGAGGCTGAAGTGGTGAAAATACTTGATAAATACTGTATTGCACAAATTCTCAACAATCTTTTATAAATTAGCACTGGTGGTTTTTTATGCTTTCTTTAAAGCCCATCTGAAAGCAGAGAATCATAAAATTACATTTAAAAATAATCAGAAGAGTTATGATCCTGATACTGACTCCCAACAAGCCTTCAGCTTGCAGAGGTCAGCGTATTCCAGTTGACAGGAGAGCCTCTCTGCACACTATCAACCATGAAGCTGCTTACAAGAAAACATCTTTGCAGTTTATGGATGCTTAATAGCAAGACATTTAAGAAGACCTTATTAAGATCCCAGACCATCCTTTAATACCATACCATTATTGGCTTCTTCATACTCCTATTAAAACTTTATCTTATTTTCCAAGTCACATACTTCTGTTTCTTCATAGCCTACGTTACATTACCTGCACCACTCTCTTTCCTACCCATCATCTGCCTTTTCATGAAAAATATTGCCCCCAGTTGTAATTTCTGTTCAAAACAATTTTTTACAAAATATCTTGGCTTTGGTTCCAAAGAGGGGACACGGCACCTTGTGCACCAGATGCACACCCTGGCCTGTGGAGGCTCTTCTCCCCAGAGCACTCTGGAATCACATCCTGTGTCAAGTGGAAATGACTTTGCAACCAGCCTCTGAATCCTCAGCACTAAGAATAACAGGAATTGAATGTCCCCATCTTCAGTGTTCTGAAATTACTCTTAGAAGAACCTGTAAAACTAAAGCTACTTATGCTTCTGACTTTACATGATCAATTATATTTTCAAGCTAACATAGCAGCTGTTTCTACAATAGCTTATCTTCTAACTATGCCAGTTACTAATTACTGGATATTTAAACAAATGAAGCACCTGTTACTATCTGTACATCCTGATAAAATAATTTCCTGTTACTTAACATGATTTACCAGAAATGAATCTAACTCACTACATAACCAACAAGATGCAACTGTTTGACAGCTGCATTCATTCACACTCTTATTTTCATATTGGGCTCCTGATGCAAAATCTTTCTTTAACTTGCCTTTATCACAAATAATATGGACATATTTATCAATAGCATATCAAAATTTCTGCCCTCTGAGACGAAAGCAATGCTTCAATTCAGAACCACATTCATTAACAACAATTAAGTTTTTTGAAAGTAAAAATATTTCTCTAAAACACAAATATTCCAATATATTATATAAGTAAAATGCTTACAAATCAGATGCTGTTCCTTACTCCTTATCAAATCCAAATGTATTTTTAGCATGGGAGGTCTCTCATTTGATGAAAAGTACACCATAAGAACAAAGCATTATTTTGAACACTGACATTTTCTTGTGATGGTGGCACAGCATTAAAACCACAGAAAGAACACTACTTCACCACTTTAATAAAGTGAGCTAACCAGAGAAGTTCTAGAATTTTAGTTTGTTTTCTGCAGATCATTATTTGTTATGATACATTTAGGTATTTCAGAAAGAAGTGCCACAAGCCATATGCCACAAGGAAGACAGCCATATGTCTATGTGAAGTATCAACACTAGATCTTAAAAGCTAGGTTTAGTAATTTCCAAAAACCAAGAATGCACTTATTTGTCAGGCAAAGAGAAGTGAGCTTTGTCTAAAGCAGAAATGTAGATGAAATATAGGTATGGGCTGTAGATGCTAAGGACTAAGAGCAATTTCCTTCCATATGATCAGAAAGTAAGAGGACAGCTGGAACTCCTAAAAATTCTAGTCTACATATAAATACCTTCAAAAATTAAAGAGAGAAGAAGGAGTGGGATCACATGAGAGAGTGAAAGGTCAAGGAGGTGGTTCTGTGCCTACAGGCAGAATTCAGGGATGTTTTTTGGCCTAGAAGGAAAATAACCCAGTGACAGAGACACAGAGATGATTGTGAAGATAAAGAAGAAAGAGCTTAAGGAAGTATTCATGTATGTTTAAACAGTGCCAGTACAGGATTTGATAAGGGAATAGAAGCCAAATTGTAAAAGTAAGTTTCTGTAGTCACAGAGCTAACTCAGCCCACCAGGATCTACATTTTATCTACTCACAATTCCCAATCTAGCTCAGAAACACCACCTAAGGAGAAAGGAGAGGAGGCTCCACAGCAGCTATAAATATCAACAGCATTCATGGGTGAGGACAGGCAGCAGTGAACCCCGAGCAGGAACCTGGCAACAGAGGGTGCTAAATGGCAGAAATGTTTGATGAAAGCAAGATCATATAAACAATGATTTAAGCATTGATTTCTAGCCAATAAGCATCAATGGAAATCCCTCCTAATTCTGTCTGCGATGGATGGCTTAATTCCTGATAACAGGGTCATATGCTGAGAAAAACCTGTCTTAATTGATGGCTCTGTAACATGTATCTATCAGTCTCAGACACTGATTACACCCCCTGGAAAAACATCTTTTCTGCTCAGGAGTGCCTGAAATGCAGAACCATTACACATGTCCTAAGATGGCCACAACAGAAGGTGCAATTAAAAATGAAACTCATTAAAAATGCTGGCAGGAACCTCATGAAGTCCAGGACAATGATGAAGAAGGATGGGTGCCTCAGTGAATTTCAGGGAGTCTTGCAAAGCAGCCTGTGTGTGCAGCAGCCCTGTGCTATCCCCCAGCCCTGGCTCTGAAATCCCTCAAGGTCAGCACAGCCCCAGTGCCTGGTAAGGAACTGCTCCAAGCACTGAAGTACTGCAAAAATGCCACACCAGAGAGCTTTCACCTGTGCAACAGCAGCTCATGCACCAAACACATTCTGTGAGACTTTTAAACATTCACAGCTCTGACAAATTGTATCTAATTTTGTTCAGTACAAAGCTGGATGCTGCTCCTTCCCAAGTGCTCTCCCACAGGTCAGTAAAAGCTCCAGCTGTCCCTTGCAATGGTTGCACACGTAGCTGAACCAGATCAAGATTCTTCTTTACTGTGGAAGGTGTTTGTCTGTTGGGTTTTGGTGAGGGGAGTTTCTTCTTTTTTCTTACCCACACACTTTTAACAGCAGCTGAAAATTATTGCATAGCGTTAGGAAAAAAATCACCCTGGGCAAAGACCAAGCTGGGAATGTTTCAGCCTCAAGATGACTGTTTCTCAAAATAATGAGCATCTGAACACAGTTCTGGAATCTTAACTGGGGTACTTTGGACCGAGCATCTTTCCTACAACAGACATTTCTGTTTATTACATCTAATTTCATTATGTTTTACAAGTTTAGTCAAATTTTCCATTTCAACGTGCCCTATTACTTTCAAGACAATGTGTCAAACTCTGATACAGAAAATGCCAGGTGCATCCTGCCTTTCATTTTCATTTTTCCTTGAAATAAAAAGACTTAAAATCTTAATTTTCACTAGTCTTGTACAGTACACAGTCAAATGGAATTTTTAAAACAATTATCCTTATATCTATAATTTCATCTACTTACTGCTCAAGACTTCAAACTGTCTGAATTGGTATATATATACATATTTATATGCGTGTGTGCATATATATATATATATATATATATATATATATATATATATATATATATATATATAAAATAGTCACAGGTTTAATTTTCTTGGAAGTATCCTTAACAGCTGACTCATAATTTATAAAAAATCAAAAGCATGAAGAATGTGAGATTTGATTTTAAACTCTTGTAAATTTTTAACATACTGGGTTACATCTTTTGATTTTCCAAATACAATGCACTATCATTTAATCAATTATTAACTTAAACACATTTATTTCTGTAACAGTCCAACAATTTCTTAAGCTACATATTCCTGTTTAGAGTCACACAGCGTATGATAAATACTTAAGGAAGATATCCCTCAAACACCTCTGAAAGAGTTTTAAAACAATGGAATTTTTGTCCATCCAATAACTTTAATCGTTACATTCCTGCACTCCTCAGAGTCTGTTGTTTGAATTCCAGTACCATTCCTCAAACCATTTCTCTCCAGTAGCACCAGTTCCAGGCTCTCCTATGCTAAGCTGTTTTAAACCTTTATATTTGTTAGGTGCTGTAAGAGCACATGGCAGATTTGCCAAGCCAAATCTGAGCAAAGCCCATTTGAGCCAGGGGTTTCTGAGGCACAGACAACTGGGCAGGATCAGCACTACTAGAGCTGCGACTTACTGGAGTGTCCATAACTTACCTGTAGAGAGATCAGAAAAAAACTCTGATAAAAATCCCCATAGATCTGTTATTTTGTTATTTATCAGTCCTAATTTTATTTTGGAGCAAGGCAATCACCAATGTTCTCAAGGTGTTCCTCAAAGGACACGAGACAGCATCAGTATGGCTGGGAAGAACATGAGCCACAGAGCTCACTGGGGCTGCTCAGCTCAGAGCACCCAGTGGCACAGCCTCACTCCCAGGGCTTGGCAAAACAGATGGAAAAGGTATTTTCCCAGGCTCTTTGCTCATCTAAGTAGGGGTTTACCATACTCTCCAGATTTCTAGAATCTTCTCCTTTCCCCCTGAAGTGAGACACTGTGTGAGGACTCAAACTGATGTTTGAACCAAGACCAGGGAGTAAAACACACAGTGAAGGCCTGAGTGGAGCTCAGTCACGTCGAGAGTTCCAGACTGAAGCAATGAGAGCAGGAAACCTGCTGAGCTGTGGCTTTGGGACAAGGGACAGGAACACTGGCATACGGGAGGACACTCCACAAAGAGTGGGCGTTTCTAAAATCATGCCCTGGAAAATAAGAGTGCAAGCAGTAATCCCAAAGGCTGTGCTGCCCACTGTAACACAGGGCTCAGTGCTGGACTGGAAGGTGACCAACTGCCCTGCTTTTCACATGGCAGGTGTCCAATAAACAAAAACTCCATTGTTTTACAACTCTTTCAGAGGTGTTTGAGGGATATCTTCTTTCAGTATTTATTATACCCTGTGTTACTCTAGATAGGAATATGTAGCTTAAGAAATGGTTGGACTGTTACAGAAAATACCCTGCAAAGACTCTTCCATCATCTGAGCAATACAACAGCTATTTGGATAGGGAGAACTCTCCATGGCTGCTGCAACTTTGTGTTAGTGCTAGGGGAGTCAGATCAGGAATTTTACCTGCACCATCTTCTCCATGCATCAGGAATTGCAAGCAGAGCACTTTGGTTAGTTTTATTTCTGTTCATCTCTGGCCCTACTTGAAATCTGAATTAATTAAAAACCAGTACACCAGAACTGCACCAGGAAGATGGAAGAAGTTCTTGGCTGGTCTATCAATGAAGCCAGCTGAAGACCAAAGCACACAGGAGGATCTCATCATCCCTGAAGAGTGACAGTATTTCATACCATAAAATTTCAAATCAGCCTGAAGCATTTCCCCCATTTTTTTCCAAATAAGTATTTCTATTTTTTGGTAAAATTTCTCTGGCTATATTCCATTAGCACAAAACTTCAGAATAGCAGAAATTTTAAGTGCATTTAAAATAGCAGGTAATCAGAAATTCTAGTAAGAGGCTTTATTAACTAGATTATTCCAAAAGAAAATGCCCAGATTTTGATACCAGTCCTCTAGCATTCTTATGGGAAATCTGCATCTTGAAACTGCCAGCCTCATTTGAGGAAATGAGGCGAATGTAGCAATCTACTAAAAATCATTTGGCTGTAATAAGTAATTTTAATCAAATAGTTAGAGAGAATGGCATTGGAGTTAATGTCTGAAGTGTCATAAACAGATGGGGAATGTGCAGTGTAGCGACTGGTTGTGCACTTTTAACGCAATTTCCTCTTCTGCAGTCTGGATCGTGGTTTGATCAAGTCTAAGTGACATGACAAAAACAAATTTAATTTATTCTGAAACTATATTCAACTAAAGAATGCACAATACAGCAAGTGTGCTGCTCTGCTGGAAAGTGAGGTTTGAGGCACAGCAAAACACCGGGAACAAAAATAGCCACACGCCCACCACCTTCTTCCCCTTAAAAGTTGTGGGGGTGGTGCTGGGGGTGCACTTGTAAAATGGAAGTTCCACTGGGGATGCAAAACAAGCTTGAATTTAAATAATCTACATCTTTTCTATTTTAGACTGAGCTACAGCAAAACCGCTGCTGCTCATTTGTGCTGCAGATCAAGGGAACAACGCACCACAGTGTGGGGACAAAATATTTCAAGCAATTTCTCAGACACTGACAAGTAGTAAATTAGGGAATCTTGTAAGTACAATACAGTAGTCATCCCCTTCTATTGATCACATATAATTTACATCTTACAAAGATGTGAATTCTTGCATTCTCACTCCACAAGGAAAATCTCAATGATTTATTCATTTCAAATAAAAAATAGAAGGTAGATGAGAAGAATTACTTCACAGGCTGCAGCTTTCTCAGGGCACTAGTGCTAGGCTCTTCTTTCGCACTGCCCGAAGGGCCTTTGTGTGCAAGTCCCTCTAATTAACAAGGTGAATCATGCAGCAGTTCCCTAATTAGTGAACATGACAAGCCAATGGAAACAAGCAGACAGACCTGGCGCACAGATATGGTCAACAAAAGGCACAGCAACACACCATTAAAAAATGCCTATTTCAAGTAAGTAAAATAGCAAGAGAACTAGCATAATGCTTAATTTTCCTTTTCATGTTTTATGCTTATTCCTCATTTATTGCAGATATAAATAACGACACAAAAAATCAAGGTTTCCAACTGCAAGTCACACCACTTCTCCAAAATCAAAGACTACTTATCCTACGTGAATAAGCATCTGCTCAAGGGGCATTATTTGTTTTCTCTCTTGTTTTTCTGCTTTAAAGAACTGCAGTCACATTACACGCTTAGGACTTTAAGAATCCATTAATTAATTCTATTCAAAATTATTTTTTCTTGAAATCCTTTTTCACCAATAGATGAAAGGAGTGCAATAGTTGCACAATTATTGCATTTTAAAAAATGCCTACATTCCCAACATGTCATAATTTCTACCTTTTGTATGAGAATAAATAAATAATATAAGTGAATAATCAAAGAATCAGATTTGCATTAGAAAGGAAATGAGATGATCTAAAATGTACCTCCTTACCTTCCTCTTTCCAAGTAAAATATTTTTAATCTCTCACTCTTCCTTCTGCTTTTCCTAAAAACACTCATCCCATCTCCAAAACAACACAAGAGGGTTAATTAATTTTCAATTTACTGCATATTGAACCTTTGATTTAAATTTTTACAATCCTTCAATATATTACAATTCTAAAATGTGTGTCACCACCAGCAGAATGTAATTCTTCACAGAAAACCTCCACTATGCTTTTTGCTCTCTATTCCTTGGCATATTATCATAAGTAAGGAGAACTACAGATGATATCCTCATTACAGGCTCCTCTTTCTCACAATCTTGGGGGAGAAAAAATTCTGACTTTTCTCTTTGAATTGTAAAGGTAGAAGGGTAAAACTTCATTATGTTCTAAAACTGATGTTCAAAATCCTAATCTCTAAAAACCCACATTTTTCTGAACAGTCTAGTTTTAAAAATATGAGAATTAAAATACTGTCCTCTAAGAAATAATTGTTCTATTGCCCTTAAAGGTTGTTTTTTTGGCCAGAAATTTGAAGAATATTTAATGATGTTCCATTACAGAACTGGCCAGCTGTTTCAAAGTGGTTTTAAATTCACAATAAGCACTGTCAGGGATGACAAGGAGAACACTGGAATCACCACTGGTTGCTGCGCTCATTTTCCCCTTCTTGTCTGTGTGCACTTCCCAACTTTTCTCGGACCCCATCCAGCACACCCTGCCTAGGACAGCTCACACCCAGGCTGGAAGTATCCTGTTCTAGCATCAAGGCACAAAGGAAAATCTGCTAGCAAGTGAACTCAGCTGTGCCATATGCAGGCAGGAAGGGTTCAGCAAGCAGCCTGTCACAAAGGCTTACTGTTGCACAGAGCAGTGAGCAGGGCTCTGTGCCGTGCCGCTCGCCCCGGTGCTGCACACAGCTGGGCTGCACGGGACTGCTGCACCCTCAAACACTCCCTGCATGGAGATCCTCCACCTGCAGCAGCAAAATCAAGGAGATGGGACAGGCACCAAACAGACACACCCGGAAATCAATGCAGAATCACAACGTTTGATTGGCTAGGACTGATTTCCAGATAAACTGCATACACGTATATCGCCAGCCAGGGTCCATGTAAAATTCACCAACAGGACAGGAGTGCTGGGAACGTGCCTTGAGCTGTTTGATTTTCCAGCATCAGCCTCATTCCATGGTTATGGCAATGGGAAGATGCCATCAGCTCACATACCAGGCAGTAGACAAAGAATGAAATATTAAGAAGTTTTAAACTTATAATAAAGCTCTGTGTATTGTGTTTTCAAACTCACAAGCAAATATTGTATTCAAAAGCAGCAAACATTAACCAAAAATACATATATATACATATATAGTATAATACATATATAGTACTTAGATAAAACATATTTATATATAAATACATATATAGTCATTAGATAAAACTACTGTCAATATCCTTTTGCTTTGTGTAATTAGTCAAAAAACTTTTAAAGTAAGTTGTAACATTAAGTTCTTTAACTACTGCCTAAAATGTAAGCTAATAACATCTTCCTGTTTTCATAACCATGTAATAAAAGTAATGCTAAAAAATAAAACAACTCAAAACACATTCCTAACAATCCCATCCCGTTCCTAACTTGTACATAAACCCCCAACCAACAATAAATGGTGTTCTGTGGGAGGACTGAACTTATGATTTTTAGATTATGAAACTGATGCTGGAAAATAAAGCAGCTCAAAGCACGTTCCTAGCAGTCCTGTCCTGTTTGTGATTTGTACACAGACCCTGGCCAGTGATAACATACACAGGTTATTTTATAGATACAACTGCAAAAGTATTTTGCATTTAAGCAAAAATGATAGGTGCAGCTGATAACAATAAATCCTAATTGTCCACAGGAGTTGTTATGATATGAGATGATATCTAACACCAGAGGACAAATTCTGTTTGTTTTGGATATTGCTACTGATGTCAATAGAGTTGTTCCATAGTTACAGTGGTGGGGCAGAAGGATTCAATTATAACATTTAAATATAAAGGACACACATTTAAAAAGTGGCAGGAGCAAAAATGCACTCAGAGGTGTATTTTATTTGACAGGGCAAAAATAAAATATCACAGATCATTCTCACACTTTCTACATAGCCTACTACATGTCCTCAGCACTCCTGAATGCTGGCATGCCTGCTAAGGCAGACATTTCCTTACCCACTGGATATAGGATGTTTGTTCTTCAAATTTCAGTACTTCCCAGAAATTATTTCTCCCCATAGCTAGATGGACAGATGAATATTTTTTAACTGAGGAATTATTTTCAAAGCCTCAGTTAAAATTACCTGAGGATATTTATGAAATGTACATTTATGACTTTGTTTCTTTTGTGTAGCTGAGCAGATCACAGAAACCATCCTATATTGCAATGTTAACAGAAGCATCCATTGACAAATTTAAAAAATATATGCATTTTATATAGCATAATAATGTAGAAGGTATTTAAATATTATAGTAGCTCTCTATCCAAATAGTCAAATAAATAAAGGAACAGAACACTGTCACATATTACTGAAACCCAGCACCTTGTACTGAGCACCATGACTGCACACAAACACACAGAAGTTTAATTCAATAGCTAAGCAGTTTTTACCTCTATGTCAACTACCAGATTAAACATTGACAAAACTGGAATAAAGAAATGGTCTCAGGAAACTTTGCCAGTCTCTCATGGCCTGAAGTTGCCTTTCTCCTCTGCCAAAATTCAGAGTATTGTTTGATTTCTGCACCCTAAAATAGAAGTTTTCAATCTGAGATTTAATTACAGAAGCTCATAGGGTGAGCTAATGGAGCTCCATATTCTTTAGGTGTTTCCATGCAACCTGAAGGTCTGTATCACCCTATCTTGCAGCCACCTAGATCACTAAAAAGGTAAAAACAGCAAAAATATTCAAACACTTATTTCTTAGAGGGAGGAAGAAATCATCCCATACTTTTGTTTTCTGACACACAGAAGAGATTCCTGAACATACTGCTTAAGAAGGAAAGACTAGCAAATGCTGATGACAGACCATGATTAAAAGAGAACAATTTTGCTGAATAGTGAATTTACTGCTCCTCCAAACAGGAAGCTGAAAGCACTTGACTCAATTAAACAGCAGCATATACAGTGAAGTGATGCTGTGTATTCACTAACCTTCCCAATCATTCCCTGCCACACAAAGGCAGGGCAGAAATCCTGGAAATTCCACAGGTACCCCTTGAGGGGAGCCCAGCTCACCTGTCCAGAGCTGGCAGGTGCCCACTGCAGCCACTGAATGCTGGGCTGCCTTAGGACTAAGGGCTCTGTGGAAACACAACTCAGAATTTAAACAAGGTTTTGAAAATAAATAGAAAAATTATCCTATTTCTCATAAAAACATGCTATCTTCTCACCAATTTCACCTCAAGTATGTTTCTAGTGGAGTGAACATTCTGCTCCTCTCCTGCCGTCCTGAACACAACTAACACCTGAGTTTAGCACTTATGCTTTGTTTTCCTATTGAGTATTTTTGACACTTTCCTAAAGCTTACTTAAATTATCTGACATGTTTGCCAGATATGAGCACATCTGCCAGGACAAATCTTTTTATTATTATGATTTTTATTTTTTTTAAATAATAGATTTTCAAGGACCTCACCACATGAATATGGCTTTTGGCCATTAAGAGAAATCTTCAGAATCCACAGGGTGTTACTTCTGTTTCAAGAATATAAATGTCTGTTCTGGATATAAATACATTTTCTACTTGTGGAGGGAAAGGACACAGCAGTGTAAGAGGCTGCTCTGTACCTCATGGCTGTGCAGAGTCAATAAACCCATGAACTGTAATTGCACCACACTGCTTTTCAACTTGCTTCCCTTCAGCCTTACCCAATACTGAGGTAGCAGTTTTTAGGAAGCTGTAACACCTCAGTGTACAGACACTCATCAGCATAAATGCATTTAACATATCTTCCCATTCTAGGAAATCAGGTATTTAAGTCCATTTCCATGGAAATCTAGAAGTTAAGCACCAATTCAGCAGCAATTTGTAATACTAAACAAAACCAAAACTCTTACAAATCATTACTCAACTGCTCAATAACATTAAAAATACATTAACACCTTTCACGTGTTTACATTTTTGAGAGAATCATACCTACCTTTAACAAAACTATTTGAGGGGAAAACATTCTATATTGTGAATGAAAATAAGATATTTTATTTATTTAAAAGATTACTACTACTACTGCAGGCTAACTACTTTTTCAAGGTATGTTGAGCAGTATCTCATTATTCAGCTAAGATGATGTAACTCTTTCACAGGCTGACACAGTATTTTTGAACGACAAGACAAAACTAAAAATAGGAAATACATGCTAACACACCTTTCATGATCCCTGCATGTCACTGCCCAGCCACCTAGCCTGTAGCTTAGAGAAGAGCTGCGTAAAAGCTAGCTACAGTCAGAAATGTTGAGTGTTTAGTTAACCAAAATGGACACTTTTTACCCTACTGTTAATGGTATTAAATATTCTCAAAAATGGGCTGGCGAGGAAGTTTTGAATTACTCTGTTTAAAATTTTACTACTGCATTTCAACTTTTGCTTTAACTGTACTCCCATGAACTCTTTCAGCTTCCACTACCAGGTTAGAAACAGATCCCAGATTTTACGGAAAGCAGTGTGCTCTATGAAATGTACACATTGCAAACGAGGTGATCCCTTGTGAGAGAGAGCACCGAACATGCGAGCACTCACCCAGACTGCGGCCGGGAGGCGGCTGCGGGAGCAGGGGAAGGTCAGTGCGGGGGCTTCATAAAGAGGAGCTGGGGCAGGGACACGGGAGCCGCAATGTGCAGCCCTAGCCCGGGTGGACAGGGACACAAGGAGCCGAGATGTGCAGCCCCAGCTCGGGTGGACAGGGGCACACGGAGCCGGGATGAGCAGCCGCAGCCCCTCACAGGAAGGGGCACACGGAGCCGGGATGAGCAGCCGCAGCCCCTCACAGGAAGGGGCACACGGAGCCGGGATGAGCAGCCGCAGCCCCTCACAGGAAGGGGCACACGGAGCCGGGATGAGCAGCCGCAGCCCCTCACAGGAAGGGGCACACAGAAGGGATGAACAGCCCCAGCCCCTCACAGGAAGGGGCACACAGGAGAAGTGATGAGCAGCCGCAGCCCCTCACAGAAAGGGGCACACGGAGCCGGGATGAGCAGCCTCAGCCCCTCACAGGAAGGGGCACACGGAGCCGGGATGAGCAGCCTTAGCCCCTCATAGGAACGGGCACACGGAGCCGGGATGAGCAGCCGCAGCCCCTCACAGGAAGGGGCACACAGAAGGGATGAACAGCCCCAGCCCCTCACAGGAAGGGGCACACGGAGCCGGGATGAACAGCCCCAGCCCCTCACAGGAAGGGGCACACAGTAGGGATGAGCAGCCCCAGCCGCAGCCCCTCACAGGAAGGGGCACACGGAGCCGGGAAGAGCAGCCCCAGCCCCTCACAGGAAGGGGCACACAGGAGAGGGGATGAGCAGCCGCAGCCCCTCACAGGAAGGGGCACACGGAGCCGGGATGAGCAGCCCCAGCCCCTCACAGGAAGGGGCACACAGGAGAAGGGATGAGCAGCCCCAGCTCCAGCCCCTCACAGGAAGGGGCACACGGAGCCGGGATGAACAGCCCCAGCCCCTCACAGGAAGGGGCACACAGGAGAGGGGATGAGCAGCCGCAGCCCCTCACAGGAAGGGGCACACGGAGCCGGGAAGAGCAGCCCCAGCCCCTCACAGGAAGGGGCACACGGAGCCGGGCGCTCGCCTCCGTGCCCTGAGGGCAGCGCATGTGACGCGGGCCCCGCAGGATCCGGGGGCAGATGAAAGCTGGCAGCTGTGGCTGCCTCGGGCGCTCCAGGCTGCCAAACAGGGCTTACAAACACGTTAGCTCGGCAGCAGAATTAAAGCCCTCATTCAGGTTTGTTTTGGAATCAGAAACCAACGCGCACAGAGGGGATGGGGGAAAATTTGCCCTGCAGGCTTGAGCCTAAATACACCTTGACCTCCCCCCACCCCCGCAAGCTGCTACAGAGCAGAGCAGGCTTGACTAAGGGGCCAAATCATCTAAATAATAATTCATGTTGTTGTCCAAGCAACCTCCTCAGCTCCTGACAAGCAGACACAGCTGACATTTGCTGCCCTCTACTTATTAAACAGGCAATCATATTCTAAAGTGTGGTTATTCAGCCAAATTAGCACAAAAGTAAAATCTGTTGCAGTGCTCAGTTAAAACAGTTACGTGATTTTTCCACATTCACAGCTTGCTCCAAACAGCTTTTTTTTCTTTTTTCCCCTGTCTATGCCAGTGTGATAAATTGTTCTGAACAAGGTTGTTTCTACCTGAGGAAGACCCATATTTAGACAGAATACCACTGAAGCAAAAGGAGAACTGCAAATTCAGTCTTGACCTCTCCCCTTGCACAAACTCATCTGGTATATATATATATATGTATACACACAGAGATAGTGTGTGTGTGTTTATATTTAAATAGATTTTTAAAAATTCTTTCAGAAAAAGAAGTACCAATTCCATGCATTCCTTGCTGCTTCTTCTGGAACCTATGGATGCAACTGTCAGTATTCAGGACAGGCAAACTCAAACCACCCTTATCACAAATATTACATGACAAACATGGAAAAGAATAGCCCCCTTCTCTCTCACCAAGCTTGGTTGTCCAGGCATCCAAAAGGGATTAGAAACAGGGAGCTGCCACTGTCCACTTGTTCAAAATCAAAAAGTAGTAGCACTGGTTATTCCTACAGACATGGAAGGAAAACTACAGGAGAGCTGAAGGTCTGAAGATTTTACTGTTACCACCTTCAAAAAATTCATATTACAGGAGGAAGTTCCTGTTGGACTATTTTGGTGAAATTCAAAAGAGCAAAGCCACCTTCAGCCTGAAAAATTCTTTGCAAAAAGCTTTCACCATTCTAAACCTGAGTTCTGGAAATACACATTTAAGTAGTCCTGTTGCTGTGTAATGAGAGGCTATTTATTTCAACAACCTTTTGTTGTGTTAGGCAGGACTCCATCAGGGTGTGTGTGCTGGAAGGTGATGGAGACAACAGGGAATGGCTTTCTCCTTCCCTACCACCTTTTTGCTTTAAAAAAAATGAAATCCACTAGGTAGAGCAGACTTTGTAATAGGTACTGCTCTTCTGGAACTGTTCAAACACAAGCCAAATATATTTCACACCAGAGCTAAACTCTAGTTTGAAAATGAGTCTTGACTCTTCCTCACTAGTTTTACTTGAAAAATAGGAGTACCCAGTAACTTACCATTTTGTTAGGAAACACGAGAAAACAAGAAATAATCACAAAAAGAAAAGCCAACTTTTACAGATGTATACAAGTCTTAGTCATTTCACACCCCCCATTCTCAGAGCACTAAATGGGAACCATTTTGGTAGCAGGGTAACAAAATCACTGTTTCATTGGTTATGAATAGCTGCAAAATCCTCAAACAGGAGTTTGCACCAGGAGAAATACACTTGTCATACAAGATCTAAGGAAATCACACTGCTGTTGGGTTAATTTGAAGGTTGATACCCTTCAACTGCTCAGTGAGACATCAGCTAAAGAAGGAACAATGTTTGAGTGGACAGCTGGCTTTCTTGCTCCTTTCTCTTGTCACAGCCACAGAACCCCAGAATGGTTTGGCTTGGAAGGGAACTTAAAGATCCTCTCCCCATGGACAGGGACACCTCCCACTGTCCCAGGTGCTCCAGCCCCAGTGTCCAGCCTGGCCTTGGGCACTGCCAGGGATCCAGGGCAGCCACAGCTGCTCTGGGCACCCTGTGCCAGCGCCTGCCCACCCTGACAGGGAGGAGTTTGTTACTAATGTTTAATCAACCCCTGCCCTCTCTCAGTGTGAAGCCATTCTCCCTTGCCCTGTGGCTCCAGGCCCTTGCAAATTGTCTCTCTCCATCTTTCCTCCAGGTACAGGAAGGTCACAATTAGGTCACCCTGAAGCTTCCTTCTCCAGGCTGAACAATCCTGTGCTCACTGTCCCATTTTGTTTTGCATAACCCCCTACTCTCCAAGCTATGCAACCTCATTTTTCCTGCTTACCAACACCTCCCTTGCAAAGCCTCCCAGATGTGACACAGAACTTTGTGAGGAGCAAAACATGGATGCAATACATGGATCCCTCTCACACAAGGCACTCACATTGGTATAAACCAAGTTCTAAGGGTTTGTTTTCTAGGTAGCAAGTATAAACAAAGATAAAGCAGTGTTCTTACTTTATACTATAAAGATGGTGGTATAGAAATAGTTTGTCACTTAAAAATGGCTGTGTATTTAGCTGCTCTACCAGTAAAACAGCATTTCCCTTTAAAAATGCTAAACCCAACAGTTTTCATCAGTCATGAAAAATAAGCATTCATGAAACTGAACAAGAGCTGGGCACTATGTGTATGCTGGAATAATGCATCACTACAGAATGCCACCAACTCAGTTTTGTAGAAGAAAATTATTACATTGGACAGTATTGGATTTAATTTAGATTTGTGGTAGACTAATATGATAAGCTTGGGTCAAGCTTAGGTTAGAGAGAAGACAAAAAGAAACCCAGCCCTTGACTCAGCTCCAATTAATATACATTTTACCTAAGCAGGAATAAGTAATTTGACTCAGCTGGAAGATATCACAGCTATTCCTCTGATCCCCCAGCATTTTTCTATCAATCATCTACTTTCTGACTCTCTGTACAGCAAGGGTGACACCACACTTCAACTTCAGCCAGACAACTTTCCACAACTTCTGCTCTAAGCCCAGGAGAACAGGGTGGAATTGTCATCACCTTCAATTTTACAAAGACATATGCAAGAAGTTCTGCTGAACAGTAAGACTGCTATTGAACAAAGTTCTTCAGGACTTCCAGAATACATCACAGGGCAGTACCTCATCCTTGGAAACAGGAAATCTGGAAGACTTACACACCAAGATCCATATGCAATAAACTTATTACTGGTTATAAATTGTCTTGTTTCCCCAGCACCATCTGCACATGCAAATGTATTGCCATTCCCCTCTTGTCCTGGTTATAAGTTTTATAATCAACTTCAGTCATCAGAATTTGGGACTGTTACCATAATAAACCTGTACATCTAAAGTAGTATCTGCTAAAAGGAAAAAAATACCACAGCTAACACAAGCAGTAAACTTGATAATGCAGCAGGACTTCCAGGAGAGTATTTTAACTGGTAAGACAGGACCACTCCTCTCTGAGGTTCAGGTTTAGTACTAACATTTTAGGTCATTGCAGCTACTCTGTAACTTCAGAAAAATCTTGTACTCTGAAGCCAAATCCAGCTTAAGCCAGATGGGAATGGTCAAAGCATTTTTCTGGGTACAAACAGACATGTGGTACAGGGAAAGTATAAAAAAGTGACTGTTACCTGACTTTCCATACATATTGACAAAAATGCTTACACTCCTTCTGCATCACAGCTGCAGCATTGGTAACGTGATGCAGAAAACTATTCATGAAATAACTCTGTTCTGAGGAATCAGTGTTGCTTAAACATTGCTTCATCATTATTTCAGGTATCACATTTACAGCTTTTCCTTCTTTCCACTTACTGACATACAGATGGACTAGAGAGCTGCATGGAAATTTAACTTAAATTTCCCATTCAAGTGCCCCACTTCTCAATGAAGTGTGTTAGAAGAAAGCAATTTAAGATAAGATTGTTGCTTTTGGATCAATATTTTTATGTCAGGCATGATAAAATAGAAAACTTAGACTTCTCATCACTGAGACACTGCTTCAGCAGTAAAATATTTAAGGACTTGGGCTTTGCTGAAAAGGTGAATAAATGAACTTGCCAAACAAAGCAAAATCCTTTTAATTTGCTTTTTATTTTCAGTAATTATGATAACTGTGGTAAACTACCATTTAAATATTTTAAAAGAAATCACTCCTCCTGAGTTGATACATAAGTATTAGTGTGGTGACAAGAACTTATTTAGCGTAGAACTGTTTTCCTATTGTAGTCACTAAGTATACAATGCTGGAGTTTCAGTAATTCTGCTACAAGTTAAGTTCTGGGGGATTTAAAGCCTCTAAGGCAATGGTAGAACCACATAACATATACATCATAAGAGGTACATATTTCATTATTCTGAAGAGAAGGATCCTATAGCTTTTTCTACAACTCCCCCTGCTAACAGCCCCCATATTTTAGTGCACAGAACTCAGAAAAGGATCAAGTCCAAGCCTAAGCCTCAGCCCAGCAAGGCTCCTGCTCCAGAGGACACTGCAGATGGGGGATGGCAGCACCCAGGGCAGTGGGTCCCACAGTGGAGCAGCCTTTCTCTGCCTGCCGTGCTCCTGCAGGACCTGAGCACTCCCAGAGCTCCTGGCCAGGGGACCACAAAGGACCCAGCCAGCCCTGGGCAGCTGGGCCAGCTCTGCTGGCAGGGGCACACACAGGGCTGCATCTGAAGGTTCTGGCATGAACATCAACAGCTCAGAGACCTCCCCTGCATGGCTGATGGGCACATCTGAGAACAGATCCCACTGGGGGTTATCCAACCCTGCACACAGGCCCAGACATTTGTGGGGTCTGGTTTGTTCACTGTTGTGCTATACTCTTGGTTGGTGAGGACACAAAAATTTGAACCAAGCTCATCTTTCAGGATCAACCTCAGCTACTTTAAAATTAAAACATTTTTAGGCAACAGACCTTGATATGCAGAATACCCTGGATGGATGGATGGATGGATGGATGGATGGATGGATGGATGGATGGATGGATGGATGGATGGATGGATGTTAAGGATCTTACCCTCCCTGCCTTTCCTTTAAATCATTTCTATCATTAATTACTAGGTGTTAACTAGATATTCCTAATCTTGATCTATGCCTGCTATCAGCTATATGGCTTCTTTTATGTTCTATTTAATGAAGCTTTTTAAGGAAATTCGAGAACTCATAATTTCTTCAACTTACATTTGTGACTTCCAGACCACATAAATCAGTGTATTTCCTAAAACTTGACTTTAAAAGCTTTAGTCATGCTTTATTCATTGAAGCTTATCAGAGTTAGTTTAGAAAAACTTAGTTTCAGTGACTTTCTAATCACTCTTCAACAACAGCAGTCTGCAAAAACTTAACTATGTGTTGGCTAAAATGGAAAACTTCACTGCTTATTATCAATACCCTGCTTATTATTGATTTCAACAATTAATTTAAAAGTTAATTAAAACCACTAATTAGGAAAAATAATTAGGAAAGTTATATCATTTCCAACAAAACAGACACTGTTCACAAATGATGCTATTCCTTACATTAAGTTGTACCAAGTCAGACATATCAGAATTTGCTACAAAGCAATGCAACAAAGTAATAGCTGAAATTCATTTTTCCCTGAAATAGTCTCAATGGAAAATTTTTTCAATAGTTTATTAAATAGGTTTACCATTGAAACAATCACAGGCTGTCCACTGCAAAAGGCTGCAACAGTTTAGAAGTGTGAAAGCAAATGGAGAGTTCTGAGCAAGATAATCCTTCATGGGCACATTTTGCTACTGCTTTCACTCAAATCCACTTGAAACAGGTTAATATAAAGCAAAATAAGTCACTCAAACTGAAATCAGAGTGGGTTTGCACTGCCTTAACTAAATCAGTGCAGGTCTGGCTGTGAATGAAACCTGTGGGTTATGTCTTGTCTCTGCAAAAAGGCACCATGGAGATGGGGCTTCCCTTCATTTGGGTAAGTATTTAAATACAGTTTAAACCCTATTTATGCCAATTTGGTTTAAACAATATGCAGAGTGGTTTGAAGAATGGCTAATAAATGGATCAAGATGGAATTAGAGGGAAAAAATATAATCTGCACCTAATCAAATTAATTTTAAAATGTGTTCAAAGGATTCCACTTACACTGTCTTTATGACACTAAGAAGCAAGAAGGAATCTTTCAACTGGTAGATGTTCTGTGAAAGAAACTGAGCTAATCTTTTTTTCTTCTTAAATTAGGAAGAAAAACAGAGTGTTACAAAATGAAGACTCCAAAATATCCATGAAAGAGAATGTTTTGGAACAAATATCTTTTCCTAGTTTTCTTTCTTTCCTCTTCATCTTATTATCCTTCTATTGGTACCTTTATTTTGCATTCAAAGACAGCGTTTTCCAGAGTTCCTTTGGTGTTTTTAATGTTGTGGGGTTTTTTTACTTTTAAGGAAAGATTTAAGACTTTAAGACTTCAAATTACTTCTTTAGGTACTTTACTTTCTCTCTCTGACTTCTGTCAGTAGTGTTACTGTTCAACCTGATTAAAGCCTGAGCCATTACCCATTTTCAGAACATAATAATAATTTTTATCATTATTAATAAAACAACTATCAGTTGTTTTGCTGGGATTAAAAAACAAGATATCTGGCAATCATATCATTAAACAAATAATACAAGCTGGAAGAGCTGCAGGTTTCTTGGGTGCCCTCTCTGGTTTTTAAAACACTACCTAACACCACTTCACTATACGCCACAAGAATATCTGTGCAACAAAGGTCTTCAGGCAATATTCAAGACAGAAATCATGGAACCATAGTCTACAATCCAGCTTATTATTGAAGCTGACAGTATTTTATTCATCAGCTTACACAAAAGCTGGAAGAAACACAATTCCTCTCTGAGTTACGGGTCATAAGCACATGTAAGAGTAGCCCAGCTGGCAGTGAAGTTTTGAAATCTTTTACATTTTTATTGGCATTGATTCTAAACTTTTAATTTTAAAAGACAAAGCCATGCCCAAGACAGTTTTTCTAGTCAACCTTTTATACTATAAAATTAGTTATTTTTTTTATTTTGGCAGTGCCAATAATTTAAGACGTCATGATATATCCAGTAACCAGTGCAGAAAAAAAAATGAACAATCTTAAAACAACATCCTGCCAGTACCATGCCACACTCCCCTTTGCAAAAGAAAATGTTTTTGCTAACTAAATTTTAATATTTTAAGTGAAAATTTCTGGAGCTTTAGATTACTAAAACCAGAGACGTTTCTTATGGTTTCAAACATGCAGAATGAAATTCCCTTCAGTGGTGCCAGCAGATGATGCATTTCTGTGAGCAGGCAGGGCCAGCTCTGAGGGCAGAGGCTGCAGCAGCCAGGCTGAGGAGCTCCTTCTGCAGGGCCCAGACACAGCCAGAGCTGCACCCACAGCCCAGTGCGCCCAAAACTCCTGCGAGGAGCTCCTGCAGCACCCAAAGCCAGAGCTGCACCCACAGCCCAGTGTGCCCAAAGCCCCTCTGAGGAGCTGCGGTGTTTGTGAGGGTCCCCAGGATGAGGTGAGAGATGAGAATTTGACTCCAGGTTCTCAGAGGGCTGATTTATTATTTTATGGTATTATATTCTATTAAAAGAAGGCCATACTAAAACTAAACTATAGAAAGAGAAAGGATACATCAGAAGGCTTCACAAGAATAATAAAGAAAAACATGTGACTCCTCAGAGCAGTTGGACCACGATTGGTCATTAAATTAAAACAATTCACATGCTGGGTAAACAATCTCATTCCAAAGCAGCAAAACAGGGAGATGGTGTAGCTTCCCAGGAGAAGAAATCCTGGTGAAGGGATTTTTCAGAAATTATCATGATGACATGGAGCTCCCTCTCCAGAGCAGCACCCACAGCCCAGTATGCCCCAAGCGCTGAGGAGCTCCTGCAGTGCCCAGACACAGTCAGCAGTGAACCCACAGCCCAGTGTGCCCCCAAGCACTGAGGAGCTCCTGCAGTGCCCAGACACAGCCAGCAGTGAACCCACAGCCCAGTGTGCCCAAAGTGCTGAGGAGCTCTTTCTGCAGCGCCCAGACAAGGCCAGGACTCCAACCACAGCCCGGTGTGCCCGCAGCCCCTCTGAGGAGCTCCTGCAGCACCCAAAGCCAGCCCGCAGTGAACCCACAGCCCCTCTGAGGAGCTCCTGCAGCACCCAAAGCCAGCCCGCAGTGAACCCACAGCCCGGTGTGCCCCAAGCCCCTCAGAGGAGCTCCTGCAGCGCCCAGACACAGCCAGCAGTGAACCCACAGCCCAGTATGCCCCAAGCGCTGAGGAGCTCCTGCAGCACCCAAAGCCAGCAGTGAACCCACAGCCCCTCTGAGGAGCTCCTGCAGCACCCAAAGCCAGCCCCGCAGGCACAGCCCGGTGTGCCCCAAGCCCCTCAGAGGAGCTCCTGCAGTGCCCCGTCACAGCCAGCACTGCACCCATAGCCTGCCGTGCTCCAAGCCCCTCCAGTGGCTCCCCCGAAGAGGGGCCCGGCGCAGGCCTCGCCCCGCGCACCCTCAGAGCCGCCCGGCCCGGCCGCGCCCCGCCAGCCCCGCGTCGGGCTCCCCCACAGCGGCTCCACCCTGAGCTCTGCCACACCGCCCTACTGGCCCTGCCTTTCACTTCCACCTCCTCGAGTTTGCAATGCCCGGGAAAGAATGTCCAGGAAAGCCAACACTGATGCAGCAGCAGTGCATTTCATCCCAGCGCTGCTCACTTCCAGCAGCACGGCACCTTCAGCTCTCAGCTCAACAGCCCTTTCTGCTGCCACCCATTGCTCTCAGAAATCTCATTCTTCCTCTGCATACACTGGCTGCCTACAAAACCCAAGTAGTATTAAAATCCTGCCTCTTTTCCTGCCAGATAATTTGATTACTCTATTTCATTTCAATACTTGCTTGACAAATCCAACTCTGGAAACACTAAGGCCTGGTCTAATGTTTACAAGAACTCATTTCAGCAAGTCTTACTACATAATCGCAGAATGAAATGAAGACAAATAAAACTCATCCATGCATTTGGATTTTTTTGACTGTTACATACATAAAATCTGTGTAGCTAACGGAACTCCAGAATACTGCCAATAGGGAAACAAAACAGGAAGAACAGGTCAATACAAAAGGACTTGCTATAAGCATTTTTCTATGTATTTTATCTTCCAGTGCATAATTATTACCTGTTAATGTGTATATCCAAACAAGCTGGCTAAAAAGAATGGCATCATTTTGCTGAAATTGCTTTCAACTGATGGATATTTTAATCTTTCTAATTGATTTAAGTTACAACCCAATCCTAAGGCATGAGATGCCTTAAGCAAAGGACACTCACTCATTTACAGCAAATTAAGGTACTCTTAGAGTAACACATCACAGCTCCATGGGAAATTATTTGATATTTTTTAGATTATTGTAATTTAGACAAATGAGTAAACAGTCCACTGAATCACAGGATAGAGAAAATGATTGGCAATTACATTACTTGAAAGAATGTTACCAGAACAAAATGGTTAAGCAGCACATTTCTAAGAAAGCGACATTTTACAAAAAGACAAAGGCATATATTTTCCACCAAAATCTAGAGCTGCTGTCATCAACAACCCAACAAAAGCTACAGCTACCTAAAATGGAAATGAAAATGTAATGTATGGAAATATTCTCTTATAAAATCTCCTTAGGCTTCACATGTATTAATGTATTAGTTTGCAAACATTAAGATCAAAGGCGAAGCAACAAATACATCCTAAAAAGTTTTTAGTCAGATTTTTATTAACGATATACAAGTAGCAAGGCATAAAAAATTAATATGTTCAAGCCTTGAAATGTCAAGTGTAATGATCTCTAGCTCTGCTTACCTCCTTTGCTTTTTGTTTCAGTCTAGCTTGCTCTGGGTCTTCTTGCCTTGAGCGACTCTACATGTTTAAAAAAAAATGGGGAAAAAAGGTTAACAGATGGTTTAAGAACCCCTCATCTGTTGCAGTAAGTTAAAAAATAGCAAAGAAATAGAAACAGGATACAAGGTATCAAACACGGGACACTTAAATTGACAGAAGTGCAATTTCAAACCCATGAGCTCACCCAAAATGAGGTTAAATGCTCAGTGGTAAATGAAACAGAGTCAAGATTTGAATTGAAAAAACACCAAAACAAACCAGGAAAAAAAAAAAAAAAAAAAAACCACAAAAAGACCCCAAATACAAACCAAACCACAAAAATAAAAGAAAACAAAACAAAAAAAAAACCAACCCCCCCCCAAAAACAAAACAAAAAAAAAAAAAAAACACAACCAAAAAGCCCACCAAAACCAGAAAAACCCAACCCAACCATGCTTTTGTCAATGTGAAAGTTTCCATACAGGTTTAGATTTCAATTATTTAATACTAACAGATTCAAGCATCCAAGAGAAGAAGCTACACCCTTTCCATTATCCAAACTTTTAAATTTAGGTCCTTACAATCACATATTTTAAAATTTACTGTTTACAACCAAGCTTGTGTTTAGGTGTTGGTAGAGAACATGAAGAAAACTGTTGCAAAGGTAAATCTTTATAATAAAGATATTACTATTCCATATGAGTTTGCTTTGAGTACAGCATAGAAATACATTCTGTTAAACCCATTCATGCACTACTAATAATATTAATGTTGTCAATATTAAAACTGGATAAATATTGCTAAATGACAACTTTTGTATTTTCCTTCAAAACCAGGAACAGCTCTAAAAGCAGATCGTTTAATCACAATAACAACCTGTAACATTTCTTTAGACAGAGAGTATTTTATAATCACATATTAAAAAACCATTAAATTCATATTTGTGCTCACTACACATCTCAGACTGATGGAATTCAAAACTCAAGAGGCAGATAATAAACACATTACACTTTTATAAATGTGTGATAGGTCAGCATTCAGCAGATGTTGCATTAAAAGTTACAAGAAGCTCCAAAAAAACTTGTGACATCCATGGAAAACTGTTGTTCTTGATACCTGAGAGATATCATAGTTCTGCTTCAGTATTTCTTTGAGATTCAAAGTGGAATCATTTACCCAACTCCGAAAGGAGTGTCTGTGCCCTCTCCTATCTGTTGTTCCCTGCTTGTTGCTATGCTGAAGGCAGAAACTTGAAAGAATATTTGATTGCAAAGTTATATATTCTCAGATTTTTTCCCAGTGTTTAAATTTTTCATACCATATTCTGGTCAGAATTCAAAAATCCATTAAGAAAACCAAAGGGAGATCGGTTTTAAGGGCTTGCACTGTTTTTGCTACACCTGGAGAGTGCCTTGGCTTGATCTGGCACAGAATTCTGTATCCTTTCTCCTGTAAGTTTTGTGGGTTTGGTTGGTTTTGTTTGAACTGGGATTGGTTTTTTCCAGCTAATATAGCACACCTATAAAACACAGTACTGATAACACAGGGTGACATTAAACAATAATGAGATTTTCAGATGTGCTGAACTCTTCCAGTGTGCACATCAGCTTCACCTTCCAACAACATCTGCAATGCTTTTGTGTCTGTTGGCATAGGAAGTTCTTGGACAGGGCAGTGTCTGCAGCAACTGAATCCCAAATTGAGATCTGAGGTGGCCAATGACCAAATCTGACTTGTGCCAACCAAAGAAGAAACCCCAAAAATAAAAACTTAGATACTGTAACCTAGTTAGTGTCCGAAGGGCAAAAAGGTATTCAATGAAATATGTGGGTCTGCCAGAGAGCTGGGTTCCTAATCAACACAGCAATTAGTAAGAACTTGATTATATTTATACCTCTTGGGTTAAAAACCAAAGTAACAAAGGCCAGTCAGTGAGCTGCTTCTCCAGGAGATGGGCTCAGGTCAGTATTCATGCACTGAGCTGAACAAGGTCCTTGCTGGCATTTTGCAAGAACAATTCAATTGTTGGAGCCTCAGTTTCTCCAGCATGATGTATGGAAAAGCATATTTAGCCCTTTCATGGGTTTTGATGATAAATTTATAAATGTACAATGAACTTCTATTGCTTTGTGAGCCTCACAGTGAAAGCAGAACAGAAACACAAAGTACTGTTACACTCCTGTATGAAGCTGAGAATTTGCCAAATGCAAAGCACAAGTTGAAAGCACAGCAGCTTCAGGAGGAAGCAGAGTGTCCTGAGAGAATCCAGCTAAGACTTCTAATATTGTTACTAACTTTCTACAAGGAAACGATAGAATCCTGGAAAACACACCAGAAGTATGTAGTGTTTGGGGACAGGGTAAGAAAAATTAAAGCAGGAGATGCAAAGTAACTTTGCAATTTCCTGAGTTCCATAAGTGAAGGAAAAACTCTACAGAGTAAAGAACACATTTAAAAGTTGGGGCTTTTTCTTTCTTCCCCAGAAACTGACCAAATAAGAGCAGATCTGGAGTTCAGGATAATCTCAACATGCAAAAGCAAATCACCTGCTCTCTGTAAACCCCCAGCTTGTTCATAGTAAATATATGATAAAAATTATTGCAGAGGTGAAAGCAGGTACTCAGCTCCTGAACAATATTAAACACAGCAATCTTGTTCCAAAAATGAAGATCTAAAATACCAGGTGAAGTTTAATATATAACCCAGATTGAAGGTGAAGATAGAACTATTTTTACATTTAGAATAATGCAATGATTTTCTAATTATTGCCTGAATCCATGCCAATGAGCTTTTCCAAAGAATCCAGGCTAGTTCTTGTTTCAAACAAGCAGAATTCCAACTTTACACAGGATGTATCACTACTACTAAAATAATTAAGGAATTTAACTCTTTTGTGTTCAGATAAATTTTAACACATTTTTTAAAAGCAGATTTGTAAGACTAAAATACTTTCCTGCTGGTTACCATGCCAGTAAGCGTTAGAAATAAAATCATCAACATACAGAGGCTAAAATGTATTAAAGGACAAGTAGAAACATCAACTATCTCATTAATTCTTCACTTTATGATCTAATGTAAATTATAAAAGACTTCACCAATGCTCATGCAACATGGATTAAAGCAAATATAAGCAAATGCAAATGTCAAGCTTAAGAGAGGTGCCTAAATGAGCTTTAGAAATGTCACTGGATTCCCTTTACACTCCATTCCACACGTGAACATCTCTCCCTTCCTCTGAAGAGTTTGCACAATTTTGCTGCTGTTCAGCTCTTGTAGTGCTTTGTCTACATGTCAACATCACCAAGCAAATATTGCACTATTTTTTACACTTACTTTTGTCAAGCTACTGACTAATCATTCCTAGCTTTTTTTAAATGGCAGTTTAACTTTTTTCTTCCAGTTAATTCATATTTTGGGTTTTCTCTTCCTTTCTCTTTTATCTCTAACATCCAAATCTTAATATGCAGCACTTCACCTGTTCTGTGAAAGATTCTTTTCCAAAATCTTTTAATGCACCAATGTCTCCTTCCTCTAAAACTCTGGAAACACCCACTGATCAGAGAACCCACCAAATGAAAAACTTTCAAGGACTTTATCACAATTCCTTTGCCTTCCCCTCCCTGTTCATCATGTCTAGATCTGTAAATACAGCAGGCTGCATTTACACAATATTTATTCCTGTTGATGAATAAACACCTTTAAAAGCAAGCAAGCTTCCCATAGTAATTTTAGAGAAACCCAGGACTGATCCTAAGCAGATAACATACTTCTAAATATATTAAATGCTGTCTCCTCCTGAGAATGTATTCAGCAAACCAGGTTTGTTAACATTTCTCCCAAACCAGCTATTTTATTAGACCAGACAACCTGATATTTTAATTGTGAAGAACCAAATGCTTTGTGTTAGAGAGTTCTTGATCTGGAAACTGAAAACTGCATAGATCACATTATGTCTATGGAAATACTGGACTTCCAAAGTATGAAAAGCAGAGTATGTTAAATGTGTGTATTCAAAACAACAGAAATAAGGGGCTTCATTTGCATGTTACCAAACTCCCTAATGTTCCAAACCTCAGCTCTTCCCCTGCCTTGTGTTAAATAAAGCAGGAGGCCACAAAAGAGACATTAATTACACATGGAACAGTGTAGTTTTAAGGGGATTTCAGATTTCACAGAATTGTCTTAAACCAGAAAGCAACAGTGTTTTTAAAATTATAAGGGTGTTTATACCCCACCATAATTATAAACATGCCCAATATTTTTTTTAATTGGAGCACACTCTGCATCTATGCAGATGGACAGACTAAAAGTACTCCTGATATGTTTCATTACCATAATTATTAAATACTTTGCTTGATTATTAATGACAAAGCTGCACTCTTGCTAAATTTTTGATCCACTAACAAAATTAAGTGTTCTGTTTAGATTTGTAAGGACTTTAAAGTCTCAGCTTGTTACACCTGTGCTGGGAAATGCCTCACAGGCTCTCTCCTGCATTTGGCTACATCTGATCCCAACTAAGGCACTTGCAGCTCTACTGCCCCTGACCAATATTTACACTGGGGGTCTTGAATGCCTCAAATTCATCTTTTTGCACGAAATAATGAGAGAGTCACAACTGCAGGTGCTGTGCTATCAAGAGCCACTGCTGTGCCAACAGTTTCAATTTTATACCTATTCTTCCCCATTGATGACATTAGAACTTCACCCACGGCTGTACCAGCTTATAACTTTCACTTTTAATTAAAGAAATTAAATTGGCAACATGAAACACTTTGCTTTCACGTTAGCTTTGTTAATAAAAAGTGAAAGTTAAAAGCATCATAGCTGAGGGTAAAACTCTGCTCAGTGTTACAACCATGGTGAGGTGGAATGCAGAAGCACAGGTCTGAAAAATGATTTATATTAAAATCATTAAAATTGCAGTAACAAATTCCTAAAAATTCAGAAATTATCTCAACACAATAATTGCCATTTTGCTCTGCTCCCATCAGAAGTGAGCTCCAAGTGCTCAGGAAGGCAGGAGCTGCACGGAATCACTGCTCTCAGGAAGGGGAAGGATGAAATGGAATGCCTGAACTCAGGGACAGGGAATCACTGCTCTCAGGAAGGACAAGGATGAAATGGAATGCCTGAACTCAAGGACAGGGAATCACTGCTCTCAGGAAGGATGAAATGGAATGCCTGAACTCAGGCTCAGGGACAGCCCCTCCCAGCCAGCACAGCACAGGGTGGAAGGGAATCTGCAGCACCAAATCTCAGTGAGCTCTCCATAAAATACCCCTTCAGTCTATAGTACTACCCAATCATCCACAAATGCTAATTAACTTTATAAACAATTCTAAACATAATTTTCCATTTACTTATGTAAATTTTCTTTTTACAGAACACATCTTACTCTTATGATAGTTGTAGTTAAGATCCCAGAACTTGACAGACTTGTGCTACTAATACATAACACTCAAAATAATAGACTAATTGAATGCATATATTGGAAATTAAATTTCAGCATTATTTTCTAATAAAATACACAGGCATTCAGCCAGTTTGAGCAGATCAATTAACACACTAATTTTAATGTGATCCACTTTATCATAGATTATAACATAGAAGTTTGATTCATTCATTTTCTGACAGCCAGGACAAGCCCAAGCTGTAACTCCTTACTGTCACCACTCTCTCCAAAAAAAAATTCAGAAATAAAACCAACAAAACAACAAATCAGCTACAGCCTTCTACTCCTTCTACTGCCAGAAATATTTCCATTATTAGCCCAGAAGCAGAACTTCATTCAACTTGACAGACACCACCTGCATCTTTCAGATTTTGGAAATAGCTCTGAAAGCAGCAAGAACCCAGATTTACTATAATAAGACCAGTGCTTTGTTGGGTTTGGGTTGGGTTTGTTTTTTTTGTTGGTTTGTTATTTAGGTTTTTTTTTTTTTTTAAATCTGCACGAGACACACCATGTCAAATGCAAAGGTAAATTCCTCAAGTGATTTTAGTCTGGCTTTTGACCTTTCTGCAGCCTTGAGACTCCCCTCAGCTGCCTGTGCCATGCCCAAGGCCCGGAGAGGATGTCTGGCTCTGCACACACTGGCAACAACAGCCAGTGGCTCTCACTGGCAGAACACACCAGGGCCAAGAGGTGACTCTCCCAAATACCTCCTTAAAGGGGACTGTGCCCTAGAGATGTGTTCACACACAGGATGGACCCTCCTTGTGACATTTTTTTTCACCTGTGATGCTCATTTCAGGAAGGAAACCCAAAAGCAGTGACACCCCCAAGGCAGCTGAGTCGGTCCCTCCCTGACAGCTCCTCCTTCTGACACTTCACATTTCCTGGCGCTTGAGAAAGGAGCTCCTCCAAAAGCAGGAGGTGCCTGGACCTCACAGTCTGGGGACCTTTTAACACTTCTGTAATAAAAATAGACACTAGGAAGTAAATTAGAGAAAAGCTTTGGGCCACACGTTCAAGGCTGGTATGGGAATGCTGTGGAATATTTCGGAATGTTGTGGGACACTGAAGCGTTGTGGAAGGTTATGGAATGTTGTGGAATATGGTGCAGGTTCCCTGAGGTGCAGGAGGCCATTCTGGCAGTAGTACTTTCAATTTTCAGATTCTTAATTGTATGTTGCATTGCTACTACAGCACATCATGATTTTTCCTTTCCTGTCAAGATTGTCTTCCTCCAGAATATCCCTCTGGAATGAGAACATCACTCACAACGCTTCTCAGCTTGTGATATTAAGCTTCTATTTCTCAAGTATTTCCCAGGCATGGGACATAAAAGATCTTGTAAAATTCCCTCATTTAGCAAGCTAAATAACATTGCTGTTTGGTTTCAGACACTCCTGTAGCACCACAGCTAATTTTAACTTTAGTCACTTTTCTAAGAATGTCAAAAATTTTTTTTGAAATCTAACTATGTTTTCCTTCTACCTTCTCATCTGATTTGATCTCTCTCCTTTTTCCAAAAACATTTCCTGAAGCAAAACCAAGCCCATCTGAGTGCTTACAAATTTTGCAATAATTTCCTACTGTACCAACTGAAATTATGGTTGCAGATCAACCAGAACACTTGTGCCAAATATTTTCTTTTATCCTTCTAAAGAAACCCACCCATCACCCAAAACAACAAAAACCTGAAACCTGACACTTTCTTTGGCCATCATTTACCTTTTTTTTTTCATACCCCTTACTGAACTACAATGCTGAATTACCAGATCAGTTTTAAGGCTTCTCAAAGACTCATGCTGCCTCCTCTTTGATTTACCTATTCCTTCATTTTTCATTATCTTCTCCATTGATTATCCTGTTACAAAGTAGATTATTTAACCCCATCTTCTTCAATGCCCAAAACTTTTCCTTCACTGTCTTATTCTTCATCAAAACCTGGACTTTGGCTGTTAACAAAACTCAAAGAGTAAGTAATTATAAAAGAATTTTCACTGTGCAAGTTCAACCTTTTTATGCTCTTCCATATGAGACAGTAGATGAGGTACCACCAGCAGGAAGCTTTGAAGCTGTCACTAAAATGGTTCTGCCGAGCAACCTTAAAAACATGTTGCACAATAACCTGTCAAAACACTTCCAAGATAAAAAGGCTCTAAAAGGCACATTAAGAAGTTGCAGTTATAAATAAATATGATTTTTAGATTTAAGCATCTGTAGGAAGAAAAACAGAAATTTGACTTTAAATGCCCAAGTTTTTTATATTTTAAAGAGAGCTTCTGAAGGTGCCAGAGGTGCTGTGGCTGGGGAACAGGGTGGGTGTTTGAGCCCCCAGAGGCAGCTGAACATTTCCCCCTGTGCAGACACAAATGTCACCAGGCCACAGCCACCAGTGGGTGCTGCTGGTGTCACTCCAGCAGGAGCTGGGCAGGCTGGAACTGTGGCCATTCCATCCCTGTGTCACTGCAATGCCTGTATCCTCCCACAGGGGCTGAGATCTCCTCAGACAACAAGGAATGTTCAGAAAAAACAGCAATAACCAAACTCCTGGCTAAGGAATCAGTACACAGGAATTCGGAACAAAGATCTCAACAACCATCACTGTTCATGTACAGGTGCTTTTGCATTTGAGCAGCACCACAGAATCTAAGGAAATAATGGAAAATATATTCTTTAGAATAAAAAATTGTAATCTGACCATATTTTACCAAAGTATGTCCTAAATAAGCCTTGCACTGGTTCACCCATCCATCAGAGCAGACTGGGGAACACCAGCTAAACAGCAAGCTCAGCTCTTACTTTATTTTTTAAATCACAACATTTCATAAGCACCTTCCAAGGGGTCCACAGTGTCTTCCACTGCCCTCTCTAAATATTAATACTGATAAATCAGCACTGCTGATGGCTACTCTGTGCTTTGGTTTTGGATTTTTAACACCTTCATTTATTTTTCACCTTCAGATATTTCTTCCAAGCTGTCTCCTGGTTATCAAAATGAAGTATGCATTCAATAATTTCATGAAGGTAATTTTTTTTCAAATAAATAAGGGTATTCTTTTACTTTTTGTTGCAGAATTCTTAAATTTGCTCTTCCTATATTTTATAGGAATCAAACTTGATGATTGTGTATTTATTTCCTAAATTTAGACTTCACAAGACTTTATATTACCCAAGACTACAACAAAACCAAAAAAACCTGTCCAAGAAACAAAATACCAATTCATGAAGGAACTCAGGCTGGATTGAACACCAGGAGGTCCAGCCTGCATAAGGCTCTGTGCAGTCAGGGAAACTGAACTAAGGATTTAAGCTACTGCATTTTTCTCAATGTCCATTAAAAAAACAATCGATGTAACTAACAAGCAGCAGGATACACAGAAAATGATTCACCAAGATGCAGTCGCTGACTGGAGAAAACAGGATAAAAAATAAATAATCATTTATGCATTTTTAATAAATAAGAATTAAGAATGAAAACAACAAGTACGTTTTTATAAAGACTTTTAAAGAGTATTGATGTTGGGTAAAAATTTGTGGAATATTTAATAATGTGAACAATTATAAATTAAGAGTACAAACAGAACAGATTAAAGTAGCCTAACTGAGAAATAGATTTCTAAATAAGCAAGGTTTGGTTTTTTTTTTATTTTTAATCTCTCAACTTGTGAATTTTATTGGCATAAAATCAGGAGGCTGTGTTACAATTAAACATGGAGTTGTCTTCAGAATATACAATAAATAACTCAATGAAGATTCAAATACTATTTAAAATGGGATAACTAAGGGATGAACTCATTTGCAGTTAGATATGATATACATGATTAAATTTACAGAGACTTATCTATACCTATGTGCTCTTGAAACAACATCATCTGAGTTTGTTCTGTTGCACCTATCAACACAAAGTCTCTGGAATTAAAGTTACAAAGGAACAAGCCCTGAGAATTTGCAGTTACCTGAAGAGAGGCATGGCTCAAAAAAAAACCTGCAGTTACAGAGAAGTGACTGCAACACATTTAAATCAACAAATGAATGAAACTGTTTCAAAACAAAGTCTAAAAACTTAAGTAGTAGAAAGTAAAAAGCCTCTAAAAATATTAATCAGAATTTACTGAATTTGTTTAAAGACCAGAAGTGTAAGCTATGATTCTCCAGTAGCACAGAAACCCTTGGCACCTATTAAGTTTCAAAGGCAATTGTAAAAATCATTTCACAGAATTATTTTGCAAGTGTTAGCCACTGTCTCCTGTGTTCCCAAGAACTCATCAGATTTGGGGCTGTCTGTGGAGAAACCAGAGGCATTCCAGGCAGGGATGACCAGAGCCTGACCATCAGTTCAAGGTGTGGTGTCACACCAACAGCCCCTTCCTCACTGTAACAAAATGTGCTTAGGAAACTCACATCACAAAATTAAATCATTGTTTGAATGCTGTGGATTGTTAAGTAGCTAAAAAACAGTGAAAGTGATACCTTGGCAGCCTTCAGCAGAATTTCCCTCTCTTGTTCATCTTTCCTTTGCTTTTCCAAACGCTCCAACTGCTCGAAGAACTTCAGCTGGGATCGGACATCTGTGGCTTGTTCGTACCACTCATCATCCTGCGAAACAGGGACAGGCCTTGGAAAAGCAGCCCCCTCACCCACACCAGGCATTTGCACACTGAAGTGTCACACATTAAAATCTTCCCATTTATCACCAACAATAAAATGATTATTTTTTAGGCTCAGGGGAATGAAGCCAGCCTATGGTTAATAACACAGCGGGAATCTGATAATTTAATTAATATCTAAGCAATTTTAAAAGAACAAGAATTGGTTTATCAGCACCAGTTACATGAAAGAGTTAAAAAAGTAAAACCAACTGACTTAACGTTGGAAAACATCTAAAATGCTTAACTTTATTACTGAATAATCCTAACTATAGTTTATAAGCAGGTTCATAATTTATAATTCCTGCATTTTTACTAATCTTGAACTAGTAACAGACTTCGTCAAGAAGCAACATTATAAAAGCATTAAAGCTAAAAACTCCGTTGAGAGGAAGCCTCTAACTCCAATTAAAACAGAAACTTGTGACAACTAAGAGTGTGCTAGTTTTCCTAGCACACAGCAACCAGGAGAGTTTATGGCATGAGCCACATGGAGAACACTCAGAATGTCAGTCAGAAAAATAAGTTTTGCACATTACTGCCATCCCATTTATCTACTTAATGTTCTCCTTTCTGACTACCATGCTATGAAATCAAAGAATAGCATTAACTAAGAAAAATACACAATACAGTGACAATGCCACATTCCAATCAGAGACGACACTATCTTTTTTTTTCCTAAGGATCTTTTAAGACACTGTTTTAAATTCTTTTTTTGGCTTAACATGGAATAAGCAAACTGTTTTCATCTCAGACACCATCCTAGAGAGAAGGAAAGAGGGACTTAACACTTCTGAAGATGATAAAGAATACTGAAAAGAAACAAGGATATTTACTTTTAATCCAACATAGTAGAATATATCCATCAATTGCAATGAAAGATCTATGTGGAGGTAATAACCAGAATGAGTGGTCTTTATTTTTTAATCCATTTTTCTATCACAGTAACATTTATTATAGTCACACATCCCAGAGATTGTTATTTTTGCAAATATCACATAGAATTAATCCAACCATGACTCAGGTCATGGGGCACCCAGGTTTGGGAAATAAGATACAATCCAAAGCTGTTTGACTAGACTGCCACTCCAAGAATACAAAAAAATACACCACAAAACCAAGGAACAAACTAAAGCAGAGCTATTCAATGTATATATATGCTAAAGAAATCTAAACACAGCTTAGACAACACACAACTAGTTATTGCCATCTTCCTTGCCACCAGTGTAACAACCACAATAACACAAGTATCTTACTTCTACTGGAGAAGGTATTTCAAATAGATCAAGGAAGATGTTTGATTTATTTGAATTTCAAACTGGACTGTAAATCTTCATTTCAATTTCCCCCTGGTTTGAGATATCAAAATTGTTTCAGTTTTCTTCAGGAATACAATCACGAACAAAAGAATCGGTGAAGAATTTACAGCTGAATTCTTCAGTTCTAAGGCAGACATTGGCAGCTTTTGTAAAATATTAACATTTCTCACATCCAGAAAAGTTACTGTAGACTCCTAAATACCAAAGCACTTTCGATCCAATTCCTGGATACCCTGGACAAAGTGCTGCAGGGCGGGCAGCAGGACGTGGCTGTGTGAGCACAAACCCCCTGGGCACTTTGTGCACTTACTTTGTACGACTCCATCCGGTGCTGGGTTATCACTGTCACCTTCTCTATCACTGTCCTTAATCTGCTCTGTGTTGCATGGGAAATAAAAGTAACCACCTCAGCTGGCACATCAGTAATTCCTAGTTTTTTAGCTAAAGCAAAAAAACAAAACAAAACAGGATTAGCTTACCCTCCATAGGAAAAAAACCTGAAACACAAACAAAGCTCTAAAGGACTTTACATCACTACTTCATTTTCCTGGATAGAAAAATCCATAACAGCGTATTTATGTGGCTTTGGTGACACATTCATGACCACCTGAAAAGGGTGCAACTCTACTTTACAAGCTTAAAAGAAAAATCAGAGAATTTCTTCAACACTTGAAAGCACCTAAGAACTTTGCTGAAGTTTAGCCTGGCACATTAAACTGAGGCATGTCAGAGTATGAGACAATCTGAGTTCTCAGTTGTTCTACACAAGAAAAAACAATTCCTTTATTTTCAGAAGCATTAGTGCAGATGAATTTCAGTGTTGAGCAGGTGAGGGTTGAGACCAAAGCATTCTGTTGCATCCTTTAGCCCACACCAGTGGCATAGAACTGATAACAGAAATTCTTTAGGGAAAAAAAAAAACAACTATTAATTGAAGGCAAAGAAATAAAGTCATATTAAAAAGAGTTGTTTAGAAACACCAGTTGTCCCCCCAACACATATTCATGTTCCATTATCTGGACATTCGATACTTCATGCTAAGTTTTTAAGAAAAGCTAACAGACTACAGTTTAATGCACTTATATATTTAAAAAACATCCAAACTACAGGAAAAAAAAGAATATGGGTAGCACTCAAGGTCTCCTAATTTCATCAAAATAATTACCAAGTATTGGATATAAATTTGTAGGTATATGAATATATGTACTTATTTAAACTGCAGTCCTCCAAAGGCATACATGGTCCTGGCAGGACAGTTTTCTGGGTAGAAAACTCCCTGTGTGCATGCACAGATACAAATATTTCACACAGGGAAAAAATGGGTAGTTGTGTTTGTGTGGACCATTGGTGTTGAACCACCATAAAAGAATAAACCTGCTGAGTCGGTTTCCCATTGAATGGACACAGGACTTTCAATAGCAGTCTGGCCGGGACACACGAATGGTTATGCAACACACAGAAATCTCTGACTATTTCGGTCAGCGCTTCCTACAGAGCCAATTGCAAGGGAATTCTCGCTTGGGGAGGGTCCCTGAGCAAACGGGACCTCGGCTGCACAGAGAGCGAGTGTTGGCTTGGCGAGGCGTTCCTGCCTTTCCCTGGCGAAATTCCAGAGCAAGAAACCCACGGCTCAAACAAAGTGGGAGAAACGAGCACGGGGAGCAGAGCGGGGCCGCAGCCATGGGGAGCCGGCATCTGCCTCTTCCCTTCCCTTGGCACCCGAGCCATCGGGATCTGCCCCTTGCCCTTCCCTTGGCACCCGAGCCATCGGGATCTGCCCCTTCCCTTCCCCTTCCCATCGGGATCTGCCCCTTCCCTTCCCTTCCCATCGGGATCTGCCCCTTCCCTTCCCTCGGCACCCGATCCAGCGGGATCTATCCCTTCCCCTCCCCGACTCCCTCCCCACCGGGATCTGCTCCTTCCCTTCTCTCCTGATCCACCGGGATTTCCCCCTTCCCTTCCCCCTGCCATCGATACACAGGGATCTGCTCCTTCCTTTCCCTTCAATCCCGATCCAGCGGGATCTGCCCCTTCCCTTCCCTTCGTTCCCTCTCCACCGGGATCAGCCCCTTCCCTTCCCCGGTTCCCTCTCCACCGGGATCAGCTCCTTCCCTTCCCTGGCTCCCTTCCCACCGGGATCTGCTCCTTCCTTTCCCTTCAATCCCGATCCAGCGGAATCTGTCCCTTCCCTTCGCTCCCGATCCATGAGGATCTGCCGCTTCCCTTCCCCCTGCCATCGATCCACCGGGATCTGCCCCTTCCCTTCCCACCGGATCTGCTCCTTCCTTTCCCTTCAATCCCGATCCAGCGGCATCTGTCCCTTCCCTTCCATTCGCTCCCGATCCATGAGGATCTGCCGCTTCCCTTCCCAGCCCCACTCCGCTCCCAAGCCGCGCCTCCCCAGCTCGGTTCTCCACTCCGGCTACCGCTGGTGCTCATTTTAGGGATTCTTTGAAGTCTTCACCTCTTAAACTAACTTAATCACCGGCTCCCTATCTTACATGTTACCTTAAGGATTTCAGCAAGATGTATATATGATTTTTAACTAATTTTTGCTTTATCATAGGGAAAAAAATAAATTAAACCTTTCTTGGTGCCCAGTTTGTCCTGTGTAATAGAGCTGGAGGTGCGCTCAGGTTGCTGAAAGCTGAATGAGTAATGGCACGCAGACACACACATTAAATCCCAATGCTGCCACTGCCACCCAGGCAAATGAAGTCCTTGAAGTTGGGAGGACAATTCCTACAGGCAGGAGCAATTCCTCCAAGCCAGACTGGCAATATTTGAGCACGCACCATTTTACTACGCAAATGCGTGTAAGCAAAGCCATCACTCAGAAAACCCTAGTCTGAAAGATAAAATGTAAGTAAGAAGGGACATTTAATTAACTAGTACCCAGAAAAGAGTCTTGGAGATGGAAAATTCTGCCCTATTCTAGGTAAGGGTGAGAATGTGCAATCATTACAGTTCTTTGAATTTGAGTGTAATTACAGCTACCCAACTTCCCTGAAACACACACAATCCTTTTATAACAAGAATTGTTGCCATCTGAGTTTTTTCACAATAAAGGTCCCTCTAATCTCAAAGAATTTTATTCTGAATAAAGTCAACCACTACAGGACTCTTCTTGTCCCTTTAACTCTTCAGAAATTCAATCATAATCTATGGTTGAATTCTCGGAGATACCTGATGCCTTAAGATTCTTATCCTTCATCAGCCTCTGCAATATCCCAGTAACTTTCTTCTCCTAAAGTCCTCCAACTTAAAATTCCCAAGTCCAGAAAACTACCCAGAGGCCACAGAGTCCCTAGGGAATCTGCCCTGGGATTTATCCTTTTTAATGGGTGTTTCAGAGACCTCGGGGGTGAGACACGAAGTCCCCTCACCAGGTCTGCAGATGGCAGCACCCTGAGCAGTGCAGAGGGGAAGGACCTGGCCAGTGAAACCAGAGAACTTCATGGAGCTCCTGAAGGACAACAGCAAAGCCCTGTGCTCACTGCAATGCCATGGGATCAGCAGCCCTGGTGGGATGCACAGAGAGCCTGGAGGCCAGCAGTGACCCAGGTTCCAGCACTGCACCCTGGCATCTACGGGCTGCACCCACAGCAAAACAATAAATCAGTGGCAACCAACCCACCAAGGGAAGCAACTCCTCCTCTTCACTCAGCCCACACCTACAGTCCTGCACCTGTGGCTCACCCAGTACAAGAAAAGCTTGAAAAAACCTGAACTAAGGAAAAGTCAACATGATGGTCATGGGGGTTGCAGCACACAGCCTACATGAGGAGAACAGGAGGGTTCTTTCTCTTGGAGTAAAAAGACTTAAGGGAGAGTTGATTGAGAAGATAGAGCCAGACCCTTTATTAAGGTTGCCTGGAAGAAGAATGAAACATAAATTCATAAACTGAAACAGCTGTTTCTGACTGGATATAGGGAAGAATTTTTTCATGAAGAAAGAATAATGGAACCCTTTGCACAAAAAAGTTGTAGACTGTCCCACCTCTCAGGTTTTTAAGACTTGGCCAATTAATGCCCTAAACAACCCAGTCTAAACTGAATGTTGATCCAGCTTTGAGCAAGATACTGGAGTGATTCAATGGTCCCTGTCCCCCCGCACATGTGCTTCCCTATTCCTCATTACTGCACATACTGCACATCTCTCCTCCATCTCAGATCATCCCCTGGCACATATCCCAGCCCACATTTGTCCAGCATGCCAGCTGAGCACAGTCAGGGACCCTGAGCCTGCCCAGTCTGTGCCAGAGAGCTCCCTGGCAGCCAACCAGGCAGAACAGCAAAGAAAAGCAAAAAATGGGTTCATCCCTCAGCTCAGGCACACAGAGGGGGCTCCATCTAACTCCTGATTTATCAATCGACTCAAAAGTGACCTGAAGGGAAAGAAGAAAGGCAAATGGAATATTCAATCCCTTAAGGCTAAAATTCTTTGGAAAACAGGATAAGGGGAAAAGAATACAATTTTCCCCCAAATGAATTAGCATCAAGGAACCAGACTACAAAAAGATTTTTAAAAAGTCATTTTGTCACCCACACGATTCATCATGTGTGGAAGCATCACCACATCTCCCCTGCTCTAAATTCCACTGGTTAAACCCTGCTGGCTTGGGATGTCAGAAGCAGGGAGCATTCCAAAGCTGCACACTACATCAAGATTTGGCACACTCCTTAAATACTTGCATTGCACTTGGGGCAAGGGTGGGGAAATTACCAATTTCATCCACATTTGAAAATGCTGGCCTGTTTATCCTTTCATTCACAGCTGCTCACACCACTGTGCTGAATCCATTGACCTATGAGATGTTGTTGTACCACTCCTTAGAGCCTGGCCCTTTTTGTGCTTTGTGCTACTCACAAAAATGCCAAATAGGAACTGAATCTAAGTACAGGGCTGGCAACTATTAATTTTCATATGCTTCTATATTAAAGTCTCAGTTTTGTCTTTTTTTCCTGACTTTTTCTTCTCCTTCTTTCCTGCCACTTCTCCTCCTGAGATCCACTCTCATTTATATATTTTTAAAATTAAATGTATAAAATGTATTCATCCACTCTCATTTATAAAAAGCAAAACAACACATCTCTAAATGGGAAATTCCTGACATATTCTTCTATTCTGCCTAATTACTTTACCCAGTGTTAATAGAAAAAGGCTATTCTTCTCTTTTCAAGATTCCCTAGATGTGGGACAATGATGTGGAACAGAAATATTATTTATATTTTTAAGAAATGTACAGATACACATATATATTCTAAATCTATAGATACACATATATAGTCTAAAATACTAAACATAGTTAATTATATCACAAACATCCTTGTTAATACTCATCTTTCTAATTAAGTTATTAATGATATTTTTATTTAGGCCCTAGCATTCTGAATTTTGGTCTTAATTGCACCATTTAACCTTTACAATACATACATTTAAACATGTGCAGAAATACATATTTAAGAGAAAATTAAGATTAAAAAAAACCAACAAACTTATATCAACAGAGTGCTTTCCCCTGTCTTCTGTTTTTAAAAAGTTTAACCTCTTTCTGATTTTTAGGTGATCACCTCAATGTGCTTTAAGTTTGATGAAGTGGCAATCTTAACTTGCAGTCTTGTGATCAAAAGTATCATATGTGGAATTTGAAAAGAGTTGCTTGCTTTTAAATAATACATTTGTTAAATTTAGACATTTTGGATAACAAGTATATGTCTCAAGTCTTTAAAATTACTTTAGCAATGTAATTTTGAACTTTTCCTAGAGCTATGATAAAAACATCATCAAGGTTAACAAAAAAAAAAAAAAAAAAAAGGAGCTGGAGCAAAGCAATGCTCCAAGCTATAATTTTAACCCATCTCTCCAGTTGAATTCAAGTTTTGATATTGTTAAAGACAAAACTAAGGTCATACTCTTTATTCAAGTGCTCTTGCCAGATCTCTATTACACCAGAACTGTACAAGACAATCAAGAATTGATGACTGATTGGAAGAAAACTTCAATTCTTTGTGGCAGAACTCAGTTACAGCACATCCTCAGAGGCATCAGATGCTACTAAAGAGTCACAATATCCTACATGAGAAATATGGGGGACAAATTTGTACTCAAATTGCAAGTTTTGAATCTGCCAAGCATTACAGAACAACACAATAAAGTCTGCCTACATGTTAATTCTTAATTACATGTCTGGAAGCTTTAATAGCAAACCCTGGTTCCATCAGAATTTAATAAAGATCTACAGTATATGAGCATGCAAAGAAGTGTGTCAGGATGTTTTGCTACAAATAAACTATATTATATTTTAAATTTTTTGATATTGCAACAGAGTTACTGTAAAGTCAGAACTTAGATACAAGTTCCAAAATCCTTGAGGGAAAAAACGTTCAGCAATATTATTCTGATATTGGCATATGTGTCAGTAGCACAAGATTGTTTTTTACAAATATAAAAGCACCTAAACCTTGTAATTGAAAACTTTTTAGGTCTCATGAAGTGAAAATTCTGCTATCATCTGCTCAGTTATCTGAAAGTCACTGGCTTTGTTGCACTTTAGAAGTTTAATTATATTTTATTGATCAAAAAACCAAAACAAATCATAAGGAGAGTACTGCCCTATTTGGGAAGCAGAAGAAAAATACTGTCTTTGCAGATAGGCTTTCAAAGAATCAAAAAGTTACTTCAATAATTTATAGTATAAGAGGACTGACAGGATTGAGATCAAAGATAAAAAAATTATTTGTAAAACATCAGGTCTGACTCTGATTATTGATGTGATAAATTATTGAGTGCTGTATAAAATCTCTTTACGTTTACACTCAAAACAAGAAAACCTTGAAGAAGTGGCTTTAAGCAGTTAAACAGCTCAGATTTAGGGCTGGAGCTGTCCTTCAGGAGCAACACTGTGAGGGTGCATAATCAGTGTCTGTCTGCCTTAACCACAGGGCAGAAATGCAGAATGCACTCACTGCTGTCACCCTAACACCAGGAACAACTTCCTGAACTTTAAATTCTGTGTGTGAAATATTGGTCCAGGACCCAACTGGAACCATCTTGTTAGGTCCAGACCCCTTCTGCCATTACAGCTTGCTTGCACACTACAAAATAGAAAGTAAAATCCATCCCACTCCAATCTGAGACGTTATTTAAGTTTTTGTTTAACCTCATTCAACACCATCAGATCTAGGAAAATGCAGCACAGAAGCATCTGGCCAGATCTACCCACATCACAGAAAGCAGATCATCCTGCCCACAGCCCAGAAAGTGTTGGGCTGTGCCTTGGATTGCATCTACAGCTGAGGCTGCAGCCCCAAAAGAGCCACCAGAGTTTTGTGCCTCAAGCTTCCCCACCAGGAAAGGCAATGTACTACTGGGAACACAACCACTTCAATTGCTGCAGCCTCCCAAACCATTCAACTCTCTAGGAAAAAATTCTATTCCTTCATTTCACCAGCATAAGGGAAACTGACATTTTGTAGCACTGCTGTAGATGTAGCAGTGAAACATTTAAAACATCTTAATCTCTGTACAATTACATATAACTAAACACAACATGACTGGTTAAGTAGACACTGTTCAGGAGTTACAATACACAGGTACTTGGGAAAATTACAAACTGAAAAAATGGGGTGAGGAGGACAGCAGTTCACCTTCTGAAACCAGACAAGCAGTATTTGTGTAAGACTCAGCTTGTGTGGTCTCTAGAAAGACGCCATGAAATTAAGAGAAAGCAACTGGAGCTTTATCTGATAGTGTGTATTAATAATTCTAAATACTGTGTACTAATAATTCTAAATGCTTTGTATTAAGAATTCTAAATGCTGTGTATTAATAATTCTAAACTGAGCAGTGCCAGGATGACTAAACACAGAGAGGGAACAGCTCTACTGCACTAAGGGGCCTTGGCATCCTGAGGAGCACAAATGGCAATTATTGAATTCACTTCTGCCAACCTCACAACAGCGTCCTCAGCCCACAAAGTCATCCATCAATACTGCATTCCTGGTGCTATCAAGGGGAAAACCCAACCCACAATATTAAGCTGGAGAATGAGGGATGGAACACAGGAGAGGAAAAGATTAAGGTGGTTGTTTAGGTTCAGAATACCCTGGGGTTGTGTTGTGGGGGGCTCACAGTGCCCTGGACAGACTTTCAGTACTAGAAACTGAATACAGAGCTTGTTAAACAGCAGTAGGGCAAACAGCAACTCCTAGTTCTGATGATTAAAATTAGAGATTCCTAGGGGTGCAAGATAACCCAGTGATCCCAGGCAAAGGAAACAGCAAGATAATTTTAGCTGTAATCTTCTGGTTCCAGTCCCTTGAATAAAAGCTTCAATTTAACTCTCACTAACTAAATGCATAAATAATTTATTCAGTGTTGACTTGCTGCACTGTTAAGCTGGTCTGCTGCTACAAGACAGTGTGAGGGAAGGAGAAACTACAAAACTTTGGTTGCTACCTTGCCAAACAGGGCCAACCCAAGGGAAGTGGTTGGAGCAGGCGCCTCTGAGGAGCTGTAACCCAGAGCTGCTCGGGAAAGCCCCAGGGCAGGGAGTGTTTGCTGCCAAGCACAGAATCCCTGCCAGGAGTTTGAGATTTGGTGCAGGTTCCCTGCAGCAGGTACAAACCAGCACTCTCTGACAGGGGCAGATGGCCAAGATAGAACCCACAGCTCCAAACAGGAAAGGTTCTGCAAACCAGGCTCTGACACTGCTCAGCACTCCCAGTGCACCTCCACAGGGAACAGGGACTTCTAGAGAGAATGGCTTTTTATCACTTCCTAATTGTTATGTGCAAAACCATGGAAAGCCCTACATTCCTTACTTCAATCAGCTTGTTTGTAAAAAAAACATTCCTCCTCTCAGAGCTTAAGAACTAACTCATGAGTAGAATTCTGAACAAAATGGAAACTTTCTTTGTTGGATCAGGCCCTTTTCTGACCCACAGGTGGGCAACTGAGAGGTGTTCTAAAAACTTTTATTCCATTTGCAGTGTCTTGTGAAGGGTAAGACAACACAGATGTTATAATCTCTGCCATCACAAACAGAAGCCAAGTATTTCCTAATTACAGTACACTATAAGTGTTTCTTGGCCCATCAGCTTTAGCCACACCATGCTGTAAATGCCTTAAAGCCAATAATCTAAAATTACCCCTCATGGATCCCACTACAATGCATCTTTCAGAGTCCTGTTTCTCCAAAGTATATTATTTGCAGGGCCATCCTTTGAAACTTGTGTCTAGTTCCATTTCTCTCTCAACAATGTCTGTCCTTTTCCATGGCATTTCTAAGTCAGCATTTCTTATCTCAAGGTTTACATAGAGATGCACACTGTGTGAGCTTTCTGTCAGGCTTGGAGAATTCCCTACAAACCCATTTCCCACACTTCTTGAGAATTCCCAATTTTCTTCTGGACTACCCACCTTGGGCTGATTGCTCTGAAAGCATTTTTGAAACTGAGAAACTGCTCAACCATCAGTTATTTTTTTTAAATAAATTCCAAACTTACAGATTAAAATCCTCAAAATACATACCACGCTCAGTGCAAGACACAGCAGGGAAAAAACATAACCAGCCATGCAATGTAACCTAAAAGAATAAAAATGAGGAATAAAATGCTACACAATTTTTAGTATTGCATTTCCTGCCCCCTAAAAAGTAAATGCCAACCAAACTATTTTAGCAAAGATTCAGCTGAGACTTTTAAGCTCTGTAGTGTGAATGCACAAGCACAAAACCATTTAAAGTGTTTCAGGCACTATAGTGGATTTAATTCTTTCAGTACAAACTATCTTTAATAAACACTTATGTATTTCTATAACTGTATAAAAAGTTAAGTAAACCTGCACTGGGTAACAGAGTCCATCATCCTTTCTCTAACAGTAGTATTAGGAAATGCTGCTAGAAGATTATTAAAACAAAAAGTGTGTATGGCTCACTGTGCACCAAAATTATGCCTTGGTCTGTCCTAAGTTAGAGCATCTTATCTGTCTATCAGGTCAGGATGGAATGTTTTTTCCATTAATTTTTCAAGTAATTTTTTGAATTTGCAACATTGTAAAACAAAGAGTTCCACAACTTAACTTCACACTTGGAAAAAAGCAAACTTTTTGTTAATTTTGAACATTTACTTTCTAATTTTCATACACTTTAGTCCTGTTAAAGGAAAGCAAGCAAAACAGCTCCACTCTAGAGGGTCATCATGGTGTAATTATTTTAACACAACAGAGCCATAGTTGCATCCATGCAAAATCTATGTGTAACCCTGGCCAAAGTTTCATTCCATTTTCTGTGCTGATTCAAAGCTTTTATACGCAAGAGAAAAAAAATTCATCAAGTAGAGAAAGAATTTCTCAAGAATCTTACTGAACCCCTTACTATACAACTCGTGTTTCTTTATGGACTGACCAGCAAAAAGCCCCCATTTTTCTAAAAAGTCTGTCTCAACCAGTGGGTAAGTCTAGGAATTTAATCATAATTCATGCTTTTTGGGGAAAAGAAAAACTACTTGGAGAAGAGGTCTGTGCTAAGGTATGAATAACCAGACAATCCAGTTTCCAAAATTCTGTCTCTAAGCTAGATAATTAAACAGCTGAAAGGCAGCTATTAATCATCCATGAAGAGTCTGTTTTATTAGCCCTGGTGGTTTGTCTCTAGCAGAACCCAGCTAGGCACCAAACAACATTCTGCACAGCTCTGTGGAGGCTTGGAAAATGGAAGGAGCTGCCACAAAGCATGGAAGCACAAACAGTGCATCTTGGAGCACAGAACACTTGGCACTCTCACAGCAAGGAAGGCTTGCAGCTTGAGCAGAGAGAACAGAAACAATGTTAACTCTGAAGGAACATAAAGCACTGCAATTAATTGTTTCCCTGCTCTCTTCTCTAATTAAACTGTGTACCACCTAACTTCTTTTAGAAGAAATCAAAATCCCAATGTGTTAAGCAAAGACAATATCCTTATGTTTGATGTTTAATTCCTCCTCTTTAAATAATTCAACTTTAAGATTATTTTTGTGCTATTTGATGTGTGTATTCTAAAAGAAGGGCAGGTGCTGAAGTTATTAAAAGGAGGCACTGAAGTCTTTGAGAACTTCACCACCACATCCTACCCTATAATCCCAGTAACCTGTGCTGCAGCAATTGAACAGTGTGAGGAAAATACTGAAGACAGAGGAGGGGATGAAAACTGAAATGGGGCAGGTCTTAACGTGTCAAATAAGAACACACAGATTACAGTTATACCATCTTTTCTTCTTCATCTTGGTTTTCCTAAAACAAAAAATACAGCATAATGAGCATGTCCAAAAACATCCAGGAACATTCAAGAATAAACACAGAGTGAGTATAGAGGACTAGAAAATATGTTCACTGTTTTTATGAATAATAGCAAATGCCTCAATGCACTTTTGTGCTTGGTTACTCACTAGAGACTCAAATCAAAAGAGATTTTTACAAGGACCAGACCAGAAAGAACTAATATGGCAATGACACCAACAGGAGTCCCTAAGAAAACAACAGAGAAGTTGTTAGTTGGGATTTATCTGTTTTCATGCAGAGCAGACAAATGTGTTTCTTGAGCTAAACTCAAAACAGTAACCAAGACAATTCCTCAGGCTTAAAGACCATAAATACACTATTGTGACAGCACACCAGGTAAGACAGAGATGGAGCAGAACCCCTGTAAGAATGTCAGAAATGACAAACAGATCCTAGAGCACAGTCCTCGCAAGGAACAGACCACACTCTCCATCACATCCACAGGATTCACAGGCATACCAAGTATAAGAACTTGCATATGTGGTTCTGTTCTTTTAAGGCAAATTGTGTGAACAAAACAGGTATTTCCCTCAAGAAACCATCTCTGACACCACAATCATCAGTTGTCTCCACAAGCCTGATGCCAGGCTTGTTACATGTGAGGCAGGATAAACACGTCACACAGGCAGGATATGCACAAACCCCAGGAAATTCAAAGGATTCAAAGAAGGGTAGACCAAAGATCATAACCTGAATTTCAAAATGTCAGCACCTTCACCTGTCTATGCCCAGGATTAGAATTAAAATTGCCAAGATCAGGACACCATCCCACATTCATTAATAGCAAAGACAGCATCACCAGATCCACAACTGCAAAATTTAATCATGTCAAATATGGTTGCTTAATTTTGTCAAAATAGCTTTAGTTTATGATAAGTTTATAGTAAGGTTGCACTTCTACACTATTGTGCAAGAACAGATGGTGGTACCTCATCTGGCACCACTTTGTGTTGCAGCTACACAAACAATTTTTTTTCCTTGAAAACAAACACCCTGTGGTCAGCAGCAGAATGTCTTCATAGCAGTTCAATGTTTGGCTCTGACTTATTTAACACAAGGGACTGCAAAACTGGTTAAACCACAGATTAACCCTTTCTGCATTACAACCACTGAAAAAAGTGCCAAATTGCCAATGAGTTGCAGTAAATTCTGGACTTGTGTGCAGTAGACTCAGCAACGCAAAGGAGGCTGACAATGGGAGAAGGAAAGACTAAAAGGAAGTTTACAAAGTTTGTCAGTAATTTTAAGAAATGAAAACACTACAACCTTAGTATAAGCAGCAGGATTGCCAAATAAACATAATGAACAATCATTCCAACATATTTTTAAAAATATTACCTTTTCCTTTTTCCCCCTTAAACGATCCTTGAAGATGCTGCTCACTGATCAATGACTTCCTCCTCCACAAAGATGTTCCAACATGTGTTGAGTGCTGGGGACATTAGCACCACCTCTAGAGCATGGAGTTTGCCTACAGGGATAATGTAAGTCAGCTTTATTGCAATACTGAATGGTTCTCTAAGGTTTTCTTTTTATTGTTCTTATTTTACACCCATGGACTTTATAAATGAATCTGGTAGAGAATGCATCTCCACAGAATGATGATCTTAATTTTACTCTCCTTTGCAGAGACCTGGAAATTTAAGCTGTTCCATTCCCAGATGCAAACTTATTCTGAGGCTGGGTAACATATTTTGGTGGGCCCTGAAGGCCAGAACTGCCTTCCAGAAATAGCAAAGACCTTTTAAAGATGGCACTTTCACTACATTCACGAAACAGAATGAAAAACGGGAGAAAACAAAATTATGGTGAAAACAAAACTTGAATTCTCTAAATATTTCTGAGACCAAGTATAATGGTCATGCTCTCAGTTCAGCTGGAGTAAAACCTTTGAAAATGATGCCTTAAGAAACAGCATCATTTTCTTCATAAATAGTCATAGTTTAAACATAGCTAAATTAATCATATTTATTTTGAGAAATTAGTGCTTGATGATCAGTTCTGACACCTAAAGGTGATACAGCTAAAAGCATAACTCAGATTCTGTATGTTGCAGAGCCAATAAGATTAATAAAAAGAAAACCTTGTAAACACACAAAAAATATTGAACAGAAGCTGCCCTACCTTTCACAGAAAGGCAGACTCCAAGCTCTCAGGTGGTACTGAAGTTACCATTCCAACACATGTTGGGACATCTTGTAAAACAGGAAGTCTAATCATGGACCTATTAAAGAAAGAACAACAATAGGGTTTAACATTCTGCTGAAGTACTCACTGATTATGTTTATTTGGCAACACTGCTGCTGATACTAAGATGGGAATGGATTCTCACCTTTTTTGAAAAGGAAATAATAAATGTAAATCAAATATAATTGTCTTTTAATACAGTAACATTAGCAATTGATTCAGTTGGAATATAGAACCAAATTCTCTGTTGAACTGTGCCACGAACTCCAATCTCAGCCTGAGAAACAACTATCACAACTATGGACATTGGTTAGAAAACTGGGAGCAGGACACATCTTCTCATCTAAATGCAATTTCCAGCAAAATGTTTGTTTGATACTAATGAAAAAAGCCCAAGTTTCAGCAGTATTCCAGATGTCAGAATGTGGGTACATCTCCACACCTGCCACATCTCTGCAGTGCCAGACTGAAGTTTACAGAAACTAGAGGAAGTCCATGCTTGTGGCATGCACAATAACTCACAATTTGGATTATACAATACCTAACATGACTTTTTTTTGTTCCCTGAGGAAAAGGAAGTAGAAGCCAGAGAACTCCACTGCAGGTACAGTTCAAGCATGTCCTTAGGACAGTGCATGACTTCAATCTGCTACACTTATGAACAGGGAGGTGTAAGAGCAATCCCCAAACACAATCAAGAGTTATGTCCACAGGCATTTACAGAGGTCATCCTGACAGCAAGGTGCTGATGGAAAAAAATTATATTCAAACAAATACTTCAATTTGAAGACAAAACAACTTATGGACAAAAAGGTAAAAGTCAGCAGTGAAAACAATTAAATCACATCAACAAAAAGTGCAGTGAAAACAAAATATTCTATTCACAGGCAATAGAAGAGCTCAGAATTTCAGAACACACAACCACTGTAATTGAAGTAGCTATAAAAGCTCTCTGAAGTAAAGCAACCAGAGAAATAACTACACTTTTATGTTAGAGCTGCTGTGTATATGAAAGAGCAGCCATCAATAGGACAGCTTCATTTCATTCAAACTAGAACACAAATGTTGACAAACAAACCCAGAGAAAGAGGATGCCAGAAAGACTTACTGAACTAATAACAAATGCCTTAAATAGAGGCTGAAATCACCTGGCCTGGTTCCATGAAGGGTACCCCTATGGGTTTTAACTTGGTTTAGCAATATAAAATGCCCTCTAGAGCACACAGATTCTGTATTTAAAATATATAGATATGCACACAACTGCTGCCACTGCCATGCCACACAGCAGGTTCAATACACCCCAGAATATAAAAAACCCAGATAAGCTATTTCTGTAGGTTTTAACATGCAGTGTTACAGCAGACATGCAATTCAAGCGTGGCTAAACAAAGAAACAATCAAGGCAGAGCAATGATCAATATTTCATCAGACAGAATTAAAACCATATTTTACATGTAAAGTAACAAAAAGGTAAATCTATAAATTATGTTGAGCCTAACCATACAACTGTTATATTGACAGAACCAGAACTTCTAACCAGCCAAGCTTCTCTGAAGCTGTTTTAAGGAGGACTGCAGGCCTTATAACTACTGAACTAGGAGAAACTGGAGTCATCAGCACATTCCCAAGCTTTATAATAACTGGCATGAACCACTATGTGTGTTCTAGAGTAGAAATTAATTCCCATGAAGCAAGAGAATCCAGAACTAAGCTTGTGGTGGGAAATACTGCAGATGTATGCCATGTCAGTAAAACACACTTCTCCAAAGAACATTGATAAGAGATACAGCATTTTGTAAAACCATGCTACAGACAATCTGATTTCTTAATGTAGGTGTAAAAAAATTCTGAATGAATGTGAAATAAAAATATCATGGCTGATTCTCCAAAAGTTTCTATCATATGTATTTAAGTGAAAATAATTTGGAAGATACAAGATGAACAGTTTTCAAAATGTATTTTAGGTGGCCAAACCAGTCCCATATTTCTTAGAATGCCACATCTGTTCCATTCAGTCAGTGCTCTGCAACAATAAAACTGAAGTAGAAAAATGAGGTGAAGAACACAAAGTGAAGAGAGAAAGGAACCATCTAAGTCAAAGAATACAATATGCCAAACTCCTGCTTAAATATTATTGCATTATGACAGTAATTAATGGTTAGGGTTCACCACAAGTTGTGACATTTTAGGGAGAGTCAATAAAAGCAAAATGGCATCACCTGATTGTAGAAGAAATCAGAATTTCTTCTAAATAAAAGCTGTGGGAATTAATAAGCTGCTGCAGATTCTAAGCCTGATAAAGTGCCATGCTCTGTTGCTCACAAAATAATAAAGCAAAGTTTTCTGGAACCCCCAGTGAAGGTTTGAGAGACCACCAAGTTCTCAGACAAGTACATGAGACAGCTGTTCCCTTTTTCCATGGATTTAGTTATCAGGCTTTATAAAAGGATCATGTTTTATGCCATCCCTTGCTGTGTCCTGCTACCTTTCACTAACATTTAATATAACATGCAGTGCAGCCTTGTTCTTATCTGCACTCAGAAACCATGCTGCAATCAAGGAATTAAAGGCAAGGAGTCTCTGTTTTCACAAGATGGTTATGAACTATAACTGTCACACTTAAAAACCTGCTTCACTAAATGTTGCCTGTTGCCTCACTCAGTAAACAGCAAAAAACTCAGAATATCAAAAACTAGCTTCTAAAACCTAACACAGCATTCTTACCCAGCAAGAAGTAACTTATGAATGGAAAAAAGTGAAACAATTACAAATTATTAAGGTTATTTTTCTTGTTCATTCCCATAAAACCATGTGGAAAAGCCAGGATTTTGCAGCATTATTTATTTGTGAGGGTCTAACCAGCTTGCTTGCCCTCTGAAGATAACACTACTCATTGTACTAACAAAGCTAAAGACCTAGAAAGTGTGAGGAGTTGGGATGCACATGCATGATGCATATCAACCCCTGCCTCTCAACTTCCCAAAAAAGAGAAACTAAAGCCTTCCAAGCCTTTGTGTATGTTTCATTGTGCTCTGCTGTCATGTAGAAAGATCAGGGTTTAAAGTTTTATGATTCCGAGAGGAATAACAAAAGAAATACATTATATGCTGAGAAATACCCACTCTTGATTCTGTATCAAAGAAGAATTTGAAACAGTCACAGCCTTGCCTTCCTACATGAACAAATGGCAATGATTACCAGCCCAAAATGACTAGATACAAAATTGGATAAGGAAGCATGTGGGAAGTGGATGAATATCTTTGCATGAATTACCTTTCAGTTACTTCTTCCATTTAAATGGATCAATATTAGTGCCTTAGATTTAAAATAAACTTTGGATTACAACACTGCCAAGCTCAAGTAGAGATAAGAACACACAATATATTAAGAAAGCTCTTTCACTATGTCTTTGAGGCATCTGGCTGGTGGTTACTGCCAAAGTCTGAAGAGCATCTGCTCTCACTTTAGCAGTTTATATTCCAACTCTGGTGAATGGAAGCACAATCTCTGAAACAGCCTTTGGGGAACACTACCGAGCTGCTCGACAAAGCTCTTACTCAGAAAAGAGAGCAGGAGATTAATATTACAGAAAACTTGAAAGATCTAGCTTCTGAGAAAGGAGACAAGAGCAGTTTCCTAATACTGTACACACCACAAAGCTCTCTTTTACTAAAACATTAAAAACCTGCCCTAAAACTGAAGTGATTAAATATGAATAGACCTAAAGGTAGAAAATAACATTGTTTAAGTCATATTCAGGCAAAATTAAGAAGAAACAATGTATCTTATCTCATTTGTCAACAGGCATAATGAAAACAGAAGAATGAGGACTCACATCACAGACTTTTTCCTAATGTGCTTGAGAAGGTCACGGGCGCTTTGCTTAGTCCTGGTGTTGTCACAGCAACATATGGCAATACTGAGTCTTGTACTGAACTCACAATGTCATTATTTTAGAGTGCCCAGTAGCACAAATTACTAAATTTGTGTGTGGTCCTAAGCAAACAACAAATCTGGCCACACACAGTGAAAATCCAACTTCTAAAACTTCAAATTCAGCTGAAGGAATTCTGTCCTCAAGAGCCATAGATCCCAGATAGTAGCCACTTCTGAACTCCACAGCCACTTTCAAAACTATAAAAGGCTTCATGTAAAACCAAAATAAAGCTCTAAAAGTGACTGCAGGAGATCACTAGGAGTGGCCTCTCTTCTGGATTCACTGCTTTTGAGAAGTAAATCCCTGCAGCTGCTTTTAAAAGCTTTGAAAGTTTCATTTCAATTATCAAAGCCAATAAAGCTTCAAAAACAGCCATAGGGATTTGTTCCTCAGAGAAGCAAACCCCAAAAGGCAGTGATGAATAGTGTGATGGATTCTGTGGCTCTTAAAGTATGTACAGATTCCTGTAAGTCCTGCACTTGTAATTACAACTCCATGTTGCACAGCAATTGTTACAGCCAGACAGCTCATTAAGGCTGATGTGGCAAATTCATTACTGATTTCCCATTCTTTCTAACAGTTTTATGTCTGTTGCCTTTTCCTTTATTGCACCTGTATCAACTATTGTGTGAGCATCCCTCCCAACAGTTTCTCAGGCCCATTTTGTGAGGACCTTGCTGGCTGCAGTCTCAGGTGGTGCTCAGGCAGTCCCAAAAAGCGGGACTTGCTTCCCAGCCATCCTCACAGCCAGCTGACTGCAGCCTGCAAAACCATCCTTTCTCTGAAGGGGAACTTAAAATGCATTTTGTAAAGTACAAGAGTGAAGTCTGACAATAAGTCAATGAAGAACTTGCCTGCAACTGCAATATAAAAAGGTTCCCATTAATTCAATGAACATAAACACAAACAGCATTTCAGAAGAAACCACATGACTGAAAAAAATCTGACAGTGCTGATTTGCAACAAGATTTTGGTCTTATGTTTAAAACTCTGAGAACTAGATCCCTAAAAATTTGTGATATAAGCACAGATCTGAAAGAGATACAATTTACACCCCTAAACAACCAAAGCTTAGTATGTTGAGACACTGATGGCACTGAAAACATTATGAAAATTATGCTAAAAAGATACATTTAAGTACCAGAACACATAGTGTATAATAAAGCATGTCATATAAAATGCATTCTATATTTCCTAACCTTAAACCATCACTAATTTTGAACAGTTATTCTACTAAAGTTTTTAACTTCCATTTTCAAACGGCAGAATAAATAAACATACCTTTTTGCCATGATAAACAAACACAGTTTTTGGAAAACACACCATAAGAAAATCACTATGAACATTTAAATAGATGCAGGTGTTAAGAACTGAATAACTGGTTTGTATGGGGAAAGAAAATCTTGACAGGAAACTTAAGCATTCTGTTAAATGTTATTCACAGGTGTCCTCTGTGACCTGTACTACTTACTTTACCTCTCTGTTTCAATCTTCTCATGTGTAAAACATGAAGGAGGATTGTGAGAAATAATTAATGTTTGCAAAGAGCTTGGGATCCTTGGACATAAAAAACATGGGAAAAGCATGAAGTTTAAAAGCACCAGCATGCTATTTTATTTCCAACTTGAGGTAAGTTCCTTTCATCACAAAAACCTTGAAAGTTTAGAAATACAAAATCATGGAATCAAATGCTTAAAAAACCATCTTAAGTGCTAAGCATATCCTGTTCCTCAGAACCTCAGCACTGAAGGAAACACTCCCAGAAGGAAAGGAGGTGCTTCTCACCCGTTTCAAGTATGCGTTTATGGAGAGGTATAGCAGCAAGAAAGGGTTCATCTTTACAGGACTGCATCTGGGATCCAACCAAGTCAGAGTTGGTGGCCATAATTCGGGCACTTTCTTCATTAAGGTTAACACCAGCCATAGAGGCAACATCATTGATGTCATCATCATCTCTGCAATAAAAAAACCAAACATATAAAACCAAATTCTGCATGGAATATATTCATTTTTTTGCATCATCTGCTTCTGCAGAAGGAATCATCATGCCACATGCCCAGTGGGTGGGCCAACTGAGACACAATCACTGGTGTCTCCATTTTCACAGAATATCTTCAGAAACAACCATTATTTCTCTGGCCATATCAGAAAACATCAGAAGCAGGACAATCTGACTGATAACAGGTGTGACAGAGGTGTCTTCATCTGAGACTCAGTGATATCAGTGAAACCAGGCTGATCAGGAAACTAACAACTGAACACTGGGATTTTCTCTATATAAAGAAAACTAGGCATAAAATGGTAAAATAAATAACAGAAATTAAAAGCAAACCCATGAATATTTCATCCTTCCCTGTTTCACAAGTTCCTACTAAAACAGGCTTCAAAGCATTTTCAGCAACAGTCAGGGAAGATTCTTTGGCCATGCTGAGCACACAGGTGAGCCTGGCCTCCAAGTGTGGCTGGAGCACGTGCTGGTAATTTCTCTGGCAACATACAAATATCAGGTGTGTCAACAACTTTTAGGAAAATGAGCTGCATTTGAGAAGCTGATAGCAACTCCCAGGCCATTTTTTGCCCTGCAACATCCTTTATAACAGCTTGTGAAAGTACAAACAAACTTGAGTTTTCATACCTGTATCTCCCAAGCATCTTTACCTCCTACCTGTCTGAGGCATGACTCAGAGCTGTGAAACAGCCACCTGGATTTAGCACATTCTGTTTCACAGCTGTTATTGACACAAACACTATTTCAACATATTCTACAGTGATTACACAACCTTTGAGAATATCATTTTCAGAATACACATATATGGATAAGAACATTCAAGTCCATACTCCTGTTACTGTATAAAGTAAACAAACAAAAGCTTAATTTAAATGATTTTTTAAAAATTGTTACATACTTGATGTCCCATGCACCCTAGAATACTTTGACACTATAACAAGCTTAATGCCCATAGTAAAAATCAATAGCTACAAGTAAGGTCTGAGAATAAAAGGAGGAAAATCCAGAAATCTATAATCTAGGTCCTCCCCCTCCTTCCATACTTTTCCTGTTACCTGCTCTACAGCAGCCAATTTTGGTGGAAGATTACAACAGTTTGATAGATAATAGTTTTGTTCTCTTTTATGGGAAGAAGTCAAGAAGGGACTTTTATTTGTGTAAACCTGCAAATACACGCTGAACACTTGAGGCAGAAAATTGAATATTTTACAATGCTTTCCAGAAAAAGTCTACACAAATGAGCTTCTACTCATTTCCAGGAGTGTTGGAGCGAATTAAGCACTTGATTTCTTGTCTTCAAATGAAATTCCTGAGAACAGTGTTGCAACATCATAGGATGGTTTTGGTTGGAAGGAAACTGAAAAGCCCACACAGTGCCACCCCTGCCATGTGCAGGGACACCTTCCACTGTCCCAGGCGGCTCCAAGTCCCAGTGTCCAACCTGGCCTTGGGCACTGCCAGGGATCCAGGGGCAGCTTCTCTGAGCAACCTGGGCCAGAGGCTCAGCATCCTCCCAGGGAATAATTCCTTCCTAATATCCAATGTATATCTATTACCCTTTAGTTTGGAGCCATTCCCCCTTGTCCTGCCACTCCATGCCCTTGTAAATTGTCTCTCCCCATCTTTACTGCAGGCTCCCTTCACGTGCTGCAAAGCCTCAGTTGGGTCACCCTGGAGCCTCCTCTTCTGCAGGCTGAGAAATCCCAATTCTCTCAGCCTTTCTTCCTGGGGAGGTGCTTCATCCCTCCAGTCCTGTCACTTTTACATTTGACATGGTGTGGACACAATAATCACCTGTGTACCCTGAGCCACACTGAGAAACTGGCTCTGTGCCCACACCACACAACCAACACCAACTGAGACACTCAGGGACCAACTCAAAGTTTGTAATTCTACAAGTCAAAACCACAGGTAAAACTGAAAGAAATTAAGATTCTGTCAGGTTAAAACCTGAATGCTTGAAATGGAATGAGAATCACCCTCACCTATGAGGACTCGCAAGGCCCAAATCCAGCAGGCCTCAAACCATGGGAAAACCAAACTCCCATCAAGGCAGTTCCCAGAACACAAACTCTGATCTATGTAAAACAGAAGCTTCTGGAAGACAGGTTTGAACCCAGAATTTCAAAATAAAGCTCAAACTGACCAAACCACCAGTGCAGTGGTGACATCCTGCGGGCCCTCACCCTGCTGTGGGTCTGGGTGCCAGGGAACGAGCCCAAGCAACAGAGGAGCTGGGTAAAAAGAAACCCAGAGGTTCCCAGGGCTGGCCCCACACAGCCCTGCTGTGCTGTCCCTCAGCAGAGCTCCCACAGCTGGGCAGATGCTCCCAGTGCTGTCCCTCAGCAGAGCTCCCACAGCTGGGCAGATGTTCCCGGTGCTGTCCCTCAGCAGAGCTCCCACAGCTGGGCAGATGTTCCCAGTGCTGTCCCTCAGCAGAGCTCCCACAGCTGGGCAGATGTTCCCAGTGCTGCCCCCTCAGCCAGCAGCTCCCACAGCTGGGCAGATGTTCCCAGTGCTGTCCATCTCTCAGCTAGCAGCTCCCACAGCTGGGCAGATGTTCCCAGTGCTGTCCCTCAGGAGAGCTCCCACAGCTGGGCAGATGTTCCCAGTGCTGTCCCTCAGCCAGCCGCTCCCACAGCTGGGCAGATGTTCCCAGTCCTGTCCCTTCACCCAGCAGCCCTCACAGCTGGGCACATCTGGCCAGCAGTAATCAAGAGTCTCAACCCTGTATTTCCATATCAGGTTGCCAGGACAAAGGTACTTTGATCTCCTTCAATCAATCACCCATTAAACACCTCAAAACAGCACTCTTGACTTCTAGAACTTCTCTGAGAAGTTTACACTTCTCTCTCATTTCATAGCTGAAGAAAATACCATCGATCTCTTACCTTCTTTCTACTTAGCAGTTCAGCTACTCTGATTTTTATTCAGTGTACAGATCTGTGACCATATTATAAATAAATATTTCTGAAATAAAACCAGACAAGTATTTTGGACACATTAGATTTCAATGCAATTATCAAAACCAATGCAATAGCACTTACAAAAACCATTACTGAACTCCTGGAGACAATAATTTTCTTCCATCTTGCACTTGCAACCTACAAACTGCAAGTACATCCCTTTTTTTTCTTTTCAGTATCACATGGAAGACAAATAAGAAATGTATTAATCACAGCTGGGAGTAGAATTTTTTCTGACAGGAAGAACCCTATCCATATATTCCTCCTTTCTTCAAGGAACCTCATAATGAAAAAATGTTTGGATACTGAAACACACATTTATATATAGAGTTGCTCTTCTTGCTGAACACTCTCCTATAAAAGTGAACTTTTAAGCCCAGATAAGTGAGTTTTCAGAAGTTATTCTGTGGAACAAAGATGCCATCCAGTGGTGATCCAGACTGATGATTAATGTCTATCTTTCCTTTTTTATCAAAGCACAGTATTTAACAATTTCATATTTCTTGGCATATATTACTATACCTGTCCTAATTGTACTGTTTCAGTAAATATTTCTGGTTTGTACTGAACTAAATCCTGAGTCTCATAGGATGAATCTAACATTCCAACACATGGTATTTTCAAGACAGCATGAGTTCTCAAACTCTCTCCAAACACAAACTGTATCTTATGATAATCCAAGAGTCCAATTCTTCCTCCTACATTCAACCTCTTGTAACAATCTTCCTTCTCCTTTTCCCTCACTATAAAGACTCATGCAACTGCCAAAAAAAATCTTATCTGAAAATAAGCAAGAAAACACCAAGTATTTGCACAGCTATCTGTGAAAGGTTTCAAAGATTTTGTTTAAACAAAGACAAGCCATGATAAAAAGCTAGTGGCATTTTCTTTATGAAAAACCTTAACTGCATGATTGCAGTTTTCCTTTCTCATGCACTTTGTCAGACTTGAGCCACTGCTGTCCCAAACTGCCACACTGAATTGATCCCAAATAAGCCAGAAGAATGCACAAAGCAATCAAGACAACATTAGACCATTGACTCCTCTTCCTACAAGGGAATTGTGTGTCATTAGGACAAAGTCCCAACATCCCACAGATCCCAGGGACCACACAATCAGAGATTAACAACAATACATGGCATGTAAATGGTGACTAGAAATTACTGGAAAAGCCACTACTGTATTATATTTTATAATGGCATAGATTCCATTTACACATCAATTATGATGTTTATTCTGACATTCAAGGTATAATTGGAAATGTCTCCCTAATACTGCTTTGCCACACAATTCATTCTCTATGCAGAATCTTCTCTCTGATAAGCAAAAGGGCTGACAGAACAGACCACATTTATGATCAGCATTTTTCTTTATTTTAAAATACATGGAAAAAACACAATCCCCTTATAGCTTGAAATATTCATTTGAAAAAACAAAAACCTCAAGGGCAAGGTTTTTTCACATACCATTTTGAGATGAAAACTTTGAAGTTATCCATTTAACATCCACATTAGTGTTCTACCACTTAAAGGGTGAGCTGCTTTGCTTTTGTTGCTAAACTTTTATTTTTAAAAATGAAAATAAAATACTAGACAAGAGGGGGTTTTTTTTGGCTATGGCAAGGTAGTCTGAAAACAAATTTATTTCCACATAGAGTCCACCTCAAAATGCAGTCAGACAGCAGAATAAAACACAGGTACTAAGATCAGCTTCACATGATCTCAGAGACTTCACAGAACTGCCTCTGAAAACAAACCCCATCACACTGGCTGTATAAAACCTGACACTGCCAGGTTCCAGGTGAGATGTACCTCAGAAACACCATTTCAGAAAGGGAAAGGTTTCTGTGAAAAGGAAGGAGCACTCAAACCACAGCATCATCCCACACACAAGGCATGGATCTGTTCACTTCTGGCCCTGCCCCTGAGCCGTGCTGAGTTTGGAAGGGCTGAGATCACACAAGAGGACAAAGAGCCATCCCCATCCTTGGAGGAGCACAGAGCACACAGGGACCAGGCCCTGATCCAAAGCTGGACCTCCCAACTGAGGAGATTCCACCTCAGCATCAGGAACAAATGGTTCCACTGGTACCTGCAATGGGCACCACCTGAACCATGGTGAGAATCCCTTGGGAGGCTGCAGGAGCTGCTGCCACTGAGCTCTGAGGGGAGCAGGGGTGATGAGCACCAGCTGGGGACACTCTGGCACCCTTCAGTGGGGTTTTTGCTTCTCTCAGCTCCAGAAACCTTAAGCTTGCCTGTTATGATACAAACCCAAGTCTAGACCTCTTCTTGCAAAACAAACAGAATATTACTAAAAAACGAAACTCAAATTTCTGTCCTTAGGTATTAACAGAGTTGAAAAGTCAACTAAATGGGTTTGTATGTAGTTCTCTCTGAAAAAATACAGCAATAATAAATTTAATACCAAAAAAGTGACCTAAAATTTCACAAGCACAGCTTCACCTTGAAGAACTCTGGGGTTGAGAACTCTGCATCCCACAACAGCTACTGTAACAAACAGTGAATTCATGTGAGCAGTCTCACAGTTCAGTAATAAACGCTGCCCTTAAAGGCATGGCTGCAATCTGCAAAATTCTTAAATGCTAGATCTTTAATGTAATTCCATCTTGTATCTGCTACAGTTCAGAATAGAGGAGAGGAAAAAAAACCCCAAAGAACAATGAAGTTCAAATTTCTGTTTCTAGTGACCAACACTTTGCTCCCAAAAGTGAAAAGTTCAAATAAGTTATTTTAAAGAAAGCAGAATGTAAAATAATGAAACAAATATGCAATAATAAAACACTAAGGGCAAAATAAATTTATACATAACACAACTATTTTTCAAAATTCTTGCTTTGCTTTAGATGCCAGTTTGCCTTCTGGCTAAAAACACATTCTTCACACACGCTGGGAATGTTGAGGAAAACTAGTCAGCATTCAGAGGATTAATACAGATTTCCAGCTCTGTGCCTTTAGGCTTAATAGTCAGACATCTATTTGTCCTCAGGAGAGGTTAGGGGTTGAAATGCAAATATGCAAACAACTGAATTCTTTGTTAAGATATCAGGAAAAAGCTTGATCTTTGCTGCTGTTTAATAAATCCTTGCAATTTTATGGACTTATTTAAATGCAGCTTTGTGTCTTACTATTTTGAAGGAGAAAACAATGTAAGGAAACAAACACATTCATTCTGACTAAAATTTGTTCTCTAGAGGAAAAATGACATACACCCTTGACAGCTTATTTACCAAACTCACTAAAGATTTATTGATTTATCAATCAGTGCCTTGAGCATTTGCTTCTCCCCAAGGGAAAATTAACAATTCCAGCTAACCTAATATATTCTATGTATAAACTAAGTGAATGCAAGAATCAATCCTGGCACAGTTTACAACATCCAGCTAAAAAAATGCTGTCCCTTTTGGTGTATGTAAAATTGAAAGCAATACTAACAAAGAATAAATGCTCATGTTGCTTACAAACATAAAAAATACTTATTAAGACAGTACAATTGAACCCAACAGACATTTTAATTCATTTAAATACTCAGTGGGAGGCAAAAGCATTGGAAAATAAAAAATTGAATGATTTTGCTTCCAGATTAATACTAAGTACTACCACTATTAGTTACAATACTGACATGCCTCAAAGCAGAGATATTTCAAAGAGCTACAAATTCTCTTTTATTTCACCTGCAAAAGCATAAGCCTGAAAATTAATTAGTGATTTGATGATGTCAGAGCAACATAAGAACCCCAGAAGATGAAAATTAAAACCTAGGAATATTTTGTCATTCAATGAAGAAAGAAAATATTTTAACAAAACTAAAATGGTGTTAGCGAGAGCAAAATGCAGTAAACATAAGATTTGCTTTTCACTGCCAAAAGTAAAAATATCCCAAATATATATAAATAGAAGTCTGGAGTATAAAGAACTGGCAGAGCAGCTCAGTGCATCCCTGGTACTGTGCTGAACCTTTTTGCAGCTCCTGATTCCTACAGGGCCCCATAAACCACCCAGCCTCCAGGAGCTGAGGAGGCACAGGAGCTCAGACACAGCCAAGTGTTCCCTTGAAGCCAGGAGCAACAATTCCCTGCTCAGGGACCCCCTCGGCCCCAGGATTGCCCCTGGTCCACAGAGCCCTTGTCCTCACACCCAGCACCTTCCCAGCCACACACATTCCACAGCAGCAGCAGAATCCAGTGCAAAACACCAACCACAGATTCTTTCAGATCCTCGTGCACATGAATCCATTCAGCTCAAGTTTTGTTATAATCCACAGAATATATGTTTTGTTAAATGTTAAAATGTGCATTTAGAGAAAAATCCTCAAGATATGTAATGATCCTCTTTCTTCTTTAAAAATAGAATTAAGTATGAAAATTGCCATCCAATCCCAGGAAAAAAAAAGACAGGAATTATTGTAAAAGACTGCCCTCTGGTGTTACACCAATTCTAAATTCTGCTTTATACTTCAGATCCCCCCCAACCACCCCGCTGCATTTTTTTATTATTATTTTTGCTTTTTTTACCTGAAAGAACCACCTCCAGGGTCATTCAGCTTGTTTTTCTGATTTGCAGAGACCTGAACACCAAAGCCCCCAGGACTTTTACTGGCTTGTATTGTTGGTGCCTTCCCTACTGTGCCTGAAAAACACCAAGCAATGTTATTATGAGCTGTCTTAGACAATTTACATCAAAGAATCTTCTGTCCAGGAACTAAATTTAACTGTCTGTAAATTGCAAACAAAGGAAGTTATTATTTTTAAAGACTATATGCTGAAGAAGAACAATTTAAAATACAAAATTTATATCAACATTACACTTTGTTCAATATTTATGGAACAGTGAAGATTCCAAAACCAAAACCCATTGGCCATGAACAGCTATAATATTTATAATGGCTATAAGTGTGTTTGCAATTGCCAGTAAACCACTTTTCTGGATAAACTGTATAGAATAAAGAAGGCAAATTTGAAATGTTCTTAACACAAATACTTAAAGTCAGAGTTACTCAGGGTATTAGCTATGCCTTTTATATTTTCTATACAGTAATTGTCCTTTATTGCAGTGGAAAACATGGATTTCAGAATTGAAAATACTGCATGTATTTTAAAATGTTTTGCATATAAAAGAAAAAACATTACTGCCAAATTTGACACACACCCCCCATAAAGGTTTCCTCTTGCTTTCTCATCTTGAAAACAGTGACTCAAAAATAATTCATGTAGACTTTACAAGTCTTGAAGTACAAGTAAAACTGGGCTTTCTAAATGAGCCAAAGTGTGTGGACATTCAGTAAATTAAAGAGATCTAAATTCCTCCCTGCCATGGAACTTGGAGTAGGCCCTCCCTGACTGCCTAAGCACATTTACTTGGGTGACACTGTGGGCTTCCTTATATCCCACCTGTGTTCTGGCATGTGAAAATCACTCAATCTACTTGATTTAAAAGATCTCACCTCTCTCTTGTGTGTCACTCCATTTTATTGAGCACTACAGACTTCTGAGACCTGGAGAAGTTGTGAAGGCTGTTCCTGCACCCCAGGGACTCAGTTGCACATAAATGGCATGGTAAGAACCTCAGCAGAGTTACAGGATTTTTATTTCATTAATAGTAAAAATCTGAAACACAACTATCCTAATAAATCCTTTTAAGAATATTTTTTGGCTAACACAAAGTTGCTAGCTTTGACTGAGTCCTGCATCACTTTTTTTTTGTAATTTTGAAGGCTTCATCAACTCCAACATATGATCTTAAAGAGAAAATAATTTGATATAGTTTGTTGAGCTCTCCATCTGTATAAATAAACTGTAATGTGGACTCTCAACATTAGCAAATACAAAACCAGATTTAGGACTTCAGGCTCAAGCCTGGGGAATAAAAATATTTTGTCATCAGAATATTCAAGGTCCATGAGATGTCACAGACAGCATTAGTTCACGGACCAGGCAATTCATTTATCTATTTCAGATGAACTAATGGAATGGGTTTCTACTCAGAGAACTGGAAGGAAGGAAGGAAAGAAAAAATACAATAATAAAAAATTAGCAGACTTCTGGTTTGTACAATTAAGATCTAGAAGATTAAAAAGGTGTTAACCTTGAAAATTATTGCAATGGCAAATTTAAAGTAACAATAGCACTCCTCCAGAATTAATATATTTCTTTGGAATCTGTGCCAATGCTTTGTTTTATACTTTTGATCAGAAAATACCCCCAAAACATGTATATCCATATGGATATGGAAGAATTAAGTCTCACATTCACCCCATGTAATTCCACTCAATGGATCAGGCAAAGTGAATGTAAGAACTGGGATGACATTTGAGTTTTCTGGTTTAAATAAATCACAACTGTGCATGACTAAGGGTTAGACATAAAATATGACTAAAACATCCATTTTTATTATGGGCAGAACATATTTGAAAATTAAAATCACCTGTGGGCCTAGATATTTCATGGGATTGGTAATGTCATACAGAGTCTTTCACCACTGCATCTTTGCTGCAAATTTTAATTAGCACAATCTAGAAAAATAAGCCCAAATTTAGGAGCTATAAATTCCTAGCTGTATTTCAGCACTGGTTAAATAGCTGCAACAAATATTCTAGTTAATTATTTTATTATTTGGCTCAATTCCTCCATCCAATCCCTAAGATGGAATTCACTTAATTATTATCCTGGTAGTGTTTTGGTAAAGGAGTGTGGATTTTTCCTGCAGTAACAATGGTGTTACTTCCACTGGTGGAAGTAATAAAGTAATAAAGTAATTTTATTTATATAAAGGTCCTTAAAGCATGCCAGTTTTATCTAAACTACTGTTTTAAGAAGCATTACAGTCTGTCCACATGGATGTACTGAAGATACACTACACCTGGAGATTCACTCCTGTCAAGGATAAAAATGCAGCAATGTGTGGAGGTCAGCTCAGCTCTCAGGTAACTACCCTTACCAAGCCACACTCCACAAAATTATGCTATCAGAATTTTTATTGAGATGATGTCCTATTCCAGTATATTGGCTCCTTCTGCAGGAATACCTGGGTCAGTATAAAATATCATTACACAGTTTACAGTAAAAGGTTTTAACAATATATCACAATGATGTACTCTTGGCAGTGCTGCCAGCACACAGGCAGCCTGCTCCCTGGGCTGCAGGATGAGTGGTTTTATACTGGGATGTTTTCTAAATGCCCATTCTTGACTGTTTTGTCTGTGTAAATCATAAAAACCATATACTGGAGGGCTTAACCAAACCTGTGAATTTGAAAAAGTGCACCAGAAAGTAGGACCTTGCATAATTGGCTTTTATAAAACCATCTGCCATAAGACAAACTGCCAGTTAAGTTGCACTGCACTGGCTGATCAAGGGCTATCAAGAATAAACTCATATTCTGAACCTGCTGTTTAAAAGACAGATGCCAGTATCATGCAGTGAAATTCTCAGTACACTGTTGACATTCACAACTTGGAGACTGAACAAGCAAAGAAATGAAATCTGCCTTCACTCTCAAACACATTAGTCAGAAGTGAAGGCTCATGCTATAAGATGCATGGACATGTTATAAACTCAGGACATGAGTATCAGGGCTATCAAACAAACACATTTTATGGTGAGTAACTGTATTCCTTCCTAACAGCCTACAGGGTTACAGTGACAGCTTGGTCTTTGTGTCCATTCAACCTTTGGATTCCCCTAGGAGAGCAGAGCAAGTGAAACATCAACCGCTGTTAAACATTTTTGATGCTTTTTTTCCCAAGGAGAATAGAAACAACCAAGCAATGAAGTCAAGTAGGCAGCAATAGCTTTTATGTGCATTTGAACTAGTCTGAGTCCTGAGTCAGCACCTGAAGATGACAAGCTCTGTATTGCATTACAAACCCTCACTCTGTAAATGCCCACATCCAGTAAGAAACTCTCACACATATTCAGGAAAAATAAAACCCCAGCCTAAGGGATTCAGTGGCAGAAAGAAACAAATGGGTATTTATTAGGAAGCAAGGAGGTTTCAAGAATCCTCTTAGGAAGTGGGGAGTATCAGCCAGACATGAACCCACCTGTGCACACAGATGAGGAAGGTGTGCACAAACCACGCGCTGTGGCTCATCACGGCATGTCAGGTTGCTGCAGCCAACCTCTGACCCCACCAAAAACTAAACATACTGACAGGGGTCAGAGAAAACCAACCTGAGGCTTGAGAAATTCTCTAGGGCTCCCACCTTGACCTCTGTAGCTGCAGAGATGGGAATTACCATGTTCTGCTTCAGGAGTATGAATTAGAAGGAGGATGATTAAATTGAGGCATCCACTAGGCTTCAGGAAAATAAAGAATTTTTTTTTTGGCCCAGAGTTATAGTTTAGGACAGTGAGAGCCAAGTTCCTGACCTGGTTTAGAACTTTCCATGAAAAATTGCTAAGTGAGGAGCTAAACATCAGAGTTTAGTCCTAAGGTTGTTTCAAAACATTTCACTTTATTGGCCCAAAACACCTTGAAACTGCACATGAAAACATGCACTTTTCAGCCAGCTTAAGTAAAAATAAATGTCAACAATGTTGCCAATGTCAACACTGTACAATTTTCCATGCTTCTCGTTTGTAATTACAACAAAATTCATACAAAGGTAACAATCTCACTAAAACATTGAAACCCATACCTTGTGGTCTAATGGTCTGAGTTATTACCACTGGCATCCTAATCTGGGTAGTCTGGCAAGCAGGGGCTCGTTTCACAGTTTGAGCAGATGTTGACTGGATAATCTGCTATTATTAAAGAAAAGTATACTTGTATTATACTCCTTATACACAAACACACACAAGGAAAATACACTGATACCTGTCATCACCAAGATAAGCACATGGATCTCTACAAGCACAACCAGCTGCTGACAAAAGTCACATTCATGTAAAGCATGTGGTTGTGTGTGTGTGTATATACCTATTTTGCCATTATGCTTTAAAAAAAATCAATAATATACAGATGTCATACCTCACAACCTTCACTAAAAATATATTGTAAATTTGTAAGGTTAATATTAATAATTCAGATTTTTGTTTTTAGACATTTTACTAGGAAGAAAAGCAATTTTGTAGAAGAAAACGGTGCAATAATTGTAGTGGTATCCACCTACAAGCATCAGGCCTTGCACTAAATATCTACGCTTTTTAAAGAAAACATACTAAAAATAAATTATAAAATATTATGGGTTCCAAAGTCAGATATACACAAGATAGCAAACCAAGTTTTGTGGTGATCATATATTATGAATCTTTTAAATGCTAATTTGATAGCATCAAGGTTTTTTACAACGAATTCAGATTCTGAAGTTCTTCCTTAAAACTAAACCTGGGTTAGGAACTTAAAACTTGACCCATAAACAAATGAAATCAAAAAGAAAACACATGCAAGGGTCATGTTTAATCAACAGCAACACGTTCAACAACAGCAACAAAAATTTAAAAAAAATCAACATTCATATGATCAGGGACAAGGTAAGCACAGATGTAATGAAGAGAAGATTCAGAAAGATGTGTGGATGCTGCAGAGCTGTAAGAAACCCCATAAATAAACTCTGAGAATAAACCACTGGCAAACAGCTATTTGATATTTGAGGAAGGTTCCAACCACAACCCTGGTGCTGCTCACAGTCACAACTGAGTTCCTCTCCCTCCCTGGGATGCAGCATTCCCTCCTGGAGGCAGCACCACTCCCACAAGGAGCTCCTAAACCACTGCAGCAAATGCCAAAGCTCTGCCTGCACAGCAACCTCCGAGAAAAGGGAAGGACAAACATCTGCAAATGGGATGTGACAGCAGGATGAGCAATGGGGAATTTCAGCCAGGGCTCCAAAACTGCAAGGGAGACAGGTAAAAACTACAAACAGGACAAGAGTAATGAGGGATCTCTGATGAATTCTGGAGAAAAAACAAATTGGGCCATTCTGAAGTTACAAAACTGCATTTTGTACATCCTAAAATACAGAGAAAAGTTATAATAAGCCTGTGGATGTAGAAGTATTAGCAATAACCACCCTGCAGAAAGAGAAGAGGGAAAGAAGATTAAGGATTCAGCTTCAACTATGGAGACTGCAGGAAAATGGAGCAAATATATATAAATTTACTTTGTCAGGACAGAGAGTGAATAGTCACCTTCAGAGGGGAAAGAATAAAGCAGCTACCAGGCTTAAAAACAGGAAAGAAACAGAGTTATCAGTGAAAATAACAGAAAAAAAGTTGAATGAAACTGCATTTGATGCACAGGAAACATGAACAAGTGTGATTTTGGTAAAAAGAATCCATGTTAAGAAAACATATATTGGTATGGAAAAGGAGAATGATGCCACTTTTACAATAATTTATTGGACCAGTTTGCAGAGAATAGAGAAGGAAAGCTGCTGTACCTTAATGGAGCAGAAGCCAGGCCACAAAGGGGATGTGTGGGACCTCTGGACAGAATTATTATCTGGCATTACAGAAATCTTCTGCAATTGCATGTTTTTTCTCTCTCTGGGAGGCAACTTCTACAGTTCAGAACCAAGTTCTTTTTCCCTCAATTAATATTTTCATGTGAATACCCTACAAAATGAGCCACTAACATCATTAAAGACAGGACAATATTTAACTATTTAAGATTACATAAATGGCAATGTTTTCTTTACTATCCAATACATTCCAGAAACTGTCTTTTGGCAAGTACTGTACTAGGACTTCAGTGTATGTACAAACACTGAAAGTCTAGAAAATTACTGAGAAACAAACTTTTCCAAGGGGCAGAGACCAAAATCATCATCTTAAACTCCATAAAGAAACCAACCAGCAACAGGCTGGTTTCTCTCAAAACTCTCAAAAGAACAAGTGCACCAGAGCATCTGACACTAAATCCCAGCTTCTATACTGGAGTTTTAAGAAACATGCAATCTCCAGACCTGGAGGTCATTAAGGAATTAAAATTAGCAATTTACTAATTGTAAAGCAGAGAATGTAACTTCTTTGCTGGCAAACTAGGGACATAGTAAAAATCAATGAATCAGAGGATCCTGCATTAAAATTTGTAACTACCTAAGCCACACTTCATCAATTAAGACAATTCAAACTGTTCTAATCTCCTTGTCTGTTTTCCCAACATCATAAACATTACTATTAAGTCCTTAGTTTGACCTCACAGTTGCAGACAATGAACAAGTGTACCAGCAAGCTGGTCTGGGAGATGATTAACTTAAATTATTTCATATTCTTCACAGATTAAAACCATGCACAACACGTGTAGCCCAGGTCAGGTTATCTCTCCATACTCTGAATCAAAGCTGAATGCCACTGATCAGTGAAAGCACTGACCCAGACTGAGAAAGCAGACACAGATTTTAGGACACTGAGGTTAGCAGGGACATTACTCCTGCCCTCAGAAAAGATCTCAGTGCTGCTGGAAGCACCTTTGGGAAGATGAGGAGAGGACAGAGTCAGACTCCCCCTGATGTGCAGAGCAGAAGGATGTAGCACTAAAGGCACAAGCTGGAATACAGGAGATTCCAATATAATAGAAGAAAAAAAAAAGACCACCATGAGGGTGGGGCAAGCTCTGAACAGGCTGCCCCAAGAGGGCTGTGCAATTTCTTCTTGAAGGCACTCAAAACATGACTGGCCACATGGGAGACATTCTAATGTGTGAGCAGGAGGCTGCACAAGCCACCTCCAGGAGTCTCTGCAAACCTTTCACACTGTGTCCATAAACACATCATCCCTTGATTTTATTAAAGTGCTGAGTCACAAAAGGTAAAGAGACAGAATACTAAAGTCTTCAGAGCATACAGGACCTGTCCATCATTCCACCTCCCCTAAAAAGGGAAGCATTTTAATTATGCACACCTCTGAAGACAGCAAGCACAACAAGAGAAAACAAAGGCACAGAAAATAGAAAAGACAGAATGTGATTTAGTCATTGCCTGGATTTGATAGAATTAGGAAAAAGGTAAAATTATGAGCAAGTACTGTCATATACTAGTTATTCCTCTTCAATTTATCTGTCAGAATTGAAGAATCATGTCCTAGGCTGCTGCACTCTGGAGCTCTTCAAGGAACACACTAAAGCAGCAAAGCCATGGCATTGCTCCTCCAAGAGCAATGTGTGAACAGTTAACTACATTTTTCTTCTATAAAATAACATTTTTCTTGCAAACTAAGATGTACATTTCTCACAATAAAAAGTATTCTCCTTCTTTTTATTTCATCTTTGCTCTTCTCCCCTTGTCACTCCCTCCACTCACCACACTCACTTGGATTCACCATCTGTCTGCTGTGCCGGAGCAGCTCCTCCTCTCACCTCCTGAACACTGCAGACACTACTCTGCCCTTTGCTAGACCTGACTGGATTTTCACAGGTGAAAAAAAGGATGTTTGTACAAAGGTGCTTCCATAAGGCAGCAGGCTCATGAAGACAAAAAAAAGGAATTTACAACAATCACACCACTGATAACCAGAACAGCAAAAAGGTGACAGCTGAAATATTCTTTTTTTTGTTTTCCCTAAGGGTTTTCTTCAAAAAGCATAGATTTGGTAACTCTGTGAGAATAAAGAAGTGGTTCTCTCTGCTCCTAATCTCACATCAAAAGGTGATGATCATTCCATGACATCTTCTACTGTGTAAGTTACTGCAGGACAGAGAACAAATTACAGAGATGAACACAGAGCAATAATCAACAGCAAAACCAACAAATACAGACTCAGAAAGAATCCAGCCAAAGCACATCAATGTACAGAAGCAGGAAGAGAACAGAAGTTATCAGTCTTTCTCATGCCTGCACAAGAGAGACAAAACTAAATGAGAGCCACTACCTACAAACCACTGAAAGGAAAATTCCTTTAGGACAGTAAAATTAGAATTCATTGCTAGAGTTTCTGAGGACAAGGATTTTGCAAATCTCCTGGACTAGTGCAGATACACAAGGTTCCAACCTTTATTGACAAGGGCTGCAAAACCAGCCTGGCTCAATTCACAGAAATCACCCTTTGCAGCAAAAGCATCTGAAACAAAAGCTTAAACCTATCAAGTACTGCAATGAAGACAAAAACACAGTAAACAAGAGCAAAGAATGAAAAACAAAAATAGATTTGAAAAATATATCCTTTACCAAGCTTTTTTTTCTCAATTAAGTTAAAAAAAATAATGTGGAAGGAAGAAACAAGACATGCATAAACACATAAAACTCAGAATGGCTGTGGTCTGATATGACATTTATCTTCACTCATGAGTAAACACTTGCTAACTCACTTGTGGCTATGCCACTTGTGATTTATCAGTCTACTCACTCCTGAAGATAAATGTCATATCAAACCTCAGCTATCATGTAATCTGGCAGCATTAACTTACAATGTTCATGCTTTTATGGGCCTAGAATTCATATTTACCATTGCTTATCATGCTGCAGTAGCAGCTACAGTTTTTCAATGGTGCCTCAAAATCTACATAAGCAATTATTTTTCCTCCCAAATAAAAAAAAAATTACTATTTTAATGTTAATATGACAATAACACTATTCCATTGAGTATAGGCTCTCAACAAAGAAATGAAGAACAATGAAACAGAAGCCATGGCATCACTTGTCCCACCTGCTCCTCAATTTATTACACAATTCTTCCTACAATGGTCAAATGGTTACTTTTGAGTGTGTTCAATTATGGCTTTTTCATCACTGTCCCCAGGAGCCTGATCTACCACCTAATCTTCTCTCTTACTTTAAGGATATTTTGCCTTATATCCTACCTAAATCCTACTTCATTTAATTATATCCTATTATTCATATTTTTACCATCTTGGTCTGTTCCAAATAAGGAATTTTCCCTTTTATTCTCCCCTACAATCAGTGTTTGAACAAGTTCTCTGTGTTCAGTTCTCTTAAGCTTTTCTTTTAATCTTTGCTTTCAAGCCTGGCCTTTTGCTATTGGTTTCCAAACAGCAATCAGTGACAATATTCTCCTCATATTAATGTACAGCCCACAAAATTCTGAAAATGAAGTCCATGATAACTCAGAAAAGCACTAGGCTGTGTTTCAAATAGGCATACAATTTGTCAAGTACAGGCTTTGTTCCTGATAATGGATCCCAGATATCTACTGCTCAACATCCATTTTTATTTCTATTTTACTGCACCCAAATTCCACATCAGTGGCTAGACCTTTATTAGTCAATTAATAGAAAATACTCTTTTTATCCAAACAGCCATCTATTACTCTTCCATTTCTAAGCTGCCTTGCAGACAAGACAAAAAGACAATGATTTCCTCAAATTTCACGAAAATGTGTTCAAATTACAGTCATTCATGAACAGAAGAGTGATGCCAGAAAAGCTTCAGTGGAGAATTAAAAAGCCAAGTGGAACATCCCCATAGAACATAATTCTTACTCTGCTGCTGTATCTTGTTTCCAAATTCCATTACTCTATCTCAACTCTGAGAGACCCCAACCACTGTGAGAGTGCAGGGAAAGTGTCAGGAAACGTTTGAAATCTTGCTCTAATGTAACTTAGAATATGGCAGAGCCTGCCCAGGGGCACTGTGCCCTACCAAAGCAGCAGAAATGGGGCAGATGTATTCCATACATCCCTCATAATCCTAGACCTGCATCAATCTTTATACAGCTTTATATAAAATTAAATTTGTTTTAATTAAGATGGATCACTGATTTTCTTACTGGGTGTTTTTATCACTCAAGTTTAATATTTGGCTTTAACTTCCAGGAGTCATTTCTCCTTATGATGCAGACAGTGCCAACATAATACATGAAGTGCTAATCCATCTCCACTACCCATCAATCCACTTAGAACCCCAATATGTGCAATAAAGAACATCTCTCTTACTCCATTTCAAAGTTTACAAATTTTACCTGCTGCAATACCCAAAACAAGACAGGTAATGTCTGCATACACAAGGCAACACAGAGCACATGAGCTCTAAGAATGGCAATTTAGACAAACTTTGAACATTGCACTTACAGCAATTAAAAAAAAATTATTGCTGGCTTATCTCATAAGTGTCTCATCAATAAAATATTAGCCTAAGATTGTTCCTCTTTATGAGTAAGTGGCACTATCCAGCTTTATAAAGCATTGTTCTTCATGGTTTGGAGCACGATTCCAGCACTCTACAAAACAGATTAAAAGTCTCTGTTTCATCTCCGCTAGCACTGTACATTTCAAAGCCTTTGTGCAAGCTCTGCTGCATGCTGGCAGTGCATACAGGATTTCCACACTGCAAGGTAACTGGAGAGAGCATCACCACAGCTGGCACCTCTGAGAAACAGAACAGACAAAGCAAGGAACAGCTAACAGCTCCTTCATCTTTTAAGGGAAAATGGACTACTGTAAACTGGCTGGTATGAAGAGATCCATAGTCTAAAAGAAGCTTGCCCTTCTGCAGCTGGACAGTTTGCAGAGCCAGCTGGAACCCTCTCCAATGAGCTCCAGGCCTGGAAAAGCTGGAGCTCAGCCAGTTCTTCCATCAGGGCTGGCTGCCCCCAAGCAAGGCAGCTGCAATCTTCCTCTGCTGGACAAGTCCAAGGCAAGATGGCCAGCAGCCCTGTGCTCTGAGTCAGGGAGCACTGGGACAGGCACTGCAAACAAATCAGTGCTTATCAGCAATCACTGGGCTGATAGGGAGCTGCTGCTGTGCTGTCTGCTTGGCACCTCAGCTGAGGGTTGCTGTGCTAAGATTTTCTGATGCACCAACTCTTGATGACTGATGCTGCTTTTGTCTGAACTACTCTAAGTGCCTGGTTAAGTACTGCTTGATTCTATTAACTAAAGACTGATAAATTTAAAGGAAATATGAAGAGACAGTTTCACACTAAAGCAAATGGATTATGATTCTTAATGTCTTCTCCCTATTGTGTGTATTTTCATATATTATATCTTTTCCAGAAAAGAAATAGTATTTTTATTTATTATATCTTTTCCAGAAAATAAATAGTATTAACCACAGCTTTACTTTGTGCAGTTTGTGACCTTTTGAAAATGTAGTGGTCATTTCAAGTACCCAGTAAATGAAAACTCAACCTGTGACCTCCTTACAGACAGAAAACCAACTTCTCTTGCCCATCAGATCAATGTTACTTGAGCAGCTTCCAGCTCCTCCTACAACCCAGGCATGTCAGAAAAGCTCTTCAGGTTGTTAATCTCAACTCACAACATCACAACTGCTTGCTTAGAGTATCCATTGACAGGAGACAGGCAGAATGTGCCTCTCCCAGAAATCTGGCTTTATCCCAACCAGAACTATAATCATAGGAGTAAGAATTCCCGTGGACTCATCCATTTCTGTCCTACACCAGTGTTTCTCAAAAGGTGGGGTGAAACCTGCCCAGTGGGCACAGGAGCACTTAAGGTGGGCTGCACAGCACTGGAAAAGCCATGTTACATGGCAGTAGATTGTGGCATGAGATAATGCCAGACTTACTGGCCATGGACACTTCTACCTCTAAGCAATCTGTCAGCTGCAGGCACAAATTTGCTTAACTTGGGACAGGGAGCAATTTTTCCACCTGTAATTATGACCAGCTGCTACTCTTCTGCCTAGAACCAAAGCTATTGTCCATTCAGTCATCAAACATGGACAAATCAAAAAGATGCCACAAAAAGTGTGAGGAACACTTTTCTAATTAACACACTAATCCAGACAGGGTGGGGAGAAGCCATCTCAGAAAAAGAAAGAATGCAAGTGGCTGGACCTGCACTGAAGCAGCCAAGTTAAGGTGAAAAGCACCAAACTGTCTTGTGTGCATTACAAGGGCCAGAGTCACAAATCTTACCACTCAAGATGTTCTTACACATTAAAACTATGCTTACCAAAGAATTATTAAATTATATTAATTTTAAAGTTAATAATTTAACCACTAGAAAGTGTCTGCAAGGCTCAAGACACAGCACAGGTATTTTCAGACTGTGCACTGCTACTTTTAAATTAAAGCAAAAGAGAGGTTCTCTCTCCACACACATCACTAATTATTTACATGCTTTATAGAGCCTATAAACTCAAGGACAGGTCACAGTAAGGTTTTACATTACCACATCTGCATTTCTCCACCTTGATAATACAAATTTTTACCAACTTGATACATATTCTGGAACCTCTGTCTATGATTTTGAGACCTAAGTGTAAGTACTTTACTCACACAGAAATCACAGACAAACTCACAAAGGACAGTGATGCCTGTATAAACTCAAGGCCTTGTAAAAACCCTAAACACCTTTTAATTACAAGTGCAAACACACACACACAAGATGCTGTTTAACAACAGGATAAAGTCACCACACTCTCAGTGACTACCTGGCTGTGCCTTACTGATAGTGCCTTTGAAATTAATGAATCTAAGCACTTAATCCTCCACTGTGCACAACACAGATACAGTTCAGTGAGTAACAGAGAATGGCATTACTGCTAAACAGAACACCTGGAACAGCACAGCTATTCTTCAACAAGATTTTGTAACTATGCGCAGAAGAGTTTAAAATGAGAGAGTTCATTTAATTTTACAGCAAAGCAGCATACCTAATGACACACTCAACATTATACTCTTGCCTGTAAACCTTGGAAAGCTTTCTGTTCTACATTTGTAATTCCCTCAAATTCCACTGTGCTCGTACAACAACCACTCTACAGCAGACAAAAAGACCAAGACTGCACTTCCTTCAATTTATGTTAATAATCTTAGCTGAAGTAATGGTTGAGCATGTGAAATGACAGAAAATGAGGTACTACCACATATCACAGAATATGACACAAACAAAAAAGAATTTCCCAAACAAGGTGCAATGAAAGTGACACTGAAAACTGCTGTAAGTTCATTAAGAAATCCTCCTTTACACTCCAGTACCTACCAGTTGAGAACTCTGATTTGACTGTACCACCTTAACCTGAGGAGGCTGCACTGTATTTGATACAGAGACTGTGCAAATGTTGTTTGGTTGCCTTATTCCTATTGTCTGAGTGGTGACAACAGAGGAGATTCCCGAGGCAGACTGAGGTATCACTGCAGAGAGCTTGGTCTGTTGGAGTGACTGCTGAGACGGCTGGCCTTGCAAAACCAAATGCTGACTGTTCAGTAAAGATTGTCTCAGTGCAGGTAGGCTTTTCTAAAAACAGAAGAAAGTTTATGAAGTATCAAACTTAGCACATCGACAAAAAGCATTTTGAAATTTGCTGGAAACGTAATTAACTGCCTGATCATCAAACAGAACTAAGATTGAACATTTATTGTAAGAGAAAGTTCAGTTTTTAATAAGCTTTCAGTTTGGATTTAGCAACCCTGTAGATTTTCATATTCCCTTAATTGCACTGTAGCATAAAGATCACTCTTCTTCTCAAGGTTATCTAGAACTTGTAGTTTAGGTCTTTGGGAGGGCAAGAAATGGAAGAAGAAAAGGTAGAACCATGGAACAGCCCTATTCCCAGCAAGCAGCACCAATTTACTCCTCCTAACACACCTCCAGTACCAACAACCAAATGATTTCCCTCTTGGTGCCCTACAGCAGTAGCTGTTTATTGCATAATTTCTGAAGTCATGTATTGTGAGTGCATTAGAAAAGTGTACTATTGTAAGCCCCATACCATTTCAAGGAAAACACACTTCTAAAATGCTGTACTGCACCTCCATGAACAAACTTTTTACTTCTTAAGTAGCAGAAGAGTTCTTTTGAAGTGCTCCCTCAGGCAGCTGCAGAATGCAACAGTGTTTAACCCAAGCTACAGCTCTTTCTAAACTTCTAACATTGATTTAAAAACTTAATGCCTCTTGCCCAGAAAGGACTTCAAAGAAAGTCCTTTCTTTGAAAGTTCCTGTTTCTTATCATGATGCTAGAAGTGACTGCAGTAAAAGCCACAAACAAGTGTTAATGATAACTTAAAAAAACAGAAGTTCTGAAGCAAAGTTGCAGGGAAAGAAGAGAGAGAAAGTCTGCCCTAAGCACAGAAGTTTTGAACTAGACCAAAAATACTTTTAAAATCATATTTGTAGTTTTATTGGGACTTAAACATATTTTTTGTTTGTATATAATCCTGCATATGGAAGTTATTGTAGCTAATTTACAGAACAAATTAACAGTTAAATTTACCCCCACATATACTAACTTAGGACTCCACAATAAATCCATTTGGTATCATATCAGAAATTCTACTGTTGATTAGTTCCAGATCAGAAGCAGAAATCATCTAATTAACACTTTATCCAGTTCAAGTTCAGTTCTTCATAATCATTGTTACATGTGGATTGAAAGTTATCAATGACCCAAAGATATATTAGGAAAACAGCATGGAAACAACTTATTAAATTACTTGAAGCATTCTGTAAAGATAACTTGGGACTCTTTGTAATGTGAATTTTTTTCTTCTTCACAAAAAACTACCTACTACCACAGAAAAGTGCATTTATTCTAAAGGTAAAGGAACACTACAGAAGAGCCAATGAATGGTTTCCAAACTAGGGAGTAACTGCTTTTTATTTTTTAATCTAATTACTGCAACGTTCTAGATCAGGGCTGCTCAAGCTGTGAACTCCTGGATGACAAATCCATTTTTCTGGATCTCAGCCAAGGTCCCAAACACACAAGGTGTCCCTCCTGTGGGAATTCCCAGTTTCTCAGCACTGTCCCAGGCTGCTGGAGCAGTCCCTGCCTGGCCTGGCACAGGTGCAGCCTGCACAGAACCTTCAGCCAGGAAGATCCTGGCAGAAAAGGGCAGCATTTAGATGTAAAGGAAGGGTAGTCCTGGGCCAGTGAACATAACACTAGATAAAAGGGATATTCTAAGAGTTTATGTAATGAAATTTTGCTCTGAAATAAATTTATCCAAACAATATTCACATTACCTTAAGGAAAGGTACGAGATATGGCTGAGGAGATGATTTGAGTTCTGTTTGAAGGCGGCCTGTAAATTCTTCTGGATCAATCTTTGCATCCTTCAGGGTGAAGAAAAAAAAAAAAAGCACCAACATCTCAGTTCAGGTGTTTGGTTGCCTCTTTCCCAACTACTACATACACATACCTCTCTATAGCTAAAGAGGCTGCCATACTAAAAACTGTCAGAGCTGAAGTCCTTTAACTCCTCTCTAAGGTCCTTCTGCCAAGCACTACCTCAAACATGCAACATGCCACTCAAAATGCAGAGAATTCCCTTGGGGAAGCACAATATCAGACAAAATGAGGCCCCAGAAACACTCAAGTCTCTTTTGGGACTCCACTCTCTTGCTAACATTTACATAGTGATTTCTTTTTTTAAAATTAAAAGAAAACAACCACAACAGGTAACCTTAAAAATATGAAATTTGTCAGCCTTTGTAGTAATTCCAAAACCAGTTCTGATGGTACAATTTAACTTATAGAAAACATATATATAAAACTATGGACTAAAGCTATGAACTAAATATAAAACTACTATATATGTAAGGCACGGCCATACATAAAAGGCATGCTTATAAGTAGATAGAAAATTTTCTCCTCTATGAATTTGTATGTATGCTCACAAAATATACACTTATATCAAATACATTTATTTAGTAGCAATTCAAGAGAATTCTAACTTGGGTGCATTTTATGAGACTTGTAAAGTATCATTAGTTAGAAGTTCAGGTTGTAATAAAAAAATTAATTAGCCTTCCTGACTGATACAGAACAAGAGAAAAATCAAACCAAACCAAGCTTCAATAAATATATTTATTATTTATGTGTGTTGGTACTTTGTTTAAAATACTATAAGCAGTTACCTTTATTTATTTAGTCTTTTCAAATTGGTAAAAGTTGAAACAAGTTTTTACTGGAATAATTGAATATGATTGTTGAACAGCTCACACTTGAAAACAGCCTTAGGCTTGTCTAAAATACACAGATTTCTCTGGCAATGAATTCAAAGAAATGTATAGCAATTACTTTTAAAGCCAAGTTTTTCATAGACTATATTACATTTCTTTTAAGCAGCTTGACTCTTTCCCAGCTCTGTCTGCAGCCCATTTATACAATTCACTGTTGCACTGGAGGCTGCAGCCAGTGCAGCTTTTTTCTGGCCAGAGCCCTCTAACACAGCTTTGCCTCTGGAAACCCCTGTGCCACCCAGGCTCCTGTCTGCAGAACAGCTGAAAATCAGGAAAATACTGCTCCTTCAGTCCTAGAAACTCTAACCCATGTTGTGAAGGGATTGTATCTACAGTTGTTCTGTGCTTCAAAAATTAAGAGCTTCTTGTTTCAGAGAAGAACAGGGATTGGAGTAAAAAACGAATCCTCAAGGAAAAATGCCAGATTTTAGGGGGATTAGGGGGATCCCATATTTAGAATAACAAATCCTCAAGTTAAAACCAAAGTATTACTCATCAAAACAAGAATGGCTTTGACAACTGCCTACTAAATACTTTGCTGCATTTCCCCTTTAAAAAAGCAAAAGAAAGTCTGCCTTTAACAGATTTTTAAATTTATATAACATACAGAATATTGCATTTTGATGAAGCCCAACCTCTTTCATTACAGCCAGAAGAATTGTTAAGATCAAAGCAATAGTTTTCAGCATCCATAAATAAGTTTAATAGAAAACTGACAAAATAAATGGTAACTAAATATTTACCAACAAATCTTGAACCAGAGCTTTCACATTGCGGGACGTTTCAGGAGATGGTGAATTATGAGAAGCAAGTTTTATAAGGGTAGCTAAAAAGTTTTTACATTTTTTCACATTCTCTTGCATTTCCTGCAAAAACCAAAAGAAAACAAGTATTAGTTTCATGCTATTTTTTCATTACAATCAATGCATGCTCTGACCACTACAAATAAGGAAAGTGATTAAACTTTTCTAATTCTGGCCATATATGAAATATGTTTTGTTATTACTGCTTGTTACCTGAGATTTTCTTTTCTTTAGGTAACTGAACATTATAGCTCACAAATAACAACAAAAAATCAATGAAAGAAATATATTTTATATTTTACAGTCTGCTTTGGTACAAATAACCTTAAACATGAGAAGTAACACAACAATTTGCTGGAGATGAATTCCCCTTTGAGATGCCCAACAGACAAGCTACAAACATCCCCCAAGCTATCTTAATTTGTTAAATTATTGATTCAGCATGTTTTTGTACAAAGTAGCTACAGGAGTAAAATCAAATTAGAAATAACTCTTCAAACATCATCCTATCTAATCTTTTTTTTCATTAGTAGTAAAAGAAGCCATTATTTTATATGGTGTAATTGCTCCAAGAAACAGAAACATCACATTTCGGTGTAACCATAGCTTTGAGGCCCAGCAAGAGGACAATCCATAGACTGAAGGCTGACTGTTCTGGCTGCAGGAACAAGAGCTGTTCTTTCACCAGTGCCACAGACATGGCAGGTGAGGAGAGATGACCACAAGTGTTCTTCCTCCCTCTCAGCATTCCTATCCCACGTGGCTGAAACCAGGCAAGGGTTTTTGCCGCAGACATCTTTTAATGAAAAATCTTTTGTTTAGGATTTTTTCCTCCTGAGAAGCTGAAAGGCCTCAGGAACAAAATGTAAACAATGGTTATCTGCTGCTGTGGAATGCAACAGGTGCATCTGTGATTGGTCTCATGTGCTTGTTTCTAATTAATGGCCAGTCACAGTCAGCTGGCTTGGACACAGGGCCTGAGCCACAAACCTTTGTTATCACTCTTTCCTTTCTATTCTTAGGTAGCCTTCTGATGAAACTTTTCCTTCTATTCTTTTAGTATAGTTGTAATGTAATATATATGATAAAATAATAAATCAAGCCTTCTGAAACATGGAGTCAAATCCTCATCTCTTCCCTCATCCTGGGACCCCTGTGAACACCGTCACAGGTTTTCCTGTTTGCCAAGTATTTGTCCCATCAGGGGATACATGCTCGCCTGAAGATAAAGCTCTTCCAGCTTCTGAACACACCAAGGAGTTCCTAAAGCACCAAGAAAACCAAGTTTCACTATTCCCCCTTTTACCTGTGAGACCACGGTGGTGCCAGGCACAGGGGAGCTGGGGATGACCAGGGGCTGTGCTGGCACCTGCGCTGCCGTGGGAGGGGGCAGTGGCAGCCGTGGCTGCCCTGACCCTGAGCCCTGGCTCTGGGCACTGCTGAGCACTGCAGGCTGCTGGGAGGCTGCAGCTCCACCTGCCACCGTCGTCTTGAACAGATTGGGAGCGCTTGTCGTAGCTACTGTTACCTAAAAATATTTTATATTAAAAAAAAAAATTAATCTTCACTTTCAAAAAAATACAAAAATCATTGAATGGTTTGAGTTGGAAAGGAACTTAACGCTCATCCATTTCCACTACCCCATGTTGCTGCAAGCCCCATCCCAACCTGAACTTGGGCACTGCCATGGATCCCGCGGCAGCCACAGCTGCTCTGAGCCTCCCACCCTCCCAGGGACAACTCCTCCATGAAATGTCCCATCGTGCCCAGAGCCCCAGCCACAGCTGCTCTGAGCCTCCCCACCCTCCCAGGGACAACTCCTCCATACATCCACCCTGAATGTCCCCTCATGCCCAGAGCCCCAGCACAGGCAGCGCCCCCAGCACAGGCAGTGTGTGTCCCCCAGCATGGGCAGCGTGTGTCCCCAGCACACGAGCACAGTGTCCCCCAGCATGGGCAGTGTGTCCCCCAACAGGGGCACAGTGTCCCCAGCACAGGCAGTGAGTCCCCAGCAAGGGCACAGTGTCCCCCAGCATGGGCAGTGTGTCCCCCAGCATGGGCAGTGTGTGTCCCCAGCACAGGCAGTGAGTCCCCAGCAAGGGCACAGTGTTCCCAGCACAGGCAGTGAGTCCCCAGCATGGGCAGTGTGTGTCCCCAGCACAGGCAGTGAGTCCCCAGCAAGGGCACAGTGTTCCCAGCACAGGCAGTGAGTCCCCAGCAAGGGCACAGTGTCCCCCAGCATGGGCAGTGTGTCCCCAGCACAGTGTTCCCAGCACAGTGTCGCCAGCATGGGCAGTGTGTCCCCAGCCCTGGCAGTGTCCCCCAACCCTGGCAGTGTCCCCAGCCGGCCCTGACCGTGGTGTGGGACAGCACAGCCCCTCCTGGCAGCGTGGCTGTGGCGCTGGCGGGTGCTGCTGTCGATGGCACCACCTTGGCTTGCACAGGGAGCCCCAGGCGGACACTGGAGGTGCCCACGGACGTTGGCTGCTGAGAAAGAAAAAACAAGTATTTTACTTTTCTTCTCCTTAGCAGCTTGATCTCCAAGGCTTTTTAATAATTATTATTAATACTAAGACAAAAAAATCAAACCTATTAATGTGTTTTTATATGTATATTCACAAATACTGGAAAATCAGCTTTCTCAATGCTCAATGACAGCTTTGCAGTACTTCTCCTGAAAGCTATTACTCATACAGCTATATGGAAAAGACTAGAAAAAACAAATGTGACCTGCAAAAACACTGATGCATTAATTCAGTTGTAATATTTACATGTCAGTGTTCATCAATATTTGAGTTTATCATTGCCAGTAACACATACTGGTCTTCTTGGTATTTATGGGCCTGTTGTAGTGCTTTTTCTCTATGGAATTAATATGGACAGAATATTTTTCTGCTTTCTAAATTTTTTTACAATAATTTCAGATTGGATTATATAGAAATTAGCTTGCAGAGAAACAAAACCTGAACACTGGGAGAGCTTTTGTCATAGAACACAGACTGTGTACCCAGACAGCAACTGCAACATGAAGAGCAGACAAAGGAAAATGACTGACCTACAGACTTTCAGTCAGCGGTACATTCTATAGCTCAGAAAATTTATCTTTTTTAGCAATCATATTACTTATTTTGTGATTTATTTTCATTGCAAGACTGAAATCTCTTGCCATCCTACAAAAGGACAAGATTTAGGAATTAAAAATCGTCTCCAGAGAAGTTACTTAATTCTGCAGGAAGGTAAATACCATTATAAACAAAATGCAACACACAACATGGCAATTATGACAAAATGAGAACCACACATTACTAAAAATGGAGGCCACACTGGTGTCTTATAACTTGCATTTATTAAGATTTGCATTCACACACTTGAAAAAGACAATTTTTCTAAGTGGACAGAGTAATAAATCACGGCTGATGCTGCTTCTCACAAGATAAAACTAGTTTTCCTTGATTTAAATTTTAATTCATATGTCTCTAAAATTCATATTTTATAAACAACTGCTTATTTTAGATTCTTACATTGTCTATTAAATACTTCTCCAAAGAACATCTAGTGTACTCTAAAATATCTCCAAAAGAAGCAGAAGCCCAGGCAGGCATTCAAAGCCCCAAGGATTCCTTACAAATCAGTCCAGCAACATCATCTACTGGATATCAATCTTCTGTACTTGGGGGGAAAAAAGGAGGAAAGAAAACAAATCAAATAAATCTACCTGACATCTGAACAAACCCCTTTTTTTGTTTGTATAGCTTTCAAGATTTTTAAAATCTTGACTAGGGATGTCTTCCATCCTGAGATAGTCCAGAGACAATAAACAGCATCATCATGAAGAGGCAGAATTATCTGTTTTTTTGTAAGAAAGACCACATAAAGCTTCTCCTGTTTTAAATACCCTACACCTCTTTTCTTCTTCATAAAAATGACCAAGTATTTTAAAATTCTGGTTGAATGAAATTATATCTACCTAATGAGTGCTGCATTTGAAATATAAATATTGTGTATCTAATTCACTTGCTTATAATCAATTTCCAGCCTAAGAACATAGCTTGCCTGTGATATCTGCACCCTTATCAGTCTGGGCTTCCAGAAGTGAGGATTTAGGAAAAAAGAAGATAACCAGGGGCACTTCTGGCAGCTATCAGCTTCCAGGCAAGAGCTGCAGCCAGAAATCCACAAATACAGAGTGAGACTGCAGGGTAGAGAATTTTTCTCAGCTAATAAATGCCCATTTTTCATCACAGGAGCATACTTGAAAATAAAACTGCACATAATTAAAATATAAATTTTCACTGTTATAATGCCCAACTAAGAATGTATTCCCACGTGCCAAACCTCAGCAGCAAACTGTGAAACTTGGAAACTAAATTCACCCTTGGTTTTAAAAATCAATAGTGACAAAAGCCTTTAATAGAAAATGGCAGTAAAATCTACTAAAGTGCTGGATAGGAAGAAATCCCTCACCACCAGAGAACTGCAAACAAAGCAATGCAATGCTTTATTAACATGGTTCCAAAATTTACAAGGGTTAAAAAGGTAAGTCTGAAATGAAGGGATGAGAAACATAACAAGGAACTAGCCTGGAGAAATCCTTAAATACCATGGAAATGATCTTCAAGTGACAGCTACAAGCTGCCAGAAGACACTCAAAGGATTCCCAACATGAATGGTTCAAGAATTGATAAAAGTTATTTAGAAAGAAAAATATGTGTTTTCCATGAAGGGAACTTGTAAACACATCTCATGAGAAATATGTCAAAGAGAAAACAAAAATTATCAACATTATTTCAACAAAAAATCACAACCCAGTGTGTCAAGTTCCTCCTGGAAGAATCTAAAAGAATTCATGGTGTTCCTTGAGGAAAAGCTGCTGAGGTTTGGTAGGACGCTATAAATTCTGAAATTACCAAAAGAGTTAGAAAGAAATACATTTTTTTATTATTTTTATTAGATAAATCAGATGTTTTTACATTCCCTAGATAAACAGAAGTAACACTGAAGAGCCTTTTGCCCTGTGCTCAGACACTGCCAGGCAGGAAGCCAGACCATGAATGAGCAGTCAATGAATGAGCTGCTGCTGCTGCTGCTGCCCACGGGGACACTGGAGCTGCATCTGCACCCAGGCTGAGCTGGCTCTGTCCTCACAGCTCAGGGAAAGGGGAAAGGAGGATTCCAGGAGGGACAGCCTGGATATGAGGGGGTCCCAAGGCTTGTTCTGCCTGCCCAAGTCACACAGGTAACACAAGCAACACTCTGATTTCAGGGTGCAACAAGTCACTTCCACTTAGGCTGTCAGAGCACACTGGAACTGTGCAACTCTGTGTCCTATAAATTCACCCCTTAGACAACATCTCCACTTTCCTTCTCCCCAGAGCTCAGGGCACATGAATAGGGAGGCAAAGCTTGGGAGAGAATCCACTGCACCTGCTGTGCACAAACAAGCTTCTGTGTACTTCAAGGAATACACAAGGCTGCATTTGAAAAAGCAAGTCACTTGAATATGGAGGAAACAATCAAAATAACCAAGGATTACTTGTCACTGCCAAGGCAGAACTGTACCAATTTTAGAGATTGCATTGCATATTCAAACTGTCAGAGGTTAGTATGCAAATCCTTGAGAGCAAAACTTGCATTTTGTACTGTAGAACCACCTACTGACCAACCCTGCAGGTACCAGCAGCACAGGCTCTGAGCTAGAGCTCACTGTTGACAAGTTCCATACATTTTTCATGATCATTCCTGTCAATAAACTTGGCCTCTATCAACCAAAAAGAAGAAAATACCCCAATAACATTTGAACAGACACTAACACAAAGGCCAAGTTTTCCACAATACAGACTGTGACACCTTTCTACATCTTCCAATACATGGCTTCACTCTAATGCAAAACTCAATTTTCATTAGATCTTTAAGTTTAGATTTAAATTTGCAAAATCTGAAATGAAATTCAATTTTATTTCTAATAATTAATCTAGAAGACTTATAAACCAAACAACCCATGCTAAGATGCCATCTGAGATGCCTCAAACAATCAAGGGCACCATCTAACAAAGAAACTGAAGTGGGATCACTGACACTGGCAGAAGCACAAGCTAAAGGAGAAATCTGGGAGTTCACTTGCACTGGGCTGGCACAGCCAGGTTGAGGTGCTGGGGGCTCTGTGAGAAGCTGCCAGAAGCTTCCCCTGTGTCCAGCAGAGCCAATCCCAGAGGCTCCAGGACAGACCCGGCCCTGGCCCAGGCTGGGCCCCTCAGTGACAGCAGCAGCACCTCTGGGGACACTTGGGAAGGGGAGGAAATGCCCTGGAGCTGCAGCTGGTGAGAGCAGGGAGGGTGTGTGAGAGGAGCAGCTCTGCAGAGCCCAGGGCAGGGCAGGAGGGGCAGGAGCTGCTCCAGGGGCTGGAGCTGAGACCCCCGAGCCCGGGGGCAGCCAGGGAGAGGCAGCTGAGACCCCCAGCCCTGGGCTCAGCAGGGACCTGAGATCATCCCCTGCAGCCCTGGGGAACAGCATGGAGCAGAGATCATCCCCTGCAGAACAGCATGGAGCAGAGATCATCCCCTGCAGCCCTGGGGAACAGCATGGAGCAGAGATCATCCCCTGCAGAACAGCATGGAGCAGAGACCATCCCCTGCAGAACAGCATGGAGCAGAGACCATCCCCTGCAGAACAGCATGGAGCAGAGATCATCCCCTGCAGCCCTGGAGAACAGCATGGAGCAGAGACCATCCCCTGCAGCCCTGGGCACCCCATGGATCACAGATCTCCCTGCAGGCCCCACACAGAATCAGGGGGTGCCTGCAGGAGGCTCTGACCCCAGGAACCCCACACTGGAGCAGCTCCTGGCAGCACCTGGGGAGAGGAGCCCAAGCTGGAACAGCTCTGCTGGCAGGAGCTGTGAGCCCACAGGAGAGCTGGGCTGGAGCAGCTCCTGAAGGACCAGGCTGGAGCAGCTCCTGAAGGACCAGGCTGGAGCAGCTCCTGAAGGACTGACTGCACCCATGGGAAGGACCAGGCTGGAGCAGCTCCTGAAGGACTGGCTGCACCCATGGAAGCTCTCAGGCTGCAGAAGCTCCAGGAGCTCACTGTCCCCTGTGGGAGGGACCCCACACTGCAGCACAGGAAGATGTGAGGAGCCCTTGCCCTGAGGAGGGAGGAGCAGCAGAGACAGCCTGGGATGAGCTGAGCACAGCCCCCATTCCCCATCCCCCGGCACCACTCAGGGCACAGTGGAGAAAGCTGGGAGTAAAGTTCAGCCCAGGGAGAAAGGAGGGCTGAGGAGAAGCTGGTTTAAGATTTAGTTTTTATTTCTCATTATCCAGCTCTGATTTGATTGGTAATGAATTAATTTCCCCAGTCCAGCTTGTTTTGCTGTGTCAGTAACTGGTGAGGGATCTCGATCCTGACTCCCAAAACTTTCCTTACATTTTCTCTCCTTGTCCAGCTGAGGAGGGCAGGGATGGAGAGCCCCTGGTGGGCATCTGTTGTCCAGCCAGGGTCAATCACCACATAATTTTTCAGTAACTAACTCATTCAACCTTTCCTCCAGGCATGGCTGTAGCCTGAACTGCTATTAATGCATTAAATGTTCCCCATCAGCAAACTCTGCTTCCTGAGACTGAAACTTCTCAAGAGCTCATGGAGAAGCTCCCCAAGCTGACTGGCTGCCTCTCAGTTCCTCTGGCTCCAGTTCACATGAGCAACCACTTCAATGTCAGATGCAGAGAAATTTTTTATCAGATTTGATTTTTTCTCAGCCTAGCAAAAATACAGAAAAACTGACCCAAAGTATTACCCTTTTAAAAGCCTAATATTTGCACAGTACAGAAAATTACTGGAAGCAGCTTCTCTAACAGCAGAGGGAGAACCTTCACTGCCACCACAGCGTCACTGAGTGGAGCATCAGCACCCAAAGCAGGGACATGCTGCTCTGTTCCCCATGTGCACAGTGTCCCTTTGGGATAACAGGGCAGGAAAACACTGGCAACAATTACACAGAACAGGCAGAGGAGCCTGGGGCCACAAGAGAAAACCCTCAGAAACCAGGGGTTCTAAGTCCAGAACCTCAGAAACTGCTGAAGCAAATACTCATCAAAGCACTTTCTCTGCTCAGGTGAAGTGGCTGGTCCTCCTACAATCACTAGGGTTCATCCAAAATATCTGGTGAATAAAAACCAGCTGCATTTTGTCACTTCAGCTGGATTCTACTGCTGCCTCTAGTTCTTAGTGCTGCCTGTAAATACAGATAATCCATTGTAATCAATACTCTTATGTATTAAATCAATGTTTTTATGAGTGCCCAACTTGAAACGTGGAGTTTGTGACCCAGAGTGGCCATGGCTGCAACTGAACACAATAAATAAACCAGCATTTCTCATTCCATATTTAAAATAGAGACAATTAGGCTCCATTTCCTACTTACAAAAGGAGGTTAGTAATCCCCTTAACTGCACTGTTGAGAAAGTTGTTACAGGGATAAGCTTCACAAAAAAAAAAAAACTGCTTGGTTATTAATTCCCACTGCAGAGGGGGGCAACAAGGAAGCCTGAAGCAACCCACTGCACAGAGGAAAAAATGTTATATAAATCTTCATTAATTAGGCCTGTCCAGCCTACATACTGTAGAAATTAAAAATAACAGTAGTATGTGGTCATGCACATACACATGGCAGCCACTGTGACAGTGCTCAGGAACCTCCTTTAGAGCACTTGCTCATCTTTGAATGTTTAAATCTACAGCCTTACACTCTTTGCATGTTTAATTTACAGCCTCACTAACATTTGAGTGTTTTCTAAATTTTAGAGCTGTGTCAATGCTAAAAAATGTAAACAATATCAATTTTAAGTACTGAAAATCAACTGTCTGCTTAATACTGAAAAGAATCACTCATTGTGAAGGGAGAGAAGGAAAACAGTTTCGTGGTTAGAGCACAGTAAGGACCACACATTTCTTACTCTCTCTGACCTGCCCTACCACCACAAATGTATTCTCCAGAACACTGAAAGAAGCCCAAAAACCATCAATACAAAAGAAATAGCATGGAATAGTTTATCTGATGACAATGGCAGTGCACCTTAGCAACTACAAAGATTTATCTATCTGCTTAAAATTTCTGCAAAGAATAAAACAAGCATTTGTTGGAAAACCAGAAAGAATGTGAAAACAGAAAGAAAAACAAGAGTCAATAATAATAAGTGAGAAAAAATTACCGAAGTTGCCATAAAAATATAACCAGTGCTGAAAACCCAGGTGTGAGTGTTTTGACCAGACCAACCTCAGATTTGCAAGGCTCTGATTTAGCAAGGACAGCAGCTTGGGAACCATGAGCAGGCTCAGAGTGCCCTCAGCACCAAAGGAAGGCACAGCCTGAGCTGCTGCTCACAGTGTGCTCCACAGCAAAAACAAGGCACGGCCAGAGCAGGGGATGCAGGGCCTGGCACACCCTCAAAAAACTTTTTTTCCTCATTTTAAAAACAGATGGCAAAGCAAAACTTAACAAAAAGTGAGTATCAAAACACAGAAAACAAAAGAGTGAAGTTCATTATATAAAATTCCAATTTAAAGAGTAGAAGTTAGAAAAATGCCTAAAGCAAGAAAAAAGAAAGCTAAAAAAACTGTAATTTTTTAAAAAAAATATATCAGGCTGTTTAGACAACGAAAACAAAATACTAAACAAACAAACTTCACACATAACTGCCTTCTCTGACCACTAAAATGTACAAAAATTTTCGTAATGGAAAACACATTTTGAATCAAACTTGAAACAAAAACATTCATAAATTCTGAAGCCAAATCCATTTTCAGCAGCAGTCCCATGAAAACTCCAATATACACTCTTTCACCTGCTCTGAAGTTCCAATAACAGATATTCCAAAATAAAATCCTGTGGGCCATGCTAACATTGGTCTTTCCTGTATGATATTCACTTTATACTCTTAGTTTACAGCAGCACTTTGTCACTAACATAAAATAACTGCAATAAAAAATAATTTGAAATAAGCAACTTTTTTTGCTATTTGGTTTTAATGTAAGCTCACCTGGGTATTAAGATAATGAAAGCCAGTAAAAAAACACATCAAAGGCATGAAAAGTCATGAAGTGTACAAATGAAAAATGCAGATAAACAAAAGAAACACAGCAAAGGAAAACTAGATGGCAGCACCTCCCTATTTTTCACAATTTCACAAGTCTAGAATTCAAAACAAGATATGGAGGTAAAAATGTAATGCAATCTAATAACCAGTTTTAGAAGACTTCTGAATTTATTTATTATCTCTGAAGAATATAGAAGAGCAAGCAAACTCACACTGTTTGAGCTGCTCATAATACAAGAATCCAGAGCAGAATTCTTCTAAGATCAGTTTAAGTTCCAACTAATTATGACTTGTTTCCCAAAAATCCGGTACCTTAGCTAATATCCTAAATCTGATTAAATTTTGGCAACATTAAAAATGTATTAATATTCAACTAAAATTAATGTCAATCAAAATGTAAAAGGAAACTAAAATCACAAAGAAAAAATAGTTACATTAAAATCATGCACAGCTAAGTCAAAAGTATCCAAATCATGTTTTTCAAAAGATGCACATTATCACTTTCACAATACAACAAACTTGCACTTTTTAATGCATCCAAAGATTATTATAATACTCAGGGAAGACCAACTATTTCCATGTAAACCCTGAGATACCTATTAAAAAAATCACACAAGCCTCTTGTAACTGCACTGATATGAAAAATACTTTTAATATACCTGAGTATTTTGCAATTTTTCTCTAAACAAAACAAAACACTGGAGAAAAACTGCAGCTAAGAGTAGTTAATGTCACAGAATTGTAGATTCATTTAGGTTGGAAAAGGTCTCAAAGGTCACTGAGTCCAACCATTAACATTCCCATTACAATCCTATGCAATCTCATAGTTTGAATTAAATTAAAACTGCTATTTGGTACAATTGCACATACTCATGTTTTTCTTGAATATTTTAAAGAAACCAGGAACGCTGCAAATGGAAAAGATCGTTAAAATATTGAATATATCTCTCAGTTACTGCTGTCTGCAGTGCTGTTACTGCCAGGCTCTGCTTCCCTGGATGTGTTTCAGTGCTCCTCTGGGCTGAGTGTGCTGCAGACACTCACCCACCCACCCTCCATCCATCCATCCATCCGTCTGTCCATCCGTCCATCCATCCACCCATCCCTCATCCATCCATCCTCCATCCATCCGTCCATCCATCATCATCCATCCATCCTCCATCCATCCGTCCATCCATCATCTAATCATCATCCATCCATCCGTCCGTCCATCCATCCATCCCTCATCCATCCGTCCCTCATCCATCCGTCCGTCCATCTGTCCACCCATCCCTCATCCATCCATCATCTAATCATCATCCATCCCCCATCCATCCATCCGTCCATCCATTCATCCTCCATCCATCCTCCATCCGTCCATCCTCCATCCGTCCATCCATCCTCTGTCCGTCCGCCCATCCATTCTCCATCTGTCCATCCCCCTGGGACATGTGTCCAACCCCAGCATCTACCAGCTCAGCCTCACACTGACCCAGCTGAGACCCTCCCCACAAGGCTCCATCCATCCATCCATCCATCCATCCTCCCCTCCTGGGACATGTGTCCAACCCCAGCAGCTCCCAGCTCAGCTCACACTGACCCAGCTGAGACCCTCCCCACAAGGCCTGTGCTTATGGCACCTGCCAGTTTTCCAGAATCCCACTAAGAATGGGAACAATCAGATTTTATCCATGCTTTACACAGCAGCAATTAGGAGGAGCATAATTAAATGTCTAATCAAAGATTATCCAAGTCTTCCTTTCAGAATGGATTTGCCTCTCCTCTCTCAAGAATCTAATACAAAAGTGTACCCAAGCTCTACATCTGCCTCTACTCCTGAAAGCTGCAAAACACAACACACAGGTACTATAAACAGCAGAAGTCACACACCTTAATTAGCAAATCCAAGCAATCAAAGAATGAGAAACATCAGATTTAGGTGTGCTGTGCCACTCCATGTGTGCCTTGAGTGCCCAGCTGAAGCATTCATCATGGCAGGACTGAACCCCTGCACACCCACAGGACACAGCAAGGTGAGAGCAACAGGAGTTATGGATCCCAGTCTTTCTGAACTCTTGTCTCTGGCACTGCAATCCAAACTCACCTTCTTTTAAACTTGGGAAGGGAAGAGGGGTGGCTCTATCCATTCCCCACGGGGTAAGTACTATTATATACAAATATTTAACTTCTGAACCTTCAACACCAGAACAGGCAAGGACAGAGCCACTGTCCTTAAGGAAAGCCTTTACTTCAGCCCTCACATCAATTCCTCAGGACACACACTACACCTTCCTTGTCTCAGCAGCTCCCATTGCTCCCAGAGTATTTTACTGTATAGAGCTCAACTCAATCACTGTATCTTTATCCAGCTGTTTACGATAGTTATTTTTCAGATTAAAATGCAGAATGCTTACATTTGTAGAGCTTAGCATTGTATTTGAGTCACTGAGTTTGCATTTTAGCCTTCTTTTAGCCATGTAGAAAGTCAATACTGGTGGAAACTTGCAGTGTGCCTTAAGGATTCTAGGAAACAATAATTTATGAAGAATGTCTCAGAAAAAGACATGGCCTTCATACCTGGATACCAGCCCAGCTGCTGAAGTTAGAGGAATTTTCAGGGAAAACCTGGTTCATTTCCCTCCAAAACACCTGTGAGCAAATGACAGCCCTGGGTATGGAAAGAAAAATCCTGCTGTAGTACCCAGGCTGCAGAAGGGGTTTGGAATTTGAACAGCTCTGTATGTATTGGTCAAGTTGATTGTATTTCAGAACATTTAAAACATTGCCTTATTATCCCCTCCTCTTTTAAGAGTGGAGAAATTACACAGTTGTCAAGGGGAGAGAACCAAAGAACTTTCAAATTTAGATGAACACTTGGGAGTTTTTCAGACACTCCTCCTTCTAGTTTTAAAAAGAGTAATTCCAAATCTATTTTATGCTCTCCAGTTAGCACTTTCAACACTTCTTAATTAGTTGCCAAAAGTAACTGCCAGCTTTAACAATTTCTTTGGCATTTAATACATTGTATTTTACATCTACCTGTATAGCTCACAACAGACTTTCTCACCACAATAATTATTTAAAGTGTATAAACAAATGAACACTGAAAACAATCACTTACCTGGGTAACTTGTGACACCTAACACAGGTTAAAAATTAGGACAATCTGCAGACCAGTAACCCTGATACCCATAAAGTATGAAGGCCATGTCTTTTTCTGATACATTCCTCCTAAGATACTATTTCCTAGAATCCTTGAGGCAGACTGCAAGTTTCCACCCCTGCTGACTTTCCACACAGGTAAAAGAAAGTTAAAATGCAAACTCAGAGACTAAAATACAATGCTATGCTCTACAAATGTAAGCATTCTGCATTTTAATCCAAATAAAACTATCTTAAAATAACTGAATAAAGATACAGTAATTAAGTTGAGCTCTATACAGTAAAATACCAACCATCCCACTAATATTAGAAAGAAAAGTTAAAACTCCATAGCCTGGCATGTTCATCCATCCCAAAAAACACTTTGCAGGATCCAGGCAATTAATGTTTATATTCTGTCTGTCTTGAGCTAATGGCACCAGAATTTTCCTATGTGGACACCATTGACTCTTGAACACTCATACTCTATACACACAAAAACCTAGCACATTATTTTTGATTAATTTTAAACTTCTTCTGGAAATTTTAATTCACTGAATTCAGCTTTCTGACCACCAGAAAGAAATCCTGAAAGAAAACAGCTTAATTAAAACTCCCTGAAAAAATTATTTTTCAGTACACACAATTTCTTTTATTTCAGAACTTGATCCCTGAATCAACTAATTATAATGACTACTCAAACAAATAACTGACATTTCTAAAACCTTAGCATAATATTTATCATTGAACATTTCATTTGGAAAACCAATAAACACTCTCTGGTTTTAAACCATCCACCTAATGAAATAAAAGTCTCATGTGTAGTTCTGATTAGATATACCTTTAGAATTTATATCTTTACAATCTTGTTTTAAGAGGCTTTCAACTACAATTTTTAGAGAACACTCTAAGGTCAAACATATATAAAACATAAGCATAAGACACTGAAGATCAAATGCACAGTCAGGGAAGTTAAAGGTAAATTTCCCAAGGGTAATATTAATTATTTCTTAACCTTGTTAATTACAACAAATACAGGAATGATGCAGTACAGTTTGGGCAGCTACCACTAAGATTTTCAAAGGAGGTGAATCCTGACAAGCTACAGTATCAATATTCTAATCCTCCTATACTAACATAATCCAACTTTTGAATTTTGCAAGATATTGATGATTCCTAAGGCCTTGCTGGTTTCCTGTGTTCTGAGCCAGGCAGTGCAAAGAACACCTACAGTGCAGAGGGGGTTCATTCATCTGGGGAGAACCCTGCACAAAACAAACACAACTTTCTAACACCTGAACTTTGCAGATCCCAGCTGATCTACAAACACCTGAACATCCAATCCTCTCAGGTTTATTATTACAGAAACCCATCAAGTGGGATTATATCCCTTCTGCAGCATTAACTGCTCCATACAAGCAGAGAGCAGCTGCCTGAGATCAACATGATCTACATTTGCTGTGCCCTCATCTCGAGGCTGACTTTGGGATCCAAACCCAGACTGAGCCCAGAGCCAAGCAGGGGATCTACATTTCTGCACACCTCCTTCCTGCAGTAAAGATTATTCCTCAGAAATCTTCAAACTACAAACAATTTGTTAATATCTGGATGAATGCTTCCATGGTGAATTTTAATTCACTATTAATTAATACTGGCCACATAAAAACTAACAGTACACAAGAAAAATAGCTAAAACTAACATGGATCCCATTTTTGGTACAGTCCCACCACACACCTGTTCTGCATTTACACCATGCCCTTGTCTCAGGAGCCACTGCTACAACATCTACTTGTAGTAATTACCAAAGAAGTGACTGCACTTTGCAAAGAAAGGCCCCAACAACCCAAGACAGATGGACAAATTCAGGAATTGGCTGCAATTTTGTTGTCATCAAACTAGTAAAAAAAAAAATCTGTCAACAAACACAGGCTTATCTCTGTGTTTACTTTTCCTGGAATACATTTCTCTTTGAAGGTTTCTACAAGTCTTATTCTTCCAGATACCACAAATTTAAACATTATATATGCCTTTTCTGCAAAGTGTTCTTTAACAAATTTCATCCAATACTACACTTGCCTCTCTTTTGAGAACATAAAGTTTTTCCAAGTGTTTCCAGGCTTTCATTTATGTCTTTCCTGACCCTGAGCTACAGTCTTCCTAGGTACACTCACTTTTAAAACTTACATTCTAGTTGGCTCTGTGATTTATAGATTACCTTGTGTTTCTATTTTCCATTCTCCAAATTTATTCCAGCTTACTTCTCATCTGAAATGTTTATTATTGTTTTCAGTTTTGAATTAAATTCAAAAATCTTTTAACTATAAATACAGTGCAATACATAAAGCATAAAGAGGGAGAGTAATGAAATTATAAATATTGGGAAATACCAACTGAACTTATTTCGAGCAACTTCTACAACAACTAAAAAGTTGTAAAGGTATGTTTTTCATCTTTCCACACAGAATTACTGATCTCTTCTGCAAACATACACCTTAGGCAAAACTACCTTAAACTCTGCCTCTTATTGCTACGGCACAGCAGCCCTGCACTAAGATCCAAAGATGCTTGACTCCAAATTTTAGTAAAAAGCTCAGTTCTAGCCCTAAATGGCCCCAAGCTAAATTTTCTCTCTACAAACTTTTAAACCAATGCAGCCTTCAAATAAATTTTTTTAAAAAGGCAAAAAACCCCAAAACCAAAACAAAACACCAAAACCAAACCAAACAACACAAAACCACCCCACATCCACCCTAGAAGATAAATTAGCTCCAAGTTCAAATCAACACATTCCACTGATGAGTTTGAAATAGGAAAGCACTCTATCCTATCAAACCCTAGAAAAAGAGAAATGTACTCACAAGACAGGAAAAACTTTCAGTGTAGACAGATCACAACCCAGAAGCAAATTAGAAGAATCAAATCTTTCTTTTGAATAAAGTATATTTTAAAAGTTATTTTAAATTTATTGCAAATCCTTGGATAGAATGTGATTGGCTTTCTCTTTTCTAATGTGCAGTGAAATTAGCTATCCTGGGATTCAGCATGCTGGGATATCACAGTGCTTTTGATTCAGAGCAGCAAGGGACATTCATTAAACCAGTGATACACAAGACTGAGCTTTGCAGCCTCCAATCATCTCTCAGACTCTCTAAAGCAGATTTTTTCCTTAAATAATAAAAAAATCCTAGGCCTCATAAAATAAACTACATTTGAATAAGTATTTCCTGTTTTCACAACAAAAAGGGGCAGGAAAGCACAGTTGCAGGAACATATGAGGTAATAACGTGTGAGACATAACACACCAAAGGTAAATGAAGCCAGACATACCTGAGCTGTTGAGAGGCGAAACACAGGGCCAGTAGTGGGCACAGAAAGCCTGGGTTGCATGTTGGCAGGACCCTGTCCCTGTGTCTGCACCTGGGCCTGCATCTGAGCCTGTGCCAGGGCCTGCTGGGGCACCATGACGAGCTGTCCCGCGTCCGTGCGCACCAGCACCATCCCTGGGGGACAAGGAACAGTCAGGGCACAGCAGGGACAGCAGGGACAGCACAGACACAACCTCTGACCACAGAGAGCACAGCAGAGGGCAGGTATGGCACTGCACAGCACTCCCTGCAGTGCATCTCTTCTGGAGTCCTGTGTAACACGAGATTTTATTTCAAAGAACAAAGGGAGCCCCCACTAGCAGACACGTTTCAGTCTGGAATTTAAATAACTGCAGTTTATGGAAAGCAGGGATGAAAAAAGCAGCCACTGGAGTGTTTGGGGAACAGTGATTTCTGACAGTCTAGTCAGGGTCAGGAGAACAAAATTAGAAACATAATCTTTAAAAGTAAACTCTAAGGACAAGGCAGCTGCTGGGAACACAACTGAGTACATGCAGACCAGGGACCAAGACTTTCTACAAGTCTTACTCTTCCAGATACCACAAATAATGTTAAAATTTGTGACATGTGAAAGAATAAGACTTGTAGAAAGACCCAAGAGCTTTACTAAACAACATGCAAATATAGCCCAGACACACTTTGAGTGTACAACATCTGAGATTTACTTAACCCTGAGCACCAGCAGATGAATGCATTTGGTACCCAGCATCACCATGTGGGAGGCACTCACTACCTGTGGCTTAACCACCAACAGCAAGCACTGCCAGGCCCAGAGCACCAACACAACTCAGCACTCAACCACACAGGGCACAACTTTACAAAATTGGCAAGTGTTTTCTAACACTTTCTGGAAGTAAATGATAGTTTTTTCAGATTCTTTTCTTGTAAAACACCTCACAAATAGAGGCCTTCACACAACAGAGCCATTGCCATCAAGCTGTGCCCAAAGTTTTGGAGTCAGCAGGTCAGAAAAAGGGAGACAATGGCTAAGTTGGTCCATGGATCCTGGAGTTTCACACATTCAAGGTCACTGCAAAGTATGTAATGTTCTTCTCCTAATTCTCTCAGAACTAAGAAGCAGTTCTCCAGACAGACTATTAAAAAGAATTTCCAAGTTAGTTCCAGAGTACATTTTAATAATTTAACCTACACAGGATACAACAGGTCAAATAAACAGAAAAACATCTTGTCTGCAACTACTAGAGAACCAAAAACTAAAAACCTGTGAAGTCACTTTCAATTGCTGATAGCAGGGTCAGTAGACACTGTTCCTACAAACTACCTCTATGTGCAAATTGCTTCTTATCCTTTTTTAACTTTTCAAAAGAAAATGAAGAAGGTAAAATCATATATCCAATTCTAAAGGTAACAGCTTACATCCAATTTTATTTGTTCACTTCCCAATTGCAACACCTTGCTAAAGGGACACAGCTTGTACAACACCCTGAGGATAAAGAAATTCAAACACTCTTATAACAGATTTCAGAACCCTACAGCAAGAAAATCTTTCAGTCTGACATGGAAAAAACAAATCCCAATTGTGGGATGAGCATGTAGAGAACTGCAGCACACATAAAAGCCCTCACTCACAGAGTGCTGCCAGCCAACCTTTCCTGCTACAAACACAAACAGAAGGCAAATTTCTGCCACTATAAACTAAAGACTCATGGAAATCAAGTTTAAGGTAACAGGCATACAGAGCTACAGCAAGGACCACATCCAAAAGCCATAATAATAACTCTCTCTCAAAGCCAAGAGTAATTTAAATAGAAAGTTGAAAGAAGCTCATTAAAAACTCATCTAAAAGGTAACTTTTAAGGTCCATTAGCCATTTAAGCACCAAGCTTCACAGTTTATAGTTGCAGAAAATCCTGCAAGCAGCTGATGTGTTTGGTATATGCCATTCCTAAACCATCTGGACACCCGAATATGCCAAGTGGCCAAACGGGTTATCACTGCTGTGATCATGACTGTGAACTTTATATAAAAACCCTCACAGGATAATGCCTTCCACACATTAAAAAATGCATGTTCTATATGCATTACACAGATTCACAGGTGTGTTCTTAATTTATCTTCCCATTTTCTAAACCTGATTCTGAATAGAGAAAAACGGAGTGGAAATGACAAATGAACTGAAACATGTGCCACACAATCTCCATCAAATTTCAGACACAATTACTACTATAAATGAATAAATGCTCATGTGTTAACATTATATTTTAATTCAGTTTGGAGGACTACAAATTCCTGTTACTGAGCAGCTGGTGCAAGTAAGAAGCCAGTTAAATGATGAGATTCATTTTACCTTCCTGTCAGTCACATAAAGATGAAATGCACAACTTAGGAGCATTATCTGCTAAAATAACCCCTTCTCAAAAACTGATTCTAAATTTCTGTTTTATATAGAAGTTTGCTACATGGGAGTTCCAGATTAATTATAAATGATCCACCAAGTTAAAAACTCAGAAATAACATTGTATTTTCTGAATAATTTCCTTTTAGAACACACTATTTTCACGTTTATGCAAATTTAATGGATTTCCAACTATCTTGTAATAAAACAAATTTGAATTAAAACTTTCTATTTCCTTAACGTTTCTTAAATCCTGAAACAGACTGTTTCCAAGGTTCAGTTTTCCCTCTTCTGTTTGAAAGTAACAGATCAAAGTATTGACACAATGAACTCCAGAAACTGTGTGCAAAGTTACAATGCACAGTTATCATCTGCACGGAGCAATCTTCAGCAGATTAACAAAGGGAGGCAAAGGCTAAGGGCACACAGTCTGGACAGCAACTTATCTGTCTCAAGTTAGTTGGGTCTTCACAAAACCACCAAGATTTGTATGTTTGGAGCAGCAGACTCTGGAGGATTTTTCATAAAATAGAGCCAAATACACAACTACTAAATGTGCACCCAGAGGCAAACTGCACCACAACATTGCTGCTCTACTTAGCTAATAAATATCAAATATTTCAAGAAATAAGTTGGGAGAACTCAGTTATTTCAGACTACATCAATAGTTCCACATCTTAAGATGCTATTTATATTAACAGGAAATAAAAGAATTAGCTTAAATGCTATATCAGCTCCTAAATCAAGAGGACATGAAGATACCCAAGTTTTTGCAAGGTGAAAATCTAAGTAGGGAATCACAGCACCCTTCACATGAAACAATATACAGGTTAAGAGTAGGAATCGTGAGGATGAAGGGATGCTGGCTTGGTTAGCTAGCAACCTTGCTAAACTTGAATTTTTAATAACTGAAGTTTAAAAACTTAGAGGAGTACAAAGAGGACATGATTGCCTCAGAGTTGGAAATAATATCTGGTGATGTGAAGACTACCCTCACACAACAAAAACTTTATCAGAGTTACTGAAATTATAAATTTTAGATTACACACATTTAACACCTGGTTCAGAGCAGAAACCATTCTTTCAAGCAGAAAAACTTTTCAAGACTATCAACTGTGAAGCAGAAGTCGTTTAAAACACATATAAAGTTACCCTTAGCATCCACTCCAGCTCTCCGGCTTTTTACGCGCTGTCCAACCACACCATCACAGGGTAACTCACCGTGACCGCTGCTCTCCCCAGGACAAAACCAGCAACTCACCCACAGCAGCTGCAATTACCCTGCATTAGCCGTACCAGTTACACCCTAATTAGCGGCAGCCGCTCCGGCAGACGGTGCCTCAGACAGGTGCCTCCTCTTGGGTTTCCAGCACGCCGAGCAGCGGGGACCTGACAGCTCCGGGGGGAAGGAGAGCCCTGGGCCAGGAGCACAGGGTGACAGCGAGCGGCGGGAGCGCAGCGCGGCACTTACCGGGCGGGATGGTGAAGCCGGGCGGCAGCTGGATGGTGGTCTGCGGCGGCGGCCGCACGATCAGCTGCGGGGCCACGATCCGGGGGGCAGCGCCCAGCGCCGGCCGCGGCGACACGGCCTGGGGGGCGGCGGGCAGGGCAGCGCCCGCCTTGGCGGTGACCGCGGGCTTGGGCGCGGCGGGGGCCGCGGGGGCCGGCGGGGCCGAGCCCGGGGCCGGCGGCGCGGGGCTGGCGGAGGCGCCGAGCGCGGTGACCGCGGGCAGCGCGCCGGGCGCGGGCTGGGGCTGCGCGGCGGCGGCCCCGCCGTGCCCGCTGACGGGCGGCACCGCGGCCGGCCGGGCCCCCGCGCCCTCCCCGTTGGGCGCCGCCTGGCCGGGGCGCGGCGCGGGGGCAGCGGCGGCGCCCTCGGCCGCTCCCGCCGCTCCGCCGCCCCCCGCGGCCCCGGGCGCGCCGTCGGCGGCGGGCGGGCTGGGGCCGGGGCCGGGGCTCCCCGCGTCCCGCGCGGCGGCGGCGGCTGCAGCGGCCACATGGTTGTTGACAGGCTGGGCAGGGGCGGCGGGCTGCGGCGGGGCGGGAGCGGCGGGGCTGCCGCCGCCGGGAGCCGCTCCATGTGATTGCTGCACACTACTACTGTTTACACTCGCTCCCCTCCCCGCCGCCGCTGCCGCCGCCGCCGGGGGAGACGGGGCCGGGAGAGGCCCCTGGGCGGAGGCTCGGCTCCCCGCGCTGCCGGGGCGCCCCGCCGCCTCCCCTGCCCCGGGCGCGGGAGCGGGCGCGGGGCGGCCGTGCTGCTGCCGGCCGGGGCTGCTGCCCCCCGCCAGGCTCCCCTGCTGCGGCTGCTGGGACGGGGCGGAGGTCCTGGGCGGGGGCGGCTCGGCGGGGCCGCGGCCGCCGGCCAGCTGCGATTCCAGGGATCCCACCAGGTCGCTGAGCGCCTTCTCGTCCACCTCCTCGGAGAAGAGCAGCATCTCCTCCAATGGGTCCGACGCGCCCGCCGCCATCTTGCGCTGAGCTGGGAGCCGGCGGCGCTCTGCGCATGCGCGGGGCTCTGCCGCGCGCGGGGCACCATGGGAGGGGCCGCCGCCTCCGCCCCGCCCCGGGGCGGGACCGGGACCACCCGAGCGGGAGCGCGCCCTGAATCGGGACCGGCACCGGGACAGCTCGGGCGGGAGCGCGGCCAGAATAGGGACCGGCACCGGGACAGCTCGGGCGGGAGCGCGCCCTGAACCGGGACCGGCACCGGGACAGCTCGGGTGGGAGCGCGGCCAGAATAGGGACCGGCACCGGGACCGCCCGGGCGGGAGCGCGCCCTGAATCGGGACCGGCACCGGGACCGCCCGGGCGGGAGCGCGCCCAGAACCGGCACCGGGACCGCCCGGGCGTCCCAGCGAGTGCGGCCGCCCAGAGAGAGGGCGGCGATACCCCTGGGGAAGCCTCGGGGTAGCAGCGGGTGCAGGGAGGTGCCGTAGGGACGGACGCGGGATATGGAGCAGCCTCCCCGGGCCAAGTGTCCGCAGAGGCGGCGGCGGCGGCCGGTGGTCCCCTCCCGTCCCGCCGGGAGAAGCGAGCGATCGGCCCCGGCTCTCCCGAAGCGGGGAGGTGCAGTGGGATGAGCTGTCCCAAAGCCCAAGGCACGCCCAGCTCACGGTTTCCCTGCTCCGCTCTGCAGTTACCGGGATCCGCAGCTGCTGCCCCCGGCAGACCGGAATGGCTGCAGTGATACAATTCCCTGACGGGGACGCTGTTTCAGAAGATTTAGAAAACAAAAATAAGGCTCTTTGCATCGCCAGAGCAGCTGCCCTGGCGTGCTGCTCCCTCGGCATCCTCGCGGGAAATTCAAGGTAGTTAATTCTGCTGTTAACGCTTTTGGTATCGAACGCCTGTGTGCCCTCTTCCCACCAATGGTTCCTCACGCACTCTGAAATACCTTAAGGTGGTCCTAAATCATCGGGTGACATAGATATCTTTTATGAAAAAGCCTTTGTTTAGGATTTTTCCTCCTGAGAAGCTGTGAGGCCTCAGGAACAAAATGTAAACAATGATTATCTGCTGCTGTGGAATGCAACAGGTGCATCTGGGATTGGTCTCATGTGGTTGTTTCTAATTAATGGCCAGTCACAGCCAGCTGGCTCGGACTCTGTCTGAGACAGAAGCTTTGTTATCATTCTTTCCTATTCTATTCTTAGCTAGCATTCTGATGAAGTCCTTTCTTCTACTCTTTTAGTATAATTTTAATATAATATATATCATAATATAATAAATCAGCCTTCTGAAACATGGAGTCAGATCCTCATCTCTGCCCTCAACTTAAGAGCCCTGTGAACACCATCACAATCGGGTTTTTAACTAATGACAGTGTCTTTGAGAGGACCCTGCAAATAAAAACGCTTTCCCATATGAATGACACACAAGGAGTAACCATGAATTTGTGACCCCAGCAGCAGCTTGGGTTCCATCTGTCTGTGCCAGCCTGCAAACTGGGATGTACTGGAGCTGCTGCTCTGCTCTGAAGTGGTGAATCATTCCTCATGTTGTCATCTCTCAGGGGTTTCCAAAAAACTGGAAAAGGTGTCTCAGTGGTGGGAAGGACTCTCCAGCCCTGGCTCCATCTGCTCGGCCCCACCGTGTGTCACTCTCTGGGCTCTCACTGCTCCTGCTGCTCAGCTCCTCTCAAAGCAGGTTACATGTTTATTCAGGGTACTTCTTCCTGATTGTCCCTTAGGAGAAAGTTCATGATGCATCAAAAGAAACCACCTAGAAAATACATTAAATATAGGTTGTACCAGTTTAATTAGGATAAGTTTAAATGTCTCCTGAAATTAAACCGGTTTAAATGTCTCCTGAAATTTCTTCAAGAAAGTAGCCAGTGAAAATACTGAAGGTCTAAGGTGTGGTAGGGTGTATGAGCAGGAGATGGTGCAGTGCATAAAAGGGAAAATACAGCAGTGTTTATGAAAAGCAGCATTAAATGCACACAAGAGATCTATGCATCAAAAACTTGCTTAGAAAATGAGCATTGCTTTTGTGGAGTGCTACAGCTAAATTAAATTTGGATTTGTAACAAATTCTTCTACCTAGAAGTTTAATTAAAACATGGTAGATATTAAGATTCAATTTGCTATTGTGCAAATATAAAGAATAATTATTTGGGAATGGAAAAAATACAAATTTATCCAATGTTACTTTTGAGTCACAGACTTGATTGATTTTATGAGAGAAAGTTCCATACAGTCCTCACTTAGTTGCTCCTGAACCTTGTTTGGATGTAACCATCTCCAGAGCTTTCATAAGAGAATGGAAATCTAAACATATGATTCTGCAATTAGCCCTGACTATGAAGCAAATTTTAGTGCCCATTTTTCTAATACTGTGGCACTAAACTGGTTATTTCCATAAAAAGCACCCTCAAAAAAACTCAATTGCTTTGTAGCTTTAGAAGCTAAAAATTATCTCCTGACTGGACAGAGAAAATGGCAAGTATTAAAATTTGAATGTACATTTGTGTGTGGGTAATCTGTAAGGCATTAATTTGTATTTCTCCCCAGTCCTTTTAAATTGAGCCATTTTATATATATAAACACACAGGGTAAGGAAGTGTAATAGAATGTTTTATTCAAAAAAACATGATATATACTGACTCACACTGGACTTCCTTCAAGTCAAGAGGTAAGGATATACCTAAGAATGTGTGTAAAATTGTTGCTGAAACTGCCTTTGGGCTTGAGCTTTTGCATAGGCAAAAATACTTCTAGTAAAGTACAGAATCTCTGTGAACTTTTGTATTCATTCTATTATAAAAATATTTTCCAAATATTTTCATGCATTTCATCACAAAAATAATTCCTGAATATATTTGTTGCTCTTTTATTTTTCTGAGTTGTGCAGAATACAAAAAAAAAAAAAAAAAAAAAAGAAAGAAAAATCTGTGTTCATCTCATCTGATCTTTTAAGACACAGTCTTTCCTGAATTATTTTCTGTTTCAGGTAGAGAATGGTCTTTAGAAAAGTTTCCTTCCAACCATGGTTTCAAAATTGCCTGTAAAGAAAATTCCCCTCAGAAATTGTTGAGCTGCTCTTCAGTTCCCAGCACTGCTCAGGCCTGCTCACAGCCCAGGTTTGTCATTAATAACTCACAAACATAAAATATTAATAACAGCAAAGTCCCCCTGCCCTGTTCAGCTGCATGGAGTGAGAACAGGGCATGGGGACAAGTAATCCATTGTCTTCTACAGAAGGGAAAGTGCTCAGAAAGGAGCACTATTCTCCTGCTTATGTGTCGTGGGTTTGTCTCAAATACACACTTTCAGTGCCTTCAAAGATACAATTTAACCATCTTAAGTTTGAATTTAATATCAAGATGCTACCTACCAATTCAGATAAGATTTTGAGATAACTTCTTAAAATGAAGAGCGCTTTATATTATTGAAATTCCCTTTACACTATAAAAATATTGCTTTAGCTGCTCACTTTAAGTATGCCATAGAAATTATCAACTCCAAAACTCCAAAAATTATAAACTCTGTAAGCATACAGAGGAAGAGAAGAAACCCTTCCAAACCATCCAGTTGTGGGGAGAAGAAGGAAATAAGATTTTACAAAATATATTTGCTACCTTATGGTACTAAAAAATGTTTTTAAAAAGTTTTTAATATTTAGGAGATCTCAAATCCTGAAATGGGGAGTCTTCTCTCAAGCTTGAAATGCTTTCATATCATTTGCTGAAATCAAGGAGCACAAATCACAAGCTGTTTTTATGGTCAAACTTGCAAAATGAGCACATAAAAACACCTGGATTGCTTTAGTTCTCAAATTGGAGAGCACAAAGATGACTAGAGTACTAAGAGCTGTCCTAGGAATAGCATGGGTGTGGGTTAAAAAAGACCTCTAAGCTCCCCTCAGCACTGCCAAGGCCACCACTAACCCATGTCCCCAAGTGCCACACACACATGATTTCCCTCCAGGGACTGGGAGTCTGCCCTGGGCAGCCTGAGAGCGCCTTCCAATGAAGAAATGTTTCTGAAATCCAACCTGAACCTCCTCTGGCATCACCTGAGGCCGTTCCCTCTGCTCCTGTCCATGTTCCTGGGAGCACAGCCCGGCCCCCCGGCTGTCCCCTCCTGGCAGGGAGTTGTGCAGAGCCACAAGGGCCCCCTGAGCCTCCTTTGCTCCAGGCTCAGCCCCTGCCCAGCTCCCTCAGCCCCTGATGGGGCTCCAGCCCCTTTCCCAGCTCCCTCAGCTGCTCTTCGTGCGATTTCTGCTCTAGATCCTTCACCAAACCTGGGTCCCTCCCTTGGAAGGCAGAATATGTCTAAATTTAGTTTCATGTACTTTGATTGCAAATGAATTTCATTTTTAAAAATGGCTTGTAGGAATTTTGGACCTTGCAAAGTTAATTGTAAATACTTGTTTAATAACCTAGGCAGGACTTGATGGTGAGACTTAGGAATATTTGTCATCAAGAGGGTTAGAATTTAACCCTTAAGTTTTTCAAGGGGTAGTTTTCTATTCCTAGGCATTTGTGCAGATTTTTTCTTTGTCCGTTTTGGGTTTTGTTTTATTTTTGTTATTCATTCTGCCCAACTTCTCTCTTCCAGAAACTTACAGGTTGTTTCAGAAAAGGCTGCTAAGCCTCTTCAGCCTAAGGAGAGCTGAGAGGGGCCCTCACCCACCCTGGGATTCTGTGGAAAATAAACCCTGACAGTTTTTCATTTGATTTCTGTCCTGAAATGTTCATCTATTGTGCCCCAAGCTCAAAGAAATGTCCATTTCTATTTCCTCTTCCATCTACATAATCTTGGAACCCTAATTCTATAAATATAGCATGGACATATGGTTCTGCAACTAGTCCTGACTATGAAATAAATTTCAGTGTCCATTTTTCTAATACCGTGGCATTAAACTGGGTGTTTTCATAAGAAACATTTCCAGTTTTGAGAGGCAGATGAGAGAAGTCTTAGGAAGATGTACACCAGAATTTATTTCCCTTTCCTTTTCCCTTTCCTTTTCCCTTTCCTTTTCCCTTTCCTTTCCTTTCCTTTCCTTTCCTTTCCTTTCCTTTCCTTTCCTTTCCTTTCCTTTCCTTTCCCTTTCCTTTCCTTCCCCTTCCCTTTCCTTCTCTTGCACAAGGCAGCAGGAAACCCGTGTAACACAACCTGTAGCTGATCCTCAACACTGTTTCAACCTCTCCACCTCCTCCAACAGAGGTTCAGACTCACCCCAGACCAGCCTCTTTCCTTGTAACAGAATATTAATATTTGTTATTTCTCTAACCAGGAGCTTTACTTTGAGCTGAATTGCCAGTGCAGATTTCCAACAGTGGTGTCCCACAGAGTTGATAGGGTCTGTGCAGTCATTTACACTTTGCTTCACCATCTTTCAGGTGGGTCAGGGGGCAATTTCAGTAAAGCTCCCTGGGCACTCCAGTCCTCCTGGGAACTTCACAGCCAGCTCAGCGCGGGCACAAACCCCCAGGAGCCCAGCCTGGCTCCTGCTTAGGCACTGCAGCCCCTTCTGGGAAGTCTGGCTTGTTACTGCATTTCAAAGCCTTTTCTGAACAGAACGCTTGGGGAATCTTTGCAATGCGATAATGTCCAGCTGCTGAAACCAAAGCTAAGGCGCCTTTCCGAGGCTGGTGTTTGTTGTGGGGTGTCCCAGGGGGCTGAGGCAGTACCGTGGCCTCCCACAGAAGCCTCATTTGTGATTCTTACTGAAGGTGCACAAATGAAGTGCAATCACAGCATCGTGAGGCGTTTGTGTGTGTTTGCTTGTACCCAAAGGGTGTTTTTGCAGGGTTAATCCCGCACTTTGGTCAGGATTTCATCAACAACTGTGCTGCTCAGTGCTGGCTGCAGGATGTGACTGAGCACAGTGAAAGGGAATCCCGGTGGAACAGACCCGATGTCATCCCCTGCTCCTGCTGTCTGCGCTCCCCCTGCCCACGGGGCTCCCCGGGATTTGCCCTTCAGCGGGCGGGCCCCTCAAACACCCCGAACCCCCAAACCACCGAAGCTGCTGTCACTGCCCGGTGACCGCTCGGGGCTGCGCCAGGGCCGGGGCTGCCCAGCGACCACACCGGACAGCCGGGCCGAGCGGGACCGGACAGGGCCGAACGGGGCCGGGCAGAGCCGAGCAGGGCCGAGCTGGGCCGGGCGGTGCCGAGCACAGCCAAGCTGGGCAGAGACGAACGGAGCCGAATGGTGCCGAGCTGGGCCGGACAGAACCGAACAGGGCCCGACGGTGCCGAGCGGTGCCGGGCAGAGCCAAACTGGGCCCGGCGGTGCCGAGCAGAACCGAACAGGGCCCGAGGGTGCCGAGCGGTGCCGGGCAGAGCCGAACGGGACCGAGCGGTGCCGAGCAGAAGCGAACAGGGCCCGACGGTGCCGGGCAGAGCCGGGCCGGGCCGGGCAGAGCCGAACGGGACCGAGCGGTGCCGAAGCTCCGCTCCCGCCGTCGCGCGCGGGATCCCGACGCCGCTCCGCGACGTTCCCGCCCCCAAGTCAGCGTCCCCGCCCGCAGCTCTCGCGAGAGTAGCCGCGCTCCCGGCATGCACCTGGCGGGCCGGGCGGGGGGGCGCTGTGAGGGAAGATGAAGGCGGCGGCCATGTTGGGAGCCGCGGGGCGCGGGCCGTGCTGAGCGCTCCGCCGAGGGCTGCGCCGAGGGTTCCGCTGTGTGGGGAGCGGCGGCTCGGGGCGACGGGAGGACAGCGCCTACTACGACTCAGGGGCGGGGTTGCTTGGCTACTTGTGCCTAGCTTAAGGAGTCCTCGGCAGCGGCGAAGGGGTGTCCCTGACCGAGAAGCAGCGCCATGAGCGGGGGGACGCCCTACATCGGGAGCAAGATCAGCCTCATCTCCAAGGCTGAGATCCGCTATGAGGGGATCCTGTACACCATCGACACCGAGAACTCCACGGTGGCGCTGGCCAAGGGTAAGGACGCGGGCGGCCGGAGGAGCGGGCCCGGCGGCGCTCGGGGAGGGGCGGGAGGGGAGCGCGGCCGCGGGACGGGAGCGAGGCCGCGGCACCGGGATCGGCCCAGGAACCGGAGCCGCGGCTCTGGCCGGGCGCTGGGGAGCCCCGGGGAGCGGCCCCGGCCTGCGGGGCCTGGCGGAGCTCGGGCAGAGCCCGCCTCGTCCCGCGGGGGAGGTGGAACGAGAGAGGGTCTGGCGTGAAGCGGCGGCGCTGCGAGGCCCCGCTCCGGGAAGGGACCCTCGCCGAGAGGAGCCGGCAGCGCCTCCGTGCCGGGGTGCTCGGAGCTGCTCCCTGTGGAGTGCGAGTATGGAGCCCGTGCGGTGAAAGCGGTCCGCAGCTAGTGCCTGAAAGGGAGTAGGAGGGGGAGGCTGGAAGGAGGTTTTCTTTGCCTCGCTAAGAATTCCAGACCTACAGAGGATAGGGCTGTGTATGACTGGGCTGCTCTGCATGTTAGGACGGCAGACAGCTCGGGTCTGAGGGGGCTCCTCAGTGCTGGATTACCGACAAAAGCTGAACGTAAGCTGGTAATTTTCGAGGTGTATGGCACACTGTAGTTCGAAATGGTACGAGAATGTTATCGGCCACAAGATAATATATATATACACATACACATTTATATATCGGGAAAGAGAAGAGATCTTTGTGAGTGTATAAGAAAGTTAGGTTTACTGAGAAGAGAGCTGGGGCCAAAGAAGAGAATTTTTGAAACTGGGCGTCCTAAGGACTTCAGTGTTTCTCATGCATGAGAATTCATTCTCAAGGTAAAACATTAAGTCAGAACTTTTAATAACCTCTTTATAATCGATTCTGCAACACTCAGCTTTTTTTTTTCCTTTACACTTCTTGCATCTGTGAAGTCTTGCTAAGTAATCTAAATTCCTGTGTAAAAGCAGAGAGTCTGTGCAGCCATTAGGGAAGAGGAAAACTTCGTGCTTGTGAATGAAATCTCTGGGGCAGAGCGGATTGCAGAGCTCGGTTCCTGGCGGCAGGAAAGGCTTGGCGCCGGTCCGCTCCGTTCTGCACAGCCTCCCTGGTGCTGCTGCACACCGCGAGTGCGATCGCTCTCGCTGCCCTTTGTGGGAACTCTGCTTTGTGCGCTGGGTCACTTTAAGGCCTTCCCTCCTCGCAAGCAACACCTCCCCCCGTGATTGTTTCAGAAATAAATTCCTCTGTTTTGTAAACTCTGGTACGTGGGCTTTGAAACACCTCACGGTGAGTTTGGTCCCAGCCTTGCACATTTCGCTTTTGGGGCAGAGTTGGCTTTCACTGTGTGATTTTTGTTCGTTTCTAAAGTTGCCTTTAGGTTAAACTGCCTGGCTGGAGTTGCATTATCTACTTTGAAAGGACAGCTGGTTTTGGTTTATACAAGGAAAAGCTGGATATTGTGATTAAAAATAAATGTTCAGAAATTCCAGTTGCATGCTGTGATTGTTAAGGTTCCTGCAAAAGCACATAGAAAAAGAATCCTATCCTTGAGGACCTTGTGATAGTCTTGTCCAAAATTAGACTGATTTAGTGCTGACCAAGGCAATTTTGCATGACTTCTCCAGAGTGGTTAAGTCATGTTGTGGTGTATCTGCCAAAGTGTGCATATTTGATAAATCAAACTACAGTTACAAGTCTGATCTACTCTCTTCTCATTGCTCTCATCAGAAATGTAAATCTAAACCACTGAATTTACTTTAATAGAACTTGGCTGAGTTAGCTGAAGAATGTGTGTTTTGTAATAGTGTTATGATTCAGAAGAGAATAAACCAGTATTTCTAGGCCACCTGGAACCAAAAATCCTGAGATTAATGTGGAACTGCTGACACCCATGTTAGACTGGAGCATTCTGTGTGCTCATGGGCAGAATGCTGCACTCCAGAGTGCTCAGTTTCTGCAGGCTCAGGCCCTGGATGTGTGTGACAGTGTCTGTGGAGGGTGGCAGCAGTGCTGCATTACTGGCCAGCTCTGTTTGGGAAAGAAGCAGAACTTTATGTTGATCAGCTCATAGTCACCTCTTCTTCTTGTGCTGAGTCCAGAAGTCAGACTAGAACCCCCAGAAGTCAGACTAGAACCCTTTACTGTGAATCATGACTACAAATGTAATCATTTTTTTTGCCAGAGAGAGAGAAAAAAAAACCCCAAAAGATTTGATGCTTTCAGTTGCTGAGCTGTGTAGAGTGTGTGTGACATGAGTGTTCCCTGAACTGCATGCAGGGCACCTTAGCATTGTTCATGCTCTAACTGGGGACACTGAAACCTAAAGTGCAGAGGTAGAGGTGCAGTCTGGTCCTGAATAACTACAGCTTTGCCCAGCTGTAGGATTTGTGTGGGCTGAACCAGTCAGAGATTAATCTCACAAAGTTGTGTTCATGGAATGCCCTCATTTGTCTTAAACAGTCGAGGCTTTCAGACACAGATGAGTGTTTGGGGTTGCCAGCACAGGCTCTGGTCCTTTCCTTACTGGGGGCAATCTGCTCCAGTTCTCCAATCAGCATTGTGTTCACACCGTGGTGATCTTTCCACTGAGCTAAACTTGTGGCCTCTGTCTCACAGAGAGGGATAGGAGCTGTTCAATATTGAACATTTTGAACCTGAGCTGGAGTCTGGGAAGGTGAAGTGTGCATCCTGTCACAGAGTGTGTGTGTAGTTGTTTAAATAGCAGGGGAACCCCATCCAGGGTGGATCCCAAACACTGCAAGCTGTGCACACATCTGAGGTTCTTTAATGTTATTGGTGCATATGTTCTCTTTGGATCAGCAGCTTTTCAGAGACAGTGTCTGCAACCAAAACCCACTCACTCCTATTGGCAAGCTGCAAGTTAAAATAACTGGAAATGTCCTAGTTCATGGTTCTAGTTAACACTTAGCTTTAAAAAAAATTGTTATTAATTTTTAAAACATCATTAAGCCCAAGCAGTTTAAGAGGAGTTTGCAAGTTGTGGTTGGTTTTCTTGCTGGAATGATTGCTGCCCTACCTGGGGCATTTACAGAATAATCTTAAATGTTGTGGCACTAAAAGGGAGATGTGATTTTTCATATCAGTTATACATAATGGTTTGCTATTTCAAGGCACTGATTTAGAGAGAGTTATTTTTAATGTTGTGTAAGAACAACCATATTGTCAGAAAAAGCTTTGTTCCTTCAACAACAGGGAATGCTTAGCTATGAAACAATTATATAAACAATTATATATATATATTATATATAAACAATTATATGTATGTATATTATATATATAAACAATTACATATTTTCTCTGCTATAATGCATCAGTTCTCACTTAGCAGTTATTGGACCATTGAGAGTTGCAGCTGGGACCATGATAATTGATAGATACTAATGAGACAGCTTTTGGTAGTTTTAAGAAGTAGTTAAACTTCTGGCATTTTCAATCATCCATGGTATAATGACACATCCAAAGGAAAACTTCCCTTCCAGACTTCTACAGAGCATTATTTGCAGGTGAAAGACTCAGAAATGCAGACAGAGGAAAGTTGAAATCCTGAGCTTGGGCTCATTCAGGGGTGGGAGCAGCCAAGGGAAGGGTTACATTTCTATCAGTTTTTTAGGAATGTATTTTTTAGTCAGTTAAGTAACATGCTCCTTGCACGTCTCCAAGGTTAGGGCCCGTGTGCCAAACCAAACTTGGGCACAGTATGTCACAGCAGAGGAATTCCTCTTGTCAAAGCCTGCTCCATCTCCCTGCGAGTAGGGAATGCAGGCTGAGGTCATTGTCTGGGGAAGGAGCTGCTCTGCTGTGCTGTGCTGTGCTGTGCAGGCATCCCAGCTTGGCTGCAGTGCAGGGCTTGCGATGGGTGCAGAGGTGGCACCTGAAGTGACTCGTGCACTTGTGGTGGTGTCCTGTCAGTGCTGCGCTGCTCCTGGTGCCTCGGGAGCAGGGACAGCTGCTGTGTGTGCGTGTGCGTGTGTGTGTGTCTGCGTGTGCGTGTGTGTCTGCGTGTGCGTGTGTGTCTGCGTGTGCGTGTGTGTGTCTGCGTGTGCGTGTGTGTGTCTGCGTGTGCGTGTGTGTGTCTGCACGTGTGTGTCTGCGCGTGTCTGTGTGCGTGATGTGTGTCTGTGTGCGCGCGTCTGTGTGCGCGCGTCTGCGCGTGTCTGTCTGTGTCTGTGCGTGTGTCTGTGTATGTTTCTGTGTCTGTGCATGTGTCTGTGTGTGTCTGTGTGCGTGTCTGTGCGTGCATGTCTGTGCGTGTGTGTGCGCGTTTCTGTGCGTGCGTCTGTGTGTGTGTGTCTGTGCATGCGTGTGTGTCTGTGTATGTTTCTGTGTCTCTGTGTGTGTGTGCGTCTGTGTGTGTGTCTCTGTGTGTCTGTGTCTGCTCCTGGGGAGAGGAGCTGTAAGTTAGAATTAAGAAGGAAATATTTCACAGAAAGAGTGGTCAGATACTGGAATCATTTACCCAGTGAGGTGGTGGAGTCATCATCCCTTGAAGAATTCAAAAAAAGACTGGATGTGGCACTTGCTGCCATGATCTAGTTGAACAGTTAGAACATCGGCTGGACTCGATGATCTTACAGGTCTCTTCCAGCCTTGAACTTCTGTGATTCTGTGAGAGGCAGTGTGTGCACAGCCTGAGCTGCTGCAGGATTCACCTTGTGGGCAGCAGAGTCAGTGCCTTCACTTCTCATTGACATTCTGCCTGGATTCCATGGGTTAATCAACAAGTAATAGATCTATTAACTGGGGAAGTTGCAGTGTTGCCATTGAATGCCACAGTAGTATAATATGGTAATATACATTGAAATGTCATATACTAGTAATATCACAGTGAAAATTTGTGCAAAAATGTGCTCACTTGGGCACAAGTCTATAGATTAATCGGCTCCAGAGAGTTAGTTATTTAGCTACTGACTTGTGTATATTTACACTGACAAAAAATAAGTTTGCTTTTAACGTGTACTGCTTGTCCTTTTGTTTGCAAGTGATTAAGCCAGTTTAGCTCTTTCAAAAATAACATAAAAAACCAATCCTGAAATAGACAAGGTGAAATTAATTAGATTTACTGCAGTTGTAAGATTGCCTTCCACACGACAATCTTTTTGTGCTTATTTTAATCTCCTCTCCCTCTTTAGTATTTTGCTATAGATGAACTGCACCTTGTTCTGGAGGAAGGAGATTGTCCAGCTCTGACTCTTGGGGAATTTCCTCAGACTGAGCTCTAAGCCTGCTGCTGCCCCAATACCTTGTGCTTTTGATACTCTGAGTATGAGAAAACGTGGTAAAAGCTATTTCTTTCTAAAATCCTGCTATTCTGGCCATTCTAATATTAGACTTCTTACTTTTGTGAGCTCAGATTGTGTTAAATCCTAATCTGAGTGAGGAAAATACAAACTGTAAAGGTAGGTGTGCCTTTGCCATACAAAAAAAGTAACTTTAAACTCCTTAATGCTACTCTGAAGGACCTGACTGGGGTGGACTCACTAGGTGACCCTTCCTAGATCACCACACACAGTTCTGGTTCCTGCTTGAAAAGGAAGTTGGACTTGGAGGGGTTATTTTGGTTGCTTGTGGTGAGAGAGGAGTCTGAGCTGCAAATCAGGGGAGTTTGCTTACCCCTCTCCAGCAGAGCAAATCTTCATTGGATGAAATTGTGTTTCTATTTTGCAGAAGGCTGTGATAAAACCAGTTTGATTTGGGGCAGGGGAGAAGCAAAGGAGGAGTCAAAACTTTTAGTAGCAAGTCTTGACGTGTTTTATTGATAAACCATTGGCAACTCTATCAGTGTCTTGAGTTAGCTGCATAGACAGTGGAATCTCTTAAAGATGAATTCTCAATTTTGGCACTGAAAGGCTTCCTTTTGATGTTATGGTAATTTCATGGTGTGGAGAAAGATTGTTTTTTAACATAACTGAAATCCCTTTACTTCTTTCAGCACACCAGTAGATGAAAGTCTGGTGGTTCCCTTTTTTAATTGGTTTAGAATGGAGAAAGGTAATTGCTGGGTGTTAGAACTGTTCCTGTATGTGTGATGATGGGACATGGTTATTAATATTGAAATACTTACCTGTGTAATGTAGCTCTGACTTAACATACTTTCAAAACTTATTTTTTCCACAGTTGATCAGATTTTTATTTCCATGTAAAGGCAAGATGCAACCCCCAACTTACTACCCTTTCTCTGTGATGTTTCTGTAGAGTAGTTTCTTTGCTTTAGCTAGAAAGTAAAATCCTTTGGTAATTAACTGATCATACTCTGGCTATTTTTGTGCACTTTTATAGAGAAAATGGCTGCTAGAGAAACATTTCAATGTGAAGCAGTACAAAATCAACTTTGGTTTTACTTACCAAGGCAGCAGGTCAAATGATGGAATGAAAGTCCAAGATAATTTATGAGTATGAGATGGCCAGAAAGTGAGGGTAGAGCCATGGTCAAGCCAGGGAAATAGAAAAGCCTGGTGAATAAAAAGCAATGGAATGAATTGACCCAGGAATGCACGTGACCCACTGATAATGTTATTAAGCTACTGTGCATTATTTTGAGTTAATTTCTGTGAATTCTTAAGCTCCAGACATTTTTTTCTGTGGAGGAAAAGAAGACAGATTCCTTTCCTAGCAAGGACTGACATGAGCTGAACAGTGTGTGCCTTTTTACATTGCTCACACTTGGTAGCACCATTCAGAGCAGACTTTCAGATGCACAGAAACAGAAAAGATAATGAAAGCCAGCTCACTAGATGATACATGAACAAAGTAATTGTAACTACTTAATGATATTTTTCTTTGTAGTGTGGGCATGATCTCTTTACCCCTGAATTATGCTTCTGAAAAAGATTTAATACCTGATGTTAAGCTCTGTTTATGCAGTATCACAAGAAGCAGCAGTGATGGAAGATGGCTGGTGCAGCCTGAGAAATGACTCAGTATCACTTTATACATCTCTACAGGAGACTCTGCTTTTCTTGACTAATGATTCTCTGGCTGCAAATAAGTGCCTAATGATGTCTCCAAAATGTTGATGCATCTGAAAATGGAGGGAAATCTAATTCTGGTAAATTAAAGCAAAATACAGATATTTTTTTCTCAGCATAACCCATACCTTGCAAAGCAAACAAACACTTTCTAAAAGGCTGGACCAACAACAGTCATGAGGGATTATTAAGCTGCTACAAGTTATTGTGATTGTGATTGAATGTGACTGTCATGATTTTGGGGGTTTGGTTTTTTGCCCTCTCTGGTTTCAATCCATTGTTTAGTTTTTGCTTACACAGCCAGGCCATGGAGACAATTCTCTTCTTCAGTTATTTGTTTGTTTATTTGATGCTCACCCAGGGTTGGCAGTCTGAGGGTGGGGAAAATTTTCTGAGAGGGCAGTGACAGCAAAGTGCTGGCACCCATGTGCAGTGCTAGTGGTTGTACATAGTGCAAAAGGAAGAGCTTCATTGCTGCATTGCTGTGCAGTCAGAAAGCTGCTGGAATTCATACAAGGAATTTCATGTCTTGCTATGGTGCACACTAGCAAGATAGTTCTGCCTCAGTGAGTTTGCTTAATTTGGCAGAGATCATATGACATCATATGAACCTTACACCAGCAAGAAGAATGCATTTTGCTTAGGGAAAAATTGTACATATATACCACAGAATTCTTGTTGTTTTATTAAATTTTGAATCTCTTGAGGAAATCACATTTGATAATTCTTAATATTCCAGATTTTAGTAGTATTAGCATAGTTTTCCTGTTTGGCAAATGCAGAATACGAAGTATGTAAACTCATTTATTTCTTGATTCATAGGATTGACTTAGCAGCCAAAATTACCCTCACAAAACATCTGAAATATTCAACATGTAATTAATGTCATAAGTGATGTCTCAGTCTTTTGGCTTGGGTTTTAACTCAGATTTTTTAGCTTAAATGACTTGTTTGTCTGAGGAGAGTTGATAAAGAATATGATGCCTATTCAATAAAGGTTTTTTTCTCAATGAAATTTTATTCTTTTCATTTAAAGCAGTTTGTCTCTGCAGTATATTCAAAACCCTTTTGTTGAACGTGGGACGTTTCATTGTTTGTCTCCTCCCCGCCCCTGCAGTTCGCTCCTTTGGCACGGAGGACAGACCGACGGACAGACCCATCCCCCCTCGCGATGAGGTCTTCGAGTACATCATATTCCGTGGCAGTGACATCAAGGACCTGACAGTGTGTGAGCCCCCCAAACCTCAGTGCTCCTTGCCACAGGACCCTGCCATCGTCCAGGTGAGTCCTGGCACAGCTGGAAATGCTGAGGTGCTCTCCAGCTGAGTGTTCAAAAATTAAAGTGTTCATCACATTCACAAGCCAATGTAAAGAACTCTGGAAGGATTTTCCCCTTTCACAGTCTTTAACTGTGAAAATGAAGGTTGAAATCTAACTCTAGCACAGTGCACTACATACCAAAGCTGCTGTCTTTTCAAAAGCAACTAATGACGTTTTTGATGCCTTTTTTGGAAGGAACTTGGCTTAGGACACACAGTTCTTGGGAAGATCAGACTTGGTATAAATCAAATGGAGTAGATGATGAAATATCTGCAGATAATTAGTGGCTTTTGTTTGCTTGTTAGTTTTATTTTTGTTTTAATGTTTAACACTTTTTGCTAACTATGACTTTCAAGTGTTTCATCTAGCTATGTTTTTAAACAGGCTTCATATTATAAGGCAGTTATTTGAATAGTGAATACTTGGTTTCTGAGGGGAAAGCAGCTTACAGCTTGAAGCCTTCAGATTTGATTAGTCTGTCATTTTGCAGTAAACATAAATGATAAATTAAAACTATGATAAATAGTTTTCTCAGAAATTTGTTGGCTTTTTGATTGTGCCTAAGGAGTATCTTAGAATTCATCCCTGAGAGCAAGAGGAAATCTCTTGCTTCAAATGGAGGTTGATAATCCCATGTAATACACATCTTCTACTTTATCTGTTCTGTAGATAAAATTCTCAAACTTCCTTATGATGTGCCCTTGCATTTCTCCACGGACTTTTATTGAATTTGGCGCAAGTCCCTCTGTCAGTGTAGTCAAGAGTGGTGAAGCTGCATTACTGTGAACCCCAATAACAGTGATAACCCCAGCCTCCACCAGTATGCTTGGGTGTCCTGTTGTACCTGTGGGGTTTGGAACTTCAAGGGAAAAGACAGGACACTTCCTAAATTTGCCAACAAAGTTTATATGTGTGTGTTGGACAAGAGAGTGTCTGAGGTTATAGGGAAAAGATTGCAAAATTTTGTCTTGCTGTTTCCACAGGTCTGTAAGCTGTACATACTTGTGAAAATGTTTATTTTAGAGTTTCTACATGTCTTGCCTCACAGAGCTATTTCCTAATTTTGGTGTAAATATGACTTTTTGCTAGTGTGTTGTGTGCTTTGTCTCCAGTCTTCACTAGGATCTTCAAGCACATCCTCATTCCAGTCTGTGGGTTCCTACGGCCCCTTTGGCAGGATGCCTGCGTACAGCCAGTTCAGCCCCAGCCCGCTGGTGGGGCAGCAGTTCGGCGCCGTGGGAGTCGGTACGTTCACTGGTTACCCACTGCTTCCCTGGGAGGGAGGCTCTGTGTGCTCAGACAGCAACCACTGCCTGGAATGTCAGCAGAATTGCATCAGTGCCTTATCCTAAGGCAGATCCAGTCTTCCATCTCTGTTAGTTCTGCAGTTTAGCTCGAAAGTAGAGAGTTCTTAGTAGTCTGCATCTTAAAATAATTATGATTGAGAACTAAACACCTATCTCAGAGGGACCAGTATTCCTTATATTTCACAAGTGGTAGAGAAGCCCCACAGCTGTTGGGTTGACCAGGTGCTGTGTGCCTTAACTAAGGATTTGGATTATTCAGCAACCACGTGCCAATGCAATCCTTCAGCTGTTTGTGAAATAGATGCTGGAAGGATTTGTGAGCTGCATGGGCTAGTTGCTCCTTTAGACTGCACATTCTCTCTGAGACTCACCAACCAACTTTCCTTCCTCCCTGAGAGTTTATTTCACAGTTTAGTTTTTCTCATAGGAACTTAAAGTCTCATAACTGTTCTGGCAGCAGTGCTACTCCTGAAAACGTTAGCCATGCAAAAGAATGGCTGTAGACTTGGCCATAATTTGGTATCAATTAACAATATGTGACAGTCATATTTTTGTTGAAAGGATCTTAAGTGGAAATATATACCAGTAACATGTATGGCTCCATAAGGTGACTGTGTTTTGTTAATACTTCTGATGGTGAAATTAGAAGTGTTCTTTTGTTTTTCATTTTAGATGGAAAAATCAAGATATTAGTGTTACCAGCCTATGTGCATACATCTGTTAGATTAAACTAAAAATGTATGGGAAGGGCAGCTTTACATGTACTCTAGAATAACTGACTAATAAAGCTTCACTAATCATTTAGTGCTAGTTTAAAAAAAGTCTAAACCAGATTTTACAAGTATATTATTTCTTTCAAAGCAGGAGGTTCTTTAACATCTTTTGGAACAGACTCTTCAGGCAGTGCTAGCATGTCCCAAAGCACTGCAGTTGGTTCTGCGTTTACAACAGATGCAAGATCACTAAAAACACAGATGTCTCAAGGTAAAATCTTTTTTAGTGACTTCAGTATTTCTTTGATGAGCTGTGTCCATGTGATTTTGGTGGTTGCCAGAAACACCAACCAAACAGTGAATTCTCTCATGAAAACACTTGGTATTAAACCCAGGAGACACTGAGAGGTTTTGTGTTTGCTCTTTGAATGTGTTTTCTCTACATCTTGGAGTGCTGCAGGCAGTAACACGTTCATTGTTACCCTTAAGGCACCTGTACTGAGAAGTAGGGCTTAATTAAGTGAAATGGTGTTAGCAAACAGATACATGTGGAAATTCAGTATTTAGTTTTGTAAATAACATGGCAGAACTGCAGATACTTCATACTGAGTAAAATGGGAAGTCCTTCAGCTTAAAACTTTAAAATCTTTATTCCTAACTGTAGTTCTGTTCATGCATAGTTACCTAGATGATATTAACAGCAGACCTGATTTCCTGTAGAGGTGGGGACATGACTTTTAAATCAGCTTAATATTAACAGAAGCTGTATAGATAGTTTATGTAATATTGGAAAAAATGAGATTCCAGATGATATTTGAATGGCAAAGAAAAAAGAAACTAAACATTAAACACCTTCACCTTCATGCAGACATTGCTCCTTAAAAACCCAAACCCCATTATTTCCTGCTCTTCCACTCTTCCTTGCTATCAAAGTGTGTGCCAAGATGTATTTCTAATGCTGTTTTTAAATTATGCAGTCATGTTAAAAGGCAAAACACTTAGAGCAGTTTTTTCCCTAAATTCCAGCTGAGGTTTGTATACCCATTAGGAGTGTTTCTAGGACTAGTTGAGTGGGTTGCCAAGAATAGATTCTACTTTGTTGGAATAATGCAAGGGGCAAAGGTATGCTGAGCATTTCTCTGTTGAAACACAAGTTTGGTTTTCTGCAGTTAAAGCCTGCTCTGGGTGAACATACATTCTGCCCCAGCATTTCCTGTGGTTTTCTCTGAGTGTTTGCTTTTAGGAATATTTTTTGCCTTTGTCAATTGCAAATGTGGTATGGTTGGATTTATTGTTTTGTTCATGGGTTTGGTTTATTTTTTGTTTTCCTTTTGTTAGTTTTGTAATGAGATAGAGCCTTGTTCTTTCACTTACTGGGACTTGAGTCTTATTCTAATTTGTTAGTAGATTTAGCTGTTTGATGTTGTAAGCTTGTCTGGCTGGATCAGTGGCTCCATGCTGAGGGTGCTCCTGCCTGTGTGAGCAGGGCTGTGTGGGGCAGCTCCCTCCCTGCCCTGAGCCCAGCCCGTGGCACTGTCCTGGTGTGCCAGGGATCCTGCAGCAGTGCCTGAGCTGCATCACAGCTGCCCTGGGAGCAGCCCCTTCCCACTTGGCATCCCAGGGGGGCACGAGGAGCATTTTTACCTCCAGTCAATGCCAAAGCTTGATTCCACAGCTAAATGTACATCATGAATGGGTTGGTAGGGATTGGGTGTCCTACCCATTATTTCATCACAGACTGAGGGAAGGGGTATCCCTAAACATCCTTTATTCTGAATTAATGGATCCGATGGTGCAGAATATTTTTTTTTTTTTGTACACAGCTGCCTTAACTGCTAAGGCAGATAAACCTGTCAGTCTGGATTGGCTGAGACCAGTAACTCCAGTAACTCACCTCTGTAGATGAGAATTAACCCTGTGGGGTTTGGTTTGGTTTTTTCCCCCCCAGGTCGTTCAAGCCCTCAGATGGACCATTTGAGAAGGAGCCCCACCATGGAACAAGCTGTACAAACAGCTTCAGCCCACCTGCCCACTCCAGCACCAGTTGGGAGGAGGAGTCCTGTACAAACCAGACCTTTGGTGTCTGCAAGCCAAAAATCCCTAGAGAGCCAAGAGCACAGACGAGGTAGCTTTGGATGGTTTTCATACAGCTTCATTCCTTCCATCCACATACAAAGTGCCCTTTTAAAGGGTAGTACAGAGGAATTTTCCTGCTGGTAGGCTGCCCAGCAGAGACCTGCATTAGATACATATTTCTTTTTAAATTTAAGCATATATTCTAAATTACTTTTTTTTTCTTTTATGATTTAAACATGTGATTTACATTTATAGGTTTGGATTTTTTTAAAAATCTCAACTATATACAAAAGTATGATCAAAAATATCTAATTGGATAAACAAATCATGTTTTTATTTCCAACTTTAGCTGAAGCACACAAGGTTTCAAGATCAGAAAATGAACTCAGAAATGAAAACAAACGACAAATTGGTAAATCATGTTTTGAGAAATAGCTATCATTGCTTTCAGACCAATACATTTTTTAAAATTTGGTGAAATACATAAATTCTTTCACATTTTGCTTTGAGAGGGTAACAACTTTGCATTGTGCCAGAAGAATGCAAGCAAATGCAGTCAACATTAAAGAGAAAAATATTTTCTTGTATTATACTAAGCAATCAATTTAAATAAAAATATGAATCAAGTATATGTTTACATCACAGATTTTAAACATAATAGCATTATGTTAAGGCCTTTGTAGAAATATACTTGACTGAAAAGCCACTAATATTTTAACTTGTCCTCCAAAAGCTTTTAATGACTTCTAGAGAGTCTTTAACACACAAATTTAGTATTGTTAAGTTTTCTGTGCCACTTTCATCATTACTGTGAGTGAATTTACAAATGACAAGCTGCTCTGATGGGACTTTAAACAACAGGCATTCTCTTCCTGCACTTCTGAAGTCCCAGCCTGTTACCCCAGGAATTAGAAATCAAACCAAACCACAAAACACCCTCCACCATCCTCAGAGAAAAGCCAATCCACAAAGCAAAACCAAAGAGAATTTCCCTGTTTTCAGTTCCAGGTGCGCCTGCAGTACGGAGAGGCCGCGGAGGTCACAGAGGGGGCCGAGGAAGATTTGGTATCAGGAGGGATGGTCCAATGAAGTTTGAGAAGGACTTTGACTTTGAAAGTGCAAATGCACAATTCAATAAGGAGGAGATTGATAGAGAGTTTCATAATAAACTTAAATTAAAAGGTAAAACAATTTTTGCTTTAGATTTGAGTATGGAAAAACTGTGTCTTGCTGTTTTGATCCTACCTTGGAGAACAACCCTTTAAAAGGCATATAGTATTAAGTCTTGCTTGCATTCATTAAAAATAAATTTAAAAACCAATTAATAAGTAAACTGAGGTCATATGTTAATTAAATACTTGGGTCACTGTTTGAGTTTTTAACAAATTTTAACTAGCAGATATCATCTGTGAAGTTCTAACAAGTCTGTGTTAAAAATGCAGTTTACTTAACCAGAAGTCCCAATAATGTTTATTACTTTAAAATTCTGGAAAGGATGCAATAAAAGAAAATCCATGTTTTAGGTTTCAATTATTAGACCAAAATTATAATGTCAATTATAGACCAAAAGCAAAGGAGTTTAAATCAGAACTTCATTGTTGTATGTAGGAGAGTTTGTTTGAAAGTTTCTAGCATTTCCTTGCTTTTATCCTTTTCCAGAGGAACACAGGAGTAGTTAAAAACCATGCTGCCAGCACTCATTTTCTAGCAGGCTTCTGTTTTGATTACCTCATTCTCTTGTGACCAGCCACCTGTTTGTTGCACTGCTGCTGCTATTTTTGGACAAAATTGTTGCAGGTTAATACAGTGAGTTCCCTGTTTCAGTGAATGATTGGCTAAAGGCTGGGAAACAAGAGGTGGGAATAAATGGTCAGATTTCAATGTAGAGTGAAAACTCCAGTTGAGTCCCATAAGATCTGTCCTGTGGTGCTCACCTGTTTTTCTGGATCATTTCTCAATCAGTTGATGGTTTGCTGTTGATACTGTTTTTTTTAGAATAATAAAGAGAAAGGGAATGCTAACCATAAATAGCTATAGAAATGTTTGGAGTGTGGTGGTTCTTGTGTGTGATGTGGAAAGGTTGAGCTGGTTGTCTGTAGTTTATGCACAGCACTGTGAGATTTAAGCTGTAGACATTTAGGAATGAGATTTGAAGATAGCAATAGCTGTTGATGTTGAACCATCAGCTTTGTTTTCAGTACTGGTTAAAACAGTGAGTTGAACTTGAGGCATTATTAGGAAATAAATACATCACAAAGTCAGAATGCTGGCCCTGATTCTCAGAGGAGATGGCAGCAAAACCAGAAGGCAAAGGAGAAGGACAACAAGGATGAACAAAACCATGGGATGGCTTTTAGGAGGAGTCTCTGAATGAGGCTCTTAAGGAGGTAACTGAAGAGGGGAGAAAATAGATGGGTGTCAAATCTGTTCTGCTGCAGGGTTTTTTGGTAACTAAACCCACAGGAAGCATAGAAACCTCCAGACAGCAATACATCCTAATTTACATGTCAAGTTATTTGATTTCCACATTAAATTATTTTTATAGCATGCAATATAGTTCCTCTCTGACTGGGAGTAACTTAACAGTTATTTTAGGCTGGTTTTTTTAGGCTTCTGTTTACTTTTTATTTTCCAGAAGATAAACTTGAGAAACCAGAGAAGCCTGTAAATGGAGAAGACAAAGGTGACTCAGGTGTTGATACCCAAAATAGCGAAGGGAATGCTGATGAGGAAGATCCACTTGGACCCAATTGCTACTATGACAAAACCAAATCCTTCTTTGATAACATTTCCTGTGATGACAATAGGTAAGGCCTGCAAGGAGAAGCTTGTTAGTCTGCTTAATGCATGTTTATGTCATAAGATATTGCAGTGAGTAGCACTGACAGTCAACTCTGAGTCAAAGGTGATTAGAGCTTATTTCCACATGCAGCTGGCAAAAATAAAATGGGAATAAGATGTGCAAAATTTCTTTGTGGGCAAGTGCAATATGGTCATGGGAAGGTATTTTAAGGGGTTTTAGAGCCAGGCTTTAAGAACTTAATGCACAGGCTCCAGAATCTCCTTTCCAGATTAACTAAGATGTGGAGGGTTTGTTTGTTTTGCTTTGCTGCTAAATTAACACTTTAGTTAAATCAATTACGACCCTGCTTTGGTAATGGTTCCTAAGCAGATTACATAACTGTCTCAGCCAGTAGTGTTGTTGAAATGGACAGATAGCATTTCAGGAGAATTAAAGCTTATCTTTTGCTGCTGCCTTTTTATTAGACACGATGATGTGGATTGCTGACCTCTTTTGACTTGCAGGAGGGGGAGTTGTTGGTTGTACTCACAGCCTGATAAAATAACATCTGTAACTGCAAACTGTTTCTTGCTTCAAATGATACTGGGTGCAGGGATACAGAGTGTGCTTTTCAGTATGGCAAACTCTTAGAGCATTATTAATGACTCTGTACCATATTCCTTCTCGATGAGCCCAGTGAACTGTGGCAGACACCTGGCTTCTTGAGGAAGGGATGCTGTGCAGATTTACCGTGTGATTCCTGTATCGTTTGCACCCTCTCGGAGGGCGCTGTCCCTCCCTTCCCAAGCGTTTCAAGCCATCCCCGTTGGTTCTGTGCTGCAGGGAGCGGCGACCCACCTGGGCCGAGGAGCGGCGGCTGAACGCCGAGACCTTCGGCATCCCCCTGCGCCCCAACCGCGGCCGCGGCGGCTACAGGGGCAGGGGCGTCATCGGCTTCCGAGGGGGCCGGGGCCGGGCCGGCGGCAGGGGCACCTTCCCCGCCCCCCGCGGCTTCCGCGGCGGATTCCGAGGGGGCCGCGGCGGCCGCGAGTTCGCCGACTTCGAATATAGGGTAAATAAAGTGCTTTGTTGTTCCTCTGAGCCGGCCCGCTGCTCTGGGAAAGGAGCACTCGCTATCTCCTGACTCTAGGTTTGATGGTGAACTAGAACTTCTTGCTAGAACTGGAACTACTTTGCAGGGCTCTGAGCTACCTTTTAGAAAGTCCATTAATGCTGAAATTTTAGTTACATGGCATCATTTTACTATCAATAGCCAAAAGTAAAGTTTGCTTTTCATCACATCTCTGAGTAGCTATTTGATAGCTGCTATCGGGGAGGAGGAGAAAATGAAGGGGAAAAAAAGTTCTACAGATTGAATGCAAGTGTTAGAGATGTAAATTGCAAGCATTTTTCCAAGTTTTGTACTTATATTAAGCAAGTTAAATTATTCCCTCTCATCATTTATATTTTAAAATATAAAGGATGAGAGGGAGTAATTTAACTCGCTTCCATTGTGCAACAAACTTTTGAATTCTTTGTGAATGAGTTGGCACAAATCTTATAGGCTGGTGTACTGGTTAGAATCAGACAGCTATCCAGATTGATTCAGATAAACTGGGCTTTTAGAGTTTTGACTGGGACAGAACACCAAGTTCTGCTACTTTATTGCATGAGCAGTTAGAGTTTTACAAACAAGAATATCTGATTTTTTAATAGAAATTTTAATTTTTTAATGAAAAAACTGGAGGGTTATGGCACAGCACATTTCTTTGTGAGACATCCCTCACCTGTTAGTTGATTCATTTTCAACAGTTAGTCCTATGACTTAAAGAAACTTTGGGTAGCTGAATGTGAATGGAAATGAGGGATTGAAGATCAGCAATTTGAATTTCTGAACGAGAGTTTTGCTGCTTTCCAGTTGGGTAGGAGGTGGTGCAAGGGCTGAGGATTTGTGCTGTGCTTTGTGTTTGGAGTGGTGAGCTGCTCTGCTCAGTGCCAGGCTGAGGGGGTTTCACCAGGTGCCACCCTGATCTCCTCTGAGGTCTCCTTTCTGCTGCAGCACATGGGGAACAGCCAGCACAGCACAGCTGCTCCCAGGGCTGTTGCCCAGCTGAGTTTGTAGGGTTTGTTTTGCAAAATGAATTTTCACTCTGTGCTTTTGTTCCCTCTAGAAAGACAACAAAGTTGCCGCGTAGTCTACAAGAAAGCTGCAAACCAGGTGAACGTCTAGATCTTCTTGAATCAGAGAATTAGTTTTGATCTCTGCAAAGAATGAAGTTAATTTGCTGTATACTTGTCACCAGCACTGGGATTTAACTATTTAATTTCAAAGGGGTGTAATGCAGTTACTTTTGAGAAATGGCCATCTTTGAAAACAAGTAAGCATTAAATATATTTGAGACAGAAGGATAAGTAATTTCTTATGTATAGTTAATTATAAGCAGTACTTCGATGGAGTTTTAAGTATTTTTTCATCACTGAAAGGATTTTTCTTATTACTAAACTGTATTTGATAATTGCTTCACGTTGTAAGGACAATGGTATGCAGAAGGCCGTCGATACTGTGAGTGTTTTGACCCACCGAAGGTTGTTTTTTGGAAATCCTGTAAAATCCCTTTTGAGGTAGTTGTTCTTGTATCAACTAGGGTGCTGGACAGTAGAAAACTTGCTTTGTCAGTCAGATATGTACACACAGTAAATACTGTTTCTTAGGCAAAGGAAAGTTTTTATATAGTTGTAAAATTCCATTATATCCCATTGCCAAAGAAACATTACAAACTTTGTATAGCTGTATAAAAAGCAACTAATTTTTTAAAGAATAAACATTTTTAAGTCGGTAAACATACTGTTATTGCAGAAAGTTGATATGCTGAAGAACACTGAATTAGTTGGGTTTCTTTTTCTTTAGCAGCTTTTCAAGCTTAAATGTTTGATTTTATATTTGGACTATAATGAAGTTTTGAAAATGTTCTTCCATTACACAAAACTGGATACACGCTTCACTGCTCTTGCAAGAATTTGATTTTGTAGTTTCTGGTATATCACAGGATTTGACCAAGTTAAGGAGATATTTTCAAAAAACAAAAAAAGGAGAAAAGGAATTTTCATATGTCAAGATTTGCAATTAATTTTACTTAGTGAGAAATATTAACTTTTTTTAATAATGGACCAGGCACACGAGTTGGTGATTCTCCTGGAATGCCTGGGGTAAAAGTCTGTCTCCATTTGTCAATTCTTGAAATGTTAACTTTGTTGTAATACCTGTAGACATGAGCAATTTAAAGAATTCTTAGTGTTTGAAGTTGTTTGCATTTTGATAGACCGTAGCTTGGAGACATTGAGACTCTGGTTCTAAGACCACAAAGTCACAAATGACAGTACGGACTTTTTGCCAATTCTGGATAACTAGTTGCAACTTTCTGATATGCTGAAATAGAAACCTGGTCATTTGTGTCTGTGTATGTATATGAAGGCCACAGGAATAAAGGGATCCAAAGATTACATCACTTTGATCTAATTTGCTGATTTATTTTTTTTTACTTCAGAATGTTCAGTGGTGATAAAGACGTGAAAAACTGCACTGTTGAAAAATTGGAATATTTAAAAGTGGTTGATAGAATCTTAATTTTATAACTTTTGTATAGCACTACAAGGAAGTATTTTGTAATTGGTTTCCTTATTAAGGTCAAGTATTTGACAGCCGTAGAAGTTAGATAATATTGTTTAGTAATGTTTTTGCATGTTTAACAACTGCCTTTTGGGATCCACAAGTCATGATTCTGAACACCTGTTGAGATTTTTGACCGTAGAGGCAAGTGCTGTCCTGTTGCAATAACTCTTTACTGTCTGAGGTGTTCCAGCTGTAAATACCCGGGCCGGGAGCCGCGGCCGGGGGTACACAAACCCTGCGTAGGCCCGGCCCGCCCGGCCAGGCTTTCTGTTTTTTTATTTTAAACCAGAATAAACTGTTCAGTACAAGCGGCACGGCGGCGCTCCTTTGTTGCGCGGGGCGGGCGGGGCGGCGCGGGGCGCTCCCGGCGGCGCGTGCGCGGCCCAGGGGCGGGGCCGCCCCCCTCAGCCTTGGCCGCCATGTCCGTGGCGTTCGTGCCCGAGCGGCTGCGCGGGGCGGCCGAGGTGAACCAGGACACGCTGCAGCGGGTGAGCCACACGGGGCCGGGACGGGGACAGGGCCGGGGCTGGGCCGGGACCGAACCCTGCCGGCCCGCTTGGGGCAGAGCTGGGGCGGGCGGTGACGGTGTCTGTGCCGCAGCTGCTGGAGGAGAACGACCAGCTGATCCGGTGCATCGTGGAGTACCAGAACAAGGGCCGCGCCACCGACTGCGTGCAGTGAGTGACCGACGGGCGGGCAGGGGAGCCAAACGCGGCTGGGGCTCCTGGAGCTTTCCTGCCGCCACCAGGAAGCTGTGGCCTTCCGAAGGGATTTCCCCAGAATCGTTTTCAGACGCGTATGAAGCACAGATGTACACTGCCGCCTTGGTCAGGGTGTTCGCTCAGTGCTCCTGGGCCCGCTCTGCCCTCCGTGCCCGTGTGTGCACACCCAGCCGGCGGCTCTGCCGCTCCGGCACCTGCGGGGAGCGCTGCGGCTGCTCGGGCCAGCCCGGCGGGCAGCTCTGAGCTCCTGCTCCGCTGCGCTCTGCGGCTGTCAGGCTGCCAGCTCCGTGCCCTCCTTCCCATCCAAGCCGGGTGGTAGCACATGCTCGGCTACCGAGCGCAGCTCAGTGCCTTATACCGGCCTTCAGAATGAGAAGAACACTAATTTTCCCCTGATTTACTATTCTAGTTTGCTTTCTTTTTCCCTAACTGCTAATACTGATCAGAGTACACGAGTGCGAGTACGGGTAGTTGTCTAGAAAAGAACGTCTTCCAGACCCTGTGTTTCCTCCTCTCACAGGTACCAGCATATCCTGCACAGGAACCTCATTTATTTAGCGACAATTGCTGATGCCACCCCGCCCAGGACGCAGAAGCCTGTAGACTGACAGCAATACCTGGATGTGAGCAGTGCTGCTTTCAGAGGCTGTAGAAATAGTTTAGAGTCCTCTTTGAAAAACAAGGTGTGGGTTTGAAAAAAGCAGGTAAAAAGTGATCTGTATTTGTGTGTTTAAAATGTGAATGTAGTTTTCAGTGTAGTATTAGGCCAGCTTTTCCCCTGTTACTGTAACACAGCTTAAGAATGATAGTTATCACATTCCCTTTTCCTCTGAAAAACTCAATTCAGTGTACTTCTGGGAATAGCCTGGTTGTCAAGACAGCACTATGGGAAGCAGAGCCCATTTCATGAGTAAGGTTCTATAATAACAAGGAAAATGTTACCCTAGGTGACTCCTGCCTCCAACATGACAAAGATGGGCATGTGTTCCATATATAAATGCAGTAGACTCTTGTATCCTGTATCACAACCATTGTGCTAAATAAACTAAATATGTTCTTTGTAAATTGTAGTATATTCTGAATTAATATAATACATTAACAAAAGAGCTGCTCCGTGATTTAGTCAAACAAAAATGTTAACTTTCCTAGGCCTGGTGGGATTGCCACACCACTCAGCATTATGTGTAAGGGAGAAACCAAGCTATTATTTTAGAAGCTTTTGCCCAAGTTTATTAAGGCTTTTTCTCTGTGCTTGATATGCTCTGTAAACAATTCTTGCACAGTCAGAATGGGTTCATGTGCTTCCTAAATGCTGTCAGCACTGCTGGCCAGCTGCATGTATGCTCCTCTCCAGTAAGGAAAGCAGCTTTGCACACCCTGCATAGGCATTCCAGTGCCACAGTTAACACACAGTGACTGAACAGCCTTGGTCACAGCAGAGGGGACAGAGTTTACTTTTGGCTTACTACCATCAGAGTTACTGACTCTAAAAATTCAAATATTGTGATTTTGGCAATGTTTACCTGCACTACTGGTTCAAAGACCCTGCTGAGGCATTGTCTGTACTACATTCTTCTGTGACATCACCTGAGAAAGCACCTTTAAAGATTGGACTGTGCATAAAGTTCATTTTTATATGATAGAGTCAGTAAGTAGGCAGTTGACAATTTTCAAACTGTTAAATAATCCCATGTTAATGTAATAAGATCTTTACAAACCGAAGTTACAGTTTAAGGTGCTGCTCATTTTCAGCAAGGTGCATATTTTAAACAGGTATGACCTATTAAATGTATATCTTTAATAAAGCAAATAGTTTACTTTTACAGAAGCTTTAAAATACAAACTGTACAGTTCCAGTTCAGAAGCGTTAGCTATTCACAAGAAGCACTGCAATAAGGGTAAGTTAACTAAGCACCAAACCCTTGCACTTGGCAGTGTAAGTGAAGTTTAAGGGCAAGACTCATTTGCCAAGTGCAACAATTCTTAAAATTACCAGTGTTCAGAACAATCGGAAGCAAAGGACAGAGTAGCACCCACGTGGTCAAAATGCAGACAAACTTTCTTTGTGTTCACAATTCACTTATGTAGGTCCAGAAACTTGCCAGCATTTGTAATTATGAATAAACTGCAAAAACTATAGCAATCATTTTGGCACTTGTTAGAAAAAAAGTTCGAAATTAAGTTGTTTTCATTAAATTCCATTTTGGTCAGTATGAATAACCAAGTAAGTACAACCAAATTTGGGATTTAATATTAGATCTAAACAACAAGATTTAGGAAACTCGAAACCATTCATGAAGTTAAATAACCACTAACATTTTCAGTGGAAGGTTTTCAAAATCATAGTAGTACAGACCATTAACAATTTACAGACAGAAGCCACACTGATTGTGCAAAGCACATTACTGTAAAAAGTCTATGTACAGCAAACAAATCTTTGTAAACATGGTAAGTATGAAGTTTCAGAAAACATGGTGACAATATCATAAATACAGGCAACATTGGCATCCTCAAACAGCACAAAAGGTAACAATCTGGGCCTGCAAATAGAGCCCGTCACCATACAAACAAAAAAGGTGGATGGGTTTTAAATACCCAAATGTTCAATAGTTTTAGTGTTGTGTATACTTTTATTTATATATATATATATATATATAATGTATTTATTTTTTGGTATCTTCAGATATAGATGTACTTAGTTTGTAAAACCAAAACCAAAAAATGTGCTTTATCTTCATTGAAAAATTATGTAGTTAGAACTAATAACCCATTTTACTAGTAGTTAACATATTAGAATGATATGACTTAAGAAAAATACAAAAATAAGATTAATACTGTCAAAACTCTTATACCAGAAAATATTGTGGTTTTTAGACTCTTTCAAAGATGAAATATGAAAATTTAAATAAGCTCTAACTATATAAAGAATCTTCTGTAATCTCAATTCATATACAGTGGGATAGGTATACATATTTACCATTGTTCTTGAATTTGTAAGCACCGGTCACTCGCCCCCATCCACTTTGGTTGGAAGATTATTCCTAATTCCACAGGTTCACTTAATGGCACATATTGACTGCAAATAATTACTTTATCCTTTTAAAAAAAATAATGTTCTTTTAACTAACTGCTACCCCACATTTCAGTTTTACTATCTTCTGAGCCAGCTCACAATTTTTAATCAACTGTAGCATCTGAAATAAGACTTTAAATAAATGCAAGTAGTCTCTTAGGCTTTGCTTTCACACACTGCAGGAGCACCTTGTGGAGAGTGCCTTTGGCCAAATGCAGCCAGAGGGCAGGGTCTGTGTGAGAACCAGGGCCCCAATGTCCACACAGGTGTGAGAACCAGGGTCCCTCTGTCCACACAGGTGTGAGAATCAGGGTCCCTCTGCCCACACAGCTGTGTCAGAACCAGGGTCCCTCTGTCCACAGAGGTGCCATCCATGTCAAGCAGCTCAGGTCATGTTGACAACACAAGCCTGAGTGGTTCTGCTGATCTTCACCTAGAGGAAGGAAACTGCCACAAAACTCAGTTTTGTGACTGTTTCTGCAGCAGTTCCCAAATGAACTCGCTTGTGTAGCACAGGAAAAGCTGCTGTTGCACTTCATTGTAAAAAAGCTGCCCACAGGCTGTAATGGAGAATACAAAGGTTCTACAGCTTGTCCTTTATAAATTTAAACACAGTGTTGAGCAAAGTGACCACTATATATTTGCTTCAACATATTCAATGTGTTTCAGTAAGATGTTTTAACTATAAATCTATATGAAAAATAGCTATAAAATACAGTGTTTCTTGTATGGTAGTCCTTCAGCAGTTCTTTTTAGAAAAAAAAAATGTCTTGAAAGTAAAGGCAATTACACATTTTTAAAAGCATTTCTACATCACAGTTTTGGGCTGTTTCATGTACACCAAACATATTGGCCATATTTGCTCAGCACTGTAACTCAGAATCCGAGAGTTTGTCTATCTCACCCAAACCCCCTCAATCCCACATGGAGAGAGAAACAGGATAGAGCCAACACAGCACTGTGAATCAAAGTAACGTGATTTCCATTTGGCCCTGTGCTGCACTGTGCAGTAGGAGCAGCAGTCAGTACTGGTGCAGGTAAGATGGTCTGCGCTCGTGCTTCACTGGGAAGGATTTAAAGCCCTTGTTGATCTGTTTGTGCTGGGAGGCCTGCTGGGACTGCTGCTGCTGCTGCTGGGCGTAGGCGAAGCTGGAGGAGAGCCCGGCGGGGCCGCACTCGCTGGCCCACATGGGCGACTGCAGCATCTGCATGGTGTCACTCCACTGGCCCACGGGGCTGCTCACGGGGTACAGCGACGTGCTCTGGCTGGGCAGCGTGCTGGGCACAGAGCACGTGTGCTGCCACGGCGCCTTGGGGGGCCACGTTTTGGTCTTGTTATCCTGAGAAAGCAAAATCAGTTAGGGTGCTTTGGTTTAACAACAGGACGCTGCTTTTTTAGACAATATTTAACGTCACCTTATCACCTCCTTGAGATATTGTCACAAGATTAGTTTATGTTTGAAAGCCTGTGACGGTGTTCTGTTCACAGGGGTCTGAGGATGAGGGAAGAGATGAGGATCTGACTCCATGTTTCAGAAGGCTGATTTATTATTTTATGATATATATATTATATTAAAACTATACTAAAAGAATAGAAGAAAGGATTTCATCAGAAGGCTGGCTAAGAATAGAAAAGAAGGAATGATGACAAAAGCTTGTGGCACGGACAGACAGTCCGAGCCAGCTGACTGTGATTGGCCATTAATTAGAAACAAGCACATGAGACCAATCACAGATGCACCTGTTGCATTCCACAGCAGCAGATAATCATTGTTTACATTTTGTTCCTGAGGCCTCTCAGCTTCTCAAGAGGAAAAATCCTTAAAAAAGGATTTTCATAAAAGATGTCTGTGACGAAAGCCAAACTGATGCCTACATATAGCACTCTCAATTCTTAAAAATCTGCCCATTAAAAACCATTTACGTAAATGACTTCCAATTTTAATATATTAAGTTTGGTGGCTGACAAAAGCACCTCACGCTCCTTGAGTGCAGGTGGTTTAGGTTTTCAGTGAAGTAAGCAATCTGGAGATGCAGATGCTTTCCCAGCTGACTGCCTCATGCACACCCACCCCAGGTGCCAGCAGAGGAAGGGACTGAGCCAAGCCCGGCTGAGCTCACCTGACTGCGGTCATCTGCTGCAGAGAGCAGGGGAGGCGATGGCAGCGTGCTGGGCTCCTGCTCACCACTGCTGTGTTTTCTGCAGGAAGAGACAGACGCTGACTTGTTGGTTTAAATGAGTCACCCTCATTAATCTGCCACTGGCACAGATCAGCCTACAGCACTGTTTTCAGAAACATCTGGTTTCATGTACTTTTCGTTCAGTACAGGTAAAAGCAACAATACAGAAACTGTCAGGGACATGACAACGCAGTGGTTCTTGGAGCTACAGATTCAAAATTTCTGTAGAGGTGAAAGGAAGCTTTTGCCCACTTTCAAGAAATCTGCCAGAAACTGTGTTTTTACTTCTGTTACTTGCTCTTATGGCTAGGTTTCTTTTGGGTTTTTTAAAGTATCTTTTCTGAAATAACCTTACAGATAAGGCAAAACACCACTTGAGGAAGTGAAACATCTGCTGAAGCACAGTTAATTTTACTGAAGAAAAATGTTCTACCTTCAGTTTAAATTTGTGACCTAATACCTAGTTATCAAATAGAAGTCCTTGACTATATGTGCATTCTGGAAGATTTTTTTGCTTGGATTTTTTGGTCTTTTTTGTTTGATTGGTTGGGGTTTTTTTAGGAGGAGTGATTAAGGGCGTGGGTTTAGATTAAAGCAGAATCTTTTATTTCATCCTTTTTGTAAAAACCACAATCAGCATGCTCCAATCAGGCTCCCATAGGTCAGCAGCCCTTCTGCCTCCTCTTAGTGCCCAGCTTTAGCTCTGGTCTGTTGTCAGGCCTGATCTACAGAACACTGCTCTTCCTACAGGTAACAGGAGACAGCAGTACTGTGACTTCAGCTGAGGTTTTGGGCAGTGAAGCACCCTCTTTGGGCACTTTCTTCTGCCCTTCAGAGCACTACATAAACCACAGGCTTTCCTTCTTGCTCCATGATCAGTCTCCAGCTATCTACTGGTGACATAAATCACCCTTATGTGTTTGTTTTCCTTCCCTCCTGCTTTTTTGTAAAAAACAAGTAATTACTACTTTTTCTGTGACTGTTTATAGATGGCTCTTTCCCATTAATTTCAATTTAGCATTCATTGAAGCTCAGTTTTTGTTCCCTCCCTATGGAGTCTTGGCTAAGTGTAAAGATTCAGAAAGTAGCTACTCTTATCCCTTTCTGGTAATGCATACAAAAATAGCTATCCAGGTAGAATTTGTGAGAAACTGGCACTGACTTTTTTCATTCACCAAAAAGCAGACAGACAATCTTGTATCTATGTATTGACTCCAAATGACTCTGTGACTGTAAACAAATATTTGGCCACTTATTTAATTTTTAGAAAAGACTGAAAAATAGTTTGAGAGAACAATTCCAGGTTGGAATTGGGTCGGTATTCATGCTTCATCTTGTTCCTTTTGTTACTATTGTTCTGACTACCCTCTGCTGTGCAATCACTGAGGTTCCAAAGACACCGAGCCTCCAGCCCTTTAGAAAAGCAGAATTGCTGTAATTCACACTACTGATAGAAGTGGCCTGTTCACAGCTGAAAATCCTGGCTTGGTTTTTCCATTACTGAAATTATTTACAAAGGCAATTTGGCCTCCTCTTCCTGCTGTGAGACACAGAGAACTAAGCAAGGGTGGATTTCCCACTCCCAGAACAGCAGCACTGAGGTGAGAGGTGCACACCAGGTCAGCAGCAGCTTCTCCCCAGTGCCAGGGCTGCAGCCAAGGCACCCAAAGCCACCCAAAGGCACGGCCCAGCTGCAGCCAGGCACTCCACAGAACCAGTGAGGATCTCATAAAGCCCCAGGAAATGGTATCCAAAGGAGAACTCTCATGCAGGAGGGCCCTCTCATGCCATAGTGACCTCAGTGAAGGGCTGGCTGTTTGCACAGTGCTGGTTTGTACAAGGAGAAAGCTGCTAATACAGCTCACATCACCAGTGTAGCACACAAACTCATCTTTGGGGAGACTTGTCTCATTTCCAGGTATTTCCTTTGCTACTCAAATGAAATTACATATAAACAAAAGGAATCTTACAAAGTGGTCCATTGCTGTTCATTTTGCTCACCTCCTCTGCTTTACAGCAGCAACGAGGTCTGGCCCTGAGAACATGGAGAACAAACTGTCTCCGTTAGCTGAGGAGGTCTCATCGCTTGAGCTGGCAGAGTCTCCTTGAGTACCAGACCAGCTGTTTGTCACATCACTGCAAGACAGAAAGTTGGATTAGTCCTTGTATTTACTGTGCCTGTCCAGACTGTGTGCCACAGTTGTGCTGAATCTTTGTCACAGGTGATACCTCAGAGCACAACATTTCAGCAACTGGTAAAATGTGCCAGTAATACAGGTACTTCCACTAGTTCTGAGTGGTCACATTAACTGCTCTGGCTGTTACAGCCTCTTTATATACATATAACTACAATAATTACATCAATTAGAAGCACCTCTCCTGTTCAGGAAGGAGAAACAAGTGATGCTTGGGTTTGGAATCACTAAGTACTTGACTTTTTCACTGCAAAACTGAGCTAGAACACATATCCATACTGGTTTTACACCAGATACTCACTGCTTTTACATTATGGACAAATGGACAGAATCTTGAAACACTTCTTGTGTAGTAAATAGTTATGACTTGGAAGATATTAAAAACTACAAATGTACCTGCTGTGAGGTACCTGCCTTTTAGTAGCAGGATTAAGTGGCTAAAATCTGGAAAACTGATTTCAATCAGGCACCACAACTTTGATAGCATCACTTTTCATCAAAACTAGGTCTTAAAGCTGTTTTCAAAGTACTCAGAGAAAACTCTCCTGAATACATCTGTGCTATAGATTCCTTATTTTTGTTTTACAGGTTTTAATCTTTCTTAATGGATGCTCCTCTGTCAGATTAAGATACTTAATATTCTGCTTGTTTGATTTGTGCATATTGGTGATTTGTTAATAATGTATGGATGTAAGCTTGCGTCGTAGAGGGAGGACCCTGGTTACTCATTCTAGCATTAATTCTCCTATTTAAATATAGGTTAGCCTGTTGTGGGGAGGGAGTCATAAAGTTCTTATACTTTTGTAGTGTAGAGCTTTAACACACTCTTTGTTGATGGCTGCTTGAGGGCCCACAGTGTAATTGGGAAATTAATAATTATCCGCTCTACAACTTTGACAGCATCACTTCTCATCAAAACTAGGTCTTAAAGCTGTTTTTAAAACACTCAAAGAAAACTCTCCTGAATACATCTGTGCTATAGATTCCTTATTTCCTCTGTGGGAGTCCCAGTCAGTATCCATGCCACTCTAAGGATGGCATCAAGCATGTCAGTGCCTTGGATCAGCAGAGCAGGCAGGGTCACGTTGCTCACTCTCAACAGTGGAGTGCAGCTTTCACAGATGCTGCAGCAACTGAAAAGCCCCCAGTATTCCCACATTCTGCCACGTCTGGGTGCAAAATCAAGTCCCACAATAAAAGCATGCAGCCTGTGCAGTCTCTTACCCCTCTGTGAAGTAGTCAGGGAAGGGCCAGGTTTTGTGGGGATCATCAGGAAGGGGCCAGTTGGCGCGCGCCGTGCTCGGGCGCCGGACGTGCTGCGCTTGCCTCTTCTGTTGCATAGCCTGGTTCACCCCAGCCACATAGCGAGCAAACTCTGGATCAGAGCCAACTGAGGGAAAGAAACCAACAAATCCACTGCTGACACTTCCAATGCTTCAGGTCTGATCATACCCCACACCACAGTAATTTCCTCCCTGCTGACAAATGGCAGCCAGCAGTGGATGGGTCTGCATGGAGCAGTGAAGAAAGTTTTACAAAGTTTTACAAAGATGAGTTACACAGCATCCACGGTGGATAACAGTTATAACATGGAAGTACACCTGCCCCTTGCATTCCATCAGGGAAATTGTGTTTGTACTATGATGGTGTCTATGCTGAAAGGTCCAATATCCAGACACTGAGGAAATGGACACTGGACATTTATCCACACAGGTGAAAAACAACAGAACAGTTACTGTAGTTGATACCAGAGTGCAACATGGTTTCCAGCTATGCTGTGAGCCTGCTCGGATCATACTGGAACACAAGAGCACCAAAACTGCCTCCTTCCTATAAGGATGAGACAATTCTGAAAACATTCAGATTCTGACTACAAAATATCTCAAAATAAGAATTATATTTACAAAAAAAAAGCAGTAATTTAAAAATTCTTCCATTCTCAACATGCTTTTTGTGTCCCAAGTATCCAATAAGAAATAAGCACACTCTTGAGCAGACACAGCAAAAGCCTCAATCCAAAAGTGTTTCAAATGCTCCACTGCTCAGAGCAAGCAATTGCTGTATTCAAAAGACTGCTGATAATGAGTCACTAACTGAGTTTCCACAGCTTCTCTTTCTTTTGACTTTTTTTTTCTTCTCTGAGAAAAAAACTTGGCAATCTGACTGGATTTATGGAAAATGTCTAGACTAAATGCACAGTAATTGCAGTGGGAAGTACTGAGCTGCTGGCCTGCCAGTCTCAGCTGGAGATGGAGTGAAGACTGAAGAACATCCAGCAATCCTGCACAGCTCACAAAGCAGAAATCTTTCACCTGACACCTCCCTACATTCAATTATTGCATTTGGAAGATGTGTTTCCTAGTTCTCATTTGGCACATCCAGAAAAGACCTCCACAATGTTTTGCTGAATGCAAATTAAATAGACAGTGAAGAAAACTTTGTTTCTCTACCTTCTTTACTAAGCAAGGGCTATCTGAGAGCTATCTAGGAACAAAACATCCCCAGTGGTGCCTGTTCTCCCTCTGAAATACCTTTATGTCTATTTAAGAGGAGGCTGGAAGCCAGACAGTTCCTCAGATCTAAGAATAGAGTCTAGATGGATTCTGAAGGACATCCAGGCTTTTTTACCTGTAGACATCATTAAGTTCTAAAGTGCTGATAATATTCAAAATAGAAGCTTATGTTAATTTTTACCTCACTGAAAACATCAGGTGAACAGGTTTTTATCAGATAGTTTTTTACTCCAAAAGACTGGAGTTACCAACATTCCTTCTATTAGTTCTTATTGCAACATTCCTTCATCAGGTTCTTAGTGATGACTAAATACTACAAAATACATTGTTGGGACTAGCTAGGTCCTCAACATAAAAAGCCATAAATTTCAATTTTATAAATTCTTAATCAGCAGTTTTGCATCTGAGGAGAGACATCATTTTAAGACTCTAAAAGTACTTATCAAGAAAGTAATGTGTTTTGTTTCAAATGAGAAATGTACAGTCCTAGGAAACCCTGGAAATGAAAAAGTGTTCTGGTTTACAGCTTTTTGTACAACACTAAAGCTTAAAATGCAGATTTCTACACCACAGCTCAACCTGGCAAGTTCTATGAAGAAAAGTTCTTTCTAGTGGAAAAGTATTCAGTTAGAAGGATTTTTGTTTGATTTTTGTTTTTTAAATGCCAGATCTGTGAAAAATACTGTTTTTACTTATCACTAACAGAACCACAGAAGTGTGTATCAATCCACTGAGCACCATTTATGGACCTTGAGTAAGTCACCTTTCCAGGTACCACTTTCTACATCCCTGACATTCATCAAATGGAACAACACAAGGAGTTTTTTGTACAGCTAAAGGAAAATACTACAGAAATAGAATGGATTTTCAATGCTGAGAATGTCAGTCCTCTGCATACCTGCTTTCTTTTCCCACACACACATGGGCTTAGTGCTTGCTGAGAATAATTCTGTCCTTCCTTAGAGGCTGTGATAATCCTTAAGTCTATACCCTAAGTCTGTTTAACTAAGGTGATGCTAATTCAGACTTACACTTATTAAGCAACAACGTAACTATGGTGGCTATTTTTGCCATAGAAACTCCACTAATTAATCAAGTAAGTTGACAAAATAACTATCATAATTATGAGTCAAAGGAGCTGGTTTGAGACACCCACACATTCCAAACACAGACGAGCGCAATGAGCCCGGGAAACTGAGCCCTGCTTTGATAAAAGGTTTCCCTGTTCTCTGCTCCTCCCTCAGGCAGCTGCCATAAATGCACACTCCAACATTCCTGCAGCTGTGTTCCAGCCCAACAGAAGTTACATTTACAAGGTAGCAGCTGTGAAAGTTGTTCTTAATGCCACCATCAGAATCACACAATCACAGAATATCTGTGTTGGAAGAGACCCACAAGGATCATCAAGTCCAGCTCTCAAGCCAATGACCCACATGGGGATTCATCTCCTCTTAAATTCCACAGTCAATTTCTTGTCTGTAGATGTTTGTTTATGACTCTAAAATTTTATCTCAATTCATCTATATTTACAATTTATTGGTGGTTTAAACACATATGGCAAACCTCATGGCACTTGCTCTTTAGTCTCTAATCTTTTGACATCCAAACTTTTCACTGCAGAACCAGCTGTAGAACAGGAACCAGTATGACTCCCAGGGAACTGGGGAGCAATGGATGGAAAATGTGGGGATATGGGAAAGATGCAACCCAGCTGTATCTCCAGCTTACAAGACTGCTAAAGAGCAGGAAGAATAATTTTGAGGAGAGGGAACACACCTGAGTTCAAGAGTTTGTTTTGAACAATTTTACAAACTAAGTATAGGAGGAACATCATCTGTGAGTATCTTTTCAGTACTCTGGTGTGCTCCATATGGGAAAGGTCTGACTACTACAAGTGTACAAGAAACAAGAAATTGGTTCCCATGCTTGGTTATCAATGAGTTTTCAGATCATCTTCTGTTAAAAAAGCAAATTAGCACACACACAAATCCCTGCTTGCACTGGTCAGCACCCTTACATCCAGTGAGCACAGGGAAATGACAGTTATTACCAGCAATATTCACAGAATTCTTTTACAAAGAACCCTTACAAAAAGCATAATAAAGGAAAAGACACACACCTGCAGGGTCAAAAGGCAGGATTTCTCCCAACATCCCAAACACTCCATCAGTTTGGTCACGATTTGGCCACGTGTTGTTTCTAGGTCCTTGTGGTTTCTGTCCTAACATCTCTGCCATCATATTGTCCATATAGGTGCTGACAAGACCCAAGCTGTACAAATCAGAGCTTAAATCTGAAAAACCAGGATTGTTCCACTGATTTATATGAGACAACCCAGCTCCAACAGCCGGAGCTTGCTGCTGTGAAGAATTACTGAGCCATTTGGCAGGTACACGTTGCTGTGGTCCAATAGGTTGAAGCAGGTGTTGGTAATACTGCATTTGCTGCTTTTGGGACTGCTGCTGGGACAAGCCTTGCTGAGGAGGATGCAGTGGGGTGTGAGACACAGACTGTGGCTGCTGTTGAACCGCTCCTGACTTCTGCTCTGCTGCTGTAGAGGACGCAACAGAGTTCCTTCTTTTCACCATCGGAGAAGTCTGCTGGGATTTGCCCATGTTAAAACCAGACAAGAAATCTATAACATCCTGCATTTCTTGGTCAGTTGGTAAATTCATACCTTTGTCATCCTTGCCATCATCTGCTTTGAAGAAGCTGTCCCTCCTGTCCCCGAGGAAGCCGTTGGCCAGCGGGCTGGCTGAGCTCTGCGCCGCCTGCAGGGCGTCGGCGCTCCGAGGGAAGCTCCCCATGCTCAGGATGTTCTGCAGCCGCGCGTCCACGGCCGAGGGCATCTTAGCTTTCTCCTCTGAGCTGGAACTTATGAAGACGTTTTTGGAAGGTGTGTTGGGGATTGAGTAACTCCCTGTGTTACTTGTACTGGTGCAGGAAGTTTTTTTTGTAAACCGTGAAGTCAGTTTGGAAAATGTCTTTTGCAGACCCCCTGAAGATTTGCTTCCGTTCCCCGCTGGCATGTCAACCTGGCTCCCAAACTCTGAGATTTCACGCTGTAACTGGATCTGGATACAAGGCAAAGCTTGCTCCCTGCATCAACAAAAAACATGTATGTCAAACCACCTGAAACATAACTGAGTTTGTACTTTGGGGGAAAACGTGTATTTCAGTAATAGCTCAAATATAGAAACAACACCAAGGACTGTCAAGTCCACCAGCTACTTCTTAGGGTAACAAAGCAAATTATTCCTCATATTTGCAATACTTTCCACTCCTTAAATTTTAGTTGTGCCTCAAGACCTAAATGGAGACCGATTTAATATAAATCAAGTGTTTTTGTAAGAGAGAAGCAAATACTTTCTAACCCTTGGATATGCTGCTGGTTTGGTTTTAAGCAGTCTCCTGCATCTCTGGATGTACCCAGAAGGTATCTGTGGGGATTAACAGTGCCTCACTCTCAGTCTGATTCCTGTTTTCCCTTCTGATGAGCTGGCACTATCAAACCCCTCAGCACAGATTATTCAATGACAACAGCTTAGTTTGAACTAGAAAAGAGATGTACCTTCCTTCCTTCCACCTGTGTATATCAAACACAGCAGTGTAGAGCACATCCACCAGCCCCAAAGTTTTCTCTGGATCCAGACTCCTCTGTAGCAAAGACATCGTTGCTGGATCTTCTTTCAGACACCTGTCATCATTAAGTTTAAATTAGAAATCACAATGCTCATTTTTTTACATTGAACAATTCTACCACATCAGTCAGAATACAGAAGGCCAATTGCTGCACTCCTGCAGAACACATGGGAATGCCTGGTGGTTCCTGGGCTGCAGCCTGAGCTCTGCCTGCTGTGGAACAGAGCTAACCTAACTGTGAGGTTCAGCAGTACAGTGTTCTGAACCCATCACTGACAAGAGCTCTGTAGCAGGAACAGCAACAAACACAGAACACACAACACTCAACTCAACACTCCTTTCTGGAACACGGCAGGAGCCTGAGACAATCCCGCACACACCTGGGTCCGTGTGGGGCAGGTGATGGCTCCCACATCCCAGTGATGGCTCCCACACCCCAGTGATGGCTCCCACACCCCAGTGATGGCTCCCACACCCCAGTGATGGCTCCCACACCCCAGTGGTGGCTCACACATCCCCCAGCGCGGGCCGAGGGTCCCTGAGCCGCACCGGGGCTCGGGCCGTGCCCCCCGCGGTACCGCCCAGCGCCAGCAGGCGGCGCTGCCCCCGGCAGCGCGGACACTCCGGAGCTCCGGGACACGGACAGACAGACGGACAGACACACACTCACAGACACACTCACAGACACTCTCCTTCCTTCTTCCCCTCCCCCTAGGACACTCCTTCCTTCCTTCCCCCGGCAAACAGCACCAGGACATAACACCACACACGCAGACATACATTCCTTCCTTTCCTTCCTTTCCTCCCTTCCCCGGGGACACAGCACAGGGACACTCCTTCCTTCCTTCCTTTCCCCGGGACACAGCACCAGGACGTACACCATACATACATACATTCCTTCCTTTCCTTCCTTCCTTCCTTTCCCCGGGACACAGCACCAGGACGTACACCATGCATACATACATTCCTTCCTTCCCTTCCCTCTTTCCCTCCCCCAGGACACACCACGAGGACACTCCTTCCTTCCTTTCCCCGGGGCACACACCATCCATGCACATATACATCCCTTCCTCTCCTCTCTTCCTCCCCTGCCCCGGGACACTCCTTCCTGCCTTGCTTCCTTCTGCACACAGCACCGGGGCTCTCCTCACCCCGGGCCGTGCCAGCAGCACCATTAGGCACTGGCTGTCTCTGGGAGGAGTCCTGTGAATCAAATGTGTTGTACTGAAACTCCTAACAGTGCCTTGTTACAGACACATTTTATGAAAAGTCTTTTTTTTTTAAGATTTTTTTCTCTTGAGAAGCTGTGAGGCCTCAGGAACAAAATGTAAACAATGGTTATTTGCTGCTGTGGAATGCAAGAAGTGGATCTGTGATTGGTGTCATGTGGTTGTTTGTAATTAATGGCCAGTCACAGTCAGCTGGCTCAGACTGTCTTGGTCAGACACAAGCCTTTGTTATCATTCTGGTTTTTTTTTTCATTCTTAGCTAGCCTTCTGATAAAATCCTTTCTTCTATTCTTTTAGTATAGTTTTAATATAATATATATCATAAAATAATAAATCAGCCTTCTGAACATGGAGTCAACATTCCCATCTCTCCCCTCACCCTAAGACCCTGTGAACAGTCACACTGCCTCCTTCCCAGTTAGGGACCACAGCTGCCATTGCCTCCTGCTCCCACTGCTCTGAGCAGCAGAAATCCTCCCAAGCTGCAGCCAACCATCCTTTGCTAGGCAGACACCAGGACTGGCAGGAGCAGCATCTCCAGGAGCCCACAGGGCCATGGCTCACAGGACCACCCAGAGATCAGCCCAGTGAAGGAACAGCAAAGGCTCTCACACTAACTCAGCCAATTCTTGGCTCCCTGAGCTCCAGCTGGGACCTCCAGGCTGGAACATGACACCAGTACTGGCAGATTATTATTTTTGAAACTTTCTCTTTTATCATCAAGCTTTTACATTTCCTACAAGTCTCAGTGCCCCAGCACTGCCCCTCTTGCCTTGTCTCCTACAGAGGAGCCTGTCAGCAGTGGAGGTGTTCAACCAGTCCAGACAGAGGAGCTTAAGGAAGCTGTGCCATAACTGTGCATGTTCTCTACTCCATTTGTAACAATTTTCCCCAGTCACAATCTGCAGTACAAGATTTTTATTTACCACGTTGATGGAACTTGCACCACTATTCTTGATCCTTCTAAACTTATCTGAGGAGCATAGGCTTCTTTATTTTCAATCTGTGCCGTGTCCACAACCACCTAGCAAATCAAATAAAATAAAAGGGAAAAAATTAAGGATTAATGATTTTATTACCCCTGTAGTTAAACTCTAACAATCTCCCATCCCAGTCATGCTACACGTACAAAAAAAAAAAAAAAACCAACCCAAATAAAACCAAACCAACTCACAAAATCATTGTGAATTTACTTCTATTTTAACATAAAATCAGTTTAGTGCAGAAACCTGTATTTCAAGGAGTCAGTTCTTCTCAGTTACACCCTGTAGTAATGCATCACTATGTTGTTACCAGCTGCTCCACCTCTCTGCTGGCAGTTCTCAGTATTTTTGAGAAGCTTAGCACAGTTACTACACTTTAGGAGCTCCCAAACACCTACTCAGCAAAATGTTTTAAATCATTTCACTGTAGTGCATGGTATGATATAGACAAGTAATATCCAGCCAGAAACCCTTCAAAATAAATAACACAACTCCTCCTTTTAAGGTTATAAAAGTCCACACCAACATTTCTCTATTCTACCTAATGAAACTGTACTATTATTAATTCCTGATTAAATAAAGAGAAGAAGAGTGACTGTTCAGTTTGTTGGATTCTGAGCCACCTGTAAGACATCATGAAGACATGAAGAGGAAAGTCTTGAAGACCAACCCTGTGTTGTGAACCTTTCTTTTTAGGCAATGGAAAAGGAATGGATTCACTTCAGCTTCATTTAGCCTTGAATTTAGTGACAGTAAGACAGTTTAAGATAAGCAAGATAGTAAGACACTTTAATTTAGTGATAGTAAGTTCCATATTTGGTTTGTGCTTTCTCTTGTTGTCCAGGCTGTGTGGGTTGGCCTTTTTGATCATTTCCATAATTTCCTATTTTGGTCATGCTGAAACAGCAGCTTTTTGGCAGCAGTCAGCAGTTGTGCTTCAGTGGCTGGCAGATCAGCTGCACCATTTATCCCTGAAATGCCAGAAGTCCCCTGGTGTAACTCAGCCTCAAGGGACATTACTGACTTTGTTGTCATCACCCAACCTACACCAGGTGTCTGTTACTGGGTATGAAAAAATGTGAAACAAAATGCTGGGTTTCTTCTCTCTCACTTTAACAAAACCATAAATAACCCTTGAACATAATTATTTCCCACCTTTCAAATATTTTAGCATAAGGCCTTCTTTTTCCTGCAGTTGATTCTAAGCCTTTGCCCAGGTTTATTTAATTTTAAACATGTCTAAGCATGGTGACAAAAGGCCACACCATCATCCACCCTTGAAAATACCTCTCATTTTGTAACAGGACAATTCCAGCAGTATTTTCTTGGTGTTTGTATATTTCAGTTTTATTTAATTTGTTAATCTGCAATTCAGTCCTATTGCAGGGGTAATTTATGACTCTGATAACACTTAATAATTGTTAACAGATCACTCCTCATAACTGTGCTAAGGAGAAATGAACTCAGGAGTGATTGTTATCAACTCCCAAGAAAAATAGAGTTTGTGCCTCAGACCTGAGGTCAGGTAAAACTCTGATTTGTGCAGGCCTGAGTCAGGTTCTGGCTGTGGTGCATGGTTGGTGCCCATGGTCCAGGCTTTGTTGGGGTGTTCCTTCCCCTTGTTTCTTCCCTTTGCAAAAAGCTTCACATTTCTCAACATCTGTCAGAGTCAGGAATCTGGGATTTAAACTTTGCTAGGTGATTTAGTGTTCCTGCAATGCATGTTGGTGTTTGCTATGCCTACTTGCACAAAAAAAAGAGTTTTATCTGCTAACCTCTGCATGAGGCCAATTGGAAGTTTTATTTCTGCTCATCCTCTGAATTCAGCCATTTGAATGTACATTATTTTTATTCAGACATGCAGATTTCATCAGCTGACCCAAATCTCAAAATGCAATTCTTATTACATACAAGTTAAGGTAAGAACTGAAAATCAGCACTTCAAATTATTAATGTTAAAAAACTACAGCCCAAAATAACCAAGCAAACTAAGTCACAACTCATTGTGTTTTCCACACTTAATGAGTCACTTCTTAAAAGGCACAAGGGCACAGGATAGGCTAAAAGCAGTGAGACTGCCAAGGAATGTTTTTTCCAGCTGGGCATTTAAGATACAGATGCACACAATTTTGAATGAATGCAGAGAGCCCAGGATCTGAAAGCAGCACAGCAAAGCCTACATAACACTGTGCCATGACTCATTTATCTGCCTTCTTCACAAAATAAACTTCAAATGAACACATCCTCCCTCCCCGCCTGGTGGTGCTTGGAGAACAGCTTCCTGTACCTCAGACATGCATTGTTCTTGTTGTACAGGTGCTTCCTCTCTGCCTTCCACCCAAAGAACCCTTTAAAGACCCAAAGGACAATTTCTTGTCTCTGCATGAAGCTACATACAAGCAGAACTGGATGTTGTAAAAAAAAGACGGCACACAGTTTGTAAAGAAAAACCTCAACCCTCATTCCCTTCTGAACTGTAACAAATCCAAGAGAGAATGAAGGGGAGCAGGCTTGCAGGTCCTCTGGCATGTGCACAGCTCATGATGGGCCTTTGAAGAGAGAAGCCTGCCACTTTCAGAACCTGATGTTCATGCAAAAATCTCTGGAGACATTCAGGATACAACACAAGTGAAACTCCATAGCTCAGCACTGCCATTTGGAGAATGTGTAAGCAAGTTTTACAGTGACACTCTCCAAAAGTGATGACAAATCTGAAGAATGTCAGTGCTCCCATTAGCAGCAGGTCTAACTCGTTCTGTCTAGACTGGGGGACTTCAGATTTCCAAATTCCTGACTCCAAAAGTGCCACTCCTGAAACCCCCCCGGGGCAGGAGCTGGGTGTGCACTGAAACCCCTGGAAGGAAATGGAGGAAGGTGCAGCATCCTGCCAGGCTCTGCTCCTGCAGACACTCAGGAGCCACAGCTGCTCACACACAGCACTCCAAGGGCTGCTGAGAACCTCCTTCCTCCCTGGCCTCATTTCCTGCACCTCACTGCTGATCCCAGCACCCCACCCCAACTGTGGCAGCTGAAGGCACAATCCCATTTAACCCTATCCTTTTTCCAGCCCTCCTTCTATTTATTAGTATTTAATACACATTTTCTTTCAAAACACCAAAGCAGAAATTTGATAAATTCTGTTATTCTACAGTTTCTCTGTCCCTGCAAAAACAACACCACCACCTTCTTGTGGCTCCTGTAAAACTTCTCAGCCAAAGCACTGCCCTGCCCTGCCCTCAGCCCCTGTGTCTCAGTGAAGGAAGGAAGGACTGACAGCAGAGGCACTGCTGTCCTGACACTCATGGTCTGCACCTCTGATTTTATGAATTCTATACCACCATTATATAAACAGTCAGTTGAATTCCAGTGTAACTTCAATCTACTTCTCTCACAGGTATTTACTATTAAGGGACTATCTAATATCTAGTATCAAAGGGATGCTAAAGCAGAAATATCTGGCAAATTCATCATTCCAAATTTATCATTCAACATTACTGGAGAACCTTTTAAAAGCACATGGTTTAATTTGCTAGGATGGCAGGTCTAGGTCACCTAACCAGCTGTGTGATTTGTCTGAAAAACAGACTTAAAAATATGCAGCTATTTGGGTCCTTTAATCACAAATTAATTCCAAAGCCCTCATGGTCCCCCATCACCTTGAACAAGGAATCAGCAATGAACCAGCAAGCAGCATTGAACTCACTGTAGGTTAAAGACAATTCAAAGAACACCTGACAAAACTATCACAGGCTACAGTGATATGTCCTTGCATTGCCTTCCTATGCTGAAGGTGCAGCCTCTTCCCCTACTCACAATAATCCAAAAATCCTACAAGTCATGCACAAACACTTCACCAAGTGCAGAGATTGCAGTCATTAGTCATGGCAGCACAAATGCATTTTCTTATCAGAGTATGTTCCAAGCATCTCTTTTTATCAGCTGCTAAGATACTGTAAATTCCACTGGTTTTCTTCCCCTCAAGAACACAAAGTCTACAGCAGGATTTAACTCTCTTGTCCTCTGCTGGAGATGTCAGGTAGCATTACCTGGGGCAGAGACTTTATGCTGGGCAGGAAACTCAGCTTCCAGTCAAAGCAGAGAGGAAATGAAAAAATGGCAAATTTTGAAGCCAATTTGAGAGGGGGTAGATGTGTCTTTGGGTCTGTTTAGTTGGTTTTTTTTTTGTTTTTTTTTTTAACATGGTCATCTATAGATTTGAAAGCATTTCTATTTCTTTATGAAGCAGAAGTTTCATTTCTTGTGTTCTCTCTTGAAATGGAGACCAGGAAGCACCTGGTGCATTCTTCTGTTCCTGTCCAACAGGGACACCACCAACAGAGCCCCACTGTACAGGGACACATTTGCTCAGAAATCAAATTACCTGCAGCACTAAAAACAGAGCAACACAGAGCAAGACACTGCAAATTCATTCCTCAGCTCCCCAACACCAGGCTTCCCTTCAGGGTATTTACACAACCTTTGTTTTCCTGAGGCCATGGGCATCACCTACCAGTCCAGCCTGGCCAAACAAGAGCTGCACAGCAGTTTTGCAGGCTCCTCTCCACGTGGAAGGGCACACCTGGTTGAGCACCTCAGTGACAGGGGAGTCGTCCCGGGGCGTGAGTCCATTGTGGCACCCAGCTTCCTTGATCAGCTGCAGCATTGTGTGCTGCAAAGAGAACAAACACTCTGAGCTACCAGCACGCCACTCACACAGGCACCAGCAAGGCTGCCAGATGCATTTCTCATTGTTCTACATCTTCCCAAACTGCTATCATGTCTGCAACCTCTCTGTATAACAGGGGAGCTCCACTGCAGAACAGAAATATGGAAGATTGTCTCTGCTCCTTGGAACACAACACTGCTCCAAAATCATAAACTGTATTTCTGCTCATATTCCTGCAAACCAGTTTAATCAAAACTACAAAAAGCACTGCAAAGACAACAGAAAATCACCATTTTGAGCACTTATTATTTCTAATAAGAAATAATAGATTATTTCTTATTATAGTATTTCTTAATATAACTTGCTATTTCAACTCTTTCAGGAGCAAGGAACTGGGTTTATGTAGAAAAAGTGAAAGTGCTGATTAAAATTGCCCAAATTACTTCTGAATAATTTTTCCATTTGTTTATTTTCCATTTGTTTATTCTGAAAATACAATTAACATCTCCATAATTTAAAATTCTATTAAAAAATTGATTCCAGTTTGTAGGATGACATCAAAAGGAGCTCTGTTACAAAGTATTTTTTTCAAGTACCTCCCTCAGTAGCAGGCTGGGCTGACTTGTGCACCTAAGCAGATGAAGGCTCTGATATGCACCACTGGCTGGGGAATCTGTAAGGGCTCACTCTCCTCTGTATTTCTTCATAGCTAACACATCTCTTTCCAAAAAGTTCCCAGAAGCTTCACTGCACCCTAGATCTCTATTCCTGTCATGCCTGTGCTTCTCTCACATTTGACCAAAATTGCTCAGGTGGTCAAAATGTTATCACAAACAGGTGTAGCCCTATAATGTTATCAACATCCTGTTTCCACAGGAAGCCAGGCTGAAAAAAAGCACTTTTAAACACAGGTTTGGCATGGAACTTCCATTACTGTTGTTCTCAACATTTTAATGAATTCTACTCTTTATTTGTGTGGTTAATTAGGAGTTATTACCGTTTTCAGCTTCAGGTTTTCTGCTGCAGACTCATTGAAGGAGATTCCTTTCAGAAAATGGGATCCAATCTGCACAGGGACAGTGGGCAGCTCACACTGGATGGGCTGAGGTGGAGTTTGTCTCCTTCCTGTTTGCTGAGCTTCAGCCTCACTGCAGCAGCCCTGCAGGGCAGAACACATCCAACAGAAGAAATGAAGACATTAGAAAATCCTACCATGGGCCCAAATGTTTGTGTATTTTCCAAGGTGAGGAGGGATGAAAGAGAGCAGGTTTAGCAGATCCTACCTGCAGACTTGCTTCAATTGCTTTTGGGTTCAAGTGGAAGCCAGCCTTCATTGCATATTCACAGTGACCCAAGCTCTCCAGAGCCACCTTGTAGGCCTGCCATGGAGCAGAAATTGAGACAGCACAGGTGTGTCAGCAAGGAAGGAAGCACAGCCACTGTGTTGGGTACAAGGATTTACCCCTCTCAGCTCTATGGAACACACACATTATCATGCCACACTCCAAAGCTGCAGCTCCCAAACACCTCTGAGCTGCCCGTGTGCACAATTCTGCAGGAGCACTCCTCCCCTATTGCACTCCTTGACCCACTGACTGCACCACATGCACATGAAAGCAGCAGACTTGAAAAACCACCTGCAAAGCACTGTCAATTTTCATGTTTAGCTCTTTGAGCTGATGTTCAGGGATGGCCACAGTCTGTGAGCAGAAAAGCTGCTGAACTTCAATTCCTGCCAAGCATCCATCACAGCCCCTTTCTCGCAGTCGAGATGTGGCCTGCAATGGAAAATTAAATCCCAGGGTGAGGAGGGTCAGCACTAAACCAGGTCAGGCTTAATTAAATTTCAGAAAAGAACAAGAAAAACCACACAGACTTTAAAATCTTCTACAGGAGATGAGAAGCAGCACCTGGGGGAAAGGACCTGGAAGAGACTTTATTATAACTTCTTCTCTTCTACTGCCACTGTGGAAGCAGAACTGATGGAACCTGCACAGCACAGGGGTGCTGCAAGCACTTGGGCTCTGCATTGTTTCTGTCACTATTTCAGCTCCCTGTCAGGACCAGGATCCTCTTACACAGCCCACACCATGGGGACAGACTCGTGACTCCAACACAAACAGAAATATGTTAAATCATGTCTACAAACACTCCTCTGCTCACAGGATGACACATTTCATAAAGTTTGGGTGATTACTGTGGTGCAATTTGAGAAGTGCCACACAATGCTAAATCAGCTTAGCACAGCAAGAAAACAACTTTGCGTAATATAATTTTAAAAAGAAAAAATAAGCCAAATTTCTACTTTTAGCTGTAAAATCCTCCATCACTGAGCAGGATAAAGCAGACAGATGTGGGTTATTTTCCAGTCTAGGAAGGAGTCTTGCTCTAAAGCAGGATGTCCAAACTGAGGGCTTCTGGTACCACAGCCAATGGACAGACAGGGGCTCACCTGACAGACAGAATTACTGCATTTCCCAAAGTCAGCCTGAAGGAGCAAAACCAGTTCTGAGCTACTGACAAAGCATCACCTTAAACTTCACTCTGGAGCAGCAGTGTTCTGCCAGAGAGGGTGATTTTATAGGAAAACAGTGGATTGCCTTCCACTCCAAAGGAAAAAATTGGCAAAGATTTCAGTATTTCACATTCCCCTATCAAAATTATTTATATTAGTCTATCTAATTATAAGAGAGAGATTTTATTTATTTAGAAACCACGTATGTTTCTTATGCCATCCTGATACCCCACACAAATACTCCAAATCATTCATTTCAGTCAATCAAAAATTGAGAAGTTTCTCCTATTGTTGTTTTGGAACTATGGAGAATCTGTATTTTATCTCTCTCCTCCCCATGTATGTTTAATACAGGATTTAATTAGTACAATACTTGTACAAAACTATTTTGAAATACAGGTTTTGTATTTCTGAAAAACAGAAATAGGTGAAGTGGGATGCTCAAAAGGTAAAAAATAAAATTTAAGCCCTTGATTCTGTGAAGACAAATTTAATTTTAACCACAGTTTAAATAAATTTGATAGCAATTGCAGGGCATTTCTAGAAACCGTAATTGTTTTAAGAAGCTAAGTACATGCCACATAAAATTAATTACTTTTATGCCAAAGAAGTACAGCTGTACCAGGATTAGACCTGTTACAATTATCTGCAATACACCTAAAGCACTCCCAAATCCCCATTTTACCCAGTGAAACAAATTTATGCTGCAGTAAAAATCACAAATAATCCCTCTGCATCCAGGTAATTCATTTGCTTTCCTGTACCTTGCAGATGTGAGTGATAAATGGAGACCTTGACAAGATTTCTGCTCAGGATGAGTAACAAACCATGTGGGCCAAATGAGACTGCACAAGCACGTGCTCCAAGTGATCTGGATTTGGGGAAAACACACACTCTGTGTCTGAATCCACTCTATCTATCAGTCTCCAGGTTTCAGCAGTGCCAGGGACAGCAGAAAAGCTCATAAACCTGAATGTCTTTATAAAGTCCTGGTTTGGGCTGGCAAAGCAAGGATTCCACAGTGTCAGGTGTTTGTGAAAGCACAGGTGCAGAGAGTGGCACATTTCAGTAACATGGTCACATACCAACAATGGATGGATCAAGCAACACCAAGCTTAGCATGAAGACAGAAGTGTTAAAAATTACCACAAAGATTTTAAAATATAGAACAGAATTTGTGCTCAAAATCTGAGAGAAACAGACACTATCTGGACTATTTTTCATCAAGATTTTGCTCTGTTTTCACAAAGACTTGTTGAGGTTTTATTTTTAATTCCCTCTGTCTGCTCCATTTGATAATAACAAAAATCTGTTTGCACTGTGTGTGTGCTCCTTGTGTACAACCCTATCAGAAAGAAAACTTTACACGGGGCAAAGACAGTGCAGTCATCACATGAGTAAAATGACTAAAATGAGTTTTAGTGTCTGAAACCAACTGTGCCACATTCCCCCCTCCAAATGCAGCCTGTCTTTAAAATCAGGTGTTTGTTCCTCTGTTAGGACACCCAGGCTGACTTCAGGTTTCCCTGAATCCCCTGTGCTTACAGCAAGCCCTCCATACCTCTGCTGCTCCTCTCCAGGATCTTATTGCATCTTCCAGCTCATTTGTGGGGCTGATATTTGAGGCTCCAGTCGCACTGATGTTCTTCCTCTCCTGAGCCACAGCCTCAGCAAAGCAGGAGTGAGCCACGGGCTGCACCTTCTGCAGAGCCTGCGACAGGAACTGGAAGTGGACCTGCATCACTGTCAAGAAACATCGCCCCAGAACCTGTGGGGACAAACAAACCACTTCAAGCACATGGAGGAGATCATGGAAGTTTCACTTCTTGCTTTTTGTTTGGTCTTTGGGGTAAGGAACTGCGCTAAACCCTGATTTTTTAAATTAAAATAATACTTCAGATCATATGGTATGATATTTAACCATTTACTTAAAGTAATAAGTGAGCATTCGTTTCTATGAATGAAGGGGACACCAGAATAATTCTGAGTCATTTTTAGTTCTGTACTCAAGTTCTGACTACTTGAGGAATGAAAAGCTTGCTCAGTTACTTGGCAAAATCAGCACAAAAATGGGAATAGCATATTATCACAAGGACCAAGCCAACACCAAAACCCACCTGCACAAAGCCCTGGCTGAATTTCTGATAAAAACCCAAAACAGCAACAACAAAAAAAGAATTTCAAAGTGTTTCTTTTATGGACTTCATCACACAAAGCCTTTAAAATGTGCATTTGACTTTGATTTATTAAAAAAGACTCCACTTGAATTCCATTTTAGGAATAATTCATAAAATACACAGATAATGTACAAAGCCATGCTGCCTTGGAGCCATTAAATCATCTGCCTTATTTTCAGCTACATTCTTCTGGAATAAAACTATTCAGACCCAATGTATGTTCCTGGCAGGACTCTGCAGTCACAGCACCAGTTATTTGCATTTACTATCTCCTTCAGCAGAACCAGTGGTGGCAATGCTTTTTTCCACTGCATCCAGACTCCTTTTGACATTCCATTCTGGTTCCATCACTTCCCTTCTTTGTACAAGGCATAAAATTAAACATTTTTGGTACTTTGACTGACCTCTGAAAGGGGAGCTTGCCTTATTAAAGAAAACAGTCAGCAAATGATAAAATAAAGAAAACTCCAACTTTCCTGGGTATGAGATTAGAAAGATTTATAAGAAAAGTGCAGGAAGAGGCAACTGGTGATGTGAATTATTTCTGTGTAGGAAGAATGCAATTCTCAGGGGAAGATGAAACTAGCACTCATTAGGAATTTCAAGCTGATTAAATTTCAAAGAATATTTAAGGTACAAAGGTTGAAGCTTCCCCAGCCTGGGAATAATGCTCAAAATAAATAAATTATTTAGGTTTTAAGTGGCAGCACACAACATTCCTACTTATAACTTACAATGTTAAACAGTGGAGATAACTAAGAACATCTGCTTTACTGAACTTTTATTTTGTTTGAAAAAAATCCATTCCAGCTTTCCTCCAGAATGGGTAAGGGTGGTTTAAAATGCTTCACTATCAAAGCGGTGGAGGAGATTTTTGGAAAAAATCCATTTCAGCCTTCCTCCAAAATAGGCAAGGGTGGTTTAAAATGCTTCACTACCAAAGTGGTGGAGGAGTTTTGCACTGTTAAACATTCCCTTTGGATGGATAGGAGATCCAAATTCATTTTAAAGCTGTAAAGAGCTCACTGGGTCAGATTTTCTACCCAACTTTGCCTTACCCATCCCTGCCCCCCAGGGCTGGGCACTGCCCCCTGTGAGAGCAGACAGGGAACCTCTGCACCCCCTGACCAGCATCAGCCATGGATGCAGCTCTCCACTCTTACAAACACCAGCAGGGCTTTTCCAAGTTTATTTGCCCCACTTTCCATGCAGGAGTGTGTGACTGTCCTCCTTCAGAGCAGAACAAACACAAACCCTCCAAACTGTGCAGGAATCCAAGCTGAACTGGAACCACCTCAGGTGTCACCCACTGAGATTCCCTGGAGTGGTGATGTTCCCTCCATTCCTTAGATTCATTTCTATTCCATCATGAAGTCTTCAGCTTCCAAACTTTTTGTCCCACAGGGCTCAGCCCCAGCACCTTCCCTGCCCTGGCCTGAGTCAGGCAGGACAGCTTTGGTCAGCTTTTGTCCAGCACAGCCTCACCTGCAGCAATCTCTCTCCTCCTGCAGCTGGAAGCAATGGGATTTTTGGTTCCCTACCAATGAGATGAGGGGTTCATGTTGCTCTGTCCCACTTTATTCTCCTAATGGGGACACACAGCCAACTTTGGAATATTGCACTGAACAAAGTGCACACAAAATTGCCACTTTTATTGCAAATAGGGATGCCATGCAAACTGCCTGGCAAGAAAATCTTGTTCAACAGATTCCTTACAAGAGAACACCACCAGTAATAAAGCAGCAAATAGCAGGTGTCAGTCCCCCACACTTGATACAAACACTGGCTTGCAGTTCTCCAAGTGCCATTTTATGCAGTAAAATTTTCTTCTTTTTTCCCCTTTTTTTGGCTATTTCCTTAAACAAGAATTCTCAAAAAGTCAAACACTACAACAGAATTATTCAGTGGTTTCCCCTGAGTGTCCTTGGTGGCACAGCCTGGCTGCCACTGAACTGGTGTGCCCCTTCATGAGCCAACAACCTTCCTGTACATTGCCAGAAGTGGGCAGAATATTACTCATTATTACTACAGAATATTATTCATTTTTACAGAATATTATTCATTTTTACAGATTATTATTCATTTCCACTACCCAGCAGTTCCAAAGAGGGATCTCATGAACAGAACCCCTCCAAGGGAAGGCTCAGTCCTGCCCATGGGCTGGAATCACCTGCAGGCTGAGCAGGATTCCAGCAGAAGCTGCAAGGCTTGGGAAACCCAACAGACTCATTTCTCCCAGCAGTGACCCTGAAATCCACTCATGATAATCTGATCTTGACAGCTACTGAAGTGGTCACTATAATTTAGCAGAAAAACAATTAAGTGTGAAACATTTTAAAAATAAAAAGCAGCAATTAAAATGTAAGACAAGGTATTTTTTTGCTACCAACAGCTCCTCAACACAAAAGAGTCTGGAGCCAATTCCTGAAAATCCCAGGAAAGAATAATTTTAAAAAATAGTTAAATTTAGCTTTACAATGTTTGCTAAGGAAACATTGTAAAAAAATCTGAGTAAATATCAAATATTACATTTAATATTTACTCAGATATTTTTGTCTCATAAGATTCTTGTGAAAAAAAAATCTTAGGCTACTTTTTACACATAAAAGCCAAAAATTATCTGAATTTAATACAAAACAGAGCATCCAAGAATATACCTGATGCCCATCCATGCTTCCTTTTTGTACAGGAAGGCAATGGGGACATTCCTCTCATTACTGCCACTTCTAAGACAATACACAAGCCCTGGGTAACTAAAAGTAATTCTTTATATTTTGCAGCACTGAGGCTTCTGCAAAACTTCATAAGAGATGGAGAAATACACTTACTTTTACCAGTTTTGCTCCTCCCTATGGATTTGCTTTAATGCGTTTATTAATAGAAATAGAGAGTCACTGCATTCCCCCAGCTGACAAACAGATATGGAAAACACTCTCATTTACCCTGATTTCCAAGCTGTTCCTCACCCAAGGCACAGAATACACAAAAACTCAAAGGTGTTTGAAAGGTGAAGAGAAAAAGAAGAAAATAAAAACCAGCATTTGCATTTCTGAAATGAAGAAACCTTGGGAAACTCCATCTGCCACCACACTTTGATCAAGAGGAGTCACCTCCTCACACAGCCTGGCAGGCAGTTCTGAGCTAGCAAGCTTTGTTCTAAGTAATAATAAATAAATAAATTAAATACCTCATCCTGTGGTGCTACAGTCCAGGGTGCACAACAGCTTCCAGTCCAAATTCAAGTCAGTTTTGTTCACCCAAACTTAAGTTCTCTTGCTATTGCCCTCCCTGGGGCAGAGCCCATTACAGCAGATGAAGCACCTGAGGAAAGCCACAGCTCTGCCTGATTCCTCAAGCCAAACCTGCTCTGCTTGGACTTCTCATTCCTCCCAAAAACTGCAGCCTGTGTTAAGCCAGGTTTAGGAAAACTGCATTTTCCTTAGCTGGGCTCACACACAGAAAGCCTCACGAATTTGGGGTTGTGCCCCAGTGCCCCCTGAATCACAGAGGGAGCACCTCTGCCCCCCTGTTCCTGTGACACCCTCCCCAAACCAGAGCCCCTGCAGGGCCTTGCGGAGGCTCTGCTGCCCCTCAGGGCTTTCACCACCTCCCAGTTCTCTCTCAGAGCTCTGAATTCTTTCAGTCACCCATGGGGAAGCTGAGAAAGCAACTGCAGATACACCTGTACTCCCCTCCTGGTATTTTCCAGGGAACAATTCCACTGCCTCCCACTCTTCCCCCATCACTTCCCTGCTCAGTAAACTCTGATGAAGTCAGGCAAGCCCTTTATGTTTTTCTGCTTACATTGTGAGTTTTTTAATCCTGCTGGCAGTTTTATGAAATGTTAACTTCTCTATCCACCAGGGGGAAAAAAAGCAAACCACTTTTTAAATTGAAATTTCAGCATCAACAGCTGAGTTTTCAAATCCCAGAAAAGCTCAGTGGGAGAGGATCTCACCAGGTCACCCTTCTGTCCCTAGCAAGGAGAAATTTCACCTGGGTCAGTTTTGCCAGAGGCAGGTTTAACCTGTTCTGTCAGCCCTGCTCCCTACCCTTTGTAGCAATCCACATCAGTGCTCCACTAACATCACAAAGGATTTCCACAGCATCTAATGGGAATCTTTCCCTCTGAAATTTAAGTTCCTTGCTCCACCTTACACGGACATGAAGAACAGACACTGACATGTTCTGGCAGCTTCTCACATACCTGAGCAATTTTGATTTCCCTTCTCAGCCTCTCTTCTGCAGAGTCCATCTTTTCAATCTGTCCTTATTTCCTGCATGTCTGATCATTCTTGCTCCACTCCTCTGGCTCCCTGTTTCTCCAGCAGTGCTGTGCACCTGCACTGCTCAGTTTGAGGCCATAATAACCAGTGAAGAGTTCAGCTCATGGCTCTTGCAGGTTACAGTGTGTTAAATACATGGTAAATGTCACTTTGCACAACAGCAGCAGTGATTTATCATTTCCAAGTGCACAACACTGACTCTTCCCCAACACATGACTCCCACGAGCTCTGGGACTGCTCTCCAGACCTGCTGCCCACTGGGCTCCACTCCTGAGGCTCAAAATGTCCATTTAAATATTGCAACATTCATCTTTCCCCTCTGAATTCCATCCCAACTGCAAAACTCACTGGGCCAAGATTATTTTTAGTTCAGCAGGTCTCCCAGCACACTTGTACCCTGTGCTTTCAAATCACCTACAAGCAAATCCTGTACTGGCCTCTGCCAAGGTCCATTCCAGCAGTGAGGTGAGCAGCTGCTGCTCCCTGGGCACAGCCACCCAATTCAGTGCTGCAGAATTCACCCACCCACAGCCCTGAGGGACCCACAGAACACCCACAGGAGTCTCTGTCAAACTCCTACACTCTGCTGCTGCTTAAGTCAAAGCAGAACACAACACTGATCTCATTATACAGAAGTGCCCATAAATCTCACATTTTGACTTTTTTCAAAGCCACATGCAAGATGCAGTTTTAATTAAGAAAAGACAGCAGAAGTGTGATGAGAAGTGCTGGGGCAGCCCCAGAGGAGCAGCTGCTCTGCTCACCAGGGAGCTCTGGGCAGGGAGGGAGGGAGCACTGCAGGGCAGAGCCCAGAACAGGGCTTAGAACTGGCCAGGTAAAGCTGGGACCAAGGGAAGATTCTCTGCCTTTAGGCTGGCAGGATGGCACCCAGCTGGCACAAGCACTGCTCTGCTCCTCAGCTCCCTGCTGAGCAAACCCTCCCTGGGCACAGCCAGCAGCACCTCAGCCTGCCCATGTGGCAAAAGCAGCTCTGCTGAGGCTCCAACACTGGGAAGGACAGCGTGTCCAAGCCCACAAAAGCCCCCAGAAGACACCTAGTGCTTCATATGTTTTTGCTTTTTTTAATTCAGAAAGTCTTTCAGCACATCTATTATGAAGATCCATTAATTACATAAACTCACTCTTTTTTGTATACATTGCTATAGCTTTAAAGAGTGATATTATGGAATTGTCTTTAAAAATACCAACCTACAGAAGACATTTATAGCACATATATATCTCACTCCATTTTACACCAAGCATCCAACACTGAGAACTGTAGCACACAACTGCAGGCAGAGCTGACTGACAAACTGCACCCTCCCTAAGGACTCCATCTGAAGTGGTGCAGCTAGAGAAAGCAGATAATGCCTGACAGGCACAAACATTCACTCTGACAAAGCCACCTGAAACCTGAATCAAAACCAAGAGAACTTAAAGTAGGTTCTCCATTCAGGATACAGTTCTGAAGGAATAACTCTGCCGATTGCTGCAAAGTGAAGAAATATGTCAAAACACAAGGAGCTGCTTAAAACTGCAGGGATTTATCTGTGACTATCACTTGGCACTGCCTGCTAGGCAACACATTTAGTGGAGGAGAAATATCCAGACTTTCCCAGGCAGGCATAGCAGGAAGCTGGGGATCCTCTCTGAATCCTGACTCTTGGATGCTCACTGCCAGCATAGGAACATTGCAGCAAAGCCATGACAAATTTTACAGCACTGGTATCTCACACAGTGTGTTATTTTCCTCTCACAACAGTTCAAAAATATAAAAATGTTCTAAAGAGTGATAAAATCACTCTTTAGTCAATGAATATGCAGTTTTACTGAAACACTGATGACAACATGCTACTCCCATGTGCTCAGGTTTCTCCTGAGGGAAGTGTAGGCTGATTCAGAATAGGATGGCATAACGGTTTTAGAAACACTGGCTAACATAAACTAGAAAATGGTTTAAAACTTTTGTCTAGTTGGTTCTTCTACAGAAATACCTATTAAATACCTAATTAACATAGATGGAGGTCAGATCTCATAAATGACTTGGTACTTTATCAGTATGTAAGAAATTAAGAGTTTCTTTTCCCACCAGCATCATCCAAATGTGATGCTGGTGGGAAAAGAAACTCTTTTCCCACAAATACACAGCAAGGTGGAGAAGTTTTGGTGTAGATTTTGAAGAGAAATCCACCTCAGAAGGCACGATACAAATTCACATGCCAAACAGTATCCTCCCAGGTAACCTACCTCAATGTCTTGTAGGCTGAACTCTTTTTGATCTTTGAAGTTTGCAGCTCCTGCGCTCAGCTCCATCAGCATTTTTGCTATTTCTGGTTTTATTGCTGCTGTGAGTCGACTGGCCGCTTCCATGACATGTTCCTGCACGTCTTTCAGTTGCATAGCTGCCTTGGAGTAGTGCGAGTTCCTGAACACGCCGCTGAAAAGGTCCGTGAGGAAAGTGCTCGTTCGGCAGAAGACGTTGAGCGCATCCAGGTACTTGGAGATTCCCTGCTGGATGTCAGCGATGGGAGTGGTGTGGGAGGCGGGGTGGGAGCAGCCGCCAGCAGCAGCTGGGGACACCAGGGGGGTGCTGGGGGACGCCAGCGGGGCGCTCAGGGTCCTGCCCAGCTCGGGCATTTGGTACTGCTGGTGTTGCTGCACCTTCTGCTTGGACCCGCCAAGCAAGAAGCGCCGCTTGTAGTCCATTTTGCTTTCTTGTGCACTGCAGCAATACATAAGTGAGTGCTTGTCCAGAGAGTTCTCCAATTAACAATCACTTGTCAGATTCCTTCCTCGGGATCTATGTACAGTAACAGCGCAGGACTGTGTACATAGGTTTCACAAAAGGCATTTCAGAAAGGCAAGCGTCTGTATAATCTGTATCAGCACTGGGAATGGCAGCACATCTGCTGACTCCGTGGTTTCAACGCTGGGTGCAGCCCTGCTGCAGTTAGAAACTGTACTCGAAAAGCAAAGCCCAAGTGTCTCAGCACTGCTCTGTCCCCTGTGTGGTATCCCCTCTGCAGGCAGAAAAGCCAACTGGAGCAGAGAAGTGATCGCCTACAAGTTCTTCAGGACAGCAACATTGTCCTTTGCTGCTGCATGTACAAAAGTTAATTTTGTCAATGCAAGTAATAGTTTTAGAAGCAATACCTTAATACAATTCTCCCATTAGTAGCATCAGGAAAAGTGGAGCAAACCACCGATCAACAGCGATTATAAAAGCAGTGCAGAGGCTCTTTCCTTGAAAAAGCAAATCCTTGTGTCAGCACATCAAATATCTTCAAATGTCTTGACAGATCCAGTCTGCCAACTTAGTTTACTTGTAGTGTCTCTTCTTAATATTGGAGGGTGGGGGGGAAAAATCTGGACAGTTTACAGAAGACTTTGCAAGTATAAGCTATTAAAAACTAGAGTGTTTGTTATTGCAAGCCTTCCTCCCCTTTCCCTGTGTGTTGAGGTAGTTGTTTCCGTTGTAACTTTAACAAGTGGTGCTTCCAGACTGCGTTTGCCCTCAATTGCAGACTCAGAACAAAAATGCACAAATGTATTTGTAAGGCCTCTAGGTCATTTCCTGTGAAGGGAAAAAAAAAAAGGTCATACATCAGAGGTTTGCAAGTTTAACTCCTGCAATGTCCCAGTTCACATTTCTGGGCACACACTGGCAGCAACATCCAAGATCCAAAGGGGGAGAGCTGCACTGAGTTTAAAAGGCTGTGAGAAGCCAGAGTCATCCTGTGGCTAAACTCAACACTGGGATATTTTCTTGTTAATTCTTCCATTGTGGGCTGTCAAACTTAACAGTCTGCTTAATCCCCAGTGCAAGTCCTGCACAGTTAAGAACAGCAAAAGGTTATTACTGCAGAGCTCAAGGGGAGCTAATCACATTTTCTAATCTCATTCTTTAAAAATAATTTTAAAATGAAATAAATTAAAACTTTTTTTTCATTCACCATAATTTATTGCAGAACTTCCCATTTATTCTAATAGTTTACTAAGTCAACAGATACAGGTTCCTAGTTTTTTATTTCGTACAACAACAGACCAATCTGCCTGAGATTAGCAGGCAGATTAATCCTACCTGAGATTAGCTGAGAAATACCACATTCATGTCCCATTCCAGTGTGATGGGCAGGCAGCACCTCTCATTCACAAGGTGCTACACGAGGCACAACTGCCTAAGAACCTGACTGCTCTAAAGAACACTCAGCACACGCCAAAGTGGGGAGGAAACACAACGTCTGTACTGCCCTGCTCCTGCTGGCACACCCTGGGGCAGCTGGAGAGCCAAGGGCTCCTCAGGCATCTGCAGAAGGTGAGCAGAGCCTGGGCAGTGGGACAGGGATGAGATGGAGCACGAGGTATTCAATACCAGACACTCACAGAGTGCCAGGAAACATCAGAAGGATCCAACTCTGCCATCAGTCTGGGCAGTCCCAGCTCCAGTCACACTTCAGGCACTCTCTCCCTCTCCCACACACCCCACCTGATTCTATCAAACAAGGACATCCTTCTCCTTACTGCAGCAACTGCAATGTCCCAGGCACTTGGAAGAATAATCCAGGAACCCTTTCATAAAACAACAAAATGTTCCTTTAGCTATTATATTTGAGCAATGAAATCTGTAGTAATATTGTCAGAATGGTTGGGGAAGAATTTCTTATTTCCATCTGTCTGAACACACACAATATTCATTCATTCATTCATTCATTCATTCCCATTTTGGCACATCTGTAGGATACAAGCATCCCACAGATAAAGAAGGCAAGACACAGCAGGACAAAACATTCAGACCTGGCCAGTTTCACTCCCAATAAAACAGGACACAAGTTTTTCAGGAAATCATTGCTGCAGATGGTTCTATTTCAGAGATCTAGAGCAAATATTCTTTCTTATTGGCACTTCTGAAAACCTAAAACTCCAAGAAACTCCCATATTCACTTCAGTATCCTTAAAGTACTCCAAGCTGACTACTTACCTCCCTAACTACTTCTCCCAATATTCAAACTGAATGTGTCAAAATGCAAGAAACTCATTAAAACCATAAATTTCTAAGATGTCTTGATATCACAAGCATAGCTGAAATTTCTCCTTGTTTGACAAGTTATGGTGGCTTACCATGGTGGAGAGCATGATTAAATTGGTTTCCTTGATTGCACACAAATGTAGATGGAATAAGAGAGTTGGTTAATTTAAATGCAACATGTAAGTAAATTAATGATTGTTTTTCCTAAGTAGACATGAAATTTCTCATTGCAGAGGAACTTAAGAAATGATTATGAAAGAAAAAGCTAAGAAGGAAGGGTTTTCAAGCTCCAGGGTACTGATTTAGATGAGATTATCAGAGATGCACCTCAGCTCAGTGGTTACACACAGAGCCTTTCAGGATCAAACACACTGAACTCATCATTTGGAATGGTCAGATATTTAGCCATTACATAAACCTGCTGCATCCTTTTATAAGAACATAAATGCAATGAATAGGGAAAAAAATGGTGGCTTCATATTTTCTACAGCTATAAACAAAAATGACAAACCATTGCGTTTTACTTCTAGTTTGTCGTCAAACTTGCAGGTACTTACTCAATTCTTCAGCTTCAAAATTCCCTTGTAATAAAACCTACACAGAATCTTAAAGAGGACAGCTTGTCTCTTCAGCTGATATTTATTCAGAGAGAGGAAAGCTGCACGCCTCTACACCAGACATGTGTCTGAATACCACGTCTGAAACTCTGTAATGAGCTCTCTGACATGCTACATACAAAACAAACATTCCTCCTTTTGCATCTTCCCCTGAAAAAGTGAAGCACAGAGGGTTCCCACGCTCTGCCTTCCCTTCCCCACTGCTCTGGGTGTGTGCCCTAAATGTGAGGGCTCCACACTCAACTGCAGGGACTTCAGCCCCATCTACCTCTGCCACCTCAGGGGGGAAAGCAACCAAGGGTTTCCTTCTAGTTATCACCCAAAATATAACATTAAGCTTGTACTTCATTTTGTGGAAAACAGAAATACTCACAGAAACCAAGTGAAGGAATTACCAAGAAAGTTACCATACCACGCCAAAAGGTATTTTAGTCCTTCCTTTATGTAACCAAAACCAAACAGTGCTGTTCAGGTACTATCAAACAGTATATATAATTATAATGTAATATATAATATATAATATATAATATATAAATATATACATAATATATATAATATACACAACATATATATAATATATAATATATACATAACATATATAATATATATAACATATATAATATATATAACATATATAATAATATAAACATATAATACCTAATATATACCCAGCTCCACTACCTTGCTTGGCAAAACACCACTGGAAAAGCCCAACATGCTGTTTGCATTCTCACTTCATTCCAAATTTAAGGAACTGCTACGAGTTTGGACTGTTTGAACTCCCAGAAAATCAGCTGCACAAGCTCCTCTAAAAAAGGCCCCATTGGCATAGAGGAAAAAGAAATTGCAGGAAAATGAATGCAAATGCAAATCTACTCACTAATTTTTTTAAATGTAGCATCCAAATATTTTTGCTTGGGTACTTCCCAGGAAAATGCTTTTTCCTAACTTCACCAGTCACAAGAGATTTGAATACACAGGGAGGACTTTCAGACAAGTGGAATTTGGTACCTCCCAGTTTGTTTTGGACCAGCATGAGGAGTCCAATCCCCATCTGTCCTGTTTGGGATTACCCTGCTATAAAAGAAGGCCACTTTTCCCCTGAACCAACAGAAGAAACTGAGTAGAGGAAGCAATGCTTTATAAAAAGTTCTGACCTCAACTTTAAAAACTGGCCAAAGTTTGCCTTCAGTTGGTGTTCCTTATGGATTCTATTGTCCTTCCAGAGAAAAGCGATAAAACACAGATGAGTAAAATAGTCCAAAACACCTGAGCCAACTTTTTGAATATAACTTTTCATGCTATTTCATGCTGGTTTTAATTAGATTGAGATACAGATTCCAAATCTCAGGATGAACTCACACCGCACCCACCATTTATGTTAAACAAACGAAATCTAATTAATGTTCAAATAAAGCTAACTCCAAAAGAGACAAGCCAGAGCAGCCAGATTGCTTACCCAGGAACAGCCTGAACAAACAAACCCACGGTGAGGCCAAAAGGCCAGGAAGCTGCCAGAGCCAAGGGCCTCCTGTCAAAAACACACAGAAGTCTCCCTGACATTTAGAGATACAAATGTGGCGCAGATCCAAAAGTCACTCCACAAGGAAAGGTGCCATTCCACCTCCCCAGTTCCTGCCACCAAGGTGTACATCCCACCCATCACTGGCCAGGCCACCCCATGCCCAAATGTGAACACCTAACCAAAGATATTCCACATGGTCCTCAACACCTGCACAGCCAACTGGGAGCAGGAGAGCAAGGGAAACCTGCACAGCACGTCCTGAGGAGTGCCCAGTGTCCCTGTGTCCCTCTGTCCCCAGCACAGCTGGCTCAGGGCTGGAAGGGGCACCAGGGGAACAACAATTTGTGTGTGGGCACCCAGCTGCAAAGGGCCTGGAGAGGAAAGCATGGCTGGGAAGGACATGAGTGACCATGTTCACAGGATGAGGGAAGAGATGAGGATTTGCCTCCGTGTTTCAGAAGGCTGATTTATTATTTTTATTGTATATATTATATTAAAGCTATACTAAAAGAATAGAAGAAAGGATTTCATCAGAAGGCTGGCTAAGAATAGAAAGAGAGAGAAAGGAGAGAGAGAAGAGAAGAGGAGGGGGAGGGAGGGAGAGAGAGAGAGAAGGAGAGAAGAGAAGAGAAGAGAAGAGAAGAGAAGAGAAGAGAAGAGAAGAAGAGAAGGAGAAGAGAAGAGAAGAGAAGAGAGAGAAGAGAAGAGAAGAGAAGAGAAAGAGAAAGAAGAGAAGAGAAGAGAAGAGAAGAGAGAGAAGAGAAGAGAAGAGAAGAGAAGAGAAGAGAAGAGAAGAGAAGAGAAGAGAAGAGAGAGAAGAGAAGAGAAGAGAAGAGAAGAGAAGAGAAGAAAGAGGAAAGAGAAGAGAAGAGAAGAGAAGAGAAGAGAAGAGAAGAAGAGAAGAGAAGAGAAAGGAGAAGAGAAGAGAGAGAGAAGAGAGAGAGAAGAGAAGAGAAGAGAAGAGAAGAGAAGAGAAGAGAAGAGAAGAGAGCTTGTGTCTCAGAGAGTCCGAGCCAGCTGACTGTGATTGGCCATTAATTAGAAACAACCACATGAGACCAATCACAGATGCACCTGTTGCATTCCACAGCAGCAAGATAATCATTGTTTACATTTTGTTCCCTGAGGCCTCCCAGCTCTCTCAGGAGAGAAAATCCTAAGGAAAGGATTTTTTCATCAAATGTGTGTGTGACAGAGGTAGGGCACAGAGCTGGGCACAGCAGCTTCCTCTCTGGCATGGGGGGTAGGAAACAGTCAGGTATCCCCAACTACTTTTTGGGAGGTATTTTAAGACAGACATCACATTTTTAACTGGAAGCTGATTCATTTAGACTCTCCCAAACTGAAGATGGATTACATCTACAAAACATATCTACTAAAAAATACTAGAAATTGGAATTTGAAATTACTAGAAATTGGAATTGGTCAGGAATTGAATTCCAGACCAGGGATTCAATATAAAAAACAGTTCTAATTTCAGCAGCACAATCTCAACCTGATAAATTAAATTCTGACTTTGACTACACTCTCCACTATTACTCATCAACACACCACATCTATTTTTATTAAAATTGCCACAGGAATGGCACCTGTCTATTATTATCCAATCCACCCCATGAAGAGCAAACACATCAGATGAAATGTAATGTGGGCTTTTAAAAATTTGTTTCATTTTCAAACACTGTTGTGAACACAAAACTTTTCAGAATAATACAAGAGCTGAAAAAAAAAATGTTTCAAAAACCAACAAGAAGAGCCACCTTCAAGTAAAGCTGGCTGGCAGAAAATATGCATCCACCTCTGACACCAACCAAGTTATTCTGCACCACCTGGGATTTCTTACCAACACATCATAAATACTTAAAGCATGCAAATGCTTTTGTAGGGGTTGACAGGTATTGATTATCTTCACCAGCAGGGCAAAGGAGGCTGAGGGTTTGTCCAGACTCACTCCCACAGCTGGCAGGATGCAGGCACAGCACCAGAGCAACCCAGGCATGGCAGCAGGAACAGGACTCTCCTCACCCAGCCCCAGCTGCTCCTGGGCTGGAGCCACAGATCCAGGATGGAAAACCAGCACTGCTTTCCAGAGCTTTCTAATGGGGTGGGCTGCAGCCTCCAGGAGACCCAGGCACCTCCTGGATGGGCTTTTTTGTCACCCAAGTTGTAAAAATCTCCTTATTAGAGAAGGATGGAGCAAAGTCAGAAACACACCATTATACCAAAATCATTTTAGCTCCTGTAAGCTCATGAATTGCTCATTGGGATTCCTTTTTGGCTGCTTGCCCAGAACAGTTGGAGGAAAAAAAACCAAACCAAAACAAAAAAGTAGTCAAGTGAATCCTTAGAGAATCCATGAAGCTCCTGTTGGACACAGCCTTCTCCCAGGGTGTCCCAGCTCCCTGGGGGCACAGGGGTGCCACAGCCACCCTGGCAATGCCCCCGTGTCCTCCCTGCCCCAGCAGTTGTATTTTCTCAAACTGCCCAGGTAATAATGCCCAGTGCTAGAATTTGCAGAAAGGGGAAAATCCAGGGCCAAAGTGCTGGTTCTCTGCTCCTGTCACTGCAAAGGTGCTCATGGAATGATTCCTTTGCTCTAAAAGTCACTGGATCATGCTCATGAAGAACAGGACCCTCTTTCACTGATGTGCACAGGTGTGCACTGAGATCTGTTAAACCAACAACCTGGTTCTATTAACTAAAAATACAAATTTCACCGATGATATATCTACCTAGCATTTATAGACAGTCTCTGAACTAATTTATTATGCTTTTTTCTGAGTTTTCTTCCCTTCAAAATGATGCTCCTTAAGGCAACGACAGTAAATTATTTGTGCTTATTTCTGTCTTCTGCATTTGTACTGAAAAATCCTGTTGGGGTGTATTTCTGTTAGGTGCCCAAAATGACAAGCAAAGACAAAAATATGTCCATGCCCTGCCCAAAAATCCAAATAACCAACAATTCTGTCATGAAAACCACTCAGAAACAGAACTGGAAAAGGCTGAAGAACATCAAATTTGGGGAGTTAGGTAAGTGCTGAGGGTCCTGCCTGCTCAGCACTACACCACCTCACTTCCTTCAGACAAAAACCCTAAAAACCTGTGTAACCACACTCCCGAAAATACACACATGCAATGTAGGTGTCCCTCAGTCAGATTCAGACCTGCCAGCCCAGTGAAGTGGATTTTTCCAAGGCAGAGCCTACAGTCCACCAGGAGACTTCCTGCACATTGTTTGAAGTAAAACACACAACACTTGAAATAGCACTAACTCCAGTCTCAGCAATAAGACATGACAGCAAAAGGAAGAGCTGGTGAAAGGAATGTGTTAAATCAGAGCTTCTTTCAGCCTTGTGTGCCTCAGCCAATGTCAAAAATAGTGCCTGTGTCAGATCAGGATCACTGCTCCAACCCTCCCTTGGCAATAGGTGCTTATGTTACCTCCTCTGAAAGCAGGACCAGCTCCCCTCTGGAAACAGAAAGGAAATAATGTCAATTCTTTTGGGATACAGCCCAACAAAGCCCCTGCACACAGCAAGAGAAATTCCCACACGTGGCTGTCAGCCAGGGGAGACTCCATCTCCCAACAGGGCGCACTCACCACCACACGCCCCCAGCAGGGCTGGAAAACCTCGTGGGACCAGACTGAGAACAAGCACGAGGAGCACAAATTTCAGCAGAAAAGGCACAGCTCTGCCTCCCAGAACAGCTCACCTGCAGAATTCTACAGGACTGCCCAGGAGGAGACACCTGTGCCCATGGACAGCCATCCACAGGGAAATAAACAAATAAACTGCCCATCCAAACAGGGGCAAAACTGCAGGAAGGATTTCAACCCAGGGACAGCTGACAATGTCTAGAAAATCCTGAGATTAAATTAACATCTTCCTGTAAATGATCTTTTTAGGCCACAGATTCCCTTCCTGCTGAAGGGAAGTCAGAAAGGAAAGGGTGAGCTAGAGAAATATTCCATTATAATATGTGGAACAGGAATATTACCTGGTCAGGCTAATGCACATTGGTGCAGTTATGGCCAACCTGAGACAATTCCCAAGTCTGTCTTTGCACTCCCACCCCCATCACATCCACACTTGAAATCCTTCTAAGCAGAAGCCACCCACAATTCTTCTTCATCCTGTCACTCCTGATTACTGTATTCAAAAATTGAAATGTAAACACAGAATCTATGATGGTGCTTGCTTTTTAAAACTTCACTGAAAAAACAAGCATTAAGAAAACAAATTTAATTGTTTCTCAGTTGCGTACTGAAAACTCCAAAAATCACCATTTTCCAAGTTTATGCAGAAAACCAGGTTTCACATCGGGGGGGTGAACACAATACAATAAAAAACAGTAAAAGAAAGTCCAACACTAAACCATCCTACATTTTCATTAGGTTACAGCAGACATCTTAAACCTCTGGGCTCACTTCAGTAATGAACTTAGGCACATGTTTAGTTCCAGGTCCAGTCAGTGGTGTCTCCCACACAGTCAGGTAAAAGTTAAACTCCTTGTTTCGCCATCAATTGCAGCTTTCCAGCACAAGCAAAGGTCATATTTTGTTTTCAGTAACTGGGAAGAGATGTTTTCAATACACATTTTAAGATCCATGCTAGAAATTTCTACTAAAATTCGTTAAAGAGGTTTAGGAAATCCCTTTGAAGAGCTTAGTTCCTGCTGAGTCAGTGCAGATCAAGAAACCAGGCAGAAGGCTCCACGTAGAGCTTTATTCTCATCAGCTTAAAAGGATTTGTCCATGGACTCAAACACTGCAGAAAAAGCTTCCACACCCAGAAAAATGGAAATAATTCCCACTCTTTGACCAAGCACACAGAGAAATAAATAAAAATCATTCTTCAACACATCTTCAACAGCTGGGTTCTTCTGAGGAAGCTTTCATTGTCCTGAACAAATCACACCTTAAACAAGACTTGGAAAGACCAGTGGGAATAAGAACCCAGGTCAATATTACACTATTCAGGCATGACATACTGCACACTCTAACACATTTATATATATATATACACACACAGGACTAAGGGACTAAAGACACTAGATTAATTTGGGATAAATTTATCAATTCATCCATGGAAAAATAATCCAAACTTCACACACAAAGTGATGGGCTCTGGTCTGATCATTACCACTGAGGAAGGTGATCTCAGTGCTACAGCTGACTGGCTTTGCTGAACATCAGCCTGATGCTGAATGGCAGAGTCAGAAGAACAGACCTGGAAGGGAACAGCCTTGTTGGAAGAGCCAGACACACACTTATGCCGCTGCATAAATCCATGGTTTACCCACATTTCCAATTTAGTGTGCAGTTCTGGTGCCTCATCACCCTCCCTGCCAGAGGGGGTCACTTGTTTTACTGAACAGCCTGACCACAGGCTCAGGAAACCCAGCAAGCTGTTGAGGACAGTTTTAAATCAGCGTTGCCCACAAATCCACCCTGCTCTTGCCTTTCCCTACAAATCCATTTATAACTTCCAAGGGATAAAATAAAGGAGGCTGAGGTGGATCCATTTCGGAGCCTGAATCAGCCACTTTTACTCTGTCACTCTCTCCACCCCCAGCACCCACGGAAGGCATGAACACAAGTGCCACAAGGACACACTGTTTACAACTCCTCTGCAAACAGAAACATTTCCTCATCCAGCACAGCTGCTCCCTCTCAGCCTTGCAGCCCTGCTGCTGCTCCTGCAAACACAGATCCCACATTTCAGAAATGCCCCAGGACTTGCACTTCCCAGCACACACACCTTTGAATTTTCCCACTGAAACAAACATCCCTAAGCCAAACTGCTTTAAGAGTTTGTGATGCTATACAACTTTAAAAAGCCAAACTCAGAGTCACTTCAGTAGGCATTTCAATTTAGTGGTGTTGGGTAAAAGTAGTATTTCAAGGCAGAGAAAATTATAGCTCATCCACACATTTAAAGCTCTTCTATGAAGAAGGAAGTTCTGAGCACTAGAAACATGAGACAGATTATGTACAGCAAATCCTGTAAAGCCTGTATGTGATTTTTTTCTGCCTGTTTGCAGCAAGGATGATGAAAGCTTTCAAAACATTTGGAGTAACTCAACACCAACAATCTTTCCTCACCCAAATTACTGTGCTGCTCCTGAATTCTCAACACTTGCCACAGAATTCATCTACAACATTCTCAATACCAGACTACATCAAAGCAATGAAAAAACCCTGCAAATGCACTTTCTTAGCTGCATTAAATGTACTCATCCTAACCCCCTTGTATAAATGAAATGGCACACCAGCATGTACTATCTACCATGAGGAAACTATCCTCTTTCTCATTTAATAACTATTACCATAAACACTCCTTTGTGACTGAAATTAAAACCTAATCCAATATTTACCAATATTTATTCCCTTCAGTACAGAGTAGGAACTTTATCTTAATGCTCTCCCAACTCATTCATTGAAAGTCTCCTACTTGAGAAGGATAAGTATTCTGAAATGATATTAATTTCATTTCCAAAAATATGAACAGGAGTCCATATCAGAAATCTGACATCAGCACATCCCCTCAGTGCCACAGGACAGTTGCAGCCACGGGGTTTTGCTGTTTGTGCACACAGAGATTCTGTCTCCAGAGCACAGCTCCTGTCCCAGGAACAGCCTTTCCAAATGCTTCATGGGCTCACTGTATTTGAGCAGCAGTAAATTCATCACTGAACAGCTGGAGTTCTGCCCAGGAAAACAAACTATCTTCTCCACTGAAGAGAGAGACATGATGATTACGCCTTTCATATCCCTCTCATGCTGAAAATTATGGAATTACCAGAAAACTGTAATCATGAAAATGTTAAACTAAGGAGAATGTATTTTTACAGCAAATGAACATAATTATGTTTACCATATTTGGGCCCAAAGCTGGCTGGCAATTCAGTCTGTATATAGCCAGCAGTATCTGATTCACTGTCACAGGATATGAATAAACCAGAGCAATCCAGTGTGAATTACAGCCTCCCTCCCCATAACAAAACCAAACACTAGTGTGTACATAATACTAGAAAAGCATAATAGCACTGTAAATAGCAATTCCATAAATAGCAGTAGCTGAGTAGTTTCACTTTAATTCTAAAAATCATTCTTGAACTAGACTTCTGTAACAGGAGACTTTTGGAACTGTCAAAATGCTTTATTTCTAACAAATCTAGGGTTTGTAATATATTATCATATGTAGAGCTAATCTCTGTAGCTGATGAAGGAACAGTGGTGACAAGTAATTTGAGATCATAAAGATTAGCAAAGTAGAAGCAGTAGCATGCATACTTCATAACCTTTCCTCATTTTTTCTGATCAAAAAAGCTGCTTGTGTGTCCTGGGCACAGAATTCACCTCCTCATTAAGGCCAGAATTTTTAAAGCTTAATTAAATATAGATGAGATTTTTAAAATAGCCCTAACTCATCTTGCATAGCTGGGGCCAAAATAGGATTAATTATAAGATCAAATATAGCACCCTTCCAGTTTATAACTCTCTAATACAAATCCAAAGGAAAAGACAGAGCCCAAAATTGCCACCTGCAACATCTCCCCCTCGGAGACCACCCAGGGCTCGGTGCTTCTCTGGCTGCTCTGCTTTACACAGCACACAGTGAGAAGGAGCCGGGAGCTCCTGGGAGCTGCTCAAGGCTCTGCAGGTGCTGCCAGCACCGGCTCGGGCACACTCTGGGCACACAGCAGCAGCTCCCATGCTCAGACCCACATTCCAGTGCCCTCCATGGGTAAGCCCACCTGCTATTTCAGTCTCTCCATCATTTGTTGCCTTTCATCCACACAACGCAAATGCCAAAATAAGCCACGGGTCAGCATCAAAAAGCTGCACATGAGGAACTCTGCAGCAGCCCTGGGTCCCCTCCATCCACCCCTTACACAGAGAAAGCTGTAAGAAATTTCTCTCTTCAAAAGCAATTGTTTCCTGGGGTTTACATTTTATCTGCTTTTCCAATGAAAACTAGCTTGATTATTTTCCTTTTATTAAGAAAAGCAAGTATTTTAATATTTTAACAATTCAAACCAGAGTTAACATTCTTAAAAACAAAGTTAATTTTTTTCAATACAAACAAATTTACACGTTTGGAAAATAAATCTGGGGTAGATGCTACCAAAGAGTATAAATAACTTCCCCCAAGAGCTCTTTGCTAACAAATGCATACACAGAATTCTGCTGGCACTCTCCTCCCTGCCAGCTCTGAGCTCTGCAGTAACTATACAGCAGGGAAAGGCACTCAGCAGTCACACTGATTGCACAGAAATACTGATGGAATGGGATTTTTGCCGTAAAAAAAACTGCCTTGTTCTTAGGTTGAAAATTATTCACCAAAGAACTCTCAAATCTTTCCCAATAAAATCATCAGTAGTTAAATATTTATCAATCCTAATCTACAACTTATAAAACACAGTCACACCACTTTAGCACGTCCTGAAATTAAAAGTACTGAGAGTTTTATATAAACAACTAAGCCCTCAATCATGGGCATGATTTGTCACCAGGTTATGTGCCAAATATTTCTGCACTGGGTTGTGCAAGAACTCTTTTGTGCAGCAGAGGATACAATGGGATATTTATGCTGGTATAATGCATTTTGAAAGAGAAACAAATGTAATGTCTTAATCCATAAAACAAATTAACACAATGGGACTGATCTATGCAGTAGAAATACAACATCCAGAGGCAAACCTGGAGACTTAAACTTTGATTATTTGTTAGATGTTTCTGAAACCTCAGGTGTGTTGCCCCTGAAGCACCAGGTCCCACCAGTGGCACACACCCAATGGGAGATCCCAAGCCCACTTCTAATCAAATACATGCTAGGAGACCTCTCCACACTCCTTAAAAGAGCTGGATTTGTTCACAAACTAAGACAGGACAGAAACAGTTAAAATTTTAAGTGGCATCTTCTGATGTGTCAATTATACTTAACATTTATTAGCAACATGAAAGACTAAGCTTCAGTTAAATGCAGTTTAGGTGACTCAAGCCATGCTGACACTCCTTCCCAGCAGCTTTTGTTGACAAAGGGCTTTTCTGCTGCCCCAACAGCGACACAGGGAAGTTCTGCCAGCCACGAGACACTGCAAAGATGCCAAATACATTTAAGCAATGTCTCAATACCAGCTGATGCATCCACCATGGATTTGGCCAGGCACCTTCCAAACACATTTCCCCATATCAGGTTTAGAGAAAGTGACCTTTCCAGCACCAGGACTGTCTGTGCTGCTGCCAGGACCCCCCCTCTGGTACCAAGCACTGCCCATGACTAATCTGGCACCAGCAAGGAGAAGGCTACAATGCACAAGGCTCAGCATCAGGGCAATTCTCAGCCTGGCAACTCCTATTGTGTGCATTACTACAAACTCCCCCAGGCACCATTTTTAGCCACTGCTGGATTTCCTCCCTTCTCCCATCCCCCAGCCAGGCTCCAAACCTTGAAGTAACCTTGTTCTGTTCCCCCCCCAGAGACAGCTCCATGCCTGAAACATAACCTCTAATCTTATTTTCTATTTCTAGCGTACAATTCACGACCCTTATCCCAATTTTTTAAATTAAATATCCTCCACATTGCACACTCTGCTCCCGACAGTCAGGACAGAGCATGGAGTATGTCAGAATTTATGGCCATATGTTTCTTGTTGAGGACAATTTAACATTGCTTTTAAGAGCATTAGAAACAATGTATTTATACAATATAGGTTTAAAGCTTTCTCTGGTAAAGATATTAAACACGACTGTCAGTACTCCACTGCACAGAAACAGCTTAATTTGTTGGAAGGTTTATCTAAAGACCTTAAAATACAACAGATCTGCACTTCAGGGCAGTTTGCAATGCAGAGCATTAACTGCCAGCAATTATTCATACTTGAGAGACTATCTATGGACATTAGGTTAAAGTCCTACAAATTACAGGGGTTTGTTACAAAATCTCATCTCACACCATCTATTTATGAGAACTTTGCCTTAACTGGTTTGGGTTTTTGCAATGACAAAATATGTTTGTTTGTCATTGATTCTGTACCTTCTGCTAAACAAAGCCAATTAAAAGTGCCCTACTGGACCAGGCACCCATCTAGGCCACAACGGCAGTGATCAAGACCTCCACTTTTAATTAATGACCACAATCTATAACCCTCTTTCCTATTTTTACCCATTATACCCATTTGTAGAGCTGCTAGGGCAAATGTTTTTCCATGAACAAATTCTCCCACAAAAGCACTTTGACACACCACAGCTCCCAGAGGAATGAAAAAGGTTCCTCTGTCTCTGAAGTGCTGAAAAACAAGAAGTTTCCAGGACACATCCCAAGGCTGGAGGTTGCAGCCTGACATGGCCAGGAGTGCCAAGAGGTACAAGCAGGGCTGGGTTTGCAGCAGCCACACTGAGCACGGCTCTGCCCACCCCAAAATGAAGATTTCAGCCCCAGGAATCACCCCAGGAGTGAGGGGAGCTGGGTTAGCACCAGCCACAATGAGCACGGCTCTGCCCACCCCAAAATGAAGATTTCAGCCCCAGGAATCACCCCAGGAGTGAAGGGAGCTGGGTTAGCACCAGCCAGGCTGAGCACAGCTCTGCCCACCCCAAAATGAAGATTTCAGCCCAGGAATCACCTCAGGAGTGAGGGGAGCTGGGTTAGCACCAGCCACACTGAGCACGGCTCTGCCCACGGCTCTGCCCACCCCAAAATGAAGATTTCAGCCCAGGAATCACCTCAGGAGTGAGGGGAGCTGGGTTAGCACCAGCCAGGCTGAGCATGGCTCTGCCCACCCCAAAATGAGGATTTCAGCCCAGGAATCACCTCAGGAGTGAGGGGAGCTGAGCCAGGGCTGTGCTCACCCATCCTGCTCCCTGCCCCTTAGGGATCACCTTCACTGACACTGAGGGAAAAAGGGAATTCCCATGGACCCACACCCCAAAACACACCAAGTTTTTCAGAACAAAGCCAACTATACTCATATGATTTGATTAATCAGAGAATCAGCCAGCCCAGGATGCTAACAGCAAAGAAATTGCCACTAGTACTTCACAAAATGACTTTCCAAATTGTATTTCAGACATGAACAGTTACAGGACAGCTTGACCACAGAAGCAAAATTAAGAAAGAGGAATGATCCTTGAACCATGACATTAAGTGTTATGACACGATATGTTAATTTTTTTACATATATACCCTATCAATGTGCTTGACAATCAATATGGGTTGTTTCACACCATTTTGCACAGGCAGTTCTAGTAAATACCATCAGTTTGTTCTACTTCTCTCTCCCACTCCTTCAGCTTCCATCCTATTCTCAGCAGGGCATCATTTGAATTTCTTACCAGCTCCACACAAATCCAACAGTGTAAGTGGGAGGACTGCCTCCAGCAATTAAGAATAGAAGGAGATAAGTGAACACATACCAGACTAGAAAAAATCAAGTGTGAGAACTTCTTAAGGTAGCAGAGCTGGGTTTTGGAATGGACTGAAAAGCAACAGAGAAACTGTGAAGTCAAGAGTCACCTCATTAACACATTTATCCACCACTGGGTACCATAAAACAAAAGTTACCAATGACAGGAGCAGCCCTGAGATTCATTCCTAGGTAATTCCTGGGGGATAACAATACTTTCTTTCTTTAAAAAAGATGAATAAAATTACACTGTCAACATGAAGAAATACAAGTCAGGACTGCCTCATGCCTCAGCAAAATCATGATGTTATAAACCCATATTTTGAATGGCAACTTCATTGAGTCTTCAGGGTCAACATTTGAAAACTTCTCTACCACACCTCAAAATAAGGACTCAAAGCATCTTGAAAAAACCTCACTGAGATTCTCATGTCAATGAATGACAACCACAAAAATTTATCATGCCACTAGGAAAATATGTGAAAATATGTTTTCAAAAGGATACTGTTAGTCAAATGGAAAAAGAGTATCACAACAAGCACTGTCCAAAACCCAGCTACTTCAAAACACTAAATTAATTAAGCATTTTATGGACACCAGAGTTATAAAATGCATCATTTAAAGAACTAATATAATATTGCTTGTCAATGTAAACATAAGTTAATTTTCCCACAGTCTCTGCCTTTACTATGAAAGGTAGTGAAGCAATTCTAAGTCTTCACAGAGGACAGCAGTAAAGTCTTTAATTTTTCAGCACTGTTTCCACTCCCATCTTTCACAAACTTGTGGGAACACAGCATAGGTGGTTTTAGTTATGCTAAGAATATTCTTCATTAGTCATAAAGAATGAAACCTAAGTTGTAGCAGAGTGAATCCATACGTGACACCATTTACAAATCATTACTTCACAGGGCAAGGGCTCCTGGAGCACAGTCACTGCTGCAGGCTGGAGCTGCATGCTGATCTGTGCCTTCATTTCCAATAAAGCATGCAATGCACATTCAACTGAGTCAAAACAACCCTTCCAACACACAGTCCTTTAGAGGAAACACTCAAATTACTAATGAGCTCATGAAAAGCTTTGAAACTCACTGAAAATTTAGCAATTCTTTTTTAATTTCTGAAAGAAAACCTGAGAACTCCTTTTTGAAAAATCAGCCTTTGACTTGGAGCACCAGCAGGTGCTGGGGGCAGTGCTGCCATCACTGCTGTCATGCTGGGGCAGGGTGACAGGGACACGGAGCACCCAGTGCCTGATGCCTTTCTTTGACACTGAACAACAGACATTAAAATAATGCTTAAAAATTAATTTAACAACTCCATTTCAACTAGCAAGTATGATCTACAAGGACACCAATGTGATCTAATAAACAGTTAATTGGACACTGTGCCTTGTGACTCTACCTGCCACAAACTCCTGGCACACCTGGCTGAGCTCACACAGCTCCCTGCCAGGGAGGGCACTGCAGATCCACCCCAGGAACCACAGCAGGAACCTTCCATCTGAACACAGACCTCAGCTAAAATCTTCTATCTGAACACAGACCTCAGCTAAGAATCTTCTATCTGAACACAGACCTCAGCTAAGAATCTTCTATCTGAACACAGACCTCAGCTAAGAATCTTCTATCTGAACACAGACCTCAGCTAAGAATCTTCTATCTGAACACAGACCTCAGCTAAAAATCTTCTATCTGAACACAGACCTCAGCTAAGAATCTTCTACCTGAACACAGACCTCAGCTAAAATCTTCTATCTGAACATAGACCTCAGCTAAGAATCTTCCATCTGAACACAGACCTCAGCTAAGAATCTTCCACCTGAACACAGACCTCAGCTAAAATCTTCTATCTGAACACAGATCTCAGCTAAGAATCTTCTATCTGAACACAGATGTCAGCTAAGAATCTTCCATCTGAACACAGATGTCAGCTAAGAATCTTCCATCTGAACACAGACCTCAGCTAAAAATCTTCCACCTGAACACAGACCTCAGCTAAAATCTTCTATCTGAACACAGATCTCAGCCAAGAATCTTCTACATGAACACAGACCTCAGCTAAGACCTTCCCACACAATTATTGCTTCCAAATCCCTCCAGCCCCAGTGGAACCATCACACAGCACTCACACAGCTCACTCTGGACAAAACTCAATGTCCATGCTCTTCATAATCAATAGTACGGAAACAACAACTTTCACAATGGCTCTGGAGAAGGGAAGTGAAATGATTATTTAGGAAAAAATTTCTCCTTGCATCTGCTTTAAGATAAGCAGCAAAGTAACAGAGCCCAGGGAACAATGAGGTGGTTGGGAAGAGCCCTGCTGCTGGACCTTGATATCTAAGGCTCCAACTTCCACTGCAGTTCTCTATTACATTCTCTATTTAATGATAATGCCCCTTCTTCCACATTTTCCCCATCAGGCAGGCTCTGATAAAACCCTGAACCTGTGTGTCCTGTGCCCCTGAATTAGTGATGGCAGCAGAAAGTGCCAATGGCTGCAGCACAACCAAACAAAGCAGCAAATGCTCCTGCAGGAGGATTTCCATCCACTCCTGCTCCCCACAGTGCTAGATAGGAAAATATAGGGAGCTGTGTTCCAACTGCACCAATACTCCTTCCTTCTACAGCTCTGTAAGGATTTGCTCTGCTTTTAGAATTATTCTGTTAGGCGATTACAGTTATATTCTACATAAGCCCACAATATGTATCTGTAGAAACCTCTCAGGGAACACTATAGGGATGCCACATTTATTTTCTCCATTTCTATTCACAACTTGAAGTTTGGAGTTTCCTGCAAATTCTGAACACTAAAAACATATTCTGCTTTTTGACTTCCAATTCAACAACACGGGTCCATTGGCAATTTCTTTTCCCTATTTTCAGATTAACTCCAGCCAGTTAAACCCCACAGCATCAGACAAGCATCCTTACTACACACTGAGGTATTTATAGATCTGGTTTTACCCACAGCAATACAAAATATGGATTTCCTGCATGTACCTAACAATGCCTGCTACGTGCACACTGCACAATTCCTGCTCTGCCCACTGAGGGAGTCGAATTTCAATGAGACATTTTCTCAAAATTTCAAGTCTAGAAATAAATCAGATAATTACCTTCCTTCAAAGCATCCAGTAACACTGCGCAGCTGGAGCAGGCCATACCACTTTGTGCATTTATTTTATTAGGAACAATGTGTTCTAAAGACAGAACTGGGACTAACCACAATCAGTATTGTTGGATATACACTGAAGGGTTTTATCCTCTGCTACCACTTGTGCATTTCCCTGAAGCAAGGAGAGTTTGGGCAGTGCTTGAGCTGCCCCAGGGACGCTAACTCGCACCAAACTCAGTAACAATAACAGGAAATCTTTTGCATTTTCAGCATGGCAGATTCCTCTCCCCATCTTTCAGCTAACATTCCAATCCTCACTATGTAACACATACAATCAGGAGAGTTTTATATGGCAATTAAAGTTTAAAGCAGGAAAAAAAGAAGTAAAACTAAAAGTAAGAACAAAAATAAGCACGGGGGGAAAGGACAGTGACTGGATTCAGCAGCATAAAAAATGGAGATGATTCTGTGCCTGGCAATGAAACTGATGGGGTTTTTTTTACAGCATATCAATATAACAATATTCAAAATTCAGATGAGGCTATATTTTAGGGCTCTCAAATGCTATTAGTGAGGCATCCTGCTGGTTTCTGAGTTGCTGCATGCCTATCAGAAAATCACTTTAAACAGCAGAGTCACTTGTAAAATGGAACCTTAGCTCCTCTTAGAGCTAATGTTTTATTCTCTGTCTGAAACAGAAATTATTCTGTGGACTGCTTTTCATATTTTTCAGGTGATTATGCTGGCATTTCTTTGTCTCTGAAGTTGAAGCATACACTCTGTTTAGGGGTCATTTCTTTGTCCACACTTTGGTCACAACAATGGATTTTTATTAGTCCAAACTAACACTTATTTACTGCTAATAAAAACTATTTCAATGTTAAATTAAGCAACCTCTACTAGTAAGCACCTTGAAGATACTACTCAATAAAAAGCATCAATGAAAACATCTTGTGGCACGGACGTTTTTACCATACACCAATGTTGTAAATACCTGACTTATCCTGGATTCACAGAATGTTTTGGGTTGGAAGAACCTTAAAGCCCATCTCATCCCACCCCTGCCATGGCTAGGACACCTTCCACTCTCCCAGTTATCCTTGGTTATTCCAAGGGCACATCCAACCTGGCCTTGGACACTTCCAGAGCTGGGGCAGCCACAACTTCTCTGGGCACCCTGTGCCAGGGCCTCAGCACCCCACAGGGCATCATTTCCTCCTAATATTTAATCTAAATCTACCCCCCACTCAGCAAAGACCATTCTCCCTTGTCATATCACATGCTTTTGGGAAAAGTGACAGATTTAAGCTTGTTATTCATATGGGTTTTTAACCTAATATTTGTAGTTCTAAAGGATTCCATTGAATAGTCTCTCTCAATTACTTATTGAGTTCATGACTATAAGTAACTGCTTTGCTGTGGTTCTTACTACAGCTTTCTCCTATTTAACAAAACCCAACATTTTGAACAAAGAAAAGAAAACAAAAAAAAGGAGAGGCACTGCAGTGTAAGTGCAAGTAAGCCACAAGTACCTGGCACACAACCTTCAGCTCACCACCAGCCCAGGGTGAGGCAGCATCTTCCATACGGAAGAACATGGAGCAGCAGTTTTAGGAAAAAAGTCATTTCACCAGAGAAAACAAAAACCAGTTCTTCCCTTCACATCACCTACAAAGCATCACTTTTGAAGTATTTGTGCTGTAAATGGTGGTTCTTACCAGAGAGGGGCACAACAGCTGACCTGCCGTGCTGGAACACCCAGCAGTGAAGACAAAGGCATCTCACACCTGAGGACACACACTGATAGATGGAAGTCAATTTGTCAGGTGTTTCCCTCCTCTGAGGGCTATTCTGCAGCTGCAATTCCCATTCCCTGCTTTTTTTCAGAATATATGAAGTGGATCCTCTGAGATCACAAGGTTTGGACTGTGTCAGACAGAAACCCACCATCCTTTGGCCAAAGCACTACCTGCCTGTGGCAGTGTAAGGCCAGGGAAAGCCACTGAGCTACAGCACTTAGGCCAGTGGTGTGATGTAAAAGAAGAAATTCTAAAAATCCTCAACACAAATCCTTAGCAACAGCTAAATAAAGGATTTTAAGTCCACTAAGGCAACAGTGCTTTGAGGCACGATGAGGTTTTTCACATGCTACCGAGCACAATAATCAATATTCACACACAGCTACTTCCAATTTTGCCTAAAGTCTACTGCTCCAAATTATACCAGTTTAACTTTGCTCACATTAGAATTCATTTTAGAGAAAAATATTTAGCATAGATGCAATATGCAAGATGCCCTGCATTCATATTATAATTTATTCTTCAACACACTGAACATCTGAATCAAAACACAGCACACCTTCCTGGGAACACTCGTGATTATGAGGACTGGATCACTTACAAAGCTTTAAGTCAAAAGGAAAAGGAACATTATTATGTAGTGTAGAAAATTTAGTTAACTATATTAGACCTGTTTTTGTTGGTCTTTCATTTCATGTGCAGCAAAATACAATCAACACAGCAGAGAGAACTCTTGCTCCAGACCAGAATATATCAAGCAGCATATGCAAAGAAGACACAATATATTGCCTCCCTGAGAGCACAAGAATTTTTGGAAAGAAACTGCTTCATCTGTCCTACAACAATTTCAGAACAAAATACAGATACAACCTTTTAGCAGAAAGCAGCTGACTGAAATATGTCATTTTCTCCTGTTTCAGAATGTGACTTAAAATACCAGTAACAACACATGACATCAGAGAAAAGCACCCACTGGCTGCAATGTGAAGCTAAAAAAAAGCCCCATAAAAATGTGAATGTCTCAGGAAAAAGAACAAATCACAACATTAAGCCAAATGTCATATAAAGCCAAGTCATATAAAACCAGCAGCAGTCTTCTTCATCTCTCACACTGCACAAAGTCAAGGGCCATGAAGGCCTTTCAGGTGAAACACAGCAGAAGATGCTGAAACACAGGAGAAGGCAGACATTTCCATCAATAGACAGACAGACATTTCCATCAGTAATCCCCCTAAATGCATGGGAATCGTGAACAAGAGGGTTAAGGACAGAGGAACCTGAAGAACAGCAACATGCCAACCTACAGACATGTCCTCAGAAGCTTAGTGTAAAAATCACTGCAAATTGTCACAACGCCCCCCTCAATGCACTGCACAAACAAGAAACTGTGCAGCTGTTTAAGAGCAAATTAAAAAAGCAAATTAAATTTATTTCCTGCATCTTTAAAGGCAGAGGAGCTCCTCAGCCCTGTCCCCTGCTAGCCTGAGCAATTCCCACCATGGTGTTCACCTAACACACCTGGCCAAGAACAGCCCTCAGAAAGGTGACCAAACACACAGCACCCAGCTGAGAGAGCTCCTGGCATCTGCCAGGCACCTGCTGATTGATCACTGAAATGTGGAAAAGGAGGGCACACACAAGAGCTCTCATCTGCTACCCCATGTTCAGCAGAAACACAAGTACAGAGCAAAGCGTGGTCTGTTATTCATTTGTCTGTCTGTATCAGACAACCCCAGTCAAACCTCCTACAACCCAACCATTCCAGAATCTAAGATTTGAAAAAAAAAACCCAAACAGTCTCTTTCCCTGCTGCCTCTTCAAAGGGAGAAAATGCACTTTACCCAAAAAACATTTCCCTAAATCTTGTGTGTCAACGACAGATTTAATCTATCATACCAATTCATCACCACAAAAATGTAACATTCCTATACAAAAACAAAAAATGTATCATTAGTGGTTTTCAACAGATTTCATATCCAGAAACATCTGCAGAGCAACGGATTCACTTAACCAGTCAAGGAACTTTTCTAACCACTAAAGCAAGCAACAGATTGACTTCAAAATAGCACAGGTCAGATGTACCACTTTGCCACATGGAAAAAGCTCTAAGTGCACTTGACCAGAGACTGCCAAACCAGAGCTTACACTGTCACACAACCCAGCATTTGGTCTTCAAACTGAAATAGCCATTCATGTGAAAGACTGCATTTAAATTAGCGTTGATAATCTGGATCTGCAGAATATCTTTGCTAAGAAGGAGGTATGAACAAGTCTGTGTTAAATTCATAGCCAAGTTTTACATAAAATTTGCTAATTACCAAAGTTATTTTGTAATACCTGCCTAAAACTTTACAAGGTTTGCTCCTCTTTGGGCCTGGAATGAGGTCAAAGTGCTGAATTCAACACCACAATCTGTTGCCCTGGAAATTATTGCAATGTTTACACAAAGAAGTTTATTATGAGATCTAATAGGATTGCTCAAAAAAAATGTTTTCATTCTCCTTCTGAAAGCAATACAAGACAGACAGAAAGACTCCTTTGAGTAAGGACTTCTCCAACATTTTAATGTAGAGCCAAGCATGTTCCTATAACATGCTTTGTTTTTCAGGGTTTGGTTCTAAAAACTGACATTTCTTTCCAGGACTCCATACAATTTTTATCAGCATGAAACAAAAATAAGCCACAGAACTACAAGTCCAAATACACTTGCATTACTTTAGGAAATTTAATTTTTGGTTGACCTACTCTGCTCTTCTATACATAAACTTCAGCAACTTCTCTTTGAAAAAAGCCAGAACAAGTGTAACACTACCAAAGCCTCCACCTTGTTTCTATCAGAAGATGTGCACCTATTCACACAGGTGAAAGGACAATTTATTTGTACTGCACTCTGAGTTACTGAAGGATGCCCAGTTTGCTCTCTGTATGTAAGGGATGCAGAAAGGGATGTTTCATCTGCACCACTCACAACTGAACTCAGTAAAACAAAATTCTGATCATTACCAAGTTTCTTCATTCTGTTTATTTAGTAAATTAAAGCCTTTCGTTTTTCCTAAAGAATACATGCATATTTAGGAGGAGATCTATTTTTCATCATCATATTAAAGTTTTTGATTGCATCACTTGCTTGCAAATGCTTATCTCATATAGCAGAAAGGGTTGATCTTATTGCCTTATTATTTAAATATTTGCAAGTTGTGTTGCTCAGCCGAAAAACCACAGATAAATATCTAACTATGTGTTTGGTAAGAGGCTAAATAAAGTTTATTCTGCAGCTCAGAAACATGCACTGATGAGGCAGGATTCTGGAACAATGTCCTCACACAGTTTGAGTTAATGCTATTCCACACCACCTGGCCTTGACTCCTGCTCGGACCAAGAGCTGCAGACCACAAGCAGCATTGCTACTCTTCCCTCTCACCAAGAATCTTCTCTGCTCAGCATCTTTCCATTTTTTACAAACACAAAATGATGAACACCTCCTTCATTTTTACCTGCATTTGACAAACTGAGTATTTGCAGATTACAAACTCATCCTACACTGAAGTTGCCCTGAAGAAGAACACACAGAACAGGAAGAATAGCATTTTTAGGTACCCTCTTCCTCCTTGCATCCTTCCTCCTTCCACATGATACAAAACCATCTGGTGCAAGATTTGCAAACAGCATTCTGAGAAACATTTTGAAATAGGCACCAGAAAGAGGTTACGTTCCTCAAATCTTTTGGAGTGTGGCACAGAATTACATTCACCCCCTGTGTTCCTTCCCCTGAGATTCCCCAGGCTGTCACTGCAGCTGGGAGGATGCAGCCATGAGAAGAATCTTTCAAGAAGAGCTGTATTTCTGTGTGTCCTTCCTAGGCACTACAGCCCTCTCTGCTTTTCAGGAGTTTTGTTACATGATCATATAAAAAGAATATCTGGCTTCTTCAGGATGAGATTACCAGCTACAAATATTTTAAGGGACTTCAAAAAATGTTACCTTGTACTTAAGACTCTTAGGAAAGATCTCCAGATTTTCCTGGAATGTGAGCTGCAGACATTCATTGCTTTATCTTTCTCCAGGGAAGTCCTTGTGCTTGGACTCAAAGTGTTCTCAGGTACACAGCCAACGTCTGTGATATGTACAGAAGAGCTGGAAGTTCAACTTTCATTAAAAATGCCTGGTATCATTGCCCTGAATATCCTGGTATGAGACAAATCATGTGGACAAAGAATCTCATTTTACCTCAGTAAATCCAGAGGAATTCCCAACACCATCCAGAAACTCACAAAAATACCAGTTACAACAGTCAGGTAATCTACTTGGGAAACTAAAAACACTCAGTTACTGACAGAATTAGAGATAAATTTCATTGGTGGACAACCCTCACATGAATGAATCACACTAGAGATGCCTGTGGAAATGGAAAAAAGGAAGTCCCTTGTTCCTGCTCTTCTCCTACCCTCTCCTCTACAACTCTGCTTTAGAGTTCCCAAAATGTGTTAAAATAAAGCATTAAAGAAACTAAATTCAAAATTATTATTTCTATCGAGGGAAACAAACTTCCTCTTACATTCAGAAGCTGTTCAGGTTGAGGAGATTTATTCTGCTCCCAGATTGCAGAGTACACGACACAGAGCCCGAGGAATTTTCTATAATTGGACAGTACCATTTAAATGTCAGCTTTGAGAGCACAACTAAACAAGAGTCACACCTAAAACACTGCTATTAAACAGCCAGTTGACGTGTTCCCTCACAGCATTCTAACCAGCACAGAGGTAGTGGCAGGAAAGAACAAAAATAGAATAGCTCAACACGAGGAGTGCCCGACAGGGTGGTGGAAGAATTCTCCTGTTGAAATTTCCCAAAGAATCTAACTTTTGCAATGCTGTTGTACAGAAATGCCAACAGAAAATGTTAATGCCTGACAAGTACCCCACTGTAATAATGCTTGATAAACCACAGAGTCCCACTGACCCCAAACCATTTGAAAAAGCAGAAAACTGTTAGGAAAGCCAGTAACAAAAGATCACAAAGAAGGAACAATGAAAATCTAGCTAGCCTAAACCAGAAAATACTCATCAGATATTTCAGGGAGAAAATGTTACTAAAAACATAAGCAGTAATTGGACACAACTTAGGGACGCATTGTAAAGATGTTTCCTAAGGCATTCTTTTGTCAGTGTGACCCTAACAGTAAAACCCTACAGCAAATTTTTTTTTTTTTTAAGTTTTTGGTTTGTTTTTCAGCTAATACAGCAAAAATTCTATCTGCCAATGCTATCGTGTTCTCCTATGAGGGCTTTCCTTAGAAGGAAGAATATTTATTTCCTTAGTGCAAATGGTTCTTCAAAGCCAAGTCCTGGAATACCACACTTCCAACTGGAGCTGGATGAGCTGCCGTGTGTTATCACCAGCCTGAAGCCAATTTGCCATCGATGGAATGCAGGATCACAGCTGGGAAAATGCCTGGCGTGCTGCACAGCCTCTGAAGGATGCCTGAAAGCTCACAGAGCCTCAGCTACTCCCACCTCAGACCCACCCATGCACTCACAGACATCCCAGGACTCCCCTAGCTGTACCTGGGCTCCTTTACATTCCCCTTTTCAGCCCTTTTCTGTCATTCTTCAAAGCCTGAACAGCATTTCTAAACCTTCTATTCTGCTTTTTTTCACACACACTCACTCCTTTTTCTTTTACTCCAAAGCACTCCAGCCTGAATCCCTGGAAGTTGGTTTGCCTCGTGCAAAGCTTGTGACCTTAACAGAATCACACAGATCAATTCCCCAAAATTTATCTTAAATAACCAACACACTAATTCATTAATTACAGCAGGGTAAAACCAGATTGACACTGCAAGACCACAGCTCTCAAAACAATTTGTCTAGTCACATTAGAGCTCTTCAAAGTGAAACACACCTCATTACCACTAAAATTATAATTTTGAAGTTCCATTTTAAAATTCTTTTTTTCTCTCCTCGTTTTAATCACCGTTTTGACAAAATTCAAGGACTGGACTAAACCAGTTTATCCACAGAACATTACAAGACTGGAATCCTATCAGACCAAATTGGCAATAAACCTGCAAAGCAGAATTTGTGAATGGAATGTGTCCTATTCCTCGACACACACCTTAAGGGCTTCTTTGATGGCTGAAAGGACAAATGTCTAAACAGCTCCTAATGTACAACTGTCTTGAGGTACATGAACAGCAGAAGAGAAGAAACACAAAGCCAGAGGTGCAACAAACACAACTTCAAGCTTCTTCTCCTTGAGTGTGAAACCCATCTTTAACATATTCTACTTAATTTTAAATACATTTTTTCATCCTCCAAGCCAGAATTTCAGATTTTACAGGTATCAAGACACAGGACCTCCGATGATTTAGATCCACAGTCCCCACTAAGTTTCCAGCACGTACAAAATCCAAACAGAACCTGTAAAGCACCATGGCCCAGAAGCATGGGATTGCCTGTAGCTTGTCAGCAAAGGCCTGGGAAGGGCATCCAGACACATCACCAAGCTCCAGGAAGAGCAGAGCAATTACAACACAGAGTTCTGTCAAGTGCAGCAGCGCCGGCTGCCCTCAGAGCCAGCCCCAGCAGAGCAGCCTGTGATGAGGTTACCCATGCTGCTGGAAATGTCATCTTTCATGTTCAACATAAACCCCTTCTGTAGCTAATAACAAAACCCTGGCATTGTTTGCCACACGTAGGTTGTTGCTCTGGCTAACACCCAATCCCAGTAATAATATTCTATCTACCTACAATCACCACAAGAAAATGCTCATTCTCAGCCCTGACTGGTGCTGCAAGCTCTGAGAGCTGCCACACTCCAGCAGGTTCTGCATCTCCCTGTGCAGGTACCTGTCTGCACTGATCAGACACTTCTCTAGAACTCTAGGAACACCTTGAGATTACTGGGAATAAAGGAGCTCTTTTCATACAGCACAATTAGTCATATCAGCAGTGATAGCTATTTTGAGCAGCACCCATTAATCACTATCATTAGCAGGATTTCTGGTGTACCAGCATTCATTGTACCAAGAACAAGTCTTTTCCTATTCCAGTACTACCACAAAAACAAAAGCAGCAGCACAATTTCTCTTGAATTAACCCTGTTTTGAGTAAGGCAAGTGGCAGCACTTAAAATGACTGTCAGTGTCAGATACAAAGAAAAGCTTACTTAGGACAGAAAAATACAATTGTTTTGCTGCAAAGAAAAGCTGGCCGCCATTTGTACGCTGAGGCAGAGGGAGTGTTGAAAAATAATAAATAGTGGGAAGGAGTGGGGAATAAAGATCTCAAGCTGGAGACAGCACACCCTCAGAAAAATACGATGCCAGTGACCAAACCCAAGCTGATGTCCAAGAAGCAGAAGAAACCTAGACTTCATGTTTACATGTTGGTAGCAGACATTTGCCTTATTACATTTTATGAGGGATTATTTACCTGCTAGCCAAATTTCAGAGTCTCAGAACAGACTTTCAACTAGAAAAATATTCTCCATATGCATTGTTTCCCGTTTCCTAACCACCCTGAGTAACCCCTGATGCAGAAGGAGCAGCCAGCAGAAGCATTCCTGCCTTACACCAACCAAGGGAGCAGCACCACGAGAGGCACAGAAAGCAGTGGCTGTGAGCTGCTCCAGCCTGGCTCCTCCAACACCAGGAACACAAAACACACCTTCATCTCAACCAGACATCAAATACTTCGAAAGGTCTGCTGGGAAGGAAAGAACAGAAAATACAGGAAGAAAGAAAAACCTCCTGCAAGTCATGAACGTGGAAAACTTGCCATTCTTTACAGAAGGTCCAGCTTTATCTTCTGTAGAAACGTTGCCCGGTAGAAGACTCGAGCCAAGTGCAAAATCATGTTGGTACCCATGATACACAAACAGCACCTGTGCACATACCAAAACGGGCCAACACTGCTGATCCCATGAGCGGCACACCAAAACCTTCATGCGGCCAGGAGCCACACAGCACACACCTCAGAAAGGCGAGGGAAGGGGAGCTTCTTCAGCCGCCTGTGCCCACACAAAACAAATACAGTTCCTCAACAGCACCACTACATATTTGCCCACAGCACTGAGCTGAGGAAACACAAACATCCACAACAATATCCTGAAAATCCAGCAGCTGTAGATGAGAGACTGTCCAAGGGCAGCCGGCAGTTCCAGATGCAGTGCCATTTTGGGAGGCAAGCCCAGCCCGTGCCAGCTGCATGTGCCTCCGGAGGAGCCACCCGGTAACACCAAGTTTACTGCAGCTACGCACCGCTGAGGCACGGCCCTCGTCACAACACCCAGACATCTGCGCCTCCATAAAATCAGTAATGATAATAATAACGGCCAATTTATACCTCCGACAGGGTTTATAACCTCACATAAAACAAACAAATAAGACCTTCCGACTGCTTTCAAGTTCCTAAGCCGACATCCACCCGACAAATACATACCTCTGCCATTTCCTCCACGCTCAAACGAATAAAACCCCTCAAGCAGGCAGAAGCAAGGGAGCATTGGTAAACTTTGAAGCTACAGCCCAAAATGCGTTATCCTCTTCTGCTGGCAGCTACCACAGGCACCCAACATAAGGTTCGGCAACAGCATCAGGTGAAGGATCGGCACGCAGCCCCTGCAGCGCCCGGGGACGCCGCTGCCCGCAGGCCCCGGCCCGGGGGGCGCGGAGCGGCGCGGGGGCCCCGAGCCCGGCCGGGCTTTGGGCGGCGCCGCTGCCGCGGTGCCCGGGGAGCTCCGGCCGGCGCCGCCCGGGAGAGGCCGCGCGGCGGGGCCGCCCCAGCGCCGGGGGCCGGCGGGGCCGGGCCGGGCGGGCGCCCTGGGTCACCGTGGAGCAGGAAGGTGCGCAGGAATTCCCGCAGGCGCAGTCCCGGCCCCGCCGCGCTGCCCGGGCTGCCCGCACACGGGTCACGGGGGGGCGGCCGCAGCCCCCGACACCGCCCCGGGCTGCCCCCGACACCGCCCCGGGCTGCCCCCGACACCGCGGCCGGCCCGGCCCGGCCCCGCCGGGGCACCGCCGCCTCGCCTCCCCCCGGCCGGGGCTCCCCTCCGGCCCCAGCCCCCACCGGCGCCTCCCGAGCGGCCCAGGGGCTGCCCCGGGCGCTGCCGCCCTCCGCGCCGCGTCCCCCCGGTGCCGCGGGCGCTGCCAGCCCGGTGCCCGCCCGGCCGGGCCCGCGGGCCGCGCTGCGGGCTCGGGCGGGCGGGCGGGGCCGGGCCGGGCCGCGGGGCTCGGAGGGGTCGGCGCGGCGCTCACTCACCTGCCCGCGACAGCCCCGGGGCCCGCGCCGAGCGCTCCGGAAACGGCGGCGGCTCCGCCGGGGCCGGGGAGGGGCCGGCGAGGGGCGGGCGGAGCCGCGAGTGACAGCGGGAAGGGGCGGCGGGAGCGGCGGGCGGCGCCGGCCGCGGGCAGCGGGGCCGAGGGGGCGGCACGGACGGCACCGGTACCGGCACCGCGGGGTCCGGGCGGGGCGCGGAGAGCCCGGGACCGGCACCGGGTGCGGGGGAACAGCCCGAGGGGCGGCCCGGCGGCACAAAGAGGGAGAAGGGCGTGAATTAACCAGGGAATATTTTATATGAGCTTAAAATTGTGAGGGTTCCCACTGTGTGGTTTTGGGGCCAGATGCAGCGTCCCGATTCAGGAGAGCTGTTGGAGATGGAGATCGGCGGCGGCACCTGCAAGGTTCTGAATTCCTTTTCTGTCCAAAGTCACTTGCTGAACAAACTGCAGGGTTCAGCACTAGTGTTCAATTTATTTGGGAATTATGTAAAACGCACAAACATCATCCCAAACAGATCCCTTTGACATAATTGTCATGGTGCTACCAGCTTTAGGAATTGTTGAGAAATAGGCCTGGTCTAGGATGTGAGTTTAAACTGCTTTCATATTATTTCTCAGGCTTAATGCAGGTTTTACACAGAAAAATTTGCTGTACAAAATAATGTATTTTCAAATCCTATTTCTACAGAAAGAGTCTCTGTTAGTCCTGTCTTCCTTAGTAAAAGGCGATTGCTTTTTATTTCTGTGACTTATTTAGAATCTCACCTTCTAAATGGAACAAGCATTTAATGATGTATAGAAATGTCTAGTAAAGTTAGAAAATAAGGCAATGTGTAGTAGTAGGAGAGTAGTTAAAAACTGTTAAAATACGTGTAAGCAAAATTTTTGCCTACAGGGCTTAGCATCCAATCATCTGGCTCTCATTCCCCCCCAAAAAACCCCAAACCCACACACTTGGCTATGATACTCATCAAGTGAAAATAACAGTAATTTCAGTGCTGCTAATCAGAAAACTCTGTGGGAAGAAGTGAAATTGTCAATTTATTGGACACCTTCTAGCCACAAGCTAGAAATAGTCCTCAAGTAGCGTCTGCGGGGAGCTGCCTGGGAGCAATCTGTGGCTTTGTTTCCTTCTCCAGAACAGATGGTTGCTGGCAGAGCGGGCTCCTCATCAGTGCCTTTCCTCTGAACCCTTCTGATTCTTGTATGTCTACCAAGCATGTCTCTTCCTAGTAAATTGAGTCCTCAAATTAAGAGATACCTGGGAAATACTTGGAAAGACACAAGGGAACAGAAGGCTGTCATATTGTTGGTTCCTTCAAGAGAGAGAAAGAGAGGTGTTGAGTATTCTTTGTATAGGAAGAGTTCAATAAAGGGCTGGAGATGGTAAATTTTTTACCTTTTTTTTCTCCTTTTAACTAAATGGTTGCTGAGACATTGATTTTGAAAAAAAAAAAGATAGAAAGACTGATGAGGTTTCAACAAGGTTTTGTTTGGAAGAAGGTATGGCTATGAAGTAGAAAAATTGAGTGTAAACGGAATCAAAAAAAGCTGAAGAGGAAGGGAAAGAGAAAATAAAGTACTGGGATGAATTTTCCTTCCTTCCAGGACAGATATTGAGGCAAGACCTAAAGGTAATCTAAAAAAAATCCCACATAATTCCTCATTTTACCAACACGCAGTTTTACCAAGAGATACCAATACTACATGAGCAATTCTGACTAAAGTTCCTGTATTCACAGGCAGAAATCTGTTCTGCAGACTAAGTCTTACAGCTCAATACACCAACATGTTCTTTCTCACTATCTGCAGGTATCCAAATCTGTTCCTATTCTGTTATCCTACAAATTTAATTGTATTCAGTGAGTGTGCAGAAAGTGGTTCTGTCAACACCAACAGTGGAGTTACACACAATAGTAATATTTTTTATTTTTACTCCCTGGATATATTTACATATTCTTATAGGGTGGTTGGGTTTTTTTATTATTTGTTTTTGTTTTTTTTTTACAGTGCTGTATAACAACTTTTAGCATATAACTATCTCTAATGAGCAGACATTTCATTTGAAATTTACTGCAGATTAAATTTATAGGTTGAGAGCATAAAGGCACAAAGGACTTGTAAGAAGTGTAGCCTCAAAGTTAATATGTCTTACCAGATGGCAGGAATTTTAGACAGACTGTGAAATTATAGGAAGTTCACACTTCCTGATATACACAGGGCATGAAAACATGCAATTCAACAGAGTGTATAATAACCAAGGAAGAATAAAGAGGAAACTCTCAAGGGCTAGAAAATATGTGGTGTAGCTATCTATTGTGGCATTGTACATTAAAATTATTTTTCTGAGGTCTTACAATGCAATATCTAAAATGAGTAGTCTATTTTTTAAATTTTTTGAATTCTGTTTTGAAAGATGGCAGTGTGATTAACTATTTAGTAAAGTACTATGTAGATCAGCATAGAATAGATGTATTCAGTTATGTTTTCCCCATTGATGTTACATATAAGAGAAGAGTGCTTTCCAAGACCTCCCTTGAGCAGGAAGGGAAGGAAATCAGTGCACAGTTTAAACAAAAAAATATAACAATGGTTTTTTTTTTTTTTTTAAGGAGGAAAGCAGCTTTGAAATGTATTATGAGTACAACTCAGTGTCATGGGCTGTAGGAGGAAGAAATCATTAGCTTGGGAAAAGAGCAGCACTGGCACAATGGCCATGTGCAGATGTTAATAAGGATATGCCTATCAGCAAGGTGTGGGATAAGATTAGGAGGATGAACGTTAGTAATATAATCCCCAAAGAGTGTGTTAAAGGAAAAACCTCATTCACAGGAGCTTGTTTCTGTTAACCAGATGGAGATGTGTTTAGGAAAAGGAAATGTGGGGAAAACCAGGGTGATTTTGGAGAACAGACTTGACCACTAATGTCCTATTGTATGAGCAGTGATTTTCCCTTTGTGGTCGGTGATTCCTGTGGATGCTGCAGTGGGAGCCTGTTGGAGTGCAGGACGAGCAGAGCAGTGTTCCCTGGTGTTTGGGCTGTGTGTGCAGGTGGAGCTGAGCACACAGCTCTGGCTGTGGTGTACAGTCTGTACAGTGTGTCACAGCCCCCGTGGCCACAGCCTGACCCTCTCCTGCTGCCTGCGTGTTTGACAATGCAGGCATACATGTAGGCAAATCGGCCTTCTAAAAATACATTTCACAAATCATCCATTCCAGCTGTCAGGGTGAGAGCAGTCCTTTTGTCCTGCAGCCCTGGACAACGAAAATCCCATTTCAGACAAATGAAATTGAGTCCTTTTCTGCCTGCCAGCAAAGCTGCTGACCTGTGCTTTGTGCCCTCGGTGCTCTGCCCACCATTGTGTCCAACCTGAGGCTTAGCACACACTTGGCCTCCTGCCCAGGCCTCTGTAAACAGCAGCAACTGGCAAAAGCAGGCGTGGGCAGAGCCCCCAGAGCTCTCTGGAGCTGCTCCTGCTGCTCCCTCCACAGGGCCAGTCCCATCTGGAAACACTGAGCGTGGCTGGCTATAAATGGCCACCTAAAAATAAAAGAGGGACAATCACCTTTTCTTGTCAGACAAATCAAAGATCCAGGTGACCTTAAAAAAAATTCTAGGCTGCAAGCCATACTGGTTATAGGGAAAATAAAGAAATGAAGTATATAAACCTCTGAATCCTGCATGGATCAGCCCAGTTGTGATCGAACTGAACGGAGGCCGCTGACTTCAGCTGACACTGGATGTGTCCCATGACCTTCTGGTTTATATATTTAGATTCCCCATACTAATCTTCTCTTCCACAGGTCTGATGTCATCACCATTATTATAAACAGAACTTGTGACTTGATTGACAGCAAACAACCTTTCCAAAAAGTAGCCAAGGAGTGAGAATGTTTTGTCAGAGTGACACATGATCATGACTGCCTGCAGTCCATTTTTGTTTACAGGCAGTGGAAGAATTTCAGATATTTATAAGGTCAGTGTCCCTAGTCCAGAGAAGAAGGAGCTGTGTTTGGTTTTAAATTGTTGTTCTGCTTACAGAATTGACTTGCAGTTGGGCTTGAGTGAAGGACTAGGCTCTGAGGTAAATCCTTTGCCTGGTGCAGCCTGGAATTGGTTGCTCCCAACTGCACACACAAAGGGGTCACTGGCTTGCCATATTTTTGCTTTAGGAAGTCAAATACTTAAACATATGCATAATTCTTTTTGACTGTCTGGTGATTCAGATGTCTGGGATCCTTGTTTAATTTTCCTTGGTTTTTTGAAAACTTTCACAAAAAGGAATCAGCTTGCAAAACCACAAAAATGTACTTCTCAGCCAGCTGTGGTAAAATAGTTTGCATGGCCATCTCAATACTGGAGAAATCTTTATATTTACAAAATCATTCTGATGATTAACAAATGAACATGAATTCATTTTCAGTAAGGCATAACAATTGCCTTAGAACCATTCAAGGTATGCTGCAAACACAGAGGAGCTGAGAGAATATTTGTGAGACAAAATAACTGTTCATACTAGAACTTCAAATATTGTTTTAAAACAGATATGCTGCAAATGTGGGAATGAGAACTAGACTGATTTGTTTTTCTATTTAACTTGGCGTTTAAATATATGGCACAATAAGATTTGACAAAAAGTAAAATGTAAATCTATGTAACTGACCCCACTCATTAATAAGGTGTTGAGGACTTGTAATATTACAGAGTCCAAATACTATTTAGGAAGAAGTGAAACAAAATTTAGAATTAATTCTAGAACATTTATAAACAGGCATAGAAAAATAGTGTCCTACTACTGAATGTTAGAAATTAGAGTCTGACCACCAAATGATGTTGTGTTTGTTTGACCTCATTCAACTGATTCCATTAAAGGGTTGTATATGTTTCATATAACAAAATTTGACTTTTTTAGTAAATATCTTATATTGGATATAAAATTGTTATTTTAACAGTCTATACTAAACATTTTACCATACAAATAGTAAATTTTATTTAACTTATGTTAATATAAATACACAAAAATAATACATGTTTATAAATACATATAAATATTTAAAGTGGTCTAGAAAGAAGCCTAAATGGTAGTTTTAAATCATTTCCATGTGGTAATTCCTGTATCATGGGATTGTTGCAGGGGGACTGGATAGGGGCCCAAATGCTGTTGCATTGACTTAGTTTTTGTCAGGGCACTGTAACAAAGGCAACTGAATTTCAGCTGCCTTAATGGTACTGTTATTACCTTTTGCCTATACAGATTTTTATTGTGGAAGACTGCCAGATAAGGAATAATTTTGTAATTGAGAACATGGAGTTGTGAAAGAAGTTTGAACAGAAGGATAAGAGGGAAACATATAAGTTAATATTTTATGGATGAAACTTTGCTGAATTACTTGATAGCATAGAGGAAATTGTAGTAGATCTACATATGTTTGTCACATGTTGCTTCAGTAGATTCTTCATTAATTACTGAAATGCTCAGTGTTTCACTGTGTATCACAGGTCCCTCTGTGCCTGAGACTGGGATGTGAGCACCCTCCTTAGAGCAAGGCAGGAATCCACTGCCAGGAACCATTGTGAGACGGATCCAACCAGCCCTGCTGTACCCACCATGCAGAGCCTCTTTGGGGTGTCCTGTCCAACCAGGCCAGGTCTCCTGGTGGCATCATGAAATGCCCATCAGCTCCTCTCTGGCCACCACAGAGCTTTGGCTTGAGAAGATGTTCAGGATGTTGACAAAGAGTGGGTCTTATCTACCAAAACCTGGCAATGCAGCCTCGTCTGTCCTCCATGGAGAGTGCAGCCCTCCGTGCTCGACTGGCTGAGGACCATTTTCCTCTGGCTCCAACAGGAAAACCAGCACAGGTGACCTCCCTGGCACCAGCACAGGTGACCTCACTGGTGGTTTCAGGTTCCTGATTTGTTTAGTCAGCTTCCAATGCCTTCATACTTTCTCAGGAACTGCTGCCAAGGCTGTGCTTGGTTTGTTTGTATCATCAGGCTCTGCGGGGCCAGGCTCTCCTCCCCACATCTGGTACCAGGTTTGAGCAGCTTGCTCCCCTCATCACTAAACTTAAGTTGATGATACAGTGCCCAGTAATTTTTTTGTTTGTTTGTTTGCTCTTTAAGCTTTCTTGGCAAAAATACCAACAGGATCTGTTATCAGGTGCAGCTATCCTGCACTGCTGGACACATGCCAGGGATGCAGAAGCAGATCTCACAGGGATTATGGTTCACTCTGCTATTGTCTTCTTCTTCACAGCTCAGAAATTCCACAGTTGAAAATTAAGGGCTACCAGAAGTTATTTCTCTGACATCCCACAGAACTGAGATCCTTCAGCTGCACCAGGCAGAGAGATGCCCTTGATGTCTGAATGATGCTTAATGGTGCTCTCTGCATCCCCTGTCTCAATTTCTGTGCCCTCCTTGTTCCAAGAGGCACCTACAAATCTCTCTGTTGTTGTTGGGCTCCAAAGGTCACAATTCATCTGTCGATACAAATTGTGTGTAGCTTTGCTGAAATTGATAATTGTGGTTCCCAGCTCTTTTGCATGATGTCTAATCAATTGCATTATTGTAAAAGAAGGTAGATTAAGCTACCAGGTCTGTATCAGACTATCAGATCACAGTTGTGCCTGGTGTGAGAGGCAGGAAACAAACCATCAGTCCCACCAGAAGTGCACATATGAATTATGCAACTCTTGTGTGAGTTGTCACATCTGTGAGCACGGGGACCGTGAGACAACAGCCCTGTGGTAACAACTGACAGCTGAGGGGAGGAAGATCTTCCTTTGTGTGTGCACTGCTGAATAATTCAAAGACAAGATAAACAGCACCTATAGATGCATCTTTTCTTCATTTCACAGTAATGAGTCAAGATACTCTAATATGTGCATTTCAGATCCTTTTAGGCACCCATCAAGCCACCAGTTACTAAAAGATAAGGGGGATAAGACAAATTCTATACATCAGTTGTTTTCTGTTGTTGAGTTTTGGATATGCTAGTGTTTCTTTCAGAATTCCAAGAGTTAGGAAATTAGATCATATAATTCTTGCAAAGTTAACCTTAGATAGTGATATTGAGTGTCAACAGACTGTGCTCACATCTCAAGGATCATTGTAATTCCAGGAGCTGGGAGATGAGAAGGCAATAAAAAATTTGATACAGGGTAAGCTCTTCTTCCTTTTTAATGGGAAAATATTTCAGCCATGGTGATGTAGTTGACAAAGGTTTGGTTTAGCATAAAAGAAAAAGGAGCAGGAAAGAGATTGAAATACATAAAGGAAATAAAAAACCTAATCAATAAGTAGTCACAAAAGCATGAAAAACTTCTCCTATAGTGTTTTCAACTTAAAATGTAGAACATGCACATGCATCCCCCAGTCTGCTCAATATTGTTTCTAAAGAATAAACAATCCGTATATTTGTTGGGGTAACACAATTTTCTATTTCCTGGAATAACTCCCCGCAAACATGAGCTTGACCCCTCTATTAAACTAATGAACTCTTGCCTGTGTATGGAGGGTGATGCCAGGGATGGATGGTTACAGAAAAGTCAAATTTGGATATTAGACACGCATGTCCCTAGCAGAAGTTGTGGTTTTCTCCTCATGTGGATTAAAAAGCCACTGATAGTGTTCAGAGTTGCTAATTTAGGCCTTTCTGATTGCAAGTTCCAGGCAACTCCGTGTTTTTCTTCATCATATAATTCTAGGAATGGTGGTTTCCTGAGGAAAACAAGCTCATAAGGCTTTGGAGCTCTCTCTCTCTCCTGGTTTCTGTGCATGCAGGTTTGGCAAACCAGCACAGAACATAATAAGAATGAAGTTCAATCTGTAGTGGTTTTACACCCTATGTTTTTAAGGGTCTGCAATCATTTTCCTGAAAACATATGAACAGAAATCCTTGTATAGATCTTTCCTCCATCTCTACAATGGTATACAGGTAATTTGGGGAGTTCCAGCCATGACTATAGTAGCAGTAGCAAAAGTTTGTTAGCTTCAGTCATGTTTTTTTCTTATGAATTTTAAAAACCATGGTCCTGCTCTTCCAGTGAGATCCATTTGCGCATAGATCTCATTGAAGGCCCAGGACCTGCATTTAATATGATTTCATTCTGTATCTAATCACACTCCCATTTTACATAAAATGAAGGTGCGAAGTTGGTTCAAGGTCACCAATCTATTTATTAATAATAATATTTATAAGTATCCTCAAAATTCAATTCAATAGGAATTTGAACTCCTCAAAAATGCAAAGATCTGGAGAGTTTATCCCCTGAAAAATTGGATGGTATAGTGAATGATGAGGTATGAAGTTGTATCTGTAATTTAAGAACTGGCAGTTATTTGCAGTGTAGTGATTTTTGCCCCCTCTATGACCATACCTTTTAAATTCAAGTGTCTCATAATACAGACAAGCAAAATCAAACAGGCAGGTGGTTCAAACAGAATCTGTAGAAAGGGCAGCAGTAACATATAGATCTTTTTGAAAATATTCAGTCTATAGAACTGGGATTTTAAAGAGAGAGACTGGCAAGAGAATCAAGGTCATCTGATATGCAGAGGAAAAAACGTCAACCTGAGGGTAGCATCTTCTAGAACAAAATCTACATTTCCAGAGAACTTCCTTGAACTGAAACAAGCTGCAAGATGAGCTCATTTCTTAAAATATTAATAGTAAACTTGGGTGAGACATTCTTATTACGCTTTCACTGCTGCAAATTCATTAAATTGCAATGATAATAAATCTTGAGAGATTAAGTTTATAGCAGAATATCAGATGGTTGTTTCTGGGTTTTCTAAGACCCCGAGATTGGTTTGGCATGCAGCTGAACCATCATTTATCTTTGCTGACAGCCCAGTTTTCATTCCCAGCCTTTGTGCTGCTGTGCACCAAATGACACTGTCCAGTTGGGGGTATTTTTAGTCTGCTCTGTAGCAGATGCAGGCTGGCACATCCCTGCCTCTCCAGTGATGTGGGTCACATTCCCAGCAGGAGCCACACCAAGAGAGGAGGAAGGAAACCATTGCAGAAATGGGAGTGGTGCAAAGCCCAAGCCTCAGAGCTCTGCTTTAGTGGGTCAGCTGCCAAGAACTGCGTGTGAGTAGTGCTTTAAAGCTGTCTTTGCTTCCCTTCAGGGACTCCACTTGCAATTGAAATATCACACGTGGGGAATTTGCCAGAGCTTTGAATTAATATGCACATGACCAGAACAGTTAAAGTCACCTCCTGTTTGGTGCTGAGAATTCCTCATCCTCAGATATGTATTCTATTCACTGCAGCAGTGAGGGACATTTGGAGAAGTGAGTGTAGAATAAGGAATATATTCCAAGAGTTTAGTTGTGCTGCCTTTTAAATGTGCATATTTAAATTTAAATGTTAAATTAAGCTGTGGAGATCAGGCCCTATGACAGCAAAAAAAATATTTTTCCAGAAACCAAAGTAACTGAAATGTCTGTATTAAAGCATTCCCATTGTGAAAAATACCTCTAATCTGGAAAGATGTAACATTTAATCTCAATAGCATGTTATAAGACCTTTACTCTCTATTGTATAGTATATGTGCAAAATCAGTATGTTGTGTAATATGTATATAATTATAATGATTAATATTTAATTAATGCTAGTACAACAAATAATAAAGATAAACATTACTTCCAAAAGTAATAGTTAAAGGAAGTGAGGTAATTCAATTAACAACAGAATGAATTCCCCATTGTTTTCAGCAGAACCCCACTTCCCTGGCTGATGGAGTCACCTTATGAGAACGAGACCAGGACAGCTGGATCACAGACCTGCAAACCAGGCTTGGGCAAGGTTGAACTTGTGCTTTTACTGTGAATGTAGGCTGAAAGTACATGTATTTTAACAACTTTGCTATCCTTCTACATGAAAGAAAGATCTGCTTGCTTTCTCTTTAGACGAGTCCTTCTCCTGCAGGTTTGTCCTGTTCTTGTGTCACCACTAATGCACTTAGGACTAAATAAGCTCCCTGGCTGTTGCATCATGAGCAGAATTATTGCTTGCACTTCCTGAATTTATCTTCATTTTCATATTGAAGTCAGCAGTAATAGCTTTTAATATTAAATGGGCCAGGCTGACAACTAGTAAATTGAAACAGCAAACAAAATGTGATATAAAAATCAGAGGAGTCAGCATTGCTTTTTTCCCAAACACTTGAAATAAGAGTAAAAAACTTATTTCAGCTTCACTGCTTGTAAAGGAGAAGAAACACTGGGGGTTGCAAGAGAAGTTTCTGTGTTGTGGCTAAAAACACCTCAGAAGGAGCTCACCTGTCATGAGCCCCCAAGCTGATAAAAACAGGAGCAGGTTCCCAGTACTAAAGCGATTTCAGTATTTATTATAACAAAAAGAAAGGCCTGAAGAGAGGGGGCCCGGGCTGAGCAGGAGCAATTCCCATCAGGGATGGGCCAAGCAGGAGCAATTCCCATCAGGGATGGAGCAGCGCCAGTGCTGGGGCTGCTCAGCAGCAATGGCCCCCATGTCCCAGGGGAACAGCACAGCTTCCCTGGGTCACATGCCCTTTTTTATCCTGTTTTTTGTCCCTTTGGGTTGGTTTCTGTTTGGATCCTTCATTTGCATGAAGGTTTAATGTGCTTGATTGACCATGACAGTTCTGTCCAGGCTGACTCGTGGTGCACTCACTGAGGTGTGTCATGGTAGGGGGACACCGTATGGGTAAATGAAGGTGGTATAGGATGTAATCTTATCCCCCAAAGAGTTGCAGCTGGAGCAATTACTAAAGATTAGGAGCAGGCCTGATCTTAACAGGCCACACCTGTACCCAATAAGAACAATGGTATAAAAGAGTGGATTGGTGGGAACTGGAGTCAGATGGCTGCTGCAAGGACTAAGAGGTGTCAGTGCTTGGAGGAGTTGCCTATGTGAAGCATTGAGGAGGTATGAACCTCTGGCAACATGGAATCCTTGCATTATAATGATATAGAACTCCTGATATATAAGACAATATGTTATGGTACCTTGAGTACTGTATTTCTCATAACTCCCCTTTTACATATAACAACCAAACTAACAGTAGATGCATAACGACTATCAACTATTTTACCACAGTTTTTAGCAATTGGCAGGGGTTTCACAGTGCCACGCTCTGCTTACAGAGCTCCCAGGCAGCAGTGGGCACAGCCCTGGGGTGCTCAGAGTGCCACTGAGGGAATCCTGGCCACCCCCAACACCGTGGACAGCAGGGTGGGGGCACTCTCCCGTGCCCAGGGGGTAGCCAGGCTGATCCCCAGGGGTACCAAAGGCAGCCAGGCTGATCCCCATCTCCAGAGGTACCAAAGCAGCCAGGTTGATCCCTATCCCTGGGGGTACAGAGGGCAGCCAGGCTGATCCCTGGGGTATGGAAGGACAGAAGGACAGCCAGGCTGATCCCCGGGGTACAGAAGGACAGCCAGGCTGATCGCCTGCAGCAGAGGAGATGCTGGGACAGCGGTGGAAGATGAAGGGGCCGACTCTTAGCAGGGGTTAATCCAAGGAGCTCCCGGGAGCCCCTGCACCTCAGGGGGCTCCTGCTGAGAGCCCGGGAGAGGTGCAAACCTAACGTAGATAACATTTACTGACCAATAAGGAAACTCAAGGGATGGATACTGGGAAATGTGGGGTAACACTTGGGGGGCTGACCCCTGGCCTCTGGCTAATCACTCGATGTCCTGGACTGAAAGTTCTAGATGGAGGGGATGGGATGCTGAGTGACTGAGAGACTGACAGGGCGGCGATTTGGGGATTTCTCAGCAAAGGAAGGGATTACACAGGTAGAGGGAGGGGATACACTCTGGGGTCAACCATTTGGGGAAAATAAGGGGATACAAAGACAAAGCCATTATAAAACATAAAACCACACTACAACAGGAAAGGGCATTCCCACCCAGTTGGGCACCTGACACCATGCACTCAGCCTGGTGTGGCACTTGGGGGACACCTGGAGCTCTGTGTGGTTTTATTTTTGCCAGGTTTTTATGGCAAAGGGAATGCTCCTGGGCTCTCTGCAGTCCCTGTGTGGAGAGTGTCACCTGCAGGTGCTGGCTCAGCCGTCCCAGCCACCGGGATCACAGCGCTTCCAGCTGGGCTCCTCTGGCAGTGGCAGTGCCACAGCTGCCAAGTGACGGTGGAATTTTAGCCTTTAGTCACACATACATACCTGAAGGGCATTGTGCCCTCAAATAAGTGTTCTTGACCACCACTGAAAGCTCTGCCTTCTGTAGCAGTGTTATTGAAAATTCGTGGGTGTTCAAAAGAGTACTTTCTGATATAATGGTAAATTATACATTAATCTCCTACACAATGGTTAAAATCCATTGTGTAAAGAGGAATTGTACCCAAAATGAATGTATTCGTGGGCTACCAAAACTGACTCATATATGGTAGCCAGTATTTGTTTCATCTAACAAAAAATAGCAGTCTTTGTTAGAAAAAAAGACATTTTAGAAACTCTATTACTTGGTAACTTTAGCAAAACAATAATTAACTGAAAAGATTTTATTCTGTGCTAATAGAAGCAACTTATTACACAATTTGTAAACTCAGGAAAAGCATCTCCTAAAATAACCCTTCCAACTTTCTCAAGTGTAGGGTTCTACTGCTGGGTTTGCCTCCCATGATCCTACAAACAGTGGCACCTGTGCTCCTCCCCAAGGAATACAGGGTTTAACTACACATGCATCTTAGCAGAGATGAGACCCAAATGTGGCAAAAAGGAAATTGCCCTCATCTTACAAAGCTTGATTAAAGCTTTAGGCATAGAGCTTTTTAAATGACAAATGCTCAATGAAATAATATTATGTCTTTATACTCCAGAGCACTATTAATCTGAGGTTCTAGGACTTTGAGAAATGTTAATTAACTCATTACCATTCACATAAAGTGTTACCATTACATTCATTTTGTGGGCTGATAACCAAAGCATGGAATTATTATATTTTTCAGAAAGGATGAGATTGGGGTTCTCTTCCATGTGTATTCCTTATCAGGTATTTACAGAGATTTAACTGTTCATGCAGTACTGAACTCCATGGATCTTCAATTAAGTCAGCCCAAAAGGAACAGCAACAATTTGGAGAGAGATGGAACAACTTCAGCAGGACCCAAAGAAGGATGTTTCTGCAGCCTTGAGCTTCATGTTGGGTATTTGGGAGCCCAAATTTGATAGCTATGAAGCTAGGCAGTGTTCTTAGGTTTGAAGAAGTTGCATGCTCTGGGAAATAACAGAGACCCTTTTGTCTGTTCTGCAGAAATGTAAAGGTTTGCATCACTTTAAGTAATTTTTTTTTTCCCCAGGAAGCTGCCTGCTCTTATAATTGAGGGTAAATAATATGTAAATCAGGAAGCCACTGTTTGGTCCATTGAGTTGCATCTCAGGCTTGCTGCAACCTGTTTGTGGTTTCAGTATAAGAAAGAACAGGATCACTGCAAAACACAGCTCACCACAACAACGTGCAGTACAGAATTTGCTCACCTGGTGCACACACAGCCTCCTGCTTTGTTTCCAATGGAAGCCCCCAGCAGATAATTTGGGGGAAGATGTAGAAGCCCCATATGTAAAGAATAATCTGCTGTATGCATTAGATCTCAGCCTTAAATCTGTTTGCATGGCAAAAACATGACCATGGCATTTTCATATACTTCCCACAAGTTTTTAGTCAAAGAAATGACTGCTCTCCAGTCCCACAGGTAACAATTTAGCCACTGAAACTCTTCTGAATCTTGTGAAACTGTTGGTATCAATGATTTTTCTTAAGAATGAGCTTTGTAATATAATTACATGTTTATGTTATTATTGTTATTTTTTCATTTCACAACAAATTTTGCTTTGTTTCCTGTTATAAGACAGCAAGGACTGAGGTTCAAGATCTACCTTTCCTGTAATATGCTGCAATTTTTATGGCTTTTTTTTTTTTTTTTTTTTAATCAAAGTCTTTTATACTTGATTCATTTTTAGGGTAAAAACCACACATCTTTCACTTTGCCTTTTGCCTTGCCCAGGTCATTCTTCTTATCTTTTTATTAATTTCACCTATCCTTCAAGTATCCTTTATTGAGGTCATTACCACTCATATCATTACACTTCCTTCCATATAAAAATACTGATTTATCTAACATTCTTCAACTTCTTAATTATAATTTTTTTATGCACATGAATATTTGTTTACTTGTTTTGATCACACCTAAACATGACTTCAGTCTGCTCTCAAAGTTAGGACCCTTTATAAGAATGAATCATACAAGTAACTCATCTTCTTGCCTTCCATAGCTCAATGCTTTGTACTTAACAAATTTGAGTTTTGTATGCCATCAGCCTGCCCAGATGATGCCCAACTGGGTCTCTTGAAATTCTTTCTAGGCCTCTCTAACCCTCACATAAATAACCTGTCATCTACAGATTTTGCTGCTCCCTTGTCAAATGTTGCTCTTTTCTAAATCAGTGATAAATAGACTGAATCACAGAAAGCTATTATTTTATTCAGTACAATTGCTGGTATAATTCCAATATAAAAAAATCTGTAGTTTGACAATTTTATGTCTCTCTGAAAGTTAGCCTGTTTTCTACCTGTGTTTTACTCTTCAGTAGCCATTACCTTTTTTTAGAATGGCAAGTAATTAAAACATGGTGGTTTAAAGCTCACTTCTACTCTGGCTCCCTTTTCCAGAGATAAGACTATCTATAATAAAGAGAAACTGATAGGAAATACCTCTATTATACAGAATCAGATTTTCCCCCCCACAATTGTAGAATTTATGTTCTTAGCCTGCCTGTGTTACATGGGATTTGGCCCACATAATGATTTCTTTAAAGGAGAAAGATTTTTGAGCAGTCTTGGGAATCTGGGGAGGTCCCAGCTGACCGATGCCACAAGGTGTGGGATGCCCCTGTGGTCAGTTGGGGTCCTCTGTCCTGGCTTTGCCCCCCTAAGCCTCCCAAGCACCCCAACTTCCTTGCCAGTGTGGCAGTACAAAAAGTAGAAAAGATCTCTGTGTAAGCTCGGCAATAACAAAACCAAAAGCATTTTAATATTAACTCTATGTTCAGCACAAATTCAATACATAGCCCTGTTCTGCAAAAAAATTAACTCTGCCCCAGCTGAAACCAGCACAATGTCGTACTAAAAAAATATAGTTTCACACTTCAGAAACTGAGTTTTATATATAAAAAAAAAAAATCTCATGCTTTGGATAAATCTCTAGTGTTTTAAGAGTGACATCTTTCAAAAATGTTTATTATTAAGAGAATCCCCAGTGAAACCACGGCTCTCCCGTTACCTGCCGTGGGTAACGAGACGGACCGCCCTGATGGCACCCAGAAGCACCATCGCGTGTGTAAACAGCGACAGCGGGGCAGTTCGGAATTCCTTTTCAGGATGGTTTGGCAGCTCCTGGGCCGGGAAGGACCAGGCGGGCCCCACACGCGGGTGGCGAATTCTCGGTGCGGTACCGCCATCTCTCGGCACCGCTCCGCGCAGCAGCGCAGCGCGCCCGCATCCTGCGCTCGGCATCCTGTTCATCGCATTCCGCGCTCCGCATCCCGCACTTCTCATCCCGCATCCTGCGCTCGGCATCCTGTTCGCCGCATTCCGCGCTCCGCATCCCGCACTCTGCATCCCGCCCTCCGCATCCCGCATTTTGAATCCCGCCCTCCGCATCTCGCACTCTGCATCCCGCCCTCCGCATCCCACCCTCCGCATCCCGCGCTGGACATTCCCGCACTTCTCATCCCGCATCCTGCACTCTGCATCCCGCATTCCTCATCCCTCACTCCGCATCCCGCCCTCCGCATCCCGCGCTGGACATTCCCGCACTCCGCATCCCGCACTCCGCATCCCGCACTTCTCATCCCGCATCCTGCACTCTGCATCCCGCATTCCTCATCCCTCACTCTGCATCCCGCACTTCACATCCCGCACTCTGCATCCCATGCTCCGCCCTCCGCATCCCGCGCTGGGCATTCCCGCACTCCGCGCTCCCGCAGCCCGCTCACGGCGCTCCCGAGCTCCCCCGCAGTCCCGCTGGATGCGGTTCCCGCCGGCTGCTCCCGGGAGGACTCGCCCTGCGCTGCCGGGGCTCCCGCCCTGCTCGCACTGCTCACGCCCTCCTCTACACCAGGGCAAAGCCTGCGGGCACCCGGCAGGGCTGTAACAGGAGTATTTAAGAATCCCCCACCCCTCCGAGGGGAAAGTAGAGAGTGTAATCTGCAGAACTTCTCTGCGGTTTCCAAACCTGTAAAACCTGTGATAGATAAACAGCGCATTAAAAGCACAGCTCTACTTTCTAGCCGAGACATGTTTACCTATCACGAATCTAATCGACAGCTGTAGTTTTAAGTACAAAAGATGTGGTGCAAGACCTGGGATTGGGTGTGTGGAGTCCCAGTCCCAGTGACTTACCAGGAACCATGCAGAGGTTCACTTTCTCAGCACTGCCACACGGAACTGCTCTGCAGCAAGTGTCAGGAGTGCCAAGGATCTGTACAGCGAATTCAAAGTCCTGGAGGTGCTGAACTCTGCACAAGATCCACCAATATCCATGTTTCCTAAACCTGGACACACCAAAACATTCTGTTATCTAATGAATCAAAAGTCCTTATGAGGACTATATGAACCACACAGTTACTAGAACCATTAATTTCAATAGAAAAGCAATACAGACAGAATTAGAATGGGAGCCTTGCCAAAGTAAGCACCACCTGTGATTGCTCTCCTGACCACCTAGAAAGCTTTAAAAAGTATTCTGCAAAGACAAGCCCAGGAACAAAAATGACAACGTGGATGTAATGGAGACATTGATCTTACAGTACTTGGCATTTTCCACACACAAATCACCTCGTGCCCAAAGGAAACAGGTAACTGCTGTTCTCTGTTCTGTACAAGACCGGCATTACTTTTCCCCTTGTGAGTTTCCTCCGCTGTTGTAGGTACCAGGTATCCTTTTCTTTCCCCCCTCATGTTGTCTAACTCATTAACCAAGCACAGTTAAATTCAGAGCAATTTCTTCTGTCTGTGCTTAGCATAAAGTTTGCTCTCTCTGTGCCACATCTGAAGAGGAGTTGGTATCTGAACATCAGTGTGGGAAAAAAAGATTACCTCTCCTTGACAAACATCCCACCCTTAGGAAAATGCAGGACATTTTATCAGAAATACTCAAAAATGTAGGCATAGACAGCAGCTCAAGTATTTCTGAGTTAGTGCAGTGACACAGACCCCTGACCTCAGGCTGTGCTTTTGCCCCACAGCTGCTCCAACCCCTCCAAAGTGCTCTCAGTGAGCCCCAGTCCACCCAATTCCCCAGGCTGGAATTGCCCACCCAGGTTTGTCCCAGAGCTAAAAACAAAAGCTGATGGCTGTGAAGCACTCTGCAAATCTGGGTCCTTTTTTGTCTTTGAAACCAGGAACTGGACTTGAGTGTTTAATCCCTTTTTTATTGTCTGTCCTCAGGAAAATCCGTTCTACTACTTTTTACGAGGCCGTGGAAGTATTTTGTTCCATTACTGGTAGAAGAAAGCAGGATTCAAGACTGTAGTTTTGTTTGCTTTCATATAATAAGTTAGTACAATGGATTTAAATGGAAGTGGAATTATATATGAAAATTTTTTATCATGCCAGAAAATTTCAATTAGGGGAAATTAGCCACTTGGTTCTTTCTGATAAATTAATCATAGAGATTATCTATTAAACGTGGTACTTAACCTTTCTGGCATAAGTGCCTGAGGCAGTAGTATTTAGGCTCTCCACATTAATTTGGAAATATTAATTTCTAGGCAGCTGTCTTCCAAAATGGAATTTTCACTTGTCTTTTTTTAAAGTAGGTCATTGTGCAGCTGTTGTTAAAGAGGCTGGCATTTGTGGAATGGTAAATCCACCATTGTACCCTATCAGCCACAAAATTGATCTCCATCAATTACAGAATATCCTTTACTAAAATGCCCTTTCTCAGCCCCAAAGGATGTCATCCCTCACTGTGGTAGCCTTTGGCCTTTTCTGGAATGGGAATGTGTTTCAGTGGGTTATCCTGCAGCAGCTGAGGCACCACTGTGTTCACACTCTCTGCCTGCCATGAGATAAGGGCTTACCTTGACTCCATATTATCACTTCTATCTACGTTAGAGCTGCCTTAAAATGAATCCTGAGGGAAATGAGTATGACAGCTCTCAGCTGGTTCACCTGCTGAACACCCAGTCCAAACCTTCCACAGTAAAATCAACTGGTGCTTTCACTGGGGACAGGCCATGCTGTCCCTGTGGTGCTCAGCTGGTGCACAGCTTATGGAGAGACAAACCTTGTCCTCTGCTCCTTCAGGACCTTGGCCTTCTTATCTTCCTCATATGTCATAAAATTTGCATAGTCTGCTGCAGGAATAGTTTGAATTCTAGAACTCTCTGCATTCTAGAGAAAAAAAGAGAGGAAGTAGGAAGGTGCTGGAACCAAAGGATTCCGTGGAAAGCAATCTAAGGAAAGAAAATATGAATGGCAGACAATTTATATAATTTAAGGTTAATGAAATGAGAAAGAATATCTCAAAATCTTAGAATAAAATGTTACAAAAGGAAGACAATGGAATATACATTATGTGAGCAGCAGGCACATTAGCAATGGGTAACCAAATCAGTGTTCTAGAAGACAGAATTGGTAGCCAGACTACCAAACCTGTGGTTGTGATGTCACAGTCAGTTTGTCCCTACTGTTAACTAGAATCAATAGATTATCAGTTACCTTATTGATTACCTGAACCTATAAGTTCTTGCACAGATACAATTAAGCATAAGAATGCTTGTAGACTTGGAATTTAAAGTTTAAAAAATCCTGCTTATTTTGGGATTGAGTCAGATAAACTTGAAGATCTTTGAGATTTAAAAGATGGAGGATTTTGAGATAATTCAAACAGTGCAAGAACTATGATAAAATAAGACAGGGAAAGGGAAACAAAATTGAGACCTGTCTCTCAGTCAAACAGGAATGAACTGAAATTCAGACTTGGACTGAGATACAGTTGAGCAGCTGTGCTGCACAAGGCCATGGGATTCATATTTTGTGTGAAAAGGCAAGATAATCATTTCAATAATAACAATTCTTGTGATCAGAGCAGTAAGAAGCTAATGTGGCTCTGTAGTTTGGAAAGAAAGTGGAAAAGTGAGGTGGCCATAAAACAGAAGTATAGTAATGAATGAGGATTTAAGAATATTCAAAAGACCTTTTAGCAGGTCTTGTGACCTGACTGTGAAATCCTGAACATTAAGAGAGTAACAGCTCAGACACCATCCAAATTTCACAGTGAAAGGCAGGATGGGAATTGCCAGTTTTGAAATAATAAAGGTGGAAAAGTTGGTGCAAAATTGAGACATTATCATCAATTAAAAAATGACAGGGTAGCTGGGAGGAGCTGCAGGAGAAGTGACTGTTAGTGTGTAAACATGGCAGGCCTTTGGCTGATCAGAAGAAAGAGGTGAAGGTGCTCTGAGAACAATGCCTACTGCTAATAACAGCAGAGAAGCTTGGGAAAATGTGTGTATGAGACCCCTGGATTTGATAGAGATGTGCTAAGAACACTTTAATGAATTCTGCTTCCCCTGATTTGAGGGAAATCTGACAGGTGAGTCAGGAGTTTCACGGCTGAATATCAAATGCTGTCAGTAATATTAACATTTTTAAAAAGGGTATTTGTTCTCTCCCTGTGACTAATAGGAGATATTTATTAAGCCAAAGAACTTTACATCACAGGTTACAACTTGGTTACAGTTTCTGACTGATAAGGAGTCTGTGATTATTCAGGGTTGTTTATAAAGGTCTTGGACAGGAAGGAAAATATGTAAAGATGACATGGCAGTGTGCATGACATGTCTTGTTAAAGACTTACTGGGCCCTTGTGTTCTCCTCTGTAGAATCAACTCCAAAGTTTAATTTTTGCCATTTTATTTTCCTGCCTTACTTGAAGGCATGCAGGGAACCACATGCAGTGAAAAATGGTCAGGCAGATTTGGGTGCATGAAAGAAGCAGCTCTGTCTTGGTGAAGTTGTCCAAACCTATGACTGGCAAGGCTGAGAGTAGCCTCCAAAGATGTAAAAAACCCCTGAGAATATATCAAGTGATTAAGATTTATTTTGCTGAAGAAAAATGTTTTGGTCTATTAAACAGTTATTTTAAGTCTGAAAAAGCAAACCTTAGAAACAAGCAAGAGTGAGGTATGGAAGGACTTTTGCTAAGGATCAATTATGAATGCTTTTTGTTTTGCAACAAGGACAAGATGCTGATTCTGCAGCTTAAGACTTGGGCTGTGATTTTAGTGCTCTGAGTCAACTTCATGCTTTGTGACTCTGATTTGGGCCGAGATCCATAAAGGAGCTTAGGTACTTAAAACATGATTTCACTGGGATTTGCTCCCCTAAGCTGCAGAATGCAATCTCTGGAATTTGACAAACTCCTTTATACACCCATGTTTCAACAACATCCTGCTTTATGCCCAGAACAGCTTTTGCCCCCAAGGATGGCACAGCTGCTGCTCTGCCTGCCCCGGCCTGCCCAGAGTTCAGCCAGGTGCGATGGACACAGGGTGGCAGGCAGGGATGAGGGCAACAGGGACACGGGCAAAGGTGTGGGACACAGGGACACGGGCAGGGGTCCGGCACCCAGGGGCACGGGCAGGGGGCTGGGATCCAGGGACACGGGCAGGGATGAGGGCAACAGGGACATGGGCAGGGGTCCGGGATCCAGGGACATGGGCAGGGGTTTGGGATCCAGGGACACGGGCAGGGGGCTGGGATCCAGGGACACGGGCAGGGGTTTGGGATCCAGGGACACGGGCAGGGGGCTGGGATCCAGGGACACGGGCAGGGGTTTGGGATCCAGGGACATGGGCAGGGGTCCGGCACCCAGGCCAGCAGCAGCTGCCCCGGCGTGCACGGCTGTGGTGCTGCGGGTGTCACGCAGCCCTGTCCGCACTGTCACCAGCCCTGTCACCAGCCCTGTCCCAGCTGGGGCTGAGGCCGCCTCCGAGCGCTGCCGCAGGACGGGCCGCGGGCGGGCCCGGGGTAAAACCAGCCCGACCAGACACGGCGCTTTCACCGTGCACCCGCACAGCCGCGGGCGGACACCGGCCCCGGGAGGCGCAGAGCCGTGGCGGGGACACCGCGATTCCCTCACACGGGAGTTACAACCGAGAGCGCTACGCGTTCCCCGGGGCCCCCGGCCTCAGCTCCGGCCTCGGCCTCAGCTCCAGCTCCGGCCTCGGCCTCGGCCTCAGCTCCAGCTCCAGCTCCAGCTCCAGCTCCAGCTCCAGCTCCAGCTCCAGCTCCAGTCCCCGCCGCCCCCGCGCCGGGACCCGCAGGCCGCTCCTCCCCGTCTGGCGCGGCACGGAGGGAATCCCACGGCGGAGGGCGGGGACGGGGCCGGGCCGGGCTCGGCCGGGGCGGGGCGGCCGCAGGAGGCCGCGTCGCTGCTATAAAAGCGGAAGCGGAGGCAAGAGCTCATCTGCCTTGCCCGGTTCATCCCGCCTCGCCTGCTCATCCCGCGGACATGGCGCTGTCTGGCGACCCCCATTTCAAGAAGCTGGTGGAGTGGCACAAGGCCAACTCCTCCAAGCTCGTCCTGCGGCAGCTCTTCGAGGCCGACAAGGATCGCTTCCAGAAGTTCAGGTGAGGCCGGGCGGCCCCACGGCTGAGCGGGGCAGCGGCCGCGGGCCCTGGGGCTGCCGCGCCCGGGCGGTGCCGCGTACGAGGCCCGGAGAGCCGGGGCCGGGAGGGGCGCGGCGCGGCCGGGCCTGGCGGGCAGGGCTGGCGTGGCCCCGCTCCGCTCGCTCCCCCCGCGCAGCCCCGGCGGGGAGCGGATGGCGCTCGGCCCGCGGTGCCGTGCCCGCCACGGCGGGCGGTGCGAGGCCGATGGCGGCCCGGGCACATGAGCCGGGGGGGGCCGGGCCGGGGGCGGGGGAGCCGCTCGCAGCGCCCGGGGGGCGGCCGCGCCGCCTGCCCTTGACTCATCCTTGCAGCAGGGTACGTGCCGGGCAGCACAGCGCCCGCTGCGCTCGCACAGCCGCACTGTGGGGCGGCACTCGCAGCCTCCTGCACGCCGTGCTTAGTCACGATAAGCTCCGCGATACAATCGCGAGGGACCGCGCATCCCCTGAGCCCCCTGTGCCCGTACGAGCCCGCCCTGAGGCGGCAGCGGGGGCCGTGAGGGGGTTTAGCCCTCCCTCGCCTCTCGCCATCGCTGCTACAGAAAATGCCTTGCAGCGTAGGGGAGGAAGTAACAAGTGGAGGCATGGTGATAGCGTTCAGAGCCTTCATCTTGTAAAATGGGACGCGGATTTTCTGTTTGCTGGAGGCCGTGCTGAGAGGGCATGTGTGTGGTTACGTTGTTGTACTATAGCAGCAGTCGGAAAAGTCTGATATTATGTGATGCATCCCAGATTTGAGTTTTAAAGTGAGCCTGAGTTACAGAGATAAACCGACCTTACATTCTAGAGTGTTGTGATAAGACTTGTTGCGTGCATCAAGCTTTTCATTGCTGTCCTGAATAGTGGGATTTTTCCCCCGCTTTGAGCTCATTAGAAAATTCTTATGTTGTAATTGAAGATGGTATATGAAGTCCTGCATATATATATGTGAGATAAAATATAATTTGAATCGATGAGAAAATTATGCTGAATTTTTTGAGTACAGACTTCACCTGGCCCTTTTAATAGGGGCCATTTCTTATTTTTAAGAAATTGATCAGTAATATCTTATTAAATCTGCTAGATCCTCACTAATAGACTTAGCTCCCATTGCAAGTTTTCCTTATCTCCAGTATTTTTTGGTGAGATGGTCTTTACTGCGGTTATTTATTTCAAATAGCTCCTCTAATTCATGCCCTTTTGTGCTGCCCATAAGTAAACAGTTGCAGAGTCTTAAGTTTGCTTCATCTATCTTAATCCTTTCTTTTAATTATTTCAGTCCTGTTTCCTGCAAAGCCATCTCGTTCTAGTCCAGGAGAACTTCCTCATAGCAAAGTACAATTGCAGAGCTGATAGCTTCACTGGTGCTCTTGCCAGTGCTGGCTGCTCTGAGCCAGATCAGCAGGAGGATGGTAGCTAATATCTGTGGGAAATTGTTGTCTGGAGGTTTGGCCACGTGGTCCTGTGTCATTTGCAACCTCCCTCATGTGAAATTAAGGTTTATGAATATCTTTTAGTTCTGGTAGATGTTATTGTAAAATCATTGACTTCCTTCATTTAAAAGGAAAAGAGAAACCTACCCAGGTGAAAGTGCTTCCTGATACTGGTTCTGGAGGAATTTCAGACTGGTGTTAATAGCTTTTAATCTGAGTATTTTATATCTGGGCACAAGTGTCTATTTAATATTATTGGAAGAACCTTACACTCGCTGATTGCATCCTATCAAGTATATACACAAAACATCCTTACTTCCTTTTGACGTTTTTTTCCTAGTTCACAATTTGTATGTCCTGCTTGCCTGATAAGGAGTGTAGCCACACCTGTAAGAGATCTTTGCCACCCAAGGTGGTGAGGTAAGGCCTGATAGGAACAGGACTTCTTATCAACATGAGTTGTTCAGTGGAAACTGCTGGTTTTGAAAGGGTTAGAAGAGATATGATGCAGCCATCACATACTCAGCAGGTAAGGGATGTCCGGGTGTGACAGAGGTACCCCTGATGCAGACAGAAAGTGTTAGAATGACACTCCTGCAGCTTGGCTTGTCCACTGTCAAGGATAAGAGTAAATGGAATGTGAGTGTACCTGGGTAATGTGGTGGGAGATGCAATCATTGGGACGCTGCAGGCTAAGGCTGCATCAGCTGGAGGTGCCTGTGGCCTACGTGACAAGGCTCTTGTCCCCCTGAGCAGCACTGCCAGAGCTGCTGCATTGCAGAGTGGGTGCTTGGGAGAGCACAGCTCAGCTGCAGGGCCTGGGGCCTCTGCTCAAACAGAGGGTGGATGGATCCCTTGCTATAAGGGCTTACACAGGATTACATTGGACACTCTGTGCTCCACCTTGTGTGTGGCAAGTTAAATCTGGTGGCCATTCCTTGATTTGGCTTTGCCTGGAAAGTCTTGGGTAGCACATTTCTGCAGTTTCTTCAAGTGGGCAGTGGCTTGAAGAGCCAGCCATCCAGCCATAATTTCATGAGAGAGTTTGTCTTCTAGGTCTAGTGAGATTGATTTTCGTTCATATATGTAAAGTAATGAATTGTAGGTGGGAGACATTTCAAGTAAACATGAAATCCTTTTCTTTGTGGAGTAGAGCACTGGGAGAGGCTATCAGCTGCAGTTTAATGTAGAAGGAGAATTCCAAGAGTTCTACTTCTCTGAAGTGAAACTGAAGAAGTGTTAGTGTGCTGATGGTCTTGCTGTACCATTAGTGAAATGTCTTCAAGTCTGAGATGTCTTTAAATAAATTGCATTAAATATCAAAGACTTGTTCTCTTTTCCTTCCATGCTGTATCTCAGTAACAGTTGTGGCAGGTGAGCCCAACCAGTCCTTCCAGTAGCTAGCCATATTCCAGGGATCCTGGTGCTGGGGGTCAGGGTGTCAGGATTGATGTTGGCTTCCTGAGCAGAAGGGTGGTTATACTGCTTTTCCTATTAAAGAAACATGGTTCTGAGACTGTGCTTGAAGACACCTTCCTTTCCTCATTCATGCTTATACTTTAGGGCCATAAGAAGGATGTTACTGTTAATGAGCAGTTAATGAAGTTAACAGTAAGTGAAACCACTGAAATGTTAAGGCCTTGCTGGTTATTACTGTTATTGTGAGTTCAGCTCCATTCTTCCTTTGAAGAATCTTGCCTGCTCTGTCATGTTACGTGTGAAGAGCAATTATGCTGTGGTGTGTCCCTGTGAAGTCTCTGGCACATGTGGTGGCTAAAATAACAGAGCATGTTTCTGTGCTCAGGTATTGAGAAAGAAGCAGGGGAGACAATGAACAGGGCAGAAACACAGAATTTAGATGGCTGCAATTTCCTGTGGGGTGTGTGTGGAGCAACAGGGAGAGGACGATGTGCTTTTATCAAAGGCTAACTTACAGAATTCAGCTCTTCAGTTAGAGTAATTTATAGATTTGGTTGGAAATTATTGCTAAGAAGAAATTGGTAAAACAATATGGTAAAGGATTAGAGGAACTACGGAACCTGTCACACAGATACAAGGATAGTAAATACAAATGGGCTCACTTGGCTTCTGCTGGGCTCCCATTGCTGTGTTTCCTCTCAGATGTGAACCTACAAGTGCCTCTATTCTGATGGGTTAGGCTGCAGCTTGCAGGTAATTTGTAAAATAATGTGGAGCCCTCCACTGAATCAATGAGGATAGTGAGACTAAACCATGCACAAATGGGATTTAATTCTGCATAGTAGTTGGCAATGTTTCTGTTCATGATGTTGTATAAATTTTTCAATTAGACTTGTTTAAGACTCTGTATGAAAGAATGACAGGACCTTTAGGAAGACAGTTTAATTTTCTAGCAGCAGAACAATGTGAAAAGCTCTTTACTGATAATACATTAGGAAAAAGCTGATTATTGCTAGAGAATGCTAGTGGAAACAATATGTGATTGTCCAACTATGCATCAAATACACTTAATTGTGTTTGGGTTTTCACAAGCAGAAGGTGGACACTAATTCAGATTGTGGAAAAACATGGTTTTCAAAAAACCAGCAGTCATTTTATGAAACTTTTTGGGCAAATTGGTCACTCTTCTTTACTGACTTAGTCTTATTAGGATTCCCATTATTTTTGTAATCTATACAGTTACCACTGTCTCCCTTAAAACAGTCACCCCTCAGGAATGTGCAATTAAACAACCTGTTGATTTTTGGCAGCTTGACCCTGAATACTGACCATGGGGATATCTTGCTGGACTACTCCAAGAACCTTGTTACAGAAGAAGTGATGAAAATGCTGATGGAACTGGTAACTACTTAAAATCTTGCATTAATAAACAAAATAACTTTTACCTGCAACTCACTATTCTAGCATTGTTTATAAACATTAGCTAACATATAAGTTAAAGGCATCAGTTTACAAGTCTTGGCAGGATTCAAATTCTTGCATTGTCATCTAGCCCCGAGTTACAAAGCCATTTTTCAATGCATATTTGCATAAAAATGTGCTTCGAAAAGGAAAGTATTTTTTTTACCTAGAATCTAGTGGGTCTTTTAATCTACCATAATTTTTGTTTCCCTGTCTTGTGTTAAATGTTCATACTCTTTAATGCAGCTGAATCTTTGTAATGCATGTTGGCTTCCACTATTTTAAGAGGAATCTATATTTACCTTTCTCAGGCAAAGTCAAGGGGTGTGGAAAGTGCCAGGGAGCGCATGTTTAGTGGAGAGAAGATCAACTTCACTGAGGTAAGGCTATTTCTGTCTGTGGTTCTTTCCACTTCAGTTGTGCTTATTATGGATGTTTATGCAAAGCCTGAAAAAACTTACTTTAAATTCTTCATTGAAATCCTCAGTGATTGTAATTTTTGCTGCACTACTTCAAGAGAAAATTTTACAGTTCTTACTAAAAATACCTCCTTCCTTCAGTACATCTTATTTTAGAGATTTTGGTGGTATTTTTTCTTCTCTTTCCTATTTTGTGGAGAGGAAGATGAGTTAGACCTTGCAAAGGACAGGGAGCAGAGTATTGCATTACATGATTTTTGCCTGGTGTTACTGTTCATAAAGCTTAGTAAACTGCCTAAAGGGTGTGAAGGGAGGATTGTGTAAGACCTCATCTCTTGTGATGCTGCTTGTGTTTTGGTGCAGTTAACAGTTGAGAATATAAACATGGGAAATTAGCCATGTATTTCAGTGAGAGGATGAGTACATTCCTCCTTTTGTAAATCTGAAGGTTCTAGTTATGACTAAATCTTTACTAAAACATATAGAAAGCCAACGGTACTTTTTCTGATGTTAAAAATGGGATGAAAACTGGGAACTCCACAGTACAGTAGGTTTAATTAGCCTGCATTAAAAATTAAGGCTACTAAGTATGTTTGAGACAAATTCAGAGAAACCAGTATTTCCTTTGAGTTGGCTGTTGACTGGTTTAGCTATTGCACAAGCTATTTGCCTAAAGTAACTCAGCAGTTGGACATTGTATTGTTTGTGAATGATTCATGTTTGTGAAAAGGCACAGACAGAAAGAAATACAGTTTCAGTGGAGAAGTGGTTCCTGTTCCTTCTGCATTATTGCCTTCATTTCACAGATGTAGCTACTGAAAAAAAGCAGGGAAAGAGGGTGAGGAGTCTTAAATCTGTCTGGAGGTTGTTTTGTCTCATACTGCCTTTCACCAGCCTTATGGAACACAAATTATTACGGAGTTAGCCTATCTCTGACTGTATTATAGAGTTGTTCTTCATTGTGTATTGAGAGCAGGTGTAGCAGTTATAGTGTCAGAAGGGTACAATTTGCACAGAAAGCACCTAAACACAATATCAAACTCTGTGTTTGGTTTCTGCTGCTAACTTCCTCTTTTCCTGCTGTCTTGATACCACTTTGTGTATCTTGTAAGTCTAGAAACACCTCTTCATATCAGGCTATTCCTCAGTTACTTCCTTCCATTTCAGAAGGTGACTTAGATGGGGTTTGTGTAATTTTTGTATGTATAGAATATCAAATCAGGTTGGTTTGGCTCTGGCATAGGAGCATGTGGCCAATGTGAAGCTGTCAGGTGTCAAACAGCATGAATAAACCTAAAGCAGTAAGACAGGAGGGAGCTTCTTGATGGCAAGAACTGACTCGTCCACTGCTCTTGATCTGCTGTAGAACATTCTTTGGATTTTTGTCTGAAGTATTCCAGACTTGTCTGTGTTTGCTGCAGGCATTGGCTGCATGGTGTGTGCTTATGTGGCAGTTCCTTATAGTGCACCCATGTGTGTCACTGCCAGGTGTTTGTCCCAGATGAGTTAAAACTTGGAGCTGGATATGGTGCAAAGAGCATTACAGGATAACTCATCTGAGCATTCATCCTGGGGACAGGCTGTGTGGCCTGCATGGTGTTTAGGGAATACTTCTGCTTAACCATAGGGATCAGGTGAAGCATTCCTCCTCTTGAGCAGACAAAGCATCCTTCAAGCCTGATAGTGAGCAGTACTTAGCAAATACCATTCCATGGCTGAGTGCTGCAAAAAATTTTCTCTGTTCACCCCAAATTTGAGTGGGTATACTTTAATTAGCAAGTGAAAGAGGGCTTTTTGTATTCCAAGTCAGTAACCACAAACTCAATGATTTTTGAATTAGCATTTGGTATTTAAATAATAACTTGGCAGTTCATATTGTCTGTGTTGTTTTTGTCTCACAGTGCCTGTCATTGTGGAACAATGAGGTAGAGCAGACTAATTTTTTAATTTGTTCATTAGTATTGACTAATTCCTTCATTCTGGATTAAAACTGTTAAGCTCTTAAAACCACAGGGCAGATTTTGGTGCTTTGACTTATGTGCAGCTGTGGAGAAGTAACATAAATCCTGTGTGCTAAGAGATTTTTTTCTTATAGCACAACCACTACATATATTTGGTGTGCAAGTGTTCAGGCAGTATTTAATTGTGAGCAGTGGTTAGAGGGATGTGGCTATTGTATTCTTTGTTGTCAAATGTTTAAATTATTTCTCTTCCTATATTAAATGGAGTACTCAGGATAATTGAGAAGATGTCTGGGAAAATAACTTCAGCTGCTTGTTGTAATTGATTTTTTTAGTATTGTCATCAATAAGAAACAATTTCATTCTTGAATACCTAAAGCATGCCAAAATAAAGATAGCTGGGTCATGAATATTGCTGGATTCTGAACTTTTAAAGGGGTTTTGAGCCTTTTCTCCCAAGTGAACTCTTACTTTGCATACTGTGCTGTTGTAAGCCCCCTCACTGAGTTGGTGAAGTAGAGAGTGATTGAGGTGGCCACTGCTGTGAGTATGCACACACACTGAAAATGCTGCTCTACTAATCCCAGTTAATCTAAAGGATTTTTAAATCTTGATGACTATACTGCCTTCTGGATGAGGATCTGAGGCCCTGGGGTGGAACTTGGGAAGATCCTCATCTTGATTTTCCCCTTGTTTCAGAACCGAGCTGTGCTTCACATTGCCCTGAGAAATCGCTCCAACGTGCCAATCCTCGTGGATGGGAAGGATGTTGTTCCAGAAGTCAACAAAGTGTTGGACAAAATGAAACACTTCTGTCAGGTATAGTACCACCACAGCTTATTTTTTATGTATTTGTTTTATACCCAGCCAGGTTCTTACATGTGGATTGTAGGCTGGTTCACTTGAATTGTGTCCTTCTTTAAGGTTTGCAATAGTTCTGGCTCAAGCATGGAGTTGGAGCTGATTTTATTGATTTCTCTCACTGTTTCCAGTTGGGTTTTTCTTTAATGGGCTCCCTAGTTTTTGTTCCTTCAGCAGTAATCTTGTGTGTACTTTGGAAGTCCTGTAAATCATTAAGTACCATTCAAATATTACTTTATTTCTTGCTAATTTTTCAACTAATTGGCTGCACCAGGTAGAAACTGCCTCTTAACATTTGTGCAAGATCAGGAGGGAGGTAGAAGTTGCCAGCTCAATTGCAATTTGATTATGCTCTACTTAAATAGTTCCTTAAGGATCTCCTGGTTTTAGGTCAAAATACTTTGATTCTATTCTGTTTGCAGAGTATCCACCTGGGTAGTTTTAATGCATTTTAAACGAGGCTGTGAGGACCTGACCTGCTTGGTTGCTGTTGTGAGTCTTAGCCAGGTGGCAGAGCCCTGTTTCACTGCAAATTCTTACATCTAACCCATGCAGAATGGGCTTGCATTCTGTTCTTAATAATAAATGCCAAAACCACAATAACTGACACCAGCTGGTGTGGATTTGGTACTTTCTTCATATGCTCTGAGACTTGAATGGCCATGGAAATTCTGTGGTGTCTAATCAGCTAGAAATTCTACAGTGCCAAGGTTTTGGTAGTGCAAAACAAGGGTTTTCACTGGTGCCATCCTCTTGTTTGCTCTATGGTTTCAATGATCAGAACCTGTGAATATCACTTTCATGTGGCTGTATCTTCTCTGCAAAATAAAAACAATGTCAAGCAGTTTCTTTAAAAATATTAACAAAAATGCTGGTTTCAGTTGACTTAGCAGATGGAATTTTAGGACTGTGGCAATATCATCTATGGGTACAGGAAAGCTGTTACTAAAAATGGATTTTCTGTTTGGAAAAATGAGAAGTTTAAGCATTTGTAGTGAAGGAGAGCAAATATCAGCATAACTAAATGCTATGTAGAAAAAATGCTTTAGAATTGGAGATTGTACTTGGAAGTATTCATGATACCAGAAAGATTGTTTTTGTGATTGGAGCAGATTGAATGCATAGGTGGTAGATAGTGGACAAAATTCAATGTAGAGTTTTGAATGCACAGGTGGTGGATGATGGACAAAATTCAGTGTAGAGTTTCAGTTAATGATTGAAATTTTGTTTTGTTTCAGTGATGCTTAAAGATTAGGAATAGAGCAGGAACTTAGACCATGTGCTGTTAAGGTGCAGCCCAGAAATAAATCCTAATGCAAAGCATACTTGCAAGAGAAAAGCTTTTAGAGTGGTTTGCCAATACATCTCTTATCTCTGTGGCTTTATTCATACTGTCTTCAGCTTAGTTAGTGAAGCTCTTTCTGATTAAAGACACTTAAAGAACAGCTTCAGGTTCAAGTATTTGTTGCACATAGTTTAATGCCCAAGATTTTATCATTTTTGGGTAGGTGTCTCTTGCCTTAGCAAACACTGTAAATGCTACAGCAGTTCACACAGTAGGGAGAGAGCTTTAAATTCTTTAAGTGTTTGATGTTGCAGTGTTTTTGCTTCTATCTCAGACATAACACGATGTCTAGCTAAGAAGGTGGCTCTGAGTGTAAGCCTTAATGTCTGGAGGCTTGAAAGCTGTCTTTGGCAACTTTCTACAACAGTACCTGAAAACAAAGCCTGTTTCCTGCTCCTGGGTTAGCATCAGTAGCTTCAGTGCAAGTATAAAATGGTCATTGTGTGTTTTATGGTTTTTTTTTTGCCACAGAGGGTGCGCAGTGGGGAATGGAAAGGCTACACTGGCAAGGCCATCACTGATGTGGTCAATATTGGCATTGGTGGCTCTGACTTGGTAAGCCCTGACTTCTCTACACCCTGCCCATCTCTGTGTGCATGCTTCCAGTGAGGATAAAATCTAATTGTGGCTTCTGTGCAGGGCCCTCTGATGGTAACTGAAGCCCTGAAACCATACTCCAAGGGAGGCCCTCGTGTCTGGTTTGTATCCAACATTGATGGTACTCATATAGCCAAAACCCTGGCTGAACTCAAACCAGACACCACCCTCTTCATCATTGCATCAAAGGTATGTCTGAGACAAGCTCTGCCTTGGCCTGCTCTGCTGTGAAGAGTTCAGTCAGAGAGGGCTGTCCACAGGAATATCCAGACCAGGGGCTTCCATTGTGGATTATTTCTAAGCAGGCCTGTTGTGATTTTTTTCTGAACTTGTAGTTGTGTTGCTGCTGAAATACTGGGGGATCTGTAAGTCAAATGCTGATAATTACTTAACCTAAATAAGAGATAGGAACAATTTCATGTTGTCTGGGGTTTATTTCTCAGTCAATGCAAGTTTTGGCTTTATTCACAGAAGTTTATTTTCCTGCACGTCTCTGTAGGTGGAATGTAGGATCCAATGTAGTTATTTCTTTGGAATTCTGGATATTATTTCATTCCTAAAGGACTTTTGATCCTTTATGTACAGTGGACTTGTTAAATGTTCTGGGTTTTTTTTGCATTAATGAATTGCATGTTCTTTAAGAATCTCCATTTTATAGGGTAGTCACAACACCTTCACCAGAATAACTTAAATGCTGAGTTCCTTGAGCACTATAAAAGCTAAGCTGCTTTACTTAAAGAGGTAAAGATAGTCTGCTGCTGCTTCATAAGGTGACACCTATTTCTGACTGCAGACTGAATAGCTGCCTTTAAGTCTTGCCTTGCTAAGAACTTACTCTGTAAGCAATAATTGCAGCAGCCCTCTCCCTCTGAGGAATGCTTGTCAGGGCAGAGGAAGGAGGTGGGGACAAACTCCATGGTTACATAACTACTTGGGTTGCCTTCGTTTGTCAAGCACAGTAGAACCTTTCTGCTGTTGGTGAACGTGTGTGCAGTGCTGGTCGTGCTCTGCAGTGCTCATTAGCTTATCTTGGCTCTGCTGCAGCTGAGCAACAGCTTATGGAGCAATAAGGAAACTGCACACAGTAATACTGATGGTCACTTGCAATAATGAGTCCAGGGATCACGGTTCAAAGGCTTAGAAAACTGCCAGATTGAAAGAGTAACACTTGAGTTTGTTTGCCAGACTGTAGTTAGCTAATTGGGTATGTTTGGAAGAGGATGAATGACATTTTTTTCTTTCCATAACAGGCTTATGTTTCATAATGAAGTATTTCTGGAGATGGATGAGAGTAGGATGAGTCTAGTGTTCACCCATAAAGCTAAATTTTGATGGCTGAGTAAATCAGAATGGCTGTAGATACTTGCAAAGCTGCATGACTGAACTTCTGTGCACACTTTGTAAAGCAGGAAAATGTTTTCCTCTAATCAGCAAAAGGAAAATTATGATGAGAGTCTTGGCAGAAATGAGTGCTCTTCCATGAAAAAGTAGGAATGGAAGAACAATAGGACAGTCCATCTGGGTTATCCTGTTTAGATGTTCAATTAGTTTGTTTTTAGTTGAACAGTAAAACTTTGGTCTTTTACTAAAAATACTAAAGTAGAGAATTTTAGTCTCAAGGTTTTGCAAAACGGTTTGGGGAATGGGAAGGCAGGAGATGAGGAATAATTATTCCAACTTCAGATACATACTAGTTTAAAACTAGATGGGTAAATCTAGCAATATTAGTGTTCACTGGATTAATAAGCTTTTTTTTTTCTGTAATCTGGCAGCAGCTGTGTGTTATGAACATCTAGAATCACTCTGCTCTAGTTATCTGACATGTGATGCTGTAGTAACCTGAAGTTGTTTCCATGTTAAGAGTACTGTTTTACTTATTTGCTTGTTTTCCACTGTGCAGACCTTCACCACACAGGAAACCATCACCAATGCAGAAACAGCCAAAGAGTGGTTCCTGCGTGCTGCTAATGATGTAAGTCTCAGATGTGCAGCCTTAGTAACAGAATGCAGCAGTTTTTGTTGTGCAATTTCTTCCTGCTCATTCTGTGTGCCTTGGAGCAGAGCCAGCAACAGCCCAAACAAGCTTAGCAAATGATGTACTTAGATCATTTCAGGGCTTTGGTAATGACAGGCTGTTTTGTCCAATCAAAGTGATAACCCACTAGTTTTCATTATAAATGGTTCTCATGCATTGTTCCTCCAAATCTTGCCTGTTAAGTAATAGAGTGTAGTGTTTGCTTAGAGCTAACCAATAATTTGGTAGAACTACTAGTAATGAAAAAACAAGGGTAGTGTTTTTTCATTACTAGTAGTAATGAAATTATTGAAATTATTGCTAAGTCTTTAAAAGCTAGAAGTGAAGCTATGGTTGGAACAATACACTGACATTTCTGTGGCAGATGGCTGTGCTATGAATAGAAACCTTGTGTTTGGCTCATTCTCTCCTATTTTGAACTCTTAAAGGAAAAAAGCAGATAGTGCCTGTTCAGGTGATTAAGATGGTCAGTGACCTGTTCCAGTCTGGGTAGCTGTACTTAGTTTGAAAGCTGGGCTTTGAAATTCCCCCTTACACTACTGTTCAGACAACTCATCTTTGTCAGAACACCTTCTAAAAGCCTCTGGAGCTTGGTATTTATCAGTAATTCCAGTTGTCTTGGTTTTTTGCCCTGGCTGGAAGGGTGGTGGGTGTCCATGGAGCTCCATCTGCTCCAGAGCTGTGGTGGTGGTGTCCAGGCTGGGAACACTGAAGGAGAGGCTGTGCCCCTCTCTGGAGGGCTTGATGGGAATATCCCAGAGGGTTCTCTTTGGGTGTGCTCCCAAATCCCACACTGAATGTGAATAAGATGATTTCAAATTAATAACAACTGATCATAGTCAACAACATTTTGCTTAAATGGTAGCAGATCAGCTTTATAACCAGAAATTAAAATAGTTAATATTCTAGATCTAACTATTTTTTTATTTTTATTTCAGCCTTCAGCTGTGGCCAAGCATTTTGTTGCCTTGTCTACCAATGCTGTAAGTATAGTCAATCTAGTTAATTTTTCCTATGTACCTTTAAGGCAGCCTTACCTTAAAATCTAGCAAGGAAGCCTATCCTTTAAGATACTTGAGTACCAAATTTTAGCATTCCTCCTGAATGGAAGCTTTTTTTCCTACTCAGAGTAACTGAAATACTTCTAGAGTATTGATGTACTAAGACTGGACTTAGATTATAGATGTGTGCTCTTCTGCTAAAGCTTTAAATCTGAAATCAAGAGCTCTTGTGCCTGGAATGACTTGTTATTTATGAGTGTTACCTCTAATTGCCTAAGTTGTGTATGAATGCAGTTATATAAGCAAATGTTATTCAAACTCTAGGTAAGAGCTGAAATAGTGCAGGCAATTTGAAAAGTGCTTATGATGAGCACACTGTGTGGTGCTTCATGCAAAAGTTTAAAGTAGAGAGACTGTCAGTAACTAGAAAAGCACTGAAGTCATTGGCAGGGTGTCAGGGACTGATGTTATGGTTCTGGTAAATGTAAACTGAGTATCAGTCCAGCTTTAACTGTATGGCCACTTAGATTCATCAGGAAATGAATGTATGGCATTGATTTTTTAATTGTGAGTAGTGATAGTTATTTCTGGGAATGAAAATGTAATTTTTGTGATGGATGCAATGCATTTTTTAAAATAGATGTAGTTGTAGGATTGTTTACTTAATAGATATCAAACTTGTATTTGCTTGCTTGGTGTAAAGCTTTTCATGATTGTTGGTTTAACTGATGGTGTTTTTTCATGTTTATTTTAGCCTAAAGTTAAAGACTTCGGAATTGACCCAGAGAACATGTTTGAGTTTTGGGATGTAAGTAAATGTCTGATATTATGTGGTAGATGTTAACTGTTAGCTTTTTCTGAAGCAAGTAAGATGATTTGAACTAGCTGTCTTGAAACTGCAAATGCAGTTTTAAAACAGCAACTCCTAAATTGTAGGAGTTGTATGCAGTGCACTGAAAACCCTTGACTAAAGGAAAATAGAGAACTCTTGCTCAGTCTGTTAAAATCTTCCAGTCAAAGGTCTGAAGAGGAGCCCTCCATGTTCTTGGCTCAATCAGCTGCTGAGTAACAGGAGATAGTCTTGACTTACTGCTCTATGCAAGTAGTTATTATAAGCTGTGACATTTGCCTCTTGGTGTCTATGCTATATAACCTAGGCCTGGTAAAGGTCAGGCATCAGAAATGGGAGCCTGATCAGAGATTTTGTAGCAGATGCATATTTTAAGTACACTGCCCTTAGTTTTGGTTCTTATACTTAATTAGAAACAGGTTGGTATGTCTCATTGACTAATTGCCTGACAAATAAGCTGCTGTTCAGAAGTTGTTTGGAATGTTACCTTTCCCAAGTGTCAGAATTTTGCTGAAGCAGGCTTCCCCTGTAGAGGAGTGATATTATGAAAGCAGTTATACAAGCTACAAATAATGGATTTGGAAGTTAACTGGAATCAAGCTATTTACTTAAGAGATGTTATAAAAATTGGACAAGTAGGATAACTTCAGACTCAGAAAAGGCATTCATTAGGGTGCACTGTAAAGTGCAGGTTCCCTTGACTATGCCAAGTATCCATAGTGCACTATAACAAGAAGGATAATTGATTTTGCTGGGAACATTCTAAACACACACTGCTGTTTTCTAATAGTTTGAATGTAAAATCCTTGCACTTCTCCAACTCAGCCATGTCTTGTTTGCAGTGGGTTGGTGGTCGCTACTCCCTGTGGTCTGCCATTGGTCTCTCCATTGCCCTGCATATTGGTAGGTGTTCCTGGGATGTCACCGTGCCAAGAATTGCTCTGTTTGCTTCAGGAATGTAACTGTGGAGTGCATTAACAGCAGTGGATTGTGAATCAGATTTGGGGCTAATAGTATTTACCTGCCTGCTCTGAGTGCTTGGATGTGGGTGCTAAAAAACAATCTGGAATGTAATGGAAATGTTGGTATTTTAGTACTGCAAATACAGTTTTGGAAATTACCCCATACTTGGGGACAAATAGTCAAATTGCATTGCTTTAATCACAAAGCCAAAAGTGCCTTTTTGTGTAAAGCTGTGGCAGTGTTGAAAATCAGACCTTGCATGTGACACTGCTAAACTTGAAGCAGGATATTTAGTATCTTTTAGTATACACACACTAACACCAAATCCTGTCTCTGGTTCTGCATATGAGCTCTGCTTAGCATTGTTAACTATGTTCTTATACTATTAATTCCTTTTGTTTCCAGTGCTTTGTCTAGGCTATAGAGCCTGATGATTACTTTTGTTCCCTCATCACTGTTTTCAGATGTTTAAAGTCTGAAACTGTAATGTCATTTATTTTTCTAGGCAAAAACTAGAATTCCCTTAGACTGGGATTAGGAGAATAGCATTTGGTTTGGTATTTTTTGGAATTATATGAATAGGAGTTTTCATGTGTAGAAAAACCTATTATAAGAGCAAAATAAACAAGTCAGGCACTTAGTGTTTCATCTGCAATAAGCTGTTCACTGCTGCTGTCAGACAGATTTGGTGCTGACTGCTGACATGCCAGCCTATCTCCACTTCTTCCTCTTAGACCCCTCAACTCCCACAGCTGGCCTCTGACTGTAGGTAGAGCTGCTACTTTGAGTCCAAACACTTCACCTCCCAATTGCTGTGTAGGAGTCAGGATTTCTGTTTTTTCAAGACTAGCCTTAGTGAAACTATTAATTTGGGAAAGTGAGTGGAGGTTTAAATACCCTAACTACAAAGCAAAGAAAGCTCAGGTGAATTGTTGGTGAGAACAGGGAAGGGAGGGGTAGCCTTTTTCTTTGAGAATATCTTATTAGAGCTGTTCTCCTCACACCAGTGCAGAAATCCCTGCTGTGCTTGCCTTGCCCTGTTTTTTTGGTAGATGTGTCTCCCACTGGCTGTGATTAAGTATTCAAACTTGCTAAAAACTGTGGCCTCAAAGTAGGCTCTGTATTAAAGGCCTCTGTTTTCCTTCTGGTTGCTCATTCTGTCTGAATGGAGATTTTAGGCAAAGGTTTTTGAGTTATGTTTCATGAAGTTGGACTTGCTCTGGGATTTAAGCATAAGTGAATGTCTGGCTTATGGGATGCAATATCAGGAGAAGTCTGAGTGCACCTTTAAACTTGATTAGTAGTTGGGAGTCTGGCTGCATACAAGGAATCAAACCTGTTTCACTGTTGTCTCTATAGGAAAAATCAAGTTTGAGTTGTAATAGTAAATACAAACTGTCTTCTTTCCATTGTTAGGTTTTGACAACTTTGAGAATCTGCTTGCAGGAGCCCACTGGATGGTGAGTGTGGGATGCCCATTTCAGATTTGTTCCTGTTAGTAAGGAAATGGAAGGCATGTTGATTTCTAAAGTGCAGCTCCCCACATCCTCAATGATGATAAAAGGACAGTTTATGGGGAGCTTGCACAGGACCAACACAACAATAAAACCAACGTAGGAGTTGGGAGGGATGGCAGTTGCTTTGTCAGAAGTGTAACTGTGCTTTGTGTGGTGCAGGACAATCACTTCCACACTGCCCCCCTGGAGAAGAACGTGCCGGTTCTGCTGGCCATGCTGGGGGTGTGGTACATCAACTGCTACGGCTGCGAGACGCACGCCCTGCTGCCCTATGACCAGTACATGCACCGCTTCGCTGCCTACTTCCAGCAGGTAGGGCTGGCCTCAGCCTGCAGCCAGTGCAGGGAGCATTCTGCCCTGGTTCAGCATCCTCTGTGTGTGTGGCAGATAAAACTGCAGTCCCTCAGTGCGTGCCTTCAATTGCCTTGAAAGGCTGGTGCCAAGATCAATACAGCTTATTTCCTCACCTAGACCTTTTCCTCATATGTCTGTTATCTTGATGCCCATAAATGAGTCAGCTGTATCCTTCATGCTTAGAAAATTTCTATAAACAAGCACTATTTATTGCAGTTGAAGTATATATGGAAACTGATACTGAGTCATCCTGCCCTTCCCTTCTCTAGGGTGACATGGAGTCTAATGGCAAATACATCACCAAGAAAGGCTCTCGTGTGGACTACAGCACTGGCCCTATTGTGTGGGGAGAGCCTGGCACCAATGGGCAGCATGCTTTCTACCAGCTCATTCACCAAGGTGAGCAAACTGTTAAATACCTTCTTCTGGAATTAGTCTGAATGGCTGCTGAGTCTGCACTTGTTTAGAGGTTGGACTCCTATCTAAGCTGGCATCACATTGCTATGGGGTTTTAATTAGCAGCTTGTGGAGGCTACAAGATGCAGGTTTTAACTACAGTAAGGAGGACAAACAAAGCTGAAACTCCTGAGCTGTATTGTTACTTCCCCCTGCTGCAAATAATAATGCTCTTCTATAAAGCTTGTAAAAAGGACTGAGTCTTCCAGCAACTCTGGAAATGGGGTGAGAAGTGAAGGTTTTCTAAGACTTACCTGAAGCAGAGTTATTTACCTGGCTTTTCTTGCAGGAACTCGCATGATTCCCTGTGACTTCCTGATCCCAGTGCAGACCCAGCACCCCATCAGAAATGGCTTGCATCACAAGGTGAGTTCTTTGTCAGGGCACCCCATTTCTTGTGTCTCAAGGCACTGAAGCTTACTTGATATTGCAGTATGTGATATTTCTAACTGTCCCTTTGAAACTATACACAAAAGCTCTGTCAACAGTCACAACAGATTCAAAATTACCTAGATTATAATTGCAAGTTACATAGAATATGTAATGCAGTGGTATGTTTATTCTTGAAGTGATTGCAGTGACAGTGGTGTTTACTGTGGGCCTACTGAAGCTGGAAAGAGTTGAGCAATTAAGTGTTTAAAATTCCTTGAAGAATTTTAAGAAATGTAGTTCTTGTAGAGTAGGAAGAAGCAAATTCTCAGACCTGATGTGGCACCATCTCTGAGGAAGCTTTCAAGAATTCAATTCTAGAACAAAATTTGGAGAATGTAATGGTTAATGGCTGGGGTGATGGCTTTCCATACAGATGTTCATAACCTGTCCAGTTTTTAGTTTATCATCTAACTAAGGATTTTCAATGAACTAAAATTGTTCTTAACTTCTGAGGGTGGAAACATGTTCTGGTTAACTATTTCCTGCATACTTCACAAAAAGCATCTTTAGTCACTGAATTTCACTCTTGTTGAGATTTGAGATTACAAGTGCTATTAGCATTGTGTAATAGTAATATTTTGTCAAGTAAGACCAAATACAGGTGAAAATTCTAAGTATGACTTCACAAAAGAACAGGAAAAAAAGGTTTCATTTGACTGTAAAAGGCTTATTGTGTCTTCAGGTAGGATAAAACCAAAATAAATTTGCAGGCTAGCATTAGATTGGGAGCAATTAGTTAGAACCTTGCACTGCATTGGTAGGGATTGGTGTATGGTAAGCTGTGGGGATTTCCTGCATACAGATGAGTAAATACATCTTAGCTGGGTTACCTTTGACTAATCCTTGCACCTGGCTTTCCATGAGATGGTGTAGAATGAGGTAAAGTCATAGATTATACTGGGTGAAAGGGCTGTGTGAAGTCCAGGCCCCTCTGGTGCCTTTGGGACACTTGCTGCCAGCTTGAGCAGAAGCAGGATTTTGCAGAACTGTCCTGGTTGTCTTTGGATACATGGACTTTAGTGCATGTGTTAATAGTAACTAAGTCCCCTGGCACTCTGAGGTAAGAAGCAATAGCTAAAACGGATACATATTTTACTGCCAGTATTAAAATTGATACATACTTTACTGCCACAGTGCTAAAACAGATTTGTAAGTCTAGACTAGGTCTTGGTATGGGCTCAAGCACCAGGTGCCAGTATTGCAGCTATGCCAACAGTACCTTGTGTTTGTTTGTACCTGCTAGATCCTTTTGGCCAACTTCCTGGCTCAGACGGAGGCGCTGATGAAGGGGAAGACGCCTGAGGAGGCGCGCAAGGAGCTGCAGGCGGCCGGGCTGAGCGGGGACGCGCTGGAGAAGCTCCTGCCCCACAAGGTGCCTGGGGGCTGTGCTGGGGGTGACAGGGCAGCTGGGATGGGGTGGCACTGATGGCACCTTGGCAGGGCACTGGGGGCAGGCTGGGAGCAGCACTGTGGCTCTGAGGCCTTGGAGGTGTTCCAGGGAGCATGGGCTATCTCAGCACTGCCCAGTGACTCTTGGGTTACTTCTTGTAGCCCACAGTGGCCAGCAATGGTGCTTGGATCTTGGGGACTCTAGTTGGTCACAGTGACCCCGAGATAAGTTAGAAAGCCTCTTTTCCCAGCCTGGTGCTTGAAGAAGCAGTCAAGGCTCTTCATTTCTTGGTCTCAAGGTTGTTTATTGTTCCTTATCTATAAAATTCTTTCTCCTGCCCTGCTGAGGTCTGCTCAGCAAGACAGTCCAGGGCACTCCTGCCTGGCCCCTGGGTGGTGTTACCTTTTTATACTGAAAACTACATGTACAGTATTTACAATAACTTCCCAATCCCTATCACCTGTGTTAGACAGTGAGCTTCTACTCTAAACCAATCTGTAAGTGCCACCATCACAGCAGGAGATGGAGGCCAAGAAGAAGAAGGAGAAAGGCTGGACACACTCAGTTCCCTCCATCTTGCCTCCTGAACCCCCATTCTAAAAACCCAAAAAAATCTATTTTTCACCCTGTGATAATTCACTATCATTCTACTTAAACTGTTGTGGCTTGTAATTCTTCATATAAGGTTGGTAATTGTTTTTTCCAAGGGCTAAATCAAAAGCACAGGGGTCTGTGCCAAGGTCTTTGAGCCCCCTGACAGGGTCTTGAGTCCTCCAGGGCAGCCAGAGGAACTTCCTGGATTCCCTCACTTGGAGACACATTTTCCATTGTGTTCGTAAAAAGAAAAAAAGTGGGAATTGTACCATTTTATGGTTGAAGGCCTTTAAAGCTTTCAGAACTTTGTATTTGCTACTAATGCAAATAGTGCAGTGTGCACTCTAATGAAGACAAAACCTGCAAGTTTCTGATGTACTTTTTATAACATACTGGGTGACAATGTATTTCTTGTTTTGAAAGGTCTTTGAGGGAAATCGACCAACCAATTCCATCATGTTTACAAAACTCAACCCCTTCACCCTGGGAGCCATCATTGGTAAGTAAATACATTTCTCATCTGTGAATTCTAATGAAGACTTTGTGATCGAGTTTATTGATAAATCTCTTTCTGCTTTATAGCCATGTATGAACACAAGATATTTGTTCAAGGAGTTGTCTGGGACATTAACAGTTATGACCAGTGGGGGTAAGTTTTCTTTGTGTCTTGTATACTTCTTGACAGATTCTTGAATCTATCATGAGTTAGAGAAAAGACAATCAAAAGGGTTTTATACTTGGAACACATGATTTTGGGATAGTTACAAATGACTACAGATTTTCTGGAGATAGGTTACCATGCTATAATGCATAATGACTTGTAGATAACAATTTTGGCTAAGGACCTCTGTTGAATTTAGAAAAATACTATGAATGTAAAAAAGATGCAGTAGTGAGGAAAACAGTCAAGCAGGCTGAACACATGCTCTGAAAATTAGGAAGGAAAATGTTTTCTCTGTAACATGAAAAAAAGAATTATTTACCTCTAGATTAGTAGGCAGTTTGAGTGGCATCTGATGAGCAATAGATTGATTACCTCTTAATTTTCCTGTGCTGGAGAAGACAGCATTTCTGGCAGAGGTGTGTGTATGCAGCAGCCCTTGGTTTCATGCAGGCTGCATCTGTGACTGAGGGCTGTGCTGGAGCTCCATGTGTGCAGCAGCAGCTCGGGGGAATCTGTCACTGTGTCACTGAAAAATGTAGTCAGGAGTTAATCATGTTCTTTCATCTGTAGTAATATTAACTGTAAACATACTGTATGGCTTAGGTAGAGGCATTGGGAAATAAGATTGTTCAGGTGCAGCCTGCCTTGGCTGTGAGGGTTGTTCTGAAGAGCACATTTGCTCCACAGGTGTAGAATATCAGTTTACACTAAGCTGCCTTAGTCTTTGTGTGCATGCTTTGGTGCTGTGCTACCACAGCTTGTTCTATAACCAGATACTGTAGCAGAAGCTGAAAATGGCAGACTGTGTCTAGTACAAGCTGATGTCTGCTATAAACTCTGAGATCAAGAGTGTGGTAGGAGTAAGTACAGCTTTTACTGCTACACATGAAGTTCCAGAATGGCATCCAAAACTGAGAGGTGGGGATGCTGCAGAACCAGCCTTGTTCCTTGCAGTTATTGGAATATCCTGGGTTTTTAGGGGGGCTGTAACTCCTGGGTAGGTGTTGGGGATGCTTCCAGGCTGTAGTTCAGCTGGTCTTTGTTTGGGTGACACAAATCAGTGCTCTGAGCACTGTCCTGTTCAACAGTGAACAGGAGCCAGCTGAGTGCAGTCTGCACTGGGCCAGGCTGCATAACACAAGTGAATACTGAGGTGAAAAGACTCTGCTTGACTCTGGAAATAAAATGTTCACTTAGACATCCTGTAATTTGAGCTGTCTGCTCAGCTGAGGAACAGTGAGAACTCCAGTTTTTAATGAATGAGACTGAGTTGAATACTTCAACAGTAATTTTTGAGGGGTAAAACATCACAGTGTTCACTGGGAAGTTATTTTTTATTGGCTTCTATTTTTAATATCAATGACTTATAGTAAATACTGTCAGTTTTTAGCACTAACATTGCTTTTTCTTTCTTTTCCTGCTTTTATAAATGCAGAGTTGAGCTTGGAAAACAACTTGCCAAGAAAATTGAGCCTGAACTGGAGTCAGATGCTCCAGTGACATCTCATGATAGCTCAACAAATGGGCTCATCAATTTCATCAAAAAACACAGAGCTTGAAATGAAATACTTGGAGGACATCGACAATCTCACCACCAAGTACCCAAATCTGTTGTAGATGTGCTTTTTTTAGCCACTTTTAACAAAAATAGCACTTTACAGATGTAGCTCTCTTCACTTGTTGCAGTTAATCTTGTTGCGTCAAGTGTTACAAATGAAACTAGTTTTGTGAAACCCTGAGATTGTAGAGTTGCTTTCTATTTCTGTGGCTGTTAATCTGTAAAGTGCAGCTGGTATATTCCTCAGTTCTTATCCCTCAACTTCCTTAAAGACGGTCACCTACTGATACTAGAAAATAAATGGTATGGTGGATGAGTAAAACTTCTTCACTCTATTTTTGAAGTGCAGCCCTAGTAACATTTGCCTCACTCACTGTGTAAGGTCCTCTGAAGCCAAGTAAGCAGACTTCTTTTCGGACTGGTTCTACTGTAAGCTGGAAACTAGAATGTGTTTAAAGAATCAGACCTACAGCTGTAGGTTGTTCAGTTACATTTCATCCCTTTTGAGCAAGATACAGACTTTTTTTTTTCCCCCAGTGCTACTGTGAAAATGCAAGTTTACTGATGTTTGGTAAAAGATGTCCTGTTTTGTCTGTAAGCTATGTGGACAGCTGTCCAAAAAGGAAGAAGGTTCCTGAAGAGACAGTGGTATCTTAACTTTTCCAAACAGTTTTCCAGAGTTTGTGAAGCAAAAGCTTGGGATCACTTGGAGAAGAAATATTTTTGGTATCCTCCAGGGGCAATTTCTCACTGTTTAATCAGCATCACTGTCTGACAACAATGAAAGAAATAGAGAAACCTGATGTCAATATGTTGTTTATCCTCTTTTGTTCTCTTCTACTGTTAACCTCCTTGCTAGCAAACTGGCATGCTCTGGCTATTGTTCTGTAACACCTTTAATAAAGGTAAGACACAAGCATTAAAAGGTCACTTTGGTTCTCATGCCCCCAATGGTGCCTGCACTGTGAGCTGGAACCCCTCAGTGCCCATCTTTGCCGTGTGGCTTCACGGGTAGGGCTGGGTGCTGCGGGCTCAGCCTGCCTGCTCTGGCACCTCCGCGGTGCTTCACCCGCTGCTTGTTTCCATATGAAAAGAGAACCCTAGAGGGAAGCAGCCTGTTCTCAGCGGGGCTTTAACCCTCTCCTCCCGCCGTGCTCAGGTGCACACTCCGCTCTCTCCGCTCGCTCCCTGCGCGCCCGGCCCGGACCCGCCGCGCTCCCTGAGGGATCATGGCCGCGCGCAGGGCGCCCCCTGCCGGCGCCGCCCTCAGCGCTCAGCCCGCCCGCACCGCCGCCATGAGGGAAAGGCGGGTGGGCACTGCGGGACCGAGCCCGCGCTGTCCGCACCGCCACCCCCGGGCTCCGCAGCCATGAGGGAAAGGCGGGTGGGCACCGTGCGGGACGGAGCCCGCCGCTGCCCGCACCGCCACCTCTGGCCACCATGAGGGAAAGGCGTGTGGGCACTATGCGGGACCGGCACCCCCGGGCTCTGCCGCCGTGAGGGAACGGCGGCCGGCCACCGTGCGGGATGGAGCCCGCCGCTTCCCGCACCGCCACCCCCGGCTCCGACGCCGTGAGGGAAAGGCGTGCGGGACCGAGCCCGCCGCTGCCCGCTCCGCTGCCATGAGGGAAAGGCAGGAGGGCACCGTGCGGCCGCTGCCCGCACCGCCACCTCCGGGCTCACACTGCGCCCGGGGCTGCGGGCAAACACAGCAGGAAAGCCGTAAAGAGGCTTTAAAAAGGGCTGCTTTTCCCTGCACTGCTTGAGGAGGCCACAAGTAACGTGCAAAGGAGAGTCTGTGGCTGCGATTTGAAGAGGAGACGGTGTAAAACCCTCATAGGGTTCAGGAACCTGCTGTCAGCGACAGGAACTTTTTGTGGCCTCTGGGTCTTTGCCTTTCCCTTGCAGGGACTCTGCACTGTTTCCTGACCTGTGCCCTGACACGCAGCCACTTCGTGACTCACTTTCCTGAGCTCCACTGAACTGCTTTCAATCCTTCCGTTTAATATCAGGCCACCACATTCCTGAAAGAATAAAAGTGATTTCTGCATAAATTGTGCTCTGGTAATGAGACATTCCAGCACATTCAAGCACATCTGGGATAATTGTAATGAGCATGGCTGAGGTCTGATAAAGCTGTGTTGTCATTTACAAGAGAGAATGAAAGGTAATGATGTGCCTGAAGTAAGCAGAAGGTTGTTGTACCCCTAAAATGGCACACAATCCCTAATCCTCAACCCCCTCCATTGCCTACAAGACCTGCTCCTCGTGAAAGCCTCTGAGGAAACACTGTGTGCAGATGCTTCAGTCAATGTAAGTTAAGTTGATGATATATTTTACACTTGCAATGCTAATTTGGCTGTCTAATAGTAACAGCATCTCAATGTCAAAATTAATCTATGAATGTATTTTTGGAGTTCTTGAGAAAGTAATTACTGTATTCATGGGAAAAATCTAACACTTAAAGAAAATTATGCTAAATTCATATTGTATTCCCACTGGACATGTACTTAATATAGATTGTGTGGGTTTGAGTTTAACAGAGGAATATGTTTGTATAGCAGTTGATATAAAAAGACTGCCTCAAAAGAGCTATGCCTGTGAAGGCCTCTTCAAGCCCTTCTGTTTAAAGAGGATTTGGCAGGAATAATCAATGAGTGATCCCTTTTGGCCAAACCAGATCAGTGATCTGATCTGATCTGCTGGCACTGTTCTAATTTCCAAATTATCCTGTGCCACATGTGGAGTTCCTGCAGATATCATGAGGTTAGGCTGAAACCTTGAAGGAGGATAAGATCAATAAAACTGTATTTATCTTATAAATATAGTTCCCAAACTATACCAAGAACTTCAGTTGAACCTGTTGCTGCTATGGAGTAATAAAAAGATTTACAGATCTGCAGTGCTCAGCTCGTGAGCCTGTATGGAAGAAAAGAAGATAGCTTTGCCTCATTTGTTCTTTACCTATTTCAGGCATAGTGTTTATGTTTAGATGTTCTTAAAATTATCCTGCTTTGGCAATTCCTGCTTTGTTTGTTTTGTTTTGTTTGGCTTCCAGAGAGAAAAGTTAAGCAACTTGGATTATTAATGAAGATTCAGCAGAGAAGAGCTTGCTCTTGGCTTCTATCTCAGTCAAACTTTAATGCTAGTAACTGAATTGCTCTACCCTCTCTGAAACAACACTTCAAATTTTTGTTAGTTTTGTGGCAGAGGGATTGTCAAAATAGATCAGATAAAAAGTAGTCCTTATGCAAAACATTTCCAGAGGGCTGGTAATGTCCAGATAATATTTTATGTCCTCGCTTTTTTTTGTGTTCTTTCTTAGATGTTTTGTTCTGAGAGAAGAAAATTACAAAGTCCTGCTGTTCTGTTAAAATAATATTTTCCAAACCTGCTGGATATACTTGAAATTTCAAAAACTAAACTCACAAACGAATTTGTATTTGGGTTGTCAGACCCTGGATTTTACTTGATGGTGCTTTCACAAGTAGGCACACTTTCAGGATTTCTGACACTGTTCTTTGACATTTATGTGGCCTTTCCTCTAAGGAAATATTTGGAGCCCAGAGCAGTAAATGCTGTGGAGAGGGCACTCACTGTGGCTGGCTGTGCAGAGCAGGGCTGTCCCTGCCTAGGGGCATGGAAGGAGCTGGGAATGGCCAATCCTTGCTGGATCTGGGAGCTGGCAGCTGAGAGAGGAGCCTGTGACCCTGCTCTGGAGCACTCCCAGCTAGCTGGTGATTCCTAGAAAGGCTGAGCTCTGCCTTTTGTCATTAGCTGCAGCCACAAGAGACAAGATCTGCTCGAAGGGTCCCTCCCACAGGATAAAAGCAGAGCATCTTGTTTGTTGTTCTGAGTGCTAGTGAACTGTGAAAGAATGTTAAATGAATCTGAAGTTGCAGGTTTTTGTTGAATATTCGTGTGGCTTTGGACTTATTAAAAACACCAGTTTTGTCATTCTAAGTCAGTAAAGTGGGTAACCAATGAGTTTGACAAGTTCAGACCTTGACTCTGACTTTTCATGAAGTTTTTAATTTACAGTTGGTTTATGTTTATTTGGAAACTGCTGGATTAACTAAAGGGCTTTGCTGTGCTCATTTTAGAATTGCTTCTCCAGGCTTTTCAAGACATGCAAAACCTTTTTTTTCAACTCTCCTGACAAATCTATTCAGTTTTGTTGTGGTCTTGATACTTTATCTAATAAGGTTTGGGGTAATTTTTGTTTGTGTTTTTGTTTGTCTTTGTTTGGTTTTGGTGGTTTTTTTTTTTTCTCTTTCTTTATTTTCCAAAACCTATTACAGACATCAACACAACAACAAAAGAGCTGTGTAGAAAGACCATAGATAGAGATGGGCTCTGCCATGGATCTGCTGTGAAGGTCTGTCCCTGGAGGGGCTGCAAACATAGCTGGAGCAGGAAGTAAAAATTCTGGGATGTTTTTCATGGAATTTCAGAAAATTCTAATATGTGTGTTTGAGAATATCACCCTGAAAAAATTCTAATTTTGAGCTCTGTACAAAGCTTTAGCACCCATGTTTCCTGAGCTGTTTAAGAAAATCAGTATTCCAAGAGCCAGTACAGGGCATCAGGACAGAACAAGGGGGCCAACACTTAACTCCCTTGCAATAGGACACAAGGAAATGGCCTCCATTTCTTCACTGAAAGATTATCAAGTATTGGAACAGGGTGGCCAGAGCAGTTATGAAATCACTGTCCCTGCAAGTGTTCCAAACCACACAGATGTACATGGACATGGGGTAGTGCTGCACCTGGCAGTGTTGGGTCAATGCTTGGGCTTGATGATCTTAAAGGTCTTTTCCAATCTTAATGTTCTCTGATCATCTGGAGCCTCGTTGGAGTTCTCAATAAATAATTATCAGGGTTGATCTTCAATGGACTTTTAAACATGAATTACTTAATTTTGAGCTGGGTGAGTGTGCTGGTTTTGCAATAATTGACTTTTGATGAAGAGGGGAAAAATCAACCACAGAAGTGATAATGTTCTATTGCCTAAGTCATGTTCAGTTCTCAGCTCATACACCTGCCACGTGTAACCACAGTGGATTTTAGGATGACAAAGAAGTGAAATGAAAATGAGTACAGGGACTTTGCCCTCTCTAACCTTAGAGCTGTGAGCATGGGCTAAGGACTGCTGGCCAAGGTCCATATGCACAGCTTGGGTCAGATCCTGCTTAGTTATATTTCCATTGGATTGAGACTTTGCTGGGGAGACTGTCCTAGAATTCATACCTAGGATTTCATGGTATGAGACCTGTGCAAAGGCCTCATTGCCTTCAGTAGACAGTGGTCTGTGCCTGGGATTGTTAACTGCACTCAGGAGCAGTTTGGGGTGACCTGGATTATGTGGCAGAGATATTCTGGGCTATTTCAACCTGGTTACAGATCTACCTCCCTACAGAACAAGAGTTAAAAACAGGAATCTGCAGTAAGAGACAGATGCACATGCAAGGAACTTAGAGTGTAGCCTCTAGGGTCTTTCTGTGCTGGCCCCGTAACTCCTTTCAGAGGTGACAATTATTCAATAATAAAAAAGCACCAATTTTGTTTCAGATTTGTAGCTTTGGAGCTAAATTAAAGTTGTAGAAGATGAATGATGCCATAACTGTTTGATCCTGTAGTAGTGCTCTTCCTTGCTGAAAACATTTTGCTGTTAAATAAGTTTAAGGTGGAACAAAAATAATATGGTGGTGTCCTTAATTCTTTTAATAAGAAAAAAAATCATACATTGATATTTAAAATAGACATATGGGTTTTTACATATATAAAAATACATTGAATGCCTTTTCCCTTTTAAAGCCTCAGAGATCTTCCTTGTGGGAGATACTGACATTCCCTTCATATTGGCTGGATTTACCACAAGGAAAGCTGGAGAAAACTTAAAAGTGTCCGGTTTTATTTAAAACCTTGGTGGTCTTTAACGGCTGCCCCACAGTTCCAGCCTGGTACAAACTTAAACAGAGCTCTTTGTTGCTCTTGAATGTGACATAATCCTTTCATCTGGCATGCTGAATGAAGTATGCACATGGCTTTTTTGCTACCCCTGCTGGGCTGCCTTGTTACACCTTCAGAGCAAAGCACCCCCAGTAAAAAAGCTTGGGCTCTGTCATCCACCCTAATGCCAATAAACAGCAGATAACTATGGCATCTTTTGGCTTTAAAATGCTGCCCCTCATTAAACTTGTGTGTTGAGGAAGGAAATGCTCCCCACATCATTGTTTCTTGGAGATACAGAGTACATTTTTTTGTTGTTTGCATGTTTGCTAATTTGAAGCTCTTTGAAGAATCCTACAGGGAGATCAAAGACAAAAGATTAGAACGTTTTTAATAAAGTGAAGAAGGATCAGGTTAGATCAAAGGGACAAGCTGACAGGAAATAAGTAGGTGCCGTTGTTGGCTGACACTTGCATGCTGTAGGGTGATTTCTGTGTTAATGTGAGGTCAGAAGGAGGATTGCTTTACATCTTATTGTCTCCAGACTTTGCTGACTGGGTGTGTCTTTGTACTTCACTTTAATCTCAAAAATTAAAACCCATAAAGTCACAGTTTGGCTCAGCCACATGATTTTTCTAGTTATTTAACTTTGATTTTGAAATAAAAATAAAATTTGGAATGCGCCAGCAGGGCCTGGAGGTAATTAATTGGTCTGCAAGGGGATCCAGCTACAGGAATATTCATTATCAGAGGCACTGGGCCTCAGTCACCCCCACTGTCACTCTGCTGACTTTGAGGGAATTAAGTCTTCCCCCACTGCTGCAAGAGGAAATGTGTTTTCTTTACATACACACCAAAGCCTTGCAAGCTCACAGGTTGTACTGCTCTAGATAAACCAGTACAATAAATTCATATAGGCCCTTCAGTTTATGGTGCAGTTTGATTAGTACAGAGCTGCCAATTGGGCAGAGTTTATTTCTCTGAGAGATTGAAGTTGCAGCCCCAATGGGAATGGGCTCACTGGCCTCCTCATGAACTTCAGTGTCCAGGCTGTGGTGGATGCAGGGTTGGCTTTGGCAGCCTGGTACCTGTAAATCAGAAGTAGGGTGCCTCACAAAATGCCCTTTACTTCTCAGAGTAAGTCACCTTTCTGCCTGATGTAGCTGGGAGCTACTTTGAGGACAAGCATATTTCTTTCCTATGTGATCCATGGGTGATTCTGTAGCTCCACAAAGCTTCATCTCCCCATGTGTCTCCACAAGTGAAGAAAACAAACAAGTGCTCAAGAGGTTTCTGTGTCTTTGTGCTCATGAAACCTCCCCTGAAAGGCTGTTTCCAGGCAAGGCTGCAGTATGGGGGCCACTGAAACAACATTTTGTTCCACAAAGGCTGCAAGCACTGGTGTTCTGTCCCACACATGTGCAGCTGCTCCTGCAGCTCTGAGGGCTCTGCTGCCCCAGTGCAGAAGGGCAGCAGTGGTCAGGTACCCTGTTGGGCATAGGGCAAGCAATAAATGGTTGTTTCCATCCAGTCATGTTAGATCAAATTAGCAGGGTTTGCTATGGCCTTAACAGAAAGAGCTGTGCTCAGCCCCTTGTTTAGGGGCTATGATACAGATAATAATCCTACTTGATTAGAGAAATGTATTTTTATTGTATTGTGTTATTTTTGCCTTGCAGTTGGTTATGTAAATGAGCAATCATTCTACTAAAACAAAGTATTCTGTAAAATAAAGTTACCCAAACTTTTTGGGGTAAAGTAAAACCAATGGGAAAAGATATCTGTTTGTAAACTGAAGAGAGTTTGTGAGTCTCAAAGGGATGTAAGAAAGAGCACTGGGTTTGGCTGTTGGAAAAAGGGTTCCTTTGCTCTCCCTGTGCTGTGGCTGAGCTGAGCTGTTCTCTCCTGGGGCTCAAAGCCAGAACTTCACACGCTGCACCATTGCTTGCTATTTCCCACCCTCCTCACTGAGGGATGCACTGGGGAGTGCTGGAAAGGCACACGTGGGGTTGTGGGAAGTGCTGCTGCTCTGGATGCAGTCAGGATCACTTCACTGTGGGTATGCAGTTTCAGGACACACAGTGACCCTGGGGGTGCAGTGCCATTAAGCCAACAGTAGACAATGACATGGCAGGGAAATCACATGGCTTGCTTTTGAATGTTGTCTGATTTTTTTGGGTTCCGTGGAGTTCACTGGGTTGCCCAGCTCTTAGTTTTCGTGTTTGGTAGAACCTAATTAAAATTGCCTTTAAGTCAGAAATGTGCAGCATTCAGACAGAAAAAGTCCTGAAGGCTCCTCAAATAGCCCAAGTGCTTCTGTGTGTCCCTTGTAACAGCCACATGTCCACCTGCCTCTGCACCCAGACCTGACCTCTCACCTTCGTCCCTGTGAGTCCCTTGCTGGACTTGGCTTTGGTGGGAGATATGCCCTGATGTGCTTCTTGAAGCTTGTGGATTTAGAAGTGGCAGGTCATTCTTTTTGAGATTTATCTGTCCAGTTAAAACACTGGAATTTTGCCTAATTTTAGGCACTGCACGAAGCTCTTCCTTTGCAATAAAATGCAGTCATAGGAAGAAGACTGATTGCAAAAAGGAGGAGTGCTTGTGTGGCAAAAAGCTTGGGATCTTTGAGATCCCAGTAGTGGTACTGAGATCCTGCTGTTTAGACAGAAATGTCTAAATCCACTGAAGTTGTGAGGGATTCTAATGAGTCCATCTGAACACAGGCTTCCAGATTATAGAAGTGCAAGAAAAATAGTCTGTCTCCAAATCAGAATAATCTGGAGTTGTAAATTTGGATTCGGTTAAATTTGTGCAATGTTTTAATATGTGCAACACCATAAACCTACAGGCATTGCAAGAGACTGATAGGATTGGAAATTCAGCAGAAATTCAAGGTACACAAAGCAGTCTAACAGTATGAAAGGAAAAGTCTTTTTTAATGGACTTTGCAGAATGAAAATTAACAATTCAAGGAGAAGTGCAAAGCAGGGAATAAGGATGTTGGCAAAGTGTTATGGTAACAGAAAATTCAGTGATGAAATGCAGAATTCCCCGAGGGAATCATAAATCAGCTTTAGTCTACAAAGTATGTTGGTTCCTAAATCAGCAGGAGTCTGGTACCTAAATAGCTTTGCAGTCCAGTCCCAGATGCTTTACTTTGGACTTTTCACTTTAGGTTTTGTGTGGTTTTAAGTTTAACAAGGCACTCATTCCTTTTGAACCAAAGCACATTAATAGTGTCCTTAATATATTTATAAAGCAAAGAGTCTTGAAGGGCAGCTTGGTATTTTTCAGACTTCAGAAATGCTAAGTGTTTTAATAAAGTAGAAAGCGTTAAGAAAAGGTTGAAAAATGACAGGGAGTGTCAAGCTGAGGCTGAATAACTTTGGAAGATTTGATTTATCCCATGCTTGAATTTTGAACGTGTCTTTTTGTGGTTCCTTGGGTGTGTGGCTGCAGTGGCAGGGTGCTCAGAACAAGTGAGCATTATCCAAGCGCAGACACGGCAGTTTCCTCTTTACGAACCCATCAGCCGAGGGCGATGGGAGGTTCTGCAGGTGGGAGGGCTGGAGGGAGCAGCCCGTGTCCACCAGGGGGTAATGCTGGCTGCGGAACGGGCTCCCCCCGCTGCTGCAGGGAATTTCCAACAGCAATTTAACGTGACCTCGGATCCGAGACTCTGCTGCCTTTTCAAGGAAAGCAGGGCTTGGTAAACGTGCAGCGGGTGGCAGTGCCCCAAAGCGCTGAATAGATGCCCCTTAGGCAGTGGTGCCCAGCTGCAACTTCTCTAGGCAAGTTTTGGGGTGGTGTCTAAAGTTGTTGACCATTAACTCCACAATAACTATGTTCAGCACCTGTTATCTCTATTTAAAAATCTTTGGTCTAAATAATGCACAGAACTGAAGGAATAGCTCGATGACAAAGTGTTGTCACTGCTGTCAGCGTGAAGGTAAATTTACTTGAAGTGATTTGTGGGGGGGGAAAGCCACTGAGAGATGTTTAAAATTAACTCAGTACAGCAATCCGTGTGCTGAAGCCTTTGTTTAATAGCAGATCCTGGTGTCCTGGTCTTCCACAATGTCAGGTTAGAAATTAACCCAAACTGAAAAGGGGATTTGGGGTAGGAAGGGTGTGATTATTGGATCTAGAATTTGGAGAAAATAATTTAAGAAAAATTTCCTTGGGTCTCCTGACTGTAAAAATCAGCTACATTCCTATTCTTTTTCCTGAAGACACAGTTACCAGTAGCAAAATACTTTGTGGATCCAACATTGGGTTTTTCAAGATTAACAGCATAATTACTCCTTCTTGCAAAGCCTAGGGATGCCCACTGGGAAACTCCTGCTTCAGTCTTGAAATAGCACAGAGCAGTTTCACCTTACTTCTCACTGGTGAGTCTGTGAAACACGGCAGTGGAGAAGGAGATAGATAGAGATGGGCTCTGCCATGGGTCTAATGTCTGTTCCTGGAGGGGCTGCAAAGCTGGAGTAGAAAGTAAAACTTCTGGGATGTTTTTAACAGAATTTCAGAAAATTCTGATAAATGTGTTTGAGAATATCACCCTGAAAAAATTCTAATTTCGAACTCTGTGTAAATTTTTAAAAATGCAGAAGAAAATGCAGCTTTCAGCTGACAAGTGTTGAGGTTCAGTGCTGTACTCTGGGTCCTCTGGTGCAGCCTTTGCTCAGGCAGTTCTCTGTGGTAAACCCCAGCCTTAACTCTAGACTCAAACCAGACCAGTAATGTCACTGGTATAAATGAAAGCTTGCAAGAACAATAGATGTCACTGTTTCAGTGCTGACAATAGAGATTACTCATATCCTTTCTGAAGCAAATTTTGTATTTCTGCAGTGCACTTCGTTTTCCTAATTAGATTTCTTGTCAGGCTGTGCTGTGTAACTTAATCTAATTTTGCTAAGCCTGTCATTGTAGAAAGAAACCAACATGAACAACACTAAAACTTGGTTTTCATGTCCTTGATCCTGCAGTCTCACCCCCAGAGATGGCACTTTTGGTGGGTACAGAGCCCACTAGTTTAAATGCATTTCTGTGTGTGCATAATGACTTGATTGGGCAAATCAGTGCCCTGGTGAAGATTTGTACTTGCCAGACAGGAGTAGGAAATATGTCTGTTAGAGCCTGTTAGGCCTACAACATACCTTGCTCTGCCCAATTGCATTTTGACTCTAAGCAAAATATAGCTGAACTCTCTGTGGGAGATTTTTTCCCTTTAAAAGAATCCTGTTACTTACTTTTTATTTTTTAAACTTATCTGTACTTACTCAAGCTTTTACTACCTGTATTTGATGTAATTGTCATTTGCTGTTTTAAACTTATCTCTAATACCTTATGTTTGTGTGGCTGGAGAAAAAACAGCAAGTCAGAATTTTATTTTGGCTATTAAGCTTCTATTAAGCTTAATACTATTAAGCTTCTCCCTCAAAAGTAAAACATTAACATTAGGTGGAATGAGGCACATCAGCTAGTATGTTAATTATGGGGACAGACAATCATTAACTTTATTAAAGATCTCAAGATTGATCCAAGATTATAGAAAACAAATTGTTTTTTCTGCTTATACTTTGTTATTTAAAGATGTATAAATGCCTTGTGGATGGGATTTGAAAAATAGGTACAACAATTTCAATTTTGTAAAGACTATGTACCCTCTTTGTATACAACTCTGACAAAATATAGGATTTAACTCTAGGATAAGCTTGCTGAAATATTTGAACAGTTCTCTCCAGAAAATGTTAATTGAAACCTTAATATTTTAATTTAGAAAAAAAGATTCGAGTTTTATACTTTAAAAAAAAAAAAAAAAAGATCAGCAGGACAATTCTTACCTAAATTTGTGTTTTTAAGATTTTGGATCTTTTATTTGTTGCTGGTACCAGAAGAAGAATATTCAAAACACAGTAAAGCCCCAAAGTTATAGTGCAGGTATTTGCTTGGGGAGACTGGAAATATTGAAACAAGTAGTGCAAATCCTACAAATGAGCAGGGCATTTCTCTTCTTGTACACCTGTTCCAAAGGGTGGTGCCTCATCCCGAGTAGCTCCTTGCAAGCTCCACTTTGGGATTTTGGAGGCATGACAGGAAACTTGTTTAAGCCTCTTGTTTAAAACTACAGGTGTTATAATCTCTGAATTCCAAGGGAAAAATGGTGCCCTTTACTGAGGAGTCCTGTGTCTAATTTACCTGTTTTGAAAAGATATAATAATACCAACACTTACACTTTTTACATTGAAAGGCAGAGCACTCTCTGTGTGTACTGTGGAACAAAGGATTTGTTACTTTTCCCCACCCCTAATTAATTGATAGATAAATCACATATTCTCTGGTACTCCACATTTCCTGTCCTTTTGTAAAATGTTGTCTTTGTAGGTACATGTAATGTTTGTTCAGTCTGCAGAAGACAGATGAGAGAGGAGAGGATTGGCCATGAGACACTGAATGCTTTAGGCAGTTGCTCTGCATAGCTGCATGAATATGAAAGGACAGATCATTTTGGCAAGTGCTGGTTTGTTTTTAAATAGTAGTAGATGTTTCTTAAAAGGCAATGGGCATGTGATGTTCAATTGGAACTGGACTAAAGCAAACACAGCTTTCTGCTTTGACAAGCTTACAGTTCATTAGGGTAAATTACTGAGCTCCCTGTATGGTTAGATGGTTAAGGATCCAACCTAATTAGTTTAAAGCTGCCTTGGGTATCTCTGCACAACATGGCTGCTATTTCTGTGCTGCTGTGCAGACTCACTCTAAATTCTTCATTTGAAGTCCATTAAAGTCAAAGCAGCTCTTTCTGTTGGTTGAATAAGCTTTGCTCAGGCTGAAAACATGTCAAGAGTGCAGTACAGGAAACAGAGAGCCAGGCAACGTGGTCCAGGCCTGGCACGTTTCTGGGCATGCAGGGCTGTGGGGAGGGGGCAGGAATGAAGGCACAGGGTGGCACAGAAGGGGGACAGCAGGCTCAGGGGCCAGACCAGGGGGATGGTGAATGGTCTTGTGTGTAATGGAAAAGCACAGCAAGGAGAGGGGGAGAAGCTGGAGCACCACAGATGAGGGAAGATGAACTTCTGAGGAGTTTTACCAGTGGTGGGAGGAGGCTTGGGTGTCGCAGACATTTCTCCACAGAAATCCTTTCTTTCGGATTTCTGTGTCTTCGGGAGGCCAGAGGCTCCAGAAGACAAGGTAAACAATTATTATCAGCTGCAACAAGAATGCAACAAGAACACCTTGATTGGCTCATTTCCTGTGTTTATAATTAAGGGCCAATCACCAGTGCAAGCAAAGAAACTGAGTCCTTAGCCACAACTTTGTTATAAATTCTTTTCTATCTATTCTTAGCCTAGCCTAGCTGCTCTGCAAACCTCTCTCTAGATTCTATTAATATAGTAATAATGTATTATATATAATATCTTAATAAATAAGCCTTCTGATTCAAGAAACAAAATTCAGCATCTCTCTCTCACCAGCCGCGCCCACTCAAGTGCAGTCATACTTGGGTTCAGTCTGGAGAAAGGCAGAGCATCACCCAGGGGGAAAGGGCTCAGCCAGCGCCTCTGGGAGAGGTGGGTGAGCAAAGGCAGGGCTGGCAGTGCCATGGGTGGCACCGAGGGGCAGCCAAGGAGGAGCAGCTTGGGGAGCAGGCAGCACAACCAATCTAGTGGTAAATACTCAAAACTTCCTGAAGGGTGGCTGTGGTGAGCTGGGGGTCGGCCTCTTTCTCCAGGCGACAACAGATAGAACAAGAGGACACAGTCTCAAGCTGCGTCAAGCGAGATGTAAGTTAGAATTAAGAAGGAAATATTTCACAGAAAGAGTGGTCAGATACTGGAATCATTTACCCAGTGAGGTGGTGGAGTCATCATCCCTTGAAGAATTCAAAAAAAGACTGGATGTGGCACTTGCTGCCATGATCTAGTTGAACAGTTAGAACATCGGCTGGACTTGATGATCTTATAGGTCTCTTCCAGCCTTGAACTTCTGTGATTCTGTGAAGTGCTCTTTTCCCACTGCATGGAGTGATTTGCTGCAGCCAACACTCTGTTTAAAGAATCCAACCCGCTGTTTAAAGCAATCCACCCTGACAGCAGCGGGGCAGCAGCAGGTGAGCCCCAGGGCTGAACAGGCAGTTGCTCCTCAGACTGGTGGAGACATGACCACGCTAAGGAGCGATACGCTTCTGGAAAAAAATATCTGAAAAAGCATAGCAAGCATATTTTAGGGCAGGATGGAATGTTTGCTCAATTAACTAGTCAAAACAGGATTTCTTTGTGTTCCTCACAGCACTGCAAAGGGAACTCCCTTTATGAGAAGCAAGTTCTTTGCCTGTATCTTTATTACCCAACATATACCGTTGTCAGGAGTCTGACCAGTGTTAGCTGATCCCACTCCCTGTTGGGGATTTAAAAAGCTGTTTTGTCCTGACCTGACTGGACACAGAAGCAATAGGGTCAAAATTAGACAGCTTGTTCAAAACCTGAAGGATTTGTGATCACAGTGAATGTCACAATACTGTTCTGCTCATGTAAGCAGGACCATAAGATCAGCAGAAAGCATTGACCACTGCCACCATGTGTTTGGGTTTTCTTTAATTCTAGAATCTTTTTCATTCTAGATTTTTTTTTAAAGTTAGAACACCCGCTTCACACTCATCTACCAACTGCAGGTTGCAAAACACGCCCTATAACAAACTCCAAACTGTTAATCTTACATAAAAGATCAAAAGCAGTGAACTGCCAGTAAAAGAGATCTGGAGTGAAACCTTCATTCTGGTCTTAGGTTCTTCCATTAACATGAAACTTGTTAAGTGACATTCCCAGATTAACTGGAAAGCAAACTATGCACTACAGTACACAAGAAGACAAAACAATTGTTATCCTGTCCCTTAACAATATGGTCAAATTTAAAAGTTTTGCCTAACCCTGTGCATCAAAGGTGTATAATACCATAAAGAGCATGAATATCCTGACTCTATAAAATGTTTGGTGCTTCAGAGAAAAGGCATCAATTTTCCCTCTTCCACCACAAATCCCAAAAAGTTGTATGTAAAAGGGAGAAATATTTGCAATTTCCTAACTTATTTTGGACAACAGGAGTACAGCACAGATATAGAACAAACCCCACAATGTCCTTAACATTAAAAGAACCACATTTAAATCAGACAAGACTAAACTAGGCAGACCAGCCAGCCTCACACCTGCTCTCTTGTACTGGGACTTGACATTGCCTCATAACCCTGAATCTTCTATCCGTTTTTTATAGTTCCTGCTTGAATTAAGGTTATCAGAAATATGGTATTTTTTCAAGGTTTATACCAACAGAATATGCAGCAGGAATATCATCTCTGCTTTAGCCAGGGTTCCCAGTTTGTGCCCTGAGGATTGGGTCATTTTGGCCATAGTGTTTGATGGGATGCTGCCTCCCTGCAAAGCACCCCAGCCAGGAGGGAATTGTGGCCTGCAGCTTTCAGCCAAAGGCACAGACTTACATCTGCCTGCTCACAGTGCACACAGCCACTCTGTCAAGCAACTGGTTTGTCTTGGAGCCCTGCTCTTGTTACCATTTGCCATTCTCAAATGGATGTGTCATCTGTGGAGTTAATGTCCAAACAGTTTGATTTTTTTTCCATTTTATAGGTAAAGGTACTAAAAGGGCTACTGTCAAGAACCAAGCCTGTGTGATGCCATTAGAAATACAGCTAATGAGTGATGAGTCTGCATTGACCCTTGTGTTTGTGGAGCCATTGCTGAAAGGGTTAAAAGGGCTCAACTCCAGCCAGGCTGGCTGCAGTGGCTGCTGCTGCTGCACCATTGCTGTTTGCTTCTCTCTGGTGAGAAGATCTTCCTGCTTGCTCCCAGCTGTGTCACCAAACCGTTTCTTCTTGGGTCAGGCTCTACCCTCCCTCAAAGAGTAGGATGAGAGGGAGGACCTGTTCTGTGTGAGGCTGCCTCATCTCTGTGGCCTCTCAGCTGGGCTAAGGCCCACAGAACCAGTCCAGGGCATGTGCTGTGCCTGCCTTGGCCCTGGCAGACACAGGCAGCTCTGCCTGGTGCTGGGACAGCCTGGATCAGCTCTTCCACTGCTCATTCCCCAGCACTGGCAAGGGATCTCCGGATTTTCATTCAAAAATGAAAACCTAAAGCACCCCTGCTCCTTCTCCAGCTGACAAATACTCTTTAAAGTATAACAACTTGCAGCAATCTGTTCATTCTGCTGACATATAGAAATTATGTTCATACTAGAAATCTTTCTCAGTAGTAAAATGGCAAAGACTAAATACTACATTTTTGTTCTTGTAAGTCTTCACCTCTGGGTTAGTGTGATGCTTATTTTCTGGTTTTCTTTGGCTGGGGCTCTCCTCAGGGTCCAGAACAGGCCTGTGCAGGGTTCCCCCAGCCTGTGCTGTCAGTGCACAGCATGGCAGGCATGAACCTGAACCTCCTCCATGTCCAGGGAACAGCTGAGGACTGATGAGTGCACAGCAACGTGCACCTGCTCGTTGATCACCTTTAATGCACAAGAGACTCCAAGAGAGTAAACACTGCCCTCCTCCAGAGAGGTCTGTGCCACAAAATGCAGCTCTAGGCTGCAGAGCTGAGGGATCTAACTCTGGACAGTTCACTGACTTTAGAGAAGAGCAGCATCAGGTGCATGGTCGAGGCTGGAAGCCCTAGAGACCCTGGCTTTATTGCTCTCCTGCAGCCTATGATAAACCAGTTAATTCCTTTATACTCTGTTTTGCCCTTGTGTTTCCATATGCTACAGAGCTGAAAGCAGACACAAAAAGTGATGGAATATTGCCATACCTAAAAATGGATATATTAATTTCTCTGTTAGCCATCTATTGTAGTCTGCACTCTTCAGAGCTGATGTTGTAACCTCATTCCTGCTGTACTGTAATGAACAGGGTGCCTAGGAGGCAGGAGACTGAACTGGAATGGGTGCTGAGGCTGAAGGCTGAGCTATAATTTACATCCATGCTACAGTCCTCAGATGTGTGGCTGTGACCATTTTATATATGGTTATATGTACTCCTGCCATGTCGTAGACATTTTTTCATTAAAAATCCTTTCTTAAAATTTTTTCTTCTTGAGAAGCTGAGAGGCTTCAGGAACAAAATGTAAACAATGGTTATCTGCTGCTGTGGAATGCAACAGGTGGGTCTGTGATTGGTCTCATGTGGTTGTTTCTAATTAATGGCCAATCACAGCAGAGCTGTCTCAGAGTCTGAGGCAGCTGCCTTTGTTATTATTCTTTTTTTTTCTATTCTTAGCTTAGCCAAGCCTCTGAGATGAAACCTTTTCTTCTATTCTTTTAGTGTAGCTTTAATGTAATATATATCATAATTTAATAAATCAAGCCTTCTGAAACATGGAGTCAGATCTTCATCTCTTCCCTCATCCTAAAACCCCTGTAACCACTGTCACACTGCCACATTTCTAAAACATCTGAAGCAACTGCAGATCAGAGCCAAGGCCAGTTTGCAGCCGTGTGAAACTGTGAGTCTGAGTGGTGGCTGCTGCCCAACAAGGTGGTGGCAGCATTGTTGCTGTAGTGGCTGCACATTGGTAAAGAAACAGAAACATTTTGGTGTCATTTTTGTCTGCAAAGCCCAGACAGTACAGAGCAGTCCAATGACTGGCTTGGGATGGGCAGACACCCTTGCTTGTCTGGGATTTTTGGTGGTGAGGTTTTTTCCAACAATGCAGCTTTTCACTTTAAATTGAGGGAAACATGGGTTGCATTTGCTAAGAGCAATTGAATAAAATGTAGTGTGAAGTATGATAATAACTTGTATGATAAGCAGATAAACGTTGTTGGTCCTTCTCTCTACTAAACATGTCACATGAAAAGAGAAATGTAACCTGGAACAGGCTTCATTCATTCCAAAGTGAGTGAAATCCCTAAAGGCCATTAGCTATAACATGGGGAATATGTAAGCCTAATACACCTGTTCTTTAATCTACAAAAATGCCATTCTAATAATTCTGCCTTGAAGACATAAAGCAAGCCCTTATTATGGTCTTTGGTTTGTGTTCACTCCCAATTTTTAGCTATAATTTCACTGAGGGAATCAGTAGCTCATAACTGCACACTTCACAGTTCCTCTATATGTTGCTCAGGAAATAAAATATTTCTTTGTTTTGGCAGAGCCCTTTGTACTAACCTTGAGTTTGAAGATTTTTTTTTTCACTTGTTTTAATATATTTTAGTTTTTTTCTGGTTTGCATTCCATCTGATGCTGCCCTGGCTACCTTTATAAACATCTGAACAGTTACTCTGTTTTCAGATACAAAGAACAATAGCACCTCAAGCGCAGTGAAAATACCAAATATTGATCTGTCCCTTGAATGCCAGAAAAGCTCAGCAGGAGGCACAGAAAATATTTCTGAAAAATGATAGCTTATCACCTGCAGACCTGGAGATTGCTGTCTATTATTACAAAGACTTGCTGGGGGGCTCCAGTGACCTCGAGCCTTCAGCTATTTGTGTCTCTTTCAAGGCAAAGAGAAAAAATCTCAACCCTCTCCACAATGTTTGCATTCACCTCTTTGCCGTGTCTTTCACCTAAGCTGTGGAGGTGCCCTGAAACACATCAGCCACAGTGGTGCAGCAGATCAGGATTTCACAGCAGTGCTGGGACCTGATGCATGAGCTGCTGTCAGAGTAAAGATTTGGAGCCTTGTTTACACCCCTGCAATGCCCCTATCACTCAATCAAGTGGGGTGGGTTTTGGAGATGTGACTCTTGCTATATATATATATATGTTTAAAATCAAGCTGCACCTTAATGCTAATTGCACTGTGTGCTCTGATGTGGTAATTATTTCCCTGTTAAAATCATGCTTGTGTTAACCTGGGGGTACCAGCAATATTAATGCTGCTTTTCCAGTCAAATTTGGCCCTGTGGGGGCAATGGGGGTTCCTGTTTGCTCTTCCTGGCCTCTTGGGTGGCAGTGGCCAAACACTGCTTCTGGGGACACTCACCAGCCACCACAGGTTGCTCAGGGAGCTGGGAGAGCTCTGTAATCCCCACAGCCATCCATTTTGTAAAAACAGAGAATACTTCTAGTTTGGCCTTCACTTTTTCTTTTGGACAGGTCCTGTGTGGTCCCAGCAGCCCATTTCTGCAGTTCTTGGTGTTCCCTTGGTGGGTTCTGGGCTGCTGGCCTCTCATCAGAGAACGGACAATGTGGTGTTTGAGTGAACAACTGTTGGTGAACCAGTGAGGAGAATTTGAACCCTAAGTTTGTGGTGGAAAGTGGAAGAAAAAATGATCTGTGAGCAGTGAAGCTGCCATAGGATAAAGTGTGCTTGGGAGCACCCACTCCACACAGCCCCTTGGGACCGTGCTCAGGGCTCCAGTGGGAGGTGCAGTGTCCCTGTGTGTTGTGGGAACAGCTGGAACAGCATGGAGATGGCAGTGCCACCCTTTGGTGCCACACAGCTTTTCTGCCTGCCTCCATTTACCTTTTATTGTGGTCATGAGATAGTAGTGAGTGATAGTATCCCCCTTTAGTGTCATAACTCTGAGTGACAACTGTTATAACACCTCCACATAAATGATATTAAATATTAAATTCAGCTGGGAGAGTTAACCTGAAGGTTTGTCTGGATACATGGTGTGTGTGCCTGGTTGGGACATGCAGTAGGAGCTGTTACCTTCAGTTTAGAGCTGTAAATTAAAGTGTGCCTGTCTCTGGTTCCACTCATGGGAAAGGTGCTGACACTCTTAGGTCTTCCATATTTTCTGGAGAGAAAATGGGTACAGGGCATATTTGGGATGGGGTAGGTTCAGCTCTTGGCTTGGTAGGGAAGCCTGCCTGGTGAGCAGAGGGAGAAACAAGAGCTGAGCACAGTTGAATTGGGTTTCCTTATGTGCCTGTGAAGCCTAAAAGTACCAACACAGAAGGTAGGTTTGACTGAGGAAAATAATTAATCTCCATTTGTGGCATAAATCCACATAAAATTACTATTTTTTTAAAATTTCACAGTTAAAAATATCATACTGGGCTATTGGGTCTGTTATGTAGTGAATCTGCAATCCAGTTGGTTTTTATGCTCTAACTACTTTCACAGCCAAGGTGGTGCCTCTGTTCTCTTGCCTTTAGCACAAACTCAGGTACCTTGTGGTCCTTTTAAAATGTCACATCAGTTATTGTCACAGTACAGGCTTCTTCATGTCCTTTTTTCAGCTTACTGAAAAATGCACCTCATTTTTTTCAGCACCTCATTGTGTGCACCTGGAGTGTGCTCAGGACTTTGCTAACATCTCAGTCCAATTGTTAGCCTGAATTAACCACCCCTGTCAAACACAGGGCCATATGCACCCCTAGTGCAACCCACACATAACAGAACACTAAAGCTGAGTTTATCCCAATGTGGTCAGAGTCTGCCACTGAGAAAAGTTTTTTTGAAAACTGTGGAAATAAAACCCAAACAAACCAATTCTGAGAGCTTCAAATCCCTTTCTCTCTCTCTTTGAGACACGAATATATGACACATATATGACACAAAAACTATATATTCTCCTATGGTTACTAACACCAGAGATAAATTAATTTAACTCATTTTATATCTTATAACCCGTTTTCTTTTTTCCTCTCCCACATAAAAATGGTCAATCCTTGCAGAAATTGCTGTGAGAATTAACATTTAGGTTTTTTCCTTCTGTTTTTCAACAGAGGGAGCTCTAAAGAAGCTTATCTTTCCACTGGAAGAGTAAACAGACTGCATCTTCAAAAATGCTCGAGGAAACAGCAACTCCAACGTGCACGCCTCTCGTGATGGTGTTTGTGAGTGATCCAAGGCCAGCCTTGAATTCTCTAACCAGGGAGCATTTCCATTGATTGCTGTATGGAGGCTGGCCTGTGGCTTTTCCTGGCTTGCTGAGAGTCACTCTGGAGAACTCATTTTACAGACCTTCTCTCCTGGGGACCCTGGGGCTCTGCCCCTGCTGCCCTGGGGAGAGGGGTGGTCCTTGTTAAAGAGATTTACAGCAAACAGGGATTGCAGGCTGGCTGGGCTCTAATGGAGAGGTGAATTCACAGAGACTGGTTGGAAATCCCAGCCTGTGGGGCTGGCAGGGCCCAGGGGAGCTGTCCCAGTGACCCTGGTGATGCTCAGGTGTTCTGTGTGCAAGGGCAGAGCCAGGGGGTGGCTGTGGAGCCAGCTGGAGTGTGGGGTCACTGCCACTGGGGTTTGAAAGCCTCATGCAGCCATGGGCTCCCCTGAGTACAAAATGCACACCAAAGGGCCTGCAGGCTTTAGAGATAAAAATGTACTAGGAGCCAGGCTAGTACTGAGTGAGTAAGTGTGTGTGTGTAGAGACTGGGGCTGGTTTTATCAAAGCCATCTGTTGACAATATATACTTAATATCTGGCAGGGACCTATGGAGTTTTTAAACTGTATTTGTATATACAGTACCTGGAAACACAAGGCCAAGTTCTTCCAAAAATCATTTTGATTTACACTTTTGGGAGGAAAAAGGCATACCATTGCAAAAAACCAGGGTTTTCACTGTTACAATGCAGACATACATTTGACTATGTTGTTAATGTGTTTACAAAGCATTCGTTTTACCAAACAGAGGAAAATAGATCTGAGAAAAATGACAAATGCCACCCAGCCTTGGGCAGCAGAGTGTGGCTTATGGACTCCCTATACCTTTGTTCTCATAAGATCATTGCTCTTGTCCTTGAACCAAAGCTTTTCATTAACAATCACATATTCATTATCTTTCAGAGATGTACTAAAATGAAATTACTCTGTTTCTAAAAAATGAAACCCTAAAGCACCCCTGCTCCTTCCCCTGCTGACAAATACTCTTTAAAGTATAACAACTTGCAGCAATCTGTGCATTCTGCTGACATATAGAAATTATGTTCATACTAGAAATCTTTCTCAGTAGTAAAATGGCAAAGACTAAATACTACATTTTTGTTCTTGTAAGTCTTCACCTCTGGGTTAGTGTGATGCTTATTTTCTGGTTTTCTTTAGTCAGCCAGCTCCTGACATGGCTCACATTGATGGTGGATGTTTGTCAGCTGGGAGGTGACTGTAAACTAACATAAAGGATTTCAGATGGGACCAGTTTAGCTTTCTGTTTTTGCTCTGTGCAATTCTGTAGCATTTTCAAATACAGTCTGCTTTGTATATGGAATCATATGATTAAGGAATGCAAACTCCTATACTATTCCACTGAACTGGAGTTCTCCCCCCCAATGGTGACTGTAGAAGGCTTTTATTGTTCTCTCCAAGTCAGACCCTATGCAAGCAAAGGTCAGGCTGCAGACACAACTGTATGAACAAAAACACTTGCTAGTAGAGGTTGTTTTGCTTGTAAACTGATCCAAGGTAGGCTGGTTCAAAAGCAGACAAACAGTATTTTTTATTCAGGGTAGACTGTGTGCATTCTCAGCTGTTTTGTTCACCATACATGCAAACTGCAGGACTGAGGCTGTTTTGGAAGGAGCATTGCATGAGTGCCTGCTTCGAGGTTTCAGGAGTGTGTGTGCTTGTGCAGCAGCAGCTCTGAGCTGTGCTGAACCTGACCCCTCCCCGGCTCTCTGTGATCCTTATCTGGCTGCCTGCAATTATCAAAGCTTAGTGGGAGAGAAAACTTGTATCACTGCTGCTGGAGCTCGGTGGAAATTGTCTTTAGTAATTCAATACATTTTGTCCTTAAAATCTTGGTGGGCTCTGTAGCTCTCCTGCACAATCAAACCCCCCACACTGTTACTGAAAGAGAGCCTCTAGTTAAACAGCATAAAATGTGCATTGCAAGAGAGGCAATGTCTGTGACCAGCATGAACAGCTCAGAACACAGCAAGGCCTGGCCCAGAGAGCCTCGTCCAGGCAGGGGAAGGAAATGCCAGTGAGAGGGCTCAGGGCACAAGGGGCTGCACAATCTCTTGTGCCACTCTCATCCCCTCACTGCCTGCAGGAAAGCTCTGACTGCAAGATGTGCTGATGGGGGAGCTTTGAAGACTTCCCAGGAGTCTTTATCCCCAGGAAAGGCTGAGCCAGGAGAGGCTTTTTGACTGCCAGTTAATAAGTTGTTGACCGTGACACATGACATCCACTCCACATTTTTAATTCAGTCCCTTATTGTGCTCAGCTGAGTTTCAGTTTAATAACACAGAGGTGTTAAGGAAAGAGCAGCAGTACAAAACCTTTAAAGAGGGAATAATTTGAAATAGATCTAGAGATATCAGTCTGACTATGAAAACTGGTCACTGTTGTGGAGCAGTGTACTCCTTATACAGTCATTTGTATAATTTATAGTAACTGTGCAGTTCTCATAGCCACAAGATTATCAGAACTCTTTCAGGCAATATTTTTAAAAACATGTAATAATAAATCCCAGCTGGCAAGAAATCCCTTCTTTTAACTTTTAAAAGTATTTCTTTTCAAGACCACAACAATGTAGAGCTTTACAGAAATGTCAGGTTTGAACAAAGTCTATGTTCTTTGAACAAAAAAACTCGTTCAATACTAGAAAATAGGAGTAGGCAGAAATATCTTCCAAGCAGCGTGTTTCAAATTTCAATTTGCTGCCAAGGGCAAATGGAGAGAGGAGGCTGGTGCCTGTGCCCTGGTTCTGGCTGCTTTGCATCACCTGGGAGCTGCCTTGCTCTCTCACAGCTGTGCTCAGCCAGTGCCAGCCTGCAGGAAACACCTCCCTCTGCTGAGCTGGCCTGACCCAGGAATAAACCCTGGCTTGTTCTCCACATTGCTTTTCTTCTAGAAGATGTTTGGGAGTATGGTGATGTTATTTGTAAAAGTCAAGCATGTAACCACCAGCTTTCTCAGACACTGCTGTGTATTTGTGGAGCACAGGCAAATGGCAATTGTACAGGAGAATTCAACTGAACTTCACATACATGGACTACTGTAAAAAATGTAGGGTTTTGGGGTTGGATTTTTTTGTTGTTTATTTGCTTGGTTTTTTTAAGTGAGGCTGATACTAAGACTGTATCTTTCCTATTTAAGTATTAATGCTGTCTTTATTTTAAAAAAATGTTAGTAGCTAATTCTCTTTATGTTTGCCCACGATGCCCATGGACGTCGGTGGGCCAAATTCTTTTGTGTTCATATTTGTTGCACCAGTCACATTGCTTCAAAAAATCATCCAGTTGGTGTGCAATACAAATGTAAAAGCTAGCCTGGTTAAAATGAGAGAAGCAGAGTTCATTTGAGGAGCACAATTGAGGTGATGATGAAACAGCAGAGAAGGATGGGAGGGCTGTGGGACTCTGGGCTCCATTTCAGGTGCTGAGTGTGGCAGGGTATTGGAAAAAGGCTCCCAGTATTCCCAGTTAGATTGTGCCTGGGCCAGTCTGACCCTCGCTGCTGGGCCAAAGGCAGCAACTGTGGTGTGTCACCCCAGAGATACCTTGGCTTGCTGGTGGTTGCAGCTGGGCACTGAACAAGTCCAGGCTTGTTAGGAACCCCGTTACCTCAGGAGGAATGGCTTCAGGTGATGGTGAAGAGAAAAAGGAGAGGATTCTGCTGGAGGGTTTAATGTCCAGAGGTTTATTCCATGGTTACAGAGGTCTGAACTGCTCCAACAGAATCCTGGCTGCATGGTCTGATCACCTTTTAAGCTCAGGGACAGGGGAGGGGAGGGACAGGTGAGCCACCAACCAGGTGAGAGGGGCAGGGTCTCAGGGGAAGATGACACCCAGACAGGCCAATGACCTCTGGGCATAGGGGCATCCTTTAAACTTGACCAACCACACGACGCCTTGCTGGAACGTTTAGCCTGATTGACAGGACTCACTCAGCATGGGGGCAAGGGGGAAGGGAGAGAGGCATAGGCACACCTGACCTGGAAGGCCAAAATGGGGCATTACAGCACACCACAACAGCAGGGCCAGCAGCCTCTTCCCCATCCCTCAGCTGGGATCAAGGCCAGCTCTGACATGGGGCAGCTGTGTGACTGTGGCTCAGGCTGGTGTGAAAAAAACCTGTGAGAAAGTTTCTTGGGGCCTCTCTCCCTTTAGGAGTCCCACTTGAGCTCAGCTCCTTGCCTGAGTTAGACTGTGTGTGTGTCTGTGCCTGGCTGACCCTGGCCTGGCTTCCCTCCTCTGCCCCATCCCTGCAGACCTGTCTGCTGAGTGCAGGGCTGTGCCTGAGCCCAGGGAGTGCCACTGACCTGCTCTGCCTGCTCAGAGCCTGTGGGACTGTGCTGCTCCTCTGGGAGGTCCTGCCTGCCTTGCTCTGCCTCCCTGGCCAGAGGCCTTGCTGCTCCCAGGTGTGTGTTGAGGATTTTTTCCCCCCAGTTTGTCAATAAAAAATTGCTGTCCATTTGGTCTGAGTGTCTGTGAGAATGAATGTGTTTGCTTGGGAGGATGGACCTGTGGAAACATGTGAGTGGAATTATTCTGGTGTGGTATTGATTTGGTCATGAAAGGAATTAATTGTACTGATCTGTGTTCACAAATGGTGCTTTTTGTCAGAAGGGTAAGTAGTGCCTGTTTTGGTGATATTAAAAATAAAAACAAGGCATGTAATTATTGGTTACACTGTAAATTCTACAGACAAGAGGCCTGATCTGTCTTACAATCTAAGAGAAGGAAACTATATCAGATATTATAATTTTTATCAATTTAGTGGGTTGAAAATTCAGAGCTGAAAAGGGACACAGTAAATATTTCTACAGTGAGAGATTTTACACCTCTTAGGTTGCTGTCTATGATGCCCAGAGCAAGTCATCCTCAGCTGATGTTGCCTGTGCCCATGGGAGCCCTTAACCAGGTTCATATGTGCAAAGTATCAAAGTTTAAGTACAAGAAAATATTAAGATGGTAATGAGAATGTTGTATAAGTTCAAAAATAATTTGTTGAATCTTGAGGAATAACATTGTTCTTCCTGCCCCCTAAAATAAAGCTCCTGACTGGATAGCAGGTAATGAATTCTTTCACAAGAAGGAATTCTGCAATCAAAGGGTACTTTGATGGTAAAACCCTCACACTCTGGGACAAAGCTCTTTCTCTGGCTCGCTGCTTGTGGTAGCTTTGTTGGCAGAGTAGGGGAGAGGAAGAACAAATTCCCTGTGTGTGCCAGGCTGGAGCCTGGCAGAGCTGCTGTGTGCTGCCCTGCCTGGAGGGCTGCCCAGGGGACAGGGGCAGAGTTCTCCTCCTCCACAGTCCTGGGGCAGGGTCCCAGCCCCCACCTCATTTCCCACTGGGGCCTCTCTTGAGGCAAAGCTGCTCCTGCTCCGTGCTGGGCATTCCCCCTTCCCTGCTGGCCCAGAGCCCCTCTCCCACCTGCCCTCCCCTGCTGGAGACCCTTTCTCCAAGACTGCTCCAGTGCTCTCTGATGAGACTCTGCTCTCTCCCTGCAGCTCTGAGGGTTTGGCTCTGGGACTAAACCAGTGGAGGATTTGAGAAGCTCCCAGGTGCTGCTGTGCCCCAGCACTGGCTGTGGCCAGGGGCCAGCCTGGGTGCAGCCTCACCCTGCAGTGGCTGGGCCTTTCCTGAGGAAACCCTCTTCTTCTGTGGATGGGAAGCAGCCAGCACAAAGGGACAGCTGCAGGAGCTAAGGAAATAGCTACAGTATGCAGAACAATGAAAAATAATGGATCTACTGTATTGGTGGTTGCTCTTAATTTTCAGCTTTGACAGGTTGTTATTAAAGGACCAGACATGTTTTAGAAATGGTGGGTGTAAACATTACTTCATCTCTTTGCTATGAGTACTTGGTGGAGCTCTGCTCCCTCTTCTTTTTATTTTTTCTTCTTCCTTAAGAAAAGAGGAATGTTTTCTCATTGTGAATAGGTGTAAAGTATCAGCTTGTGCCAAGATGCCTGGTATTTGGCCTCCTCACATGCTTGCAGGACATGGGCTGCATGCAAAGCAGGACAAATGTAGAGGGTTGGGACAATGCATATTGGGGACTAATTGAAAGATTAAAAAGAAATCTCAGACATCGCAGGGAGGCAAAAATTATAATGAAAACAAAAGGAAGGAATAAGGGAAAAAATTTGGAGGGCAAAAGAAGCATTCCTTTTTTTGAGGGACAAACACAGTCATGCAGCTTTTCTTTGTTTCTTGGCATTTCTGTACTTTTAGTATAACAGGAGCATTGCAGTACAGTTTTCTGGCAAGAACCTGGCTTAAAATAAAAATCTACAGTGCTACTGTACCCTTGTTCAATTCTGTGCAGGCAGTGATGGAGAGAAAAAGGTAATGATGCCCAAAAGGTTTCCATTCCTCTTTATGGAATAGTGAATAATAATTCTTCTGTGTGAGTTATTATTTGAAACCCTGAGAACTGATTTCTAAGTAGCTCAGACTTAAGGTCAGTTTGGATCTTCACATTAGGAAACAAAAGTGAACAAAATCTCCTCTTTCTTGCAGCTTAGCTCTGAGAATATGAGTTCCTGTAGGAACTTTACAGTGAAAAGGGTTTGCCTGTTGCCCTGTGATGTTCTGGTTCCTGGAGCAGCCTTCAGCAGGGCTGGTTCATGAGCAGGTTCCAGCAATGCTGGTTCATGAGCAGGTTCCAGCAGTGCAGTTCCATGAGCAGGTTCCAGCAATGCTGGTTCATGAGCAGGTTCCAGCAGTGCAGTTCTCAGAGCAGGTTCCAGCAGGGCTGGTTCATGAGCAGATTCCAGCAGGGCTGGTTCCACGAGAGGTTCCAGCAGTGCAGTTCTCAGAGCAGGTTCCAGCAGGGCTGGTTCATGAGAGGTTCCAGCAGGGCTGGTTCCATGAGCAGGTTCCAGCAGGGCTGGTCCATGAACAGGTTCCAGCAGGGCTGGTTCCATGAGAGGTTCCAGCAGTGCAGCTCTCAGAGCAGGTTCCAGCAGTGCTGGTTCATGAGCAGGTTCCAGCAGGGCTGGTTCCATGAGCAGGTTCCAGCAGGGCTCCCTGGCAGTGCAGGTTCCAGCAGGGCTGGTCCATGAGCAGGTTCCAGCAGTGCTGGTTCATGAGCAGGTTCCAGCAGGGCTGGTTCCATGAGCAGGTTCCAGCAGGGCTGGTTCATGAGCAGGTTCCAGCAGGGCTGGTTCATGAGCAGATTCCAGCAGTGCAGTTCTCAGAGCAGGTTCCAGCAGTGCAGTTCTCAGAGCAGGTTCCAGCAGGGCTGGTCCATGAGAGGTTCCAGCAGGGCTGGTCCATGAGAGGTTCCAGCAGGGCTGGTTCATGAGCAGGTTCCAGCAGGGCTGGTTCCATGAGCAGATTCCAGCAGTGCAGTTTTCAGTGCAGGTTCCAGCAGGGCTGGTTGCACGAGAGGTTCCAGCAGTGCAGTTCTCAGAGCAGGTTCCAGCAGTGCAGTTCTCAGAGCAGGTTCCAGCAGTGCAGTTCCATGAGCAGGTTCCAGCAGGGCTGGTTCATGAGCAGGTTCCAGCAGGGCCCCCTGGCAGTGCAGCTGCCCCTCGGTGTCTCCCTGGCAGGAGGCAGGAACATCTCCATGCCCTCCCAGCCGCGCATCGGAGCAGGTCCAGCCTTGCCCTGGAGGAACATGAGCTCACCCCATTCTGTTGTTTGGGGCAGGGTGCCGGGCTGCCCGAGGAGTCAGGAGCAGCTGAGCTGTCAGTGCCCCCACAGGTTGTTCCTCTGCTGCAGCAAATGGTGCAGGTTTGGCTGCACTGCTGCCCCCAGGCACGTTCCGTGCTCGGGCTGTCCTGTGGCTCCTGCTGCACAGGGCAATGCCAGCCCACGGCCTGAAAGGGTTAAACCCTGCAGAAGCTGACCAAGATTGACAGGGAATTCATCTCTCCACTGGTGCTAAGGGACCTTTGTCCCCCTCTGGCACTACAACTGCACTTTGAAATAAATTTAGTTGATTTACCATTTCCTAAACAGAAAAACCTTTTCAGAATTATTGAATTCTGTAAGAATTTCTTAATAGAATTCACAGAATCACAGAATCACAGAAGTTCAAGGCTGGAAGAGACCTATAAGATCATCAAGTCCAGCCGATGTTCTAACTGTTCAACTAGATCATGGCAGCAAGTGTCACATCCAGTCTTTTTTTGAATTCTTCAAGGGATGATGACTTCACCACCTCACTGGGTAAATGATTCCCTGCAAATGAGCATTAGTGAAACTTTGCAGAGGACAAATCATCTTCAGAAGAATATAACTTTAGAAACACAAATTATTGTTTGGAATACCTCAATCAATCTAAAAGATCTCTTCCTGTTATTGAACACCCCATTACTTCTAAGAAGGAATGCATTAAAATATCACAGGAGTTTCTGTCACCACTCAATAGACTTCACAGCTATTTAAAATAAAAATTAGTATTACTATAAATAAATAAATATACTCCCAAGTATATCTGCACAAGACAATGTTTACATTTTATTTTGCATAAAAATTCTTGAACTTCTAAAAGTGCAGGAGTTTTTTTTTCAGAGTAGCTGTATGCCTTCCTTGAAACCTAAAAGAAATAATTATTTAAACTCCTGTAATGTAATACATGTGGTTCTGTACCACTCACACTATTGCATTAGGTTTTTCCTGCGACACAAAACCCCCAAATTTTCATCCAAAACATTTGTAGGAACCTGGAAAATATTTTTTTTTATTTCCTACTGAAGACAACCATCAAGATTTTATTTACAAAAGAGAAACTTGAATTTTATGGAGCTACATTAATAAGTACAATAAAAATGTTTTTAAAAGAAAATCCTGCCTCATATGTAGGTTTAGAGAGGACTCTGGGGAGACCTTACAAACTGGAAATACTTGAAGGGGACTTAGAAGAAGGATGGGAACAGACATTTAGGAGGATCTGTAGTGAGTGGACAGGGAGTAACTGTTTTAAACTAAAATAAGATCAGTTCAGCCTGGATACAAGGCAGAAATGTTTCATGGGGAAGGTGCTGCAGCAGCAGAACAGGTTACCTAGGGAGGGGTGGATGGCCCATCCCTGGAACCATTCAAGGTCAAGCTGGACAGGGCTCTGAGATGCCTCAACTTGTTGAAGATGCTCCTGCTCATTGAAGGAGGTTTGGACTTGATGACATTTAAAGGTCCCTTCCAAGAATAATTTTTGGAACTTGGGATGAGTTTCTCAAAAGATCTACACCCTTATTTTGTTTTTCATATATGAATATTTGCTTGAATAAGGAATCAGCCTTTTGGGGACAGGAAATGAGGACTGGCTGGTGTCCAGGTGTCATTGAGAATTTTTTATTAATTTAAAAAAAATCAGTCTCTAATGGGATGCAGAGCAGGACACACACTCATGCCCGTGAAGGTTTCTGAGGCTGCTGCTGTTCTCTCTCATTTCATGAACACTGCTGGGGGCCAGTCACATGCTCTGAGTCAGGTGAGGCAGGGGCTGAGTGTTTGGGCAGTGTCCATCCCTCCCAGGGCAGGAAGGGGGATCAGGAGGGGAACAAAGCACTTCAGGAAATGTTTCACTGGCATGGTCCAGTTCAGAGCACTGCCTGAGCCTCACTGACACACTGCCTGCCCTCCCTGTGCAAGGAAGCACCACCCCATTGACATCTGTTGCTGGGAATGTCCTAGAAATGATTTTTTCAGAGCTCTGCTACTGTGGCAGAGAGCTTTCTTTTTCAGGAGGTGCCTCAGAAGAGCCCAGCTTGGTTTTGGAGGCTGACAGGGCGTCAGGAAGCGGAGTCACGGCTCGCTGCCTGCCTGGAATCCTCTTTGAAGATATTGCTGCTCAGGAGATGTGAGGGACAAACTGTAAAGACACCACCTGATGCTTGCCAAAGTGTGCCTGAAAATGGTGCTGTGCTTGATCTGTGTGTCACGTCCCTGCCCTTTGTAATTGCCTCTTTTCAAGCTGTGTGTGTAACCCTGCATTTACACAGTACAGCCATCTTCACTTTGGGAGCATCACTGGAGGAATCTCACAACAATTACTGAAATGGTGTGCCAAGAGCAAGGTTTTTCAGATTAATAGTGACAAATACTGCCAGGAAATTGGGCCTGATAGCAGAGTCTGAAGTTGCAACAGTAAATAGTCATTTGAAAACTTCACGCGGTAGAAATAATTTAAATTCCTTTTCATATTTATATCAACAATAAAGGAATTCAAGGACAAGAATGAGAGATAAAAATACTGTTTGGAAGGATGGGTGGCCCATTGCATATCTGAGTAAACAGATCAGCTCCAGGTTGTTTTCAGGATGAACTGGAGCTGGAGAAGCTGTAACCTTCCTCCTCCATGGAGTCTGACAGCAACTGCTGCATGGGGCTCCACATTCTGCAAGTGCAAAGGGGGTCAGGCCCCAGGGGCAGCACCAGCCCTGTGTGCTGTCCTTGTGAGTCAGGCAGACCTGAGAGATTTTACCTGGGAGCTTGAGGTGATTCTTTTCATATCAATTTCCTCCCTTAGTGTCACTGAATGCTTCAGGACAACCCACTGAGTCCAGGTGGAGAAGGCAATATCCTGCCTCTCCTTCCCACAAGACTTGGTTCCAATTTCTCAGCTTCACACATCTAGAGAACCTGGACCAAGTTTCAGTGCCTGGTGCACAGTAGGTCCTTTGCTGTTTACCAGGAAAAGAGGAAAATGTGACCCCCAGCAGCCCTTTATGCCAGTTCTGGCAGCACTGTGAATATGGTATTTACTGTCAAGATGGTGCTTGACAGTAAATTGTTTCAGTCAGATGGCAAATCTGGGGGACAGCAGCTTGCAGAACAGCCTGTGGCCTTGAGATGTCCCTGTGTCTGTGGAGAAATGAGCTACAGGGAGCCACCTGAGGGCTCAGGGCCTTGGCAGCTCTAGAGGAAGCAACAGAGACTGCTGGCAGATGGACAAACCAATTGTGTGTTTTGTCTAGAAAAAATGTGGAAACCTCTATGATATCATAATGGGAGAGGGGAAAGAGTTAAACTAATGAAATTGCCTCATCATCACATGTCAGAAGAAGGAAAGCAATGGTGGAGAACATGAGGATAGGGATCCAAATTTCAGGTTTTACCTGCTAATTCCATTTACACAAACTAGACAACTCCTTTACAACTGTGGGTTTGATAAGGTCTGACACAGATGTTTTGTTGGGGCTTTTTTTTAGACTTCCATGGCATTAATAAGGTTTTTCCTAAGGAAATCATGCCAGAGAAAGGATTTTTGACATTACTTTATCAGTCCCCTTATAACTTCTGAATTTTGGGCCAACTTCTAACCAAATTTGGTTGTTCTTAAAAGTGATGTGAAAATAGCTGTGGAGAAGGAAAAAAGAACTTTAACTTTTTCTGAGGGAAAAACTGTATTCATTAGAGAATCCTCTGAGGACTTCAGTTTGGAACACAAAATCTATGAGAAATAGTATTTTACTTTGCTGCTCAAAGAACTATTTGTCTTAACATCTTAACAAGATCTTTAAAAAGTTACATTTAAAGAGAGCTCTCTCTCTCATTTTGAGGCTATTAATCCCTTGTGCTACAAATGTTTATGTGCAAGACTAGGCTTGGCAGATCATTAGGCTTTAAAGCTATTCCCCATTAAGCCTGTGTAGAAATCCTTGCAATGTCAGGTCTTTGCTGAAACTAAATAAATGCTAGAAAGAGCTTTTTACAGTGGTTGGAATGAAATGTCTTCAGTGACAGTGCACCATGCACTCCAAGTTTTGGGGGTTTTAATGAAAGGAAAAATGGTAACATTCAGCCTGCTCACCATACAGAGATCTGAAGGGAAACTTACTGACCCTCTGCTCCAGCATAGAATAGCCGGGAATAACAAACTCTGGATAAATTAGATAAAGAAATTTGATTTTATGAATTATGGTGGTAGAAAAATTCCTGCAAAGTGCAATTCTGTTTACATAGTTTAAAAAAATTTGATAAATGTTCTATGGCTATTTACACAAGGGGATGGAAGCTGAATCAAAGGTTAAAAAAACCCCAAAAAACAACACAGTTTCTCTTGATTATTTAGAAAATACGAAAAAATACCACAGTGATGTCAGACTGGCACTGTTTTTCAAGCTTTAAAATTAGCATTGAACAGTGTGTTCTGGGAGCCCATGGTCTGGGTACATTTTTTTTCCACCACAGCCTGGATTGACTCGCGCTGCTCTCGGTGCTCCGTGTGCTGTGGCTGCTCAGCCAGGAATGCACAACTGCAACGAACAACAGGGAGGAGGAATTATTAGGATTGTTTACAAATTTGGATTTGCATGAGGGAGTGGAGATGTTGACAGTTATACTTTGAGAATCAAGCTACTGCAGCTGGATAAACATGTACTGGGTATCTCAAGGCCTCGCTTTCTCCCACTCCCGTGGCAGAGAATGAACCAAATGCAAGTCCAAGCTAATCTGAAAAATAATAGAGCAGCTTTCAGCAAAACCTATTTATCTGTGAGGTCAAAAAGCCTCAGCCTAGTTACACTCCTAGAGAGGCTCTACTTGACAACATGGTCATACTATCTCAGGGGCTGGGAGCTGTAGTGTTACAGACCACCCAGAGTTATTGCTCCCACAAGGCACTGATAATGGTGCTATGGTTTCACTGCCTACAGATCTGATCTAACACTTCATGGCTTGGGTAGCCATGGGAAACATGCTGCATTTCTGTGTTTCATGGATCACTTCTCTGGGTGTTTTTTAGGCACCAAAAAAACTGTGATCATAAATCGGCAAAGTAAAGAAGGATTGTAAGAAATTAAATTAATAAACAAATTGGTATTGGCATGCAGAGCTTCAGCAAAGGTAGCTGTGATAAAGGGACAGGTTTTCTCTTCTTGGGCTTTGGTGTGTTTGACACACCAGAATTCTGTCAAAGGCTTTATAGATGTAGAATACCTGATGGTTTTTATGGTTAAAATATAACAGTGCATTCTCTGGAATGAAAATGTGAATGAATCCCAAATGCAAGGGACTCTCAGCTTTCTGAATTTGTAGACAAACCTTCTGAGGCCTTTGGGTGCATCAGCAATGTAAGTATTAGTGCAGGCTACAGGAAACAAGCACTTGTGGAAGCTGTTCTGACCTTACATTGAGACAAGTTTGTAGAAATAAATTCCCATAAATCTATTCCAACTGCTGAATGATCTTAGAGCTGAGGGACCATTCCCTGTGTAGGTCTGTTTGAAAGAAAACAGCAAAACAAACTCAAACACAAACCCCAAACAAACTTGAGAATGTTTTTGTAGAGGTTGGGTTTCTATTCTTGCTTCCTCTGAAGTCAAAAGAAATTCTGCCATAGGTTTGAATGGGAGCAGATTTGGCTTTCATGGGAAAATGTCTGTACACATGGAGATCTGTTTGTGTAAGTGCTGATTTACATATTCAAGTGCCTGTTTGCATAAAGAAGTTTGTTTGGGCCCAGCTGTTCATAAATACTGCAAGGTGCATGTCAGGCTCCTTTTCTCTCTTTTTCTGTTTGAAAAACTCTGTTACCATCCAGCTGGAGCTGCAAAGTAACATGATCTCTTTTGTCTTTTTCTTCTTGCCCTCTGAGCTGTCTCCATCCCAAATCCACCAAGATAGCTATGAATTATGGGAACTATCATGTTGATTTCCAGGTAAATCTTTCATATCTACAAATAGCTTTTTGTAACAGTCATGCAAGAATGAGTAATGTTACCTAGTAGGCTGAGATGAATCTTTTTATATCATGTTTCACTCTGGGTAATTAATAGCACATACTTTAATCAGCATGCTTTCTCTTTTTGTGGGTTGTTGTGATGGGTTTTGGGTATTTAGATGGTTATGGTTGATGTCTGGGATTTTTTTTTAGTGCACTAGGATGCAGTGACTCACATCTGTATGTTTGCAGTGGGGTTTGAGTGAGTGTTTTGTTTGTTTCATTGGACACATTTTCAATTCTGAATACTGAAGTCACGTCTAGCACCAAATGGGAATGGTGCCACCATTGTCTTCCCAAGGAGCTCCCAGATTTGTGACTGCAGTTCTACCCTCTGAATTGCAATTTAGCATAAGCACAAACAGTGCCATAAATTTCAGCTTGAACTGAATTCCCAGCGGGTCCCCCACGGCCACACCTGGTGTTGGCATCCCTGGTGTGTGAGCACTTCCTACAAAATCTGCTTTGCAGGGATGAAAGCTCTGGTGTCAGGGAGAGCACACGTGGAGGAGGAAGAGGAGGCAGGAGCTGCTCTGATGTTTCCCTCCCAGCTCCTTCAAGTGACTTTGATCCCAAGTAGTCTCAGAATTCAAAGCCCTTCATAGTCCTCATTTATAAAGATGAATATTGGAGATCATACAGTTTTTAGTTTGAGCTAATCTCTTAGAAAAAGAGAATGTTAGCTGCAGATTGTCAGCAATGCTTCTGTATGGCTGGAAATGTTTGATTTCTATCAGGATACTGGGAACTAAAGCTGACTTTCCACAGTCTGTGATCTACTTTGAATGCTGCAGCTCTTGTTTACTATTTTGACATGTATAAACCTTGTAATGGATAGAGATTTTTATGTGATTTTCTTTTTTGAATATATTGTATTAGTCATACATTTCTTTGGGATTGGTTTTTTTTCCTCCTTGTTTTGTAAACCACAGAGAAATGTCCCACTCCTTGTGGTGTTAGTTCCTTGAGCAGCATGCCAGAAGAATGTGGTGCCACAGGAACATCTCTTCCCATGTGAGCAGATGGGTTCCATGGCCAGGAGTGGGAGTGTTTGCAGTGCTGTTCCCAGCAGCCTGACTCATGTAGCCCAGAGCAGGCTCCTCTGCAGCACTCATTTGGCACTGTGTGGCCCTCATAACGTCTGTACAAATTGGAATAAACCTGTGGTGTTCTTCCACAGACGGATGGTTTGGGCTGTGCTGCACTCCTTGGCCTGACAGACAGAACTGTGGGGTCTTTCCCTGTTTCTCTTTCCAGATGAAGAAGTTTTTGTGTTGAAGAAACACCCAGGTACTTGGTCTGGTTTGAAAACTGGCCCCAGTTCTTTTGTTTGAGACAGCACAGGATGGGACAAGTGGCATCTCCCCTCAGTGATGTGACCCCCTGCCACACTGGGCACCACCTCCAGTCCTGTCCTTTGTCACCTCCCCCATCTCAGCCAAGTCCTGCTCTGCTCTCCTGGGCACAGCTGCTGGCTGGAGCACCCCAAACATCCCCATTTCCCATGAACTCTTTAGGTGTAACCCTGACACCCCTCAGCCACAGCTGGGGCTGCCTGTGCAGCTGGGAATGCCCAGCACAGCTGAACCCAGCAAAGTGTGTGACTCATTCTCTGTGTGTTATCTCTTTGATGGCTTGCTTGGAAAGCATTAAGAAGTTTGTATGTTTTCCAGCCATCTGGCATTGCTCTGGATGTGGGTATTGTCTTCTAAGGGGAGAGACTCAGCTGCCCATGCCCCAAAAAACCACCAAGGAAATGTCTCTGTCAGATCTCCTAGTCATCTGAGTGCAGCTTTTGCTCAGAGAGTGCAGTGCTAGTCTTGCATGTCCTGAGATCTGAAACAAACCCTTAAAACCTTTAATGGAAAGGCTATTAAAAATACTCCAAGATGAGATGAGAAGAATTAAGTCACTACTGGGGAAAAATATCCCATTTTGTTATCTGTGGATCAGCCTAGGTTTTATTACCTTTTCCACCTGATTTTAGAATGGTGCACAACTGGTAGAAAAGGGAGTTGTTCCATGGGAAATACCCATTTTGAACCTGAAAAAAAAATGTTTGTTTGTGATCCTCGGAAAGTCTTTGATAAATTCAGTAAATTTCTGGGAAATATTACTGTATTCTCATTGCACTGACTGAGGGATATATTTGATGTTTTCAAAGACTCTATTGCTTCATAGAAATCTCCAGGTCTGTTTTTGACTTAGGAGTTACTCAGGTGGATTTTCATGGTAAAAGTTCACTGCTGAGAGAAGAATCCTGTGTGTGCCTTGAACATCAGCAAGGAACCAGCTGTGTCTGTCCCCCTTGCCCAGGAAGGTTCCCAGCCCAGGAAGAGCAGCTCATTTGCCTCCCACCCTGAGGCTGTACAAACCAAATGTGTTCAAGTTTTGGCTTTGCCCATTTGTTTGGTTGGTTTTTGATAAGGGAATGGTAGAGCCCTTAATGACAATTTTCTGCTCCTGCTGTTGATCTCCCATTTTTCAAAGCAGTCCCTGGCTCTTCCCTGCACAGTGCAGTGCTGGTGTGTGACAGCCCATGGCAGTGCAGCAGACAGCTGTGCTGGCCTCTGCTTTTTCAGATCCATCACTTTGTGTCCAAGGCAGGGAATGTGCTGCCCTGCTCAGGTATTCAGGGATAATAAGGTCCTAACCAAGTCCTCAGGGGATATTGTACTTCCACCAGGCACCCAAACATGGACACTGGCCTTTTTTAATGTTCTGGGAGATGAATTTCAATTTAAATTATAGCTTGGACATGAAATTAAGCCATTGCATAACTGTAACTACATAAAGGACTTCTTTAAAGAAAAGAAATAGATGCATCTACTCCTGTGAAACATTTTAGCATTTTCCCTCTGAAAACCAGGTTTTGCCTTGGGAAGGAGAGCTATTTTTATCTTCAGAAATCTGCTATTTATCTTGTAACCATCAGAGATGCAAGCATGGATCTCAGTTGACTTTCAAGTCACATGAAAGTGTCCAAAATATTTGCAGTGAAATGTTCCACTAAGAAACAGATTTCAAAATTTCATCTAATGATGGAAAACAATCTGTCTTGCCAAAACTTTCCCTACATGTCTAACAGGATTTTAGTTTAAAACTCTATTTCCTACTTAATAGCAGAACAGCTGCACTTGGAATGCAAGGTGTTTTCAGATTTTGCCATGTGGGAAACCTGTATTCAAACACTCCTGCAGTAAATGGAACTGTTTGATGTGCTTATCTGCTTGCCAAATGTAATATTATTTCTCTACTAATATTTGTCTGTTGGTGGTATCATGGTTTCTTCTTGTTATACCAATACCTGAGAAATGGCCACATAAATGTGACATTTGAAATTTAGTTGTGATGCATGATAATAATATCATCTTAAGAAGGATATTTTTGAAAGCATGTATGTGTGTGTGTGTGTTTATCAGCTTTTTAAACACAGTGTGATTTTTTTCTCCTGATAAAACCATAAATTTTACTAAATACATGGTGGGTCTGTGTCAGGCACTGTCCCTTGTGCAAGCAGTACCTTTGCAAGGAATTCACTGATCCAAAAGTCACTCTTAGTTAATTTTAATATACATGGTAAAAGGCTCTTCCTAACTTTAAAACTAAGATTTTTGCCCTAGTTTTGCTTGTACATGTGGATTTTATCTAGTGATTCTCTGTGACCAGCAAGCAAGAAATTCACTGGTCTCCTAAGTATTATAAATATTCTGTCTGTGCTTTTGTATCCAAGACAAAAACTTTTCACACAGCACAATTCAAAGTGATGCGACCACAGGGAATAAGGAGAGAAGAAAAATGCTAAGATTAGAGATTGTCAGACTATTTGGGGCTGAAAAAAATGTAATCAAAATGCATCACTTTACTGGAGCATCTCTGGGACCAGGAGATGGAGGAGGAAATATTGGGAGAGGAAAGATTGCTTGCACTTGGGACATGGGAAAACAAGTGCCTGCTGTGTCTGAGATAAAGCAGATTTTTAGTCCAGGTCTCTGCAATATGGCAAGAGAAATCTTGAATTGGGAGATCCCACATCCCAGCAAAGTCCCCAGCATGTTCTCTGTGGTTCTGATGGCCATTTCTCTTTGTTGAGAGGAATTGTGCCAAAACATCCATGTTTTGTCCCTTATGCAGTGTGGTTCTAAGGAAAAACAAGTGCAAGATACCGATCTTTCTGGTTGCCACAGAAACTCCCCTTGTCCTTGGTTTGTTCCAGTTAGGATTGAGTCAAACTACTCATGAAGTGTGGAGTGATTTGTCCTTTGAGTGATTTCTGTGGGAGTTAGCAGTGCTCAGCTCTCATAGAGACCTTCTGGCTGGAGGCACCTTGGCCATCCCTCTGTACCAGTGATTTCCCTGCTGCAAGCCTTCTGGCCCACAGCCTCCACCACTGAAAAGGTTAAAAAAGAAACCTTGTGTTGCTCTGCTGTCATTTTTGGGAAATGAGTGAGATTAAAATTACTGACCAGACTGGTTTCCATAAGAGTGAATCTGAAAGGAGCTAGAATTGAGGCGAGAAAACCAGTAAGGAAAATAGATGTGAAATAAGAGCACTGAATTTTGAACTGCAGAAAATATTGTAATATTTGTCAGCTGTGTCTTCCTAGATGTTGTCAGCCATCCTTAAATGAGCAAAAAAATGGAGTGGGATGATAAAAAGAGTGTACCAGTAACTAATCATAACTAAAGCCTTAGAGTGTACCAGTAACTAATCATAACTAAGACCTGAGAGTGTACCAGTAACTAATCATAACTTAATCATAACATAAAAGTTAATGATAACATAAAGCTTTTTTATTTGGTTCACTGACATGAATGGCTTGTCATGCTCTTAAGTTGTACCTCCCTTGGAATTGGAGTAAATGCACATGTCACCCAGCCAGTTTCAAGCCTTGATTAAGGTTTTAAGTGGGATAAATAACACATTATTTTTTTCTGGTGTTGAAGAGCCAGATTACAGGTGATTGTAGTGTCATTTGACTTCAGCAAGACACCACTCTGAATCCTCCATGCAGGAAGGGAGCAGCAGGATGTGCTGGGGTCTGAGGCCAGCAGCCCTGTGGAAGCTCAGATCAAGGCTTGGTCAGATACAGAAACTTCATGAGAATCTCACTTCTGACATTTGCTGATAATGTTGTAACTTTATTGATTTATACCAGAAATCTTTCCTTCTCGAGTATCAGCTGTGTGATTCTCACACGTGGTTTGTGAGGATCTTTGCTAGAGGGAAGGAAATCTTGATCTTGGTTCATCTTCACACCAAGTTTGCTGGCTGAAGTGCAGTCCTTGAATGGTTCCCTTTTAACCTCATCATTGTCCTTAAGGAGGGAACAAATGTCCAGTGCAAAATATCCTCTCAGCTGTCTCACAGGCACTGGTGGGGGCATTGCCATGGAAAACCCAGTCCCTGGCTGGAATTCTGGCAGGAAAAGCCCCAAAGACCTGTGTGGTAGTTCAGTTCTTTCAGAAACCTTCCTTCACCTATATTACTTGAGTAGGTTCTATGTGAGACAGAGTTGGATTTACATAAGTAGTAAATATTGCAATCTGCCCATCCAGAGTTGTATTTTCTCCCTTTTTGCAGATATCTGCTTCTAAATCTTACCTGCTGTCCATCACCACAGAGTCAATCGGGATACAGACATCAATAAATCATTTCTGTCCCTGTCCCCCCTCCTCAGGCAGTGCATGAGGAGCTGCTCCCTGTTCAGGAACCCACACTGCCTCCCTTCCAAACCTAGGATAGCAGACTAGGAAACAAATATCTCTCTGCACTTTGAGCCCTATTCCTTTTGGAAATCTCAGCTTTAGAAATTTGTTCTGTACAGAATTGGAGGGAGGCTCAAGTTTCAAAATGCAGTTCTCATCTTTGTTGTCATTTCCTTGACTCTTCAGCACTGAGGTTTGGTGTTGGTTTGCTTGTAGCCATAAAGACACTGCAGAGAATTCTTCTCAGTATGTGTGCAGGCCTGGGCAAAATGTCCTGCAACATTATGAGAGATTTTAACTAAGGTAAAGAGTTCTTGGTGTTCTTCATATAAAACTTTATAGCAGTTCTTAAGAATTCTATATCTATTTAATTACCTTAGAATATCCCCTTGCTATGTGTGTTTGTGGAGCTGCAGTGTTTTCTTGGTCCTGTGTACAGACACTGTCCACCCATTCTCTTTCCCAGTGTAGGTAAGAGATCAGGGGTTGCAAGCTGCTGTTCAGCCCTTTGGGAGGAATGCCAGTGTAACTGTAAATAATGCAGCTCTCTGTTGCTAACAGCCCTTACCTGGGTTTTGCTTTGTTTGTGAGAGGTGCATGCTCAGTGTTACCTGGGTATGTCCCACACCATTGCTTCATTGCTGCCTGGATTCCATCAGGTCTCTCTTTTCACACTGGGAAATCAGCAGGACTAGATCCTGCAGGAATCTATTGATATAGCTGAAATTAGCAGCCAGGCTTCTGCTCAGAAATTATTTACCCACTGTCAGATACTTGCCAAGGGATGCCTTGATCCATGAACGGGATATCCTTGTGACCTTTGTGAAGCTCCTCTCTATAACAAAGGGGTTTTTAAGCTTCATAAAAGCATCTGAATTAGTTTCAACTTTTAGAGTGAGGCTTCAGAAGTTCGAGCATGCAGAAACAAATAAAGACCAGTAAGGGAGGGGTATATGTGTGTTTGGAAATTACTGATTGTACCTTTCCATTTTGTCTCCAGGATTTTCCACTCAGTCATGGGGAATTGATTTGTCTTGTGGTGGGGCACAGCAGTGATTCCTGCACAGGAACCTGTGATGTGCACATATGGTCTGCGCCTGCACCCCTGGAGACAAGCAGAGATGTGTGAGACTTTTCCCCAGAGCATTCTCTTGGCTTGCCAGAAATGTCCCATTTCCAAAAAGGCACAGTACAAATTTTGGCAATATTATCACATTGCTGTGCTACAAGCAAAGCAAGAAAACATTGAGATGTCAGTGAAGGTTTGTGTTTGGCCAGAGAAGCTCTTTGGGGTGGAAAGAAGGCCCAGAATTGCTGGTGAGGCCAGCTGTGGTGCTCCCTGGCTGCCCACAGGAGGGACAGCATGCAAGGATCTGAAAGGAAGGGAAGGACTGGGCTGGGCTGGGCCCTGTAAATGAGCCATGGTGACCAGCAGGGACCTCAGACAAAGGCAGCAGTGCTGCCAGCTCCTCTGGCTCTCAGGGCTGGGCACCCTGGTGTGCCACTGCCACAGGGCTGAGCTCCTCCTGGCAGCAGGCAGTGTGCTGGGAGAGCTGCACCAAGCTTCCTTCACAGCAGATGTGCCAGGTTATCTTGGTCCCTCTGTCCTGCAGAGGGCATCTGTGCCAGTGCAAGGCTGCTCTGGCTGGACTGGCATGGCAAAATGCTAGGAAAGTGACTGGAAAACAAAAGAGGCAGGTACCTGAACACAAATTCTTGAAACTCTTAAAACCTCACTTGGAGTCTGATTTAGCAACTAAAATCTTTTTACATGCAACTGACTTCTTGGGCCTGCAGTCTGTATAGTCGTGGGCTATACTTTCAGGTATTTAAGCTTTAGCTATATAAGCCCCTGTGTAAATATCTGAATTCTTTTTCCATTCTTGTACCATTTCAGTGTTTGTGGCTATGGCAAAAAATGAATGTGGAAGAGGGGAATGTTCCTTAGATTTTTGTTAAAGTTATTTGTTGTTTGTTTGTTTGTTTACTGCCCCTCATGAGCCCTATGAAACATTCACAACCATGGAAAGACTTCATTAGTAATTGGTGGGGAAGAGGGAAGGATGGGAAAAAAAGGCCTTCTGATCTATTTTAGTCCTCCAAGATGGCAAAAAGTACTCTAAAAACTGCACAAGTAATCCAGGAGTAGGAGCTTTACTATTTCCCCCTTGTATGCTGTCACTGCTGCTCTGGAGATTCTAAAAGTCTTGAGAGGCTTGAAAAGTGATGTGACATTGAGCAGAGAGCTGCTAAAGGGAGACTCTGCCAGGCCCATGGAAGCAAGAGAAGGTTCTGGGGCAGCTGTTGTGTGTCACTGCTGTCACACTGGGCTTTAACTGGAGGCAGGAGCACAGCAGGGACAGTGCTGCACAGAGCTGTGGGAGCCTCACCTTCCCTGGTGGAGAAGGAGAGCTTGACAAATACAAAGGGAATCCTTAATAAGGCATTAATTCAGGTCTCTTCTTGTTCCACCCTGTCTTGGTTTGGAAAGACAGGAGTCTGCTAAGGAAGGCAGGAGCCTCCCCTGAAATGGAGAATGTAAACCCTCCCCACCTCTCCAGATTGCTATAAATTAAGGGGCTCTCAGGCAAAAATATGGGAGCAGGAAATAACAGTTCTTTAATAGGGAAAGGGAAAATAAAGGATAAAATAAACAATGCAGTACACTGGAACAACACTGACAGAGTCAGAGCCCAACCTGACACCCTGTGGGTCAGGGTGTTGGTGGCAGTCCCATTGGAAATGTGGCTCAGCCCTCCTGCAGTGTCAGGGGTGGTTCTGTTGGAGCAAGGGGGATCCTGTAGAGAAGGATATTCTTCCTCTGAAGATCCAGAGGAAGAAGAGGCAGCTGCTGTTCCTCTGAGGAATCCCGTGGAGAAGCTGTGCTGGTGTCTCAGAACCTCTGGATTATATCCGGGTAGGAATGTTTGGCTCCTCCCCCTGGGCTCACATCTCCCAATGGGATGTTATAGCTCTTATCAGCCATGCAGTGACATTCAATAGCTGTTATCAGCAGGTGTCTTCTCTCCAGGGAGGAGTGATTGTGGTCACTCAGAGATAGAGATAAGGCAAACTGCCCACTTGACAAAGGTAATCTGCCATACAGATGGCAATGGAAAACAGCTTGCATTGCAGTCTTCAACACACCTGTGTCAGATGTGGTGAGTTATAAATGGCAAACTCCAGCCCTCCTGAGCAGTGGAGCTCACAGGGCTGAGGGGTCTCAGGGGGGCACTGGCAGGACCTCGTGCTTGGAAAAGGTAATTATTCTTGCCTATGGCATGAGTTGTAGGCTTAAAACACTACTTGATATCCTTGGCTGGAGAAAGAGGGTTCTGGGGGAAACCCAAAAGATTCTGCTGTCTTGAGTTGTCCCTGTCTTTCAGCAGTAAGGTGTCATTTAAGACATCTTTGATAACTTAATTCTCTATTTCACAGCTATTATAAACAAGCAAAGAGCGGGGAAGCATACAGGCTTTCTCATTAGTAAATTTGCCTGAAGTTTAACAAGTTTGTTGGAAAAACAGGGCATAAAAGGGGGGTTACTGCTGTGTTACAGTCATGCCAAAGGGCTTTGCTGGGATGACATATATAAATGAAGATTTGAAAGGAATTTTACTCTTTGGGTTAGCATTGCTGCTTCTTATTTTTCAGTACATTGTAGACTTAATAATGAAACAGAATAACTAATAGACTGTCTGACTCTTAATTACAAGTGAAGAGCAGAGTTGAAGGAACTTTTGTGGGTTTGGCCAAAAGGAACATTTGCCTGTAATGTTCAGCATTAAAAATGACACTTCAGGGAATTTTTTCATTTTTGCTGGTTTGAGAAACAAGACAAACTAAAAAAAGTTCTCAAGCTAGTCAACAAAAAATAAAGTGGCCATGGCTTAAATTCATATTTTTATATGGTACAGGAAAACTAAAAAAAGCCATTTTTAAAAAATTGTCTCTCCCATTCAAGACTGAGCTGGATTCATTGTGGTTATACTTTATTATACAACCTTATCTAGGAAATTGAGATTTGGGGGGATTTTTGAATGGGTTTGCATTGGAAGAAGTATTGCACATGCCCTGGGAAGCAGCCTGGCTGCTCTGGGGGAGCACTCACAGGTGGCTCCCCCTGCTCTCCCTGCTGCCCAGCTGGGGCAGGAGCTGCTGCTGACACTTCCATTTAAACTCCCTGTGATCTGGTATTTCTTTGATGTCCTTCTGATCCTTTCTCTTGAGGAACTGAACGAAGAGAAGCCGTTGCTGTAAACACAGAAGACATTCAGTGATGTTCCAAAGTGCACATTTTTGGCAGCAGCGAGCTTTTCCACATAGCTGCCTGGGAATTTACAAATCTGTCACATCTGAATCCATTTTGTGAGCTTTTCCTGAGGCTGCACCTGCCTCCCAGAGACGGGGGAAAGGGAGAGGCTGCAGATATGTTATCCATTTGCTGATGCTTCATTCGAGCTGAAAGGGAACTGCCACGTGTTATGGTGTGGTTACAGCACCTTGGGTGGCAAAACCTTGTGTTTCTTGTGAGGGAGTGCTCAGTGGCTCCCTTCTGCTTTCTGTCCTGTTTTCCCCAACCCGGACTACAGGCATGGGGGTTTTCTTCTGAGTGAAATGTAACTTTCCCTGAGTTATTCTTGCTGAGAAGAAAGAATAAATAGTCAAGTGTGGGAACCCAGAGCATCCCTCTGTCTGTCCAGCACAGCCAGGACCCTGCCAGGGGCTCAGAGACCCTGGCACAGAGCCCAGAACACCCGTGGGTCTGATTATGACCCATGGAGCAAATCACCAACCTTACATGAAGATCTGCAAGCCACAACAGTTTAGGTGGAATAACAGTGAAGTTATCACAGGGTGGAAAAGTCAATTTTGGGGTTTCTGGAATGGGGGTTCAGGAGGCAAGATGGAGGGATCTGGGCATGTCCAGCCTTTCTCCTTCTTCTTCTTGGCCTCCATCTCCTGCTGTGATGTTGGCACTTACAGACTGGTTTAGAGTAGAAGCTCACTGTCTAACACAGGTGATGGGTATTGGACAGTAATTGTAACCATTGCACACGTAGTTTTGAGTATAAAGCCATAACAGTGCCCTGGGGGCAGGCAGAGTGCCTGGAACTGTCCTGCTGGATGGACCTGGGCAGGGCAGGAGAAAGCATTTTATAGATAAGGAACAATGAACAACTCTGAGACCGAGAACTGAAGAGCTCCGAGCCATTCTTCAAGCGCTCGAGCTAAGAAAAGAGACTTTGAACAATCTCGGGGTCTCAGCGACCCGAAGGAGCCCGAGAGTGCAGCAGCGGAGATTGAGTCCCGGCTGGGAGAAGGATTCCTGGCACCGCTGTATTTCATTTATCCCGCCCGGAGCTGCTGCTGGATCAAGAGGGCAGCAGCGAGTCACGATCGTGCGGGACCGGGCTGCAGGTGACACCACGGACACCTCCGCAGAGCCTGGAGGGAGAACTGGGCTCAGTAACAGAATCACAGAATCACAGAAGTTCAAGACTGGAAGAGACCTATAAGATCATCAAGTCCAGCCGATGTTCTAACTGTTCAACTAGATCATGGCAGCAAGTGCCACATCCAGTCGTTTTTTGAATTCTTCATCAAGGGCATATTTGTTTCTCAGATGGGGGTCACAGTAACTCTTAACTGCAAAATTATCCAAGTGTTTGTCTAAAACCTGAAAGTTATTTTATTATTAGGATTTAATAGATTGTCTGTTGTCCTGTTAGATTCAGGAATAGAAAGTGAATTTAAAGCTTCCTAGTGTACTTTAAAGGGAATTGATTAATGTTGCAGTTCAGCAGCTCTGGAAGTGAATGGAAGTTATTTTCAGAACAAGACAGACTCCTTGGTTTGTTCCTGTCCTTTCTGTCTGCAGGACAGTTTCACTCCTGATGCTTGCTGGGTGATGTGGCTGTCACAGGAAGCTGCAGCTCATTTTAATGTTCTTCCAGTCCCAGTACAACCAGTTTGATGTGAGCAGCCATTCACTGGTGGAACTGAATGCTCTGAAATGGCAGAGGGCATCAAAAGGCTCATTTCTTGGTAGCAGCTTTTGGTGCCAGAAAACCAAAACCAGACTGGTGGAGTCTGGGTGCAGATTTTTGGGTGCAGATGCTTTATAGCCCCTTTGGCTTCAGTCAGACCTACCAGAGAGGTACAGATCTGTGAGGAATCAACTGCTCATGTTCTTATCTTCTCCTCAGTTTTGGGAGGGATCTCCTAAGCCACTGCATCCCTATGGACTTCATTAAAAAAACACAGGGACATAGGTATTTACATAGATACAAACACAAATGTATTCTCTAAACCATAAATGCTTTCTAATTCTTTTTGAAGGCACCATTTCAAGGCTGGTAGTGACTTAAAGGTAGAGCATCTACTATTTTTTTACTAATTCTAATACCTGTTTTTAAACACCTGTTTCTAGTGGGATTAGAATAGAGAAAGCCCAGAAAGACTTTAAGGTAAGTCCTGAACAGTTCCAAATGTAATTTATGATGTAGCCTTATAGAGACTAATGTTGCTTGACAGATACAGAAGGCATCTGTACAAATGCAAGGCATTTCTTTACTAACAAAGAATAGTTATTTGCAAAAAACTGTTGGGTTTTATTTATATGTTTTTTCATGGCATGAACATTTTGCTAAAATAGTTTGAGGCAGCCTAAAGCTTTACCACAAGTATTTGTGACACTCTGTACAGGCAATCTATCTCCACAGTAATGCACAACAAAACACTTTGTTCCTTCTCCTGCTTGTTCCTGCTCATTCCTGTGCAAATCTCCTGATAAAAGCCTGTGTTTATCTGGGAAGGTACCAATATATATCTCTTTCACACCTAGCTAAATATTTTTTCACATGGCAGCTTTAAAAGCCTCTGGGCTTATCAGTGGAAAAAATGCTTGGAAACAGAGATTTAATACTTAAATATACTTAAATTAGTTCTAGTTCTATCAGCACTCTTTTTTTTTTCTTTCTTTTCTTTTTTTTTTTTTTTTTTTTTTTTTTTTTTTTTTTTTTTTGGTTGGCTGGGACTTGTTCTCACAGAACTTCAGGCTGGATTATTTGTGTTAAACTTCCTGACTGAATTCCAGGCAAGTCATCTTTCCCCACAACGCTGACCTTTAGTACAAGGCCAGTATAATTTTAAATTTTTTCAAGTTTCCCTTATAAGCAAGAGAACAAGAAACCATATCCCTCTAAGACCCAGTTAGCTGGCTGTGTGGCAGAATATTTTCAAATTCTGAGGGGAAAACCCCCCAGTAAAGTTGGATATTCCAAGCTGGCATTCAAATGGCATGCATCCAGAGTGGGGTTAGATCCACCATCTTCCAGTCAACTAGTCTAGAAGCTATGGAAAAACACAGGCTACAAAGCAAGGTTTAACTAACTGATTTTGGTCAGGGTTATGGCCTGGAGGCATTGCAGGGCACATTGCAGATTTCTGCTGGCTGCTCCTGGCCGTGGTGGGGCAGACATGGGGACTGGGGCTGCAGCTTGCTGAATATACCAGGGGCCAGTGCTGCCCCAGTCTCCTGCTGGCACAAATATCTGTTTCCCCATGCTGTGAACAGGACCCAGGTGATGGATATGGCTGAATGCAAACCCTTTCCCCTGTATTTATTTTTCTCTTTGCTGGAAGAGCTTTACCTCAGATTAGCTCCCTGATCTGTTCACTGCACAGCTGCATGACTGCCTGTGCCACCCCACCCGAGCAGGTGAATGTGGGAGCAGGTGACTTGGAAGGAGCATGCTGTGCTTGCATTTTATAGCCATGATTAGATATCAGGACTGGGAGTATCAGTCCTATCATGGCAAGGAATTGCTGTGAAATTAGATGGTTTTGTCTGAAGAAAATCCTGGTAGTTCCCTGTTAGGAAGAGAGCAACATGTTTGGTGAGACAGAGTTGGGAGGGCCAGCAGTGGGGTGGGCAGCTTGGGAACCCTTGAAAAGAAGCAGATCTGCTCAGCCTAAGCCAGAGTACTGAGGAGATGTGCCACAGATAACAGAAGCCACAGTTGTGTCATCTGTGGGATGCCTTTCCCTGTCTTTACTGGGATAAAAGCTGTTTCCTGTGTGCAGCTCATCAGTTCTGTTCTCAGACTTGCTGCTGTCCATAGCTGGAAGTGCATCATGACTTTTGCAGAGACTTGGCTTTTGCTCCTCCTTGCTGGACCCTTGGTCTCCTCTGCACTTGTGGGACTGCAGAGGACAGTCCCAGATGTGGGGAAGTGATTTTTTTTCCAGCACTAGGTGGCTGTATGGCATTCTGCAGTGTCCTGTACACAAGTCCTTTAAAAGTTGGGAAGTGGGCCATTCTCAAATGGAAAGGCTTCTGTGTTTTCACACCTCCACCTCAGTATCATCTTTTTGAAAGTTAAGAAATCAGGGAGTGAAGGGATTTTCATTGTGTAAGCTTGTCCCTGGCTGCAGACACTCTTGTCTGTGTGGGGTAGGCATGCAGCCCAGCACAGGAGTGATGCTGGTGACAGGGCTGTGACTGCTGTGGCATTGCTGCTCTTAGAGGCCATGAACACAGAAGGGAGAGCCTGCCTGTGTAATTCTGCTCCAGACCCCTCCAAATGCTCCTGCTGCTTGGAGGCCACTCAGTGTCCCCCCTGGGACACGAGCATGGTCAGGAGAGGGGGACACAGGGCAGGGGTCTGTCCCTGGCTCCTGGTGATCCTCAGGTGTCCTGAGGGGTGGGGACTTGCACCAAGCTTTGCTCGTGGACCAGGAGCTTTGAGAGGATTAAGTTGTCCCAAGACCTGGCTGTGTCCCCAGGCTGTGGCTTTGCCAAGGCCAACAGGAGCTGTGCTCAGTTGCTGTTTTTCATGAAACCCAGCCCTGAGAAGCAATTTGTCTCCAAATTAAAGACAGGCAGGTGTTTTCCTTTGGCACTGTCTTTGCCGTGCTCTGGTGTCAGTACATTTCCCTGCCCATGCCCTTCCCCTCTCATTAGCAAAGAACAAGAACTAGGTTTGGCTTAAACATAAATATAAAATCCCAGTGTAGTGGTTTGTGGAATCCTACATACATAAAGGCTGGTGCAGCAGGGGTTTCACAATGCTCAGTGGTGCCTCTGGTTATTTCTTCACAGTGAACAGCACTGAAAAACCTTTCACAACTGGAATCCTTTATGTGTTTGAGCTTCACCTTCTGAATGTTTTATTGTGATTGAAGCTACTGTAATTTTCTTCTTTTCCAGAGCTGTCTGGGGTGAAATTTGTGCAACTCCACACCAACAAATGTGATAATACAGAACATTTATTTTGCATTTCCGTGGTGGCACATCCAGTGTGATGATACATATATTTAAGAAAAGAGCACTAGACGAGGATTAAAGATCTTGGGATACTCCAAGCTGCTGTAAATGCAGAAGGTGAGACATCTAATGAATTAGCAGGTCTGCTGAAATTATTTATAAGCCACTAAGTCCAGGGGCACAATAATACATGAGGTCTCCATTGTGCTGGGTACTGTATGTGGGTAGCAAAAGGCTGGTTTAGGCCCCCAGATGTTTTTTGTAACTCTGCTGAAATTCTTAAATGATGTCACTTTGCAGCCTTGTTTCATGCTTGTTTTCTCTGAATGGGTTTGAATGAAGATCCCCAGGACATAAGAGTAATGTGCAGGAGTATTTGTCCCCAGGATTTTGCACAGTTGATCAGACGTGAAAAGGAGACGCTGCAGTGACTCATCTGACCCTGCAGTGCCGCCCTGGGCTCTGCTAAGGTCCCCAGCACAGGAATGCAAAGCATTCCAGAAGCTTTCCTCAACAATTCCAGATAGCAGCCAGCAATTTTCTCACCAATGTTACATAAAATGGACAGGGAAAGCAAAAGACTAATTGAGTAAATTATTGCAAACTGCCTATGGAATCTCTTTGATTTATACTAGCAATGTAAACCCACTGCAGGAGTGGTACTGCTAAGGATGGCTCTGGTAGATTTTTTTTTCATTTTACATTTTCCATTTTTAATACGGGCAGCTTTCAGTACTAGATATAAAAATTCTTCATATAGCAGAACTGCTATTACATTAGGCCAAGATTTTGGCAATACTTAAAGATTTACTGGTGTTTTCTTTTAAACTTGAGGAGTTGCAAGATTGTCTTTCTTGTAATTAAAACCAGGGTTTTTTTTTCTCTCAAATTTACTGTCCAAATTTAAGCAGGATAGATAGATACAGGTTGTAACCATAACTTGTTACCATCTCTCACTGGTGAAATTCATTTAACCATAGCAGCAGATGTAGGTATTAGGGAGGGATTTAGAGGAGGATAATGAGGTAAAAAACGCTGCAGCTCCTTCTAAATGCCAATCCTCTGTAATCAGGAAGGGCCTTTTGGGAGCAGGCAGTGGCAGGGGAAGCTGAGCTGGGCCAGCACTGCTCACTGAGCTGCCAGCTCTGCCAGGAGCACCAGCCAGCTCTGGAGCAGGGCAGGGCAGGGCAGAAGGACAGAAGGACAGAACATCTGTGCTGCCTTGTCCAGCCCAAGCACTCACACCCATCCAACTGATGCCTTGGAATAGCCTTAGTGGAGAAGTAGCTGGGCCAGAGCTTGGGGTTTTGTTCCAGGGCATTTTTATTGGTTGGTTTCCTTTTTTTTTTTTTTTTTTTATTTTTCATTTTTCATTTCTTTCTTTTTTTTTTTTTTTTTGTTGTTGTTGTTGTTGTCGTCGTTGGTCGGTTGGGGCATTTTTTGGGTTTGTTTTTTTTTTTTTGTGATTTTTTGGGGTCTTTTTTTGTGGTTTTTTTTTTTTAATTATTTTTATTTTATTTATTTTTTGGGTTTTTTTTTAGTGGGGAGGTGGAAAGTCAGTTTGTTTCAGTGTCTAATTTTCCATTGGAAGCAAACTCCCTTGTTTGCCCTCCGAGGGCAGCAGCTGAGCCTGATGTGTCTCAGGGGGAGCAGCAGCGCTGGCCGGAAGTGGCTGCCAGGGCTGCTCTGGGATTTGTTTTCTTTTGATTATGGGAAAAGAAACCCGAGATATTTCTGTGCATGCAGAGCATTCTTCATGACTGACAAATCTGTTGTCAAGTAGGCGCGAGGGGGAGGTGCCATCTTGAAAGACGACACAAATATGTTTGAATCAGCCTTAAAAACCCAAACAAACTTATTTTTAGTGACTTCCAGAAAGTTCTGCTATCAAAAAAATGGGGGAAAAAATTGAGATAGCCACACAGTTAAACCTGGCCTTGCTGTGGAGGGGCTCAGCAGAGGTCACTGTGGTTCACAGCATGGGGACACTCAGGGTGTCCCAGATAACCATGGCTGATCTCCTCAGGCAGGAACCCACTGAGATCTGTGGGTTCCTCACACAGCCTGGGGACACTCCATGGTGTCCCAGATAACCATGGATGATGTCCTGATCTCCTCAGGCAGGAGCACCACACCACAGAGCTCTGAGGGTTCCTCACACAGCCTGGGGACGCTCCATGGTGTCCCAGATAACCTTGGCTGATCTCAGGCAGGAACCCACAGAGCTCTGCTGGTCCCTCACACAGTGTGGGGACACTCAGGGTGTCCCAGGCAACCATGGCTGATCTCCTCAGGCAGGAGGACCACAGATCTCTGAGGGTCCCTCACACAGCCTGGGGGGCTCCCTGAGTTCCTGTGCTGGCCCTCAGCTCCCAGCCTCTCTGGCAGAGGAACTGGAGGTGCTGTTCTTGCCTCTCCAGTGCTCATTTTGGTGGCTGGCTCTGCTGGGCACACCAGGAAGCTCTGGGGAGGACAGAGGATGCTCCTCAAGGGGATCTGCTCTGAAATAACTCTGGTATTTCTGCTGGAAAAGCCTCTGGTGACATTCCCATGTCCTTCAAAGCTGGTGCACTTGGCACCATGCAGGAGGCTGAGCAATGACTGACGGTTTCTCAGCTGTTTGGGTGACCTGGAAAGGCCCGGGGTGGCCTTGGACAGCCCGCGCTTCAAAGGACGAGAAGAGACTTCTGATCTTTTCTCGGTCTCGGTGTTTATTAATTGTTTATCTAAAAGATTTTCTTTCAGCCCAACAGAGTCTGCTCAGCAGCCAGCCATGAGCACACTGAGAGCCCCCGGGGCGGTCACTTATCTTTATACCCGAAGTTACGTGTACAATATTTATCAATTTTCCCCAATACCTTTTACCCTTATTGACCAGTGCACTTTTAGTAAAGACCAATCCCAAAGTGCCACCATCACCACAGAAGATGGAGGCCAAGAAGAAAAAGAAGAAGAACAGGACACGCCTCAATTCCTCCATCTTACTTCTCTAGACCCCCCTGTACAGAAATCCCAAACCCTGTGTTTCACACTCTAATTAACTTATCCCTTCACCATTTACCCAGTGAAATCCTCCCATCCTCATACAGGTGTCGTCTCCCGTGTAGGATCAAAGTCCAGCCACCAGACACTTCTGGCAACATTCCAGGACTCCCGAGCCCTCCAAGGGTGTTCTTGGCCACTCTGCACATCAGTCCTGAGGTGCTGAGATCCCACAATGACCAAGTGCTCCTCAGTCCAGCCCCTGGCTGGGTCACCTCTAGCTCTCCCACCTTTTGTCCACCTTTACTTTAGCTCTACATGCTGCAGCTTTTTTCTTCCACCTGAGAGGCAAACACAGCAAACCCCAGGAGGGCTCACCTCGCTGTGCTTTGTTGGGGTGGCTGTGGGGCAGCACCCTGAACCCCCACAGCAGCCCCACAGTCTGGTCCCCATCTCTGGCCATGGCCACAGTGGGCATTGCTCTGCTGCCTGTGCTTGGCTGTGATCTGCAGCTCACACAGGGAGAATTTCCTCCTGGCAAACAGGATGGCTGGTACCCTTCAGCTGGAGAGGGAGTGAGGAGTAACTGCTGTCAGTGAGAGGAAATGTGAGTGGTGTTATCATCTGCCCCTGAGGAGTAACATTGGGAAACATGTGAAATGCTCTGTGACCCTTTGTCAGTGGATCTGATGTGACCAGCTTCCCTCTAAAAGGAGAATTTTGCACACAACAGCCCTTCAGCTCACTTACACACCCACATGTGGGTTCTTTAGTTGCATATATTGAGTACAGTATTTGCAGTGAGTTCAGTACTTGGGATTGGGGATTTTTTGAGGTGGGAGGAGCTGTAAGGACAAACAAAACCTCTGCTCTCCTCACAAGCACATACAAGGGACAACATGCAGTGATGAAAACTGCAGAGATTTTGTACAAAGCACACAGAGACTGCTCATGCACCACCTCAAGAGAGCTCTGCTGTTCCTCACAGCCAGGGGCAGCTGGCACAGCACACCCAGCCAGGCTCACCTGTCCCTCCTGTGTCACACAGAGCACTGCTGGGCACTGCTGGGCACTGCTGGGCACTGCTGAACACTGCTGAACACTGCTGGGCACTGCTGAACACTGCAGAGCACTGCTGGGCACTGCTGAGCACTGCTGAGCACTGCTGAACACTGCTGGGCACTGCTGGGCACTGCTGGGCAGTGCTGGGCACTGCTGAGCCCTGCTGAACACTGCTGGGCACTGCTGAGCACTGCTGGGCACTGCTGGGCACTGCTGGGCACTGTAGCAGCCTCCCTGCAGTGCTGCTCTCCCTGGGGCTGCACCTTCACACACAGGCTGCATTGAAGATCCAGCTCAAGGAAAACAGAGCCTGTGGTGCCTCCTCCTTTGTCCTCCCTGACTGTGCCTGCTAAGCCTGCAAGGAAGTTCCTGCTGCAGGAGATTGCAAGTGCCAATAAAGCCATAAAGCTTTTGGGAAAGGTGACATGGACACTACTGACTGCAGTGCAGCAGCTGCCTAACCTCACACTGTCTTTTGGCTCATCAGCAAAGGAAAATTTTTCACCTCTGAAGATATTGTGATTAATGCAGGAAAAAACAAAATCAGCTAAATTGTACCCTGAAATCCATCATGCTTTATCAAAGCATTATCTGGTGGCTGCCAGAGCCTTTGGTTTAGCAGGTTTTCTTCTGTATGCTGCAGAATAAAATGGGAATCACAGAATTTTTGGGGTTGGGATAGACCTTAAAGATCAATGAGTCCCGGTTGCTCAAGGCCTTATCCAAGAAATATTAAAAGAAAACTTTGTCTTGCTCTACCTTCCTTCTTTTCTGATTGTTTGAATTGCACATTCTTTAAGGACTTCTGCTCCTTTTCAGGGGCATTCATGGACTCTTCCATACAGGTATTTTTGTTAATATTTTCCCCATGCTGATGCAGCTTCTGGAAAATGACAGGCCAGTTATATATTAACTGGCAGTACATTTACTAATTTTAAAAATAGGGTTTTCTGGCTTAAAAAAATAAGTTTTTATCCAGAGATTTAAAAATTTACTGTGAACAGATGAGCAGCTAGCAGCTGATTGCAAGGAGAGTAAGTAATTAAAAAAAAGGTTATAAATATTTTCTTTTAAATAGGGAATGAAATAGTTAAGAAAAGGCAGATCTAAATACAGTTGCATGTCTGTCACTTTTACCATTAACTGCAATATATTGGGGTGATAAAAGAACAGCAAGCCAAATAAACTGCAGCTGTAGCATTTATGGGTGAGGAATGTAGGTAGCAAAGGAATTATTCCACAACATAAGATGTCACTAGAAGCAGTAGAATGTGTCTAAAGTGACCATAATGTTTGTTGGACCAAGACTTGCCCTTTTTACAAAAGGGTTCCTGTGTGACAGTGATACTGTGCAGGGAGCCTCAGCCTTGTGCCCAGCCAGCTTCCTCCTCTCCTTTGCTGGGAAATGCCCTGATAAGGAGCAGACAGTAAATGGTGCAGAAAGCTGGGATGCTTTTTTCCCTATTCCTTTTCTGACATAGGAAGAGGTGAGGAAAAGGATGAGCTCCCAGGTGAGCCCAGGCAGAGCCACGTGTGTGTGAGTTCACCACCATCCTTTGGGGAGTCAGGCAGCAATGCCTCCTGCAGGACACCAGCCCCTTTTCTTGCCTCACCAAAGAAGCTCTGTGAAAATGAAAACTTTGGGAGCCATGTCCACTGATCCAGGTAAGTGCAGTTAAACACGTGGCTGGCAGGTACTGCAGGTAACTCTTGTTATTCTCTCCTTGGCACTGCCACACAAACCATTTTAATTTTCTGCCCTACTCTGTTGTGTATCCATCCATGGTGTGTGAGCTTTGAGAACTTAAGGTCAAGGCACCAAGGTGAGACCAGAGCCCCCCAGTACCTGATCCTACAGAGCAGAATTATCACTGCTTCACTTGCCTCTGATATGCATTCACAGTTTCCAGCTGCAAACCTGAGATGGTGAAAGACACAGTTTGGTGCAGGGATTTCCTGTGGTGTCCCAATGCCCCTGGGCACTGTCAGGCAGCAGGACCCAGCACAGTGCCAGGGCCAGCATGCCAGCCCTGCTGTCACCGTGTGGCAGCTGTGGTGTCACTGTTCCCTTCCCAGGGCAGCCACTGAGGGTGTCTCCGGCTTTCATTTGCTTGTAATTCACTGATCAGTTGGCTTTAACATTCCTGCAATAGTTGAAATGTGCCAAAGATTTAATGAACATGGGGTTTTTTGGATAGACTCAACTGCCTGAATTACTGTGACTAACCAAAGCAGACCTTGCTCTCCAAGGCAATGGCTTCCCAGACAAGTACACACAAATGAAGGGGTTTGAGGATTTCTTTTTTCAGCTGTGATGCAATGCTTTAAGAATTTGTTCTCAAATGTGTTGCTGGATAGATACTTTATCACTTCTGGAAAACTAGATCTCCTCCTGGTTTCTCTCTTTTGGTACAGTTTTCAGTTTGTCCTTCTCCTGTGCTCTTTGTGTGAGCACAGTGATTTATGCTGTCTAATGTTGTGTATTGTCCTCAGAGGGGACAGAAAGTGACAGCACAGGGCAGTGCAGGCACTGCAGATTGTTCTTAAACAACATGGGAACTTAGGTTTGTTGTCTCAAAGTGTAAAGAGATGGTGGGAATTTTATCAAGCTCTATGATAGCATCTCAAATGAATTTTGAACAGGTAGAAAATTTTTTTTTTTGTCTTCTGGAGTTTTATCAGAAGTTACAGTGAACCCCATAGCTGTTAAAATATATAAATCAGCTGCTGATGAGCCCAGTAATGGTGGCTGAGGAGTGACCTGCAATTTATTCCAGAAACCAATGCCCTCTATTTAGAGAATGATATTTTCATGTCCAGCTTAGACACCCAGTGAAGACTGATGTCTCCTTCTCCATATCTGGAGCTCTTGGTCACTATTTCCAGACATTGCTTAGTAGTTCCTCCTTCAAATTTTCTTATCTGCAAGCTGCCCCAAGCATGAGGCTGATTGCACCAACTGGGATCACAGCTTTGGCAAATTCAGCTAAATCCAGTGATGACATCAGGTTGGCTGGGAGTGTTGACCTGCTGGAGTAGAAGGCTCTGCTGAGGAATCAGGGCAGGCTGTTGGATGGGCTGAGGCCATTGGTGTGAGAGGCAACAAGATAAAATGCTGGGTCCTGTCCTTGGGTCACAACAACCCCTGCACAGCAACAGCCTGGGGCAGAGGGGCTGGAAATCTGTCGCTGTCTCGGCTGTTTTAATGACCTGGAAAGGCTCGGGGTGGCCTTGGGCAGCCCGTGCTCCAAAGGATGAAAAGAGTCTTCAGGTCTTCAGTGTTTATTAGTTATTTATCTACAAGATTTTCTCTCGGCCCGACAGAGGTCTGCACAGCAGCCAGCCATGAGCACACTGAGAGCCCCCGGGGCGGTCACCTATCTTTATACTCAAAGTTACGTATACAATATTTACCTATTTTCCCCAATACCTTCTACCCTTATTAACCAGTGCACTTCTAGTAATGACCAATCCCAAAGTGCCACCACCACCACAGAAGATGGAGGCCAAGAAGAAGAAGAAGAAGAAGAACAGGACACGCCCCAATTCCTCCATCTTACTTCTCTAGACCCCCCTGTACAGAAATCCCAAACCCTGTGTCTCACACTCTAATTAACTTATCCCTTCACCATTCACCCAGTGAAATCCTCCCATCCTCATACAGGTGTCGTCTCCCGTGCAGGATCAAAGTGCAGCCACCAGACACTTCTGGCAACATTCCAGGACTCCCGAGCCCCCCAAGGGTGATCTCGGTCACTCTGCACATCAGTCCTGAGGTGCTGAGATCCCACAGAAATCTGCAGAGGGAAAGGCTTTGGGGGTGATGGTGGCAGTGGCTGAACATGAGCCCAGGAATGCCCAGGTGGGCATCAGCACCAGGGCAGGGATTGTCACCCTGTACTCGGCACTGCTGAGGCCACACTCTGAGTGTTGTGCTCAGCTCCGGGGCCCCAACTACAGCAAAGACCTGGAGGGGAAGGGAACAGAGCTGGGCAAGGGGCTGGAGCCCCAGCAGGGGCTGAGGGAGGTGGGAAGGGGCTCAGCCTGGAGCAAAGGAGGCTCAGGGGCCCTTGTGGCTCTGCACAGCTCCTGACAGGAGGGGACAGCCAGGGAGTGTTGGGCTGTGCTCAGGGAACAGGGACAGGACAAGAGGAAATGGCTTCAAGTTGTGCCAGATGAAGTTTAGGTAGGATAACAGGGGAAATGTTTTCACAGAACAGGTTGTCAAGCATTGGCATAACTACCCCTGGGTGGATAGAAAAGATGTGTGGATGTGGCATTTGGGGACAGGGGTTAGTAGTGGCCTTGGCTGTGCTGTGTTAATGGTTGGACTCAATGATCTTAGAGGTCTTTGCCAACCTAAACAATTCTAGATTTGTGTACACACACATATTTGGCTTTGTGTGTGTGTGTGCTGATGGTGAGGTGTTGCATCAAATGACATCTTGTCCATCCTCATTTATTCTATGAACTGTGGGGACTGAAGACAGCCTCACCAGCCTAGTTCACATATTCCTAACAGCTCCCATAACCAACAAATGGCTCTGGCTCAGTCCTGGGATGACCTGGCAGCATCCTGGCTCTGTGCAGGAGCTGCAAGGTGAGGGCTGCAGCCCTGGGGGTGGCTGGCCAAGCCCTCCCAAATCAGCTGCACACCAGGTTTAGCAGCCATGGAGTTCAAGAGTGCCAGAAACACAAAGTGTGGGCTGACTGCCATGCCAGGGACCCAGCACAGAGCAGGGACCCAGCACAGAGCAGGGACCCAGTACAGAGCAGGGACCCAGCACAGTGCCAGGGACCCAGCACAGAGCAGGGACCCAGCACAGTGCCAGGGACACAACACAGAGCAGGGACCCAGCACAGAGCAGGGACCCAGCACAGTGCCAGGGACCCAGTACAGAGCAGAGACCCAGCACAGTGCCAGGGACCCAGCACTGCAGCCTTTGGTGCTGCTCCCCAGGAGCACCCACACCCACCCTGCCATGAACCAATGTTCATTTCTCCAGTCTGTGCTTTCTGCATGGAGGCCCACATGGAACAGTTAAGGTTTTTAAGTGCTCTGTTCTTTTCAGTCAGTTGATTCTGAGTTGGTGTAAATTCCTGCTGCATTAAGATGTCCTAGATTTTTATTAAGTACATTTGTGTCACCCATGTAGTAACGCCCTGCTAAAATGCTTTGAGCAGGCCAGTCTTTGTGCTTTTTGTTTTTTCTTCAAGGAGGGCATGGATTGCTCATTTTGAATGAATTTTTGAAAATAATGAGTGAGAAAATAGCATCTATGTGAAGGCCCTGCAGAAGTATGGTACATCTGTTTCAAAGCACCAAAGTGCAGACTGTCCCTAAAACAATTGTGGCATTTGTAACTCTTTCCATTCTGACTGTGCAGAAGAAAAATATGCCAAAATAGCCATTGTGGGAAAACCTCCAGGAAGTTTTTTTTTCCAGCTGTGAAGTCATTTGGGCTTTGCCAAGCCAGGGTGGCAGAGCTGCAGAGGCCCCTGTGATGGGAGCAGCTTGGGAGTGTTTGATGTGTGCCCTCGGTGCAGGGAGGAACATTCACCAGAGCAGACTGCCCAGCCTGATGGAAAGGAAGGATCTGACCATGAGGACACAAGGAAGGAACTCTGCTGTGCTCTCCCCTGGACACAAGGCACCAGTGTCCCTCCTGCCCAATGACACAGCTGCTCCTGCAGGACACGGGCTGGGGAAGGTAAATGTGACCAGGCTCCCATCTGTGCCATGAAACTGGAGACAGGAACGTGGCAAAAAGCTCCAGAAAGGCAAAACACACAAACTTGCATCTCTTTGATCCTATCAGAGCTCTGGCCACAGTTTCTGGATTACTGTGACTTAGCAAGAATACAGAGAAAATTCCCCAAACCAAGGTCCAAGTGCTTCAAGCTAAGTTCATAGCCCAGGCAAATATTTCTCTTGTGGAACACTCCAAAAAAATAATGAGAGTTTTGAAAAGGAAGTGTTCCTCAATACTGACTGTCCGACATGTGAACTAGCCAGACTGGTTAAAGCTTAATTAAAAAGTGCCAGAGTGACTAAATTCTTTTCTAAGTGCAGCTGCAGAACGTTAGCTGTGGGCACATTTTAGACCTTAATTAGTAACACTTGCACTAGAGCACCAAAATCTTTCATGAATGCAGCTGCAATCAATTAATATCAGTTAGGCATTTCTGTAGGCATACAAGGGCTCCTAAAAATTGTTTTAATGCCTACCTAGGTTAAATAAAAATAAAATAACTACATGCAACAGACTACAAAAGCAGAGATAACTACAAAATGTCTTTATTGAAAAAAGCAGATTATAGCATCTAAGGTTAAATGAAACTTCTGACTTTAATATTAAATAACTTAAGATGATAGCAAGTAGCTTCTTCTTTAGATAAATAAATCTACATTTCCCAATTTTTTCTTCAACAATCAAGGGAATCAAACACTGAAACACAAAACCACAAGTAATTCTAAAGACTAAAAGACAGAAGCACATTGAAAGGTTTTACAAGGATATATATATACAAAAATAGTTAACTAATGTATATTTTCAGCATGTAAACTAGTTACATGATATACAAACTGGGAATTCATATATTTCCTACAAAATAAAAATCAACGTTGGTCCAAGTTCTTGGAAGAAAACTATATTCTTTTAAAGAAAATGAAAATATTTCTCAAATGAAAACTTAATTTAAGTCAAATTATATACTCTAGTTACGGCATTAGTTACAGGATGAATCACAAACTTTTAAACTTTTCTTGAAACACAAGAAAGCAGCTTTTGTTTCCTTTAGAGCTTTGGTTTACTTTACTACTCTGGAATTTCTGGTCTTAAAGAGTTCCTCTAACCATGTTTTCCTTTTGAAGCTCCACCTTACAAAATATATACACACACGTGCACACAAGGAAAAGGAAAAGGAAAGAAACCCCAACAAACCCTCTCTGTAAGCTCGATTCTCTGAGTGCATTCTTTTGTTTTCAAAGGATGATTTTGGTCCTTTCTTTGGAACTCGCCCTGGGTGGGAGGGACCCTGCACCTCCCAGTGGGAGGGGCAGCCCTGATGCAAATGAGAGCAGGTTGTTATGAACTTTAACTTTATGGAAATATTCTGAAAGTACAGTAACAGCTTCTCAAGAACAATTGCACTGTAAAACGAACTTAGGAAGTTTTCATCTGTGTTGAACTGATTTAATGTAAGAATAATCCATAAGAAAATCATTAAAAGGAGAGTTCTTATTTACATTATTCCCCGGGCAGGAGGTAAAATGTGCAGAAACTGTCACTAGCACTAAAGAGTACAGCACATCATTATTTTAGGTTTGATTTTATTTTTCTCTTTGATTTGAAAAAAAAAAAAAAACAGACCAAACCTGGCAAATCTCACTCAAGCCCCAGTTTTTATAGTAAATGCTGGAAAAGCAAAGCTGCACTTTGTAATACAATAATGGAAGGCATCTGTCTATAGAAAATACTAGAACAACAGCTGCTGCTTTCTGGTTTTAAACAAATTGCTTATTCTGTATTGACATATTACCTTTCAGAATTTTTACCATGGTGACACTTAACAGACCAGAACTGCACAGAACTACAAGAGACTGAAAAATCAGCATGTCAAATGAAATTAAATATTATTCTGTTCTACAGGATGATTGTTTTGAAAAAACATGAAGAAATGGTCTGGTATGTACATGTTTGAAAGTGTGCTGGCCCTTAGAAAATATGTTGGAAACTTCAGCTGATGCCCTGGTGGAGGCAAAGTGTTCAGGAAGGTGCTGGCAGGGGACTGGGCTGAATGCCAGGGTAAGTCACCTCCAGCCCTGGCCACTGTCAGTGTGAAGGTTCTGCTTCTCTACTGGTAGAGAAAAAGCATTTTTCCAGTTCAGCAAGTAGCTGTTATTGGTTCCCAGGAACATACCCAAACCTAGCCTATGTATTTTAATAATTTCTTAATCTGGGTAAAGACTGCATGTAAAGACATGCAAGAGAAAATGCCTCAAAGCTAAATGTGGTCCACAGCACCCTCCTGCAATGGAAAATGCATTCCATTGCAGCTGATGCTAAAAGTTTATCCTGAAGCTCTGGCACCTTCCATGTTTGTAGCAACCTGAAGGAATTATCTAGTCATACAATCCACTTTAAGACATTTTTTCCCCCTTTCTCCAGCATTTGCTGGCATGTGTAATTCCACTTCTTCCTGAGGCTGTGCTGCTGACTATGGACACACAGGGAGTGTCTGCAAATGCAGAAATGCAGGTGCACCCTTGGCCTCATCTGCAGGCCAGGCCTCTTGGGCCACAGTGCAGAAATGGGGCACCGACTGCACTGTAGTTACTTCAAACCCTAGCATTCACATTAAACATGTTAATTATACACTGATACATATTAACTACAAAATTACTTTGCTCAGGAGCCTTCAGTAGGACAGGTTAATCTAGGCCAAAGGAAGTCTGGCAGAAGTTCAGAAATCATCCTTTTTGTTCCTTACTAACAGAAAAAATAGTTCTCAGGAATTTTTCCTGTTCCCCTTCCCCCCAGCTTTCCTCATAAGGAAATTCCACACTATCAAAAAGTTCTGTTAAGGGAGTTAATTATTCCACTTAGGAATTAGTGGCCATTGGATGCTCTTTGTGCTTTTCAAGAGCACCACAAATGGCTTTCAAAAAGTCAATGGAGCATAAGAAACTGAACTGCAGTGGTGTTGCCAAATAAGTCATTCCATCAGCCTGCATGCTGGATTGAACACGGCATCGTTTCCGAACGGCTCCGGCGGGTTCTCCAGTGCTGGAACTGGCATGGAAATGGCCCAACTTACACATGCCAAGAATCCACTCTGGTATTTCTACTTCCTCTGGGGCTGAAGAATTTCATTTTATTGTAACTTTGAATACAGTTAAAGACAGCAATGGTAATTTGCAGCTTCAGGAAGGCTGGGTCAATTCTCGTGAGAATGCAAGGGATTTTTCTGACATACAGATGTGTGATTTGCATGTAAAACATCAGCACATGGTAAAAACAAACCATTAAAAAAGATTCATCTAACTTCCTATATGGAAGACATATATTTCTCCCCAGAGGTCTGAGGGTACTGCAAAAGCTTATGCAAAACATGAAAGTGTGTACAGTCTATGTACAGCTAACACTTGTTGTAAACACTGATGTTTTGTGGTCTGACTCTCTAAATTACTACTCCTGCCATACTGCATTTTGCTTTCCAATGAAGACAATCACCATAATCAGTTTGAAAGTAATCTTGAAAAGAACACAAAGCTGAAAGGTAATACCAAACCACTGTGCCTCTCTTTAATAATGTCTCAACATACAATCATGAAGCAGTTGGTAACAAATGAAGTCGTGGATAAAACAAGCAGTATAAAGACAAGTGTACCTTTGCATAGAACCCTACTGAACAAAAAACAGGTTTGAAATATGAATTCTTTAGTAAGTGCCAAATGGTCCAGTTGATAGGAATGCATTTTGAAGCCATGGCTACACAGTCAGCAATTACAGAGGGCTGCAACTGCTGACCCTGCATGTGCCAATTTTTGGAAACAATCCTCTGTACTGTGGGTTTTTCATCAGAGGCTTGCCACATTTCTTGAACAAGCCAAATAATTAATCTTTGGATGACTGTGGGACCCTGTAGGATGGAGAGCTGGCCTGACACTTCACAGCACACCTTGCTTTAACCTTGCTGAAAACTGCCCTGGCTAAAACACCTGCTTGCTGCCTATTCCCTACTTCTGGAATCTAAGTATTCTCTAAGACCAGAATTCAACAGAACTAGCTAAAATGCTAGCATTTATCTTATCATGCTTGCTGCAATATGATAAGGTGCTAACTTTTGGAAAGTAATTCTACACTCCTTACTTGGGTGTAATCTCCACTGAAGGAAGAGAGCAGGGAGTGCAGAACAGCCCTTTGTACCATTGTTTTTAGAAATGCTGCCATTTACAGTTACAGTTTAGTGGTGAATTATTTGTTCAAGTAGACGGTGTCTCAGTGAAAATGTTTAGATAAAAGAATGCATATGTACAAGATCAGAAAAGGACCCCTCACCTCCGATTCAAAAAATAAATAGCTGGTTTAGATGGTTATTACTGGAACCTCATCTTTAAAGGAACATGAAAGTAATCTTTAGGTTTTTGTCTTCTTTCCAATGGCTCTTTGATGCTGGAAATGTCTCTCAGAGTTCTGTGACATGCATGGGGTAGCTCGGAGGTGGATGTGATGGCAGTTTGATATTAAGGCGCCTGATGTGACAGCTGTGGCAGAGCAAGTGGCCCTCTAGGGGGTAACAGCGATGGCCTTCCTCATCATTGAGCTGCAAACCACAGTCCTGGAAGGAAGAGAGACATCCCAGATCAGTGAGTGACTCAGGCAGGCCCCTCCCAGCCCTGCTGCCCTGCAGGGGCCCAGAGCTCCCTGTGCCCCCAAGGCCAGCAGCCCCCACAGCTCCTGGGATCTGCACCCTGACCCTTTACATCCCTGGGATCCAACAGCACAGGCTGTGCCCAGCCTTCTGTTCATCACTGTCCCATCCTGCTCTCTTCTCCACCCAATAAATGGTGATGCAAACCAAAAGCCTAAAAGCAGCCCAGGGGCTGACCCTGCCAAACACAACCTGGAAGAGGCTTGAACAGAGGGGAGCTGATTCTGCAGCAAGGCAGATGGGGGGAGCATAGGCAGAGAATGAGAGGGGAGGGCAAAAGTGGGAGAGGTGACACAGCTTACTGCTGGAGCAGGTCTACACTTCCTCTAATTTGGAATGAAAAGAACTTAAAGACCTCAAGGCCGGTGGTCCATCTTTAGTGGAAATGCAGGTACCTCTGGGACTGACACATAACTACAGACAGAGACAGGGATAAACACAGAAGCAGCTAACAGTGATCCTGCTGACCCTTATGTACACTGCAACAGAGACCACCCTGATTTCCATCACTGTAATTCTGAGGGCATTTGGAAATCACTGAAGTTTGGTACTCAGGTTTAATGTTACAAGTATGTTAAATACTTAGAAAAGATTACCGTGATCAGCTCTGAGAAACCAGAGATTCTGAGTATTAATAGAAATGCACTTAATAGAAAGAAATAAAAAGCTAAACAGAACAAACTGGGTGTATAGGTGGTTTTAGTACTGAAAACAAATGCAAAGCTTTTAACTGAACACAGTGTGTAATTTTTCAGCTTTCACAGCTCAAGTTTAAATCCTCAAATTTTACAACACTGAAATAAGACTGAAAATGGATTTTAAAGTAAGCTTTAAAACTGCAGTGTTAATTTAGAGAGTTCTTGATCTAGGTATCTGCCAAGGTAATTTTCTCTGTGTTGCTACATATTATACAATGATTTTATAGCAATTTATACAAGATTTAAAATTAGAATTTACCAATTTCAGATATGCCAAGTGTTTGTATCTTCCTCCCTCTCCAAAACTGAATTCCCTTCCTGCAAGGAGAAAGCCTGCCTTGTCAGCAGGTCCCACTTCCAGAATGGGGCTCCAGTGATCTGCAAAAGGGCTTGAACCCCTCCACAGAAGCCAAGTGGTTGCATGTGAAAGAGATGACACAGAAAAGCTGCAAATTCCCAACCTGACCACTGACTGTGTGGCACCAGCTGAGGGTGACACCAGCAGCAGCTGAGGAGTGGCTGCCTAAGTCACGGAGCCTTGCTAAAATCTTCACATCCCTACCTTGTGTACCTCAAAATCCTGCACTCACTTTTCCAGCAGCATCTGGGGACAGCAGTGTGCAGAGAGCCTGATTTGAGAGCATCAGGCACTAACCCACTGCTAACTCCTGATTGCTGTACATTAATGCACTCTGCCTTTCCGGGCAGATGTGGAGGCAGCTTGATTTGCCTCAAATGGGGAGGAGAATGGGGAAATGAATAATGAAACAGAAGGGAAAATAAACCCCCAGTGGGACATTGCAGCATGAAGTCAATAGCCTGAGAGCAGGGGAGGGAGCTGTCATCTTAGGTGAAGCCTGCACAAAGCAATAGCTGGGGGAAGGAGGAGGGAAGTTCAGCTCTCCAAAACACTGTGATTTCCTGTGCCAATTGCTCTTGAAAAATTAATAGAAATGGATGGAGTATCAGGTGTCTGTTGGAAGGAGATAGCTGAGTGGATGGGGCCTTCCTTACATTTAGATACATAACAGTTCAAGATGCCCTGAATTTTATTATTTTCTTTCTCAGTCAGAAGATTCTTTGTAAAACCTTCATGCAACAGTGCCTGAAGGCAGCACTGCTGTATTTCTGCCCCTGGTGCTAACAGGGAACATCTCTGTGGATATTTGTGTGCTGTATCAGAATGCCAAACCTACAGTAAAAAGGAAGCTTTTGGCTGATCCCAGCTTACTGAGTTTGTTTCCCTTCTCATGTTCCTGGCTGTGGGATAAGGATGAACTCAGGTCTCCTCTCTGAAGCAAGAGCACTAATTCCACACAAGAGCACTAATTCCACAACCTAATCTGTGGCAATGAATGTTTAAATGTTCTGCACAACGAGAAACTACTCCCAAAAATGTGACAGAAAGTCAGTGGTGTCCTGGTCCATTTCCTAGTAAAGAATCAATGTTCATTCAGCATGGAGAAAGCAGATCCCCTAGAAAGGCCTTCCAGTGAGACTCCTTCCCTGCACAGCCAATGTAAATTCAAATCTCCTCAGATCAGAGCCCTACAGAGTGTACAGATGAGGAAAAATACAACTGGCACCTACTCTTTGCTCACTCCCCATCCAGAAGTACTGAGAAAATTCAACCCAACCAACCAAGCCCAGCTTTGAAGCTCATATATTGGGGAAAAACCCCTCCAAAACTAATTTGGTACTGGTGATGGCAGCACCACTTCCAGCCCAGGCAGCATCCACCTGTCTGTCTTCCTCAGGAGCTGTGGGGCAGAGCCCTGCCTGCCCAGGGGGGCAAGAGCCAGGGAGGGCAGCCCAGGGGCAGAGCAGGTCCCTCAGGGCAGAGCAGGGCCCCAGGGCTGAGCAGGGCCCCAGGGCAGAGCAGGGCCCCAGGGCTGAGCAGGGCCCCAGGGCAGAGCAGGGCCCTCAGGACAGAGCAGGTCCCCCATGGCAGAGCAGGGCCCCAGGACAGAAGCGGGCCCCAGGGCAGAGCAGGTCCCTCAGGGCAGAGCAGGTCCCCAGGGCAGAGCTGGTGCCCCAGGACAGAGCAGGTCCCTCAGGACAGAGCAGGTCCCTCAGGACAGAGCAGGGCCCCAGGGCAGAGCAGGTCCCCCCCAGGGCAGAGCACAGCAGGTGCCCAGAGCAGAGCAGAGCAGGTCCCCCCCAGAGCAGAGCAGGTCCCCCCCAGAGCAGAGCAGGTCCCCCCCAGAGCAGGCCGCGTCGCAGGCCGGGCCCCGCGCTCACCTCACAGTGGTAGCACTCCACGTGATAGTCCTTGTCCATGGACACCACCCGGATGGTCTCCTCAGAGCCCTGGGGAGCACAGAGAAGGTGACAGTGGTGTCTCAGGAGAACATGACAGTGGTGTCTCAGAAGTGTTTTTCAGTCCCCACACAGTGCCCAGCTCGTTTGAAGAGCTGTGTCCCTGGGAGAATCCCCTGTGCCCCATGCAGCAGAGCTCTGTGACCACTGAAGGTCTTGGCCCTGGGCACTCCTCAGCTGTGCAGCAGCACTCTGGGTGTCTGGCATATCTGAGCTGCACAGGTCATTTGGGAAGTGCAGCCAAAGCCTCATGCTCAAGGAACAAATCAGTCTTGAAATCAAGTATTCTTCCAAGGGCGCCCAGGATCTGAACAAATTACCAATCAAAAACCTTCTCATTGGGTAACTTTTCCTTGTATGCTCTGATTTCCAGGGTGTGTTCCTCTCCATCCATCTGCTGCACAGCCCTTTTGCACATGCACATGTCACTGTGTGTCCCCACAGGGACTGACATACCAGTCTGGCAGGTAATTACCTGCACAGGCTAAACCTCAGCAGAGTTGTGCAATCCTGGCTGAGCCCCAGGCCTGCAGAGCAGCCCATACCCTTCTGTAACCTCACAGGCTCTTTTCCTGATCCACTCTGAGGACAGAGCTCATTAATTGGTTGCCTTGTGCTGTTTCCAGTTCCAGGTGTGGTTAGAGCACCAGATATGATGTGACTCTGTCTGAGAGAAGCTGTGGGCAAGTCAGCACCTGCACTGCCAGACTTGAACTAACCCAGGAAATCTCCCAGGAAGGAATATGGAGTGTGTCCTGTAGTCATCAGGTGAGTCAGCACTACCACTGCCTTTTATTTCTTTTCCTTTCTTTCTTGAGAAGAAAAAAGAATTATTTCTTAATACACAAATTCAGTGACATTTACACAGAGGTTTTCTCCTCACAACCCATCAGGACAGCAGTTCTGGTTCAGCTTTTATGGGGTTTTTTGGTGTTTGGTTGCTTGGCCAATTAACAGAAACACTAATGACAAATGAGAGTAATGTGCAGAGTGATGGAGGTGGGCATGTGAGAGGCTCTAGCATCAGGCTCCATTGGGGCACAGCAGCTCACAGGAGGGAAGCTCTGGTGCTGTAAACATGACAGAGGAAAGGCAGGGAGATGCTGAGGCCCTTGCTTACAAATGAGCTGGTCACTGACCTCAGCTCAGAGGGTGCTGCACCCAGCAGAGCACCAGGGAGCCCCACTCTGGGCTATTGTGTCCATAACACTGTCAGCACAGGCTGAGCTTGCAGGCAGCTTTCACCTGGTTCTGTTTTTGGTGTTGCCTTTTTAACCACTTTAAGAACTTCCATTCCACTGACACCTCAGGACTGCAGACTGTGTGGCCTTCTCACAGGGCCAGTAACCATCAGATGCCTTTTCAAGGGCTTTACTCCCAGAGTTGTTCTTGGAGCCCAGTCAGTGTTTTCAATTCAATGAGGTTTCTAACAGATTGATGAAGACCTGGAAAGCACCCTACGGATAAGAAGTACTATGCTGTAGGAGTAGTGTGACTATTACAACCTCTGGGAATGTTTGGGAGTGACTTTACTGCTGAACTGAGTTTAATTTAGTATCTAACATGGTACAGATTCTGGAGAGGAAGGAGAAGCCTTTAGTGTGTCTTTAGAAAGTGCCCATATACCCACAGCTGTTTTCCCCAGGAGTCAGTGCATGCTAACACCTACCTGTGCTGGGAGGATTGGCTGGTTACAGGAAGCACATTTTGGTGCAAAAACCCTAGGGTGCAAGAAGAAAGAGTTCCAATCACATATAAAGCATCTTAAAAAAGCAGAAGCAAGAGAGCCATTGTAATCATGCCTTATTTTTAGTAAAATGGAGATCCACAGGATTTAAAACCCCTCTAATTGTTTGATATTCAATGAAAAGGAGATTTGGGAAAGGCTGATCTATCCCAATTTTGTTGTTTAGGTCCTCCCAACCTTGAGGCACAGTGAATCCACCCCTCTTTCTGTATATGCCAATTTTCTTTCCTTCCTTTATTTATAAAACCATTCCAATTCTTCCAGAGCCTTGATGCTTGACTACAAAGCAGCTCCTGACTTAGGGACTCTGACATGAGAAAGACACAACCACGTGTCCTAAACAGGAGAGGGGCTGATTGTGGCCAGAATCTCCCAGCTAAATACAAAATGGGCTTATGGTCCTCAGCTGCATTTTATGGCAGTCAGTGGGCCAACATTGACTGTGTCCTTTTAACAGTCAGATTGGCACCAACAGGGCTGAATTCAGGGTGATTTACTCCTGCTGCATAACTGGGTTATTGGCTAACTGCAGCTAAGTGCAGGATCCCATTGCCTTTGAGTGGAATCTGGAAAGAGTCCAAAAGCAATCTCTTAAACCTCTGCCTTTTGTCAGGTAAGGCTCAGTTTGTTCTAGCAGTAACTGTTTATTACATGTGCTCTGTGTCAGTTAACAAAACTTACACTGAGTCAAGCTCTGCCAGAGCCTCTGCTCCTGAAACAGCCAGCAGAGCCTACCAACACTTGCAGAAGTGCCTGGTGGAATTGGTGTTGGCAGTCCTGAAGGAAGCAGAGGAGCAGCCCCAAGAAGCCCATCCTCTGACACAATTTGATTTTCAGCCTCACTTGGCCACTGTGTGCCATAAGGCACTGCTTAACAAACCTCACAATACTTTACAATTGCAACACATGAAAGAAGCAGTGAGGGACATCTGAGCAAACAGGAGTGACCTTTTTATTTATCACAAGGCTTATAACCACACCAATGATTTAACTACTGTAGGTTTGCTGAGCATGCAGTGGGTCTGTGTACTCACGTGTGGTAGTCTTTGACACAGTAAATATTGTTTTCCACGTCTACAGTGAAGGGGACTCCATCCAAGCACTCGTTACACACCACACAGCGGAAGCAGCCAGGATGGTAGGACTTGCCAAGGGCCTGTAAGATCTTGTGAGGCAAACAACAAAATAAGTGGATGCATGATTACATGAGATATTGTCTCCCCATAAACTGCTGTGTCTCTCTCATTTTTAATAATGACAGTGAGAAAAACATTTCAGGATGAAATTACCACTCTGCAGATCTGTCAGCAAGGGGCCTCTTAAAACAATCAGCTTGCTTATTTTAGTGGGTTTCAATATGCTCCCAAGGAAGTGCAAGGGCTGCAAATCAGGCTAAGCCCATCAGCTTTAGCTCTGCAAGGCCAGTACTGCCAATGGAAATTAAAAATGGCTTCACAGACCTTCTCTGGGGAAATCCCAACTACAAGGTACTGGGATACAGAGTTACCTTACAAAACTTGACAGGCTGTGACAGACAGAATCCAAACTGGTCATTACTCAAAAAGTTAAATAGCAAAACAAGCAAACAAAGAGGTGCCTCTTTATTAACTAAGGATCCTAATCTCCCAGAGTTACTGACTGGTTATCACTCAGTCATAGGGGCCCATCAGTTTCTGATAAAATTCCACCACTATCCATGTGTTTGGATACTGATCCATGCACTGCCCAGGCTTTCCCCATGCTGACCTTCCCTACTGCATTTTAAAGGTTTCAGGGAAAGGTTTGATTCAACCTTGGCTGCACTACTACAGACATCCCCAGCGACACTCAGTGTGGCACTGGGACATTGAGGAGGACACTGCAAGCCCATGAACGAGACCCTGGGAAGAGTGAGACACAGCTATCACTTTCAGGCAGCTCTCAACAGATTATAAAACCAATTCCACACCATTTTGGGTGTAAGAAGTATCTTTGGAAGGTAATTTCAAAATTTCAGCTGCTAGCACAGTGCTCAGCTTGGAGCTGCTGGGAAGTTCGAGGTGAAAAATCTACACAGACCAAGCTCCCATGGCCCTATAGGTGATTCTATGAATAAAGCTCAAACTAAGAGGAAAGAAGTGCAGAAAAAAGGGCCAATTTAATTTAACCTTTATTTCCCTCTCTGATGAAGCCCTGTGATTCTGTGGCATCAGACTCTGAGCCAGAGGCAGCTGGTCCCTGTGCTGGGGTTGGTGCTGCTGCAGGAGCACAGTGCAGTGCCAGCCTGGCAGAGCTGTGCAGCCCCAGCCCTGAGCACAGGGCAGCTCCTCACCAGCCCTGCAGAGCCCCAGCTGTGCCCCAGCTGTGCCCCAGGCCAGCACTCAGCAGGGCCGGGCTGTGCTCCAAGGCAGGAGCAGGCTGGAATTCCCCAGACAGGAGAGCTGAATTCCTGGAGCTCCCAGAACTGTTTCCTTTTGTCAGAGCACACTTGCTGATGGGAGAGAGGCAGACAAGCACCTGCCAAGCTTGCAGCTACTGGGTTCCACCAGTGAGGTATCATGGACTCTTGCCTGGATTCTGCAATTAAGGGCCAGCTCAAAGCAAGCACGTCAGGATTCCCCTCCCCCTCCCAGCATGACACAGCTCCAGAGATTTGCTCCTGGCTAAAACGAACAATATCCTTGTCCAACCAGTGGTGCCAGAATGTGAGCCAGAATCCTCATTAGTGAAGTCCCTGTTCCAGCTCTGACTGAACCTCTGTGTGTGCAGCACACCAGCTACTCCTCTTAGGCACACAGAGCTTCATGCACACTTTAAAGCAAGAGGAAAACAGATACACTGCAGGATCTGCCCTTCTTTGTTGTGCAAACCACTTCATTGGGTTTGGGAATTTCTGCTTAGGAAGAGCACACATAACTCTTCTTACTTTCACCCCCTGAAAGGATGCCAGTAGAATCTGGCCAACCCAAAGCTCTTTGATTTTATTTTTATTACAAAAGTAGCTCTGACTACTGGCTCCCTAAAAATCCCAGTGGCAATAATGCATTTTAAATGACGTGGAGCAAGCAACAGAGGGTAAACAAAGTAAGTCACAAAACAGGTGACAAATCTCAGCACTATTGATAATGTCCCTCTCTGCTCTATCCCAGATTCCACCCACATGACAGAGCTCTGGTTATCTACTGTCTTACAGAGCACATCCACCATGTTCCTTCACCATATTCTCATACAAAGCTCTGCTGTACTTCCCCCTTTAGTATTAAAATTCTATTTTATTTTGACTCACAAATGGCAGAGTAATAGCCTTCCATGTCCCTAGGTAGCAAAGAAGCCCAACTTTCTGCCCCTAATAGTAGTAATGGAGCATGAAGGCATTTTTATTTACTGCCTCAGTTTCAAACCCTATGTTGACAGCAGTGAAGACACAATACCAGCCTGGGCAGGGAAAAGCAGATGTCCCACAGTGTCCCAAGTTACCTGTCATTAGGAGTTTAGGTCTCTTACCATTTCCATTATGAGGTGTCCACAAACAAAGCACTTGTCTGCTGTTTGCTGAAAACCTGAATACTGTTAAAATGACACAAAAGAAAGGATCATTAGTAGCCACTCCTCTAGCCATAGAAATACATTTTAAGTGAAGGCTGTGCTATGTGTGACACAGGTTTGGGAGACAGTGACTCAGAAGCCTTCACTCAGCTCTTGCAGCATGTTCAGAGACCAGTCTGGCCTTCTGATCCACTGCAATATTTCCACTGAGATTCCCCATGTAACAGTATTATTTTAAGTTTGATTTTTTAAAGTCTTTATGGAAAGTTTGTGTTTGCTGTGCAGAAATTACTTGAATTGACTCTTCTGGTGATTGTTTTAAATAACAGAGAACTCACCTCCCAAATCCTGCTCAAATCAGCCACCTCAGACTTGGACCCTCATTTTACTCAGTGTTATTTGCAAGCTAGAAAAATGACCCCAGGCCCGGGAAGGATTTGGCTGCCCTGTGGATCCCAAGCCTTGCAGGCAGGGAAGGATCCAGCAGAGCAGCCACAGGGGTTTGGGCTCACTGCACAGTGTGGGCAGCAGGAGGTACCTCAGGACAATGGTGCCAGGGCATGGCTGTGGGGAGAGGCTGTGCCTGCCTGGCACCAAAGCTCTGTGCTCCCTGCCTGAGCAGTCCCAGCCTTAACTTTGTGCTCCTGTCCCCAAAGCAGATCCCATTTCAGATGCCAAGGTCTGCTTTTAGCCCTCTGTTTAGAGGCACAGAAAAACCATCCAGGTCATCAGAGTGACCTCCAAACAACCACCTACAAACAAGAGACATCTTCCTGAGGGACTCCAGCCTTGTGAAACTGGTGTTTGCAGGGGCTGAACCCTCACCCTGTGCAGCCCATCTCAGCTGAGGGCTGTGCTGTGTGAGCACCATCCTGCCTGTGCCCACCCACCTGGGGCAGTGCAGGGATGCTCCTCTAGCACAGCTCACCTCAAATGTGCTTCAGCTGCACAACATAAAAGACGAGGAAGGGGAGGATGAATGTAAAGCAGGCTCCTCTCCCAGAACACAGGTTAATTGGCTCAGGCACCTAATGCATCCTCTGAGCCCAGCAGAGTGTATCTTGCTCCATTCCCCCCTGGTTTAGTGGGATTAACTGTCCCCTCACATCAAAAGCCTGTGCTTCCCTGCCTGGAGCTGCCATATGTTTTCTTTTTTTATTGGAGTGAGGGGATTACATGTTATGTTGGATCAATAGGTTGGAGACAAAATTATTGTTGCTATGCAACCAAGTGATTCTGTAGGAAAAGGTCTCCCAGACACTTTGAGGGGCCCAGAAGTCAGTAAATGATACAGCAGCTGTCACACCCAAAACTCACTGTGCCCCAAGAAACACAGCTTGTGCAGGCTTAAGAAACTTTGAAACTTCCCTGGAATAGATCAGGGTGCTGAGGAACAAATGCAGAGGTGGCAGTCCTAGCTGACACTACTTTTATTTGCTTTTTTGTTTTCCTTACTGATGCAGGAAAAAGGTCTCAGTGCTTGGGATGTCTCCTGGCTGCCCCCTGGCTGGACTGCTCCTAGGGCTGGGAAGCCCAGGCTCACTGAAACAGGTGGGCAGCTCCCAGTGACACAGACAGCAGAGGATTAACAGCAGCACAAATCCAGCTAATCTAAAATCCTGCTGGAATGAATTTACCAGTCCCATCTGGCTGTCATTTGATAAGGAATGCAAAGGAGCACTCACCCAGCTATTGATGAAGAGGGGACATTATTCCCCAGGAAGAGAATGGCATGGGTGGTCAGATTAATGGCATTTATTGCTAACTAGATTGTCATAAATTATACTGTTTGTCAGAAAGAAAGGCTTTGCTGACACAAAATCTCTCTTTATAGAAGTAACTCTATTAAATTAAAACCATGATTTGTTTTTAACAAGAGAATTGTTATTAGTCAAACACATCCAGAACTGGATTACCCCATTAAGAAGACTTTGCAAAATGGCAGCAAGTGCAACAGCAGTGATAAAACATTTCCCATGCTCAGGGAGCTGTCCTTTAGCACTGCACTCCTCTCTCCTGGTCACAGGGTCAGTCCCACACAGACTGAAGGTGTGGGTCAGTGACATCAGGGGTTTGGATCCAGGTCTGCTTGTATTTTAAACCTATTTGGGCTGGAAAAGAGTGACAGCCTGAGAGCCCAGCAGCACTTTTTCTACAGGATGGCACACTGGGGGCTCTGCTGCTAAAAGCAATAAATGACTTTCTCAACATTTCTGGAGCTGACTGTGAACTGCTTCTTTGCACTTTGATCCTAACTTGGAGTGTTCAAATAAAGCTACTGTACTAAGCTTTGAATTTTAGAAGCAGAATTTAAAAGTCTTTAATTACTAATTAAAATTGTCAACGTCTGTCTTTGAAGCACTTGATTATTACCAACCCTCACAGTCCTGTGTGTGCAATGGGAGAGGAGCTGTGACTTGCTCCAGACTGCAGCCAAGGCAGAGGAGCCTCTTTATTGTCTCAGCACCCCAGGAGCCACCCAGGGTGGGCTCCCAGCAGGGCTGGAGGGAGCAGCACTGGTCCCAGAGCTTGTGAGTAGGGAGCTGAGAGAGGAGAGGGTTTGCTACACAGACTCAGAGCCTTTCTCATTACTGACAGAGTCAGAGCAGTAAAAAGAGCTTTTGAGCACAGCCCCCATTCCCAATCTGGAGACATGAAAAGCAGGCTGAGGTGAAGCAGTGAGGGGACAGCAAGACCCTCATGGAGCAGCCAAATCTCAGCTCTGGTTCTTGTTCCTGTGCCATTCACAGGCTCAGTTTCATTCAGGATCTAAGCACGTGGGGCTCACTTCTAGCCTTCCTCTAGAAATGGGTTCCCTCTGTGCCAGGTTGTTAAAAAAGGTATTTTGTTGGCAGAGCAGTAAAGTGATGTAAATACACCAATGTCAGTTGGGATGGGAGCAGTCAGGTCTATGGGCACTCTATCCACAACAAATGGGAACTGTAATTTTGAGCTCTCCCTAATATTCATTACAGATACTCCTTGAGCACATATAAAAACACTGAGAGAAGTTGTTAATAAAAGACCAGCTCTGAAATTCAAAGCTGAAAATGAAGTGTTATCCTTTACTGTCCCTTCTGTGACAATGCTGGGTACACCAGGATGCAAAGGAAACAAAGTGTAAGTTGAAGAGCTGGCATATTATTTCTCCTGTTTTCTTAAGTCTGGTCTCAACTGTTTTCTCCTTTATTTACCTTGTCCTTGTCTTCTCTACCAGGATAATAAAATCTCATTTTATATGCACAAATGAAGACTTTTTAATTTAGCTCCTCAGCAATAATTACATAAAATAAGACTCTGGGAAGCTAAATAAACATTGAGAACTATGTTAATTATGTTAGAATAGCAGAGTAAAAATAAAGTAGAAGACTTGGCTGGCTGAACTTTTCTTTTGTTTGCTGTCCAATATACTTTGATTATCAAACAGACAAAAAAAAAAAAAAAAACCCAAAACCCAAAAAAACCCCCAAAAAACAAACAAAAAAAGAAACAACTCCAAAAAACTCTAATGATCCTGTCCAAGAATCTTTGTTTCAATGTAAGAGGAAAACAAGACCCCTTCTGTCCTGAATATTTAGGCCTGTTAGTATCCTCCTGTGATAATCTTGGGATTTATAATTCTTCTGTCTAATATGCAATATATCTAAAAGAAATTAACAATGAATTTTGAGCCTACAATGAACAATTATGCATGGAGGATAATCCCACCAAGAACTATGAGAAACAATTTCTCCTGCCTGTTCTCAGTCCTGCAGCAAACCTTGGTTGTCTACCAGGGCCTTTTAAAGTTTGATGTTCCCATCATGATTTCCAAAAGAAAAACATTCAGAAAACAGTGCTCCTGAAAAAGGCTTCAGGACCAAAGTCTCCACCTTAGGCAATGTCAGGCCTTTGAAAAGCCATGGCACTGCTCCTCCCTCCATCTGACTGTGCCCAGGGAGGGGCTGCTGCTCTTCCCTGCTGTTCTGCACTCAGCAAAACAAAACCTTCCTCCTGGAAACAGAGCCTGGAATCTCATTCAGGCCCTTTTGCCTCTTTGATGAGGATGTCCAAAACCTGCTGAAGGTTTGTGCAAGCAGAGCCAGCGGTTACATTGCAGTGGGTGTGGCAGCTGCTGCCCTGGCAATGGTATGAAGCTGTAAAATCTCCAATTCACTGCTGCAGCACTGCACATCACCCACTGCCCAGCCCAGGCCTGAGATCCTTCTCTTTCACACTTTCAGAGCTTTTGAGTGGGATGATAAGGAGGTTTTGCCAAAATGCTTCAGGCATTTAATTCTGAAAACTAATTTCTGAATTGGGTGCTATGCTAATAATGTATTCCCACCCCAGGCTGCCTGTAATCCCTCACAGACTCTCTGCTCCTTGCTTTCCCATTAGCAGAGCATCTGTCCTCTCACTGCTGCATTGTTTGCTCTCTGCATGGGACCCTCACTACATGAGACACAACAATGTAAGAAATTCATGGGATCACATTAAGAGAGGGAGTAAATATCAAATTTGGTTTCATGCAGATGGGGGTTTGTTGTTGTTTTTACACACATATTCCAATGCAGTGATTAAAATGAACTGGACAAAATGGGGCCTTCTCAGGCTCAAAGATAAAGGAGCCTCATGGCAGGTGACAGGTTAACTACAGGAAAATAGTCCAGAACTTCACTCCCATCCTGCTGAAACCCCCTCATACACCCTGTGCTTGACGCTGCCTTGCAGTCTGTGAGGAAACACTACACAGCACTTTGCCTTCTTGCTCCTGTCTTTCCACTTTGTTGTGTTTGAAGGACAAGGACAGGGCAAGGAGGGACTCCATGCTCTGCACAGAGGCAGCAGAGGTCTGGCCATGCCCAGAGCTGTGCCAGAATTCAGCTGATCCTGAACTCTGCCACTGTACAGCCCCTGAGAAGAGCCCAGCCATGAACATCCTACAGAGACCCTGGCTGGGCACTCACCAAGGCTTCTTGCTGTGTGATTGATTAGGAGCCACTAATGATTTTCTTACCTAGATCTTCCTTAAACAAACTCCTGTGGGAGCATCACAGTGATAGTGATCAAGAAAAAAGGCTGAATCAACAGCTTTAACTCTGATCATATTACAGAGCCCAGCATTTACTGACCTGATTCACACTGTAAAGCACTTCACACTGCACAGGGCTGTAACTCTGCTGCAGGTTGTTTACTGTCCCTGCTACATCTACTGCACACACTGAAAAAGCTGTTTACACAAGAACCTATCTTCCTGGAACAAAAATCATCTGGATTTTATTCAAAACAGTTGTTGAGAGATTTCAATTCAGAACATAACAGCAGCTAATAGCAACGTTTATTACCAATGTAGAAACATGTCACTTTCTCACATGGGTCTTTTTCTAACCCTCCCATAGAAAAAAATTGATGCTGTCTGCTTACAAGTGTTTGGCAGGAGTTAAGGCATCATTAGAAAGGGCTCTAGTTCTTTTAGTGTGCTTCAGTTATTGTAATTTACTTTTCAATGGAATATTAAGAAAAATGGATAGTCTGACTATTTGGATCACCATCTCAAGGAGAAATAGTGGAGTGATTATCTGGCATGAAACCAGCTGGAGTTGGTAACAGGCTCTTCCAACATTCCACTAACACTAATGGGAGAGTTACAAAAGGTAGTGAGTAGTGATACATCTCAGAAAAAAGCCTGTCTGCCTGTCCTTGTCTCCTTTACCATGTCCCAGAGAGTGATTCCTCCAACTCCTTTAACAGCCTGCAGCCCAGCTCAGGAAAGGCTGAGCACAGACCTTGCTGACACTCTGAACTTTCACTGCATTATGTTTCTCTGTGTTATCACCTGGGCCTGGGTACCACCTGGGAATTGCTCTTTAATAAACCTGAGATGTCTCAGGACTCCCAGTGCATCCCAGTGAGCCCTGTGGTGACTCCTGCATGTGGTGCTCTCAGCTTCTCTCATTGTTTATGGGCCCCAGCTTCAAAACTCTGGGGAGAATCCCCAGGAGAAAACCCAGGTGTCCCCTGCAGACAATGGGACTTCAGCCACCAGCTTCAATGGACTTGAAACTTCTTGATCCAGGATACAGCACTCTGGAGTTGTGTTGCAATAAGAGGCAAACCCAAACTGTCAGCTCTACACACTCTTCATGCTGATTCACATCCCAGTCCACAGTGCAGAGGCAGACCAATATTTGACCGATATCCCTACACTATGAAACTTGAATTTTAAGCCCATCTGTAGGTTTGACCCAATGCTTCAATTCAGAATACCCCAATTAATCATCATTACTATCAAATTATTTTATAAAATACACCCAGAACCACAGGCATATTGCAAACTTAGGGAAAATTAAGGAAGAAAATTATTCAAATGTTTTTGGCAGGGAGGGGCTGGAGCAAGACACACACAAGCAGCAACAGGACTGCACTCCCTCATGCCCCTGTCAGGAACAGGTTATAAATGTCTGCCTTTGTTTTCAGTGACACCAACACTGACTCTGGAACCTTCTGTCCCAGCCTAGAGCAACCAGCACCTTGAAGACACTCACAGACTCCTTATGCTTCTGTACCTCAGGAATATTGCAGCAAATCCCTTTCTAAGCTTTGATTCCATCATTCTTTAAACTTATCAATAAACTCCCCTATCTGTCTGTTCTCTGTCTGTCTGTCCTCAATACAACATCTCCCAGTTATCCACAGCTCCATGGTCTCTGTGATTCCCATCAGATAGGAAATGGACACAAGCTGCAGCTTCAATCATTCACCTTTTCAACTGAGTCTGTTTTTTTCTAAGAGTCTCACTTAGCAGAAATGGGCTCTGACTAATGCACCAGTCCCAGGGCTCCCTCCCAAGGGGGACTTCCAAACATTTATAGCCACTGAGATGGAAAATCAAACCTCTGACTCCAGCTGACACCAGCTTCCATTACACTAAATAAAAACTATCTTCTGAGAGCCCCAGCAAGTGGGACAGGCCATTTCCCACACTGCCAGCCCTGGAAAACAGCATGTGCACAAACTGAGAAGAAAAGCCTCATTAGTATTAATATTTCCATTGCAGCCATGCCCAGGGGCCCTGGCTGGGGTAAGGGGCTTGCTGTGTTTGGTGCTTCAGGAGATGAAGGTGCAAACCCTGCTCTGATGAGCTGCTCATCCTTCAGTGAGATCCTGTCCCTTCCCAGGAAAGGCTGAGCATTTCCATTTCCCAACTATTCCTGGGTGAGATCCTGTCCCTTCCCAGGAAAGGCTGAGCATTTCCACTTCCCAGCATTTCCATTTCCCACCTCCCTCCTGAGTGAGATCCTGTCCCTTCCCCAGGAAAGGCTGAGCATTTATTTCCATTTCCCACCTGGCTCCTGTGTCCCTTCCCCAGGAAAGGCTGAGCATTTCCATTTCCCACCTCTCTCCTGAGTGAGATCCTGTTCCTTCCCAGGAAAGCCTGAGCATTTATTTCCATTTCCCAGCTGCCTCCTGCACACCCTGACAACCTCTGCATTTCTGATCTCACTGTGACATTTACAGTTGTGGATGTGAGACCAGGCCCTCTGTGCCCTCTGTAGCCAACTCCTGCACTGCAGTGACCAGCAAAGAGAAGTGTCCTGGTTGGGGTACCAGTGGCTGGGCAGGGGAGAAAGGGATCCAGAGCACCACCAGAGTGGATGGAGAGGAGAAGAAAGGCTGGAGAGAGACTTCAGGGCTGCAGGAGGCTCTGCTGGGGCTCTGGGCTGATGCCCTCCTCCTGCCACAGCCCTCTGGAGCTGGGGAGGGCAGGGAGAGCACACCCAAAGGCTCCTGCAGGTCTGCAGTGCACTGAGTCTCTTTATGGCTTCCATGTGCAAAATGAAGCTTTTAGAGCCTTTCTCAGTGAGGATTTATGGGCAGAGTTCCTCCAGTCTTGCTCACTGAAATGGATGAACAGCTCTAGATGAAACTTTCAACAACTAATGACAGCAAAGGCAGCCAGAGGCAAAAACCTAGCATGAAGAAGTTCAGCCTAAATGATTAAATTTGGCAAAGTTTTAAGACAGTGAAAGAGAAAATCTTACAAGGGGAAGTTTGGGATGACCTTAGAGCAGAGCACTGCAGCCTGTGGTGTCTGTAATAGGTTATTTCCAGAGCATCTGAGCCCCTTCCAGTAGTGCATTAAGCAATGTAACTAACATCTGTCACGAGGTTCATTTTCCCTCTCATCTCCTCCCTCGAGGGAAATTCTCTCATTTCTTAACCTCTACTGGACCCCCACTCAGTAATGTTCATTACCTCAAGAGAAGGGAAAGCCTATCAAAAAGAGGAAAAAAAGCAAACAGATAGATAGTAGATCTAAGATTCAGGCTGCTTTGGTGACATTTTTAAAGTGTTTTTTGCCAAGCAAAACAGTATTTTTTAAAAATAATTAATTCTTTACGTGATATTTAAGCATAGAAAAGGAAAGAGAAATTAAAATTATTTTTCCTTCACCCCTGATTATGCAGCAATTTATCAACAAAATGAAACACGAACATCTGACTGGGATTATTTATTATACAGTAAGGCATTTATTTTTTGTTCACTTCACCAGGAACAGTGTCTCTGTTATGGCTAGTTAGCCATCTGTGTCCAAAGAGCTTTCAGGAAAGGATTAAACTGTCATTTGTTTTATTTCCTTTCATGAAATAACAGCTCCTAACAGGGCTGGGGCAACACTTGGGTCTTGCTGGACTTGTTACTTTAAGGTGGCATTTAAAGGAGAAACTGGACCTTCCTTAGGGCTACAGCAAAGCAATGTGAAATGTGGGGGTTGTTTTTGTTCTTTTTGCTCCTCACACATGCAGTGTCCTCCTGGAAATGGCACAGATCAGCCAATCTCTTGGGCACAAATAGAATTATCTGTAGAATTATCTGTGTACTTATTTTTTTAAATCTGATTAATTCACTTCATTCAATTAGCCAATAAGGGTTTAAGCACTGACAGAATGTGCAGCTAATCAGGGCTGGCAGCAGGAGGCTGACAAAAATGACCCTGGGGGGCAGATGTTGTGGTGTGCTGTGATGTCCCATTTTGGCCTTCCAGGTCACTTTCCCAGGTGTGCCTGTACGTCTATCCCTTCCCCCTTGCCCCCATGCTGAGTGAGTCCTGTCAATCAGGCTAAACGTTCCAGCAAGGCGTCGTGTGGTTGGTCAAGTTCAAAGGATGCCCCTATGCCCAGGGGTCATTGGCCTGGCTGGGTGTCATCTTCCTCTGAGACCCTGCCCCTCTCACCTGGTTGGTGGCTCACCTGTACCTCCCCTCCCCCTGTCCCTGAGCTTAAAAAGGTGAATCAGACCATGGGGTTGTTATTCTGTTGGAGCAGCTCCTCACGTTCAGACCTCTGTAACCATGGAATAAACCTCTGGACATTAAACCCTCCAGCAGAATCCTCTCCTTTTTCTCTTCACCATCGCCTGAAGATATCCTCTTGAGGTAAACGGGGTCCTAACAAGCCTGGACTTGTTCAGTGCCCAGCTGCAACCACCAGCAAGCCGAGGTATCTCTGCGGTGATACACAGCAGTTGCTGCCTTTGGCCCAGCAGCGAGGGTCAGACTGGCCCAGGCACAATCTAACTGGTAATATTGGGAGCTTTTTTTTCCAATAGGCAGAGGTATTCCACATCCTCCAGGTGCAGGGGATTCCCATCCATCCACCCATCCATCCATCCATCCATCCATCCATCCATCCATCCATCCATCATTCATCCATCCATCCATCCATCCATCCATCCAACCATCCATCCATCCATCCACCCATCCATCCATCC